>NC_088796.1:95998133-98533967 GCF_011386835.1 Chrysemys picta bellii
GTCACTGTATCCTAGGTGTTTTTTTCTGCTTTGAGCCTATGACCAAAGAGGAAGTCATAAAATCTTGTACAGCCACACACTATACTTAGTGTCTCCTTTTCAATTTGTGCATACAATTTCTCTGCAGTTATCATATCCCGAGATGCATGTGAGACTGGCAACCAATCAGTTCCCTGACACTGTGATAGTACTGCTCCCAGCTCTCCTTTCAAGACATCTGTAAAGAGCTTGATATCTTTCAGTGGCTTCTCACATGTGTATTTTTGAGGGAGATTGGATTGAAAGCATGGTCATTTTCTGCATGAGCAGTGGGATTTACATTCACAGATACCTATGTGTAGAAATGTAGAAGGTGTTAATTTACAGGCCACTTTTTGAAAATTTGGTACTTTGCTTATTTTGCTCCCTTCACTTGGTTGTTTTATGCTATGGTCTGTGATCAATGGAGGTAACTACTTACCCAAGCTGAATCTGTATTATGAGCCTGTTCATAGAATCATAGAATATTAGGATTGGAAGAGATCTCATGAGGTCATCTAGTCCAATCCCCTGCTCAAAGCAGGACCAACACCAATTAAATCATCCCAGCCAGGGCTTTGTCAAGCCAGGCCTTAAAAACCTCTAAGGATGGAGATTCCACCACCTCCCTAGGTAATCCATTCCAGTGCTTCATCACCCTCCTAGTGAAATAGTGTTTCCTAATAGCCAACCTAGACCTCCCCTACTGCAACTTGAGACCATTGCTTCTTGTTCTGTCATCTGCCACCACTGAGAACAGCCTAGCTCCATCCTCTTTGGAACCCCCCTTCAGGTAGTTGAAGGCTGCTATCAGATCCCCCCTCACTCTTCTCTTCTGAGACTAAATAACCCCAGTTCCCTCAGCCTCTCCTCATAAGTCATCTGCCCCAGCCCCCTAATAATTTTTGTTGCCCTCCGCTGGACTCTCTCCAATTTGCCCACATCCCTTCTGTAGTGGGGGGACCAAAACTGGACTCAATACTCCAGGTGTGGCCTCACCAGCGCCGAATAGAGGGGAATAATCACTTCCCTCGATCTGTTGGCAATGCTCCTACTAATACAGCCCAATATGCCATTGGCCTTCTTGGCAACAAGGGCACACTGCTGACTCATATCCAGCTTCTCATCCACTGTAATCCCCAGGTCCTTTTCTGCAGAACTGCAGATTCACTGGCATGTTCACTTATTTTTTTAAAGTAAATATTTGTACTTGATAGAACAGCACAGTGCTGACTCTGGGAAGGAACGTGACTGTTTTCTCAGAATTACTGAGCTGTTCATCTTGGGTCAAATCCAGGTCACACAATGGGAATTTTGCCACAGAATTCCATGGGCCTTGGATTTGGCAACGCTATTTATGCTGTGTTTATGTTTATTCCTGACTATGTTGTCCTATGCTATTGTAAATATTTAGAGTGGCATTGTGCAAGCCTTACTCAAATTGGGGAGAACTTATTCAGCTGACCAGCCCCACTGAAGTCAATGGGCTGACTCATGAGAGTAACTCACACTGAGCATAAGGAGTTCACAATCTGGCCTAAATAATCAAAGTACTAAAATAGAAGATGTTTGTAAGGACTTCCTCCCCTCCCCCCACCACCACACATTTATATTTTTCAGAATATAAATGCTTGGGGTGAAGTTTTGTTGGGAGCAGGAGTCATTGTAATACAGAGGGTCTCAAACTTTCACACTGTAGACTGCTTGTTGGGTAAAATTCACTCCTGTGCAGAGGACCAGCACAAGACCTATGCCCCACTAATTTTCTATGGGCCAGATCCTTAGGTTTGTCTAAGCTGTGCTTGGTGCAAGATCCAGGGGTTGAGGTACAGGTGGCTATAAATATCCTTTCCATTTCCCCAGTGCTGTGGCCAGTTTTCCCCCCCGTGTAAATTAAGCCCCACGGGCACCTCCTGCTGGCACAGGTTAAGCAGAGCACACTGTCCTCTAGCCATGCCCCTCCCACTCTTGACCACACCCCCAGATGCTCCCTTTACTGGAAGGTATGCCAGCTTTAGGCAACTGGTGATTTTCTTATGACAAGGGGGATCTCCACCTGTCCTAATAGGGCAGCTTTGCAGTGCCAAGTCTGAGCTTGGGCTCGTTGTCACCACAGGGGTGAGTTTCATCCTTTCAAAACAAGATGGTCACATGGATTCCCCCTTCTCCCAATATCCCAATCACAATTCTTGCTGTGATCTCACACCATCCCTATGGCAACAATAGCACAGTATTTCTGTATTTATAACAGTCTCCAATTTGATGGGAGACTCTAATGCAATGCATTTATCTGATATCAGAAATTTGTAAATGAACAATTATGTGAAAATCTAAGATATTGCTTTTTCAAACAAATGATACGTTTATTAGCATTCAGATCTCTGGTGAAGTTATACCACCCAAAAAGTAACCACTGTACAAAATTCAGCACATGCCTTGACTTCAGCGAATTTTGTGGAGTGGGTATTATAGCAGAAGTTCAGCTATCAGAAGCACTATTCCTTTACGTTATGGAACGTGCAGAGGTGTCCAGATCAGATGTCCAATCATCAGAGATGACGATGTCATTACGCTTGTGCATGTGAATTAAGAAATAAACACATTTTCATAAATTAAAAAGCAATAAACAGCATACATGAGGATAGACAAGTTAAGTTTACAAACAGATTTTAAATTAAAGACTCCATGGCATTATTAGTACCTAAAGAAAATACATAAATATTTCAGTTATCACAGTGTAAATCTTAATAGTGTATCTTTAAATAGGTAAGTGATGTGCTTAATGATTTTTAAAAATTTGATTATGCAATGTCCTGGATTGAGTATATTGCATGTGATTATTCCTTTGTTAAACACTGAAAGAGCGTTTCCTTTTCAGGATCACTGACTTTGACTTTCTAGTGTAATGTCAACAACGCTTATGATCCTTTGAGATACCTTTCTGGCAGTTGACATTGAGGAGTTATGTAAGATAAAAATTGCATGTTTTTACAAGCTAAGTCTAATTTATGATCAGACAGAAAGGGCTAGAAAATAACACCTCAGAATGCGAGAAATAGTATTGGACATCACCTTGGTGTAGAGTGTGTAGAACAAAATAACATTTGGGGTTTTACCTCATTGCATAAGAACTGGCCAACACTTTTAAAAAATGTGTCTTTTCACATTTTAAAAAGGGCCATTGAATGAAGATTGAAATTAATTTGGACTTCAGGTATTGTATGTACCGTTAAAGTGATGATTAAAAAGAAAGTAGGGATGGGTGAATTGGCTTGGGAAATGTCCCAAAGAGTCTAAACCAGGGGTAGGCAACCTATGGCACGCGTGCAGAAGGCGGCACGTGAGCTGATTTTCAGTGGCACTCACACTGCCCGGGTCCTGACCACTGGTCCGAGGGTCTCTGCATTTTAATTTAATTTTAAATGAAGCTTCTTAAACATTTTAAAAACCTTATTTACTTTACATACAACAATAGTTTAGTTATATATTATAGACTTATAGAGACCTTCTAAAAACATTAAAATGTATTACTGGCACGCAAAACCTTAAATTAGAGTGAATAAATGAAGACTCGGCACACCACTTCTGAAAGGTTGCCGACCCCTGGTCTAAACCATGCCCTCTTTATCATAGAATCATAGAATTACAGGGTTGGAAGGGACCTCAGGAGGTCATCTAGTCCAACCCCCTGCTCAAAGCAGGACCAATCCCCAACTAAATCATCTCAGCCAGGGCTTTGTTAAGCCTGACCTTAAAAAACTCCAAGGAAGTGTGTGTGTGCCTGTCTTCCGTAACTGTACCATGGGTTTCAAACTTCCACCAGTCTGCTGTGCTATTGCTCTGCCCCTCAATGGTTTCCTTGGCACATGTGAGCGAACAGGAAATAGCAGAAGTCTGGTTCCTGTCTAAATCTCTCTTTGCTTATGTAAGAGAACATACGACAGAGGGGCCATTTTGGATGGACAGATGTTTGTAATAGCATTTAGCATAGCAAAATAGTAGACAGGCCAGATCACAGAGTCGGCCGGGAGAATTTTGCTACTTCTACAGATTAGTGGCAAACTTGCTGTACAAATACATTAATTAGGTTTTAAACTATATCTGTTTTTTCCAAAGCATCAACTAGCTTCTATGCAGACGCACAAGAACTTTCAAAGCTCAAACTGAGTTAGAATGGAAGAAAATTGCTTTCTAAGAGCCATAAAGATGAAATGTTCTACTGTTATGATGGGAATATTTCTCAGCTCTCACACTCTGGTTGCAAGATTCAAGGCTGTCTGTGAAAGGGGCACTGTCAAGTACTTTTTGTGTCTGTATAGTTTACACTTATAGTTTGTTTTTTGGATTTCCCCCCCGTCTGCTGTTTTTAAGAATTGCTTTTTAAAAGCTTGAGATTAACTGCTTTGTGTCCATAGTGCTTTGTGTCCTTCCCCCTTGTAATCCACTGGCAAGTCTCCTGTCTTTCTTACTTAGAACAGTCATTTATTCAGTGCATTTAGTACTCGGTTATTCTAGGTACTTGCATTTTACCCTGATCCAGCAAAGCATGGTAAGCATCTATTTAATTTTAGACTTCTGAGTAGCCCTATTCAAGGGAACTACTTTGGGATCCTTGCAGGACTGAGTCTTTAGAAAATATTCATCAAACGCATCTAGAGCAGTGCCGTAAAAATGAAGCACAAAATATCACAAATGAGTCAGAACTAACCAGCCCATGTACATATTCAAACGAGAGAGAGCGAGGACTCTGGCACCAAAGGAAAACCAATAGACAAAGTCCAACCACTCTATCTGAAATAGGGCTCAGTCCTCAAATTATTATAAATCAAGGGGAAAAGCAGGGAAGGGGGCAGTATATAGGACAGTTCAACCAAACCAGATGGATCTCGTCATGTGCTTTAAAGGCAGCCAAATGGGGGATTCAAGAGGACCTCTCCCAGGAGGTGTTCACAGTTATGGACCCTTAGCCATGGAGGCCTGCTCTTTGCTTAGTCCTAGGCATCAAGAGCAGACCTCAGTCAACCACATCTGCCAGGAAGGGATTATAAGGCAGACACAATACTCGATCATGTCAGAGCTCTTTCTTTAGAAACTATGCAATCTGGAACTCTCAAGGCCTAGGATTGTACTATTTCAGGAGTGACAAGGGATCAGCTAATATGTTGCAATATGGTTATGAGCTGGGAACAACCTAAAGGCTTTGATTTTGCAAAAGTCATCTGTTCCTTAATATAACAGCAGTTACTTCTCTAAAGCTGCCACATAATAGACAAGGATCAGGAATGAATTTGAGAAAGACTTCTATTCCCAGGCTAATGGATTATGGATGCTTTAAGAGTGAGGAAACACATTCCCAGTGGAGTCAATGGGTATTTTACTTTGTACTTCAATCGCTGTATATACTCAAATGGTAACTGCGTTAGAGAGAATAGTGTTTATACAGGGACAAAGGTCAGGACACACTGCCTCACTGCAGAAAGGGAAAGGAAAAATAAACCAGGAACACAGATGAGAGGGGGTTGATTAAAAATCAGGTAAATTGGAAACACGAATAGGAGCATCAGAATCCACTACACACTGATCTGCCTCCACAGCTTCCTTTTTCTGTATCGTCAGAAGGCTTTTAAGTCTCTTCATTAACCAATCCATGCATGTTTAAGTGGGATTAAAATAACTACATTAATTCAAAGACTGGTGAACTCTTTGTTTAAAGGTATTGATTTTCTTCTCTGAGCCCGTGTTGCCCAGGCAATGCAAAGAAAAATAAAAAGTCTCTTCTCTTGAAAGTAGCTATTACTTTGTTTCTCAGAAATGATTGTAGCTTTCTTCCTAATGGAACAAAAAGAGATGAGTCAAACATACATTTCTTTTCTATGTCAGAATCATCAAACACCTTCTGGCTAGAGGCAAATATGTAAAGAGCTTTAACCACTTTTTTGATTATAAGGAAAGGCTCAAAATTATTTTGAGAAATAGTTTCCAATAGAAATGGTAAATAATTGGTGTAGTCAGGAGGCAGCCATGTTGGCTTGTTCTTTATTATTCAGCATTTGCAGAACACAACATGTAAAATAACACTGTCACCACCAAAAGCTCTTCTTTCTTTTACTAACACATTTGAACAAAGGAGTTCCCTTTCCAATTCAGACCAATGGTCTATCTTATTTGGTGCTGTCTCAGACAGTCCTCAGTTCCAGAGACTTCAGAGGAAGGTTTTAGCTGGCGTGTTGAAATAGACAAATATGCAGTAACATGCCTATGGGGAAGTTTCTTCTTAACCCAGGGCAGTTTGGGAGTGTCTTTAATCCTGAAGGATGAGGGTTTAATTTATACCACTTAAAAATTGTATCCCAGCTAGTGTAATTGTAGATCTACTTTTTTAGGCTGCTTCTCATTATATGTGTAAAATCTAGGCAGCCTGATATGGGCCTACACCCATCAACACTATTCATCACCATAGTGTCTGAACCTGGCCACTAGTGCAGTTCTCATGCACATCTGGAGTCCCATTAGTCAACTGCAATGCAGGGTCAGGGCTTTATACAGTCTCTCAGAAAATAGCTTCTGTTTTTGTTTTTGTTTTTAAAGGGTGAGCTATGCAAATGCCAAAAAAAGAGGGAAGCCTTAAATTCCATGCTAACTTTGCACTCAAATTCAGCAGCCATTTAAAAAAGCCCTCTCTCCTTGGTTTTAAACTATAGTGGATTTTTTTGTGAACGTACTAGAAACTCTTGCAAAATAGTGTTTTATAATGAAAACACTGCCACATCTCTAACTTAACCCTGCTCTCTTACTCTTAAAAAAATTCTAAATAGGATTATTAAAAACATAGAAGGCTTTCAAAATATTATTCTGGAGAAAATGGTGTTTGCATTCTGCCCTTTTAATCACACTTTCTCTCATAGACTTTAAGGTCAGAAGGGACCATTATGATCATCTAGTCTGACCTCCCTCTTGACAGTGCTCTTTAAGGGGAAAGAGACTTTCAGCTCCAGTAATTGCAGGTAGTGAAGAAATGACCATGTAGAGGTGAATTTTAAAGTATCCTTTGCATTTACAAGAGGTGTAAAAGTCACAGTTGCAGGAGAGGGGGCACTTTCCCATCAGTTGATTTCAAACATCATAATGATGTTAAGAAATACTGAACCAGCTGGAACATTCATTTCACTGAGTCTGTAGACTGACCCACGCAATTTGATTAATCTGGGACTGGTGCCATTGTAATCAGCTCATAAAGAGTTCCTGTTGTGTAAATAACAGCCCTTCAGTTACTGTAGGAAACAGGGCCATTTAATGGGAATCTGTATTAATAAGTACCGGAGCAGCCTAGGAGAATGAACGGGGTGTGGAACCTCCTGGGCAGCTATTAGGGACTGGCTCAGCAAAGAGTTGTGCACTGTTGGGGGGAAGACTGTTACCCAGCCATATGTCCAGCAGAGGCCCAAGCTCCAGTCAGGGAATTCAGTTTGAGAGTGCCCAGGCTCTGGAGGGGCAAGACATGAGACTGAATGTTAGGAACCATTAAGAAAGGGATAGACAATAAAACAGAAAATATCTATGCCACTATAAAAATCCATGATAGGCCCATACCTTGAATACTGTGTGCAGTTCTGGTCACCCCATCTCAAAAAATGTATATTAGAATTGGAAAAGTTACAAAGAAGGGCAACAAAAATGATTAAGGATAGGAAACAGTTTCCAAATGAGGAGACTTCTCAGCTTGGAAAAGAGACGACTAAGAGAGGAAATGATACAGGTTGGTAAATCGTGAA
This sequence comes from Chrysemys picta bellii, assembly GCF_011386835.1. Classification (NCBI taxonomy): domain Eukaryota; kingdom Metazoa; phylum Chordata; order Testudines; family Emydidae; genus Chrysemys; species Chrysemys picta. Next base: position 96,005,924 of record NC_088796.1, read on the forward strand.
TGATGTGAAGAAAGTGAAGAGGGAAGTGTTATTTACTCCTTCACATAACACAAGAACCAGGGGTCACCCAGTGAAATTAATAGTCAACAAGTTAAAAACAAACATCAGGAAGTACTTCTTCACACAACACAAAGTCAACATGTGGAGCTCATTGCAAAGGGATGTTGTGAAGGCTAACACTATAATAATGTTCAAAAAAAGAATTCAATATGTTCTTGGAGGATAGGTCCATCAATGGCTATTAGCCAAGATGTTCAAGGGTGCCCTTGGCCTCTGATTGCCAGAAGATGGGAATGGATGACAGCAGGGCCGCCCAGAGGATTCAGGGGGCCTGGGGCAAAGCAATTTCAGGGGACCCTTCCATAAAAAAAGTTGCAATACTATAGAATACTATATTCTCGTGGGGGCCCCTGTGGGGCCCAGGGCCTGGGGCAAATTGCCCCACTTGCCCCCCCCCACTCTGGGCAGCCCTGGATGACAGGGGATGGATCACTCAATGATTGCCTGTTCTGTTCATTCCCTCTGAAGCACCTGGCACTGACCTCTGTCAGAAGACAGGATACTGGGCTAGAAGGACCATTGGCCTGACCCAATATGGTTGTTCTTATAACCCATAGGTGGAGAGTTTCTGGTGAAGTAGCTGACTGAAGGTTTCTTTGTCTTTTTCTGTTAAATACATAAGATCCTCCAAAGGGGACACGCTTTAATACTAGGAAGTCTGCTTGTACTAGTTTATACTTGAGGTAAGGGGAAACTGGGGAAGTGGCTCACCTGTAGCACCACACCTGACCACAGTGGGCACACCAGGGTGACCTCCAGACCATTACAAGCTCCCATTCCTGTGTAGTACCTTGCCATCTACCCATGCTACCTGTGTTCTGATCCCTAACTGGGAGTGGTCTACCTTCATATCCTCCAGCTCAGTATCCTCAGTCCTACCCTGCTTGCAGTTTCTCCAGCCTCACCCATTCCTAGTGTTTGAACCAACAGAGCAATGGCCCGTAAGAAGCCTGTGTATCACTGTGCAGGCACCCAGTCATATGAATACATCTTTGGGCTGAAGTGAGCAAAACTCATGAATTTAACAAAGAGGAACATCCAGCCGTATGAAGGTATATCTATGCAGCTGCTGACCAATCATGGATTGAGTAGACCAGACAGCAGTGCAGGGAGAAGATTAAGCGACTCAAGGTGATCTACTGGAAGGCCAGCAATAAGGATAACAGATTCAGTGATGCCTCAACAACCTGTCGGTTTTACAGTGAATTGGACCATATTCTGAGCACACAACCTCATTTCAGAATGGAGGCATGTGTTTGGGATAGGTGTGTGTTTGGAACCTGGATGTCTGCAAAGACATGACCCCATCCCCACAGTCAGACTGCAAGGAGAGAAAGAGGAAGAGGGGAGTGGTCATAGGCTCGGAGAGGAGCTTGTCAATGCACTATGCAACAGCCCCATTATTCTGCCCAAGTATAGTCGCCATGCAGCTCAAATATGTGAGCAGAAACGGCATCGCTTACAGCCTTTGCTGTAGCAGACCTTGCAGCCATAACGGGTTCTTTTGTTGGTTGTCTTTAATTACATGCCAATTCAAATGACGAGGAATCCACTCCAGCCCAAAGTACTTGCCCGTAAACTGACAAATATTGTGAAGCATACAAAATGCCCCAATCACATGCATGGTGTTCAACATACCGCAAGGCAGACGAGTCAGTGAACTGTGTCATCTTGCCTTTAGTCAGCCAAGGCACATTCCACCACAATCCTGCACTTCCTCATGCCGTAGTTGAACTGCATCTTGTCCTGTTGGCTCAGCTTCATCAACCAGGGCTCTAAAGGATATGTTGCCGCAATCAGCTGTTTCACGGCATGCAGGAGGAAGGGCATGCTCAGGGGAGGTGGCGGAACTGGGTGGGAAGAGGCGGGGTGAGGATGGGGCCTTGGGAGATGGGGTGGGTGGGGGCAGAGCAGGCACGGGAAGAGGCAGGATGGGGGGGTGGGGTTGGGGAAAGGGGTCGGGTGAGGGCGGGCCCTGGGGCAGAGCGGGGGATTGAGCACTCCCTGGGCCCAGAGGAAGCCAGCGCCTATGGCCTTTCCTCATGGAAAGTTCTGGGGCCACTGCTGGTCCCACAGTGTGTGCTTGTGTTCCTGGCCTAAGAGTGGCATGAGGGTCATCTGCCATTAAAAACATCTTCAGCTCAGTCCACACCTCCACATTCACAAAGTCCTAGTCAGTAACTGTTATGCCTCTCTGAGCAGTAAGTCACCATCCCTGTCTTTGCAGGCCTTAAAACAGCTTCTGGAACCCCCCCAGCCCCAGCCACTGTTTTCTGGCAAAAGGCACGAAAAAAGACACTTCCTCCTAAAAAAGCAGCAGCTCTCAGTCCTGGTAATTAAGGATAGGAGGAGCCATAACATCAGCATGTAGCAGTGTATCACCATACCAGCTGGGTCTCTGCCAGGAAATGAATTTTGCTGGCTTAGATCATTTCTTCCCATAATCCCAAGAGTGAACAGACAAAAACAACATGTTGTGAATGTGAGAATAGAGTGTGAACATGGAATTGTGGCAATAAGAATCTCAGGCTATCAGCCCAGATAGCTGTACTGCTTGTCATGCCCACATACAGTGTTAACAAGGTGGGGACGAGTAATGGCAGAATAGGTTAGTACAGTACTGGGGTAGGCTACCACGCATTGACAAGCACGATTACTTACCCCATGGTTAGTATGCAGTGTAGACAAAGCCATGGCTGAGCAGGAGAGTGTTTTCTCCTTTTGGGTTAAGGAGGCAGCGTGGTTGTGAGTGCTGGCAATTGTAGAGTTTTCACTGTAATCTTCGTATGCAGAAGTAGCGCTACTGCAATCACCATGGTTACCTATTCCCACAGCCAAAAATAGGGAATGCAACCCAACGCTGGAGTATAATTGGCCTGTCCCAGTGATATTGTACGTTACACTTGTGCTTGACAACATTATGATTCCAATTGCTTTATTGCATAGGTCTGGTTTTAGATGTGGAAAAACAGAGAAACTAATCAAATCTTTCCTGACCTGCAGACAGAAATAATGAAATAGAAGAAACCAAGTCCCTAAGCACCACTTATGCCCTTAATGTAGGTCTCAAGTGGTGCACAGAGCATTCTGCAAGCCCTCTGCACTGGAGTGAATTTCACCCTATAGCCATATTTTGTAATACAAAATAATTGTTAGACCACTGGTGAGGTAGTCCAGGCTCTTATCTCGGATACTGGCCAGCACAAGATCTTTCAGGAGCAAAGGGCAAGAAAACTCATGATGGAATAACGTGTACCAATTAAAAGGATCCAGAACACAAGCAATGCATCCCCATTAGTAGTCACTGCCTGCGATTAGCAGCTGCATGATTAAGAAACTATCTGGAAGGACACTAAGGATGCAGAATGGTGAGGAAGAGGGAAAGTGTGAGAAAAGAGCATATGTTTGTTGTTTTCTTTTTTCTATCACCCAGCCAGAGGGATGCCTTTTCCCCCTCTTTTTCTTTCCTCTCCCTATAATTCTGTTTTCTCCTCTGAAAACCAACCTGTGACTAAGAGGGAGTCAAAGACAGTAACTCATAATCCATTAGCCTGGGAATAGAAGTCTTTCTCAAATTCATTCCTGATCCTTGTCTATTATGTGGCAGCTTTAGAGAAGTAACTGCTGTTATATTAAGGAACAGATGACTTTTGCAAAATCAAAGCCTTTAGGTTGTTCCCAGCTCATAACCATATTGCAACATATTAGCTGATCCCTTGTCACTCCTGAAATAGTACAATCCTAGGCCTTGAGAGTTCCAGATTGCATAGTTTCTAAAGAAAGAGCTCTGACATGATCGAGTATTGTGTCTGCCTTATAATCCCTTCCTGGCAGATGTGGTTGACTGAGGTCTGCTCTTGATGCCTAGGACTAAGCAAAGAGCAGGCCTCCATGGCTAAGGGTCCATAACTGTGAACACCTCCTGGGAGAGGTCCTCTTGAATCCCCCATTTGGCTGCCTTTAAAGCACATGACGAGATCCATCTGGTTTGGTTGAACTGTCCTATATACTGCCCCCTTCCCTGCTTTTCCCCTTGATTTATAATAATTTGAGGACTGAGCCCTATTTCAGATAGAGTGGTTGGACTTTGTCTATTGGTTTTCCTTTGGTGCCAGAGTCCTCGCTCTCTCTCGTTTGAATATGTACATGGGCTGGTTAGTTCTGACTCATTTGTGATATTTTGTGCTTCATTTTTACGGCACTGCTCTAGATGCGTTTGATGAATATTTTCTAAAGACTCAGTCCTGCAAGGATCCCAAAGTAGTTCCCTTGAATAGGGCTACTCAGAAGTCTAAAATTAAATAGATGCTTACCATGCTTTGCTGGATCAGGGTAAAATGCAAGTACCTAGAATAACCGAGTACTAAATGCACTGAATAAATGACTGTTCTCAGTAAGAAAGACAGGAGACTTGCCAGTGGATTACAAGGGGGAAGGACACAAAGCACTATGGACACAAAGCAGTTAATCTCAAGCTTTTAAAAAGCAATTCTTAAAAACAGCAGACGGGGGGAAAATCCAAAAAACAAACTATAAGTGTAAACTATACAGACACAAAAAGTACTTGACAGTGCCCCTTTCACAGACAGCCTTGAATCTTGCAACCAGAGTGTGAGAGCTGAGAAATATTCCCATCATAACAGTAAAACATTTCATATTTATGGCTCCTATCTGAAATCACCTTCTAGGTCCCTCCGGCAACAACAGAACAGAAAACACTAAATCATCTATAGATAAAACAAAACAAGATAGAATGACATACTACTAAAACTAATACATAGAACAACTTTATGCCCACAGGATAGGTACCATAGGCATAAAAGTAGTGATGTGTGAATAGGTGAATATTAATATTTGGGAGAATTTGATAGCCGGAGTCCTACTATTCAGGTATCAGGACCCCCAAATAAGAATATAATGCACATCTGAGTACCAAATTGGCATTTGCAACATATGCAGCAAAATATTTGGGGGTAGCTGAGTTAAGAATTGGAATTTTTTAATTTTATGTTAGCTTAGGCTGGAAGAGGAAGACTAGTGGTCTTTTATCTCCTTCCCCTCTGATGTCTTCAAAAGTACCCAAGCTTTTCCTTTTTTCCTTGTCGGAGAGTCCAGTTAGCATAAACTCCCCTCCTGCGTCTTAGGGATCCATCATTGGGCCCTCCTCTCCCACTCTAAGTCATGTCAGTAGATATCTTCACAGGGCGGGCACCTTGCCCACTCACCTTCTTACAGCACCGGGAATTAGAACATTCCTGCAATACTAGCCTTTTAACTCACTAAAGTAAAGACACCCAAGAGTGCACTGTACCATGGGGCAGGGTTTCCCAATATTCCAGTCTACTCTGGGGTATGTCTAGTTGAGAGTTTTAAAGGGCATGTGCAACAAAGCCAAAGAACGTGTTTCCTGGTCCTGATGCTTGGATGATGGGAAAGAAAAATAAGCAGTCTCCTTACATCTCTTCTGAAGATAGTTACTGGGGGGATTTAGGGCATATGGACCTACTGACTGGCTCCCTAGAGTAACTGAATGGAAAAGAGGGACTGCTAATCACTGAAGATCCAGAAGGGAACCAGTCGGACACCCTATGAAGACACTGGGCATGAAGGGAAGGCCATCAGACCACCTTCTGTCCAGAATTCACCCTATAGTTAGGAAGCCTAAGTCCTAATAGGGGAAAGAGGTCCTGCAAAAAGGGAATAACCCTGCCCAGCCAACATATTTCTTCTGTGGGCAGGCTGTAGTGACATACACCCAAACACCCCATTTGGGCAAAGGGAAATGAACACTAAGGCCTGGTCTACAGTGTGTGTGTGGGGGGGTCGATCTAAGTTACGCAACTTCAGCTATGTGAATAGCATATCTGAAGTAGATGTACTTAGATCTACTTACTGCGGTGTCTTCGCTGCGGTAAGTCAACTGCTGACGCTCCCCCGTCGACTCTGCTTGTGCCTCTCGCTCCGGTGAAGTACCGGAGTTGACAGGAGAGCGCTTGGTGGTAGATTTATCGCGTCTTCACTAGACACGATAAATTGACCCCTGCTGGATCAATCACTCCAGAGGTAAGTGTAGACATGCCCTAAGAAGACATCTTCTCAGTATTTGGGCCAGGGCAAGAGAGACAAAGCATGGGGATGAATCTCATTTTCAGAACTGGTTATAGCTAGCAATACTACACAGTTTGAGTCAAAGAGAGGGTTACTCACTTTGTGCAGTAACTGAGATGTGTGTTCCTGTGGGTGCTCCACTTCAGGTGTCAGCGCATCCCAGCGCCATTGATCGGAGATTTATGGTAGCAGTGTCTGCACGGGTCACGCGTGCGCAGTAGGTGTCTCGCGGTGCTGTTGGTGCTGGGTGTAGTGTGCGCACCACCCAAGCCCTCCAGTTCCTTCTCTACCGCAGCGTCCTAGTGGCGAACTCCGAAGTAGATGGGAGGAGGGCGGGTAGTGGAGCACCCACAGGGACACACATCTCGAAGTACCTGAGTTACTGCACAAGGTGAGTAACCCTCTCTTCTTCTTCAAGTGCTGTCCCTGTGCGTACTCCACTTCAGGTGACTGTACAGCAGTGCCCCTCAGAAGGCAGGAGGGACTTTGGGTTCATTTGAGTCATAGTGGTAAGTACAGTTAGGCCCACTATGGCATAAGCCTTGGAGTCTTGAGTGATTGCATACTGCTCAGTGAATGTGTGGACAGAGGCCTAAGTGACCACCCTACAAATCTCTAGTATCGAAACATTATTTAGGAACACTATAGAGGTTGAAACTGATCATGTGGAGTGCGCTCTGATGTGCATAGGCGAGTCCGTGTTCCGAATATGATAGCAATATTGAATGCATGCAGAGATCCATTTAGACAGTCCCTGAGTGGAGATTGCGCAGCCTTTCGAACGTTAGGTAGTAGAAACAAAAAGTCTAGAAGATTTCCGGAAAGGTTTGGTCCTTTCCATGTAAAACACTAACACATGCCTGATTGCTATTTTTTTCAAAGGTTTGGCAAGAGTGATGAACACTGCCCCTGAGCTCCGTTTTCAGCCGAGGACAGATGAGAAGAAACTGGAGGGCTCAGGTCATGCGCATGCTGGATGCGGCACCAACAGCACCACAAGATGGCTACTGTGCATGCGCGACACTGCTACCATAAATCTCTGATCGGCGGTGCCGGGACGCACCAACAGCTGAAGTGGAGCACCCACAGGGACAGCACTAGAAGAAGAATGTATTGTTTTTAAGAGGTTAGAGGAGGGACATTCTCAACCTGATTCTGATCTCATATATTAGCATCAGTTGCTCCATATCTTGTAAGATCAGCTGATCTTTTTCAATAACATATGTTTTCAGGGACAGCATCTGAGACAGGAATAGATTTTGTGTACCTCTGGTTTTGGGTGAAACACTTTGTGTCTGATTTTCAGAGAGGCTGAAGTTATATAGCTGCCAAGGAGGGTCATCAGCACCTCTGAAAATCAGGCACAAGGAGTTTCAAAGTTGGGCACCCAAATACCTGGGGCACAGAAAATCAGTGAAGGCTTGTGAACTTGTGGCCACTGTTCGGTGTGTCTTACTTCCATGTTGCTTTATCTTACTCTGCTGGATGAGGCTATAGAGCTGTAAATAATTACATTATTATTACTGAAAATGCTTTCAGTTCTCTTTGGCTTTATTGGGGAACAGAGTGCTTTTCCTTGGTGTTGTCCCTTTTGTTCTCTGTCACTTATTTTTGTTTAACTGAGGTTGTTAAATATAGTGTAAATTAGCTAGAGCTTTCAAAGGTAACTTGGAAATTTTTGCTGAACATACAAGGATTTTATGAGGAACTACATAAGAGATTTAAGAGAAATTGAAATGGAGATATGTGTGGTTCTGTTGTATTGTCTTCATTCTCAACAAGTAGGTTGGTGGAGAAAATTACAAAAATGTCTGTTGTGAATGGCAGAGCAGCAATGCCATGCAATGTGTGCCCTTTTAAATTAAAATGTACATTCTTTTTTGAATACTTGATCTTACTGTGACTAAAATATTAGATGCAGAAATGTTTCCTAGAGTGTAATCCAGCAGAAGCTAATAAACTTAATTATTTGCTGAAGAGAAAACTTCAGATAAGAATCCATATGACATAAAAATGAGTTAGTTATCTCATAATACCTTGTAAATCAGTGGTGCCAAACACTGGATCTAGTCTACTTAAAGTACTGATCCGACCTTCATGAAGCATTCAGATGCAGCAGAATACAATACTTCATTTTTTTAAAATAAAAATCTCTAGCCCTTTCTGTTGCAAAGAAAACTTGCCAAATGTGAGCCAAGTATAATTGATATAAAATCAATGAAGAGTTGTCTGAGTCTGTAGAGAGCATCAAACAAAAGCTCCAAGAAATGTGAACTGGACTTATTCATCTCAGTGGATTGTTGACTTGAAAGCCTTATAATGGCACTTAATGATCTGTATTTTAAATATTTTAGGAATGCAGTAGTGCACCCTAATTTGTACATTTACCAGAACTTCTTGTGCAAATTGGGTAATTGCATGTGCAAATGACCAAGTAAACACAGGGCAGACATAGCAATGGTTCTAAAAGTACTTTGCCTTATTTTTCCCCAGTGAGAGATGCTGATTGCAACAGTAACTTTGCTAACTAACTAAAGTCATATCTAGGAACAGAAAATGTAGGCCATACCTATAAAATGCAGAGACTGAAAAAGATGTAGGGGTCATAATGGACAAATAACTCAACGGGAGGCGGGAGCTCCCAGCGTGATGCTGTGACAAAAATGGCTAGTGTGATCAATGGATGTATAAACAGGGTAGTAGTGAGCAGGAGTAGGGAGATTATTTTACCTCCCTATAGGGCATGGTGAGACCAGTATTAGAATACAGTGTACAATTCTGGTGTCTATATTTTATAAAGGATGTTGAACAATTTGAAAGCAGGACTGTAGTGTAAAAGCAGGACTGTAGTGTTACATAGGTGCCATATTCTACTCAATCTTTGTGCAAACCTGTTTGATTGAAAGTGGGAAGATTGCTATGGATTACGGGTAGCTTTACAGACCCAGCCAAAAATCTTTGTTAAAATATAGCCCCTTCTTCACACAATGAGGATCACGACCAGGACGTGGGTGGTCAGACATAATGGTCAGAGCAGGATCTGGAGGATGTCAGGTACTAGAAGATCAGAGGGCAAACCAAGAGTCAGGCAGAGTCAGAGTATGGGGTCTCTTCACTCACACACACTCACTCACACACACACACACACGCAGGCTGAAGCAGAGGAAGAGAGAGAGGCAGGCAGTCTCTTGTTGCTCAGACAGCTCCCCATCATAGCTTCCCAGTTTAAGTACTGGTATCAGCCAATCAGTGGGCTGCTAGGAGGTGCCACTCTCAGGTCCTGCTGGGTGGTACTTCCTGCTGAGCCCAGCCTCAGACAGTCCTCCTGCAAGAACCCAGCCTAAGCTTTGGAGGGGGCTGTGGAGACTTCAGCAGTTGAGAACCCCCCATGATCCCAGGTTCTAGCCATGCAGGCTCTTACAATGAGTTTGATATGCCTTTCTATAAACCCCTATATGCCTTTCTTCTTGTGATGATTTTCTCTAAGAGTCTGATGAAATCTGCTATCCAAACACCAACAAATAGAGGTACTATTCAAATATCACTTAGATTTGGACATTACAAACAATAGAAATACTGGGATTCATTGCTGGCTCTCCAGGGTGCTGTCTGTGTTTGTGTAAAAGATAGAAAAGCCCAAGCCTGAGATTTTCACATGCAATGGAAGCTGGACACCCAACTACATTTGCTCTTTTGAAAATTCCATCCCATCTAAAATATATATATTTAAATATTTAGACTGTAAGCTCTTTGGGAAGAGAATGTCCACCTATGACAATGGGGTCCCGGTCCTTGGTTGGGGCTCCTAGTCTGTAGAGTAATACAAATCATAAATAATAGGAAACTTAACTGGGAAACTTAATGTATTGGGCTTATAAGTAGTTGAAGTTCTTTGGTTTGTGTTATACAGGAGGTCACACTAGATGATTCAGTGGTCCATTCCAGCCTTAAGATCGACCAATCTATATATTGATGAATTTATGCCCTAAATATTAAGTGTAATGTATAGATTTAGTCACCAGATGGCATCGCTATGTGCATTTAAACCTATCAATGCTATATCAAGAATAGGCATTGACTACTGTAGGCTTTATGGATCAATAAGCTGATATCACTTTTCTCTCATTTTTCCCATCTGTAAAATGGGGATAATAATACTTCCCCTACATCCCATGAAAGCAAAAGCCTCTTAAAACCTAAAGTGTTTATTAATGTGCCATAGAGGAAACAAGCTCAATCAGGAAAAGTTTGTTCCATTAACTTGTTCATACCTTTGAAAAAATGTCACTCCAGGAGCTAAGGCCATCTGGCATATGGTGTTATATAAATCCAAACCTGTGTACAATCTGTTTTTTTCCTGTTGCTTGTCACTCTCTCCCTATTTCACAGCTACGCTAACCAAGATCACAGAAGTACTGAGCCTTGCTGAGTTCACCTGTAACATTGTTCTCAGTAACTTTTCTCTTGGTATTTGTTGCATTACAGGCAGATTTATGAATAGTGCCACCACCAAATTCAAGGGAATTAGAAGGGGAAAGTGAGCCAGGCAAGTTATCTCCAAGATGTAAAGTCTGAATCTTAATAAAAGGTCTTGTTCTTGTTCTGCTATTTGTAGGACGAATAAAGGTTTAGGAGACCAGTTCTTATTTTAGATTTAATCAAGGACAAGCTCATGGTCTAAACCAGTTCACCCATCCTTACGTTGAGATCAGATGAGGAATGTCTCAGGAAAATACACCGTTTCAGATCAACATATACTTTCCCATAATTCAACAGACCTATTTTAACATATAAGTAGACACCTCTCATTATGTAAATGAACAAAAGTCATCAAAATAGTGAGTGCCTCAAGCATTATGTTTTTTAAAAATGTATATTTGGGATTGAAATAGAAAACCCAATCTCTTTTTTTGTGTAATAAAAAGTTGAGGGAGGAGAATGGCAGAAATGGCATGCTGACAAATTATCCATGTGAAATGTGTCTTTTACTCAGTTCTTCATTAAACATGGGTAATTATCTTAGCAACTGCCATATCACTTCAAACCCTCTAGCAAATGTGAAGTACAGAGCACTTTCCTAAACAAACTTAGCCATGAGATTTAATTACGGGAAATGACGCATTTTTCAGAACGTTCTTGGGGAGGGAAAACTTATTTCAAGCTGGAAATGTGTGTATGCTTTTTTAAAAAATGTTATTAATACATGTTTTCCCTAAACATTGTAAATGGCTGTTGTGGAGGTCCCCCTCCTCTTTTTTCTTATTCTAAAATTATTGGTTTGAAAATCTGAGTCACTCTACATAAGAAAAAGGAACACACACACACACACACACACACACACACACACACAGAGGCAGCTGGATTCTCCTCTCCCTTGCAACACAGTAAGTCTAGACTAACTCCACTGAAAATATGATTCTTTAAGATATGATTAAGGTTGCGAGTCTATCACTGAGGTCATGGAAGTCAGATTCTGTGACTTTCTGGGACCTCCGGGACTTCTGCAGTAGCCAGTGCAGCTGACCCTAGGGCTGCCCGAGCAGCTTCGGTGCCTCGGGGGCAGCGGCTGCTGATCGGGTGGTCCAGGCAGCTGGCCCCAGAGGCTGCCAGAGCAGCAGCGGTCCCTGGCGTGGCCCTGGAGCACCCTGGGCCAGCCATCCCCAGTGGAGCAGCAGCGGTGCCCTGGGCCGTGCCCCTGTCCAGTAGTAGAAGCAGTAGCATCCCGGTCCTTCCACCTCCCCCCCCCCCCCGGAGCAGCAGTGGCGCCTCAGAGCCTCTTCACTTAAGCAGCAGCACCCCCTGGAGCCTCCCCCCTAAGCAGCAGCGGCACCCCAGAGCCCCCCAGAGCACCTACGATTTAGTCAGGGGTATTTATAGTACAAGTCACGGACAGATCACGGGCCATGAATTTTTGTTTATTCCCTGTGACTTTTATTGTCCATGACTTTTACTAAAAATACCCATGACTAAAATGTAGCCTTAGATATGATGTATGTGCAGTTGCTGGACAGGCTTTTAAAAACTGGCTCTCTTGCATGTATAACATAGTAGCATATTTTCCCAAAATGTTGGGAGAAGAAGTTTTCATGTGTTCATTTGCACACTGATCAGTACATTCTGGTCATTATTATTATTATTTTTATTGTGTTAGCACCTAGAGGCCCCAACCAAGATCCGGCTCCCTTTGTGCTCAGCCCTGCACAAACATATAGTGAGGCTACGTCTTCACTAAAGATTTAACTGGTTGTGAATCACAAGCTTTCTGGTTAACATACTTTGTGTTCAGATACAAACACCTTCAGTCATGCCATCTCTGTGCCATGCAGCGGCCACCACACTCTGAGATCTAGACAGGGGTGGATTAATAAATTTGCCACCCCTAGGCCGTCAAAAAATTGCCGCTTCCCTCCGCCCCCCCCGCCACCTCACCTCCACTCCCCCACGGCAAGCCAGGGAGGGAGAGGGGAGAAGGGGAGTTGTGGCGCGCTCGGGGGATGGCGGCAGCGGAGCAGGGGTGAGCTGGGGCAGGGAGTGGTTCCCTGCCCCCCCACCCAAGAGTTACTCCCGTGCCCGCCGGCCCCAGCTCACTTCCGCTATCCCCCGAACACGCCGCTACTCGCTTCTCCTCCCTCCCTCCCAGCGCTTTCGCGCGGCAAGCCTGGGAGGGAGGGGGGAGAAGGGGAGTTGCGGCGTGCTCGTGGGGATGGCGGCGGCGGTGGAGCAGAGGTGACCTGGGGCGGGCCGGGGAGCGGTTCCCGGCCCCCTGTTACTCCCCGCACCCACGGGCCCTAGCTCACCTCTGCTCCGCCTCCTCCGAGCGCGCTGCAACTCGCTTCTCCCTCCCTCCCAGCGCGGCAAGCCTGGGAGGGAGGTGGAAGGAGGGAAGTGCGGCGCGCCTGGGGGAGGAGGCAGGTCGGGGCTTTGGGGAAGGGGCAAGAGCAAATTTGCCGCCCCGGCAAATTTGCCGCCCTAGGCCTAGGCCTTGTTGGCCTAGGCGATAATACACCGCTGGATCTAGGGCAAGCCAAAAGTTACCTTGAATTACTACAAAGCCAGACAAGCTATCTGCACAGCCACAACCAGTCACAACAATCAAGAGATGAAGGTCCACCAATCCCTTCCCACATTATTATTTTTGTTATTATAAAGAATATTACAAAATATGTGGGTGGGTTTTAGCCTTAGCCTCAACATTGGAAAGGAACAGCTTATAGGAGCTGATCGCAGTAGCTTTGAAACCCCATCCATTCAAATCCTACAATTATTTGGGGGATATTTCCCAATGTAACCACCCAGTGTTGCAGTAGAGCAATAATGGCCTTGCAAACCTTCATGACCACTGTGCCAACAGTGGATTTGCCAACAACAGATCCCTAACAATCAGTTTCCACAGGGTAATAGCAACATTCTGGACCATTATTGCCTCTCTCTCATAACCAGAGGTTCTGGTACTCCGACAAGCTCCTCTCACAGCTACAGCAATGTGGCCTTCCTCATGTAAAAGTTCTGAGCCCACTACTGGTCATCTCATATTTTCATCATTATGTAGTCCTCCCACACTTGTGGTCCTAATCCAGGGGCAGCAGTTTGAATAGGGTGGGGGAGGTCTGCCATGGAAGACAGCATCAACTGGACCCATGACTATGTGGTGCTGACCTTGTCTCCCTTGGTTTGTAACAGCAAGCTGCTACCATCTTCTCTGCCAAAAAGCCACCTCAGAAACACCCAGCAATACATCTTGATGACAGCCCCTGCAGAGGCATGCTAAAGAAACACTGCCTCCATAAAAGCCAGCAGGGATCAGTCCCAGTTGTTAAGGTGAGTGGGATCCGTACCTTACAGTACAAGGAGGTACCAGCACATTAGCTTCGGTCTGGCCAGGAAATGAACTTCTCAGGTCTACACCATTTCTGCCCACAATTCCCCATTGCAGGTGGCCACAGCACCATTGGACACATTCCTCCATCCTCCCCTCCCCCCTTCCTTCAGCCCGGGCCAATCATTTTTTAGTATCACAGTGAGCAGTTCATCTGAGATCAGAAGTTCAGTTGCCAAGTGAAGACATCAGCTGAGTAAAAGTAGCTGAAAGTGTTCTCTCTCCTGCTTTGGACAAGGATTAAATCAACAGATGTTTCCCATCAAAAGAGGAACTGAACTTTAGGAGTTGAGCAAGTTCCTAGCAGGGCTGCTGTTTTACAATAACAAGCTAAGACCAAAATTTGCAAACATGGATGCCTAAAATTAGGCTCCCCAAAATGTACTTAAATGTGGATTTAGGAAAATGCTGACCTAAGTCTTTTAATACATGTAAAAAATAGGGACTTGGGGTTTTTTTTAGAAGTGCTGAGCACCTGTAGCCCACACTGAAGTGAGGGGGAGATGGCAATGCTCAGCACCACTGAAAACTAGTATTTATATATCTAAAACACTCATGAAATAAAAGAAACCAAATGGTCTCCAATGTGTGGTTAAAAGAAACCACTCAGTAATGAAGTACAGGAGAGAACTGGGTGAAGTATATATAATAAAATAGGGAGATTGAATCAAAATTCTTGCTTTCCAATCTGGAAAATGTTTGTGAAATTGAAACAACTTTGTTTGTATGTTGATAATTCATTTGGTTTATTAGGTTCTATTTTTCCCGTCAAGATCACTGTGGAAATGTTGCGGCAAGTGTTCACCTCACTAATTACTTATACAGTCACATCATGGCATGAAATGACTTCTTTATCCTTCAGTAATTACTTCAACTACTTTTGCAACTGCATGAAAATACCATCTTTATTTTGCTTTGGTGCAGAACTCAGACATGGAGATTACTCTGTGGTCTTGTGTATGGCTCAAATCGATCATGTGGTAATTCAGAGATGTGTCAGAGTCTACAGGCCCCAGGGCAGGGAGTAAAGCAATATTGGGCTACGGAGGCCCTGCCCCTCAACCGGTGCAGGGCATGTTCTGAGTGGAGGAGCAGTTTAAAAGGACCTGGGTAGCCCAAGAGAGAGGGGCAATGAGCTGCATATGGCACCATGAAGCAAGGCTGATGCTGAGCTGTGCAGAGCGCAGCAATAGTGTTGTGAAGGCTGCTCTAGCAGCAGGGACTTTGGTTCCTTCCTCCACTTTTGGGGGGTGGGGGGAGGTGTTGAAAGCCCTGAGAGACTGGCTAACTGAACTGGACACTGAGAGACTGAGCAGTCTGCTCAGCTGATACCATGCCCCAAACTGAGATGTTTCAGGTTGGTAGGAAGTGACCAGAGGGCAACAAAATTTTGGATAGCTCAGTAATTGGGCTGGACATTTCTAACATCTCAAATTACAATCAGGAAACTTGCTTTCATGCTGAAAATCTGTATCTTTCTCTGAGACACAATGCAGCTCAGGTATACATAGACGGAATAGATACAGAGACTTTGCTGTCTCCACACTGTCACACTCAAAGGAAGCCAAATTATTTATTTGTGGATGACTTTTTTGGATGCCCTTGTCCACATATGTCTGATAGGAAAAATGTTTATTTCTCACCCTGACAAACAGCCTCTCTCACATGCTGGCAAAAATTTGAAAAGCAATATTCTTGGTTGTGTGGAATTGACTAGCTAATGATTTTCCTCTAGTATGGATGAGTCTGCTGTTCATAGCTCCCAGCAAACTGCTTGATCTATTCAAGCTGCCCTGCAAAGTGCTCTCACCCCTGGTTCTGTCACAAACGTTAACTGTAACCACTTTTCATATGCAAGCATCCAGCCAGCACTCTAGGAGGAAGTACCAGGCACCTCACACAGTGTTGTTTCTTTGTCAGACAGGTTTCTACAAAGAGGACAAAATGTACACAACAGTAAATGACAGGAGTATTGACCCTTTAGTCTCTGTAGCTGAGCAAGAAATACACAAAGATTGCCAGAAGCTGGGTGTGGACAACAGGGGACGGATCACTCAATGATTGCCCTGTTCTGTTCATTCCCTCTGAAGCACCTGGCACTGGCCACTGTCAGAAGACGGGATACTGGGCTAGATGGACCATTGGTCTCATGCAATATGGCCATTCTTATCTAAGAAGCAGTGATCACCCAGATTCATCTCTCCTGCTCTGAACAGGGCCTCACTAAACAGCAGAGAGAATGGGTCTGCCTTCTTCTTCCCCTGCACCATATGGCCTAACCAGTTAACCCTTGTTGGGGTGAATCGATGACAAGCCCATTCTCCAACCCCCAGCAGTGCTTAGACCCAGAAAACCAGCACTTAAGTTGCACATAGCTATAGCATGCACAAGTCGCTGGGACAATGTAAACAAGTGATTAGGGGTATTAAACACAAGTGTTATATAGGAATTGCCAAACCAGACCAAATTAGTGGTCCATATAGTCTGGTACTCTGTCTCTGACAGTGTCCAGTGCAAGATATTTCAAAAGCAGGAGTAAAAAATCCAGTAATGGACAATTATGGAATAACCTGCCCGTGGCCTATCTGGATCCTAAGTCCTTTCAGTTCCTTCTGTTTGACACCAACAGAAAGAAAAATTGTAGGCACACTAACAAATCAGCTGTCCTAGGGGAGTCGAGAGACACAGGAGTCAGCAGTTCATTTATGAGAGTTACAAGTAGATAGTCATGAAATGGGCTATCACCCTGAAAGCTAATGGGACAGAATATAATTTTTACAGAGGATGGATATGTTTGGGAATGCATTGGGCACTCAACCAAAAACCTGTGATAGTGTGTGTAACTATCTGTACAACGTAAAGTTGTTTAATTAAGGGTGATTAATAAACCTTGGCTTTTGTCCACTTGCAACCAGGATGGGAATACTTGTAAGAGTAAGGAGGTTTCAGATGTAGCAATAAAATTTATAACTTTGTATTTGTCCTATACCTGGGCTGCTCATCAAACAAAATGCCGGCACATTATCTGGATTTCTATTTTTTTAGGCCTATAATAGCAAAACAGGTCTTTTTAACTGCTGAACAGAGAAAAGGAGGAGCTGGTAATGTCCCTGCGGCCAATACACAGTACCTGCATGGGACGCAAGCATAAAGCAGACTTTCTGAGGGCCTGTTTCATGTCTGTCATGTGTTTGTGGACACAATATTCTGCCTATGAAGGCATCGGCTTAAAACAGGACTACTACAATACCTAAGTATAGGCTCTGTAGTATTGGGAACTGTATCTTAAAGTATTTTAGCTTCCCAGACAGGAGGTCTGGGAGAGGGACACTGCAGAAGCCCATGTTCTCTTATGTTGAGGCAGTTGCAACTGTGTCACTGAATATAGGATCACTTTTGAGCACCTTGGGCCAAGCATGATTGCCGAACAACAATTTATTTTGTGCTTCCAGGCCTAATGTTTTCTAGCTACCTAATTTATCTGTGTTTGATATGGTTTTCTTGCTTTAGAATGCCTCTCAAGTATTTACAAAGAAATAACAAAACAACATCTCCGTCATTTCCTTCCAGCACATGAAAGTCAGTTCCCTGATCTGATGATCCAGGATTTTTTTTTAAAGTTATTATTAATGTTGTGTGTGAGAGAAGAACTTATTGATAGGAAACTAAGTTGAATAAATAAGTTTTGCAGTTAGTACTGAACACTGTAAAGCCTGTCCAGCAGTCATTTTTAGTTCTGGTGCTCACAAGTCTCCTGCAGGAGTAGTCGCAACACAATGTGCCCAACTGATATCTCACCTTGTTCTGGTCTTTCCTGGAGGCAAAGCATATAGCGTCCATGCATTCAGTTCTTGGCCCCTCTGTGGAGACTGTCAGCAGGGTTGCCAGTTTCAATGGTGGTGATTTCTGGGAAGATCTGGAAGGAGACCACAAATTCTTTTTCCCGGGCCACCATACCACCATCAAAGAATAAAAAAATCGGTGAGCAGCCTGGAACTGAATTACTGATCTAGGGTGAAAGACTGTAACCTGTTACCACTTCTCTGAGGCATTCACATCTTCTCTGCTGTTGTTCCGTTAATAATAGTGTGTGTTGTTGTTTTTGATAAATGTGTGTGTTGTGATACAGTTTTAAAATGTAAACATTTATAAAAAGTAAGCAATTCCAATAACTAAGACACCTAATTCCAGAGGCAGTGCTACAGGAATAAAATAAAGGAGAGTAAATTAAATCCCTTATTTAGAATTAATTGTCCAGCAGAATCGATCTGATCTCAAAATTGCCATTGAATAATGTTTCAAACCTGTATTTGAAGACTCAAATATTAGCTATAAATCACGAGAGTGCAGCTCAGCTAATCTATACAAGGCAATAATCCTTTAAACAATTATAGGATTTCATCCAGGATCACGTTATTATTATGTGTATTAGGCAGAAATTGTTTCTCATCTAAAGAAATCTTGGGAGAAAATACAATTCTCAGTTCATTGGCAATGTAACGGGTGACACGGTGAGGTGCAACAACTGAGATGTTGGCAATCCCCTTAGTCAGAGGCAGACTGCAGGCTAGAAAAGGGCCATGGCTCGTGTAGGTGCCAATGAATCCAGTCTTTCTGGCAGTTGCATTTGTAGCATAAGTGTGATGACTAACGCGTGTTAAATTAGCCCTGCCCACACTAAACCCAGTTTAACTCTGACATCACAGTGGCTTTCAGGCAGTATTCAGTGTATGAAATAGTTCAGAAACCCAGATTTGCAGCCAGCTACCATGGAAAGTTGGTCTCTAAACAGCCACTACACAGAAGCATATTATTGCTGCCCCTTTTCGACCCAAGTGGTTAGCCAATATTTGAGGTCTTGCAAGTTGTTTCCAATAGTAGGAGAAATTGATGTTGTCAGGTATTTCTTTGATGCCATCATGTTTATTTACAAAGAATGTACACGAAGTCCTGTTTTCGTGAACAAAATAGGAAGCAAACAATATGAGACAGTTTCTTTGCTCTCAGTTTCAGCCAGCACTGTAGCCAAACATTCTCTGTCTAGGCTTTATTTCAGGGCCATGCTCCCAGTACTTATTCTGCTGTCTCCTTGGCTTTCTGTCTCCTTCACTGTGCCTGCTCTGGCTCTGTGGTGTTTCTTGCTGCTTTTCTCTCTCCCTCACACACCTCCACAAATCAATGCCCTGGCCTCTGCCTTTGCTATATCAGTCTCCAAGGAAACCCTTGGGCCACATGGTTCAGCTTCTACTCAAGCCTAGCCATGTGTCTGTGTTTTGGGTGGTACTCCTATTGTTTCAGCTATCTGTTTCCATAAAGAACTCAATTGCTTTTTTACACTTATGCTGAATGGAAAGCGATTGTTACATCCACCAGCTTCAGTGAGATTTAACCCAACCCATAATATTATCTTCAAAAAAAAAAAATCTTAAAGTGAATTGGCAATATGTTGTTAGGCAGAACTCCACTGCAGTCCACTGTGGAGATCAACAATATCAATCAGGTGTCTTTCATAAATCCTTTTATTCCTCATCATCAGCCTAACAAGTGAAACTCTTCTGCACCCTTGCATAACAGAATGATCAGGAATGATCCCTAAGTGCGATATTGCTATGTGCACTCATTACATAAATCAAGTCCCTCCCACCCATGTGTGCACAGGTACTGCATCTTTCTGATTTTACACTCACAGCAATGAATACCAGTTGCCGTATAGCTGTCTAATTTATGCACAGATGTGCACTCTGGTTGTAGATTGAATCAATCCCCGCACATTATATTTGTCTGTATTTTCACTGGGTTTGTGCTTGCTGCCATAGAGAAAGAAGCATTGATAAAACCTTCAATACAAGAATTGCATGTAATACAATAAACTGAAGATTCTATTAAAATAGATCTATAGTCACATCAGCCTTGAAAACCTGGCTTTCATACTGAACACTGGCATGTAGGCCAATCCAATTATTGTGGCTCTCCAGACTAGATAAAAGATCAGGTGACTCTTTGCCAATTCAATACAAATACATATTATTTTATTTAGTTAGTTTTTCCTTTATATTCTTCTTTATGCAGGTTGTGCTGAGTGGGCTGCTTAAGTACACACATAATGTATTGTACAAGTGCTTTTAGTACATATTCTGCAGAACGCCTCTCTAATTTCTTTCTACTGCATTTCCCTAGATACAATAATGAGCATTCTCCAGAGCAGTCGATACATACCATTCTAACAGTACTAAACTCTCATTTTCAGACACTCATAGACAATAAAAAGCAAAGTGGTTTTTAATTACTTCTTCATGCTGAACAGGAGCTGAAAACATCTGATTTAATAAAATACACTGGATTGTTCAGAGAGGAGAAGGAAGTCAGGATCCATAGTGAGGGAACTCTAATGATCTTTTAGATTTCTGGCTATCCCTGTATATTTTACACAGCTGATTAGAAATATACGGCCAAATCCTCAGCAGGTGTAAATCAGCTCCATTGACTACTACGCCACATGCTGGCTTATGGATATTAGCGTAACATAATTGCATGCTGATGTTGAGATGCAATTTTGAGCATCTATCAAAAGTTGGGAAATTCAAATATGGCCAGGAGGATTCTCCTTTTTTGTGGATCTGATATAAACCATAAGCAAAGACAGTGAAGAATTAACCTTTTCTATTTTCCTAGGCTGAGACTAATATGTTGTCTGACATCCCTAAGCAGAGGAAGTAAATAACTTACCCCAACCACACATAGGCTGTCTATGGTACAGGGGACAATTTAAACAAATGGACAAAACCTCAAGCGTAAACAAAAATACATTGGATGTTGCATCAAATGGGTTGTAATGAAACACACAGCTGAGTCAAATTGAAGCAAAAGGCAAAAATATTATGAAAACGTTCATTGATATGTCCCTTTTCTATTTCTTTCTGACAGCTGGATGTTGCCCCTTATTTACTGTTGCCCTTGTAATGCATCTTGATTCATAGATGACTATTTCACCAAGTATAGGCATTTGAGGAAGTGGCTAGGTATATATTTCAGTGTTCAGCATCATTACAAATGCTGTTGTTTGAAGTCTCAAGGACTCAAATTTGAAGTCTTACTGCTGTTGAAAAAATAGGGAATCTCTTTAGCATTAATTGGTATGTAATGAGATAATTTCACTTTATTTTGCTCAGGGTCACTACTGACTTATTCAGTATGCCTGATTTTTTTCCAGGAGAATTGCTTATTTGGTCCTTTTCACTCTATGTGCAGTGGGTCAGTCCCAGCTCTTATAAATATAGCATTGACCAAACTACAGTCAGTACTCTGGCTGGTAGAATACCAAGTCTGTGTGTTGTAGATAAAAGAGCTCCATTATGCCCTTTTCTCATCTAAGTTTCATGAAAACCCAAGTGACTTGCCAAGTAAGTGACATGAGACTAGGTCCCCAAAGAGCTTTTTTTTTTAAAAAAAAGTGAATGAAGACCAAATTAAGAATGTAATCATCTTAGTCTAGTGTGCTTCCGAACTGCATGCTGTAAAGTTCTGGATTAGGGAACTGAGATGAAAAGGTTCTTAGCAAGCAGACACATGGGCTCAATCTTCAGATGAGTATAAACTGGTATAGCTCCACTGACTTCAATGGAGTCATGTTGATTTGCACCAACTGAAGGGGTGATTCAAAGATAGTGGTTCAAAGGTGGTTCAAACCACTATTTTCAAATGCACAAGCTTAGTTACATCCTGAGGAGATATGTTGCTAGCAGATACACTTGCACAGTAAAAGTATATACAGTAATGTATTTATCATTCCAAGTCAGTATTTAAACTGGTACATCTGAGTGTGATTTAAAGGAATTGGACGTGTGCAGTGTGGGTGGATGTACGTGGGCAGTGAATGGAAGTTTGTTATGGAGGTGAAGAGTCTGTGAATGCTTGTGGGTGTTGAGGCACGTGAATTGAAGTTACTGTGAATATTAAGATGGCTTTAAACTGGTGATTTCCTTGATTTGTATCAATTATGCTGATTGGAAATGTAGCTGATCAACCTTAACTCTAAGTTAATTAAGTTTTTGTAAGGGAATAGAAATAAAAGTTCACTCTTCCATAAATAAATCCTCTATACAAAATTATTCCATCATAAAACCATCCATCATAATACATCACTACCTGGTACCATCTCCTCCAGAAATCTCTGCAGCATACAAATAAAGAGATCTTGATCATCAAAATGTGTTACACTTCTGCTTTATGCCCAGTTCCTCACCATCAGTGTGGCTGTGTGCATAAAGCATTTCTGATTTTTTCAGCCTACTAGCTGTATGAACAGATTCAGGTGAATCTGCCAGCTGTATATAGATAGATGCCAGTCTGGTTTCCTGGGCAGTCTAGTCTACACTGAAAACCTCACTTGTTCTTTCACATATGTTAAGCTGAATGCAGGAGGCATACATGAGAATCACTACCTTCATCACTAAACATTTATTGTGATTCAGAGTTCATCTTGCTTTAGGTCTCCCAAGTGTAAACTCTACTCATGTTCTACAGGTGAATGTACAATTGAATCTGCACATGTCTAGCTGTGTTTAATCAGGAAGAGGTTTCATTAGCAATGGCCAAAGAGGCATACCAGGTCACCCAGAATCACAATGTGGACAGAAACACCACTCAGGTCAATGTTGTTCAGTGAGAATAGAATTCCCCCTTTAAAAGTTCAGAAGTTTCAGAAATTCTCGCACCATGCACTTTGCCTGGCCAATGAACACTTTATGATGATCCACTAAGTCCTAGATAAACCCTTTCTGTTTAATATACTCCATACAGGGTATGTTGGTGAGAGGCACCATAGTGGACACCTGGGTTTGATCAGTGGCTCCTACATAATCCAGGAGCCCCTTACTGCTTAATCAGTGTTCCCAGACACACTTGCTACCTTGTTCATATGCCACTACACTACACTATGCATTGTCCTCAAAACCTCTATCCCAACACAACAGTACTTACTGCAGATCTCCCAACCCCAAAATGTGACTAACAGGCTGTTAACTACTGGGGACAGCCAGTTCCCTTTGGGACATCTGCCATTCTCTTTTTCACAGTGAGGATGGCTCTCATCCTTATGGTCTGATGGTGCAGTTTTGGAGCCAGCTAACCAGAGCTACAGAAAACTCTCCATCTTCACCATGAATGGCTGCTCTTTCCAGATCTCAAGTACAGTTTGGTCGCACCAGTCTATGGTTGTGGTCTGGACCCAGAAGCAGCCCTCCACCCAAGGAACATCATCTTTGAGTACATGCAGCTATCTACTTGGAAGGTGCAAGACAGTTGCAAATAGCTCTGTGAGATACTCGCCTTGGTCTCTGGCTCTCCACAGGCACACCAGCTTCCACTGCCTGACTGCAGCTGCCTGCTTGTCTGAAGTTCCTGCAGAAACCTTTCCTGATGAGCAAGGAACAAACACTGAGCATTCACCCTGGCCTCCATTTTGAGAAAAGGACCAGGAAATGGTGCCAGCTTCAGGGAACTTATGGAACTTCAGGGAACTTCAGGGAACTCCTCTCTTTTCTCTCAATTCCCCTCTCCAAAATTACCTCAGAAGGTCTTCCCACTACTTCAGGGAGCTGGGAATTGGGGATACATATTCAGAGGGCAGTTTAACTGCACCAGTGTAAAATGTGGGTCTCAGGGCAAAAATGCAATGGTCCTAAGCCTAAAGCAGCATGTGGATATGCTGCACTGTTGGTATTTACACTGGTGCTATCCCAGTGGTTTCGCAAGGATGTGGCCATGGTGCAACAGCTTTAAGTATTGTTCATATGCTGTTCATTGCCACCCAAGCAATTATATTCATTATGAAGCATTCCCAGAGACCCTGTGCAGGTGCAATGCTGGCTGTGCAAGTGACTGGGAAACAAGAGCTACATCCATTTTATTTGTATAAGATAATTCCTCAGTGCATCCTTTGTATCTGATCCAAAACACACAAAGTACAGCACTTTCACACAGGGAGTCTGTGAATGAGTGTGACATGCCTGAGAATAGAGTTCTCAAAGAGAATAAGCCAATTTCCTGCTTCTTCTGCCTTTCTGCTAGAGCTTACTATTTAGAGCTCACAACCTACATATCAAAGGGCCTATGAGTCATGTCAATAACCATGAGTCACAGAAACAACCTTCCTTAACAACTCTGTTCTGTAATTTTTTTAACCCAATACTGACGGCATGGTTGAAGTGACATTTATGTATTAGTATGACCTCACCGAGCTAGTGCAAGTGGGTGTTCTCAAGCAACAAGCACACTGTTGTTCTCCAGAAATACCGAAGGGAGCGGCGAGAGTAAAGAAATGAAGAGGTCTCATTTCCCCACCATTTTTTAAAATCAGGATTTCCATTGCTACGGTGAAATGAAATGTTTAAACAGGAGAAGAAGAAAAAAAGGCGCCTCACTTCCACAGTGACGCCCAACGCCAAAATAAAGTCCATTTGATACCAAGACGCAGTGGGGCAGATTCACTGTTGGGCAGCACAAAGGGAGCAGAGACTGACGGCAACCTCCTAGCTGGGAATTCCCCTGCCCTGGGGGAGTCCCCAGTGGCCTCAGAGCCAGCACCTGTGCCACTCTTCTTTCAGCCCTGAACAGAGGGGGCATGTTGAGGGTGTGGCTAGAGTGCAATGTGCTCCAGCAATCCCCAGCTGACAGACAGTCCTTTGGGGACCATTGACACTTGGTGTGAGTGAAGGTAGCCCCATGGCTGTTCTAATCCGTGCCTGGGGTCTGGAAGTGAATCAGGAAGCCATATTCAGATCCCCGACAGTATGCCCTTTGCCCCACAGCTGGACCCAGGAGATGCTGGATGCAGCAGAGAGTCTGGCCCAACGTTTCCTAGTGGTCAGAGCAGGGGTTGCCCATCCTGGTGCTCTATAGCATACACTTCTGGCTGCCCCTTTCCCAGGTGTTATCAGAGTGCATATGTGATACAGAAATCATTCCCCCTCCTGAGGTCCAGTCTCCATTCCATGCAGATGGCCAGATTATCCAGGAAATATGGGATCTCAAATACTGCCAGATTAGTTACCCTGATACTGCCATTCCCAGTGAATCGGATAGTGAGGTGATGGGTGTGGTACAAAAACCTAGATGGAGATAGACAGATACACACAAGTAGTGGCACGGCACACTTCACCTCCACTTTCTTGCCACAGCTGCTCACTGCAGTCTTATTTTGTAAAGCTTCACTTCTTCTGCTCCTAAACCTCCCTCCTTTCCTTTCTACCTTCTAATCAACAAAGAGTTTTTATAATGCAGAATTTCTGATATAACATTTCTGGCAAAATCTAATTTGTATTAAAGTTTTCAAAACTTTTGCCATCTGTGGATGTTGTTATAAATGAACCAGTAGTCATACAAATAGTGGCAAAAAAACAAATAGGATGACCCCAGTAACAGTGAGCTGAACCCAAATGTTCTCACCTTTTTTTATAATTGTTTGCACTGCTCTAGCTGTGTGTGTGAAGGGAACAGCATAGACATGCCTTTTAGTCAGAGCACTGTAAGCCCCTTGAGCAGGGTGTGTTTTAGCTTAAAGTGGGAACCCTTGATGACATCTCTAAATGTCATTATTCTAGTAAACTGAAAAGTATAGCTCCTCTAAAGGTGAAGTTTAGCATTCTTAGTAAGATTTTAAGAGCATCAGAAAGACATTATATGAGCCATAACATCCCTAAATGCTGCAATGCCACTTTTCTGAAATATCAAACAACTTTGGAAGCAAACCTAAAGCAGAATCCAACACAATCTGCAGAAAAGCTGTAATATAAATAGATGCTAGATAAAAATAGAACTGAAATAACACATGAAAGAAAGCAGGTAGTTACCTCTCTAACTGAAAAACAAAGATGAAGGAAAAAACAACGAAGCAGTCACCACACGAGGAAACAGTGTCCCAGGTAGTACAGGACAATACTCAGCTGCAAAGAATACTGCTCCAATGCCACCATTCTGACAGCCTCCTAGCTAACTATGCATTTATAATGCACATGCCAAAATGGTGTCTGGGCACCTTCGCTGGTGGTGTTTCCAGCAAAGTAAACAGAGATATTTAGCCTCTGGCACTGACTTTGGAACATGCCTTCTCCTCCTTCAGTAAACTCCATCAGCCTACTCTCCTGGAGGCTTCAACAGCAGCACCTACCATAGGTTAGTCTCACATGACTATCACTTTGAGATCTATAGATAGCAAGCACTATATAAAAGTGCAAAGTATTACTGTTATTATTTTTATCTCAGTAGATAAGGAATGGCCTCCACATACTTCAGAAATAGTCTAATAACGTGTGTTCCAACACTGCATAGATCTATGGTACCCAATGATGCTTCACAGGACTATCACTGAATGCCTGAGCATCAACACGCAAGATGAAAATAGCAACACTAGGAAAAACAAACAAATGGCAAACAAGTTGCTAGTAACTAGAAATAAGAAAAAGGACACGGGAAAGACCTAGGTCCACCAGTGCCCACCCTTTTGCAATTACAAGAAATCCACCATGTTTTTGATAAACACTCATGATGCTGTCAGATGATGCATGACCAATATTCTAGATCAGCATTTCTCAGCCAGTGGGTTGCTTACCCTGGGAGGGGTGGGGGAGTCAGGAAAAGCAATCAGGAGGGTCACAAGGTATTGACAATCTAAAATGAAAAATATGTGGCTCTCCCCTACTCTCCATGTATCTTTACCTTTACAGGTCAAGTTTGCCCTGTCAACCTCTCAAAACACACACACAAATTCTATAGTCTTATAATCGATACATTTTTTATTCTTACTTTTATAGCAAATGTAAGGGGGTCATGAAAATTTTTGACTTTGAGTAAGGTGCTGCCAACCTGAAAAGGTTGAGAAACACTGCTCCAGATGAGAAAACAAGCCTGCTGCCAATAAGGCATAGGAAAAATTCCTTCTTGTCTCCAAATCTGGTCATCAGTTCAACCATGTACATGAGAGCAAGATTCACTATAGCTAACTATTTATTCCTGTTTATATACCAGCAAAATATAATTAATTAATAGGCAAAAATCTGCTCTCCATGTAAGTTTTATAAGTGCATGGGATCATGTACCTTGCAGCCCCTGCTTGATCCTGGTCTTGCTCATCCACAACAAGCCTCTGTGACAAAGTCACACAACAACTGTTCTACACTACTGCTTCTAATGTGGGTAGGGGTGGGGGGTTAAACCGGGTCACTGATTCACCCGAGGTATCTGGCAGGATTGAAAAGTGTGTGTGCCAAAGGCCTCAATGCTGAGGTCATACCCTCACTGTTCTACTTGATGTACATGATATGTTTTATTCATCACCTGTGTAGTTGACTCCAGCAAGCTTTGTGAGAACTCCTTTGGCACAGTCATTCAACCTATCAATGAAGGCTCACTCAGGTCCACGATCAACTTATGAAACAGTAAACACTTTATTAACTAGAACCAGAGTGACAGGTCAATTCAATAGCTCAACTGGAGCAAAACTCTTTGTGCCTGAATCTGGACTCTTCTATCAGCAGGATGCATTGAGATGCTGGCCCCACACCCTGGATTTTAAAGTAGTAATGCACAACACCACATCTCTCTCTTACATTTCAACAAAACACTTCTCTCCTCTACCCCATTTCCAATAAGTGACAGTATATCAACAATCAGCGTCTCTGGCATCACACTTGATCCATGAAAGTCTTAATAGTTGTGGGTCAGAAGTTACTAGCACTTAATCAACTGGATTTCAGCCTTTACTGCTGATGCAATATAAAGTATTTATAAGTGCACGATAGCTATAGCTAATACCCTCTTCAGGTGAATTTATGTCAGTGATATTTGATGTGGCTGACATGCCCTCTGGTGAGAGGGTTACAGTATGATAACAGGATGTTTTGCAATGGTTCATGACACTATTCAGGTGGCTATTCAGATACAGTTGGCAGGCTGTGTTTCTCTTACTGGTAATGTATGCCCCGCTCATATGTGCCTTCTAATGTGTCTTTAACTCCCACTTGTAGATGTGTCAATGTACTATGACCATGGCTGTAGACTCATGACTCTCTGTGTTCCACACTGCCAGCTCTGTACTGTAATTCACACTGGATCCCCATGACAGAAAACAGGCAGTAGCCTGGCCATTTGGTCATAGTATCTTACACTTTTTTCCCTGTCACAGTCTTAGTTTTGCATTAACTCTTTGCAGTGTTCTGGATTGTAGCACCATATATCAGAAACTATTTCAGCATTTTGTCCATCAATACCTCTTGCTGGAAAGTGCTTCAAGACAGTCACATTTCTAATCTCTTCCTTGCCTGATATAATTATTTTGTGAAACACTGATTTAACTAATTCTCTCAGCCCTTATTTTAGATTGTGCTTACCCTGGGCTGGAATGGCCGAGCTGCATACCCCACATTACACATTTCTATGCTCGCAAAAGGAACAGTGGCACCTAATAGTTTTCCAGGTGTGGCATGCCTTTCAAACAAGGCTTTTCATTTTGTAATCACAGTATTGGCTGATTTGTATGGTAAACAAAGGACTTCTGGATACTTGGAGAAATAATCTATTAGAAGTAGACACTGTTGAAATATTTACCACTATCCAGGGCTCCATGTCTAGTTGGCAGCTGGTATCAAACAGAGTGCCCCAAGGGTCGGTTCTGGGGCCAGTTTTATTCAATATCTTCCGAAATGATCTGGAGGATGGCGTGGACTGCACCCTTAGCAAATTTGCAGATAACACTAAACTGGGAGGAGTGGTAGATACGCTGGAGGGTAGGGATAGGATACAGAGGGACCTAGACAAATTAGAGGATTGGGCCAAAAGAAATCTGATGAGGTTCAACAAGGACAAGTGCAGAGTCTTAGGATGGAAGAATCCCATGCACTGCTACAGACTAGGGACCGGGTGGCCAGGCAGCAGCTCTGCAGAAAATGACCTAGGGGTTACAGTGGATGAGAAGCTAGCTATGAGTCAACAGTGTGCCCTTGTTGCCGAGAAGGCTAACGGCATTTTGGGCTGTATAAGTAGGAGCATTGCCAGCAGATTGAGGGATGTGATCATTTCCCCTCTATTCGGCATTGGTGAGGCCTCATCTGGAGTACTGTGTCCAGTTTTGGGCCCCACACTACAAAAAGGATGTGGAAAAATTGGTAAGAGTCCAGCAGAGGGCAACAAAAATGATTAGGGGGCTGGAGCACATGACTTATGAGGAGACGTTGAGGGAACTGGGATTGTTTAGTCTCCAGAAGAGAAGAGTGAGGGGGGATTTGATAGCTGCTTTCAACTACCTGAAAGGGGGTTCCAAAGAGGATGGATCTAGACTGTTCTTAGTGGTGGCAGATGACAGAACAAGGAGCAATGGTCTCAAGTTGCAGTGGGGGAGGTTTAGGTTGGATATTAGGAAAAACTATTTCACTAGGAGGTAAAGCACTGGAATGGGTTACCTAGGGAGGCGGTGGAATCTCCTTCCATAGAGGTTTTTAAGGCCCGGCTTGACAAAGCCCTGGCTGGGATGATTTAGTTGGTGTTGGTCCTGCTTTGAGCAGGGGGTTGGGCTAGATGACCTCCTGAGGTCTCTTCCAACCCTGGTATTCTATGATCCTGTGCAGAGCCGGGGGGTAGGGCGAGTTGGGGCGACCGCCTGGGCCCCGTGCTTTGGGCGACCCGGCACTTTGATAAAATCAGGACTGTCCCAATATTTAGCCCTTTGTCCCGTGGCCCGACCGATGTATGATCAGGACGCCATTTGCCCCGATATTCAGGCGAGGAGGTGGGCGGGGAAGTGAGGCGGGCGGACGGTGAAGAAGAGAGCGGCAGTCAGACGGGGGGGGCGCACCGGACAGACAGTGAGGAGACTAGCAGGGAGGCGAGCGGTGGGCAGGTGGGTGAGGGGGCCAGCAGCAGGTAGGAGGGGGGTGAGGAGGCGAGCGGTGGGTAAGGAGGTGAGCGGCAGGCAGGTGCACCAGGCAGACGGCAGATGAGGATGGAGGTAATGTAGGTAGCTCACAGCAGCAAGGAAGCGGAGAAACCAGTTTCCCCCACAGCCAGGATATGTTTGTCACCCTGGACCTGGAACCAGTAACCCCCGAACTCACCCAAGACCCTGAGGGCACACAGGGGACCTCTGGTGAGTGTACCTTTGTAAATATTACACATGGTTTAAAAGCAAGTGTGTTTAATGATTAATGATTAATTTGCCCTGGCAATCGCGGCCAGTACAGCTACTGGAAAAGTCTGTTAACGTGTATGGGGATGGAGCGGAAATCCTCCAGGGACATCTCCAGAAAGCTCTCCTTCATGTACTCCCAAAGCCTTTGCAAAAGGTTTCTGGGGAGGGCTGCCTTATCCCGTCCGCCATGGTAGGACACTTTACCACGCCAGGCCAGTAGCACGTAGTCTGGAATCACTGCATAACAAAGCATGGCAGCGTATGGTCCCGGTGTTTGCTGGCATGCAGACAACATCTATTCCTTATCTCTCTTTGTTATCCTCAGGAGAGTGATATCATTCACGGTCACCTGGTTGAAATGGGGTGATTTTATTAAGGGGACATTCAGAGGTGCCCGTTCCTGCTCGGCTGAACAGAAATGTTCCCCGCTGTTAGCCACGCGGTGGGGGGAGGGGTGAAGTGATCATCCCAGAGAATCGGGTGTGTGTGGGGGGGTGGTTTAGTTGGGTGTGTGCTGCATGTTAACCCGGAAACCGCAGCCCCTCCTTTTACATTGAAAACCCATTTTAAATGGCCAACCCAATTCATCCTTGATATGGGAAATGAGGGCGCTGCTGTTTGAAACCATTCCCACATGTTAAGAAGGTTAAAAAAGCCAAAAGACTGTGGCTTACCATGGCTGCCTGCAAGCCGAAATCTGTTGCCTGGCACTGCGTGAGTGATCTCTCATACCAAACCGGCAGGCCCTCACTATAAGAGGAAAAATGCGACCTTGTAACGAAAGAGTGTACCCATTGTTCTCTAAAATGTGTCTTTTTTAACCACCTCTCCCTTCTCCTCCACCAGCTGCAAATGTTTCTCCTTCACAGAGGCTAGCGAACATTAGAAAGAGAAAACGGAGGATGCGGGACGATATGTTCACGGAGCTCCAGATGTCCTCCCATGCTGATAGAGCACAGCAGAATGCGTGGAGGCAGTCAATGTCAGACATGAGAAAAGCACAATATGAACGAGAGGAGAGGTGGCGGGCTGAATCGCGGGATGAACAGAGCAAGTTGCGGGCTGAAGATGATAGGTGGCGTCAGCTTGCAGACAGAAGGCAAGAGTCGATGCTCCGTCTGCTGGAGCATCAAACTGATATGCTCCAGCGTATGGTTGAGCTGCAGGAAAGGCAGCAGGAGCAGAGACCGCCGCTACAGCCCCTGTGTAACCAACAGCCCTCCTCCCCAAGTTCCATAGCCTCCTCACCCAGACGCCCAAGAACACGGTGGGGGGGCCTCCGGCCACCCAGTCACTCCACCCCAGATGATTGCCCAAGCATCAGAAGGCTGGCCTTCAATAAGAATTAAAGTTTTAAAATGCAGTGTGTCCTTTTCCTTCCCTCCTCCCCAACCCATCCCAGGCTACCTTGGCAATTATCCCCCTAGTTGTGTGAGGAATTAATAAAGAATGCATGAATGTGAAATAACAATGACTTTATTGCCTCTGCAAGCGGTGCTTGGAGTGGGGAGGGGAGGGAGGGGTGGGGTGGTTGGTTTACAGGGAAGTAGAGTGAACCGGGTGGGGGGGGGCGGAGGGTTCATCAAGGAGAAACAAACAGAAGTTTCACACCATAGCCTGGCCAGTCACAAAACTCGTTTTCAAAGCTTCTCTGATGCGCACCGCGCCCTGCTGTGCTCCTCTAACCGCCCTGGTGTCTGGCTGCGCATAATCAGCGGCCAGGCGATTTGCCTCAACCTCCCACCCTGCCATAAATGTCTCCCCCTTACTCTCACAGATATTGTGGAGCGCACAGCAAGCAGCAATAACAATGGGGATATTCTTTTCACTGAGGTCTGAGCGAGTCAGTAAGCTGCGCCAGTGCGCTTTTAAACGTCCAAATGCACATTCCACCACCATTCGGCACTTGCTCAGCCTGTAGTTGAACAGGTCCTGACTCCTGTCCAGGCTGCCTGTGTACGGCTTCATGAGCCATGGCATTAAGGGGTAGGCTGGGTCCCCAAGGATCACGATAGGCATTTCAACATCCCCAATGGTTACTTTCTGGTCCGGGAAGAAAGTCCCTTCCTCCAGCTTTCGAAACAGAGCAGAGTGCCTGAAGACGCGAGCATCATGTACCTTTCCTGGCCATTCCACGTTGATGTTGGTGAAACGTCCCTTGTGATCCACCAGGGCTTGCAGCAGCATTGAAAAGTACCCCTTGCGGTTTATGTACTCGGTGGCTTGGTGCTCCGGTGCCAAGATAGGGATATGGGTTCCGTCTATGGCCCCACCACAGTTTGGGAATCCCATTTCAGCAAAACCATCCACTATTGCCTGCACGTTGCCCAGAGTCACTATCCTTGATATCACCAGGTCTTTCATTGCCTTGGCAACTTGGATCACAGCAGCCCCCACAGTAGATTTGCCCACTCCAAATTGATTCCCGACTGACCGGTAGCTGTCTGGCATTGCAAGCTTCCACAGGGCTATCGCCACTTGCTTCTCAACTGTGAGGGCTGCTGTCATCCTGGTATTCTGGCGCTTCAGGGCAGGGGAAAGCAAGTCACAAAGTTCCATGAAAGTGCCCTTACGCATGCGAAAGTTTCGCAGCCACTGGGAATCGTCCCACACCTGCAGCACGATGCGGTCCCACCAGTCTGTGCTTGTTTCCCGTGCCCAGAATCGGCGTTCCACGGCATGAACCTGCCCCAGTAACACCATGATTTCCACATTGCTGGGGCCTGTGCCTTGTGAGAGGTCTATGTCCATGTCAATTTCCTCATCACTCTCTTCGCCGCGCTGCAATCGCCTCCTTGGCTGGTCCGGGTTTCGCCTTGGCATGTCCTGGCTCTGCATATACTCCAGGACAATGCGCGTGGTGATCATAGTGCTCATAATTGCCGCGGTGATCTGAGCGGGCTCCATGATCCCAGTGCTAGCTATGGCACCTGGTCTGAATAAAAGGCGCGAAACTAGTATCTGACGGACCAGGGGAAGGAGGAAGGGCGGGAGGGAGGGAGGGAGGGCCGAGTGACGACATGGCGTACAGGTACAGGGAATTAAAATCAAGAAAGGTGGCTGTGCATCAGAGAGAAACACAAACAACTGTCACACAGAATGGTCCCCCCAAAGATTAAACTGAAAACCCTGGGTTTAGCAGGCCGTTGATTTCACGGAGGGAGGGGAAGCAAATGAATACAGAACAAATCTATTTTTTACATCTTAAGCTGGCAGCCGACGGTGCAGCATGACTAATAGCCTCTGCAGTACGATGATGACGGATACCAGTCGTAATATACCATCTTCTACCAAAAGGCAAGGGGCTGCTGCTGTCTAGCAATGCAGCCCCATGTCTGCCAGCACCCAGATCACCCTCGGCCTCTTCTGGGTGCTTAGCAGACAATACTGGGCAATTGGCAGAAAATAGCATACTACGACTGATAGCCATCATCGAGACAGTTGCATGTCTGCCCAGGTGCCCATGATTGACAGCCACTGCAGTACAATGACGACGGATACCAATCGTAATATACCATCTTCTACCAAAAGGCAAGGGGCTGGTGCAATGCAGCCATACGGCTGCCAGCCCCACAGCTACCAGTCATGCTGCACCGTCTACCGCCAAAAGGCAGTTAGCTGCTGCTGCTGTGTAGCAATGCAGTACCACGTCTGCCGGCACCCAGATGACATATCGTGACAGTTAGCTGATCTGAGCAGGCTCCTTGCTTGCCGTGGTATGTTGTCTGCACAGGTAACCCAGGTAAAAAGGCGCGAATCTATTGTCTGCCGGTGCTCTGACGGAGGGGGAGGGGCCTGACGACATGTACCCAGAACCCCCCGCGACACTGTTTTGCATCATTCAGGCACTGGGATTTCAACCCAGAATTCCAATGGGCGGCGGAGACTGCGGGAACTGTGGGATAGCTACCCATAGTGCAATGCTCCGGAAGTCGACGCTAGCCTCGGTACTGTGGACGCGGTCCGCCGACTAGAGCACTTAGAGCATTTTATGTGGGGACACACACAATCGGCTGTATACAACCAATTTCTATAAAACCGGCTTCTATAAATTCGACCTAATTTCGTAGTGTAGACATACCCTCAGAGGAACTCAAGTACTTGCCAAGACAACATTCTTATAGTGTTACTGGGTGATTCATCCCAGCTGGCCCATCTCTGCTACTCTGACAACCCCAGCATTTAGCAGCTGTGATCATTCCTTTACTTAAAAAATAAAAAAGAAGAAAAAATAGTCTGTTAACCTCTGCCAATCCCAATAAGGAGTCTATGCACTCCATCACCTTAGGGAAAGAGATACAATCTAGTTACATGTTGCAACCTAACTTTTAAGTGCCCTGAAAATCACAGAAACAACACTGTGATCAACAAAGCCAAGTTAGACTATACAATGCACAGGGAGAGGCCGCCTAGGAATGCAATCCACAAAAGCCAGAAGGCTAAGTGGGGAGCTACCTAAGTTATGCCAACAACAGGGGTGTGTGCTAAGCCTCACCCTTCTCTCACAGACAGGGACCTATCTCTGTTTAGCAATCCAGGAACAGTCAGATGGCTTAGGTGCCTAAGCCATTTCTTGCAGGAACAAGTTATGTGCCTGCCTCACTCCATACAAAATGGGGTGGTTAGGGTACCCACTTTATAACTTTTAGCTCAGTGGTTAGAGCACTCACTTGGGAAGTGTAAGTGCAACTTCTCCCTCTGCCAGAGGAGGAGAAAGTATTTGTACAGGGGTCACCTTCCTCTCAGGAGAGTGCTCTAATCACTAAACTCTGGGACAGTCTGATGTGGGGGCCTCCTCAGTGTCTCCTGTTGAAGTTCCATTGTGGATAAATAATGAAAGAGTGATTGGAGCAAGAATACTGGACCCAGGTCTTCCACGTGGGTACCCTAATCACTGGACTACAGAGTCATTCTCACTCTCTCTTTCTCTGGCCCAATGACTATTAAGTGAAACAGTCATTGGGTCACAAAGCAAAAAAATGACTCTACAGTCCAGAGCACCCACATGCTCCCACAAAACAGAAATTCCATGATTCGATCAGCTCTAGTATAACATTCTTGATTTTTCTTGCTATTCCCTATGGACTGTGCTCCCAACATTCTCACTAAAGCTCCACTAAACACACATCTGTATCCTTCCTAACTTAAACCTTTCCTTTGACTTAAATCAGAGGAGGGCCAGGCCCAGAGCATGTGGTGCCTTTTGTTGGTAACAAATCTCTGCGAGTTCACACTTTTCAGCATGGAGTTCTTAAAGTGTTGCTCTCACCACTCCCACAACTTTGCAAAAATGTAAAGCCCTACAATAAAGAACCCCAGATATCTATTTTTTTATTATTTATAAAAAGTCCAACTTGTCACTTGATTTTGAAATCAAATTTCAGACTTTTTAGGTCTACCCTGGATTCTTGTTAGAGTGCAGAGTCTCCAGGGGTTCCTAGCGATGACATCTGGGACAAGAAGAAGGAACCAGTGCAGACATCTGTTTATAGAGTATAATGGAATAAAATTCCCCTGAGCAATTATCCTTTCTACCTCCATTGGATCTGTGTCTTTCCCTTTCCTTAAGGCCCTATTTCTCACCCTCTCCATGCCCCACATTCTTTTTCTCATCTCAAGGTGCTTTTCATCTTTCACGCCCTATGAAGTTCTCCCTCACTTTTCTCTCTTCCCATAGACCCTCTCTATTTGGTCTAGACTCGACTGCTTTCTTCTTACAGTTCAGGCTGCCTGTTGGCATCTCTGTCTCTGGTCCTATATCCTGCACAATGAGGGATTCACACGCATGTACAGCATAGGACAGGGGTGGGCAAACTACAGCCTGCGGGCTAGATCCGGCCCGTGAGCCATTTTAAGCTGGCCCACGAAATGCACCACGCAGCTCGGCCCCGCTCTGGCATGGGTGCTGAGTCGGGGGCTGCACCACGCAGCTCAGCTCTGCCCTGGCACTCTGGCCAGGGCGCAGAGTTCGGGCTGCACCACGTGGCTCAGCCCCATCAGGCCGGGTCGCAGGGTCGGGGCCACATCACGCAGCTCCCAGAAGCTGCGGCATAGCCCCACTCTGGCTCCAATGGGAGCTGCAGGGGTGGTGCCTGTGGATGGGGCAAGGTGCAGAGCTGCCTGGCCACGCCTCCGGATAGGAGCCAGAGAAGGGACATGCCACTGCTTCCGGGAGCCGCTTGAAGTAAGTGCCGCTTGGAGCCTGCACCCCTGAGCCTCTCTCTATGTGCCAACCCCCTGCCCCAGCCCTGATCCCCCTCCCGCCCTCTGAACCACTCGGTCCCAGCCCACAGCACCCTCCTACACCCCAAATTCCTCATCCCTAGCCCCACCCCAGAGCCCGCACCCCCTCCCCCACCCCAAACCCCAATTTTGTGAGCATTCATGGCCCGTCATACAATTTCTATTCTCCGATGTGGCCCTCAGGCCAAAAAGTTTGCCCACATTAAACAGATATATCTCTTGAAACTTTGCAACTCCTTTTTTAAATTAAAGCAATTTATTAAGGACAAAAACCAGTGTGTAACCAAGTTAACAAGGGCTATGACTGGCTATCATCTTGTACTTTGTGAATAGTATGTTTTAAAAAACTGAATTCTCTGTGACATAATATAAATACAGTGATGTGATCTTTTTCTATAGATCCAAAGATCATTTTTTGTACATTGAAGAAAAAAGGAGGAAAAACACAACACTTTTCAGAATTAAAATAGCCATGCGCTTTCTTTCTTATCTGATGGTGTCAGGTCACCATTGTACATGAGCACATTGGAGATGTGTCAAAGCAGAAGTGATTTGCTGTGGCTTCATTTTAGCAATATCTTGTTGGCTGAGTTGTTATGCTGATAAAGCAAAAGCAGGGTTGATATACAAATTCAGATCCTATTTTATTGGAACCCTTAAATTGATACTTTTGGGTTCCTGGTGGCTTAGAAACATCTTTGTCCTTCTCACCTCATCCTTGCCTGCACTCTGCCCTGAAGGTATCTTAGCCGCCCAGGATCTAGTCCACAGAAGGAGGGATTCATGGGGAGCAGCAGCGCCTCCAGGCACCAGCGCTCCAAGTGCGTACCTGGGGCAGCAAGCCACGGGGGGCGCCCTGCCGGTCCCTGCGAGGGCGGCAGTCAGGCAGCCTTCGGCGGAGTGCCTGCAGGAGGTCTGCCGGTCCCGCGGATTCGGCGGCGGGTACACCGAAGCCGCGTGAACGGCACACCGTCGAAGGCAGCCTGCCTGCCGTGCTTGGGGTGGCAAAAAAGCTAGAGCCACCCCTGCTGGGGAGTCCAGAAGTTGGGATCATTTCAAGTTTTTCTTTTTAAATTATGAAAAATTCCCGTTGTGTGGGTACTTTGGAAAGAAATGAGTGTCTAGGAGGGGAGAGATTGGTAGCCTGGCAAACTGGGATAGCAGTAGGGTGACCAGATGTCCTGTTATTATTGGGACCATCCCAACATTAGGGGTTTTGTCTTATATAGGCAACTATCCTTCCCCCCACCTCTCCCCAAGTGTCCTGATTTTTCACACTTGTTATTTGGTCACCCTAGATAGGAGCAGGGCCGCCCAGAGGATTCAGGGAGCCTGGGGTCTTCGGCAGCGGGTCCCGAGTGGAAGACCCAGAGCGGAAGAAGCTCCGGGGGCCGGGCGCCACGAGAGTTTTCCGGGGGCCCCGGAGCGAGTGAAGGACCCCGCTCCAGGGGCCCCGAAAAACTCTCGTGGGGGCCCCTGCGGGGCCCGGGGCAAATTGCCCCACTTGCTCCCCCGGGCGGCCCTGGCTAGGAAAGGGCAGTCCCATTTTATTTGCAGCCTAAAGCTATCAGGCGTTGGGCTCCAGATCTATCCCCTCCCCTTCCTTTTTCGGTTGTTTTTGTTTTAAGACATGCAGACAATGCAGTTTGCACAAGTGTTTTTCGCTGAGCGCTGACGGCTGACACCAGAGTAGCAGGAGTGTGTGTGTTTGGGGATGTGTTTGCAGCCCAACGGGTGGATCATTGCCAGGTCCCGCTCCTCCTAATCGCAAAATACGCTGCTCCCAGCCCAGGTGCTCAACAAGTAAGCGGGCTTTGTTTTCTGCAGGCAGGAGCTCGGAAACCTGTAGCGTCCAAGGCTGACTCGACAGCAACTGGGAGGAGAAAGCGCCTTCCAGCGCCAGTAACCACTCCCCAAAGGGAAAGTCATTAGGGGGTGGAGAGACAGCGCTAGGTGCAGGGGGAGCCGCTATTGGTACGCAGGGAATAGACAGCAGCCCCCTGAGTGCAGGAGGCAGCCAGGCAGAGCGAGCGACAGCCCGGAGCAGCAGCATCCCACTCCTGCCCGAACCACGTCTCTCTCCGCGGCAACTCTGAGCGCCACCGACCGCCTCCCTCCGCGCACCGCCATGGACTCCCCACAGAAGCCGCCCCTCGCTCACCTCTTCAAAGGGACCTTCGTGCACGCCAGCCACTCCTCGCCCATGGACGTGCTGCAAGGCCACCTGCTGGGCGTGGGCGACGACGGGAGAGTGAGTGGGAGGCGCGGGGTGGGCGGGGGTGTGAAGGGCGTGGTGGTGGCGTGCGGGGGACGGGGGCTGGAATACCGGGGCTCGTGTGGCAAGGGGGAGGGGCTGGAATATTGGGGTGCGGGACAAGGGCGTCTGTGTGTTCTGTTGGGGTGCCGGGCACGGGCAGAGGTGCGTGTGTGGAGGGGTTAGGTAATATCGAGGTGTGTAGGGAGGGGTATTGCAGGAGAGGAGGGATGGCCTACTGGGGTGCCTCTGTGGGGGTGTGCATAAGAGTGGGAGGATACAGTGTTGGGGTTTTGCATGTGGTACCATGTGGGGGTGAGATGGGTTTTCTGTAGCGTTGCATGTGTGTGTTCTAGTGGGGGTATGTACATGTAAGGTTAACAGGTGTGTGGTTACTGTGGGCACATGCATGCTGTGTTTTTGAGTGACTTTCTTTGTGATCTTACAATGAGGTTTTTAGCCGAGGAGGGCATGAAGCAGAGGGGCCTGACGTGCTGTCAAAAAGCAGACATAAATGATGTGGATGAATTTTTGGCATATCTTTGCTTTTCTTTAGGAAGATTTGAAATGCTGTGGTATATTTATTTCCAGCTATACAGATGTCTCCCAAAGTATTCATTTGCTCTCACTTGTGGCTTGAAATTGTAATTTGATTTCTTGGGTCAATGTTCTGCAAAGGGTAGGGGGGAAAGTGTTCCAGACTCATTTTTGCTGGAAGAGGTTGAAAATGTTTAAGGAAACAAGGTAAATTGGGGGAAGCAATAGAAGCAAATATTTTATGATCGGTAGGAGTTAGCTAGCGGTAACTGGTAATTCAAAGAGTTAGCTTCATAGACAGGATAAACCACTTGGTATCGTTGGAGGAACCTGCCCATGATGTATAGATTACTTTATTTTCACTGTTTTCAAAACAGCAGTTAATTTGGACCATAAATGTTTCCTCCAGTTTTTAATTTTCCATTCTCAGTAAAAATAAAATTCAGACCATATCTTTTTAAATTATTTCTATAAGAATAGCACAATTCTTTGTGTAGTGATGAATAGTCTCACTAGACATTTTCTCTTGTCAGAAGCAAAAAATGTATATACAGAGTAATAATAGACTGATGACTACAGAGTTTTGAAAATAGAAAGTACTCTATGAAATAAGAATTATTAATATAACTCATGGATTACTGATTCAGTGATGTGAGCCAATTAAAAAAAAAGAAAATTACTCTTATTAATTGTGCAAGAACAAATATGATGGGGAAGCTACGTTATTGCCCTAAGAATATTAAATCTAGGCCTCAATCCTACAATGAACTCTGCACAGGTAGATCCTTGAGCCTTGTGGAATCCCACTGACTTCACTGGAGCTTCATGTGTAGATAAATTATAGAAAGATCATTTTCATCACCATGTCTCCTCTTTGTTATAAGGAGAAATACAGCAATATATGTCTGGCTTGCATAAAATTTGACAGGCATGACTAGCAGACTGAACTTGGAGCCCTTAAAAACACTCTCTCCTCCCGCCCCCTCCCCCTCGTCTTATTCTCACCCTGGCCTGAATTTTGCACTTTGATCTGACTGGGTTTCCATCAAATGCAGATTTGATTGCAGGATTAGGACCTAACTTCCTCTTTCAGGGGCCATTGTGGTAGCCTTCTTATGACTCATTAAGGCTTGCTGTAAAAGCCACTGAAGTCAATGGAAAGACTCTTCTTAACTTCAAAGGGCTCTGGCTAAAAAGTTAAATTTCTATACATCTGAGTGGCTGCCACCTAAAGACAATATAGTTGAGTGAGTGGTTAAAGAGTTTGCTTGATATATTTCAAAGTTAGTGAGTTCAGTACTTTAAACTTCTACGGTTATATTTTATTATTGCAGTGTCCACTGAATCACTGTATTTTCCCCACACATAGTGCCTGATTCTGTAGTTTTAATTCATGCAGAGCTCCCATTAGAATCAGTGAGAAGTTGATTGTGTAAAGACTGCACGATTAGAAACTTGATTAGCCTTATCATTCAAATATATTCTATATATTTGGAAAATATTTCAATACTTTTGTTGAAGAATTAAAATAGAAGACTTAAAATGGGATCGTTCAGACTCACAGAGCACATCAGGGGTTGTGTGTAGGAATCTCACAGAGGTCACTGCAGGAAGAAGTGAGCCCCGGAGAAGAGATGAGAAGAAGAAGCTGGAAGTCATGTGACCCATGGGAAGCGGAAGAGACTCCCATGCAGAAGGGGAGGCTTGGAAGGCAGTAGAAAGATGATGGGGAGAAGGTTACAAAGGGGTGGTGAGAGTGGGGGCTTGGGCTGAGCAAGGTGGAAGCAGGAGGGCAGGCACGAGTGGAGCTGGGTAGGGCTTAGAGGGGAGGAGAAGTCTGACCCAGATGCAGGAAGCAGAAGGATGACAGTGGAGACTCTGAAGAAGTGAGTGATATGAACAGAACTGCAGAGGAGAAAGGTGATTATAGCAGCGGCACTTCGGCTGAGCCAACTGGGAGCACATCGCAGCGGGGCCGGAGAGGAGGCAGTTGCAGGAGTCAAGAGGAGAGATGACTTAAGAAGGGAGTAGAATTTAGTTAGCGTGTGAGGAAGGGATGGAAAAACAGAGTATTCAATGGCAGCTTGGGTGTGGGCTTCATGGAGGTTGCAT
The DNA here is from genome assembly GCF_011386835.1 of Chrysemys picta bellii. Lineage (NCBI taxonomy): Eukaryota > Metazoa > Chordata > Testudines > Emydidae > Chrysemys > Chrysemys picta. The sequence continues at coordinate 96,047,291 of NC_088796.1, forward strand.
GCTGGGGAGATCCAGGATGGAGAGGCAGAGAAGGAGGGGATCAAGGCAGCAGGAATTGATGGTAATGAATCTTCTTTTCCTTTGCATCCAGTTGGCTTGGGTATGGTGGGAAGAGGAATTCGCTGAGGCCTGTAAAGCTCTTTGAGATCTTTAGCTGGGTGGTGCTCTAGGAGGGCAGGGCATTTTGGTTCTGGGATAGAGAATAAGTTCCTGCCCCTCCCGCTCCCTACTGCAACAAGGAATTCTGGTGGCTCCTAAGCAATCACAAACTTTAGCCTGATGAGTCGTGGCACTGCACATGCAATCAGTCCAAAATTTCCAGGGATGTTCAAGGCACCAATAGACAGAACCCTAATGATTTGGGTGAAAATCAGAAAACCATAAAAGATTGATTTCCATTGGTGAGAGAGGAAAAATCAGGCCCACAGAGTGCCTCTTTGGTGCTGAGCAAAGGTAATATCTGTGGTGCCCCTGCTGCGGCCTACACATATTGCAGGCAGCTGCTTAAGATGCTGCTCTCCCTCTTTGGGTGTATAACTCAGCTTCCATAAGCAGCGAAGTGTGCAACCCTGTAGAATGACTCCTTTGCATCAATGGGGGACACACCTAGCTTTGCCAGTGACATTGCACACTCAGAGGGTGGTGGTGGGTGGTCTGGGTCACAGCCAGGGTCCTAATCTTCCTACATCCAGTCAATGCCCAGAAGTCAATGTTAGGGGAGGACACAGTACATCTTTTTTAGCCACGTCATTGCTGAAAACACTCCTCTCCCTGGAGGTATTAGCCTATCTGTCCCTGCACTATGCAAGCATAATGCTTCAGCTATTGCCATGCAGGCACTATAGCTCATTCCATCCTTGCACACTTCTAAGAGCCATAACTAAGCCCCAGAGCTGCGAGATCAGGCACACAAAAAGCACTCAAGCTCTGGAAACTCCACTGCTAAGGTTACTCCCGCAACATTAACTCATTTGTATTACATACTCTGTGTATTTAAAAAGTTGGTAATAGTAAAAGTAATACATTAAGGTTTATAGTTAAGACTACTTCATCTATATAGCTGACTTTAGCATAGCTAGAGCAACTTTAATTTGTAATTTCTTAACCTTTGAATGTTTAGACTGACAACCTTCATATTTCAGTAAACATTCTTTTGCATTTAAGTTCCTATGGTTTATTAAAAATAATTGGCTTGTGCAGTTCACAGACATTTCTGCCTTCGCCAGACGATCTTGTGAGTGCTGTTTTCTGCTATTTGTCTTGCGTAGCATACAAACTCTGCTGGTTTGACCATCTCAGCTTATCAGTTTGTTGAGCCAGCAAATGTTTTTCTAACCAATTGCTCTTTTAACAAGCTAGGCAAAGATGTGTACTATGTTGATCTTTAAGTGGGCAGCTAACAATTTAATGGAATGTAATACTGTGCATGCTCAGTTGCACATTTTCAAATGTGTATTGCAATTAAACAGGATAGTGTGTTGTTTTATGATGGTTTTATTAGCATGAATTTAGAATGACTTTGCAGTAGTTATTCAAGTCATCTAAAACAACTGCCAAAAAATCCACTTCTTTCTTACCATACCATCATATATTCTGTTTATTCCATATTTTACAGAGGTTTTAGAGGTTTTTTTTTTTTTTTTTTTAAATGGTCCTAATTTTTTCATCTCCCTGCCCTCAGAGACTTGAAGGTCAGAAGGGATCATCATGATCCTCTAGTCTGACCTCCTGCACATTGCAGGCCACAGAACCTAGTCCATTAGGGTTACCACATTTTGAGTGTCCAAAAAGAGGACACTCCACGGGGCCATGCCCGCGCCCCCAGCCCCGCCCATGCCCCTGCCCCAACTCCACCCCTTCCCCAAAGTCCCCACCCCAACTCTGCCCCCTCCCCTGCTTCCCGCGAACATTTGATTCGCGGGAAGCCTGAAGCAGGCAGCAGGTAAGCTGGGGGGGGTGGAGGGAGGAGGCGCGGCCCAGTCTGGCCCCCCCAACCGAGCGGCTCCAGCCTGGCTCGGCTCCTGGGGTGCCGGCCCCGGGCCAGCCCCCGGCCGAGCACCCCCGGCCCCGGCCCGGCCCCCGGCCTAGCACCGCCGGCCCCGGCCCAGCACCCCCGGCCCGGCCCCTGGCCCAGCACCCAGCAGCGCCGGCCCCTCCCTATTTCCCCGGACATGTTCGGCTTTTTGGGATTTCCCCCCAGACGGGGATTTGAGGCCCAAAAAGCCGGACATGTCCGGGAAAATCCGGACGTATGGTAACCCTATAGTCCATCTACTCCTGTAATAGACTCCTAACCTCTGGCTGAGTTACTGAAATCCTCAAATCCTGGTTTAAAGACTTTAACGTACAGAGAATCCACCATTTACACGAGTTTAAACCTGCAAGTGACCCATGCTGCAGAGGAAGGCGAAAACCTTCCAGAGTCTCTACCAATCTGACCCATGGAAAATTCCTTTCTGATCCCAAGTATGGTGATCAGTGAGACCTTGATTTTTCTCACTATCATTAGTATAATTGTACAGACCGTGGAAGGCAAGAAAAATTATCACTTAAAATTTAAGATATTAAAAATAGTTTTTATATTTTGCTCTAAAATTTTTTCTAATGTTGTAATTTTAAAGTCTGATAATCTCATAATCGGATAGATAGAAGCATGAGAAAGGATGGAGTCTCAAGACCAAATACTAGCCCTGATGTTTTGCAAGATAATAGAATTTATGTATGCACTGACCAGGACTGAATATTATCCATATTGAGCCTTGGGCCAGTGAAATTTTGTGGAAAAATTCACATTTGGAAGAAAGAAGGAAACAGTTTTATGGGCTTTTAACGAAACAAAACATAGTTGTCTGTTTTGGTTTTTAAAAGCCTCCTGGGAAAGATAGATAAACAAGCAAAGTGCCAGTGACGTATTTAAAGGTACAAGTTCAATAGAGAATGCATGGTGATAAGGTATGGTATAAAGTTTTTAGTGGCATGAGTTTGGGATATTTAGAAAGGTTTATTCTCAGAATGATGGGTTACTCACTAGTAACCATTGTTGTTCAAGAGTCAACTTAGTGTGTCCATACTTGTGGATGTGGCTTACACTCACAAAGTGTGGAAAGATAATTTTTTTTTAAAGTGCCTTCTGTAATCTCTCTTCCTCTATTTCCTTTCTCCACACCATTATATTTTTATTAAAATTTCAACTATTCATATTTCCCATTAATAAAAATGATAGAAAAATCTAACAATTTTTCTACAACCAAGAGAGAAAGAAGGCCCAAATCTGCTTCCACTGAGGCTAATGAGAGTTTAGGCATTAAATTCAAGGGAATCTGTATTACGCCCAGAAAGAGAAATATCCAAAACAAACCATACTTACATTTATAATATATAAAATCCAAGATGGGAAAAGTCCAGCCATATAAAGATGGGATAATGACATTTGGTGCAAAGTGCATCTGCCAAGATGAAGCTTATTTAGCCTGGTTGAGGTTAAACAGATTCTGTAAATATCACCATAAATTGATAGTAATTTAATTAAACCATTAGATATGAACTTGCCTCGGTTGAATAACCATGTGATCTTATTGCTGTTGACCTTTTCCCCATCCCACCTCTTCTGTACGTTATACTGGTTTGTCCCTTTCTGTCTAAAGTTAGGCTCCAATCTTGCAAAGACTTACACACATGTTTAACTTTAAGCATTTGAATTGTCCTAATTTACTTCTGTGGGATTCAAATCTTTGCAGGATTGGGACCTCAGATTTGCAACCTCATCCGTGAAGTGCCAAGCCTGGTTTTGGTTGCTATATACATAATAAATAAATAAATAAAAATACTAATGACCATACTGAAATGCATTGGAACGTGACTGCAAACTTCAAACTAGTTATGAGCTGAAATAAATCATGTTTAAATTCATTTCTGATTGGTGACATAGCTTATTTAGAAAGGTTTATTCTCTAAGGAGGAAAAAAAGATACATAAATGACTTACCACCTCTATTCAGCAGTGAAGAGTCAGTTACTACTGTACTTCAGTATAATCAAATGGAAGTTTGGGCTTGTTTCTATTCTGATTTGTATTTACATATGAAGTAGTAGGTAGTGAAAAAGGTAGGAGTGTGCGATTTCAACGTATTGCTCCCATGAAATAAGAGCCTCACCTATAAACAAACCTGTAAAGCAATTTTCTCTCTTAGTTTCCCACACTGCAAAAGTTGAGTCCCAAATGCTTTAGGCTACCAGGAATTATGGGTGAGTGATTGATGTGGAGAACTTCAATTCTGTTTTGAATTATACAGAATTGTTATAACTCATTCTATGTTTTTAATAACTTCAGAAAGACAAATGGTACTCACGAGTACTGGCAATCTCTTCTTGGTACCGATCAGAAGTACCATTGGTATCTAGGTTAATCTGAAAATTCTATTTCTTTCTATTACAGTGCACTAGATTGAAACTGGGCACCAGTCCCCGTTTAGCATTCTGTCATTGGTACAACCAATCCACCCTGGCCATATGGGAGAACTAGTTCCAGATCATGTAACTGTACTTGGGTGGGGAAAAAGGATTTTATCTGATTCCTTTGAAAATAAGTTTGAATTAATTTCCATGGTGCATTCACCTATTTGAACTGTTAGGAAGTAATTAAAAAATTCTCTTGCATCATAAAGTCCCTGGTTGATCTCTAGTTCTTTCGCAGACACAGAGGCCCTGATTTTCCAGTGTAATTGTTTGCACCAGTGCAAGAAGAGTGCAGTACATTACCATTTTGATATGGCAGCATTTTGCATCCACTTTCCATTGATGTCAATGACTGCACATGCAATGACTGCACAGTAATGAAAAATATGACCCAGCGACCATTATTAATTAGGTGTCAGTTGTTATACACAGGCACATAAAACTCAAAAACAAAGATACTTGATGGCTGTGTAGGTGATGCCTTGTGGGGAACCTATGTTTGTGTGAACAGCATGAGTCCACGTTTATGAATGTTCATTGACCTAGGTAGATTTTCAAGTACTAGAACCCACCCTTACTCTGCTTTAATTTCATTCATGGTTCTAGACTAACCTTTCACGCAGCCCTATGTTATTGCCTAATTTTTCTGTCTTTAGGGACTGTATATTTCTGCTAGGATGAATTCTACATGACTGATTACAGTAAAGCTGTCTGTTGTTCCAGAACTGAATCATTTCAAAACATCTTGAGTAATGGTTTGCTATGAATAAAATACCCACTCCCATTCCATGGCAACAAGTCTGTTTCCAGCATTTGCCATCTGGTAGTTCATGTTTGTCTCTTACTTACTTTGTTCAGCAGCTAGCATTAGTCATTCCGCATCCATTTTTACTTCAGTATCTCTGTGACATTTTCTTTATTGCTCATCAGAAATTTCAGTAGGTCTGGACTATAAAACACCTGCAGATGTTCATCTGATTGAACTGACTGAACACACCAAACATGCTTTCAAAAAAGAGAGAGAGATGTTGTCTTATGTGAAGTGTCAATGGATTATTACACTTTTCTGATTGTTGTTAAATATTTATTTTATTGTAGTGTCCTAAGGTTCCAGAGGAACTTAGTGAAAAATCTGCAATCACACACTATTCAAAAATATGCAGGATTCTGAAAAAAAAATCAGCTTTTTCAGTTAAAATCTTAGTTATCGTTTAAAAATTCTTAGATTTTCTCCAGGGAGACCCTTATTTATATCTTTTCATTAAATAAAACTAACTTATAATAACCATGTATCCAGGTACCTAGCTGGCCCATGTTAAACCATGGGTGGGTTTTTTGCTGTTTTGTTGTCCTTGTCCTCCCTTTCCCTGCTCCATCTTATGTGTGTTTACATCGGTTGTTAAATCTTGTCTAAGGACTGATCAATGTACAGTTTTTGTACCACTATAACTATATATGTTTAGAAATTAGAATAGTTAATATTGTACAGCCCCCTAGTGTTGATGCAATTATGCCTGTATAAAGTTGCGTTAGCATTATATCTTATTCCCTTATATTTATGTTAGGCAATTCTTTTGACCCTTATGTTACTGGATACTGTAAATTTGAGTTCCAGTAAGGCCACCATAGAGCTGCCTCTTCTTTCGTATGGCATTTGAAGAGCAATGGGCTGGGATTATAATTGTATTTTGAGATTTGAAAGCCATTCTAATGCTTTTGGGGTAGCTAGGTGAATCCCCTTTGTACCACCACTGTAAGTGTGAATAAGGCAGTTGTCTGTGATGTGTTGCACGGTTTGTATTTCACCACAGTTACAATTTGGTGGTTCTTGGATTTTGTATTTGTGGAAGAAATATCCACACCTTCCATGCATTGTCTGAATGCAGTTGAGTGCAGGCCCCTTCCTACAGGGAAGGCAGAATCAACGAGAATGGTGGGGAAGCTGCTGCACCAAACTGGTGCGCAGTACTCCACTGGTGACAAAACAAGAGCTTGTATTGACATTCGAAGTGTGCATGCTGTTGACAATAGGGGGTGCTACTACCCCTGAAATGGATCTTTACTGGCTCCCAGTGGAGCAGATTACTGTCATACCAGTGAAAAAGGTCCACAGTAATTATCTTCAATACACAGCATTTTATTGAGAAGAAATTACACAAGCGGTAAAGGGTTATATTGAGTACATAACTCCTATGTTAGACATTAAGAGCTATACATTCCTCTTAACGAGTCTCTCTTTCACAAACACACAGAACCAGGCCCTGTGCTAGCCTCACACAGTTCCTGCTTGGCAAGCAGAGAAGGTGGTTACCAATTTCATAGATGGCTTCTTCCTTCCTGGTTTGTTCTTCTCAGCCCTCTGGTCTGTCTCAGATTCCCCTGAGGCAAGGCCTTGGTTGCCTTGAGACCCCTCTGGTTCACAGTCCTAGTCGAGCCCACGGAGCAGAGTTTTGGCTACTCTGTCTGGCAGTATTGCTTCTTCAACCGTCAATTAAGGAATTCCAACCACAGTAATTTACTTTGCTTGATTCTTATACTCTTTTTCCTCAAAGGAGTCACATGTCTTAAAAGCATGCCCAGTGGGCGTATTGTTACTAATTTTACCTAATTAGTGTTTTAGAAAGGGCTGGGAGGGTGGTACCAAACGAAGCTCACCCCACGCTTACTCACTTATCAATCATTCACTCTGGTTCTTTATAAGGTCATTACAACCAGGTCGACCTGTGCTCCATGCTGGAACTTTATGCATGTGATATTTACTTTTGCACGGGCCCATATTTGCTGACCAATAGGTTCAATATTGATCATACATGCACACTTTGCTAGTTCTTTATCAAATATGCTTCTGCCTAAAGGGAACCTGCTCCCAGGATCCTCTGCAGCCATTCACCCATGTTTAAGTCATGCCAAGTTATGCTCACACCATTCATTCAGTATGGCCACACCAATTTAGCACCATCCCACACAGGCATCACATCCCCAGGATGTGTCAGCAAGCTTCTGAATGATGTTAACCCTTCTTTTTGGTGGTGTCAAGGTATTGGCAATAGCTCGGCATCCGATCGAGGGTAACTCCAAGGTACCATGGATTGTGGTCATGCAATAAAGGCAGACCACAGAAGTCCACTTTCAGTGGCACTTTGGCCTCGTGGCTGTTCAAGTGGAAGGCAGAGATGAGTATTTTCAAAGGGTTTCAGTTGCCAAGCTTTGAGATACGTCTGAAGCATCTGGAAGTCATTTTTCATAACTTTCTCTGCGGCCTTCAGAGAGGATGCTTGTGTTGTTAGCACAATATCATCTGCATAGATGAATTTACAGGATGATATGACTGCAGTGTTGCTGATATAGAGATTGAACAGTGCAGGCGCTAAAACGGATCTACAGAGCCAGGGCCGGCTCCAGGTTTTTTGCCACCCCAAGCAAAAAAGAAAAAAAGGGAGGGGGGGGGTGGAGTGCCGCCGCCGAAGGAAAAAAAGGGGCCCGGAGTGCTGCCCCTTGAAAAGGGCCGCCCCAAGCACATGCTTGGAATGCTGGTGCCTAGAGCTGGCCCTGCGTAGAGCTGTAAGCTGAGAAACCCACTACTACTAGCAGAATTGTTGTACACCAGCTGTTATGAAATGTGAAGGTGGATGCTGGAATTATGCCAATCACATAGTGATGGACTTGCTATTGAGTGTAGATAGTGCCTGGATTCACTTCCCATAAGAAGTTGCAGCTACAAGGTGGGTTGGTTTGCTTAGTGGACTATGAGTAGGCATTTCAAAGTCAGACCTGGGAAATCAGGTAGAACAGATGTTTTAATACAAGCCCATTCCTGCTGTAAAGAAATATGCACTTAAAATCAGATGTTGTAAAATGATTACTGTTTTGTCATCATGTGATGTTAATGTTGTGTATATATTTAAATGCAATATTAAAACATTTAACTATTTTGTTTTTCTCCTTTAGATTGTGTTTTTGGAGCAAGCAGATCAGCAAGAGCAACTAGCTAAGAAGTGGGGCTTCAAATCATCTGATATAAGAGAGCTTAGTAGTCAGTAGGTATTGTATTTAAGTTCATTTAGTCATTTTGGTTTCAATTTGTTCCCTGGATGGCTGAAGTATTACATATGTATTTGCACTTATGGATCCAGACTCCATTCTGTCCTTTGTGGTTTTGCCTATGCAAGGCATTTTGGATTGGGCCCTAAATGTGGACAGTGAATACGCTTTTGTGATTCCTTGAATTGGGAGTTTAGCAATGAGTGAATTGTGGTGACTGATTCATAACTCTCAGATTGTAAAGCCATATTTATGCTTGACAAATAACCTATGCTTTTTGCATAACTGAAAACAATATTCTCTATCTTTTTTAGTAGTGTAAATTTACATTCTGTTGTCCATTTTGTTGGCAGCAGGCTGTGCCAGTTGATCCTGGTGGAAAACACAGCAGAGTTAATAAGTGGGGGTAGCACTTCACTTTAAAATTCTGGCTCAGCTGTCAGTAGCATGATGTCTGTTTGCGTTAGCTACCTGTCTGATAAGACTGAGGTATAGATTTCAAAATATGACACATTTGTACATTTCACACTATTGAACAGTTGAGCAAATAACACATACAAACAAAATTCTGCCAATAGTCATCCAAATTCAAAAATGAATTTTGATTCAACTATACTTGCAATTCTTGCATTTGTGCTTTGAGAACATTCAAATTGTCAATATTTATTATCAAAATAGTAATGAAAAACAAATTTGAAACAAAAATGCTTGAATATTTGGCAAATGTGAATTTTGAGTTGTATACTTAATTGTAATATTCAAAATACATGCTGTGTAGGTTAATTACATATGTCACCCAATCGGGGCAGAAACTGTAGCATGTGACTTATGGAACAAATTAACACAGAGCAAATTTAAAAAGTTTGAATATAAAATGTTCTTAATTAACAATGCACAAAATTCATATAGGAAAATTCATGAAGAAATTTGTGAATAATTTTGAACAAAAGTCAGAATTCATGGTTTATGATATTTCATAATCAGAAAAAATTCAGCAAATACATTATTATGGACGATTCACTCAGCTTCATTGCCAAATGCAATTTTTTAGAGATCTCATCACATTTGGAAGAAATATTTATAGCCATAGAAATTAGTTTCCAAGAAAATAACTTCAGAGTATGAGAATAAAAGTTTTGTGATACTACAAGAGGGAAAAATTATTATTTTCTACTATTTTAAAAATATTTGACATCATATTTACTTTTAATTCCTGATGGAGCCCATGACCCAGGGCTTCTGGTGCTGGAAGTCCACTCAGAGGGGTAGTTGTGGTGACACAAGGCCAGGGGCGGCTCCAGGCACCAAGCGCAGCAAGCGTGTGCCTGGGGCGGCAAGCCGTGGGGGCGGCCTGCTGGTTGCCATGAGGGTGGCAGTCAGGGGGCCTTTGGCAGCATGCCTGCGGGAGGTCCGCCGGTCCCGCGGTATCAGCGGCGGGTACGCCGAAGGCGCGGGACCGGTGGACCTCCCGCAGGCATGCCGCCGAATCTGCGTTACCAGTGGACCTCCCGCAGGCATGCCACCGAAGGCTGCCTGACTGTCTTGCTTGGGGCGGCAAAAAACATAGAGCCACCTCTGCACAAGGCAGTGTCCTAGAGTGCCTGATGCTGCACAAAGTAAAAGTATGTACTTCCTTAGTAGAAGTCTGTACTTTGGATGCTGAAGATCTGGGGTTCAAATCCCGCAGACCACTCATGCTGGGGGCCATCACACAAGCATGTTGTACAAAACAAAAACATAAGTTATTCTTTAAGAGCAATTATTTAAAAATCCAAACTACTATGATTTTTTTTTTAAACAGTGAATTCTTCATGCCAGGAATGGTTGATACACATATCCATGCACCTCAGTATGCATTTGCTGGAACAAGAGTAGACCTACCTCTTTTGGAATGGTTAAACACATATACATTTCCAACAGAAGCCAAATACAAAGATAATGATTTTGCTGAAGAAGTATACACCAGAGTTGTAGTAAGTACAGCAAATGTCTTCTGCGTACTATTATAAGGTAAAGTGCACATTAATGAACTATATCAGCTTTCAGAAGCTGACAGTACAACTCAAAAAAATTAAGGAACTATATTAAAATTTATATTATGAAAAATAGGAACTAAATAAATTGGGAATATTGTCATTGTTCAAGATTGTAAACCAAGATTATCTTTCTAATTCTGATGTCTAGGAGTGTGATTAGGTCTGTGTGAACCCAGCAAAGTTCAAGGTATTCTTAGCTTCTCTTTTTTAGGGTTTTAGTGGTTTGCAAAGCTGGTTCAAGTTTAGCAATCTAGTACAAGTATAATAACTACGATGTAGTTCCACTGAAATTGTAATATGAATGAAAAAGTAACTTATTGCACAAGTCTGTTACTTGAAAATACCAGCTTTATGGACTTTATCAATATGTGTTTCTCAGTGAAACAGCATTTAATCTATGATGCATCGCCTTTATTACAGAATGTATTTTACATTAAATGTGTAATTTGCTAAAAATTAAGATACTTATGTGATGGGGACCAATATAAGAATTTAGATAGCCCTTTATATAATGTGCATCACCAAAATAGTTCCTACTTCAACAGTTGTAAAAGTCCATAAAAAGAATATTAAATAGTTGGGAAATTCTCAGTTAAGACCAAGTATAAATTAATTCAAATTATCCATAATGAATATATGTCTTTCTGCCTAGTTGCTTACATCAGAACTCATTTCATCACATGATAGGCAGCAATTAACATATATATCACCTATCCTAGGCTCCAGGCACCTTTGCCAACATTTAAAAATGCAATCAACACAAGTAAAGCCAGTGACTGCTGCACAACCCCAAGCCAAAGAAGACTATCAACATCTACTTCAGGGAGATTATACCTAAATACAGTTTCTCTATGATCTTACTCAAATCTGAAAGATTAGATAGTGTATTGTCAGCATCACACGTTGGTTTCTTGAGTAGAGACCTCACAGCAGCTTCCTTAAGAGATGCCTACTCCCTGAAGCAGATGTTGATAGTCTCCTATCTCCTAGCAGTTCACCATCGAGGGAGGACATGAATCCAAAGGATACGTTGTGGGATGAAGGGAACTATTACAGTTTTGAACTATTAAGTACAGTAACTCCTCTCTGAACATTGTAGTTATGTTCCTGAAAAATGCAACTTTAAGTGAAACAATGTTAAGCGAATCCAATTTCCCCATAAGAATTAATGTAAATGGGGGGGTGGGGTAGATTCCAGGGACCTTTTTTTCACCAGACAAAAGACTATATTATATATATGTATACACAGTATAAGTTTTAAACAAACAATTTAATACTGTACACAGCAATGATGATTGGCTGAGATGGTGGAGTCAGAGGGTGGAATATTTCCCAGGGAATGCCTTAGTGCTGAATGATGAACTAGCACTCGGCTGAGCCCTCAAGGTTTAACACGTTGTTAATGTAGCCTCACACTCTACAAGGCAGCACAAATGGAGGGAGGGGAGACAGCATGGCAGACAAGAGACAGAGACACACACCGTGTGTGTGTGAGAGAGAGATGCGCATTGCCCCTTTAAGTACGCTGACCCCACTCTAAGTACATTGCCTTTTTAAGTAGATCAGCAAGTTGAGACAGCAGCTGCTGCCTCCGTCTTGAGTCCAGTCATGTCACTCTTCCCCATCCCCCAGCTCTATGGAGATAGGGTAAGCGGGGGGTGGGCAAGAGCAGGGGGGCGGGGGACACCCTGACATTAGCCCACCTCGTTCCTCCCCCAGCACAGCAAGTAGGAGGCTCCTGGGAGCAGCTGCAAGGCAGAGGGCAGGAGCAGCACATGGCAGTGGGGGGAGGGACAGTTGAACTGCTGGCAATTGATAGCCTGCTGGGCAGCTGCCACACAGAGAACTTAGGGGTGCGGGGAGCTGATGGGGGGCTGCCGGTCCACCCTGGTTCCAAGCCCCCACCAACCAGCTGCAATGGGCTGCTCTTTCTGCAAACGGTGGACAAAGCAGGTGGCTGCCAAACAGCGTTATAAGGGATTATTACGCAACTTTAAACGAGCATGTTCCCTAATTGATCAGCAACGTAACAACGTTAACCGGGATGACTTTAAGTGAGGATTTACTGTATATCAGCCCATATCTGCCATAGTTTTTCCATTAAATACATTAAGAATCTGCTATAAAATTAGTATTTTTTCACTCCTCGCTTCTCTTTCAGTCCCAGTCAGTGCAAAATTCCCTAGAGCCATCTTGCAGATTAAAACCACTGATTGCATGTTTTGTCATTTTGGCAATGTGACACACTTTTCATACAGCTCAAAACTGAATTCTTTTTATAGAGAAGAACGCTAAAGAATGGCACGACTACAGCATGCTACTTTGCAACAATTCACACAGCTGCTTCTTTGCTACTTGCTGAAATTATAGGTAAGACCATAAGAGTGAGTCTTAAGAGAGATTTCATCTGAATAGTTTGTTCAAATCAATGGAGCTATGCTGATTTACACCAGTTGAGAATCTGCCCCTCTATTTATTCTCTCTCTGAAATCCAACTATCCTCACTCAATTGTTCAATCCCTCTCCCACTCATTCACTCCCATTTACCCTCTGCTCCATCAATTACCACCACTGCCACCCCATGTCCCAATAAACAATTGCAGCTCCCAAATCAACTGGTACGTTACATCACTCATCTCTTTATGTGGCTCTGCTGCTCCTGCTCTGTTGCTGCTTGGGTACTGGAAGATCCTATGCCTAAATGGCAGGAGAAATGGTCAATATCTTTGCTCCCTACCCCACTCAGGCATTGGGGTGAGGTCAGTGCCAAGATCTTCACTCACCCCTCAAGTCTGGAGAGAGGGAGCTGCACCAAGATCTTCTCTCCAATCCACAGGGAAAGCAATGTTGTCAACTCCCACTATGTTATTGCAAGGCTTGGGATAACTTGGAATCTTTATTAAATCCTCAGTTTCTGGAATCAAGTGAATTTTGTGAGAATCTCAGCTTTCATTTTTAAAAAGTACGTTTCTAGCCCTGCTGCTTGTGGAGAAAACTTGAAGCAAATGAACCCTGAAGGCTAAGAAACCAAAAGACAGAAAAAAAAACCCAATATTTGTTTATTTAAGTCTCATTGTTTTAAAGCTAGTCGATATTTTTAACCCAATCTCGTGGGGGGGGGGGGGGCTTAGGCTGTACTCATTATTTTTGAATGGCTGGGGATTTTCCCCTCCCCTGCAACTAGGCCTGGGGAAGGGGAGTTGAGGCAGGATCTTGATTCTTTCCCTTGGCTTAGCAGGGAGAGGGGTTTGTTGGGATCTTCACTCCCTCCTCCACCAAGTGAGAATGGTCAGTTTTGTCTCTTGGTGAACTGGCCTGGAGAGTCCAGTGGAGACGCGTGCCTCTTGGCTAAGGAGCTCCCATGCACAGGAGATACTGGTCAGGGCATATGTCTGCCACCAGGATGCCTACTGTTGGGGAAACCTCAGCTGGGGCAAAGGAGAAGTATTTGCCTGACTGCAGTTATTGGAATAAAAGTTTACAGATTCCAATGGTCTGTGAATAAATATTTTACTTCCTTGTTTTTGTAATGTTTTCATATTTTTTCTGTGAGGTGGCTTATTGCACAGAAGCACATTTTCAGTGTGCCCTCAAGCTAACTTCTGAAGTTACATCCATGCTTTTGCACACGCAAACAAAATCTAAGCTGGTTTGCACTTGCAAATGTTATATGAATGTGCAAATCAAATGTAGAATTGATTCTCTGTGCTTTTAAGACCCAGGACTGAAATGTCTTTGGGCGGACACTTTTGTATAGCACTTGCCCATACAATTATGGCGTCCCAAATGTTCAACTGACATGTGCAAGTCCTCTGATGTTGTTAGTCTTCTGTTTTCATAAGGACCAAATTCGGCCTCAGTTCCAAATAAAAACAAATCAGAGTAATGACTTATTTGAATTGAACACTTTAGACAGTATGATGGATTTGTTCTGATCTAGTTTGCATGCAATAAATGTGGAATATACTCTTGGCTCTTTCCTCAACACCTAGGAACTTTAAGCATGTGAACTTTTGTGACCATGACCAACATGCTCCTAGTGGAATGACTGAAAGAGGCCATTACTATTAATTTTGCATATATCTCCTTTCCTAGTTATATAGTAGAGATCTCATGCAAATAAAACAAAATAATGTGAGCCAACAAAAATTTTGTTGGCAAGTGTGAAACCATATATGTTAAACTTTGCTGAATCAGGCCCTAACTGGCGAATCATCTGTACAAATGCCCTGTTTATATGTGCATTTATGGTAATTGCACATGCAAATATCAGCACACAATTGTATGCTAATTTTTGCATATGACTGTCCAACTTCCTTTTCTCATTGCTATTTGGCCTTAATTAAAAGACTAATATAATTTTTCAGGAGCAATATAAAAGATAAGCCAGTGGAGTAACACAAGAGACTCGTGTGGCCCACAATCTTATCTGATTATTCATTATTGTGTGGTATCTTAAGTTTGAGTGCCCCTGGACCTTATGCCTATATATTATAAAGGGGCCATAGACTTCAACCCAGTTATGAATTCTCTCATTTCGTTTTTAATTGAAAATGCCTCACAGTGTGTAACAAGCCCTGTGCCCTGTCATGGCTGACCTTTTCAGAGATGATTAAATACTGCCATGTTTGAGGATGCAGATGCTGCATTTACTTTTATGTCATAGACAAACTCTATATTAAACCAAATATAGGATTTGTATGGTATTACTCTGTGAAAACATAAGTGCTCAAAATGACAAAGATGTAGAGGGTCTGCTTGATCTCATTATTACTTGATAAGCACCAACACTGTTTTCAGTACTGTACAAGTCACATAGAGACATGTCTTCTGCTTCTAAGAGTTTACAATCTAAGGCCCTAATTCAGCAGAGAGCAGGCCATCCCTATTCAACACAGCATTTAAGCACATGCTATATTTAGGCACATGATTACCTTCCATTGACTTCAATGGGACTTAAGCAGCTGCCTGAAGTTTAGTCTGTGATTAAGCACTATGCTGAATAGGGATAGACTTAAGCACATGCTTAAATCCTTTCCTGAATGAGGGTCTAAATAGGCAAAGACTGAATGGGAACAGACCAATGGGAGACCAAGATGATTTTGCTGACTTAGGCCTGATCTACACTAGACAATTAAGTTGACTTTACTATGTCAGTCAGGGACATGAAAAATCCACACCCCTGAGTGGCATAGGTAAGCTGATCTAACCCCGAGTGTAGATGGCGTGAGGTTGATGGAAGAATTCTGTCAACCTAGCTACCGCCTCTTCGGGAGATGGATTACTTTGAGGGGAAGTGTTCTCCCCTCAGCGTAGGTAGTGTCTACAGTGAGGCACTATAGTGGTGCAGCTGTGTCGCTATAGCATTTCAAGTGTCAACAAGCCCTTAGAGTGCCATCTGCCTCATGGAAGTAGTGAGTTTTTGAACGGTTAGGAAGGGCCATTTGGGTTGGGATTTGAACAAGAACTGCTTTAATAGTGATCATGGCTGCAAAAACAAACTGCAAATACAAAAGGACAGAACCAGAACTGTGGCTACCATATTTGGCTATTCATTTCTAAGTGACATCATAGATGAATAGCAGATAGCACCAATTTGGTCAATAATGTACAGGTATCACTTACCTGTACATTTCTAGTCATCATTATCATAATCTTGTTCATCACTGTGATCTCTTGCGAGAGCGTGTGCGTTACCACAGTCTTCATGGACATGGCAAGTACACAGCTCTATGCAGGGAGGATTGTTCGGACTCCAGACGTGGCTGACTGTGCAGCAGCCCCCACTGGTAAAGGCACAAATAAGGTCTTATAGAGGCTCAAAGATCATTGGGCCTTAGAAGAATACAGAAAGTAGTTCAGTCTAAATTTTTTCTATTCATGTTGTGTTGGTGACCCAATATCTGGTTTGCCTGTGTGCAAAGACATCCAAATCTTTGTTTGCCAAGATACGTGTTTGTCCTCATGTGGTGGGAGTTTGTCCTTTTCAGCAGCTCGATTGAAGCGCTAGCATTTCAGGTCACTGTGGATCTTCTTTTCTTTCTCGCTCTTGTCATACAGCACTACTACCTACTTCCTTACTACAGCAATTGCAGCTTGTCCATCACTCTGTCCCGATTTGGCAAGATCTCAGAAGCAGTGAGCTCCTTTCATTTTGACATTAAACACAATTCCCCTCCTCCCCCAATACCAAATAAGGATGACAAAGAAGTGTACTGCAGGAAGTCTGTTGTAGAAGTCAGGAGTGAGTGTGTCACAAATTGCATGCACAAGTATGAAATGATGCTTGTCAGTTGTGCTGGTAATGATGCCTGGTTCAATACACATGTTATCTGTGTGTTCCATTTTTGGAAAGTAGTGACCTGGAAGGAATAAAACATGTCAGGTGACCTAATAATCACTATAGTTCCTTTGACACCATGAGACCCAAAAGCCATATTGGCACATATAGTATGCAGAAGCATCCTTGTGGCCACTGCCAGTTGAGTGCTGTAAAAGTCTTGGGCTTCTTCAGCACTTCTACTGGTGATGGACTTTGCTATTTCACCACTGGAAAAGCCTCCAGCAAAGAGAAGTGTTTTTGTTGGGTATGCTCCTACACTCTCAGGTGCATTTTTGAACTAAATATTCACAGAGGAATTTTACAAGTGACTGCTTGTTGGATGCCATGTTTAGAAACTTTTTCCATGGAGGCACAGGGCATCTACCAGTCACCTGGTATTTCTTATATCCAAACTTAGATCCTGTCTGGCGCTGTCTTCCTCTGCAGTTTTCACTGAGTTACTGTTGTCTGAGGGAAGTAGGGCTTTATATCTTTGTAGCAGCACAGACAGAAGAATCACCTTGTAGTTAGACAGTGATTTTATGTACATCTCTCCCATTAGCTGATAAATTCAGTGCCATAAGAGGACTATTGTTGATGTAAATTAGATGATTTTGCTTTAAGATTCATTTTACTTAAGTAGGAAGAAAAGCACGTTGAGTGATAAACTGCATCCTTAGCAAACAAGTCTTCCACAGATATTCTGCAGAACATGTCATCATCTCATTTTTTAAGTGCTGCCTCCCTTAGATTGCTCTCTCAACTGTTTCAATTGTATGGAGTTTGTTTTTCCTCAAACAAACAATGCAACAGGATCAATCACTGGAGGACAGGCTTGCTCTGATGGCTATAGAAGCAGATGAACATGATGCTCTCTGATCAGATTCAGCGTCTGTTTCCCCCCACCCCCTGGGTTCAATTCTGACATGTGCCAAATACGCATTGCTTATTATTTCTGAAAGCAGCCCCTGTGACAGAGTCTTGGTGATGCAGCATCTAAACTAGAAAACTCATTCAGTAGCTGCCAATACAATTCATGGTTTCTGCTGTCAGAATTCTGTCCAGCACTGGTGGCTTTTGATGGTTTTTCATTCTTTTGATTTTCTTGACAAACAACACATTTTTCAGAGTTTATGGGGGGTCTTTTCTCTTTGCTCTATGCTTTTAAGGGGCTTGTATCCCTTGTGTCTTCATATACTGTAATTCCCTTGTAGAGGTAGAATTCCCAAAGTATATTGTTAGCATTACCACCACCATTGCTAAATTAGATACAAATTAGATCTATATGAATCAAATTATACCATAGAATTTCTATGGTTAGAAATCCCAAGCTTGAATAATAGGAATATAGTAGTAGAAATATACTGCAGACCATCTGACCAGGATAACGATGGTGAAATGCTCTGGGAGATTAGAGTGGCTATAAAAATAGAAAACTCAATAATAAGGGAGATTTCAACTAACTTTATATTGGCTGGGCACATGTCACCTCAAGATGGGATGCAGAGACAAAGTTTCTAGACCCCATTAAGACTGCTTCTTGGAGCAATAATCATGGAACACTCAAGGGGGAAGGCAATTCTTGATTTAGTCCTACGTGGAGCACAGGATCTGGTTCAGAGGTGAATGTAGCTGAACGGCTCAGTAACAGGTGACCATAAAATAATTAAATTTAACATCCTTATTGAGGAGGGGGGGAACCAAACAAACCTTCCACGATAGCATTTAATTTCAGAAAGGGGAACTACACCAAAATGAGGAAGCTAGTTAAATGGAAATTAAAAGGAACAGTCATAAGAGTGAAATGCCTGCAAGCTGCATGGAAGCCTTTTTAAAAACAGCATAATAGAGGCTCGAATTAAATTAAAAAATAGAGGACCAAAACAATGCCACTATGGGTAAAAGAGGCAGCTAGAGGCAAAAAGGCATCCTTTAAAAATTGGAAGTCAAATTCTACTGAGGAAATAGAAAAAGGAGCATAAACTCTGGCAAGTCAAGTGTAAAAGAGTAATTAGACAAGCCAAAAAAGAATTTGAACAGCAACTAGGCAAAGATTAAAAAACAAACAGCAAAAATACTTTTAAGTACAGCAGAAGCAGGAAGCCTGCCAAACAATCATTGGGGCCATTGGATGATCGAGGTGCTAAAGAAGCACTCCAGGAAGACTGCTTTTGAGGAGAAGCTAAATGAATTCTTTGCATCAGTCTTTACTGCAGAGGCTGTGAAGGAGATTCCCACACCTGAGCCATTCTTTTTAGGTGACAAATCTGAGAAATTGTCCCAGACTGAGGTGTCAATAGAGGATTTTTTGGAACAAATTGTTTTACAGTAATAAGTCACCATCAACAGATGGTATTTACCCAAGAGTTCTGAAGGAACTTGTAAGCTGGCATGGCTGCCCCTCCGCTTCTGCTTCTGCTTCTGAGGGAGGCCACACCTCCTCCTTAATCTGCTAGAGTCTTTTCCAAGCAAAGGATAAAAGGGGGCAATTAGTGGTTTTCAAGGGGCCCCGGCCTTCAAAAAGGGCAGGGCTGTAAACAGGCTGGGCTTTGGTCTGCAGTCAGGCAGAGCTGTAGCAGTTTATTCACCCCACCCTTAAGCAGGGCTCCGGCAGGAGTGAGCGCCAAACACAGTATATGGGGCTCATATAGGTATGCCCAAGGAGCGCAGGCCTCGTGGGCTAAGGAGGGGGGAGTACTGCAACCCTAGGGGTGGGGCTGCAGGGGGGATGCGGGCCCACCCAACTGCACCGCGTCCTAGCCCAGGGCCCTAACAGTGGCAGAATGGTCTGCAACTGGGTCAGCAGGGAATCCACCCACAACATGATGAGCGTGTTTCCAGCATCACCATAGCCAGATGGTAGTGTGGCTCCCCTGGGCTGCTTCCTATTCTCCCCATCAGTCTCCCCAAGATATTCTGCCAAGTCATAGCAGCTCCTCAGCATTGGGGGAGACAGAGCTCTCTGGAAGCTCAAGCTGGTTCTCATGGCAGCAGCGGTTCTCCCTGGCTTCCAACTCCAGCAGCGGGGAAGAAGCACGTGTCTCCTTCAGCAGCTCCCTCCGGAATGAGTTGCTGGGCTGGCCTTTTATATTTCCCCTTCCTGTCCCCCCCCTGCTTCTAGCGTGCAGGGCGTGGCCCTCCTGGTTCCACCCACCAGGTGGCTTGCGGCATCCCTCCACTTCTGCCTGTGAGGAAGGCCACACTTCCTCGCTACAGAACTCAAATATGAAATTGCATAACTATTAACTGTAGTATGTAACCTATCATTTAAATCGGCTTCTGTGCCAGATGACTGGAGGATCCCTAAGGTGATGCCAATTTTTTTTTTTTAAAAGGCTCCAGAGGTGATCCTGGCAATTACAGGCAAATAAACCTAATTTCAGTACTAGGCAAATTAGTTGAAATCATAATAAAGAACAGAATTATCAGACATCAGTAAACATGCTTTGTTGGTGAAGAGTCAGCATGGCTTTTGTAAAGGGAAAATCATGCCTCACCAATCTACTAGAATTCTTTGAGAGGGTCAAAAACACGTGGGCAAGGGTGATCCAGTGGATACAGTGTACTTGGACTTTCAGAAAGCCTTTGACAAGGTCCCTCACCAAAGGCTCTTAAGCAAACTAAGCTGTCAAGGGATAAGAGGGAAGATCTTTTTCTGGATCAGAAACTAGTTAAAAGACAAGAAACAAAAGGATAGGAATAAATAGTTAGTTTTCAGAATGGAGAGAGGTAAATAGTGGTGTCCCCAAGGGGTCTGTATTGGGACCAGTGCTGCTCAACATATTCATAAATGATCTGGAAAAAAAGGTAAACAGTGAGGTGGCAAAATTTGCAGATGATACAAAATTACTCAAGATAGTTAAATCCAAAGTAGACTACAAAGGGATCTCAGTACACTGAGTGACTGGGCAACAAAATGGCAGATAAAATTAAGTGTTGATAAATGCAAAGTAATGCACATTGGAAAACATAATCACAACTATACATACATAATTGGATCAAAATTAGCTGTTACCACTGAAGAAAGATCTTGAAATCATTATGGATAGTTCTCCGAAAACATCTGCTCAATGTGCAGTTAATAGTCAAAAAAGCTAACATTAGGAACCATTAGGAAAGGGATAGATAATAAGACAGAAAATATCATAATGCCACTATATAAATCCATGTTATGCCCACATCTTAAATACTGTGTGCAGTTCTGCGGTGGGGGTCCAGGATCCATATGCAGACCACAATGATAAATAAGTTGAGAACCACTGTGCTAGTATATTGCAAAATTGCATATTGCAGATGCCAAACAACTTCATCGTTTCTGGCAAAAAACCCAATGCTTGCCCATGCAAAAACACCAAAAGGTCTTTTAATGTATTGTCATTTGGTAGCTTTGACCTATAATTTTAGCACCTTAATCTGCTGTTTAATTTAAACAGAAAAACTGTAGTCGTAGTCATGCTGCAGTGTTTCTGGAACTATACAAAAATGACATGCTCTCATTCTGGGTACCATTGTTTCACCTCACCTACAGCACCACTGGACAGTTCCACATTATACCTCTTCTAAATGTACATAAAATAAGCTTTCAAATGATATGTAATATGGATGGGGGGTACGTTAACCTCCAACAATATGGCCCTCTGGAGAATTGCCACATGCCTATGAAGACAGGAACAGTGTGTTCACTAATGACTAGATTCTGCCCAGCTCTTTTGGAGGTGTGCTGCAGTGGTTGTGCAGCACTGGTGTGGCCAAGGAAGATCCAGGCAGAATTGCAGTCCCTTCCCAATACCTAATGGATGCACAGTGCCCCAAAAGCAGTGCTTAGTTTTTGCCGGGGCTGAGCCCTGGCACCTTTAGGCTTGGCAATTCCTAGCCCTGGCACCTCTAGGCTTGCTGCACCAGTTATTAATGTAAAAAAATTGCTTGAGCCCCAGGACCTAATTGCTTGAGCCCGAGCATCTCTTTCATTACAAATTAAGCACTGCACAAAAGGGACAGGAAGGTGGGCTCTGACTTCCAACTGACCCGTGCAGTCAGATGGCACACAGGAAGGAGCAGGCTGCATGCCACAAAAGGGTGTGGTGGCATGCATGCTCCCCCTGTGGTTGGGGAATTCTGGGAGGCAGTTTGCCTGCCAGTGCTCTTCCTTCAGCAGTTTTGCACTCTGGACTATGTGTAACTAGCACGATCTAGCCCTTATTTATAACGTTTTTAGTAGCGAGTACTAGGGTAATGTTCAGAGTGTCCGTTTAAATCTCTGTTGCTCATTACTTTCTCAAAATATTTTCCTTCTGGGCTAAAAAGTCTCAGTCTAAAGATGAAGAAAAGAACATTGCCCTGTTCACTTTTAAATGAAGTTATCTGGGCCAGAATTTGTTACTCTGGTTTTAAGTGCAGGTCTTGCTAGCAGTTTGTTTGGAAAACAACTAATTTTGAGTTTTATTCTGTTATACATTTCACAGATAAATTTGGTCAGCGAGCATTTGTTGGAAAAGTTTGCATGGATATCAATGAAATTGTTCCAGAATACAAGGAAACCACTGATGAATCTCTCAAGGAAACAGAAAGGTAAAATGATTATACTGATAGTATTATCTTTAGAAATTGTATTTTAATAAAAGTGAAAAAGGACAGGAAGGTTAGTTAATGATTAAGCCTAAAACTTTAAGGTGTAGGAAGTAATTTTTATTCATCCTTTTAAAATAAAAAAGGATGATTCTCCCCTCACATGAGTTTTCCACTAATGCAACAAAATCTGCGTCAGTGGAATATCTCCTAATTTACAACAGTGTAAATGGGAGAAGAATCTGGTCCATACAGTATACATGTATGAATTTGTGACATGCATCCGACGAAGTGGGCATTCACCCACGAAAGCTTATGCTCCAATACATCTGTTAGTCTTAAAGGTGGCACAGGACTCTCTGTTGCTGAGTACACATGCTTCTTTTAATGACTCTTCTGAAAAGGATGAGGTTTAACATGAAGGACCTGATACAACAATGAATTAGACTGGGCACTAGATTGGTGTATGGATGCATGCTGATCTGGGAGCCATTTTGTGAGGTCACTACCCTGCAAGTACTTGAGCACATGTGTAATTTTACTCATATGAGTAGTCACACAAATGCTTAAGTGTTTGCAGGATCAGGACCATATTGGGAATACAGGATAAGGTAACATACGGCAATCTAAATATTTTATGGAGTGAGTTTGGAATTCTCACATTACTTATGTAGGTTATCCCAAGTGAATGCTAGTAAAATCTTGTTACCACTACAAGTTATCATGGATTTTTTTAATGGCATATATTTAAAGAAGAGGTATTTTTTTTTAAAAAAAGGTTTAAAAGATTATTAGTGTTGTACTAATGTTTTTTTCCCTTGGCTGTTCACCCAGGTTTCCTTAGTACCAACTCCAGCACTACAGGCATTAGAGCAGTGGTTCTCAACTTATTTATCATTATGAGCTGCATATGCAGCCCACACCGTGTTACCTGGGCTGCAGGGGCTGAATGGTAGGTCAGTGGCAGCCTGGCCCCGACCCCCACTGTGTGGGGCTGGGGGGCTTCCCGCCCCAGATCCCAGACCCCCACCACATGGGGCCAGCTGGCCACCCCCAACCCCGCAGCTTCCCCAGGCCCCCGACCCCACGGGGCCGGCCGGCAGTCTCAACCCCGGACTCCCGCCACGTGGAGTGGGCTGGCAGCCCCAACCTGACCCTGACCCTGACCCCACCATGCTGGGCAGCGGGGCAGCCCAGGCCCCACCACGCTGGGCAGCCAGGAACCCAGACCCTGCCAGGCGAGCCAGCCTTGAGCACCCAGCTGAGCTGGGCCACAGCTGTGTGCTAATTGGACGACGGGTTGAGAACTGCTGCATTAGATAGAGAGGACCTTCAATTCTGGTACTTGTTTAAAACATCAGAATTATCTAAAACAGCTTTCCTGTCATGTGTTTGAGATTCAGTATCATGACTATAATAAGAATGGATGCTCTATAATTTTGGAAAAGAGGAATTCCAACTCTCACGGATAAGATTGCTGTGTCCAGCCTGGAATGTTTGCTTTTGTGTGACATGGACTTCAGCCATGAAGTGGGAGAAACTCTTCCTTTCTGTTAAAAAAGGAAACTTTTTTGGCATGTTCAACTTAATTTTTTTAAATATGGTCACTATTTGAAAACTGCTCAGAATTTTAGAATATTAGAGGTAAATTCGTGAGCATAGTTAGGTTAGGAAGTCAAAAGAATGAAATAAATGTGGTTTATCACATAGTCCCATAATTTATCATATAGATTCCAATAACTTACAGCGAACTGTTTATATCATATATAAGGAGGCGATATATAATACCTTGCATTTATCTTGTACCAAAGTGTGGAGAGAAAGTGGTAAGTGGGCAGGACTGGGAGGAAAGTAGGTGGGAAAGTCTGAAGTCTAGATTTAAAAAAAACCTGTATTTAAACCTGAAACTACAGTAGAGGAAACTGATTGGTTTCAGTTTTCAGTGTAAACCCCTGAACTGTCCAAGATTTGCAAGAACCTCTGTTGCTGGTGAACCTCTAGACGCCAAGGACCTTTCCTGCCCCCACCCTGCCACCCACTGGTGGGCCCCTAGGACCCTCTCACCTACAGGAATATTAGAATCTTGTCTTCCTGCATCACAGGCCATCAGAATACTCCTACATTCCAAAATGTGGGGACATGGTATGATTTGGGGGCCAGCTTTAGCTCATCTCTAATGTCCTGACCTCATTTTAAAAAATATATATATTTGTAGAGCCACTTGTGCTCTACTCTTTTGTTTTGAATGGAACAAACAAGTCCACATTGTGTTTTCAAATGTGTAAATATTGCATACTCTAAAACCTACATAAATGCTCCCTGGAAAATAAAAGGATACCCCTCTGGGCACTTTAAGTGAATGAAGGATAGAGAGTCTATCAGTTTAAATCTCAATATATGTAACTACTGTAAATGAAGCATAAAATATTGCAATGTTCTAAAAATAGGATTTTAGAAAATAGAATAGATTCTATGCTCTGATTTAAATTCATGTGCAGCCAAAATTAAGATGTCTTTTTTTAATAGGGCTGCTATAGCATATAATCATGCTTTCTGTTGATTTAGTATAACGTGTATTTGGTTTCCAATGAGAACACAGAGTAATTACCACATGTCTGGGGTTAATTACTACAAGTGATAAAACTTCTGCATATTTAGGGCCGGATTCTCAGCTGGTAAAAATTGGTGTAGTTCCACTGACTTCAGTAGATCTATGCTGATTTACACTAGCTCAGAAACTGACCCTTACAGTTTTCAACTTTGTACATAAAACTGATTCACATGTGAAACACTTAATAAAACACTAAGGTAAATATTTTTCCTAGATTTCTTAATTTATAATACTGGTTACTTTTTCCCCCCTTCAGGTTTGTTAAAGAACTACTAGAAAAGAAAGTAAGTAGAGTTGCTTTTTTATCAGCAGCATAACCCACATTCTGTACTGTCATGTACTTTTTTTCCTATTTGCTGTATGAAATGGCTAAAATTCATTTCTCCTTTTTTTATATTCACTTTTGCATTCCCTTTTTTCTATGAAAATAAAATGAAGATTTGGAAGAAAAAAATCCAGTTTGAATGAATAAAATTGTTAACCCTAGTGACAAATCAGTAAAGATAGATTTAATGACTAATTAAATCCTGAATCTGTACAAACTTGTTTGGGAGCTGTGGGTTTGAGTTGGCAAATGTCAGTGTGACACAATGCATTCAATATTGTTTGGTCAGAGCACTGCAGAATAATATACTTTGAAAAATAACTTATTTTCTTTAAAACTGCTCAGCTTCCTACAAAGAACAATTCTATGGTCATAGGAAGAAATAAGCTAATAACTCATTTCACTGTTTATAAACCATGCTATGAAGAGAAATCTTTGTTTAACTCTGAAAAAAATAGTTGCCTTTTAAGGTAACGGCAGTATGGTGCCACAACTTTACACTGCAGATAATAATCCTTTTCCACATTAGTTTTTTGGATCAGCACATTCGGTCACATGTGTGAAGAAGATTCTAACGAAAATCTGCAGATATATTTTATGGCATTGTTACTATAGTCAAGGAATGTTACGGCTTTTCCTTGTTAAATTTCTTTTTTCAGTGGTTTCATTTGTATGACACTTGTTGCCAAGATTTCAAGCTTGATGCCTAAAGTTAGGCACCTAAATCCATATTTACTTACCTAAATAAGTGACTTGATTTTCAAACTGCAGCTGGGAGCTGAGTTGAAGAGACTGCAGGCCAAAACATCTGGCACTCTTCTCTAGTGGTGTCACATGCACAATGACAGGTTGGCATGTGAGGGCCATCAGAGAGACCAGTAGTTGCCTGGCACTTGCCCATCGGACCCCTGTGAATGTTATGCTATTTTCTATTCTGTTGGCAATCTTCAACCCAAAATGCCATGCTTAAATTTAACGGCTAATTCTACTTTGTTGAGTATAGTTATCTTAGAGGCCTAGAGTTTAAGGCCAGAAGGGATCAGTAGATCATATTATAGTCTGACCTCCTGTATACTATAGGTCACAAATGCCTTCCTTACTTAATATGTCTGGTCATCTCACTAATCTTCCTGTCTATGGAAGCCAGGAGCCAGATTGTAGCCAATGCACCTGCATAGGGTGGAGAAACTGGAACAAGAGGAAGGCACAGAAAGTCCAGTGCTTCCCGGAACTACCTGCAGCCTGCATCAACCCCTAATTCAAGCTGTGTCTTAAGTCCTGTCTACACGGTGATAAAAAACCTGTGGCACCAAGTCCAAGAGCCTGGGTCAGCTGACTTGCACTTGCGGGACTTAAGCTGCATGTCTAGAAATAGCAGTGTAGACATTCAGGCTCAGGCTGGAGCCCGGGCTCTGAGACCTCACGACCTGAGCCCAAACATCTGCACTACTATTTTATAGCCCCACAGCCCAAGCTTCATGAGCCTGAGTGACTGTGTGCTGGGTATTTTATTGCAGTGTGGACATACGCTTAGTGGCACAATCTGAATCATAGAAATCAGAGATGGGAAAAGCCTATTAAATTATCTAATTCACCCCTTACTGGCCAATGCATAGCTGCCTTTTGACAATGGACATGAATATATTCTTCCAGTCCAGTTAAAATCTCAGTGATTTCAGGGAAGTTGCTTATGGAAAAATCTTTATAGTCTACTAAAATGACTTATTGAAAAAACTTTGATTCTCTATTCCTGTGACAATGGTTGTAATAAAAATCAGAAAATTGCAGTATAGAGATTCATTCATATGAGCAATGGATGCAGTAGAAAAAGAAAACAATACAAAATAAAGCCCACTCCTTTTTCATCATCATATAAGCTAGAGGGTCAGTGCACTCTTGGCCCTGATGCACAGATTCTTATTTGCAATCTCAAGTATGCAATTTGAATATTTTCAGTATCAAAAGGTACAACCCATAGTGACGCCTCGTTTTGGACCTTCCTGCACTGACAAGTTGTTGAGTAGACTTGGTGACTTTGCGAAGGCTCGTGACATCTACGTGCAGGTAGGATTTGTGAGCTCTCTAAATACCTTTTTTCACTGGGAGAAAACTCACAGGGCAGGAAATATTAATGAGAAATCAGTTTCAAAAGCTTCACTGTTTATCTGATATTGCCTGTCATAGTTCAGGGCAACTACACCTGTATTCCCCCTCACAGCCCAGCAAGGGCACCCACACTAGACTCCCAGATCCTCATCTCACCTGTCTCGGGTGGATACATGTGTCTCTGTCTCTCCTGACTGGGGTTTTACCAGGCTGTGCAGTTCCCTGCCTACTCTGTGAATTCCCCAGCATGTCAGATTGCCTAACCAGGCCTGCTTTGATTTCTTCTCCAAGGCTATATACAGTGTAATTCCACACAGTTAGAAGTTACCAATTGCCCTTTCTAAGCAAGCACATTTATTCTTAAGGTAAAAGCATTACAAGGAAAACATATTAAAACAATACATGAACCTGATAAGCTTACTGAAGATCACACCCCTTCCCCAACACAGGGTCTGGCCAGTGGTCAGTTCTTCAAACCCCACCAAGGGGTTTTCAGCTGTTAGCTCAGAACGAGCACACCTATAAATGTGTGAGTCACTCCTTTATACAGTTTGGGTCTTTAAGCTTGGGACCCTGGGAACAGGTAATTAGCAGACAGTCTCTCTCTCTTCAGGGCATAGCTTCACAGGGCTGGGATTTTGCATAACCAGAGGCAGGGGTGGGGATTTGCATTAACTTCCCCCTAGAAATTTCCCAGGAAATCCACTTCACATGCATTTTCCCAAAAGTTCATTCTTGTCTGCCACATTGTTTGGTGTAGTCCATTGATCAGTGAGGCCCTTACATACATCACCTTTGCATTTAACACAACGGACTTCAAAGATACGTAAACTTAATTCAATAAGATCTCCCAGAGATATTGCAGGAAATTGGCATATCTGTCATACTGCCCAATTCAGCAAAACAATTAATTTGCATACTTAACTTTGAGCCAGTCTTCAATTCCACTGAAGTTGCCAGCCCCCTGCACTCTCCAGATCAGGGAGTGGGCAGAGGGGTCATAGCTGGATCACTGTGTGCTTCAGCAACGCCAGCTGGTGCATGGTCTTTGGGACCATAACCAGTTGTTTGTTTAATGTTGCTGCTATATGCCTGTGCCAGCTCTGGCATAGGTGAGAGCATCCTGGAGAACTATAACCAACAGATCCTCGTTTCTCCTGCACAAAACAGATTTCAGCACAGAAAAGAATGAGCCTATGTATTCAAAGCATCTTAATTTAACATAGTTAAAAGAGAAGTGCATCTTACTGTGTCATTAAGTAACTGCAATTTAGAATTAAAGTGCTTTTTAAAGCTTACAGCTGTGTTAAAGCTGGGAGACACTTTTTGGTTACATAGTCTTAATTAGATACTACATTCAAACTACGTTTGCATTATTTAACATTACAAGAAGGGATATTTGTAAATATTGGAAACATATGTTCCAGAGACAGTGGATGAGATTCTCAGCCACACCAGAGGAGTACACAGCAGATCAGAGGAAGACTAATGGGGGCAAAGGTGTCCTTTGTGATGCCCTAAACCTGGGTCTAGTCTGTGTTGGTCTGGCACCTCTCCCCTTATCCCACTGGTCCAAAGTGCTGCTTTAACATTTGTCAACCACCAGTGACCTGGTGCCACCTGTACTTCCAGGTGTCATTGAGGATCCAGCAGCACCCCAAATTAAAAACTTTTTAAATGAAAGGATAGGAAGGACAAATCACTTCCCCCACTTTCCCTTAACACACTATCAGTGCCTCCCTTATGTCCAAACTAAGCTTTTGCCAACTTGTCTTTATCTAAGTATTGCTCTCCACCAGGCACTAGGAAAGCAAAACTAACTAGTGGAAATGCAGCTGCTTTACCTTTCCGGAGGGAGGCTGAGAGTTCGAGTCCGGCTGCTGGGATTGTGAATTTAGCCAGCTGAAAGGAGCTGGCATGGCAACCCTAGGGACGGCTCTGGTTAAAGGAATTTTGCTCCTCAACCTCCAGATAGCATAAAGATCCAGTTTCTCCTTATCAGGGATTTTCATCCCCTTTTCCTCACAGTCCAAACTGATAGAACAAGTGTTGGCCCCTGATTCCTCTTCATATGAGTGGGGAGGGCAAATAAAGTATTTGACATTGTGAAGTATTACAATGTCTCATTTGGTTTCAAAGGCCCTCTTGTCTGCATGACCAGCACTTTACACTAACTAATGCTTCTTTCCTGTTCAGTGAGTTACACAATTACAGATGTTTACAATGCAAAGCATGTACTACAGAGGTTATGAATGAGATTAATACGTGCAGCATCCTGCACTATTCATAAGACCTAGACACCAAACACATACTTACCACTCTAGTATTTATCTTAACAATGCTAATACACAGGTAAGCCAGACTGGTTTCCAGCTATCTATTTGTCAGTGTTCACTGAGGCTTGGGCATGAGCTGACACCTGATCTGCCAGCATCACAGTTGCAAGTCTAGTTAACTGTTAGGCCACCCAGAGTATTTGTGTGGTCAGTTTTTATTGTTTAAATCTAAATAAAAAAGCAAATACTGATTACTGTTTTTTTCCCCCTTACAGAGTCATATAAGCGAGAATGATGGAGAAATCAAACTTGTGGAGCAAATGTTTCCTAACTATAAAAATTATACTGATTTATATGATAAAACCAAGCTACTTACAAGCAAGGTAGCGTTAAGGAATATTCTATAGTATAAGTTATGAGATTTATCAATATGGACAATATACTGGTGAATTTTATTCACTGTCCTCAAGCTTGAACGAGTTGCATTGCTGTACATCCAAGGAGATGCAATGAAATCTGAGAGAAGATAATGTAAATATGATTTACTATAGGGATAGTTACTGATTACAGACAATAGAAGCTTTAAATATTCAGGTGTGCCCGAGTTCTGCTCAGCACTCTTTAGGAGAGGACAAAGGTAAAGACAATTTGTGCTCCCAATCTGGTTTGTAATGGCCCCCTAGAGAAGTTGGGCGGGGAAAGGACAGGAGCAGATGGTTTAGAACTGACTATGCAGCCTCTGGGGATTTCCCCAGATAAATCTCCAGCTACCCTGCTATTGTAGTTTTCCTACCCCTTTCTGCTGCTTGAGGATTTGGCCTATTGACTTGTGTATGATCCACTTCATTTTAAAATTCTATGAATTGCACATTTCAAATTTTTATTTAGAAATCACACCCACACTCCCCCCCCCCACTGAGAAGTAGACATGCAATTTCAAGATATTTCAAATCAAGTTTACGAATTCCTAATCTGTTGTATGAAAACTTGTTTATATACGTGTGTGTTTGAACTAATATAAATCTCCAATTTTTCCACACACATCTTGGGTGTGTGGTGTTTTCCAAACCATATTTTAAGGGCGCAATGTTAACTTCTGCTTTATCAGTGAATACAGTTGTGTTTAGTGTTACTATTAGGTTTATATTAACATGTAAATTTGGGGGAGAAATATGCATACGTTTCTTAAAATTGTCAAACATTTAAAATCTTAGGGGGGGATTTCCAAGGTAAAAAGGGCAGTTGGGAAGTCATTGGGAATGAGGCACTGAACTTTGTGCCTTGGAAAGGCTCCTCCAAGTGTACACATCTACATAGCATTTTTATTAGACAAATAAATATAAAAATTACTAGTTTATAATGCAGTATTACTACCCTTATCATACAGTGATAAAGTCTATGCACAATAAGCTGTTATGCCCCTGACAATACCACAGATCAAGGTTGACTAATGATAAAACAGGACTTACTAAAGTACATATCCCTGCCCTCTTGTGTGTTATGTAAAGCACTGAACATTCCTATGGAAAATCTAGGAACCAAACAGTGCTTTCTGACACAAGAGTCCTTGCTTTATAAATTGTTCCTTTAAAACTAATCATAACTAAAGAGTAAAAATTTCTAAAACATCACGTCATTGTGTTTTACTTCTTAACAAGTAATGCCAACATTTCAAAACACACATTTGCAGGTTTGGAGATGAAGGGTTTTTCTTCTCTAAGACCCGAGAGAACTTTATGCATGTCCTTAACTTTAAATGTGACCAGTCCCATTGGGCTGGATTTTTGACCGAGTCTGAATTTCGGGAGTCCTGAGCCAAATGGCCCTTGTGCAAGTTAGGGCTTCAAGGGAACAGCTGTAACTTATTTGTCAGCAGAAGATTGGGCCTAGCAGAATTCCACTCTGCCATAGCCACTGTCACTCCTACACCAGGTGTTGAGGGGGCATCTGGCATATTTTTGTGGTGCAAGGTAGACTCTGCAGAAGAGAGAATCCAGCCCATGACTCCAATGGGACTACCCAGGTGGAATTACTCACGTGTTTCAAGTTAAGAATATGCTTAAGTTTTCTGTTGAGTTGAAGCCCATGTAAATCTTGAGTACTCACCATGCAAAATATTACTGTCCAAAACTTTTACTATATTTGTAGATGCTGACACCTTCACAGGCTAGGTGGCATGCCTCAGTCATAAAATTGTGTGTGACAGACAAATACTTCATCAACACACTTCTACTGTGATCCAAAATGTCGCAAGCCCTTTACCCAAATTAGAAAAGCAATTTTAATAGTTTGGGCACTCTAACATACTGTGTTCTAAAACAGTGAAATGGACAGTATAACCGTTTGGCTCCTCCAGGAAATCTGATCATTCTAAAGATAATGCCAAATACTTAAAAAAATAACAGATTTATTTGGGGAAAGGAAAAGATACTTATTATATTTTGAAATGTCAGACTGCTGGTTGGAGAGTACTGGGTTTATGTCCCTGTTAAATAACAAAGCATACAGGTATAGGATCTTTATATATATATATATATATATATATATATAGTATGTTAAGAAATTGTGTTTTTTAAATCCACATTGTAGGAGGCTAAAAAAGAAAAAAAAATAATTTCCACACCAAACTAATTTAAAAACATTCCAGAGTCAACATTCTTGTGCAAAATATAAGACATGATTGCAGGAAACAAGTTGTTGCTAGAAAATAACCCAGAATCTCTGTAGTGTTTAGTGCTATCCCCTTGTCCTCAGTGTACCCCAGCATATTCCCTATCTCAAGACCTGTGAGGGGCAGCATAAGGGTGATTAAATCAGACCTACACTGCTCATGCACCTGGGGAATTCTTGCCCAGTCCCTTGTGGCTCCTGTGTGACAGTTACAATAGAGCCAGAGCAAGAATCAGCTCCACTATTTTTCCTCTAAAGCAAGGAGAGAAAGCCAAGGGAAGTGATTAATTATTTAAGGCCTGATTCAAAGCTCATTGATGTTAATGGGAGGTTTCCACTGACTTCAATAGGTCTTGGATCAGGTCCTTAATACACACTTCACCTCTGACAATGGGAAATGGCATTGTGGATAAAAAAAACAAAATAATAATAAATTCACAGGCAAAAAAAAAGTAATTTCTGTGTTGTTGTTTCTCTCTAGACTGTGATGGCCCATGGCTGTCATCTCTCTGACGAAGAGCTGAAACTTTTTAGTCTTCGAGGAGCTGCAATTGCCCATTGCCCCAATTCAAATTTTTCGTAAGTAAAGAAATAGCTAATGGGATACAATAGGCAGGGCTGTGATTCAGTGGTGTAAATTCTACCTGCAGTGACTAAATGACATGATTTATAGGACCATAGGCAACCGGGGTAGTCAATTATTTTTGGTCAAGGTCCAAATTTCTTGGTCAAGGTATAGTCAAGGTCCAGATTCCAGATAAAATAATAAACCACCACCAATAATCATGATTATAAGTAAATAAAAAGATTTTGGGGTCCTTTGGCAGTCCAGATTTGGCTCGCGGTCCGCCTACTGACTACCCCTGCACTGGAGTGAGAAGTACTCGCTCATGTTCCATTGCTGCATGATGTGGAACAGGAACTGCTCTGTGCTGACAGAGCTCTTTGGTCATAATTGAACTGTAAGAACTGGGATATCTCCCCTTTTAGTACATTGCCCTTGTTGAAGCAGATGACAGATTTAGCAGAAACCCCCACTCTCACTTCTGGTTTACAGGAAATCCCCATCTATTGTTCCCTCACTCTCTCCACATATTCCTTGTAGGACTGAATAGCACCCAGCTGACATGGCCAAGCAGTTTGGGGAAGGTACAAGGGAAGAATGTTGCATACTGAGGGGTTGTTTAGATTAATGAGGTTTGTGTTTTGTAGAGTTGATCAACATTTTCCCAATGGAACATTTTTCATTTGAAAAATGCTGTTTTGTCAAAATTGAGGCTTCCTGAAATGTGTTGATTTAAAAAAAAAAAAAAAAAAAAAACCCAAAGCATTCTGACCATGTTCTCATTGGAATAGAATGTTATAATGTCTCATTTCAAAACAACCTTTTGTTTCAAAATTTATTGTATATTATAATATAAAAATATCAACATTTGAACTAAACATTTGACTCCAAAACAAAAAAAAATACTTTACAGGAAATTTCTCAGTTTTCTGATTGTGTTCTTATTTGGACTGAAAACAGATTTCAAAATCATGGAATTGCCCATGAAACAGAAATTCCAGTTCTTGCACAGCTCTAGTTCCATGCTTGTTTACATTAGGGTTTTCACAGGTGTGACTTCCCCTGGGAACACTGTCAGTGCGTGTTACCAAGATAAGTCACATGGGTCAAGACCCATTTTGCTCTAGTGCAGTGGGTTTACATTAGAGTGTTGCATAATTTTCCTAGAACTAGACAAGCCATGCAACCCAGTAGCCTCAATTAATTGGCTCCATAAGGAATCTCAGATTTGTTTCAACTGCTCTCCTGAAACAGATTTTATCATAAAATGGATTTTGTTTTTATTTTTCATATTAATAAATCAACCATCTTGACTTTCTACATCAACATATCACATTATATATGAAAGAAGGCCAAGATATTAAAAATGGAAGCCTAAAGCTAAGCTCTTAGTCTTTATTTAGGCACCTAAATAAGTGACATGATTTTCAAAAGCACTCAGCCGCTCCTATTGACTTCAGTGTATTTACTCCTGACTTACATGGGTGTAAGCAAGATCAAACTCAGGCCCTAAAGAAGTCTTATTTTATTGGTATTATTTTCATGCCAAATGCTGGAAGTCATGTAAATTAAAGAAGCAGGGAATTTAGCCCCCCTCTTTGCCTTAACTCATAGTCTCCTCAGTTGCTTCTCCCACCACTTACTCTCCTCTAGCTCCTGCCCTCTTGTGTAATGTAACCATCATCCCTTCATGGGATCTCTGGAGAGCTGTGGTCACCAGTCTTAGCCCCAAAACAGTCCCTGGTGACATGCCAAGTATCCAAGCAATCATGTCAGTTCGCCTGACGCTCTGTAATCCCCATCAACCACCTTTCAACTGCTATGGAACCTTCCCTAACTGCTCAGTTGAATCATTTATGGCATTAAGTTACACACGGCCAGTTTGTAATTTACATTTCTTCATCTCTGCTTTTGATTTTTGGCCTTCTTTGCTGTCTTCCTTCCTGAATATATTAAGGCCCTGCGTTTCAGTAAGTGAGGCACTCAATGAATACAAGACTACAAAAGTGGCATACTGAGTTTTTATTTTAATTTTACTTTATCATTTTAATGATCAAGGTTTTATAATTCATGTTTATGAACGCAGTTTTTTTATTTCTATTGTGTAGGCGTCATCCGCTACATCAGGGGTGGGCAAACTTTTTGGCCCAAGGGCCACATTGGGATTGCAAAACTGTATGGAGGGCCGGGTAAGGAAGGCTGTGCCTCCCTAAACAGCCTGGCCCCCACCCCCTATCTGCCCCCTCACTGCCCCCCTCAGAACCTCTGACCCATCCACACACACACCCTGCTCCTGTCCCCTGACAGCCACCTCTTGGGACCCCCCACCCCTAACCGCCCCCTCCCGGGACCTCAGCCCCTATCCAACCCCCCTGCTCCCAGTCCCCTGACTGCCCTGACCCCATCCACACCCCCGCCGCCTGACAGGCCCCCTGAGACCCCACACCTATCCAACCCCAGTCCACTTACCACGCCTAGCAGAGCATGCAGAGCAGCGTGTCTGGCTACCGGCCTGCCGCTCTGCTCAGCAGGAATGCGCAGCTCCGCTGCTCAGAGTGCTGCCCCCCGGCGGCAGGGCTCTGTGGAGGAGGGGCGGGGGCTAGCCTCCCTGTCCGGGAGCTCATGGGCCGGGCAGGACTAGGGCCCGCGGGCCGTAGTTTGCCCACCTCTGCGCTACATACATTTTGGGAAGTGTTTTGTATACTGAAGAGAGATTGCCATGGAACTGTTTTAGGGCCTTCTTCTTCTGTCGTCACTAAGGCAACCTCTCCCTCCCCTCCACATACTGCTTGAATACAGGAATGAGCCTTTAGTCTTTTTCTGTGTTTGTCATGGAGGATCTGTTTCTTTCCAATCCAGGTTGTGCAGTGGCATTTTAAACGTACAAAATGTTCTGAAGCACAATGTGAAGCTTGGTCTTGGCACAGGTTAGTAATTTACTGTAGAATTACTTATTGAGAGCCTATTTAGTGCACAAATGGCTAGCCACATATTCATGTTAAAGCACTAACATGCTCCCAACCAGTGGGCCTGATTTTCCATTACTTTGCATCTAGAATGGGTCAAAAAAATTTTAAAGAAATGTTTTGAAAGTGAAAGAAGATAGTTTTGTTCCACTAGTCAAAAAAGAACTGGAGTGGGGTCTGGAATTATTTTCTAGATTGTAGGAAAAGAATCTATATTATTCTGCATGTGATCTGTATTATACTTATAGAGATGTTCATGCACATATAAAAACCTTCTTTAGGAATTAGGCAATAGACTCATTGAAGACTGGGCATAATGATGAACCTTTCTCTATTTATCTTGTCTGCCATTCTGTAACATTAAATTAAAACTCATACAATTTCCACCCAGATTATTATCCCCAAAAGCTAATTTTTAAGATTTTGATCTATTGTAGATGTTGCTGGTGGGTATTCATCTTCTATGCTTGATGCTATCAGGAGAACGATGTCTGCATCTAATACCCTTCTACTCAATAAAGTGAACAATACAGGCTTAACTCTTAAAGAAGCTTTCAGACTAGCAACTCTTGGAGGGAGCCAAGGTAAAGAAATTTTTTTTTCCTCTAGAATGTGTGTGTGATGCTTTGATTACAGCTTTGCAGCATATTGTCCTCCATCCTTAAAATGGGGCCAGATTTTAGGATCCCCCCTCCATTGTAAAACTTTTGGCAACAACATGGAGTTATTTGACAATGGCCTTGCTTTCAGTTTGGTCGCTTTTTCTGGCTCTAACTTTACAATCACATCTGTTGCGCAAAGAAAGATAGGTTCATACCACTGCAGAAAATCTTAACACTGGTGAATGTTTCATGGAGATACCATATGATGGCAGAAGGGCATTCATATTGACATAGCCAGTTTGAGTAGTTGAATCTTGTTAATTTTTAGGTACTTTTTCATTTTTTTAAAATCCTCAGACATTTCTTTCACTTGCGGATGATGGATTTCTAAATGTTGCAGTAACTTAAAATGCTTTGTATTCTCAGCAGCCAACACTTCAAAACACTGCGCAATTGCTGTAAAACCATATATCTTATATTTGTCATCACATTCATGCATTTTCTTTCTTCTTTTGAGTCCTGCCACCAGGGCCGTCCTTACCCATATGCAAAGTACACAGCTGCCTAGGGCACCAGGAAATTTGGGGCATCACATTTCCTAGTGCCCTGCACAGCTGCATGCTGCTCCAGCCTCTGCCCCACCTCTTCCCCATGGCCCCGACCCCTGCTCCGCCCCAGCCCCGCCTCTTTCCACCCCTGCTCCATCTCAGAGGAGTGGGGACGGGGCTGAGGACTGCTGCAGGGCCGGGTTTGCACTCACTGGCAGCGGGAAGTGCAGTGGCCTGGCCCCAGCTGCGCTGCCAGTGAGTGCTGGGGGGGCTGCATAGGACCCCAGAATAGGTAGGGACGGCCCTGCCTGCCACAATCTTTTGCACAAAACAATCCTCCTTTCCAAATCACTTCTCAGCCAGACCTGAGCGCCAAGAAAGTATAAACAACATATGCAACATGTTTTTTGAGAGACTCAGTAGTGTCTTTAACCTACAGCAATATAGCCAGCACATCCAGTGTTCCAGTTAATGATATGTTTTGAATGAATACTTATACTTCATGTTTTTTGTAATAAGGTTTTTAATATAGTTTTTATTGTTCAGTGGAAAGCAAACCCAAGCATGGGTACAGATTTAATACTGTTTAATTAGCAGAGGCATTGTCCTCAGTCAAATCTTGCACGAGTCTACATTTGCCATGAGGTTCTCAGGTTCCAGCAATGTGGTGTCTTTAAAGAGACACACCATTATAGGGCTTATGTCATATATTGATTGTTAAAATTAAAATAATTTTATTGAATCTCCTTTTTCTAAATTAGTTATTTACACATTCCCCGATCTCCCTTAGACCTCTGCAGTTTAGGAAACTGTGGATTATATAGATTTCTTTTTGTTGACATGTGCTACTCTCTTTTATTAGATTTGACTGCTGAGACTACTGATCTTTTAACACCCTCTTGTGTTTAACATAGAAACTGCACGAAGCACACTAGAGAAAAATCTCACTATACCCTTTCAGGTGAACTAGTCTACGACTGCAAAGAAAAACCCACGGCTGGCCCATGCCAGCTGACTTGGGCTGCAGGGCTGTTTCATTGCAGTGTAGATTTCTGGGCTCCGGCTGCAGCTGGAGTTCTGGGACCCTCCCATTTTGCAGTGTCCTAGAAGCCTGGGCATCTACACTGCAGGTAAACAGCCCAGCAGCCCAAGCCGTGTGAGCCTGAGTTGGCTGGCCTGGGCTAGCCGCAGTTGTCTAGTAGCTTCTAGATATACCTTTGGTGTTTAATTTCATTCAAAACCATGTTCCACAAAGCTAACATTTTATCATTTCTGATTTTTTTTAAAACATCTCTAGAATGCTGTGAAATGTGTGTAGCTCTCAAATTTCTTCAGAGACTGAAATTCCATTGCTATCCATTAACTATCTAAAAAAACAGAAGAGCAGATTCTGTGTCGATATTACACCCTATGCAATCCCAATGCCTTCTAAGACAATTTTGGGGTATTTGTAAAGTTTATTTCACATTACAAATTATTCATACAAACTTAAAATTATCCTAGATCATTTCAAAGGAAACTAAAATAACAAAAGCCCTGATTTTTAGAAGTGCTGAGCAAGTCCCATTAACTTCAGTGGGGACTGTGAACACTTAGCACCTCTGAAAATCAGACCCAAAGGGCTATCATTTTATATTACTGTACGAGGCTCAAAATAATAAAGAAGAAGAAAAAGGGGAGGGGGAGAAGGACCCTGCTAACAAATAAAACAAACCCAAGTGCAAGAAACAATTCTGCAGACAACATACAGCTTTAAAAACTCCAGAGTTCTTTTCAGCAAGGCTTCATGTCCAGTACCTTCTTGTGAGATTTACCCAATTGAATGAATTGGCAGTATACTAGATCAGTTGGAGATGAACCAGAAAAATATAAACTGGTTGCAGACTCAGTAAACTCTTAACAGAATTTTTGCTGTGTTTTAGTTGATAACAAATGACTTTATAAAGAGCACTTTCATCCAGAGCAGTCTGCACACGTGCCCGCCTTAATTACGATCTATGTAAACACCCATCATTGAAACTAAAGGGCCTAATCCAGTGCCCATTAAATAGGGTTACCATACGTCCGGTTTTTCCCGGACATGTCCGGCTTTTCGGCAATCAAACCCCCATCCAGGGGGAATTGCCAAAAAGCCGAACATGTCCGGGAAAATGCCGGCTGGGCACTTCCCCTCCCGCGGCTGATCTGCTCCTCCCCTGACTCTTCGGCTCTGTTTAAGAGCCGAGCTGCCCGAGCGCTACCGGCTTCGGGCAGCCCCCATGCCTCTGGACCCTGCGCCGCCGGAGCCCGGGAGGGGAAGTGCCCGGCCGGGGGCGCAGGGTCCGGAGGCATAGGGGCTGCCCGAAGCCCAAGCGCTACTGGCTTCACGGTTTGCCGGGCAGCCTCCAGACCCTGCGCCCCCAGCTGGGCGCTTCCCCTCCCGGGCTCCAGCTGCGCTGGGGAAGTGCCGGCCGGGGGCGCAGGGTCTGGGGGTTGCCCGGCAAACCGTGAAGCCGGTAGCGCTCGGGCAGCCCTTTTCACGTGGCTGGGAGTGGGAGGGAGGAGGGGGCGGAGTTAGGGTGGAGTTGGGGCGGGGCTGGGGTGGGAAATGGGCGCGGCCAGGGCCCCGTGGAGGGTCCTCTTTTTTTATTTGTTCAATATGGTAACCCTACATTAAAGTCAATTTGAGTCTTTCCATTGACTTCATTAGACATTGAATCAGGCTGTAAGTGAAGAATGCTTTATCTGATTGGCCCTATAGGATGATAAGTCTGCAGGCAAAAAGTGATAACTACATAACTGGAATTTGCCCAGGAGTTGTCTTGGAGCCTAAGCCATCTCCTCTATCCTGCAAATGGCTCTGCACAGGCAAATGCTTGAAAT
Organism: Chrysemys picta bellii; assembly: GCF_011386835.1. Taxonomy (NCBI): domain Eukaryota; kingdom Metazoa; phylum Chordata; order Testudines; family Emydidae; genus Chrysemys; species Chrysemys picta. Next base: position 96,087,240 of record NC_088796.1, read on the forward strand.
CAGTGGGGCTGTATGCAGGCACTGCCGATGCAGATCTAGGTGCAGGACTGAGGCCACACTGTGTTCAGGGTTGCATTAGCTAAACTATTCACACCACATGTTCAAATCCTGGCAGGGGTCAGTTTAGCTCTGCACCCTTCATGATAAAGAATTAGAGCTTCACTCCTTCTATGAGGTACTCAGCACTTTCAGCTGCCATTAAGGGCACTCAGCACCATGCATGATCTGACTTTGTGTGAGGATCTGTTAGAACAGAACTTGAAAAAAAATCAGGATAGAGTGAACCTTCTGAAGTGTGATGTTGTGCAAGCCTCTAGGAGCCAGGACAGTTTTTGGGGGGTTGCAAAGCTAGTCTTAGTACACAAACCAATTTTTATTTATAGTTTAAGCCTGTTATATTGCAAGTGTCATTCAATTTTTTAAAAAAACATTTGCACCTGTGATGCTTGAGTGGGTTCATATTGCGTAAAATGATGTTGTAAAACAATTTCTCTGTGTGGACGTTAGACATCCTGTGACATTTTTTATAAAAAGTTAGGGGTGTGCTCCATTTGTCCTGGGCCAAAATTTTCTTTAACCATAATGTTCTGGGTGCTTATTGGTTGTTACACCTTCCAGAATAATAATACATACCTAATTTATGATCATAATAAATACTTTCTAGTCTATATAACCCTCTGTCAGAGAAGCTCAGCCTCAAAGGACTTTACAGACATTAATGAACTAAGCCTGACATCCCCATTGTGAGATAGGCAAGTATTATGTCCATGTTATCCCCATAAGTGGCTGCATTTCGGTATAAGTATGTAGTTTTAAAGTGCTTTTGGATTCTTCAGGATGAAAAGACATTTGGAAATGTAAGAGATTATTCTAATTTCAAACACTTAGGATGAGCAATCACTTTATGACACAGTGGAACCTAGACATAGGATGATGTTAAAAAGGTAAAACAAAAAGACATTTAATGACAATTTAAAAGGTGCTATAAATTTCATTCTCACTTGCCTTATTTACCTATAGTTTTTCTCTAATATCAACAATTTTTTTATTAAAAAAGTCTTTTAAGAATTCAGAGGTTACGTTATTTCACTATTTTAAAGCGATGCTTTTTGTCATAGCAATCTAAACATCTGCAGATTTCCATCTGGACATAGATCTCAAACAAGTTGCCAGACACTTGTACAAAATGGAATGTGCAGAAGACCAGAGGCTCGTTTATTAACTAGTTTTGTTTCACAGTCCTAGGACTAGATGATGTGATTGGAAACTTTGAAGTTGGCAAAGAATTTGATGCACTGCTGATCAACCCCAAGGCTTCAGACAGTCCTTTTGACTTGTTTGCTGGAGATACTTTTGAGGTAATCAAACCACTAAATTATCCAAATGCTCCAGAAAGTTACTGAAAAGAGCAAGCTGCAGATCCAGCAGGGAGACGGGATGCTGTAGCATTCAGGGGCTGAAGCAGCAAGAGTCCTTCCAGGAGTACCTAACTGACAGCCAGGGTACTGCACCCTACAGTATATCAGCCACACTACTCAATGACAATATGGGTGAGGGTTAGCCCCATTAGTCCCTAATGACCAGTGTTGCTCCTGAATTTTGGCATTATCCCATTACTTCTGGTAAAAACAATAGGCCAGATTAATCCCTAGGACTGTTCCACTGAAATCTAGTGTCATGAATTTGAACCTGTTGATACCAGTGACATAAAACTTGTTTTTTAATGCTAGCATAATCTTTTAGCTGGGTTTATTTAGTAAAGAAAAAAGAACAAAGATTTTACTGGGCAAATTAAACAAGGTTATTAGCTGATCAGTGGGATGACAAAAGAGTGGGTAAAGGGAAATGTTATGACTGAACAATATGCCTGTTGAAGTGTTATCTAATTTATAGTGCCACATTTTTCTGATATTGGCTCTTCTAAGAGATATAGTCTCTTTAGCAAATAGACAAATCAAATTTTGATTTTACAGTTAAAAAGCATATGTTAGGTGAATTTGTTTTTGCAGTCTTCTTTTAGTTTCATACAGATGTGTTTTGGGAGGAGAGAAACTGCTTTCTGAAATTTGTGCTTTTTCCATATTTTCAGGATATTATCCAGAAGTTCCTGTATCTAGGTACGTCCCAGCCTTCACTATACAGAAAAATTCTCTTTATCTCATACTTATCTAGATAATCTTCTGACATAATATGGAGATTGATTGCTTTTCCTTGTTATTCTTTTAAAATCACAAATGTTTAAATAAGAATTGAGAAGTACAGCATTTTTGCTATGTTATGTGGTTACACAACATATGCTTTACATAAAATCCTGTGATCTGCTAGGCTAAGATTAACCCAACCAACTAGCAGGTTTTTAACCATGACTATTTGTGTCTACACTGGAAGCTAAGTGGTGTTTAACAGTGCATTAACGCTAACACAAATCACGTTTTTAAACACAAAATCACTTGCCCAGTCTCTACAAAGCCTAATGCCCTTTCATGTAGTATCTTTGTTCTCAGCAAGAAAGATGGGAAGTCACTTCTCAGGAAAACATACATACTCTTTACTTGGGATTGGCTGGACTAAGGGCTGGCCTACACTCAACTCTGGCATCAGTTTAATGGAATTGTTTGAATAACCACATTTTTTAATTAGTGCAAAAACTGAGTGTAAACCAGCCTTTAGATCTACAGGACTAGCACTGCCAGTTTCATTCTTTTAAGATTTAGGGGAGGGGAAGGAAATCTTCCTAATAGAAGGCCCATGCCACATGAACCCTTTCCCAGTTTAAGAGGGGGCTATGTGCTGCAGTCTTTGGAAGTGATCAGTTCCACACCTGATGCTGGGTATTGTGTCACTTAAATCTACACATCTTATGCAACTAGTGTATGCAAAAATCTTTTGGCTTTATTGTTTCAGGTGATGATCGGAATATTAATGAAGTATATGTGGCAGGCAAGCAAGTGGTTCCTTTTTCAAGTTCAGTATAATTTCATTTCCGTTCTGCAAAACATTCTGTGGATCATTCTGCATCTAAGTTTGAAGGGACTGGTTAAATGCAGTGCCTCATTGTCAAGAGTGACACCTCAGTTTCTTTGTTTAATGCTATGAATTTGCAAAATAATTATGAGCCTTGTTAGATTACAATTTACCTTACCAAGATGATGACATTTGTATAAGAAAAAAAGCTTTTAAGTCCATCTTTACAAATCACAACCATGAGCGGGGGAGGGAGGGGGGAGGGGCGGGCAGAAGAGAAAGCAGGGGCAGCTAGATTAAAGCCAGTGCGGTATACCTACTCCACCAGAGGTTCCAAATGAAAACTGTGCAGCTGTCTGGAGCTCATAGATTGCCAGAGCCAAATGGAATTCAAACCTTGCATGTTTTTAGTTCTGTTATAAGCCTAGAACCTCTGGGCCTGATTCTCTTCACGCATAGCAATTTATACCAGTTAACTGAATTGACTTCAGTGGGATTACTCCTGACTTAAACTGGTGAGAGATCAGACTCAGGGCCAGTGATTTCTGCAATCAGAAATTTTCTTTTGGTAAAGAAACTTCATAGTTTTTAAGGTCAGAAAGGGAAAGTTCTCCCACCCCAATTGTCATAACTTCCAAATGATCAAGAAGTTTTATATAAAATGAGTCGCTAAAAACAGAGGATCCATAAATATTCCCTGTGTGTTCACAATATTTGTAATTCCCGTAGAATATAGTTTTGAACTGAAATGGATTTTTAATAGTAAAACCAGAGCAGTCTAAATTTATAGAATTTACTTGTTCCTGAAAGTGCTTGTCAGGAACGATTATCTGTGTTTGAGCACAGAGGCAGGCATAATCCCAGTCTGGTTCGCTTCCAGTTTAAAGATGCTCTTTTAATTTTTGAAAAAGTCTGTGAGATTAAACTCTTCCCTTGAAGAGCACATTTCCCTATGTTTTAGCTCCACCATTTTGCCTCTGGGGTTAGGCAGTTGGTTTACCTCCTGCTGGCCTAATGCCTCTTTTTCATGATTGCTTTGTAACACAATGGAAGTGCACTTGAATTTAAATACCCTCAGAGGCCTTTCCTCTAGGCCAGTTCAACACTAGGCAATTAAGTCAGTATAACTATATGTTGTTCAGGGGTGTGAAAAATCCACACCCCTGAGTGACGACCCAACCCCAGGCATAGACAGCGCTAGGTCAACTGGAGAATTCTCCTGTGGACATAGCTACTATTTCTCAGGGAGGTGGAGTACCGATGCTGATGGGAGAAGCCTCCCATCAGTGTAGGTCAGTGGTGGGCAACCTGCGGCCCATGAGCCACACGCAGCCCGTCAGGGTAATCTGCTGGCGGGCCACCAGACCGTTTGTTTACATTTGCATGGCCGCCTGCAGCTCCCAGTGGTCGCGGTTCGCCGTTCCCGGCCAATGGATGCAGTGGGAAGTGGCAGCCTGCAGGCCACAGGTTGCCACCGCAGCTCCAGAGGATCCCTAAAAATCTGCAAGATATAGCAGCGAAAACACAGCAGAACAATTTGGGGAAAAGTCACTGAGGATCCCATTGTGGAATTTTACGCCCCCCAAGGTTTTCTATGAAATTCTGCCACCACCCCGCCATTTGCACAAAATTGCCTAAATAAAGACAAATCAAAGCACAAAACCCCCACAAAAATACACCACAAACAAAATATGAGCTGGCCACCAGGAATAAAGGGAAGATACGAAACAGAACTAAGGACAAGACCAGATCCTCAGCTGGTGTAACTTGTCATAGCACAATGAGCTTCAGCTGAGCGTCTGGCCCAAAGAGTACAAATGGGTGAGAGAACCTCTAAAGCACATATAACCAACTGCTTCCAGTTGTCTACCCAGACTCTGGATGGAATCTTTGATGTTATTTGTGTCTTTCATTTATGTTCAATGGCAGCATGCAATTCAGAAAAAAGAGGGGCTGTGGGAGGCTAGCTTGCTGGACCAATATGCTTAATGTGCACTATGTTAAGACCAGCACTTTTTATATATTATAAATGGAATCTATTTGAAATTTTATGTCTTTATCTTACTGTGTCACTTATTAAACTTCTGCTTTTATTTATTAATGAAATTGCTACTAAATATTGCCTATGCTTTATGCAGCATTATTTGAATTATTCATGTGTAGCAAGTGGTGATCTGCACTTTAAAATGTTGCCTTGGCCTAATGTTTATAGTTATTCTGTGATTTTTGCCAATAGAAGGCATTGTAGACTGAGGAGAGAGATTCTGTATTTGTTCATTTGTACTGAATGTTTTCATTACTGGAGTGTAATTTCTGCTAGTAAAGAAAGAGTTAAAGGAACCCTGTCAAGTAGTTTATGCTCAAGTGTAGGTTGTGGGGACCAGAGGAGAGGGGTCCTTTAATAGAACCTGATATGAATAGAAATATTTTCATTGAATTAAGAAAAGTTCTGTGGAAACAGGCTTTTAAATTTAGCCTGTAGTATGGACAGCAAAGCACAACAAAAAGCAACATAAAGGGACAAAAGTAAATTGCAGTTCTTTTAAAGAATATTTCAGTTCTAAAAATCAAAGATATTACCAGCATAATCAGACAAGGACTTCAAAACATGTATAGTTTTAAGTGTTCCCATAGGTAATCCATAACGCATGACAAGATGTGTAGCTTTTGAATTTTATAATGCATTTATATAAATCAATGGTACAGCCTCATCTGGAATACTATTTGTAGTACTGTCACTCCAATCTCAAAAAGGATATTGCAGAATTAGAGGGGAGGACCAACAAGAACGATCAAGGGCCTAGAAAAACACTCATATAATGAGAGATGGAAAAGCGTGGGATTATTTTCCATAGAAAGGTGGTAAGAGGGAACATGAAACCAGAATATAAAATAATTAATAGTGTAGAGAAGGTATATAAGAAACTTCTCGTTGTCTCATAACACAAAAACAAGGGGACATTCAGTGAAATTAAAATGTGGGACATTCAAAACTGATAGAAGGAAATTCTTTTTCATACATTGTGAAACTCATTGCCACAGAAGTCAGTGACTCCAAGAACTTGACAAGATTCAAAAGGGAACCGGACATTTATATAGACATCAAGAATATCCAGAGAATTATAAATAGTAGTGGGTGAAAAACTGATTTTTTGGTTCCCTGGCATTTCTGAAAAATAAAAAGAATATGGTTTCAGTTAACCCCAACCTAGAAACTTCAAAAAATTTTGATAAGTCAAAAAAAATCCATTTAGTAATGTTTTGTTTCAGATATTTTTAAAGGGCTAGATTCACAAAATGCTGACAGGGTTAGAAGATGGCAGTGATGGTGCCCTCCTTATAACTTTTAGTCCAGTGGTTAGAGTACTCACTTGGGATGGGGAAGACCATTCCTCTGTGCCTGATGTGGAAAAGAGATTTGAACTTGGGTATCCCACAGTGCAGGAGAGTGCCGTGACCACTGAGCTATGGGGCAGCTCTCACTTTTTCCTTGCTGAAGTTGTTTCACTTGTTATAAATAGTCATTGGAGCAGTGACTTGAACTTTGGTCTCCCACATCTTAGGCGAGTGCCCTAACATGGTTTGTCCTAGTCTACACTGAGCACAAAGTCATGGTCACCATCGTCTCATCTAACTCCAGGGTTCCCAGTCGTGTTGAAACACAATAACATTTTCTAATGCAGATGAGCCTTCAATGGCTTTTCTGCGAGACTGCCACCAGGGAATGGTGGTGACTTTTGTGAGGTGGATGCCTATCCCAGAGAATCTGCACTGAGACTATCCTCTTTATCTTTATGTTCCCGTTCCATGTTCAGTAAGGTTCCAAGCTAGTGGGTTAGGTTCATTCCAGGGTGACAATGACCTACGTTGATGTAAACCTTAGTGTAGGGCACTGACATTAGGACATTCACTAAGGGACCAGGCTGCAGCTGTGCAAAGCAGTCATGCAACCTCTACTAGGCTTCAGCAGCCACGGACAGCACAAGAAGCAGTGCTGGGCAGTATGAGCAATGTGCTGATTCAGTACATCCCCTCACAGGGTCCTTCTGGGGAAGTTCTTGTGCAACTTAAGCTGTTCCCTCAGCAGGAACCTAGAGGGAGGGTTGTGGCAGCAATACTGGCTGTTCTCCTTAGGGAACACACCCCTTTCTACCCAGCATGTAATTTACACCTCTTTGGGCCAGTTTTGTTGAAACTGGCCAATGGTCCCATCTGCCTGGTTCCTGTTGTACATAGGTCCCAGTTCTCTCTTTCCAGCTATTTCTGAGGAAAACACCCAATAGAAATAATGTTATTCAGTTCCTCCTTTCTATTCTAATTAAGTATATCTTGGAGGGGGGAGTATATTTGGAATAATGGTATTTGTTTTTTGCACTGTTCTGCTTGTTTCTGATTGTGCTGAATGAGCACCCATGTACTGCTGAAACAAAATAAAGAGGCCTTGTGTTTACATTAATCACCGTCTGATTCAGTGTTTGACTGATAAACCTGGCCAGCCTCACTATGTAAAACATATACGGTGAGGATCATAGTACAGTGCAGAGTATTAGTGAGATGCACAGAAGTTACCTTTTGCCCTGTGTATCTCTGACATACACATTACAAGTAATCTGTAAAGCCTGCTTAGTATGTATAGCTTTGTTTTATGGGAGCTACCAATCTTTTTTAGAATCAAAATGCTAGTTGTGCTTTATGTGACTTTATTACCATGTTTACAGGCCTGATAAATCAACATAACTGCTTCACTGACACTTTTATTATTTTGTGCTTAAATAGACCATCCTGAAATGCCTCATTCATGCATTTGGCAGCAAGTACCCAAATGCAGAAAAGAATAACTTTTTTTTTTTAAACATATTTTTCTCTGCTTTATAATTTTGCAAAGCTTAGGCATAAAAGCGTTCCATATCTCAGCAGCTATGAAGCACAGTAGACATGGATTTCCTTAAACCAAAAATCCCGTAGAACTATTAATTACACATTGAGGAATTATGTATCAAGCTTTTGAGAATTATGCACAAGTGATCACTAAAATATGCAAAGTTATGTGCAGATTATTTTTTTTCCCCCCCATCAAGCAGCTTGTCAACAGAAGTCATACAAACTGGTCAGTAAAATACTGAAACTAAACTGCTTTATTTGTTACAATTCTTAATAAAAAGGCCCATTTAACCTTTGCAATACAGGAATTCTGCTGCTGTAAATGCTTAACACTTCATTTTGGAAAATAGCTGTGACAACTGTTTTGCTAAATGTTTGTTAGCGGTGCTACGTAAAAGATTTTTCTAAAGGATTGTCTACATACAAAAGTTGTACTGTTTGTATAGTTAAAATGGTGGACACAGTTAGGCCATGCCTACACTACAAAATTATATCAATAATTAGTTATTGCAGCTATTAAATCACTTGTGTGGACACAGGCTTGAGTCTTTGTGTTGGTGGTGCATGTCCTCACTAGGAGCACTTGTATCAATTGTATTGTCAGTGTGGGGCACTGTGGAATGGCTCCTGAAAGCCAGAAACAGTCGAGGTAAGCAATGCAGTGTCTAAACTGACACCCTGTTGACCTAATTACATTGACAGTGACTCTACACCACTCAGGGACCTGGTGTTACTAAATTGGCATAGAGAGGTACTTAAATTTGGCTCCTGATGACTTAAGTGAATACACTTCCACAGGTAGGTTGACGCAAGGCACCTTCTATCGACCTAACCCTGTTGTGTAGACCAGGCCTTAGACTGGTGTAAGGTGCTTATACTTATATAAAAAACATGAGTAGACCAGACCTGAGAGTCATTGGGTAAGGATACAACTAGATTTTTCACTGCAGTGAGTCAATACGGGTGTGGTGTAAAAGCCCACTTTAAGAACACAAATGAGCACAAAATTAGGAATAACTTTTTTAAAATTATTTGTTGACTTTTAACCAAAATAAAGATAACCATGATGTAATACTTCCATACTTTCAGTATGTTCTTCATGGGCCTTATCCCAAGGCTGTGAAAGGAAAGACTTTCATTGACTTCAATTAGTTTTGGATTAGGTCCAATGTCTGCATCGTTTATAAATTAGCTTATTGGTTTGGTTTGTAAATAAAGGGCACAATTATAATGCAAGAAGCATGATGCTCGCGCTCTTCTTTCCCCCTGTGAAAGCCTTCTGTTTGAAAGATCAATGTGTGTATAATGAATTCACAACTGCATCCTTGTAGCTAATTGCAAGCTCAGACATCTTTTAGATAGCTTCCCAAGTTAGATAGCCAGAAGTGGCACAGGAACAAGATTCAGCAGCAGCAGCAGCTCCTTCATTCAGCATCCCCTCGCAGGGGACCTAGCCCTCCTGTTATACAGCCACCACCACCCTAACTGGAAAGGTGAATTTGGACTCTAGTCACTTTCTACCTTGTCTACAGTGGCAAGTGCCGTAAGCCACCTCTGACCTAACCCACTCACTAGTGAAAAGTACACCACTGTCCACCCCCAAAGTACAATTGCACAGGTTATGGAAGTATGTGTAAGGCTCCCTGCACATTCTGTTTTCAAAATCCTCAGCCTGGCCCTGCCCCCCAGCAGTTGAACATGTATCCAAGAATTTAACAGTGTACAGAACCAATTGTTTGGAATATTCCCTTTCTGGAATATCCTGCAATACCCACAGTGACAGACACAGAACTGTCCCATTTAAATACGGATACCAGGGCTTTTAAACTATGAAAACAGCAGTCTTTTTGCTTAATGCTGATGCAGTGCACATTTTCTGAATCCAGATTCTATTGAAGTCCCACATAATAGAAGGATAAAGTTTTTCTCCTGAATTAGTTATTAAAATCAAGCCTAAAAAGCAATTCTGATAAACATTCATTTCTGTCAAATCTACTTCTCATGATTTTGTTGTATTTTTCCTATTCTTTTCAACATATGCTAGAAGATGTCACTTTTTTGTGTTTGTTTAAGCAGCTAAAACATGAAGTCTGCCTGCAGGGAAGGAGTGGAAAATCTTGCAAGTTTTCCATTGAACTACATGGAAAACATACAAATTCCTCACACCTGCCTAGGAGAGACAGTTTCCTTTTTGGTTGTGTTAATAGCTTCCTTTTTATCCTGAACCAAGAGGGAACAATATGTCAGCACCAAGACAAACATCCTCCTTCTCAGCTGGAATTGGGCAGGAGCTGTAATTGGTCTTGACAGCATATGAAATTACAGAAAATCATGAATAATCCATTATGTTGAACAAAAATATTTCCCTAATATTCTGCAATAATGTCTAAAACTAATAATGGGGAGGAGGGGGGAGCAGTTTTGCTCTTAGATATGTGGGTGAAACTCTTATTGGTGAAGGTAGAATTCTGTTCTGTCAGTGAGTTCTGCCTGACACCACTCAGTCACTCTGGCTACTTGACTGCCTCTCACTCTTTCTGTGTGGTGTATCTATAGCATCCTTTAAAATTAACAGTTGCCATTGTTATACTTTATGACTGATGAAACTGCAAACAGATGTGAGAAACAAGAATCAAGCTGAAATACTGAATAAACCAGACATTGCTGAATGTTACTGTATATCAGAGCTGTGTGTCTAAAGATGCTGGTATCATTTCCAGCATCATAATGATAAAATTCACGCCCTCAACAAAAATATTTGAGAAAAGAGAGGAACTGATGCTGCATAGAAGAGACCATTTCCAGTCAAGACTCCAATAAGAGGTCATTAAATAAGGAGAGATTCAGAGATTTTAAAACCAGAAGGGACCATTATGATCATGCAGTCTGATCGCCACAGCAGAGGCGATAGCAGATGGGGAACTGAGGCACCAAAAGCCACTGAGCCCTAGCTTTAAAAATATGTAGGCACCTAATTGCCTTTGAAATCAATCTTGTGGTGGAGCAGGCAATTGAACCCAGGTCTCCTAAGTTAGTGCACTAACCACTAGAAAATCCTTCCTTCAGCTCCCTCTTTAACCTTATTGATTAACATAACCACTCTACCAAGAAGGCACGATTCACTCAAGGCCTCCATAATACCTCACCCGACATGCAGTAACAAATGACTCACACATTTAACTCCTTTGCTGTTTTCTCAGTAGCTCCTTGCTCCCAAAAGGGTATTTTAATGAATCAAAATCTACTCTTGCCATGCTTGTCCCTTATATTTAATGCTGGGTTTTTTTTCTGGGGTTGAGTCTGGGATGCATTAGGCTGGAGTCTTTATTTAAGACTCAGCCATGAGATCTACATGTACAGACTCTGAGAAAGTGATAGACGCGAGGCTTATGTTGCCCCTCCCCTCCTCCCCCCCAAAAAAGAGGTAGAATGATCCAATGGTCATGTTCCCACACTGGGAGTCAAGAGATCTAGGTTTTCTTCCCAGCTCTGTCACTGACTTACTTCATGAACACAGGCAAGTCATTTAACCTTCCCACACTTCAGTTCCCCCCTCTTTAAATGTTACTGGATCTGCATCAAGGACCCCATGGCCCATCTTCTGGCCTACCCCTGTTGCAATCCTTAGTTCTGGTCAATGTGGGGCCACCATGGAAGCTCCACCACTCCAAAAATGCACAGGTTTCTCAGAGGCTGTTTCATCCAGAGTTCTCACACCCAGCCTCAGTCCTGGATTAAGCAGTGTAAAGGGCCTGGCACTGGTACCATGGGAGAATTTCATACAGGGTGAACATTTCCTTCTCATTCGTAAATGTGTGTGTGGGTGGGGGGGAGTTTGCCAGGCTCCAATGAGCTCTAAAGTGAAAGCAGACAATTTTAAAGTGAGAAAACACAGAGCAGCAAGTAATAACCAAATCCTAAGGACAAACACTTACTCAGCCCAGGATACTTCAGCCCCAGCACATCAGCAAGAATAGCAGCTGTAAGTTAGATGTAGCACATCATGTGAGCACAACCCTCCACATAAACGCACACACTCCGGTCCTTTCAGCAACAGAGCAGATAGATTTAAACATGTTTATGGCTAGGCATCTGCTGCTTTATGTTACTGGCAGGAAAAAAAAGCCAAAGTTATTGCCCCATAGTGCTGCTTTGAGGTGCCCTGCTGTATTTGCCACTATCTAGCCATACATAAAATTTCCCAGACATTATTATAGTCCAGTTATAAAACTATTCCCATTACCAAAACAAACAACTTAATGGGAGAAAGAAAGAAATAACCCCAGTAAGTCTTGTTTATTTAACCAACAAATTGATGGCCTGGCTGGTGCTATCAGGGTCGGTCAGAATATATATCTGCATCTCTAGCAGCAATGGCTTCCCCTGAATATAACAGGAATGAGACAAGAGGGAGCAGGAAAAGGTCCTGAAATAAAATATTTCTTACTGATTGGTATGAAAGAACAGGACAGTAGGATTGTATATGACTTTAAAAAAAAACCAAAACAAGCATTAACCTTCCACAAGGTACATGAAATATATCAAACATTACATCTCACACTTAGGATACAAATGTTTCATACACTGGATAGTGTAACAGACCTTTTAGATGTTACATGTAACAGCCGCAAGCCCCTTATGCTTCTATCTCATGGTTATCAAAAACTTTTGATGGAGTTGTACGGAACTGTGTAGTTCTCTTTGTGTTGTAGGTTATACTTCTCTCTTGACAGAATCTATGCTCTAGGTTCTGAACCAGATCCAGATCAGGCCCCAAATTCTGCCCTCCCAAGTCCAAATTCAAGACTCAGGGCTCTGATTCTGGCCTCTGTTATAATCCCTTTATGTTGGATCTGGGCTCTGCCTGGGAAATACCCTTGTGAAAGTGGCTTCCTTGGGTAGCACAGAGCTTCCGAAAAAGCACTTTGCTACTCCCCTACCCTCATGGTCCCCAGAATAGGAGTATGCTGAGGAGGTGTTCTTGGGGGAGAAGACGTGGCCGGGGAGCTGTGGCCCTCTGACTGTTCTTGGCCAGAAAATGACCAAGCACCTAACATACATTAGCACAACCCTCTGGCTTCTCTAACTTATGAGAAGGACTGGACCAGTCAACCCAGAGGCCATAAATGTAACACCTGTGCTCCCATCCCCACCCCCAAGCTAAGCATAGCTTCGTTCAGCCGTAGTTCAGAATTGAAGCCCACTGCCTGTATTTGGATGGGCATTTTGTACACTTGATTATTACAGTTTTTTTTATTCTTTCCCTCATTTTTTCACCACTAGAAAGAATCTGAAGCTCTCTGGGAGGACTGGTCTTTATATTTTGGCTGCACGAATACATTCTTTTTGTAAGGAAGTCAGTTATGATGGACCTTGTGAAGGCATCTGGAGGACAACAGGGTTATTGGGTGTGTGTGACATTTGGTTGCGATTTCTGCATGTGACACTTTAATTAATGGCCTGCTCCCGTGATTTTAACTATTTCACTCCACCTGGTGGCACAGCAGCTCATTTCTGTGTAGTCTGGGGCTCCTTGGCTGGCAGCCGCAAAACCCTGGCAAATTCTTATCTGTGCTGTCTGAATATGGAAAAAAAAAAAAAAAAATCAACTCTCGCTGCCTCCCAGAAGAAACTGCTTTTTTCTCCATGTAGTTGTGGACTCACCTACTCAGTATTAAGACATCATATTTAGGGAAGATATGGCAGTGTTTAGGACCAATGGGCGTGTTTCCTCTGTCTCTCACAAGTAAAGAGCCTCTTTCTGAAACTCTGAACACACCTGTCATGGTGTATATGGAATCCACAGTTAGGGGATTATTTTAGCTCTTCTTGACTTTAAATATGAAACAGTTATCAGAAGACAGTGATTTGATTAGATTTGCATTAGTTCATTTAATTTCTCTGTGCTTAAGGTTTATGCTACCTTACTTCATAATGGCATTATGTGGAATTAATGTTTGTAGAGCACTTTGAAATCCTCAGATGAATGATGCATAAGATACACAAGCAGACGTTTAGAAGAAATATATATCCACTACCAAAAATTTACCACTATTTTAGACCTTTTTTTAAGTCACTTTCAACCATTCATCTAAAAACTGCTAGGTTATGGAAGAGGGCATGTCCTACAGCTACACCAGTGGCTCAAAATCCAGTGTAGACAAAGCCTAAGAATTTTAGCTAATATAATGTACAAGAATTGGATACTATCCCTTCCAATAGTTTTTCAGCCCTTTAGTGGCACCCACCGTGTTCTGGAAGCCACTAAAAGCCCACCAGAGGAGCAGTGTAAATAGGTAGCTAGGCGTTGCAAGTTTTCTATATTTAATAAACACAATTATTTAGTCCCCACTGCTCACATGGTTCTTTATGTTATGTCCATTGTGTAAAAAGCAAAAGATACAGCAAGCAACAATGTCACAGGCCCCAGTCCTGGAAAAACTTAGACACGTGTTTAACTTTGTATATGACACGTCACTGGGACTTCTTATTTGTGTAAAGTTTGTTTAGCAGCTGTTGCAGGGTTTGGGCCATACTTTGTAACCTAAACTTCCGACTCCGCTAGCAACGTATTTCACAGTACTACTCTAAGGTGTATTTGCGTTGGACTCTTGTATTTTGTGATTTTCTCTCAGTAAGTTGATTGCATGTGCGGTGTCTGAAGTTGGTTGTTTAAACTGTTAGCTCAGGGAGGGCTATGGAAACTGATGTCTGACCTTCCTGGGATGGAAAGAGGAATAAAGTAATTGTAATCAGAGAAGGGATTTGCAATCCTCATCCGAAAAGGTGCCATGAGGGGGTGGGGTAGGGAGCAGCAAACACTCCTTTGCTGTTCACTTTTAAAACTGTTTCAGGGAGTTGTGTTTTAGAGTTTTTATTCATAAGGCTACTCAAGCAGAGCTCCTGAGCTCCAGGAAGTTCCTTATTAACAGCACCACCGTATTATGCACACAGCTATAAACCACTCATTCCTTGGCTCCCACTAGTAAGAGAAGTTAACGCAGAAGATTTTTAACAGGGAAACTAAGAATGAGCTTTGGCTCCAGCTGCTAACAGTATGGAAATGATCACAGTCTCTAAGATTTCTTTTTAAAAGCTGTCTGGCTTAATTACTGTTGAAAATAAAATAAGTTAAATATCTGACTGTGGCAGAGGCAGGCTTGAGAACAAGGGAGAGGTGTCACTTACCCATAAATGCAGAATTTCAAATAAGCCAAAGGCATGAGAACGGTCTCTGGTATTAGCATGGTAGTCATCCCTACATCTTTCCTATACATCTCCGAGGTGTGTATTTCTAACTCCCACAGAAAAATAAAGGGCATCTGATTTTAATGCTGGGAGCAGTGACTTTAGTTGCCATACTTGCTGGCAAGCAATAATTCAAGCCACACACATTTTTCTCACAGCTGATTGTGTAAGAAGGTCAGACAAGACTGGCAAGATAAAAAAAATGTTACTTTGCGGAAAGAGCCAGGCAAATGTATGTTTGCGCGATCACAGCATATTATTCAATTCCTGAGACAGCTCACCAGTAAGGCTGTGACGGGTGCACTTAAGACAACATACAATCCACACCGGAACTGTTCAAACCATTCTTTCCTCCTTGGTTCACTGCTGCGGGGGGATGAACTGGAGTTGAAATGGACCAATGCTGGCAAGATCACCAAAAGCAGCTCTCCAGGAGAGAGGAGGAAATGCAGAAAATATCAGTGCTACTTACAGACACATTGTACACATAGACAGTGAAGGACAGTATATGTCAAGTACAAAGTTATCTCCTTTCCCTCACAGCTTCATGTGCCAAGTGCTTCAGTTCATATCCTGTCTGTACTAAAAGCCAGAAAATCCCCTCTGCTTCCTTCTTGCCCCCAGGGGCATGAAAGCAAACCCATACCTTGTGCTCTTTTTTTTTTTTAAAAGGTTAATGCAGCATTAACCTTCCTTTTTCTGAAGTTTTACCATGCGACGTCTGCTGATAAAAGTGGAGGTTTATGGGGAGCACTGGGCAGGGCCAGGAGACAACCACTCTCCAGACTCACAGGGATTACTCCACTTCTGTTAGCTTTATCTTACAGACACTCACGTACTAGAGTCTCACCCTCCTTGTGTGGATGAGGTTGACAGGTGCATGCAAGGAATCAATGGGAGTAGAGTTTATGAGTTATCTTTGCTGCTACAGGAAATCAGAGGAAGCTGAACAGTAGTATGGAGTGACTGGGTCTCCAAACTAATGCACCAGCTCTCTTCAGATGCCCTGAGATCCACAGAATTTCCCTGTGGATCTTGAGGCATCTGCAGATTAAGGGAAGGATGCATCTGACCACTTGGTGGGTGGGGACAGCTGTATCTCACCACCTGACAGGATGATTTAGAGGAAGTTCTATGAATTGAAATGTCTGGAGTTTCCTGGTTCTCCCATGGCATTTTCCACAAAAGGTCACAATTTGGCCACAAATAATTGTTTAGAAAGCTGTATTTTAAGAAAGAGACTGAGCTTAGAAATGTTTAATGAAGGTTCATGCTGCTGCAGCTGCATAGATCATGGACATGATAATTAAAATCTGAGCAATTGGGTAAAGTGACCACGTGTCCCAGTTTTACTGGGACATTCTTAGTTTTTCATATGATGTCCCTGTGTTCCAAGAACTTCATTCAGAACACCTGAAATGCTCCAGGTTTTCGTCTCACGAATCATGTCTGTTTTCTTCTGTAACTACAAACTATTTGTTTAATACTCGTTGATAAATGAATGCACGCAGAAATCATCCAGTGGAATGAGCGTTCCACGTGATGAACAACGTTTTAAGAAAAAAGTTGAATTAGCATAGACACCGTCAAAGTGTTTTTTGGTTTTGTTCAAAATGAGTGTTAGTGACACTTGTTCAGTGTTGCTTGAGAAACTCATTCAGAGCACTAAGTTACTGGAGAAAATCCTCCACTCTGAGCAAAATGCCTACATCACCATTGAGTCAGAAGCTGGCAGTATGGGCACCAGCACACATTTTAAAAAAAAAGAGTACTTTTGCCTTTTGTCTATTTCATGACACTGCAAAGTGTTGCCACAAAAGTGTCCCAGGGTTTTATTTTGAAAATATGGCCACCTTAAGACTGAGACATGCCGTGCATGCCATTTGCAACCAAAAGACCCTCAACGCAATCTACATCTCTAACTACTGGTGGAGAAGATGTTGTCAGACACTGAGAAAAATGATGAGTACTGTGTAATCAGGTATGGACATCTCAGTCATAGAAGAATCTGCAGCTGATGTTAATTTTCTTCATAGGAAAGGAGTGTAGGTCAAAACCTGGAAACTTGAGAGCAGCATCTGTGAGATCTCAGAGCCCTCTCTTTAACTATGTCATAAACACATCAGTAAGTAAGTAGACAGTTTCACCTTTGGAAGGTCCTTGCCAGTTTCAAAGTCTGCCAGGAATTGAGCCCTGGGTAGTTCAAGATGGAACTACCGTTCTTCTCTTGATAGGAAGGGGAGGTAAAATGAGACAAAACCAGGTGGCTCTAATTACTGTATTCCTTTCCAACACTGGCCATTCTCTGGTCTCTGTACATTAGTCAGCAGCAATCAGCTCACCACTAAAGTGCTCCTCTTTGCAGGATTCATTTTGACCTGGAAGCCTGTCAACATGCCACACTCTTCAGCTGTTAAACTCTCATTGGGAGTAATTGGGTGATTTCGGGGCTTGGTGCTAAACTATAGAGACTTTCCCATCTAGGCTATCAGCTGCAAGGAAATACTCGGAATATTTTGGGGTGGTTGTAGTTTTGATTTGTATTTAGCAAAAGTGTTTTCATACCTTTATTTTGCAATTCAGTTAGGAAAAAAGCTCGTTGATCCAGATCAGCAAAAAAGGAAGTGGAATGAGCTCATTCTCATATTAGACATGGAATAACAGCCAGCTCTGCCACACAAGCAGAGCAGATGGGAGCCATCAGCTGCGGTTAGGTGCCTCAGAATGTCTTGTGCTAGTTGTGCAAGAGGCAGACAATTTCCAGTTTGCCTGCCGCAGCAAAGCCTTTGAGCAGACCCTGCCAGGACTCAGAAGCAGGGGTGAACCTGATTCAGATTTGGCCAGACTTCAGAAAGCTTCAGTTACTGTGTAGCTCAACTTCCTGACCCAAATACAAACCTGATCAGCAGTCTTGACAGGCGGTGTCTGCTTACACCTCCTATTTGCCTATCTGAAGGTACTAGATAGCTATGTGCTCATTCATTTCGGCACACCTGGGACTTCAAGATACTTTTCTGGTGCTTCTGCATAAAATATGTAGTGCTTTATGAATACAAATGAGTGGGAATTTAAGTCACGATTGCTTGCCCTTCGTGGAAACCATAGTTTAACAGTGTAATTATTTGTGCAGGCATGTGGAAAGACACTGCCACATTTTCTTTTAGAGAGCTATAAATCCATTTCTTTCCTATTTTTTGTTTCTAGGCCTATAATACATCGCATTTATCTGTAGTCTCAAAGTACTTTACAAAGGTTGATTTTTCTATGAGCATTTCACGCATGGGAAAACTCAGGGCATGTTGTGAGGGGGACACTCAGGAATGTTAAGCCAAATTAACTAACAGTGTGAATGTAACATGCATTCATTAAAGCACATTAAGGGCTTTTGTGGCAGTGTCATTCAAAAGTAAAGTGAAGTTTGCTTTAGCTTAGTTCACTCTGGGTGAAAGAAATTTATAACAGCCTTTGGGCAGGTCTCCACTACAGAATTACTTCAGTATAACTACATGGCTCAGGGGTGTGAAAAATCCACACCCCTGATTTATATAGTTATTCTGACCTAAGTGCCTGTGTAGATTAGTGCTGTGGTGGTGGAAGAGCTTCTCCTGCTGACATCGCTACCACAGAGGTGGATTAACTATGGGTGGCGAAGAGCAGTGATCCCCAGATCTCAGTGGTTCAGGAGCCAAATTAGCATTACCCAAAAGAGCCACAGTGGTGTGAATTATGGTTTAATTTACTATAGTGCTATATATTCATAGTTAGTTTGTAGATCTATTATTATCACAGCAAAATGAGTAACCAAGTATTATTATTTAATCAACAATTGGTTAATAACACAGTAAAAGCATCCTGATTGGTCAATAATTAAATAACACGGTTTTTTAATATCATATGCTGCAAAGAGCCACAGGAGACACATTAAAGAGCCATTTATGGCTCATGAGCCTTAGTGCGAGTATCACTGGCATTGAGCATCTTCATTAAAGCGCTTCAGCGGTGGCGATGCAGCGTTTTAAGTGTAGACCTGCCCTTTATCTCTAAAATGGGTCCAGGCCAAAACTTATGCCCATCCCTACGTCATATTTAATTAAGCAAGATGGATTTTTCACAAATGTTGTATTGACTGTGATGAGTCATTACAGCACCCATAACCCCTGACTTTCTCACACAAATTACAGGCTAGCAGAAATTTGCTGCCAATTCATTTGGTGAAACTCAACAGCACTCAAAGCAGTGCTCTGACATTCTAAATATTAGTATTGTGGGATTGGCTGGCAACATCACACGCAACGGGGGTAGAAAGTACATGAGCAAAGAGCGGGAAAGAGTGACTATGGAAAGGTCAGAGTGGAACAACACATCCCCACCATTAACACACAGTGGGTAAAATGCAAAAGTCTCCATACCACTTAAGCCTCATAGTGGGACTGTGCAAGATGCCTGCCAGCACAGATGCTGCAGAGAGGGAAGGGGTGGGGAGTGTCTGCATCCTCCTAGCACCAGGGGAAGGGGTGGGGGGAGCTTTGTGCCAGCCTCACATAGGTGGAAAAATGGGGAGCAGACAGGGGAAAGGCCACCAAATTAGCAAGAATCCTATGGCTCTAACAGCCCACAAAAAGGAGAGCGGAGGGGAAGCAGTTGCTATTCTAACGCATGGAAGAGCAGCTGAGGAAGAGAGCTGTGCTACAACCCATAATGCTGATCTCAGGTCGTTGGGTGGATTTTTCTCCTTCACCTGCATGCAGATTACCTGTATAAAGCCCAATTCATATTTACCTCTTTGAGATATAAAAGTGACCCCATTTTGGTAACAAAGAATTTAATGAAAATAGAAAATCATGCTACAGTCATCCATTCCGGTGACGATGAAATTATTGTAACAAGTGTGAAAATTACACATACTTAACCAGTTCTCCTTAACATTATCACTGTTCCTCACATGCCATTCCTCACATTCCACTCTGAGAACCCTAGTTGATAAGTGATCAGTTAATTAGCCCAAATATAGAATTCTCTTTGGGGTAACTCAAAATATTTGAAACAATACCATCATTCTAGCTGGGCTTTCATTCCAACAGAGAACAGCGTTATTTTGCTCTGGCTATTAAAGCAGTTGATTGCATATAGATGCACAACATACATATTATTCCCTCAGACCATTATTCATACAAACACTTGGAATTAGTACATTCTGTTTTCTAAATTGTCCTCCAAAAGCACACCTAGGCAAGAACTCCCATATCATGGTGACGAGCATGGGTGGATTGATTGATGCAATTAACATCTTTGTATATATGTATTATATTAGAGCGTAACAAGGATAGGATTGCATAATTACTTTTCAGTGTCCAGTATTACAGCCCAGTCCTTCAATCCTTTCCCATACAAGGAGTCCCATTGATTTCAATAGGGCTTCTGTGATTACGGGTTATAGAATTAAGTCCCTCGTTAGTACTACTAGGGCTTACTTGAAATAACTACTGTACTACATACATTGACTTAAATGGGACTGCACATGCATGTACATTTAAATTCATGGTTAAACATATAATAGTAAGCTCTTTGGGGGAGGGACCATCTTTTTCTTATGTGTCTGTACAGTGCCCAGCAAAATGGCATCATATTCCATGATAGGGGCTCCTACGTACTATCACAATATAGACTAACAACAATAAATAATAATTAGTAAGTGCCGTGGTGGATCAGGGCCTAGAGTAGAATGACTAGCATTGTAATACATTTTTTCCTATCCTGTATAAACAGAGTACAGTTGTAGTCCTAAATGTCTATGCTACTTCGGGGGGAAAATGAATAATTTTGCAGCCCTAATTATACTTATTTTTGCTATTATTTTGTTTTTAACACTATGGAAAGATTTATACTAAGGGAATTATCCCCCTTTGCCTGTTCCAACACAGCACATGGTGCTTGGAGATCTCACAGACTGATTGTAACTTCCTAATAAATAATTACATTGGGTGTTTTTAATATTGAGTTAGGTTTTTGAAAGCTTAATTGTGTATACGACAATAGTGCCAAATGTTCTGATTTCTTCCATGTACACTAGATGACGACTAGTAGCTCTTGGTAGCTCTCGAAATCTCCACTTGTTTAACTCCCCAAATATGGGGGCTGAGCTAATGGATTCAGTGAGGATTTAATAAGAAAATTCCTCCACAGCCCACTCACTTCCATACTAAGAACTGGGTAAATTGTCCCACTCAATCCCCAGATGACTCGGTGGAGGGATTGCACATTCAGTAGCCCAATGAAATAACTACTGCCTTTTGCAAAAATTCAAGTTCAACTAAATGCTGACCACTGACTGATGGTATTAGCAAGATGGGCTTTTAGAATATGGTTTTAATATTTTATCCCATCATCATGCAATAGAACAAGTCTTCATGTTTTTGTTTCCATACTAAATCAACAAAACAGTTTAGAATATCAGTTGCAAAATTCCCTAACACGATATTACAAGCATTCAAAACATTATCTTGCCTCCCTTTTAGTTTACATAGACCTATATTATCTTGTGCTGTGCAGCTTTAAAATCTCACATGCAGGACTGGGTTGAGCCAGTATTTGGATGGGAGAATGCCAAGGGACAACTAGGTATTGCAGAAAGTTATATGCAAAAAAAAACTTGTTATAGAAAAAAAAAAGGCCAAAGGGATATAAAGGGAAATTAAGTGCAAAGAATTGTGTCTGTCAGCTGAATTGGAAAAAAAAACAACAACAACAAAAAACATATCATTCTATGCACCTTAGATTGGTGATTCAATAGGTGGCACTCTTCCCTCCGAGTCAGTAGTAATAAATCAGCCTGGTGTCAGGGAACACTATTTACTGGGGTTACTGGCCTTTGAATGATAGATAAAATAAAAGGTTATGACCAATTTTAGTAAGCATATAAACCTGATGTTTTGGTCAAATTTCATCTCAGACAAGTTTGTCCTGCTTACCTGAATTTCCTCTGCTGATTCAGGTAGATGCAGGAGTGTTTAAACTTTATGATATTGGGGGCTACCTTTGCATCAAACCTAAATACACACACAAATATTTTTTTCAGGTGCTTGATACTTCTTGGTGAATAGGAATTACAGGTTTTATTCTTGGTGAATTTAATTGACAAGCAAGTAGATCAGCTTTGTACTTAACCTGCAGTTGTGGGAAAGGGAACTCATGAATCACCTTTGTCTTATTTAATTTCTATTTCGGTGTAAATAAAAAAAGTGCCTCTCCTAAGCTAGGGTGCCATGGGCTAAATTCAGAGGCTGCAGCCACTGGGGATGCGTTCAAGTCGCTGGAGGAATTAAAGTTAGGAATGTATCATTGTGGTGATGATTCAAACTCAGTGTCATGTTGTTTAAACTGATTTCTCTTGTGCAAATAGACAACCAGCACTGATCACATTAACATTCCAGCCAATGGCAGATCAAATGGAGCTCTCAGGGCTGACTTCCATGGAATTACAGTATGCCAATTTACTGTAGCTAAGTGCAAACCAGATTTTCAAAAGTGCCTGGATACCTGGCTCTTTGGGATCAGGAGTGAGTGATTTCTTGGGAATTAGGTGTTTAGGCGCTTTTGAAAATCCCACTTGGTAGCTATCTGCATCTTTGGGTACCTGAATACCTTTAAAAATGTGGTCTGTGCTGAATACTATGGCCCCAGCTCTGCACTCTGCCCCACTCCTCTGTAAGGGGCATGGTGGTAGGAAGGGACAAGAGCACTGTGCTCTTAAGTCTAGCAGTTAGTCCCTTAAGGAACTTTTTCAGCCAGGGCAAGTTAGAACAGCCTTTAGCCTGCACTTACTTGCACCACAGGATAAAAGGAGGAGGTGAAAGAAAGTTGCCTATGTCCCCAGTACAAATGAAAACACAGAAGGTACCTCCTGGGTCATTGGGTTCAGTCTCCTGCTATCACAGGCAATTCTGCCATATAATCACCTCCGCATATGCCTCCAAGGCTTCAATTCCACCCTTAGAATTCCATTACAGAGGCAACAAACTTTGGCCACAAGGGAGCTATTTTAGCTAGTCGGGCGTCTGCTCTGCTCTTGTTTCTCCCTTTGTGCAGAAAACTGGTGTGGCAGATTGCAGAGAGCTTCCCTCAAACAGAAACAGCTATAACTTACTGCCCAGGAAAGTTCTTTTAAAAGCTACAATGTGCAATTGAGTTTCGAAATCCAATGATCTAGCTCTCCATAGGAAGCAATGAGTATTGACACTGAAGGAGTTTGAGTGGATAAGAAAGACACTAGTCTGAAAGAAAAAGGCGCTTTCAGTACTAGCATTCATCTAGAACTATCCCGTAAATGGAGGAAGACAAGCACTACAGCAACAGAGACAACACACACTTTTTAAAAAACATTTACACAAAGAAATAGGAAACCTTTGTTTTTTCAGGAGAATATATGGACTCATGTTTGAGCACTTTGTATTAGGTTAAGCAAAAACTATATTTGGTTGAAAAACAAGACCAAACCTAGCAAAAAATATTAAGAAACACCAGTAAGATATGTGAAAATTATACAGAATTAGAGGGAAACTAACAAAAAACACTTGGCATTTACCACCAGTAAAAATCTTCTTGTGTCAATTTATTTTTAAATATCTTGGTATTTTTAGCTTAAAACAGCATACTACTTTTATACTTAGAAGCAAGCAATGCATATATTCTCCAGTACTAATCAATTTTACAAAGATGCGTTCCTGGCATAATCTTCTGCTTCTGTTTAGTTAGTTAAAAAATAAACCCACTCAGCAGCTTTTCAAACCACGTGACTGCTTGCTTTAAATAAGTCTTGGCAAATTTGCTCCAGACAGTGCGGCTACCAAGGAGGTCTGAACAGTGAAGTAAAGTGCAAACAGGGTGAGCAGGAAAACAGGGTGGGCACAGATGGATATTTTGGGACACAAACATAAAAACCTCAAGAGTAAGAGAACTGCTGCATGCTGTTTTCATTGTTATGTGTGGGTGTGGTACAGTCATTTCCTGTACAATAAATACCAACAATTGAAGGTTATTCACAGGCATATTTGGGGGAAAGGGGAAATTAGGGACACACCTTTAGCCCTCAGTAAAATACTGGAGCAGATGGATCTTTTTGGTGAGACAGAAAGAGAATGGAAAAACAGTACACTTTCTGCTACAAACAGGGAAAGTTGCATCTAGGCTGCAATTTATCTGTTAACAGCATACCTTGGAAGCATGACTTGCAGTTTAGAGGCCTGGTCAATGACAACAAGTGGTGCACAACCTACCCTAATCTCATCCTTACCTTAGAAAGCAGATGTTCTACCAGGGCTTGGAGGAAGATGGGGTGGGGTGTCTTGAAGGCAGCAGTGGAATTCTGGGTATCTCTACAGGGAGGTGGGGGTTTTTTTTCTTTTTTTTTTTCTTCTTCTTAATATAGGCCTCTGAGGAGATCAAGCCAGAGATAGTTGTGACAGATAACAAGAGTGGGAAGTTAAATGTGGCCTACTGGCTAGGGCACCCATCTAAATACTAAAGAAGCTGGGTTTGATTCCCAGTTCCACCACCAATGTGTTGTGTAACTTTTCTGTTCCTTAGTTTTTTCCTTATTCCTTAAATAGGGACAATAATGCTTACCTATCCTCGTAAAGCACTTTGAAATGTACAGATGAAAAGGGCTGTTTAAATACTAAGTATTATTCACTAGCCTGTCCGTTCAATTTCCTTCATGATCTGTATGTGTGATTTAAATGTCAGTACTTGCTAGGGCTTGTCCACACTAATTACATTAGGTTGGCTGGTTGTTCACTGCCAACACCTGATGCATTGTTAAACATACAATCACGGTTTACACTGAATGTTTAGCATTGTGTAAGTTACCACAACTCTTCAGGGCTGCTTTCTAATATAATATAAGTTTCCAATGAGACAAATGCTAAAGGTCTAGAAAAACTTGCCAAAGAAACACTTTAATTCCTCTTGTCAGTCATTTGTTTACTACTATATTTATAAAAATGCACCTTTCACAAATGTATCTGGGTGCATATATGTTAAAAAAAAAAAAACAACCACCAACCCTCGTCACCCAAGTCAGCTACAATGCCACCCTCAAGATCAAAGGTAAACATAAGACTGGTACCCACTGTCTCCACTGCCCAAGGCAAAAGCCGGAGAAAACAGATATGTTCTAAAGATCAATGGGCTTAGGCTATCTGAAACAAATGGGGGACCAGAGAGCCTTCCAAAGGTAGCCTCCTGCCACCATCCCCTGAAAGTAGCCCCAACTCATTAGATGATATCTGTTGTGATGGAAGATAAGGGGAGACAGTCTCCTAGGCACCATGACCCAGATCCTTAAAAGTATTTAGGCACCTCAGACCCCTTGATTTCAGTGGGAGTGAGGTGCCTAAAGAGCTCTGAGGATCTGGGCCCATGTGATCACACTTAAAAGATCAATGCAGCTGGAAGCTAATAGGGATCCAGTGCAGTCTTTGGAGTGGTGGTGTAATGTGCTCCCTCAGCCAGCCCCATTAAGTTTCATTGTCCTTCAGCTGTATCTTCTGCATATGCTTCACAGCTTCCATACAGAATACCTTGCAATAATCCAATGACAGAGGTGACAAAGGAATGGAAGACAATAGCAAGCGCCACATATGAGAAAAACAGTGTCAGTGAGCCAGGCGCAAATGGAATTCAGCAATCCCAGCTCCTGATACCGCCAGGAACTACAGGACCAGCTGGGATTAAATTAAAATAAATAAATATATGGAGATATACCTATCTCATAGAGCTGGAAGGGACCCTGAAAAGTTATTAAGTCCAGCCCCCTGCCTTCACTAGCAGGACCAAGTATAATTTTTGCCCTAGATCTCTGAGTGGCCCCATCAAGGATTGAACTCACAACTCTGGGTTTAGCAAGCCAATGCTCAAACCACTGAGCTATCCCTCCCACCATCAGCACCCCTCTATTACAGACCTCACTGACAAACACTTGAATCACAATGGTAGGCACCACCCCTCTCATAATCTCTGGCTGCTTCCCCCAGCCAACCCACCACCATCCCTCTCTTTATCAGTATTCAGCCTGGGCTTTTACTCCAAAGTGCCTGTTTCCAGAACCGCCTCTAGGTTTTTTTGCTGCCCCAAGCAAAAAAAATGTTGGCTGCCCCCCCACTGCATCCTCCTGCCGCCCCAGCCCTGGGTCACTGGTAACTCGCTCCCAGGGCGGGTCATTCAGCAGGAATTTTGGATGTGCACAGAACACAGACAGGATTGGTTCCCATATGGTTACAGAACTGCAGTAAAGTGGAACAATTTTCAGCTTGTGTGATTGAAGGCTATCTAGATGCATATTATAAGACTGTCCTAAATAAATGAGGAAAAGTTGAGGTGCCTTTATTATTCTTTTGTTCCATTCTTTGTTTCTATGGGGAATTTGCCAATGCAATATCACGGTCTTCCTTTTAAACAAATAAAACTAAAACTTAAAAATAATAATAATAAAAAGCAACGGCTGTTGAAAATAGCAATTCCAGTCCTAATAACCACTGGGAAGCATTTCTTGCTCAATTTATTCTACTTTTTCCTACAGCAAGTTTTAGTGGATCAGTATATTTGATTTGGGAGAAATGAAGTAACAGCTGCCCAAACTGAGCTTGAGCACTCCTGAGTTTTGAGGGTGTTCAAATCTGGAAGGCAGGTGCTGGATTCCCTTTCTGAATATTAGCTAAATCTGGAAAAGAAAAGTCAATTTCTGCTTCCATGGCTCAGAAGTGTAAATCCTCCTACGTGCCTGGTACTGTATCTAAAGCTGCCCAGTCTAGTAGAGCCTCCCGTCCCTTACTTTTCATTTTAAATTCTAGTGGGATCCACGCACCTGCCTTGCTAGGCTTCAGATAGAGAGGTGCAATGTCCATTTAGTCCACCCAATTCTTTCTTTGGGGGAGAGCCCAGGGCTGGGATGGCAGGAGGTGCGGGTGGGGGGGGAAGAGCCCAGGCTGGGGCCAGAGCTGGGGCAGCAGGGGGTGCGGGTGCAGGGACGGGGAGAAGTGCCCAGGGCTGGGGTGGCAGAAGATGCGGGTGGGGGGAAGAGCCCAGGGCTGGGGTGGCAGGAGGGGGGGGGGGGGAAGAGCCCAGGGCTGGGGTGGCAGGAGGTGCGGGGGGGGGGGCGGGGCGGAAGAGCCCAGGGCTGGGGCGGCAGGGGGTGCGGGTGGGGGGAGAGCCCAGCGCTGGGGCAGCATGGGGTGCAGGTGGGGGCCAGGGCGGGGGCAGCAGGGGGTGTGGGCAGGGGAGAGTCCAGGGCTGGGGCAACACAGGGATGCGGGGGGAGCCCAGGGCTGAGGTGGGGGGCAGCAAAAAACCTAGAGCTGGCTCTGTTCCTACCATTTATGGCAAGCTGCATAACATAACAAAAGAAAAGCGTATAAAATTAAACCAACTATAAAATTAAACCAAAATAAATTTTAAATACAGGTACATGCAAATATTTTGAGGGTATTTGAGGGTATACTTTTATGATGCTTTGTTATGTTTGGGAGCCAAAGGTGGAAACCTGTTGAAAACGTGGAAACCTGTTGAAATTGTTTGGTTAGCTTTATGCATACATTGTTATTTTAAAACATTTTAAAACATTTTGGTACAGCGGACAGCTCGCTTACTCACTAGATCAGAGGTCGGGGTCACCAGCGTTGTCAGACGCTACCGGTGTGGTGCTCTGTTCTGTTCAATGTTAATATCAATTGGCTGTGTGCGTGTGTTCCCTTAGTGTGCTGTCCCAGCTCTGCGCAGATAGCTGACACAGCAGACCCCGAAAAAAAACCCTATGACCACAGACTCTAGTAAGGTACAAAGGCACGCCGGCCAGGTTTATTGTCGAAGAAAAACACAGTCTTCAGCTCCCGGCATAAAAGTCAAAGGTGTTGCTGAGGTGCGGCTCGTTAGTACTTATGTGCTCCCTGACAATGGACTCAGCTCAGTCAGTGGCAGGACTTTCCACTGCCCCTAGGCTGGACAAAGACACCGCCCTAGGGATGCATTCTTATACACAGGTACAAACAAGTTACACATCACTCCTGATGTATTGAGGTGCAACCCCTCTAAGTAGCAAGGTACAACCCCTCTACATAGTAAGGTGCCGCCTCTCACCTTGTACATGTTGGTTTGAACAAAACAACTCTATCCATCATATTCCCCTTTTGGCCCGGTCATTGGGATGGGTCAGCTAGTTCCTTGTTGTGTGTGGAATGTACAAGTATGCGAATGTTCCGATATCTGGTGTCCAGTACCTTTTAGGTATCAGAGGGGTAGCCGTGTTAGTCTGAATCTGTAAAAAGCAACAGAGGGTCCTGTGGCACCTTTGAGACTAACAGAAGTATTGGGAGCATAAGCTTTCGTGGGTAAGAACCTCACTTCTTCAGATGCAACTAACAGAAGTATTGGGAGCATAAGCTTTCGTGGGTAAGAACCTCACTTCTTCAGATGCAAGATGTACTTGCATCTGAAGAAGTGAGGTTCTTACCCACGAAAGCTTATGCTCCCAATACTTCTGTTAGTCTCAAAGGTGCCACAGGACCCTCTGTTGCTTTTTACAGTACCTTTTAGGTATGTCTCTTTTTGCAGCATCAGCCCTTTCCTTGCCAGCTTCTGTGAGCAGGGCCTGCCTCTGCCTCACAGCTTAATTTTGCTTTATGTTAGCAAAGTCTTGACCATTACTTTAGTTCAGGCCTCAGGCCTCATACTGGGCCTCTGATAAGGGTTTATGTTTCAGGGCCTCATCTTACTACAGTTGGTTGTCCCAAAATCCTAGTCAGGAACTTCCCTGCATATTATACTACTCTGGACTTTGTTAAAGTTGATACTAATAGGTCAGCAGGGTGAGTGGCAGACTCATGTGATAAATAAAATATGCTGAAAACTGTTGTCCATGAGCTTTAAATGTGAAGTGAAATCAATCCCAAAATTGACAGAGGCCCAAATAGCAAATGTGTAAATATGTAATTTAAAATACTCATATGTTTATAGCACTTTTGTCATTAGATATACTTTTTTAAATGTACCTAAGCACCATAATCTTCTTTTTTACAGATAGGGAAGATGAAGCGCACAGAAGTGAACTGATTTAGTCTAACATCAATGAGTTTGAAAAACAAACCCCAGTCTAGTCTCCTGGCTCCCACTCACATACCCTATCCTCTGGGACATGCTGCCTCCATCACTTATACTAGTTTTATTATGGAACCATCAGAGGGTGCTATAGGAAAAGCCCAAAATTTGTGAGACTGAACCTGAAAGAGCAAGTTACAAGTGATGTGCAGGAATCCCCCTCCCCAAATCCTTGTGTCCTTTTTTGTTTCTTTATACATACAAAGAGGACCAGAAAAAATTATTTTATTAAAAAGGAATTAATGAACTATATTGCAAGGGCAGAAGGAGAGGAGGGAACCATGCCGCAACTCACACATTCCATGTGATATTTGTGAAAAAGGTGGTTTCTGCCACAACCCAAACTTCTGACCTTATATAGACAGCTCTGGTTATTTGTGGTATGGGAAAGCTTGAAGACAAAGGGAACGACCATTAACAAATTCTTTACATAATGTACTCCCTGACGCATCTGAAAACAGACATCAGAAAGACCAGGGTTTCAATAATGTATGGACTCGCTTCATTTTAAAAATCATCACCAGTATTTCATTTTTTTTTTAAATAGAGATTTAATATATAGATTCAGCACTTAAATACTCAAACCATCACGTTTTCAGCTGCCTGCTTGCTTTAGAAATCTTGTACTATGCCCCTGAGGGGCCTGTAAGGAGAATATGCTGGAGAAAAACAATGTATAATAGAAATGGTAATTTATGCAAGAAAAGCACATTCTGGGCACTCTCCAAACTAATTCATGCAAAGCGATTATTGCTGTGATTCATTGTCTCATGAATAAGCCTAAGAGTCTAGAATGCTGGCTCACTGGAGAGTGATATGTACTGGATGAGATTTCTTCCCTCCATCCATTCTTATGTACATTACATGTGTTTTTCTTTTGTGTCAATAGTCCCATTTTATATCAGTTTTCAAATCTGTATTCTCACTTCTCGTAAGAGATTTTACATTTTTCACTACAACTCCTTTCCCCTTTATAGCAAACCCTCTTGTCGCCTCTTTGGTGTTACCCAGCACATACATCCACTCGCATTTAAGATTATTTGTTATAGCCTGTCCACACTGACTCCTTCTAATCTGCCCAAACCCTTAAGCATTTGGACCATCTCCTTTTCCTTAATCATTCACCACATATTTTCTTACTACCAGCTTCAGGCAAAATTCTGCTGACTTTCATTCTCACACATAAACACATGCTTCTCCCATTGAACTAGATTGGCATTGTGGGCGGGTATTTGAGGGAAGAATCCGGACCTGGGTGTTATATCCTTGCTGTTGATTTCCTTTCTTTTCCATTAATTACACTGCTGTCTCCTTCGATGAATTTGTGCTCAGCAGAAAATAGTAACTGTCCCTATATTCCCTTCAATTGAACACAGCAAATTAAAACAAAACTAGGACTTGTCCTCTAGCAGGTTAAATTTCAATTGGCAATTTAAAGGCCAAAGTACATTCTGCTGAAGTGCATATCTTACAATGCCAAGGAGAAATCATCATTATTCATATCAAAGCTCTGAGAATTAAAGTTACATATAAAATTTTCTTCTGGTGGATTTTGACCCCCCCATCACTGGAGTAATTGATGCTTATTGCACTTGTAGCAGGGAACTTTGATCTTTGTAATTTCTAAAATTCCCTGACAATGTCATCATTGTCTTTCTCCTTCCCCTCCTCCAGATTTGGCTTCCTTTTTAGATTGCTCTCCTAGTAGACTGTTCAAATCTGTCATTTATTATTTTCAGTGCTGAATGGTAATTTTATATTGTCCATTATGTAGAGCACACTGAAGTTTTGTGGGGCTATAACTCACTAGCTCCTCCTATTTAAGTTTCAGTAGAAATTGCCTGCAATAACACCCTTGGATACTTAAAGCAGAAATGGAGGACCTTATTCAAAGTAGGGGGACTAGATGTCCCGATTTTATAGGGACAGTCCCAAGATCTGGGCCTTTTTCTTATATAGGCTATTACCCCCCATCCCAATTTTTCACACTTGCTATCTGGTCACCCTAATTCAGAGTATATTTCCTCCTTCAAGTGCCTATGCTGGTTTGCTATTATAGGGTTTCTTAGGAATGCTGAGCAACTATCACAGATTTTGTTTCTGCATCATTTGCCTCACATTTTATGTCCGCCATCCTGCAACTGATCTTTGGTAGAATGAGACTGAGACACATGACATGCACAGAATACATGAAAGTGTGTTGTAGTATACAAGTTTTATTTACACTTGTGACTAATTTGGTCTTCCCAAACTCATACTAATAGACTATTTATACTATAACTCCACTTACTCTATATACACACATTCACGTATGTGCATATTGTCTCTCTCTCGGACACAATTGCAGCTAAGCTCTGATTAGGGTTTCATTATAAATCCACCATTTGTCTCACCCAGAAATTTTCATTCTGAGTAGGGGGACAGGCAGGACCGGCTCCAGGCACCAGCGCACCAAGCAGGTGCTTTGGGTGGCCAACGGAAAGGGGCGGCACGTCTGCCCTTCGGCGGCGGGTCCCTCAGTCCCCGCTGCCGAATTGCCGCTGAAGTGCCGCCAATTGCGGCTTTTTTTTTTTTTTTCCCCACCGCTTGGGGCGGCAAAAACGCTGGCGCCGGCTCTGGGGATAGGTCCATAAATTCAGAAGTTATGGGTTAGTCACTGTAGGAGGCAGAGTCAGATGTTTTTGATCGGCTGGGTTGACTCTCCAGATAACTCCTCCCACTGAAGAGCCCCTCCAGAGAGTCACTTCCAAAAGCTGATAACTGTTATATCTCAATAAAACATAATTTCAAAAACATTTTCACAATAGCTCATAAATCTGCCCAACCATTAGGAAATAGAGCTGTCCAACCTGACAAAAACATATTAACTGGGTCATAGATTAAATGTAAGCACATGGTTATGCATCGAAATTCTCTAAAATGGGAGGGAAGGAAAAACCCAATACAACACTATTGTAAAAAGCTCTCTCAGTAGGAAATGAAAAGTACAGGATGTGATGAATTTGTAGACTATTTCCCTGCCCAGAATGAAAATTTCCAGGTAAGTGAGAGAAATTTTCTTGTTCTCACCTCCCCTGGATGGGTCCATAAATCCATTAGTGATGGGAGTTTTTTCATCTCAGTACCCTCCCCCCATCGCTATCAATTGTTGGGTAGACTAAGGAAGAGCTATGGCTCGCAGCCCTCTCTTGACATGGTCTGCTTTCCCTGACTGAAGTCTATCAACATTATAGAATTTTGTGAAGATATGTAGTGATGCCCAAGATTGCTACCCTGCAAAACTGTTCATATGGTGATTCATGTTATCCCCTGCCTCCAGCAAGAGGGAGACACTTGTGGTAAGTTGCGGGGGAAGGGATAGCTCAGTGGTTTGAGCATTGGCCTGCTAAACCCACGTTTGTCAGTTCAATCCTTGAGGGGGCCATTTAGGGAATCTGGGGCAAAAATCTGTCTGGGGATTGGTCCTGCTTTGAGCAGGGAGTTGGACTAGATGACCTCCTGAGGTCCCTTCCAACCCTGACATTCTATGAAATAAACCTTCCTGTGGTAAGTTGGTGTCATCTCCCTACCATCACTAGCCTTTCAGCCACTCACGTAGTGTCTCCAGGGGTATGCCAGTCCTAACTTCATCTTGAAAGCAGGGCTGGCTCTGGCTTTTTTGCCACCCCAAGCAAAACAAAAAAAACCCAAACAAACTGCAGGGCGGCAAAGCACGCACACACACAAAAAACACTTGCAGGGCAGCCGGAGCAGCAAAGAAGAAAAAAAAAAAAAAAAAGAAAAAGCCTGCAGGGCAGCTGGAGCCAGGGTGCAGGGGGACTCCCTGTGCTGCAGACCTGCAGCAGAGTGCATGCCCGGTCTAGCGGGGGTGAGAGAGAGAGAGAAGGGGTGCGGCCAGGGCTTCAGCAGGGCGCTCGCCACACAGCCCCTCCCACCGTGCCACCTGCCGGGAAGGCTCTGCACCGCTCCGGTTGGCTGGGAGGGAAGGACGCGGGCTGCCCTGCCAAGTTTGCTGCAGGGCGCTCCCCCTCCTTTGTGTCGCCGCCCCCTACTGGGCAACCGGATCAGCAAACCAAAAAGAAAGGAAAAAAAAAGGGTGGGCAGAATGCTGCCCCTTGGAATCTGCCGCCCCAAGCACGAGCTTGCTCAGCTGGTGCCTGGAGCCAGCCCTGCTTGAAAGTTAACGGGTCCACCCAAGGTTGAGTCCCTTAGAATAGTCTCGCTCAGATATCCAACCTGAGGCTACAAATAGTAATTCCAGATCCTCTACAGCCAAAGGAGCAGTGGACGCTCCAGTTTATCAGTTTTCCCTTAAATTACACAGCACTTGCGAGCATTTATAGTAAAACAAAAGTTGGTTTATTAAAGAAGGATTTAACTAGAAATGAGAGAGTGGTGGAAGCAAAGTTATAAATACAACACAAAATCATAAAACTTGAACCTAGGTCAATGCTGATCAACAGTTACCTTTCCCCTCTCATAAAGCAGATTCTCTCCCCCCCCCCCCCCCCAAAGTTCATTCTGTTGCAGAGATGGCTGGTTTCTCAGGATCCAAACGTTCATAAAAGGAGACCATGCTCCATCAGGGGATGTGTCAGTGCATGGACACAGAGTACTTCTCTCTCCTGTGTTATATTGAAACAACCTTTTGTTTCCATTCACAGATTGGGCAAACCGCTGTCCTGTAAAGTTTCTTTTTTTTTACCTTTAAGTGGCTTTGATTGTCTGTCATAGCCTCTGATGGTTTCTCATTCAAAGTCTTAGTACTGGGCAAGGCTAAACCACTGAACCTTGCATTACATCCTTCCCCCCCACACTCCCCAGCCAAACAGGGTGGGGTGACAACTCCTCCTTGCCCAAATGGGCCATCACATTATTGCCTAGTGACTAATTTCTACTTCAAGTACATAAAGCATATTTTCAATACATTATTCCTTAAATGTTACCTATACATACATCTCACAATGATTACGAATCTTGACAAGTTTTCTGTAGATACCCTGGAAGACCTTTGGTGTAGTGAATTTCTCACGGCTGAGGTGAGAGTTGTTCACATAGAACAGGGGACCCTTTCCAAGGGGTTTTTGTGTCACAGACCCTTACTCCACTTAAAGGGAGTACTAGCAGGAGAGAGGGCCAAGGATTCAAAGTCATAAGAGTTCAGAAAGGAAGTCCTATACGCTAAGATGACCACTAAGAAGGCAGGCTAAGAGCCAATTCTAAAATGGCTACTTGGGGTGCACAAGATTTTGACTCCAAAATAACCACTATGCTCCCACTATAAAGGGAAGAAGGGGCAGTAGCAGGAAATTGATTTCTCTGTGCCACTCCTGGTTGTTAGCACCCCTAAGAAATGGAGGCAATGTCCTGACCACAACATGCACAGTAGTGTGGGAGAGGGAGTCATCCTTGGCAACATATGTAGCCCTATCACGATTCTTTGGCTGGTGGAGCGGAGGGAAGATGACTGTGTCAGATCAGTAGGCTGGAGCTCCTGAGACGTTCATAGTTCACCTGGTGATGGGGCACTGTCCATGCCAGTGGCCACAGATTAAACACCTGATATCAATACCTGCCCTCTCCGAACCTCTTGTTAGTCTGCAGTTACTGGTGGCCTGTCCTATGGGGCATGCTGGCAGCCTGCTTTCTAACTGCAGTAGTATCAAAACTAGTGGAATAAAATGAACACTTTCCCCCTTCAATGCACTCAGCCAAGGATGCTGAGCACAGACGCTGCCCTTTTCCTATTTTGCTTTTTTGCCATTACCAAGGCTAATCTGGGGGATATCTTGCTAAGAGTCCCCATGGCACTCCAGGCAATTGTGAAGTGAATTTTAATGGCCCTTCCCAAGGCAATATCTCTGCATTACGAAGTGGAGAAAAAAGACCCTAGAAAAAAAGGGAAAAGAAAACAAGTTAATCATGGTATGGTCATTCTATAGAGCACCTGAGTACACTGCTACAACATTGGAGGGAGGGGAAATTCTGGCAGGGCTCTGTAGTGGGAGGAGTTATCTGGAGTGAGTCAGCCAATCAAAAATATTGGACTCTGCTTCCAGCAGTGTGGAGGACTGACAAACCCATCACTACTGAATTTATGGACCCATTCCCCAAAGCAAAATTAACTGCTGTATTAGTTTGCATCAGGCTTACACTTGACAGATTTTTTTTTTAAAAAGCATTGTTTTGCATTTTCAATTTAAGACAATAGCTGCTGTTTGTTGCCAATAAAATCTTTACAGGTTTGCTTTGACAAGTAGGCTCTTAATAGAGAACACATAGGAATACTATGCACATTGGGGTGACACAAAGCACTTGCAAAGACATCTGTCAAGATATTAAAGACAACCACTGTAGTCAAGGAATCGCCCAGTGGGTTTGAAGTGCCAAGTTTATTATAAA
The DNA here is from genome assembly GCF_011386835.1 of Chrysemys picta bellii. Lineage (NCBI taxonomy): Eukaryota > Metazoa > Chordata > Testudines > Emydidae > Chrysemys > Chrysemys picta. The sequence goes on from NC_088796.1 coordinate 96,122,880, forward strand.
TATTACACCTAGCTCCTGGGTTCCTATGAAAGGGCTAATTAGTTAGAAGACATGGGTCCTGAGCGGCATACAGTTGCCCTCATATCATGTGGTCAAAGGCAGATAGCTCCCACAGCTCTCAAGACATCTGCAGAAGGTTGAAGCATTGACACAAGACCCAGTGCCTCCACCTAGTCCCTAAGGGCTTGTCTATATTGAAAAGCTATACAGTTTTAACTATACTGGTATAGTTTAAGTGGTATGAATCCCTTAGTGTGGACACAGTTATACCAATATACAGATACCGTACAGGAAGGGGAATACCACTCCTTTCCCACACACTATACTCTGTTATCTTACAAGTCAAAGGGATGGGCATTTGTCTGAGAAAGGGATGGACGTGATATAAACTATAACTGTCAGGGATTTTGAGAAACATCACGTGAATTTAAACTCGTGAAATATTTAATTCATGTGTCCCATACTTCCTCAGATAATCCCTAAATCATACTAACCCATGACATCACTGACATGTTTTCACAAACTGTTCTTGATGGCATATAGTTAGGGTTCTCTACCCCAAACTCCCAACCTGAATTCTCTTCAAATATCCATGTGCAATTCTCTACTTCTCAGGATCAGAAGGTAACAGATCTCATCATGCTTTCTATTTTAAATTCCAGGGCTGGAGAAATGGTACTTTCATTGCTTTAGTGTGGCTCCTTTTGGCTTATACCGATATGGATTATCCTCATCTTGGCATGTGAAGCTCCAGAGCAAGCCCTTTCCCCATGTCATAAGAACAAGCAGTGACAATAAGCAAGCACATGCAGAGTCAGTAGGCTGGATGGACGACAACTTTTATCTGTTTCCATTACAAGTAGTTCCCATGTATTATCCATTGGTGAAGGCTGCCTCTTTCCAACAAGTTACCATGTGTCATGCACACCAACCTGTGGCTTCTTTGCATAGCTGGGAAGGGCAACTCTCACAGCCCCATATTTGAAATCCATATTTAGGTATAGATCCCAGGGAGGGGCCCAGTGGAAATGCTCCTGCTTTCAGAGGTTTGGATAAAATGGTGCTGTACAGTATACTAGTTATGTGGTCCCAGAGATCCATTGGAAATAGATTCATAGGCAAAGCAGGAAGAAAAAAAAAAAACAACTTGTTCACAGCTAATGCTCTCCTTCTTCCCTGTAGACATGATGTTACTGTTATTTGCTGAAATTATCTGGCCATCAAGAAAATTAGTTTGTATTCCATCTGCTATGCTTTTCTCACCCAAAGAAGCCATCTTAAATTGGTAAATGAAAGCCAAACAGGTTAGAAATATGCAGGCTTAAGGCACAGAAAAAAAAAATCCCACATAGCAGAATCTAGAATCAAGTTGCAGCCCTTCCCCCATCCACAAGACAGCCTCGTATTACCCAGTAACTCAAAACCCAATGAACTATAACAAAAGGAATTATTTCCCTCTGTACATGATTTTATTATTTACATAATACAACATAGCATAGATGCTGGGTAGCATGATTATGTGCAATACATAAATATGAACTATCTGTACACATTTGCATATCTAATAACTCAGAACTGAAGGACAAAGTTAAAGCAAAAAACCTGATGCTTTTAATAGTGAAGTAAAAACTAAGACTGAACACTGCAATAAAAATCAGAAGTAGCGCCTTGTGTACGTAGTTAACTATTTACAGATGATAACAGGCATTACCACAACACTAGTCTAAACTGTACTGATTTATATAAAAAACAAGTTTCATACATCACAAAAAAACTTCCATTATAACACAGAAGTGATATTACCAGACAAGCATCAGTGAAGTATACTGCCTTTTCTAGAGTTATTGTACAATGCTGTAGATAATGCAGCCCATGCAATACACCCAAGAACACTACAGTCCTACACCCAAATACAATTTAAAATGATAAAGCAGCCCTCAGAGTGGTGCCAGGTACCACTTAAGTCTACAGCAGCTATGTTGGGTATGGTTTTCCATGCAGAATGGTGCCATCTTATATTTAAAAAACTATTAAATAAAAAAAGCTCTTATTCTCTTGAACCCAACATGAAGATACACGAAAAATTAAACTGCTCAAATATCTTTGCAACTTAGATGCCAACATATTGTTGTTACTTGATAGAGCTGCTGTGGTAAATCTAAAATCAAATAGCTTTTTCTTTTGTAAATAAAAATCTTACAGCATTGTGCTACACAACATTTTTAGCTATGCAAGAGTAAAGCAGACAAACCTTCTGTTGCAGGCCAGTTCATCAAGTTTCTAAGAGGGCATTTCCTTTGGGAACCTGCTCTGATTGTTCTGAACTATATAATGTAGTCATTTCCAGGATCATTCACACCCTTTAAGTCTCAGAATTTCTCACTTTTCCTGCTGCATTAAACAACTTTAACTATATCTTAAATATGGCACCAACACTCCTCTATGTAAGGTGGATCCTCTATGTAAGCTCACATTCTGCTTCAAAACAATGAATTGTGGAAATTAAAGATAGGAGAAGATTTAACTATGATAGAAGTAGACTGCCAACTTTTTTCTGGTGTATCTTTTCCACCCAAACAGGCATGTAACACTAGCCAAAGATGGTATACCTCAATTACATTCCTACAAGGCAGATCTGCTGCAGACATGCAGATTTTACACATTTGTTTGGCACATGTGAACTAGACAATTTGTCCTCTGTGCATTTCTAGCTTCCTGTGCAGGTCTTAATTAATCCAATTTTATTCTGGGGAGGGCATATACATTTTAGAAGGGCTGTATCTATCCAATTCTGCCTGTAACAAACACCCAAACATCCTGAAATATCAATAAGACAGACAAGACTAAAGTAAAACTCTGGAGAACATCAAAAGAAAATGCCATGCATCTGCTCTTTAATGTTTTCCTAGGATATATTAAAATAAAAACAAAGTCAGTCTTTTCACAAGTAGGTTAGTTTATATTCTCTGGATTTTTTCAGCCACAACAACTGGATTTTCTTTCCTGATTTTAGCTGCAGCTTCTGCTTTGTAGTCATATGGGCAGTTGTGCTTGTCAGAGTAACGGTGAAGTCCACAAAACAAGTTTCCACATCGGCAGTCAAATCCTGTACAAACAAAAGGGAGCAAGAACCAAATATTTACAACTGTTCTGTTAAGAGCAATATAGGAAGAACAAAGATTCCATGCATTTCAAAAAACAAAAACACAGCTGTTTCACAGAGTCTCATCCCAATGATTTTTGGAATGCTTCCTACCCAAAATGAGTTCTACAAAATACCAAATACAAAAGTTCAATCCAGAGAACTAGTAAATGCAAATGCTAGTCAACAAAAGCTGCTAAGTATCGACAAAGCCTTTTCATATACCTGTAAGGCCAACCTTCTTTCTGCACATGAAGCATCTGTTCTTCTTTGGTTTGGGCAATTCAGGAGCACTCTCTTCATTCTGAGAAGTACTGGGTTGAGATACTGATGGACTTGGTTGAGTAACAACTATGGGAAAAGCAGCAAAAAATAAAAATAAAGCAAACTGAAATGAGAGCTCCAGATTAATTTTGAATAATTCAACAACAAGCATTCAAGAATGTAGGTACAGCCAAAGACACTGCATTCCTTTCCCAGAAACTATGCAAAATTCATAATGTATACAATACCATGTGTAAGGTTATTTTATATGAATACAGATGTCTTTAGCTATAAACCTGCAGCTGTGTCTATTACACCAAGTGCTGGTAAGTCAGGAATATGGCCACTTTAACCTTCTCTCCATTTTCGCATGTAAATGGTGAGCTTTATTTAACCTACCTACCTAAAGAACTATGAATGGAAAGTGTCATAAGTGCACGGTGAGTGCTATGTAAGACTTAAGACCTACTTTGAATATCAATGTATACAGGAAAGTTTAAATTTAAAGTCACATGGTAAACCAAGTGTATAGTTGTGTTTTTAGTATTCCTTTGAGAGATTCCCCCCAGTGTTTAATAGGTAAAGCTTTGTGACCACCTACTCTTTAAACAATCTAAATTGTACATAAGTTTTTTTGTTTCAGAAATCAAGTACATTGAAAGACCCTAAAAGCATTAAGCTACACAATACTTACTGCACAATTAACACAATCCAGATTAATGCACTACTGTTTGTAACAATTTCCAATCTAACAATAGCCAGGTGAGACAGTAATGCTTCAATGTAGACACTACCTACACCAATGAGAGGGATTTTCCTGTCATGTAGGTAATCCATCTCCAAGAGGTGGTAGCTAAACTGATGGAAAAATTCTGTCAACCTAGCACGGTTTACACAGGGACTTAGGTTAATTACACTGCATAGGGGTATGGATTTTTCACATCCTTGAGTGACAGTTATGCCAATCCAATTTTCTACTGTAGGTCAGGCCTAAGACTGCAACAGCAGCTGAATTTTTGAATCACTACACCATTGGTTCACATAGTTCCCTGCTATGAGTGCTATTCTCAGTCAGAGAAGAGTTACCTTTGCCTATGAGAATGCTCTCCACTTTCTTATACAAGCACTCCTACAGTAATTTAGAAAAGAGCAACAGCCCACATTTATGCTGAACCTAGACATTCTTGTATTACAGTAAATTCAGTGCGGCAGTAAAGGTAGCATAGTTAAACTGACTCATTCATTCTAATGCTAGTTTTCAGTTGCTTCTCCCATGAACATTTGGGGTCCCGGTTGAGTCTAGTTTCATTTAAGAAGCTTTCCTTGGACCGTAAGTCCAAAAGTGAAATGTAGTTTTACAAGGGTCAAGACTTTCTCTGTGACTTTAATGCAAGCCACCCCTTTTAATGATTACACGTCTTTTTTTAAGGTTCCCTTTCACACCCAGTAATTCTGAACAAGGTATGTTTTGACTTTGTTTTAAAAAACACCACTTATAGACATCTGAAAATAACATGCTAAGTATATATAGCATGTTCAGTTCCCACCCGAAACAGTTTACAATCTAGATGAATGACAAAATTAAACAGATGGAAATAACAGATAAAAGTTTCAGTTGCTTGAAAGATTGGGACATGTAAACTCAGGTAAGCCCTATTTGCTTACCCTTTCTTGATAGACTGTTTATGGAGTGTTACATATTCTCTCCCCAACTCTGACATCTACAAGCTTCTGGGAGAGATTGCCAGGTGCCATAATCCGAAGTGCCTACAATACATAGATACTCAAAATATCTTCATCCCAAATGCTAGTAATAGCCACACTACTTGTCACAGTACCTGAGGGTATATTTATTTCTGGAGGAGCAGCTAGCTGAAGTTCAATCTTGGGAAAATTGAAGTGATGGTGGATAGAGGGAAATAATGAGAAGATCAAGTTTTTTTCCAAACAGAGGCCATCTTTCCTACGGTCACAAAATGGTATGTGGTTTTGGATCCAATAATAGATCTCCAAATAGCAACAGGAGCAAGTAAAGCACCCTTCTTTCTACAGCTTGCCAGAAGATCGCATCCTGTCAGGTATAAGTCTGACCCAAGCCACAGTATTCCATGCATTTGTGACCACCAGACTGTTGTATTTGGGCACACCCACCAATCCACATGCAATAAAAGTTGAAGGACAACACTAGTGCTCACATCTCTAATGACTACCCATTAAGTGAATGGATCAAGTCCTAGTATTTATCCTCAAAATGCTAAATGGGCTTTGAACAAGTCTGTTCAGAGGACATCTTTCTTCTTTGTGATCATGATCCCTCCAAACATCTGTGATACTTGTAGACTACCAAACTGAAACAGGACAAGATTAGTGAGAGGAGCAGCCAAAGCCTTTTCAGCAAGCCTGCCCAATGATGTTCTCTTAAAGAGTGGCAGATGACAATGAACCTAAATCTTGTCATGACTTAAGATGAGCAAACCCTTCCTCTTTGATACAATTTACCCATGACCGACTGACTATTTCCCCCATGACTTTTCCCCCTCCTGTTCTGAAAGAATGAATTAAAGAAATCCTAGGTGCTGCCGGATGGAGGAAGAAAAGAAAGATGTGAACAGTCTACAAATAAGTTACTTAATTTTGAAAAGTGCTCAGATATTACAGTAGGCACAATACAAGGACTTGATAAAAACAAAATTAGAGGCTAGATTCTATGGTCTGGCAAAACTGGCTTTAAGATACCCGTTGAGTGGCCATATGTAGAGTTTAAGGAATATGGACTGCAGAAAACACACTGGAGCAGATAGCAGTTTTCCTAAAGATCTAAATAAGCTGGAAGAATGTCAGTGTAACGATTTCAAAGCCCGGGGGAGAGGGGAAGGAAAAGAGATCAACTTAAGGTTTCCCAGGTATTTACATGGACTTCCAGTATGCAATTTCTGTTCCTTTCCATGTAAATTGCAATAAAACCCTGTGTTTTGAGTTCCACAGAGGCATTTACTATTAGCCTGGTAATTAAATTAAGAATTGTTATAAGCAACTTTCTCCAAGCAGCTTCTGTTAGCATAGAAAGACTTAAGTACTGTTTTGCATAGCATAGTTTTTGGTGTCAATTAGTCATCTGTTCATCCCCAAGGAGATCAGAAGCTTACAAGCTATCAGTTTCAAAGATGACTTCTGCAATTTGGTAACCAATTTTAACTGTTAACAAGAATTTTCAATTTGACTCACTTGCCACACGGTCATTACTACCTTATTTTACATGTACTCTTTCCTTCCTCATTGGCGCTCTCAGGTATGACCTCAAGATGCATTGTTAAAAGACACACAACTGAGTTACAGGAGATAACTTGCATAGCTTATAAAAGTCTCCTTAAACTCTGTACACACCCCAAAAAGCATTAGAGCAATAAATACACTTGTATTTATCAATCCATGTCACAGAATCATATTACTGATGCACATCTTTTACATCCCAAATAGCCAGAGCCTAAGTATGAATACAAAACAGTTTAATGCAAGACATTAAAGCAGCTCAAATCCTACACAGAAATAAAGGGCTAGTAACTGAAATCTTCCGGTGACTCTTAACCTTCAGATTTTTTTCAGTTTTGAAAAACGATAATATTGTTTAAGTATCACAGAAAAAAATCTCTTGTAAAACCAAGGCAGCATTTACAAAACAAACACCAATTTTATAAAGCTATTTAAATGAAGTGTTTTGAAGGAGACACATCAAATGGGAAAAAGGAAAAGAGACAATATTGGTGTTAGTAGCTGTAGAAAAATTACACATTATTCAAACTTTATGTGACAGTTTAACAAAAATACTGGTTCAAGGACTTGGTAGCTTTTGGTGTAGACTTGCTTTTCACAAAAAAGATTAATGCTTTAACTTTTCTTTTAATTTAAATAATACCATTGTAAGGTATCTGCAACCTTCCCAACGTAAAAGTACAACTTCTAAAGTATCCGCTTGGATTATGAAAATATGGCCCAACTGTTAAGTTCACTCCAATTCAAGAACAATGGATCAATTATACCCACAGGTGCTTGATAAGTCTATCCTTCAACAGACAAGTCTGTTACATGCATTAAACTAAGGGCATAGCCCTGGGACAGAGTTATAAAAGAAATATTCTCTTAAAATATGTTTAGCCAGTAAGCTCAAATAATTATTTATCCTCCATAAAAGCTGCATTTCCCTCTCTAATACGACTGAATACACAAGCCAAAAGAAATTTGAGAAAGCTACTCCTAGATTTTCAACAGCGGTTTCTACCATTTTAGCCCTCTGTTCTTTTCCCTTACAATTCTAAAACAACGATAGGGTACATTCTAAGTGTTTCAAAATTTAAACTGCAAGTTTAAGAGCCAAACTTGCTCTCTTGTCAAATTCTTCAATGGGAATTGTGTGCATGTCCAACCATCAAATTTAGCCCCAGCTATTTTTCTCTGCACTACAATGTATACTCAAATATTCAGAACCACCACCTTCCGTTTTTAATATTGTTCCTATGACAGTGTTATGATGGTGAGGGAAGAGATGGTAATATAAACTGTCAACTTCTGTTAAAAGCCACTAGTTGTATTCAAAGTTAATTTGATGGCACACCTGGCTCTGTTGTCTCTGTTTTCGGTGTTACTTTTTCCTCTCTTGAAATGCTCATTTCTGTCATTTGCTGTGTTACGGGCAAGGCAGCAACAGGCACATTTCTGTTACATTCAATGAGAAAAGCAATTCATGTTAGTTTTGAGTTTACACTAAATGCATGTGTTGTCCAAACTCTACTTAAATATTCTCAGCAGTTTAAACTATTTGTTTTGCCATTACAGAGGTAGCTTCTACAATATTTGAAGAAAATAATGAAAGGCTTCTTTTAATAATTACTTCACTCACTCTACAACAGTGTTTCTCAACAGCTGGTCTGTGCACCAGCACCAGTCCCTGAGATCTCCCTGACACAGTTTAGGAAGGCAGCAAGCCAGTCCCTGGTATCAAAAACGTTGAGAAATACTGCTCTAGAAGACCGAAGGAGCTATGCAGCAAACTGCTGTTCAGCTAAGAGTCAAGAAAGCGTTCTTGTAATATCCAACAGTCCAATGCCAATCATATACCAATTACATCAGAATTCTCAAATGCTACCACTACATCTTCAATCAAGTTCACAAAGCATTGGTCAATTATAGTTCTCCACCAGGCACAGTTTGTCAGCTATTTATTCCTCCAAAAACCAAACTACAATAAGGTGAAATCAGTATGCCTAGGCCATGATTGTTTTAAGTATAAACCCTCTATTTGTTTTATAGATTTACCTTAGTTTAGCCTCAAAACAGTAATTCCACAACTTACCTTAATTTGTCAGATGTGCTGCCAGCAGCACCTTCACAGTTTAAGCTAGCATCTACTCTCTGAACTGATGCAGAGTCTGAGGTAGGACTGCTTGAACCACTGGCTGTTCCTATGCAACAGAAATTTGAAAGTTAAGTAAATGCATAGAATATAAATTAATATCAACTACTCAAGCACACTTATGTATAATATTAGTTTAGCTATTCTCACCCATTTACTTGATATTTTATTAGATTGCTTTGTGTCTTTAAAACTGCATGCCAATGAAATACAACTAAAGCGATCATCTAAATATATGGATCAAGTGCTCAGCAGAGACTTAGGGTGGGGCAGCAAGCATAGTGCGTTGTCCAGAATGTAAAAATGAACATAATAGTTTTATTCGTTGCTAACCCCCACCCCAAATCATTGCTTGTTTTCAGCATAGCCATTGCAGATGTTCTTGCCTCTAACACTTGTCCTACAATTCCTGCCATCTTCTCAGACATGATTTATCCTAATAAAAAAGTTTACCCATTGGACTGATTCTGCCACTATTCTGCTGTCGCTGAAGATGTTCTTTGTAGCAGACGGAACACATTCCATTTGTCCTAGGATTCCCATAAAATCCACATCCGGTACTACACAGCATGGGCCCTGGGGTCTGGTTTGTCTCCTGAGCCATCTCTGTGCTGTAAATAAAACCAGAAAACTGCATTAAAAGTTGGCATGTCACCAAAATCGATCACAGTTTGTATGAGACAGTCATTAGTATCTTTACTTTTTCTAATGATGTCAGCATAAATGAGGTCAGCATTCTTAACAAAGGCTACATTTGTGTTATGTAAAGTTGCAGTAATGGAAAGCATTGATATTTTTATACCTTTATAAAATCCTACAAGAAAAATATTTCAATATTTCCCGTGTGTCACCTGTCACTCACTTTGGCTAATTTCTATTCCTGAAGAAGTCAGATCCACTGAATAAGCCACACCAAATCTGTGTACACTAATCAACTCTGGAAATTAATATAATCTATTTATCAACAGACTGAACAGCAAATAAACTGCCTTTACTGCTTATATGACATGTGGGTCAATTTCAATATGCACTTCTAACTATAGAAGTAATTTCCAAAACAGAATAAGTAGTCTTGTTGTGTATGAAAGAGGACACTGCATGTTAACTGGCAGCAACATATGTGCAGAATCTTCCATATTCGGGATCTGTGGGCATTTCTGAAACGCCATGAATTTATTTTACAGTGCTTTAAACATTGCATTTGCAACAAACTTGAACAGAAAACTTTCAAGAAATGCCTTTGGCTGCTAAGACACCTATTTACACAGCCTACTCATTTCCATAAGCTCAGCAAAATACTCTGGCTCAAGAATTTATAGCAAGGTATGGATTTATAGCATGTCTGGCATTGGATAATAAAAGTCCTCACCTCTGCATAACATGAACAGCAAAAATTAACAAAATAAATACCTCACCTTCACTAGTGATTTATCGCTGCAATGCGAGTTTAGCAGAAAACTTGATATAGCAATGAATCCTTGGCTCCCAAGAGCACTATTATAACAGGAGCACAGTATAATCAAGTGATCTGCTACAAATCCAGGGCAAATTAAAATCTTCGACTGGGCCATTAGAAAAATTGTGTTTTAAAACAATACACCTTTCGGGGCACATTGAACTTTTTAAAGCTTGAAAAGAGCTAGATATTTTGACAAAAACAGCCTCTCCATATTAGTGTCTCTCTCTCTAGTAACATCCAAAGAGAATTACGGATATTTGAAAAGACAAGTTTAAGATTCACAGCAACCCAATATACATATGTTGATACATAGGTGCTTGCTATGGACCAAAACATACATTCTGTAAATTAAAGGTCTGCATCTGCTAAGGGTGATAAGCCTTTCTTTAGAGAGACTATAGTAGCTGAAACTATCACTGTGTGGCTCCAAGGGAGATTTAGGGCCCACTATAGCAAGTACTGTAAATACACAGAAACAATCCCTGACCCAGAAAATTTACAAACTAGACAAGGCATACCAAGGGGCAAAAAGGAACAATTACATGTACCTTTTACAGATCTGGAATCGAAGCAAAGAAATTAGGTGACTTGCACAAGGTCACTCAGATAGTTTGTGACATCTCTTGATCTATATCTCTAGTTTAGTACCTTGAGTACAAGACCTTTTTGACACTTGCCATAGGCTTCTCCTACCGAATTGTGGTTTTACAACCACTTCTCTTATTTATTTTAAGGACCCATGCAGATGGAACTGATCAGCTATGCAGCACAAACAGTGGACTATACAAAGTGCTGCCAGATGACCTAAAAATACAGAAAATATTTTCTTCTATAGTAATTTTAGGCTTTACAATTTAGATATTCAGAGGATAGAAGTGCTAATTTTAAGTGAGTGGTGTCCCTTTTAATAATTCTAAACATGTCAGTATCCATGAATGAGTCTCCATTGCTCCAATTTACTCCTCTTAAAAATGAGTATGTTGTAAACATGTTTTACCACATGCTATTTAAATCTATTTTTAGGTTTTAATTGTTGTTTTGGATATAATGTAAATACAAGCACTTTCATGGCTCCTGTCAGCACATTCTTTCCCTACGGGAAATATGCCCATAATTAAAAAAGGACAAGTTGTTATTTTCTAGTGACTGTTAAAGAAATTGTGCCATTTCATTTTTCTTGTACCAGGTCCAAGTATCACCTGACTAACGTTTCCTTTAAAAAGCACACACCAGCATGAAGACAAATATACCTTTATCATCCATTAATAAGTATTTATCCACCAGAAACTAAATTATGCTCTTTGTACTTTTGGATTAATGAAAAGGGGAAATTCAAATGACTATTGGTTTCATAAACCTAACTGTTTCAAGCTCTTTATGACAGAAATGTTTTGCTTGTCATAGCAGCAGCTGCCAACTAGGATGGGACTCCATAATTTAGCAGTCATCCACTTAATGTTACACGTTCAGTTCTGTCTTTCCCTTAGAAAACCAGCTTATAATAGTATCACATGTGTGCCTGCTTTCCTTAGTATTTCTCAGAAGCTTAGGTCACATGGGTGAATGCATTAGCTTCCGCCTGTCACAAGGCTGCAATGTGACAGGCTGAGCAAGAGGCTCAAACACACAACCTCGTCAACAGGGGCCTCTGAAATCAGCTTCTATTTATATCTCAAAAGGTTGCCAACTCCTACACAACCCACAGAACTAAAGCAGCAAAGCATACACCCACTGTAATGGAGAAATATAAAATCCAATTAACAGGATGATTACAGCTTCCTCTCTGAAGAGAGAAGGAGACATTCTTAAATTCTACTTAGAAAATGCAGCATCATGGGCTAGTCATCTCAAACAGCCATTACCATTTTTAACATACAGCATAAAGACAAAACAGCTGAGTATGATCTGAGGCCCAAAAGATGACTGCTGTTGCACTGCTTCTGCTCACACATATACAGTACCCAGCATTTTTGGGTGGGTGGTTTCAACAGAAGCATTTGCCTGCATATCACAGTTTGTTCCTTTTTAGATGCAAAGAGGAGACTTATTAAAAGGTTAAGGTTCTTGCTCCCTCCTGTTTCCTTTTACAGAAGGAACTAGGTTTTGCAACTTGCATTAGCTCAGCTAGTGATTCTATTACAGTAATCTGGATAGCTGCTAGTTATACAAGTTAAACAAGGGCAGGAAAATACTACAGTATAGTAAGCAGCTGAAGACTATATAGGAGGTATTTCGTTTTGAATTACAGCTAAACTCAAGGGCACTTTAATAATATAATTAACAATGAATTTGGAGTGGGCTTAACAAAATACCATAAAACAGCAGCAATGAACTTTAGTTCTCCATGCAAAAGTGCTTTACTGACCAAGCCACAAGCAAATTGCAATAGCCACACCAGATAAATTCACATTTTAAAACGGACTTCGTGAGGGGAAAAGGAGAACAGAAAAATCAAAGCAATATCTAAATCAATACTAAAATCCATGGGAGTTGCGTCAATGATGGGGCAGAATGGGCTGGCTGACCTAAATCTTTATTTATCCTGACATCCTCCTCCAGACCCCAGGCTGACCCAGGGCATTTTGCGCTTTAGAAAGAGGAGCTGAGGCGCTCCCTAGATACACGGAGAATATAGATCCAAACGGACAAAGGCAAAATTAAGCCAAGCCAATCAAACAAACAAAAAGGAAGGGCGCCGCCAGCCTCCCGCGGCCGAAGACACTCGCCAGGGGCCGGGCACGCAGGGGAAGCGCTATTCGAGCCGGAGCCACGAGAGCGGCAACGTGCCGTGTTCCTCGCCCGGCCACCGGCAGCCCCAGGCCTGCTGGGCCTCTCTCTAAATCCCTGAGTCACGCCGCCCAGCCGCTCGCTCAGCGCCGCCGGCCTCCCCAGCCCCTTCCGGCTCTTTGTTCTTCCCAGCAGCCGCGGCCCGCGAACCCCGGGCGGGGACTCCCCCAGGGCCGGCGGCGGGGATCGGGCTGCTAAGGGCCCCATTCGCTGCCCCTCCCCCCCCGGCCGGGACCTTTGCTCGGGGCTCTAAGGAGCTGTGGGCCCTTCTCCCCGGAACAGGCGGGGGTGTCTGGCCCGTATAAGGGCCGGAGCAATTCCCTCGCCCCCCCCACGCTGCTCGGCCCTCCCCACCCACGAAGGGCGGCCGGCGGAGAGACACAGGCCGCGGGGCGCCACTGACCTGCTCGAAGGGGCTGCTGGCGAAGGCTCCGGGCGAGTGGTCGGTTCTGCTGCGGCCAGACAAAGGCGGCGGGGGGGGGAGGGGTTGGCTGTCCCGGCGCGAGCGGGGCGAGTCCCGGCCCGGTGAGGAGCTCACGCCGCCGCCGCCGCTCCTCTCCTTTGTTTCTGCAGCAACGCGGAGAGACGCGCCGCGCGGGGGGGGAGAAGAGAGGCGGATCCTCCTACTCCACGCGCGCCGGCTCGCGCTGCTACTGCTGCGCCGCGAGGCTCCGGGGCCGGATGGAAGCGCCGCCGCACGCGCAGAAACCGGCGCTGGTGTCGGTCGGTCGGTCGATGCCGCCGCGCGCTGTTCCGGGGAGGGAGGAGGCTGAATGCGAAGCGGCCGCTCAGAGCCAGCGACGACGCTGCTGCGGCCGCCGCGCGCGCTCTCTGGAATCACTCTGGCGCGCGGGCGGCGGTGGGCGGGGGGAGGAAGAGAAGGAGAGACCGGAAGGGGCGGGGCTTCTCGTGATGTCACCGAAGCCGTAGGGAGAGGAGGCTGGGGGTCGTGGGTAGTATAGTCACCTCACAGTCATCGTCACGGTCATCTCCCCCATGGGGGAGGGGCGGGATCAGCGATGCGGGGAGGGGTGTCCACGGTGCATGGGGAAGCTACGGGGCGGGATTTGTACAGTGCAAAGGGCAGGGCAGCGATGGGTGCGGAGTATGCAAAGTGCATGGGGCAGGGTTTGCACAGTGCATGGGACGGAGGCAACGGGGAGGGGTCTGGGGTGTGCACATTGCATGAGGCAGATGCTGCCATGGGGGGGGGAGTGTGCTCAGTTGCACGGTCTGAGGGGCGGGGATGGGATGACTGGAGGGCGGCAGCTAGAGCTAAACTGGATTTGGCCAGGCATGCTTGCATTGTCCAGTCCCCTTCTCTGTGTAGCGGAGGCAGATAGTGTAGTATGGATCCGAATGCCATGGCAGCGAGATTCCTCAACTTAGATGGCCTCACATTTTCAACTGCAAAGGATTGTTGTGGCCTTCCTTTGAACAGCTCTCACCAGAGTCAGAGCTAGCGCACGGGGGGAAGGGGCGCTGAGCAGGAATATTTTTGGTGGCCAGCCCCTTCCTCCTCACACCTACCCCCTAAAAATACCTATTGCATTTCCACAAACCACAGGAAAAAACCCAACCCAATGCATCCTGATACATTTGTTAAAAAGTATAGATTAACAGTATTTTGGTGGCAATACTAAATCAGGGTCCCCTTGAGCTGTTTGGGCACTTAAGCAATTGCTTTGCCTTCTTATGCCTAGTGCTGACTCTCACATCTCTGTTTGCAGCCAACCTTTGCCATAGGTCAGGGTGAGCTCCCTTTATATGTGCCTTTTCTTTGTCCTATGCAATAATTCCATACAGATGTGGCTATGATGTATAGTGTGACATTGTTCTTCGACTACGAGAAAGGGACCAAGAGACTTTCTCTGTTGGATCATATGAACTGGAACCTTAAACTCCCTGAACATTAAATCTCACCAGATGAGGGTCAATCCATCCTCATCATCATATCCACTCGTTATACTCCACACCCGAACATAGCCATTATATGAACATCATACCCTCATATCTCAATGTCTGTACTTTGACCAATCAACCTTTTACCCCCAATCGGGGATACTGCAGATTATGTATTCCTTACAACACCCGATCTTAAACCGAACTTCACACTCCTCGATAATCTGTACGTTATTCCCTGATAACCAGAAATTTATATGTTTAAACTCTGTACTGTTCACTTTTTTTTTAAACATCATCATAATAAAATTTAAGTCACCTTTTCCCTTTCCTCCTGTGTGTTCCTCAGGGCAGTTTTAGCAGCCTGATACATAGGTGCTGGAACTAGGGGTGCTGGGGGTGCCACACCCCCTGTCTTGAAATAGTTTCCATTAGATACAGGGTTTACAGTTTGGTTCAAAAAAAGAACAGGAGTACTTGTGGCACCTTAGAGACTAACAAGTTTGGTTCTATGACTCTCAGCACCCCCACAATAAAAATTGTTCCAGCATCGCTGTGCTGATGAAATCACTGACTGTTTCTAGACTGGGCTGAGGGCAGATGCTGCTGCTTCGGGGTCACAGGTTGCTACCAAAGCAGCTGTAGCACACCTAGCATTAGCATCAGTGGTCCAGTTTCCCTCTCCCTCCAGTCTCCAGGGTGGCAGCTCCCCCAAATTCCCAATTCCCAGCCAGGGTGTATGGGGAAGGGAAGAGGGAGCAAATCACATCAGGGTTAGTTTCTTGCAACCATTTCCCAGACCTAGCTGCACCCCATTCCACCCCTTCCCCCCAAAACAGCCTTCTCCTGCTGACTACTAATGTTATTAGTCCTGTAGTTCAAGTAGTAACAATCTGTGCTGCAATGCTGAAGGTCCAGGCTTCAAATGTCAATTTTAATAAGCATTCCTAGTTCTATCTTGTAAAAATGAACTTCAGTTATACTTTTATTCATTATTATTGAAATAAAATGTGCTTACTACTTCTAATTTTTTTCCTAATAAATATTTAATGTGAAGTAATAAACTGCTAGAAAGGTTGTTAGTCTTTCTTAATAATAAATTGCATTTTTGATGATACAATAATTGATTCTTAAAATACTTTGTCATAAAGGCCTAGTGGAAAAAATTAAAGTAAAATATGTCATGATAAAACGTAATCTTATTCCCATGACATTTATAAACAAACACAATATTTTTTGCTGTTTTCTCTAGAATTAGTCTAAGAAATGTTATTATAAAATTAAACATGCAAGAGAGCTCAAAGGGAAATTGATATTTTCTGTATTTAGTTTAATGAAAACATTAAAACTTATACTATTCTTTCAAATATTTATGTCAATTTATAAAGCACATATAGGTGCTCAACAACAATTAAAAAAATTATGACAGAAATGAACTGCCCAAACAGAACCATGTAAAACAGAAGAATATCACTGTGATGCTTTGGGGGTTCACCCAGACCAGTAAGGGGCTCTATCACTACCTGCCCTGTAGCCCTGGGTGCTTGTATTGTGAAGCTTTGGCTCAGAGTCCTGATACCAGCAGCCTGCTCACAGCACAGTGGCCTCACCCTGGCTTTCACCAGCCTAGTTTCTCCTTGCAGGGTGACACCAACAACCCTTCCAATCCTGAGTCTCCCCTGCAATGTCCAGTCTCTCTCACTGGATACTCATAGAAGTTATGAAGTCCTCTGCCTGTTAGTTTAACTGAGGATCCACCCTTCAGTTTAATACACAGCACTGAGATGGTTTTGTAATAAAACAAGGTGAGTTTATTAACAGAGAACAGATACTTACGTGGCAATAAGAATAGAAAACACAGTTATGGTTACAAGTAAAACAAAACAAAATGTGCTATCTGGTGGCTAAAACTTAACTTCAGCAAGTTGCAATCTTTGTCTAAGCAGGTTTCTCACCTATAGTCAGTTCCCAGAGACTTCTACCCCCTTAGCTGAAGAATCCGTCTTTCTCAGATTACAAGAGCTCTGGCCTCTTTTGTCCGTCCAGTGATGGATACCAAAATGGCTTTCTGCCTTTGCTTGCATTTCCCAAATTCTATAGTGCCTGTTTCAAGACCCAGGAAGGTTTCCTGAGGGTGCAGGCTCCATCCCCCATCGTGATTGTTAAGCAGCCTTCTCCCCCACTGTGTTAGTTTGATGGTTTTGTTTATCTTTTGTATGGATGTACTTCTCGTTGTCCTCTGAGGTGTTACCTGGCTCAATTTACACTGGAGACACAGGAAAACAACATACCTTTGTCTAGAACAGTGGTTTTCAAACTGCGGGTCATGACCCAGTACTGGGTTGTGGAATGTAAGGCACTGGGTCACGGCGGCTTTGGTCAGTACTGCTGACCGGGCCATTAAAAGTCCCATCGGTGGTGCTGCCTGGCTAAGGCAGGCTAGTCCCTACCTGTTCTGACACCGCGCTGTGCCCTGGAAGCGGACAGCAGCAGGTCTGGCTCCCAGGCGGGGGGGAGGGGGGGAAAAGGGGACACAGGGCTCTGCGCACTGCTCCCACCCCGAGCACCGGCTCCACACTCCCATAGGCCAGGAACCGACCAATGGGAGCTGGGGCGGTGGTGCCTGCGGGCAAGAGCCATAAGGAGCCACTTGTGTGCCTCCACCTAGGAGCCAGACCTGCTTCTGGGGTGCAGCGCAGTCCGCAGTGCCAGGACAGGCAGGAAGGCTGCCTTAGCATCCCCACTGCCCTGCTGACCAGGAGCCACCTGAGGTAATCCCATGCCCCAACCCTGCATCCCCATCCCCTTTCCCAGCCCTGAGCCTCCCAAAGCCAGAGCCCTCATCTCTGGCCCCACCCCAGAGCCTGCACCCCCAGCCCAGAGTCCTGATCCCCTCCCAGAAGCAACCCCCTGCCCCAGCCCTTAGCCCCCTCCCAAACCCTGAACCCCTCATTCCTGGCCCCACCCCACAGCCCTAACCCCTGCACCCCAACCCTCTGCCCCAGCCCTGAGCCCCTCCCACACCCCAAAGCCCTCATCCCCAGCTCCGTTGGGACATGGGCATCAACAGTTTTCTTCAACTGAGTTGCCAGAAAAAAAGTTTGAAAACCACTGGTCTAGAATACACTGCTTGCAAAACATCTTTTAAGAATATATTTTCATTACAAATCTCTAATTGTTATACACCGTATAACATGTATATCGTTATACATCACACACATATTAGTGACCAGTGTATTACCAGTTTGCATATGATACCTCATGACACCTTTTAGATACAGATTAAGACAACAGTGTGTTGGGGCAATGAGAGAGTGAGGCCTGATGTGAGTTATGTAATGGTGTGCCCTGAGCCACTTGGCATTGGGGGAATTCCCTGGGTCAAAATCATTGAACCATAAAATCATAGAATATTATGGTTGGAAGAGACCTCAGGAGGTCATCTAATCCAATCCCCTGCTCAAAGCAGGACCAACACCAACTAAATCATCCCAGCGAAGGCTTTGTCGAGCCGGGCCTTAAAAACCTCTAAGGATGGAGATTCCACCACCTCCCTAGGTAACCCATTCCAATGCTTCACTACCCGCCTAGTGAAATAGTATTTCCTAATATCCAACCTAGACCTCCCCCACTGCAACTTGAGATCATTGCTTCTTGTTCTGTCATCTGCCACCACTGAGAACAGCCTACCTCCATCCTCTATGGAATCCCCCTTCAGGTAGTTGAAGGCTGCTATCAAATCCCCCCTCACTCTTCTCTTCTGCAGGCTAACTAACCGCAGTTCCCTCAGCCTCTCCTCGTAAATCATGTGCCCCAGCCCCCTAATCATTTTCGTTGCCCTCCGCTGGACTCTCTCCAATTTGTCCACATCCCTTCTGTAGTGGGGGGACCAAAACTGGACGCAATACTCCAGGTGTGGCCTCACCAGTTCAAATAGAGGGGAATAATCACTTCCCTCGATCTACTGGCAATGCTCCTACTAATATAGCTCCTACTAATACAGTACCGTTGGCCTTCTTGGCAACGAACGCACACTGCTGACTCATATCCAGCTTCTCATCCACTGTAATCCCCAGGTCCTTTTCTGCAGAACTGCCGCTTAGCCAGTTGGTCCCCAGCCTGTAGTGGTGCATGGGATTCTTCCTTCTTAAGTGTAGGACTCTGCACTTGTCCTTGTTGAACCGCATCAGATTTCTTTTGGCCCAATCCTCCAATTTGTCTAGGTCACTCTGGACCCTATCCCTACCTTCCAGCATATCTACCCCTCCCCCCAGTTTAGTGTCATCTGCGAACTTGCTGAGGGTGCAATTAATCCCATCATCCAGATCATTAATAAAGATGTTGAACAAAAACGGCCCCAGGCCCCTGGGGCACTCCGCTTGATAGCGGCTGCCAACTAGACATTATTATCATCCAAAAATAAATAATGATAATAATCTCATTCAATTTTCATCATCTATCAAAAGTACCATATCACAATCCTGGGACAGCAGATGGGCATTGCAGTGTAGTCAGAAGGTTAACAAATCTGGGGTCTGGTGAATTGAGGCATAGCACAAGGTCCAGAGTCAGTGGGCCTTCATGGAAAATATCCTGTTGACAGTCCCCTCTCATTTGAACAGAAGAAGCTCTCATTTAAAAATCTCTGCTAATCAGAGCTGTAAAGTATCATATGGAGCGAGATCTGGTCTCTTGGGTAATCAGGTTCCAAACCATTTAGGTCTTTACATGTCAAAATTAACACCTTGATATATATTTGGAACGTATTCAGTAGCCAGTGCAGATTACAGAGCAATGGTGCAATCATGTGCTCTGCATGAAATGCCACCTAAACATTTTGCTCTGATTTCTCGTTTTGAGTGGTCTCAAGGCAGACAGCATCTTACAATGATCTAGCAGTCTCAAGGTGGGAAACATATGGGCAGTTGTAGCAAGGTCTGCATCTGACAGAAATGGTACTCTTCATCAGGCACAGAAAGGAAAAAGTATTCGTGGCTATGGCTGTTATCTGAACACCCAGGAATAGCCCTTGTTTTTGTGGACCTTTGAAACAGTTGGTGGATACACTATCTCAATTAAGGGTGACATTATAACACAGCCAGTGTTTCTGGTTTGTTTCCCCACTGTACCACTATTATCTCAGCCTTGTCTGGATTCAATCTCATTCTCAGAATCTGGTGGATGCCTACTGTGGATAGTCTGTTTTTTCTCTCTCTCTCCTTTTATTCCATTCTTCTATCTGTCTCCCATTTAGTTGTTGTGATCTCTAGCCAAGGATTCCTCTCTGATACTCCATGCTGCATCTGCAGGTGTTTCAGAAGATATTGCTCCCAGCGACAACTAGTCTGGATCCTAGTTTAGCTTCCACAGCTTTTGTATGGTTTTGAATGGCAGATAGTTTCTATAAAATTCTAGATGGAGAACAATGCTTTACTAATTCATAGCCTGCAGCTCAATAGGCCGGGCACCTTTCTAAATCTTGTAATACTGTTGCCTCACCAACCTGTTACTGACAGGATCTGTGCTAGAGTGTTAGTATATGGTGTGGGTTGGATATAGTCTGCCTGTACCTCAGTCTGGTCAAAGTTTGTGTCAATGGCTGGGAGCAGATAAAATATGCTCTGTTCCTGAAATACACATTTAAAAAAAATATTACTATACATCGCATAAACTACATCAAGGTTGCTAGCACAGTAACTAGCTACTTGGCTCCTGAAACATTCATTATGCACTACATCGTATACATTTAAAAAAACAAAACAAAAATATTCATGAAAAACTGTTGACTTTTTAAAAATTTATATTTTGTGAAAATTATATCAAAATGTTATCAAAATCATTGTCAAAATATTTAAATCTTTACAGAAATGGTTATAGAAAATTTGTTTACTAATTACTCAATTCTCAGTAAATGAAAATTTTTGATAACCATTTTGATAATGATTTTAATATAAATCTTGATAAAACTTTTGAAAAAAATGGGTCAGTTTCAAATCTTGTGAAAAGTAAACAACCCTGAATTTTTTTATGATTGTTTTTCATTTTTAAAACCACTTATAATTATGACTTTTTCCAAAATGACTTTTTTGGCCTTTTCACGTTGTTTTACACAATCTTGATTAAGAACATAAGAACGGCCATACTGGGTCACACCAAAGGTCCATCTAGCCCAGTATCTTGTCTTCCAACAGTGGCCAATGCCAGGTGCCCCAGAGGGAATGAACAGAACAGGTAATCATCAAGTGATCACCCGTTCCCAGCTTCTGGCAAACAGAGGATAGGGACCCCATCCCGGCCCATCCTGGCTAATAGTCATTGATGGACCTATCCTCCATGAATTTATCTATCAGCGATTTTTTGATGAGGGAAGAGGTCACACTTACATTAAAAAAAAATGAATCAAATTAAACAAATTTAGGCCTGCTTCTGCTCCAATTGAAGTCAACAGGAGTTTTGATTTTGATGACAGTGGGTGCAAGATCAGTTCTCAGCACATTCCCTGATGTCTTTCAATATTTTCTTTCTGTCACAAACCCTTATGTATTTCATTGAACCATTCATCTGTATTCGGATTTGAATGAATAATTATTAGAAATAACTTCAGTTGTCCTTATCTGCTTTTACTGCACTTTCAGGGTAAGTGAAACATATGTATTTTTTTTTCAGTGCTTACAATTGTAACTATTATGGAAAATGAATGAAAAAGGAACTGAGATA
The DNA here is from genome assembly GCF_011386835.1 of Chrysemys picta bellii. Classification (NCBI taxonomy): domain Eukaryota; kingdom Metazoa; phylum Chordata; order Testudines; family Emydidae; genus Chrysemys; species Chrysemys picta. The sequence goes on from NC_088796.1 coordinate 96,144,558, forward strand.
TGAACAATAAGAGATTGTTTGGTTTTCTCCCATTTGTCTTCTTTTGCCTGCTGAACAGCTGTGACCTTTGCCCTGTTTATTCATCAGAAAGCACATATGTTAGGATCTAGAAGTTTCATTCACACAACCCATATTTGTCATGTTCAAATAAAATCCTACTCTAACCAGGGTTTAATGGAGTGAGACTAGTAGTCTTTACATCAGAACTCAAGAATCCAATATTCTACTCTGCTAGGTCTTGCTCCTGTTGAAGTCCACGGAGGTGTCACCACTGCCATTAATGGAAACAGGACTGTGCTTCTCAGGTTTATAAATGGTGTTATAAATGGAATAGATAAAAGAAAAAATTAAGTGGCCAACAACATTTATGAACCATCTGGCTGTCCTAAGTGTATATCTGCACAGATATATCACATAACCATATAATCCTTCCTCGTATAACAATAAAATAATAATAAATCAACACAACAAAACAACATGCACTTATGTAGGCCTTCCATTTGAGGATATCAGTCCACTTTACCAATATGAATGAAGTTCATTTTCACAACACCGCTCTGAAGTAAGTGAGTATTATTATCCCAGTTTAACAGAGAAGAGAAAGTGAAGGAAAGAGAGGTTAACTGACTTGCTCAAGATCAGAGAACAGGCTGCAGAAGTGTTGGAAATAGATCCCAGAACTCCAAGCTCCTCATCACGTCTTAATCACAAGGCCATTCTTCCTTCTGCTTATGAAAAAGCAGGGGAAACAGTATGGACAATGTGCTGAAGACATTTTTCATTATATTGATATTAGAGAGAGAGAGAGAGAGAGAGATTAAAAATGTCATTACATTGTACTTTAGGATCCTCTTTCATCTTAAAGTCTGTTGGTGAATGGTGTCACGAAACTGGATTTTCAAGCTTATTTACCATTCAAAACTATTCACTGAATAGTTTCAATGTATAAGCCTTGGGCAGCTGATCATTCACGAGTAATGCATTGTAAATATTTGAAATTCAAGAACTATTGGTGAGTTTTGTTTGAACACTTAGATCACGATATTGTTCTGTTCTCTAGTTGGAAGCAGGTATTTCTGATGTGAACACGTGCAGTTACAACAATAAAAAATTCTTTATAGGCTGATTCTCCTCTCTCACACATGGGTGAGAAACAGGAGTAACTAACTCAATTGTAAATTGAAGTGCCAGAGTGGAACACAGAATTTAGTCCAGTTTCTCTTGCCTTTGAAGTAGATGTGAGAACCACTCCCTGCAAAAGGTGAATTTCCCCTCTGTACAGGGCCCCAGGCCCCAGCACAAGGCCTATGCACCACTTCAGTACCACCTAACCCTCTTTTGAATTTCAACCTAAGATCATTTACCAGTTTTATAAGATATCTTTTAAATCGACTTACTATTTAATTATGAGTGGTTTCTTTGCTCTGAGAGTATTCATTTGAAATACTTCAAAGGCAGGAGCCACACTGCTAAAGCTGTGCCCAAGACTACACGACAGTTTTAGCTCAAATTGCAGTTTTTAGTATCCTTGTGGCCCTACTGCCACCAGTACTTTTTTGAAGTGTTTTTGAATTAATTGAACTACATTTTAAAGCATGAAAACAAACAGTAAGTGAAAATCTTAAAGATTTCCCCCTTGCTATTATTAGATTTCTTGATTCTGCTCTCATTTACATCTGTGCAAATTAATAATAGCCCCACGGAAGTCACTGATGTTACACCAGTGTAGAATTATTGTGCAAGAAACTATCAGGCCCATACAGCTTTGGCAAAAGCACATTCAAAAGCACATAGCATTGGCCTGACTCCACTCCACTGGAATTAACAGTACAATTCTCACTGATTCAATGGGAGCAGAATTATGACTACACTGAGTGCTTTTGAAAATCCTATGCTAAAGTGCTAACAAATTACAGTCCGTGCATGTGTTGTTCACAGTTTGTCATATGCCAGATTACTCCCCTTTCTCAGCCCATATATCATCTTCCTAATGCTTCCCCTGAGAAAACTGCGGAGCTGGCCATTTTGTTTCCACTGATCTCCCAGTTTAGTTTCTAGCCTTGTTCAAACTGTTTTCTTTTATTGTCCAGACTAATTATATTGTATTTTTTTGTAATTTTTAAACACTTTTAGATACATTTTAATAAAAGTCATATGCTGACTCATTGGGGAGACACTGCTAGAGCTTCCCCACATAGTTGTCCTGTGAGGAGACCTCTTTTCCTGCTCTAACCTTCTCTTTTATTTCTGGGTGTCTCCTGAGCAAAGACCTTCAAGGGATGTTTGATGGTGGTGCTGGATCTGGACAAATATCTACAAGCCACATATCCAGACATGGAAAGCCTAGTTCTTTACCAACCTGGTCCCTGATCCAACAGAAATAATGAACACGTTTTCATTCATTCAGAAGGCAGGAAACATTTAAGGAACGGATTTTGCTAAAAAAGATAGAGGTAAATAGATGAGAGTATTTTATGAAAGCAATTATTCAGATTTCTGCATATGCATTTAGTGTTATGCAATGAATCATGTACTAAGGGCAGGGATTATATTCAGAATTGGAAGCCTTCCCATCATTTCTTGAGCTAATTTGGATACACAGGTTATGTTTTTGCCCACCACAAAGACGGGAATATTTGGTCAGACACTGCCAATTATCTGTTAATATCACTGTGAAGGTCGGGTAGGGGTGGGGGCATTTACTCACAGGAGTTTTCAGGGCAATTTTATTTTGCTATTTTCTCTGAAGCAGGGAGGGCTTAAAGGGATGCTTGATCAATTCACCAAACTAAATAAAATGTCACCTCCATTTCCCCACAGCCCATGGTTATGCTTCTACCTTCAGTTACATTGCTGTATGATCATTGTGTATGCACTACAGCACTAGATCAAAACCAACTTATCATAAATGTCTTGAGAGAAATAAGGTAAGTGAATTTGGAGTGAACGATCCCTGAGAGGAATGTATGATATTACCCTGGAAAGCAGGTTAACTCCTTTACACACACACACACACACACACACACACACACACACACACACACACACACACACACACACAAAATCAGAATTTTTTTGGTTTTGAGTGGATAAGACTAGATCCACAAAGAAATGTAAGAAAAAGCCTTGCATAGTCTCCACTGTGGAAGCTCATACAAGACTGGCAAAGTTCTGAGGAATGAGGTACCAGAGCTTTAGGTATACTGAAGCAAATGTATTTTTAATTTTTATTTTACACACAGACTGGGATCTTTAAAAAGACCAGAGTTTTAAAGACATAGTTCAGAATTATGTGTCAGTTCTTTCACAAGAAGAAAACTTTACACAGTGAGTTTTTTAAAAAGTCTATAGTAGACTTCTCAAAAGCCCACTGAAGTCAATGAAAAGTCTTCCACGGACTTCAGCAGGCCTTGGATCGGGCCCAATAACTAAGGGTGAAACTCATGCCCTGTGCAGAGGGTCAGACCAAGGCCTATGCAAAATTTACATCCAACTGAAGTTCTCAAAATTGCCCTTAAAATGACATTTAAATGGTTCTTAGGCCTTGTGCTGGCCATCTGCAGAGGGTGAAATGTTGATTATTACTGATGATCAGTTGTTACTAGATGGACTTCAATGGGACTTGAGGGTACACAGCAACTCACATAACCCTGGCCCAGGAAAAAAAACAAACTAATATTACATGAGATAAACCAAGAAAAAGTAAAGTGAATGTGACACAAAATTTGCTTTGACCTATCAGATGCAGACATCAAGGCTGTACTGCTGAAGATGGCACCTGGAAACACAGCAGATCTGGATGAAGGCACAGTGGAAACGATCAAATCCTTGAAAGAGGTTGGAGTACACTGGTTCATGTGGGTGCAGAGATTGGAAAGAGAAGAAAATCCCAAGACAATGGAGAAAGTCCATGCTAGTACTGCTATACAAACAAAAAGGTGACACGCATCACTGTTCGAAGTACCGAGGAATTAAGATGCTGTTTCACAACATGAGACTAGAGAGAATCATAAATAGTTGCATTCACTGAACAGTGAAGGCCATTTTAGGAAAAGAGCAGCTTGGTTTTAGAAAAGGAAAAAATATAGCAGATGGTATGTTCATTGCTAGACAGTTGGTGGAAAAGAAGCTGAAGGGAAACATCAGGAATGGTTGGGCTTTCCTTGATTTGGAGAAAGCATTTGACAGGAGTGAGACCAAGGTCTGCAATATCAGAGAGCAGTGAGAGGAGGCTGAGATGATATGGCCATCTACAAAGGATAAATGAAGGGAATCCTGTTCAGGAGGAATTTGAGACTAGAGTTTGCAGGCAGAGACAAGAGAATGGCCAAGAAAATAGCAGATTGACTATGTATGGGAAGGCAGAATACATACAGAGCGAACATTAGACTGGCAAGCCTGGAAAATATTGATCCAGAGACCTGACTCTAGCTAACTGGGAAAAGGGAAAGAAGTGGCGTGTACTTTTCACTTCATACTCTCCATTAATCTTAATCACACTTTTATAATGAATGGAGACTATACTTTGGCATTGCCTGTTTACAAATAAATTTTACATTTGAGGCCAAATTTTCAACGAGGAACCTATAATTATACCTGCAAAATTTGTGCGTGCAAGTAAGATGAAGGGGAAAAAAGCATCCCTGTTGCACATGCACTCTCATGATTTCACTCTACAAACCTAGGTTTTTATGCTGACAAGTTTTTCTTGAATCATTAAAGCCAATTGAAAATTTGTCTTATATTGTACGGAGGACGCCATCTTCAAAAGTTTCAGAGTAGCAGCCGTGTTAGTCTGTATCCGCAAAAAGAAGAACAGGAGGACTTGTGGCACCTTAGAGACTAACAAATTTATTAGAGCATAAGCTTTCGTGGACTACAGCCCACTTCTTCGGATGCATATAGAATGGAACATATATTGAGGAGATATATATACACACACAGACAGAGAGCATAAACAGGTGGGAGTTGTCTTACCACCTCTGAGAGGCCAATTAATTAAGAGAAAACAAACTTTTGAAGTGATAATCAAGCTAGCTCAGTACAGACAGTTAGATAACAAGTGTGAGAATACTTACAAGGCGAGATAGATTCAATGTTTGTAATGGCTCAGCCATTCCCAGTCTTTATTCAAACCGGAGTTGATTGTGTCACGAAAGCTTATGCTCTAATAAATTTGTTAGTCTCTAAGGTGCCACAAGTCCTCCTGTTCTTCTTTTTGCCATCTTCAAAAGCACCGATACTAAAGTTGTTCAGCACAGGAATTGATAGTACAAACCACCCACACATTTTTTTAAATTAAAATGTTAAGACTTATGAGATATAACAAAGAGTCTATTTATTGAACTGAGTTTGTTTAATTGAATGTGCCATTTGAAATATATAATATTGCATTTTAATTTACTGTATGCATGTGAAATTATTGGCATAGTATGGTAAAACTTGTTACAAGTGTAAGCATAACTTAATATGGTTGCAGAGACGTTCCATGTCTGTCATTACAGAGTGATGGAATCTAACTAGTTCATAACAAAATTTTAATATTTAGTACTTGTATATTGCTTTTTACAATGGTGAGTAAGCATTATTATCCCCATTGTATACAGTGGAAACTGAGACACAGATTAAGATCACATTTTCAAAAGTAACTAGCAACTTTGGGCACCCAAAAACTGAGGTGCCCTACCTGAGGGGTTGATTTTCAGAAGGTGTTGATTTTTGAAGGTGTTGGTTTCAGAAAGTTCTGAGCACCCACCCTTGGAAAACCAGTTACCTTCAAGATGTCTCAAGTTCAGCATCTAAAACATGAGAGACAAAAATAGAAGTAAAAAGTTTGGCTTAAGTGATTTGCTGTCATGACTGGGACATGGGTAGTCTGACCTAGTTGTCAGACTAGGAGTCAGGCTGGATCAGATACCAGGAGTTCAGAATCCAAGATAGCCCAGAGAGCAAACTGAGAGTAAGGTAGGGTCAGATTACCAGAGGAACAGGGGGAAGCAGTTCAAATCAGAGAGGACCCAATGGCATGGACTGCTTCCTGTTTCTATGCTTGGTTTAAATAGAAGCTAGGAACCAATCAGGACTCCAATCATTCTGCCAATCAGATCCCAGGACTGGAGTCCTCAGTCAGAGTTCAGCTCCTCTTTTGACAATTGTTAGCAGTGCACTGGATGGTGGGTTGGAACGTACTAATATCTAAAAGCCCTATGGACCAGTGTTTAAGAGTCATGGTCCCTGATGTTTGCTCAAGGTCCCACAGCAGACCAATAGCACAGCCAGGAATAGAACTAAGCTGTCTTGCAGCTTGCTTTCCAGAGACTCTCAATAACTCTGGCTCCTCATAACTTCAACTGGAATTTTGGGTTCTCGGCCCCTCTAAAAAAGATCAGCTCCTGACTCCGAGACCACTTTTCTGTCCATAAAACCACGATAGCAGTGTGTTTAAAAATATTTACAATATTCCTTCACACATAAGAAGTTTATTTCAGACCTACCTCAGAGGACCCTACCTGTTTTAGTTAGTCGATAACCCCGTGTGACCCACCCTACTTTAAGCCCCTGATTGTAAACAAATTTTCGCTAGAACTTCTAAGAGTGTCATTCACATTACATTTTCAGAGATAAGATATTTTTTTAAAAAAGCTTCCCGCAAAGCTCCCCAAAATACAGTATGACAGATGATGAATATGTAAAATTAGAAAACCAGGCCAGGCAGTTTCCTTATTACATTCCAAAGGGACAAGCCTAGAGAAACATCACCTTTCCTTCCCCTCCATCGCTCATCATTTATAAGATTTCTTTGTTCCTTTGTATTCTCCTGGCCCCCTCCAGATATTTGACAGACTCCGTTAATAAATTCATAGCACTGGACCAGTTTTGCCTTTTTGATTCTTCATACAAGAAAAATAATATTGAATTTCCTTTATAAAAATAAAACATAATAATATTTAATTGGGGATCAATACAAGGCAGTGCAGGTATGAAATATAATGCAGACTTAAAAGGGAGTATTGCCAGACACTTTGTACTAACACTGAATATTCCATTGCATTCGGTGTATTCTAATCTGAAATGATCAAAAAGTAGCAACTGCATTAGTGACCTTTTCACTGAGAGCTAATTACATAGTAATTTCATTATTCATTAGTTTATATATTTTGTTTTATTACTTCTTTAATAAACATGTCTATTACAAGGGAGAAAATCCAGTTACCTACAGATATCCCCTGGGCCCCTGGCAGTGGAAATAGGAATTCTGTTCCAAACCTCTGAAAAGAGATCACTTTTATTTAAGTGCCTAAATATGGATTCATTTACCTAACAGTTACCCAGTCTTGAACATTTTGATCTAAATCACCTCCCCAAAGGCAGCCAGCATGTCAATGGTAAGGTCAGGAAGAGAACCCAGGGATCTTGGTGCCCTGCTATGTGTCCTAACCACAAGAAAACACTGCTTCTGTATGGACTATGCTACTCCTTAAAATGAAACATTAGTCCAACCAATCCATGCCACTCTACACACATTCACCAAATTTATCTCCAGACAATCTCGAGAAAATTTGCCCTTCCAAATATAGCTCTTGATGATGTTATATCACTATTCTGTCCTGATCTTCAGTGAACTGACAACGTAGTTATTGTACCATGAGGTAAATTTGATTGCTCTGTAATCCAGAGGTCAAAAGCCACTGTAGCAGCCTGAAGTACAGAGAGAATCTCCTTTGTAAACTAGCACCATGTCTTTCAATACTAACTTAAATTACTGCTGCTCTCTTAAACAGTTCCAGTAACCCCCAGAAAAGTTTAGGCCAGGTCTGCCATGGCTCAACAATACCCCTTTTGCATGCTTTGTATTGTTCAGGCTGACAAAGCCAATTCATTTTCTTGTAAAATAAACACCCCAAAAGCCAAACAAAACAAAATATCCTTTTGTGTTATCAGTAGAAAAAAAGCTGGTATTTACTCTTCAGGCAAGTGTACAGTACTTGTCTTGTCTTTCTTTGCTTCTTTTTGCATTCTGTTTAGCATTTTTATTTACACCTTCTTTTTATCCTTTTTATCTTTCATTGACTGAACTTCATTTTATTTCCTTAATTCATTTTTGAACTTTTTGCTCAGCTTCTTGTGTTGTGTTTTCTTGGTTAACATCACCCCTGTTAACTTTCTGTCCATAGACTTACATTTTATTCTAGTAGACCTTCTCATCATAAGACTAATGATCTGGAAACAGAAGAGGTTCTAAAGTTAGATGCAATTGGAATACTTCTCTGAAACTTATCAGATCTAACTAAACTGTTGAGCCCCGCCGTATACCACCACCAAGCTCAACAATATGATCTCTACTCCATAACCCCTCTTTATCGATATGCCCCAGCTGTCCCACCTAACGCTTTCTCTTCTAGAGGTCCATTGGCCTGTTACTTACCCATAAATGTGCATTTTTCAATGGGTAATTAAAGGCCCACTTCTCTGCTCTGGTATCTACCCTTCTCTTCTGGATGTGACATGTTCCCCCAGTTCAGTTCTGACTTATCTTTTGGGGGAAGCTGAACAGCTGAGTCTGATTCATCAGGACCCAGTAACTCTTCCACTGCATCCAGCTGATCTGTCACTTGAACATTTAAAAGGCACAATGGACTTACACCTAATGGTGTAATGGTCTCTTCCAAAGAGATGGGATTGTGCCAAGACAAAGCCAATACTGTGTATAAACAATATTGCTACAGTGATTATTTATAAATCTCATAAGTATACGAAGTAAAGAGAAAGTCTGAAAATGGGATAACTCCATGATTTCTACCTTTGATGGCAAAAGAGAAATTTATGTCTAAAAATATAACCAAGAAGCTGAAATTATATTTGTGAGAACTTTTTCTAAGACTAATAACTTTAGCTTTGGAAATGCTCTCAGAGTTAAAGCTCAGTCCTCCTACCTACAGCGCAAAGCCCAGAGGCAGTAGAATCATGTGATGAGTCCTGATTTTCCTATCACTTGTTATAGGTGGAGCTGGTAATGATGCCTATAATTAAGGTCCCCTAACTCTTTCCATTATCAGCCCATTTTCAGTTGCTACTAACTTGGCCAAACTTGCAATTATGTAATTAAAGATTATATCATAATGCATATGCACAAGGAAGTGACTTATGGTTGCAAAGGCAACCTTAATTCTGGCATATCCTAAATGATGAGTTTGCAACCTTAATGTCCTTGTCATTTTTAACAGGTGTTCTTTTTAACTTAATGACATTATAAGTCAGGAGTGAAGCCATTGAAGTCAATGCAGTGACAATGGTGTAAAGCTAAGTGTATGTGAAAGGAGAATTAAACCCTGTAATTCTCCCCTGCATGGGAGAGGGTCATTGGGAAGCAGGGAGGCTATGCAGGAAAGCTGTGCATCCTCTGTGCTATTGAGACAAATTCCATAGGGGAGAGGGCAGAGGCAGATTAAGGTTTCCACCATAAATGTTTCTGGGCCAGAGCAAGTGGGGGATGGGGAATCAAAGAATGAAGAGAGGGTGGAGTCATTTGCGTCATTGGAAGAATCAAAGAAAACATAAAGGTGATAGTCATCAGCCTAGAAATGATACCCTAGAGGCTATATTTAGAAACTACATGACTGAAATTAAACTATAGCTATGTCAGGAAAATAAATAAATACATCACATCCTTAAGCAGTATAGTGGTGCCGGTGACTGTGCAACTGAAAACAAGGAGCTGGAATTGTCTGTACATGGTCTTTTTTTTTTAAAGTTCTGTTTTGTCAAGGAGAATGATGGAAGGCTTTCCACACTTCTGGCTTCCATATCTCTTTTGGGTGGGGTATTTGCTTATTTCAAGTGCAAAATTAGTCTTGCTTGTAAGTGCTGTTGCCAAGTCTGTTGGTTACCAGTGGCTTTGGGTAGGTTTTATTCATGATTGTGGGTTTGCACACAGGAAATCATTATTCTGTGGACTGTTGGTGCCAAGACAAGCTCAAAACTGCTGAAGAGAGGGGAATTCACAGGCTATCCCTGTTGCATCATGAAATCACATTTCTGCTTATGCTGTTATATGTAGCTGACTTCATATCAAGACAAGGGGTGAAATCCTGGTATCATTGACTTTAATGGGGCCAGGATTTCACCTGATATTTCTCTCTTCTTCTATTTTTAGGTTACATTGGCTTTCTAATATTCATGCTTTATGTCTTCTGTTCCCAGTGTTTCTGCCACTTATTTTTGACTGGGAGACTCAGAGCCCGAGTATACAGTATATTTCCAGACAACACAGATACAGTTTTAGTTTTTGTGTGTGTGTGTTGCCATCATTAAACATACACAAAACACTATGATGGTATCAGTTTAACATTTTGGAGGATGAAGTAACTGTCAATTTTTAAAGGAGATTGCAACTGGTTTTACCCGCTGAAAGTCTGTTTTTAAGCTACTTCATACTGCAAAAAGTCAGCCTCATGAGATTAAAAGGTTATCTTTGAAGAAGGCTGATTGTGTACAGTATTGCCTGAAGTCAACCAGCTGTTACAACAAGCATTCCCAATGCAGTGACAAATGACAGAATACTGTGGCGGCATTCAGACACTTTGACCTTTTGGGGTTTGCTTGTTTTAAAAGCTTTCCAAAGTTTGTAGAGGATGAGCTTTATATTTTAGACCCAGTAACAGTGATAAAGTGCCATTTGTGTGTCTGTTTTCCTTCAGTGGTTCTCTCTTTCCCTTGATCAGTAGGAGTAATTTGTAATCTTAGTGCTTGACTTTAATTTAGCTATTGGAGAATATGGGGCTGTAAATGGCAATACCTCAGTTAATTAAAACAAAACAAAAGTTAACAGTGTTTGATTAAGATAATACTTCAGGGTATAATAGTGAGCACAATTTATTATGTTTTATAAAAAACTATGACATTTTTGTAATATGGGATCTCACCACAGTATTTGGTACTAATGTCTTGTCTACACTAGAAAGGGCTTGTCCGTATAGATATACCTGTACCTATACCAGCAAACCTTATACCAGCTAAAGAAGATTTTGGCTGATTATAACTGCATTTACATTCAAACTTTTTGCTGGTATAAAAATTCCATAAAAAAAAATCATACCTCTAACTGACATTATTATATGGTCAAAAGTTTCTAGTATCTGTCTCTGCTTAGAGGAGAGAAGAGACTACCTAATTTTGTGACGATTATATTGTGTAGTTTAGAAAATTATAGATTAGCAAAATTCTACTCTGCTAACTAATTAAATCCAAATCTTAGAGTCGAGGTTCTAATACTGGAGACCCTAGCCCTGGATATCAGCAAAGTGGTTGGGTATTCTGTGTAAAAATTGTGCAATAAAATAAACATATTTGTTGGAAAAGAGAACAGGGATAGGGGGTTCTGTAGTGGTTTTCAAAAATTAGAAAAGGAATCATTAGTTTAACATCTGCAGTCAACATTACCTTAACTTTTGGCCAGACTTTAGGAATGGGTGAGCCTCATGCACTTTAAGATTTTGCAAACTAATTGGAGTTGTTAATGTAGTGTTGTGTACTTTAGTTTATCTTTTTGTGCAACGGTGATTCAGACTATTTTGAACATCCATATTTTTTATGCATGTGTCTGAAGTAAAAGTTTTTTTTCTCCTGCTGATAATAGCTCACCTTAATTAATTACTCTCATTACAGTTGGTATGGCAACACTCATTTTTTCATGTTCTCTGTGTATATATCTATCTTCCTACCGTATTTTCCACTGCATGCATCCAATGAAGTGGGTTTTAGCCCACGAAAGCTTAGGCTCAAATAAATTTATTAGTCTCTAAGGTGCCACAAGTACTCCTCGTTCTTTTTTCTGAAGTAAAAATGTTTTTCAAAGAGAAGCCTGTGCTTTTCACATACCACACAAGCAAAACTGACAGAAATAGGTGCCCTGATGTGAATATATTGCATCCCGCCCAAGTCACCAAAAAACGAAAACAAAACAAACAAACAAAAAACAGTGTTAAAGGTACAGTAAGGCTGCAAAGCCTTGGACTTAAATGTTAGGAAATGCCAGAACTCAGGTTGTTGGTGCAACCTTAATTCAGCCCCTTTGTGCATACACAATCTTTATTTACATGATCACATTCTATTTTTTTCCCCATAGGAAATTTTGCACTGGCAACCTTAATTCTGACATATCCTAACTTTTGAATGCTTGACTCTGCAACATTAATGTTCTTTTAACTTACATTTATTTGGGTGTTTTTGTTTATTTATTTGTGGCCAGATTAGAGGGGAGGATATACATTTCCTAAAATTTTGAAAAAGTGAAAAAAAAAAACCCCAAAATTTCATCATGTGGAACCATCCTGACTCCCTATTCATGGGTCATCACCAGGGTTGGAATCTTTAGATCCACAGCAAATTCTTCTACCATTTCAGACAACAGAGTAACTGGTAGCCATAGAAGCCCAAATTGTTTATATTTGGTGAAATTAAAAGCTATTGAAAACAGGGTGAAATGGAAAGTTTTGAGCAACCTTAACTATAGGCATCACCACCTGCATCATCTACAATATGATGCATCTCTTTTTTCTTTAGAATGTTTTCCCCTCTTCTCTCTCCCTCAAAATTATTTCTTAAACAGAATGTGAATGTAATGGTGTTCAAATCTGAGTCAAATTTCCAAACCTGTGATGCTTGAGTAGTTTCAAATTAGGCAAAAGGAGTCAATTTAATTTATGAATTTATACCTCATTTGTTCCTATGGTGTCCATTCATCCATTCCTAGTTTGATGAACTATACATGAAGCTTTTCCCCAAATTACCCTCACCAGTCCATCAAGGTGCTGAGTACTTCCTGTAAGGAGCTGAATATTAGCACTTTGCAGGAGCTGCTGATCTTCTCATAGGTTTGGGTCTGTGTGGTAAACGAGAACATATTTCTCTAATGAAAAAAAGATGTAGTGACAAAAGAAATTCGCTTTTAAACAAACTCCTGGAGACAGTCTAAGAGAAAGTTGTTTTTAAAATGCAGGCATTTTAAAAGGCTCAGAGGAACAACAACATATTTTAAAAATCTTACAAAACTCTGAAGAAAAATTCTTTTGGGATGGTGGATGGAATGTACTATTCAGCTTCACCACTTGCAATTAAAATCTAGAGTGCATGCGGTGAATCTATAAAAATGTTCCAGGAATGCTTATGGAAATCATCATTCAGCCTGTGATACTCCACAGGCGAAAAAAAACAAAGAAAGAAACCCCCCCCCCCAATACTACAAGTTGCTCCATATGGGCAGACTCTCCCCGTCCCCAGACCATTTAATTCCAGCAATTAGCAGCATAGCGTCCTGAGAATGTAAAGTTGGCTGGGGGGAGGGGTTGTGTGAGAAGAGAGAAGCCAAGGAAATTGAGTGTTAGGCTTGATCAACACTTAAAAGTTTTATCAACATAGTTATGTTGGGCTTGGGATGTGATATTTTACCAACATAGCTGTGTAAACCCTACAGCAAAGGGGGCCATATAAGTCCCATATGTATATAAATAGACTAGCGCTGCAAGGAGCTAAGCCAGGCTACAGAGCTCTGAGCAGCTTGATGCCTACACAGCACCAGTGTGAGGATTTTAACCATTGTGTTTATCCACTTAAATTATCAAAATCTAGCAATTGTACTAAACAAAAGTACTTCCTTTGTCTTCCTCATGCATTATATAGAGGTCATTAACATCAGAGGCCTAGGTCAAATCTAAGCCATTATTATGTGCCTAGCGAAAATTACTTTTTTAATGACATGCCATATATAGTGCAATCTTCATCTCCTAAGACTTTGATCCCGCAAGTGCCTCTGCAGCAACAGACTTCTTTGCCCAAACTGTCAGTGGGGCTCATCAAGGGTGCATGAGTCACCCACATAGAGGTACTTGCCTGATTGGGCCTAATAGTCTATAAGGAGCAACAGAGGGTCCTGTGGCACCTTTAAGACTAACAGAAGTATTGGGAGCATAAGCTTTCGTGGGTAAGAACCTCACTTCTTCAGATGCCATAAGGAGTTTGTGTCTGATCTCTAACATATTCAAAAAGCCAGACAGTCAGCTGGTGTAAACTGGTGTAGCTCTCTGTACACCAGTTTACACCAGCTGACGATCTAGCGCCTTGAATGCCCAATTTTACATACATGACATTTGCTAAGAAACGTTTGACCTCTTTGATCATTATAACTTTTATACTGCGTCTTTATTCTTTCTTTTTTTTTCTTTTTCTTTCTTTTTTTTTTTTAAAGTGCCTAGCCAGCCAGCTCTCATTGTTACAGGAAAAGAGACACCAAAAGAAAAAGACATCCAGTGAAAGGGGTTTTATTTAATTCTCTCTCAGTGAAAGAGTGTATTGTTCCACCTCCAGAGTTTATTGCTGGCTGTGGAGAAAGGAGCAAATGACTGAGTAAAGGCAAAGTAGATGAATGGGTATTGAACAGGGGTTTTCACCAAGGCAAGAACTGGCCAGATAAGAAATTAATTGATTTGTGTCAGAAGATTGATGTTATATTTTAATATTCCAATGGTGCTCACTTTATCTGGATGCCTTTCAGTACTGTTTGTACTTTGATTTTATCTTGAATTGGGCCTTTCAAACAGACTTTGTAAACGCCCAGGGCAACAGTTGATTGTCAGCTGTGATTACGTTTAATTAGTAGAAATAGGGAATTTGCCAATTCTTTCTTCCCCCCTTCCCCCTAAGTCTTAGCTCATCAAGGTTTTTGTGTGTGTGTGTGTGTGTGTGTGTGTGTGTGTGTGTGTGTGTGTGTGTGTGTGTGTGTCTGTCCGTCAGTCTTTTGGGAGGTAAAGAGGAAAAATATAGTATCATTATTTGCATCCCTATGTTCTGAGTCACATCATACTATCATACGCTTTATATAAATTGTTAAAATGACTTGATATAAATGAAAAAAAAAGAAAAGGATACAATACCATATAGTTAAAAAAAAATTTACCTCTATCCAACTTGGGCTGTTATACAGGAATATTTCCCTAACATACAGAGAGTAAACTGATTTTCCCTCTTCATAAATCTAAATACAAATGCAGAAGTAAAGAAATGTGGATCAACAAATAAGGTGAATTTGTACTATTTGTACTATTTGTACTATTGCTACTAGTCATTTTAGTAGATTAAGGGCTTGTCTACATGGTGAAATTTATTGCCATAATGATACTGGTATAATTTTACTACCATTACAGTAGTGGTATAACTATAGCGGTACAATTATACACATCTAGTTCTGCTGGTAAATATCTGCATGTAGACTAGCCCTAAGTGCAAGCATGTCCAACTGATAGCTAAAAGGCCCTGATCCAAAGTCTGATGAAAAACAATACTTTAAGGTCCAAATTTAGCTTGAAATAAATGGGTGGAATTCCATAGAAGTCTCTGGGCCAGATAGATAAATGGGTTATATGTGGGTGTAAGTTGTTCAGAAAATTAGTGTAAGCGAATATGAGTAGCCAAATATTGTCATCGATACTGATTTGGAATGCACAGTTCATACGATACCACGTGCAAATAATGTAATAGCTGATCTACAGGCACAGTCATGGTAACTAAATATGCACTTATAGGTATTCAACTGTGATAGACCTCAGGCCTCCTTTTCTTTAAAATATGGCTCTCAAAGTTCACAAGAGTTATTTGGACAGAACTTCGCCTTTACATATTAATCCTTACTAAATATGTTTGAATAATTAATTGGTATGCAAGATCCATATATATTTATTAATATATTAAGGGGCTGCCCTTGCTCTGCTGAAGTCAATCACAACATTCCCATTCACTTCAATGGTACAAGATTGGGCCCTAAACGTGTAAACGGAAACGTTAATTTAAAGCATTACAGCCTATTTTATTTTCTAAGTGCAAGGCACATGGGATAAATGAAAAAAAATCATTGATCTTTATGTGCAATGTACTGGAAGTTTAGTGTTGAGCTGCTATGGTAAGGTACTAATTAGAGATGACAAATTAGCTATACTATTTAATGGCTCAATATCATATTTATCACAGAAGAAGGCAACAATGTATCAAACAAAACCTTTCTGGAGATTCTGGACTTGAGTCATCTCTCACATTGATGTAAAGCAGGAGTACTTTCATTGGGGTCAATGGAGGTACACTGACATAAAAATGGTGAGAATGCAAATCAGTCCCGGGGTATTTCATTTGCAGCTTTTGAATAAATAAGCTTGGAAAATGCTTGCACTTCCATATTTCCTTCAGATATCAAAGTATCACATATGGCAAGTGCGTGACATCAATTAAGGTTGAACAAAGAGGTTGGAGTTTGGGTTTAGACTGTGGCAAACAGCCTCATTTTCTATTTCTTTCCCATTGTAAACATCCCTTCTATCTCATTTGGCAGCTGTCATCATGGTATCTTGTTTCTGGCTCAGAGGTCAGAGGAGTATCTCCATCTGGAGGTGCAACTCCCATCGCTCTTCCATTCAAGGAGCTGAATATGCAGCATTGCCCCTCTGGAATAAGATAATTTGCACATATTTGTTATAAAATTTCATAAAATGGACGCACACAACTATAAAACATAGCTTACAAGACAGAAGGCTCAATTCTCAAATCCGTGGTACCAGTTTTATACTGGTATAACGACACTGACTTCAGCAATGTTACACTGGGGTAACACTGGTGCCATGGAATGGAGAAAGAGGACTAGTATATACTCTATAGGCCTGATTCTGTCTCACACCAGTTGTAGGCTCTGTAACTCCACTGACTTCAGTGCAGTTATTCCTGGTTTACATCAGTGTAAGTGAGAGAGGAATCAGGCCCTGTATTTCAAATGTTGCAAAACTAGACAATTTTAACAGTGTTTTCAATGAGCAGGTTAATAAAATACTAGTGACAATTGTGTGGAAACCGACACTATTTAATATATTGAAAATAACCCATTTTGTAATTTAATGTTTGAGATACATTTTATATATTTCCAGCACAAACATCTTCAGTAAGGTGGCCCTAGGCTTGGAAATTCGTATCAATATCCTGAGAGGAAAAAAAAGTGCTTTACAATCTCCTTTTAAAAGCACAAACATGAACATCTGAAAGCCAGAAAATTCAAAATTAAAAGACCCCCCCACACTTGAAAGGTCCATGTGGGCCATAATGTTTTTTTGGTTGTTTTTCCTTTTTTTCCCCACTAAGCTCTTTCCCCCCTATATTTTAATATGTTTTTAATAAACACATTGGGCCAAAACCTGATCTCAATTACACAGATATAAATTCATAGTAAATTCACTGTAGTCAGTGGATTCACTCCAGGTTTACATTAGCAAGAAAAGAATGTAGTTCACTGACTTTACAGAAGGCCAGATTGTGATGCCCTTACTCACATTGAGAAGTATCTTACAGAGGCCCATTGAAATCAATGGGACTACTTGCAAATTAAGGTACTACTCAATGTAAGGAAGAATATTTCAGTCTGGCCTAGAATTTGGCACTTAATATTTTTTTCATTTATTGAAGTCACCCAAGTGAATATGGTGTGGAACACCACAGTAGTTCTTCGTCCTTAGAACAGGAAAGGTTTGCAGTAACTCTTATGCCCCTGTATAGGAAATGAGAGTTGATGTTGACTGGCCCTGAGTCTTCTCTACACAAGTTAGGGGCAATGCCATTGAAGTTACTGGTGTTACACCTGAGGAATCAGGTCTTTTAACGGCAACCATTCTAGACTGCTTTTTTAGAGAGGCATTGAATTGATGTGGTCCTCAGGTGAGCTAAAATAATTCTGACCAACACACCAAAATTTAGCTTGTCTCCAACAGATAAAATATGTATTTGAGACAGGTTGGGAACTTTTCCTGCCTGCTCACAAATAAATCCCAGCTGTAGGCTGCTAAGGAAATCTGATAACACTATTTCATTTACCACATTACACAGAAAAAAACCTGCCTTTTGCTGATAATTCAACAATTAGAATTTGCCACAAAGGACTAAATTAGTATTTTGGATTAAATTGTACCCCCTCCTACACCAGCCCAGTTTCAATTACAATCTCATTACAAAAGTCCAAGGTTTGTATTTAAAAAAAAAAATGCTATAGGCATGTAGTATGACCATACTGCTGTGTGAGGCAGAGCTGTTGGGTCTGCAGAATACCATAGCAGCTTTCAGACGTTGGACTGGATCAAGGAACTTCAAATCCCCTGGACAGTACTTTAGAAATACGTCAACAAATAGCTTGAACACTCAGGACATTTATCTCACTGCTTCATTGTAGTTGTGCAAATGTCAGAATTCTTTCCCCCCAGCAGCTCTCTGAGGCAAGTAATAATTTAACAGCTTGAAAATGAAATCAGGCTGGTACTCTGAACACTGATGAAAGCAATGCCAGGGTGAGAGTAACAACAAGCAGCAAACTCCTTTCTTCTGGTCATGATTTTAGTTTCTTTAGTGTTCCTTCATTGCTTTTTTAAAATGAAAACCAGTTTTTAACTGAACAAAATCCACATTTGTTGAGGTTGTGTATTTTGAAACAGAATTCACTGTGCTCTTTGTCTTACGACTAGCTGCTTTTTATTTATTCATCATACATTATATAAGGCCACATTTTCCAAACCATCCTAAATTGCCTCCATCATGCCCTGAAATGTCTCCCTGTGCAAAACCTTTATTTGCTGGTACTAATGGACATACTGTATATACTTACAAAATATATTAACAATGCGTACAATTATGTATACAAAACTATGTATTTTGATTGTGTTCCTCTCTTTCACTCTTCATATGTTGCTTATCTTCTTAGATTACAAGCTCTTCAGGTCAAGGACTGTATTTTCCTTTGTATGTATGTGGGTGGGTGGGTGGGTGGGGTAGGAGGATATCCCACTTTTTAGCATGACCAAAATACAAACAAGTAATGCTCATAGCATTTGTAACTGTATGCAATTATCTATTTTACGTGAGCAGCGTTTGTGTGTGCAAATCTTATGGGCAGCTAGAAGCTAGATTTAAAATTTAGGCTTTGTCTACACTAGCACTTTTGTCAGTAAAACTTTTGTTGGCCCTGGGTGTGAAACCCTCCCGCAATCCCCAGCCAACAAAAGTTTCGCCTACCAAAGTGCCGGTGTGGACAGCACTATGTTGGCGGGAGATGCTTTCCCACCGACATAGCTACTGCCGCTCGTGAGGGATAGTTTAATTATGCCGGCAGGAGAGCTCTCCTGACAGAATAGAGTGGCTACATGGGAGACCTTACAGCGGTGCAGCTGCAGTGAAACAGTTGTGCCACTGTAAGGTCTATAGTGTAGACAAAGCCTTAGTCCTGTAACATCTTATCACATCATTTTCTGTAGTTTAAACCATACTCTGCCTGCTTTCTGGTGTTATTTAAGTCTGTAAAGCATTTCAGGACAAAATGTATCTAAATGTAAAATGTAGTCGCTCTATTGGAGGCTGGCAGCACTTAGAATTTTGCAGGATTAGGCCACAAAGCTGGGCCCTGAGCCTGACATCACTCATTTTACTTAACGTTAAGCACATGTATGTTAGCAGAATCAGGACCTTTTGTAGTAGTGCATTGAACTGGGACTGACAAATCTATTTGCCTTATTGTTTTTCCCTTCAGTGTTACCATACCCTTATGTGCTTTTCAGAAAGTGTGTTTTGCTTGGGTTATTTTAAAAAGAATATCATAAATACAAACAATTAAGAGCTGGAGCCTAACTTGCCATGCCAGCACTATGTGAATTTAAACTAAGACTGACCTTTTGTTAAGGCTAATAATTAAGTTCTTTTGTTAACTGTAACAGTTACTGCAATACTACCTCAGGGAATCATTGTTAAAACTTAAGTGCTGCTTAATGCTTAAAAATGTGATGAGCCTCCATGGAACTATGAGAATTATACACATTTTTGCATCAATATGTTTTAAGTACAAATACACTATCACTTTCCCCCTACCCGTCAGAACTGAATGAAAAAAAATATCCCTACCTCTCTCTAACTACAGTATTGCATATTATTCTAGCTAGGGATATGGCATGAGAAATGAAATAGGCATATGCAATAGGTTTAGGTTTATGCATACATAGAAACTCTAAGGATTCATTTGAAGTATATTGAAACTTACACTAAGAACACACTGGAATTAAACTGGAGATGATACTTTGCTATATGAGACATGTAACAGGAACTGAATATTAACAGATCTGGCCTATACTTTGGTCAGTCATTTATCTGGCAGAACATAAAAAAATACTTGTGTAATGACTAGACCATGTGAGAAAAACTTTGACAGAACTATATTCTGTGGGAATACGCAGCTCTCCCAAAACTGAAATGCTTTGTGAAATTGGAATATTATTTCAGAAGAAAATTGGAAAAAAAATTCTAATAATGTCAAAACATCCCATTTCAACATTTTCAGATTGAAATGTTTTGATTTTTCATTTTGAAATTACTTTTGTTTCTTTTTCTAGTTTGTATTATATATTTTAACAAATGATTTCCCACACCCAGACTTTTCCTTTGCAGCGAATTTCAAAATTTTGGGGTCTCAGTCCTATTTGGAATGAAGTCAAATTTCAAAAACTCAACATCCTTGACAAACTGGAATTTCCATCCTCCACACAGCTCTAGTAATAAGAGCTTTAACGGAGAAGTTGGTGATGATGGTGGATTGGAACCATCTGTAACCTCATCAGAAGTGAAAGAAGCCCCATTGTTAAACACCTAAAATCCAGATGGACAGAGCACTAGAAAACATACTGTCGGGAACAATACAGCACATGAGTAGATGAACTAATATCTCTCTTCCCTCTCTTACTTCTCTGATTCTATGACACTACACTCTATGTTGTTAAACCAATTGAAATGATGCTTTGAGTGCTCAGCATTGATTTCTAGTCATATAGTTAGCAACAACAAAGTGCATTTTATTACTCATACTCACACTACTGACTGGCACTGGTGGGTGGGACACGATCTGAGTCTTTTAGGAGACAAGAGACCAATTTCTGAGTCTTCCCCTGAGGCCACCATGCAATTTAGAAGTTAACTACTGGAGTAGAAAGGATTTTTCTTGTTTTTTGTTTTGCCTTACTGTGCTAGGTAAGATGACATTTTCCATCAAGGAAAGCATGAAGGCATCTGAAGGTTTCATCTAAATCAAATGCTGAAGTCACTGCAGGGCAAATAAAAGAGCCACGCAAAAGCTTCAAATCTTGTTTCTGTGCTCTTGTCACCTCTGTAGAAGAAGGGGTGGGGAAGAGAAAGGTGGAGGGGGGCGGGTGATGAAAAGGAGAAAGTACATTACACAGTGTTTGCTCCAGAGCCTGTTCTTTTAAGCCAGGCTTTTGGCATATTTAGCAATCACTGATCAGCATGCTATAAAAATGGATATTTATGACACCAGCTTCAGTCGGAGGCTAAAGAACAGAGCACATTGTAATAGAAAGTATAATGAACAGGCAACCTTGTGAGGCTCTTTGTGTAATTAGGGCTTACATTCACAGTTTATATCCCAGAGACCCCCCCCCATCCCCCAACATGCTATAAAAACTCCAGGGCCCTGGGGGTGGGGAGGTAGGCTTGGGGATTCAGCTGCTGTGCTGCAGGTTGCAGGGAGCAGCTTTGGGGTTCTGTCCTGTGTGTGTGTGTGTGTGTGTGTGTGTGTGTGTGTGTGTGTGTGTGTGTGTAAATCTAGGGGCTTCTCTGTCCTGTGTGTTTGTGTGTGTGTGTGTGTGTGGGGGGGAAATCTAGGGGCTTCTGCCCTGAGGGGCAGCAGGGCTCTGGGCTTCTGCTGTTGGGGGGGGGGGGAGGGTCTTGGGGCTTTAGCCTGATGTGGGGTGCACCAGGGCTTGTGGCTTCTGCCCTGTGGGTTTTAAAATATTTACCGGAGCTCTGCTCCGGACAGCTCTGGCTGAATTTAAGCCCTGTGTGTAATGCATAAACAACACATACAAATGTACAGAGATTTCAAGAATCCATTAAGCTCTGTCAAACTAGAGAATGCTTTCAATTTTCATGACATGGAGAATTAGAATAGCCAGGGGAAACCTTCCATCCATAGGCCAGGAAGTTTGACTTATAGTTTTGTGTTTGTAAGTACCATCCTGGTTATCATCTTTTGAACAAATCCTATTAGGTTCACCGCTTCTTGGGAGAAAGTTTCTCTTTTAAAAAAGGGCTCACTTGTACCTTAGATGTACAGCATCATGTCTGGGATAGCCTTCCTGAGTTGCAATGCCTGTTGGAGCACCCTGGTACTTAAGGGGAGTGAACTCATTGTTCTACCTCTTAAATACAGTATGTGTGCGCTCAACTCTGTGGGGCTCTGCTGGTTGGCATCATCCCGCCTCACTCCTGTTGAGGTGGCTACCAGCACTACCCATAAGCAGAAGTTGTGCTCAGGTGCGCACAAGAACTGCCATTGCTGCTGAGCCCTGCATGGGAGAGCAAGGCGATGGGGAAGGGAAGAGACTATCTAATCTCTCTCGCTCTGTCTTTCGATCTAGGTTCTTGTACTTTGCTCTTCACCATGATATCTGAGTACCATATCAATTTACTAATGGGAACACAAGAAGGACAAGACAAAACTGCTTGCATCTGCCCCCACCCTTTGCATATCTCTATAGGGGCTGTGTATTTATTTTCCTCCTCTCCCCTCCATTGTCCTCACCAATGTATCCTTTTACAACCCTTTTGAAACTTCTAAAGAGTCCCTAAACATTGCCACCTGTCCACGTTGCACAGGTGTGCTTCTTTGCCATCCGTCTGACGAAGTGGGTATTCACCCACGAAAGCTTATGCTCCAATACATCTGTTAGTCTATAAGGTGCCACAGGACTCTTTGTCACTTTTTACAGATCCAGACTAACATGGCTACCCCTCTGATACTTCTTTGCTGAGTCATCTGGCAAGAGGAGAGACAGCAACAAGAGGGACTGGCAGACTGGGAGTGGAAATAGACAGACATATACAGTTTATAAAACATTTAATACAGAGGAGTTGTTTAGGGTGTTCCAAAGGCATATAGCTTGAAGTAATCCAGTGAAATTGAGCAAAGACTATACATTAGGAAAGGTTTCCTAATTGTGAGATCTGTTAGACATTGTAATGGATTGCCAAGGAAACTGTGGAAGCCCCATTTTTTGGCTTTTAAAAAAGGACTTGACAAGCACTGGAGAATATATTGCAGGGAACAATTCTGGTCTGACAGGCGAGTGAACCGATGAGCCAATAGATCTTTTCTATCTTTATTTTCTGACATTCATATTCCATCAGTCAGCACATGGTGTAAGGAGAGGAGTTTTGGTTCCAGCCAGATTGGTGCATTTTACAGATGGGATTGTTTTCAGCAATTACTTCATATTGCCAAGACGCACTTGCACAAAGCTTTTAACTCATAGAACACTAGCAGTTTCCAGACTGCAAGGCCAAATTGATACTAAGCAAAAATGGGCCACATTTTATGGGCTCCTTTCAGAAGGCAGAATACAGCCCATTTTCAGAAGAGAGGGGCTCAGGTTTGTATGCAAACAATGTGTACAATGCAGTACTGCCAACCCCAAACATTCAAAAATCATGAGTCAACCACCCAAAAAACTCATGAGATGGGTTTGAAAGTTGTTAGGTTTTGAAAATAATATTTTTGTGTTAATTTGCCTTATGGCTTTTAAGCCTTTAGGCTTCACATTTTCAAGCTTTTCTTCACAACCATAAAGGCTAAAAACTTGCCTTAAAGAAAAAAAGAGAAAAGGAAAGAGAGCTGAAAATTCTTACATAATCACATAATCTAGGCTTTAAGAAAAACATCAAGTATCATGAGACTCATTATAAAATTGTGAGAGGTAGCAACACTGCAAGTGGAAGTTATGGATGTGCAATTCAGGTATCTGCATGCGCAAAAGACTATTTAGAAGCCAAACTAGCCACTGGTACATGAATTTACATGACTTGTAAATGCAATCCGAGCTGCAGTTTTGGTCACAGGCCTCTGACTTCTACTATGCTCCCTACTTCTTGACCTGTGGAGCTGCAGAGGGAGCAGAGGTGTGCTGGGAGGCAGGAGTAGATGCAGGCTGAAGGGATGCTGAATTGACTGAGATGTGGGGCTACGAGGGGCCAGAATTAATTGATGGGGGGGCTGAGAGTACAGGAGGGCACAGATTAATTGGCATTTGTATTTTTGGGACATTGACTCACACTAAAGAAGAGGAGCTGAAAGCCCCTCCGCCCAGCTCTAACCCTAAATGTACAGACATGTATTCTACTTTAAAACATCCTTGTTTGTACTCCAAAATGCTGGTAGATGCTATACTGTGAGGGATTCAAAATCCATATCCTGACCCAAATTTTGCCAGTTAAGCCTATCTCTAGTTTCTTTCTCTTTCTTTCTTTCTTGGCTATCGTTCTACCAGATTTATCTGCAAGGCACCACAGTGAGCTGAAAGATCGTAGGAAGCTGGCTAGAGCTGTGTCTATCCAAGTGGTTAGGACAACCATTTGAGCCAACATCAGCAGAATGTTTACTGGTTTGTTAACATGAAATACCAGGCTGACAGGTAGTATTGCATATTTCGAGACCATGGTAGCCAAGGATAAATGGGGTATGGTTGTTATTTATAATCTCCAATATTTTGCCAATTTCCAGAAATTCTGGACTGGTTTATACTCAAAGAATATGTATATTAAACAGCCTACACTTTCTTGGCAAGGCCGGCATTTCTCTGATAGCATATAATCCTTCAATTATAGGGTGGTACAGGGGACAAAAAAGAAGGCTGGAGAGTAAGTCAAGACATCTGGGTTAGCAGGTTGGAAATGACTCCTGCCCTAACCTGTTACCAGACAGCATTCCAGTGGAGCTTTTCCAGTCTGAAAGAGGTCTATTTCCTAAGTCTTGTGTAAGTCCTAACCCCTGTGCAGTTGTTGTTCTATTCATTTTACAGCAATTACATACGCCCAAAGTTTCCTAGTCTCACTTGTTTACCTTTTTCAGATTGACTCCACTCCACTTCTGAACTAGCCTGGATACAAGAGGGCCTTACCAGGCTTTTAAAAACACAATATCTTTGGGGGGGAAATGGTGAGATTATATAGGGAAACCTCTCCACAGAGGACAAATAGACCATCTCCTTAATTAAGATTTTGTGTTCATAATCCCACCTCAGGCCCTCTTCACTAGCAGGATCCGTCTGTATTTTTTTCTTTTTTTCTTTTGGAAGGTTGTCTTCCTGCCTGGAATATACTTACTATTCCTGGAATATACTTAATTCCCTATGCAAAAAGGAAACTGAATACCCTTTAAACCTAGCTCTCCTGATGGACCATATGAAAATTACTGAGGGTGACTGTGCATAATATTAGAGATTTCTCTTGTGGTGGCTATTTTGGGCTCCGAGTCTATAAACACTTAAGAACTTACTTAATTTTAAGCATATGAGTCGTCTCATTGAAGTCAATGGTACAATTCACATGAGTAAAGTTGAGCATTTGTGTGTGTATTTGCAGAGTCAGGGTTATAGTACATTTTCATTCTGTAGAGGCTCAGTCCAAGTCTTACTGTCAATTATGGATGGATGAAGTAGTCTGAATAAAGTAAGAACTGACCTGTCCCTGTATCAGAGTTGGATCCACACCTTTTTGAGGTTTGAAAGTTGGACTGAGGCTTTGGTTTTATTTTAATTTTCATTACCATATATTGGTCCCAGGAACAGGAATCAGAAGAACTGAAATATTAGGAGAGAGGCTATATTTGCTGTACTTCCAACCTAGCTGAAATCAGGAAGCACTAAAAATCTTACAGGAAATGCTTTCCAGGAAGCTTTTCTATCCTTAATGATCCTTAGCCTCAAAAGGTCAGAGGTTTATTTTCAAGCACTTGATATAGCACCTGAGCAATAAAGTTCAGATCCAAATCAAGATCCAAACTTTTCTGGTAAGTACAGAAATAGAGTACTATCACTGCCTACTATGATAACAATTTGTGAGTCCTCTCATGGTGCTGTGTTTTACGATGTAGAAACCACCTGAAACCAACAAGAGTAGCAATATATATGTAGCTAGGCTTGGCCTATTTGTGTAAATATAGTAAACATGGTTATTTGGTACCAGCTATGCCCATGTAGTTTCTTCATATTGTTCTCTTGTGTAAAGAGGAAAAGACACAACATTTTCCCAATTGGAAATTTTAGGATCCAGCATTTAAATTTCAACCTATTACAGATAATGGTGCTAGCCGTGAAGTTTGGATCCACATCTAAACTACCCTAAACCAGAGCCAGAATGTTTGGATCGGAGGTTTTGGCTTAGCTCATTCTACAGGTGAGGCAGGAGGTCACTGAATTCTGGACCGGTCTCTTGCTTAGGCCCGGTCTACTCATTATTAGTATAAATAGCAGGTGAAAGGCCTGAATGCCTGACTATGGAATTCTGTTTTATAAAGTTGGTGCAAAAAGTAATTTGGCAAAATTCAAGTTTCCCCTGGCTTAGGATAGCTGACTATTCCTGGACAGTCCAGTTAATTGCACAGGCAATTTGCTAGCTCATATTTTTATTTCCTGGGCTGGTGAAGCTAACAGTGAGACACATACGACTCCTGTCTTCTCATTGGTGACAACATTACTTTCTTATTAAAATGCTTGAAGATATGATTCTTAAGAAAAATTAACTAATTTCTTGGAGTGCAGTATTTAAAAAAAATCACTGCCTACTATGATAATATTCTCTGATTCATCCGTTAGGGTGTACTGGCCAAGCCTCTTTAAAATAAATTATGACACGTGCCTTTGACAGTACAAAGGCAAGTACTTTCTGGCTATCTGCCACCAGAGAGGAGCATTTCAGATATGACGCATCTCCATAATACTGACACTGCATAGAAATAATACCTTCATCCTCCATACAGTAATTTATATCTCATGCTGGCCTAGTTACTAGTTAAAACTTGTTTACTCCTCATAGTTCTCCAAATTAAACTGTTATTTATCTGATGCTTATATCATCCCTTGAAACCGCTATCAATAACAAGTTCCAGTCCTGTGATGAATGTTATTTTGTAGCTGTTGTTGTTGATGGATAAAGTTAATTCCTCAAAAAAACAGCTTCATTTTTCCTGGCTGAATTTATTTCTTTTGCAGTACTGAAGGAACTGTCACTTACAGAGATGGGCAAACTGACTGGAAAACACCTTAGCAGGTCCTTCCTATAAGTTTCCTTCCTACCCACTTTTAAGATATGTGAAATTAAACTTCCAACTAAGACCAGATTAGTACAGATCTTACAGAACCATCCACTGGGAGGTTTACCTGGGGAAGATGCTGCGTGGAAGGAACTAGGAGAGTTCTTATTTAAGACTTGGTAAATTATAGGATACTTACACAAAGAGCTTGATTCTGATTTTACTCACTCCTGTACATTAGGAGTAACTCTACTGAAGTCAGTGGAGTTTATCAGTGTAAGTAAATCAGAATCAGGTTCAGTGAGTTCACCAATCAGGTGGGAGGCATCTGCTAACACATTTAGCATCTGGCTGGTACACCATTGCTGTTTTGTGAACCAAATGTTTGTTGTACAATTTTTTACATTTGAGGTACATTCTGGGCAAAAAGAAAAAAATAAAATAGCATAGTTGGGACAAACTCTTAATAAGCCTCCCGGATGCAATGATTTACAATAGAAAGGCCAGATTCTCCTTTCATTTCTGTTGGGATTTCCTCCGAAACCTTCTCCACTCAGCAGACCCAGAACACCTTGTTCAGTTCTTGGACAATACTTGATCCAGTTCTCTGGGATTCAATAAACTCAGTTTGACTTCTGATTTTATCACTCAGGTTCCTGTATTTGGCATACAGCAACGCTATGCTGAGGTGATCAGACTCAAGTGTGGCCGGTGCGTATGGGTCCTCCGACACGTCCAAAGTTACACAGAAAACCTCTTCCTTTATATACATTTACACATCTCATTGCATTTTCTATACATTGCATCACACGTTTTTGTATTGCAGGGGTGGGCAAACATTTTGGGCTGAGGGCCACATCTGGGTGGGGAAATTGTATGCAAGGCTGGGGCAGGGGGTTGGGGTGTGGGAGGGAGGGAGTGCGGGGTGTGGGAGGGGGTGCGGTGTGCATGAAGGGGCTCAGGGTAAGGGATTTGGGCAGAGGAGGGGTGCGGAGTGTATGAGGGGGCTCAGGGAAGGGGGTTGGGGTGCAGGAGGGGTGTGGAGTGCAGGAGGGGGCTCAGGGAAGGGGTGCAGGAGGGGTGCATCAGGAGGCTCAGGGAAGGGGGTTGGTGTGCAGGAGGGGTGCGAGGTGCAGGCAGGGGGCTTAGGGCAGGGAGTTGGGGGGCAGGGGGCAGGCAGGGTTCAGGCTCCGGCCCTGGCACCGCTTACCTAAAGCGGCTCTGGGGTGGCAGTGGCGCACACCAGGGCTAGTGCAGGCTCCCTGCCGGCCTGCCCTGTCTCCGGCCCTGCGCCGCTCCAGGAAGCGCTGCAGCCCCTGGGGGAGGGGGAGGCGGTGGGCTCCGCGTGCGCTGCCTTTGCTGCGCCTCCAGGTACCTCCCCTGAAGCTTCCATTGGTCGTGGTTCCCCGTTCCTGGCCAATGGGAACTGTGGGGGGGAGGGGGAGTGCCTGGAGGCAAGGGCAACACACGGAGCCCTCTGCCCCCCCGCCTGGGGGCTGCAGGGACGTGATGCTGGCCGCTTCTGAGAGTGGCACGGGTCCCGTGGCACCATGGAGGGCCATCCCGCGGGCCGGATCCAAAGCCCTGAGGGGCTGGATCCGGCCTACGGGCCAAAGTTTGCCCACCCCTGTTGTATTGGCTTGGTTACTTTGCAGAAACCAATCCCTATGCTGCATGCTTTGTTCAGGCTCGACCTACTGTTTACCTCATCTCCACATCCCTAACTTATCTTGTCTATTGTTAGTAAATGGTCCCCAGGTGTTCTCCCTCTTATCTTAGCAGACTCAGACATTCTGTCCTTTTAGCCTACCTACCTATTTACTTATCTTATTTAGCACAAAAAAGCAGTCTGTTTTCAGCCTAATTATCTATTTAATTCCCTAATTCTATCCTCCAAGAAATGAGGCCTCCCTCCCAGTGTAAATTACTTATATCAGGCCAGGCCACAAAGTCAAAGGTAGAAGGAGAAGAATCAGGCCCAGAGACTACAAATATGTACCTACTGAATGTAAAAATGTAAATATGCTTGTTGGATGCAGTTACAGCTGCATCCAACAAACATGGATCTCCCAGAAATCTCTCTTTAATAATGCTTCGTTATTACATACTTTTGTAATACAGGCATCTGGACAAATGGAATTAACACTAAACATCTTGACCTTGACTGGGACCTTCTGCCCAATGTTCTCCCACATTGTCTAATCTTTTCTACCACCACTAGGCTAGAGAGACTCAAGCCCTCATAACCAAATCTCGTGGGATTCTATATCCCTGTGCTTCAGCACTTGTTTCAACTTCCTTGGTCTTCCTAGTGTTATCAAATGGATGCAGGTACTTGACTAAGGACCTCCAAGGCAGGCTACCAAGGCTATCTAAACCAAAAGCAGGAAAGGACAACCCACATGACACCTTCCGTATACCACAACATCACAGACTCTTTCCCTCAATATGGAGGGTTAATGTGCCATCCACACCAACCTTCAACCATAATGTCTGAAGAATGGTGGGAGTTTCATTCCAGTTCCTCTGTGTCTCCCATTCCATGAGGTTCTGATCCATTCCCGCACCAGACCACCAAAGAATGAGTCCCAACCACACCACAGCACTCTGTCACTGAGACCCAAACAGAGTACTAAAGCCTAGTTTAGAGAAAAAGAAAAATTCAGCTCTAAATCTCCTTTCTCCCCTACCGAGCTCTAGTCTCCACTCAGGAAACAAGACAGCACCAAAAACTACAGCCTAAGAGACACCTGCACAACACAGGCCTAGTATTTAAAAAGTCTAAAAGTATCCTGTTGTTGCTCTGGCTGTGTGATGGAGAAAGTGGCACTTAGAAAGAGAATTTTTGTCATGGCTCTTTAGTCTTGCCAACAAGAAGCAGGCTTCCCCTCTGCCCCTGGCATATAAACCAGTGAAAGAGAGAAGGCACTACTGTAGGAAAACTTTGATGAGAAGGTGGGTTTTGCATCGAGTTGCCTATCCAGCAAGCTCAGTAGTTATTCTTATTTCATCTAGCAGTTAGTTCCATAGTCCTAATCCATCTTCTGTTAAAATTATGTCTTCTGGGGTCATAAGCCTTCCATTTATAGTCAATACTTCCCCTTGCTCCAGTGGAATGTGGCCATCTTGAGAGCTCCTGGTCTCGGGGAGGTAGAGGTTCTTAGGTAACTAAGACCAATTCCAGACAGAGTTTTAAAACAGGATGGTGGCCTGGAGCTGGGCTCTTGAGTTCAATAAATGATTAGTCAGTGTTGAGAGCAACAGATTGGGTGTCAATTACCTGTATTGTTCATCAGGCAGGCTGCAAAGTGAGCTTATATCTGTAAATTGAGTTTTACTTCATTTTCCATCCTCAGAGTTCACCCTTTCATGCTAGCATGTGAGAAATTGTACTTGTTTGGTCAACTCATTCTTCATCTGTGCCCATTCCTAGTATTTTTTCCCCTTTGAATTCATAACAACAACATGATGAAAAAGAGGTAGTTGCAACAGAGGAACAAAGCTTGCAAATGATGAGAAGTTAGGACTCCCACTATACTCAGAGGTGAACTGTAATAATGATCACAGCCTGTAGAAGAATTAATCTTGTTGGATCAATAAGAGTGCCCTCAAATGATTTAACACTCTTAGCAACTTTTAGAAGGGCTTTTCTAGCAATCATTCACATAGGTAAATTCCATAGTGCCCAGTACTGTTTCTAGGTGCTTTTCTTTAGTCTACCCACATGTATTTATTTGCAATCGAGAGGCATATGTGTCAGTAAGATAGAGAGAGAGAGAGAAATAAAAAGGAAGGGTGGATGGTGGGAGGGAGGTAAATGGTCTCCCAACTCCCCTTTGAACTATTTCTTTCCTCTGTAGTAGCTGTAAATGTACAGACCATAAACAAACAAGAAACACTAGAGCAGTCTGTTCCACCTACATCTCTGATTTATTCCTGAAATCTCACCAGATGTCTGGCACATAAACATGACCCTGAGCAGGAAGTGCCTGGGTGTTCTCCAATCCTGGTGTATGAAAGAGGAGTCAGGAGGGAGGTGGTAATTAAAATACAAATTCCAAACTGACCCGCCCTTTGTGTTTACAAGGGATCAGAGATAGGTCATGTCATGTCATCGCTCTTTGTTTTCTAGTCAAAGAGAAAGAGAGCAAGACACTGCGTTGTTTTCTATTCCTGCAGAGACAACTCAGGGGTAACCTTCAATATTAACTTCTGTGTATAGCTCAATATCACCTGACCAGTAGCAACCCGTAACTAGGTTGACAGGGTTCACAGGGACAAGGAAGTTTGAATCCTTGCAATAGACACTAAGCAGCTGCTCTGTAGGAAGTTGTTTGAAGCTAGATCTCCTGCCCTCCCTGTCTCCTTCTAGTTCCAAAAACCTTGTTTGATTTCCAAAGCATGACTAACACCTTTCTATAAATGCTGCATGCTGCACCCTAATTATTTCAATTTGAAGCATTGTTTCATCAGATTCCTGTTTACTAATATTTCAGTCAACTACAGTTGCTTACTGCCCAATGGGTATACTAGAGTTAGCAGTGATTTAAGTCATTTCTAGTCAAGCTCCAACTCCTACCTGCTGGGAAAGATTAATTATTGTTGAAATTTAAATCTTTTGGAGGCATAAGATATTCTGGTGATGGGCATAAATATACGAATCTAACTAGATTAGTTAAAAACAGGAGAGAGGTGTACATTTCTCCCCTTTTGTCAGCAAACATTGATATCAAGTCTGAACTATTATTAACATTTTGTATCATTTCCTTTAGACTTGTGTTCGCTAACATTTTAATTAGGAAATCTCCTTCTGTTCCCACCATTGATGCAGCTCCATCAATGGTATCAATGGGCATGAGCTCTAGTGCAGCTAAAATGTCAGAATGTTATCGCCGCATCATTAATCCTGCACTGAACAAGTCTAGACAATGCAGTGGTAATTGGTGCTCTTTCTACACTGTTCCTTTGTGCCTCAGCAACGCAAAGCGGCTAGAAAGCTGTCCTAAAGAGACACAAAAGAGAATCCTTGGGTGGTGAAGAATGGCCAACTGTATGCCACCCACTTCCAATTTGCCCTCCATCTAGGGGATAGAGGGGCAAGTACAGCACTAAGTGCCCCTGCTGATCCTGGGCTGGTGCAGCAGTCCCTAATGTAGGACTAATGTAGCTGGCATAATTTAGAGCAGGCTTTGGGGTGTTCTAAATTATGCTGAGAGCACCATTTTGATCCCAAGCTAGTCCAAGATTAGGGAGTGGAAAGGTGGCTTCTCTTCTCCTGCACTTGGTAGAGGTGAGACTCTGTCCCTTTGTCTCCAGCTCATCCTTAAACCTGGCCTGCAACTGGGTCCTGACAATTCTGTATGACATAATATTTGGATTTTTGGTACTAAATGAGATGCTTTGCTTAATATTAATTGGACATATTCCATTGCTTTGGAGAGATTTCCCTTTTGAAAACCCTTTCCCAGACATTTCCAAACCCCTAAACACTTTTTGAATCTCCAGTTTTAGATTAATGTGTAAGTAGTTTTTATAGTATTTCCCTTGTGTGATGGAAGATTTTGCTGGCTGTGTGTTTCAGTGAGACATTTAAAATCTCATCTATAATTTTTTTGAAATCTTCCTCATTTAAGATGAGTTTAATAGCTATGGAATTATTCAAGTCATTTGTTGCAAAGGCTAATTTGCTACCATGTAACGTGCTGAAGTAAAACAGTACATGCCAGCGATGAGAGATTTGATGATTTTCAGGCATAGCACAAATTGTTCAGTGGATTTTTTCTATTCCAAGACATCTTTTTAAAAAATAAAATAAAAAAGAGCTTAAACCATTGGTTTGTTTTAGGCTTGCAACAAGGAGGGAACGACAATGTGACGTGGCGGTGAAAAAAGCCAATGCGGTCTTGGGATGCATTAGGCGAGGTATATCTAGTAGGGATAAGGAGGTGCTGCTTCCGTTGTATAAGGCACTGGTGAGACCTCATTTGGAGTACTGTGTGCAGTTCTGGTCTCCCATGTTTAAAAAAGATGAACTCAAATTGGAACGGGTGCAGAGAAGGGCCACTAGGATGATCAGAGGAATGGAAAACCTGTCGTATGAAAGGAGACTAGAGGAGCTCGGGTTGTTTAGTCTGACAAAACGAAGGCTGAGGGGGGATATGATTGCTCTCTTTAAATATATCAGAGGGATAAATACCAGGGAGGGAGAGGAATTATTCCAGCTTAGTACTAATGTGGACACGAGAACGAATGGATATAAACTGGCAGTGGGGAAGTTTAGGCTTGAAATTAGACGAAGGTTTCTGACCATCAGAGGGGTGAAATATTGGAACGGCCTTCCGAGGGAAACGGTGGGGGCGAGGGACCTGTCTGGTTTTAAGATTAAATTAGATAAGTTTATGGAGGGAATGGTTTAATGGTAAAACATATTAGCTGAGGAATACCGAGCAATAGCAGGTAAATAGTATAATGGCTAACAAGGGTCAGGCTGGAGACTCTTGCCTACATGCTCGGGGTCTTACTGATCGCCATATTTGGGGTCGGGAAGGAATTTTCCTCCAGGGTAGATTGGCTGAGGCCCTGGAGGTTTTTCGCCTTCCTCCGCAGCATGGGGCAGGGATCGCTAGCAGGAGGGTTCTCTGCAAATTGAAGTCACCAAGACACAGGATTTGGGGACTTCATCAGCAGAGTCAAGGGAAGGGTAGGGACGGTTTTGTGGCCTGCAGCATGCAGGGGGTCAGACCAGATGATCATAATGGTCCCTTCTGACCTTAAAGTCTATGAGTCTATGAGTCTATGAACCTGTTAGCTTGGGCGCTTGAATGTACTGGATCTTGACCAGAACATTACTCCTCCAGCTGGCACACACTTGTTTAGAGAAAGATGAAGTTTTCTTCCTCCAAACAGACACCAAACTGCGCCATCAAAGGTGATTAGGAACAAATCAGCTGCATTCATTCACCTGCTAATGAACTCTTCAGTGTATCTTCTCCAGCATTAAGCATGCAAAAAGGGGCAAAAGAGGGACAAGTGCTGATCCCTATGGGAAGCTTGTATAGTTCTCATTGTTTTCAAGTCAGTGTTTGCCAGCTGAGCTGCTCAGAAACAACCCAACACCTCTGAGAAAATAGCAGGCATTGGCTGGATGTTCAGTCCTGTCACTAGCTCCAGGAGCCCATGAAAACAAATGGAGCAAATAAGCTCTCCAGTCGCTCCCCAAAAGCACCAATTTGCCACGTTGGGTATATGACAGATGTGGAGCTGCTGTATAGCCATTTATGAATACAGTATATTGACTTGGTTGTTGAGATGTTTGCTATATGATTATAATGGGTTAAATATTGTGATGTTTACTGTAGGACTATATTGGGTTAAATCAACAGAGCTATTGGGAACACAAGCAGGAAGGGAAACAATGCTCCTGATAAGGCACTCCACAGTAAACACTTGAGGTCATTACAGGATAATGATAGAGCCATTGGTACCTTGGAATCTGGCTCAACCTTCTTCTGAGCTCACCGGACTGGTTTGGTCCAGAAGGCCAGGAACGGACAAGAACTAAGGGCCTTTTACGGGGTTACAGGGACTCTGTCTGTACAGAAAGGAGGTAATTGTTGGGGAACTGTTCAGACTGAGGCAGGCACCTACTGGAGTGTCTGAAGAAGCTTGGGCTGCCTAGGCCACCATCACAGGATGGCAAAGCTTTAGGTAAGATGGATTTTAAAACAAACAGTCAGGGCCGACGCTTCTATTTAAGCGACCTAGGCTCTTGCCTAGGGCGCAAGGATTTGGGGAGGCAGCAATTCGGCGGCGGGGGGGTCTTTCCGCGCTCCGGTCTTCGGCGGCAATTCTGCGGCGGGTCCTTCACTCGCTCCGGGCCCCACCGCAGAATTGACGACGACGACCGGGAGTGTGGAAGGACCCCCGCCTAGGGTGCCAAAAACCCTGGCGCCACTCCTGCAAACAGTCTATGTGCAGGTCTATTTCTCAAAATGCTTTTCCCCCACTGGTAAAATAAACAATATTTTGATTTTAAGAAAGCAGTGTACTGGCTGTATTCACCATAGGTCACAGACTCCCAAAAGGAAGATTCTCAGCTCTGGAACTCTGTCAGACCTGCAGGGTAAGTACTGTTGATACACAGGGTCCCGTAGCCCACTGCATGGCCTAGGAGTGGCCTTCCACCATAGGAGAGGTACAGGCAAAGGTACAGTGTAGCTCATCAGGTACACCTGATGAGCTACACTCAGAGAGCTCAGGAAGGGGACAGAGGTACAGCATGCCCTGCAACAATGACAGGTGTCATTGGCAATTTCTCAGGAGAAGCCCATGAGCAGAATAGCAAGGGGTGTGACGAGGGAGTAGCGGATTAGGATTGAAGTGCATTATTGGCAGGGCTGTGTAGGAAGCTTGTATATAATGTCCATGCACACTGTGCCAGGTTCAAGGCAGGGCTACTAATTCTTCTCCTTGTTGAAATGTAAAAGGTCACTAATGAAAAACAAAACCAAATAAACAGAACCCTTCCCCAGAAAAACAAAATGTTTTCAGAGCAGGGAACCCAGCAATTACTCTGATCATCACTTAAAGCAATGAATCTTTCTTTGGTTCTACTCCCAAATCCATACAAATCTTAAGGTGTCCTTGACTAGCTAAATTTTCATCTGCAGGTGGTAGGGTGTAACCATCCATGAGGGAAAAAAAAGCAAAAAAAAAAAGCCCAAATATCTGTGGCATAATGGAGTCTTCCTTTAATGTACTGGAGGGTGTGTGTGTGTGTGCGCACGCTTTCACATTGCTATCTAACAGTAGGCCCACAGAGGGGATAAGGGACTTGCTGTTGCTGCTACCACCTAAGGGAGATCTCTTTTGGCTCAAATGATAGTTAGAAGACTGTGGTTTTGGAACTGAAGGACGAAGACTCTAGACCCTAACCCCCATGTGTGAGATTTATCATCTAGCCATTGTGTCTTGGATTTTTTGATTTTTTTTTTACAGCACCCCTCCCCAAGTCTGATATCTCGACCTTTGTCCCTATGAAAACAATAATGTTTATTACTGGCTTACATGTTTGGGCCTCCCAAAAATAAAACCAAAACTTGTAATGGCAGCAAGCCTTGTTTTCAGGTGCACAAGGAAAAGATGAGATAGATTGTATTTGATGCTAGTGGTTGGACTAGATACAATACAACTTTATAATGTCTTTTGTGTAGACTGTCTCCTAAATTGCTTTATAGGGTTAAACAATGCAAATCAAGTAGGTACGAATTACAGAAAATGATTGGTGATAATACACAGCCTAGGATGTGCTTGGTGCTTCCAGGCATATGAGAAGGCATGGTCCCGGCCCTGAGGAGATCACAGTCTAAGGGCATGTCTACACTTACTGGTAGATTGGCACTGCTGCAATCGATGCAGCGAGTGTCGATTTAGTGGGTCGGATGAAGACATGCTAAAAATGGACGGGAGAGCACTCTCCCATCGATTTGTGTACTCCACCTCCCCGAGAAGCGTAAGGGAAGTCGACGGGAGTGCATCTCCCTTCAACACAGCGCAGTGTTGCCACCGCGGTAAGTGGATCTAACTATTTCAACTTTGGTTACGTTATTCACGTAACTGAAGTTGCATAAGTTAGATTGATTTACCGTGGTAGTGTAGACCAGCCCTAAGGTTAGACAAACAGACAAAATTGAGAGAAGGAGAGCAACGAAACAGATTTTCTATTCAAATCAATGAGATTCACCCTGGGAAGCACAGGGGAAAAAAAAATCAGTCTATAAGGGAGACTTAAAAGTGGAGAAGGTAGAAACCTTGTGGATGTGCTCAGGGAGGTCACATCATGCATAGGGGCCACAAGGAAGAAGGCATGAAAGTGATTGTTTGATAGATTGAAAATTAGGCAGCCAAGGGTGATAACATCAGTGAAGTGCAAGTGGGGTGTGAAGTGAAGGAGGGTGAATGGGGGGAAGAGAGATTTATACAGAGCCTGGAGATCAAGATCAGTTAATTTCAGCCAGTAGAAAAAGGAGAAATTAAAAATAAAACCCAGAGGAAAAGACAGGATTTCAAATGAAATTTAATTGGAGAGTCAATAGGTGGGAATGAAGGAATGAACATGTAGGCTTCCCCAGATTTCAGGAGCTCAAGAGGAGGGGACTTACACCAACACTAGAAAGATTATGGAAAGTGACAGAAAGGCCTTGTCTATGTTAGCTTTTCTTCTGTAATATTCCCCCACTCTTGCAATCCCACTTGTGGTAGCAGCAGTGAGAGGGCGAAAGTGGAAAAGGTGCCAGCAGCTACCAGTTTTAAATGTCATATTATCTAGACCTGCTTGGAGCAGGGTAAGATGACCTGGGGTGAAAATGCCAGAAGCCAGTCTCTGCTACCACTGCTGCCAGGAGTGGAGCTACACCAGTGGGAAATTTTAGAGCTACAAAGGAACCACAAATATTAGGGCTAGAGTCACAAAGGAACTTAGGCATCGTGATGCTGAGTGTTGCCACACACAAGCTATGAAATATATGACTCTCTAGGAGTTCAAGTGCTGCAATTTTCCTGTGTCTACAAGGCCTTAGTTGAACTATTTTCTTTTGTATACAAAGCACTAAATGATGGAGGATGAATCAGTTCAACCCAGAACTACCCTGGTCACACTCTACCACAGGCAGGTGGGGGCTGCATGATTTGCTGGAGTCTCCTCTGACTATAAATGTATTCCTTTATTTTGGGCACAATTCTACCACTCATACTCATGATACTTTACTTCATGAGTAGCCCCATTGACTTCAATAGGATCCCTCATGAAGTAAGTTACTATTTGGTGTGAGTAGTAGCTGCAGTATCTGGCCCATAGCTTTTTTACAGGTCTCTGTTGAGCCCTATGATAAATGTAATACTTGAAACGCCTTATGATTGTGACCTTGACATGTTTTACCGGGGCCACTGTAACTCTCCCTTTATACTAAGTAATGCATAAGCTTGGATTGCTACAGTAGTGCAAGTACAAACAAACAAAAGCAAACAAGGAAAGCACTACAGCTCAGCATCTGCTGTCTTTTTATATGATTGTTAGGAAGATCTTGGAAGAGTGCATAAACAAAAAGGACAGAGACCAATTACTCAGCACACATACTGAAGTCTGGTTGAGTTTAATTAGCAGTGAACTCCATGACACCAAGGCATTTGTTTTTCAACACTGCTGTCATTTACAATCTGAAAGGGTGGAAAAGGCAGAAACAACAGCTTTGAGAGAGTCCGTCTCCAGCAGCACAGCAGGAAGTCCATAATGAAGCCTCATCAGCCATTACACTGTTTAAGTGGCACAGATTGTGGACTGAGGAGTGGGTTGAAGGGGGGCACACAAGTTTTATCTCCTTATGGTGTGGACAGGAAAGGTATAGGCCTTTCCCCATCTCATATAGCGAAGAAACAATGAATTTCCATGATTTATTTTAGCTTGTGGAACTTTATGCGACCAATTTACCATGCCACCTTTGCTCACATTCCCTGAGCAGCTTCAGAGAGTTAGGGCAGTATTATACCAGCTGTGATGTTTTAAATGTTTAAACCATTAGGATAGTATATTGCCATCTTAAAAGAAAGAATAATTAGATGGAGTACATGCCAACTAACCTTTTTGGCCCTCAACCTATATTCAGTGGCTGATTTCTTATAGGCACCATGGTGACAATGAGTCCTGAGGAGAGAGAGAAAAAAGAGTAGAAGATAGTGGCCATCTGAGGCAGTTCAGGGAGGCTGTTGCATGTGGAATGAGGCCCGAAGGTGTTTGTGTGAAAAACTGACAAATGTGCCAGTGAAGCTGAAGCTGGCACCAGGGAAGAGGGGTGATGCAAGAAGAGACTAGACTGAAGTAGCAGGGAGAGGAAGAGTTGTGAAGGGAATTGAAGGGCAGAGCATGAAGCTTGAACATGATATGAAGAAACTAGCCAAGTGGAAGGATTCAAAGAGGG
Source organism: Chrysemys picta bellii (assembly GCF_011386835.1). Lineage (NCBI taxonomy): Eukaryota > Metazoa > Chordata > Testudines > Emydidae > Chrysemys > Chrysemys picta. Next base: position 96,183,681 of record NC_088796.1, read on the forward strand.
ATGTAAAGGAGAAAAGGAGATGATCGTGGCAGCCAGGAGGGCAAGGCAGGAATTAGGGAGGCTGGTAGGGAGGAGGGTATGGTATTCAAGGTGGGAGATGATGGGTGGATGCAAATGAATTGTTGTTGTCTGAACAGCAAGAAGATTATGAATCTATGGAGGAAGAAGCAGCAGGAGGATTTGAACCCAACCTGGATGGGTGGTGCAAAAGAGAGGGTAAAGCTGAAGATGACCCCCTGCCCCTCAGGCCCATAACCTGAGAGAATGGTCATGTTTTCCACAGTGATAAAATATTGGGGGAGTAGAGGGAGTGCAGGAGGGAAGATCAGGAGTTCAGATCTGGCTGTGTTAAATTTAACATGATGGTGAGGCATTCAGGAGATGTCAAAGAGACAGGTTAAGATATGGGATTGGATTCAGGAAGCCAATTAAGTGTGGGAAGACAGATCTCTGATATATTGGCATAGAGATGGTAGTAGAAACTATGTGACTGGATGAGATCACCCAGCCAGGTGTAAAGGGAGAGTAGGAGGGGCCAACAACTGAACCCTATGGTATCCCCCAGAGTGAGAGAGGAGAGGAGGAGCACCCACTGAAAATTATAGAACTGACTTCATTACATCTCAGGCATAGTGGAATTACTCCATTTATTCTACAACTACTGCAGAAAAGAGATCTTCATTAAATGCTTGCATTTGTGACTTACCCAATGTCTTTAAATTTTTGTCCTAGCTACCCCTGGAAGCTTTAGAAATAAAAACAGAATAATTCACCTAGGAAAAATCATCAAGTTGTTAGAGAATATATATATAAAAAAATATCATTCGCTATGTAAAATCCTAATAAATGTCTTGCACTTGACTGAAAATGTTTTGTATTATTACCAGAGTCCACATTCCATCACTAAGTCATATATCCTAATAACCAAGTGTACAGCCTTCCGGACCAGAAAGGATTGTAAAACTCAGACTTTTAATTGTTATGGTTAGTAGAATACACAACTTTATATGCTGTATACAGAGTATCACAACCATCTGCAAGAAGAAAGGAGTTTAGACTGCCAGATCCTCAGGCCAGGGATTTGTCATTTGTGTTGTGCTTGTCTAAAGACACTGTGATAAAATAGCATGTACACTTATGGCACCACATAAATGTATAAAAATAATCATTTTATTGCATTTTTAGTAGAGAGATTTTTCTCCAGAGACTGCTGGTTGTTAAATAGTCAGACAGTCCTAACAGAAATGTACTACTATGGTGATTAAAGAGACAAGGTGGGTGAGGTAATAACTTTTACTGTACCAACTTCTGATGGTGAGTGAGAAGCTTTTGAAACACACAGAGCTCTTTAGGTCTACAGTAATGTCTCATTATGGGAGCATCCTTTTTAGTAAATCCACTGCTAATGAAAGATGCTGGATTCACAGCTCTAAAGACTGCAATCTTCTGATTTTTCCATTGAACAGTGGATATAGAAGGAGGATAACTTCCCTCACACTGCCCCATTAACGTGTCTCACTCTTCACTTGAAAGATACTTCTAAGGGATAAGAGGGACGTACAGTTTCCCCAGCCCATTTACTCTTTGGATTTTTCTGATGAGACTGACAATATGGGTGCAACTACAACTAGAATGGGTGGTTTGGGGATATTGATGCCTGTCCACAAGCAGGACTGAGACCTCTTATTCATTGCACATAAGCTATTGAACAGCCATTAGTCACACACTGGCAACAATAAGGTTTTAGACCAATGTTCTGACATACATTAGCAGCAGCTCCCACTGCAAAAGGTAATGTGGCCTTAGCCTGCTGCACACCATACAGCTGCATAGCTGAATTATTCAAAAGCAGAGAACAGCCTTTAGAGGATTCCAATTACAGTGTCAAAGATCAAGAAGGAAAGAAAAATTAAATGGTGGCAAAACAAAGATTCAACAGCATAATACTGAAATATCACAAGCAAAACATTACCTTCCTCCTTATTCGGATAATGGAATTCAGACACAGGACAAAGAAACAACAGCAATGGGTAATACAAAACATACGTACCATGTCACATAATCCAGACTGAAACACACAAAACCATTGGGTTAGCATTGACGACCATTCAGAAGACAGAGCTAGCGCAGAATGCTTGGCAGTATGAGTTGAAGGGAATACACTATTGATACACCCTTTTGTGTGGCAGGGCATATATGCTAAGGCTGGTGAATGCGGCACTATGTTGCCTACCCTTCCACAGCCCCTGGTGTAGGGGTAAGTTGGGGTTGGGAGGAGAGTGCCAAATGCAGGAGGGGAATGGCCATAATGCTTTGCATTATGGCTCTTCTGGGCTAAAGAGCAGCCCATAGGCAGGTGTAATGAGGCTGTTCTAACTTATGCCAGAGGCTGCATGATCTCCTGGAGCAGAGGATGTGCAAAGGTAGATTAAAATTGTAGTTGTCCGGAGGATGACAATTCTGTTTTGTGACAGCTTTTGAGGTTTCAAAATTTGTTTTAGCTCTGTATTGGAAAGAAGATTTTTTTTTGAATGTTTTAGTGCAACAGATTTTTGTTTAAACAGCTGTTTTTGGATCAAAAAGCCCAGATTTTAGATTCAGGTCCCTGTGTCTCATCACAAGTATCCAGGGCGCTCTGGTCACAATTCCACACAAATACTTAATATAAACGGATCCATTTTGACAAATCAGCGTATTTCAGTAACATTTAATTGAGCTGAAAGTGTTCTGATCAGCTTGACTTAAAACTAGGAGTCTCTCAGGAAGTATACCACTGTATCTAGGCCCAAGTCTCTAAACTGTACTAATTCAATGTATTGGCTGATCCATAAAACCCTAAGAGGTTGGTGAGTCTCTCAGGAGGCATACCACTGGATCTCTCATTAGCTGAGAGACTGCCTCCATAGAGGGCCAATCAGAGGGGGGGCAAGAGGGCCATTTGGCCTGGGCCTCAAGCTCAAAGGGGGCCTCAAATTTAGACACGTGTTAATTTTTTAGCATTTGATAAGTTTCACAACTTGTTTTTACGCACATCCCTATCAGACCAGAAAAGGATTTGTTAAATAAAAAAAAATATTCAAATTGTCTCTTTTTCTTTTTTTTTGGTGCCTTATTTTGTTTTCATGCATCGTCATTTTTAATTTTTATTATGGCTAGGGGCCTCAAAAGCTGGAAGAGGCCCGGGCCTCTCTGGACCTCTGAGAGGGCCTGCCTCCATGTCCATGTGCCACCATTAGAGAGACAAGGTAGGTGAGGTAATATCTTTTACTGGACCAGCTTCTGTTGGTGAGAGAGAGAAGCTTTTGAACTACACAGAGCTCTTCCTCAGGTCTGTGTAAGCTTGAAAGTTTGTCTCTTTCACCAACAGAGGTTGGTCCAATAAAAGAGATTACCTCACCCACCTTGTCTTTTTAATATCCTGGGACCAACGGCTGCAACAACACTGCATTTGCCACTGTGGCAGCTGATGCCAGGCAGGGCACTTTGGCTGCCAGTCCCTGGGTTTGATTATCCAGGCTTGGCATTCTCGATGGAAGATCCGAACCTCACTTGCCCTCTCTTAGCTAAACCAAATCCAAATGTATTTGCCATTTCCATTCTCTGGCTTTTCCCTGAGAGGGTTGTATGTTGTGTAATAGTGAAAGTGTTTTTCATAGTTGACACTGGTCAGAATGTTGCATGCTATTCTTATTAATATTGTTTGGTGAGCAAGGGCTCTGAGTCTAATCCTGCTCACCAATAATTGCCACTGACTTCAATAGGAGAGGGATTGGTACACAGAGGATGGCGGTTTTAAAAAATAAAAAGCAGTAATAATAAAGCATGGGGTACTGAATTGATAACACTAAAAGATTGCTAGGCTTAACTAAATATACTCTTAACATTGATAAAATATGACCTAATTAATTTGATGAGCAACTGCTTTGTTAATATCTATTAGATTATTAACCCAACCAGCTCTTGAATAATCATTTTTGAATTTTAATTAAAAGTTTCTCAAATTTCTCCCACATGTATATTTCCTTCATTTTTCATGGCAACAATTTCATATTTAATCACATTTGCCATATTCAGCGAAGCTGAGAATGATACCTGAGGTAAAACTTTTCAACAAGTCACGACTAGCTTGATTGCCAATGCATAAATAAGATGTTGTAGCCTGTCACCTCTACCACTGAAGCCCTCAGAAGAATGATGAGTGATATAAAGATTTGAATCCACATGAACCCAGATACAATATTCTAATTTAGACCTGAAATGCTTTGTTATCAGACATTCATCATAATACGAGGGAATACCTAAGGCCCTGATCCTAAAATGAGCTTCATCCACGTTGAATTCTGCTGAAGTCAATGAGTTTCAGTTGTACTGATCTAAATATGCACCCACACCAGTCATTTTGAGCCTGACCCTAGGTTCTTTCCATTACCATCACTTCTCTTGCCAGTGTCATATGCAGTAGTACTGCCTGATAAAATAGGACTACAAGTCATAAACAGAACCAGCAGTTGGTGTAGAAGGCACATGTAAGGAGGAAGATGATAATGATGAAATTATTCAGTCATTTAGTAGATGGTGCTTAACCCTGGTGTCTTGGACAAAGTCCAAATAAGATAATCACAATCTCTCTACCCAGATTGCCCTGTTCATTTAATTGGATGAGATCTCTCTCCACTTCCTGTGCCAGATTGGTGTGAAGTGTGGTTGGCACCATTATAATTGCAATCACGTTCAAGTGACTGAATTTCATTTCTAGGAGAAACTCTGCAGGGATTTGCTGTTGCTGGAGTATGGACCACATAATTTGTTCCATAGTTTGTAATTTTGTGAAACGCTCTGAGGCTTATACCAGGTGCTATATAAATAAATGCACAGGAATAATAATCCTTGAAATGTAATCTGATTACACAAAATTACTGTAACTGATTACTTTAACAACCCTGTAAATGTGTCAGCTTGTTTTATAAATTCATATTTTTGTGGCAATGTTGAACAGTTTAACAGAATTTAATGGAAAAACGAGCAGTCCAAGAATTAGGACATTTGTTTGAAAGTTGAAAAAATTGCAAAGTCGTGCAATTTAAGCTTGTCAAATAAAAAAGGATAGATGGGAAAGGATGGGGAAATTGTAACCTAGAGACCACGTATTATTGTTCACTATGCAGAACAAAGAAGCAGGTTGAGGACCAGGGTAGGAGGAGAGCAGAGTCAGAAGAAGGTCAGAGCCTTCGTTTTACATCTCATCATAAGGTTGGCACGTCCAATGGCAGAGCACCCCAGCACTCTGGTGAGGCATTGGTAAGGTGCTGACTCTTAAGTGTCATACACTGAACCCATCAATAGCACCCTGGATTTTCTCATGCAAACAACAAACAGCATTGACTCTACTCACCTTGTCAGTTAACAACCCAAGGTGTAGTTAGCTCCGAGCCAACAGATTACAATAACAGCTTACATTATGCAATGCAATCCTGAGCAGTAACTTGATTACAGTGTGGTCTGAAAAATAATGTGGAGCACATTATTTTCCCTCGGTGGGCAAGCTTGTCTTTCTGTGCTAAGTGTGAGTGCCATGGTGCCCATGGCCTCGCTGTGCAACTCCCACCCATATGGTGCAAAACTAACTATCAATCTGTAACTGATCCAATTAAGGATCTAATCGTCTTAAATTGTATGAGATTATTGTATGAAGTGTGATTAAGGCACAGCATTGATAGGAAGGAGAGGTGAGCTCTTTGGGGAAGGGACCGTTTTTAAAAATGTTTGTACAGTGCCTAGGATAATGTGCCCTTGATTCTGATTGGAGTCTCTAGGTGTTACTGCAACAAAATAAATAACACTAATCATAATAATCAGGATTTAAACCTCAGATTTGTGATTGCCCAAAGTCAGTCACTTACCTTTTTTGTGACTCTGTTTGGTCACCTGTAAAATGAGGACAATAAAAATACCTGCTGCACAGGGGACTAGACTGTTACAGGCCCTTGCGGGGTATGTAGGGGTGAGCAGTGCACAAGGAACCTTCTTCCCATCCTATCCCTTGTGTTCTCTGAAGCCTGAATGCAGTCCCTCTGCATGGGGGAGTGCCAGGATTGTTCTCCCTGGGCACCCCTAAGAACGGAAGGAGTGGGGAGGAGGTGTTTACCCTGCTCACTCACTGCCCCTGCCCTCTTCTCCCCTCCCCGCACACTGGCTAGCAGAAGGGATGTAGCTCCTGAAGGAGCTTGAAGGAATTCTGCCACACTGCAGCAGAATTCCTTCAACAGCCCCTCCAGGGGTGGTTTACTCCACACTGGCACAGGCTGTGCCTAACTAGCATGTTAGAGCGCAAGAACGTTATGTTAATTCACTAATGTTTGCCAAGTGCTTTGAAATCCTCTGGTGGAAGATATTCCAGAAGCACAAAACATCCTTAATAATTCTAGATTGATTATAAAAACTAAAGACTAGGATTCCAGGTAGACATTAGCATCCCCACATACTTCCTCATAATTCACTTTTGCCTTTGTTGCAACTGTTTGGAGAATTACTTTGCAACCATTGTACGAAACACATATGCTCAGCAAACTATAAATAGAAGTCAGTCTGTCAGAGGTCCTTTAACACATTCATTTGACTAGCTCCTCTCTGACAATTTGCTCAGCAATGTAGATTACAAAATGAATGATAAAAATATCTGAAGAGCGCCTTTGTTGTCTGATTTTTTTTCATTACTCCTTAATAACCTTTGAAGCAGCATTGAACAGCATTCCTGTTCTGCCAGGAATTCTTCCATTACACGATTAATAATTATATTCTGGCTGACCTATGATATCATTTAGCATTTCACCTACAGTGGTTTATTCAAATTTGATTGTATGATCATTACACTGCACAGACACAGTCTACAGCTTTTGCAGATAATTTATCACTCATTTGAGCTAGTTTTGCACTCATTTGCTTCATGGAAGAGAGACAACAGTTTCTCTCAGTGTTTTTAATGACTGGCTATATTAATAAGAATGCCATGTGATACTCCAGACATTATGACCATACATCATTTGCAGGTCCAGATCACCCATTGTCCCAGAGAAATGTGTTAGATGGGGCAGGACAACTCTGAGGTGAACTTCCTCAAATTGCCATCAAAGTATCCCCTTAAGGGAGCAGGAATTTGGAGCCATACAGTATTTGAAGATGGTAAAGTCTCCCAACACTGAACATCTATCCAGAGGGATGGAACCCCTAGATCTGCAAAGAAAGGAGCCATCCACATGTAATGATCATCATCTGCCCATGTTCTCCCCCTGGCATCATGGCTCCTGAAGGAGCAATGCTGTCATCATGCAGTTGCTCAGCAGCAGACACAGTGGGAATTAATGCAGCTCTGTGCAGTATCAGTTCTCTCCTGGATTTCTGTAGGGAAGTCCAGAGAGGGGGGTGTAGGCCATGGTGCAATGAAGGAGGGTCACTTTGCTGCTCTGCTCCTGCTATTCCTGGCACTCCTCCCTTCTGAGCAGGCATGGTAGTGTATTATACCCACTTCTTCTGTCAGTGTGTAAACAGGTTAGAGCAGGGAATTGCTATCTGTATGGCACAAATACAGTATAATACAGAACTACATGCATATACATGTCATATAAGGGGTAGGCTGTAAACTGGACTGCATATCCACATAGAGGTATAAGGTGAGCAAGAAATCTTCCTTGTGTCCATTTCCTGACTACCTGGACCTTGGGTCCAGGAGTGCATGGACAAATAGAAACTGGGCAGCCCCTGCTCCCCCCAAATAGGTATGTGGGGAATGGATGGAACCTTGGCTCTGCACCACTATGCAGGTTAGCAGAACTGAGCCTGTGCAGGGAAGGAGAGGTAGTAATTTGCTGCTGAGATGAGCCACAGATTTTGTAGTGAATATCTAGTCATTTATGTGATATTCAGACTTTGCTATATAAGTTTTGTAACAGATCACTTTAGCCACAAGGTATTGTTTCTGTGCCCTGATTGGATGATTCATGGACTACTCCCCCCTTTGCCTCAAATGAATTTTGTTTCATTTCCTAAACACATTTCTTTTCTGATTAAGTAATGTTTTGAAATTTTATTAAAAAATTGTTGTATGAATGTTTGCAAACAGCAAATAACAAAGGGGGTATGAACAGACCAATTCACAGCATAGTTTTGAATTCAGAAAACTGAACAGATTTTTACACTAGGAATTCTGGAGCAATGTCTAAAGCCTAGATGTTAGTTGAGAATTGACTGACTTTTTCCTTTGACCCCATTCTTGAAAGTAATGCTTTCGGGAGGTGTTACTTTTGGAGATTATAGTTGCAAGGTGGTATTTCAGATTGCTCATGCTGTAGAAGTCTGGGAATTTTTGCTGTTGCTTCTAACACATAAAAGAGGTCATTTTGATTCTAGCCTCTCTCTGCTGATGGCCAATAATAATAGTAGTAAATTGTGTAAAACTATGGACTGTGCTGCTCTTTGATAAATAGTTATTGTAGTCTAAATCCGCTCCATTTTGTATTAGTGACCCTGCCAGAATGCTGATATTTTAATCTAATCTTTTATGGGCAATTAATTAAACACATGGCTTTGGAGGCCATTTGATTGTACTGCCTTGCTGTACTTGAGCAATAGTGGGATACCATTAGATGGGATACTTCCATATAAAACAAGCAGCACATAGTTCAGGTGCTAAAATCCTGCTCTTGTATATTTTGTATTTGTGCTGGGGCTGTGCATATGGGTACTGCTGGAACAAAATGTGTCAGTATTGCATGGGCCATCTTTCCTGCAGAGAACCATTATCGTCCAGTATAACCAAAGATCTGGTCTTTTAAAGTTATGTTCACCATCTAGAAAGTGAAATACTAGGAACAGATTGAATCTCTCGTTATTTGGCCTCAAATAACTCTGACACTTTGTCTACACTGGGAAACCGATTTTAAAACTGGTTGGTGCCAGAGGCTTTTGGTCAGAAGAGTGATGAGGTACCATCTCTGACTGATAGCTGCACTCAAAATTCCCTAGTATAGACACAGCTATACTGGCAAGACTGTGCAGCTTTTACTGATATAGCGTGTTTTACTCAGGGAGGTGATGGTGAGGCTAAACCGGCAACAGTACTGTGTTGCCAGTGTATGCTGAGTCCATAATACTACGAGTGCTTTGCTGGTATAATATACTGGCATTAGCTATACCACTAAAGCACTCCTAGGGCAAAACAAAGTTGAGGCCATTTCCAGACAGCAGTGCCTTGTGTGCTCCGCAGCTCTATCCAGTTTTAAAACTGGCTTGAATTTCTGGGATGACTTCCTGTGTGTAAATCAGGCCTGAGGCATTAAGACAGCCAGTGATAACAAGCGCACACACACACACACACAGCTGTGATCTGTGGTGTCTGGGACAATGGGTAGAGTAGTTTTGTATATTTTAAAAGATTCTATTGAGGGACATCACATAGGACTGGTGAAGGCAGAAAAAATTAGACTGGGAAAACAGATTTGGATGGGCTGAAATAAACATTGGCCTGACCCATTCACCCAAGATATTAACCGAACCTCTTTATTTAGAAATTTGAAAAAGTTTGGCTAACTTAAAAGAAAAATAAACAAATAAAAATCCATCTTTGTGTCCCTTCCTAGTTTTGACTGAAGGAGAAACAAACATCACGAGGTAAATAAACCCTGTCCACCCCTTTCTTTGGGGTCATGGAAGTCAGGAGCCTGCAAAGAAGCAGTGCAAATCCTTTGTTCCATACAGCTGAGCATGGAGTTAGGGTGAACGATGCTGGTGGATTTGCAACTACACGATAAACTATTGGACATTCTCCCTGCCCATCTTCTCTCCCCTGCACAATGGCTACTGTTTCCTTCCACATCTGTTATTATTATTTATATTATTCCTGCTCAACGTAGCATCCTAGCACCTTCAAGCTGCAGGAATGCCCAGTGTCTTTTCTCAACCTGGGCATGGATGGGAGAACTCCGGCATGCAGCCTGTATATCCAGTCTCAGCCCACGGATGAAGATTTGCCTCTATTTGGAATCCTAGAGAGAACAGAACGTGTTGTAGATATCTTGCAAGAAATGTTCACTGGAACAGGCTTTCAGATGGAATTTTTGCACCAAAACAATTTGGATATTTCCCCCTAACACTGGGATGCCTTTACCCAAGACCTGATGGTTTTAGCATTCAAAATACCTAAGGTATGTTTTTGAAAACTTATTGATTAAAAACAAGAGAAGGCAGGTTCTTCGTACAATATATGAAATGTCAGCAACTCTCAAACCTCCAAATTCACACATATCACACAGGCTCTTAGCTTAAAATTTCCACATAAATGCATTATAAAAGATCTGAATATATAGAAAACATAATCAGTATGAATACTTAAAATAAGGAATTATTCATAGATTCATAGATTCTAGGACTGGAAGGGACCTCGAGAGGTCATCGAGTCCAGTCCCCTACCCGCATGGCAGGACCAAATACTGTCTAGACCATCCCTGATAGACATTTATCTAACCTACTCTTAAATATCTCCAGAGATGGAGATTCCACAACCTCCCTAGGCAATTTATTCCAGTGTTTAACCACCCTGACAGTTAGGAACTTTTTCCTAATGTCCAACCTAGACCTCCCTTGCTGCAGTTTAAACCCATTGCTTCTTGTTCTATCCTTAGAGGCTAAGGTGAACAAGTTTTCTCCCTCCTCCTTATGACACCCTTTTAAATACCTGAAAACTGCTATCATGTCCCCTCTCAGTCTTCTCTTTTCCAAACTAAACAAACCCAATTCTTTCAGCCTTCCTTCATAGGTCATGTTCTCAAGACCTTTAATCATTCTTGTTGCTCTTCTCTGGACCCTTTCCAATTTCTCCACATCTTTTTAAAAATGCGGTGCCCAGAACGGGACACAATACTCCAGCTGAGGCCTAACCAGAGCAAAGTAGAGCGGAAGAATGACTTCTCGTGTCTTGCTCACAACACACCCGTTAATACATCCCAGAATCATGTTTGCTTTTTTTGCAACAGCATCACACTGTTGACTCATATTTAGCTTGTGGTCCACTATAACCCCTAGATCCCTTTCTGCCGTACTCCTTCCTAGACAGTCTCTTCCCATTCTGTATGTGTGAAACTGATTTTTCCTTCCTAAGTGGAGCACTTTGCATTTGTCTTTGTTAAACTTCATCCTGTTTACCTCAGACCATTTCTCCAATTTGTCCAGATCATTTTGAATTATGACCCTGTCCTCCAAAGCAGTTGCAATCCCTCCCAGTTTGGTATCATCCGCAAACTTAATAAACGTACTTTCTATGCCAATATCTAAGTCGTTGATGAAGATATTGAACAGAGCCGGTCCCAAAACAGACCCCCGCGGTACCCCACTCGTTATACCTTTCCAGCAGGATTGGGAACCATTAATAACTACTCTCTGAGTACGGTTATCCAGCCAGTTATGCACCCACCTTATAGTAGCTCCATCTAAATTGTATTTGCCTAGTTTATCAATAAGAATATCATGCGAGACCGTATCAAATGCCTTACTAATTATCTGCAACCCAGCTGATTACGGCCCAGCCCTGCAGTCATTTCTCACACAAAATCTCCCACTGAATCAGGGCTCGACTTAATTAGATGTTCTATTACATTTTATGGGCCAGATCCTCAGTAGGTGTTAATCAACATGACTCCATTGACATCCTAAGGGGTGGATTTCAGCTGGTGTACATCAGTGTAACTCAATAAAGCTAGGCTGATTTCTATCAGCTGAGGATATGATCCAACATGGCTTGGGATGTGGCTGTTATGGAGGAGAGGGAGTCATTTCCAGAATCCATCAACTGTACAGTGCTGTGTTTTGGCCTCTCCCTTGCTTAAGCTGCTCCTCAGAAAGATTTTACATTCTTAAGGGCATGTAGCACTCCTCATTGAGATTTCCTGTCTGCACAGGCCCTGATAATTCCAGAATAGGAGCAATACTAAATCAGCTCTGTTGTTACTGCCCGATCCTATCCTATAGAATTGCCGATGGCTGTCTCTGCTCCGCCTGCAGCACGTGTGGCATTGTGTAACGAGAGGGCTGATAGTAAGTATTGTTGTTCAGTACCATAGTTATCACCACTTTTCCTTGGGGCTGTTATCAGTGCTCAGCTGAGTCCCATGCTAGATTGCAGGTGATGTTCTTTTACTAGCACATCCTGTATGACACCAGATCTCCCAATAACACAAGCAGAAAAGGTGGCCTGAGAAGTCTTTCTGTGGGAGCTCAACATATTTATTATTATTTTAAAATAGCCCTATTCCTCCAAGACTGTGGGGATGCTTCTCCCCTCGTTTACATCAGTGTAAGTCAGGAATCAGGTGGGGATGAGGGAATGAAGACTGAGTGGGCTGAGAGGAGACGTGTGGAGGATGCAAATTGCTACCCTTCAATCCCATGCAAATTAACCAGAAAGGATGACTCTGCCTTGGAGCATCCACTCCCAAACTTGGCAAATCTATGTTGATCACCAGGAGCTAATTGGTATGCATGTAGGGGATCAACAGAGGGAGGACATGGAAGAACAGGCCCTCCACACAGGTGATCCTGGCTTCCTACAGATCCCAGGAGATTCACTCAGATCCCTGGTAGTCTACTAAATTTGGAAGCAGACGCCCCAGCCTTTTGCATACAGAGGAGAGGAGGAACCCTGCGCTTTCCCCACCCCCACGTTGGTGCTATGGGGTAATAGCTGTGTGAGGATCCTTTGACCCCATCCTGTGGGTCTTTACATGGAAGGGGATGACTTGGACCAATATTAATTGCAGAGAAAGATTGTTGAAAACAGGTGCAACCAGTAGCTGGTGAAACCAGTACAGCAAGCAGATACGCTGCGTCCTGCAGATTTTCTGCATTACGCTCATGTTGACCCTCCATCCAAACTAATCGGATTCATCATGTGATCACTACTCTGAGGCAGATCATTTCTGTTATTTAAAAATGCATCAGGAGGAGAGCTGGTCTACCTGACTGCCATGCTTGCCTCACTGGTATCCTTACTCAATTCATTATCTGGGAAGGAGGTGCAGAAACTCAGGCAAACCAGCTATGAGTGCTGACTCTCCTAACACTCCTTACTAGAGCTGTTTTTTCAACAGAAAGTTAATGTTTGACTTAACCCCAATGTTGTAAATATCCGTTTGGTTTCTTGTTGTCTAGGGCAATCTATTTCAGAAAGAGGAAGTAGTTGTTTCGAACACACTGTACATTACCGACTGTTGTAATAGGCAAGGTGTGTCTAAGATGACTTAGGGTGACTCAGCAGGATGATGTGCTTATGATCATTGATTTTAAAAAGAAAGTAATTCAAAAATGGTTTGTGTCTCTTCCCTGTCTGATTTCTTTTTGCTCCATCCAGCTGTGAGACTGAAAGGGCCTGTAGTAATATCAGGGAGCACAGCTCTTTTCTCTAAATGAATCACTGCCTTGCTAATCACTGCTTGTTCTGAAATCCTGAATCACATTTGAATTCTTGGTCACAACTTTCTATGGTATGTCATCACCTGGGGTTTTCCTTATTTTAAATCCAAATGCAACTCCAGAATAGCATAGAATTGTTTAAAACTTGACTCAACAGTTATACAAGTGCAACCATACTAACTTAACAGGAAATGGATATGTATACATCTAAGGGTTGAAATAGACTCAGTGATGGGAGCTATACATGGTTTAATGAGTGTTTGGTAACACACTATAAAACATTTTAGAGATTTACTAAGGCCTGATGTTCAGAAACGTGAACCCTGAGGTCTGTGTGCATTTTGCACATAGAGCTACTGCAACGACCGATGCTAATCTAATTTGTGTGCAAACAAGTATTTTGCTCTGTTTTGCATATGTAAATACACAATCTGCTGTGCAACAGCAGTAAGTGCATTCACAAAATAGGCATGGAATAATATGTGCGTGCAGTTCTCAGCATTCTGAAAATCAGGTGCTTAATATTTTCCCCAGCTACAGAGGGTTTTTTCCCCTTGCAATTTTACAAGTGAAAAGGAGGGAGTTGGAGCAATTGAGTGTGAATGATGTGATGAAAGATATAGGTCACATTAAGGTTTTTGTGATGGAATGAATGCCTGTATTCACACCTTACATACTATTGTAATAATCTTTGTATAAAATATGCCTTGTCAGGTATCATTTGAAAACTAAACTCACATGATTAAATGTTGCTATACACATTATATGTAAAGTTATAAATATAAGCTGAAGTCAGGTCTCAAATGTGTTTACCATACAACCAGTTTCTCAGAGACAAAAGACAAGCTGATGCCTCAGGTGTCAAAGTTGATGGGCAATCATCTGTCAAATGGCTATTCTTTGGCAAGGAAGTGGGGAGGAACAAACAGATCTGCATCTTAGCGAACAACAGCACGGAATCTCTTTCACCACAAGGCTCCTTGTCTCCGTCCTTACAGCAAGAATAACCCTCAAGAAAGGGTATCTCAAAGGGGACTGGACTATAAAAGTGAGGGGCAAACACACCCCAAAGCATCTCTCCCTCTCCATTTCTTTCTTTTACTTAAGACAACAAAAGAAACAGCCTTTGGGAGCAGATTCTGACTTGAGAATTTGGTCAGCAATGTTACTGGGAACATGTGGTAAGGGATTTTACCTTGAACCAAGTCTAGTTTGTTACGTTTTAGTACTAGGAAGCGTTTTATCTTTATTTCTTTTGTAACTATTTCTGACTTTAATGCCTTATACTTGTACTCAGAGTCTCTCTTTGTAGTTAAATAAGCTTGTATTATTATTTGATTAAAACTAACAGTGTTCTGAATTGTTTGGGTCACTCCATTTAAAGTAGCAAACTGTTGTATATTGTTCCCTTACAGGGGCAATGGACCTAAAACATCTGGAGTGTCCAAGAGAGGGCTGGACAGTGCAGAACACATTTTGGGGGGAAATTCAGGACTAGGAGTACATTGGGGCACCCTGCAAGAAGCCAGAGTATAGCTGGCATGCTGGTGGGATCAGAGTCACTGGACCAGGGCTGTGGCTATACACAGACACTCACAGTGTGACCTGAATGCTGGTAGGCTGATTATGAGTGACCCAAGATGGAAGCTACAACAGCAAAGAATTGGGAGGCACCCCAGGTTGCAGGGCAGGGGTGACAACCCCTCATTGACCTGGATTTCACCCCAAAATGTCATAAGTGGTGTAGTTGGCAGGATTTATACACAGCTTGCAATTGTAACTGAGATTTACACTTTTGAAACTATTACACCAGTGCTTAATGAGTCGCCAAAAAAACAGTTAGTTTGTTGTTTTCTGTTTGGTTATTTCAGGTAGGAGAAATAAAAATAATAAAACATAAATATGAGCACCAGTGAAGAAGCTGTAAAGCCAGTGCTGGCCAGGCTGGAGAAAGGACAGAAAGACAGAGCGTGAACACCAAAAAGGCAAGCTGAGATTAAAGCCAAGGAGATGGAGGCAAAAAAGCGGCAGCAGGAAGAAGCACATGGGCAGAGAGAGGAGAAAGAAGCAGCTGCTCACCAATGAGCCGAAAGCCAAAGCAGCACAGGGTTTTTTGTTTGTTTGTTTTTAAAGTATGAATCATACTGGAAGTTCCCACACTGAAACTTTAAGCAAGTGGGGTTGTACAGATAGCTGCTGGTTCTCCATGTTTTGCAAATCTGACTGTTCCTGCTCAAATCCTCCCAATAGCAGTTCTGCTTTTATGCTGATTCCATGACCATCTCACTCAGTCTTTGCAGGCTGGACAATCAGAGAGAAACTTATGCTCCCAGCCGACAGCTTCCTTATTTATATGCTTTGCAGAGCACCTCCAACAGCCTGGGAAGGGAGATTAAAAGAAAGGCAGGTATTTGAGTAAAATATAAAATGGTTTGTCCTGCTAGGAATTTACTGGCCTCCTATGTCTCTGTGCCTTACAAGGCAGGGCTATTTAGGCCAGACCTATGGTCTCGAGAGGCCAAGCGCACACCTGAGAGAGTGGGGTACTGTGTGGTCACACACTCTGGCTGATTCTTCCGGGAAATGGGCTGTTAATCAGTATTACTGCTTCACCTGTATTTGTCATGCAGTGAACTGATACTTCCTAATTATTCCCTTTACTAGGCAAACCCAGCTGATTCATGATTCTTTTAGAAAAGAGAACTTGTCTGGTGTGTACTGCAGTGTCATGAATCATGGGCTTTGCTGCTTCCAGCTATATTTATCATGGGAGAATGTGTTCAAAGGAAATTGTGAGTCAGCTTGTTTAAACATCATGGCTTTGACTTCTGCTCCCCGGATTGTTTCTTGAAAGGTTTCATGTTTTGCAGATGCAGCTCCTCTAATTTTTCTGTGATCGAGCTGTGAACTCACGAGTCAGCTCTCACAAATACTGCCAAAAACCAGAGACATTTTGCTGAATGTTCAGAGAAGTCTCTATTCCATCACCTCTTTCCCCATCATGCCCTGTTACAGGAATACAGCTCAAATGAGCATACTGTAAGCAAGAAAGCAAATGACATGGGAGGGTATTGTCTATGGCATAAGGGGAATGGGAGGCCAGGTTAGCACGACTAACTGAGGGAATCTGTTGTAAGGTAGAAGGGACTAGAAGAGAGAGAGAGTCAAATGAGGAAATAAGATTTGGTGGATTGAGGCAGGATACCTGGAGAGGGGAGAGCGCACATGGGTTATGGAGAGAGAGAATAAAGGAGGAAACACTTGAGCATGTGCTTAAGCCCATCCTTAGTGAAGCTTGATTTCAGGCATGTGCCTAAAGTCTCATTGCTCTTAAATGAGACTAAGCACATAACTAAAATTAAACAGTATGTTACTGAATCACAGCCAGAAGAGCACCTGGGGTCTGGATGGAAGGATAGAGGGTAAGAGCATGTGGGCCTAAAAACAAAGGGCCCAGGAAAGAGACAGCATTTTCATTACAAATCCCTATTGCCGGGGCTTTCAAAAGGAGTTTTTTTTTTTAATCATTTGGCCAGCACATCCATGCCTCAGTTTGAAATGGATTGGTTTAGTCATTTTTTTGGCATGTAAAAGGCCAAACTCCCCCTCACCCTTTATAGAAGAAAAGATCATTGTTAATAGCTTCAGTTAGTGCATTTTTTCTCCTCCTTTTAGCAAACTGCTAGGGGGTGGGAGTGGGGAAGACTAGCTGTGACTTAAAAAAAAGACAGGCGTTTAATATCGAATGTGGACTAATGCCCTTTGCTATTTGAAATGGTGCTTATCTCTTTATATAGCTGAGCTAGAAAGGGCACAATAATTCAAATAGCTACCGTCCAGCAAACACTATAGATTTCATTGAGATAACTTACTTTAGTGTCTATAGAATCAGGATCTCAACGTATAAAAAAGTTGCCTGTATTATATGGAATAGCTACTTTTTCTAAAGCTATTGTTATATCAATGGCATCTGGCTCCCTGAAGCCCTGGGTGTGAAATGCTTCTATTTATTTCAAATAATTTCATTGACCCCTCCAAGTCTGTTCCCCTGGAGCCATTGAAGTTTTATGCCTTTACAAAGGCATCGCTGTCTTTAAAAATCTTTCACTTTTACTGCTGTTATTCTAATTGTTTCCAGCTTCATCTGTAGATTAAATGACCAAATGAAAGAACAACCATTTCAGATCTCTAACATTCAAAAGGGAATAGGAGACTGCCTGGCAAATTTTGCTCCTGTCTCGGTCTTGCTCCTAGAAGGTCTTGACTCAGTATTTTATTGTCCAGGCAACATGGCACTTCTGTTGATGCCAGTGGGAGAGCAGATGATCCAAACTGGCTGGGGAAATGAGCATCCAAATTTGCCCTATAGTTGAATCAAGGTACTATGATTAGTCTTTCAGGTTGATGTAGGGCTTATAAACGTTATTAATGGGACTCAGGGTTTCCCCACTATATAATTTGTCTTTGATTTAAGTGGGTTCTTTCTCCCTGTTTAATATTTGTTAATTGTATTACCATAGGACCCCAACTGAGATCAGGGCCCCCCATCATGCTAGGCACTGTATAAACACATAGTGGGAGGTAGTTTCTGCTCCCCCACCCCCCAAAGAGCTTACCATTTCCTTTTACCATGTGGAAGAAGAAACAGAGATGGGAATTGACTTACCCCAGGTAACAGAGCAAATCAGTGGTCCAGCCAGGAACAGATCCCAAATCTCCTGATTCCCAGCCCCAGATTGTCTCACCTCTTTGTATTTTTGAGTGAATGTGAATTGGGAGTCATCTGAAAAACTGGAACTCTGTTCCAGAGTTGCAGGGCCCTCAAGGTCGGCCAGTTTTAGGGAGTGATATTTGAAACAATTATGAGTGGAATTCTAATTGTTTCACCTGTGAAACTTGCACAACAAATCCTCTAGACAAAGGATATACATCTCCATCCAAATTCCAGTTTCAGTTATACCACTGAAATGAAATCTAAAAAGTCACACAATTTAATTCAAAGTGACTCTGAATGTCAACAGCATAAAGCAGAATTTAGCCTATACTATATACATTCACATACAAACACTCAAACTCTTTCATATGGATGTGATCATCAGCTGGTAGCTACAAGTCAGAAGTCAACCTATCAACTTCGGAACCTCTGAAAGATCTATCACTAGTCTCCTTCATTAGGTATGTGCTTGCTAAGTATGCTTTAAAAGCACTTATTAAACTTTAGGCATATTCTCATAAATTACAAGTGGGCTTTTAATTGTGGGGTTTCTGCACTTCTCAGGATTGGACCCTCCAATTTCTACCAGATCATAAATCAAGAAAATTTAGAAAAAAGATTTTGAAACAATTTGCAAATAATCCTGGTTGAACTTGTTTTCTATAGGAGATAAATCCAGACTAAACTGAACTAAATTACAATCCCAGTCACACTGAGAATTAAATCACATTAAAAAGAACCTCTGAAGCACTGTACCTTGGACAGCATTCCTGCCACCACAATGTAAACATGGCTGACCTAGTCAGTGAGGACCTACTTCAGAACAGGTTTTAAATGAAAACTGTCATGCCCAGTCCACAGCTCAAAGATATTTAACCTATGTTTTAAAGTGGTTCTATTGACACATTGTAATTGTCAATGAGATGGGACCTAAGTGTCCCCATTACCCATAAACTTGGGGGCATGTCATATTCTAAGATTTGAGCCAAGATTTACAAATGGAAGTAACATGCATTTCTCATTCAGAGATAATATGCCAAACATATTTTCAAATGTGCTACACATGTGCATGGACTCTACTATCTAAAAGGGGTCACTTTCTTATATCTCTGGGATATCACACATCTGAACTGTCCATTCATATATGATATGTATAAAAAGAGTTCATACACAGTATGTATATTTTTATTTAATGAGTCAAATCCAACATTAATAATAATGGACAAACTTAAAAAGGTTTTGAGAAGGCATTGGACAGTTCACTTGTTTCTCTGAACTATCCAAACTTCTGTGTCAGCAAAGGTGATCTGTTCTCACCAGAACATATTTTCTCATGAGATTTCCAGTTCTTTCTGTCAGGACAGAAATAGTTCAGTCTTTCTTGTAGAATTTCAGCACTTCTACTTCCCGTCCTAGACAGAACCAGGAATTGAAGAAGGGTATACAAATTCAATCTAATGGCAGTAAGATAACTTCAAGCGTCTTTGGGGCAAAGGTTCATTTCTTATTTTATCCATTCCAGTTTTCATCCTGTTTTCTAATTAGGAGTCAACAACAGCGGTACCAACTCTTGCAACGCTGTGAGACTTGCAGTAATATTTGGTGCTTTTCTTAAAGTCCTTGACCACTGATACTGAGACCTCAGGAGCCAAATTAGCGATCAACATTATCCAAAAGAGCCACCATAATGTGATTAATTCATAGTTTCATTTACTTTTGTATATATTCATATATAAACAGTCTGACAGGGGAAATATTTAGTATATGTATATATATTATTCTCACAGCAAAATGACTGACCAAGTATTATAATTTTGTCAACTGCAGTTGGTTAATAATGTAATAAAAGCATCCTGATTGGTTAGTAACTTAGACTGATTAATAATTAAAATCACACTGTGTTTTAATTTCATGTGCTGCAAAGAGCCGCAGGAGACACATTAAAGAGCCACTTGCAACTAGCGAGCCTCCGTCTGAGTATCACTGCTTTAGGCCTTGGCATACGAATACACCATAATCTCATATTCTATTAAAAAAAAGTTTCTAGTCTTTGGAGATAAGTTTACAAATGCACTCTTAAAGTTTAAAAAAACAGAATAAAATAAAAATAATAGATTTGAAATTCTTTTAAGATCTCGTGATTATTAGACCAATCTCATGGTTTTTGGGAACGTGATTTTTGAATGCTTGGGGTTGGCAATACTGCAAACATTAATGAGATGTTCCTTAATCCTGCCACTTATGCCTGATACTTCACAGGGATGGATGATACTGAACAGTCTCTAAAAAGACTTAATTAATCAGAGATTGCAATCAATCTGTGCTTTAGAAGGTTTAATATTAAGATTCAGTTTAACTAAGCACCCAAAAGCCTAGATGTTTATCAAGACCCTCAGCTGCATTGTCAGACTGTATTTCCAAAACTGATATAAAACTCACATGATTTCCATAACACTAGAAACGATTCTTAATAGAGCCTTACGCAAAAATGGAATAACTTCAGGATCTTAGAATTAAGCATGAAGCTTGTCTGTGCAGGAGACAGGTTTTTCTCAAGGGCTGAATGAACTCCCTCACACAAACTAATAGCCAGCACAAATCTCTCCAGCTTCCTTTCCAAATGCAACGTGCAGTTCTTTGACCTTGTCTTTGCTAATATGATGCACAATGTACATCTAATACTATACTTATTTTTTAAAAAATTAACACAATTCTATCCCGGTGGAGAGGAAGAGGGAAAGAAAGATCTTCATGTCAAAGATGCCAGTCACCGCACATAATATATTTCTGGAAGGTGTTTGGATACTCTGATGTAGAGGGCTATGCAAGAACCTACGTATAATAGCACAAATTATCATCTTCTTTCCTTACCCTATCAACACTCCCTATCATTTATCATCTACTTTTGGACAGGTCATTGTATTTGTTCTGCGAGACACCCCGCACACTTGTGGGCACTACCTAAATAATACTTTTGCCTCCTATGACAGACAGCTTCACTCTGTACTTCCTCGTTCTAAGCTGAAAAATAATAGAGAAAAGCTGACCCAAATAATGCAGCGCCTTCCAAAAGGTTCATTTTGGAGGTAGACACAGGCAAAGATGTGGATTGTGCTGAAGTGAGTTATGTATTATGGTGCCCGAGCAAACATGTTATTTGTTTATATAGAACCCTAAATGTGCATGGCCGTTAGGGAGGCAGTGTTACCCAGTGGCTAGAGCAGTGGACTGGGATATGAGACTCTCTTTGTGGCTCTGCCACTGGCCTCCTGGATGACCTTGGACAAATTACTTCCCCTCTCTGTGACTCAGGTTCCCCCTCAGTAAAATAGGGTTAATGAAACTCACCTTTGTAAAGAAGAGTTCACATACTACCTGTACTAATAGGAGGCTTAGCCAGGCTCTCTCAGGCAGAAGCAGCTCCATCCCACTCCCTGTCATGCTGCCAGGGAGAGTGGCTAAACATGCCCAGGGAGCTGCGCAGGGAGCGAGGACAGAGAGCCCCGTTTCCAATAGGTGACATGGGGGCAGCGAGAGCGCTGCGGCCTTGGGCTGGGTGCGTGGCAGTAGAGATACTTGGGGCAGTCACGTGTCCTCCCCGTTAGCTTGTGCCCCACCAGTTTGGGGAGGTACTAGTCATCTATGGGTGCAGGGTCTGTACCTAGTCATTGATCCCTCCGGGCCATCCAGTTCCCCACACCCAGCACTTCTCTGCCTTTTATAGGCTTGCCGAAAGAATGACACCCCTCCTATTCTGGAAAGGGGAAATCTATAATATGAATAAAATCCTCCATTTGTATAGTCAAACTTCTGCAATGATTGCCTCACATTCCCCATGATTCAAGACCAAAATTCAGACCAACAGTCTCACTCATGGATGGCAGTTCAAGGGAGCAAGGAATAAGAATACAAAATAGTGACTCATTCATTTTTTGTGCTAGTGTATTGTGAGCCCATATAAAATGCACAAGCACTTTAAAAACATGCCTCAGACCAATAGCCAGCCTGTGACACTAGCTCAGTTATATTAATTTGCTGATGTTTTTAACAATTTATAATAGTGCAGGCTGTGCAATTGTCTATATTGTAACAGCTACCCCCACTCATTTAAAATGAAAATCACTTTTCCTGTTTTTAACCAAGCACATTTGCTATGTGAGAGATGTACCATTGTTCCACACTATGCCAAGTATATCTGGGATACTGATTGGGTTAAGTAGACAGTGCAGTGGACTGTCACGGCCCCTCACAGGACCTGAGCTGAAACAATTTTTGGTGGGCAGAGGCTGCAGGTTTTCTAATAGTTGGCTACAGTGGAAGAGTGGGGGAGGAGAGCGCTGTGTGTGAAGCTGGCTTTAAGTCTGGGCCAAAGTTACAAAGGTATTACAGTGCCTAAGGATGCAGATAAGTGCCTAGTGGAATTCACAAAGGTGCCTAAGCAGGTTAGGCTCCTAACTCACTCCCAGTCAATTGGGATACAAACAGACAGACACACACAAAGTTCAGTGGCCATGTCTGAAGATGTTGGCCCTAACTATTAATATCTGCCTCCACAATGAATTGCAGATATAAAAAATGTGTGGGCGAAATAGTGCCAGCTAAAACAGAGACTCTCATTGGAAGCCATTAAGCCTACTCTTTGTATTGTGATCTCCCGTTATATGTTTCTGAAGAATTATATTATACATTTATGACTCTCTTATTTAGTGGGTTAAGGACAGGAATGAGATGGATGCATATTATTAGTGTGACATATGCCAATTTCCTGCAATATCTTTGAAAGGCTTTATGGTATTAAGCTTATGTATTATTGTGGGCTGGGATATTATGTAGATTCTTTCTGAGAGAGATGGGATAAATATTACAACCCCATGCTTTGGGTGTATTGTTTTAACTGAATGGTTGAGGTCTGATTGTGTTCTATTCCATGGGGGAGGGCTACCACAGCGCCACTAGGAACTAAAGACAGTGGGTGATGATTAAGGCAAATCAGCCAGGTTGTAATTCCCCAGAAAGGTACCACCTCCTGGGGAGGCTTGCATGAATTTTTAAATGTAGAACATAGGTTGTTTTTAGGCACTCTCAGTGTCTATGACAGTGGTAAAGAATCATGGAAAGAGTCACTTTCTTCTAATACCTATCACGGACATTTATTAGAACGAGGATAATAATGGTAGCTAGCATCTCAGTTTCTGCTCAACATTCGCTATCTTAAAAAAAAAAAAAAAAAAAAAAGTAAAACCCCACAGGAAATGTACCCTTGCCTTGGTCCTGCTCACTTGTGTCAATTTAAAATAAAATCTTTACATACATTTTGGGTTCAGTTTTTCAAAGCACTCAACATTGACCCACTGTTGCTCCCATGAAAGTTTACCTTTGACTTCGATGGGAGCAGAGTTAGGCCAGTGTTGAGTGCTTTTGAAAGTCCCCACCTTTACTCCTCAGTTTAAGCATGGTTCCTAAACATAGTAAAATTGTATGTATGGCCAGCTTCTCGGGGCAGGTGAAGGATGGGTTCATTAGCGGAGAGGGAAAGTTGATGTGGAAGTCTGGCATTAGAGCTGCTGGAAAACAATTTCATTTTGTAAAAACTTTCAACGTTTCTAAGTTTGTTTTTGTTCTGCACTGGAACAAAACCAAAACCTTGCTCACATTGTCACAAAACAGAATCAGTGGCATTGGAACAATTTTTATAGTGGAGGGGGGGGGGGTCCTGAAAGCCATTGAACTGTAAATCATCTATATGATGGAAACCACTTCAAGCTAGGAGGTGCTGCTGCACCCTCAGCACCCCTAGTTCCAGCATCCCAGAACAGAATTGTATAACCCCATCTATTTCTGAATCAAAAAGGTCAGGTTTCCAATTTGGCTCACTCTCACTTTAAGTGACCGGACTGGAGAGTTGACTCTGGACCTCAGGAAACTTCCTGTTAAAATAGCCATCAAAAACTGATAGGTCTTTGCAAAGTTTGGCTTCAGCAAAACAGCATATTTAAAGGGGGCGGGGGGAACCACCAGTCAAAAATGTTCTGATCAGCTGCATTTGGCAGGTTGGGTATTCAAGCCTTCTCAAAAAGATGTGGTGGATGGGCTTAGCAGCTGGGAAGGGAACTAGGAGGGTTACCAGATAGCAACTGAAAAAACGGGACAGGGGGTGGGGGGTGCCTATATAAGAAAAAGTCCCAAAAACCGGGACTGTCCCTTTAAAAACGGGACATCAGGTCACCCTAGGGACTAGATGTGGTCCCTCTGTGAGAGAGATGGTAGGTCTTTGGCAACTGGGAAGGAGTGGTATTTGTGGTTGTTTTCTATGTGGGCTGCAGAACCTATCACTTTATAGAGACTTTTGCCTAAAATGTATCGATACCCAAGGATACCTAAGACCCTAAATTGTGATAGCGGTAAGTAAGGACAGTGCTGGTAAGGTCTGGCATTTTTATACCTAAACAATATGCAACACAGGCTAGCTACTACTCCCGTTATTTGTTCATTTTATGGTAATCTGCAGTGGTTTGAATAGTTACAATTCAAAGCGAACCATGCTGTGGGCTGTGAGTACATAAGGGAGAGGAGGGTATTTGTTCTCATTCGATAGCTCTGCCAGACAGATTTGTGGAATGTGATCAATTTTCACTTGCAAATATTCAAACAGGTGAATGGCAAGTGAGCAAAATAAGTTAAGAACCTGCCCCCGGACAGTCTCTCCCCCCCCCCCAAAAGCACTTATTTTGCCCCCCCTCCCCACCGGGAGTTGTGTTGGTGAAAATTCAAGATCCACTGTCATTTTTGTCATCTGTAAATATATCTTTTCTACATAGCTCCGAAGTCTATAAGTCTAATTCATCTAGTTTTGAAATACCTAGGGTAGGCTTAAATAAAAATCCTAAGTTTGAACATCAAACGCTGGGGATATTCAGATCCACATCTGCACTTCATGTCTGTCCTTCATCCTTATAATGGATTATAAATACCCTAGATATAAGAGTTCAGATCCTGCTCTAAACTTTGTGGCTCTTCTACACTGTCTGTGCTTTGTGTGGACACATACGTGTTGTGTCATACAAAAGAACAACTTGAAGCATTTACAGACAAAGGGTTTTTTATTTTATTTTAATTTAATTTAATTTTATTTTATTATTAAAGAGATGACTGATTAGAATCTCCCCTTTGAATTCATTCATTATATTTACGTGGGAACATCAACGTTCTTTATAATTAGAACAAGATGAAAAAAACTGGGATATTTAAAAAACAACCACAAGTTTGAAATGTTACATAGCTCAGCAGATTTGCAATGTGATTAAAAATAATTGGTGGAGAGACAAGGTGCCAAACATACTTAAAAGTAACCAGGTACTTGATAGCTAAATCAAAGTGGTGGAGGAGTTCTATTGTTCTATTATATGCAGCACTAGATGAAGGAAATCTTAATTTCAGCAGCATTTTAGAGTCAGTTTCTTTGGCAAGGGTGAAAGAATTTGGTGGCAGGTTTTAATGAAGCCTAAGGCTTTCCAAAGCAGTAACCCGTCTGACTGTCTCCCGAGTTCTGCGTATAGAGACCTAGGAGCTGTAGAATTCTGAGAACCTGCGCTTCTCATGTTTCACAGCTTCCTTGCCAATAAATCATTCATTGGACATGCCACTTATTTAGCCATTTCAGCAGAACAGCATGCACAGTGCTGCAGTAGTAGGAAAACAAGCACATCAAAATGCAACCCTGAATGCATCTTGTTCCGAGCTGTTCTGTTAAAATGTTTAACAAGAGTTAAAATAGCTCTATTCAAACTGGAACACAGGACTTTGCCTTCTAGGCACAACTGAGCCCTTCGCTATACTTGTATTGTCTCTCCACTGCTAGGTCAGGCTCTACATCACTGCTCTAATTTGCATGGCTGTAAATAGACTTTCCAGTTGAACCGGTATCTGCAGCACTAGCAAGAAAACAGCTGAGTGCCTCCTAGGGTGAATCAGCAGAGGCTGAGGCAGGAGATTCACTGAAACTGCAAGGGATTATGTAAGGGCTGGGGGAACTCAAAGATCCAGAGGTTTGGCTAGGCTAATGCAAGACTTTGGGATGCCTATCTGCATGTGCCTGTTCCTACAGTCCTACTTGTGTGTTTTTTTGTGGGGGGAGGGGGGACTTTTTGTAAAAGAGTCAGGATTAGGATTCCTTCCTTCTGTTAAGAACAGCATGTAAAGAGTCTAGAACACCATCACGTTTATTGGTCCTACAAAACCCAGGAACAATGCTGAATATTCTTGAGCGCCATCTACTGGCACTTTATTAGTTTTGTACATATTTACAGCATGTCTGCTTCATAGAGCTCTTTCCTAACAACTCAAGACTCCAAACCTGCACCCCTATTATCCCTCTGTGACGGGTTGGATCACAGAAACCCCCTTGGGAGCTGCCACCCGATGTGCAAAGACTACCCCTGCTTCTGTTTTCCCTGCCAGCTCAGGACTCCAGCACCCTGTCTTGCTGAGCCAGACACTCCTGTTTGGCTCCAGACACAGATCCAGGGTCTGAATCACTTGTCCCAAAGCTGCAAGTTTACCTGAAAACAGCTCACAGTAGAGTGCTTGTCTTTAGCACTCAGATGCCCAACTCCCAGTGGGGTCTAAACCCAGATAAATCCGTTTTACCCTGCATAAAGCTTATGCAGGGCAAACTCATAAATTGTTCGCCCTCTATAACACTGATAGAGAGATATGGACAGTTGTTTGCTCCCTCAGGTATTAATACATACTCCGAGTAAATTACTAAATAAAAAGTGATTTTATTAAATACAGACAGTAGGATTTAAGTGGTTCAAAGTAGTAACAGACAGAACAAAGTAAGTCACCAAGCAAAATAAAATAAAATGCGCAAATCTATGCCTAATCAAACTAAATACAGATAATCTCACCCTCAGAGATGCTTCAGTAAGTTTTTCCTCAGACTGGACATCTTCCAGGCCTGGGCACAATTCTTTCCCCTGGTACAGCCCTTGTTGCAGCTCAGGTGGTAGCTAGGGGATTTTTCATGATGGCTCCTCACTCTCTCTGTTCTCTTCCCCCCTTTATATATCTTTTGCATAAGGCGGGAACTCTTTGTCTCTCTGGTTTTCCACCCCCCCTCACTGGAAAAGCACCAGGTTAAAGATGGATTCCAGTTCAGGTGACATGATCACATGTCCCTGCAAGACTTCATTACTCACTTGCCAGCACACACATATACAGGAAGACTCACAGGTAACTACAGCCATCTGCAGACAATGGGAGTCATCAAGATTCCAAACCATCATTAATGGTCCACACTTTACACAATTACAATAGGCCCTCAGAGTTACATTTTATATTTCTAGTTTTAGATACAAGAGTGGTACATTTATACAAATCAGATGATCATACTCAGTAGATTATAAGCTTTGTAATGATACCTTACAAGAGACCTTTTGCATGAGGCATATCCCAGTTACTTACATTCACTTATTACCGTATTTTCTCTAAAACTATCCCAGTTACATTATATTGACTTATCATCAAGTTTTTATAAAACCATATAGACTGCACAACGTCACACCCTCCATACCAGCTTGGTTCCTAAGCCCATGAGGTGACCTCTTTCTTCTTCACTGCACCCCAGCAGGCTCCCTCTGAACTTCCCAGATATTTCATTCCCCCCCCCCCCCCAACTCCCTCACACATCACCTCATCTTTAGACGTGGTGGCCAAACATGCTGGGTATGGACAATTTCTCTGTCTGGCCCCCCATTGCTTCCCTATTATACAATATCCCAGCCCTTTAAGGATGGCGATGGGAAAGTTCCAGAGAGGGCAAGCATTATTGAAATCTTACACCTTTTGGAGCTTCCCTAATGAAAGGGGCACAAGCTTTTTGGGACAGCCACAGACATCAATTGCACACACACAATGCCACAGAAAATAAAATAAAAAGGCATAACAGCAGGGGAAGAGTGGGGGGATGCAGCGGTTCTCAAACTTCACTGCATCGCGAACTCCTTACAACAAAAATTACTACTCACCTCCAGGAGGGGGGACCGAAGTCTGAGCCCACAAGCCCCATCACCCGGGGAGGGGGAGAAGGGGAGAGAAGGGAATGGGCAAAGTCCAAAGACTTGAGCCCCACTGCCCAGGGCTGAAGTCCTTGGGTTTCACCTTCAGCCCTGGGCCCCAACCAGTCTAACACCAGCCATGGCAACCCAATTAAAATAGGATTGTGACCTACTTTGGGGTCCCGAGCCACAGTTTGAGAACTGCTGTGCTAGAGAAAAAGATGATCTTGTTGTTAAGGCACTAGACTAGGACTTCAGAAATCTGGGTTCTAATGTGTAGCTCTGTCCCAGATTTCATGTGTGACCTCAGGCAAACTACTCACATGAGTTCTTCAGCTGTAAAATATAGATTATAATCCCTCCCTTCTCTCACCCTTTGTGAGATATACTTAGATTGTAATCTCTTTGGGGCAGAAGCTACTAGAGTTATGCACATAGTGGATGTTTAAGTTCATTGGCAATTCCAAAAGTAAAAAAAGTTATATTGGTTGAACAAAAAAGGACTAGTCTGAAATTCAGTGAATTGAAAAGTCATTTTGGGTTGAACTACATTTCATCCAAAATAAAACATTTTGTTTAAATTCTGAGCATTTTTAAAAGGTTTTGAATTGTTTTGTAATAAAACTGAAGGGAATTTCAAAACAGCAATTTGAACCAAAACCCCCAAACATTGAAAATATTGAAACAAAAAGTTGGTCTGAATTTTGGTTTTGATTGAAACAATTTGGACCAACTGATGTGTACTTGCAAGACATTTTGATGCCAAATCTACATTTTTGGCTGAGAAATGTTTTGCCTGAAAAATTTCACCCAGCTCTAGGACCTGTACCTTACTATGCACATGCACAAAGTCTAGCAGAATGGGGCTCCGACACGGAGTAGGGCCCATGTCAGTTTTATTTGAAATGGTTTATCTGTGTGTCAGTCTAGGTACTTAAATGGCTCACATCACCATAGTATACACAGGTCTCCCAAGTACTTAGAGAAATTCTCCTTCCAAATTGCAGGCAAAATAGCCTTGATTAATCTATAGGTGCTTTGTTTGCTTGTCTGTCTAGGTTCTTCTCTGTGTATATAGAACTTGCTGATGAGAAACTAAAACAGAGAAATTAGTGTGGCAGTTAGTTCTGAAAGTGGCATGGCCTAAACTCATTCTTAGCTCTTGTGAGAGTTAATTGCACAGGCTAGGTTCAGATAGTGTGAAAGTTCTTTTGCTTAAGGCAGGTGTGGGTGTGTGTGGGGGGGAAAAAAATCAGTGAAGATGAATTATGTTTCCCGTGTCATTGCCAAACTGACCAAAAATCACATTTCATTTCTGTCATCTGCAGAGATGGGAGATCAAATTAAATATGGTAAATCATGGAAAGTATGCAAGGCTCCTATCCGCAGAAGGGCCAGTGTGAGATTAACATGATGAAGCTTCATGCTGTCACTTGCTACTCGAGAGGAAAAAAAAATCAGCTCTCTCCTTTCTTGATTAACTGATGAGACATTTATATTTCATTGCTTGCAATTTTGTTCTGAATTGAAGCATTACATCCATGTGAGACTGAACTACATACATCTCCATCTGCTGGTAGCAGCTAAAATTGCAATTCCTCAAACAATAGCATTTTGTGCACTAGAGTTTGTCAGAATAAAATAAATAATCCTCATTTATATAAACAATAACAAATTTAGAGAATGCAAAGGTTGCATATTGCTTACCCACACTGAATATACTGGATGTGCTTACAGATGTTTATTTTCTATGCATTGATTTATCTAGATCCTGTCAGGCACCCATCATTGTTATATTTTAATAATTCCTTGTCTAGCCCAATCTCTCATTCTTTCCCAGTGGGTAGGTTCGACTGGTGCATTGTGGTGGGGGTTGTTTCTGTGTATGGAGAATTACCGTGGGACAGCTGAGCTGAAGAGTTCAGTTTTGCATTGAGTGAGACAGGAGTATTTGGTCACCAAACATTAGTAGTGGGTCCCAGCTGCTCCCTCTTCTCTTACCTTCCAGGAAAGGAAAGAGACAGAATCACATATGATGGCCCTTATTGCTGTTACTGCTTCCATGACCATCACTTATGTGAATAACAGCCTAACTAGTACTCAGAACTATGATGTACGTGCAGTGTAGTTGAATTAGTTACTTTGAAAATCTTAACTTTGAGGGTGACTAATCTAGGGTTGAGTCAGTTTGTACCTAGTCCTAGTGTTCGAGTCAAGAGAGGAGGAAAGCACAAGGACCCAGGCAAGATAGGATGGGGAGCTGGGAGTGCTATCCTTCCCACCCCCAAGCTGTAAATCACAACAATGATGTCCCATGTATGGGTGCATCCCCTGATATGTCTGTAGTTTTAGTACAGAGAGGATCTTATTGTCTCTTGTCTGCATTTTGACCACAAGGCTATATCTTATACAGAACTTTACTTCTTTAGACTATGTTTACTTGCTGCTGCTCACTGCCAGAGCTACATTAGGTATCTCACGAAGAGAACAGACTGATATTCTGTAAAAGTGCTTATAAACCAGCTTCTGTCTTGCTGCCTGTATATAAGATTATGTCAAGAGATTTATTTACAGATAATTTAGATGAACTATAGAAATTTACAAGACAGGCTGAGTTTTGCCTAAAGACATATCTTAGAATTATGATTTGATGTAGTCAATGCCACGTTTATCATTTTTTATTGGGCAGTAAACTTTAGTGCTTTGGTTTTAAGCACATCTTCCAGGTCTGTGTCAATATATTTGGGGCTGGAACAAAAAAGTCATTTTCCCAGTAGTTCTGGGCCTCCACAAGTTTGTAGTACTCTGCAGATATTGCTGGCTTGGTTGCTTGATTTTCAAAAATACTTTCTTTCATTGAACCTTTTCTATCTCTGCTGCTGAAATGCAGATGGCCTCTCCAGCTTAAGAAAAAAAAAAAAAAGCTCATTTATTTCTCTAATAAATTGAATGTTGGGAGTCATGTCTCAAGAGATCATCAGTAATAGAACAGGGAGCCTTTAGTTAACTGGTAAGCCTTAATCTGTAGCATGAGTCTGTCACTCATCAGTGAACACTAGAAGTCATTACTGTCAAACAGCTGTTTAGAGATCTATGAAATGAGTTAACTATTTCAGAGCCTTTCCTAATGGAGAGATGCTTACACCCCCAAAATTAGTATTATACTTGACACTAATTGGCACCCATTTGGCATCTCAGTTGTGAGAACCAAGAGTGAATGGAAATGAAGATTAAAAACCTCTCACTCAAATCATGATCTCTTCATACCAGCACTGAAGCCAATGGACACTCAGGGGAAGGTGGCCATCTCATTGCCCATACAGTAGCTGTAGATAAAAGGAAGATTTCACCTCACTTTTTTTTTGGGTGCCATTGAAGAACTCTCAAGGCCTAAATGATGAGTTAAAGTCATTTTCTGATATGAAAAGTTTTCTAAATTTGAAAGCTGGAGCCCAAGCCTGGGGACCCTGCGGGTAGGGCCAGTGGAGGGGAAATTGAAACAAAATGTTGTGTTTTGGTTTTAGGTTAAAAAATAATCATCATCATCATCCAGTATCAACCAAGCTTTAGTCACAGGTGTAATGGAGCCAGAACAGCATTTTGGCATTTTTGCCATTTGGAAGATGCCATTTTGCTCCCAAAAAGGCATCCTCTGCACAGCATGACCTAACACTTGCATGGGAGGTCATTCTGGCAGGGGCGTTCCACAACCCATTAGGAGTACACCCCTGCCTCTAGTCAGGAAACCACACTGGGATACAGATTTTAGCCAGGAGGAAGCCAGAAACAGAGGCTGGCCAGCTGTGCTGAGTGGAGAATATGCAGCCATCCAGGCCCAAAGAAATGGGTCACTGGAACTGACTATAAGCTCCCCCATCCCTGGCACACCCAGAGGGGAAAGTAGTTCTGATTTGGGTCAAGTGTACAAAATTGTCACAGCTGAGCCCCCGGAAAACAGGTTGCCTGGAGAACACAACTAAAACCCATTGTGGAAAATAATAATTGATAAGTTTATTTTCTATGAGCCATAATGCAGGCAATTGAAGGGCATTTCAAGGAAAAAGAATAAATTTGTGTTGCCACAGAATATATATATATATATATACACACATACATATATATATATACACATATATACATACACACACACAGTTTTCAAATAAAAGCATCTTCCCCAAATATTTTTTTGACTTCAGACCAGCTGGACTAAAATCTGTAAACAGAAGAAAGTTATGTGAAAATCACCATGCAATATTGTCATGTTTTTCTATCAAATGTTTCAATGAAATTTTTATTACTATCTCTGTTTTCAAGCTTCTAAAAGAGCATTCCTAATAATGATGGAGAAACCCTAAAGACTCAGAGATCAAGGCAGTTTGAATAATTTCCCCAAATTACATATGTTCATCCAAACCTCTTAATCTGCACAATGTAGCTGAAAAACTGCTAAAACTGGCTCCCTTATGAGATTTCTGATACTTCTGACTCAAGTAGAAAGTACTGCAGTATGCTTTTTCACGGTATTTAGGTACTCGGAGTTCATGGCCTAATCAGAACCAAACAGTCCAGAGGGAGGCAAACAATGAATAATGTACTGCAGAAGTAACATTTCTGAGAGGTTTGGTTCTAGCCAGGGCTATTCAAATAGGATACAAGGAAACAAGGCCTGCATATATTTGTTTGAATTGCAAAGAGTTGTTTGGGTCAGCCATATTAAATTCCCTTTTTCACACCCTATCCAGAAATGTTTACACAAATGGGGTTTTGTTGCACATAAGGTTGTGTAGCTACTTTTTGTACAATCAACCATAATGAACAAGCCATTTGAACAAGCCTATTTGTATAGGGGAGTGATAGCTCAGTGGTTTGACCATTGGCCTGCTAAACCTGGGGTTGTGAGTTCAATCCTTGAGGGGGGCCCATTTAGGAATCTGGGGCAAAAATCTGTCTGAGGATTGGCCCTGCTTTGAGCAGGGGGTTGGACTAGATGACCTCCTGAGGTCCCTTCCAATAGTCATATTCTATATGAGTCTATTACTTGTCATTCACACATCTGAACTGATGATTTTCCCCATTTGAAAAGTTTCAATCTTCCAATCTAATTCAAATCAATCTAGCCATCCATACAATCATGGGGCAGAAATTATACCATGGAATCTCTTGACCAATTCTTCACCACAAATAGTGAATAGTCAAACTGCACAGTTCATAAAAACCCATAGACTGAGAATATTTGTCAAATATTGATCAATAAAACAAACAACAAAACCACATGTGCAGAAGTCAGGATTTTTGCAAATGATTCACCAGCAGGAAAAAGAGCATGTATTCACAAAAAATAATTCAGCCATCATTAATTCTTAAGTTACATATCTGACACCAAATTTAAGGCTCTTCTACTCAGGGACACTCAGGAAAGCTAATCCAAATTAATTATTACAGTGGATTAGTTAAACCACATTAAGGCCATGTGGATGTTTTTACCCATAATTAAAGCATCCTTAACTTGGTTTAGCTTAATTCATTTCTAAAGTGAGTTTGAATAAGAACATCCACACTGGGTTTTAATGTAGTTTAACTAATGCACTGTAAATTCACACTTCTAGTTAATTTGGATTAATTTTCCTCAGTGTCCCTGTGTAGACAAGCCTCCAGACTTCATTGTGGGCTTGGTCTGTGTGAAGACTTTAGTATAGTGCTCATAGAATTTAACTGGACAGCGACACTTTTTTTGTATGACACATCTAAATTGCATATTTATAAAGGGACAAGTTGCATCCCATATAACGGAGGTTGCATAGGGTGTAATTCGGGGTAAAAGGGTGGACTCACCATTGGCACACCATCACATGACTGGGCATGGCATCAACAGGCTTTCTTCCTCTACTGTCCCCTTCTGGTGGTCACTCCAGTTTCATGGTAGTCTACCTCTTCTTGCAACTTGGCTCTCCAGCTTGGGCATGTTTTAGTTCCATCCTTTCCAGAGTAACAGGAAGTCCAACAACTAAAAGTCCGATTCCTTATATTGGATCTTCAGCTCTAAGTTCTGAGCCCCATTGAAAACCCTGAGAAAAGTATGTGAGGACAGTCACCCTCATCCTCTTCTCAGGAGCCTCACACCACTTTCCCAGTAGCACGTAGAGGAATCCAGGGCCATCCTCTACACTGGGTTCCGGTCCCTGGGATGCACACCCAAGGTCTGCTCTGTCAGACACTTTGCTATTCCCTCCTACCATTAGCCTTTCTTCAGTCTCCTCCTGGGTTGTTTGTAACAAGCAACACATTCCGGGGCTTCTCCCCAGAGGTCTAGTTCCTACCCTTGTCACAGTCAACCCTAAAAGCTAGCTCCCCTGTTGTACCTTGCAGGCTCTCTTTTCACCCTGAAGGATACTTTCTGTTCCCCACAGCTCTCTCCACTATCTACCATCAAGAGAGTGATTTCAGAATTCTTCCTTCTCTCCTTACATCGCCTCACACTTCAGTCCAAACACCCCTTAGGCTTTGCTGTCACTACTTCTTGAGCTTCATTACCTCTCGCTTCCTCCTGGTTCAGGACAACCCACTGCTGGCCCCATGCTGCATTTCCCCCAGCCTCTCTCCTAGCTTAAAACCCTCTGGTTCTGGTCTCACAGGCTTCTCTTTACCTTTAGCCGAAAAGAGGAATCTTCTAGCTACCTCTCACCTAGATCTCTCTACTCCTTCCTTTCTGAAGATCCAGCTCCTCCCCCATCTGGGCTTGTCACCACTTATACCTGACACAACCCCAGGTGCCACTTAGTGACCTAATTGGGCTCAGGCTCCTGTTAGCTCATGGTTAACCAGTGTGGAGTTTATTACCCATTACAGTTGGATAGAATCTTTGTTACATTTAAGCACCTATCATGCATCTGGTGGGTCTTAGAACTAAATGAATATATACATGACTGATTCCCCAAAAAATCTGGCCATTTACAGGGCTGAAGCCTTCAAGTCTGCAAAACTTCAAGCAAGAATTCAAGCTGGCTTTTTAGAATCTATAGTCATATGCCAGAGACCAAGCCCTGGGTCCTGCTTGACAATATGAAAGCAAAGCTTCAGTTTGGATTTTTGTGGATATCTGCAAAGAATTAGGCCAAGAGTTGCTTTCTTCCTCCAGATTTCTTGCCAAAAACTGTGGCAAGCTGTTTTCAGACTGCAAATTGCTGAAGTTATGTGGATTTAACCAAGTACGATATCTGCTGCTACAAATCCACAAGATTTTAGGGGCCTAAGTAATTGTTTGTCTTTCTTGTGTTTTAAAGATGCTCCAGATTTTTTGGGAACCAGTCATGTATATATTCATTTAGCAAATTATCCTTCATTCACTGTTGCAACCCCTAAACATTGAAAAGTCATTTGTCAGGCCTCAAAAATCACAAGATTAACTTAGAAATCATAAGATTTAAAAAATAATAATCTTAGGTCTTTATTTTTTACTTTTCTGATTTTTGAGACTTAAGTGATATTTTGGGCTTTTCCCCAGAACCATAGGGCTAGAAATGTACTTAAAAAATGAAACCTCCAGAAGCTGGGGCTTTAAAAAAAACAAACACAAAATAGTGAGAAACTTATGGGAGTGGGCAACATGTGTTTGTACTGTTATCTAGGACTAGATTGCCTCAGCCCCTACCTGACCATGTAGTGAAGTAAGCAAGTGGAGGAGGAGGGGGGGGGGGGGGAGGCTTAGCCTTGCTCATATGGCAGCTCTGGCCATTGGGACAGAAGAGTATAGGCTGTTTGCTTGATAATTTCTTCAGTGAGGATATGGGAGACTTGGGGCCTTAGAATCCTGGTTTCGCTGTCCATGACTCACTGGCCAAAGTAGTTGTCTAGACATAGGGAATATTAAGCAGCTCCACAGAAAGCATGAATGAGAGAGAGGTCATTATCCCCATCCACCCTTGCAAGTAGGGAGAAGCAGAGGAATTGTGTCTCTGAGGTTCAGTTTGTTCTCTGGGCTGCTCCTGTGATGGTGCAGTTACATGGCACCCCCTCCTTAGGGCAGATGGTAACTTTACAGTCTGCACATTTAAAAGCAAAATGTTATTGTTGCCCCTTTTCAACTTGAGCAGCTAGGCAAAGTTTGCGGATGTTCCAGTTGGAGGTAGAAATTGATGGAATCTGGTATTTTCTTTAGTGCAAACGTGTTTATTTACAAGGAATGTGCAGATTCCCAAATACAGAAGAAGACAAAAGGAGCAATTTCTTGGTTTATAGCTCTCAAGACGAGAAGCTGGATATGAGTCAACAGTGTGCTCTTGTTGCCAAGAAGGCTAACGGCATTTTGGGCTGTATAAGTAGGGGCATTGCCAGCAGATCGAGGAACGTGATCGTTCCCCTTTATTCGACATTAGTGAGGCCTCATCTAGAATACTGTGTCCAGTTTTGGGCCCCACACTACAAGAAGGATGTGGAAATATTGGAAAGAGTCCAGCGAAGGGCAACAAAAATGATTAGGGGTCTGGAGCACATGACTTATGAGGAGAGGCGGAGGGAACTGGGATTGTTTAGTCTCCAGAAGAGAAGAATGAGGGGGGATTTGATAGCAGCCTTCAACTACCTGAAGGGGGGTTCCAAAGAGGATGGAGCTCGGCTGTTCCCAGTGGTGGCAGATGACAGAACAAGGAGCAATGGTCTCAAGTTGCAGTGGGGGAGGTCCAGGTTGGATATTAGGAAACACTATTTCACTAGGAGGGTGGTGAAGCACTGGAATGGGTTACCTAGGGAGGTGGTGGAGTCTCCTTCCTTGGAGATTTTTAAGGCCCGGCTTGACAAAGCCCTGGCTGGGATGATTTAGTTGGGAATTGGTCCTGCTTTGAGCAGGGGGTTGGACTAGATGACCTCTTGAGGTTCCTTCCAACCCTGATATTCTAGGATTCTAAGCCTCTTTAGCCAACAGATCCAAAATTTCTCTCTAGCTTTTTCCACTATGGTTAGAGGCTCCTGCTTGGCTTTCTTACCTCTTCCTCTCTCTCTCTCCTCTTGTCTGTTATCAGTTTCTTTGTGATCTCCTCTCTCCAAATAATACTCAGTCAAAAACTTCTGGGTAGGTGTACACACACACACACACACACACACACACACACACACACACACACACACACACACACACCACTTTTGTCTCAAGTGGGAATTTATGCTTACAGTAACGTTAATTGAAGGGTAAGTTCACACTTGTCAATCTTCAATGGGTTTTGATTAAATCCATAACAAGGTTCCACCTGGCTCATAACATTATGTTGATAATCCATCACAGGAGGAACAATGTAGTGACTTTTAGAGCTTTGTTGTGAAAACATTAAGAAGCCATTTATCTGTACTGTGTTTAGAGCCTGCCAACTAAGTGCATCTTATACACTGAAAAATAAATCAAAAGCATTCCATGATCTGAGAGAGGCTGTGCATAAGTGACAGGAAAAAATAACATTGTTTATTTTGTAGAGGGAAGGTTACAGCATGTTTAACTTAAAAATGCTGCTTACTGACAAAACTGATGTTTTCAAATTTACTAAGGAACTAAATATTCTCTCTAAACACAGTCATTCATTTGTGTAGCCTTTATTATCTCTTCTGTGGATTATTCTTGTTGGCAAATGGATACCAAATGAGCCAAATTAAAGCCAGTGGTGTTGTTACACCAGAGGTGGATTTGGCCCATTAAAAAAAACACACCAAAAAATAGGCTGGAACTCTTTCCTGGCCTGGGATCACTCTCTTCCAGTTCAAAGTCTTTGTCCTCCAGATGTGTTTTGAGGTGTTGAGTTGTGGGTGGAGTGAGGGCAAGTGATGATGTCACTTCCCCTCTTTTATACTTTCTTTAACTTGCTGTAACGATTTTTGCTGTGAGGTGGGTTGGTCTGCCCCCATGGCATACATGCCTCCTCCGAGAAATCTCTAGGACAGTAGATTCTTTTCTTGATGAGTACTGGTGAGCCATTAATGCTGTCTAGCTACTCCATTGTTGTACCTGAAAGGCTGGTTGTGGGTGTTCCCCACCTCACCACATATTTCAGTAACAATTATACAGCAATACTTTATAAACCTCACATAATGATAGCACATACAATCCAACAGGCTATTAATGTTCAACAGATCAAGACTTTTAAAATGATACCAGACAAGGAATACTTTTATACAAAACATATCATAATTGTATGATAGTGGTGAATATGGAGGTTTCAGGGTGCTGCTTCGAGGTACAGAGTGTCACAACCTCATATAAGCTAAGGTCAGCCACACCTGGCAATACATTCAAGGATTTTATGGAAGACACTCACAAAGATGACAACCTTGACAGACACGCAACTTCAAGAGGTTCTAAGTAACACTGGTGTCAACTGGCCCTAGTATCTAATGGACACAAAGGAAGTGATATGAGACTACTTTGAAGGATGTGGACAATTAAGTGAGTCAAATAGACTCATGATTAAAGGTAATTGTATTGTAATTCCAAATGAAATGAGAGGAGAAATCCTTAACCTCATCTAGGAAGGACATCAAAGATTAACTAAGTGCTGTGAACTGGCCAACCAGTCAGTGTGGTGGCTGGGCATCAGCAAGGACCTAAAACAATAAAGAATCACCCGTGAACATTGCAGAGCTAACAGACCAACATAACACAAAGAACTTTTAACACCTTTACCAGACAGAACTAGGAATAGACTAATTGCAGATTTCTGTGAATCCAGAAGAAATCTACCTGGTCACAGTGGATTATTTTTCCAGGTAGATAGAAATAAATGTATTTGAAAGTCATGACATACCATAGTATTGAGAAACTGAAGTGCACTTTTGCTCACTTCAGTATTCAAGAACAAATTCAAACTCAAAATTCACTGCAGCAGAATTAAGTCATTCCAAACAAAATAGGATTTTGATCAGATTATTAGCAATCCACATTACACACAAGTGGGTGGAGAGGTCAAGAAAGAGCTGAACAGACAGCCAAGAAAATCTTACAGCAGGAAGATCCATTCCCTGCTCTTCTGAGTTAGAGATCAACACCAAAGTCAGCTGCTGGTGGATGACAACTCAGAACTACTGTTCCAACTTTGGAACAGAACCAAACTCCAAAGTGGTAAGACATGAAGAGAATAGCCAAAAATCAGATAGAGACAAAGAGCTTATGAATATTTTTACAACAGATAACAATTAAAGAACTGCTGGCTTTAGAATCTTTGTGTGCCTGTCAAACTTGATGGGAGATGGCCAACTCCAGCTGTTGTAAAGGCAAAGAACTCATTGCCCAGATCATGTATGTGATCAAGACTACAGTGGAGCGTTCAACACAAGCCATCAACAGCTTGAGTTTGTTCCTCAGAAAGAGCAAACAGAACAAAATCTGCAGATGGCAATGCAGAACAAGAAGCCAACCCCAGCCAGTCATTGCAACTAACAGACACCAGATGATCAAGTTGTTACACATTTGGGTAGGGTAATTAGAAAACCAGTACAATTCAGAGACACTTGCAGGTTGATACACATTGAATTTCAAAGATAGCATGATACTGTACATTTTGTAAATGATAGTAATGTAGAACTTAAAGTTGGAATCCTAAACTGTATTATGCTGCTCAGCCACTTAGGAATGTTGTGTGTAAAATACCTTATTAAAGCTAACATCAGCCATATCTGGCAGTACATTAAAGGATCTTAAGGGAAGACATCTTTGGTGTATCTGATAAGGAAGCTCTGTAGTCAGTCCATATCTGACTGCTAGTAGCAGTCCTGCAACCTACTATGTGCATGGTGAATATGACAATGTAACTTTATTTCCTAGAATGTAGAATACAGAAGAACCCCAAAATGGAGAGAAAACAGACTGCACCCAAAGACACCAAAGCACAACATACCTCACCTTACTTTAAGAGAGCTCTTTCTTGACTGACTCTGATCCCATGGTTTGCTAGAGCAGTGCTTCTCAAAGTCGGGTCGCCGCTTGTTCAGGGAAAGCCCCTGGCAGTCCGGGCCAGTTTGTTTACCTGCCACGTCCGCAGGTTTGGCCGATCGCGGCTCTCATTGGCCACGGTTCGCCGCTCCAGGCCAATGGGGGCTGCAGGAAGGGCGGCCAGCACATCCCTCGGCCCGCGCCGCTTCCCGCAGCCTCCATTGGCCTGGGACGGTGAACTGCGGCCAGAGGGAGCCACGACTGGCCGAACCTGCGGACACGGCAGGTAAACAAACCCTCTCGGACCGCCAGGGGCTTTCCCTGAACAAGCGGCAGACTGGCTTTGAGAAGCACTGTGCTAGAGAGCCCCCTAGCCTGCAGTCTGGGCCAGGAAACCTTTCCTTTGATTCCAGTACAGTCCTCAATATACTACAGTGAAGATAAACTAATGTTTGTGAAGCACTTGGATACTGTACTGATGAGTGCTTTAGAAAAGCCCATGTGGAAGTTAGTAATTCTGTCTTCAGAGTGGGGTCTGAATAGTGTTCAGTAAATAAAGCATAAGGTCACACGCGAGCAGTAAGGCTGCAACAAAATACTGAATAACTGCTTATTCAAATGAGCACTGTCCATGCTGTGCTCTGAATGAGGCAGGGGTTCTATAAAAAGTAGGTGACCATGAAATTAAAGACTATCATAACGAATACGTACCAGGCATGGACAGTCTAAGTTCTGCCATTTCCTCACTTTTAGTGCTTGACTTTCCAGTCTTAGTGTTATTGTTAATTCCATACAAAAAAGAGAAGTCAGACAAGCCAGGTCTGCATTTATAGTCCCTTCTTTCCCCTTTCCCATACAGATAAGTGGTTTATTTCATTAAATATTTTCAGTGTTATTGACAAACAGAAATAAGATATTACTGAACTGAAGTTCTTCAGGATGATATATAAAACTCTGCCAAGGGTTTTTTCCTGGATAACAGATTGATGTTTTTCACTTGCATTGTAATTAAAACATGCACGATTATAATGCTCTGCTTAAATGCCTACAGCTTCTCTTAAATGCCTGCAGTGTCATGAATTTGAATGTCATGCTTGTGATTCCTTTAAAGTAAGAATAGAATATTAAATTAAACCCACAGGGTAATTTACAAGACTTTGTACTGTTATTCCCTCTACAGTTTTTTAAAAATTAGGGTGGTTGGACATGGAATTATTCTGGAGTTACACTGGGTAGCTTGGATCAGAATCTATCCCTGTATTTCTTTCTGAACTACAAATGTTTCCCAGGCTCATCTCAGATAATTTTCCATAATATGAAATGTAGATAGATGGGAAATTTCACTGTAAATCTTTTCCTAATCACATTAAAAAAAAAAAATCACGAGAAGCTATGTTTTCCCTGTAATGAATTTTAAATTGCAACAAGTTAAGTGAAAATAGTTCAAGAAACTAATTTTATAGACAAATTTTCAGGAGTGGTGTAAGACTGTCAGAAAGAGAGAATTCTTACGGTTATAAATGCAGAATTAATCTTTTTGACTGGGAGTATTTGTATTGCTGCAGATTAATGGTCTGGGTGGAATTAAAACTGAACATCTTTACATATTTTGTTAGTAAATTGTGTTGCAGTGGAGTCCAAACAACACACATCAAATGTTAGTCTCTTTTGAAAAATTCCACAACTTCCAGAAACCAAATAAAATGAAAACCCCAAATCAACACACAACCTTAAGACAATAGACAGGCAAGGGAAATGAACTGGGACGGGATCCAGCCAGTTTCCACTGCCATATAACCCTCCATCATTCACTATCAAGTCACCTGGTTTACACCACCCACCCAAATGTAACTTTGCCCCTGCAATTTGCAAAAATAATTGCAAAAGTCAAAACAACAGCTTGCTAGGATTTTATAAAATCCTGTTTCCTGTGCAAGGAATCAGTTTCCAGCAATTGCCCAGTAATTTCTTATTTTGAGCTATGTATATATTTTTGCAAATGTTAGGGACAAAATTAAGGCAGGGTGAGTATGAATGAAGAACGATTTAGATTTTAAATGCTTTGGGGCAGAAACTGTCGTCATTTCTTATATCTTTGTACAATGACTAACACAATGGGATCCAACCTGGCTGAAGACTTTAGGTGCTAATGCACTCTAAATGTTAAACAATAGTAGGGCAGTGGTAAACGTATAGTTCCCTTAACTATTCATTTCCAGGCACTCAAAGATTGTATTAAAAACAGCATCAAATATATTTCAAAGGTGAACTCTGCTGCTCTTATCCTAGCCTTTGGACACTTATATTGGGAGAGATTCTTTTTGCTTCTTTTTTTTCTAATGCTTTGTCAATCAATGTTTGGAGGGTAATGAGAATTTAAAAAAGTACTTACCTATTAAATGTAGACGCCAAGATTTTCAAAGAGGATCCTAAGACCCATATTCAGGGATCTAAATCTGTGGCCTAATTTTCAGATGTATTTAGGAGCTCATGGATGCTCAACATCTTTGAGAAATCAACAGGGGTGCTGGAACAATTTTTATAGTGGGGGTGCTGATGATAGAAACCATGGAAACCATATTATTTGTTATTACTACTTCAAGCCAAGGGGTGTGGCAGCACCTCCAGCACTCTTAGTTCCAGCACCACTGAAAATCAGGCTACTTAGTTATATTCCATGTCTACACGGGAAAGCTTTTTCAATATAAACTAAGCTATGAATTTAAACCAATATACCAGGATAAGCTCTCCCCTCCCGCAACGTAGACACTCTTATTCTGGTATAAGAATACTTTTCGGGGGGTTTAGGTTATATTGCTTAGGAAGAGGTTTAACATGGACCCAAAAAGTCACTCTATACCAGAATAAGAACATTCACGGGGGTGGGCTGGGGGGTTATAACTATATTGGCAAAACTTTCCTGTGTAGCCAAAGCATGAGGTCCTGATTTAGCAAAGCACTTAATCATTTAAACAACTGCGCTAGCTTCTGTAGGAGTGTATATTCCAAAAGAATTTTTGTTCCTTTTCAAATTAAAAAAAAAAAAAAAGCGCAAACAAGCTCTCCCTTCCTTTTGACCCCAGTACTCCAACCCTAAATGGTAAACTAAACATTCATGAAAAGTTAATCACTTGGGAAATTAGTACCTTCTTATATTTCAGTCCATGAAACTGCAGCAGCACCTCCTTTTCGCTGACAGGCAAAACTCGGTTGATGTGCTAGATACTTTGTCTTGAACTACTTATCCTTCAAGCAATCTCCTGTACAGGCAGCAGCTAGAACAGCCCTGTGAAATACAGTCACGATGCCTAGACATGAAAAGCCAACCACCGTTGAGAATGCTGGTAATTACAAATATAATTATACATGTATTCACTTACTGTATGCAGCTCAACATTCTGCAGGATTGCTTAAAACTATTTCTCCCTTATTCTTCCTGGTAGAACTTTACCTTCAAAGTGTAATTCATTATCTGTTTAGAAATTTATTTTACTTGAAAGCACCTTTGCTTTTAATTTGCTTCTTATAAGAAGTCAATTTAGTTTTTCCACTAGCTCATAAATCAAAACAATGCAACGACCACCATTGCTTGACCCACAATTCTATCAACAGATGGGGCAGCAGAAGAAAACAAAGAATTTTCGGTGCCTCTTGCAGTTCATACTCAGGCAAAAATCCCAGTTGCTTCAGTATTTAATATTAAATGTAATATACATTATTAATAATAAAAGCCTTTAGTAGTATTTCCATGTTGACACTGTGTTGGATATTAGAAATGGTTTTTCTAGGACTGTATTATCTAAGGATTAGATCCTGCAAAGTGTTGAGCAGCTTTTGAAGGTGTGGCATGTACTCTTCTCTCATGGGCAATGCTGCACTTTTCTAAATGTAGTGGGCATGAAATATCTGATTTTGCTTCTGGAAGGGTCAGGCATCTTATATCAAATTGCTTTTAACAGGAATTCATCAAGTCTCATTAAGTATCATGGCTGATACCACAAAACAATTTTTTAGCAAATTCGTGTTATTCAGGAATAATGCAGTAAATTCTACTTTTATAACCAGCACCTCCAAGAACTGCTCAGCGCTTTGCAGGATAGGGCTCTAAAAGGAGTAACTTGGAGTTATATTCTGACATCCTTTCCCTCCTCTCCAAATACCATCACATAATTTTTTTCAGTCTTTTTTCTCTTCTATTGATTGATATAATTTTCAAATAATGAATGC
This sequence comes from Chrysemys picta bellii, assembly GCF_011386835.1. NCBI lineage: Eukaryota > Metazoa > Chordata > Testudines > Emydidae > Chrysemys > Chrysemys picta. Next base: position 96,228,040 of record NC_088796.1, read on the forward strand.
TTGTGTGGACTCTAAGTTGTTATGTATCAGTGGAATCTAATCTTAGCATGGGACAAATTCTGATGGCCTCACTCAGTCTTTACTCAGCCGGAATTCTTACAGACTTCTGTGGGTGTTTGTTAATCTTTAATAATTTCTTACTCGGACAAAAACGGACTACAGCATTTACCCATATTTGTAGAAAATGGGTACTGTGTTAAATTTTAATCCAGCTAGCATTTGCCCTTTGGGTCTAGATATCGGACTAATAATTCAGTTATGTTAGCATCCATCAAAAAGAGTGATTCTTACCAGAATTAGCATTCCTGAGATGAGCAAGAATGGTGTTATATCTTTTCTGCATTGGATAATAGGATCATAATTAAACTTTAGGTAGATTTTATGTCAGATTTTATTAGTAACATATAATGTTCACTTCACAATTTATATGAAAATCCATTTGTCATAGCGAAATTATCTTGACTCTATTTAGAGATGGGCTCATGCTGCTAATTTCAGGTCTGGATCTGGATTTCAAATACCCAAAGTTAGGTTGTGTTTAGTTCCAGAGCTTCAGTTCATCTTATTATAAATATCTAGGAACCCTCTGAGAAATGATCCATGGTTGGATTTCATACTCCCTCCAGGGTTGGGGGTGTTTGATTCTGGTGCTTTGGTTTCAGGCTCATCTCTAATTTTATTGCTGGACCAAATTTGGTAACAATCTGTTTGATAGTATCAGTCATGGTACTTTATCAGTCTGAATTAACTCTGTCAGAAACAATTTGGTATAAGTAGATTTAGCAAAATTCAATATTATTTTTATAATGTTGATGGATATATTAATTATTTTAAAGTTTTTTTTATTTTTAGCTATTTAAATGTTCAAAGTTGCAGGAAATTATGGTGGGGTGTCAGACAACTATTTAGTGACAGCAGACGTTGAGATTCAAGAAGTTAAAGCTTTAAACCACAAATTGTCAACATCACATGTCAAAAAATCCTTAACTCAACAAATCATGCCTGTTTTTACTATTAATTCACTAGCCCATAAGCCTAATTCACTAGTCTAGATCACTGGATTTTGACTCTAATAAGTTCCCAAGCAGTGTTTTTCTTATTTTGCATATCTGTAAATTTCTATCATCATCAATAGAAATATTTTTTCATTGGTTTGTATGTGTATGGTGAAATAGAAGTTTACCAACACCTACCGATAAAATCTAACCCTTTCAAAGCTAGGTATAAGGCACCTGACCCACCTCTTTCCACGAGCAACAATGCTTCAGACATGTCTGTAATCCATGATATTACATCCATACAATTTAGAAAAGTGTAGCATTTTCTCAAATGTTTGGCAGATGCATTGTTCCTGGGGCATGTTAAGGATAGTGCAACACAATAATTTGCTGTCATGTTGCATGATGTGAAATAATCAATCAGTAAGAAGTACAGAAAATGGTGGTCTCCTGAACATGGTCTGGTGGATCAAGCAGGGGCATGGGAGTCAGGACTCACATCTTCTATTCCCAGCTTTGTGACTGATTTGGTGTATGGCCCCCACTAAGCCACAGAGGGCTCAATTCTGCCATGCTTACCAATTGTGGCCCAGGAACCTCTTGGTGCCAACTGGCAGAGGAGAAAAGGGGGTGCAGATAGTTTAACAGGGATTCTCTGGGTCAGATACATGTTTAATAATTCACTAGAGGGTGGCATGTGAGGCCACCCTTAATAATTCACTAGAGGGTGGCATGTGAGAGCCAGTAACCTGCTAGTCATCATCCATCCATATATTTTGCAGTGATGTATAATATTTAAGAATTTATGTATCAATACTGAAAATTATATTCTTAAATTCAGGCATGTCACCAGGAGGTGACATGTTTCAGCCAGGTTCCTTTCAAGCAGGAGGTAACAGATGCTTCTCTCTCTGTCTGGTCATCTGCGCATACTGAGCCAAAAGTTAATCAAGAGATTGAAAATGTTTTCAAGAGAGGAAGTTTATAGGAAGAAATAAACAGAAGGGGATTTTGGTTATGAATATAGACAATGGGTTGTTGAGGGTGTAAGTGGGGTTGTAGAGGTACACCCTGGATCCTTCACTGAGGAAGCAAGTTAAGAATAGCATGTATCTTATCAATGGAGGTCACAGCGAAGCCTGACTGTAAAACACTGGCAGGACTTGGGTGATTGCTTTATAAGATATGAAAGGATCTAGTTAAGTAAGTCTAAGTTCTAGAATGCATGTTCTGATTTTATATGTAACCATTTGTTTCCAGTACTTCTATTTGCTATCACTTGAATTACTACACTTTGTTAAGCTTTTCCTTGTTTTCACTATAAACATTTCTCAGTGCTGTGTGTCAAGCAGAGCAGTGATGTGAGCTGTAACTGGTAAGTGGGCGTGTATGGCTTCTTTGGCAGGACAGCAACAGTGACTACTGCAGGCCTCCAGCGGAACAGAAGCTGGATACTTCAGGGAGATGCTCGGAGTTGGGGTGTGCCCATCAGTAACCTGTAGAGAGAGAGAGCGGGGCTTGTGTAGACCTAGACTTTGTGTTGGCCGTGGCTGGTGGAGTCAGGCAGCTGACTCATGGCAGGCAGAATAAGGGTCTCTCACACCAAAGGCATTTGGTAGTGGGTTGCCTCACAGCCCTGGGAAGTGTCACCCAGTGGGATTACTTAAGGGAATACTCAACACGAGTGCATCTCCATAATGGAGGGGCCCCAGTGGAAAGGTAATGTAACCCAGGATCATACAACCTATCTTTCCTGATCTCTAGAGGATCAGTGAAGCCCCTCCCCTCAGTCCTGGCCAGCCCATGCATCTGACTGATCCAGAGTGCTCTCTGTGGGGCCTGGAAGTGGATTGAGATGACCCTGATAATAGTGAGGCATTGGGGGTAGGATAGGGACCAGGTCTGTTTTATGTACACTAGACTTGGAACTTGTACAGAATCTTTCTTTTCAGTAGCTAGCAGTACCACCTGTTATTCTCATTACCAATGCTATAAATGAGAGAATGGGAATAAGATGAGCAAGTCACACTTTGGAAACTGTAAAGGTCAGAAACATACAATTTACTGATTTTCATAGACAATACTGGGCATTAATATTTTGATCCTACATTCTTAGGACAAAGATTGCAATAAGAATGGGAAATGGCCCTACATCAATCTGCTCAATTGACAAAGTGTTAACACAAATAGGAAGTGATACAGATGTAACCTGTTCTAGTTCTGGTCTTATGTGCGTCATTTAAGGGGCTCTGCAGGCTTCAAAGACCCCAACTTCTACCTATTGTAAAGCACTATAGGCCAGCTCTTCCACTGGTATAAGCCAGCATAGCTCCACTGAAGTCAAGGGCTACAATGGAGCTATGCTGAACAACACTGGCTGGTCCCTCTATTTTTGTTTTAACTCTTTTTTCCTGACTTGATCAAGAAAAATTTATAAGCTTGCACCGTGCTCTCCACATGGCACCAGGTGTTTTGCAGCAAAACACTAGATTCTCAGGTAGAGGCCTAATTAAAAAACACAACTGAGCCATGAGTGGTTTTCTCTTCCAGGTATTTATGAGCATGATGCAAGCAGGGCTGTCACACCATCCTTCCGCCTACCTGTCTGCTCAGGAGAGATGGGTTGGACAGGCAAAACTCACATGCGGATCTGAACTTGTCCCAAATTCAGCAGCAGTCATCTGAACCAAAACCCTTGTTGGCAGGGCACTGACTTATACTCCACATATATAAACAGATTTTAATCTCCTAACCCCCCTGCATGTACTCTAAACAAAGTCCGTACGGTATGTCGAATGACCGGGCTGAGCACAATCTTGGTATTGGTGATGCTGTGCAGAATGTTTAATTGTAAAGCAGGCCCAGGAGCCATAAGGCTTCTGGTAGGTCCACAGGGCTTGGGGAAGGGCAAATCCTGTGCCTCCCATGACGGAACAATATGGGGGAGGGAGGAACTCGGAAGCGTTCTTCATTGAATTTTCCTCCCCTCCTCAGCCTGCTTCTGTGGGTTTTAATGGCAAGGGGGAATAATACGGGCCTGATTCTGCAGCCCTGCAATAGGCTTATCCACCCTTGAACTGAAAGGGAGCTTTGCCTGAAAAAGGAGTTCTAAGTCTTGCCCTAAACTTAAAGAAGCAACAAATGAAGCCTGTGATGGACAAGTACAGACTAGTAGGAAGTTGGAAGCAGCCAGCCAGATTGTAGGATACCATACAAGTGCATGACAGGATGCCAACCCTCCTGATTTAATCAGAACAGTTCCTATTGTTTTAACAAAACATTTACCACTTTTCCATTCTACCAACAGAAACCTATTGCCACCCTGCAGAGCTGAACAGAGTTGAAAGAATGTGTCCTTCATTTACTTCCTACATCTCCCTGTTTATAACTTTCAGATGTTGACAAGGTTGCACATTGTTGGGCAAAACATCCTCTTCAGTGAAAGCCTGGTGTAGGGAATGGATAATAATGAGGCACATGACTGACAACTAGGCAGTCGAGAAGGTATATATTGGGGGAGGAAGGGAAGGGAAGAAAGAAAATCTTCCTTTAGTTATCTGAGCCTAGTCATTGAAAACTGAACCTCATTAAATTTATGTAGTGATGACATTTTGGACATGTATAAACATGTCTATTTAACTAGCTCCCCTTAGCACATTTGAAATGTAGCCTGGAAAAAGAAAAAAAGGACAGTGAAGGCAAGTGGGGGTTGCAGAGTTCCTGTATCAGCCTTCTAGAGTTTTGAAGTAATCTGATCAGCTTCACATACAAGGTCACATCAAACAGCTGACAAGCAAAATCTGAGAATATACTAAAATGGTAAAGAAAACTTGAACTTCTCAATGCGCATTAAATTTGCAGTATAGATCTATAATTGAGTAAAAGTGAGATGTTTGCTTAAAACAACAAGGAATTTCTTGATTTCTGTAGATTGATTCTTGGCTACTTGAAGGCCTTTGTCTCTCCCCATGTGCTACACTATGGCAGATGGGATGTTTCCACTGACAGTCCCCTGGTTAAATGAGATGGGGATGCTAGCAGAGCATCCTAGGGGAAGGATAATTGAGCTCAGCTTAACTTGGCCCCTTCAGGTCATCTTCAAGGTCTAGTGGTTTCCCCAGGGTTTGGTTTCAGGGAGAATTGTGAGTGGATGGAGGCGTGGTGAGGAATTTAGGATGTCTGGGACTACTTATTTTGGACATTAGTCTACTATTCAAGGTTCAGAGAAGAATGTGAAGGGAATTTCAGATTTTTTTTAAGCAACTGGATGTAGATCTTCTGAGGCATAGATAACTATCTTTTTGGCATTGGAGAGAGAATTTCACTAGTTTCTAGTGAAAGAGACCCACCTACATTATCAGATCTACTTACCAGGTCCAGATGTAGAAGAGGTACTGTTGCCTCCTGACTGCTCCCTCATTGAGGAGTGAGGCTCTGCTGTGGCTTGCCTCAGTTTCCATCCCTTAATGGGGTAACAACGAGATCACTAAAACAGCCTGGCAAAGGAGAAGCCAAAAACTCTGCAGCAGTACATCTCCCTTTAATAAAGCCTTCTGAAAGGAACACTTGCACCAGGGTTCTTACCTCAGAGCCCAGATAAAACTTAAAAATCCCAAAGCAAAATTCTCTAAGTTCCAGAAGCAGCTTCTTATGTTGTAAGGCCTCAGGATTCTCCACAGCCCAGATAGCGCTGCATTCTTTGCCAGCTTGTTCAAGTTCTCTCTCAGGCTTTCCCTGTCTGGATAGCTGTTGCCTAATTCATGGTCCATAGGTGCTCCTCTCCTCTGGAGCTTCCTTTCTCCTCAGAAGCTTTTTTCAGCTGAGATCTCCTAAGCCTTTTATTTGGCTCCTTAATTAACTGCCTTCCAGCTACATAGGCAATTAACTACCCTCAGGTGGAGCAGGGTTGGCTCATTCCCTTCAGCGGAGCCTGTCACAGGTATGCTGGGCGTTTGACTCCAGGTAATTGCTTGAAAGTCTGTCTGTGCTCCAGTATATTGTCTTAATGATTAAATAATAAAAAGTCGTATTATTCATTTTTTATGTCACCCTTTATCCTGAAGAATCTTACAGTACTTTCCAAACTACATACAAACCACTTTGCCTATTACTGAAATGCAACCTCCTCCAGGGTGGAATACAGGCAACTGTTGAACAATTGCCAGCCAGCCGTGTTACACAACTGGACCATATTTTATGGGTTGGTTCTGAGGAACATTTGCATGGTGCATCGTGTTATCAGAATAAGACCTCAAGGAAAGTTTGTCAGTAAGAAAATATAGAATGAGCTAGAAAACAAAAATTAAATATGAATGCTTCCCTCCACTCCTCCCATTTCAGCAAGGCATATCATCAAGTGCAAAGGTCAATGGCAGGATGGATGAGGTAGGAATTTATCAGTACCTACAGTTCTAAATCTCAGGTTTATGAGGGCAGAGTGACCTGAGTGAACACGGCCACTGAATGGCCAGTGAAGGCCCACACACAATCTGTCTCTATATCTCATGGAGTGCTCCACTTGTGGCCACCAAAGTGAGAAAATTCCAGGTTTCCCTCTGAGCAGTCTATTGGCATCTACGGGCCAGGCTTCACTGCAGCATTAACTCTGACTTGGGTGTTGCCCCAATCCTGTGTCCCAGGTACACACAAATCCCTCTCACCCGAGTTTGGCGGAGCTTTCAACCCAAGCTAGCTCACCTGACTGGGGCTATAGGCTAAAACTTGAGTGAGTCTTTGGTTCGTAACCTGATCACTTTGCATTGAGGATGAAGGCTAAATCATTTGAGTGGTGATAGTCCTTTAGTGCCTTCCCATGACTCCCTCCATGAACTCAGAAGGACAGAGAAGTTCTCTCACAATTCACTGGGAAAGAATCAGAGTGATTCAGCTTACCACCGCACAAAGAATCACAGGAGGCATATCCTGAAGTCCTAGTGACACATCCAGGTGCAGCACCAGTAATTCACGCAGAGTTTTGCAGTGTGGCTGCGCACACTGGGCTAGGCTAACCTGGGTGCTCAGATCCTGGTGCTGGTTACCTAAGATAACTGCAGTGAACACATACCCCAAGATGTTTGAGATCCTCTTCAAACCTTCTCATTAACACTGAGTCATTCTAGATGTTGCTCCATAGCTCTGCTCTGCTTCTTGGAGCTGTTCACAAGTCTGATCACGTGTAGGCCAATTTGAAAAAGCTGGAAACAAGTGACAGTTATACAGCTAAAAGCATCCCACATACTGATGTTTATGGTCTTGCATCAAAGATTATAAATAACCACTTCAGAAAACCAGTGTATCATGAAGCCTTCAGTTTTGATGCAGGGTAATAGTAAAGTGTCTGAGGAATACTTCTCTGCCATTGCTGTAGACTGTGTCGTATAGAAGTGCATTGAAGTTTAGTGCTAAACAGCATTTAGATTTAGTGTCACCATGAAATGTAATTTGTATATGGATGAAATGCTCCTCTAATAATTCAGTAAGACAGGGTTTGCCATGAATAATTGTAGCATTGAATTGTGGGCTGCTTAGGCCCTTCTTTTCCTCTTGGAAAACTATTACTGAGTTAATGATCTGAAGTAGCTTTCTGGTAATAATGCTAAGTACATTTCTAACAATTTATTGCGCCTATCTGTCAAATGTCCAAACTACCAATAATGTTGGTCTTTTAGATATGTGACAAAACCAACAAACAAAACCAAAAAGTCAATTATTAATACAGCAAAGATCTTAAAATTATTTGGTTTTTTTACGCATGTGGTCTTCGTCACTCCAGCAGCTGAGAAGGGATCTATTTCTTTAACATGTATAATATTTGCTAGTTTCATGATCATTTTTATGACACAGCTTTTTTAATGTCAATAAAGTGCAGAGCTATGTGAAATGTTTGCAAGGAAGTCACTAGAAACACTTCAGGTTTCTTGCTTTTTTATAAAGTCCAAACTTAGGTTAGGTGTGTCAAAAATCTCACTGGCCTTTCAAGTGAACCTGAACACATCCTGTAATGTGTGCATGCTCCTGTGGAGCAGAGAAAGTTTTGGCACTCATTAACAAGTGCCACTTGCCAGGCCTACACCCTGGACCTAGTATTACTCATACAGCATACCTGTTTTTTTCTGCTTTGCATTCAGCCACAGGGAATTACTGTGGGTCATGTGACTTTGCTTCATATGCATTGTCCACCATGTCAGGTCAGAAGTCTCATAAGTATTTTAAAAATTGGCACTGGTACGAATGTTGCTGACACTGATTACCATGAAAGGCACATGTCCCAGAGTCTGGTGCTCTTTGGCTGCAGCTCCTCTCCTGATACTTTCAATTATCATTGAACTGTAGAAGTTGATACTCTCCGCTCAGCAACATACAGTACTGAGTTACAATCCAATAGCACCACCCGAATAAATAACGCTTTGTACCAGACCACAATGTGAGCTCCGTAGGTAAGAAATAAAGATAAGAAATGTAACATGTCCAGGCCGCTCTAGAATTTTTGATGCAATATATCCTGTATTGCTGTCCCCCCACTTTTTAAAATTACTAGCGATATTTGCATGGACCAGCGTTTTTATCCTTGTGAAGTTCTTTTTCCCTTCTGCTTATTCCTGTCTTATTTATACTTTAGCACGTTTGTTACTTTCTGCGTAACATTTATGTAAAAAAAAAAAAGTTTAGTTAAAAATATGGTTTCCCAAAACAGGTCTAACAAGTTTCATCAGCTTCACATTCATCAGGCAGAGCAGTTTAGGTCACATCTACTTGGTGTAAAAGCATTGCAATAAAAGTGGCTTAAGCTGGTAACAACTGCACAACACACATACAACTGCTGCCCAAGCATTTTGCAAGCATCAATTATATCAGTTGGATGGAAAGCCGGGGAAGAGGGGTTTTTTGCTTTTTCTAGCATCTATTTCTGTGAGATAGATGAACTCTTGTTTTTGCTTCCTACCATGCCTGCTCTGGGAAAACTTCTGCTAGAGCTGAAAACTGGCCTGAGACCAATATGAGAGCCCAGCATGGGATATGGAATGATGAGGTGTTCCAGGTGGAGCTCACCTACCTGATCCACAAGCGGCAGGTCTCCAGCAAGGTGTCACAGAGTTTGGCGAATTGGGAATTGGGTGTAGTGCTAACCAGTGCTGAGACAACATCAAGAGGCTGTAGGACCAATATAATAAAAGAGCATTGTCAGGGCTGCTTGAGTCACTGGCACCTCCATCTTGGGCCCTTCTATGCAGAGCCTGTCTCCATCCAGGCAATCATTCCAGGTTGTTGGCGCTTGCGTGGGGTAAGGGTGGGGCTGATGAAAATTGCCAAGAATCAGGAGGAGAGTGTCCTGGAGTCCAAGGGCCAGCTGACAGAGGAGTATGACTGAAATGAAGATGAACTATCACAAGATGAGAGGACATTGACATAACTAACTGTCTTCAGACTAAGCTTTTTAGGACAGATACTGTCATTTACTCTATGTATATACAGTGCCTGAGACAATGGGTACCTAGCCTGTCTGAGGCCTCTAGGTGCTACTATAATAATTATGATTAATAATAATAGACACACTGTGTGTTCTATTTGATGTCATTGTGCCTTATTGCCTTTTTCATTTGTTTGTCCTTGAGGGAAGAAGAATCCCAGAACTAACAATACCAATACCATCAACGTAGTACTGAGATGTTTCTTCAAAGAGCTAGTAATAGGCATCCATCTTCATTTGGAAATTTATCAGCCACTCACCATCACCCCATCCAGCTATCATCCCAACATAAAATAGAGGCCTCATCCAGAATCCACTCAGGAAACATTCATGGATTGAAAGAAGGCAAGGTCGGTGTTCAATGCCTGCCTGCTGCACCAGTAGATTATTTTACAGCTGATCCTGGGACGTTGTGCTAAGGGGAGTTATAAGCACTGTGCCCATTAACTGAATTCTCAGGAGCTCTTATCTGTTCCTGAATTCTGCCTGTAATGCTTTCCAACCTTCAGCAGCAATGCAACTAGTCAGGGGAAGCAGTGTCAAGAATGGTCACTTCTGCTCCAGAGTACGGTCTATGCTGGTGCTCATGTTGTTGGTGACACTGACTGCACCTGAGAATTCTGGGGTATTAACAAACAAGTCTGATATCCTTTAACTCCCAGAATGTTTCACGATGTGGAAATTCTTCTCTCTTATCCCAAGACTACTTATTTTGCTTAAGAGCCTTTGGTGAGGGTCCCTGTCAAAGGCTTTCTGAAAGTCCAAGTACACCTATGGAACTCGTTGCCAGGAGATGTTGTGAAGGGCAGATGAACCCCATGCTCTGGGTGTCCCTAATCCTCTGAGTTCCAGAAGCTGGGACTGGATTGACTAGGGATAGATCATTCAATAATTGCCCCGTTCTGTTCATTCCCTCAGAAGCATCTGGCACTGGCCACTGTCAGAAGACAGGATACTGGGTTAGATGGACCATTTGTCTGACTCGTTGTGGCCATTCTTATGTTCTTATCTAGTGCAGAGAAGGCCAGAGTGTTTGGAATGAAGCACAATAATGTGTAATTCCAGAAAATATAAAAGGAACTTGTGATAATTTGTCACTTAAATGTTGCCACAATGATTTCTGTTGCACAGTAAATTTGTTCTGTTTTAGAGGGTATCTTTAGGACAAATAGATTTAACAGGTTTGCAAGGTCTATTTTTGCAGAAGAATGTGGTCATGGAGGCAGCAACTACCTTTCAATCTAATGCTATAAACTGTCAGCTTTTGCAAAAAAACCAAGATTGTGCAGGGTCTGCACTATGAACTCACTACTCTAGCAGTTGCGCGATCCCCTCTAATCCTCTCTTTGCACTTCCAGGCTAATACAAGGCTTTTTCTCACCTCCTTTCCACAGTAATATCCACGTCCATTTGTTTTTATGTTTTTTTCTCTGTTTGTTGTTTAAAATCTCTATTATTTAGCACTTTTACTGCTGGTCGCATAGATAATCAAGCATATAAACACATTGACTTTCTATTATTTGGAAGACAATGGTCTACCTCCTCCTTCCCCTCCCCAGTCAGAATGATGAGTGATCCTATTATTTAGTGCAACATATTATCTTGTCCGATATGCTGGATTCAGTTTAGCACATTTATTAGCTTATGCCACTATATTTAATTAAATTCAATAAATTACTTTCTATTGCATTTAAGTTGCTATGCTGCATAGTGCATTGTTTTTATTTCTACCAGATATAATGTTAATTTCTGCATGATATACTGTTAGCTCCAGCGCATGATTCAGAATATATTCTAACCCCTCAGCTGTTCGCTTATTGTCTGCACTCATCAGAATCTGCAGTAAGGCCAATCCTATATCATTATAATGCTTCCTTGGGAATTTCTCTTTGGCTGGAGGAGCTCAGTAAAGGAATTAGTTGCAAATAAAAGACCATGAGCTACCGTTGCATGCAACATATCTTTTTAGAGATGTCTGTCTTCGTCATTGCAAGCTCTCAATAACGATGTAATGATCTTTGTCAAATGTAGATCCAGTTACTGCCAGCAACAGAAGGCATATGTCCAGGCTGAACAAAAGAGCACTTATTTTCATATCCCACTGATGATATTGCATGATTAAATTTTTGCATAATCTTAAAAAATTATTATGCAGATGTTGTGCAAATGACAGAAAATACTATTACAAAGATGTTTTGTGGAGGAAATTTAAATTTTGTGCATACATCCCTGTTTTAATATGCCTGTCAAATACTGGATAATAACCCTTTCCATGTTAATACATGGACAGAAACAAGACTCTTTGTTGTTTCTTGTTTACAGCTTTACATATTTTACCATTTTTTGATTTATAATCTCCTATCTCAGCAAAGCTAAGCAGCAATGCCTGATTGTTTGGTTACAGTTTTCACTGGATAAATTAACTTCTACATCATTGTTTAAAAGGTCACAAGCTGCTTAATAGGAGTCCATGACAGAAACTGGTGGGGGAAGGGGAGCCACTACAAGAGTGAGGAAAAGTGAAAAGGCACACAAGGAAGTGAATAATAATGATAATTTTAGTTTCCTCTTGACTGAAAAGTTGTTTTAGAAAAATTGAGTTGTGCAACTTACTATAGGCTTACTGTCCTGACTTTATAGGGAGAAAGTTAGGTAGCACATGTCTGAAAATATAGGATATATAGAAATTGAACAACAACTGCATAGTTATATTAAGGGACAATATTTCTTAATTTCCTCCTTAATTCTTTCCCACCACATATCAACTTATACATTCCATCGGCATACCTCAAGCCCTCTCCCTCCTGCTTCTGGGCCTCCAGACCCAGACAGAGACACCTTGAGAACTTTTCAGGGAGCTGGCTGCAACCTTCTCCTCTTACACCAGTAGAAATCTTTCTGAGGAAACATCACTGGTTGACACCAGTTGGCCAACACCAGGTCAACACCAGGTCACCAAATAGCTCTTTTCTTCAGCTGAACTTCTTTGGAATTAAATACATAGGGTTCCCTACCACCACCACCACCAGTTCAAAGTGCTCCAGATAGATTATTTGGGATATACTCCTGGTTACTTGTGGCTAGCAGGTACAGGATACCTCCTGCTCTACTCATTAGTAATCAATATTAGAGTGGTGTGAATAATTTGACTAGAATGACAACTCCCATAAAATGAAGGTAGGTTTGTGTGTTCTAGATCTTTCCAGGAATAATAAACCCAGTTCCGTAAACATTTAGGTAATAGGCTTGATAACATTTGCAGAACCATAGATCTACACCCTCCAATCACATCTCAGTAAACAGAGCAACTCAGCCAACCTCCTCTATTCATTACAACTAGGGCCCATAAGTGCCCCTCTCTCATTAAGCCAACCATCAGCTTCCTCCCTCACTGCATTACTGGACTCCCTCAGACAGTAACACCACAGCCATGTCCCTCCACTTAGGACCAGGGAGCCCACTCCAACCTCAGTATTGTTGTCCTGGGAGTTGAAGGTGGCTAATATATGGGGTCCTCTCCCTGGAGTCTCCACTCTCTATCTCATCTCTTGAGGGCTATGAGGTAGGGCAATTCCCTGTCCAAGAAAGAACAAAATCATTTCTTGCCACTTTGCTTAGAGTTTTGAATACTAAATCTGAAGCTTCAAAAGAAACTCCTCTCCCCTCTTCTGGAACCCTCTACCCATCAGCTGTGCTGCTACTCCTAAATCTCATTCCCTCTCCACTCAGTTTTACCAGGAAATGGCTCTTTGTTAAAGCTTGCAGGTGATCTTAGAAGATTCCAGAGCGCTAGTCACTGCTAGTCTTGCACATTTTTAAAGAAAGTTTGAGAATTGCCCAGGGTGGCAGCACTTTTTTCATTTTCTTTCTGCTTTCTCCCAGACAGGAGGTTGCTGCTGGTTACCTCATCTCTCCATGAAACTTCTACCTCTCACATCCTCCATCTTTTTCCTATTTGAAAAAGAAAAACTCACTTTTTATTACCACCATTCTCAGCTCCAGTGCTCTGGCCAAAGAAAGGGGGACAAGGGGTGCCACATACCACTGTGTTGTTCATACCTCCCTGGTTGTACTCACTAAAATATATATTCTAAAACGTCAGTGTTCCAGTATGTTGGGTTTATGTAATTAAGAGCCCAAATATGACACATTCAAGTCACTTCTAAGCATATCTTTTAAAAATGTCTTTAATAACTATTTATCTTTCAATGTACAGCACAATATGATTTCTTTCACAGTGGGCATTGAAGTTGACAATGAAGAAGGCAGCGCAGCTGAGAGCGAAGATGACGACAGCAAAATAGGTAATCGGTGATGGACAATTTCAATTCTACATTCAGACAGTTTCTTGTTGCAGTGCATGACACGAGATAATCCAGTTCCGGTTTGGCTGTTTTTAGTGAAGAGACTCAGGCTGGATTTAAACTAATCAGCTGAAGTGAAGAGCTCTATAGCCTACTACCATTCTTTTGAGACATCCTGATCCCACAGTTCATGAATTACTATAATCATGTACTACACTCTGAATTTCATGTTTAACTAATATATTTGGAAAATAACTCCATTGGTTGAAAGGCAGCAGGGAAGTCTATCATATAATGAACTTGGTGATAATGTAATGAACTTGGTATCTTAACCTGTCAGAGGTATAGGAGTGTGGTGAGCTGAAATGATAGAATCATAGAAATGTAGGGCTGGAAGGACTTTGAGTGGTTATCCAGTCCACCCCCTGCATCAAGACAGGACCAAGTATACCTAGGACTTCCTTGACAAGTGTTTGTCTAATCTGTTCTTAAAAATCTCAATGACAGCGATTCCAAAATTTCCCTGGAAGGCTAGTCCAGAATTTCCTGGGAAATTTTGGCATCACTGTCATAGCTTAACTATCCTTATAGTTAAATTTTTTTTTTCGAAATATGTAACCTAAATCTTCCGTGTTGCAGATTAAGCAGATTACTTCTTCAGTGGACATGGAGAAAATTGATCAATGTCCTCTTTATAACAGCCCTTAACGTATCTGAAAATTTATGAGATCCTGTGCTGGGGAACAGGGGGTTCAGGTCTGCTCCCAGCAGCACCACCTGCTGGTGGTACTCTGGGATATGTCTCCCAGCAGTGAGAGTCAGTGGCCACTTTGCCCTGGTGAGAGTCATGGCCACGTCGCCCATTGGCAAGAGTCAATGGCTGGGATTAGGGAAATCTGGGACCTCCCTGCTCCACCGGGTTCCACCCCAGGGCCCAATGAAGCAGTAATTTAAAAATGTGCGACCTAAGGGGCAGGCCCCCCTACATCTGCTCCCTGGGCCACTTCCTACCCCAGCTTCTGTTCCTCTATTGGTGGCACTGGTTTGCTTGTGGGTCCCTTCTGAAGCTCTCACTGTCCATGCTCCAAAGGGTCTTGCTCTTACAGCCACGACTCATCGTTGCCAATCTCCGCAATTGATAGGTTTGTGGCGGCTTGGCGTTGAGAACTGGGCCTTACCGCCTGAAGCCTCAGTGGCTTCTTGGCAGGAGCCTGCAACTGTCCACCCAGACTGAGCTAAACTGTTCCCTTTTGAGCTTAGCCTCTGCTGTGAGCACACCAACAGGGGCAGCTGGGCGGGGATTTCTGGGACCAGAGCTGCTCCTTAATCCTTACTTCACCAGTGTAGGTTCATATACCGCATCACATTCCCCACTCAATAGTTTTTTTTTCTCAAGAATAAACATGCCCAGTTTTTTTAATCTTTCATCATAGATCATTTGGTTATGTCACGTGCAGCTACAGTATATCATACTGATAACATAAATTCTGTATGTGTGTGTATGAGAGAGAATTGCTAGTACTGATACACAATATTAACTTTTTGTTTTTGTCTGTCCCTCCCACCCCCCATCATGATTGTGAAGATGAAGAAGAATCTGAAAAAGAGAAGAAAGTAACTGCCAAAACCAGAAGAGGAAATGCCAGAGGGAGAGCCAGAAAGGATTCGAAGGAGGAAGAGGAGACGAGGACAGCTGGGCAACGCAGACAGAGAAACAGGAGAGCACAGAGGAAACAGGCTGGGAATGAGGACAGTGATTCTGATGAGGAATCCTGCAAAAACAAGAAGAACAGGGCAAATCAGATATCCAAGCAGCAGGAGCCCAATGAGGATGGAGAAGATGACAATAAAGGGGGCAGAAAAGGAAGAGGCAAAAATGAGACCAAACAGGAAAAAAAACCTGATGAGAAAGGGAAAAAGGAGAAGGACAACAAGAAAAAGAAGGATAAAAAGAAGAAAGGTTCCTCAAGGTAATTATTTATGTAATCTGAAATCTATTGAATTTATGGCTATAGTTATAGTACCCCAGTCAGCACAACTCCCTTAGCTATAAGGGCCAGTTTTTCAGAAAAGATCAAGGCCAGAGTTTCAGGGACTCAGGACCCACAATTGAGGCCAGATTTTCAAAAGAGCTCAGTTCCCACAGCACCCATTGTGACACTTACAGCCAGATTTCCAAGAGCCCATCGCAAGGTATGCTGAGTTATTTTGCAAACCAGTCTACTTATTTAGGTGCTTAAATGGAATCTGAACTCTTTTGAAAATTGAGCACCCAGTATGGGTGCTGAGGCCTTCTGAAAATTCCAACCTTTGTGTTGTTCTGCGAGCAGCCTTGATGCTCTCATTCTTCCACCTTCTTTCTCCACCACCTCATGCTTTGTGTTTTTGAGTCACATTCTTTGAAAGGAATCACCCTCTGGGAAGAGTGCATCATGGAGCAGATGTAGATAGATACATTTACATAGCTGGGAGAGATATTCCACTTCCCTCATTTTTACATTCACTATAGGTGTCGGTGCCCCCAGAGACACCCCAGAAGAACACAGCAGGAATCATCAAAGGAAAGGAACCCATAATGTGAGACATGTTGTCTTGACTCTCATATTAATTTGTCCCTGAACACATTTCAATACGCTGCTACTCCATTTCCCCCACTTTTTAGCATTCCTAGAATTTGTCTTTGTTCCAGCTCTTCACTATGAAATCCATTATAGCATTATCCTTCCTTTATGTGATTTCCTGCACTCAAGTATATTTTACTAAAATCGTATTCCTGACTGTGCCAGTTGATATTCTTCCACGTATTATTCTTGTCGTCTATTGTGAACATTAAATAGTTATGTTAATAAAAAAAGACCCACGGAAAAATGTAAAATTGAATGAAAACAGAACTTTTTGGACTGGATGATAAATTTCAGTAGAGGAGGATATATTCATTTAGGCAAATTAATTAGAAACATTATACAGGCTAGGACATTGCTCATGGGGATTGCAAGGATAACATTTGAGGAATAACTAAAGATAGTTATCTATTCCTGGAGGTACATCAAGAACATTGTCTCCTTAGACAGTAAGTGGGACAACTAACAAGATCACTTTTCCAACAAGCTATTGTAAATAAGGTATGAGCTCTGGGACACCAAGAGTAGAGGGGCTGTCCTTTCATCTGATAGCAGAAACTTATGAGGTATGTCACAAAATGACATTTTAAAGATTTTTAAAAAGTAATTGTAAGAAAGTTGAAATGAGCTAAGGGAAGTTTTTTAAATCACTTATTGTTTAGACAATTCCTTACAACAACAACAAAGGGTGTTTAAAGGGTGTTTATTTTGATAGGCGAGCACAAATAATGTACAAACAAAGAATGATGTGCTGATGATCAGTTTGGCTGATAGAGCATTTGCAAACCTTGGGGCAGGAGGAGAGGCCGGAAGGTATGACCTCTTTAGTATGTCCATGTGGGTTCATCACAACAAAGGCTATCTACTGCAATGGTCCCCAAACTGTGGGGTGTGCCCCTGCTAAGGGCACAGAGGAACATTGGGGGAGGGGGGGGAACTTGGGCCAGCCCGTATGGTGGGTGGAGAGGGAACACCACCCAGTTCTGCTCTGTCCTCCCAGCTCTGCTTCAGCCCTGCCCCTAGTCGCAGCTCTGGCCTCGGCCTCGGCCTCGGCCACCAGCTCCTGGCCCTGCTCCCGACCATGGCTCTGCTCCTTGCTGCAGCCCTGCTTCTGGCCACAGCCCCTGGCCCCAACTGCAGCCCTGCTCCTGGCCTTGGTTCCAGATCGCGGCTCCCAGGGAGGCACGGATCAGGGAAGGGGGGGAGTGACCAAAAAAATGTGGGGACCACCAACCTACTGATTTAAAAGTGATGCACTGCTTCTGGCTTTCAGGCAGAGTGGATAAACATGCTGAAAGAAAATAAGATGTTAGGAATGAAAAAATAAACAAGGAAAAGAAAAACCTAATGAGGAACCTTGGAGCATCCACTGCTAACTTTTTGCCATGTTGTGCAATTATTTGTTTTCCCTGTCTATATTCTGTTCATGATAGAGACCTTTCACCTCAAGATTACCTAGATTCCTTAGCAGCCTCCTGTGAAGGACCTTGTCAAGGTCTTTTTGAAAGCTCTGAAAGTCTTTCATCTGAGCTTGTTCATTATTATAGGGCAAGATTGTGATACTCTTATACTGAATAGCACTTTATGAGTAGTCCCACTGATTTCACTAAGCAGCATTTAAACTGGTTGTAAATAAAGATAGAATTCAGATCTGTTGGTTCCAAAAGCAGAGACCTTATACTTGAGCTAAAGGAAAATTCTGACAATTTTGGACCCAAATTATATTTTTTAAAATGCAATTTAATTGAAATCAAACTGTTTCACAAAACAGTTTGATTTCAATTAAATTTTTGATATTTTTTATGAAAACATTCCAAATAGAAGAGATGAAAAAAATTGGTTGGCTTTATTTTGAATTTTGTTTAAAAAAAATCATTTTTTGTTTTTGAGGAAATAAATTCTTTTTTAACCAGTGCTAGGTCTGACATTACATCATATAAGGAGCAGTGGGACAAATAAAAGCTTTAATATATATTTTATTCTGCCTTGTTTGCAGTGTCTCTTTCATTTTGTACAGCATCCTTTCCTTACTGGCTCCACAGTATCACAATTTATTTCTCATACTCCCACACACATTCCTCTTGGAACTAGCTACAACACAACACATAGATTCCCCAGTGTCAAAGGGAACCCTCCTCAGCTGCCTTGGTAAGAAAGGTTTCTGGCTGCTTTGTGCTGCCTCAGCTGGAACAGGGGCAAAGGATTTAGCCCCTTTATCATAAATAGTATAATATTCAATTCCTTGTCAGTCCTTTTGTTGTTTTTCGTTTTTTAAAGAGTACTCCCTTGCATTAGGATTCAAGTGCCTCATCATGATATCCATGAGACATCTTACTTTTGATTTTCAGTACATTGGCCGAGGTCTTTATATAGCTCTTCTACTTGCTCATCTCAACACCAAATAATAAATATGTCTGATTGGCTTTCAGCAAGGCTCTTTCTTTCTGCAGAGGTTTGTTTTCAGCAGTGGGATTTTTTTGTGACACATTCTTGCTGAAATGTTATGGATGATGAGTTCAAGTTCTTTAACATTCAGCTCTCTTTAGTATGTAGCATTTGATTCTTTAGTAATTGTAGGATCCTGTTTTTTTTTTCCGACTCAGTCTAATGCGCCTCTTACAGTCATCTCAAATGCTGTTTTTATATTCTTCCCACATAGCATTTGTTACCAAAGCTAGAGCTGGGTGAAGAGTGAAAAAAATATATGTTTTGATGTTTTCTAAAAAGAATTTCACTTTGACTGTGTTAGTGTAACTTTTTAATAGCTTTTCATGAACATTCATGCTGGCAAATGTTTTGGTGCAAGTATTAATAGAAAGCATCTTTTAGGTCAATAACTGAGGTCTGGTTAGTCACACAAATCATTGCATTAGCAAATGGAATTTGTTTTGAAGGTAATTCAAAGAAGTTTATAAATCCTTGATTATCCAGTCAGGGAACAGAAACCACATTATGTGACTTAATCACACAGCTCAAATATCAGATCATACATATCAAGCATTCAAAGATGTAATGGCAGGAAGCAATTTGCAAACAGTCCATAGGCTAAACTTCGAATGAACAAATCATTCCTAAAACTAATTCAAATAGCAAACAATTTCCTAAAGGCTTCAGTCCATTCACAGAACATTCAGAACAGGAAAAAGAGCTAAATTCACTGGATACATTTTTTGTAAATTCCTTTGGTTGTCATCCTCAGCACTGATTTGTTCACTGAGTTCAACAATTTTTAATCATTTCCCCCCATGCCGCTGCTGCAAAAAATGTTTTCTGTCATATTGATGGTTATCTGTTTGTAGTCATATAAGGAAGAGCAGTAGGTAGTTATTGTCACAGTTCAGGGCAATTGCACCTGTATTTCCCTCTCATGATACTTCAAGGGCACCACTCTAGGCTCCCAGCTCCTCAGTAGTCACCTCTCTGGGGCAGAGACAAATGTCTCTCTTCCCACTCTTGACCAGGGTTTTTCCAGGCTGCACAGTTTCCTGCCTTCACTGTGATATCCGCAGCAAGCCAGACTACCTAAACAGGCCAGCACCTGCACTTTACTTTCTCTTCAAAGGCTATGGACACTTGTAACTGCCTGCAGTTATATGTTAACACACAGGTTTTTATAAGC
Organism: Chrysemys picta bellii; assembly: GCF_011386835.1. Classification (NCBI taxonomy): domain Eukaryota; kingdom Metazoa; phylum Chordata; order Testudines; family Emydidae; genus Chrysemys; species Chrysemys picta. The sequence goes on from NC_088796.1 coordinate 96,248,049, forward strand.
ACACATATTTATTCTTAAGGTGAAAGCATTACAGAGAAAAATATATTAAAAACAATTAAAAAAATTACATACATGCCAATAGCTTACCTCAGAGATCACCCCCCCTACTCCAACAAGAACTCTGATAGGAATCACCCCTTCCAACCTTCTAGAAGGATTGGGGCCACCCTTGGACAGAAGGTTCTGTCCATTTGCTGGATCAGAAAGAGTATGTTTAAACTCAGGCTATTTATCCAAAAGTCCATTCTTTGTCTGTTGGTCTCTAGACAATCTAGTATGAACTAGTATATGCGAGCTATCCCAGGAGGTGGTATCTCTCTGTGGGGTAGGGGAGTTAGTTTTCTGGCTGATTTGCCTTAATCACCACCCACTGTTTTTTGTTCCTGGCAGAGCTGTGGTAGCCCTTCCTTTTGGAGTAGAGCATAATCATATTATCAACCATGCAGTTAAAACAATGGACCCCAAAGTTGGGTGCAATATTTGTCACATCTCCATAGAAAAGATGCATACAATCCTGGCCCATAATAATACATAAGCTTAATACCAAAAGGTCTTTCAATGATATTTCAGGAAATTGCCATATCTGTCACAACTATCTTTAGCCATGTTATCCAGTCATGTAGTGGAAAGAATATTACTCAACCCAGTCCCATATCCAGAACATTCTGAGCTACCCACTAACAGCATAGTATCAGCCTAGCTTTACTGTGATAGTGTATCTGGATTTCTATATAATTGGAGATGGCCCACTGCAATGATGTTGTCATACTCATTGGGTTTAGGCTAGGGTTTAAATTTGTTTGATTCAGGGCTAGGTTAGGGGTTTGATAGTGCTGAAATCTCATGACATTTTGCCCCTAAATAGCAGAAGACACGTGAAATTAGCCGATCTTGTGAGAGTTCTGAGATATGTAAATTTGCAAAATCAATTTTTCATGAAAAATTTCCACACTCTCATGTGAACTGGTGTTGTCACAAGATTTTGGCCATGTATAAACTGGACCCAGAAATTAAGCCGCTTTGGAACCAAAGCCATAGGGTGGGGCTGAAATCCAGAGATTAGAACACAACACTCCCTCCTCCCAAATGTAAAGTGGTTCAGATCCAAGATTCCAGTTTTAGCCCCTCTCTGTATAAAGCACGCATAATTTAAAATGCCATAGGCTCTGCCTTTTTGTATTAATAAGAAGATGGATGATGGTCATTATTGCAATTTAAAGATCAGATTATGACTAGCCCTGTTCAGGTGTCGGGGAAGAGAGAGTGAGGGTATGGCTCTTCCTACTCCAAACTAGCCAATAGCGATGAGCCTTCACAGTGGGGAAATGGCTCTCTCAAAACTGCAGTTTGAAAAAACAACTCCCTCCTCTCGGTTTAAACACTCTTTTAAAAAGAACGTATACAATGTTCCGAGTTGGGTTTCCTTACATGAACCTTTGCATCTAACAGATTGGATTACCCTTGAGGAGCAGATCTCTTGCTCTCTCAAGGCCTGATCCACAGCCCATTGAAGTCAATGGAAAAATCGCTGTCTCTGTCATAGTCCAGCTCAGTTTCAGTACTTCAAGCTCCAAATACTTCATTTCGGGTTCAGGGGTTAAGGAAATTCAAGTTCAGAGTTATAGCGGCAAGACACAGATCTAGAGGATCAAGTTAAGGAGTTAGCACCGAACATCTGCCTCAGTGAAACCTTCTATTACCCTCACGTTTTTAAACTTACTGTATTTATCCCTCCATTTTTGTTTGAAGCTCTGACTCCGACTCTGAAGAGGAGCCAATTACGGAGGAGGAATTGGCCAAGCTGAAGGAAGAGGTAGAAGAGAAAAAGAAACTAATTGCCACATTACGAAACAAACCATGGCAGATGAAAAAGAAACTAGACGTCCTGAAGTATGGTCTGATTCATAATGAATAACGCTGTCACTTGTAGTGTTTGTACTGTATACTCTCCTTGTTTTTCTCAATTTTATCTTTATTTCTATATCTGTTGAACTTCAAGCAGTCCCAGAGATCAGGCTCCTTTTTTCTTTGAAAGCCCATCCTTGGGACTTAAGTGGCGTGTGTGTCAATGCTCCTTCACCTCCTTAGCTCTTGGGTGAAAATATGAAGGAGTCAGATCTGTTTGGTAGGATTCCATTACTCACACTGATCCGACCTTTCTGATCATGATAGTTTTCCATCAATTAGAAAGGTCACTATCTTTGGAGCTGTCTTGAATGCCATCTGATCGCTTGGGTGCTGTAATTTTAGTATATATTTCAACATTCGTGGAAAATTCTCTGTCTCTTAAATTGCAAGGGAAATGAATGAAAATTTAATTGAATTTGGGAAAAAGAAAATATTGGGAACATTTTATGCATTTTCTTGTACGTTGTAGGCACAAATTGCCTTTGGCCTTAGTGAATGTCACACTTCCATTTTCACCAAAGCAAAAAGGTTGTTTTCATTAGCAAATAAGTCTCCAGTGGAAACGAATGCTTACAATCAAAACAGATGAGACGGACACAGGGTGGGGGAAAGGATGTAACACACAAGCAGAGTGAACAATGTGATGGCAGCAAATGTCATGTTAGTTCCACTATTTATTTATTTTTTGCTGGGGAGGAGGGGTAGTTAGTTAAGAGGGGATCAGCTAAATGGAAAGAAAAGTGGAGAGGGGACATTGAAGGGAAGGGGGTGAGAATTGACAGGATAGAGAAGAAGGTGGTAAGGGGGCAGGAAAAGTGACTGTGAGGGAGGGCCAGGATTGGAGCAAACAGCCAATTGTCACAGGCCAGAGAAAGTGCAGTCAAAACTATACAAAGTTCTTAGAATGTCCAAACATCCCTACTTTGATTGCTTCTAGAGTCTCCGGCTGGTTGTTCCGCTTTGTAGTTTTCTCCAAGGCCACATGGTGAGGGGAAGAGATAGGTGGCACCACCTGGGCTCTAGTGCCCTCAGAGTAGTGGGGGCCTGCCCTGGATAGTTCTAGAAGTTCAAAGGAGGCTGAGGTGGCCCCAGCTGGGCCCCATTTTCTCCTCTCCCCTCAATGAAGCAGCCCCTGCTTTGGCTACTTAGGCCTTGTCTACACTACGAGAGTAGTTCGATTTTACTTGCATCGAATTTTTGTAATCGATATTGCAAAGTCGAACGTGTGTGTCCACACTAAGGACAGTAATTCGACTTTGTGCGTCCACACTAACGGTGATAGCGTCGACATTCGAAGCGGTGCACTGTGGTCAGCTATCCCACAGTTCCCGCAGTCCCCTCTGCCCATTGGAATTCTGGGTGTAGCCGGCAATGCCTTCTGGGTAACAAAATGAGTCGAGGGTGCTTTTGGGAAACTGTCGTCATCCGTCCATCACTCCCGCCCTCCCTCCCTGAAAGCGCCGGCGGGAAAACAGTTCGCGCGCTTTTCCAGTCATTGACAGCGCGGACGCCACTGTACTCCGAGCATGGAGCCCGCTGCGACCATCGCTGCAGTTGTGGCCGCTCTCAACGTCTCGCAGCTTATCATAAAGGTTTCCCTGAGGCAGATGCAGAAAAGTCAGGCAAGGAGGCTACGGCACCGCGGTGATGTCCTGAAGTCTGAGAGTAGCACAGACCTGTCAGAAAGCAGGCGACCCAGCGCCGAGGACATCACAGTGGCAATGGGTCATGTTGATGCCGTGGAACGGCGATTCTGGGCACGGGAGACAAGCACTGAGTGGTGGGACCGCATAGTGCTGCAGGTCTGGGATGAATCCCAGTGGCTGCGAAACTTTCGCATGCGGAAGGGAACTTTCCTGGAACTTTGTGAGTTGCTGTCCCCTGCCCTGAAGCGCAGTGACACCCGGTTGCGAGCTGCACTGAGTGTACAGAAGCGAGTGGCCATAGCCCTGTGGAAGCTTGCAACGCCAGACAGCTACCGGTCAGTCGCGAACCAGTTTGGGGTGGGCAAATCTACCGTGGGGGTTGTTGTGATGCAAGTAGCGAAGGCAATCGTTGATGTACTGCTGCCAAAGGTAGTGACCCTGGGAAACGTGGAGGCGATCATAGATGGCTTCGCAGCGATGGGATTCCCAAACTGCGGTGGGGCCATAGATGGAACTCACATCCCTATCCTGGCACCGGACCACCAGGCCACCCAGTACATTAACCGAAAGGGATACTTTTCCATGGTGCTGCAAGCACTGGTGGACCACAGGGGACGTTTTACCAACATCTACGTGGGATGGCCGGGCAAGGTTCATGACGCTCGTGTTTTCAGGAACTCTGGTCTGTTTAGACGGCTGCAACAAGGTATTTACTTCCCGGACCACAAAATAACTGTTGGGGATGTGGAGATGCCTATAGTCATCCTCGGGGACCCAGCCTACCCGCTAATGCCCTGGCTCATGAAGCCCTATACTGGCGCCCTGGACACTGAAAAAGAACTCTTCAACTACCGGCTGAGCAAGTGCAGAATGGTGGTGGAGTGTGCTTTTGGCCGTCTCAAGGGGAGATGGAGAAGCTTACTGACTCGCTGTGATCTCAGCGAAACCAATATCCCCATTGTTATAGCAGCTTGCTGTGTGCTCCACAATCTCTGTGAGAGCAAGGGGGAGACCTTTATGGCGGGGTGGGAGGTTGACGAAAATAGCCTGGCTGGTGATTACTCACAGCCAGACAGCCGGGCGATTAGAAGAGACCAGCGGGAAGCGCTGTGCATCCGGGAGGCTTTGAAAGCAAAGTTCCTGAGTGAGCAGGGTAACCTGTGATTTTATAGTTTGTGTACTGAGAAGCTAAACCTGCCCCCGTTTCTTTACCCAGGTAATGTTGACTATCCTATCCAGTTACATACCCCCTTCACCCCCCCTCCAACACACGTGTCGAAATAAAAATAGTTCTACTTTGTTAAAGCACACCGTTTTCTTTAATACTGTTTTAGCGGGAATTTTTTAAAACTGGGACGCAGACTGTGGTGCGGGGCGGGTCTAGTGTTGTGATGCGAATGCAGCTTCTAAACTCAAGGATTGACAGGCTCCGCTGCGGTGGGATGCTTGTTTCAACGGAGCCTGTCACCCCTCCTGATCGGGACTGTGTGTATGGGAGGTCTATTTGACTTTGTGGCAGGGGGAGGACGGTTACAGATCCCATGCTGTGTGGCTCTGTGATCCTGTCTAAGGACCGGCGCTTAAGATCTGTAACTGCCCTCCCCCGCCACAAAGTCACAGAGCAACCCACCCCCCCCAACATTACATCAAAACAACCTCCCAGACTAACCGGGGCAACTAGTCACTGCATCACTGCACTGTGTATGTGCCCTGCTGCTGTGCCTGCCCCCGACTATGTACCCTGCCAAAGGAGACTGTCCTGTCCAATTTCCAACCCCCTTTCCCCTCCTCCTCCAAAAGAACATGATTGAAACAGTAGTTAACAGAAACGAATTTTTTATTATCAACTACACATGGCATTGGGAGGTGAAACTTGGACGTGGGCTTGTGTCAGGCGGGAAGGAAAGAACTTTTCAAATTTTGGGAAATGAGAGCCTTCTGCTACTAGAGCTCTCTGCAGGGGTGGAGTGAGAGTTAGCAGGGACTCTGCCGCCTCTCCTTCTTTGCACTTTGGGTGAGGTGGGTATGGGACTTGGTGGCGGGGGAGGGCGGTTAGAGATGGACTGCAGCGGGGCTCTGTCCTCCTGCCTCCGTTCCTGCAGAACATCCACAAGGCGCCGGAGCGTGTCCGTTTGCTCCCTCAGTAGTCCAAGCAGCGTTTGAGTCGCCTGCTGGTCTTCCTGCCGCCACCTCTCCTCCCGATCCATGTTGGCTTGGTGCATTCGGGTCAAGTTCTCCCGCCACTGGGTCTGCTGTGCTGCCTGGGCTTGGGAAGAGGCCATAAGCTCAGAGAACATGTCCTCCCGTGTCCTCTTCTTCCTACGCCTAATCCGCGCTAGCCTCTGGGAGTGTGATTCCAGGCTAGGTTGTGAGACAGTCGCAGACGGGGCTGTGGAAATGGGAAAAAGGGAGTGAATTCCTCTGAAAGATAAATGTAGTTGTGAACAAAGAACATAGTCTTTCTCTGTGAACAAGACCATGCACAGCACCTTTCACATGCGCACTCAGCACAAGGTCGAATTCTCGGCCTTCGCATTCTGTGCCTGGGGTCTTGAACAGCACATTTGAGAAGCGAGGCAGCACAACGGAATTTCTGTTGCAGGCAGACATGGTAAGCCGTACACTTGTGGCAGTTTAAAACTTTTATATTACCACTGGCCTCATTTCACATTTAAATCAATGTCAGTCCCTGCTGCCAGCAATCCGGCAAGCGGGAACTCTGCCCCTGTCCCACCCCCTCGCGGCTGTCCCCGGGAATGATCCCTTTCGGCTGCCCCTCTCCCGCCTCCACCGCGTGGCTGCAAACCAGCGGTGACAGTTCTGTAAAGGAACGGGAAAGCAGTCCCAACACTAACATTCCCCTACCTAATTAAAAGCAGGTCACCATGGCCGACATCACCCTGATGAGGATCTCCGAGAGCGACAAAGAGAGAATGCTCCGGGAAAGCCTCCAAAGACCAGGGCCGTATGCCGCCCTGCTGTGCAGAGCAATGATCCCCGAGTACCTGATAATCTCGTGGCGCGGCAACGTGTCGTACTTCGGAGGACCCAATAAGGCCGCTCTCCCCAAGAACCTCATGCAACGGCTTTCAAGTTACCTCCAGGAGAGCTTCATCGAGATGTCCCAGGAGGATTACTGCTCTATCCCCGCACATATAGACCGCATTTTACTGTAGCTGCAGTAGCAGGGAATACACAGTAGAGCGGCTTGTGCAGGACAATCACTGAAAACCGGACATTGCTAGATTTCTTTTCAAAACTTGCACTGCCCCTTACTAAACCGTTAAGCGCCTAGGGCACACTAATCATGAACAACCCATTCTTTTAATTGTTAATATTCCTGTTTTGTTAAAAATAAATGTTTAGATGTTTACAACACTTACTGGCTGATCCTTCACCAGATTCTGTGTCCGGGGTAATGGCTGGGGACGCTTCGTAGGGGATCTCTGTAAGGGTGATGAAGAGATCCTGGTTGTCGGGGAAATCAGCGTTGTGAGAGCTGCCAACTGCCTCGCCCTCCTCATCTCCTTCCTCATCTTCCCCGTCCCCTAACATGTCTGAGGAACCGGCCGTGGACAGTATCCCATCCTCAGAGTCCACGGTCACTGGTGGGGTAGTGGTGGCGGCAGCACCGAGGATGGAATGCAGTGCCTCGTAGAAACGGGATGTCTGGGGATGGGATCCGGAGCGTCCGTTTGCCTCTTTGGTCTTCTGGTAGCCTTGTCTCAGCTCCTTGATTTTCACGCGGCACTGCGTTGCATCCCGGCTGTATCCTCTCTCTGCCATGTCTTTAGAGATCTTCTCGTAGATCTTTGCATTCCTTCTTTTGGATCGCAGCTCGGAAAGCACGGACTCATCGCCCCACACAGCGATGAGATCCAAGACTTCACGATCAGTCCATGCTGGGGCTCTCTTTCTATTCCCAGACTGCACGGCCATCACTGCTGGAGAGCTCTGCATCGTTGCCAGTGCTGCTGTGCTCGCCACGATGTCCAGACAGGAAATGAGATTCAAACTGGCCAGACAGGAAAAGGAATTCAAATTCAAATTTTCCCGGGGCTTTTCCTGTGTGGCTGGTCAGAGCATCCGAGCTCGCACTGCTGTCCAGAGCGTCAACAGAGTGGTGCACTGTGGGATAGCTCCCGGAGCTATTAGCGTCGATTTCCATCCACACCTAGCCTAATTCGACATGGCCATGTCGAATTTAGCGCTACTCCCCTCGTCGGGGAGGAGTACAGAAGTCGAATTAAAGAGACCTCTATGTCGAACTAAATAGCATCGCAGTGTGGACGGGTGCAGGGTTAATTCGATTTAACGGCGCTAACTTCGACATAAACGCCTAGTGTAGACCAGGCCTTAGTTTGCTTAGCAGAAATTTATATAGTTCCACTCAGAGCCCTCAGGGTATATAGTTTTGTTTCCATGCCCACTTGAGTCTGTTTAACTGAGATAGGCCTGGACCTCAGGTATTTTCTCTTGAAACAATCTGAAAAATTCATCTGAAAAAGCTAGAATGTTTATGCCTTGGCTAAACTAGCAAAACACACAAAATACTGATCTTTCTGTCGGAAGCAATTTGGCCTGGTTGAGTTAAGTGACATTTTGCAATCCAGAAGTCAATGTAATTATGAATGAAATGAAATGAACAATCTGCTTCCCCAGGAAACTGTGCAGTGTGCTTTTGTAACCTGGTTTCCTCTGTGCCTGCCAGCCTTCCCTCTCCCTGTGCCCTCACTGACTGCTGGTAGCATTCTGCCAGTATCTTCCAGGAACGGGCTTTTGGTTCCATGCTTTTGACTAAGGGCTCCAGGCAGGTACTTCTGTACCCATATAGGTTCCTCTGAATCTTGCGATTCATTTTTCTTCTTTTGGGAATCACCAGCAAAGCTACACCAAGTGTCCAGTACTTCCAAATTATCTTAAGTAAAGAATATTTTGGTCTATAAGTACCTACTACATGGGGAACAGAAATTTGATAACAGGGATTTTCAATCTAGCAGAAAAAGATATAAGAAGATCTAATGGCTGGAAGTTGAAACTAGACAAATTCAGACTAGAAATAAGGCACATATTCTAACAATGAAGGTAATTAACCATTGGAGCTACTTACCAAGGGTTGCGGTGGATTCTCCATCACTGGGAGACTGGAAATGTATTAAATTTCATTTTCTCATATCAAAAGGTTTATGTGAATACACAAATATGTACCAATGTGTTTTCTTGTGTCTTTCCAAAACAATGGTTTATTTTGTGCTGTGCTAAACACACAGCTCTCTTTGAAGTAGGCTTAGGAGCATTTTAATGGCTGACCCCAGAAAATATCAGAGTTCCAAGTGGAAATGACAGATCTTCAGATCAGTTCTTTATACTGAAATCTATTTTTGTAAACCAATGAATCACATTTGTTACCATCTAGCTACATCAAATACATTCCAAAAATAGGTACAATTTATACCAGGCAATCCTATTTTAGATTGTCACTGTTATGTATAGAGATTCATATCTCAGCTCAGCAGAGAAAAAACAAACAAAAATTAGAACTTAAAAGCTAATAACCAGGCCACATTTTCAAATGAAGGTGCCTAAATTTAGGCATCTAAATCTATATTTGGCCCCCTTATGTAAGTGTCTTGATTTCACTGAAATCAATGGAGTAGTGAGTGCTCAGCACCTCTGAAAATGAAGCCAGTTATTTTGGTATCAAAATATGGACCTACTGTAAAATTTTCCAAAGTGTATAAATCCCATTTTCAAAAGTGACTTAGGCACTTTGAAGACCAAGTCCCGTTAACTTTTAATACAAGCCTTAGACCTTGTTTACTCACAGTTTTTGCACTGCTTTAACTATGTCACTTTAGAAACCAAAATATTTTTGGACACATTTATGTTGATGTGAAGGTGCTTATATTACCAGAGCTTACTCGGGGTGGGGGTGGGTGGGGGGGTGGGAGGGGAAGGGAACAAACGTTATGTAGACTGGCCAAAGTCATTTTTGAAAATGGGTGTTAGGCTATTTAGTAACTTAGGTGCTTTTGAAAAATGTTACCTCTGGGTACCTAATTTTAATAATCCAAGTTTGAGAATTCTTAGATTTTAATTTTTATTAAATTATTTCCTCCATCCTTCCCCTGGCTCTTTTCTGAGCAGCTGCACCATCTGACTACATGAGCTGGGAGCGGATTGGTTCAATTCATATCAAATAATTGTTACATGAACAAGAAGCTGTGTACGCCAATGCTCTATAGTTAGAGGGAGGCAAGCTGTTCCATTCTGCTTTCTCCAATCTCTACAAAGTGAGATTTCATTGGAGGTTGTCTCACCATTCCATCAGTTTCCTTTGCTTCCATTTTTCCTAGGGGAAAAGTCATTAACGCAGAAGCTTTAGTTATACTATCATGACAGAGTTAGAGTAATAAGTGAGCATCACACTGACCAGAAAAAGTGATCACATTGAAAAGAATTTCATTTGTTTTAGAAGGAAGTGTATTGTTTTCTTTGCTCTTTAGTTTTGTTCTGAAAATGTGTGAACTATAAAATTTTAATATGCAGCTGCAGAACTAGAATTCACATACAAAGACACTTACATTTACGTTAAGGTCTGGCTGGCTTACACCTACAAGGGAGATGTATCATAGGTTGAAATGCCATTCCTAACTTACACCCTTGTGCCTAACATTATGCACCCCACATGGCCCTGATTTTTCTCTCAAGATCCATGTGTGGGGGAGGATCTTCCAGCAGGTAGAGCTATCCCTGCTTATGATGAAATTGGGGTTATACATTTCTGTAGCACGGCTCCCCAATCTTCAGATCTCACAGACAACTTTTCATAAGTTTGAGGATTTGCAAAGCGGGAGGGGGCAGGCCAAGGATGGGAATGGAGGAGGAGGAGAGAGAGAGAGAGTTTGTGTGAGAGAGAGAGATATTGAGAAACAGATTAACTAGGTGCATCATCCTTCAAACAGCCTCATAAGAAATATTCATGCTGGGATGTGGGTAAGGTTCAATAAGAGCCTATGTAAAGGCTTTGGGAATCTCAAGGGATCCATAGTGGGTGGCTGAAGCTTCTGCTTAATCTATTTGAGGGCAAAACTTGCCCTTTGATGGAATGATCTGTCCTTTGCCACCCCCTCCTCTATTAATCCCCACTTCCACAAGTTTTTCTTCTCGGTAGGGTGCGGGGGATCTGACCTATATGGTATGTAAGAGCACAGTTCTCAGTTACCTGGTAGAAGGCCATATTCTCTGTACTACCTCAGCATAACTGAAGTAGGGAAGGATGGTGATTCAGCCTCTCTCTGAATTTCCTGGCTTTAGTGAGATTAGACATTTTGCATTTCCTTCCTCCTTCTTCTCGGTTAACTACATGGGCTTTTTCTGGTTTCAGCTGGAGTAGGACAAACCATTATTCCAGGATGTGCACTACTCCTTTTGCTGAGTGTAATGCCTATTAAAGAGGTCAGATGGGACACTTAGGGAATAAAGCGCTTTGTTTATCCTAGGAAAGTTGTAGCATGGGCAGTGTCTGTATAAATTTCTCCAGTTTACCAAACCAGTGTGTATTAATTCTGAACTGGAGGGAGAGCAGCTGAGGATTAGAAGGTAGGGCAGGCTGTCTTCTGACCTCTTCTTTTTTGGGGGCGTGGTATTTTCTGTGATATAGACTCTTATCCTCTGAGAACTGGTCTGAGACACCAATATGTTTCACAAAGGCTACTCCAATGGTAATGACCTTCAGTTCCTATCTACTGAACTGGATTTGGAGAAAGTTGAACCTACAAATGGTGCTTATAGAGATAGAGATAAAATACTATGGGCCAGAACTTCAGATGGTGCAAGTTGGTGTAACTCTATTGACATTTACACAGATTTACACCGCCTGAGGACCTGAGACATACGGGTGTATCCATATCTATCCAGCTACCTTGTTTTCCAAGCTAATGGTTCTTGGTCCTGGGGTGATAGGACCACATTTGCAAAGTGGGCTTCTGTATTTGGTCCTGGAGCACAGTTCTAATTCTCATTATTGACATGGGTCAGTTACATTTTACACACACAAAGTATGCATTGTATAATCTACAGAGGTAGTTAACTGCTATGTAGTCAGATCTATTAGCATACTCCTATTAAATTACCATGGAATCCTGCAATTATACAATAGCCATGTAACTATAATTCTCCCTTGTTTAAAGTTCTTACTAAATGTTAAAGCTACCCAATAAAGTTAATACCAATGTACGAATTACAATTAAATTAATGACAACAAAATATGAAGGAGATGGCAGACATAGATCAAGCTTGTATCATTCACAAAGTAGCTTCAAATAAATATAGAATACAAAGAGAATCATAAGACAACTTGGGAGTGGATGTAGGAACAGTGACAGTGAACAAAGGATATTTGGGAGGGCCCCTAAAACATAACTGGTTCATATAAAATTAAAAGGAGGAGGGAGAGAATCTTCAGTCTGTTACCAGGGCTGGATTTACATCTTATGCACCCTTAGGCACAGCATCTTCAGTGCCCCTCCTGTCTACAACTGACCTTTGTGTTTCACACTGTTTTAGAGAGGTCAGGCGCCCCTAGAATGCTGATGCCCCTAGGCATGTCCCTACTATGCCTAATTGGAAATCCAGCCCAGGCTGTTCCCAGCATCCTGCAACGGGGGAAGTAGAGCCTAGTTGCTGTGCTGGGATCTATAGGCACTGAGCTTGGTTCCATTGAAATCAACAGTAACACTTTCACTGACCTCAGCGGAAGCAGTGCCAGGGCCGGCTCCAGGCACCAGCCCACCAAGCTTGTGCTTGGGGCGGCACCTGGAGGGGGGCGGCGCAGCACTCCGGCTGCGGCTGCCGGGGACAGCGTAGCCCCGGCCGGGCTTGCCACCCTCCCCCCGGCGCTCTGGCTGCTGGGGAGAGCGGAGTCGTGGCGGGCTCTCCGCCCTCCCCCCAGCGCTCCAGCCGGTCCGGGAGAGCGGAGCCCCGGCCGGCTCACCGCCCTCCCCCCGGTGCTCTGGCCACCGGGGAGAGCGGAGCCCCGTCTGGGCTCGCCGCTGGGGAGAGCGGAGCCTTGGCCGGCTTGCTGCCGGCTTGCCGCCCTTCCCCCGGTGCTCCGGCCGGTCAGAGAGAGCGGCCCGCGGCCGGGCTCGGCGCCCTCCCCTGCTGCGCTGGAGGGGGGGGAGGCGCGCGGCGGGAGGCTTTTTTGCCTTGGTCGGCAAAAAAGCCAGAGCCGGCCCTGGCAGTGCAGTACCCACCTGTGAACATTTTTTTCAATGGATTATTTCTAAATAATAGGGGTAGGTGGAAAGGTGGGTGGGAGGGGGGTGTTTAGACTTTGTCTTTTTTTCCTTCAGTTGTTTTACTTTCCAATCCAGACTAGCCATAAAAATAGATTTATTGTAACAGAATATTCTATAAATGCAGCATGACAAAAAAAAAATCACAAACTACTCTGTGAGATGAAGAAAAATATTTTCTTCTTCAACTATTATCTTCAGACCCTCGCAGATCTGTTGTTATGAACTTATTGGTAGCCACCGAAACCAAATTAAATGACACTGTAGTTCGTCCATTATTACTGCTGAGCCACTTTCCAAGCTAGCTGCCACCTGGCAACAGTTGTGTTGCTGTCAACTTTTAGCCAGTCTTTTTAAGGCTTACTTGGAGAAGTTCAAAGTGATCAATATTAAAAGGACATTTCTTTTTAATGACTTTTTACATGTTGGTGACTGAAACCTTCCTGAACTGTTGCTGAAAAACGTGAGCTATCCACTTGAATCCTGTTCACCAGCAGCAACCTCTAAGTGCTGTAATACATCCTCTACTTTGTACATGCTGAACTGCCCTACATGCAATATACCTAGCACTTTGGAAGCTGCAACCTCATACCTAGGATTAATAATTAACCTGGGCTACTTAAGGGCAATACTACCTGGCTCCATGAAATATTTATTAGCTCCTTATGTTGGTAATTAGATTAAGATGTTTTTTCTCAAACAAAAAAGCTCTCACAGTTAGCTAAAGGGGTACACTTTGGCCTATCTTGTGCTATAGATAATTTACCTATAACACGATACCAGTGATTACAAAGCTCACTTTCATCTTTCAGTGTTGTTTTTGACACATCCTCATATTTGTGAGGTTGTATCACTTTGCATATAGTGTGTGATATTTTTGAAGATGCTTCTCAAGAATGTGCAGATGAGATTTTAATAAACTGTTGTAATGATAGGACTGTTCTTCCTCTGGTTCTCACTTTTCTTAGCACAAAGTGCAGAGGTGTGTTATGATTCTCCAGGGATGTACAAATAAAGTTCTTATTCTCAAAGCTGAGAACTGAGGTAAAGAGCATTTCAACTGAGAATTGAGGTAAAGAGCATTGCTTAGGAAACAATAATGTGAATAATATACAAACATGTAGAGGACAGGGAAATACATTTATTAGCTGTGTACTCACCTGATAGTTGCATGTTGATTTAGATAATGGCACAGAGAGTACACTTATAAAGTTTGCGGATGATACCAAGCTGGGAGGGGTTGCAAGTGCTTTGGAGGATATGATTAAAATTCAAAATGGTCTGAAGTAAATAGGATGAAACTCAATAAGGACAAATGCAAAGTACTCCATTTACGAAGGAACACTCAGTTGCACACACACAAAATGGGAAATGACTGCCTAGGAAGGAGTATTGTGGGAAGGGATCTGGGGGTCATAGCAGATCACAAGCTAAAAGCAAGTCAACAGTGTAACACTTTTACACACACACACACACACACACACAGAGCAAACATGATTCTGGGATGTATTAGCAGGAGTGTTGTAAGAAGACACAAGAAGTAATTTTTGCTTTCTACTCCACGCTTATTAGGCCTCAACTGGAGTATTATGTCCAGTTCTGGGCGCCACATTTCAGGAAAGATGTGGACAAATTGGAGAAAGTCCCGAGAAGAGCAACAAAAATGATTAAAGGTGTAGACAACATGACCTATGAGGGAAGATTGAAAAAATTGGGTTTGTTTAGTCTGGAAAAGAGAAGACAAAAATTGTTATCATGTCCCCTCTCAAAGTACATAAAAGGTTGTCATAAGGAGGAGGGAGAAGAATTGTTCTTCTTAACCTCTGAGAATAGGTCAATAAGCAATGGGCTTAAACTGCAGCAAGGGAGGTTTAGGTTGGACATCAGGCAAAACTTCCTAACTGTCAAGGTAGTTAATCACTGGAATAAATTGCCTATGGAGGTTGTGGAATCTCCATCATTGGAGATTTTTAAGAGCAGGTTAGACCAGTGCTTCTCAAAGCCGGTCCGCTGCTTGTTCAGGGAAAGCCCCTGGTGGTCCGGGCCGGTTTGTTTACCTGCCGCGTCCGCAGGTTCGGCTGATCGCGGCTCCCACTGGCTGTGGTTCGCTGCTCCAGGCCAATGGGGGCTGCGGGAAGGGCGGCCAGCACATCCTTCAGCCCACGCCGCTTCCCGCAGCCCCCATTGGCCTGGAGTGGCGAACCATGGCCAATGGGAGCCGCAATTGGCCGAACTTGCAGACGCAGCAGGTAAATAAACCAGCCTGGACTGCTGGGAGCTTTCCCTGAACAAACGGCGGCCCGACTTTGAGAAGCACTGGGTTAGACAAACACCTGTCAGGAATGGTCTAGATAATACTTAGTCCGGCCATGAGTGCAGGAGAATGGACTAGATGACCTCTCGAAGTCCCTTCCAGTCCTATGATTCTATATTTAGAGCCAGCCAGGACACAGGAAGTTTAGGAGGGAGTGGGGAAATTTCCTTAGTTTCTGACCTACAAATCACCGAGGGCCTGACTTTGATCTCACAGCAAGTAAATAAGAAGTAACTCATTTTAATTCAAGGGTGTATCCCAGTAAAAATCCATTGAGAGTCTCTGCTGGAGGAGGGATGAGCAGGAGCAAGGAAAAAAGCACTTTGCAGTAGCTGTTTGATAGCTTCAGCATCACATGGGGCTTATGCTTTCCTTATTAGTTTCCTTGAATGCAACTGCACACATATTCTCTGCCTCATCACCCACAGGCCCTCTTTCAAGCTCTGCTCTACCACTAGATGTGCTTGTCATATCTTTTGTTAAATACTGCAGTGGGAATTTTTCATGGAATTAAATTGTTATTGAGACTTGCACTCAACTACCAATTAAATAGGGACTTGAAATTAGTCATGCAAGTATTCCTATTCCTGGATGCAGCTGGGCTGCTGCAGAGCACAAAATGGCTTGACTATAGGTTTTCATGTGGCAGGGTCCCCCCCCATGAGCACGTTATTCACTGGGTCTTCCTAAAGCTGTAATGAGTGTACAAAAAAGCTTGTTAAAAGTCAGCTACAACCAAACCTGTACTGCCCATTCAAGGAGAAAGCACATATGTAGAACATCAAGTGTAACTGACACATATAGTGCTTTCATTCTGACAAAAGATGCCGAATAGTGGCAAGCTTCTTCCATCTACCCAATAATACCATGGGGTAGTATTTCCTTTCATTTGCTGTGGAATGTGTGAGAGGCTTTTGAGTGGTTCTTTAACAGGAATGGTGAGTGCTATCAGTACTGTATTCAAGTGCCTCATACTGTGCAAAGGTACTTAAATTACGATAGGCAGATAGTTCAGTATTAAATATACAGTTGAGCCCTGTTAAAGTGAAGGGTCCCTTTCTATTTAAAACATAACATCTGCATAAGTGGATAGTAACTAGACTAGATGATTAATTTGGCCCAATGTGATTAGTAAAGTTAAAGCTCTTAAAAAATATAGACAGATTAAATACTGTCATGCAGATAAGGGATTTTTGTAACATACACGAAGAACCACCAGGGACCTAGCCAAACACCTGCAAAGATATGGAGAGGAAGAAAAGCCTAACAGTCAATAAGAATGGGGGGAGGGGAACAAATGAAAGAGGGAGGGGAAGGGGAACTTCACTGAGGGAAGTCATGGGAAAATACAGCAGTAGTCCAGGAAACCTGGATCACTACATCCAAAGGGCAAGAATTCAGTTTGCACTAGAAATCTGCAACCAGCTTGCAGATAGAAACAGAAAACCCATCCTTGCCAGAGAATTCAGAACCCAGAGAGGAATAAAAAACTATATTCTAATGCAGAGGAAAACACCTAAAAGGCATTTGATGTGACATTCATTGCATTGCAAACAATCATGCCTAGTTTGAATCCTTGGCTTTAATTGAGGGCTTGAATTCATGATCTAAAAGACATGTTTTTATAAACTTTGCCTGTGGAAAATAATTTCTTTGTTTTGGCTTAGCCAAACTCATGATCATTTTATAAACAGAAAAGAGAAGTTTCTGGAGAATTTCTGTGCCCAGCTATGGATGTATGATGTGTATACTAGGGAGGAACTTTTTCACGTTAGTGACGTTGTGTCAGGCTTTTGTTTGAATATTATCCTTCTGACTTTCTAATCTCCTCATTTCACTTTGAGAAGTGTATTTTTTAATTTTGAAGACTGGAACAGTAAAATAAAGTGGATGAACAGCTGAAAGTATAGATTTTAGCCATGCCACTGCATGTTGTGATTTCTTCAGCCCTTTCACAATCTAGGCCCTGTACTTGGACGTAAAGTCTCCACAAATCAACTAGTGCCACAGTAAATGGTGTTGATTAACTAGGTGACACTCTTCCTTCTGATTTGAACAAATGGTATTAGAAGGATCAGAGCTACTTCTGAAACTGCAGTCATTAAATTCCCACAATATTTTTCATAAGAATAAGAGAGATTAGCTTTGATTCACATGGAAATTCGGAGCTGGTTATTAGTATTCTTCTTACATAAGCATCACCTGCAGTTTTTGTCATGTTTTGGCATGTTGTAATGTTTTTGTTTGCTTGTGTGGATATAAGCTGTGGGCAACAGATCTATGCATAAGAAATAATTCCAGTGAGAGGGACTCAGGCAATTAATCTGTTTGCACAGCTTCCAGAAAAGAACTTCACCGCAACTAATAGCTAGCATTTCTCCAACTACCCACCAGTCTCCGAATGCCTATACAGGCAATTAATCAAAATGTGTAAGGTGCTCTGTATTAGTGCCATCTGGTGACTACCACCAATATAATGGTTTTGATACCACTGTGCAAACATTGGATTTCAAGAAGTCTTGTTTCTTTTATATAGTACTTTAGACATGGTCATTCAGCAGTTAAAGTAGCCACCTCTCCTCAATAAAAGTACATTCACTGGTGTCTTAAAGTTTGTCCTCACAAAGGAGAATAAAAAGGGGGTGGAGAAGACTCTAGTAAGTGCCTGGTCACATCTGATCATCATTTAAAAGTGCTGATGTTACACAAAATCTTAAAAACATTTTAAAGGAACTTTCACTCTTTTTTTTCCTTTCACCCTTATGTCCTATGTGTCTCACTAGGGAATACTTTAATAATGTTGTCAATCAAAACTCTAATCTTCTGGAGCCAATTGAAGCCACAGTTATGAGAAAATGATTCATAGATTGTACAATGGACAAGACATATGTGGAGGCACTGAGAGGAGTGAAAATATATGTAGCCTAGAAGAGAGCAGACACAAGGGAACCATGATTACAGTCTATAAATATCTTCAAAGTAACAATTAAAATGAAGAAGAATAATTCATATAGTTCCAGTGGATGAATGGATTAGGACCAATGGCTTGAACAAAAGGAAATAATTCTTAAGAGGAAGTACTACTGGGGAATAGGCTAGATTACAAAACAAGACATCATGACTTCAGGTATTCACAGAACAGGCTAAATAACATTAGCAGGAATTAAGTAGAGATCACTTCTGGAAAATGCAGATGGCTCAGACAAAATGACAAGTTGTTTTCTTCTGGTTGCACTAACTATGATAAAATTTCTGGGAAATATAAACTATAAGAGTGTCTCTAAGAGAACAGGGATATATGAACATCCAACGTGGAGTAATCGGACATGTTTTTCAAGCCTGAAGTGGCAGGAATTCCAGTTTTACCATATCATCACATGCATGTCTTTTTGTTCTTATTTCTCAGGGAAGCCCAGCTTTTTGTAGAAAAATTTGAAGGTGCACTTGGAAAAGGAAAAGGGAAAAAGTTTTATGCATACAAAGTGATGATGACAAAGGTAAGGATTTTATTTAATCAATTTCATACAATGCAAAGCAATACAGTGTTGTAGATTATCATTCACCACATCCTCATAAATACCATCCCATTCTTCACGTGCATTTTTAACCCTCTTTGCCCCAAATTATCCCAAAGCAGAGGTCATTAACCAAACCCATACCTACTGATTGGGCTCTATCTTCAAGAGCCTTCCAATCTGTTCCACCAAGAGTTCCATCCTCTGGGGATTAAAATTGGGTTTGGGGTTAGGCCCAGAATAAAGAAAGCCAATGAAGATCATGCTCCTTGAGAAGATTCAGAATGTTTCAGTCTCCTCATTGTAGCAGAAAAACTCATGGCATATGGCAAACATGCACTTTACATATTAGATTGGAATGGTTCCTTTCTCCCTTATATAGTGCTTGGACAGATTGTCCCTTTGCCTCAGAGCTGAGAGAATACTGCAAAAAATCTCTGCAAATATTTATTCAAATTTTAAAACAAGTTTTGCTTCAATCATGTTCAGTACTAATTTGGCTTCATTTTTTATAGACATTTGTGGAATCACATTTTACTAGCATTAATGTTCAACAAATTTTCAACTTTCACATTCTGAAATATGCCTGGAAAGCCTGATTATATTTTTCCTCCCTTGGTATCCTGCTAATGAGATACATTGATTTATCTCATTAGACTGACCTCACACTTGTTAAAGCACCCCCATCCTTTCATGTATTTATACCTGCTCCTGTATTTTTCACTCCATGCATCTGATGAAGTGGGTTCTAGCCCACGAAAGCTTATGCCCAAATAAATTTGTTAGTCTCTAAGGTGCCACAAGGACTCCTCGTTGTTTTTGCTGATTATAATAGTTGCTCTTATCCAATTGAGGGACAGAGACACCACCACCATTTAGACTAACCACAACTAAGCAATATAGTTCGAATTTCAGATTTGGAATAAAATACGTTAAATGATCAGAAACAGTTCTCAAGTCAAATAATACTCAAGAAAAAAAATCACGATCTGTTCAGACATTCCACAAACAGAAAAAAAAAAAGGCAAAATACAGCAAATTAAGTATTTGATACAAATTCACTCAGTTCTATGCTGGATCTCAGAGTCATGAGTGAGAATGTATATGAGAACACTGAGAATGCGGCCTCTTTTTCTTTGTGATCCTTTACAGAAATGGATGAAATTTCAACGAGATTTTGAGAATTTTAAAACAGCCTGCATACCATGGGAAATGAAAATCAAAGAGATTGAAAGTAAGTAGTTGTGGAAAACAATCAAATTAGCACTTAGCAGCAGGTGTACTCCCAGAGGCCCCCCTGATTCCAAGAATGTTCTTACTGCTTTTAAAAATAGCTTTCCAGATGTTTTATTCCTCAAAAGAGAAGATGGACCCGCCTTCTTAATTATCAGTGAACCCAAAATGATCTCTTCATCATTATTCTAGAGCACTGGCACCCCTCCTAGCTGTCACGGCAGAGGACACAGCCACATTCTGAACAAGAGATTATGTTTCATGAAACAATATTCACAGTCAAAGCTTGTCTACACAAACATGTAGCTTGCAGCAAGCTGGAGCGTGAATCTATCTCGCACTAGCCTGCCCCAGACTAACATCCACATGGACCCTGCTGATGTGTATTAACAGTTTGTTAACATGCTTTGATCTCGTCCTCTTTGAAATGGGACAAAGAAGCACACCGAGCAAGCCAAAAGGCAATGTATTGATTGGGCCTGAAGACTAAACACTCCTCTGACCCTTAAAAAAGGTCTCTGCAATCAGGGGTAAGGCCCTTTGGTATGTTTGTTCCACCTGTTGTGTGGGGAAAAAAATTAGACTTCTGTGTTTATGGCTCTCAATCTGGCATTTTTTAGCATCACTAAATTAACACAACTTGTTCCCTCAAGAACATCAATTGATCTAAACTGCTGTGCTGATGTATATGGAAACAGGTTATTTTTCAGATAGCCTATACCCAAACTATGACTTCCATCATTTTGACTGCATAGCACTTCCTTTATTTTCAAGGACAACTCCAGGGTACCATAAACAGTATTATCACCACTACATCTAATTGCAGAGATCATACATAAAATTGTCACGTTGATGATTTGGTAGTGCAGAATCAGATAGAGAATTCAAATCCCACTTGAAAGAACTGGAAAATAGAAGGTTTCAAATTTGTTGAGAAGTTCTTTCAATATAGTAAGAGAAAGAGCTGCTTATCTAACCAAGAGAATCATAGAATCATAGGCCTGGAAGGACCTTCTAGTCTAGTCCCCTGCACTCAAGTAAGGTTGACAACTTTCTACTCACACAAAACCAAACACTCTTGTCCCACCCCCTGCCCCTTCTCTGAGGCCCTGCCCCCACTCACTCCATCTCCCCCTCCCCTCTGTCGCTCTCTCTTCCCACCCTCATTCACTCACTTATTTTGACCGGGCTGGCTCAGAGGGCTCGGGTACAGGAGGGGGTGAGGACACTGGCTGGGGGTGCGGGCTCTGGGGTGGGGCCAGAAATGAGAAGTTAAGAGTGCAGGAGGGGGCTCCAGGCTGAGGCAGTGGGTTGGGATGTGGGAGGAGGTGAGGGCTCCGGCTGGAGGTGCGGGCTCTGGGGTGGGGCCAGGGATGAGGGGTTTGGGGTTCAGGAGGGGGCTCCAGGCTGGGGGATGGAGCTGAGGGGTTCAGAATATGGGAGGGGGCTCCTGGCTGAGGCAGGGGATTGGGTGTGAGAGGAGGTACGGGCTCTGGGGTGCAGGTTCTGGGATGGGGCCAGAAATGAGGAGTTCAGGGTATGGGAGAGGGCTCTGGGCTGGGGCTGAGGGGTTTGGAGTGTGGGAGGGATCTGGGATGGGGCAGAGGGTTGGGGTGCGGGGTGTGTGTGTAAGGGCTCTGGCTGAGTGTGCAGACTCTGGGGTGGGGCTGGGGATGAGGGGTTTGGAGGGTGGCGGGGGGGGGATCAGGGCAGGGGCAGGGGGTTGGGGCCTAGGAGGGGGTCAGGGGTGCAGGCTCTGGGCGGCGCTTACATGAAGCAGCTCCTGGAAGCAGTGGCATGTCCCCCCTCCTGCTCCTTCATGGAGGCGCAGCCAGGCTGCTCTGCACACTCTGCGCAATGCCCCATCCACAGGTGCCACCCCCGCAGCTCTCATTGGCTGTGCTTCCTGGCTAATGGGAGCTGCGGGGGTGGTGCTTGGGGTGGGGGCAGCATGTGGAGCCCCCTGGCTGCCAGTACATGTAGGAGCCGGAGGCAGGACATGCCAGCTGCTTCCCGGAAGCCAGCATGTATGGAAGCTAGCAGGGAGCCTGCCAGCCCCACTGCGCAGCGCCGCCAACCGGACAGTCAACGGCCCAGTCAGTGGTGCTGACTAGAACCGCCAGGATCCCTTTTCGATTGGGTGTTCCGGTCAAAAACTGGACACCTGGTCACCCCACAATCAAGGCAGGACTAAGTATTATTTAGATCATCCCTGACAGGTGTTTGTCTAACCTGCTCTTAACAATCTCCCATGATGGAGACTCCACAACTTCCCTAGGCAATTTATTCCAGTGCTTAACCAATCTGACAGTTAGGAAGTTTTTCCTGATGTCCAACCTAAACTGTCCTTGCTGCAATTTAAGTCCATTGTTTCTTATCCAATCCTCAGAGGTTAACGAGAACAATTTTCTCTGTCCTCCTTGTGACAATTTTTTATGTACTTGAAAACTGTTATGTTCCCCTCTCAGTCTTCTCTTCTCCAGCCTAAACATTACAAACTGGTAATGTTTTCTAGACATTTAATACTTTTTGTTGCTCTTCTCTGGACTTTCTCCAATTTGTCCATATCTTTCCTGAAATGTGGCACCCAGAACTGGACACAATACTCCAGGTGAGGCCCAATCAGTATGGAGTAGAGTGGAAGAATTACTTCTTGTGTCTTGCTTACTATACTCCTGCTAATACATCCCAGAATGATGTTTGTCTTTTTTTTTTGGTAAAAGTGTTAGACTGTTGACTCGTATTTAGCTTAGGAAGGAACAATCAGTTGCACACAAGTGGAGTACTTTGCATTTATCCTTATTGAATTTCATCCTGTTTACTTCAGACCATTTCTTCAGTTTGTCCAGATCATTTTGAATTTTAATCCTATCCCGCAAAGCATTTGCAACCCCTCCCAGCTTGGTATCATCCTCAAACTTTATAAGTGTTCTCTCTATGTCATTATCTAAATCATTGATGAAAATATTGAACAGAATCCAACACAAAACTGATCCCTGTGGGACCGCACTTACAGCTTGACTGTGAACCACTGATAACTACTCTCTGGAATGGTTTTCCAACCAGTTATGCACCCACCTGATATAAGCTCCATCTAGGTTGTATTTCACTAGTTTGCTTATGAGAAGGTCATGCGAGACAGTATCAAAAGCCTTACTAAAGTCAAGATATACCTTCTTCCCCTACCCACAAAGCTTGTTTACCCTGTCAAGGAAAGCTATTAGGTTGGTTTGACATGATTTGTTCTTGACAAATCCATGCTGACTGTTACTTATCACCTTATTATCTCCTAGGTGTTTGCCAGTTAATTGCTTGATTATTTACTCCATTATCTTTCTTGGTACAGAAGTTAAGCTGACTGGTCTGTCTTCTCCAGGTTGTCCTTATTCCCCTTTTTATTGATTGGCACTTTATTTGCCCTTTTCCAATCCTCTGGAATCTCACCCATCTTCCATGACTTTTCAAAGATAATACTAAAATTATTTTACAGTTTTATTTGTACTTTAGTTTTACATTAACTGTGAAATGTCCATTACTTTCAAATAGGAGTTGCATTTTTATTCATTGTGACCTATTCCGGGCATGGGGTTCTTTCTGGGAACTATGTGTTGGGTCACTAGCCCCATTCACTAAATATAGATTCTGAAACACAGCCAGGTACAACTAAAATACTTTAAAAAAATCATTGTAAAATGTCTACATTGTATACAGTCTTCTTTTGTGAAAATTGATTTAGCTTGATAAGGCATTAATAGCTATTCATCAGAAATATCCTTTAAAGGCTTAGTTACCTTACAGATAATAATGCCCAATATAGATGCCACTGATAAGTTTAAACCTTTTTCATTACCCAGTATTGAAATTAATCCTGGAAAAGTGCTCTTGGGATACAGCTTATAGGCTGGCTTTGTTGTTTACCTATAATATGCTATTTAAGTGTTCTCAAATCACAAAATAAAGACGAAAAAGAGAATATGATCACGAATATCACTGTGCATATATAAAAGTGCAAAGTACTTGTGATGAGAGTTGGGGCAAAATTTGAGAACGGTCTCATCATAAAGTAAGCTTTATATTTCATAGGGAGAAAGGCCTTCCAGTAATGAGCTAAGTTACCAACAAATCCCCTCTGAAGCAAACTTGGCTTAACATCACAAGGTCTTGAGTGGGAGCCTAGCCACTGATCAGCCCTAATTATAGTGCAAGATAGCTTTACTGAAGGTAGCTTTGGAGCATGCAATAGACAGTGTCAAGGTGGCCATGACCAGGAAAATGGTCAACTGTGAGTTTTAGCTGATTTGTACTTTGTGTTGCAAAGCAATCCTAGACAAGGCGGCACTAGGCCAAAAAGAAAGGGTAATTCACCACATAATAACTTGAAACACACGGCGTCATGATCAGCAGAGAACAAAGCAGGCTATGCAATCACTGGGATTTAATTTAGCACGCAGAAGAAGCTGTTGAATAAATGTAGTTAAATCAAATTGAGCAGCAGGAGACAGGTGGTTCTTTTGGTAGGCTAGTAACAGAATAGAATTCATTTTGAGAACCCATGTGAGTGATCCTTCAGTTATAGTTGGTAAATAAATGGGCCTGGACTGAGTTGTTTTGCCATTAAAACCCACAGCTGTTTCAAGTTACATTAGTAGGACAAGTATGTAAAAATAGACCAGGATAATTAACTGATACTGTGTCTATGTACAGTTTTTTTCTCTCCTGTAATGAAATAAGCTCCTTTTTCTTTTCCTTAGCTTAAAGATGGCTGGACACACAGAATATCAGAGTATAAATGTTACCTTTATAATGACCCTCAATAAATAGGATTGTGAACTTTATCTTTGTAAAAAAAAAAAAAATCAAGTTTGGACAGAGACCAAAAAGAAAACTATTTTGCAACATTCACTATATTGCAAATTAATGTGTTTTTATTGTACGTCTAAATTTTAAACCTAGAAAATCAGCAAAGCAAACCATATAATGCAGTGATGAAATGACTGAATCAGAACTTGCTGTCCCCCATCTAGCACAGCTCAGGGGACGGGTGGACATGAAGTTACTTTTAAGACACCTTTATGCCCGTCTACCCATCCTGGGGCCACTGGGAGCTTGTCCAGTCCCAATGTGCATTTAGGTCCATTGCAACATCTGGGAATCAGATGATGTGCAACTTGAAGTCCTTTATATCGGCCAGGAATCAACCACACCTAGTGGCTCTTAGCGCTGATTCTCTTTTCTGCAGCTATGCATAGGGTGACCAGATGTCCTGATTTTATGGGGACAGTCCCGATATTTGGGGCTTTGGCTTTTATAGATGCTTATTACCCCCGACCCCATCCTGATTTTTCACACTTGCTCTTGTCATCCTAGCAATGCACTGGTGTGCTGGAGTATAGGACAGGATGGCATAGGAGCTGAGGATTCTCCTATATTGAGCGGGACCAGTTAAGGTAGCTTTCTGGCTGTTTTGTGGCACAAAAGGTCAAGATCAGGTCAGAGGCAAAACCTGTCCCTTTGTCTTGTTACAATTTTCTACTTAAATGGAGCGACTAGTGGAAGTGTATGGGAAACTAATATTAGAAGGTATAAAGGCTTCCTCTCATAGGAGCTGAAAAGTTCAATGTGCTGGACAAGCAGTGCCAATTGGAAATACTAACGTAAAAGCTCAAAGTCTACATAAACAGGACTAGGTATTTCAGTTCTTCTGCAACAAGGGCCTGGGATGATTCTCCCCTCCCTAATTCAGTCCCAGCTAGTGACAGCTTAATGAATAACTACAGGTCAATAAATGTTAGAATTAACTGGGGTACAAGGCTAATCTTAACTGATATAGCACCAAGAGGGCCATTACCAGAGAAAATAGTAACAAAACAGTTCATGAAATCATCAGGCACAATAAATGCTCACATGTTCCAAACCAACAGGAGCCATTTTAGCAGTAAATAAAAAGGTCATATGACCAAGGTTTTGGGTTACAGCAGCTACACCTCCAGAGCCATGTAGGGATAAAAAAATCTTCATTTAATCATAAAGCGTTTGATTCTTGATTTCAGTGGAAGGTTTCTTCACATAAGTATTGCAGAATCAGGACCTAAACAGCTATTATTTTATTATTATTAATATAGTAGTAGTACCTAGAGACCTCAACCGAAATCAAGGCCCAGTTGTGCTAGGCATGGTGCAAACACAGAGAGAGACAATTCTTGCCCCAAAATGCTTACAGTCAAAATGGACAAGGCAGACAAAGGGTGGGAGGGGAAAGAGAGGCAAAAGAAATGAACTGACTTGCTCAAAGTCACACAGCTGGTCAGTGGCAGAACTGAACAGCTCATAGCTCTCAATTAAATACTCTGTCCCCCTGATCAAGCAACCTCCCCTCTTCTTTCCTACCTAAATCTTTCCCATTTCTTTCACACAGTATATACTTGTTTCCTTAAACCTGAATCTTAAACCATCCCTTGTTGTCATTGCTAAAACTTTTATATTGGTGATGCATAGACTAATGAGCCTGTTGTGAAGAATCTTTTGTATTGAGTAACTGTATACTCCTGGTTCTCAAGGTATTCTGCATCTGGTGTTGTGACAGACACCAGCCTGTTAGCGATTTAGTATAAAAATACCACTGTATTCTATACAATAACAGCAATCGTAGTGTCACCATTGCAAAATTCTAGTGTTTTGGACCACTGCTGTAGAATAGTGTGCGTGTATTTTTTTAAATTCCGGAAGCTGTCTTTCCAGCAACATTTTGCTTTCTCCCTGGCTAGTAGGCCAGAAACAAAGCACATGTAAAAAGGCACTAGAAGCTCTAGAGACCAGGATTTAAAAGGTATTTTGCTGATTTCAAGTGGAGTTAGGTGCCTCATCTGTTTAGTCACTTTTGAAAATCCCACTAAGCACCTTTCTGCATCCTTAGGCAACCAAATACCTTTGAACATCTGGCCCTAGGAGATCATCCTGAAGTTCTATTCCATTGTGTTGGTATCATGTTATTTATATTCCTTCAATATAAATGTATAATCTTTGGTAAATGGTTTTCTTGGCTTCTGTTTTTTAAATCATTTCAAGGAAGTGAATGCTAGTCTGCAATCTTGAAAAATTACTAAAATGATAAAATTATAGGTATTAATATAGAATAAAGAAAAATCTGATTTTTTTGTATTTTAAGCACCCATGAAAATGTTCAAGTAATCTTGTCTCAAAGTAAGAAGACAAGAATATCGACTGATCTGTCTTTTTGTCACTGCAAATGTTTTCATAGGTCATTTTGGCTCTTCAGTAGCTTCTTATTTCATATTCTTGCGCTGGATGTATGGAATAAATATGATTCTCTTCGGATTGACATTTGGCCTTGTAATGGTGCCTGAGGTGAGAATGCATGATTTGGGATTTTTTTAAATTGCATTTCTTATTTCTGTAGGGGAATAAAATGTCACTCAGAAATGTTGCTTAAAATTTTTACCTTTGTTACTAGAACACTTAGGGCAAGATCCCTACCAATGCTCCAGCTCCTTTAAGCCATGAAAAGGGACAGCAGTGTAAAACAGATCTAAACGCCCTGGTTCTGCCCAGGGAAGCATTCCTGGCACAGGCATTGCAGAAGACAACTATAAGGCTGCCTCCCAAGAACTTAACACCCCCTGGCATGGGGGAGGGCATGCCAGAGCAGGGCTGAGCGTGAGACAAGTGTGGGAGGCAGGGCTGCATCCTGCAGTGCTGGGGATATTCCAGGAAGTGCTGTGACTCTTAGGGCAGTCCATGAAGTCTGTCTAAATTACATCGGGGCATCCCCACTCTATACCTGGAGCAGCCCAGGACTGGCAGTGGAGGGGGGTGGGGAGCACAAGGTGGTTTAAAGCTACCTTAGCCCCCATCTCCTGGACTGTGAGTTCTGTGCTGCACCTCTAATAGTATGTCTGTACTTTGAGCTGGAGCTATTATTTCCTGCTTGAGGAGATATACCCCATGGCAGCTGTGATCAAGAGCTAAATATAAGGTGTAGCCATAGCAGCACAAAGGGCAGGCACAGCTAGCCACCCCACATATGTACCTAGCATGTTGAATGGGATTGTACTCAGGGCAGCTAGCCTCTCCCTCTGCTCACGCTGCCATGGCAAGACTCCATTTTTAGAGTGCTAGCTTGCTTAGACCTAGCCTGGGGTACATGTCTCCTCAAGTGGAAATTATACCTCCAGCTCGAAGTATAGACATATCCTTAGACATGCAGCACAGAATCTTATCCATAAGGTGGAATTCAACTCAAATTGAAATTATCCCATGCAAAGGATGAGTATAAGACTTAAACAGGGCTCAAAATAGGACTTAAATGGAATTTAAGTGGTACATAGGTCTTGGGCTGGCCCCTAAATTTCTGCCATAGAGAATATCCTCTTGATTACACTTACTTCCAGTGTGTACATGTAAGTGAGTGCAGCAGATAACCTCAAGCCCACAAGATTTATTTAGGATATGACATTTTCCAAAAACTTTCTAATGGATGGGCCAAATTCTGCTTTCATTAGAGTAGAGTAATTGAAGCCAATTGAGTTACTTTGGATTTATACCACCTTAAGAGCCTGGTTCTGCTCCCATTGAAGTCAAGAGAAAAACTTCCATTGATTGCAGTGGAACAATATCAAGACTCAAGTGAGACTAGAATCTAGCCTAGTACTTTCAATGGTTTTGCAAACATCTCACCAGAGGCTCAGATACTTTCAGAATCCTGGTTGTCATCATCTGAAAACTATATGCATGTAATGACCCGATATATTTTCTATTAAAAAAAGCAACAAAATCAATAGCACAAGAAAAATAAACTTGCATCACTGAAAGAACTCACTGATCTGATGAATATTTTTAACCTTTGTTGCTGCTGAATATAAAAGATACAGCTTAACATTCCACTGATTTTTAGTAGACTACCATTTAATAAAAAATTGCAATGGAATATACTTCAGTAATAGCGTCAATCACGAATAAAAGGTATGAAGGCAAAAGATTTGGAGAGGTGGATTGCTATCAGTAGGGAGTGAAGGAGAACACAAAGCAAAATCTCCAGTGCAGTTGTTCGCATCTGCATTTTATACTTTTAGTTGTTAGTGTTGTGTTTTGAGCTGTTATCTACATTCATCATATTTTGGCTACAGGTGCTGATGGGGAAACCATATGGCACGTTACCTAGAAAAACTGTCCCGAGAGCTGAAGAAAGAACTGCTATGAATTTTGCAACTTTGTGGGACTTTAGTGTAAGTGTACATTATTGCAATACTGCACATTATCATGACTCTTTGGGCTCTAAAAGGCTTTGATTTCAGTGCTCAGTGAAGAACTGCTTCACTGTTCAATTTCAGTAGTTTAATATGAAATATGTCAGGAGATCATTCAAATGGATAGAAACCAATTCAAATCCCCTTTTCATTAATTCTGAGTATAGATGTTGTCTTGATCTAAAAACAGAACATATGAAAATTCCATGTCCATTACTGTGTCTTTGGGAATAAAAAAGGAGAGGAATTTGGGAATAAGAGTCTAGACTGATTTAGTCTCTGGTGTAATTCCATTTGCTTCAGTAGAGTTGGACTATGGATGAATTTGACCCTCTGGGATTATATGCATTTAGACTTCAAATTGGTGGTGCTGTATAAGTTCCATGTAAGAGAAAACCTCGTACTTTAGGCCTTTTTTAAAAGATAGACTAGAAGCAAAATTCTGGTTTTTAAATTTGCAAATATTTTAGCTGTAGTGGGATGGATGGCTGAATCCCTTATTGTTTCTTTGAAGCTCATCATATCCTTAAGAGATGAACCTCCTTAACTGAAAGTCTGAAGGAAGACTTCTAAATACCGTACAATACTTTTATTTATTGAAACAATATTTTCACCACTTTTCACACAGGGCATGCCTCCATAGTGTGATTACTTTCGTAAACATGAAATAAATTTAAGATGACTGTGTTGAGGATAAATTCCATATTACAATGAGTCCAGACAACGGTACCTTGGTTGTAAGGCAATGAAAGTCTCCGCGTTGTCTTTCAGGCAGCTGCAGAGGTCATTGTAAAGGATTTTGTACAAACAAAAAAGGTGAAATCATCCAGTTATAGGGAACAGCATTCAGATAAGGGTGACTTTGCCTGAAGCTTCTGTACAATCTCCCTTCTACATTTAGGCCTCAATCCTTCAAATCTTTATGAACATGTTTAACTTTAAGCACTTGTTATGGATTTCAGCAAAGGTAGGTATATGTGGGAGGTGAAACTGGGAGTCTGTTTCTTTGAACAATTTACAGCCAGACATTCTCTTCATACTCATAAGCACTAGGAGAAGTGTTAAAAATATCTCAAAGGATGAAGGAGTTAAAGTCTCCTTGGTTCGGACTGCTGATGCCAGGAAGGGTGATGAGGGCTGTGGACAGTGTTCCATTGCTCACCCTAGGGAGTTCTGCCAGCTGGGGGCAGATGTAAATTCTGGAGTATCCTAGGAGCCCTGCAGACAGAGGCTGTGGTAGGGGTTCACTGAATTAGCTCAGCCTTTGGCCATTCCTCCCATCAACATTGCCCACTTTCAAGGATGTGCTGGCTGCCTAGAGAGGGCCCCAGGCTTGTGCCACTTCAACCCCAGGTGGATTTTTTTATTAGGGGCCTTACCTCTGGCACAGTGCCTGGAACAGTGGTGGGCAACCTGCGGCCTGCCGGCTGCATGCAGCCCATAAGGGTAATCAGATTGCGGGCAGCGAGACATTTTGCTGACGTTGACCGTCCACAGGCACGGCCCCCCTACTGCTCCCAGTGGCCGCAGTTCACCATTCCTGGCCAATGGGAGCTGTGGGGGGCCGTGCCTGCGGATGGTCAATGTCAGCAAAATGTCTTGCGGCCTGCAATCAGATTACTCTGATGGGATGCACCACTGGCCTGGAATGAACTCTGGCCCATTCGTTTATTTCTTTGGACAGTTTCAGCAAGGTAGCAAGTTTTTAAACTCTCAGACAGAATACCAGACTGGATACATTGATCTGTATGCTGACTTCCTGACTTTTAATGCAGTACTTCCAGGCTGACTCACTGAAACCCAGTGAATTTTTAAAATTTTAGTTTAATAAAGTGTTCAAAGTAACACATTACCTCTCTCCACATTGCCTGATGTAAAGTGGTAACTGGCCAGATGAGCTGATTTCCTTTAGCAACAAAGTGATGGCCCCTCTTTAGATGCATGAAAGGAGGTCAATGTACTTTTTTGGGTGAGCTCCTGGTCCATTACAAGGAGCAACTCAATAACATTCTGCAATCACTGATGTATGTCAGTAATTAACAGAGTTGAACTCCGTTGTATTTAGATGATCAGGAGTTACAATGGTTGAATGGTAGTAGCAGGAGACACAGCAATGAAGTCAAGTGGTGAGGCCTATTTAAAAAGAGAGGAAGTACTGCAGCAGAGATGGACCTTGGAGGAGAAAAGTGAGCCTTGTAGCAATGTGGAGACCCTTTTAAGAAGAGTGGATCCTAGAAGAAGGGGAGAGATGTTTATACAATTGTATGGAGAAGTTAAAAGAGAGAAGACTTGAGAGAAAAGAGATGGCAGCAGGAGAGGAGAGGCTCCTAGTAACTGAGAAAGAAACAGGATCTGGCAAGGGACAATGAAACCTTTATCCAGACAAGGATGGGAATGGGGACTATATAGCTGAGACAATTTTAGAGGCAAAAATAATTTTTTCAGGTCCAAAATAAAATGATAAACTAATGTGCATATTTAATCAAACATTTTTTTTGTATTCTGGAGTAATTCCCCAATAACATTTCTTTCAGAAATAATAAAAAAATGGGCTCTAAAATGTGTAGCAAAACATGAGGGGGAAAATTGTGCCTGCCCTGATCATCCCTGAGAATGTGGCTATTTTCATCCTGCAGAAATTGCTAAATTGCTGTTGCCTTTTGTATTTTAATCTTGAATTGAATTTTTTATATTTATATAATCTACAGCTCAGACCCTACTCCACAGCAATCAAAATCTCAAGGCTCATTATAATCATGCATACTACTAAAGAGAATATGCTCATCTAGCTTGTGTTAGGCTGTG
This sequence comes from Chrysemys picta bellii, assembly GCF_011386835.1. NCBI lineage: Eukaryota > Metazoa > Chordata > Testudines > Emydidae > Chrysemys > Chrysemys picta. The sequence goes on from NC_088796.1 coordinate 96,280,029, forward strand.
GGAAGAGTGTAGAGTGAGACCCTATACTTATGGCTACCACTTCACAGCTAAAAATATATCAAGCTTCACAGTTAAATACAGTAGGCAAAGCCCAGGAAACAACCACCCTCAATTACTCACAGTGCAGAGCTCATCTAAAGGCTTTAAAACACCTGTGACAACACTGACTTAGCAGAACATGGTGACTTTAAAGATATTTTAATATTTAGTGTGATCTAAACAGACATCCAGAAATGTATGAGGCTATGTACAACTACAGATTAGACAATCCAAGCCCAGTATAAATTCTTACACGAAATTACACCGTTTCTTAATAGAAGTATAGTAACTAAAGACAAACCTGCTCACTTTTGGTGCTATACAAATAAATAATAATATTCCCTTTCTCCTAGAATCAGATGCTTAATATTGTCTCTCCTGCATCTCTACAGCTGTTCTGATACCAATACATCGATTACCAAACCAAGAAATCTGTGAATATTACCTTTAGTTACCGTATATTAATATTTCATTTTCACTTTCAGAAGAATTGCAAATGAGCTTCTGAAGACTGTGTGAGGCTCATTTCAGACATTTAAAAAACTCCAATAAATCAAATGCATAGTTAGTGATTACACAAAGCAGAAGGATGTTAATCTATAGACATTATAATCTATGAATGGATTAATTTTAAGAAATACCAGCAGCTAAACAGAAGGAAAGTAAATTGACCTTGTAATTTAGGAGGACTAAAGCACTCTGCATTAGCACTGTTAGCTCACAATCAGCACATCTCATATTCATCAACAATATATCAATAAATTATACTTTGGCATGCTGAACTCTAGTGTTTGATTTGAGTTAATTGTGCTCATTTGGAGCTTCGCTGCTGCTCTGCATGTGCTATGCTGTTCATCAAAGGGGTTTACAAAGGGGTTCATCAAAGGAGAATACACTGCTCTCCTCTCCTCTAACCAAAATGGTCTTTGACCAGGCTAAGCCAACTATCTTGATTACTTTCAGACTCCAGCAATTGCCTATTAAATTATTTTGAAAAAATAACAATCCAAGTCAATAGAAACTTCATTCATACGATTTGTTTTAAAGAAATGCAAATTTTTCAATACCAACGTAATAATTAGTTTTATAAACTGTAGATACAAGAATCATTTCAGTATCCAATGAAACCCAACCATCTGCTGAATGAAATTTATCAGCTATTAACCAGCACACAGCAACACTACCCAATACTTTAGGACAGAAATGAAGACTTTTATACCAAACTGGAACTGGAGGGAAATTTTAAGAACATAGAATATAAGTAACCAAACTTTCTGTTTTGTTGAAAAGCCACTTTCTGTTAAAACACACACATACAACCAACCAAAAAAACCACTTGGTTGAAAAAGCTTTCGGCTGCTACGTTGTAGATGAAGTGTCTAACCTACGAAGTACCTGACAGGTTATGGAGCTGACAATCAACATGACATATTTTTCAGATCCTCTTTAAAGGCTCCAAAACAGGGCTGTTCTGAATTCTCACAGAATAGTCAGGCCCCAGCTGTTAGGTTTACGATAATGATGTCTGGAGATGTCATGAAGGCATAAAAATGAATGTCTCTTTGGTATTCACTGCTTTTGGTGAAGTTTCATGAGGTTTAGTGTGTGTATGTATGTATATAACAGGCTAGTTAAGCTGTTACCTGCTATTTACTTTTCAGGGCCTTGCACAGTATTCTGTGCTCTTTTATGGCTATTACAACAACCAGAGAACAATTGGCTGGCTGAAGTTCAGGATGCCTCTTTCCTATTTCCTTGTGGGAGTTGGGACCATTGCCTATAGCTACATGGTTGTCATCCGAACGTAAGTTCCTTCGGTCTTTGGGAAGTAAAGAACGAATTAAAATAAATGCAATTCTCTTCACAAAGGATAATGTAGCAGTTTTAACAGCAGGATTGATGCAGCTCTGGTGGGACAAAGCTGCAAGGAAATGCTGGACTATGTTAAAGCCATTTATAATTTCGTAGGCCAGTATTTATTTATTTGTACCAGAAAGCGTGTCTCAGTCCGGCAGAGGTGGAGAAAAAAAATCTTTACTGAAATAACATAACACTTTCCCTTTGCATCTTAAAGGTGTAAAATGAATGTGTATTTCAGGGAACAAAGCTCTCAACCCCTCCTTCTATAATAGTCTGCATCTAGCACAATGTCAGATAACGTCCAGGCCATTCAGTTGTTCCTCTTTTAATCATATCTGGTGTGAAGTAAATTAAAAAAAAAAAAAAAAGGGAAGAAGAGGAAAACACCTGACCAAAAAGTTCAGCTGTATAAGTCACAGTGAGCAGTAAATGATTCTCAGCAAGATTATAGTGTTTAGTTCACATTTACACAGTGGTGTAGCAGAATTAATACCATTGGTCATGGTAAAGGATTAGTGTCCTATGGCAGACAAAGTAGTCTCCAGTTGTGCTTTCTCTATTAAATTATATTTAGAGCACAATACTAAAAACAGTAGGAAGACTATGGGTAAGTGGGAGAAAGGAAAGGGAGACTAGATGGGTTAGTGCACTAAACAATTACACTTCCACCTCTGGAATTCTAGGTTTAAATCCTGGTTTAGATCCAGAGTGAAAATGAGTTTGGTTGTCTTATTTTAGGGCCAAATTCACTCCTGGTATTAACTGGGGATACTCCATTGGTGGTTTGCTAGTGGTGATTTTGTTCATAGTACCTATTTGCTCACACTAGAAAACCCCCTAACATAAGAAACACCAATAACTAAACAAGCATACTGAAGTGTTTCTTTAGAACAAGCTCAGAATCGGAAAAGTCAGACCATCGCAAGTCAGGATTATCTGGTGCTCTAGTGCAGCTGGGTAGCAGAAACTCACACAAATCCTTCATGTGCTGTGTCAGGTTGTTTGTTTTTCACTTTCACAAGCACTAGATTAACTCAAACAATACATGGTTGCTTAGATAAGGTAAGCAGCATTCCCAGACAAAAAAATGGCCGCATTCTTTTTGTTTAAAATAATGTGTGTGTTTGGAGAAAGAACAAAACATTTTGATGCAGCAGGCATAGTTTTTGACCTAAAACAGCTTTTAAAAACGTTTCTTTGATGGTATATGCCTGAAGATTAGGAGATTCTTCTCACTGAATCCTCAGGGAATTATATTTGAGTGGCTGTCAACCAGAAAAAAGAATCCTTATAATACAGACTCTCTGAGGCCAAAACAAAGGGAATATCCTTGGGGAAACATATACCATATGTGCTAAATTTCCATCTGGCCACAGATACTAGTGCTAGTCCACATTTAGGTAACCCTATATAATCTTCTGCTTAGGCCATTTTTTTCATTGCAATACAATAAGCACAGAAGTTAAAACCTAGTGTCATTAGGATTGTTGTTCTTTTGCTGATGGTTGAGGGCAGAGAAGAGAGAGAGAGAGAGAGAGAAGTTGACTATTACATTTATAGAAACCATTTTGAGTTAGGGCACAAATCAGCAACTCCCTCACTCACCAACCCAACACTAAGTGGAAAAATCCACAGCCTTAAGGTTGCAGAAGTCACATATTTAAGATAATTTTAGTTTCAAACTCTTAAGGAGTTTCCAGTTCATCATGCAGCTGAGGCCAGATTTGCCTGTCCAAGGAGTGGGCAGGGGATGTGGCTGCCCATACCTACAACTATTCTGAAATCCATAGGTGCTCTTTGCAGTTCTTGGGGCATCCTACAAGAGTCTGTGCATTCACCCAGGCCCAGAAGCTCCATGTTACTCTCTGGGACCCTGTCTCTATACAAGAATGCTCCATCTGGATCATATGGTCAGGAATCAAATTACAGAAAGGTATGGTAGATTCAAGAAATTGACACAAGGAAGCTGTTGGATTTGGGGAGACTATTGTGCCTTCCCTCATTCCTCTTTTTCTTCTCTGTAATGGTAAACAGTGAGTATATATCTCCTCTATCTAGTTGCTGCTTGCTTTAATAATGACCATGCAGTGTTTCTATATTCTTTAAATGCTTGTGGAACATGATAGTGGAGAGTATTTTCCCAGATGATTTCCGAAAGAGAAGGGGATTATGTGGACAAGAGGTGTCAGAAGAAATATTCACAACAGATTATTTTCATGCAACTTCAAACGACTAGCAGAGACTGTACACCGAGAAATCTGCACCTCAGATACATATATGATAACAGACTCAAAATTAGCTGCCTAGATTCACATGTAATATAATGCATATAGATACAAAACAATAATTACACACACAAAATGTGCATTTTAATATCCAAATTCCCATGATACATTGGTCAACTGCATGTTGGACCAAATCCTTCCATCTTACATACACCCCAAACACTGAGTTGTTCACCAACTTTCTTTTTGGGAACTGGGGAGAATGAGACGTTGTGAGAGGATTCAGAGCAGCAGCAGGGCAGAAGCGTCACAAGGCCAACTCAGAAGCCGTTTGTGCTGTTAGTATCTTCCACCACTCCTACCCGCGGTATCAACTCCACACCAGCTCAGCTGCCAGAGACAACGCCATCCCCACAGATGAGAAAGCAGGAATGCTGTATAGCAGACAATTACCTGGGTTAATGCATATATGTTTTCTTGTGCATTTTAGGAGTTTTGTGGTTCACATTGTTTATGTCTAATAATATGATTCTGCTCCACAACATAACCTTAAAATAGAAATTGTTTTCCCCTGAGCATGAAATTAATGAAGAATCCAAGGCCAAATTTATCATTCCCTAGTAATGTACTCCCTTCCTTGTGCTTAATGAGCTGAATTAAGTAATATAATCTACAGCAACCTGACCATCAACATTACAAGGCTGATAATACCTTGAAATAGGGAAGTTAGCAGTCCAAGGTGAAGTCAAGCCACTTAAGAAATAATTTGATATTGATGGATGCTATTATAAATCCAGTTATAAGCACATAGTAACTAGCAGCATAAAAAAAAGCAGCATTTGTAATTTGTTTATTCGGTGCAACCAGGTTTTTTTCCCTGGCTAGTTATTAGAATTTATTTTTCTCTTGGTCACACCTAGGAACTGATTAGCAGCACTGTAGTGTGTTCTATAGGTTTCTGTTTAAGATAACTTAGTCCTCCCTCTTGATATCTTGTTTTCTCCTGAGTTTCTCCTCCAACTGAATTTCTCCAATGTGCTACTGAAGAAACAAATAAGAAATATAATTTATAATGGTGAGAAAATGAATTGACTCCACTGGATATATTCTATCCATCATTTCTTCAACATCATGGGATTGGAGTGTATTTCTTGGATTTGGGGGGGGGGGGGACATGAAATGATATTATGTGACATTAGGAACATTTGAAAATCTAAACCATTTAACAGAGCCAGCTGCTTCTTTCTAACCCTGGGTACTTTGTACATCTTTTTGGCCTTTACAGAATGGCAAGGAATGCAAATGAGGAAGGTGGTGGGGATGATACAAGTTTTAATTTCAGCTGGAAAATGTTCACTAGCTGGGATTACCTGATCGGCAATCCTGAAACAGCAGATAATAAGTTTGCCTCAATCACAACAAGCTTTAAGGTAAGATATAGCTCACTAGAGAGAGGGAACCTGATTCTCCCTTCACACCAAAGTCAGTCAGTCAATGGAAATATATCGCTGTAAAACCAGGATGAGAGTGGAACTAGGTACTGTGGTATCTCACTTGCTCTTTCCTTCTAGGACTCCAGGTAAGCAGTACTAGTAGCAACGGATGTGTTCTGTGGGATTGTTGTCCATGTACTTGCAAAATGATTCCTGTGCAAAGCATGTTTTTCTTCTTCTCCTCACCTTTCCTAGCTTCCAGTTTCTATGGTGCTTTTATTTTAAAAAATGTTTTGTTTGAAAAATGCTGGTGACATTTTGCAGCACTGACATTGTCATATTCTCTTGCTACTCTGAAGAGATACCATTAGACAGCAATGTCATTGCTACAAGGGCCCATTTGGCATGTCAAAAAAAATTGATTCAGAAGTTTGACACCACACCTGCATCTCAGTAAGATAAAAAAAGGTCATTGTGTTTTCTCACAACAAATGTTTTATTTTCAACTGAACAGGGAAACGCAGCCCGGTTCCCTGTGCAATACAGCACATTCACTGACTGGACTCTAGACTTAGGACTGTTTGGTGACTTTAGTGATCTCTGGCGTGCTCATGGGAGGGGTAGTGCAACAGCCACATTGGCTGGAGGCATTCTGCCTCTGGAGTGCTGAGACAGGCACCTTAGGACATCCAGGAGCCGCTTCTACCATGCACTTCATTTGGGAGATGTAGCATGCACTCTCATCCATTGCTGGTGTGGAGAGTGCAGGAGGCTAGGGCTGTGTTAAGGAATTAGACGAACTAGAGCACCACTAATTCCACACTACTCAGCCAGCCACAGCCCCTGTGCTTTCTGGCATACTGTCCAGGGTGCTAATAATCCCCCCCCCCCACCCCTGCCTTACACATAAAGAGCCTCTCTCCCCCATACAAGGATACAAGTAATTTCACTGGAAGTTACTCGGGTCCTGTGGGTGGAAAATAAGGCCCAAGACGCTCAAGCAACAGTGGCTCTTTGTGCAGATTCCCATGGGGGTTAGAGGGCTGTGAAGGGTCTGCCTGTGTCCTCTCCTCACATTATCCTATACCTACGTGGGGGCAGCCAGGATCTGGCATGAAAAGAGTGAAAAATCACTTGAGAGAGAGAGTAAAGGTCTTGATAGATATCCCATGATGTAACCATCCTACCTTCATTTCTATGAACAGGCCAGGAACTGAACAGTCAAAGGGTGAATTCGTGGCCTCACTGAGCTCAGCAGTTTTGCCATTGACTTCAGTGGGGTCAGGGCTCCACTCAAGAATTTCCGCTCTCTCATTTCCTTTATGTAATAGACAAAAGTGGAATAAAGGAAGCAGAGCTACATAGAGCTATTAGAAGGCAGTAATCCAGCTGCCCTACTGGGCGAAAGATACTTTTCTGTACATAAATGTAAGAAGCTGTAACTAAACTCTCCCTCCACAAGGACATGGTGGCAGTTTGAGCTCTTTCTGCTGATGAAGCTAGGAAGGGGTGGAAGTAGGGAAGAAGTTTAGTTACTCAAGAGCCCTGAAATTCATCTGCACTCTACACAGAGTAATGTTGTGCAAATGTTTCATTTCAAAATCTGAAATCATCCAGCCTTGGTCTAGTCTGGGGTTCCTATACAGAAACCCTTTTCAGTCTCCCTGAATTTCAGACCCTCAAAATGAAACCTAGCAGTCTCCAGAGACACATTTTTCAAGTTTCCCAGTTCCTTAACAAAAAGATTTCTGACAACTGGTCATACACTTATCCTTCTGGGTCTCCCAACTCACAGCACCTTGTGAATTCATTGTCAGTGCTGGCTTTGTTTTGAATCACAGCTTTGGCATGTGAGTTCAGGTGTAAGAGAAACTCAAAATGAAACTAAATGGGGACAAAGCCATAGAAAATGAGCCGGACGATACCCATGCAAGCCAAATCCAGCAATGCCCTACGGCTCCAACAGAGATTTTGATACAATGTCACCTTCTTAAGAAACCTGATGCCCAAGAGTAAAGTCCATTCATCACAACTCATTTAAAAAGACTGTTATCTAGTAGCTGCACAGACAATATAGAGCCCGATGCTTTTAAGGCTGCTCACTTACAGCTACACTTTTGTTTCCAATAAGTGCAGGAAGCTATTGTGGAGGAGCAGGAGAACCGAAAAGAAGAAAACATTCACCTAACCCGATTCCTGAGAGTTCTTGCTAACTTCCTGGCCCTGTGCACACTGGCCGGGAGTGGTTACCTCATCTATTTTGTTGTGAGGAGATCCCAGAAGTTTGCCCTGGAGGGCCTGGATAACTATGGCTGGTGGGAGAGAAATGAAGTTAGTCCCAGCACACGTTATGAAATAGATGTGGTTTGAAGTCACAAGTCTCTCTCTCTCTCTCTCTCTCTCTGCTCTCCATGGTGCTTTTTTTCTGGTAGTCTTCTAATTAGGGCTTGGATGGTAAATGTGTAACAAGGGATTTCCCTTTCTTTTCTCTGTTTCCCATATTCATTAAGACAGTCATGTTTTGTTTTGTTTTCTAAAATAGCTTTTCACACTGAGCTCCCTCACTTCAATTCCAGCCCTGACTATAAACTCCTCCTCCTCCATACCTAAACCTGTCTAATTTCTTGTACACATTCAAAGCAACTAGTGACAGGGCCTCACCTACTTTATCAATACAGCCTGTTAATGGCATTGTGTGGGTTAGCCAAAAAGATGGATGGGGTTGAATATTAACACTAACGTTTCTGTGTTAAGCCTTTGTTATTGGTTCCTGCAGGTAAATACAAGCAAAGACAGAAGTCATGAATCACAGTTTCAAGCAAAATGAAACTAAATTCAAGGACATAGGAGAGTTCCATTAAGTCTTTGGTTAAACACGACATGTAACATTCACAAACATACACACACACACACACAAGTCTGGGTCTAACAAATGTAGCACACTTCCCCACAGCACAGACCAAATAAAAGACTTTGGGCCTGATTGCCCTCTTGCTTACACTGATTCTATATTGGTGTAACTCCACTGTCTTTGCTGTTACTCCTGATTTACACTGGTGTATGTGAGATTAAAATAACAGATTTTGTTACAGGTAGCTGAGGCAAAATTCTTGTTCTGCCACAAAAAGGGAAGAGCATCAGTTGGTGCTCTATAGCATTTACTCTATTTAATGTTGCCTGGCTTAACTCACAGGTCACATTCACACAACAGCACCTGACCTAGCAAGGAACTGTAAACTATGATTTATTAGGAAGGTTCAGTATCTTATTACAGCAATCCTCTCACTGACTCCACTGGGAGAATTTTCAGAGCAAGGGGTGATTGAGTGATGAACAATGTTGCCTAGTGCAGTGGACTGAAATTCAGTAGACTTGGGATCTAATCTTGGTTCTGTCAATGGCCTGGTGGGTGATGTGGGCAAGTTACTTTACCGCTTTGTGCCTCAGTTTCTCCATTGGTAAAATGGGGATAATAATCCTTACCTCCTTCGTTAAGTGCTTGGCTATCTACTGATGCAAAGCCCTATATAAAAGCTGAGTATTATTATTTAGTAGAAAATAGGTAATGGGAGGAAAATCCACATCCATAAATTCTCTCTTTCTATCTGTGTGTCTTTATCTTGTGTACTTGCAGAGTGTCCATACTACCTAAGCAATAAAACTACTTAACAAAGGGCATATAATAAAAGCATAAAGAACTTGTGGGTAGACAGACTGATTCAGCCAAAACAGAGTAGTTAATAACACTTGAAAGAGAAGGAGGTCTTGTTAAATTAAAAAAGTCTTTCCAGCAGCAAAAAATAGGTTTTACATTTAAGATCTTGCAAGCTCAAACACAATGGATTTTTGCAAAAAAATACCTTCCAACTGTTGTAAGAGCTACCAGCAGTGGGGATAGAGTAGATCACTGCATTTATATTTAAGGTATCACTATGTCAACATTCAGTTTTAATTCTAGACATCTCAAGGTTTTGCTACTATAAAGTATAAATCTTCCTCTTAATTGTTAAAAAATTGTTACAATATTTGAAAATACATGAAAAATAGAGCTTTACTACTGCCTTCAGTAGTAGACAAGGCTATTACTATTGCATTCAGCAAGAATGGAAAGAGTGATTTATATTTTCTAAACTGTTTATTCTTAAACTTATAATTTAAACAGCAAGCAATCAGCATTCAATATTAATTGCTGGTGTGATTTACGATGCTGGGGGCTTGTGTTTAGACTTCACCGCAGTCACAGCACTACTTACAAGATTCATAACCTCCCTTAGCAGCGGGAAAATCAGAGCTGCTTGTGCAGCTGTTATTTTCTAGCCCTCAGAGTGCCATGGAAAGGGTTGCTCACTAGAATAGTGGACTTCTCAGTGAGGGGAAAGGATGTGTTTGGAGCTACAGTTTGCACATTAGTTAGTGGGTATCTGGTGATTATTGTTCCGTGTGTACCTACAATCCCAGCTCCATAGGGTAGACATTACTTTTGAAGTTCACTTCCTGCTCTTTGCAGATTTTTAGTGATTGGCAAAAATCCAGCAGCTATGGAGAAGCTGAATATGGGAAGGGGTAGATATCAGGGTTAATTCACTCGTGCACATGCACCTCTAGGAATGAAACACCTGATTTTCCACTACATTACATTATTGTTATGCCAGTGTAATTCCACTTAAACTACTGCAGTTACCCCAATGTAATATCGGTGTGAACAATATGGAGAATCTGCCCCAGTATCTAACCCTGAAGCAGAACAAATGTCGAGAGTGAATCCTTGCTCCCTTCATAAACATAGATGTATTTGGATTTGAGTTTCTGAAGAAAGTTTTTAATGAAATTATGAATTTCAATGAAAAAATGTGAAAAAAATTCAAAGAAATTTACTTGAAAAGGTTGGCATTTTCCAGACAGCTAGAGAGGGTTTTTGTTTGTTTGTTTTTAATTTTTAAATTTTGGTGAACCTAAAATCCTTCTACCTAAATCTCTTTTTGCATTTTCAATTGCCCACCATATTCTTCACCTTCTGACTTAAATAGTCATAGTGTTGCTGTGTATTGTTTTATGACTTACACCTTCCATCCCACAAATGGCTGTGTTTCATTGATGGTTGCAATTAGCTAGAAGGATATTGCAGAATAAGAGGGGGTTCAGAGACAGGAAACAAGAATGCCTAGGGGCATGGAAAAAACACTGACATGCAAAGAGATGGAAAAGAATGGGATATTTTACTGTAGAAAAGAGGTTAATAAATGGGGGCATGATAAAAGTATTTATGGATGGTAGAGAGAAGGAAGTTCAGAAACTTCTGTTTGTTTATCCTGTCTCATAATAGAGAAACAAGGGGGGGAAAAATCAATGGAATTGAAGGGTGGAAAATTCAAAATTGACAAAAGAAAATACTTTTTCACATAGGACACAATTGGAATGTGGAACTCATTGCACAGAATGACATTGAGGTCAGATTTAGCAAAGATTTTGATTTAGCAGCTTTAGCATGATTTAAAATGAGGGATTGGACATCTATGTTAACAAGAGCACACAGTTATGATAATAAACACTAAAAAGAGGGAAGAATTTTGGAAGGGATATAAATCCTCATACTTCAGGGTTTAAACCAACCTCAGATTATTAGTGGTTACAATGAGAATCCGTTGGGTGCCGGATTATTCTGTAACTGCCTATTGGGGAGTTGCTTACACCCTCCTTTGGAGCATCAGGTGCTGGACACTGTCAGAGACAGGTTGCTGGACAAGACTGGCCACCAATCTGATCCAATATGGTAATTCCAATCTACCTATGACCTGTGTTTGCATGTATTTCTCTATCTATAGAGATTAGTTCATTGATTCCGTACTGACTCAGAGGAGTGTAAAGTTTCTTAAGCACTTCTGAGATTCTCTTGGATAGTCTGTTGTTATCAACATGCCTGTTTTGTTCAACAGCAACATCACCAATAAAAAGTAAGGACACCTCACAATAATGCAGAACAGTAAGAACCAATGTTCAGGATTTCTATCAAATTTAGGTAAACCAAATAGGTAAGCACCTAAGAACAATCATCTGTTAAATTAATAGTACACAGTGGTAAATAGATTCCACATTCTTCAATTATAAAGCCAGAAGCTGCAAGGGATGGCAGCTGCATACTTTTTGTTTGTTCAGGTTTAACAAGTAAGTGTGATTTCTTTGTTAGAATTAGTTGTTTAAATAGTGATAATTAAACACCTTTCTATATTTATAAAAACAGCTTTGAATTTCTATCATCATAAAACCTCCAGCTTTTCAGAGAGATTACATGGTGCTACAAGCCCCATACAGAATATGCCACAGGTTGTCTATAAATATGAAAATCCAGTAATTAGCACTCATTAAAATCCAAAAACAGAAAAGCAACAAATAGAAATGCCATTTATTTCTTACACTGTTTCCACTGATGAAACTCTACGAGACACCAATGCTCTGTAGTTGCAAATGCAAGAGGGTAAATTTTTCTTGCCTGCTTAGTCCCTTTTTGGTGTCACATTACATGTGCAAACAGAAGTGTAACCTCAGCTTTCTACCCTTTGTTATTAGGATGTTGTAAATGTATTACATTCTGTTTAAGTTTTGGCAAGAGTGGGCACAGAAGAGGTTAATTTCAGGGCAGTCCCAAGATATCTGTAAAAAAAAATCAAACAAAAGAACAAAAATCTATTTCACCTGCAGTCCAGCAACCAACTCCTTAGGAGTCCAAATGGAATTAGATTCAGTTTGTGGAATGTATAATCCATACTGAGTTTCAAAATTATTAGCAGATATCTTTATGCTCTAGGACCATTCAACTCAATACACTTGCATACAGTTATATAGACAAGTTAAGTATCAGAGGGGTAGCCGTGTTAGTCTGGATCTGTAAAAAGCAACAGAGAGTCCTGTGGCACCTTTAAGACTAACAGAAATATTGGCGCATAAGCTTTTGTGGATGAATACCCACTTCGTCTGACATCTGACGGAGTGGATATTCGCCCACGAAAGCTTATGCTCCAATACATCTGCTAGTCTTAAAGGTGCCACAGGACTCTCTGTTGCTTTTTATAGACAAGTTAGTGCAGCTACAGAATGCTAATCACAAAAGGCAGAAAGGAGAGGACAGACTGGGTTTGCACCTGCAATGTGGACAATCAAATACAGATTATTTAAGGGCCATATAAGGGCCCAGATACTGAATTAGTGGTGCATTGTTCTAAAAATACCTCATTTTGTTTAAACCCAGATCCCTTTGGCAATCTATTAGCTTTAACATGCAAGAGGGGTGGATATAACTTGAAAGATGATTGGAAATGGGAAAATCCTTCAGATCGGATACAGAATTTGGCCTGAAAATAGGTGCCATTTAGAATAAAGTAACGAATGTTTTATTATTCCTTTCAGTGCTAGTGGTAAAAAGAACTTTAAAAACAGAGATTAAGAAAACTTTATCCATTTACAGTAGATTACAGCTGATTTTTTTCCACCTTCATCCCCCATAAAAACATCTTATGTGAACTCCCACAATAAGTTTTGTTTATGCACTGGGTGAAATGCCAGCTAAAATGGCAGGGGAAGAGCAAAAGCCCAGGACTCCTCTCTAACTTTTTCTTGTGCGATTCTTTGCAGGTGAACATGGTCATGTCTCTCTTGGGAATGTTCTGTCCAACTTTATTTGATGTAATCAGTTCTCTGGAAAATTACCACCCTCGAATAGCTCTGAGATGGCAGCTGGGGCGCATCTTTGCTCTCTTCTTGGGCAATCTATACACATTCATCATTGCCCTGATGGATGAGATCAATCTCAAGGCAAGCTAACGAGGAATTGAATGTGTGTGTTTTTTCAAATATCTAATGACTGAAGTCATGGGTTCCCAAGATGGGACTGTGACCTACAGGGAGACCAAACAGGTGTTAAGAGGTTGTGATTACAGCCAGGCAGGAATTTCTCAATAAAAAAAATTTTCATCAGAAAAATGCTGATTTGTTGAACCTGAAACTTATTGGAAAAAGAGTTGGTTTAAACAAATTCCTCAACTAAAAAAAAAAAAAATCTGAAATTGTCAAAATATTTCATTTTGACATTTTCAGAACACAAATCTCTCACTCAAACTGACTTCATGTTAAGAAAATTAAGCTAGTTATAGTCAAAAATTTAAAGAAATGGCCAAAATCAAAACAAAACATTTTGATTGATGCAAACCTAATTATTTTTCATTTTTGTTTTGCAATTGTTTCTCCAAGAGGTTTACTTTTCATCGTGATTCAGGATTTTTTTTTCTTCAAAATCTCAAAGAAATTCACAGGATAGGTAACTTTTCCCAACCCCCACCCCCCAGCTCTAGCAGTGACCACTCCACCGTGCCCATATTGTTCCCTCCCACTTATAAGGGAGGGACATTCTAGGGGGTTGGGATGGTCTAGGAATGGGAAAGATTGAGAACCACTGAGTTAAGTTCACACAGTTGATCTCCTGTTTATTAAAAGCACATTTGGGATTTTTTTCTAGCTGGAAGAAGAGAAGATAGTGAAGTATAACATGACAATATGGGAAGCCAGCCTCTACAATGGTACGATACCAGAAAATGCCACTGCTCCTCCAATACAGGTGGATCCTGCAGATGTCCCTAGAGGGCCATGTTGGGAAACAATGGTAGGGCAGGTAATGCAATTTATTTAGGATAATAGTGAATCTCTCAGAAGATTTTACATCAGCACCACTCTGTTTCTGTTCTCACCTGGCATTTCCCTAAAGTAGAAAAGACTTGGGGATTGGGAGAAGACAGGGTCCCATGTCACTCCTTTGCTAATGGGCAGAGAAATACTTATTCCTTTTTTTGAATCTTCTTAGGCTCTCACAGTTCCCCTTGCCCTCACACATTGACTATAACTTGTAATGACTGGAAACATTTCTTTTCTCCTCTATTTTTCTATTCTCTTGTCTTTCTCTCTGTCTTGTACAGTATATTTAGCACTCATGAAAGGTGATGGATTTACCATGTGGAAGATGAGTAGCATCATTTTGATTGGAATTTTGATCACCCAAGACCAATTTGTGACAGCAAAATGAGTGTACCAAAAGGTACAAAATGTGTAGTTCAACAAGGCAAGATTTTGTAAGACTTGCCTTGTTGAACTACACATTTTGAATAGCCATCACTGCATTTAAAAAGTTATTTTGCCATATTTTATGGAACGGTGCAAGTGTTGCAATTTAACACTGTGGGCAGTTTCAGGCAGCACAGTTTAGTGATGGGTGTACCTAGCAGTTCTGTTTGATTCTGTTCAACATACATATCCATCTTCGCTATCCATGTTCTAAGTGGCTTCTGTGATCTTCCTGCAACCTGTTTTCCTCCTTTTGACCTTGTCTTATCCTCTTTCTCTTAACTTCCAGCTTTTTCCTCTCCGAGACCAGATCCTCCATTGAATCCTAGCTTTTGATGCTCCAGTCACACAGCCAATTTCCCTATCTGGAAACCAGGATCTTCATTGGGAAATCTTACAGTCTTTACAAAAAGCCTACTGGAGATGTCACCAGTAGGGGGCAGATAGCCTGGGAGATACTAACAGTTTAGCAGGCTCTCTGCTGGACACACTGGTGCAGAATTACAAGCTGTGAAACTCAATCTGTTGTGTGTCTCAGAGGAACAAAGGTTTTAATTCAGCAGCATTTGAGACCCATCAGTGACAGTGACAGACTTTCTGGAAACCACAATAATAGGACCAAAAATTGAGGGAAGAGTAGGTCTGGGGTGAGGTCTGATAACTGGGGAAGCATCTACTGGGGCCTCCCAGTGGGATGTGGGCAGGGAGAAACTTTTATGTTGGGATTTTCCATCTTCTTCCCTCTCCAATTCCTGTGGGAACTGGGGGGAGGGAAGAGAGCATAGTCTACCCTACATGTTTGAATGCTTAGTGTCAGGGGTGAAAAGGGGATTTAGGGTATCATCTACCTAAGAATTGCACTGTTGCAGCCCTTCTGCCTCCCAGAATAGGAGGTTTTCCACAGTGGGGACTGGATTACACTCTGGCAGTCCCAGTTGGTAATGGTCACTTAGCAGGCGGTTATCCACCATGTTACAGCAGTCCTCGGACTGTTCTAACATGCTGGGGGCCAATTTGGCCCCTGGCAACTCCCAGGGATCAGTAGGGATAGTAAAGGGGCAGAAAGTTCCCCTCTCTTCTAAAATGTGCTGAGCACATCTGGGGATGTCTCCCAGTATTATTTATTTATTACTAGCCTAAACGTTCTCTTAAAAGAAAACATTGTGTCAACAGGAATTTGTGCGACTGACAATCTCTGACACTATGACAACATACATCACAATTATAATTGGGGATTTCCTGAGAGCCGTCTTTGTCAGGTTTTTCAATTACTGCTGGTGCTGGGACTTGGAGTATGGATTTGTAAGTATCTCTCTCTCTCTCTTAATTCCATTGTCAGATTATCACTTGACATGTTGGTAGTAATTTGTATTTTCATCTTGAGCATCCCAAGTTTAGAGAAGACAAGGCCCATCAACTTCAAAATCCCTGAACAATATTAAATATCATCTTTTCTCCTCTCTTGCTACTTTGCTTTGTTTATACACATTTCCATTTTAAAGGATCTAATATATATCCTACTGAAGTCACTGGAAAGGCTTCTGTGAGCTGTAAATCAGGCTTTAAATGGTTTCTAATATGACTAAGCCAGCCAGTGGGATGGGGAAAAAGCATCGAAGGGCTGCTTTTAGATACGTTAGAAATTGTTTTAGTTGGAACGCTGTTTTAATTAAGATTAATCACGATCACATAACATTCACCTGATTAGATCAGTGACTCAATTTGTTTGGTGACAGGTGCATTCGGAATATCTAGAATGAAAGCCTGTGGCTTCATTTAAGTCTTTGACAAAATCCCATGGACTTCCATGAAGCAAGGATTTCATCCTTAGTCTGTAGGATGTTTTCTAAGGCCAGTTCTTTCCTTGTTTCCTTGTATTTGAAGTGAGGTTTTTAACTCACGAAAGCTTATGCCCAAATGCATCTGTTAGTCTTTAAGGTGCCACCGGACTCCTTGTTGTATTCAACAATAGAAAGCATTCAGAGTTGAACTTGATGTAAACTTAAGTCTGTGTCTACACTAAAGACTTCTTCTGGAACAGCTATGTTTGTCGGGGCTATGATCCCTGGCTGACTAGATATGCCCGCAAAAGCCCCTAGTGTAAATACAGTTATACCAGCAAAACTGTGCTTTTACCAATATAGCTTGCTTTGTTCAGGGAGCGGGTACACTGGTAAAGCATAATTTTGCTGATATAAGCCGTGCCAACACTAGGAGTTCTTTTGCTATTATAGTATACGGGTATAGCTATACAGTACTGGTAAAGGGCTCATACTGTAGAAAAATTTTAAGTGTAAACAGAGTTCCCTTACACAGTTAATTTCTTGGTATTTCAATGCACCCATCCTGGTAATATTTAACACCAACACAATAAATAGAATGCAGTGTGTAAAACTAATCTCCTTTCATGCCTCATCCATCCCTCTCTCCTCATTTTATGCCATGAAAGTATGCATGGATTTATTATTAATTATATTAGGAGCTATCTTCAGGGGAAAAAATGACACTGAGCTATTTAGTCGAGTTATTATTCAGGGACAGCTAATGCAAGATGGTTAGGATGCTTGCCATTCTAGTTTCTTGTGGAAGAGTTCCATAGCTATGAACCAGCCACTGAGAAAGCACTCTGTTGTGGCAAGTTTCAGCCTTAACACTTGTGACAAAGTTCCTCCTCTATCTTGGTGGGTCCTGCGCTTATTGGCGGATTTTCTTGCCTCAGAGATTCACCATGTGGGTTGGGGAACAGCCCAGAGACCTTCCCCTCTGGAAGAACCCACAGTCCAGGTCAATTGGGAGGTTTGGGGGGAACCCGGGCCTGCCCTCTACTCTGGGTTCCAGCCCAGGGCGCTGTGGACTGCAGCTGTCTATAGTGCCTCCTGTAACAGCTGCATGACAGCTACAACTCCCTGGGCTACTTCCCCATGGCCTCCTCCAAACACCTTCCTCCTGGTGTCTGATAACGCTTGTGCTCCTTAGTCCTCCAGCAGCACACCCTCTCAGCTCCTTGCGCCTCTTGCTCCCAGCTCCTCACACTCGCACCACAAACTGAAGTGAGCTCCTTTTAAAACCCAGGTGCCCTGATTAGCCTACCTTAATTGATTCTAGTAGCTTCTTCTTAATTGGCTCCAGGTGTCCTAATTAGCCGGCCTGCCTTAACTGGTTCTAGCAGGTCCCTGATTACTCTAGTGCAGCCCCTTTCTCTGGTCACTCAGGGAACAGAAAACTACTCATCCTGTGACCAGTATATTTGCCCTCTACCAGACTCCTGTACCCCACTGGTCTGGGTCTGTCACACACTGTTAACACCAGCACCCCCCTGACAAATGGAGCTGTTGTGGTTGGTCTCAAGAGAAAGGCAGTTCCTGAGATAACCAAGGCACAACCTCTGTAATGTCAAAGCCAGGCACATAAATGAAACTCAGTGTTGGACAGGGAGTCAGTGTGCCATGTGAAGCTCTGGAATGATGTGCTCTCATTGCTCTGTGCTACTTAGTAGATGGACTGCTGCGTGTTGGACCAGCCGGAGCTCCATCAGTCTTCAAATTTACCACAGCCATTGTGCTAGTTGAGCCTGGAGGTGAGGAACACATGAATCATTGTGGCCAATCTCACATCGCACAGAAAGGGGCACAGCCTCCTTACCAGCCAATAGTAGCAACAGGTGTTTTTGGGTACTATGGCTATTAGGGGATCCAGGAGCAGTGAAAAGTCCAGAATGACTCCAAGCCTTCATGCCACTCTGATAATTGGAGAGCAGATGCCGTCCATTTAGAGTGATGTTATAGGCTTGGCCTGTTTCCCTCTTCCTACAAACTGCTCCTCTGATTTGCCCAGTGTTAAGAGCAGCCAGCTGCTCTTCTCATAGGTGCTTATCTCGCTGAAGCCCTGGGAAAGATGGGAGGTGCCAGAATTTGATGTGAAGGAGATATAGAGCTGAGTATCATCTGCATATTGCTTGTACCAAAGGCCATGGGAGCAGATGTACTGTAAATCTTACTGCATGGATGATAATCACAGTCCCTGAACCAAAGTGGCAGGAACGCCTTTATTGATCTCTACAGGAAATGCTAACGTCATTGTTGGCTTTAGAAAAAAAGATGAAAAAAAATGCCAATTTGCTTCCTGGTGGTTTCTAAAGCCTGGCCAAATGCAAACAGTAAGAAATGTCACTTGTTAGATCATCATCATTACCCCAAAATATAATGCTGTCCCGGATTCCTGGGAAAGATGTTACAGGTACTGTTTGAGAACAAGTGACAATGAGGTGATATAGGCTTAGGCCAAACTATGACTTTAAGCTTGGGAATAATCTTACTAAAGTCAACGGGCTACTCACACTTAAAAATGGTATGTGCTTAAGTACATTGCTGAATGGGCCCTCAACTTGAAGCAAGTCCTGTTGCTCATTGTGCTCTACCCAATGCCATTGCACCCTACCAAGAGATCATGTCTCCTGACCCAGCTACTTTGGCCATGCTCCTCCTCCCTCTTTCCCTGACTCATAAAAGACGTCATTTAGCCCTCAGAATAGTATAGACCCGGCTTTACTCACTTGGATGTAAAGTATTAAACTGGCTGGTCTTAGTTTCTAGCTTTTACGCTTGAATCAGGAGTTCTATTCAGCCATTCAGCATTTCAATTTCTCCAGTTAGTATTTCATACCACTGCCTAATTTTTGCTTCCCCATTGCTTTTAGCTACCTTCTTGTATGTTAAAAGAATAACAAATAAATCACTAAAGCATAGTTTGGACAGACAAGAGCTCTAATTAAATGTGGACTAGAAGAGCAAGACCATGTCTCATACCTTTTACGCTTGAGCAGGCCTGCCATGCACAGGACAGCTACATTTGACAGGATAGTCACACACTCTTGATTGCTTGCCTGGGAATATGCATTGTCAGTGATCCTGGGGCAGCCAGCAAATGGGATGCTCTGATTAAATGTTAATGAAAGTTATGGAACGTTTACTTGGGAGTAAGTGGATTCCTTATTTTTGTTATTGATTATTATTCACTAAGTGCCACTAATACATTTCCTGGTTGATGAAGCTAAATGAACTAGCTATGGATAATTCAAGGTCACATTTAAGAGATTTGCTCAGTTTACAAGTCAAAAGTTAAGGGCCCAGATTCACCAGTGCAGTCTAGATACCTTGTGCAGCCCTAGTAATGTAAAGCAGACAAAATCCAAGCTAATTAAGCCAGGTTTACAGATGCTGTTGGAGCACACAAAGCAGCCAGAATTTACTGGTGAATCTGCCCCCGATTTTCCCACTGCCAACCCTGTTGACACGATTTAATTTGAAAAAAAAAAATCAGGCTGTGTTCATTCTGCCTCTTCCATCATCACCAGTAGTAAACTGATAGTTGATACTGTATGAAGTAAACTAAAATCCACTTTACTTATCCATAAAATAGTGAGAGTTTGTATTGCCCGGCAGTATTCTTTTACTTTAGAGCAAAGGCTATATAAACAACATACATATCACAGCACTATATATAGACATGTATATTTCATATAAAAAGTTATGTTAAGAGAACATTAAGGTTGCAAAATCAAATACACAGTTATAGTATTTCCTAAGGGTGTCGGTGCAACCTTTTCCAGCCTTCCCCTAGTTGCACCCCTCCCCCAACATTTTCTGACTAGCTCTAATACATTCACACACACTTATACATAGATAAGTGCCCAGAGGTGACCATTACTGGAATACTATGTCCAGTTCTGGAGTACACAATTCAAGAAGGTTGTTGATAAATTGGAAAGAGTTCAGAGAAGAGCCATGAGAATGATGAAAGGATTGGAATAGGCTTACGGAGTGCAATCTCTTTAGCTTATCAAAGAGAAGGTTAACGGTGACTTGATCACAGTCTAATTGCTTACATGGGGGGAAAAGTTGATTCTAGAGGACTCTTCAGTCGAACAGTCAAACAGATAAGATGATCAATGGCTGGAAGCTGAAGCTAGACAAATTCAGGCCAGAAATAAGGTACACATTTTTAACAGTGAAAGTAATTAGCAAATGTTAACTGGAACAATTTACCAAGGGTTGTGGTGGATTCCCCATCACTGTACAATTTTAAATCATTTTTTCTAAAGAGATATCCTCTAATTTAAATGGGAAATCCTATGGCCTATGTTATACACAAGGTCAGACTAGATGATCTCAATTGTTCCTTCCGGACTTAGAATCTATGAATCATTGTTTAAAAGTTCAAAGCATATCCAATAAAAATGGAACTCTTTGTACTTTCCAGTAGTACCTTCACCTCTTCAAAAAACTCAATAAGATTTATAATGAAATATTACAGGCTGTACTGAAGGCAATACATTGATCTTGAGTCCTATTCATTTGTTTCATGAATCATTGTTAATATGCAACAGAAGAGTCTTGAGAAGACATTGCCAGTATGTTGTTGCTGTTGTAGATGACAGTTTTAATCTACAGCTCTGTGTCAGTTTAAAACATTATCTGCAAGCCTAATGGAAGCATTGTGCCTTTTCTTTCAGCCTTCATATTCAGAGTTTGATATAAGTGGAAATGTGCTGGGACTGATCTTTAACCAAGGCATGATCTGGTAGGTGTGGCAGAGAACATGTATGGTATTAACAGATGGTTGTATACTAGGTCAGCTTAGCCAGCAGGGGTGTGAATTTTTTCACACTGCTTGTGAAATCAAGCATGAAACACAGAAATTCACATATTTGTCACTTCTGAAATGCTGGGCTTGATTCACCACTGTAGTACTCCAGTTTTATGCCAATGTAGCTCAATAGGTATCAAACTGGATACCTTGAAATCAATGGAGTTAAATCAGCAAAGAATTAGGGTAACAGTGGTGAGTCAGTCCCAGGCTAAGGTTATGGGACCACATTCAGCAATATATTCTGCTATCTTTTGCACTGCTCCGGTGACACACAGCAGCTGTAAAGTTAGGTTTATAGCTGCCGAGCATTGTTGGAGCAGCGGAGCATTCTGGAGACTCTGATCTGTGGTTTTATATTGAAAAATAACAATGTATTAATGTGGCACAAATCCAAAGAGTTTCTCAGTCAAAAAGCTGTTTCCTTACCCCTGTATCCTATGGAAAAAAATGACAGAGATAAATAAATACCGAAATAAATATATAAAAAAATCTGCCAGTGTGAACTAATGGATCACTTAGTGGTAGTGCTCAGCTGTGCTACTGAGTTTGAGACCCATTTCTGGTCTTCATGAACTGAACTGGTAAGCGCTGGGACCACTGTGGGGCAACATGCTAAGACCCTTTGTGGAGTGATTTACATCACTCAGGAATGATCTCTTGCTCCATTATTGGGACAGCACTGACATATACTGCTGAGCATACTTCTCAACCCTCACTTGTAAAGACAGGGACCGACTATGCTCTACAGTGGTTTTACTCAGATATAACTCTAGTCTCTAGTGCATTAGGGGGAGTTAGTCTTCCTCTGGCTACCCAGACAGCAGCTGGGGATATCCCCTTTCCTGGCCCTGGAGCAGCCCCTGGTACTCACAGCAGAACTCATGTGTATTTAGCCTCCTATGCATCTAATCTAGGCCTGGAGCAGCAGCCTCATGCTGCAGCCAGTCTGCTCATCACATACATCACAGAGCCACAGAAATATGGGCCCCTTGGTTAATCTGGCCCTAGGTACATTGAAAATCCACAGGGCCAGTGTCTACCTGGCACTCGAGGTTAAACTAACAAATTAGCTTGTATTGTGTGATCATAAAGGCAGCAGCAACTGACATCCCAGTTGCTCATACTTAACATTTCTGCTGTACACATTCCACTGTTCATCAAGATGATACAGCTGTAGTATAAAATGCACTCCCAAGTTTATGCACCATGAATGGCACGGTCATTCCACCACCATAATTAGCACTTTTTGAGGGGGTGGGGGGAAGGAAGATGGGAGGGGATTGAAAGTCAGCCTTTCATTATCAAAAGTTGGGAGGTTGGTTTCGGGATCAGATTGGGTTTATTTTTGATTACTTTCAGAACATTTCATGTTTAAAACCTCATTCAAATACAGATATTATACACATCTATACTCTGTCACAATATACACTTTCTAATATAGCATGGTCCCCAGTGTGGGATCCACATGGACCCAGCAGTCCAACTGCCTGCTACATACTGCAGGAGCGAGACCATAACATGTTAGCTAATGTTGCCTATATCAAGCAGTGAACTTGTTATGTTTTTTAGTGATTTAGCATTTATAATAAACATTTGATCATCTCAAGTGAAATTAAGAGAGACAGTAAAAATGACAGCAATAAAATAATGAATAACTATTTTAGTTACAATTTTAATAAAATATATAATGAGTTATTGTATATTTCTAGAATTATTTTGAGCTGCACACACATGTACTCACTTGAACTGCAGTGACATGAGAGCTTTTGATGTGGCTGGGTCTAGCCTGTATCTGGAGAGGATTTGAGAGGCCCGAGTATATTTGTGTATATTTGCATGTGTATGTAGGGAGATTCATTTCTCTCTTTATAGAAAGGCTTCCTGTTCTGCAAAGTGAATGGAATGTAAATCTTCTCATGTGAATGTGCATATTAATGAGTCATCTGCAAAATTTACTCTGGATTGCTTCAAATGTTGTACCTAAAAGTGATGATAATGGGCACAAATTAGCTGGATCCTCAACTGACTGGAGTCAGTGAAAGTTTTGCAACTGATTTCAGTGAGAATATGATCAGGGGCACAAGGTGTAGTATGTGCCCTTAGCCAAGAACTAGCAGAGTCTATATGGTCTCTATCCATTAAGAACAGATGAAAAGAAGAAGAGGTAAAGTTACAATATAATAGTAATACAAACAAAATACTCATCAAGCCTGTAAGAGATTATGGGGTATAATGTTTGGGATTATGTGTTCTATAAATGAATGACAATCTATCTGAGTGGATTTGAAAATGAAAGAACCATTTAAAGAAGAAGAAAGTGAAAGGGGGAAATCAATAACAGTTTTCTGACTGGTTGTTAAAATTCAGTTGGAGAAAGAAAAAGGGGAGGGGGAGAGCCTTGAGACTTGGAAAGACATGATTTAAAGAGTATTTTCGCCATATGCCATGAAGTCAATGGAAGGAACAGAGCCAAGACCAATAAAAAGAGTTAAACAAGGCTTCATAAGCTGCAAAATGGAGTGCATTGTATGTGGCTGCAAAACAAGGGGATATGAAAGCCCAGGGTGGGTGAAGAGTTTTGGTGTATCTAAGGCTGCAGAGTTTTACAGAGCACTTTCTTGTTTGTTTCTAGGATGGGTTCTTTTTACGCTCCAGGCCTGCCAGCTATCAATGTGTTTCGTCTCCACACCTCGATGTATCTGCAATGCTGGGCTGTGATGTGCTGCAATGTCCCCCATGAGAGGGTCTTCAAAGCCTCTAGATCCAATAACTTCTACATGGCCATGCTGCTCTTTATTCTCTTCCTCTCCACTCTGCCTGCCGTGTACACTATTGTCTCTATCCCACCGTCCTTTGACTGCGGCCCATTCAGGTCTTTCACATTTTATATCCGTCTCTTCCCTGACAAATAGGTTATCTCATGGTATGACTACTGTACAGTGAATGACATAACTAAAACCAACTTCCTTACTAAGTGTTGGCACTTTATAAACTATGCTAATTTTACTTGTGCATAGGACCATAATCTCTGAAGATGAATTAAATGTGAGAGAAATGATTAACTATTTAAAAAGTATTCACTAACTGGTAAGACAGAAATTCTGTTTTTTTTAAATAAAGTTTCTTACTAGTGTGATCAAGTCTGAAATTATATGTAAGGAAGAGAGAACCATTCTGTTAGAGATACATGCTCTACCTGCTTGAGATGATCTGTTAGAGTGTAGAATAGTCTCATTGCTTGGGAGATAGAACATTTAGAATAGGCTGCAGCAAGCACTAGAAAACATACTGCAGAAAGGGATGTGGCAGTAGCAGAGGGGAAGACTAGATGACCGAATAGAGCTTTTCCATCTCAAATTTCTGAGACTCTCTGCAGTACTTCAGGGAGTTAGATTCAGTAGCACTGTTATAATATATTTCTGGTGTTGAGAGTCATCCTCTGGAGTTCTCAGTAATGAAGGAAAGAAAGGGTGTCCGTGTTGACAGCAATTTGTGTGTAAATCCATGCATATTGAAATAAGTATAAACAATAACCCAGATAACGTGGTCTACATTTTCAAAAGGGACTAGTGATTGTGAGCACCTCAGTTTTTGGGTGCCCAGCTTGAAACACCTGAAAAAGAATTTTCAGAAGGTGCTGAACACCAATTCTTCAATAATCTTTAAGGTGTCTCAAGTTAGGCATCCAGAATCACTAGTTGCTTTTGAAAAAGATGAGCCTGCATTCCCCTGCAAGCAGGTAACAGCAGAGGGGGATATAGCTATGAAGACACCTGCCCATCCAAGAACAAAGCTGATCCCATGCCCTATTCTTCACCCTGTACATTGCAGAAGTGGAATATCAGGGGAGAAATCTTCAGCATCTCTGTTTGCCATTTAGTGTGACATATTACACTAGTAAGCAAGCAATAGTTAGACACGACATTTAGATTTTAACATGTTTGAGTCTTTGATATCTGCTAGCAAAAATGTGTTAATGGAGTAAAAGGAGAAGAGCAGTAACATGGAGATCTGGTTTCCAGTGAAGGGCTTGAAAAATACATTAGTAAAGTGATCCCAGTGCATCTTCTAAAGGCACAGAACTCTTGATGTCTTAGCTCTAAAAGTTCCTTTGGGTATAGGCAAATCATTCAGGAGATGTTTTCCAGACACTCAGGCCTTGGCTACACTTACCCGCTAGTTCGGCGGCTGGCAATCGAACTTCTGGGTTCGACTTATCGCGTCTAGTCTGGACGCGATAAGTCGAACCCGGAAGTGCTCGCCGTCGACTGCGGTACTCCAGCTCGGCGAGAGGAGTACCGCGGAGTCGACGGGGGAGCCTGCCTGCCGAGTGTGGACCAAGGTAAGTTCGAACTAAGGTACTTAGACTTCAGCTACGTTATTCACGTAGCTGAAGTTGCGTACCTTAGTTCGAATTAGGGGGGTAGTGTAGACCAAGCCTCACTGTCACTATGTGGGAGAAATGCATGAAATACCAGCAAATCTGCTGAGACATGAAACTGGTTGGATTTCACAGATCTGGTACAAAGCAGGTGATACTGATTGCCAATTTTCATTTAGTAAATCAGATCATAGAAGACATAGAGGGTGACATCTGGGGACTGGTCTATGTAACTGCAATCCCAAACCATGTGTAATTCAGGATTAGATAAACTAGAACAGTTTCAGTAAGATTTCCTTTGCCCTATGCCCCAAGGAATGAACAAGCTACCCATTTTAATTTTTTCTGTTCTGCTTTAATCTGTTAACATGCATAAAAAGTTATGTTTTTCTTAAAATCGACTCAGTAAAGAGCATTTAAATAATGTGAATGACAATAACTTATTGTTGAGCCCAGCCCTGGTCTGATATAATCATGTTGTATGCTGATACACAATGCTACACTGGCATTGGCAAGGTATGTGATACAGTGTTAATTTTTGTTTTTAACAGTGGGAAAACTAGAATGTTTGAGGTCATTTCAGAAACCTTAGAGAATGACTTCCCTTCCTGGTTTGGGAAAGTATTTAGTTATGCTTCTAACCCTGGACTGATCTTGCCCTTCATATTGCTTATGGTGTAAGTACAGTATCTTAAATCAGATCAAAGCTTTCCTATATGAATCTCTACCCAATTCCTTTCATGTCAAGCCTCCACAACCGTAGGTGTCCACTGGAAACACAGTCAAGTACAACACTGATTGCCTTGTGTTGAGGGACTTGAAGAATTCACAAGTCTTTTGTTTGATCATAATTAATGTGTAGTTGCACAAAGGGCAGGCTCCCCAATCTCTCTTTTTTGTTCAATGGCTTCATTTTTGTCTTGTTTTGTTCCCATAGTGCCAAAAATCATTAAGAAGCAAAAAAAAAAAAACCCAAATAAAAACAAAAACAACCCCCCCCCCCAAAAAACTATATGAGGTCCAAAGTGGAGCGAGTTTAATCAGTCTATTGGGCAGAACTGCACATCATAAAACCTAGCATGTTTCGTAGTGAACTCTCAGAAGTGCTATTCCCCTGATACAAAGCTTTCTTTAAGCCTGTTCCTGGGCATCTCGGGTTTTGTGTAATAATAAAGAGGCCTGAAAAGCAGCAGAACTACCATCATTTTGCTAAACTAGGTGTGAGGTAAGAGTTGGGGGCATGTAGCAGAGAACCCACACAGAGGGCTTCCAAATTAGATTCTTTGGCTAAAACCCCAATGGAAGTGGTGTGCAGTAAGGCATGATTGCTACCCCCTTGTACTAGAAGTTCCCTGTCCAAAGTCCACTTTCTGAGACTTTGGACTAGGAATAGACGTTTGTCCATAAATCAGTCCTAAATAAGAATAATAATCCTGATACCTTTCATCCTAAAGGACTTTACAAAGGATCACTTTATAGGATCACTTAGCACACACAAAAGTGCAGCTACCTCTTGGGTAGGGTGACCAGATAGCACGTGTGAAAAATCGGGACGGGGTGGGGGGCAATTGGCGACTATATAAGAAAAAGCCCCAAATATCAGGACTGTCCCTAAAAAAATTGGGACATCTGGTCACTTACGCTTGGGTAAAATTCAGACATGATTTAACAACACAGTTATATTGCCAAATATTTTAGAAAAGGAAGTGAAAAACAGTAAGTGTAACAGAAACTGCAGAAGGAACTTACACAGGCAGAATGCAATTTTGAGATGAAATTTGGCAAAAACTTGCTGACAATCATACTATATACAGAAAGACTCTCATTGAAGAATATGGTTAGCTCCCATTGATTTCAAGGAGAGCTATCTATATTGTGCATTAGGGGACTGTGACCCAAAACAAAGGCAAAGACAATACAAGGCAAACTAGAGTCAACAAAACAGGGAGAAGATTAATCACTTATTTCAAACAGGAGCATGACATACTGTTAATATCATTATAAGACATCACATAGCTGGATCTCCAGTTAGAGTTTCATTAGGTGAGAGTAGGGGGTGAAAATGTGCTAATTTCTTACAGTTATTTAACAAAGAAAATTATGCCATGTAGTCGTGATTTTGTGTGCTAGAAGATTATGATTTAGAACAAAAATCAACTAGTTTTCCGTGTTTTTGCTTGTTGTCTTTCCTGTCACTACAGCACTTAAATTTCCTATTGTTGTGCAAGTTTAAAGGATTTTATAAACATTTGGTCATTTAAAAATACATTATACATCTTTTACAAGTCAGTTTTGCAGAACACCCATGTTATGGAAGAACAGCTGGATGGAACTGCCTCCTTAGCACCGTAACTGAAAGTAAGGTTCTTAAATAGGGAAAGTGAATTTTTCAGTTAGGTTGTTCTGGGATCTCAGGTAGAAATGTACTTTCTTTCTCCTGTGAGGGAGCACATAACTGAACTGTCAAAATGTTAGTGTTAATAAGACTGGGTGGTGGAGTAAAAGCCACTCTTCATATTAACACATTATAGAGGATAGGGACAACCTATTTATTGTAATGTGGATTTATTAAGAATGATGTTAGATTTTACAATTCTTACCTAACATAATGTATTCTTTTTCCTTTAAAATTTAGATTGAGTATCTATTATCTCAATGCTACATCCAAAACCTACAAGGAAGCTAACTTGGATCTCAAAAAGAAGCTACAAAGTGTAAGGATGCCATAAAGAGGGTAGAACTGTTACTTTTTATTGTTGTGAATCAGTAGAGAAATGATTTAAGTAATTAAGGTATGTCTCCCTCTCTCCCCTTTGACCAGCAAGCTGAGGAAAACAAAAAGAGAAACAAACAAAAAGCACAACAGTCACGGGAGATGGAAGAAAACTCCCTTGAGACTAAACCCAAGCAGCAAGGAAGCAAACAAGACTCCGCAGCAGATCAAGGTGCGACTGCTCTGAAGATGTCTGTATATTTGCTACCATCCCTCTACACTGTCTCAACTTCTCTACTTACTGTACAGTGACACCCTGAGAGGGACAGTCATGAAAATTAAATAGTGCAAATTAACCACAATACAGAAGCTTGCAGCCACCAGGTTAATCTTTATGGCATTGGTCTTTCTCCTTCCCTTATAAGAAATATTACAAGTTCTTTCAATAACAATCCAGAATCCTACAGTAGTAACAAACTGCAAGCTGTATTACTTTGGACTGTTAGGCCCCAATCCAGCAAAGCACTTAAGCAGGTTCCTAATGTTAGTGGGACTATTCGCATGCTTAAAAACTGAGCATGTGCATAAGTGTTTTGGTAGACTGAAGTTTTATTGCAGAATACTACAGTATTTTTTATATTGGAATATTGAGGGCCAGGTTGTGGTTTTTAAGTCCAGGCTCCTGCAGGGGTGGTGGTGGAGGGGGGCGAGGGGGGTGCAGCGAGTCC
Source organism: Chrysemys picta bellii (assembly GCF_011386835.1). NCBI lineage: Eukaryota > Metazoa > Chordata > Testudines > Emydidae > Chrysemys > Chrysemys picta. Next base: position 96,309,161 of record NC_088796.1, read on the forward strand.
ATGATATAGTAGGAATCCTCAGGAAGAATTCTGGCTCAGTCAGCCAAACTTCTTCCTAGGCATGGTCCTAAGCTGCATATGTGGCAGCTCTACCTGCCTTAAAGAAGGTGTGGTGTGCTCTCCTCTCTACACTCAGGCACTACTGTCCTCATTGTCCATGCCACAAAACAAGCACACAGTTTGGCATGACTGGCAGCAGGAGAAGTCAGGGCTGGAATATTAGGGAGGATGTAGGTCAGGAATGAGGCACATCAGCAGAGCTATGTAGGGAATTCCAAGTGCACCCTGCTGAAATTGGCCAGTTTTATAATGAAATTGCTGAGTTTTGCCATCTCTCTCACACCACCCTCACTCCCCCAGTAACCTAGAAACTGCCTCCACTTACTTGGTGCTGCCTTATGTAAGGGGGAGGGCTTCTACGTTCCTTACTCAAGGTCCTGGAGGATGGAAAGGGCTGGCTGGAAAACTTCAGGGGGAGCTGCTGAATCATTCCCCATAACCTCACTCTAAGAGATGGGGTTGGCAGGGTAAGTGCTGAGCTTTCTCTTGCTCCTACTGCTCTAACAGGCAATCTCTGTTCTATGGCTCAGTTTGGTTTTCTAAATACATTTTAGGTACCCAGAAAGGACAAGGTGACAAAGAGTCTAAGAAAAAGACCAGCCACCAACACGAAGCAAGCCCCTCTCAGCAGCACAGCCCTGGCCCAAATGTTCATTATTCCTCGCATGGCAGAGGAGGAAGCCTTACTCCACCCCCACACATAGCTGTGACTCGACCACCAGTGCCAAGAGGATATGGCATGCCCGGCTACCCCCCCAGAAATCCACGCTTTGAAGGTTTTCCTGGAGGACACCCAAGAATGCCAAGGGGCACTCCTAACTATAGATAATAAGGCTCTTCTACACTTTCCTCTAGTAAAAGTGAACTACAGGATTATATGGTACAATCCTGGCAAAAAAAATGGCCCTGATTCAACCAATAAGTGAGGTGTCCCATTGATTTCAATGCGACTCCTCCTGTGCATGAAGTTGCTCAGTGTATTTTCAGGATTGGAGGCTTCAGTACCAATATTTAACAGAAACCACTGCATTAGTCTTCTTGTTAATCTGAATGTCTTGGAAAGATGTATGTTGTCATGAGTGTCAAAGTGTTTCTAAGTATATAAATATTTATGAGGAGAATGAAAATGTTAATTTATTCTTGCATAAGTTTCTCAGTGTGTTTCTGTAGCATCTCATTGTTACTTCATTTATTTTTAAAACCACAGGTAATTGTCAATATAATTGCTTGGAAATTATATCTGAGTCTTTTACTTGAACAGCGCACACAGCTTGTGTTGGCCATCTGCAGAGGAGTGAGACTCGCCTGATTAGTTTAGACTGGAAATATATGACTACCTTTCAGTAGCCAAAGCATGACCTTTAAATACCTAGAGATATTGTGCAGCCTAGCGTTTGAAGTATGTGCTTCCTAGTTCAGAGGCATTATGCAGCTGAGCTTTTAATTTTATTAATATCCCTATTTTTCCTGTCAGTACAGTAATAATTCTTACCATATGCAATATCATACAGCCACCTCCCCAAGCACCTGCTCATGGCCAGAGGTCACTCTGAAGCACCTTGCCTGTTTCCATCTCTTCAGGACCCTTTAAAAACTCACAGTTCAAAGGTAGTTCAAAACAACTCCACAAGGAGTCCCAATTATTTAGTCCTCTGATATATACTGGCTCTCTAGGCCCCAAGCAGTTCAGCATCTCTCCCCTGATTAACCCAAAAATAACACAAAACACAAACTCAAGGAGTCTTCATCCCAGCTGGCCTTTACAGGATCTCCTTTGCTTGGACAGAGTCCCTCACAGGCCTTCTACCCTGAAGGCCTTTCTCCCACTTACTCCTGTTTCTACAGCTTTTTTTCCACTGCTAAATCAGGGACCTACAAACATCTGCTGGCTCTCTGAAGTTACAATTTCCCCAGCCTCTGCTCTCTTAGAGAAACTTCTTGCTCTTTTTTTAAATCCTGGGAATCACCTTATTCAGCCCAGTTGCAGCTAACCCTGTAAGCAGGGATGGTTTAGCCATAAACTCTCCAGCCCATGGGGCAAGCTGCCCTGTTACATCACATTTTAAGAAAGCATTTCAGATGCAAAAAGAAACCATATTTGAACAAAACAGTTCAGCCCTGTCCTTTGGTATCCGCCTCCAAAATGCTTTCCAAGGTTGGGGTGCTCTACATGGGGGCCTTATGGACAGATAATGGGCACTTGCTATTACCGCTTAATTATTATTATTTGTATTGTGGTAGTATCTGGGAGCCCCAGACCCCATTTTGATAGGTGCTATCCAAACACAGAACAAAAAGGTGGTCTCTGCCCAAGTATTTCCATACACCTGTTTGAGAGTAGTTACACAGCTTTACTACATTGGCCAGAATTTGACCCACAATATCAATAAAAAAATGTAGAAAAGGTTAGTCAATGCAGCTGTTTTGTAGTGTAGAAGGAATGTTAACTCTGTTTCATAAGGCAAAGCCTGGGGGAAATCTGTGATATCATGAAACAATTTAGGCTCCCCTTAATTATGGTGTAACTAAATCAGGAAGTCTGATCATAATGGTACCTTCTGGCCTTGAAATCTATGAGCTGTGCCCCCTTGTCCCAGGGCTGAATTTGTTCTGGAATATTGCAACAAAGGGCCAGATCCTCAGCTGGTGTAATTCATCATAACTCCATTGACTTCAACAGCCATCGGATGGCCTCATACCATAGGTGAATAGTGACCTTGGAGGTGAAAGTCTATATCATAATTATCAACCCTTCTAGCCAGCCGAACCCTTTGTCTTTCTACTTTGTTTCCCTCATGCTCTTACCTGCCTACAAACTGGCTCCTTTCCCCCCCTCATGAAGACAGAGGTCTTGGAATGGACACTGTATTTGTGCATTTGTATTGCTGTAATCATGCAGTTCTGGATTAGCATTCTGTGAATAATTTAAGGAAACAATATAATGAAGTTCAATTATGGCTGACACTCAGATTTCCAAATTCATGTGAGTAAATCTCCTTTGATGGGTTTTTCTATGGGAGTGATTATTATTGTGGAAGAAAGGGTGATCCGGGAGCTAACGCAGAAGACCCAGTTGCAATTCCTCTTTCCCCACAGACATTCTGCATGACCTTGGACAAGTCCTTTATTTTCTGTTCTTCAGTTTCCCCATAAACTAGTAATAACAATCTGACAGGCTTCTTGACTTTATTGTCCTCGTGTGGAACCCTGCAATTCTCCCCCTCTCAGACTAGGTCTCAATCTAGATCCTAGTAGTATTAGTGGGCTAATATTATTTCCTGGGCTGTAAGCCTGATCTCTGCTATCTGGACTGAAGGCTGTAAAAAGATCTCTGAGCAAACACATTTTAACATTTCTATTAATAGTTTTTTTTCTCCAGCTATTTCTGTGGACCCCTCACCTGTGTTTATTGGTGCATTCCTGAGTCTAGTTAATGTCCACGGAGTAGAAAAAAAAAATCATGCATTTGCCAGCAATATCTGTAACTGTATTAAGAAACATACACTTTACAACGCTGCTACAGTGCTTCAGTGAAGACTCTGCTATGCCGATGGGAGAGCTTCTCTCATCAGCGTAGTTAATCCACCTCTGTGAGAGGTGGTAGCTATGTCTGCGGGAGAAGTCTTACCATTAACATAGCGCTGTCTACACTGGGAGTTAGGTCAGTATAACTGCGTCACTCAGGGGTGTGGATTTTTCACAGGTCTGGGCGAGGTAGTTATACCAATGTAAGTTTATAGTGTAGACCTGGCCATAGGGTCAGCTTGTGACCTGGCTTGCACAGTGAGGGATGCCCCAATACCCATAATCCAGGTAGCAGGAGCAAGCAGTAACATGTAGGGGATGAGAGCAGCCTCTATGAGAGGGTACATTCCCCACCCCATGTGAGTGGCAGGAGTGGGTAGGGTGGGATGAGGTGTAGGCAGACCTCTCCCCCCCCCCAAAGTACACTGGCACTGAAGAACAGGGGTACTTCCCCCGAATGCAGCAGGGGGAAATTGCAGAGCAGAGGGTAACTCTCAGAGTCATTGCTTCTTGGGCTGCTTCTGAGGTCGCCTCTTGCTCAGGGCCGATGTCTAAGCCATGACTGAGCCCTCAGGTTTGTAAGGGAAGAACACTGATTCAATGTCATGCTTCCACAGCAATAGCTTATGAGAAACATGAATATTAGGATTCATTGCTATACTATATACTAAATATCGGATGTTCCCTAAATATTCTGTTGTGTAAAACTCAGTACCATTCTGCAGTGTAAGGCCCAGCCTGTGGGGTTTAAGCTACTTGCTGCGTTTTGGGGTCTGTGAAGGGGCTGCACCATGGAGGGGGGCGGGGGCACCAGAAGGAATTCTGGTTCCTTCATAACTTCACTCGGAGTTGCCCATGTTGGAGCAGCAGCTCCACCTTCCTTTGAAAAGATGCAGCTTGTGCTCTCAATTGAGCCAACCCTGCTCTGCAGACCAGTGCAGAAAGATAGAGTCACCCTCCCTCTCCCTGATCCCTTTTGGGAGGTTAGTGTCCCTGGTAATGCAAGCCATGAGCCATTCCTCCATGCCCCAGTGAATCTGTGCTCAGCCCTGAATGCACAACTGCACACCAGTACAAAGCCAGGCATGATATAGTCCTGAATAGGCAAAGATTACCCCAAGAACCTGTCTAAGCCTGATGTTAATCATAGCCAGCAGAACTGAGTCAGTTCTTTTGCAGTGAGTTTACATAAAGGGTTATTATATTCCCTGTTGCTAGCACTACACCCTCTATAGTAAGCCCACAGATGCAATTCAGCTCAAAATGGGCTAGGGGAGGGGAGCTGACTGTAGCTGATGGGATTATTACAACCTATTTCCTCATCTAGCAGTTGCAGAGCAGCTCTGCCAACACTCCACAGCTTGGAAGAAAGACTTTGTCCTCCTGGATCCCCATAGAACTCTGTTGTACCTGTGCCGAAGCTTGTTTACATGGGCTTTGTACAGGAGAGAGGATTTGGGCCAGTTTAAATAACTCTCTAAATAAACTTATCCAGAGGGGTTGTTGGTAACTAATTAGGGGTAGAGTGGTTGAAATAATTAACAGTAGTGTGTGAAAAACCCATGTCAATGTCCAGGGAGAGCTCTGTTCCTTTCCTTAATCAATGTGTAAAGAGTGGAAGGCACAAGTTGTAGATCCTATTGGAGGAGGGTGAGTGGAGAGCTCTCCTCAGAGTTGCGGCTCCATCATCCTTGCAGAATGATGTTTTACTGAGACGTGTTTGCTTGCACTTACATTATGAGAGAGGATTTTTAGGTGAATGTCAACAACAGAGAAATATTTGGCATTTAACAGCAAGAATTCAGTGTAGCAATAAAGGTCAGCCAGCCATTAGTCTGGAGAACAGCTGTATATAGTGACCCATACATAAACAGTCTGCACCCATCTTGCCCTAAAAATCTGAAAAACAAAGCTCGTACACTGCAGCAGAATTTCCTTCCATGTAGTTGAAATGGAGATCAATGGAGACCTGCAGCATCTCAGAATAGGACAGAGATAGAACATGGTGGATTAATATCTGCTCTAAGTATTGCACACACAAATGTGCCATATTAGAGGTTTTCTTTTGCCCCTGGCTTTAGTTTTCTTTTTTTTTTAAATGTATTCTTCACTGGGATCAGGTAAGACAGTTAACTTCATAGGCATTTGTGATTTAAGAAGTGCCTTTATTTTAATATTTCAGTAGTGCAATAAAGGTGGATTTTCAAAAGTGATCAGTATTGGCCTAACTGCTCCTACAGAATTCAGTGGTTGATTTTTCAACCTAAATCCATTTGTATCTCCCATGGGGTGATATTCATTTTAATAAGTTACAGAGCCTTGTGATAAATTACATTTATTATGCACCTTTGATTGCCTCATCTATACTCTGCCCATTAATCCATCTCTGCTGGGATTACTTATACTATTTCAAAAGTCTGTGCAGCTTCAAACAACCTCTTAAAAAAAAAAGCCAGAAAACTGTTTCTTTCCTTCTCCAAAGTATAGAATTTCTTCCCACAATTATACTGATCAGAGTTGCAGGAAAGACAATATTCAGTGATGGTTTTAACTGAAATATCTCAAAACCTATCAGAACATAAAACAAAATATTTATTCTACAGCTGATTCAATCTTATAAAAATGATTTTTCAAATATTTTCCCAAATAAAAATGACAAGTTCATGGGATCATAGTGCTCATGATTCACAAGTATCCAAATGTATCTGCTGTGTACTGTGACCATGTTTATTCACCCAAAACTTCATAACAAAAAAGTGTCCATTATTTTATTCTTCAAAAGTGACCTACACGACCATTCACAAATCGCAAATGCCAAAATCCAAATACGGAAAGCAAAAAGTTTTCAAACACCTCGTAGGCTGAAAGTTATTCACCAGAGCTATTCTGCTAATACTTATGGATTATCTAACTGTCTAGATACATCTGTGGAACTCATCCCTTACAGAAATCAGAATTAGTTCCTCACCAATTCTGTCTACAAAAGGGGCTAAGCTAGTAACAAGTGATTAAACAGCATGACTTTACACCACTTAAACAGGAAAGAGTCTCAACCAGATAAGATAAACAACAATTCTTCTAGCCCTGGAAGGTCCTGGAATAATAAAGCTTTATATTGCAACATAATGATATACAGAGAAGCTCTTCTAAATCACTTACAGAGATCTCTAAAATATAACACCTCAGCAGATGTAAATCATAGCTCAGGATCCAGGTGATAGTTACTGTCTATTTAATATCTACCTTATGTAAGATAAATCATCAGTCACTGTAGTATGTATGCACGAGATACAATTTTAGGATAGACATAGTGAATATGAGTTTGCACTTGCCATTTGATGTTTTGGTTGCATGGGCTTGATTAATTTGAATCCTTCTCACAAACTTTCTCACTACCTCCTCTTTGTTTTTTTTTAGGCAGGATTCAGCAAACATATTCTCAATGATCCACACAAAGAAGGGAATGCCTTTCTCTTTTTAAAAATAAAAACATCTGGTTTTTAAATGAACTGTCATACACAGCACCCTAAGAGTTGGGTAGTAACTTTGGGCTGCTTTCGGTAGGAGATTCTGATGGAAATGCAGCAACAGCAGGCTGTACGCGGAGAGTGCTAAAGGCCCTTGGTATAAAGCGTCATATTTAAAAGATGGAATAATGTAACCAATTACAAATCTGCATATTGCTTTATAAATAATTCATACAGAAAAATGGAGGTAACCCTCTCTCTCAGAATCAAGGCGACAACAATACCCTTCCTTCAGCTTAGAGCAACAACAGCCACAAGACCTTGAAGTATCTCAGGCGGCCACTCTTAACAAAAAGAAGGTGGTGGTATTTAAAAATTGTCTTTCAATCTCTTTATACTTGGTCTGCAAGTAGATTTAAAATCTGATTTTTTTAATTAGCCAGATTTTCTTTGTTGAAATCAGCAGTAGCCCGAGCCAATGTGCAGAAAGCAGACAAATAGTTCTGTCTGAACAATAAGTGCTTTAATTTGCTGTGAGGAGCAAAGTGAAATGATCTCCAAACCAACAAACATAAGAACACAAGAACAGCCAGACTGGGTCAGAAGAATGGTCCGTTTAGCCCAGTATCCTGTCTTCCAACAGTGGGCAATGCTAGGTGCTTCAGAGGGAATCAACAGAACAGGTAATCATCAAGTGATCCATGCCCTGTCGTCTACTCCCAGCTTCTGGCAAACAGAGGCTAGGGACACCATCCCTGCCCATCCTGGCTAATAGCTATTGATGGACCTATCCTATAGAAACTTATCTGGTTCTTTTTTGAACCGTGTTATACAGGTCTGTCGCATCTTACGCGCATTTAACATGTGCGATTTCAACTTTACGCGGTTGGCAAAAACAAAACAAAACAAAAAAAAGAGAAAAACAACAGTATTAATACTATACCTGTAGTGCGGGTGATTTTGCCCACCATTGAACTCAATGGGGTTTTGGCTATATGTGGTTTTTGCTTTATGTGCTAACCGCGGAACGGAACCCCCGCGTAAGATGAGACAGCCCTGCAGTTTTGTTGAACATCCAACAATAAAGTCAAGACAGCTAGTAAACAGAAGCAGTTGAGAAAGAATGTCCTCTCCTAGACCTAATCCTCTGATTCCTTCAAACTTCATATCCTTTTAAATAGCACACGAAGGCCCACATTTTCATATGTGGTCTCTAATTCTCTTCAGGAATTCATCTATTTTAAACTAAAGAAGTATAAATATATACTGCATTTTTCTTGCCCATAAGTTGTACTTATTTTTCCTAATTGAATCTTGTCCTTACATCCCCTGTTGGCTTTTCTCCACATGTAACTCTCTCCTTAAATCCTCTCCCATTCCTCTCGTCTCCTTTTACCAAGAACTTGCTGATTTGTTCACGAGAAAATTGATACAACCTAGATTCCACCCCATCCACATCAAGTCAGACACACAAGGTGGATTCCATGCAGGGCCGGCTCCAGGCACCAGCTTCTCAAGCAGGTGCTTGGGGCGGCCGCTCGGAGAGAGGCGGCAGGTCCAGGTATTCAGCGGCAATTCGGTGGACGGTCCCTCACTCCGCCTGGGAGCGAAGGACCTCCGGCCGAATTGCCGCCGCAGATCGCGATCGCGGCTTTTTTATTTATTTATTTTTGGGCTGCTTGGGGCGGCCAAAATCCTGGAGCCGGCCCTGATTCCATGAAGGGACTTAGGCATTGCAACACTGGGGAGAGATGGGTATCTAAGAATGTGATCCACAAAAGCCAGTACAAGGTAGGTGTGGAGCCACCTAAGCTAGCCAATGAGAGATGCCCATGTGCTAAGCCCCACCCCCCCACTTTCTCAAAGATAAGCACCTAAGTCCAGTCTGCAGGGAGGCACCTAATTCTGCTAGCTATCAATGAACAGGAACTCCTCTCCTATGTAGTTTCTTTCAGGAATGAGTTAGGCACCTGCCTTGCTTCACATAAAATTACTGGAGGAGGAGGAGAAAGAGATGGTACCCACCTTCTAACTTTTAGATCTGGCCCCCTGGGCTAGTTAGGTGGCTAAACTATTGTCTCTCCTCTTCACATGTTTCAGTGCCTATAGGTTCGGTGAGAGTTTTGTGGATCACAGTGGGGGATTAAGGTGCCTCTGTAGCTTTGTGAATAGAGCCTTATGGCTTAATCCAGCAAAGCATGTAAACATGTGCTTCACTGTAAGGAATGGGTAGTTCCATTGACTTCAGTGAGACTACTTATGTGTTTAAAGTGAGGCACATATTTACATATTTTGCTGAATCAGCCTATGAACACCTATGCTAGCCTATGAACACCTACGTTTTTATTCTGTTACCCTTTTCCTCTCTCTCTCTCTCCTGCTACTGTTTGTTAAACACAGTGATTACATCTTGTCTTAAACTAAATTGTAAACTCTTTGAAGCATGGTGTGATGATTTGAGAATCTGTACAATTTATGAATTCTTTGTAAGATTGTGAACTCCCTTTGTATCTTTACCAAGCTGAAAACTCCCTTTTGAATGTGTGGGCTAGTTACCCTCTCCGTGATCTCCTTGCTTCCATGCTGGACTGAAATTCCAAGGTGTAGGGATACAGAGCTGACAACAGCCTTTTGTTAGTACTTTCAACACCTGCATAGGCCTTACCTGGGGAGAATGAAAAAGAGTAACTGCATCCTAGGGGAAACCAGCGTTCTCCATCTTCCCTCACCAGGGGATTAGGGGCAAAAGTTCTTCAAGCAGGACAAAAGATACAGGGACCAAAGCAACAAAATATAAAAGGACTCCAAAGTGGAAGACTCAGAGAACCACACAGGAAGTTTGTTTGGGAGAGGGATGGGGGATGGACCTGCCAAGGTACGGGAGGTGAGCTGGAGGGAGGAAAGCTCCATGTTTCAAAACCCAAGCCAAACACTGTGAACGGAAAGACCCTGCATGGCCTCAGACAACTCTGAGTCCAACCCAAAGAATTCTCAGGAATGTTGAGGAAACTGAGGAAGGGAAATGGTGGTTTAGAATCTTGTGCAAAGTCTGCCTGTCTGTCTGTGTTACGTGCTACACTTTATCACATGCACGTTAAAGTGTAACCCAGAAGGCTCACACCTTTGGTAGGATTCTGGGAGAGGGTGTGTTTATGCTACAGGGGTATCTAAGGGGTCAGCACTCATTCCAGAGTGCTGGGCATGGTCTGTATTCTCAGGAAGGGGTGCTAAACTTGCACCCTAAGAGTGTGCATAGCAACCCCAAGACAGAGACAATTCAGAGACTCTGGGAGGATTAATAATGCAATAATAAAATAAAAGACTAATAAACAGGCAATTTAAAGTTAACATTAGTGAATGAATACTTAGCATGTCATCAAGTGTGAGTAAAAAATACATCAGTCTGACAACTAAATCCACAGGAGAAAGCACTGGGAGAAAATATATGTTGGAGAGAAATACAGCAGAAATCCTTGTATTTTTTCCTTTTATATTTGCTGATTAAAAAAACCCATCTGGCTCAGAATGAAAATACATGTGCATTGGTGTTTTTGCCAGCAGAGGTCACAGCAACACAACCCATTACAGTAGTCATAGCATAGAAGCTACAATATTAAAACCGGTGTGATTTGTTTACTTGAAACCTGACCATTTAAAAATAATTTATGTTCAATACCTTGTATTTGTTTTATGAGGTTTTTTTAATAATGCTTTTGTTAACCAGAACAAATAATTAATTAACAGAAATGTGAGGGTTTTGTTGACAGTGTTCAGTGTAATACCAGCACACTAACACTGTTGTTCTGTGGCTATATAAAAAGAAACTGAGGAATAAGGAACTGAAAAGGTCATGTGACAAACCTAATCAGTAGAACTGGGGAAATTCTACAGCAATTTCCCTCTAACATTTGTTTGAATTTTGAATGAAATAATTTCAGATGTGTTCACCAGGGAATGAGTTTACTGGCCTCTATGTTTCATAAATTCACAGGGGTCAGACGGACCATTAGGTCATCTAGTCTGACCTGTGAAACACAGGCCATTGGCTTTCATCTAGTTACTCCTATATTGATCCCAGTAATGTGTAATGTTAATAGAAACAGCAAACCTTAATCAAATATTGGCAAATATTCACAGAAAGCAAACTTTCAAACTCAAACATGAGCTTTTGCACTCACAACCTGATTCTAAGAGTCACACTCATACAGTCAGGGAAGAGGAACAATATGCCACTTGACCAATGTCCAAACTAACCAATCAGTTCAGCCTGAATTTTACATTTTGCCTGATCGGTACTCATCTCCAACCAGCTACAGACTAAGAATCATTCCCAGAAACTATTTAGCAAATAGTTTCCAGTAACAAATAAACAAACTAAGCTGCTCTCAGAAAATGCATAACCAGAAAAAGATGAAATTCATCATGTAGGCTCATCCTTATGACTTATGCACCAAGTTCTACAAAGAACACAGCAGTGTTCTAGTTCCAGTTAACTGTTCCCAGTGGCCCAAACAAACACCACCCAAAGAGATTGATTAAAGTGAAGGCTGAAACTTCTATTAGGAATGATGTAACAAAGCTACGAGAAGAACAGCCAGGTGGCTCCTCCCCACACAAACTACCCAGCAAGACAAGTCCAGTCCAGTTTCCAAACAAACCACCATCAAGGCAAAGAAATCCTAAAGAGGAAGTAGCTGCCAGCCCCTTCCTATGAAATCTATCCAGGGATCCTGACCAAGACCGCCCAGATTCCACCTTACCCTTCCGTCATGCAAGGAATAAGTATTGAAACGTGAAGTGCCTCTTTTTGCAACTGAACATTGAAGCCTTTGCCTTGTCATGGCAAGGGTCCAGCCATATGCTACCCAAACAGGGACTGCCATGGCAACTCTGACTCCCTGCTACCTCCAGAAATCTACACTAGACACCTGCCAAACAGTTGCAAAAAACAAACATCCCTCCCACCCCCTCTAGCCAAACTTCCTGTGTGCTGTAAGGAAGACTAATAACCCCCCACAGCTAGCTGTCATTCTGCAACGTGGAAAAGGTCCTTCCTAGCCCCTCGAAAGGGCATTGGCTGAAATCCAGAGCAGAATGGGAAATCTAGCTGTAAGAAACAGGAAAAACACAAAAACAAACACCAGAGAAGGGTGGGTTGGACAAAGAAAGCAGGTATGATTGGCAGCTCACACCCAGCAGGAGGAATATAGGTTGCCTGATTGTTAACAGATGAAGTAGTGAACTCAGATATTAAGATAACGTTTATTACTATTTTCTCCATTTTAGTCTTTACATGGGGCTGTAATTTTAGTATTCTATGATGTGCCAGAGATATATCGCAAAATCCCATCACCCTGTTTTTTTACTCTCTGCCTAAGCAGTGGCCATTTCTACCATGTTTACAGTACTGGCTAGCATTTTTGAAGCTATCCTCCATTGTTTGAAGGTATCTTTGCATTTTTGTTCCTCGTTCCAAGGCCCCTACAAAGCCATTCTGTTGGTATCCTCAGCTGCATGGCCCAAGATTCAGTGCACACATTTCTCCCTTCCCCACATCTGCCCCACCCCAGGGGTACAGCTCAATGAGGGATGGAATGTAAGGGATGGGGTGGGGTCACATATCCAGAAATGTGAGTTTGGGGACGGGGGAGGAAAAGGGGAAAATTGCATATGACGATTTTCTGTTAAATGGGGTAGCGTGGCTCCGCGCTGTGCTCTAAAACAGTGGTCCTCAACCAGGGGTCCGAGGCCCCTTGGGCGGCTGTGAGCAAGTTTCAGGGGGTCCTCCAAGCATGGCCAGACTCACTGGGGCTCAGGATGGAAAGCCAAAGCCCAACTGCATGGGGCTGAAGTCCAGGGCCCTGAGCCCCACCACCCAGGGCTGAGCCAAAGCCTGAGCAAGGTAGCGTCGCAGGAACCCCTGTGGCACAGGGCCCCGGGCAATTGCCATGCTTGCTACCCCCAATGCCAGCCCTGGCTTTTATATGCAGAAGAACAGATGTGACACAGGTGGGCCATGGAGTTTTTATAGTGGCGGGGGGAGGGGAAACCAGAAAGAAAAAGGTTGAGAACCCTTGCTCTAAAACATCATAAACTTGCCCCCAATTTAGATAATTGGATTAAATATATTTGTATTTTATATAGGGAAAGTCCTCCCCTGCCTCCAAAAGTAATGATATCCCCATTTCCAATGCATGGCATTTCCCTCCTGTGCTGACAAACCAAATGAGTTAAAGTAATGTCACACAATCCCCTGCTGGAAGGCTAAGATCTCCTTTTATATAAATCCTTCTGCAAATATTCCTCTAGTCTACTGATCTGTCTCTAACTATTGCTGCATTTTTGTTGAGCAATGTATTTCTACTGAATTATGGCAAAGTCAAGAGTATATAGAGTAAATGGTAAATAAAATCAGCTTGTCCTGGATTTGGAATCAAATTTCAACGGGATAAGTCACTGCTCCGCTCATTTCCCCTTTGAAAGCCTCATTGCTATGTAGTGCTGTGTGCTCTGAACATTGTGTCTCTTGCAACCTGGCCACAGTATTAGCTTCATTTTAGTGGCAGATGAACTGATCTCTTGTGTAATGAAGGTATTTCTCCTGTACTGACAGCCAGAGAAAGACATATGCAAACTGTGAATGTGTCTTTAAAATTCAGTTTAATCTTATCTGGCACCACACACTAGAAAATGCTGTTGTCATAACTATATGGCTATTGGAGGATGCCACTTCAAGGCACTTAAGAGTGGTTAGGTGCCTTATCTGGGTGCATTTCCATAGTTTAACATGTCAGGATTTCTTTTAAGTTTAACCTTAATTCTGAATTTCCCAAGTTTATAGTGCTTGTTTTCAAGATTACTACAACATCTCTGTAATCTCTCCCCGTAGTTTACTGATATGTATGCTCAATTTGTACTTCCATTTAATGTAGGTTTTCTCTGGGATTATAGAGAGAGAATCTATAAATCTTGAGGTCTTGAGCTTTTGGATGAAGGTGGTTGATACATGTGAAGTATTATTATAGGTTGGGATAGGTGAATCTTGTGATTTAGTGACACATCTGAACGATGACACCACTGATAATGCAGGTTAAGCGAGAGAGAGAGAGGGAGAGAGAGAGAGTGTGTGTGTGTGAGTTTGCATGCGTAAAAAGACCACCATTGGCCTCCCTTTCTGCCCCTTTACACAATCTATGTGTAAATCTTCTCTACTGCATCTTCTACCTTCTGGAACAGCTTTTGTGCATCTTTCTGCCTTATCAATTCCCCACTGAATTCGAAAGCTTATCTGAAAACATCTCTTCTCCCTTGCCAGTAGGGAGTCTTGATTTCTTTCAACCAATCCTGTTTATTATTTTTTACTTTGCAACTTTATTATTTTAAGCCCGTAAGACAGTTAAAATATGAACAAGATTTGGCCCTGTGTATTTTATCCACGCGAGAAATCCCATTGACTTCAGCCAGTTATTTGCGTGCATAAAGTGAGCAGGATTTGGCCGTCGTTCTGTGCATTTTATGATGTAAAAGTGCATGTGTGCACTTTCTCTCTCATGGGGTGATGGCCTTTTTGCATTGGTTTTTCAGCAGCAAGTGATTTCACAACTGCCGCAATGAGTAAAATTTAAACAGATATTTTCTGTTTAATCATGTAATGGCTTATTTATACAATGAGAATTTTAGTTTTAAATATTTAACTTGTTTCTGGATTCACTCAGCTCTTGTGCTCTTTGTTCTGCCCTCACATTTGTTATACATTTCCCTGGTTGGATGCCATTATTAAAAGTCTCACCTTCAAAATAATTTATTCTACACAACATTCAAAAAGAAAGGTTTATTTTAAAGATGACCAGTTGGTTTGTTTAACAAAAAGAGAACTAATTGGAATCTTGTTGGTTCACATTTCAACTTATTCCAAGCCTTTCAGATGAAATATGCTTCTTAGAATGTAAAACTAGGGTTACCATACGTCCGGATTTCCCCGGACATGTCCTCCTTTTGTGTGCTAAAAATAGCGTCCGGGGGGAATTTGCAAAGCTCTCACAATGTCCGGGATTAGCAGAGAGTGGCTGGGAGGGCTGCAGGGAAGTCCCGGGCTGGACTCGGGAGCAGCTGTAGAGGAGCCGGATCCGCCCTGCATTCTGAGCAGGCAGCTCCTTTGCAGCCCAGTCCGGCAGCACTGTGCAGGGCCAGACCGGGTTTTGTTGTGCAGGGCTAGACCGGGTTTTGTTGTGCTCGGGAGCTCAGCCACATGTCCGGCTCGGCTGCACAGAGCCCAACACCCTGTTCTGAGCAGCAGGGTAAGGAGGTCAGGGGGCAGGAAGGTTCTGGAGGTGGAGGTCAAGAAACAGGGGGGGCTTTTTGGGGGCAGTGGAGAAAGTTTTGGGCAGTCAGGGTACAGGTAGGGGGTAGGGTCCTGGGGGGCAGTTGGGGGGGGTCTTAGGAGGGGGCAGTTAGGGGACAAGGAGCGGGGGGGGTAGGGGGCTGGGAGTTCTGGGGGGGAGCTGTCAGGGGGCAGGAGTGGAGAGAGGGATCGGAGCAGTCAGGGGACAGGGAGCAGAGGGGTTTAGATGGGTTGGGAGTTCTGGGGGGGGCTGTCAGGGGGCAGGAGTGCGGAGAGGGATCGGAGCAGTCAGGGGACAGGGAGCAGAGGGGTTTAGATGGGTTGGGAGTTCTGGGGGGGGGGCTGTCAGTGGGTGGGGAGTGGTTGGATGGGGCGTGGGAGTCCCAGGGGTCTGTCTGGGGGTGGGGGTGTGGATAAAGGTTGGGGCAGTCAGGGGACAAGAGGCAGGGAGGCTTAGATAGTCCTGGGGGGCAGTTAGGGGCAGGGGTCCCAGGAGGGGGTAGTCAGGGGACAAGGAACGGGGGGAGGGTTGGGAGGTCAGGGGGGGGCGGGAAGTGGGAGGGGCAGGGGCGGGGCTAGGGCGGGGCTCCTCCCGTCCTCTTTTTTGCTCGCTGAAATATGGTAACCCTAGTAAAACAACAACATTCCAAAGTCAACGAAGCAACAGAACTTGGTGGACAGTTCATTCTTCTGCCTAGAGTTTATCAAGATTCAAAGGGGATTGGATATTCATAGGATATGGATATCCAGAATTATTACAGTTTAATTCTAACAACAGTTTGGGAAGGGAAGAAAACATCATGTGTCAGGGCTTAAACCAATTCTAATTATTAAGGATTAAGATGAGATCTTCTTATACAGCAGATTATCACACATCTACCTACGATAGTGTTTGTTGCAGCTTCCTCTGGAGCATCTGGCTCTGGCAACTTTTGGAGGCAGATGGAGCATGGGTTGGTTTCAGTATGGCACTTCCCATGTTCCTACATCAGCCCAACTCATGTGCCTAGTCAGGGATGGTGCCCAATTCAATACTCACTGATGTCACCGGCAGTATCTCCATTGATTTCTCTTGGTGTAGAATGGGGCATTTGGTGAAATGGCTGCTTTAAACAAATTTGGGAACTTCTAGCATTCAACACAGTACACTGCCTGAGAGCATTCTCTGTAATAGTTTTTATGCAAGTGTTCCAATTCAAAAAGAGTAATTTAAATTTCTGGGTCAAATCCAGTCACCCAGCTCTCCTTCCAAGCAGCTGATCTGGATGCTAGGGAAGTGGAAAGGGGAAGGAACGACAATTTGAGGTTGCAGTAAATATCATGGCCCTAATAGGTACCCTGCGGTGGGAGGTGAAGGGAAGATCTGTCCCCCCCCCCCCTCACCATTTGTCCATCATTACAAACACTTCCTTTTTTCCAGAGCCACATTATCAGGATAAATTATATGTCATCCCATTCTGTTTTGATAAATAGATTCCACAGTATCTATAACATACCATATAACAGGATAGGACTATTGATACATACATTATGATGTATATATGGGTCACAGGCAATCAGTACTTATTCTACATTTCATCTATGTGCACCCTTTACAAGATTGTACAACAAATACATTAGTTAAAAAAAAAAAAAACCTTTCAGCTAAAGAAGGGAATATCTTAAAAAAAGAGTCACCTGAGACATCTCTGGTGCTACATGAACCAATAGTACTATCCCTAGCCACAAAGTAACCACCTGGGAACCACAATAGAGGCATCAATGCCCCATCATTCCAGGGTTGGTATTTAACAAGGTACAGGGAAGTGACAGATAAAACATCAAGGTTTAAAAAGGGTTCTGCTTGATTAGTTATG
This sequence comes from Chrysemys picta bellii, assembly GCF_011386835.1. NCBI lineage: Eukaryota > Metazoa > Chordata > Testudines > Emydidae > Chrysemys > Chrysemys picta. The sequence goes on from NC_088796.1 coordinate 96,326,410, forward strand.
GTGAGTACAGCATCCACGCAAAAGAAAGCAACTTCATGCAATTATTGAGACAGAAGCATATGATCAGACATGATCAGTCTTACATCAATGCATAGTCTAATACACAGACATGTTTCTTTTTGTTGCAGGAAACTAGGACACATCTGAAGAGGAACATGGTGACTCAGCACAGGATGAGAGCACTGACTGGGGGTGCATCACAAACCATAAGAGACACTTCATATTTTGTTGATTAGAGAGCCTAGGTTCATTAATGATAACATTGCTTAACAATAATGGTTCCAAATCATTTCAGTTGATTGTTTCCATTTATCTATTAAGGTGTAAATAGAGAACTAATGAAGATCAATCTTTTAGTAAACAAATCCTGAAGTGACCTGATATGCACTTTGATACAGTGTGTTTCTTAGATCTTGTGCAGTTTCTGTAACCAAGAGCAGCCATACAGTTGCCCAGCCATAAGTAGTAAGGTGATTCCAATGCATTTTGTGCAGTCAGAGTTAACATTCTGCATATCTCTTGGTTGCCCCTTTTAATAACACTAATAGTTTATTTTCCTCAACCACATTAAAATGGAATATTATGGAATATATACTACTTGTGACAGCCCACGGGAAGCAAGCTCATCAGGGAGGGAACATGAGGTGGCAGAAAGTGACTTCAATTTCCCCAGAGCAATGGGGACCATGTGGGGGTTGCATAGTTTAAAAAGTAGGCAGTGTTAGTTGAGAAGGGTGTTTGGCCAGTGTGGCCATGGAGTGCTCTTATCCAACATCTCCCCCCAATAACTCCCACCCACCAAGGTCGCCTGGAGCTCTGACAAGATTCAGCATTGTTCCCCCCTCCGCCCCTCACCAGTAATAACCCTGAGGGCAGCTGGTTGCACTTACGCTCCTTCAGGCGAATCTCCCTTTGGGGCACATGGGCTCCTGCAGGTGCAGGGAGATGTAGTTTCACACTTACCTGTACCAATGTTATTGAACCTGTCACCCAAACTTTCCTGAGTTTTACTGTGCACCTGGGATCAGAAAAACCGTAGTCTGAACATACGTATGACTAGTGTGAAGTTAACAGGAGCTATTGGGTGGTCAGTAATTTTGAATTTCAGGTCTTTTATTTAAGTGTCGGAATATAGATTTAGGAACTTAAATTTAAGCTTCTCCTTTTTTAAAAATCATGGGTACTGTGGTAATCTGTAGTGCAGAGACAAAAATCGCTCACCTGTCTCTCACTAAAACACCTGCCAAAAGGGAAATGATAGAGTGGTATGATAGAGAATATATAGTAATTAGTGTATTAGAACTGAACAAGTAATTTGCAGCGAGTAATTTGCTCTATGAATTTAGAACCCTTCTCTTCATGAGGAATGTCTGCAAACTGATCATGATTTCCTTTAATTTATTCATCATTCAAATGTATTCATTAAATTATTTTTATCCTGTGGATTAACCATGCTGTACATGTTTGGTACCCAATACCGAAAAGCTGGGCTCTATTGGTTAGTAATGATGGATTGCATAAGCCAACTAGCATTGTTTCTGTTCCCTTGTTTCTATTCCCTGATTTGATGACCCAGAGCACCTGAAGAAGCTAGTGGGGCCTCCAAGGGGAGGCAGACATTCAGGGAAAGGTAGCAGATAAACAGGATTAAGGATTCCTTTCTGTGCCAATCAGGCCATCCCTGAGGCATCATTCTTAGAAAAATCAGACTAGTATAAGTATTGTCTGGGTGCAGTGTTCAAATCTAGTTTTCTAGCTTAAGTCAGTAATTCCATGTACCTGCACAGTCCTAGCTGTCAAGGACACAGTCAGATCCTTGCCTGGCTCAGTTGACTGTCTCCATTCCATGAAATCCTGTCCAGTCCCCCTTGCCGCAACCAATCCCATAAATTAGACCGCACCCAGTGTGACTATTCTCATGCTTGAGTTTACCTTGCCTGTCTTCAAGTACTCAGGTGCATGACTGTAACATACACTTCCATGCATTTTATTGTGAGCAAAACTGATCATTCACAGAAAAACAAAAAGGGGATGTGACTGTGGCTCCATAGTATTCATTTTTCAGTCTGATTGAATATTTGTAGGCAATTATTGTGGAATTCTCTAAACTCTACAATGTATCGAGTCCCTCTCTATGGTAGTTTCTCAGAAATCCATTTCTTATTTTGGTTTATATATACAATGGCTCAAATTCTGTTGTTAATGTGGAGTAATTCCATTGATTTCAATGAGATAATAAACCTCATGCTTAAGGGTTTAAGGTAGTCTCTAACTATTAGGCATACGTTGCATGGCAGGTTATTCCACATCTGCCTCCTGTGGAGTTCTTGAACCTTCCTCTGAAGCATCTGTACAGGCCACTCTCAGAGACAGATACTGAACTAGATGGACCATGGATCTGATCCAGTCTGGTACTTCATAGACTTTAATGTCAGAAGAGACAATCATGATCATCTAGTCTGACCTCCTGCACGTTGCAGGCCACAGAACCTTGCCCACCCACTCCTATAATAAACCCCCAACTGAGTTACTTAAGTCCTCAAATCATGATTTAAAGACTTCAAGTTACAGATAAATCATTTGCACTAGTTTAAACCTGCAAATGACCTTTGCCCCATGTTGCAGAGGAAGGTGAAAAATCCCCGGGGTCTCTGCCAATCTGCCCAGTGGGAAAATTCCTTCCTGACCTTATATATGGCAATCAGTCGACCCTGAGCATGTGGGCAAGACCCACCAGCCAGACACCTGGGAAAGAATACTCTGTAGTAACTCAGAGCCCTTCCCATCTAGTGTTCCATCACCCACCATCAGAGATATTTGCTGCTTGCAGTTGTAGATCAGCTACATGCCATTGTAGGAAGTTTCATCATACCATCCCCTCCATAAACTTATCAAGCGCAGTCTTGAAGCTAGTTAGGTTTTTGCCCCCACTTCTCCCCTTGGAAGGTTGTTTCAGACCTTCATTCCTATGATGGTTAAAAACCTTTCTCTAATGTCAGCCTAACTTGTTGATGGCCAGTTTATATCCCTTTGTTCTTGTCTCCTATGTTTAACAGAGACACCCCAATTTACACTAGTGCAAATGAGAAGAATTTGGCTCAAAGCTTTGTTTACTCAGTCCCATCCAACTATGTTCCATCTATCTATGCAACTTGTCCTTTGGACCTGCTCAAATTTCTGATTTCCCCCATGTGGATTCAAAATATTTGTTCATTTCACTTCCCATTGTGTCTACGAATGAGCAATGTTGCAGATGAAAATTTTGGTTGAAGTCTCTCCTCTATATATTAAATTGTTAAATCACTTTGTGAGATCTTACATACACATCTTGAAAGTACCAGTCTAGAAAAAGTAATGTATTTTCTTTCCATTCTGACTCTGAGGTCACATGAGAACCCTGGAGTGATGTCAGGAATGACAAAAATCATTACTATGTTGGATAATAGAGGGTTATTAATAATTTTCCCTCTTGATGCCAGATGACTTAGTGCTATTAACTGAGATATTAAATTGGGCTTGTGCATTTATCTTTGGGGGGGGGGAAATCAATAAATGGACCTGAACCTAAGTACAAGTGAGAAAAGGTCACTAGCTCAATAAATTTTCATGCCCATTCATCTGAACTAGAAATCCAATCAAACAGGTATTTTAGCTATGCTGTCTAATGGCACTTAACAGAGCTAAGAAAAGCTAGATCTCAAGCCCATTTTCTGTCAGGAGTAGTCTATATTTAATCCTCCTCTTCCTCACATGCCCCATAAGAATCTGGGGATGTTTATCAATTGATAAGATTTCTTTGTGGATCAAGAGAGGCAAATTTTGATAAACAAATAAAACCCCTATTAAATAATTTGTTTTCACCACTCCACTTTTCCTGATTGAAAATAAGGGAAGAATAATCCAATTATTTATCCTAGTTAATTGTTTCTAAAAGCTTTAGGTTAGTGCTGGTTAAGAATTCTGCATCTAATTTTTTTCAGTGGAAAACGCAGTTTCTGAAAAGTCAAAATTTTCTGCAGGAAAATTTCATATTGAAACGAATTAATTCAGTTCAGCATTAATCTGTGTCTGAGCTGCTGTAGTGCCTCACGGGAGTTTTAGTTTGAGAGACTCATGCTCCCGTTCTCCGACATGGGCAGTGCCCTGTCTGGACTACATCTTCCATGACGCACTGCAGTCTCTCCTCTGGTAGAAATTCCATGGTGCTTCATTGAAGTCAAATGGCTATTGTGCATCATGGGAGATGTAGTCCAGTCAGGGAGCCCCCAAGCTGGAACCAAGCCAGAAGAAAATGTTTTAATTCAGAAATGTCTAAATGTTTCATTTTGATTGAAAACGTTAAAATAAAAAATTGATTTTCCAAAAAATCTTGATTCAAAACTTTCCATTAAATGAAAATGTCAATATTTCAAATTGAATCCCAATTTGAGATGAAAATAAATGTCAGAATATCAGAAATTCTGATTTTTGACCAGCTCTACTATAGGTACATTATTTGCTTTTATACAATTTGGAGAAGCCTGAGTGCAGGATGATCTTCAAATAATGAGTGCAATCCTAGGACATGAACAGAGGTCAGGGCTATTTTTAAGTGCATCATTAATCTTGATTTTTTTTTTTTTTTTGCAATTGTGGACTGATATTTGATTAACTGAATATTTATATTAGATTCAAAGTTTTTGGAACTGACCTAAAGGGATTACATTTGCATTGTTATTGTAGCCATGTTGGTCCCAGGATATAAGAGAGACAAGATGGGTGAGGTAATATATTTTATTGGACCATCTTCTGTTGGTGAAAGAGACAAGCTTTCAAGCTACACAGAGCTCTTCTTCAGGTGACCTTGGGCAAGTCATTTCACCTCTCTGTGCTTCTGTTCCCCCACAATCTCATTTTTTGCCTCTCTTATCAATTTAGACTGTAAACTCTTCAGGCCACAGACTGTCTCTTACTACTTCTTTGTAAAGTCCTTCACATAATGGGTTCCTGATCGTGGTTGAGGCCTCAGGTGCTAAAAATAAATGATAGAGAGGTATTGGTTTCACCACTAGACCTCAATCTTGCAATGAGCTGTGAACATAGACCCCCCTCCCTCATACTCAGCCTCATTAACTACACTGGATCTCTGGGCAAGTGCAAGGAATGGATCCACCTGCATGGACCTCACAGCAGGATTGCGATGTAACAGGTCTTAATACAAATTTAGATTTCCAGCATCAGCTGCTTTATTATAACTAATGATTTATTATTGATCAATTATATAGCTCCTCAGAGTGAGACACAGCTTTGTAGACACATACGACAATCGATAGATCCTTGCCCCAGAGAGCTTGCAAGCTATGGGTTTGATCCTGCAAAGAGATCCTCTTGAATGGACCCCCACTTCCCACACAGGGTCTCACTGGAGCCAAGGGGACTGAATGGGATCTGGGTCTGAATGTGCAGATCTTTTTGCAGGACTGGGCAAACACTGAGAAAAAGGAATGAAAAAGAAATGGGAAGGGATGCAGAATGAGCCCTTCCCCCCCTTTTTCTGGTAGCATTTTATGGCCACTGTGAGGAATAATTGGAGCAAGGAACATTACCAGTTATACTCTCTCAAAGAGCCTGAAAGAGAGCCTCATATTAATGGATCCAATGTCCTGCTCCCCATCCTCCATCTCACTGATGTTGGGTCCAGATGCCCACCTAGGGTGTCAGCTAAGACCTTTACCTTCACAGGCCCTGGTGCTTTCACTTAAAGCCAGCTGAGAGGCAGCTAATAAGTCACCTTTGCAGTGGGCCCTGCTCCTTAAATGGGCCAGTCACCCTGTGACAAGCTGGGAGAGATAGAGATGCAGCAAACAGCAGCCAGTTCTAGCATGTCTGTGTTAGAACTGCAGTTGTGTCTCTCTGCCAGTTTTAAAGCAAGCACTGCTGGGAAAATTTACACATCATCTTACACGTTCTTTTGCTTAATGCATGAGCACTCTTCAGTCTTTGAAAAAATGCTGTAATGTTGGATTTTTTTTTTAGGGGCGTTGTGGCAAGCAGCAAGAGAATTTGCTCCCTGCCTTAATCTCTCTGTCAATTTGGGGTCTGAGTTGCTCTCTTGGAACTGGAAATTGGCATTTGGGCTGAGGTCTGTGAAAGAGAAGTCAGCCTGCATGCTGTTTGTGACATCTCTGTTCCAAAAAACAAATTGAACTGAGAACATCACTGATATAGTCTCAAGTGGGATGCCAACTTGCAAGGCCCTGACATCCGATATCATTTGGCAAGGTGAGTTCTTATCAATTAGGGAGTCATCAAGGAAGTTGCCCAGTTTCAATGGTTTGTTTCAAAACATGTAATGCTTATCTAAAATCACCAGATTATTCTGAGTGGCTGGACTCCTCTTTTGATCAAGGTGCATCAAGTGTTCAGTCATAACTGTCAAGGAGTTAGTTATTATTTAGTCATAATAATAATAATAGCCTATATTGAACAAAGGCTGGTGCATCAGGAGGTACATAAATTCAAATATTTACTCTTCTTCAGTCCTATCATAATGGTGGCTGTTTGTCTGTCCTGTCTATGAGTAATGTTTGTTTCTGATGAAACATGAAAGAGAGCCCGCAACACATTGAAACCCATTTCTGGTAGGTAAGTCTCACTGAAGTCAACTCCATACCAACAAACCCCTTGCTCATGTCTCCTCTAGCCTGCCTGTTTCCAAAGCTTTCTCTTTGGAAAGTTTTTGCTACTTTAGCTGTGTTCTGCCCTCTACCCCTAAAAACCCCTGTTGTATTTTGGCTAGCACATCCCCTAACTCTCCCTGTTCACTGTATGAGCTCTGGTAATAATGTGCAAAAGCAGCTGTGGTCTCTTCTGCTTTCTAGGTCAGTTTATTATACTGTGGGTGAATCATCTTTGTCACTGCCCTTTGAGGACTGTTTCATTAGCTGGAATATCAACAGTCAACCCATTCTATTCCCAGGTCTGTTTATTGGACCTGTACGCCTGTCCAATATTTCATACACCAAGTGATTTATGTCTTTCCTACAAGACTGTGTAACACTTTGACTGAATCAGTTTATGTTGGGCTTCCAGCTCTTTAATTTTTTGTTTCCAGAGCAGTTTATTCGTCAAGCCCCTGTTTCTTTCTCTGCCAGGCAAAGGCTATAATTCAGCCTCTGAGAACGTTCTTTAGGGCCTCCCACTAAGTTCCCAGAGAACTATCATTCCCAATTTTCAGAGAGCCTGCTTTCACTCTGACAGTTATTTTAAAGTGGGCTTTTCCTTAAAAGGAATGATTTAAATGTCAGGTTTTAGTAAATGGGTATTAGCAGCCTTCAAGCCAGCAGAACTGGTACATGCCTTGAATGAAAAGAGGGGACATTGCAACAATCATGCAGGTCTAACAGGTGGATTTTTCAGGAGGAACCTCTCCTGGAATGGATACTAGGGACTGCTGAGAAGCAAATTTTGTGGATTCATCTTTTACAGCATTAAATTCAAGCTCCTCATCCTCCCCTTGAAAACCCGATATAATCTCACCCTAATCCTTAGCTCTGTTCTCATTTGCTGGTCTTGCTTCTTACATTCCTGCAATTTCTCTCGCCTTCTTTTTCTCCCACATGGCTTTTATGCAGTCCCCTACACCTGGATCAGTTACCCCCTTCCGTCCCCTTTTTGGCTGCCAAGTTCTTGTGCTTCAAATCTCTCCATAAACCCTGCTTTGTCATGGAATTATCTTTTTAGCCACACCAGTAACCCCTGCACCCTCAGTGTCTTGAGTGGTTTTTTTCCATCTTGCCTTATCTTAGGATCTGAACCTCCAACAGCTTGGGTGCTCGGTAACCAGGGGATTCTAAGAGCTACATTTATTTGGCCTGCTTCTCTTGCCATGACATACTGCCACAGCTGTGGTCAGCAGCAGCCAAGCTAGATCCTCCTCATTATTAAAAAAAAAAGAGGGGGCAGCTGGCAAGGTGTTCTCTGGCAGGGCTGCAGGGAGTCTCTCTCCCACTTGGTCTGAAATAGTCAGAACTTGGTGATGTTCCAGGCATACTACAAAAGACAGCTATTTGAGAGGGCTGAGGGTATGCTTCTATAATGAAAGAGGGGTGGAAAGGAGCTTTGAAGGTAGCTGGCTGGCTACATTCCTGTTCAAATGATTACTTGAATGTTGCTGCAATTTTATTGCATTACTAATGGTGTAACATGGCAGGGCTTCTTGTCAGCCCAAGCATACACTGCCATGCCCAGTCTCCTTTAACAATGTTTATTGTACAAACATAAGCAAATAAAAACATTCCCTTAACTCACCAACTGTCTGAAGTGTTCACAGCTGTCCCACCCAGGGTCTCTGGTGATCCTGCTTTGAGTCTTACAGCTTCCCAGTAGCAGCCAGCTCTGCTACTTCCCTAAGCTCCTAGCACCAGGCACCCACCACAGGTGTTAACTCCACATCTCTGTGGTTTCTACTCCTCAAGCACAGCCTGTCTCATTTACTCCTCCTTTCCTGCTCTCTGACAGGTCTTTATAGCCCCAGGTGTAGCCCTTCCCCCTTTAATTAGCTCAACTGGGTTACCAACTCTGACACACAAGAGCTATGCCAGGTCTACTCAGAGAGACGAGCTGTTCTGTGACAGTTGAATCGGTGTCTTTTCATTATTTAAATCTAATATATAAAATAAATTTGGCAGGTGCCTCAGGAGCAATCAGTTTTTAGCTTTGAAAAAAGGCAGCTAGACCACCTCTCCTGTGAACCTTACTCTAAAATGGTGGACACAACTTTACAAACCTGCTAAATAACAGATGCCAGTGAGAGGGCCTGATCAGCCATTGCCCTTCTCCTGTTGTATACCATTGACTTCAGCAGACTTGCACTGGCAAAAACCAGGAATAACACAGTAGTGAATGAGGGCCAGAAAGAAAGGGTCTCTTTAATTGCATCTGCAATACTTATAAGCATAAGACCTCATTTATGCATGCACAAACTAAGTAAGTACAAGCCATTATACCTATTTGAACATGCCATTGACAAAGGTTGTGCCTGTGGATGGATGGAGTCCATAACGTCGTGGCATAGTTAAGGAGACCCTTAGAGCATAGCACAGGGGTCGGCAGCCTTTCAGAAGTGGCGTGCCGAGTCTTCGTTTATTCACCCTAATTTAAGGTTTCGCGTGCTGGAAATACATTTTAACGTTTTTAGAAGCTCTCTTTCTATAAGTCTAGAATATATAACTAAACTATTGTTGTATGTAAAATAAATAAGGTTTTTAAAATGTTTAAGAAGCTTCATTTAAAATTAAATTAAAATGCAGAGCTCCCTGGACCGGTGGCCAGGACCCAGGCAGTGTGAGTGCCACTGAAAATCAGCTCGCGTGCTGCCTTTGGCACGTGTGCCATAGGTTGCCTATCCCTGGCATAGCACTTTCAATGAAATGTTCACATGTAGCCCCCAATTCCCCGTCCACCTCCCCCGAGCTCCTGAGGACAGCCTTAGACAGGTTGTAACCACTGCAGTTCTGCTGCATGGGTGGGGAGGGACAGAATACCAGGAGTCAACTCAGGGGATGTGCCCCTTATGTGCTCACAGAGTGAAGCCTTGACCAGGGCTTCTAGTGTGACTGAAGTTAGGAGCTCTTTAGAGGCAGCGTGGGTTGTTGCTGCAGGATCTACTGCTCTGAATATCCTCCAGTTTAAACCCCTCTCCCTGCTGTGGAGAGTGCAAGTACAAGGGCTAGGGAAGTTGTAGTAGTGCCACAAAGTGGCTCTGCTCCTGTCTGTACTCTGGAGAGGACTCCTCCAGTACCCAGCTGAGTTACTCAAACTGCATATTGGGGCAGGATTTGGACCTTTATGGATAAGAGCTTCCATATATTCTGAAACTCTCCTGAGTTGAATGTGTTTGTCAGACAATTAGACCTGATTGACCTTCTTATGTTACCTGGGCTACAGTACCTTGGTTTGCCTCATTCAGACATATCTCAAATACTTTGGACAAACACAAACATGTTTAGTCTTTTAGCCTTATTTAATCTCTTTACATTAGCAGTCCTTGAGAACAACTTCAGCATGGTATCAGATTAACCCAGTGTTAGACATGCCTCCACTGGAAAATATTGTGTATTCCTCTTTGGCTGAAGGACAGAGTTTGCCTTTACATAAACACACACACTCATCTGACCCAAGATGTTTGCAAAGACAGGAGCGTAAAGCCAGTGTGAGATGCCAGCTAGCTTTGTATGTCCAATTTTCAAATGATATTTAGTCATTGAAAGAGGGCACTCTTCATCTGCAAAATTGGAAACATGTTCAGATTTCTTTTGTGTTAGAAACTGCCAAACCACAAAACCAGATTCAAAATACTGCATAAAGCTCTAACAATTTTTAAAAACTGAAGGCATGAGAGATATATGCATATATCTCAGGACAGATTTCAGCCTCTCCAAAAGCCCTCTGTTTCTATGCCTTCTTTTCTTTTTCTCTTTCTAGGGTGAAATTTCAGAAAGGTGGTCACTGCTGGCTTAACTTTGCTCCAGTGGGCCTTTTGCCACTGACTTCAGTAGGAGCCAACAATCATAGCTTTATAACATCCTAACTCTAGACTCCACTTTGCCTTGTATCTTGCCAAATCTTTAATTCTTTTTAGTATCCATGTTTCCGCTGACTATTTTTTCTACAATTTTTTCATCTTTAAATGTTTTGCTTCATTTTCCCCCTCCTGAACCCCTCCTTCCTTCTTTCTTTCAAGAAGGTTTTCTTTTCTGATTTGGCCTCTATTTTACCATCAGTGTTTTCTCTCTTGCTCTTTCCCCCTCAGTACAATCTCCCTCAACCACTATCACCGTGCATTTCTATCACTGTTGATTCCCCCTCTACTTTTCTCTCTGCTCAATTTCTTCTACAGCCCCTTAGTCTTCTGCTGATGGGAGCTGGAATGTGGATCCTGCTTATTCTCCAAATGTGGGTGGTGATGAGACTGTTCTGGAGCATGAATGAGTTGATTTTGTGGGTATCATCTTCCAGAAAAGGATAATATAGAATCCTGTGTAGAGATAGGTCTGGCCACCAAGACTGGATCCTGATCTTATCTTCCCCAAAGTCCAGGGGAGTTTGTTAGTATCTGGAGAAGGAGCCAGATGTGAAGTTCCAATCATAAGCTATGTCTACACTGCAACGTAAGCCCAAGGTTAGTAGAAGTCAAGTTAGCAGACTCTGGGTTCTATAACCCAGGGCTTCAGTGTCTACACTCATCTGTAACCCCAGGTTAGGAACTGGTGAACCCTGGGTCCCAACCTGGGGTTCCAGAATCTACATTGCATTATGCAGGCCCGAGTCCAACCACCCATATCTCAGATGTCCTAGCGCCTTCCCAAAATATGGCTGCTCTAGCCCTTTGTTTGTGGTGCAGTGTGGGAAAACTTGACAGTACACCAAACTTGACTGTGTAAAGGACAAAGAAAATTGACCTGTGGGATACTTTTGGCAGACTTCCAGAGCAAGAGTCCAGTAGGGCTGAGTCTACAGTGCAAAGCAATAGGGCTCAAACCCAGGGTCTTGGCTTGATTCAAGCTCAGACCATCCACCTCATTAGAATCCTGGTCTGAGCCCTGGGTTAGCATGATTTGTGTATAGACAAAAGGGGAGTTAGGCTTGAGTTTGAGCTCAGGCCCTGGGCTTACACTCCAATGTAGATACACCCCTAATAAATAAAATCCTCTTCCATTCTGTACAGTGCAACAGCCTCTGTATTGTACATATTTTCTGTTTACTAATGTACCATATCCTGGCTAATGGACAGACTATAGTTGTAGGGCTGTCAATGGGGAGGGAGAGCCAGTGCAACTGCCCTGGGTCTTGACTTCAGCAGGGTCTAGGACCACTAAGCATATCTGATAGTGGGTCTGTGCTGTTGCAGCACTCTCTGTGCCGCACAGTGCAACTCCAGGTCTAGCTAGTGCCTGCTGGGGTTGCTGCAGGCAGCCTGCAGTGGGAGGGTGTGGGCAGAGGTGCTGTATGATAATATCAACACACTGTGCTTCCACCACATAGTACGAGGAGCCCTATTGTGTGAGAGTAAAAATAGGGGCAAGAGAGGCTGAGAGAAGGAGATGAACAACAAGAGGGATCAGGAAGAAGAGGAGGGGAAATAATGGAGAGATGAGGTTAAAGAGAACAGTTGGAGAAAAACATTGAGGGGTGTGTGTGTGTACACAAAGTGGAGAAGAGAAACAGGACTGAGAGAGATAATGCAGGTGTACCACCCCAAAGGAACCCTGCTTCTACTTCTTGTCTGTCTTTCTAGGGGTTTATACCATGTTCATGACTGAAGTCCTTATTTGGGGGCAGCTAGCCCCTCCCACTGCATGGCTACACTCTCTCTTTAGCATGGCAGCTCAATTAGAGCTAGTTTGAGTATGTCACCTCAAGTTGCAATTTGCACCTCCACTTTTAAGTGTAGACATACCCTAAATGCTGGACTCAGATTATCCTGGTCTCTGTATACCTATGTATTTGTTACAGTTTTCTTCTATAAGTAACATTGTCAAAGAATTAGGCTTTCCTAGAGCCAACTTAATATATTTCTAATGACTTAAGCACATTTAGTTGAGAGTACTGCCTATTCTGTAGCATCCAAAGTGTACTGTACAGTGCTCAGTGAACACTACTGCCATTTTAAATGTCAGTAAAAGAAACAATATTAGATTTGAAGGTAGATTTTAATAAGGTTTACATCCAGATTACATGTGTGGAGTACTTAACATGATAAACAAATTCAGCATTCTTAGATATGTATCCAGAGCAAATCTATGATTTTCCAAAGAGACAGAGAAGAATATCGATTTGATAGTAATTTGTAAGTGCTTTTGCAAAGGTCCTGAAATGTAAAGCCAGCTTGCCATCTAATATTTAGAATAGCACATTAAATCAAACTGCACAAGCTGTATGTATTGGAAAAAAAGACATTTTCATAGCACTACAGATATCTCCCATTGAAAAAAATAGTTCTTTCTCAATAAGAATTTCAAAATTTGTTCGCTATGTTCCAGGCATTAAAATGTTCCTTTCTCAGTTAATTACATGTAAAGTTTCTACATTAATCTCAATCATGTTAACGTAAGCAAATTCCTTATTTGCAAGTTAATGAATAATTTGGGATGTAAAAATTTTCACAACACAATTAACCTTTGCAGATTTGCTTAGCATTTTGAAGATGCTAAATTCCGCCCTGAAGCAACATTATGAATTCTTCTGTGGAATTTTGATTGTGACAGTCTTAACTTCTGTATATTCATGAATGCCATATTCTCCCCTAGATAAACGAGAAACAACAATAGCACTCGCTGCAATGCTGATCATATTAGTGATGTCTCAGAATGGATCTGTTATAGTACTGTGCAACTGGCCACATTTTCTTGGTCACCTTGGAAGTTTTCAGTATAGCTAGGCTACTGCTGGATGCTATTTTCAACACAAAAGCAATTGCTTCCCAGGAAAAATGTGTCAAAGGACTTCCATTTTGGTATGAAACAATGTTACTGAAGCAATTTAGCACATCTTTAAACTGCATTTCTGAGCCCCAAATCAGGAACTTGTCACAACATACACCTGCATGCTTACAGAGTCCCCTTGCAGGGCTTCCTCAGCTGTCTGAATTTTCCTAAGATTCTTATTCTCAGGTGAATGAAACACATAATTAAACCATTATGGGAACTTTTAGTTAGCGAAGAAATTGTATACAACATTATGTTTAAATATTGTTCAGGCTTTGACATAAACCAACAGAAGTCAGGAAACAAAGTTAAATCAGACTGACCCTTAACCTGTCATGATGGCCCTTTAAATTTCACATTGTGAAATCAGGATGGACCTGTATGCTTTAATTTCAAGTTACCTAGATGTTATACATTTTATGCCATACTGTCTAGACATAATTGATTGTTTTATAGCATATTAAGCTAGACCTTGCTAGAATCTAATTATATCTTGGCTCCTATAACCATACTATTAAGTATTCATATGAGAAAAGCTGAGATTTATCAACCATCAGGACCCTACACTGAGAAATCCTTTACTGAGATTACTTTCACAAGGCAACTTGGACATTCATAGCATTCATTTATTTACTTTGTAACCGCAAAATTGTATAACCTTCACTGTAATGGTTACCTTCTAAGTTTTCTTTTAGCTTTAGTTCTAGATATAGCCTGGCACATTTACTTTCTTGTTCACTGTGTTATTTATCACACATTGAAAATGTTTTTGCCAAATGTTGTGTATAGAAATGGATATAAACTGGCCGTGGGGAAGTTTAGGCTTGAAATTAGATGAAGGTTTATTGGAACGACCTTCCGAGGGAAACGGTGGGGGCAAGGGACCTGTCTGGTTTTAAGATTAAGTTAGATAAGTTTATGGAGGGAATGGTTTAATGGTAAAACATATTAGCTGAGGAATACAGAGTTATGGAAGGTAAATAGTATAATGGCTAACAAGGGTCAGGCTGGTGACTCTTGCCTACATGCTCGGGGTCTTGCTGATCGCCATATTTGGGGTCGGGAAGGAATTTTCCTCCGGGGTAGATTGGCTGAGGCCCTGGAGGTTTTTCGCCTTCCTCCGCAGCATGGGGCAGGGATCGCTAGCATGAGGGTTCTCTGCCAATTGAAGTCACTAAAACACAGGATTGGGGACTTCATCAGCAGAATCAAGGGAAGGGTAGGGACGGTTTTGTGGCCTGCAGCATGCAGGGGGTCAGACCAGATGATCATAATGGTCCTTTCTGACCCTAAAGTCTATGAGTCTAAATATAACATAAAATTTTATTCTTTTCCATATGACTTTTCTCCATAAATTCTCATTCTCTCTCTCTCTCTCGCTCATGTTTGGTTTACTTATGACTCAGATTCCCACGTTAGACACCCAAGCCAATGGAAATGTTGCCTCCTCATTGTCCTTTTATGTCACTCCATTAACTTTGATGATGCACTCCTACACAACATGAGGGAGGAGATTTTCAAAGGCACTAATGGGAATTAGATGCTCAACTTCCTTAAAAACCCTTATTATAGAGAATACCAGTGTTTACATTATTTTTGTACAATTTCCAGTGGTGAAATCATTCTCTAATAACTGTATGTATCTCCTGATTTCTGGAAGGGGGAAAAAAGAGTGGTTTCTAAAGACAGTGGTTCAGAAATGGCTGCCTCAGGTATTTGACACATACCAAATTTAAAACAGTCTTTGATAGCAATAGCTTAAATCATCATTTGTTCACTTTGGGTGGGATTTTCAAAAGTGCCTAGCTGTTCCCTTCAACATTACTGGGAGTTTTGCCAAAAGGAGCAGATTGAGGCCAATACTGAGCGCTTTTGAAAAATCCTTCTCGTTATCTCTAGAACGAGAGAGCATTAACTCAGATACAGTACACCTGTACATATGTTATTATCAAATTAATTCTGTTTTTCGATGCAAGTATCTATCATGAGACTTAATAAAAGGGAAAATATTTATTGTTTTGGCTTTACCCTTCAGTTAACAAATTAATGTAGATGGAACATTGCTGCTGTGATATATTGGTGTTCTTTAGAAACTTGCAAATGGCTGCTCTCAATGTATGTTCTGAAAATCAGAAGGCATAATGCTATTTAATGCCACAGGCTTACATGATGTCAGGTGTTTCATGATATTACTCATTACATGACTCATCACATTTGCTAATATTACAAGTGGGAATGAGTGAGCTGGCTCAGATAAACCAACAAGTGATCCAAAAGGAATATGAACCAAACTTCAGAGATTCAAAAGAGTCGGTTCGCTTTTCATTTGTATGCACCTTTCCACTTTGTGGTTTGGGTCAAAACCAGAGGTAGAAGGACTGGAAGACTGTGAAAGGCTATTTCTGTGGATACTTTTGAGTAAAGTGGAACTGGGAAGCAATTTAAAAATGTTGCCATAAACCTGCAAACCTGGAAACGTTCATCTAAACTAAAATGAACCTCCAAAACTTTTGAAATTTGTGCCTCACTAGTTATAATATGCAGGATGGGTTGAATTTTCAAAAACTGAGCACCCAAAGTGGAATCCACAAATTATACAGGAGCATTCAGGTAACTGCATGAAAATATTCCTGTGTGCACGCTAAATGGAAAACTGCACCCACAAATACCAATTTTGCATGTACATGTGAGCCCTTATACCTCACCACAAGTGCTCATGCTTTGAGACACTGGCTACAGTGTCAATAATTTAATTACTGACATTTATGAAATGATTTGCCTGATGCTATATGTAATAACAGGAAAGCTCTGAACTTTAGCTGAAATATATGACACTAGAGACACTAGGTAAAGCGTTCTAGTGAGAAATGGTAAAAGTGGTCCCCCAAAGTTGAGTTTTAGAATTCCTGGGAATGTCATGCAGCTAAACCCTAGTTTACAGATCTGAAGCATTACTTACAGTTCTCGTCCATTTCCTGACATTTTAAATCCTCCAAAAGGACACTGAGCAGATGCTGCACCATAGCAGTTAACCCTGAAAAAGAAAGATGACTTTACACATCATGGGCCAGATTCTCAGCTGGTGAACATCAGTATAGTGCCTTTGGTTTCAGTAGAGCTATGGTGATTTCCACCAGCTGAAGATCTTAAATATACTTACCAGGTATGTCGTTCATAATTCAGTGAAACAGTAATACTTGCATTTGCAGTAGTAGATATTGGATTTGTACTACAAATTTAGGGTCTTCAAGGGATAATGATGATTTTGTATTTGTAACTGACAACTATAACAAATCTTCCCCCTATTGAAAATCTGTGAAGTTCTGGCACCATTTTTCAGAGCCCAAGGAACAGTCAGTGTCTTTCAGGTTTGTTCTCAGAAACAAAATCTAGGGTCATTTCACTATTCACTCAGGATATTCTGTTGGATTCTGCATGACAGTTCCACTACACTATATTATTTGCTGTTGAGGACAAGAAACCTCAGTAGAAGTGTAATTACCTATGGCAAATATTGTTAATAGGGCTGGAAACTAGCAGAATTAATAGTGTGGGCAGAGGGAGCCTTCTACTGGTTCAATTGATTAATTGACTCAGTCCTCCAGAATTTTCAACTGAGGGATTCTTCATTTCTACATCTTCTAATTCCCTTCTCTTTCACTGCCAGGTCCCACTGACTTCAACATTGGCAAGTGAGGATTAGGAAGAAAACAGAGATTTCCATGGAGAACAACATTTATTTGAGACAAGAAAATATTTTTATTTAAATTAGTCTCTTTAAATGTTTTTGGTTATTGACTACTGGGATGTGCCACACTGTCTCTCTCGCTAAAGGGTTTATACAATTTTAAATAACCTAAAGAAAAATACTTACTCTTGAATCAAAACCCTAAAATTACTTTTGTAAGAAGGTGCATTTGTTTGGTTTACCAGTAACCATACATTATTCACAAAAGAATACAAATCTTAGTGGACAGGGGACTGGTGCTAATTGTGTGGTGTTTAAGATCTAACACAAAATAAGGCCAAGCTTTGGGTCCTTGAAAAATCTGTCTACCCCTTTCACTACCATGTGCCACTTTACTGGTGCACCAGGGCAACTCTCAATGGGGAGAACTGCATTAATTATTTGAGTCTTTCTCTCCATTCAGCTCATCCCCAGGGTGCCACTCCACCAAGGTTGATGTCTGAAGCATTTTAAGAGAATGGGCTTTTTAAGGTAACGTGGGAAACTGAGTTTTATGAACTGAGTTTGACATGCATCTGATGAAGTGGGTATTCACCCATGAAAGCTTATGCTCCAATACATCTATTAGTCTTAAAGGTGCCACAGGACTCTCGGTTAAGTTCATATTGTGCTACCACAGTATTGTGTATGAAGAGTCCATCAAGTCACCTGGACTTTCTAACGGGCAGATTCATGAGAAATACTACATAATAACAAATGAGGTATTGGAGGGCAAGGGGATGGAATCTGCCTCCCTAGAGTTCAGAAAGGTTTAGAAGAAAAACATATATAGTAAGTCACGCAATAAAGTGTTGTTGAAATGGCCTACTATTTCAGCATAGGCTACTTTATAAATATTATCAATGAGGGATAATTAAATCATTGTTACATACCATACTGTTCCAGCCTGAAGAGCAGTTGCAAATGTCAATGCTTTATCAAGGTCTTTGGTAAAAACTGCTGCTGCTAATCCATACTGAGTATTGTTTGCCCTCTTGATCACTTCATCTACAGTTTTAAACTTCATGATTTGCTGCACTGGCCCAAAAATCTATTTCACATCCGGAAAAAAAAAAGTTAAAATCTGTGAAAACTTCAGCATGGTTTACTGTTTGAAATAATTTATTTCAAAAGTATTTATTTCTGTCAGATGAGTCTTATTCCTATGTTATTAGTCAAATCAAGAAAATAGACTTTAGGGCATGATAACTAAATGTTCAGTACTATCCTAAGTGCAAGTGAAGTTAGAATAATATGGAGTCTACAATTAATTAAAGTAAGATGATTGTAAACATGAAAATAATTAAAGAGAAACAGAAGATCATCTAACATGAAGTTACAGAATGTTACCAGATCTGTTCAGTGTTCCAGTGAACTCTTAAATTACTTATTTTTTTGTCAACTCCATTTTTAAAATTGAAAAAGACATTCAGCTTTTCCTCTCATAAACCTTTTATTAGCATTTTATCTCCACAAGTGCCTGCACAACTAAACAAGGAAGCCAACTAAAATAACTAATTCTACTCTCCTTCTGGGTGTTAACTATTATACAGGAAAATATTCCATTAGACTCAGCTCTTCTTCTGTTATTGGGCAATTAATTCAGCTCTGTATTCTCAGCCAGAAATTGCAATGCTGCACTAGTTAGTACTTCTGTAACTAGGGATAGGAGACTAGTACTACATAGGCTCAGTCTTGCTCCCACTGAAATGAATGGGAGATTTGTGCATGACTTTACTAGCAGCAGCATCTAGTCCTAATTTTGCAAGTAAGGGTATATGAATTGGTTTGGATAAAAGAAGCAGCCACCTGAACATCCCCTCCCCCCCGCCTCCCAATTAAAATTGAAAGTCAACCTCTGAGGTTCAAAATTGTAAATTAAACTTGAACATTTTTAAATTGTCTCTGCCCATCCTGGTTTCGTCTAGATCAGTGCAGATAACAGAGAGGCTATTCTTGTGGGAGTGATGTTCTAACGGAAACCAGTAAATCTGGTGAGGAAGTATATTTCTGTGAGATTTCCCACCTGACTTCTAGACAACAAACAAACAAACGTTCCAAAACAGCTTTCAAATCTATTTGACTGAGAGGTTATTTTAAACCACTCTCCTGTTGCGCCTGGCCCCTCAGCATTCATTCTAGAGGCACCAGGGCTTTTTTATTCTCTTTAAGTTAATCTGTTGACAGCCAAATTGTGAACCCATGGGGGTGCAGCTACTCAACAGAATAGTTCCACTGAAGTCAATGGGACTACTGCAGCAAATAGCTTCTCATCAAAGGGTTCACAAGCTGTCCCTGAAAGATTTGTTTTCTCTGTTATGTGTTACCTTAGCTCTGGCAGTATAGGGTGATGTAACTAACAATTCCAACCACTGTACCTGTTGTCTCATATAGACTCTAACTGGAACCTTTTTTAGCCAGGCAGATTATTCTCCTTTTCCAGCACATTTCATTGAGTTGACTAAGCGAATGTAAGTAACTAAGAAAGAGATACTAAATGGAACCAACCTAAAATGAAAGATTTATTGTGAAAAATTTTATCTACTAAATTGACCTTTTAAATGGATATTTTGTACAGACATTTAAGCAGAGAACTGCGTGTGAAAGTACAGACTGTCATGAATTTATTTACCTCTTCTTTGGCGATGCGCATATCATCTGTAACATTAGAGAAAACCGTGGGCTGGATGAAGTAACCTTTGTCTCCCCATGGACGTCCTCCACATTCCAGTTTGGCTCCTTCTTTTTTCCCACTCTCAATTAGGTCGAGGATTTTATGAAACTGCTCCTCATTAATCTAAATGAAAATATATTGCAGGAGGGATAAAAGTAGCATGTACTGATAGCAATCCCTTCCCAACCCATTAATCGCTCCTTAACAATGCTGTAGCTTCATTAAACCTTACATGTTGAAATGAAACAGCTGGCATGCCCCATAAATTTTTTCGTCTTTAACTTCTCAAAACTTTACAGGCTTTTCCCACTGGTATATGTGTGGAGTACTTAACATGATGAACAAATTCAGCATTCTTAGAAATGTATCCAGAACATATACCGGTATATCAGTAATTAGAAATATAAGCACAGTACAAAGGGTTAAATGTTCTAAACGAGCTGATATTCTAATTGCATAAAAAATAAAGATTCTCCTTTATAAAATACATTAATTGCAGACTTCTGTCTGTACTCTGAAATCTGTGGGATTACTATTGGCCCATGCAAGTTGGCATCACTGAGACTGATCCTGCAATCCTAATATAGGGCCCGATCTAGCACCTACTGACGTCAGTGAGATTGTTTGGGATCAAGTATACCGGCAAGCCTTCCCAAGAACTGCTGGATTGGTCACACTCTTCTACTAACACTAGTAGAGGGAGAAAACACAGCAGAATTTGAATTCAGTACTATTTAATTTTGTTCTATGACTGGAAGTTGCTGGAATACAGAATAACTGTTGGCATTGAGCTTGAATGGCAGTTTGTTTATCGTGTTACACCAAAAACAAATGCAAGCAACGCCAAGCATATATCAACTTGGCAGGTCCATCCGAGCAAGATGTGGAAGGAACAGGCATTTACAATGGGAATGCAACTGAGACAAGCCATTCCCAACAAAATGGCAAAGTTGATAACAGAAAATAGAGTTGGACCATGTTAGAAAGTTATTATTGTGGCAGCAAAATAAACACTCTATTGTACAAAATTTCCCTACAGAAAGGAATGGACAAGTAACTCTGTATATGTTTCAAAATATAAAACCAACAACACAACCTGTTTCTTATAGGTTGAGAACCTTCCTATCTTGTCCATTTTCTTTGTGATTTTTTTTCTGCGTGTTTTTGGGGTTCAGCCCTACAAACACCCAGTCATGAAGACAATGAAAGACTACTCCCATGAGTATGGTTACCCCTATCCATTAGTGTAGATAGGGTCCTTACTCTGGACAGCACAACACTCAAAGTGAAATCCTGGTCCCAATGAAGTTAGTGGCAAAACTCCCATTGATTAATTTCAGTTAGGCACACTATGTTTACTTTTGCCCAGCATTTATCAGCATTCTTATTGCGCAGTTTTGCCCATTATTATATCATTTTGCTGAGGGGGGGAAGGGAGTTCTATCTTCTTGCTTAAGATGATATGTACAGTACTTTAGAGAGCTGAGGTGACAACTAAACTCTTGCTACAGAATTTGACTTCAAGCCAAATCTCACTGTAATACTCACATGATTTGTCCAGTTCTTAAAATTGTCAACTGCTAAAACCATTGTTTACAGTTATCAGGGTTGTGTTTTGAAACCTTACTGGTAGAGTTTCTAAGTAAACGCTTACTTAGTTTAGTAATAAGTAAACTCTTTGGCTAATAAAGTATACACAGAAAAGTTTATCTGGGAAGCAGTTTTTCTTCTTTTTCATTCTTTGTGGTCTGATATCATAATTCACCATGGATGTTTTGCACCTCATCCCTTTTCCACACAGTAGAGAAGGGGACCGGAGAGTTGATTAAGCAAACAGAAGGACAAGGCGGGAGGCCAAACACTTCAGCTTAATCAGCTCTAGTATTATCACATTCATTCCCATAAAACAGTATTTTTAAAAGGCTTTGGAGAACCCTGGGTCATTTCAGTCTATTTTGTAAGGTTCCAACCTACCCAATGGTTCAATAAAAGCTATGAGAAAAGCTTGAAAATATTTAAGAGGATTGAAGTCTAACTGTTTTCCTACCTTGGCCACCCACTATACTTTTAAGAAACTGCCTTATTGTACCCAATAGATATACAAGGTTACTGTTATCCTCATAGGCAAAATATCTTTGATATGTGCAACATCATGAAGAATAGAAAATATTGAATTGAAATAGCTGGCAGTTGTGTCCACTTTCCAAATTAACTCTTTGGGGACTTCAGTTATAATGTAAACTAGATTGTAAGCTGTTCAGGAAAGACTCTGTTTCATACTATTTGTTTGGACAGCACCCAGCACAATGGAGCCTTAATCTAATAGAGGCCTCTGGGCCCTATTGTAATACCCAAATAATAATAAGTGATGATAATGTGTGAGTCAATGTGCATGTACATATGAATGAATATATGATGATATAGTGTGCTCCCATGAGTACCACTGTGCAGTACCTCCCAAAATAACATCAAGTGTCATAACATTGACAATAGAAATGAAAGTGTCATGACCAGGCCCTTCCAGTATAAGAGACAGATTTCACAGAGAAGCTGGGAAGCTTCGCTTCCCTATGGAATAAAGCTCTCATTCTTAGCCTTACATGGTTGTTTGATAACACTCTTGGAAATGATTAGACTTTTGCATATAGAATCTCAGATAGCAATCTTGCCAATCCTGGGTATTGGGCTAAAGAGGGAACATTTCTCTAGCAGGTCAATTAAAAAAACTAAAATAAAATGAACCTGTGTCTCCTACATGTTAGAGTTTAGCTGGAGACACCGATTGTCTACATTCTGATTGGGTCCTTTTAATGACATCACATCTGCACACAAATCTCCAGTGGAACCAAGATTTTCCAAACTGGGTCCCTCAGACACCAAAATAAGTGGCCTATATGGGAGCTGCTGGGTGCTCTGAACTTTTCAAAGTTAGACCTCTTAGGGTACCTAAAAATGGACTTACAAATTTTAAGCACGCACTTTGCAAAATCTTGGTCCTGGTACCTCAATAATGTAAAGAACAAAACACACACATCCCATGCTCATTATATTTAATGGATATGGGGGAGGAGAAACAAGAAAAATAAAAGCAGCATGAGAGGATGAAGAGAGGCAGCTAGAGTAGAAGGGAAATGGGCAGAACTAAAAGTAAGAGTTTTAAGCTACCTCCTCCCCCAAAGTGCACAGCTACTCTTTCAACTCCAGGGTCTGGCCCACCCGTCACTTTTAACTCACTTTCCAGTACAAAAAATATCAATATTTCAATTGGAGCTCTTGGTGAGGTGAAAGAAGCGGCTGCATCACAAACTGCTGCTGCCTTTTGGACTGAGAAGAGGTCGAAAATAGGGACTTACAGAAAAAAGGGAAGGGTTTGAAATAATTACTAAACAATACTGTAGTTACTGTCCTGAATGTGTGTAACTGTTGTTCACCATGTCCAGCTGAATCCAGTCCATCATCCCTTTTTCAATTCAGTTTTGAAAAACAGTGTAAGCAATAGTATAGTATAGTGATTCTGGGGATAAAAGTTCTGCTGGCCTGGGAGGAAGATAAGGGGTGCTGGTGAGCTGAGAATGAAAATGAGGGCAAGAAAGGGACATGGTGGGAGTGGGAAGAAAAGGTTTTTTTATTTTCCTTTTAAACCTCTTCAGAAATGTACCTTTCAGCAGTTTGACCAGTCCTTTTGATTGTGGTAGGTTTGTTTTCCTCTTTCATATCAAGCAGGAGTACTTAATTTTAAACTCAGTACAGCAACAATAACATGAGGGTGGCTTCATGTTAGCTTAGTATTAGTCACACACTAGACTAAGAAACACACACACACCTTAATTCTCTGAAGTTCAGTGTTATGAACACCACATTCCTTGGTGTTTATTCAACCCAGGATATGGTTGTTACTTCACTAACAGGATACACCTTTCAAACTCCCCAGCTAGGATGGTTTTGGATGTATTTTTCCATTTTTTGTGATGTCTTTGATTATTCCAAGTGTCAGTACAGTTGCCAGGAAGAGGAACATTTTATAACCATTAATTTTGGGGAGTTTTCTTTGCTCAGCTCTAGTTTTATCATCTCTAAGAAGATACTTTTATTCTATAAGGAGCAGGTACACAGTGAGTAAAAAAAGTATATTTACAGTACATACCCTACAGTGCCTGCTCCCATTTTAGTCAGACTTTAGACAAGGAACAATCTAACAGCTCTATAAAGTAACCTAAAAAGAATCCTTATCAGTTGCATAATGTTATATTTTAAAATATGCTTAATTGGTTATTTATGTAACAGGCTAAGGTTCTGCAGAGCAAAATGGGTCACCACCAAATTGTGATACAATGTGTTTAAAATTTGCAATAGTTTGGGGAGCAGAACTGGAAGCACAAGAGCCTTGGAGGAGTGGGGAAAATATCAGTAACTGACTTCTGCACAGTTGTTCACTTATAATACAGTGGTAATACTTAAATATATTATTGTTAGAGGTCTCTGATTAGTATAGATGGGTAATAATAATTTGAACTTCTACAATGGCCTTCATCTGAGTTTTCTCAAAGCACTTTATGGGGTGGGTAGGTATTATAGTATTATCACTATTCTATAGAAGAGGGAACTGAGACAAGGAGGTGAAGTATGTTGCCCAAGAACCTTTACTTAAAGATAGTAAGGCATAAAATGCCGGTCTCCTGGTATGTAATCCTCTCCAGGACTCTAATTTGTGATGTTGCACCCCATAACGCTTTATGGAAATATGCTTATGAATGTAAATATGACATCATTGGAATATGTTTTATGCTACATATGCCATGTAACATATCTCTGCAAGTTATGATCTACTGAATATATTCATCCTATTTGTATGCATGTATCATTTTTGTATTTGAAGTTATGAATATTGGCTATGTACTTGTGTACCTGGTGTGGGGGGGGGGAACTGTTCATATCTCTCTATCAGTGTTATAGAGGGCGAACAATTTAGGAGTTTACCCTGTATAAGCTTTATACAGTGTAAAACAGATTTATTTGGGATTTGGACCCCATTGGGAGCTGGGCATCTGAATGCTAGAGACAGGAACACTTCTTAAGCTGTTTTCAGTTAAGCCTGCAGCTTTTGGGAGACGTCGTTCAGACCTGGGTCTGGGTTTGTAGCAGGCTAGCATGTCTGGCTCAAACCAGGCAGAGCACTGAAGTACCAAGCTGCGAGGGAAAATAGGCTTAGAGGTAGTCTCAGCACATCGGTTGGCAGTCCCAAGGGGGTTTCTGTGATCCAACCCATCACAGTAATTAATAATAGAATATATTTTAAAGTGTGGTGCCTGTCACAGAGGCCCACTCACTCCAGGAACCACAGTCTCCTCTTTGTGACCCAGCCCTCCAGCCAGGTCACTATGAGTGTTTCCCCTTCCGGGGCAGGGTGAAAGGGTGAAACAAAGACTTTCCAGAACAAATTGTCCCAGGCAGTCCACTGTCCTCTGCCTGGCCTGTGTCATGTCCCCAGTGGCTGGTAGGGGAAACCGGGCTCACTCTCTCCTCGGGGTTCCAGCGCAGGGACCCTCTAAACAGCAGCCAAGGTCTACACTCCTGTTCCTTGCTGCTTTTCCTCTGAGCCTTCTTCTATCTTCCTGGCTTCCCCGCTCTTTGGGTTTGCCAGACTCCCAACACTCCTCCCAGGGAATAACTGTGGACTATTCTCGATAGTCCTAACACACCTCTGTTCTTCCGAAGGAGTGACTGCAGCCTACTTCCCTACAGCCTCCTTCTGTTGCCAACTACCTGGCTTTATACAGGTCCCTCCTGTTCCTATCCAGTTGAGCCTCATAGCTGATTAATCACTCCCTGCTCCCTGGCTGCTCCTCCAGGTGCTGCCTATAGGTTAATTGGGCCTAATAGACCCTCTCAGGGCCAGTGTGGGGAGTACACCTCATCCCAGTGCCTCTTTGCCATAGCATTACAGGACCATAAAAAGTTAGAGAAGTATAACTTACCTGGGGACCGTGATTTGCATTACAAGACAGAGGATCACCAAGGATAATTTTCTTAGCTCGCTCAACGCTCCTGCGGACAAACTCTTCATAAATAGGCTCTTCCACAAAAATCCTAGAGCCTGCTATGCAGCATTGACCCTGATGGTAGAACAGACCAATGTGTGCAGATTCCACAGCATTGTCCACTGCAATGAAATGAATATTTAATCAAGTCTCATTTCTTTACCGTCTCTACATATACTGGTTTTGAATGCTCAGAACATGTGGAAAATCTGCCTTGCCTCCCTTTGTCATGCCACCTCATTTGTAAAACTTTCCACTAGGTGGTCTTTTAAGGCACAGATGATCACCTGCTTACATGTATTCAACGCTACTATTCAAAAGACATCTAAATATGATACACTTAGACAAGTGCACCTTTGAGTACATGGTACAGAATTTTCATTCCACATTTTCTCATGATGCTGGGTCAACAGTGCCAAAAGGAGCATTCATTTGTGGTAGCTGAAAATGATCAACTTTCAGCTATCCATCTGCCTGAGTTAGCAGCACTCTTGCCATTGGTCCAGAATCTCATGGATTTATATCTCACAACAGAAGCTAGTTTTGTAACCAAAGCTGATACTATCACACATTACTAAGGGCTGACACACTGACAGAAGTTCTGTCCTTCCATGAATGTCAGATCAAGATCCTTTTTTCCAATTTTTAAGTGAAAATTAAGTTAAAGGTCCTGAGGCATGACTAGAAAAGAATGAAGGATCCCACACGGGTACTGGACAAATGCAAAATGTGGTACACATAGAAAAGAAATAAAACAAAAGTGATTTGGATACATTGTCTAAGACCAAGAAGCAAAAGAGGAAGGTAGCTGTAACAGGAAAAAAGATAAATAGAACTACTAACAATCTGCATCCGCAAATATGATATTAGGACTTTTCCCTCCAAGTTCCAATGTAACCCTCTTCAGATTACTCTTTCCAGCAGCTTCTGTGATCAGTTTGCCAACCTAAAATGTAGCACAAAAGAGAATTTCATCTAAACATTTTCATAACAAAACCCATAAAACTTAAAAGTGTCGTTCCATCCCCAGCTCTCACTTTCCCCAAAAAGTGAAGGTTGGGTTAGTAACTGTCCAATAGGAGAATCATTAAAAAAACATTTTTGGGGGATCAGATGGTGGGATGGGTCCCTGAGTTTTATGTCCCCCAGGAATTCCCCCATCCTCAAACCAGAGATAAGCCCAGGTCCCACTAATGAATGCATCTGTGAAGGGTTATTCTGTGGCTCCCTCACGTGGACACAGCACCTCCCTCACCAATCATGTGCCTGTCTTGGAGCAGCACTGAGCACTAACATCACCCTCACCTCTGTAACACAGGCATTCTGAGATAGGGGGCAGGAAAAGTTGCAGTCACAGGGCACCAGGGCTCTGATCTCCCACCTTCTCCCATTCAAGCAGCCTTCCTCTACTCCAGGCAGTGGGAAAGACTTTTGAAACACCATATGTGGGAGGGAGCTGTGGAGAGGGGAGCTCTGTCTGCACAGGCCACTCTTTCCTGGTCCAACTTCTACCTCTTCAGTGGGATGAGGTAAGGAGGCCCAGAGGGGACTAGAGAATATGGGAAGGGCAGACACAGCCCATGACACCATTCTGTTTCCCCTCCACCTATTGCATTATTAAGGGGACTCCCCTGCAAACTGGACTGGAGAAGGTAGGGTGGCGATGCCAGCTTCAGTGTGAGGGATAGAGTCGGTAGAGTCCTGTTGGCTTTCGTTGCAGCTGGATAATTTGTGGGAATTGGTAGTGCCTAGATCTTCCAGCTTCCAGGAACAGCTGCTCTTTCTTGCTGCTAAGTTACTCTGTGAGGGAAGGAATTGTCATTGATTCCTGGCCTGGTCTCTCATGACTGCAGGGTTTGGGGGTTTCCTCCACTTCCCCTGCACCAGCCAGCTGTAAGAAGCTCTGGAGAAGCTCCACCTGCTGCAAACTAGCAGCTAATGGGAAGCATTATGTTGCCAACCCCTTACTGATCTCCATTAGGAAGGTCCGTGGGGGTTCTTCTCAGACCTAGAGATTCCTGGGAGGAAAAGCAGCTATTGCAATCAGTGGATATGGACCCTTGTCATATGAGAGGTGTGTTAACCTTTGGATGCTACACCCTTGATAGATAAGTATATTCAGTCTCTTACTCACACTCTTGTGTGGCACACTCTTATAACATTGGTGTTCTTAAACCTCCCACAGAAAACAAATACAGTATAATTAAATAATGCCCTTACTGGGCAACTATTAGCTCAGATCCTCGCTTTTTTGTAAAGTGAGGATTGGGGAAATTATCTGCAACCCCTCTTTAAATTATTGAATGGAAACATTATCAAATGCACTTTTCTTCTCAAAGAAAATTTCCTTTGATATACAAGTTATTAATGCCATCACTCATTTATGTCATGGTAAAGGCCTAAGCAGGGGTAGGCAACCTATGGCATGCGTGCTGAAGGCGGCATGCGAGCTGATTTTCAGTGGCATTCACACTGCCCGGGTCCTGGCCGGGTGGCTCTGCATTTTAATTTAATTTTAAATGAAGCTTCTTAAACATTTTAAAAACCTTATTTACTTTACATACAACAGTAGCTTAGTTATATATTATAGACTTATAGAAAGAGACCTTCTAAAAACGTTAAAGTGTATTACTGGCAAGCAAAACTTTAAATTAGAGTGAATAAATGAAGACTCGGCACACCACTTCTGAAAGGTTGCCAACCCCTGGCCTATGGCATTAGTGATCATCTACACTAGTGGTTCTCAAACTTTTGTACTGGTGACCACTTTCACACAGCAAGTCTCTGTGTGCAACCCCCCTTATAAATTAAAAACACTTTTTTTATATTTAACACTATTATATGTGTTGGAGGTGAAGCAGGGTTTGGGGTGGAGGCTGACAGCTCATGACCCCCTATGTAATAACCTCACAACCCTCTGAGGAGTCATGACCCCCAGTCTGATAACCCCTGATTTAAACAGAGGCCCATCCTGTAAAGACTTATGCATAAGTTTGACTTTACACATGTGAACAGTCCAATTGACTGTAATAGGATCACTCACGTGCACACATATGCATAAATCTTTGCAAGATTTGGGCCTAGATTTCAGGTGGTTTTCCCTACCAAAATGCCATTGTTGAAATTAAATAGTAGAAAGTTCCATTTGTTGCATTTTCAAATTTTTAAGACAACCTCACCCCCCAAAAAAGATATGAGAATAATATTTTAAAAAAGAAGCTTTAAAATAGTACTGCTAAATTAGAACCAATTGTATCTCATTGGATTCCTTTGTTTGAAGAGGCCTTCCTACAGTACAAACATCGTTTAGATATGTTTGAAGTTTTCAGTAACTAACAAATCATTACACAGACTTTGTTTAACAAAACAGCAGCCAAAAAAGAAAAAGTTAAAATAATTACATAAAGCAAGCTAGACACTAAATCATTACTGAGAATCAGAGGAGAAGAGCACTCCAGTTTATAGTTACTTGCATTCAGAATAATACCTGTGTAGAGCCTGTGAAAGCCACTTTATCTATGTCCATGTGGTGAGAAATTGCTGCTCCAGCTGTGGGTCCAAAACCTGGCACAATATTCACTACCCCTGGTGGAAATCCAGCCTAAATTGTAAAAACCAACAGAACTATGAGTTAACGATGAAGACTGGATCAGCACTTCTATTACTCTGATTAAATTGTTTCTATTCTACAGCTCCCCAATAATTTTTCCCCAACCACCCAATAAGTCATTCTCACCCCCAACTCAAATATTTTTCTATTTGACAGTTTTGTCTTTTTTGCTTTTCTTGCAGACTAGGTATCTTGCTCCAATCCATTGCAGACATTCTTTTGGAAAAGCAGACTCATTTTCTGTCATTATTTCAATGCTTTTGTCAAATGGTGAAACAGCATTCATTCAATATGCCCCTCCCCAAGTCAGAAAATGTTTAATGACATGAAAACTGGTTAATATCTTTTTCAGCTTCATTAAGGCAATTCCATTCATCAGACTAAATCCATCTGATTTAGAGTGAGATTCTGCTCTGGAAAGTGACTGTAAAAATGTCATTGAAGTGTGCCACACAGAATGGCTTGCTTCTTTCCATTGGCACAACCTGAGCTGTAGGTCTTTGGTGGTTGACTGCTAGCAAGGAACTTTCCAATACAAAGTGGGTGGATCTGGCTAGTGAGGAGGCATGTCCGGTGTACCTAGGAAATGGGCTGTTTAGCCTCCGTTTAAAAGCATTCTGTTTAATGCTGTCCTTCTCCCTGGTGTACAAATTTTGGCTTGACTCAAACCCATTGTCTCTCAGTGACTCCAGATGAAATTTGCTCAGTTTACAAACAGCATATATCCCCCCCGCAACTGCCACCCCAGCAAACTCCCACTAGGGTCTCTGAATCAAGTTGGGTTCCCTTCCTGCTCATGAATCCTCACTCCTAATTTAGACCCAGCTGAGGTGTATGGTAAGTATAGTTAAGGTGGGTCTCAATTTCATAGAATGGGTCTGCAGGGCTGGCAGTTAGCAGAAGATTGTTTTACTTTACATGAAACAAATGTGGCATGGAATCACTGAAGGTAATAAACATGGATCCCTCGTGTTATCACTTTAACAGAGTCCCTTTTTAGAGTAGAACTGGGACTTTGAAATAAGAAGCCTTTGAGGCACTTAATAGTGAAATATAACTCCCAGACAGACATGTTTAATTAAGAATAACACATAGCTGAGACTCATACACATATTGTATATATTTTTTAAAAGTTATTTCATATTCCCTAACATAATAGCACCCTGACCCTAGTTAGCTTCTAGGCCCTACTACAATATACATGTTAAATTATAATATCAAATGTAATATAATAACATATATAAGCAGGTTTTTTAATTTCTTTTTAAACTTAGTCTTTTTAAGTGCTCATTAAAGGTTCCAGATTGACGTCATTGGCAACTGAAGTCCTCTGTTTAGCCACAGAATGGGTCTGTAACAATGAAATCTTCTCCATGCTGCCTTAGCTGTGTTTTGTCCCTAACCTAAAAGGACCACCGTTAGGGGGGGAAAATGAGAGTGTAGGGTCTAAAAATCGATTCCCTCACTCATCTCCATAATGAGACTGCCAATGAGGATCACCAATTGGTTTCACATAAAGCAGCTATCAGAGTAACAACTTTTTGCCACTACTACTAAGCTCAGATTTCAATAGGTGATTCAGATGCAAAAGCAGAGCTGCGATGAATTTTGGTTCACAAATTTGGACTCAGAAACAATTTGACAACTTTGATAAGAATTTGCACATTTTAGTGCCCTATAACTTATATCGGAGCATCCATCAAAAATATTCAATTTGGATATATTCAAACTTCAGATATACCTGAGCTTTCAACAGGTGAAATTTGGATAAAGAAAACAGAAACAAAATGAAAAATGATAAAACTTGATTTTTTAAAAATTAAAAAAGTAATTCTACTCCATTCTATATAAAACTGCCATAGTATTATATCAGTTATACTCTGTTGAACAACAGCACTGAGATTTTGAATACAGTCGACTCTTTATTGCAGGAATGTTAATCTTATATTTAGAGAGAGATGGTACTTCATCAAGGTCAGGGTAGAACTAAGTTAATTTCTCTTTTATATTGCTTTTCAATGGAGCCATCATCTTTATTTTAGCTGTTTAAAATGAACAGATGGAATACTTTGAGCAGTAAAAGCAATTCCCCCAAATTGTATTTTCTAGTAAAGTTTTCCTGTGTGACTCACTATGAGCAGCATTTGGCTTTTTTGTGAATCTCGTCCACTTCATCATATTTTTATGTTTGCCCTAAACGTACTATGGGCTGTATTTGTGATGAGTCATTGTTATGAGGCAGAACACTAAAATGTGCTGAGTCAGGGCTGGTAGTACTTGGGGAAGTTACTGACCTGGTGATTATTGACCTTGGTGGCAGTAATCACATCTAGATAAAGTTTTTAGTTTGTTTTATTGACCGTAACGAGAGGCAGTTTAACCATTTCAACACTCTTCTCTGGCGTCGCTTCTATGCTTGGTGACACCCAGTAACATTACTTTGAAACCAATGGAATGTTAAGGAGTATTATACTTGAGACATTCAGAAGCACAGGAGGTGTATTATACCTGGACATATTGTACATGAAGTTTGGCAGCAGTCAAGCAGTTTAATTTTATCCTCATTAATCATAAACCCAGGTGAACAAAATATGTGTTCCGTAAAATCACCCACACAGATTTGTTACTAAGATAACCATGATGATAAACTAATCACAGTCATCTCCAAAAGCTTCTTGTTTGCTTTGAACTTTGAAAGGTATGATGCTGTTATAAAACAGTCATTTGCCAAGAAATTTAGTTTACTAGATTGTTAATGTGATGGGATTTTTTTTCAGTAGGCTAGATTGTAAAATATGTAAGCTTTTCACCCTTCATTTGCTTCAGTGGTTTGCAGTAAATTCCATAGTACAAGGCTAGATATGCTATTTTCTATTTTGGCACAGTGCAAACTAGTTCTTACTACTGTACTGGCCTTTTCGAAAAGTGTAATAGTTTGCTGTGGCAAACTTACCTCTTTAATTAAAGATCCCATGTAAATAGCAGACAGTGGAGTTTCTTCTGCTGGTTTGATGACCACTGTGTTTCCACAACAAAGGGCAGGAGCAATCTTCCAGACAAACATAAGCAAAGGGAAGTTCCACTAAAAGACAGATGAGAAGATGTATCCTATTTCTAATACAACATTGTATTGCATTTGCTTTCCCTTCAATAGAAGCACGAACTGTCACATAGGCTGTGCAAAACCCACTGATTTGGGTTTATGCGATTTCAGTGCACTCAAACTGGCAGTTAGAGATCAGACGAGGCTGAAAATATCTAATGCAACTCAAGCGAAGCATGACAAAAGTTGCTAGTTTAGTGATGAAACTGGTGAATCTTGCCATCACCTTCTCTCTCTAATATCTCACCAGAATTGGCCTATTGAAGGGGATGGGGTTGTAAGTTGCAACCTCTCACCTCCGCATGGCTTTGGTGAATGGTTGATTGGTTCTCTCATTCTCAGGAGTCTTCAAGAAGCGGCTGGTTGGCTTGCTCCCCTTGCTGTGCATCTCCGGAGAGTCAACTGATTGGTTTGTTGTCTCACAATCAACAGGAAATAGCTTCAGGGTCACTAACAGCCTGTTCCTCCACCCCACAACCTGCTGTAGCTGGTATTTGAAAAGGTTTACCTTCTACTAGGGTTGGTATGTACTGCTATCATAGGGAATGAACATCATGGGGTACATAAAGGGTCTTTAAATCATCCACACAGCACCGGAGAAACATCTCCTGGTCAAGCTGCTGCAGACTATGTAACTGGGGCAAGGTGGGCCAGCTGTCTGTTCTTTTGAAAATACTTCATGCAGGCAGGAGGCAGTGGGTCTCTGTGCCTGCAGCTAGGGACAGAGGAGGGTACAATGTGCCAACTGGCCACCTCTGAAGATCTGTGAGGGGTGAAGTGGCCAGTGAATACACCAAAAGGTACTTGGAGATTTACAACTTATTATAAGAGATAATGCAGATTGTTTTGTTTACTCCTTGTCTGCCTGTATCCATCTGTTATTTCTTGTCTCATACTTAGATTGTAAGCTCTTTGAGGACAGGGACCATCTTTTTGTTCTGTGTTTGTACAGCACCTAGCCCAGTGGGTCTTTGTCCATGACTAAGACTCCTAGGCACTACAGTAGGGAAATAATTTATTTTACATTCTAGACTGTACATATTTTAAACCGTGCTATATTTTGTGAGGGGTTTACCCTTCATATGTCAAACACCTTCTGATTTTAGCACAGCTCCTCTCAGGGTCAGGTCCAGAAGCAGTCTGGCCTGAGAAGGAAGGTTCTGATGGTTAAAGATCCATACATTCATTCGTGCAGAGATAAATTTGAAAGCAACTCCTTTTAAATAAAAAACATTTTTTTTAATGTAAAGGTTCCAACTCACAGGAATAATTTGGCCACACACACCAATGGGCTCATGTCTCGTAAATGTGAAAAAGTTTCCATCTAAACAAGAGGAAAAAAAGACTACAGTCAGACAAAAGCTTTTGTGAGAAACAGCTCAAGTATAAAGAAGATAAACTTAGTTACCAAACATAGCTACATACTCTTGTACTTATAAACGATATTTTCAAAATTTAAGTATGCAACAAAAAAATACATCTGGATTCAATCTGGACCTTCCCTATATGCCTCAGTGTTTGAGTCTGCCCAGCCTGGCTGATTTTTTCCTAGTGGCAGCTCTGCTTCTGTCTGTGTGGTGGGTAGGCCTCCTGACGCGGTGTGTAAAGCACACCCACTCAGCATTTTTAATTCCTTCTTCTCCCCTCCCCCCCCCCTTTTTTTTGAAAGTGTTTTTTAAAAAAAAGCTACTCACAATCCTAGGTGCTTATCAGACATTTTTTAATATTAGATTTTAGCTGGTGTGAAATCCATTAAGTATAAAATCCTCTTGGTTTCAAATAAACGTGTTCCAGTAAGCCTATTATAGAGGTCTGTGTGATGCAAAAATCTCTGAAGTTTGAAGTATTTGTCACTCTAGTTTTCCCTAATTCCTCCTTCATCACAAATCTATCTTTCTTAGAGAGAAAGCTGGGCAGCCAAATTCCTTAGAGTTGATCAATGGAAGGGACAACAGAATGGGCTTTGAGCTAAATCAGGTGAATTTCTTCCCTTCCCTTCTTCCAGTCAGATTCTTCCTCATCCACCCTCAAATAATGGAATCAAAGAATAGTAGGGCACCTCACTTTCTTCTGGCCCAGGTCTTAGTCTTTATTGAGCCAAAGTCCTTTCTTAACATCTGGTTTCCAATACTGTTACACTGTTATGTGTAACCTCTACCACTAATATTGTCCATTTAAAAAAACTCTTCATATTTACTTTCACATGTAGAACCTAATATTTCTCTAGTAAATAATTCATATTATTTAGTTGAATAAATACCAAAAATGTAAATAAGTAAGTTATGTTAACTGTGCCAAATGTGTAAAAAGAGGCATCTGATAAGGCTTAACCAACCCATATTAATGTTTGTCTGAAATCTTTCCCAAGGCAAGATATTTTTCCACATTACAGAATTTTTAGCAGGAGGCAGTTCAAAGGCACAGCACACTCATATCAGTTCTGACTTGAAAAGTCTCTTAAAACTACTCACCCACTGGAATGGTACGACCTTGAACTTTATCAGCCCAGCCTGCACAGTAGTGTAAAGTTCTAAGGCAGGCTCCTAAATCCATTAAGTAGGCATTGGGAAAAAGTTTTCCACCATCAATGGCTTCCAATGTCTAGAAGAAAACATATCAGCCATGTATTAATAATGGCAGTTACTTTTTATATCTATCACTTGTTATTGGCTGCCCAAATTATAGATTTGCAGCTCTGGTATATTCACTTTCTAGAAGGCAAATCACTTTCTGAAGGAAGCAGAGCCACTGAAAAATCAATTTGGAAATCTGCAAACGAGACGTTTCCCTAGGGCTTTACTCTCAGTGATTTATGCAGATAATTTGATAGTGGTGCATTTTAAATGACGCAGGTTCTGGGGAAAAAAAAACAGATTTCTGTTAGCTGAGTAAGTGAAGCTGCTGTAGTTTAGACTGAGTATGCTACTGATATGTATAAAAAGAGCTACAACCGGAAGCTCCTGGCTCAGATGATATGAATGGATCCATAAATACTGAGCCAGTGGGCCTTCTCAGTCTGCACTCTCTGCACCAGCTTATTCAGAGCTGGTTAATCCTTCTCAATGATGTCCAAGGAATGCAGAAGCTCCCAGCAATGACAACACCACTCAGGTGTCATTGCACTAGGATACTGTGGTTCTTCAGTATTGTGGGAGACCTTCTATGGACCCTCAATGAAAGAGTGAATAATCTGCAAATAATATGAGCAGGGTTCTACTGTGGAGGGCTCCCAGGGCAGAATGGCATCCAAAACCAAACCAAAGTCTCCCAGTCTGCATATGAGAGCCCTGTACACATGAGGAGCCTTTGATAGAGAGCATTTCAGTATGGAAAAATAAACACCTCCTAAACAATGGATTGTCTTTTATTGGCTAGCTACATAGTGGTAAATGAATGAATAAAATCCTCTAACTTGGTTTCCACACTCAAACCCTCCCTCCACCCCTGGCAAATACCATCCAAAACATTAACTCTCAGAGTGACAAGTTACTGATTCCAAATCTGTAATATTCCCCTTGATCATGGATGCCCACTTCTGTCAGTACTCCAGCCCAAGAGTTAATATTAAAGAAATCCCACATTCCACTATATTTTGACTTCATTTTACTAAAACTTTTCAGAATAGCAAAGATGTTGTTATAGAAAAAATAAACAGTTAAAATTAGGGTTGGAAAGTAGGTTAACATAAATTAAGAATGGACCTGAACATTTGCCCATAGTTCAAAATAAATCAGAACTGAACTTTTAAAACATTGTTGATTTGTGTTTTTCACATTCATCCAGCTGTACACTTACTGCTTTTTGAGATTTCTGACCTAAATGGCCCCAGAATGTACAAGCAATCTCACAGAAACACCTATTGCTAATAAGGCAGATTCCCAGGCTGAGACACAGATCATGGAAGTTTGAGTTAAACCTCTAAAGGTTGGGATGTTTCACTAAGCAACCAAAGGTGTACATGTTCATCCAGAACTAAGCTGAAGATTAAGCAAACTACTCAGAAACCTCTTGGAGACTGAAATATTGTTAGAACAGTTTTTCTCATGTCTCCCTATGCACAAGGATACCAGGGGTCTTAAACTGTGTGAAGGCTCTTGTGGGGATCATCAGTAGGAGAAGCACCTTGTATTTCCTGCTCCCAGTTAGGCCAGAAATCCCAAAAAATCCTCATGTACTGTATCGGAGTTTCAGCATTTATGCTTTTGGTCCTGGCCAGACGTGCAAACTCATGCAAAAAAAATGTTTTTTAAATGAAATGAACTAAAATCAAAACAAAACAAAAAACCTTTGAATTCTCCTTAAGTTTTGATCAATGGTGTTTGCAGGGGTGCTCTAAGTCTACCCAAATTGGTTCAGCTTTGGGAAGGGAAAAGTCTCAAACTATTGTTGATGAGGTCTGGAAGGCACTGCATTCAATAATAATGATGCAGAAAAGGCAGACTTGTTCAATAAATATTTTTGTTCT
This sequence comes from Chrysemys picta bellii, assembly GCF_011386835.1. Taxonomy (NCBI): domain Eukaryota; kingdom Metazoa; phylum Chordata; order Testudines; family Emydidae; genus Chrysemys; species Chrysemys picta. The sequence goes on from NC_088796.1 coordinate 96,363,493, forward strand.
GTATTTGGGGGCGGAGGGGGGGGAGGGGAAGAACCAGATCATGTACGCATATCATATGATGCTGACACTCTTTCCATTCCACTAGTATCTCAGGAGGATGTTAAACAGGAGCTACTAAAGTTGCACATTTTTAAATCAGCAAGTCCAGATAACTTACATCCAAAAGTTTTAAAAGAGCTGGCTGATCTTGCTGGACTGTTAATGATGATTTTCAATAAGTTTTGGAACACTGGAAGTTCCAGAAGATTGGGAGAAAACTAATGTACCAATATTTAAAAAAGGTAAACAGGAAGACCTGGTAATTATAGACCTGTCACTTTGACATCAATCCCAGGCAATGTAATGGAGTGTCTGACAGAGGACTTGACTAATAAAAAATAATTAATGTCAATCAACATGGATTTATGGAAAATAAATCCAGTCAAACTGACTTGATTTCTTTATGAGATAATAAATTTGGTGTATGAAGGTAATAGTGTTGATGTAATAGACTTCTGTAAGGCATTTGACGTGATACCACACAACATTTTGATTAAAAAACTTGAATATAAAATTAACACGGCACACATTAAAGGGATTAAAAGGTGACTAACTGATAGGTCGCAGAATAAAATTGTAAACAGGGAATCATCATCAAACGGATGTGTTTCTAGAGGAGTACTGCAGGGATTGGGTCTTGGCCCTACATTATTTCACATTTTTATCAATGTTTATGAAGAAATGTAAAATTATAATTGATGAAGTTTGCTGATGACACAAAAATTGGGGGAGTAGTAAATAATGAAGGGGACAGGTCACTGATACAGAGTGATCTGGATGGCTTGGTAAATTGGGAACAAGCAAACAGTATGTGTTTTTAATATGGATAAATATAAACGTATACAACCTGGAACAAAGAATGTAGGCTATGCCTACGGGATGGGGGAACTTTATCCAGGATAGCAGTGACTCCAAAAAAGATTTGAGGGTCATGGTTTATAATCAGCTCGACATGAGCTGACAGTGCAATGCTGTGACCAAAAGGGCTAATGCATAAACAGGGGAATTCTGAGTAGGAGTATAGAGGTTCTCTTGCTTCTATATTTGGGACTGGTACAATTTCTCTTGGAATACTGTGTCCAGCTCCGGTGTCCACCATTCAAGAAGGATATTGGTGGAAAGGGTTCAGAGAAGAGCCATAAGAATGATTAAATGATTAGAAATCATGCCTTATAGTGATAGACTCAAGGAGCTCAATTTATTTAGCTTAACAAAGAAAATGTTAAGGGATGACTAGATCACAGTGTTTAAGTACCTACATGGGAAACAAATATTTGGTAATGGGCTCCTCAATCTAGCAGGGGAAGGTATAAAATGATCCAATGGCTGGAAATTGAAGCTAGAGAAATTCAGATAGGAAATAAGATGTAAATTTTAAGTGTGGGTAATTAGCTATTAGAATAATTTACTAAAGGTCATGATGAATTCTCCAACATTGATAATTTTAAAATCAAAATTGGATTTTTTTTTAAAAAAAAGATATGCTCTCGGATTTACTTTCAGGAAGTTCTATGGCTTTTGTTATACAGGTGGTCATCTCAGAGGTCTTGGAATCTATGAGTTTATGAACACTTCCTATCTAAAATGAAAGAGGGATCCAATATCACGTGGAAGGTGTGGGAAATAAAAACAAATTAAGGAAAACAGAGACGTAAAAGAGGTTTTGGTAGGGGAGGGAAGGAGTAATTAGATATTATAGGACTGGCAAGTAAAAAACAAATCTGACTGCTTCAGCTGTCTTGTGAAAGTAGCTTATTTTCCTTTTCTCTTCATAGAGCTGGACGGGACCTCAAGAGGTGATCTAGTCCAGTCCCCTGCACTCAAATCAGGACTAAGTATTATCTAGACTATCCCTGACAGGTGTTTGTCCAACCTGCTCTTAAAAATTCCCAATGATGGAGATTCCACAACCTCCCTAGGCAATTTATTCCAGTGCTTAACCAACCTGACAGGAATTTTTTCCTTATGTCCAACCTAAACCACCCTTGATGCAATTTAAGCTCATTGCTTCTTGTTCTACCCTCAGAGGTTAAGAACAACAATTTTTCTCCCTCCTCCTTGTAACAAACTTTTATGTACTTGAAAACTATTATCATGTCCCCTCTGAGTCTTCTCTTCTCCAGACTAAACAAACCCAATTTTTTCAATTTTCCCTCATAGGGCATGTTTTCTAGATCTTTAATCATTTTGTTGCTCTTCTCTGGACTTTCTCCAATTTGTCCACATCTTTCCTGAAATGTGGCACCCAGAACTGGACACAATACTCCAGTTGAGGCCTAATCAGTGTGGAGTAGAGCAGAAGAATTACTTCTCGTGTCTTGCTTACAACACTTCTGCTAATACATCCCAGAATGATGTTTGCTTTTTTTGCAACAGTGATACACTGTTGACTCTTACACCTATATAGTCTGTACTGTATGGCAAAGATACAAATATCAGTATATGTCATCATTAAAATTGGTATATAAAATCCACATCAAAAGTACGACTCCTTTAAAATAGGTAAACCACTAGTTCAAATAGTGGAAGGCTCAAAATGTAGCTCCCCCAGTGTTTCCCAAGAAGTATGACAGCTAGTTCTTCCGTTAGGTCTGACAGGACTAGGTTAGAGTGCGTACTGAAGAAAAGTATACGTTCAGATCTGATTTTTGAAAAATAAACTGCCCAAGACACTAGCAGTGCCAACTCTCAAGTGTGAGCAAGTGACCACAGCCCCTATAAATCTTCATTTTTGGTTTTAAAAGCCTTTTGGAATGCAGGCAAGTGTTATTTAAGAAGACTGAATAGCCAGAAAGAAAGGGAAGGACAAATGGATATTTCTTTGCAGATATTTATGTATTTTTGTAGGCTAAGTATGCTGGTTCCGTTACATTAAATTGTTGGTGCCATCTGCAGCTGCTGGCTGTATAGTTTGAATGCTGTAATTGAATTACTCTGGGTGATGTGGTTAAATCATTGTGTTGTCTTGGATGTTAGCTACACTGGATGCTATGGCTAAATTTCTGGCATCTTTGGCAGCAAAACACTGTCCCAGCTCAAGATTTTGTGAACAATTACAATACCTGCTGGTTATTTTTTATGTAGCTAACTACTATAAGACCCTATCTCTAACACTGCTTCCAATAGCAAAGTGAACGTCTCAATGACAACAAAATTGGGCTACAGAGAAAGGTATAGGTAAATATTTTGGACCAGGTACACAGCTATTTGCAGCACTGATGTAAAGTTTTAAAGTGCATTAATGCAAGTTGTCAGCCATCTGATTGTTAAAATGTTCCAGTAAGGAGCACTACTAAATATTCAGAGTTAGGTGATCCTCTATTTGCTCACCTTCTCACTGTCAACAGCAAATATGTTGCTGCCTTTGGTCTTTGATTCAAAATTTGTCAGATACAAGGGAGGAGGGAGGAAGAGGAGGCAGTGGCCGTGATGAAAACGGTGCATTCATGAAATCCCAACTTCCTTCCATCTTTAAATAGTATCCACTGTAATTCTCGAAGAACGGAGCTTCACTTTTAGGCCCTGATTTAGCAATTTTGAGCATGTACTTAAATACCATTGAAGTTACATTGATGTTAGTGGGAACTGAGTATGACTTAAAGCTGAGCATGTGCTTAAGTGCTTTGCTGAATGAGGGTACAAAAGTGCTGGTCATTTAAACATGCCAATTAGCAATACAAAACAAGCCAGTTAGAGATTTGGCTGAAAACAAGCAATGACATGGCCTGGTTTTCAGAAGGACTGAGCACCAACTTCTCCCACCAATGCTGAGTTCTTTGAAAATCAGGGCAACAATATAAGACCACCCTTTCCCTTCTCTCTGTAAATGCTTTATACTTACAGCTAAGACTAGACGATCTCTTTCAATTAAGTCAGCTAGTTTATTTAAGAGCCTTCCCCGTTCTGAAGCATCCATTGTACGCCATGGCGACCCAAGCTGAAAAGCTTTTCTCGCTGCTTTAACAGCTTTGTCTATGTCGTCCTGTGTGTGAACAATATGGAGATTTATTTGATTGATATTTGATTCTGTTATATAATCCTGTTTTTTGCTATTTGTACAGCACCTTAAGTGTGCTAGGCAGAATAAATACAAGAAATCAACCTTGCTGCAAGCAGCTTACAGTCTAATTAGAAGAGAACAATCATTTTACATCTCTTTTTTTCAAACATGCTCACTATCACTTGACAAGTTTCCCAGTTATATGAAGTGATATAGGAAATAGCTGAAGTCTCAAAGCCCATACATAAAAGTATATTAAGGAACTCCACTTTTAAGTCTAGATTTTCAAAAACTTACCTCCCATTTTAGCACCCACAGTTATTTGCAGTTATATGTCAATGTCCAGGTAATTGCCACAAATCAGGCATCTAAACATCTAATGTAGCCTAACTTCTGGACATAACCCTCCCCCTCTCCCCCCAAAGGCTTGGTTAAGGCCAGTTTCAAAATATGTCTCTTAAAATATTTCATATGATAACCACAGATGTATTTTTTGGAAAACAAATCATCTTTGTTTTTTTAATTGTAAGTGCAGGACCTAAGCATTCTAAATCATGGAAGCGTCTGATTAATTGACCAGGTTTTAATTGCCAACCCTAAGCACTCCACAATGCTGGCACTGTCTCTACATTAAACATGTTAACTTGTCAGCCTATGGCAGTTTTTATAATACTGTTTATTATTAATCTTTTGGCTTTCACAACAATGGACCAATGTATATTTCACTGTGTGGAATTGTATTTACATGGAGGGTATTCTAGGATGCAAAAGAAGCAATTAAAGGCCTACTTAGAAATGATTTTCAGTATTTGAGAGTTTGTCGTACTTCACACATCCTGCTGCTCCTAATCCAAGTAAAATACAAATGGAGGTTCAATTCAGCCATTTGGGTTTTTTTGAAAGCGTTTTCTAGAAAAAGTAGGAATTTATCTGTAGCACAATTTTCTGTGCAATTTGCATGTACAATTTAAGCAGCAACTTCTGAAAATTTGTCCCATGCTGTAATTTGCCTGATTCTCCTCTCACACTGGTGTAAATCAGGAGTAACTCCACTGAATTCAACACTAGGGTAAAATTGTTGTGAAAGGAGAATCGGGTCCAATATTTTAAATTAATATTGATAACTGAAATTGAATTATCTTTGGATGACTTAATGAGGGACAAATCATGTCATGGAGAGCTCAGAAAGCAAAAGAACCAGTGCCGACTTGCTATGCAGGCAGGATCTTCCAACAGTGGGTACTTACAATCACAGCACAGACAGCTCCACAGTGGCTCTCCATGTCCAAGTCAGCATGGGGTTTGGGGGCAGGATAAAGGAAAGGAGTGTGTGGAGCAGGTGGATTCATGACCATGTAGCTCTGCTGACCAATCCTACCTACATGGGAAGGCACAGTAGCTGTGGGGAATATTGAGTCTACAATAAAGCTAAGATGTAGTTCCGCTAATATTTTGTAGCCTGATGGAGATGGAGAGGATTCCTTCCCCCAGGTACCAGTGGAGCTACCACATGCATAGCCCATGTATTTGGACATTGTGAAGGGATAAGGATTTGATCCCAAATTGAACATTGATACTTATCTGTCACAGATGAGAAAACTACACCTCTACCCCGATAGAACGCTGTCCTCCGGAGCCAAAAAATCTTCACCGTGTTATAGGTGAAGCCGCGTTATATCGAACTTGCTTTGATCCACCGGAGTGCACAGCCCCGCCCCCCTGGAGCGCTGCTTTACCGCATTATAGCCAAATTCATGTTATATCGGGGTAGGGGTGTATATACACTGTATGATGGAATGTAATCCATGTACTGATTTAGATGTAATGTTTTCCTACAAGTGTAAAAAAAAAATCAATGGTACACAATGTCTCTACGGTCTTATGCCATACACCTTCACTCAGCATGGATACCAGGGGAAATGCACAGCAGAATGAGGGAACATCTACCCTACAAGCCCATGGAGTAGCCTTGCAGAGGCTCTGTTGAGCCACAGCTCAATGGCTGAAGTAGCCCTCATGTACCCTTAACGTGGCCCTGCTTTGAGAGAGAGGATTGAATGGTCTGCACAGTGGCAGATCCTCTTCCTAACTCCCACAAATTCATGACCCATCTTATCCACACATAAGCCAATAGTGAGTCGTGGGTGCTCAGCACCTCTGACAATTAGGTCACTTATTTAAGTGCCTAGTTTAAGGCACCCAAGGGGAAAATATTGGCTTAGACCATTTAAAATTGTCTCAAATGTGTCTCAAATTCTCATTTTAATTATTTGTGGTTCCAATATCATATAATGAATGGAATGTGCAGATCTGACTGTAAAAACAAATGCAAATATGTTCAAGACATTTTCCATCATACTTGTTGAAATTTCAAAATTCTCCCATGCACTCTATCAGATATTAATGACCCAGAACAACTGCATAAAATAATAATTAATACCGATTAATTTTATGATGCCTAAGGATAATAGATGCTTATAGTCTATATATGATCAAATGCTTATTTTTGCAAGGATCTTTTCAACTGTACAGTCAAAAATAGCTAGTTAGAATCCATAAAACCAGAAAGCTAAACTTAAATTCAACTAATTAAGTCCTGTGAGCAAAAAATATAAAAGCCTGCTCTGTCAGTTGTATGAGACTAAATTTAATATAGAAATCTACACCAAGAGACAGAGACAGATAATTATGCACAGGGCCAGACTTACTAATTTTTTTTTACACTTGTTATAAATGTGCATTTACTTTACATCTCACTGACCATTTGTTAAATAAATGTAGTCATGCTTTATTATTACTAGGGGCCTTCAGGATTAGTGAGCATAGCCTGAAAGAGCCATCTAACTGAAAGGAAAACAGTTCCCATCCACATATGTGTCTGTGCTTTGTAATCTTCACTTTAAAAAACAAACAAACCACTGAAAGGCAGTGTACAGCTCTTTGTTAACTCTATTGTACACACAAATTAAATTCCTAAAATCTCTTGGCTCATTATCTAAAGACTAGACTCTAGAATATTAGGTTTACAATGACTGTGTAATTTACTAGATTTGTACATTTCACTAGACAATTTAGTTAATAGCAGTTGTCATTACACATTAGTTTACAAAATTACTGGACATGAAGCAAACCTGTATGCTGAACAGCATTATCTCTTTATTTAAGGAGTTGTTAGATTGCTTGTAAAGAATGAAAGCTACAAGAGTTTCAAATGTTAAGTGAACAGTTTCAGGTCATGAGTAATTTAATTTGAGGATGATTAAATATCAGGTCAACCTGATTTGCAATGTAACTTGATTTTTAAAGATTAAAAAGAGAAGAAGTAGAAGGGTAGCATTTTACATGAAAGGTACCTACAATGCCAGTGACATACAATCAGACAATCAAGAGTGGTTATGAAATTCTTTGCATAAGGACAAAAGGAATGAAAAATGAAGACGAAGCCACTCTGAGCATCAGCTACAGACCACCTGGACTGGAGAAGGACAAAAATGAAAAATTCCAAGACCAGATTTCATAGGGCCAGATTTACTAGAGTTTTTTTTTAAAACAGAGGTGAGGGAGGAAAAATCTTGGATGCCCCCAACCACTTGGTGCCCTAGGCGACCGCCTAGTTCGCCTAGTGGTTGCACGGGCCCTGCACTGAGCATTTGTTCAATAAATGCAGCCATGCTTCCTACATCATGAGTCTTCCTGAGGTATTTGAAACCATGGGAAACCATTCTCATGAGGGACTTTATCTAGCCATCTGTTTTATAAGAAATAGATCCAAACTTGCATAACAAAGATGTTCCAAACATTGCCAGGTATCTTATAATCAGCTCTTGTGCTTGGACACCTCCCAGACAAATCACACTTGGACCTGAATCCTATCATCAAATCCATGGTGTAGGTATCTGGTAAAGTGCTGAAACCTGGAACTTAGAATCCACAGAATTATGCTATAGACAAAATATTTTATGCTGAATCTGGATCTGTACCATATTAGGGCCAAATGATTACTGGAAGGGGATGGGAAGCTGAGCAACAGAGACACTGAACTGTGCTCCTATGTATTCAAAGGCTGAACACGTAATAAAGTAAACAAATTATTTGGTCTAGTTAAAACCAATAAAACTGGGAGAAATCAGAAAAACTTAAGAAAGGGGGCATTTCGGCTAAATATGAAGAGTTTTTTGTGACAGTGAAACTATGGGTATGACAATCTGCAATGTAAGTCCAGGCCCAGATTCAGGCTTGAGCCCAAACCCTCTTTTGTCTACACACAAATCTCTCTGGCTCAGACCTAGGTCCTAGGACCCTGCAGGGGTGGAGGGTTTGAGCCCAAGTCAAGCCAAGACCCAGGATTTAAGCTCTATTGCTTTACTGTGTAGATGCAGCCTCCTCTGACTTGGTCCTGGGAGTCTGCCAAAAGTATCCCACAGTTCCATGGGACAACTTCCTTTGTCCTCTCTGTCCTTAGCATCTCCAATCCACTCAAGGGAAACAGACACAATCCCCATTGGTGTAATGCAGCGGCTTGGTAAGTCAGTGTTTAACCCTTCCATTGTCTTTCCAATGCCAAGCTACAAACACACCATGAGAGAGCCTTCTGGGTTTCCAATGAAGGCTGAACAGAAGAAGACTTTTGCAAATCATGCTGCTTCATGGTCATGGGAGCACAGCCAGATTTGGGTAAAACTCTGGTACAAAGCCAGCAAAACCGTGGACTTTAGTCAGAGTACTTGGAATGACCATGCATACCAGCAAATAGCAAAGAAACTGGCAGCATTCCAAATTTACTAGCTCAGTGACCAGTGCAGGGAGCGGATTAATCATCTCAAACCAGAAGTGCACCTTGGGCAACTCACTGGCATCATGCCCATTTTATGACTGGAAACAGTGAACTGGGGGGAAGTGGAAATGTTTTCCATTTACTAATCTAATCCATGTCAGTTAGAAGTAGTCCATGCCATTCATAGGTGACAAAACTCTTTGTGTCAGATTTGACTGGAGTTTGAAATTTTGTCCAGAAATGTGGCGGGGGGGATGGAGGATGGCTGTGGAGTTCTATGTGTTTGTGTGCAGCCATAACAGGCTAAACCATGTGGAAGATAAGAAATCATCCTATTGATTCATGAATTCTGACCCTGTTCCAGGTGCTGATACACCTCTATCCTGATATAACGCGACCCGATATAACACGAATTTGGATACAACGCAGTAAAGCAGCGTTCCGGCGGATCAAAGCAAGTTCTATATAACGTGGTTTCACCTATAACGCGGTAAGAATGTTTTCTGCATTTTGTTATTAATTTCATCACAGACACATTTATATTCACAAAAATCATTATTTGTGTGCAAACTTCTTGAAGCAAAAATGGGCCAATTTTGAGGCCAAAAATTATGTCACAAATGAGAAAACTTTATAGAAACAGAAAAAATGTGTGCCTGTGTATACGTGCATGCTTGGGAACGAATATACACAAAGGCAAATATTTGCATGAATGAAAACATTAACAGATAAAACCAGTAATTTTTTCCACAGGTCTAGTTAAAAGTTTTTCTACAGTTGTCAGCTGGAAATAGAACACTCGCATCTCAGGCTTCCTTTTAGAGAGTTCATCCAAAAAATGTCTCTGGTCATCAGCTCTAAAACTATGGAAACAAAAGAGCCTACTATATTTAAACATATCACCCTGTACTTGATAATGTGCACTGAAAGTAGATAGTATTATTAAGCAAAGTCTTTTCAAACAGAAAATTATACAAAATTATGAAAACACAGGAAATTTGCTCTTGAGTTCTTAGGGTTCCAGATTTTTGAAGTTACTGTATATAAGTGATTCCCTCCCCCCCAGTGGTCTTATACATGGCAAAATAAGTACATTTATCTTCAGCTATTACCACCTTTTGCAGTCCTCCCATCAAATCTTAACAATTAAGCATGTATGAGCCAGCTCTGTTTCGCAGGAACTGGTGCTGGTGATTCAGCAGGCCGCATTCATCACTGCAAATCTGAATAGGTAGTATCCCAGTTATTTTCATCATATCAGGTATATCATTATATCTTCACTGAAGGAACAATCAGAACAAGGAGTTGGGCAGTATGGGAGGAAAGAAGTCAGACATAAATAGCCAGAATAATAGTAAGATGAATCAAGAAAGCAATTAGCTAAACACAGGGTTTGGGGCTTTCTTTCTAAAATACTCTCTTTTTTTTCAAGTTTACTTAAGCGACTAAATCCTTCTCCGGTGTACAGTAGTTTGTGAACCTGGAGTAGTGCGTGATACAAAGATCTTGATCCTGGTCTCAGGGTAATCAATAGCAAAGCTGTCGTGGAGCCAAATGCTCTGCTGGTGGAAGCTGGTATAACTTCACTGAAGTCGTGGAACTGTGCCAATTGGCACCAGCAGAGCATATGTCTCATTGCCTTGCTGGATTGGATACAAAGAAAGCCGTGACATGACGAAGCTTTAAAAACCTACCTTGTCTCCTTCTTCTACCTCACAAATTTTATCTCCAGTTGCGGGGTTATAGACTGCAAATTTTTTGCCATTAGTTGCATCATGCCATTCATTATTTATAAATATCTGCAAGGAAATAAGGAAACAAAGAGTGGAACATCATCAATAACACAGTTTATTACCTGTTTCAATGAAAAATCAACATGGTATCATCCAATAGCTGAGAGCTATCCAATGATCCTTTTTTGTTTTAGGTCCCTATGCATTAATGGGTAATAGGCCCCTTCGATTTCTGCAGAGTAAATATGGATACATAAATGTGGAATTTTAAAGATTTTGAAAATTTCAGTAACATTCATCTATCTGCTTTGAGTCACCATTGACTTAAAAATGCAGCCATTCTCTCATGGTTTTCATCTCATATAATAAAATAATTGCTTCTTTAAGATTATTGGCACTCAGGGAACTAGCACAAGTGGATAGAAAGCAGTATATGACTTATAGAGTCTTCTATCCACTTACACAACTACTGCAGCTCCTCTAGTATTAATATATGCCTTCAACATGGGTAAGGATGACAGATGGAACTATGTAGCAGTATATTCTCCTGTCCTGCTCCTCTAGCATACAGGGATCTCCTTGGGGAACTGAACTCTGTGCCGCACAGGGAATGTAAACTCCCTGTATAGCCCTCTTGAAATCCTGTCTCCCCTTTGCCCAGAAGAACCACACAGGTTTTGCTGCCAGGGGAGCCTTTTTGCCTCAGAGGCAGACAATTTGTCACCTAACAGAAGATGACAAACAACTAGGTCAGAGTAGTCGTAGATGTTTTGGAGAGAACAATTTTATTTAACCATTTATCTAACTTTTCTTTCATTTCCTTTCAAACAACATGTGCCTCTGAAATGAAAGACAACACTAAAGAGCTGCAGCCAGTTTAATGAAATCTACAACAAAGAAGGAACCATTGAGGCATAGTGCAAGAGCCAGAAAATGTGGTTTGTATACTCCTCTACTTCCATAACACAGGAGAAAAATAAAAAGGAACCCTAATCTCTGTGATTTTATTTCCAAATCCCTCTGGCCTGAGGATTGGTGCTTCATTAAATATGATCCTAATAAAAGCCTATTTAAAAGCAGAAATGTAATGCTATTAATCTTTTACAGGAACTAAGGGATCTATTTCATTTCATGGAGGAGTATCCACAGATCAAGAGGCATTTACTACAATGACACTGCTTATTTAGCAAAATCATGGATTGTCTTTGTAATTATTAGATGGAGCTTAAAGACACATTGCACATATATTTCAAAATGCAAGCAACGATGCTGGAAACTTATTAAAACTGTTACAAAACTATAAATTGTTGTGTTATTTAAGTGAAAACATTGTGAGATGTGATATATTTTAAAGCCTAGGAAGTTTCACATAAACACAAAGTGAAGCTCTCAAAAGTCTAGCAACACAAAAGTGAAGGCTGTATATCTGCATTACAATAGTATGGGCCTATTTTTCTGCTGGTGCTGAGCTGCACCAAATTTACACCAAGAAACTTGGCGCATGGTCTTTAATTACATAACCACATACACCTCTACCCCGATATAACGCTGTCCTTGGGAGCCAAAAAATCTTACCGCGTTATAGGTGAAACCGTGTTATATCGAACTTGCTTTGCTCCGCTGGAGTGCGCAGCCCCGCCCCCGCAGCGCTGCTTTACCGCGTTATATCCAAATTTGTGTTATATCGGGTCGCGTTATATCGGGGTAGAGGTGTAGTATTTTTAGACAAGATGGCTACCAACTTTAGTTCCCAAGAGAGCTCCACTTTGCAACCTTCATGTTCTTTTAATTTGGAGGAGGGTGAGGGGGGGCGGTATATGGATTTTAAAATGTATCTGCTATAGTGTTATATATTTTGTGAAAAGGGGATTTCCAATCATAGGAAATGAGAAAAAAATAAAGGTTTTCTGATATACAGTAGTTTTTTTGTGATTACGTCACCACCCACTTCGAGTGTCTTCACTGGATCCCCGTCATCCACCACATCAGATTAGCATTTCTTGCCCTCACATTCAAGGCCTTACACAACTTTTCTCCACCCTATATCTCTGATTAAATCTTTTATCATGTCTGTTTCACCATTTTCCCTCTACAAATGACACCAGACTTGATGCTCCATGCATCTCCTTCTCTCATACATTTCTCTGTGCCTTATTCCATGCTTTTGCCTTTGCCTTTGCCTGGAATATCTTCCTCATCCCAGGTAACCAAACCAGCAACTGGTTCTCATTCCAATGATTTCTAATGACTAACTTCTTGCACGGTCTGCACTAGAAGTGGGCTAGTAACATTTAAAAACAAACAAACCAAACCAGTAAGCTATTCTCCCTTCTAAGTATCCTGCCTTATTGATTTCTGTCTTTTCGATTTTAAGCTCTTATATAATATAGTACTGAGCATATTTTTGGCAATTCACAAACATAATGAAAAACAAAAGATGTACTGTGGCCAGTATAAACCAAAGATAATCAAACTGGTTTATGCAGCAGCCTTAAAACTGCTGAGATCACCAACCAAAGATTATTTCATATTTGCCAGGAACTGCATTACATATGCAGCTTTAACCTTTATGCAGGCAGAAAGACCAGCGTGTGCCAATTTCCCTTTTTATAGCTGGAACAACCACCCTCTTGCACAGATAAGAACATTGAGATATCCTGGCACACAAGCACACTTTAATAAAACTAGATGGAATGGATATAGTTATCCATTATCAGTATCATTAAAAGCACAAATCAAGTCACTCACACAAGAAATGATTTGATTATCTTATTAGCAGATTCACTCTTACTCTGGAATAATCCCCCCCAAGAAGAATTCCTTAGACTGTCTGGCTGACAACAGAATCAAATGTGAGCACTTTCTTCAAAGACGGCAGAGAAGTTTCAGGATCGGCTTTTTACTCTGAATTTTGTAGTCTGTTCCATATGGCACTTTCCTTCCCCTTGGTATTAAGCCACACTGATCATCCTGACTGCATATGTTCTAAAACTACACAAAATGAGGATTTCATACATGGGTAATTCTGTCTCTCTCCTTGGTGTTTAGTTACTTGTAAATCCTGCTTGAAGGTTAGTACAAGTGCCTGCTCAGTCGGTATAAACAACGTTTCCCTATAAAATGCTGTGAAAGAAACCACAGCAGTTGCTATCAAAAAAGTCAACATTAACCTACAATTACCACCAAGTGGTATTGGAGGTACTGCAGTTATTTTCTTTTGTAACTACAAGTTAAAATTGACATCTCACATATTACCATGGTAAATTAGGGTAAACGGTTTTTTTTATGGTGAACATAAACTAGTAAACTGATTATAATAGTTCTGCATCAAATACTGTGATCTCTTTTGTGCCTTTAAGACATAGCCTCTTTTTGAGAGTGGTGCAGAACTGGACTGGCCCAGCAGTTGCTGAGAAAGTGAAACAGGAAAAATGCCTCCCCATATATGTCAGATCTGTAGGGTTCTAACTACTGAGTGCCTGTAAAACCTTAACATTGATATTGAATTATAAAAGAGCCCAGTGGGAAGTAAGTCACTCAACAATCAGGTGATAGCTCAGTGGTTTGAGCATTGGCCTGTAAAACCCCGGGTTGTGAGTTCAATCCTTCAGGGGGCCATTTAGGGACATAGGGCAAAAATCTGTTGGATGATTTAATTGGGGATTGGTCCTGCTTTGAGCAGGGGGTTGGACTAGATCATCTCCTGAGGTCCCTTATAGTCCATGATTTCTAAAGTACTGTTTTTGATATAAATGTTAACTAGCACAAGGTTTTGTTTATTAACTGGGCAATATCCACACTCCATTAAAGATTTCTTCACCAGCTCTGAAGAGCTAATTTTTCTTTCACAAAAAAGTCAACACTTTTTGGTGAAATACCTCACAAGCAGCATATAGTTTGGTTTAGAAAAGGAAGGAGGAAAAACATCAGGAAGAAATATCCTGGTGGGTAAAAAGATTAGTGCTCACACTGGTGCTTGCTGTTACCTTAGCTATTCTTTATTGTGGGCATTATTATATAGGAAGACCAATAGTAAAAATAAGTACCATCCCCTATCAAGTCTTCTCCATTATCTGTGGATCCAGACCCCTCACTCTCTGCATTATATTTTGCAACAAGTGGAGGTTTTTTAGTGGGCATATCTCTATGAGCATAGCTAAAACCATCGACTTCTGGCACAAAGATCCTCTGCCAGTCCCTCATATTACCACCACAGAAACAAATCAGAGGGTGCAGAAGGACAAAGCTGCAGCAGAATGAGCACGAGAAAAAATTATTCCCATTTCCAATATCACCCTGTTCTGTAGCTCAGCCTAGTAGGAATTTGTTTTAACTTGCTTGATTTCCCAGTATGCTACAGTATGCCAGATTCATATCTGTCTGTGAAAGGAGTAATAGTGAAACATACCCTTTTTGGAAGTTGTTCAAATATTGGTTTAGGTACTGCATTTAGAGTACTGACACAATGGTATTATTTTAGTGTCCCTTACTTATTATTGTTCCTAATGTCACTTCCTCCTAATCCCAACCTTTCACTATGTACAAACCTGTACAATGTACAAGAGCAGGGAAAATTGCAGTATCCAGACATCTCCATTAGGATACATTATGACTTTGCTTATACAGGTATGAACTAAAGAAAATGGTACAAAAAGCCAAAATCCAACCTACACACAATGTTACATATGTTGTAACACTGGGTATATTCCGGAATATGTTGGCAGCTATGCTCCTTTGGAGTGTACACCGCATGGACACATGGGTTGGGGTGTACTGAAAACAGAAATAGCTAGTGCACAAGCCAACGTGAACAGACACTGCCACAAAGATCAACCTCTGGCTTGCTTGCATTGCAGTACACTCGTTGCCCATGCTTATGAAAGCAGTAGCAGTTATCTTCCATCATGGTGTGGCAGTTTGCTATCAGATATCCAGGTCTTCCATAGTAGGGTGTTTCTTTTGCCAGATGTTCATCCACTGTTGCACATGCTGCATGGGTGTTCACCTGTAAGGACTGGCCATGACTCATTGGGTTTAAGAGTTTTTGACAAGTCAAATCTTTGCTGCAAGTAACTTTTTACTTAGAAATGTTATTGGGTGCACTGTATAGCTATTGTTTTCACTGAGATCTTCAAGTAAGATGGCAAGTCTCTTAATGACCATATGAAGAGCTGTCCTTCACACTCCTGTCTTTTCCACTAGAACTAGAACTCAACATTTGTTATAGATGGATTCTGACACGGTTCTACAGTTCTGAAGCTTTATATTTAAAAATACAGACCCAGATGGTAGCTCTATGGCGGCTGCAAACAAAATCTCATTTGATTGGCATTCATCTTCAGTGATAAAAGTATAGTAAAATCCTGATTCTCCAAACTACTTGGGTTACAGGAATTCATTCCAGATCATCAGAAATGTGGGAAATAGGCAGCTCTGCAAGGGTTTAGCTTCAGCCTTGTAAGGTTTAGGCAAAATTGAAGTCTTAAGTTTCTTGTCTGGGGATTTTATTTTATGGCTTTGCCCTTTTTATGGCTCAGTTTCACAATCTGGAAAATATAGATAATATTTCTCCATCACACAGGTGTATTGTGAAAATTGATTAGTGTTTGCAAGACACTCTTAAGACAAAGAGGGCTGTATTTTACTATTGTTATTTATCACACACAGACAGCATTTGACCCACAGAGGGCTTGGTGTGAAGTGGAACCTACTGCAGCTCTGCAGAAAGAGAGAAGGTTTCACAGGGTTGCACAGTGTGCGCGTCTACTGTATGCTGTGGAGCACAGTTCTGCAGGACCTCTTTATGTGCGTGACCAAAGGTCTCTTTAAGGGTGGCACAAGGCAGGATTATCTGCTGTGTGACTCCTCTGGCAGTTGGTCCCCAACTGGCAACTGGCTACTCTGCAAAGGCTTCAAGCCCCGAAGGCTTCAATAGCAATTGAGGAGTGGTTCCTAAACTACTCTATGCCTTCGGCGAATGAAATTCCTCATCCCCAGCTCTGCAGCAATCCTCAGCATGTACCCATGTTACAAATTGGATTTACCCCATGTTTATCCTTTAGCAAGAAAGATTTCCATCTAACTAGATATAATTGTTGCCCACTGTAAGATAGTGGGCAGATATGCCAGCCAGGAAGGTAAAATTACACCCCATCCCCCCCCCCCCCCCCCCAATAAATAAACCAGTTCAATCCAAGGTTATTTCCTCAAGAATGGCTTCTATCATTACAAAAAGACTCAAAACAACAGCAAAACAACTTAAAACACCTGAACCTGGCCAGCAAGTCTCAGTAAGTTGGGAAGGGAAGAACACACTCTTCCCTACAGGTAACCTTTTCTAGGTATCCTATAATTCCTGTCATGGAGAGACTCTCTCTCTAAGAGCCATCATATTCCTTCACAGTGAGCTCAGTGCTCAGGTTACCCATTGCATTGTTCCAAAGGTGGTCACCTGACTTCCTGGTCATGTGCCCTCTAGACTTGCAGTCCCTCCCGGGAAACTACATTTCCCAGAATGCCTGCTCTTAAGAGGCCCAAGGGATGTAATAGGAGCACTGTGCCCAATTACACTAACACTAAATCAAAAATTTGAAACACAATATTGAAAAATAGCTGGTATCCACTCGTGTACACTCTTACCAACTGTGATAATTGCTCCAAGTTTATAGTTCTGTACTAGGGTTGCCAACTTTCTACTCACACAAAACCGAACACCCTTGCCCCACCTCCTGCTCTGCCCCTCCTCTGAGGCCACACCCAGCCCCTTCTCACTCCATCCCCCTCCCTCTGTAGCTCACTCTTCCCACTCTCACTCATTCGCTCATTTTCACCGGGCTGGCTCAGGGGGTTGGGGTCCAGGAAGAGGTGATGGCTCCAGCTACAGGCTCTGGGGTCGGGCCAGGGATGAGGAGTTTGGGGTGCAGGAGGGGGCTCTGGGCTGGGAGGTGGAGCCAAGGAGTTTGGAGTATGTTAGGGGGCTCCGGGATGATGCAGGGGTTGTGGGAGGGGGTACGGGCTCTGGGCTGGGGGTGCAGGTTCCAGAGTGGGGCCAGAAATGAGGAGTTCAGAGTGTGGGAGGGGGCTCCAGGCTGGGGCATGGGGTGCGGGCTCTAGTGTGGGGCCAGGGATGAGGGATTTAGAATGATGCTCCAGGCTGGGACCAAGGGGTTCAGAGGGTGGGAGGGGGATCAGGACTGGGCCAGGGGGTTGGGGCACAGAAGGGGGTGAGGGCTCTGGCTGGGGGTGTAAGCTCCAGGGTTTGGCTGGGGATGAGAGGCTTGGGGGGAAGGAGGGTGCTCTGGGTTGGGATTAAGGGTTTCGGAGGGTGGGAGTGGGATCAGGGCTGGGGCAGGGGGTTGGGGCATGGGAGTGGGGCGGGGGTGCAGGCTCCGGGCAGCGCTTATCTCATGCAGCTCCCAGAAACACCGGTATGTCCCCACTCCGGCTTCTATGCGGAGGCATGGCCAGGTGGCTCTGCGCGCTGCGCCATCTGCAGGCGCTACCCCCAGTTCCTGGCCAATGGGAGCTGCAGAGCTGGTGCTTGGGGTGGGGGCAGCATGCGGAGTCTCCTGGCTGCCCCTATGCGTAGGAGCTGGAGGGGTGACATGCCGCTGCTTCTGGGAGCCTTAGGGAGCCTGCCTTAGATCCACTGCACCACCAACCAGACTTTTAATGGTCTGGTCAGCACAGCTTACCAGAGCTGCCAGGGTCCCTTTTCAACCGGGTGTTCCAGTCAAAAACCAGACACCTGGCCACTCTATCCTGATCATCTGTGGGTGTTTGATATGGTATGAATGGAAAATCCCACCAATTCAGCCAAACCTAAAGAGTTCCTTGAACCATCAAAAACCAGTCAATTAAACCTGAATCACTATTAAAGGGAATCTGCAGGGTCTGATTCTGCCCCACTTTCTTTGTGCTAGATCCACAAAGTGACTTAAGTATTGCAATGCTGAGCATTGTAGTGCTTCACTTTTAGGCATCTTGCTACCCAGTGAAAACCACAGCCCCAAGTTAGGCACCTAGGCCCTATACAATGCATAGGGAGAGTTTGGCACCTAAGATTGGGACCCACAAAAGCCAGCATGCTGCACGGGGAGCCACCTAAGCTAGTCAATCAGAAATGCTGAGGAGATGGATATAACATAAGTTCTGCCCCTCTCAGGGAGTTAGATGCCTAAATTCTGGGATTCTCAGCCATGAACTCTCTGCTGGAGTTAGGTGTCTAAACCATGTTTTGCAAGAAATGCCAAGGAGGCATGCAGGTGAGGAAAAAGGCCTCCCTTATATATTTTAGCACTCATCCAGGACACTGGAGACTTTGGTTGAATTCTCCTCTCTGTTAGGTGTGGAGAAGGAAGTTTGAATGCAGGTCTCTCATCAATCAGGGGAGTACTCCAACCACTGGGCCACAGAGTCATTCCTACTCTCTCGTTGGCCCAATGCATATTTAATTATTCATACACATTGGAACAGCTTCAATAGGAGAGACTGAGAGATCTGCAGACCAGAATATCTCATAATCAGCTAGTCAGGACCCTCCCTTGACAGGTGGGGAAAAAAGTTCAAATCCCTGCTCCACATCAGACAAAGGGGGGCACTGAACCCTAGTCTTCCACATTCCAGATGAGTGCTCTAGCCACACGCTAAAGGCTGTGATGGAGGAGTCCTCCTCATACTCCCTCTGCCCCGGGGCTATTTTGTGTGAAAATGCCTGTTGGATCAGGTGAAATAGGCAGAGGAATGCCTAGTCTGAGGATCTTGCCTAGTCTGAGGATCTGTCCTTAGGCATAAAATAGGTGCCCAGGAGTCTTAAAATGAGCTGGCTGTGTGCATCCTCACTGGCAGAAACATACTGTATGTAACCGTGGAAACTCAGGCACCTAGGGATTTTAGGCACCTACAGGGTTAGGTGGCAGCTGAGCAGGGTTTGACACTTTTTTTTAATTTTAAACCATTTTATTATTTCCTCTTCTTTGCTTCTAGCTGCAATGATTAAAATATATTGTATATTTATGTTTCACTTTTCCTTTATTTACCGTAAGTGATTTAACTTTCCACACACCATGGTCTTCCCTCAGACACTGAAGAGCAGCGGTGGCAAGAGAAATTTTGTTTTTTCTGCTCTCTCATGTAATTTAACTACCTGATAAGTAACTAATTGTGCTTTGATGCCTGGCTGTGGGAGCGACATAGGACCTGCTCTTTTCCGCAGCATCACAACAGAAATAATTTGTTAAACAATCATTGTCTAATTCTTTACTGTAACAAAGTAAAATATTTACCAGTACATGTGAGCCAATTTACATTTCTTAAATACCTAAAATACTTACTGATTTCATTGGCATGTCGCTTTAGGAGTTTAGGGTATAGAAGGAATTCAGGATCATTCCCCAATTCAGGATCCAAACTATCTTTAACAATTTAAAAATTAATCCATCCAAATTAAGAGCATGAGAACGGCCATACTGGGTCAGACCAAAGGTCCATCTAGCCCAGTATCCTGTCTTCCGACTGTCACCAATTCCAGGTGCCCCAGAGAGAATGAACAGAATAGACAATCATCAAGTGATCCATCCCCGGTCACCCATTCCCAGCTTCTGGCAATTGACTCTTCAGTGTGTTAAGTATCTCTTTAGAATGCTTAGTTCAATCTTTATGAGAAAGGTACAGACTATGATCTGGGAATATTTATATTTGGAAAAATTGAAGGTTAGCTCAAGAAGTCGCAACAAGAACACTTTCTTGATTGTTTTACTTGTGAACTTTTCTGTATAGCAGTAACATACTATGTGGCATTTTGATTTGTGTCCAGAACTTGAGATAGCCATGGCCAGCAAAAGCTACAATTGTTATAGAAATTTCTCAGTTTCTGTTTATTGCTGCATTTCTCTTTGCTCTACCAAACATTGTACCTGAAAGTCTGAGATTGCAGAAACTACCAATGACTTTGCTGTTTGCTCAAAGTTCAGAGACTCTTGCAACTCTCTGTGTACTGTGGTACGAAACACATTAAGTGTCTTTTTAAGCCAGGAATACAAGTCTCAGTTTAGGGTTAGCCCAGAGGATCCATTTCATGCTTACCTTATCTGTGTGTTTTTAAATGAGCATGGAAAGAATTTGCTATTGTACAATGTTCCTGATAATACTGACTAATTAGCAATGGTGGACTTTAGCTGTTTTATTGATAGTTGCTTGCTTAGCAAGACAAACAGATTTATTATCTGTAGGAAAATATGTCAAATGCAGGAGGACCCTTGCTTTAGTTTTGTTTTATTTTATTTTTTTTTAAAACCTTCCTTTAGACCAACATCATTGGCATAATTCTTAAAATCTGTTTGTAAATATCCCAGTTTATTTAAAAATTAGACTAACTGTTAACATATTCTACAATTACATTTTATTTTCTTCCTGTTCATTGAAATGATGTAAATGTTTCCTTCTCTGGGTCATTTACATTTTCCAGGATACTTATGACCACATATCTTAGCTTCTGAAAAAAATATGGACAGCACACCAAAAAATAGTAGTATAAAACTTACCAACTCTTTAGAAGAGTTTCTTGTGACAGAAGAGATCAGAGAACATTTCCAGAAATTACAATATACAAATTAAATCTAGGTAAATATTTGTAAATACACAATTGAGTTAGTGAGACAAGGGTGGGTGAGGTAATATCTTTTATGGGACCAACTTCTGTTGGTGAGAGAGACAAGCTTTCAAGCTTACACAGAGCTCTTCAGAAAAGATTATCTCATCCACCTTGTCTCTCTAATATCCTGGGACCGACATGGCTACAACGACACTGCAAACAATAATTGAGTTAGTGTTATTTCAATGGTTTGAACAAAACTACTTAAGTACATATATAGTCTTATATGAATGCCTAAGGCAAGTTAATAAACATGCATAATACTACTAACCTTAGTATACTTAATTTTCAGATCACTGAGTGGTGCAGGCAGAGCTGGAGCAGAATTGCTATCTGGGATTTGTTTTTTCGTATTTTCAGTTGACATGTTTAGTTAGTTCCTGAAACACAGGTGAAATGAGGAATCAGAGAAGCTGAGTGATTTTGTCCTGACTGAGCATTTAGCTTCATTTGTACTATTTTATCTGAACTGGCTATGGTATATTTGCATACAAGTCTATGATTGGATGAAAGATTTCACTGCAAAAAGAAAATGACACTACTTATTTCTAACACCAAGGGCAGCAGTGTTTTCACTTAGGTTGAAATCTGTATGATACAAATTCTTCAGAAATAAACTGTATTGAAAGACATTATGAAAGTTTGCAAATATTAGAGCATTTCTTGTTCTTACCTGCAAAATATCTTTCTTAGATCAGGCAGGTCCAGAAATTCGAACCTGGGCTCTTCAGTTTGGAGGTAGAGACAAATATGTTAGTTCGGGGTGCAGGCAAAGCCTTTCCCACTAGAGAGCCAGGCAGAATAACTTACAGAGCTGTAAAGTACTCAATTGTGATTTTAATACACTTGGAACAAATCATCATTCCTGTTGATAACATTTATTGTTGTAGAACATGTGGGATGAAGACAAATGTATTAATATAAGGTCCTCATACCCTTACCAAAACCAAGTAATTTAAGGGAGGGACAAAATGATGGACCTGCCTGATCAAAGAAAGAAAATTTGCAGATAAAAACAAAAAATTGCCTATTCTTTTTCTGAGGCAGCTCCACAGATTGTAAGTAGCATTTTTTTCAGCAGTGCCCGCTAGAAAGGGTATCTGAATTTATTAAAATAACAATGTGTAATTCATTATGAAAAGTGGACTGCTGGAGTACTATTGCATCCAGTGCCCCTCTGCTGAAGAAGGTGCCCACTGATGCTTGTATATGTTTAGTTTCTATTACTTAGTGTGGAGCAAAGGTGTTTACTCCACACATCTCTTCATAGAAAGCATGAAACTTCTGTGCCCATGAGGTTGCCATCAGTCTTGAAGAATGAGCATTGAGTTTTTGTGGAGACACTTTTCTAAGCTTCCGATATGCCTCCTGGGCCTGATCCAAAGCATACTGAAGTCAATGGAAAGTCTAATTGATTTCAACAAGCTGTGGATCAGGCCTCATCTGAGCTGTCTTGCAATGGAGAATGTAGAGGCTTTGTTGCCTCTCACTGATGGATGATACAGGCCATATAATTAAGCTGATCTTCTGATCCATTTGGTTCTTTCTGTATCTATCTTAGCAGCCCTCCTGACTTCTAATATGTGCCACAATTTCTCCACATTCAAGATCTATAAGGGAAAGATTAGCCATTAAGAAGCACTGTACACTAGTTTGCGTTGAAGCCCTGGTATATGCAATCTGTTTCCCTTTATAGTGTCTCTTCATGTCTTGATATGCACTTGAATTAGAGACACTTCAGGCCTTTTACTGCTTGCTACCACTTTCATTTGGGAAGCATGGTTTTCACTACCATTTTCACTTGGGAAGCATGGTTTTCAATAGCACAAATATTGACTTTGCAAAGTCAAGTCCATACTTTGCAATAATTTTGCTGTGATTTGGTTATCAGTTTTCCTAAAAATAATTCAGTCTCTAGTTAGCCAATCTGTTAAGTGTTCAAATTCACATGATTTAGCTTTATCACTCAGGTCTGCAACATAATGAATAATGGCCTCATTTGTTTTTTATGAAGAAATGTGCCTTTTCCAAATGACATTTTCCTGAATCACATTCTCATTTTCATGTATCACAGTATTCTTGAAATTTTTGAGTTAAAATAAGATACCCTGAAAACAATGGCACATATCCCACCTCCCTATATATTATGAGAGTGCAAAATCTCATCAGATATTATTTAGAGATCCTGGAAAGACTCCGGAAATCCTTGCTTCCTTTTCCATGCTATTCATTCTCTTTCCCACACACAGTTTACTCTACCTTCCCAACTATTCCGTGACCAGATGCAAGGAATTGGTTTTTTTTCTTTCAATCTCGGATGGACTTAAGCTACCTTCACTACAAGAAGTGCACTGACTCCTTCCTTCCCCTCATCCTTGGACCTTTTTGACAAAGTGCAGTCCATTAAAAAGCTTACCTGCTATCTTGATCCTCGAGTTTCTCATATTATCTGATCCTGTCTGCTGAAGCTTTTTGCCTTACATTACTATTATTGTCAATAATACCTTTACTTTTCCCAACTTTTTACTTTCTATGACTGCCTGCCTCTTTAAAATTTCTCCTTTCTACCTGAAATTCTAACTGTAGCCCTTTCTCAACAAAATACCTGATTAGGTAGATTTCTGTGAGCTATCTAGTCACCTATCAATCAGCAACATCCTTGACCATTTTCAACCTGGGGTTCACTCAGGCCTTAGTAGAGAAATTGCCTCTTTTCGTGCTCTCCTCCTGCTTCTTTTCACCATAATCAATTCTTTCCCCCTCCTCATTCTTTATTAAATCTGTGAAGCCTTTGACACAGCAGACCACAACGTCATTCTGGACAGGCAAATCTCATCACATACACATTTGTCAAAAGGTTCTTTCCTTGTATCAGGTGACGATTCCTTCTGTGTGGAAAGATTGCTCTTCGATACCAATGCGCAATTTTCAATCCTTAACCAATTGCTCTTTTCTATCTATCTTCTCCATCTCAATCATCATCTTATCTTTACCTTAAACCTCAATTAAAATATAACATCTGGACATATTGTTTTACATCGTTAGTGACTCTGATGGAGCAGTCAAGTAAACTTGAAAGTTCATGACAACTTTCTTCTGCAAAATATTTTGAAGATCTAATCTCAAATCTAATTCTATCTCCCTTCTTGATTCAGACATCCAATCTCCCCTCCCGGTCTGTATCTTTGGCGTTTTCCTGGGATCTCACCCATACCTCCCAGGTATGGAAATCTTCCTCTTCCTATCAGAACAGTATTGCCCATGTGCCTCTCTACTTCATCTTACACTGTTATCTCACCACTGCTGGTGTGAGAGGCAGATCCTCAACTTACAAGAGATTTCCTGTAACTAGATTCTCCATCTATTTTCAAATGCTATCTGATAGTACAACTTTTCTCCCTGGCCTAAACCCATTGATTTCTTTTTTCTTCCAGTGCTATCTTTAAAAAAAAAAACCTTTTCAATTGTGTTATAAAACTTGTTAATGTGTTTTGGGATGCTGTTTATGTGCAAGAAGCTGTACAACATCAATTGTATTGTAATGCATTACATTGGTTTCTTCAAAAAGTTTAAAAACAAGAAAAACAAAACAAACAGAGAGCCACCAACAGGGCATTTCAGAGCATCCAGTTACATACCTCAGGTTTAGTAACATTGGGAGATATCACCAAGGTTGTAAGCACTCGGTCTTTAGTTATATGTATTGCAACACAAGCTTGGCATTGAGCTGTTTGCCAACAGCCTCATGCCTCACAGAATCATCAATAAAAATTAGTCACTTGATATATCTCATTGCATAACAAGCAGGACAGAGTTTGATGTCAAGTTTTTTAGTAAACATGCATTGTCATTTTCTACTGATGCAATTACTGTGCTGTGGGTGTAAACTGGAATAAACCTGTCACCAACTAAGATTAAGGGCCCTACTTGGGTTTTTTTATGTTGGTTTCCTTCAGTGCTCCTCAGAGGTTACATATAATTTGGAAGCTATATAATCTACATAGTATTTCCCCTTCAGTTATCAATAATACAGAAGCATGAGCCTTCCTACTATTTCATAAATGGAGAAAAAGAAATACCCATTCTGAACCTTTCATGGAAGTAGACATGAATTCCACATTTTTGAGAATATATTCAAATTCAAGTTCTTTGTTCTTGTCTGACTCTCTCCAGTCCCATCCATTCAAGTTGCCAAAACTTTCCTCCAACCCAAACACCTCCATCCTGATCCCTTCCAAGCTTTCTCCTCCCACCCTGGGTAAAATGTTCCAGAAAAACTACTTCTAGCAGCCAAAATCCTCTTGCTTCTATCTCCCTCATCCTTGACAATCTTGGATCAACTAGAAATAGGTCTTTCACAGCTGGCATTACATCTTTCCACAACTAAACCAAGTTTGTTCTACTATTGTATATGTCATTATTGAGTGAAATTTTATCTTCCAACTTATAAACTTACAAATTTTAAGGATCAAATTTTGAAACATTTTAAAAAAACCCATTTAAATCATATGACTCATTATTAACTAAACTTCTAAACTATCAAGCCATCCAAAGTCAGGTTTAGTTTATTCTGGATATCAAAATGTGATCAGATTACAAATGCACTTGAAAATGACAGTAGTATGTGAAGCACTTCAGTTCTGGTAATCTTATTCAAGGTGTATTCAAGGCAAAGATATAATCTCAAATGTGGATAATGTAGATCAGAAGATGAGTGTATTTTAGAAGATGGCATAAAGGGGGAAGTGAACATAAAGGACGTGGCCAGAAATTCATATTGTGAATCTGATACCTCTGAGGACAGTATGTAAAATACATATCTTATTTTATAGGGTTACATTACACCATTATCACAAATTTGGTTGTATGGAAAGGAGAAGTTCCCCCATGCTCCAAGTCTGGTACAAGAACATCTCACTCTTTGGGGTGTCCTGAGACACTGCATAATATCTAAATATTTTACTTTGCATTACCTCTGCCACCAGCTCAGAAAGGGGAATGCTTACATCATCAGCAAGTGCTCTTCCTCTCCTTTTCATAATGTGATCTTCACATGCTAATTATGAACAGCACCCTCTTATGGGAGTGGAGATTTTACAAAAAACAACAAACAAAGTGACAAAAATGTTCCTAGACAACTATCGTGTGTGTCTGTGTGTTCATTCTTTTTTGGTTTAATGCCCTCTACCAGGCCCTTTTGCTTCACAGCTTACACCAAATCATCTTTATGATGTTAAAATATACCTGGCGATGTATTTTCATTGTGATTTTTACTATTCTGTTTACCCCAACTGGCCTGAAATGATAAAAGAACAGAGGTACATCAGGTCTTTCTGGGTTGCTATCTACAAGGGATAGATGGCAGGACTGACTATTAAATTCTGAATGTGGTAGTTTCCATTTCTCTGGCAAATCTAAGTTGACACTATGATTGGGATACAAATCACCTTTATCCAAGCAACACATATCCTACACACAGTTGCCTTCTACATCTAAAAGGACTGGGTAGGCCATCTCATATACATCCCCTGTGATTAAGTAAAATGAGATAAATTACTACTACTACTACAAACTAAAGAGGGAAACTACTTTAAAAGGCAATTTTTATTGATACTTCATTCAAACTTTTCCACAGAGGGGAATAATCCTCATATAAAGTTTTGTCTTTAGTTGTAGGGATGACTATAATTCTGGACCATTGTCCAGTATTTATGATCCTGAGGAGGGTCAGAGGCAAGTGGGGAGGTCAGAAATGCCATAATCTCCCATTATTGGTCCTGATATTCAAATACCACATCATTACTAAACTTGAAGTACAAATAAATAACACCATATTTCAGGTCCATATGAACAGAGATAATGATCCACTATGCACCAAACTAAACCAAACCAACAACAAAATAAGAGGGACAAGAAGAATGAAGGAAGACAAAGGAAAATGACATATAAGACAATATCCATTTCATCATAGGGATATCACACTGCTCCCTTACGTAAGAACTCTCAGTAATTAGGACCATACTGAACGTTCTTATTTTCCAGAAACAGCACATTTCCAATACACTGATCCTTAAAAGATCATTGCTGGCATCAATCAAAAGGCACAGTAGCTCTGATCGTGGAGGGCCCTGCTTGCTTAAATACTTTATTTACTACGTAAGCCCTGCCTTTTTTAACTCTGTTTGTAAGGGACATAAATTGAAGGTTGCCTTTAACCAAGTATGTCACAACTCCAAAGATGACTTTTTTTTCTCAACCCTTAAAATAACTTAATAATTCTTAAAATAACAATTATTTTATATTTCTAAGTAACTTATTTTATGCCCCAAATAAAATTAATCATTTGTTACGCTACAAGGTGAAATACATCTGAAGATTAACTACTGGGCCAGAAATACCTCTCCCTAAACACACACGGCTTGATTTCATTCCATAGAAATCAATGGGAGCATCTATGAGTATAGGATCAGGCCAATTAAGTTCCTGAACATTATATTAATACTATGGCATTGGTGGAAAAATTGAAGGTGCCCTGGATTTGCCCCACTATATAAAGGAGGGATGGACAGGAGAGGAGTAAACTTCTTCACTGACTATTTAATCAGAGTTGTCTTTTCATAAGGAAGTTCAGGATTTCAGGAAGGATTTTTTTTTTTTTGGTTCATATATATACAACGTTGCATAAACATCACCAAATAAGGAAGAAAACCTGGCACCATATCCATGTCAAATATAAAGGAGAGTTATGTGCTAAAAGAGAAGATGAAGTTATATGAAGAGAAGGAGATGCCCTTTAAAAGAGTCAATGGGTTTTGGGAAAACCCAGATAGTCTCACTCTTAACATAAACTGGTTACAGCATTTCATTGCAGGAGTCAAGCTAGCATCCTTTACATGTGCACTCCAAATTATTATTTATATAGCACTTATAAGATGATCCATATTTCACTCAAAGTGCCCTAGATGTAAGACAACACAGGGTTTGGAGAGTAGGTGTTCCCCATCTTTAACTGTTGCAATTCAGATGTTCTGAGAATGCTCCAAATGACACATTTTTTGGCAGGTGTTGACCAGGTAAAAGCCCAGCTGAATGAATTCCTCTTGATCCTCACAATTATTACAAGTCTCCTAAAAAGTGTGATAAAGAAAAATATATATATTTGAAAGTTGTTGTTTCAAAAGGTGAATAGCCCTTTTACAATTTCTTTCAGCCTTTTTGTAACCCATCTCCGGGTCCACAAGATAAGCAGATTCAGTCACCAGTTTTATTAATAGGTTTGTATCATGTATGCTGAAGTTAGACAACAGATCAATATGCTGAAGCACACATTTAAATTATGAAAAATATTACCATTCAAAAAAAGTCTAAATAGTGTCCCACGAGACAAACGGAGACATTTCTTCAGAGTCTGGATGGCCAGGAGATAAAGGGAGACTTTCAGTGGTTCAGACCTATCCCATGTTGGTACTGACAGAAAGTTATGTTAATCTAGAGGAAGAGTTTTCAAATTGCGAAAGGGGTTTAGGAGCATCATTGAAAATCTAGGACATCTAATAAATGGCTATGCAAAATGAGTTAGTGGTCTTTATCCAGTTCCCAGAGGACAGGAATAAGCATCAGAAAACCATCATCGGGGCACTAATTTGCACCAATATTAGCAGTCTGAGCAGAGAAGCCAAAGACATGAAGGGACATGAAAAATGAATTACCCCTTTACCAACACCCGAGCCAATAAGAATTCACAATGGATTTGAAGTGAACATAAAAGGTCTATTAACAGTCATTTTAAGAGTTATGAATGCAGGCCAAAGTGGCCTGATTTGCAGAGGTGCTGAGCAGTTTCTTCTTCAACAGCAATTTTAGGTGCTCTACACTTCTGAAAATCAGCACACTTACTTAAGTGCATAAATATAAGTAGGGGAGTGGGCAGCTTTAGGTACCCAGGTTTGCAGTTTGTTCTCATTTTATTTATTCTACCTTTACTAGACAAAATGTAACAGCATATGAGGCAGTGTCACAAGAAATACTTCTTGACAACATCTCCATCATTAACAAGTCTAAGCAAATACTATAATACAGGCTACTTTCTGTTCTATTCATATAAAAGAATTTGCAGTAGTCATGGTTAATTTAATTTGTATTGCTATGTATGCATCACAATGAAGTGTGCAGGAAATAGGATAGGTGGAAAAGGCAAGGCTGAAACTTTTGGAGTACTGGTCACATTATATAACACCTTAATTGATTTCCAGCTAACTTACTCTGCAGGGTGCTGATGCCAATATTTTGTAGATATTAATCCTGCTGAAACCCTTCCAGAATCTAGTAATTTCACATCGAGCCTGTAAAGGTCCGGTGTGGGGGTTGGGCCCTCTCAGGGGCCGTCGGGAGCCAGGCCACCTCACTACACGGCCTGGATCGGTCTCTGCAAGGGGCTACCGCCCTCCATCAGGGCTAGGCAGCAACCCTGGTCCGGGCTCCGGTTCTCACTGCCGGAGCTGAGAATTACAAAGTCAGTTAAGCCCACGCGCTAGCTCAGGGCGGGCAACACACAAGGGTTCAGGGGGGCTCAGAACCTTCCTGAAGGCTGAGCACTCACACAGTTAGTAGCTAAGGCCCGGCCCTCAATTAGGGCGGGGCGGCACACAATAGTCCCGGGGGGCTCAGAACCTTCCTTCAGGCTGAGCAGTAACAGTCAGGAGTTAATGCCCGGCCCGCAATCAGGGCGGGGCAGCACACAATAGTCCCGGGGGGCTCAGAACCTTCCTTCAGGCTGAGCAGTAACAAAGTTAATAAGCCCAGGCCCTTAGTCCGGGCGGGGCAACAAACAAAAGTTCAGGGGCTCAGGGCCTTGTATTAGGAGCTGAGCACTGGCAAACTCAGGACGTCCCAAGCCTTTAGTCAGGGCGGGGCAACAAACAATAGTTCAGGGGACTCAGGTCCGTGGATCAGGAGCTGAGCACTGGCAAACTCAGGACGCCCCAAGCCCTTAGTCAGGGTGGGGCAACAAACAATAGTTCAGGGGACTCAGGTCCGTGGATCAGGAGCTGAGCACTGGCAAACTCAGGACGCCCCAAGCCCTTAGTCAGGGCGGGGCAACAAACAATAGTTCAATTGCGCTGCCGGAACGCTGGCTGGAGGGGGGAGCTGCCACCCGTAAGTGGGGTGGCAGGGGGGACACAGGCCCACCCACTCCACTGTGTCCCAGCCCGGGGCCCTAAGAGCGGCAGTCAGTCTGCCGCTGTGTCGGTGGGGTCCTGACCGCAACACACCGACATTGGCTCCTCTGTTGTAGCCAGACCGGGGTCAGCTACCCCCGGGCTACTTTCCATCTCCCCCTCCATTGGTACCTGCTCATCGCTGGGCTCGGCAGCGGGGTCCCACACCATGGGTTCCTCAGCTCGCAGAGGGTCGTCTGGGTCGGGCCGCTCCTCCGGTCTCGGGTCAGGGGGGCGCTCGGGCCCCTCCTCGAGATACCGAGCTCGGGGCAGGTTCGGCCACTCCACTTTGGGGTACCTTGCTCGGGGAAGGCTCGGCCAATCCGCTTCGGGGTACCTGGCTCTGGGGAGGTCCGGTCGGTCAGCGTCCGGGTATCTGGCTCTTGGGAGGCTCGGTCCGTCTGCGCCGGGATACCTGGCTCGGGGAAGGCTCGGTCTAGCCAGAGCTCGCACCGGCACGTCTGTCCTCTCCGGCCGCTGGGCTCCAACTGAGAGCTGGGGCGTGGCTTTTATACTTCCTGTCCCGCCCCTTAACTTCCGGGGGGCGGGAACAGGTGGCGGTGGCTCCGCCCACTTGGGTGCCTGTTCTGGCTCCTCTTTCTCAGGGGCCGTCGGGAGCCAGGCCCCCTCACTACAGAGCCTAACAGACAAAACAAGTGCGTCTTCTGCCATATTACCTGTTCTTGTTCCAAACCTGAGCCACTGCAGAAGAATACCATGTCGTCCATCTAGATCAACAAGCTTAGCCCTGCTGATATGACATTATTTTAGTTCTCCCAACTGTGTGCACAGTTTTAGAAGGTGAATCTCCCACTCCACTTCCTATATTCTATGTGCATTGGCAAGAACTATGTGCAAAGTTGTAACAAATACAGCAATAACTAGTCATTACAATTATTGCCATAAACCCTTAAAAATAGACACTTATGTATAGGAAAGGATACAATGGAGCCAAACACAGTGGAGGCTGGGGGGCTCCCAGCCTCCTATATACCATATTCTGAACATGAATGACAGAAAAAGTAATCTTCAGCTACAAGCCCAGGAAGGAAAAGGGGCTGCATGCACCTGAATGACCCTACAAATAGTCCAGGTGGCTGAAGAGAACCAGTCTGGAAGCTATCTTTGCCCAGTTAGTCATGACCCCCCAACACCTAAGCCCAACTGGGCTGATATGACATGACTGGACGGTCCATCAAGATCAGGCCCTTGGGGGCTGCCCCAGGAAACTGGTTTCCTGTTTAAGATTTAGGAATTGTTATATTTCTGTTGTAGATGTAATATTTTGTGATTACGATTTAATAATGCTAGGGTATTTCCCAGGGGGATACAAAAACCTGTCAGTGGTTAGCAGGTCCAAGAGAGAGGATTAACATTTCTTGAGTGCAGAGAGAGTCTTTGCTCATTACAAAGATTGACTTGGCATCCAGGCATATTTATGTAAAACCTAGCTGTGCTCAGCTGGAGCAAACTGCTTCATTAGAAGCATGTGCACCAGTCTAAGCAACCATGTGTTCTTATGACATTTATCCCTCTTTCTATTACCCTGACAATTACTATTTGTCTCCTTTGTTTTATCTAATTTTGATTGTATGTTGTTTGGGGCAGGGACCATGTCTTCTCTGTGCCTAGCAAAATTTGGGCACTAAATAATTATTTAGGGACAGCAATAACAATGCCAATAGTAATTAATGTAAGAAGAGAGAACTTTACAAGTCAATAAGGACCCAGGTCCAGCTTTTTAAGGTTATTTAGGTGCTGCTGCACTCAGCGTTGCAATACCTCACTGATTTAAGAGTTGAAATCTCATTTTCAAAAGGAATCTAGGCACCCCCTTTCACCCTTAACTCCTGCACTCCCCTTCTGTGCCCCTAACCCCTGCACTGTGCCCCCTGCCCCCTCTCATGTCCTCTAACCCCTGCATGCCCCTCTTGCACCCCAACCCCTTCCCCCCCTCTTGCGCCCATGTGGGGAAAGTAACTTGGATGCACAGAGCAGCTGGCATTGCGTCTTGCTCCCCAGCTCAAATGCTGCTCCTCCGCAGACCCCTAGGTTCTTTTTTGGGGGGGGGAGGGGGTAGCGAGAAGCAACATCAGGGCTTCCTGCATCCAGATCACTTTCCCGACCTGGGCTACATAAAGGGAGGGCAGGAGAGCAGAAGCTCCTGATGCCTCACAACAGAGCCCGGGTGGGGAAAGTGACCTGGATACAGGAAGCCCTGGTGTTGCTCCATGCTACCTCTCTCTCAAAACCCCTAGGGGGGTGCAGAGGAAAGTTGGGGTGGCGGAGAACAGTATATGTGCATCACCTTTTCGCCCCCACCCATGTTCCTCCACAGAGAGGAAGCAGGGAGAAATCTGGGTGCCCCCCCACGACCGCTTCCCTGCCAGCCAGGAGCAGTTTCTGACTCTACACCAGCAGTGCACACCTCTGTGCTGCAGCATGGCACCTCCTTGACCGTGGCACGCCTGGGCGGTCATCCAGGTGGCTCACCCCTAAGGCCGGCCCTGATCCCAATCAGGAGTGCAAGTATGAATCTTAAATTAGAGCCTGATCCTGCATACACTTACCACAAGGTATACATCATATAATCCCAAGTAACCCCATTTATTTCAATGGGATTTCTCACTCTCTGAAAAACTATGACTGATATTGAGTGTTTGCAGGGTCAAGCACACACAAATGAAAAGAAATCAGCAGATTTATAATTAATAATTAATACAACAAAAATCTGTGGCATTTACTCAAGCAAAATTATCTTTGCTGTCAATGGGATTACATCTTTTAATAGAACAGTATAAATGTCCTAGTTTCCTTTGGCTATCCTCTAGAATTAATAGAGAAATGGGTCCCTGTTATAAATGTCTAGATGGTTCAAGAAACTTATAGAAAATATGTTATAATTACAGGATAATAAATAGGGGATTATGTAATATAAATAAAATAGTATTCTCTATGAAACTTATTGAGGCAAATTCTATGCTGGTGTAACTCCATTGACTTCAGTGCACTCATGGCAGCCGAATTTGACCTTATAAAGATTTAGATTAATTTCTATAGAACACTATTGATTTCATCCTTATTATATTCTATAGGACCGTTGAATTATATAAGGAAGTTTTACTTGAAGAAAGAACTCATAATTTTTTTCCATTTTTCTACTGTTAAAAGAATTTAAGATATGTAATTCTGTTCATCTCCCAACTTGCTAGTAATGCTAGAGTAATAATTAGCTAAATGGTTCAAAGTTTTCTCAAATAATTGTGTCTGGATAAACAGATGGGTCTATGCCACAGGTTGCAGATAAATGACCTTAACCTGATCTCACACTGAAGTAAATCAGGAGTGACTCAGCAGAAGTCAGTGAAGTAAAAATGGTTTGCGTGAGACCAGGATCAAGGCCAAAGTTGTTAGTTATTAACCTGCATTGTTAGTAACAATTGCTGCCAAGTAGTTTTCAGCATTCCCTACATGAACATTTGTTTCAAAGCCAAGATTTAGACAGCCTCAATTGATTTTACATAATTGCTTTGTGTGCTTTATAAGCCTGTGTGTCTGTGGAAGATTATGTCCTTTATTATGGAAGTCTTGTGTGTAAAAATAACCCTTTCTCCTTTTTTTGAGAGTTTGAGGGAGTATTTAATAAATGTAGTACAGTTAGAAATTTTTGATAATATGGGATAGGTAATGGTGAGACATTTATTCTCCTACTTACCTTCACATTTAGCTTTTGATTATATACCCAAATGCATTTTCCAAGATAGACGGTACCCACTTTTTTATTATTACTAATGGCATTATTAGAGGTGAAAGTTCATCACGAGTATAAGTTGCAGTGCCATTTGTTTTCATTTGATTTACAGGATCTCAGAATCGGCAGATTAGAAATTTACATTACAAATCATGTACAGTTTGAGATCCAGTACTCACTTGCCACACAGTACAGGAGTAAACATGCAGGGCATGATTCTGATCTCACCTGCACTGCAGTAATTCAGGAGTAATCCTGCTGAACTGCATCGAGTTAAACTGTTGTAAAACCAGTGTGGGATCAGTATTAGACCTTTTGTCTATTCTTGAGTCTGGCCTCACTGCCATTATTCACACAAGTATTTCCATTGACTTCAGTAGGAACTACTAGCCTGAGTGAGGAATTACAGGATCAGGACCCCAATTTGTAAAATCTGAAGTGGAATGGGCAGGGTCAGGAAAATTCCATCTATGTCATAAGAATCTTTGTTATCAAAAATGATTGCCCATAGGGCTTTATCAGACAACATTTTCAGATTAATTTGCTGTGCAACTCAAAATATTATCCTAGACGTATAATGAAAGTAGGGCGTTTACAAAAGAAAAGAAAACATCAGTCCATTTACATTTTGTAAAACATTGCTGAGCATTTCATCGTGTCCAGAGCAGTTAATTAAAGATGGGCCTGAACCAAAACTGTGGATCTGAATACACTCAAACTTTGGATTTCGGATTTTGAATCCAAACCCAGATCTGAATCCAAATTTCACCACTGACTGCTAACTTTATCATGGACCAAATAAACCCCCCACACCTGGATTTTGAGAGGTACCCTATTTTAAGGTAATTAGTAGAATTTACATTATCCCGTTGTTCTGTAGTACACCTCTAATCCTCAAATTTAAATACAGTGTAACTGACTTCATTAATTAACCATCTGAAATACCTGTTTCTCATGTATTTGGTTGTTTTGTGATCACATGTATACTGTTTGCTGAACCAGTGATGTACAGGTTCCAAGTCATCTGCATCATTGATAAGCAAAAATTAATAAACAAAGTAGAACACTTTATTGTAGTTTTTGGAAATATAGTTTAATTTAGGTGCTAGTCCTGCTCTGCATGAAGTTAATCAGAGTTTTGCTATTGTCTTTAGTGGGAGTAGGTCAGTCTCATTTAATTAAATAAATATTTTTAAAAATTAATATATTTTGTGGCAAATAATATGAACGTACATTGAATGTATATTTGAGTCCAGTTCTAAAACTCAGTCAGGGAATGGCATTCCTATAACACCCACTTATACCCAGAAATAGAAAACAATCCTAAAGCAAAAATCAAACCTATCAATTAAAAATCTAGGAATTAATTTGCTAGTTTGTTGGAGAAATGCTGTTAGTCAGCAGAAGTATAAAGCAAACCCAATTACAGTACATAGTAAATCCTAGAGATAGCCAAGCCTGCATTAAAAACCCCAATGTGTTTGAATTTTCTGCATGTTGTATAGTGACACTATTAACTATATCATCCAAAATTAGGGTTAGCACAAAACAAATCCCTTTCCTGTTTAAAATTTTTTTTAATTGCAAGAATATTTCACAGATTCAGAATAGTAGCATCATCGAATGCAGCTGTGATTTCAGATTCATTTAATACATGTGTTTCATCTTACCATTAGGGAAGTAACCAGACAAAGAAAATAAAAAAAGCCCTTTCTCCAGGTATTGGCAATCATTGCCTTAGAAATGTGTATATTTTAACGAATATATTGGTCTAACAAAAGGTAATACATTATCTACCTAGTCCACTCATTCACAAGAACCAGTATGGTTACAGACATTTTCCAAATGTTAAGACAGCTGTTTATTTGCAACATAAATATTTTCTCCCCTTTACTTTTTATTTTTATAATTGTTTTTTTAAAATATATAATTGTTTTTTCGCTATAAAAATACATGGTTAAATAATGAGAGTATCTTTTAATCTCACACTGTATATTTCATTCTGTTCTATTTAAATTGTACATAATATTGGCTAGAATAATGCTCTGAAGCAAGTTTTGGTAACCAGTGGATTCAGGCCACTCATAATCTATATAATCAAGAATGTAAATTAAATCCTTTCATTGCCACGTGTGTGTAACATTATCTGGCTGGGCGCTGCCCAAATATCTTAAGAGGAGAAACAAACCCTGATCCTAAAACAAATCCTTTAAGAACTTAATATACTTCAAAAAGTTTGAAATGAAAAGAGATATATTTTTGTTTGATTATTAAATTTATCAGCTAACGAAGTAGTTAATGCCTACTTGTTTTCCATCATTGTACATGAGAGAGAATATGATGGCTGTACACTGGAAACATCAATGTTTCATTTAATATTTGGTTCATGTATCCCAAGAAAAATCAGTGTATGCTTATAAAGTTTCAGTGCATATGATTTTTTTTCTAAGTTCCTGACAACAGTATCTATTGTCGAATCCACACTCTCCTACTACTAACTTTATGGTTTGGGTGTGTGTGACAGACAATGTCATACTGTACGTATAATAACTATAGTTATACTAAACATAATGATAAAAAATATAAGAATTATACATTACCTGAATTATAACCCAAAGTCATAGCCCCTGCTAATGATGATAATAATAATAATCAAAAAGCAATTTACCTGCAGAATCAGCAAATTGTAGAGCAAACAGAGGCAAAAGTGAGTCAGAGGTTGTTACAGAGCGCTCTCCAGCAAACCAAGTTTCTCTTGATTCCCAACAATTTGGGAGACTTCCTGAAAACAAGTGGCATATAGTCTAGGTGATGCATCAGGGTAAAAAGTGATGATAAAGATTAAAGCTGCATGAACCTTCCATGCCATATCCAGCTTGGTGAACTCCCAGTAACTGCAGTGGGAATTTTGCAAGAGTAAGGTGAGCAGAATTTGGTCTTTCATAGCCAACCTGAAATTCAACCTAGATTTCCACTGGCTCATAAACCAATACCACACCAAGTTTCATACAAACATGGGAATGAGTTTTGCATGAAATTTTTTTCTTCCCATAGATGATGAGAAAGACTTCATTTCAAAACCAAGCTAGACATTGCAGATACAGCTGAGGTTCACTTTGAGTTTTGGGGTTGATTAATACCTGAAAATCCCAGGAAAATAGAAATGAAAAAGGTGGGAGGTTTATCAGGCTCCATGCAAACTGAAACTGCTGAGGCTAATAATGACAAAGAAGGGCTTGAGGCGATACGGAAGATATGCTACGTAGTGGACTGAAATATACTTTAGACTGAACATTGGTTGTATATGTCCCAAGCTATAAATAGAAACAAACAAAAATGTTAAAAACAGATTGCAATAGGCAATATGGGATTCTTACTTACTTTTAGCTCTGAATATTTGTCTATTATTATATTTAAGTATGATTCAGTATTAATGAACAGGATTAATCCTTCACCCACCTACTTCAATAAGAGCATAATCAGATCCTTTTATCTCCTTTATATCATTCAGTACACATATATCCATAACATCCAGGTTGTGCCAATAAAAGTAAAATATGCTAATATTTCCAAAACCAATTAAATCACTGTAAGGCTTAACATTTGTTGGGAGTTAGAAGACAACTATGAGCATATTTTACATATTTCTAAAATTATTTTCCTTGTTTTTTGTTCCAACCACACCATATCCATTGTTGGGTCTCTGCATCGGCTCCTAATCTCCTTTTGCATCACCTTCAAACTTCTTCCCCTCAACCATAAGGCCCTCAATAAATCTTCCCATGGCTATATGTTGTCTCATATCACTTCCCTGCTTATGACTTACTATCTGTAACCTGGCACACTGGGATGCATCCTATTTCCCCCCCAAGCAAGTAGCTCTGCACCTCCTGCGCAGTCTCCATTGGGACTGGAATATCATCCCTGATACCCGTTTTCCATTCTACTTTATTGTGCACCTTATAATCTCTCCACAAAACTCACTTCTTTAGGCACCCTTTCTTTGCTACCATCTCACTTGGCTTGCACCATCCACCAAGTCAAATATGTGTATTCATTTATTTTCAAACATGAAAAGTGAAGCTAACAAAATAGATTCACAACACTAAGCACATCTGACCTTACAATGTCACTCTCATAATCATTTTCCACTTTTCCACTCCACAATTTGTTATCCCTTACTGTGTAAAATCTCATCTCAGGAGCAGAAACCTCTCAATGTATGTATTTGTAAGGGGCTCTATCTACTTATGGTGCTGTAGAAATAATAACAATAATAATACTTTTACACAGATATGACTACATGATGCAGTTAATCACATACGGAAACCAAAATTCTCTGCACTGAATACTTTCTTCCCTCTATACAATTTGTTGTTAATTCATTAGGATTGTCAGTCCTACAGAATAGTATTAATGGAATACCATCACGTCTATGCAATAAGTAATGGAATTCCTTGCTGTTTCCTCCTACCCACTCAAGATTGTACTTAGTAAAACTACAAAATGTCCGTACTTTGAGAGAAAATTACAACATTCAAGTGCCATCATTTACAATGAAGAGGAAGAACAATTGTAAAACTAGGCGGTAATGTCATCTACCAGTAAAGTCATGCAAGCTCATACCAAGCTAGGGCAAGTTATTAAGATGCTGCTTTGCGACTAGGTAAATTTATAGCTGCATATAGTATTCATAGTTCAAGAGCATTCAATGTTTTGAGAATTGTATCATGTATTTTTGGTTCACCTAATGCAATTAAAAGTGTTTCATCAGAAACCACAGATTTTGGGTGGAAGGATAATCAACATAAGACCCTTTGAAAAGCAAAGTGTATGTGGTATTTAACAACATTAATCGTATGACTGACTCTGTAAATCAGTTTGTGATACCACATATAAAAGGACATTATATTAGATTGTGATACCACATACATGGATATTATATTAGATTGGATTGTAGTAAGTATATTGTGCATTTTCAGTGCAGCCATGGCTGTAAAAATAATTCATTTAAATGAAAGTCAATGATGCATCTTTGTTTTAAATATTTATTTGTGTATGGAGATAGAAGGATCGATCTTGCTCTCTTTGAAGTCAATGGGAGCTTTGTCCTTAACTTAGAGAATGAGAACCATAATAGTGAACTTAATGCAATAAAGTTTTAATAACAAGTTTCAAATTCATTTGGTCAAAGTAATACTCAATGCTGCATTTTATACTGAATTAAGAAGTAAAGTTAGTTGAATAATACACACATATGACTCATTCAGTGACATCTTATTTTTATGTATAATATCAAACTGTTTGACTTTCTGAGTTGTGGTTAGAACTAGGATAATAATAATTAAAATTATTCCCAGATATCTTGTTTGGAAAATGTTGTGAAATTCTTAAGTATCTGAGAAATATTTTAATAAATACATGTTAATTTCACAACATTTGCCAAATGCAATCTTTGTGAATAATTTTAATAATTTCCCCCTAATCTAACCACATATCAGAAAATCAAATAGTTTAATGTAGTATTTTCTCCAGTGTGAAAAGAAAAAAGTTTTCAGATCACTAAACTTTACTTAGTAATTTGAAACATATTAGTAATGGTAGCACGTGTTAAAAAACAGGAAAGACTAGATCCTCATGCCCAAGAATGGACTTAAATATTATCATAGTAATCGATTAAAGATACTTATTATGTTCTGAAATCTCATTTAGGTGTGTGCCTGGAGCTGGAGTGCCAGTGAGGAACTTCAGCATAAGCAATCCTGGTAGTAGGTGCTATGCCTTGTAGTAAGCATTCGTAGTAATGGGATCTTATGTTACATAACATATGTCTGTTTGGCGTTTTTTAATATGTGGTGGACCAACCTAAAGAAAGGAAAGTACATTGGCGAGTGGGGAAATCCATTATGGGCACAGAAACTCTTTGCTTTGTTGTCCTACAAATGAATTAATTATCAGATATCTGTCTGCACCATCAACATATAGTAGTCAAATTTCCCTTCGATAAAATACTTTATAGTGGTTTTTTCTTTACTGCATCTCCACTGTACCATTAGGGGGGAAAAACCAACCACACCACCCAGAACTCTCCTTTTCACTGAAGTATCATTAAAAAAATCTATTTATCTTTTTAAATAGAAAGTGATGAAAAAACTACCGGTAATCATCACATTATGTTAAAAGGGCTTAAAATTAGAAATAAGTCAGACCTGTTTAACACAGATTTCCCATAAAGAAGTCCTAAAAACTAAAATTTCATTAGGTATTGGTTTGTTTTAAGAAAGTAGCATGCATTGCAGAAGTTACTCACCATGTGATGTAATTGTTATTGTAAAATGTGGATATTAGCCTGAACTGCACACTTTGTCGGTACAGTGGAGCTACAATTGCCTAGGGTGTGGTTATCCCCCATACATGCACATACCTTGCAGCCAGTTTTTCAGTATTTTCAATCACTGTTTTTTTTGTTAGACCATGAAATACCATTTGTGTGCCCAAGTCTGTAATCCCCCTCCAGATATGAAGAAAACACCACTCAAATGCAAGGAGAAAACAGATTCAAAGATTAACAAAAGGCCTACTTCATGTTTAAAAGTGCATACCTAATGCTGTTTTCTAGGAAAATAAACTGGACTTGTGGGGAAATGGCAATAAAATGGACAATCAGGCCCTTTGTATTTAAACTTACAATTCTATTTTCCTCATTAAATCCTTGCCAAAGATAATAGGTTGCAAGATAAAACATACACTGCTGAAGATAAAACACTCCAAATCAGTGTAAAATATTCCAGTTTGTAGGAAATGGTTTATGGAAAAAATTGAATTTTCAAACCCCTTGTTAATAGTTGTTAATATTAAAAAGTTGGTGAAGTCATTAAGATCGCCAGCTATATCTCTGCCTTTTGAAGAAATCGACAAAGTGGTAAATACACTGTACATGCCTGAAGTAGCGCATAAAGTGGAATCTGTTATTTATTGTTGATGTACTACACAACTAACACAAAATATTCATTTTAGTTAAGAAATATGGTGTTACGACTTGAACATTGGACTCTGTTGTTACTGTGCTTTCAATACCTTTCCCCTGACTTCTTAGACTTGCAAAATTCTATGGGTGTTAACACTGTACATGTATGTTATTTTTTAACATTCAGGCTACACACACACACACACACACACACACAGTTAAGTAAAAGCAAAATAAATATTGTCTTCTACTCACTAATCGCTCTCTATTTTAGTTCTCCTATACTTAACTTGTAGCATAACACTAGGTACAAAAAATATAATTGTTTTGATCTTTATCTAATGTTACAGAAAAGAGCAATGTAAAGTCCACTGCAATACACTCATCAGCTTTAGGGTCATAGGGGGTAACCTACCAACACAACTGAATCATTTGAAGCAGCTTCTACTAGCAAATCTGTTTATCCACAGACATAGGGGTGTTGTTGTTGTTTTGGTACAAAGCAGTGTAAATAGGATAATGGAATGTGAAGGACAAATTATAAAGTACATGAGCTTTAAGTGTTTTAGGTTTTGCTGTTAGACAACACACAAAGCTGCCGATACTGTTGATTTTTCTGGTACACAAACAACCCATATATCTCTACTCAAATGCAAACATTATTCTGAAATTACTATAGCATATGTTTATTACAAATAAAAGGATCCTGCATTCTATATGTCTTCAACAATCCCAGACTCAGTTCAGCTGGAGTTGTAAGTGTGCAGAGAAACCAGAATCAGGCCTAAATTTTATAGTAGATAAATTACATAATCTTTTAGATTGTCATTTCTCTCTCTTAAATAACAACACTTTTCTACAGTAGCTCCACTTAACTGACTAGAAACAAACATTTGTGCTAGCTAATTATGTTCTAAAATTGTTCTCCTCCAACTGCAATGCTGTCTCTATACCCCTCCCTCAGTGGCTGTTGTTGGGAGCCAAGGATTCTGTATGTTATACTGCAGGGGTCGGCAACCTTTCAGAAGTGGTGTGCCGAGTCTTCATTTATTCACTCTAATTTAAGGTTTCGCGTGCCAGTAATACATTTTAACATTTTTAGAAGGTCTCTTTCTATAAGTCTATAATATATAACTAAACTATTGTTGTATATAAAGTAAATAAGGTTTTTAAAATGTTTAAGAAGCTTCATTTAAAATTAAATTAAAATGCAAAGCCCCCCAGACCAGTGGCCAGGACCCGTGCAGTGTGAGTGCCACTGAAAATCAGCTCACGTGCCGCCTTTGGCACACATGCCATAGGTTGCCTACCCCTGTTATACTGAGATGCATGCTATGCTTTGAATGGTACATTTTCAGGTGTCTTGCATGGCAGTCTGACATGGGCAAAGGCAATGAACAGTAATGGGACTTGTGGGTCTAATCTGCTGCACATGGTGCCAAATATCTACTCCAGTAAAAGTCAATGTTTTGGGGACCCACAGCATATTAGTCTTACACAACAAGTATAGTCCATAAAGAACAACGTTACAAAAGGGGAAACCTTGATTGCTTTTCCAGAGATTTGGAGTTGGTAAATGGACATTAATATTTTAATACTTATTGTACTTTTTGAGTAAACTAACAAAGTATACATCCATATATCTGTATGTTATGGCTATTCTTACAAACTCTCTAGCATACTGACATTTCATTGAAATTGATAAGACATCAAATAGCAATAATATGAATACTTCTTAATCTTAACTACTCTGTTGTTTCTAATCTCCTTGAAATTTTTAAATTAAGCCAAAATGTTGTAATTTCT
The DNA here is from genome assembly GCF_011386835.1 of Chrysemys picta bellii. Classification (NCBI taxonomy): domain Eukaryota; kingdom Metazoa; phylum Chordata; order Testudines; family Emydidae; genus Chrysemys; species Chrysemys picta. Next base: position 96,406,432 of record NC_088796.1, read on the forward strand.
AACATTTCAATCAATTGCCTGTTTAAAAACATTTCACACTGTGATCTAAGACACTTATAGTAAGAAAAGAACAAATGGAAATACTAGAACATAATACCATCTGCCTAATATTGAGTCAAGAGCCATTACTTGAAGTATTTTCTTTTTAAAATATTTTATATAATTATTAATAGAAAATACTTCAAGCAATATATATAAAATCTTTTACACAGAAAAAGCATTTGAAGACTAACTTTGAATTACTGTATAAAGCACAAAAACATTGGGTAAATTTAAGGGGCAAATTCTGCTCTCTTCAATAAGGTGAGCACACTTTGGCCCTAAATTAATTTTTGTAAGAAAACATGATTTTATTTGAAAATCTAGTGAAAGCAAATTTACTACAGTATATCCCTGTCTGAAGCCAACTGCATTCTGCTTAGCCTGAAATCTTTCAGAAAAAGCAAACGTCCAGGAAAGCCTTTCAAAAGAAATACCAGATTCCCCTATTTTTAATGCCTTTCTTTGGTCTGATTATGAAGCTTGTACTTTGTTCCTCATTACAAATTCCCTTTCTTCCTCTTCATTCTGGTGCTCTGTCTCATTCAAAAATCATGTTTGGGCGGGGGAAAGCAGAATATTTTCCCTAAACAATTAAGGTCTCTTTCTCCTTTTCTCAGCAAAGGTCCCTGATTTTTCAGTCTGTGTCCTGCATATCATATGTCAAAGATTATTGACATGTTTTTAAATTTCAAAGATACTTGCATCTGCATTAAGCATTTTAATACTTCACAAATAAATTTTAACACTAATTACAATCTTAATTTTGCACACCTTCACACAAAGCTGTCAGTTTTATTTAACCATTGCTACAAACTTAAATATTGGTAGCTCATATAATATGGCATAACATTGCTTTGAGGGCTAAAGCATTATAAATATTCCTCTTTGTATGTGTACTATTATGCTTTTCTTCTTGGAACATGCATCTTATTGAATTCAAAATGTACCATACTCAGACAATCAATAGTCCAAGGCCTTACCTTTACAACCAAAGCTTGATTTCCCAGATCTGCTAAACTTCACTTCCACAGCACACTCTGCCCTCAGGTCTGTGATCAACACTACAGTCACAGCACCAGGCATGACCTCTATATATACACAAAGCAGTAATAGCAACAAGTGAATACTTAGATTCTTACTTCAATCCCACATTTATCAAGTGATATTACTCATAGAAAGAGATCCTTCAAACAAACACTTAATCTGCACTGAATTGGGAGGGATCTTGATGATACACTTGGGAGAAAAAGCAGCTTATTATACAACAGAGCAGATGAAAATACCCATAGCTATTGCACGTACCACTCATTCTGTTAACCATGTAATATACATTGTCATTTTGACGTGTAGACCATTTCTCTTCCTCCATCACCTCCACGTCAATCCAATTCACTCATTCTTGCCTATGATGAAATGGAAAAAAAGGAAACATGGAAAGATTGTTATCCTAGATCTGCATTTGTGGGACATTTTAAAGCCAGTTAGATTAACCATTGGGAAGATGTTAGCCTTGATAAGAGAAGCCCCACTGGCTTTCTGTCTCCCATAGACAATGAAATCACATAGTTGTGTCTGTGCCTCTCTGTTTGGATTGTTCTATTTTAACACATAACAGATTGAGGGCTGCCTTCTCTTCCTAATTAACTCAAGTTAAACTAATGAGAGAGAGGGGGTAGGGGGAAGCTTGGAAGAGAAGAGAGATCATGAGTTGGAAGGGATTGAATTACAATTTAAAGGGGACGGAGAAAGGGGAAAAAAAGATTGATACAGTTAGGCTGCATTCTTGGGGGTGGGATGGTTGCATGGTTTCCAAGAAAAGACAATGACATTCTGTAAAATTACTAAATAAATATAACAAATCCAATGTTGTGTTAGATTCCTGCTTCTTGTTAGGAAGTATTTCAGCACCACAGGGGAACAGCTCAGATTCCAAAATCTGATATCTCATCAGCAGCTGTTCCTACCTTGCACCCACCTCTAAAAAATATATGATTTATTGCCACAGTTATTTTTGCCAACCAAAATACTACTTTTAGTTGCTAAATGTTCATGGAAGGAAGTGGTATCTGACCGTTTTTTATTTTTTTTTTTAAACTTCTTCTAAACTGCCAGCAAAATGGCAGGTTTTGTATTATTCTAACCAAAAATTAAATGCACCTTTCCTTATGATACCAGTTAAAAATATACAACATAACAAAAAGTCAGGATGGAAGGATCTAATTGCAGTGCTCACACACAATGCATTTTAAGATGTAAGTGGGCATAATTTATGGCTTACAAAAGCGTGTGTATACGTGTATGTGTACGCACACATTTGTGGAAAAGAAAGAGAACTCTTAATCTTCAACTTTCATTCCTATAATTACATCTCTATGCATTGATAGTTTTGTATAAGATATAAAACAGTTATATGAAAGCATATATTTTTGATGCCACTTCTTTGGAAGACTTTCTAGGTCTAGGCATGAATTTAAGCTTCTGGTGACCTTAAACATAAATACAGTATCCCTGATTCTAATCTCAGTTATACCAGTTCTACACTGCTGTTACTTCATTGACTAGGGGCACTACTCCTGATTTATACTGGTGTGAGACAAGAATCAGGACCAATATGTGTGTGTGTACATGTGTGTGCAGTGGGTGTTAACAGGAACATGTTCCGTGTCCAGCCTCTACTTCAGTGGAGGCATCAAATTAACTAACACACTTTTCTGGCTGGGCCTTCTGGTATCTCCTTTCTCTTCTGTCCAGTGCCAGAAATGCAAGCCTCATGGCAAGCAGAAGAGGAGCCAGTAAATGTTTCTATTGTAGTTGTAACACAGGCAATACCATATACCAGAGAGGAGAGCTTCCCCCTTAACATGCACCACAGACAGACTGGTTAAAGGAAAAATCAGACAGAGTGAGAAGATGTTCAGACTGGGGAAGCAGAGGCTGAGGAAAGACAGGGAGTGTCAAGCCAAGAAAGGGGGAATAAGAGGGCTGGGTGACAAGAGGGCCATGTCAAGCTTGGAAAGGAGGGGTAACGGTGCAGGAAGAACTGTCAGGCTACTAACGAGAGTGTGGTGAAGACGGTTTCAGGGTGGAGAGGGTAAAGAAGGGCAGGTGAGAAGGGAGAGTTAAGCTGTAAAAGGGTGAGGTAAAAAGTAGTGTAAGGCTGAATAAGGGAAGAAGGGGAAGGGGATTCAAGGCACCAGGTCAAGCTCAGAAAGTGGGGGGAAATATTGCAAAGCAATCATTCAGAGGGACAGGAGAGGGGTCAAAGCTGAGCCGTTGGAAAGGGGCTCGGTAAGCAGAGGGAGGAGTTTCAGTAGGAGGTGGAGTGTGGAGGGGTGAGTTGTCAGGGCAGAAAAGGGGAGAAAGGGAGGGTAGACGAGGAAAGATTTGTCAGGATGGGTATGAGGCTGGGGCAAAGGGAAGGCCAGATTTGGGGTTCCTCTGCTTTCAAGTCATTATCAACTTGAAAGTAGGAGTTCTTGTCCGAAGCTCTGTTGTCTGTGTCTGTGTGTCTGCCTCTCTGTCGTGGCTCTGATTGGGGTTAATAAAAGCACTGGCTGGTTTAGCAAAAGCCGAGGGGATGTGACAGGTAACTGAGAAGGAAATCGCCATCTGCCTTTGGCTCACTGTGGTTATTTGTGTCTAACGAGGCCAGCTCGTCGCCAGCCTCTTTGCAGATGAAATGAAGCGATGGGCTGAAGCAGGGCAAAGGAGGCGCCGTGTCCTGACAGGCTGAGGTGTGACCTGATGAATCCTAACCATCCCGGACATCTTCAGAAGAGCAAGTGGAAAGACGGGAGGGGGCGGAGGGGTGCAAAACCAGAGACCAGACTTTGGGTAGGGGAGAAGGGGTCGGGGAAGGAAAAGGGAAAGTGAGATTATAGATCACCTCCTTTCAGATTTAATACAAAGCACACTACACCACAGCCACTGCCTCTGGGATCTGGAACTTCCCAAGAGGAAATATTTTGCTGAAGATACTGTAATCATTCTCCCTTCATGTAGTTAAAAATATCACTGGATAGATGTCTCTCATCCAGGTACAATTTTCAACAGGTTTTTTTGCATGCAGTATTGTGAAGGAAAACAAAGGTTTTCTTTCTAACTGGGCTCAATAAATCTGCCCTCAAAGACATGCCTGGGAGGACATACAGCTTGATTTTCAGATCCTGTAAGTACACGCTGGTGTGCATGTGTATATCTGTAACTATGTACTTACTTTGCACATCCAGAGGTGTGTGCTGCTAATTAGTAAGTGCAAATACTCATTGCACACACATGGAAACATCTTTACATCTGAACACATCTGTAGTCATCAGCATTTAAACATTCACAGAAACTGTGTTTGAGTTAAAATACACACAATTAATAAGGCTGCTTGTTTGACATGGCAAAGAGAGAAAGAGAGAACTAATAATTTTAGTTTAAAACATGAAAGTTGTTGGCACAGAATATTTTAATTATTATTATATTATTAAATTATTCTCCACTTGAAAAGTGCTAAATAGCTGCCATTAATAATTTAAAAGCAAATAAGGCTAGCCTAGTTAGATCTGATAAAGCATGTTATACATTCCTAAATTACAGCTACATTAGAGATCTCCTATCATTGTTAAACAAACCTGTATAGCCAAAAAAAAAAAAAAAAAAGTGTGACAAACACTACGGTCCTGATTCTCCACTGCCATGTATCTTATGTGGCCATTTTCATGTGTGGAAAAGGGGTATAAAATGCTACCATTCTGATTTGGTTTTACACTCCTTTTACATTAACTTTTCACAGGTGTAAAAAACTAAACAAATACAGGGCTGTGTATATTCAGGCCCCAGGATTTTTCTGTGAAAACTCCTAATTGTCACTGGTTTGGTACAGAAATCATGGCCAGGACAAGTATACAGCTTTAGGGCCTGATCCCAATGCTCACTAAAATCAATGGGAGTCAGTGGTCATTGGTTAGTTTCGTTCTGGGCTGAACCAAACTTTTTCACCACTTTCTTGTACCAAGAAATTTAGAACACTGTGCAGCAATCATAGGACTGGCAGGGACCTCGAGAGGTCATCCTGCACTCATGGCAAGGCCTAAGTATTATCTAGGCCATGTTATACCAACATTCTTATTCTCCATATATGCAAACATATTAAAAATACATTCTCAGTTACTGATAATTATCCAAGACACTCAGTGATTTTTTAGGCAAGACAGACACTGGCCTCCACATTTGCCAATGTAAATAACAGAGGTCTAGTTGAGGCAGGATTGTTGGCACTTTCATTGTTTTCCCCCCACAAGAAAAAGGTTTCAAAAATTGATCAGGCTAGTTCCTACAGAAATGGGGGGGGGGAGGGGGAGAGATCAGGCCTGAGCCCTTTGGAAAAACCATCCTGTAATATTGTGACTTTATAGCCAGGAAATGACTCTCTTAAAATATGAGGGGAAAATGCACAAAATAAATGTTACAGCATTGTATTTGATAGTTCTGGATTATGAAAATGAACTAAAGTTAACCGTATGATCATTGGCTGGAGTTATTTCTCACCTCACAGTCTCATTGCCCAACAGAGGATTGTTCACGTCAATGTTTAAATCTAAATATGTTTGAAAAAATGGGTGGAAAATCTTTCCCTTTTGCTAGTGAACTATTACCAAAATAAATAGGAAGGAAAGTTGTGTGTGTGTGTGTGTGTACGCGCATGCATGTGGATATGGTGTGGGGGTAAGAGAGAGGCTAGATTTATGAACCAAAATCTATAACATTTTTTCAATGAAAATTATGTTTTTCACAATGCATAATTTCTCACAGTTTTACTGAGCAAACTGGCCTTCCTACTGGGACATAAAAAACCTTATGTGAACGGATGTGTTCATGAAAAAAGGAAAACAAAATGGTGGACAAAAATGACTATTGCCCCACCATGACTACATTAGCGTAATGTGAGACCATTCTGTGCAAAATGTCAGGAGAGCTCTCACATGCTCCTATGTTCTATGTATATAGGATATCCTTGCAGTGTAGCTTACACCGATACAATAATCAGATATGCAACTATTTCATTTAGAGCTACATTGTCCTCCTGTTTTATTTAACTAAGTAGGGACATTTGTTCCTCAACCACCCCCTTGCTTGACCTATCAAGACCTGGGGTCTGGTTGGAGCGCAGCCCCTACTCTTAGGATATTCTCCTCTGTGAGAGGGGCAAAAATGGGTGAGCCCTGGGCTATGACCCCTCCCCCTTCTTGCTGGCCAGAGTAGACATACAAAGTAGCCTAGGCACAAAAGAGAGATTAAGAAGCTGTACCTTTGGAAAATGTTAAGTATATTCCAACCTCCCAACCCAAAACCAAACCAAACAAAACAACACAAGAAATGAAAAATGTTATTTTCCCCCCTAGATTTTCACTGAAAAACTGAAAACTAAGAACTTTTTGATTTTTGAAAACTGATTTTTTTTGTTTTTTCATCCAAACCCCAGAAACTTCAAAAACCATGCAAAAAAAATCTACAATTTTTTTCATTTTTTTAAAACAGTGATTTTTTTGCCAAAAGAAAAACTGTAAATGGAAAAAAATATGACCACCTCCATAAAATGCCTCCTGGGTTACTCCTGCATGGTGAAATTTATGTACAATCCAATGCTCATGGCTGTGCCTTTAGTCATGATCTTGTGCTAATGTAGACAGAATGAAGGGCCTGAGTCTCCTTTAATGTCAAACAACTTAAATCAAAATGAGGAGCAACTGCATTCACATTATATGGAATTACGCCAGCACGAGAACAGAATCCGATGCTAGCCACTTAGCAACAAATACATTTTGTTTAAAAGTTAAATACAATTTGCTTTGCTGTCACTTTCTCCATTTCTTTTAGCCTCCTATGACAAACAAATAAGTAGAGAACAGTTTGTTATGCTACAGCAAATTCCCATGCACACTCCTGGCTAGGGTGACCAGATATCCCGATTTTATAGGGATAGTCCCGATATTTGGGGCTTTTTCTTATGTAGGCTCCTATTACCCCTCACCCCTGTCCCGATTTTTCACACTTGTTGTCTGGTTACCCTACTCCTGGCATTCACCTCTCTCCTGCAAAACAGGAGGAGTTTATAAGCTCTCAGACTGTAATTATCACTGTTCAAGCAAGAAGCCTGTTTCTTGAAAAGAAGTTAAGTGACAGTGTCAAGCCATTAATAATCTTTCCCATGTATAAATTAGTCATATACTTATCAGACAGATCATAATTTAAGATGCAAGTTTTGCTTTCAAATGACAGTCTTTAACATTAAGCCTCTCAAGAAGCTATTATCTAAAAGACTAATCATAACAAAAAAAAATTCCATCTTGCAAGCCACTACTCTATACCTGAAGGCCCATGAATCTAGTGACTAATCAGCCACCAACTTTATACTGTATTTCACCCCATGCTGCAGAATTATGTTTGAGAAACTCAGCTTTCATTTAAATAACACGTTATTATCCCTTTTGATTGTGCAACATCCTTAAAACTGTAAACCAAGCGTACAGGATGGAGTGATGACTGCCCGAGGCTATGTCTACACTAGCACTTTTGTCAGTATAACTTATGTCGCTCAGGGGTGTGAAAAATACCCCTCTGAGCAACATAATTTACATGCACAGAAGTGCCGGTGTGGACAGCGCTATGTCAGCTATGTATGCTCTCCTGCCAACATACCTACTGCTGCTTGTTGGGGGTGGTTTAATTATGTCAATGGGAGAGCTCTCTCCTGTCGGCATAGAGCGGATACTCAGGAAATCTTACAGCAGCGTAGCTGCTTCTATACAGCGGCGTCGCTGTAAGGTCTCTAATGTAGACATGGTCTGAACCTGCAGAGAGCTAAAACAATCACAGTGAGATAGGTGAACTGCCCCACCTCATTTAGGGCCCCATGATTCTGTAGCTGTAGAAACTGGTATTTGTCCAAGATGACACAGAATACAATATTTTACCATAGAATTTTTTTATTTTGCTGCAGCCAGGCGACTGACATTTTGTTTTCTGGCTCCCTGACCTGGCAGAACCTGCCTGAGGCTACCTCTTCCTCTTCAGCTTTCCTCATAAGAGGGAATTAATTGGCACACAGGAGTTTTTTTGGTAGATGCCTGAACAACACTGAGAAGCCAACATCAAGGGCTGGGCCACCTGGTAAGTATAGCAAAAAAAAAAATTACTCCAAAATTACTGTTGAAAATAATTATTGATTAATTTTATGTCAATGAGGATTTCCAGCTATAAGCCACAATTGTGTGTGATTTGTGGGAAGGGGATAAGGGCATTTCCTGCTAACATCCTCACCGAATCCTGCCACAAAATGTAAAGGTTGTGCCATAGAGTACAAGGGCCTTGTCTATACCTTTCTTCTTCAAGCTTTGGGGCACAGAGGGCTGTGAAAAAGTTCTAAGCAGTTAGCACAGATTCGCGTCTGTTGCTTATCTCAGACCAGTTTTGCATTAGTGTAACTGCACTGAGTTCAAATCAAGATTTAGACCAGCGTTAGATCAAAATCAGGCCTGAAGAGTCAAAAATGGTGAAATGTTATACTCTTTTTTGGTGTTTGAATTGCACTCAGTTTAGTAATTTGCACATATTTTAATACCTTTTATATTCCTGGTATTTTTCAGGTTCCCCAGTTGTAACGTGTGAAAAATAAACATGATCTAAGATTATATTTACTAAACAAGATTTCCCTGTGGATGGTAATACAGTATGCAGTGGGGAAATTATTTTGATTTAATTAGGTTTGCTGACATATGGTGAAATAGTCACATTAATATCACTTTTTCACTCAGGTTTCAGAGTAGCAGCCGTGTTAGTCTGTATCCGCAAAAAGAACAGGAGTACTTGTGGCACCTTAGAGACTAACAAATTTATTAGAGCATAAGCTTTCGTGGACTACAGCCCACTTCTTAGGATCCACTCTTTCACTCAGTCATTTTCAGACCAGTGGAGGATGAAGGACCGTTTAGCACTTGTCCATCAATTTCCATCCTCATTCTTCTGAAGGTCTTGGAGCCAAAAGCTCACTAGAAGTAGCCAAATCAGGCTAGTGAGAGCATAGACAAGACCATCCTCTGAACCATGTGTCTGGCATGATTGTACCTATTATTTATGAAGGTTTGTTCATTTTGGTCACATATATGGCAGTGACAATGAAGCAAATGTCTCTATCTTTCAGATGAGCTGCTAAAATTGTATCTAGTGTTATAGCAGGAAATAACCTCACAAGATGAATCACATCCTGTCTTTCAGAGGATAAGTAGTTCATCTGAGTCTAAGCAAAACAATTAGAAATTAAGGTCCATTTGCTATGCAACTAGATGATATTACAAATATACAGTTGTTTCTGTACTGTTGATAGTCATTTTATGGTGACCTGTTCATGTTGCAAATCTTGTTGGTTATCTTATTACTTGGAACAAAAATCTTAAGCAAGCTGAAAAATAACTAGTTGCTTCTGCTACTCTTAAAGGGGAACCAGATAATGTGAATAACCAGAATAACACATTTTCCAGGTTAATTATAAGGCAAGATTTCATTAAACCAGAGAATATACACAAACTTAGAATTTTCTGTGAATCCCTCATGTATCTGATTTCAAGGAATAAATTAAGTTGAGGCTCTCCAGGATGATTCTAGTCAGCATACTGCTAAACTTGTTGCCAAGCAACAAATCTCTAACTCTAGTTTATAATTACATAGTACTGTAAAAAATGCTGCTTGAAAATTGTCCCCCAAAACAAAAAGGAACTGATGAGTCACTGTCAGCTGCTGGCAAATAACACAAGAGACAATCTAGCAGAAAGTGAGTTATTCTCAGTCACTGAACTGCTTCCTACAATGCATGTCCTCGCAGTTAAAAAGCCAGCTCCAGAAATTAGAGTCACAAAAGGATGTGTGGTTTATGAAATCCCAGGTATAGAAGAAATTCAAGATGAAAGTGTTGGAATGTACAGTTATTCAGATCACAGAGAGCTCTGGAGTGAACTGACCAGCTCTCAGGTGGATCACCCACCAGGGGACCCAGAACTGGATGATCAAGATGACCAAGGCCAAGTGTGCATGTGTGCTTGCACCTGGAAGTGTTCTATTTGATGGCATCATTTAGGTTTCCCCACATCTTTGGTTCCAGCATCTTGGTTTTTTAAAAAAAATCAGAATAGGAGCTGGTTGTGAGAGGCTCTGTTGTGACTTTTCATGATGAACTTGGCTGAAGTGAAGGTAGCCTGAACTATCTGTGAAAGAGATCTGTCACATGAAAGCCTGTTCTCTGCTTTTCCATATAATGAAGCTTGTTTCCTTCCAGGACTGCCTTTTTCATACTGGATTTATTTGAAGTTAACAGGGTCACTCAGAAGAAAAAAAACTGGCTATGAGAAGGGCCTAATGTTTTCTCCTGTTAATCACAGAAGATTGGATGGAATAGAACTGGAGTTTATCTTTTGCTGGGCAATCCCGTGTCAATGCATTTGCTGTTTGTTTATGTTTTCTGTTGCATGTGTGACCCTGCCCTGGTTGCAGTGGAACTAGGATTGTTCTTGGGATAAATGCTTTATTAAAAAAGCTTGGCTGGAGTTGGACTGCTCAAATCAGCTACTTTGCCTGATGAAGAAACCCCTGCATTGAAAGCTGTTTTACTGCTGCCAGGTAGGCAAATGAATTGAATTAATTTCTACTAATACTGAATAAGTCCAAAGGATTTATTAGGCATATCTACTCAGTAATGCAAGTTGAGTTATACTTAAATAGGTTGCTTTCTGTACTTAACTGTCATTGTAAATCATAAGACTTTTAAAATGATTGAAATGTGTCGTTTCATTGATAATTTGTACACTAACAGATGGAAATGTAATGATGCTGTGGGATATTTGGCATGTCATGACACTTATAAATGACTACTCAACTGATCTTTGTACTGAAACTCAGTTTTCTTTTAAGTGATATGAAATAAATACATTAACAGCTAGTTATTGAATTGTTAAAAAAGGTTATGTTACAGTCCTTGTTTTAATTTTAGAATCTCATTGAAGTTTATTTCTGAAAACATGTTATATCGTTAATATTATAGAAGCCAGTCTTGCACTTCTTATTGATAAAAAAACTTCCATTGATTAAAAACTGCTGGAGTTGACACTTAACTTGCACAGTTTCGTTCCATTAAATCTACTCAGTGTATGCAGAGAAGTGGGTTTGTGATAAATGTTATACTGCTAATTATTGTTTGTACAGTACACTGATCATGTAAAATGCTCTGGAAATGCTCATTATTAATCATGATATTATGTGTAACTCCTCCATCTGAACGAAGGACACCACACTGCTTTAGGGTCTGATTCTGATTAGAGTTGTGTGAATAACTGAATTTTAGGTTTGTTTGCCAAAATAAAATAAAAAATAGTTTCAGGTCAACCTGAAATGAACATTTTTCAAATAGTTCTGCAAATAATTTTTTTTTAATTGTTTTGGGTCAGTTTTGTTTAACCTAAAAAAGTTTCATTTAGTTTTAGACTTTTTTACATCTTTATTTTTTTTTAATGAAATTGAAGAAAAATTTGAAATGAAACATTTTGAATCAAAAACATCAAAATGTTTTATTTCAAAAGTGTCAAAATGAAATATTTCTTTTTTTTTCAGAATTTTTTGTGTTTGTTTTCAACTGGAACAATTTGGTGAATTTGTCATGAGCTTGGCAATGTTTCGGTTGACCCAAATCTGTTTTTTTTTTTCAGGAAAAAAAACTGTCCAAAATATTTTGCCCAGTTGTAATTTTCATCTCATTTACACCAGTACTTAGAAAATCAGTAGTAGCCCCACTAAAGTCAATGGAATCATACCACTTTATAGCTGATGTAAGTAAGATCAGAATCAAGAACTTAGGCTGTTAGGTAGTGAAAGCAGATATTGCTGGGAGTTTATACTATATTATTAAAATGCCACTGTGTAAAGATTGGAGTAAGATTTTCAAATCTAAAAGTTTCACTAGATTCTTGCCATGACTTGGGAAACATATTATATCCCAGTTTTGTTTTCAATAATACTTATGGGCCTCCACTGTTAAGAGGGGATTTGAAGCAAAGACCTAATCCCTCCCAGGTATAAATCACTATATATTTTACAAAGAATTATGATTAGTAATTGCAGCTCTTTTTCTTTAAGGGCTGCTTTTATTTCTTCTGAAAGTTTGAATTATTTTCCTATTAAGAAGAAAGCCAAAAAGCAAATATGATCCTTTTATTAAAATTCCTGATATACTAGCAGAACCTCAAGCTTTGCTTACTTTTTTTTTGCATTTAAAATTATTCCTCTAGTTATCTGCTGATGTATCTAAGAGAAGAAGATATGATGGAAGTAGTGGAAGACAGGAAGTTAACTATGGCCCTGATTCCCCTCTCAGGTCTAAATCTGGCATAAGTACACGGGTGTAAAATTGTTGAAAGTGAGAAGAGAATCAGTATCAGAATGATGATCTTTTACTGTGTGGTCCTGATCTGCGCTGGGATCTGAGCTGAGTTATACCTGATGATGAAAAAGCCAGATTACAATTCTGGATGTATGATGGACAATATTATTGATCAAGAGAAACCCTCTTGGCCTGTGTTGTCTGTGCCTCTGTTAGACTTCTATCTAGATTTTGTAAACTGTAAAGTGTTTGATTAGGATGTTTGCCATTACTTGCATTTATTCCTTTCTAATGGAAATGCTTTTAAAAGATCTGATGATTTTACAAGTGTTGCTCACTAAAGCAGCTATTCAAGCAGTCATGTTTAGAAATACTAAAATAAATTGGATATAAAAACACAAGAAACAATATTTACATGGGGCAGTCAATGTTTATAACCCATAATCACAAGCTCTCTCCGTCCCTTTTATAAACATTAACCAAACTGATAAGTCAGTTTAAAATTATATTGTGTAAATGTTATATTAATAATTTATTCCAAAAAAGTTGGGAAAAATCACTGAATAGATTACTTAATATACGGTTCAATAATTTATTATGGAATTAATATGGGACTAATCTTCAGCATAAGAATGGAAATTATACGTATAGCAAACATTTTTTAAGCAAGGTTTTCATGTTCCTGCTTTTATTGTTAGGAGATGGGAGAAATCTGGTAAAAAAAAAATCTTTTAAAAATATTTCAGAATTAATTTGTGATTAATAAAATGTGGTAAAAAATTTTAAGAAAAATATATCACGACTTCTTTTTCTGTCTGGTTTTCTTCTTGCTCACATCCTGCTAATGCAGCTGGAATCAGTTCCGGGAAATACTGTTTCTTTGGAAATTTAATAAATACCATAATTGTTATTAAGTTAATGAATGAACGGTTTGGGATTTATATTGCACTACTGGATTTATTCCTTTTTTATTCCTTCCCAACAATAGCACACTCATATAACTGTACATTTTTCAAATGTGATTGTTTCAGCAGGAAATATTTATTTCCAGCACACTGATTTTGAAACATACTCATTTCCAGTTTAATAATTATTTCCTTCTAGGCACATTGATTGTTTTTATCAAAAAATCAATGACAATTCTGTTCCCATAGTTGAAGCTGAATGTACAGGTTTGATCATGCATCCACACAACCCACTCTTAAATACAGGTTTCTATTTCATTGTGGAGATTGACATTAATGAGATCAATGTATCTTAGTCCTATTTTTCTCTTTAGAATTATGTGTTTTCTATAAAACTTTAATGTTAATACCAAAATGCTTATTTAAATATCTCCTCCCTCTTTCCTACACATGCTGAACATTAGTTTCTTCAGTACAACTGAATCCTTGATAGATTGGACAGTTGAAATAAAAATATCCTTTACTGATTTGTAAGTTGCTGAAAGAGGCTTTGAGCCAAAACATTCATATCTTCCTCCTCCCACTTTTGAATTATCTACTTTTTGGACACTTTTGCACTTAAAAAAAAAAAAGAATGGATCAATTCCTGCTCTTATTCATACCAAGGTACATCACTTAACTCAATGGCATTACTGCTGATTAACCCTGGTGTGACTGAGAGTAGAATTTGGCTTATTAAATGATTTAATGCATCCTATTGATAAATCTATGTGGGTTCATTGTCCCAAAGACCAAAGAAAAAAGCCACTGATTGTTTAGAGATGTATTGTTGTTTATGTGAGAGTTCACAGCGTTACCACAATAATATTTGTCTTTTGAGTGTTCTATATGTTCCTGTTTACTGAAGTATTTAAAATAGCTTTCATTTCATAGACTTTGTTAATATTCATTAATGAAAATGAAATTATTAAATGGATATAATATTAAATTGATTTTGGATGTGGGTTTGTTATTTTTAATGATTTTTCTTCAGTCACATCAGAGCTAAATGAACACGGTAGTGAGCACTGCTAACTCATAGAGTTTGATAGTACTTTACAAAAGATTATAACATGAAGCCACGAGCTGAACAATCTTAGTTCAAAAATTGGACTGATAAAATTGGACTTTTGCATATGATTTCAAGCACCTACACAAAAGGGCACAATGGGTAAATACAAAGCATCAAAGTATTTAAATAAGAATAGTAATACGTGATTTTTTACACTTGAACAGAAGATCTCGAAACACACAAGGGAAAATAAAAGACCTGTGATACAGCTGTGGCTGGCCCAGGTCAGCCGAGTCAGGCTCACACTGTGGGCTGTACAATTGCAGTGTAGACATTTGGGTTTGGGCTGGAGCCTGGGTTTTGGGGCCCTCTCCCTTCACCCTGGACTTACACTGCAGTGTAGACATACCCATAGTTGATAGGTTTCACAAACAAAAATCCACACATATTTCAGTATTTTCTTCAAAAAAATTCAAATTTTTCAATGAAAAAACACACCTTTTCCAAAACATGTGTGTGTTTGGATTTTTGTTTTCTCCCCACTCTCTCTCCTCGTTTTTCCTTTTTTGACCCCTCCCTCAGAACATTTCAAAAGAAAAAAACCTTCTGGGAAAATGTTCATTTTAGAAAAGAGATCATTTTTCATCAAAAAAGTGTTAAATAGAAAATTTCAACCAACAGCAATAGTAACCTCCATTTTAGTTCCATTCACGTTATCCTTTGACCTCTCTAATATTCATTCTTAATCCTCAGGGCCCATACAAGGATCAAGTAAAATAATGTCACCAAATCAATCATAAAACAGACATTTAGCACGAAAGATAAGTTTGAGATGATTGGGTGTACCTACTGGTATAATACCGTATATCCTGCTTATATTCTAAAGTATTCCTTCTATGCTCTGTGCTACTATACATAACCCAATCATCAACTGTGGAGTATACCTAGATGTCCAAATGCACATTTAGTAACATCTAAATAAAGCAGATGTGAAAACTTGTCCTCACTCCCCTTTGGAAACTTCATTTGAGGCAAAGATTAAAAGAGCACAATTGGCAGGTTCTGTTGGTACCTTTTCCTGGTTTCCACATCTGTTTTTTCTTACCCTTAATATGTCAGCTTGTCTCTCTCTCATTCTCCCCCTCACTCCTGGAAAGCCATTTGGTTTTTCCCATTCTCCCCCGATGTTGGGCTTCTCTAATTTCTTCCCATGGGGATCTACATTCCCACGCTATGTGGCGCGTCTCTTCCTACTTCCCTCCCAGCCCTTCTGCCACTTCGAACTGCATCCCACAGCTCATCATCACCTCTGCTCTTCCACAGCCCTTCTGCACTCACAGAACCCCAGCACTCCTGCATCCTCAGAGCCCTTCAGACTACCCCAGCCATCCCAGTAACCTCACAGCCATTGAGCTATTTGGGACCGCGAAACGGTACCTAAAGCCGAGCTCACCTTCACCCAGCAAGCCCAGCTGAAGAAGTTCAACCATCTATAGCCTATAACCTGCAGAAAGGAATGAGGAGCCTCAGGGAGCTGCTGGAGTCCATGCCCTCCCCCTGCGGTCTTCTGCCACAATGACGTCCAGGAAGGGAACATCCTGCTGCTGGTGGGGTGCCAGTCGCTCTCACCCCTGACAAGCTGATGCTGACTGACTTTGAGTACAGCAGCTACAACTGCAGGGGCTTCAACACTGGCAATCACTTCTGTGAGTGGGTTTATGACTACACCCAGGACACATGGCCCTGGTACAAGACCTCCATGGAGACCCTACCCTCCTTGCCAGCAGCAGCTGCACTTCATTCGGCACTACCTCTGGGAGGACTTGGGGAGGCCCAAGGACATTATGCATGAGGAGCAGGCCTGCATTGAGGAGGAGATTCTCACTGAGATCAGCCGGTTCGCTCTGGCCTCTCACTTCTTTGGGGGCCTCTAGTCCTATCCTGCAAGCAAAGATCTCCACTACTGAGTTTGGGTACCTGGTCTATGCGCAGAGCCACTTCGAGGCCTACTTCTAGCAGAGGGCGTGGTGCACGTGACCAGGCTGGCCCACAGCATCCCCCAGCCCAGCTCTGCCTGCTCCACTCTCAGACTCTGCCTCCTGCAGTGTGGCCCTGACCTCAGGTTGCTGCAGACACGTGAGGCCTGGCAGTCACTTCCTGGCCAAGGGATCCATTTGCCCTGTGCTACCAAGGGACAGCAGCTGGTAAGTACCGCAAGGGAACAATGTGCATACCCCATATGTATGTATATATATCCCTCCTCCAACCTCTGGTACCTGGGAGGACCTGTCTTTCCATCTGCAGTGGAGGAGTCAGCTGTGACAGAGACTGATGATGGCAGCAATCAGCTCCACCTGCTGGCAGGGACTGGAAGATGCAGGATTATTCAATGGAGTGAGAAGAGCCTGGGGAGGCTGAAGGAAAGATTTGGAGAGGCATCACCACCTAGTGGCTTCCCAAGGCATTGGGTCTGGTCTCATAGGAGTGGTTTATTTCTATTGTGTTATAAACAAACTTGCATTCAATAAATTTACTGTTTATATGACAATTTTAGAGGGTGGCATATGAATAGATGGAGGTCAGAGACCTCTCAGCTGTGGTTCAAACCACATCCCCAGCGAGGGTCTCTTTTAGTCCAGATATAAAAGATGTAGCTGTCCTAAATGCATATTTCAGAGGCTATTAGGGGGACAAAGTGTGTGAAGTAATATCTTTTATTGGGCCAACTTCTGTTTGTGAAAGAGACAAGCTTTCGAGCTGCACAGAGCTCTTCTTCGGGTCTGCGTATTTCAAAGGATTGCAGGATCCAGTGGAACTACATTTGAGAGCCCTTATACCCTGATTATTCTGCTTTGGTTCATATGACTTGCAGCTCTGAGCTCAGGACAAGGCTATTAGTGCTTGAATCTACATAGAAACCTGGAGTTGCCATACTGAATTAGACCTGTGGTCAATCTATTCAGTAGCCAGTCTCTGACAATCCCTAGTAATAATCTGTTCCCTATGCACATCTCATCATAAATAGTTAGCTTGTCTTAAACCTCAAATGAGAGGTTTCATATCCCTTCCAAAACTTTTTTTGTTCACAATAGTTAATGCTAATCTAGATAGTCTTGTTATCCATATCAATATCCAGTCCCCTTTATATCTTGATAAGTGTTTGGCCTCAATGACATCATGTGACATTGATTTTAATTATGTGTTATGTGAAAAGGTATTTTCTTTTATCGGTTTTGAATTTGCCAACTTTCAGTTTCATTGAATATCCCCTTGTGTTATGAGACAGGAAGAAAGTTCCTGATGTATTTCCTCTAAACCATTCATTATTTTATATACTTTTATCACACCCCTCTTCTTCATCTCCTTTCTGAAGTAAACATTCCCAATCATTTCAGTCTCTCTCACTATTATTGATTTTCCAGTGGAAATAGGTTCCATCAGAGAATTCTACACTAGCTTTACGCAGCTCACACACTAAGTCAGGGGTGGCCAACCTGTGGCTCTGTAGCCACATGCGGCTCTTCAGAAGTTACTCTGCGGCTCCTTGTATAGGCACCGACTCCAGGCTGGAGCTACAGGCGTCAACTTTCCTATGTGCCGGGGGTGCTCACTGCTCAACCCCTGGCTCTGCCACAGGTCCTACCCCTACGCCACCCCTTCCACTCCCTCCCCTGAGCCTGCCATGCCCTTGCTCCTCCCCCCCAGCCTCCTGCACACCACAAAACAGCTAATAGGGAGGTGCGGGGAGGGAGGGGGAGGCACTGATCGGCGGAACTGCTGGTGGGCAGAAGGCGCTGGGGAGCGGGGGTGTGGGGGGAACTACTGGGGGGCTGCGGTGGCTCTTTGGCAATGTACATTGGTAAATTCTGGCTCCTTCTCAGACTCAGGTTGACCACCCCTGCCCTAAGGCTGTGGCTACACTCGAAACTCCAAAGCGCTGCCGCGGGAGCGCTTTGAAGTGCGAGTGTGGTCGCACGCCAGCGCTGGGAGAGAGCTCTCCCAGCACTGCAGGTACTCCACCTCCACAAGGGGATTAGCTTACAGTGCTGGGAGCGCGGCTTCCAGCACTGGGGCACTGTTTACACTGGCGCTTTATAGCGCTGTAACTTGCTGCGCTCAGGGGGGTGTTTTTTCACACCCCTAAGCGAGAAAGTTGCAACGCTGTAAAGTGCCAGTGTAGCCATAGCCTTAGTCTTCTCTTTCTAAAGAGACACTTCCAGTTCCCTTATATTCGGATAGGCTATATAACAGGCTACCTGCTTCAGTGATTGAACAGAAGTCACTTATTATTCCCCAGCAGGATCAACACCTGATATCAGGGTGGGATATTTCACACAACACTGACAACCTTTTTATCGGAACTCGGCAGGGAGGCTATGGAGGGGGATGGGGGCAAGGGAAGAGACGTTTGGAGAGATGTGTTCATGTACATGAACATCCCCTGTGTGGAGTGGGTCTTTACTCCGTGTCAGTCCCTGCAGTCAGAATACTGGAAAAAGGAGGAAGTCGGGCATGGAGAAGGTTCCAGGGTGGGGTCAGATGATCTGTTGCTGCTGCATAGACCCTGCTATATTCTACACTATAAAAGACCTCACAAAGTCCTATGCAGGCCTCTCCAGCCATGGGGTTGGAGTGCCCATTGCGCAGTGGCTCTGTGAGAGGGTGTCCGTTTGTGTCTCTGACTATATTTTTGTTTAGAATTACCATTTTTTCAGTGGGCCAACTGCCAAATTATCATTTAGGACATTATACAATATCTTATTCCATGTAGAGAAGATAACAATAGGATGGTGATGAAGAGCCACAGGCTGAATATCATTTCCAGGGAGTGTCCCAGTCCAAATCCCCAGCTCTTCACCTTAGAACTAGGTGTTTGTGTTCAGCCCATTATAAAGTAACAAGGCCAGCAGAGGGGTTTTCATCAAAATTAAAACAAATTTGACAAGCCCTGTAAAGTATGTTATTGCATCACTGGGCTATATTTGATTTTTGCTTCCAGGAATAGAAGATGTAAAATGTGACAACAATTACCAATATTTTATTCCTATTTGTAAGCTATCTATATGCTGAAATTTCACCTGAAGATTTTTCTTCACATGTTCACAGTTACTTACTATGCTGGTCTTTGTTATGTCTGGTTGAGAAATTACTAAAACCCCCTTTAGTAAAGCCACCTACATGTGTTGATGTGTAGGTTAAACACTGACTATATTTAGCAGAAATAAGTATCTGGATCCCCTGCTCCCAGCCACATCTGCTCATAAATAACAGATCAGTATTCACCCATGAAAGCTTATGCTCCAATACATCTGTTAGTCTATAAGGTGCCACAGGACTCTTTGTCGCTTTTTACAGATCCAGATTAACACGGCTACCCCTCTGATACCAGATCAGAGTGGTTATGCTAATGAAGTGATATTTCAGTGATTTTACCGGCAATTTAAGTGGATCATAATATACATAGAAATGAACTTTGTTATTTATCTGGAAAGAATAAAACTGTAACCGTGTTTCATCTGTCTGATGCTGTCTGGGAGTTCCTCAAGCTTATAAAGTAGTTTCAAGTTCATGAAGTGTTAATAATTTGCTCTCTCTTGCTAGGCTTGCTAAAATTTCTTCTGCATCTGCTTTTCATTATACCATTAAGAATTACAAAGTTATTGCACTGATTTCTACTCACAGCATGGCTCATTGTGATATAATGATTACAGAGCTGGACGTGTAAGTCTTGTCTGTGTATTTTTATTATATTTGTTAATGGCATTCATTGTGTGATATTATTCAAATTTTTGAATTTAAAATGGTATAAAAAAAACCTTTTTAGGCCCTGATTCACCACTGTGTTACTCCCGTTTTTTTGCCAGTATAGCCATAGAATTACACCAGCATAAAACGGGAGTAACATAGTTGTGACTCAAGCCCTTAATGGACAGCTGTGAAAGGACAGGGTAAATAAGAAACCAAGTAGCAACATACCAGGAAGTCAGTAGAAATTAGGGCTCCTGAAACAGACTTTTGAAGAGAATGGCTTAGATTGTAAAGTAATCTGACTTTAAATTTCCACTATCTGCTTAACTGGCAGTCATGCAACCTTGGGCTGTGGTCTTGTAAGATCAAACACAAGCTCAGCAAGGTCATGGATAATCAGTCCTTGGATGGAAGATTTCAAAGCAAAACCCTAGGCAGCTGCAATTCTATCCCCTCTCAGTCAGAACTGAGGGCTTGATTGTGCCTGGCTGCTCCTGAGGAGTTTGAGGGGAGGGAACAAAAAAACCTCCCTTGTACTCTTGAGCAGTGGTCAGGTAAAAAAATCGAAGTTCACATGTTCATGAAAGTGCAGGGGCTGCTTCTTTTCAGCACCCTTTCAGCAAAGGTGAAGCGGGGGAGGGGCAAGTACAGAAGAAATGGGGCTTGTCGGGTATACAGGAAGAAATATGCTGCACCCTCTGAAGCAGTGGGTGCATCTCTAGTGTATGTGGGGAGCTCTGAGGACAACACTGTCTAACTGAAGCAGAATTCCTCCTGGGGAGCCCTCTAGACAGAACAGCGCAGCACTGTCCCAACACAGGCCAGTGTTTATAAGGCATAACTAAGCCCAAACCAATTCCTCAATACATTTTTAGGGAGAACTGAGCTGATGAAAGAGTCACCTTTCAGATGAGATGCAAAACTGAGACCCACAGTACCGTAGCATTTTTTCTTAAGAGTGGGGTTTTAGAGGTGGTGCCTGGCTAAATTCCAGTTGGGGATTTCGTTTTTGCTACTTAAAATGTCCTTGTTAGTCATAACTGGGGAAAGTGTTCTTTGTTTCCTGTTGTACAGTGTTGCGCAGAGCTGTGATGTGCTATTAACAGGTAGCCTTTCAGGGATAGGTGAAATGATCCCTGTATATATTGAGTTCCAGATCCTGCAATCAAATCTACTAGCAGAGACCCGAGCTTGGCTCTACATTGGCCCAGGGTTTCACACTAGTGGATCAGATTGCAGGTTTGGAGCCTTTGAGATCAATTTGCTGATATCTTTAGAAAATAGATGCCATGAAAGTCAGTTGCTGAAGAAAACATCTAGTGATCAGTGGCATTTATGCTCCCATTTTAACTGTGGGTTTTTTTACAGAGATATTTGGCAAAAGTATTAAGGGCCCAGTTTTGAGAAAAGAGGCCTGAGGTTTGTGCACAAACAAGTACGCTCAGTTACATGCACAATTATTTCAGTTGTGAGTGCACACCAGGTGATTGCACAAGCAGCAGACATCTAACTGTGCCCAACTCACCCAACCTGAAAACATGATATTGATGGTGCACCCCATAAGGCTTTATGGAAATATGCTTATGAATTTATATATGACAAAACTGGAATATGTTTATGCTATATATGCCATGTAACATATCTCTGTAAAGGTTATGATCTACTGAATCTATTAATCCTATTTGTATGCATGTA
This sequence comes from Chrysemys picta bellii, assembly GCF_011386835.1. Classification (NCBI taxonomy): domain Eukaryota; kingdom Metazoa; phylum Chordata; order Testudines; family Emydidae; genus Chrysemys; species Chrysemys picta. The sequence goes on from NC_088796.1 coordinate 96,428,282, forward strand.
TCATGTTTGTATTCGAAGTTATGAATACTGGCTGTGTATTGGCTTGATTTTTAAGTAGCCTTTGTAAAGCATTTGGTCAGCTTCTTGAGAAAGGAATGTGCAAATTAAGTGCCCAATCAAGAAGCACTTAAGGGACAATGGATCTTGGAAGGCTCCAATCCACATAAGAAGTCTACATGAAGACGTTCAAGGTAGCAGGTAAGCAATGGCTGCTGCCTGTAAAAACTGAGTCATGCATGGACATGTGAGTTGCCCATGTGACTCCAAAACTCCATCTTGGAGCTGGACTTTGAATAGGAGAAAGGAGGGGATCTCCACCCACAAGAGAAAGTCTATTTAAGCCTGTGGAGACCCCTCCATTTTGTCTTCAGCTGGCTAGACAGAGAGCCTCTCCACCCCCAAAGATACCTGAAAGAAACTGGAACAAAGGACAGTAACTACAAGGGGTGTGAGTGATTGCTGGACCCAGACTAGAAGGAGACTAGTCTGTAAAAGGAAGCTTACTAGAATTCCTCTGAAGGTGAGGTTTTATCTGTATTCAGCTTTCTTAGACACAGACTTGCATGTTGTATTTTATTTTGCTTCACATTGTTCTGTCTGTTACCACTTGGAACCACTTACATCCTACTTTCTGTATTTAATAAAACCACTTTTTACTTATTAATTAACCCAGAGTATGTATTAATACCTGGGAGGGGTGGGGTGGGGGAGGGCAAACAGCTGTGCATCTCTCTCTAACAGTGTTATAGAGGGCAAACAATTTATAAGTTTACCCTGCATAAGTTGTATACAGGGTAAAATGGATTTATTTGGGGTTTGAACCCCATTGGGAGTTGGCCCTCTGTTAAAGACAGGATCACTTCTTAAGTTGCTATCAGTTAAGTCTGCAGCTTTGGGGCATGTGATTCAGACCCTGGGTCTGTGTTGGAGCAGATTGGCGTCTCTGGCTCAACAAGACAGGGTGCTGGAGTCCCAAGCTGGCAGGGAAAGCAGGGGCAGAAGTAGTCTTGGCACATCAATTGGCAGCCCCAAGGGAGTTTCTGTGATTGTCTTCATTTTTTGCACATTTTTGCATATGAATCACAGACCTCCTTTTGTTTAAAGTGTGACTCTGAGACACTGTCAGTATTTCCTTTAAACTACTGTACACAAAATGGGCAACTAAAGCTCCTTTATCAACTTCTCCCACAACGTAGTGCTACTGTTTAGAATGTTTTTATGCCTCAATCAGGGATACCAAAGAAGGCAGTAATTCACACAATGTTTCTGAATGAAACTGTCTAAAAATACTCTCTCAGCAAAAAAAGGGATTGCTTCTGGATCACTGATAATTGAGAATGAAATTTGCACTGTTCCTTCTCACTCAAGTTCAGACTTCTTTCAGACTTACAGCAGAAAGTGTCATGCTATGTCTTCAAGCAGTTACTAGTTCAAATCTCAACTGATCCATCACACAGGTGACATTTTTCAGGAACACTAAATTGTTTTTAAAAATCTAGACTCTAAAAAAAATCATTTCCCCACTTTAAGCATAAGAACATGAGAAAAAGAAGAACTGACTGAGCCCCATTTTAAGTACTTTTTTGGAGAATACACATATTGGAGGATTTTATCTTGGGCTGTTGAAGGAAAGTAGAAAAGTTTTTGTGGACAGAGAAAATTTAAAACAACAAAGTATGTTTTTTGTTTGTTTGTTACTGAAATTATTTTCCTTATCTGACAGCATAAATTAAAACAGAAACTGTAAACATAGTCCTGTGAAGAATATGTTGGCTAATCAATAGTCTCTATTAAAAAGAAAAAGAAAAAAAGTGTTTCCCCCTGAATTACCATAGATCAAAGAAGTAAAAAGGAAATAATTGAGGGAAAATCTCAACAGCTGATCAGTGGAAGGGAAATGTAATAGTACAGGTGCCCTTGAAAATCAATATGGGGGAACCTGGAGAAGAAATATCAAAAGTGCACCAAAAATGGAAAATATAGAAAAAGAATCCATTACTAGTGACAATGGATTTACCTCAGGCCCAGATAAGAGAGAATGGAAAGAACTCTAGACAGACTGCCATCTTTTAAATGTTGCCTTCCATTTGTCAGATCATAATGTTTTAGCCACAAAGATATTTGGGGATGTGTTCAATATCTTGGCAGCTTTGTATTTGCAGGATGCAGGATAACCTCAGAAAAATCAGGAATGTCCTGCAGAATGCAGCACAGGAGGCAAATTTACCTGCCATGCTCTTCAAAAAAAAAGTATGGAAGTACAACTGAATGCAGATATGGCAGATTTCACACACAGGCTCTTAAAACATGTAAATACCACTTCTTCTGATTAAATCAGACCAAAATTCTCCATAGCTGTGCACCTTGTGTGGTAATTTACACCTGTTCAAAGTGAATACATAGTGGACATTAAACCCTACCATTTCAATATGACAGTGATTTATATCTAGATTGTAAAGCTATTAATTAATACACAAAGGACAAGGCAGGAAAGAATCAGGTAGATTTTTACTAATTAGTTCAATAGAATCTAGAGATGGAAAAGTTTATTTAGGCATCTAGTCTGTCTCCCTTCTAATGTAGGATTGCTCCCCATTGTACATTGACTAGGGTTTTGTATACACTAGTTTTAAATGTCATAAATGATGGGGCTTCCACATTTTCCTTCAGGCAGTTTTTACAGGCTAATAAATCTCACTGCCAGGAAGACAGTGATTTTGGAGGTTCCTCACTGCAGGTGAAATTTCTGTCTGTCTCTACTGTGGCTTGAACAACAGCAAAGATGATTGTCCAGATTTGGAAAACTACCTGGGCTCTGAGATCTGAGTGCAAGCTGAGAAACTGAAGATGGAACTGTGAGAGGACAAGAAGGAAGAAAGAGATGAACAACTCAAAGAGGGAGTACAGTTTAGCAAACACAAAAGTCAAAGGATGTGAAAGTTTCATGTCCATCCTCCACCTCCATCAAATGCCATGAAAGAAGTACCACAGACAAACACAGAAGAAAACATTTATCAAAGTAAAAAGCATTATTGACACTGAAAAGAAACTGTGCCAAGCCAAGAAAGACTGCATAGGTTCATTGGAAAGATCAATTGCACCTCCTGGTGGCAAACACAACATTACCAACCTCTAATGTGGACAGATGCTTTTCCCACTTTGAAACAAAACAAACAAAATAAGAAATAATTTTTATTCATTTTAATATGTAACCTATGATTTACTCAAGAAGCTTAGAAGATTGTCTGACTGATAGAATATCCATTCCTGTTTTAGAAACAATTAATGTGCTGTGTACATACAATTAAGGCAGATCATTGCAGGAGGTGTGCTATTAAATAGGGTTCTGGTATTGCTTGGATGTCTCTGTAAGTGCATGCAGAGAGAGGGAGAAAATTGGCTCATGACTAGTATCAGTGTCTCAGCTTCATCAACTAAAAATTAACCAATACCTCCTTTTTTCAGTTCTGTACTGCAAATGAGACGTGCCACAAAAGTGAGATCTGACATCACAACTGATACATCACCCCTGTCTCCACACCTATGAGTTATTTCAGCCAACCAGGTTTTTGATATAAAGCAGGACAAGGCTGAATTCTAGGTTCTCCTTTAATTTCTTGATCCCAGTTAGACAAGGAGGATAACTTGTCATAAAGTTGGCTTTTCCACAGTACCTTCTTTGGTTGCCATTCCACGGAATATATTACAGCATCTAGGTCCCAGCCTGGCCCCTGTATCCCAAGGGTGACTTATCCTGAGCCATGCTCAGTAATGGTAAACTCTTTGTTGGGGTTTCACCCAGAAAGGTGGCATCAGATCACAGCTGAAGCTTCAGCCAGGGCTGCCCGGGCGGGGGGTGGAGGGGCAAGTGGGGCAATTTGCCCCAGTCCCCAGGCCCCACAGGGGCCCCCACGAGAATATAGTATTCTATAGTATTGCAACTTTTTTTTAATGGAAGGGGCCCCTGAAATTGCTTTGCCCTGGGATCCTGAATCCTGTGGGCAGCCCCGGCTTCAGCTCCAGCCAGCAGTGCTCTGTCCCCTTCCAACTGAATTTCCACCACTGGTGGCCTCTATAAGGGTAAAGGCTGGTAGACCCTGAGCTATATCAGCTTCTTAGCTCACTTTTTTGTGCTTCACTTTAAATGTGGGTACCATATTATTTAATTAGAGGTTCATGGATCTGAACTGCATTCAAAATGCATTGTACAAGTACCTTGTTCATCAGTGGAGACACAGTTCCATCCAGTCTAGCCTAGGTTTCACTGCAGGATCATCTTCCAAAATCTCTTGATGCTGCCAAGAGAAAAAAAATGCAAAGAAACTGTTCAGAAGAGAGAAATAATAATTAAAAAAAAAACAAGAGCAGCTCTGTCCTGCTGAAGTGGCTGGAGCATGAGAGTGGAACCGCCCACTTCTGTTCTCGGGCACTTATTCTACCCCATCCTGCACCAGCTGCTTTTCGGTCTCAGAGACTTTACCTTCATAGGACTCTCTCTTATTAGGGAGGATGTGTATAAATTAACATAAAGGGATTCAAATTCTTGTAGTATATCTTTGGTTTGCGTAGTATCTGGACTGCTGGTTTCCTTCCAATAGCGATATGAGTTGGTGGGAATTAATACAGGTCTGTCGCATCTTATGCACATTTAACATGCGCGATTTCAGCTTTACGCGGTCGGCAAAAACAAAAGAAAGAGACAAATAATTTTAATACTGTACCTGTAGTGCGGACGATTCCACCCGCCATTACACTAAATGTAATTTTGACTATACATGATTTTCGCTTTACGCGCTGACTGTGGAACGTAACCCCAGCGTAAGATGCGACAGACCTGTACTGCTAACTGAACTGAATGCAATTCTCACGTTTCCTGCTGCACTCACAGAATTTTGGTTTCATGAAAGTGATGTCAATGGACTGAGCTACGAGTGAGGAAGCCAAAAACTCACTGGCCTGAGACAGATTATTGCTCTTTTTGTTATTAGGTTGTGAATAACATTAAGGCTTGAGTCTTCTCTCCCTTACACTACTTTATGCTAATGAAATGCCACAGACCTCAATGGAACTAGTATGGGAGGAGATTTAGGCCCTTGTGGCCTTTACATTGACTTTGGTGGGCTCTGAACCAGGCCTTTGGATTCTAAGGAGCCCCTTACTTCTGACTATTCTCAACTGTCTCAACTGTCTCTGAGAGCCAGACTGAAAGGGAAACATAATATCACCCTTATTCAATGCTATGCTCCAACAAATGACAGTGATGAAGAAGTAAAGCACAAATTCTACCTTGCACTACAGGCGGAGTTAGAGAGAGTACCACACCACGACCTAATTATCATCATGGGAGACCTGAATGCCAAGGTCGGTAAGGACAACCCAAACAATGACAGAGCAATGGGAAGACATGGATGTGACACCATGAATGAAAACGGAGAAAGGCTTGCTGATTTCTGTAATATGAATGACCTAGTCATTGGCGGAACCCTATTTGAACATCGTGAAATTCACAAGCTGACATGGTGTTCTCCAATTGGCAGAGATAAGAACCAGATTGACCATATCATGATCAATGGCAAATGGTGACGCTCACTGACAGAAGTGAAAAAGTGAGAAGGGGTGCAGATGTTGGCAGCAACCACCACCTTGTGACAGGCTCCATCAAACTAAAACTGAGATATGTGGGTCCACCAAAAAAGGGACATAGATATTATGACATTGACAAGCTAAAGTCCCCTAAAATACAGAAAGCCTTCAATCTGCAGTTAAAGATCAGGTTTCAAGCACTTGCAGACCCTGCTGAACAGGAGGGGAATGCAGATGAGGAGATCAACAAGAAGTGGGAGAGAGTAACAGCAATTTATAAACAGAGCAGTGAAGCCTGTCTAGGCTACAAGCAGAAGATACGGAAGGAGTGGATTACACCCAGCACATGGAACGCCATAGAAACCAGACGAGCCCTGAAGAAAAAGGTTATAGACACAAAATCCCAGAAGCTAAAGGACAAATACCATGAGCAATATAGCAAGACACACTGGGAGGTCAAACGCCTTGTGAGAGTGGACAAACGGCATTATATTGATAAACTGGCAACACAAGCAGAGGATGCAGCTGCTCATGGTGAACAAGGAACCATCTACAAAATGACGCAGCTTATCAGTGGTAAACGGCAGACACCAACAAACACTCTCCTCAGGAACAAACAAGGACATCTACTAACAACCGAAAAAGAACAAGAAATGCGCTGGACAGAGCATTTCAAAGAATTGCTGAACAGGAAGCCACGTAAAGAGAAGCAAACATCCAGGAGGCAGAAGAAGATCTTCACAACAACACAGACACTCCAACTAAGGAAGAGATCATTCAAACTATTAAATCCTTAAAAAATGGGAAAGCTCCTGGCAAGGATAACTTGAATGCAGAATTGTTCAAAGTAAATCATAATTTAGCAGCTTCTATCCTGGCCCCTCTATTTACATCAATCTGGGAAACAGAAAAAGTGCCAGATGAGTGGACCAATGGGGTCATAGTGAAGATACCAAAGAAAGGAAGTCTCAGCGATTGCAATAACTAGCATGGTATCACATTTTTATTTGTGCCAAGCAAAGTATTGTTTAAGATCATAGTCCAGCTTATATCAGAGGCAATTGATAGACTTCTCAGAAAAGAGCAGGCTGGTTTTTGGAAAGGTGTGGATGCACAGACCAGATCTTCACTCTACGAAACTTAATAGAGAAGTGCTTAGAATGGCAATGGCAACTCTACATAAATTTCATAGATTTTGAGAAGGCTTTTGATAGCATTCACAGGACCAGCCTATGGCGCATTCTGAGAACATATGGAATTTCTTTCCCTATAATCAATGTCATCAAAAGCTTCTATTTCAACTTTACATGCAGTGTTGATCACAGTGAGCTCAGTTTTGAAGTCAAAACAGGAGTACGTCAGGGGTCTGTCATGTCTGCAATCCTCTTCAACGTTGCCATCGACTGGGTAATGCGGCGTACAACAGAAGACATGCCAAGAAGCATTAAATGGACACTCTTCTCATCCCTTGAAGACCTGAACTTCGCAGATGATGTCACTCTACTATCACACACCCAATACCATATACAAAAAACCAATTCAACTCAATGCATTCAGTCAGCAAATTGGACTGAAGAGCAACCGCAATAAGACAGATACCATGACTTTTAATATTGCCTCACCATCACAGATACGATTATGTTCTCACCAAGGTAGAAACATTCACATACTTGGGCAGCACCATCAGCCAGGATGGTGGAACAAGCCAGGACATCCGGAACAAAATCAATAAAGCCAGAAACACCTTCAGGAGCTTAAATACAGTCTGGAAATCATCAAAATACAACACCAAAACCAAACTCAAGATTTATCAGGGCTGCATACTTTCAACACTACTTTATAGTGTAGAATGCTGGGGAATGAGAAAGTATGACATGTCCAAACTGTCTTTATTCCATACAACCTGCCTCAGAAAAATCCTCCGTATCTTTTGGCCAGAACAATCTCAAACCACAATCTATTGACACAGTGCAGCCAAGAGGATCTGAGCACCATCATTGCCAGGAGGCGTTGGAGATGGATCGGTCATGTGCTTTGGATGGAAACTGATTTCATCACCAGAGTAGTAATAAGATGGACACCTGAAGGCAAGCAAAAACGAGGCCACCTGAAAACAACATGGTGAAGAGGTGTGTAAGCCAAGCTGAAAAACCTGGGAGACAGCTGGGGAACCATTGAAAGACTTGCCAGAAACAGACAGGAGTGGAGGAGCATCGTCACTGTCCTAAATGCCGGAGGTGTAATAGGAACATTGATGATGATGACGATGAAGTGGTTTATTAGTTATGGAGTCAAATGCTTCACTATATGTAAAAACTCCTAGGGTTAAGTATTCACCCCACAACATATTTTTAGGAGATGAATGTTAATGGCATCACCCCAAACCCATCTGCATCTTGGTCAGCAATAATATCAGAATTTGAGGACAAAGCTTTTAGCACATGAGCCTGATCAAATGTTGACAAAAAACAATAAAGCGATGAGGCTAATTTCATTCCTTTTCCTTGTGAAAAGCTCTATGAAGCAAAAATTATCAATTTCCCAGCAGTCTCTTCATACTACATCATTTTCAGCACAGCCAATTAAAAAAAGATCAATATTAAATATTAAGGTAATAGGACATGAGTTCAGGGAAAGAGAAATACATCATATAACATAGAGAAAAAATACATAAAATAATGCCATGTCAGGCCTATAAAAGCAATGCCTCGGGCTTGATTTTCACTATAGTAGATGCCAAGCTGCAAGACCACTGTGGTGAAAATGTCTGCTTGAAAGGAAGGCACAGTGGTTCAAGCAATCTAAAAAGCCCTCCCCCACTGGGCTACAGGGGAGGTCTTTGAGGCAATTGGTGTAGTGGATGGAGCCAGGATACCTGACAGATGTGCTTATTCATGGCCACTTCCAGACAGCCTCAGTCAGCAGGGATCCCATTTGCATTAAAGCAATGAGAATTTATATTTAACAATTATTCCTTTATTCAAAAATTTTATATTACAGCAACTAGCACCTACTGACTGGTACCATCTGCAGTTTGCTGATCTATCCTTGCAATCCAGACCCTGCCTTCCAAGATGGGGGATCACATTTGGTCTCTGCAGCCACACTCCCACACTGTTGCCAACTCTCTTGACTTTATTGTGTGTCTCGTGATATTTGGTATTTTATTTTAGACTTAGATCCTGGAATGCTATTATTACATGAGAATGCAGCTCTCATTTTATAATAAATGTAAGTTTCTAACCCTCATGGTTGCAGAGAAAAGCTTAAAAATGTGAATCCTAAGGGCATAAAACCCAGAAGGCAAGAAGAAAGAACCCCAAATTTGACATGTTAATTTTTTTTTTTTATCTGGCTCATGGTATTAGAATGTTTGGAGTTGGCAGTACTGAGTTACAGTGTAACTACATTAACTTCAACGTAACAACACATGTAAAACTGGTGGAAGTGAGATCAGAGTGCTATATACATGTATACTTGCTATACATCAAGTATAAGTTATAATTAGGTTCCAGGGGAGGTGGCAGGAGACAACTAAGGATGTGTGGTCAGAGGTTCCCCTCCCCCCCCCCCCCATGTTAAAGCAGGTTCTCTCAGGGTTTTAGGGTAGCCAATTCCATGATGTGATCTACTTCTCTGGTTGAACATCCTTGTTTGGTGAAGGCAGTTTTAAGTGTGTAAAGGTGTGCTCCCGGATTTTCTCCTGGTATCATAGTCTGTGGTATCTGAGGGCCTGGCTGTAGATAACAGATTTCTTGGTGTGACTGAGGTAGTTATTGGATCTGTGGAGGTAAGTGTGGTGATCTGTGGTATTCTTTTATACAGTTGTCTGAATAGGGTTCCATCATTGAAGCTGATTGTAGCATCCAGGAAACTGATGTTGCTGCAGGAGTGTTCTAGAGAGAGTTTGATGAATGGGTGGTGGTATATCATTGGTTTTGTGGTGCATTTGTCCAGAAAATCTTCCTCAAGGTGGCCCATGAAGAAGTTGGCATATTGGAAAGCATCCTCAAATCCATGGCTGTTCCCATAGTTTGGCCAAAGTGTTAGTTGTTGAACGTAAAATTATTATGCGTGAGGATAAAATGGATGAGTTTAATGATGTGTTGGGGGGAATAGCTGAGTGTTGTCCATTGTCTCTGAGATATGTGAGGCAGGAATCAATGCCACCATTGTGAGGGATGTTGGCGTATATGGAGGTGGCATCCCTAGTGGCAAGGATGGCATTCTGAGGGAGATTGATAATATTGCAGAGTTTCTGGAGGAAGTCGGTTGTGTCCTGAAGAAAGCTGGCTCCTTGTGTGTGTGTGAGAGTAGTTTGAGGACGGTGTCTATGAGTCCTGATATTCTTTCAGTAAGAGCCAGATATGATGGATCTACCTGCGTTTCCTTGTTTGTGTATCTTGGGAAGCATATAGAAGATCCCTGGGATGGGTTTGTGGGGATGAGATTGTAGGATTTTTTCTTGGAGTAATGTTTGGGGGAGGATTTCATGATATCCTTAAAGTGCTGGGTGAATTGTAGTGTGGGATCCTGAGTCCTTTATAGTAGGTGTTGGAGAATTTCTGGTTGGCCTCATTGAGGTAGCACCCCCTTTGTCTGCTGATTTGATCACTATCTGGTGATTGGATTTCAGGGACTGCATAGCTGTCCTCTAGTGCGGAGGCTAAAGGTTTGTTTCTTAAAGGTTTCACAAGTCTTTTTTTTTTTGTTTGGACCTATGACTGTAGGGGTGTTAACAGGCCACTTCATCTTGAATGGTCCCTTAAAATGTGTTAACTACTTGTAAAAAGAACAGGAGTACTTGTGGCACCTTAGAGACTAACAAATTTATTAGAGCATAAGCTTTCGTGGACTACAGCCCACTTCTTCAGATGCATATAGAATGGAACATATATTGAGGATATATACACACACACACACACACATACAGAGAGCATGAACAGGTGGGAGTTGTCTTACTTAATTGGCCTCTCAGAGTCGGTAAGAGAAAAAAACTTCTGAAGTGATAATCTAGATAGCCCAGTACAGACAGGTTGATAAGAAGTGTGAGAATACTTACATGGGGAGATAGATTCAATGTTTGTAATGGCTCAGCCATTCCCAGTCCTTATTCAATCCTAAATTGATTGTATCTAGTTTGCATATCAATTCCAGCTCAGCAGTCTCTCATTGGAGTCTAATTTTGAAGCTTTTCTGTTGTAAAATAGCCACCCGCAAGTCTGTCATTGAATGACCAGACAGGTTAAAGTGTTCTCCCACTGGTTTTTGAGTATTATGATTCCTGATGTCAGCTTTGTGTCCATTAATTCTTTTGCATAGAGACTGTCCGGTTTGGCCAATGTACATGGCAGAGGGGCATTGCTGGCACATGATGGCATATATCACATTGGTAGATGTGCAGGTGAATGAGCCCCTGATGGTATGGCTGATGGGATTAGTCCTATGATGATGTCACTTGAATAGATATGTGAACAGAGTTGGCATCGGGCTTTTTTGCAAGGATAGGTTCCTGGGTCAGTGTTTTTGTTCAGTGATGTGTGGTTGCTGGTGAGTATTTGCTTCAGGTTGGGGGTTTGTCTGTAAGCGAGGACAGGTCTGTCTCCCAACTACTTGTGTTAAACAATTGTATTTAGCTGAGACATGGAATAATTTTCCCACACCTGAAAAAGAGCTCTGTGTAGTTTGAAAGCTTTTCTCTTTCATCAACAGAAGTTGGTAAAATAAAAGATCATGCAACTTGTCTTCATAATATGGTGGGACCAATATGACTACAACAGCACCACAAATGTGAGGATAGAATCAGGATTAGATCATAATAGTGACCACCATGTCATTCCAAAGATGATTTCTGGCTTTATGCATTCAGATGGGCACACCCTGGGGGTTGCTTTTGGATAAGATTTGGTGACTATGGGGGGTGAAAATTACAAATGTCATGGTCAGATCATCACCTCCTGTAGTTTGAGGTCAGGGTTCACCTCTGCTCTGACTGAGGCAGAGGTGAATTTGGGAGGCCCTTTTTCTCTCCATGAGCAACTACAACAACTGAAATCAGATTAGGAATCCCAGCTAACAGTTCCCAGATTTAAATGTCAGAGTCTGGTGTGTCGGAATGACTGCTTGTTGAAAAAAAATAAAGTATTGTGTTTAACCGAATATATGTGCTCAGAGACATTGGTGACTGAGCATAGTTTCTAAATTGAGCAAACACACATTAAATAAATCTCTCTGGGTAGTTTCAAAAAGCAAACATCAGAGGGCACCACAGTCTTTCTAAATATGGATATAACCTTGTCTCTCATAACTCCTAACAATCAAACAATAATAATTTGAAATGAGGCAAAGCCACAACACTTTATCCAGGTTCAGGTACAGATTTTGAATAATCTCAAAATTTGGCAGTGTTTGGATTCTGGGTTCCCATTTGAGATATTGCAGAGGTAAACCCTAATCACAAAATTCAGATTGGGGTTTGTTACCGATTTGAATTCTGATTTAAAGTTCAGTGTTGCTCAGATTAGAACATTTGGTTCAGGCTGATTTGTATTATTAATAATTACCTGATTGATTAACCTCAACAAGTTAGGCCATACTCCTGTATTTCTTGGCTCAGTAAATTTGTCTCATGTTTTATGTATGTGTGGAATACTACAAAGGACCTATATGTCTGCATAAGATCTCTTGCCATGTTCAGGACATATCTGTGTGTACAATGTATGTTAGAACATTGTACATGAGTTCAAAAACTCATTAACATAAGTGTTTTGTCTAATGTACTATTAATTGGGGAAACAAAACTAAAACAGGAAATTGTCACAGCTGGGTTGTGGGCAGCCAGACCTAATAATCAGAGCCAGAGTCCACAGTCATGAGACTGGAGTCAAGATTCAGCTGGGTCGGGATACTGGGAGGTCAGAAGCAGGAGATGATTCAGAGGTCAGGAACCATAATTCCGCCACCAGGAGTCAGGCCAGATCTGAATGCTAGGAGAGCAAGCTGGAGAAGCAGGAGCAGGTGACAGGAAGCACACAGTCCAAAAGAGGGTGGAGCCCAGTTGTTCAGACAGCTTTTTATTCCTACTGCTGGCTTAAGTCAGGCCAATCAACTGCTCTGGGAAGTTGGCCAATTGGACATCAGGGGTGGAGCCTCACACTGGGGCTGGTCTTCATGGGTCTCAGGTAAGCTGTTGCCAGCAGGCTGCCACAGAGAGGCTTGAAGCATGGCAGCTCCCATGAATCTTGCAGGCCTGGATTTGAGATTCATGGGTTGTGACATGTAACGGGGTTGGGACTCACCACCGTAGCGCCTCCTACTGGTTGTTCCAGGAATTAGCTTAGTCCAGTGGAGCGCCCCCTCCTAGTGGTGTACTGACCGTCATCTCGCCCTCGTCGCTCACCAACTCGCAGCGTCCTCTTCAGGACCACTGCCCTCTGGCAGTGCCCCCTCTGTCTTTCCTCACCCCCTTCCGGGGGGGGGGGGGGTGTCAATCAGCAGTCTCCTTGTCCAGCCACCGCAGTCAACCACACACCCCAAAGTCTAATCCCTCCCATCAGGGATCTGGCGTGGTCTGTATTGGCCACTCCCTACAGCCAATGGCTAGATGTACTGCAAGGGGGTAGGGGGGGGACCCAGGCCCACCCTCTACTCTGGGTCCCGACCCAGGGACCCTCTGGCGGCAACCTCGCTGTCGTCCTACTCTCCCCTCATCTGTCCGCTTCCCTGGGCCGCTTCCCCTATGGCCCCTTGTACCCGCTAGGCCCTTCCACTCAGGGCCTGCAGCCTGGCAGGCCTCAGGCTAGAGCTTCCCTCTGCTCCCTGAGCCTGGCCAGCACTGCTCTGTCCACAGTGCTAGTCTCCCAGTTTGGAGATAGACCTTCCCCTCTTGAAGGCCTGAGACAGACTGACTGCTCTCTCCCTGTGCAGCCTTTTATAGGGCTGAGCCTGGCCCTGATTGGCTGTCTCCAACCTGGGCCCTGATTGGCTCCCAGTAAGCCCTTCTCTGATTGGCTGTGCATCTGCACAGGCCCACTGGCCTGCCGCAGCCCATAATCTCAGGGAGTGGGGCAGCCGCCCCACTACATGACAGAAATGTGTTAACCTACATTCTCACCACTTGCTTGCAGACAAATTGAATAGAGTGAGGCTCTCACTAAATCAAGGCAAAATAAGTGTTGTGAGCATTTTGTCATAGATTATTGCCAGCAGAGTTAGATGATACAAGGCTGAAATGGTATTGGCAGCTAGTGGCCCATTTATACTGGGGTTCCCCACTTTGCTAACACAGAAAGAGGAGAGACAGATTCTGTTCACTGTGGGTACTCAGAATAGCTGTGTGTGCAGCTTGGTGGTTCTGTTAGTTGTTGCTATTTCATATAGATTTATAGATAAGGCCAGAAGGACCACTCTCATCATCTAGTCTGACCTCCTGCATAACACAGAACATAGGCTATTCCTGAATTAATTCCTGTTTGAACCAGAGCAGATCTTTTATATAAACATCCAATCTTGATTTTAAAATTGCCAGCAATGGAGACTCCACTATGCCCCTTGGTAAATCGTTCCAATGATTAATTACCCTCACTGTTAAAAATCTACACTTTGTTTCCAGTCTGAAATTGGTTAGCTTAAACTTCCACCCATTGCCCTTGTTATACCTTTGTCTATTAGATGGAGAAGCCCATTATTAATTATTTTATTCCCTGTGTAGTGCTTCTGGGCTGTGATCAAATCACCCCTGAACCTTCTCTTTGTTTAGCTACATAGATTGAGCTCTTTGAGTCTGTCACTATAAAGGCATGTTTTCCAATTCATTAATCATTCTAGTGGCTCTTCTTTGAGCCCTCTCCAATTTGTCAACATACTGTATATAAAATAAGGAAAATAAATACATGAAAGAGCATATATAATTAAGCCATTTATTGTAGACATTACAAAATAAGTAGGTATTTTTTCTTCACTGAGGATTTAAAAGAGAAGGAAGTAGCTTGGCAGATGAGAGAAAAGAGTTTATTCCAGGAGCAAGGGGCTTCATGATAGGAGGCACAGAGATGTTTGTGGTGGAAATGGATGAACAGGGCATTGAGGCTGGCATTCACTGGTGGAGCAGAAAGGCTGTGGGGAAGATAAGAGGCTGTATCAGATAAGTAGGGAGGGAAAGAGTTATGTTGGTATTTGAAGGGAAGGACAAGGGCCAGATCCTCAGTTGTTGTGAATCAGTGTAGCTCCACTAAAGCCAGGGCAATTCACTCCAGTGAAAGAAGGTGAAGTAACCTTACCTCGAATAGCACCCTTATACCCCAAATCACACCGCAAAAGCAGAGGGCAGAATTTCATGGCAATGCAGTGACCCTGGCAGACCAAGAGGAATTCAGGACAAATATTCAGCTATGCAGACATGATATGTTACTACACTAGATATGTACTTTCACATAACCCTATGGACCCTGCCTAAAAGAGAGAGAGCATAGAAGGGACAGAAGGATTACAGTGTCTGTCTATGAAGTGTTATTGCTGTACAAACTATAAATAATATTCATAATTTGCTTATTGTATTAACTACAAATCTTGTATAATATAGTGTTTTGTTGGTTCATTCAAAAGGTATCACATTTTTATATGAAAAGAGCAAGCCTCTTTATTTAAAACTTTGCTATGCTTTGTAATATTCAGTATGGGTTAATTTTTTTCATGCTTTCTCTCCATACCTCCCTGTCCTTTCTAGTGCTCTTTGCATAAGAGAGGGAATGGCTAACAAATAAAGGACAATTTAGCAATGCATGATGTTATTTCTAAATCCATATGTTATGGATTCACTGGGATATTTGCAGTTCTCATCTAGTTGTCATGAAAATGTTTAGAACACAGATTTGTGAGGAGCAAGAGATAGGAAGGAAAAGAGGGTGTGAAAATAACTCTACACAACATAGCATACACTTAAGTCCCTGGGAAGAGGATGTGTGAAAGAATAAACAGCAAGGAGGTAGGTGTGGTGGTGGTAGTGGGGGAATGCAGTGGGGGGGGGGGTGTAGTCACATTCCTTATGCACTACTGGAATTTGCTCAGAGTCTAATCTACAGTAATGAGAGCACTATAAGAATCTGAGGAGAAGAGAGAATAGGAGGCAGAGTACAAAAAGAGAAGCTGAAACTCCAAACTCTCCTGTGGAGTAATGCATTTGCTGTATAGTCAGAGTGATTCCTTTGAGGGGAAAGGTTTTAGCAGCAGCCTCACATGTTCTTTGAAGCTTTTTTCAGAAAACACACTGATGTTTTACACATAGCTGTGTGAATTACATTCTCCATCATCTATAATTTAGTGCTTGCTTCTCCAACATCAAACTCATCCTCGTCGCTCCTCCCCTGAAATTTGGAAGCACAAGAGTGTCTGAAAGTTCTTCATTCCAGCCTCAAACTGCTGCAGGAGCTCCACGCAGAACTGGCTGCAAAATACCCATCCACCCACCATCATCACTACACTCCATAAACAAAATCTTTGAAAGGATTTTTTTTTTCCAAAACAGATTCTACCATAAAAAAAAAAAAAAAAAAAGAAGCAGAATAGCTTCAGGAGTAACTTTTTTAATGAAATGCATGGATTGTAAAGAAAGTACAGACTGCACTTTAATAATTCTGAGGAAAAATAATGGTCAGATTGGGTAAAATTGATGGATAGGATTCTGTATCACAGTATGTATATTTGTATTTATAACCTTTAAAAGTTAAATTGCTTTTTTTAATAACAACTTGTTTCTTATTGGTGGTACTGTTGGATTAATCATATTTTCTTAAGTATTGTATATTTCTAGAATTAGAGCTCTGGCATGAATAGTTTACAAAACTGAAATACATTTGACGAGCGATCCCTTCATTTAGAAAAAATGTTTTACTAGTTTTTACCTCAATGCAAGTGCAGTTTAGAATGTCTTGTAATTTTTAAAGTTATACATTTTGTTTCTAAATTCCAGTGCTGTGCAAACAAACCCTAAACATCTCTAATGTCAATAAATGTATGATTAAAAAGTAAGAGACCTGAGGAAGAGCGCTATGTAGCTTCAAGATGGTCATGACAATGGAGTTTTAAATCCATTACATTAATTTATTAAAGTTCAATTAATTTAACAGTCAATTGGCATTTATTAGGTTACAGGACAATAACTGTCTTATTAAAGCAAAATTAAATGTATTTCTAGGAGACATTAATTTACAATTTGGCTGACATGGAAAGCAGAAGCACTCAAGGGCCTATTCCAATGGCCTGATCCTTATCCCAATGACATCAGTGGCAAAATTCCCATTGACATTATTAGTGAGAATGTGATTGTGCCTGTTCCTTCAGTTCGTGTGAGACTCCTAGCTTGATTTCCAGCCCAAAAAAGGTTCAGAGAGGTTTGTATAAGTGTCTTAATTCCTCAATATTATTTGAGCAATTTAACAGTTAATCCAGTTCCATTCTACACCTGTTTTTTTTCTTTGTTCCCCCTCAAACTCAAATTAAACCACACTGGAAACTGAGATTTTATAAATGTTCTGCAGACTACATCAACTCTGTTGTGTGTTTCATCTTTAAAGTAAATAGGCTATGTGACAGCTAAACTGTGGAAATCTACAGAAGATACATGACAAAAATACCAATGAAATCTGACTCCCTTTTCTTTTCTTTTCTTTTCTTTTCTTTTCTTAATGCTCTTAGTTAGTTGCTTCAGAAAAAGTGCTGAGTGCCTCTCTGAGGCCCATGGGAGCACAGTGTGCTTAGCTCTGTGCAAGCAAAGGCCTTGCATGATATTGTTCTAGTGGAGGTGGTCACCATCAGTGGGTGGGTGGCCCCAAGGTTTCCAGCAGGTGAGCAGGGCTATCCCTCCCTGACCCTAACCCAACCCCAAGCATATTCCTAAACTGACAATCAGTATTACTGGGCAGTTACAAATTGAGTCATTGGGTTTTCACAGAAAACTTCATTCTGGGCAGCCATTTTACTCAATATTGAATCCCACAGTCCCTGGCTCTACCCTCTATGTAGCAGTACTCAAAACATCATAGATAAATAGCTTTAGCCTTCCTCAGAAGCAAAGAACGACTCTGCTCGGTTACCCTGACTAGAAGCCCTAATGTGGCTCTCAGACCGGGCTCTGCCATGAGACAGCATACTGTACTACCAGTCAGACCACTCATGCAGCCAAATGTAACTGTATTTCTTCTTTCCACAAGGGGGTGTCCTCCATGCCCCTATCAGAGCCTCAAAGATCACTGTCCACACAGTTTTAAAAAAAAGAGTAATTTCAATGCAAAAGGGAAAAAGGTGGGCTTAGTACTCAGGTCCGCCAGACCTTTGCTCATTGTAGGAGCAGGAAAGGGGCAAAGGTGACTTCCCCCATGCCAGTCCTGTCCAGGGACCATTTTTCCCCTCTCATTTCTAGTAATCTGTAATTATTCCAAATGACCTAATTCCAGTTGCTCTCAATCTTGTAAGATTTAAATCTCTGTATTTTTACGTTGATTTAAATCTCTGTATTTTTACGTTATATATTAAGGCTGTTTATTACAGAAGATAAAATTCCCATTTAAAATAACATCAAGGCTTTTAGTCCAACCTTTCAAAGCTGTTTGCTGTGACTAGTCAAGTCTAGAACACATAAACTAACAAAATGTATCACAAGCCTGGTACATGCAACCAAATCAAAATAGAAAATCCCTTCTCAGCTACATTATATCTTTGATTTTCTTTCACCAATTGTTACATAGGCTCATTTCATTTTCTCGGCTCAGATAAACTTATGAATGTTGATTAACGGACAGACACAGAAGATCTCTATGCAAGCGAATGTGTATTACAACTAAGTAGAATCTATGGTGCTTATTTTTTGTATCAGCACCCGCTTTCAGACTGCAAAACAGCAACAGAATATTTCTAGGAAGGCCAGTCTTTAAATTTTGTTTCTTTGGTGATTCAGAATATTTTTGTTCAGTGGAATTTGAGAACTTAGAATATAACAAAGGTAAGATATGAAAATGTGTAAACACAACATTAGAACAATTTTACTGCTAAATGCTAGAAGCTACAGACCTCTTCTGTCATCCTGGCAGTACATTACATTCTGGAACACTCAAGAGCAGCTTTGTTTTAAAGTTTTCCTTGATTTTTCAGTGTATTTGCCATTACTAATGTACAGAACTATAACTGTTGCAAAATATAAAGGAGGCATTTCAGTTCCCATTTAATAATAATTTGGAAAATAGATTTAATAACCATGCTACCACTGAGTTGCCACCATAAATATGCAAAGGTTTTTCATCTAAAATCAATATCAGCAAAAAATTTCAGGCAAGCACAATCTTCTAAAATCAAACATTAACCACTTCCAAATGACAAATCATTCACTCACACCACTGTAAATCAGGTGTGAGTTCACTGAAGTCACTGGATTTTCACCAGCGTAAAAATTGGATAAATCAGAATAGAATAAATCTCTCATTCAAGATATATCCAACCACATTGCTTCCAAGTACTCATGTACCACAGTGACAGACACACAGGGTATGTCTACACTACGGGATTAATCCGAATTTAGATAATTCGGATTTGAGAAACAGGTTGTATAAAGTCGAGTGAAATTCACCTGTATCCTGAAGGCCAGCTCCAAGTCTATTCATTACTACAGCTGGTAAAAAAAATGCCAATTATTTTTCTGAAAAAATTAGAATTTTTTGTTTTTAGTTTCACATACTTTTTAAAAGTTCTGACAAACTATTTACAGTAACAATGTTCAAAATTGCTTCAATAGACAAAATAGTTAAAAAAATAATATCTAAAAGTTGCTCATTTTAGCCACCCATCCTCCCCCCAGTTTGGTAGTGCTGGGCAGTCTTAGAAACAGGCAGCACAGCACTTTCAGTCACTCAATGAGGGGGAAAAACTACTCAGGGATCTTTTCTTAAACACACTTTCTGTTACAGTTTGCTCTGTATTTTAAATCTGATGTTTTAATTCATTTAGTTTTCAATGAATTAATTTAGCTACCCTGAAACGTGCCAGATCAACGTGGCTAGAATTGAAAAGCCTTTACTGGACTAGAAACAAAAATGTAGCTGAGGCAGTAGCCACAAGAAACTTCTTCACAGAACCTTTATAATGGTCTCAAGCCTAACCTGATAGGGGTATTTAAAACATTTGGTTACTGTTGACATGGACAACTGTCTAAAAAGCAAGTAATAGAGATAGAGGCCCATGTTCATATCACCAGGGCTGTGCACCTCCTGTTAGGCGGGAGTGCCCTCAACTCTCATTGGCTCAGAGGAGTCACTCCACAACTCAGGAAACAAGGCCCTCAGTGCTTAGCCTCTCTGATCCCAGCTGTGATGCCTATGTTATGTGGAGTCTACTGGGAACTGGAATGGAAACATCACATGCATTTCACATAGACCAGCCTCTAAGCTACTAAGCTCAGTGAGTCTAAAAAGTGTCTAGATAGATAGATATTATTGGACCAATTTCTGTTGGTGAAAGGTACAAGCTTTTGAGCCACAGAGCACTTTTCTTCAGCTTTATACCCGTATAAGTTATACGGGTATAAAACACTTTCTATAACTGCATCTGCACTAGGGCTGTTACTGTCATAACTATTTTGCAACTAGTAAGTTCTACAGCCAGGTTTATGTATTTCCATTTTTTCATCCTTAGTTGCTCTGTCCATTCAGTCCAAGAGGCCAGGTTGAGGCCTCTTTGAAAATATGAAATATGCATGTTTTCATCTTGTAAAGTGTTACACTCATCAAAGTCTATTTCTTAGTATGGTGTGATATCTTTCACTGACATTCGTTTTTGTCTCTGCACATGCAGATAAGAAAATTGGGTCAAGCTGGCTGCCCGGATTTGAAGATAGGTCTTCTGTTCCCTACACTGAAGCTTTAATTTATGAAGTGTTCAACATGCATCTTAGATGCCTTTCATGATTCCTCATTGGTAAGTATTTAGTAAAAAGTTTGCAGTCTGTATTGTAAAAAACTGTTACATCGATAATTTTCCATAATAATGATGATAGTAGCTTTTAAAGATATTACACCATATTAAGAGTTTTTTATTATTTATTATTATTTAGGCCAATATAAAAACTGGAGCCTAAAGTTAGGATCCTAAATCCAGAGATGGGCATCTGGCTGATTTTGAAATTTGTTAAGCCAAGGATCGGCAACCTTTGGCACGCAGCTTGCCAGGGTAAGCATCCTGGTTTGTTTACCTGCCGCATCTGCAGGTTCAGCTGATCGCAGGTTCCACTGGCCGCGGGTCGCTGCTCCAGGCCAATGAGGGATGCGGGAAGCGGCGGCCAGCACATCCCTCGGCCCGCGCCGCTTCCCACAGCCCCCATTGGCCTGGGACAGTGAACTGTGGCCAGTGGGAGCCGCGATCGGCCAAACCTTCGGATGCGGCAGGTAAACAAACCGGACCGGTCCACCAGGGTGTTTACCCTGGCAAGCCGCATGCCAAAGGTTGCCGATCCCTGTGCTAAGAACTCAACAGCTCTCACTGGCTTACAGAAGGTTTATCTGATTCACCTAAATATACATATTTTTATATTAGGATGTAACTATGATTTATATTGTATTTTTTCTTTGTTGCTTAAGAAAATAAATAACATTTTCATTAAAAGAAAGATAGGAACAAAACGCAAAGAAATGACAAAGGGTTCTTATTGTCCGAGTGTTTTACAAATAATTTGTATTGGTTGATTTTTTAGTATCCTTGTTTTCTTGCAGTACCACTGAAGATATTGTATTGAGTGGATATTTTATTGCCAAAGATTCCTGTGTTTTCATCCATCAATATCAAATCAACTATGATGAGTAAGTTGTATTTTGTTGCCCAGTATGCAAGGTTATCGCAAGTTTTAGACTGTATGTATCCTGAATATTCAGACTCTCCATGATGAAATCTGTATAAAGACATGCTTCAGTTAAACACACATTATTTGGCACAATGCAGGGGGAACTTGGTAAAATTATACAGCCTGTGTTATGCAGGAGGTCAAACTAAATGACGTAATGGTCCCTTATGGCATTAAAATCTATGAATCTATATATTTGTTATGAGATTAATCTCTTACATGTAGTGACTTCTTTGAGAGATCAAAACTAGACAAAAGATCGGTCATAAGAAAGAAAGAGATCTTGGAGTCATTGTGGATAGTTCTCTGAAAACATCCACTCAATGTGCAGAGGCAGTCAAAAAAGTGAACAGAATGCTGGGAATAATAAAGAAAGGGATAAATAATAGGACAGAAAATATCATATTGCCACTATATAAATCCATGGTATGACCACATCTTGAATACTGTGTGCAGATGTGGTCGCCCCATCTCAAAAAAGACATATTGGTATGGGAAAAGGGTCAGAAAAGGGCAACAAAAATGATTAGGGGTATGGAACAGCTTCCATATGAGGAGACATTAATAAGAGTGGGACTTTTCAGCTTGGAAAAGAGATGGCTAAGGGGAAATATGATTGAGCGCTATAAAATCATGACTGGTGTAGAGAAAGTAGATAAGGAAGTCTTGTTTACTACTTCTCATAACACAAGAACTAGAGGTCACCAAAGGAAATTAACAGGCAGGTTTAAAACAAATAAAAGGAAGTATTTCTCCACACAACACACAGTCAACCTGTGGAACTCCTTGCCAGAGGATGTTGTGAAAGCCAAGACCATAAGAGGGTTCAAAAAAGAACTAGATAAATTCATGGAGGATAGGTCCATCAATGACTATTAGCCAGGATGGGCAGGAAGCTCGGAATGAGCGACAGGGGGTGGATCACTTGATGATTACCTGTTTTGTTCATTCCCTCTGGGGCACCTGGCACTGGTCACTGTCAGAAGACAAGATACTGGGCTAGATGGACCTTTGGTCTGACCCAGTAGGGCCATTCTTATGTTCTTATATAAGTTATTAATTATTACCTATATGCTCTGTGATCATCATTTGCATTAACTTGAAGCTAAATAATTGTGACCTATATTGGAAAAATAATATACAAATACAAATTTTGTTAAGTCCCTCCCTCCACGCAACTCTTAAGGCTTGGCCTACACTACAGGTTATGGCAGTATAACTTATGTCGCTCAGGGGGTTGAATTAGCCACCCCCTTGAGCAACATAAGTTACACCACACTAAGCACTGGTGTGAACACCGCTATGCCGATGGGATAGCTGTAGCGCTTCTAGTGTAGACTAGCCCTTAGTATCAGATGCATTTCACAGTTATTGTTTTCTATGTTTCTTCTTTGGTTCATTAAAGAACTTTACTGTTCTAATATAAATCAGTCTTGCAAAATACATAAGAATAGACTTGACTAAACAAATATTGAGAGGTTTACTTTTTTAAATTACCAACATTAACATTCTGTTATTCTGGGACTATTAGGGACAGATCCTCAGCACCCTTAACTCCCATCACAGGCAATGGGCTTCCAGGCTATGATTCAGGAAAGCACTTAACCACATACTTAACTTTAAACTTTAGTGGGGCTTAAATATATGCTTAAAGCTAAGCACCTGCCGAAATACTTTCCAGATAGAGATGCTTTCCTGAATTGAGGCCCAATTAGGTCAATAGGAATTTTGCTGCTGGCTGTCATTTGATACAACTGAGCCCATTGGGAGCTGCAGGTTCTCAGCACCTGAACATGTTTATAGTATATGAAAAAAGCACATGTTTTCTATTGTTCTGAAGAAAGAGCTGTGCATGAGTCAGTTAGTAAAATTAGAGATGTATTTTCATGCTATCTTAGAGCCTGATGCTCCAAGGAGCTGATTGCCCTGGATTTGCATTGAATTCATTGGGAGTTACAGGTGCTCAGCACCTCATAGAATTGAGATATTAAACTATCAAATACCTAACAGTGTAATGTTTATTTTTAGAAAATTATAGAAGAACCCAGGTTTGTTTAGCCCTGAAAGATTTCTTGATGAAAATAGACAAGAAATCAAGGACCTAGCTGAAAAGTAATGATCTTCAGGATTGACAAGAGGAGGTATCTGGAAGAAAGCTTTGCTCACGTGGAAATATTCATCTTCCTAACAATGTTACTAGACAGACTGAACATCAAGCATCCGATAGGCCACAAAATAGATCTAGATCTACTATTTTGGACTAACTATGAAACCTAAACAGTTTTAAATTGCCATCTCTCTACACATAAATTTCAAGTACATTTTGGTCCCAATTTTGAATCAGAGACATACCCATTTGAAAATCTGGGCCTTCATAAACAATAGGGGGAGTTTAACAATTGCTTTTAAAAAAGGACTTAAATCAGGGTTTGTGTACACAGAGCAGCAATTTGGGTGTGATTTCTAAAGTACACTAACATGTTGTGTGTTAACTGGTATGTGTAGACCCTGCTGGTGAACACAAAAGATTCCCTAGTGTACTTGAATGTAGTGGTGTTTCAAACAGTACTACGTGAAAGCATGCTAGGAACCCTTAATGTGCACCACCAGGGTCTACATGGACCAATTAATGCACAACACGTTAGTGTGCCTTAGAAATCACACCCCATAGTGCGCATTGCTGCTCTATGTAGACAAGAGAAGCACATAAATAAGTATTTGCAGGTTCAGGACCTATATTAGTAATCAGGCTAGTATTTATGGTAATTTTCTGAGACTTATACCAAGTAATATCATTTGTGCATCCTTTCAACCCTTAGTTGTGTACTACGTATATGGCAGTCATTAGCACAATCAACTTATTTCCCCTCCCTACCATTGGCTAGACTCTCTCTTCCATCTAATACAGGGAATAAAAGGAACGGCTACGTTAGGCCTGATTATCCTTTTATTCATGTTCTGCATTAGTGTAAATTCATTGATTTCAATAAAGTCATTCCTAGTCTACACCTGTGTAGTGAGGAGAGAGTCAAGCAAGATATTTTTTCTGTTACACTTCACAGTATGCCAGATTAATCTCCCTCTTTTATGCTGTGCTGTTCAACATTCACAAATGAGATCTACCCACTTCACCGCTTTCCCATTACCCTGTCAAAAACTGAAATAATCCCTTAGATCTGGATGTCATTTTCTGGGGCATAGCCATAGATACATTGTGCTGATGCAGAGACTCAAAGCAGGCCCCCTCCACTCAACTTTGAAGTCCTTCTTCCACAGTCCCTGCCTTTTTTGCCACCCACCCAAAATATTCACCTGATCCCTAGCCACCCTCTTCTAACTTTCCTTCACACTGGTCCTTGGTTCTGCTCCTGTCCATGTCACCCTCTTTACTCATGTGAATAGTTCCATTGAGATCAATGGAATTACTCATGGTAGTAAAATTAAGCTTAAATGGAAGTGTTTGCAGGATCAGGGATATAATTAGGTATGGAGATTTGTGATGAAAGAACCAAAATTTCAGGCTTGTCCAACATATATGATGTCCATACAGATTGGACAAAATGACTGGTCTGAAATGTGTTTAAATTATAGCCTTGTGTCAACAGCTATTATCAACAGTGCAGACAAAGACAGTGGAATAATAAACAACATTCAATATGTATTATGTTGACATTAAGCACTGAAATAGCTTGTGAACCAATTATTTTTATTATCATGTCTAAAGTGGAAGGCAATAAAATAGATCTGTGATTAATAAAAAGGCTTGGCTCCCTTTCTTTATGTAATGCCAGTACGGAATATGAGCATTTCTTCCAAACATGATACAATAATAATTTGAGAATATAAATGTCAGTGTTTGTAGCAACAAAGTACTCAACTACTGTGTTCAATTTAGATCATCCTATCTCAAAAACAAAAGGTCTAGAGGAGGACAATGAAATTATTAGAGACATAGAAACATTTTCTCATGATCAGAAATTAAAAAGACGAGGACCGTCTAGCTTAGGAAGTTGTTAAGAGGATTCATAATAAAGATATATAAAACATTGAATGGTATATAGCTAGGCAACTGGGCATTTTTTCTTATAATGAGAATATATAGGTCACCTAAGTAAATTTAAAGGAAATACATCTAAAAGTAATTAAAATATTTACTCCAAATTGCATAATTAACCTGTGGAATACACTGCCACAGGATATTAGTAAAGCAACCAACTTTGTAGGATTCAATAATGGATTCTATATTTATATGATTAACAAGAATACAATCTACTTTTATTGCAGCTAGGATAGACATTTATAAGGGATATTAACCTTCATACTTAAGGACATAAGTCAAAGTAAAAATCATCACTACTAGAAAGAGGTGAAATCATATTTTTCTTTTTCTTTTTTTTTTTAAATTGGAAAATTTAACAAAGGTTAAAATTTCATAAGAAAAACAAATTGCAAAATTTTATATTGCAATGGCAAACATTTCCAGCTCCCACCAGTGCTGTCTGTATAAGCAGAGACTGTAGCAACTGACCATATCTACAACCAGCTGTACACTGTGAAATTTAGCAAATTATTATTATTATTTGAGTGAAAACCATTATATATTTTAAATATCAAAGTATTCCATAATAGGTAAGCAATCAATATTTGGAACCTAATCTGCCCTCAAATGTCCCTATACAACTTCTATTTTTCAAAGTCAATGAGAATCCAGCACACACATCAAAGGGCAGAATGGGTCCTTAAAGAGACAGCCTCCTATGCAAAAAACTGATCACAAACATGCCTGACTCACAAAGCTAATATAAACTAAAAAATCAAATTAACAATATTTTAGGAAAAGCAGCCTATGTTATACCAGTATTATTCAGAGAGAGAAAGAGGGTCAGTAATACAGGTATCATTTTATAGTTCTAGACAAAGATATATAGTTACAGAGATAACATTTATAAATTTGAATTGACTTAGAGATACTTTTAGAGTTAAGCAGTTTAAACAGACAGACCACTTCCTCTTTGGAAGGGTTAGATCAAGTACCCAAAACTACCCTATCATCAGAGTTGAAGAAGAACCCATATAATGGTCTCCTTACTTTAATTAAAGAAGTTTACATTTCTGCAAATGTAACTTCTCTTACTGCCCATTAATGAATGTCTGGGAAACCCATGAGTATGAGACAGTTGGGTGCAGAGAACTGGGGGAAGGAAGATAAAATTATGGAGCACACAGGAATTTGGCGAGATAAGCTGCTAGAATGAGAAAGGTCTGGACAGAATATTTAACAAGGCAGTTGCTGGAATTGTACAGGTTTACGGAAAATACAGAGATGATGTTGAGTGCACACAGAGTTGGAGCGCAGACAGACTGGGGAAGAGAAAAGTATGTGTGTGAGAAGAGGGTCAGGGCTACAGGAACACTCAAGAGCAGCACAGGAAGGCAGAGGAAGTTGGTATTCTTAGTGTTGGGGAAAGTGAGCTACTAGGAAACAGAGTTGGGGGGAAAAGACACGAGATAGCTAAAAAACTGAAAATGCAGTTACAAACAATAGCATAGTGACAATACTGGGAACCTGATTATTTCACCACTGCATTCCAGCACATCATTGTCAAGGAGAGTTGGTATTATGTAACACCAACATATCTGGGCCTTAGAACTGCAGGAGCTTTAGGTCCATGTTATTGAAATATTTTGGGAGAGCCTAGGCATTTGTGTCTGTCACCTTGGCATCAGGGCACCATGATGAGGGGTGGGGATCAGCATAGGGCCTGGGAAAGAATTCCCACCTTCAGGATGAATTATTCATATCTTGTGGCAGGAAAAAAACTTCCAGAGGCCCAATTTAAGGATGACTATGTAATTGCCAAGTGGGTGCCAAACAGCCTTTCCCTTGGCCAGTTTACACTTGGTTTCAGTTTTCCTGCCTTACTTCACATGCCTTCTGCCTCCCCTATCGACTCTCCCACCACAGTACCTCCACAGACACAATATGGGGCAAGCCAACTACCTTCCGCCGTCCTTTTCCCCTCTCCTCCTATTCTTTTCCAGTCTCTCCCCTTCCCCTTACATCCTCTAGAACAACACAAATCTCTCTATAAACTAGTCACAGCAGTAGCCCTGTCTGTGCCGCGCCTCTCACTCCCCCTGCTTCCCTCTCCCTAACTTTCCGACACCCCGCCCCGGCTAGCCTGCTGCTTCCACCCTCCTGCCGCACCGCTCCCTCCCCAGCGCCCGGGGCCCTGTGCTGGGAGGGGCAGCGCCAGAAGCGGTGTCTCTGCGGCGCTGGATTGAAGGCTAGGTGCAGCCCAGGCGCTGGGAGGATCCGAGGCTGGAGAGAGGGGCGCGAAGAGGCTGCTGGACTTTAACCTCAGTTTTGCTCTGGCCAGGTGAGATTATGGGAGTTTCCTGGGAGAACAGCGTTAGATTTCAAAGCAACCGTGTCGGAGGGTTTCGAGCTCCAGATTCCTGGCCCGAGCTGGGCTGTTTCACTCGCAGAACGCAGCTGTTCAGCTCTCACTGCGCAAGCGAGGGACAACCTCCCAACCATCCCCAGCCCCCATCATTGAAGCAGATTTTAAGCCGTCTCCTTCTTCCAAGGAAGTATTTTGCAGTGTCCGAGTGTGACATTTTAAATCTCAGTCATATATGTTGTTTTTAAAATCTCATTGATTAAAATTCATAGCCCTGAACTGATGGCCTTAAATTTTATACAAGAGTCCTCATAAACAAGCAGCAAACGTATTCCCTTCTGATCAGCCAGCAAACAACACGTGGGAAGTGCGCCAGGATTTATTTTAGGAATTGCAAAGCAAGGGAAGGCTTCCAATAATTAACTAGACTTCAGGGGACCCAGTAGGGAAACTTAAAAACACATCCCATGGGACCAGCCACAAAATGTAGTATCCTCTTCCTCAAAATTCAGGGACTCATTAAAAGTACTGGGAGAGTAAACTGAAGAGAAAACAATTACATATTTTGTTGTCATGGGAAATCTTAGAAGTTTTGCAAAAGCAATATCAGTGAGTCATTTCTTTTCAGAAATGCATGTTGAAGGCTTTCTGAGCATCTGTATTTTTTATGATTGTATTTGTGTTGGTTCCATATTAGTTGGGCACGGCACAAATAATGGGACAACAAGATACAGATAATGAGCTGCCAAGAAACATATAAAAGTATAAGAAACTATCACTATTTTCAAGTGGTTTATTAGAAACTCACAAAACTTATACACATTGTCATTCTGGTATGTAAGTCAGCAAGCAGACAAATTCAGGCTCATAACTATGCAAACTTAAACCAAACCAGATAGCAAGGTCTCAGGTATATAACAGGATAATTATTGTTAATCTCTTGGTGTTAAATAAATCCTCAAATATTTAAATAAAGTGGTCCATGAAACTGCATGTCTTTGCCTTTGAAATCACTGGGCTTTGTTTACATCAAACTGAGATCAACCCCAAATGAAAAGATGGCTATACCTTAGAACCACTGATGGCAAAGATCACCTGTTAAAAAGAATCTGGAATTCCAGAGACATTGGGAAAAAATAACACTACCCTTAATTCACAGACCCATTCACAGTCTTCTCAATCAGTGCAGCTGAATATCTTATTTAACATACTGAGTTATGTGCTTAGGTTCATATGATAAGGTCAAAACTCTTATTTTTAAATGTCTCTGTGAATTTAACTACACTGTAGTATTCCAGACACCCAAATACATTGACTCTTAATTTACCATTTTTCAGGTATTTTCCAGACATGATTTCTATGGGTTTCACCAAGGATAGAGGCAGCTCAATCTCTTTTGAACACCTGCACTCACCAGCATTATGAATTTTGGTGCATAAAATAAGAAAACTATCATATAAAATATTTTATTAATATCTATCAAAACCACCTTGGTTTCTTTTTCTGAGTTTCCTTTTGATTTAAAGCAGCAAGAAAGAGGGCAAATATTAACTAAGGGTTCTGTGTGACTATCTTCTGTGCAAACTTCATGCTGCAAATGAATTACTACATCTTCATCAGATAAGGTGCCAAGTGAATACTTTAGCGTGTGTTATTTTATTATCAGTCTTTTAGTGAGAGGCTAGCAGCTCTGGACCAGATTTTGGCTTCTTCTTGTGTGCAAGGGTGGGATATGCCACAAAAAAGTTCCCTTCCTCTTGTATCCCAGTTCAGGGGTCAGCCGCAGTCTGGTTGGGGGAGCACAGCCATTGCATGAGGCTAGCACGACCCTTTAGGCCTTGGCTACACTCGCGGATTCACAGCGCTGTGAAGCGCGAGTGTAGTCGCACCACCAGTGCTGCGAGAGCTCTCTCGCAGCGCTGCAAGTACTCCACCTCTCTGAGGGGAATAGCGTGCAGCGCTGCAGGCGCTGATTACACTGGCGCTTTACAGCTCTACACTCGCTGCGCTCAGGGGGGGTGTTTTTTCACACCCCTGAGCGCAGCAAGTGCAGCGCTGTGAATTGCCAGTGTAGCCAAGGATGAGAGTCGGGATGAACATAGGGTGGTCATTTTGCCCCTCCTTTGCATGGGAAGTCTTGCTGTATCCTGTCAAAACAAGGCAGATCCCCTGTTACAATATACAGTGGCCCAGAGTCTCAAGAGCAATATCGTCTGAAATAGTCAGAATTCTTGGAGTTGTCACTGCCATCTGAAGGCCGTCGTCTTCCCCGCCGCCCCCCCCCAGCCTCCCAACCGCAATTAAATAAGTCTATTCAATGTAAGAAATGCTGCTGTGAAGTGTTTCAATTTGTATTGCTATATTTCCCACCTCTATTCAAGTCTACATTTTTATTTCAAGTCTTTGGGGGTTGGGGAGGGGATGGTGTTTTTTTGCTATTCTAGTTACTGCTAGTGATTAAGTTTTCCAATATTTTCTCTTTTAGGTGCTTTTACTTCTGGAAATGATGTTTGAGGCAAAGATTTCCCTTTCAGAGGTGATGGCCGCCCTCTTTACTATGACATTAATTTTAATTTCTGTAAGAATAATAGGTAATATGACCAAAAAGCACATCCTTCCCCCAGGTCCATGGTCATTACCAATTGTGGGGAACCTGCTTCAGCTTGGAGAACATCCTCACCTTTCATTTATCCAAATGAGGAAAAAATATGGGGACGTGTTTCTCCTAAAGCTGGGGATGATACCTGTTGTGGTGGTGAACGGTCTAGATATGGTGAAACAAGTGTTACTCAGAGATGGAGAGAGTTTTGCTGGCAGGCCCAAGATGCACAGCTTTTCTTTCTTTGCTGATGGAAAAAGTCTATCATTTTCTGTAGAATATGGAGAGAGCTGGAAACTCCACAAGAAAATTGCCAGTAAAGCTTTAAGATCCTTTTCGAAGTCAGAAGCCAAAACCTCTACTTGCTCTTGTCTTCTGGAAGAGCACGTATGTGCAGAAGCTTCAGCACTGGTGAAAATGTTCTTGGAGCTCTCCTTAGAGAAAGGTGCCTTTGACCCCACTGGTATTACTACCTGCACTGTTGCAAATATTGTCTGTGCCCTGTGCTTTGGCAAAAGGTATGACTATAATGATGAAGAGTTTCTTAGCATGATTAGGATCAATGCAGATTTTCTAAAAGCCACAAGTATTGTCAACCCAGCTGATTTTATACCTTGGTTTCGGTACCTTCCAATCCCTGCTGTGAAGGCTGCCCATGGGTTTTATGAGGTCTTAAATAACTTCATCGCACAACGAGTAGAAGAACATTATACCACTTATGATAAGGTGAGACTTCAAAACTATAGACCAATAACAGCAGTTTTGTAATGAGTATTCTCTATTGTTGCTAGGCAGAGAGAATCTGCACAAGTAAGATTTGGGTCCAAAGTTGAATTTTTATGGCTCTGTTTAAAATGCTGACATGATTATCTACTTGTACATTGGTTTTGCTGGCATACCTCCTTTAAAGTTAATGGAATTAAACCTAAATTTGGTGCAACAGAGCAGAGGATCAGGCCCCTCGTTTTAAGCAGGCTTGTATACAATCTTTTCATAAATGCTGGAAATTAATTCAGCAACTCTTCACATGTGACACAGACCAGGGCTAATGGGAGGGCTACAGAAACCTGTCAAGACTGAAGTAGTTAAGAGCTGTACTGAGGAATCTCTCATTTCATCCTAGAAGTATAAGCCCATACAAAGGAAATTAAATTAGCATGGAAACAAATGTGCTTGGATACTGATATTTTTTTAACTCCAGAAGAAAAATTTCCATGAGACCACTTCTACCAACCACTAAATAAATAAATAATAATAATAAAAAGTTCCCCGCAAACCTGATGTCTGCATCTTCTAAAGAGAGATGTTTGAAGGAAATAGCACCATTTACAGGATTATTTTTTAAAGTTGTTCACAATGAAGTGTTTTGGTCCTGAATAATGTAAGGACCTGATTCTCATATCAGTTGCACTGGTTTTACAACACTGGGGACCCAGTTCCATAACATTCAGTGGAGATACTCCAGATGTATGTGTGCAATAGAGAGGAAAACCATACCCTACACCTCAGACTCCTGGACATTCCTTACAGATTATTGTGGGGAAATTTCTTGAGTCTTTACTCAGTTAAATCCCATTTACTTCAATAAGAGATTAACCTGAGTAAAAGAAGGAGCAAGAACAGAGGTCTGGGTTCATCCTTCCTTCCTGGTTGTCTGTAGTGAGGGTCCATTCTTCTGCCCCAGCTCCTCTTATCCCATTCTGCATCCTGTCAGCACAACTCCCTGACCATGAATTCCCACCATGAAGGGTTCTAAAGAAAATTTAACACAGATCCATTATAATTTGGTGTGGCAGAATTTAATTATTTATAATTGTGACAGATATTGATATTTATTTTTAAGTTTTTTATTATCTATTTACATTTTCAGAATTGCACAAAATTATGGGTTTTAAGCATCTTTTTGAATGTTTATCTATTTGAATTTTCACAGTTGTGGGAGATTATGGGGGCTGGGTGAATCAGCCAATAATTATTCAATGACAATAGACATTGAGATGTACAAAGTTAAAGCTTTATAACCATTAAAACACAAATTGTTAATACAGTACCATGTCAAAATATACAAAGTAAATATCCTTAAATTAAACTGTAATATGTTCTCAAGGATCATTTTTCTTACTTTGCCTTTCTGTACATTTCAATTATTATTAATGGACTTTTTTTTTCATTGGTTTGCATGTGTTTGATGTTTACTGATATTTATTGATTTAAAAATTTTGAATGTTTCCAAGCCTAATCATAAGTACAGCTCCACTGTAATACAGCCCCATTTTCCTGTTGGTTCCCTGCAAGATTGGTGAGGTGATGATGATATCTCCCGCAGCTAAATTCCCAGCCCACCCATGCCACTGCCTGCTCTCTTCCTACACCTGGGTCAGACAAAGGCAAGATCCATTAGTGGAAGACCCTTCTTTGGGTGGATCAGTAGCACAGTACTTCAGGATTTGGCCCCATGCTTTTTATAATGAAGAGTGGCATGGAGATTTTCAAAGACCCAAAGGGCAGTTAGACAGCCAAGTTCTTCCAGAGTAAATCTACAGACTTCTAGTATTTCTGTCCCCCATTTTACTAAGTAATTTTTTGTAATATAATCTGCATATTATTAAACAAGCGCTCAGATGAATTCAATTATCTTGATTTTTCCATTTCAGGAGTAATCAAATGAAAGGAACTTTCCGTTTCTACTAGTAAGTAGTACATATTTTCAGGCAACAATTGATAGAATGGTGTCAGATTTTGATGCAGTGTAACTCTATTGATTTAATGGCATTACTCTGGAGTTACAGAATGTAAATGAGAGCAGAATCTGGACCATGTTTTTTTGAGCTACTGCTGACTAGTAGCTTAATTTTCTTTTGCAGAAATATACAGAGGTCAGTTCTTTTCCAAGATAAATTGCCATGCGTTGTGGCAAATATTTAAAAAATATTAATTGTACTAGCAAGAATAGTTTTAGCAGGAATTTCCAAGATTCATGAAGATACATGGTCTGTGCATCTCACGTTAGGAAACTACTGGTTACAGAATGTTGTGTTAAAGCTTGTTGGATGAAAATATGTCAGAGATTTTTGTTTCCTTTTAGAATCATCTCAGAGACATTACTGACGCTCTAATAAGTATAAGCAATGACAAAGGAAGTGATGGAAAAGCTCCACCCTTATCTAATGATAAAATAATAAGTACTGTGAATGACATCTTTGGAGCTGGTAGGTATTAAAAAAATCCAGCCAACCTTTTAAACACCACTCTTGGGAGATTTTCGGTGTACTTCAACAGGCATATATCCTGGGCCTGATTTTTCTCCCATGTACATCAGTTTTATTTCAATGCAACTTCATTGACTCCCTGGCCAATATAAGAGGACAATCAGCTCTTATGTTTTGTGTGTGTGTGTAATCCTATTTTTATTAAAGCAGCATTCTGGTTACCCATTTATTTTGCAGGGTTTGATGCAGTATCAACATGTTTATTTTGGATCTTCCTATATTTGGTAAACAACCCAGACATTCAGACAAAAATTCAAGAAGAAATTGGTAACGTATTTACTTTTTCAAAAAATGAAGCTCCGTGTCAATTTCATGAAGCACATTAAACATTCCTATTTTCTTCTTTGAAGATGGAAAGATTGGACTCAGGTCACCAAGATTTGATGACAGGAAAGATTTGCATTATACGGAAGCTTTCATAAGTGAAATCTTAAGGCACACTTCATTTATACCATTTACCATTCCTCACCGGTAAGAAGCAAAACACAAGTTTGTTTCTGTCTAAATAAAATGAGTTGTAGAGATAATTATCATGCTTCCTTTCTGAATTTGAGATTGAAATCCCCATTTGTCGATTTTTCCACTATAGGCAAGGTGAAATACGTGAAGGAAATTAAGGAATTCTGATACTGTTATGACAGTGCATCACAGTCGTAGCTTAAAATGAACACCAGATGCTCAGCTGGTGTTAATTCATGGCACTCCATGGAAGTAAAATAGAACTCCACTTATTTACACCAACTGTCTTCTTGCACTACCATAGACATTAAGGGCCTGATTCTGATCTCACTTATACCAGTGTAAATCAAGAGTAACTCAGGTTGTGTTACATCGGTGTCAATGGGTGTGAAATCAGATTAGGCCTTTAGTTTGCAGGAACAGTTTGCTGTTGTAGATGAAGGGGATCAAGCCTGGTGCCTTGTGACATGGTCTAACATTCAGTAACAATAAGTACGATCATCCAACTCATTAGATATAAGCATAGGGATAAGAAAAAGGATTATTTTGTTCCCTGAATGTTCAGATAATCAGCATATGTTGATATGATACATTTTCCTTTTCTAGTGCAATGAAAGAAACCATTCTCAATGGGTACCTCATTCCCCAAGATACCTGTATCTTTGTTAATATGTATCAAGTAAATCATGATGAGTAAGTATCTGCCAATTTGTTTATATGTTTCATAATGACATTTGGCACTTTATTATAGTCAGTATTTTCACTTGTTTATAAAATGATAACGTGTGTTCACTTGGACACATTGTACATTACTATTTTATATCTATACAAGGATAATGCAGTTCTCATTCTCCTCAAAACAGTCTATGAAGATGATTGGAACAGAGACAGCCATTTGGAAACAGATCATTGGGCCATCTAGCACAGTACTCTGTCTCCAACAGTGGCCAATACCAGATCCTCCCTGGAAAAGCCCCAGCATGCACTTTATCAATGTATAGTCTTAGGTGATATGGTGCAGAGATTATTTCTAGACTCCAGCTGTCAAACAAAGTCTGATAACTGTAGTAATTTTAGCCTAGTTAGTGCAACTGCCCATGTTTTTCTTATTCTTATAAAGGTAGAGTCTAAATCCTCAGTTGAGGTTAAAGAGTTCTCAGTGCAGCTGAAGGGATGATGGGGTGGGTTTCGGCCACCGATACATTCCTCCAATCCGGGGGCTGTTTGGGTGTTGGGCTGGGCCCTGACACAACTCAAGGCTTCTCTGTTTTACACCAGCTATCTATGGCCCCAAGGAGTCAGCCCAGCACCTGGGGATCATTGGGGCACAGGGACATCCTAGTCACACCCAATTTTCCTTGTTCATCCCTTTCCCTGCGGTGCCTCCACTCTACCTAGAGAGTACCCAAATAGAGAGTTAAACTAGCTTTAGGACTGGTTTTCACCAGCTAAATGAGCAGGAGATCTGGTCCACTTCATGCTTTACCCACTATGGCTCTGAATCTGATCTCACTGAAACAGAATTTACCCCACTGTAATTCTGCCAACTTCATTGGACTTTCTCCTCCTTTATGCTGGCATCAGTGAGAGCAGAGGCAGACTTCATTTGTTAATCATTATCTGAGTGAGGGAACATCTCTGCTAGGTTCTCTTTGTGCAGTTTTCTTCCAATTTGTTCTGTCAGTGAAGCGGGGATCCCCACTTTGAGATCTTCAGGGAACCAGGACCACCCATTTGGAGGTTCTGTGCCTCTGCATTGGGCTGTTACTTTCCCACTACAGTCTCTAAAGGGTGCAGGTATCATGCATCCCTCCAGCACTGCTCACTACTGTCAAGGTTCACCCATTGGGCAGCCCCCTTTGGAATCTACTCCATGCATGGATCAAAGGAGTACAGTTGAATGATGAAACAAAATTCCATTTCATGCCATCTTTACATAATTCTGGGAATTTTTGAGAAAAACCAATGCAAATTTCATTTTGACTTATTCAGGAACTCAGATTGGCCATAAGTAAATTCATTCATTTAGAAGTACAGGCTCTGTATTTCTGTCTTTGTTTTCTGTACATGTGATATTCTGTAAGGGCTTCTAAAAATTTATTTCTTTTTGCCATAGAACATTATGGGAAAATGCTGATTTGTTTAGACCGGAGAGATTTCTGAATGAAAACGGTGAACTCAACAAAAGCCTCGTTGAGAAAGTTTTGGTTTTTGGAATGGGAATAAGAAAGTGTTTGGGAGAAGACATAGCTTGTAATGAGATTTTTATTATTCTCACCACCATTTTGCAACAGCTGAAGCTTGAGAAATGCTTTCAAGACCAGCTAGATCTGACCCCAGTGTATGGATTATCCATGAAACCTAAACCATACCAAATTCAAGTGGTACTGCGCACCTGAACAGTGCATCTGGAGAAGCTGCACTTCAAAACATAATTATCACTCAGTACATTAGTGTAGGGAAATCTATTATCCATAATGTAGGTTATCCATTACCTAAGCTACTATAGTGCATTTTTAAATGAAAGGTGTATAACAATAAACACAATCTCCTAAATCTCCTTCTCTCTGATTGTACTAATCAGTTAAGTGCAGGTTATGTTATTGCTAACTCTTTGAATAAGTTGAGTTAATTTTTGTTTGTAACTGACTATTTTAGTGCACCTCTTCTCACTGATTTCCTAAAATAAAGTTTAAAAATGCTTTTCAGTTTTAATTAAGAAAGTCAATGGTTATGTTCAATGAAATCTTTCCCCATGACAAACTATTCCGTGTTCCCTCTCACTGATGTCTCTTTTTTATTTCATTGCCTTAAACTTGAAGATTCTTGTAATTGCATGAAGTGTTTTTATACTAGGGCAGTCTGAGAGGACATTTCAGTATATAAAGAACATAACAGAATCTGTCTTACCTGTCAAGGTGTAATGATATTTTTTGCATGATACATTTAGTTGCAGCTGAAGTGTAGGGAGGCTTGCAATTTATTTAATTTTTAAATTTATAATTTAGTTTTGGTATTAAGAGGCCAAACTCTGGATCCCAAGCCAAAGCCCAAGTAAACAGACCTTGGACAATGGTCTGCACTGTGGCCTGAAATCATCTCCCCAGGCAGTGAAGCACCAATGTAGCAACTCTGCAGCTGTTACTACAGCCCTTGAGCTGTAGTAGCAGCTGCATTCACTGTGCCATCACTTACCCTCCCATCTGGTTAATCTTGCTCAGTTCCAGGCTTTGATACAAAATAGTGTCGCCTTTATCAAGCAGCCAGGCCTTGAAGCAGCACATGAGCTCAGTAAGATCCCTTTGACCGTGAATTCTTCAGGAACACCACATTCTCTGAGGAGGGACTGTGACTTCTGATACATAGGACATTTAATACATTCTTTCAAAGCCTGAATCATTCCCATACACACCCAACTTGCCTCCCAGCCCAGGACAAAGTGTGAAGGAAGGGGAGGCTCCCTTGTGGTTGTGTTAAGGCTTGGTGCGGTTAAATTCTTCATTGACTTTGTGAGAAAACAGTGTTGGCAAATAGGTCAGATTCTCACTACAGCAGTTCCCCACACAAAAGATGCATGGCCTCAAACACCAGCATTCTCATAAAAGCCCAAATAAGGAGAAGAAGCCTTTGATAGCGACGATTCGTTACAGCAAGTAAACAACTAGAACAGCTGCCAGAAGGGGCCAGGGAGTTGTGTGTAACAACATAGCATGCAAGGCTATAGGGCAGATCTGCCAGGTGCATTTGTTTCAGGACCATTAGCATCAGCTTCACTTCACAAGCAGGAAGGGGAAAACTGATGCACTCCAGGCTGAGGTGTAGGGAGGCTCACAATTTAATCACTGCAGTAAGTGAAAGAGAGCAGTGGAGGCAGACAGCTCATTGGGAGCTAAAGTAGCATAGAGGAGCAGTGGGAACTCCTTCTTAAGTATTGTATGGCCCCCACCCCATAATCTTTAATGCATTTGTGCTTTGCCATAGGGAAATGCTATTATCCCACTTACATACAGAGAGACCTGAGGCAGAGTGAAACTAAGTGACTTGCCCATACTCACACAAGCAATCTGTGACAGAGTAGAGGTTTGAACCTATATCTCCTAAAGCTGAGGCTGGTGTGTTAACCACTGAACCATACTTTTCCCCCCTAAAAGTAAAATGTAATGAAAGAATATGTGAAAATTAATATTCTTAGTGGTTTCATAAAAGATCTGATCCAAATTCCAGTGAAGTCATTGGGTGTCTCTCTATTGACTTTGGTGGGCCTTAGACTAGGCCCAAAGAAAGAAGGGAAGGGGAATTATTTGTGCTTATAAAATGTTTTGTTTGGAAGCTTAAGTGGTTACTGGTTATAAGACATTAAAGAGAAGCTACAAGCTATCAGCTGCATTCATTACTTTTAAGTTCATGTCTCACAAGTAATCACTCTCTCCTGCTGCCTAATGCACTGCATGTTGGGATAGGGCATAGGGTTGTTTACTTTTGTTGTCTAAGTGTTTGACTTCTATTATTTGGGTTGTATTTTTAAAGTTGTTATAGGATGGTGTAAACACTTCAGCAGGAGGTAGCTGGTAAACACTACTGTTACAGTAGCCATTATTTGCTGAAAATGATAAATGAGATGGCCATTTTTATACCTGCTCAGTTGTAACAATAGTATCCTGTAATATAAAAGAGGAAGATGCAATATTTTTGGTATCCTATATAGAGGCTTAGAAGGATGGTGGGACAGGAGTAGCCCAGAGGTGGAATCAGGTCAGATCTCCTCGACCAATTTTGCATTAGACTTGGGCTAAACAGTAAATAGGGAAGTTACCATTTCTTTTCATACTGAAGTTTGCTCATGACAGTGTATTTTATTCTGCTGCACACAGAAAAGGTCAATGCCTGTTGAATGGGTAAAAGCTGCATATAGCGAGAGGTGCCACAGATCCAAAATCTGCTCTGACTTGTGGCAGGGGAAAGGCCTGATGCAAAATTGAGAGAATTGACTTAAAGTCACCTTTTCCCCCTTCCCCACCCCCAGCAAAGTTGTACCAAGTGTTTCTTGACTTCACCTTCAGGCCGTTTGTGTCCTTTATGCAATTCTTATATAATTTTAATAAGGATTTTTCTTTTTCCTCCTTCATGGGTTAGTGAGTATGCTGCTCCTATAACATTCCCTGCTTAAATGGAGAGGGGGAGGAAGGGTGGTTATTAGCTCTGCTGCATCAGAAGAATTGGCATGTGCATCACTGAGTGGTGAAAACACAGCAGCGCTCTTTTCAGCTGGAGAGTCTCTTTAGTTATTTATGTCAGCACACTTTCTTCTCAGGCACATTGCTTTAGTGAATCTCATTATTAAGGATACTTACCCTGCTTGCTTCAGGTAACTAACAGAATAGCTTGGGGTTTTGTTTGTTTCTCCCTCCCTTCCCTTCCAACGAGTATTACAGCAGTTAAGTGAGCTGATGGCACAAAAGATTATTCTCTTGGAACAGGGCTGAGAGGACATAATGAGAGACACTTGCTAGTTTTTTTTATTTTTAAAGAAATAAACATAAGTTAATTGTATTCCTTTAAATACATTTAAAAATATGTTCCTAGTAAAGCACTCTCCTACCCGCATCTCCTTTTTACAGAAATGTCATTTTATCTTGGGTTAGCATTTAAATTCCAGGGGGGGAATTTAAACCTTTTCAAAACTTTGTACATGCAGTAACAAACTAATGCAAAATTATCTGTTGCCCCCTACACTGCTCCCTCTAAATGCTGAAGTAAAAGACTTGTTTTCAACTTAGTATAAAGGGGGTGGCATTAAGGATGCAGCTTTGGCATTTAATTCTGAATATACTTGGTTTTGTGGGTTGTGACAGGGTGCAACTCACCACTGCAGCACCCCCTACTGGATGTCCTGGCAATCAGCTCTGCTAGCTGGTGCATTTCTCCAGCCCTCTTCTGGTGGCATTTCGCCACCCTCACTTCTGCTCCAGGGACCCACATCACTCTCATGACCACAGCATCCTCTTCATGACACAGCCCAGTCCAGCCACTTCCTCAGGGGCTAGTAGGGTAGGGGAGGACCCAGGCCTGCTCACTACTGTGGGTCCCAGCCCAGGGACCCTGTAGCTGACCGCCACTTGCTGCATCCCCTCTGACTCCTCTGTAGAGCTCCCTGGGTAGGGTGACCAGATGTTCCTGATTTTATAGGGACAGTCCTGATATTTGGGGCGTTGTCTTATATAGGCACCTATTACCCCCCATCCCAATTTTTCACACTTGCTGTCTGGTTACCCTATCCCTGGGCTACTTCCCCTGTTCCCCATGGCCGCAGCACCCTCTTTGCCCTTGCCTCATGGCCTCAGCCTGCAGATCCCTGCAGCCCACCCGGAGCTACCTTGAGCTTCCCAGGTTTCTGCCTGCAGCACTGCTTTATCCCAGGGTGCTTGCTGTCATCAGCCTACAAGGCAGCCAGTCCTCCTCAAGCTTCAGGGAGTGATTAAAGCTGCGCTGCGCTGCGCTGCTCTGCTCTGCTCTGCAGCCCTTCTTATATGGGCCAGCCCGCCCCTGACTGGCTGCTCCTCGCAGCTCCTCTCTGATTGGCTGCCTCCTGCACAGCCTCCCAAGGGCTCTATTAACC
Source organism: Chrysemys picta bellii (assembly GCF_011386835.1). Classification (NCBI taxonomy): domain Eukaryota; kingdom Metazoa; phylum Chordata; order Testudines; family Emydidae; genus Chrysemys; species Chrysemys picta. The sequence continues at coordinate 96,469,089 of NC_088796.1, forward strand.
CCTCAGAGCCCAGTGTGGTGCAGGCACCCCATCACATGGGTATTCAGAATAACCTACCCCAGAATGATCAAAAATCACATTTTGTGTGTGTGTGTGTGTTTTTAAATCTGATTTTTGAGCCTTTAGGGTTCACACTTTCAGGATTTTTTCCACAACCATGAAGGTTTGAAACTTCTATTTAAAATAAAAAAATGCTGAAATTTTCATATATTCACATTACTTGAGGAACTGGTGCTTTAAACACTGAATATTGTAAATCAGGGCAGAGTTAAGATGGTATGGGCAACTTACCTTAATTGTTAATTTCCATACTTTCCATGGGTCACTTGCAAGGTTAATCTTAAATCTGAAGTTCCTGGCTTTTTAATGGTGGTTGTATGGCTATCACCTCTCCTTAATAACCCCTGAAGTTAATGGTAGTATTATTTTGCCCAGTACAGGGAAAAGAGGTCCTCTCCATCTATAGTTCAGAAATAGGCATATTTTTCCATTAATTATTTAATATGTTTGTTTTCCTTCTTGTGTTTGGTAGCCTACAATTTTACATTAAAGCTTTGGCATTTTACTTACATCAGTTGATTTTTGTCATACTTGACATTTTCTATTATCAGAACAATTTTTACCCTTTTAACAAAATTGGTACCATTTTCATTTTTCTAACAGGCTTGATTCATCAGAAAAATGCATTCCCAAGGAAAGAATGGTAATAATGGAAGTCTGAAAAGGAAATTGTGAAATCTGCTGTTGTAGAGTATTAACAGAACACACAAGACACGGGAAAGAACATAAGGTATAACATAAGTAGGCCCATAATGGAGACTTGGATCTCAGAAAATATGGGGCTGCTTTCTTAGTTGATCTAATGGAAAAAGTACAGTTCTGTCTGCCTTAACTCAGAGATCTGATGAAGATGATGCCTGTTCTCATTCCCACTAGTAGTGCCTCTAGAAGTCAACAAATCCAAAAATCATGCCAGTGTCATGTCATCTAGTCTTTGGGGCATTCAGCAGGTAGATAAGAGTAAGGATGTCCAGTGTGATGAGGGACATTACACTTGAAAGTGCCTTCTCAAGGTACCTAGCATGAGATCCTGCCTAAGTGAGAGGGAACTGTTTTAGGAATACTTGATGTAAGATGGATGTGTCAAAAATAAAAAGTGGCCATAAGGGCAGCTTAGCTGTTGGAAGTGCAATAAGATAGGAGGAATGCAATTTGTCATTTTCCTACATCTTCCTTAAGACAGAGAGCTCTAGTGAGCACTCATGGTTTTTATATTGGGAAGGTTAAAAAAAAAACCCCTCTAATAGATGAGATATAACCCTGCGGTAAATTGCAGAGTACTTTGCATAAATAAAGGTAAAGGGTCTGTGTGTGAGTATGTGTATACACCTTAGTGTTTTAGTCTTGGCTGAGAAATTGTATGACATCCAAGTAGTCCCAATCAAGTAAGTGCTGTTTATTAGACTGAGGAAAGGAGACCTCGTTCTACATGTGTTTTTATATTATACTAGTAGTTCTGATGGCCTAAGAAAGTGAATCTTGTAAGATAAAAAGAAGAACAGGAGGACTTGTGGCACCTTAGAGACTAACAAGTTTATTAGAGCATAAGCTTTCGTGGACTATAGCCCACTTCTTCGGATGCAAGAAAGTCCACGAAAGCTTATGCTCTAATAAACTTGTTAGTCTCTAAGGTGCCACAAGTCCTCCTGTTCTTCTTTTTGCGGATACAGACTAACACGGCTGCTACTCTGAAACCTTGTAAGATAAGTGTCTGAGCCTGTACTGTAGCCCCATCTGCTGGGTGCTGTTAAAACATAGCTCCTTACACCTTGAGGTTCAGTAAAAAATAAACAGTATACCAGTCAAAGTCACAGACACTTCCCTACATGGAGAACGATTGATTCTGTGCTATCATATGTTGTGGAAACCGGCAGCTGTAAATCTTATAATGGAATGAATAGTTGACAATTAAAAAGCAAAATACCAACATCTATACTATTATATAAAACATAACATATTTACCTTTGTTAAAATCCAGATTTAACCCACACTGAGAGTAGCCTAGCATTTCTACAAAGATGTTAATTAATTCACTTTTTAGCTACTAAAGGACCACAACATTTTGTACTTTACTGCAGCTGAGCCAAAAGTTGTAGCATGAACTGTTGACTTGGGTGCTGTTAGAATCAGTGTGACGTTCTGCCATGTCTCCACCATAGCTATGCCATATCTAGCCTATAGGGTAGATGTACCTATAGCAACGGAAGGGGTATTTCTGTTGCTGTAGGAACACCACCTCCCTAGCAACGGTTACACTGGGGGTTAGGTTGGCATATCTACAACAGTGGCTCTCAATCTTTCCAGACTACCGTACCCCTTTCAGGAGTCTGAATTGTCTTGCGTACCCCCAAGTTAGCCTCACTTAAAAATGACTTGCTTACAAAATCAGACATAAAAATACAAAAGTATCACAGCACACAGTTTCTGAAAATTGCTTACTTTCTCATGTATCAGAGGGGTAGCCGTGTTAGTCTGAATCTGTAAAAAGCAACAGAGGGTCCTGTGGCACCTTTGAGACTAACAGAAGTACTGGGAGCATAAGCTTTCGTGGGTAAGACTTCAGACTTGCATCTGAAGAAGTGAGGTTCTTACCCACGAAAGTTTATGCTCCCAGTACTTCTGTTAGTCTCAAAGGTGCCACAGGACCCTCTGTTGCTTTTTACTTTCTCATGTTTACCAAATAAAAATACAATAGATCAACTGGACTATAAATATTGTACTTACATTTCAGTGTATAGTATATAGACCAGTATAAACAAGTCATTGTCTGTATGAAATTTTAGTTTGTACTGACTTTGCTAGTGCTTTTTCTGTAGCCTGTTGTAAAACTAGGAAAGTATCTAGATGAGTTGATGTACCCCATGGAAGACCTCTGTGTACCCACAGGGATACAACACTCAGAGATGAGCAACATAGGTAGGTTGATCTAAATTTTAAGTGTAGATCAGGCCTTATTTAATGCCTTCACTCGTGCTCATGAAAAAAGGGTTAGCTGCATATTGATGAAATTCAAAAGTTGGGCAACAATTCATAATTTGTTCAGTTAATTTAACCGTTTTTTCTATTTATGAACTATCCACGAGCCACTCATTCTGTCCTTGAATTTATTCAAGAGTCAAAATCAGTAATTCAGTAAACAAATTATGCTTGGCCTTCCAGTTCTATCCCAATCACACAGCCAGTTTCGGGGCCTGCTTGGGGCTGAGAAGCCATCACCCTTCCCCCATCTCTGCATAGGAGTTCGTCTCCCTTCATCCCCTTTATTCCTTCTTCCTTGTTTTCTCTCCATGCTGGAGGTGGCATCCAGTCACTTCTGACACCATGTCATTGCATAGTGCAGATAGCAGCATGGCACGCTGAGACACATGGTTGTTTGTGACAGAGGTAAGTGCTTTATTAGTAATAAACCAGAAGTGACACAGATAGAGTTGGTTAGATTTTTTTGACACATGTGGGGGGAAAAAAAAGCCCAGAATTTTGCAAACATTTTCATGTTTTTTTTCTTCATTTTCAGACTGACAGTGTTACAAGAGACCTCTCCATTGATCACCATTTTGACCCAAGTGGTTAGACTATAGTCAGTGTTTTAAGGGTTGTTTCCATTAAGAGGAGAAATTGATGATGGGGTCAGTATTTCTTTGATGCAATCCTGTTTATTTACCAAGAATGTATACCAAGTACTGTTTCAGTGAACACAGTAGGAATCAAACAGCAGGAAACAGTTTCCTTGCTTAATATTCCAAGCCTCTTTTTCTAGCCAGTACTCTACCCAAAAAGCAATCTTAGCTTTCTCTCATGGTCATGCTACTAGTGTTTCTCTGTCTCTCCATGGCTTTCTGGTGCCTTCTGTCTGCTTCTTTGGTGTTTCTGGCTGCATCTGGGTTCAGGTCCACCAAAACCTATGTCCAGCTAACTCTTTGTGTTTGCATTCTGACCCAGTGAAACCATCTTGCATGTGGCCTGTGTTTTGGGTGATGGCTCCTATTGTTTCAGGTATCTTACTCCAAAAAGAGAAGAACTGCTTCTTACATTTATCCTGAATGAAGAGTGGCTGTTATACCATTCAGCTTTATTGAGGTTTCACTCCAGCATAACTGTGTGTGTGGTGTGTGTGTGTGTGTATCTATCTATCTATCTATCGAGTTATAGATAAGGTGCCAGTAAATGGTGCTCAAGCATACATAGTATATAGTTCCTGGGTTCTGGGGGACTAATAAAACTTTTTGTGCACTACAAATGGCTTCCTTTGTATAGCACTTTACATCAGTGCATAACAGTCAACACTTCATCTAGGTGTACTGAGACCTACAGCTTATTTTAAAGCACCTTACAGTGTGTCCCTAAATAATGCTGGCCAGTTATATTAACCGAATCAAGGACATTGGACCCGGAGATCTTTTAGGTTATCTGTGCCATCCCCTGCCACAATTCACTGTCAGGAAGTTTATTTTATATTAATTTTCTTTCCATTATTGCCATCAAATGTATTTCAAGTTTTTTCTATGTAAATAATAGCGCCCCCCTCACCCCCGAACATCCGTAAATAAGTCCCTTCTGTCCTTAGTGTTTACACTGGCTCAGATTGTGTCAGGGTCTGGTGCAAAGGGACTAACGAGCACAACTGTCATACACTACACCAGACCCCTGAGGTCAGTGAAGTGCAAGGATTTCTTCTTCCTAGCATCTTCAGAGGTGTAATGAATTCTTTGATGAAGGCATGTTAAAAGATTTTAAAACACGAACGCCACATTAATGTGAAGTTCCATTTAATAGAGAGGCCAATGGATAAACCCCCCATCCAGAGGGCATGCAACATCATCAACCCCCAATCACTGCAAAATACCTTTTGGGAACTAGTGGTGCTTGTATGAAGAGGGGCAGGTTGTGAGGGGACAGAGTGGAGGAACCCCTGAGGGGGGCCAGCGACAGCTCCAGCCACCGCTGCGGGGGGGGAGGGGGCGGAGGGGAGAGGGGAAGCCCCAGGGCCAGCCATTGCTCCAGCCACCCTGGGATCACTGCTCAGGCGGTCCCCAGAGACAGTCGCATCGGCTGCTGCTTGGGTAGTCTCTGGGGCCAGCTGCCCGGGCTGCCAGAGGAGGGGCCAGTGCGGTGAGGGTAGGGTCACTTCAGCAGTGGCTGGTGCGGCTGGCTGCAGGGCCATCCGAGTGACTGGCTGCAGAGCCGCTCGAGCAGCAGCCTGTGTGTCTGTCCCCAGGGCCGCCTGAGCAGCTGGGGTCAGCCAGACTGGCTGCTTCAGAAGTCAAAGAGGTCGCACAGAGCCCTAATAACACAGAGGCCTACTAGTGACCCAATATTACCTTTTGCTTAGCCACCCTCTGAGCTGTGGAGTGTTCCCCAAAAAGAGTCAGTGGAAGCACAGAGCTCAGGAGAACACACTTCCAGGTGCAAGAGTAGGGCCTAGAATCCCTTGGCAGATCCAGGAACAGACTTTAGCCAGAAGAACATTCGGCCTGTTCCAAGATTTGAGATTTAGGCACGAAATATGTACTTTAAACACACCTATCTCTCAGGAGAGTGTGGAAGAAAAACATATCGGGCTTTTAAAAAAAAGTCTAATTATAAAATTGGACAGGGAGAAGAGATAATTATATTCCATTTTCCCATTTAAAAAAATAAACTAAGTGGAAAAAAGTCCACACCCAGAATCATATTTTCTATTGCAGGGTACCAGTCAGAGCTGTGTAAAATTAAAAAAGACACTTTGCCACTTGTCCTGAGTTCAGCAATTTTTGATGCAGTTTACTTTAAAAGAGAACTAACGGCCAAAAAAAAAAAAAAAGTCTTGCTACAGCTACAGTCTTCAGAAACAACAAGGAGTCTGGTGGCACCTTAAAGACTAACAGATTTATTTGGGCATAAGCTTTCGTGAGTAAAAACCTCACTTCTTTGGATGCATAGAGTGAAAGTCTTCAGAGTAAAAGAAAAAGGGCTTGTTTTAGACCTACAATTACTCTTCAGACTGCAAGAACAAGAGACTCTTAACTTTTCTCTAGGTTGCAGCCTCCTCTCTCGGATCCAGTTATTCTAGTTAGAATCTAGGAGGAGCTGGCTAACTGGTGAAATGGGGTTTAACCCCTTCCCTGTCAGAAACTGCAAGGGCTCCTTTCACCCCAACACATACATATATTATATAAACACTACAGTAACATGATCTTTATAAACAGGCTTTATGCTACAGATTTAAATAATAAAGTTACAAAACTGAATCAAGGTTCTCTCCCTCTTATTACTCTGGAATATTACAGGCCAGGGGGAAAAGAGGACATTTAAAACAATGGAGAAATACATGCATGTATATTAGTACTGGATAGCTATCTACCATGCCTGGCTTCATTTCCCAGTCATGCTGCACTCAGTCACATTTACACAGAAAGGAGCCAAAACCAACATGAATTTAAACTCAAATGGAACTATCAATATTTAGACACACTTTTCTAAATACAAACATTTAAAATATTTTTATTTGTATGTCCAAAAATTGTTGGAAAGCAGTCAGAACTGTGGTTTTCTTTCACTAACAAAAATAATAAAGTGATGAACCATTTGTAAAACTCAATTTTCTTGTTTAGAGCTGACTGGAAATGTTTCATTGTACACAATTTCTTTAAAAACAAACAAATAGAAAATTGCAAACATTTTCTCTAGAGTTTCAACCAGCTTTAGTGTTGGTGGGAAAATTTCTATCATTTTGCTGAAGAGTGGACATTTATTTTTGCAAACAAGTCATTTTCTGACCAGCTCTATTCCTGTTAATGAAAGTAGGAATGTGACATACTTTAGGTCCTGATACTGCGATGTGATCAGTGTGGGTGCATCCCTTTGATCCCTCACAGACCCTGTTAAGTTAATGGGGTTCTGGGGGGGCACAAGGGGACCCATCCATCCAATCCCATTGCGGGTTCAGGCCAGATTTTTAAAAATTATATTAGAATGCTTCTAAACTTGGGGTCACAATTCCAAAAGCACCCAAGTGACTGAGGAACCAAGTCCCATTGAAAGCCAATGGGACTTAGGCTTCTGCATCATTTAAGTGCTTTTGAAAGTTTTGCCCACTCTGTCAATCAGTTTTCGCTCCAGGGCTCTTTCATAATGTGCTTCTCTGCTCCACCCTTTCCACACAACACCCCCTGATCTGTGATGGGGGTCTCTGCCCAAAGCTGGTACATCCCTTGCTGCTCCTTTGTCTCATCCACATCCTAAAAATATAAATATTATTAAACTAACCAATAAAAGTTTTACAGTTCATGTTCATCACTTGTCAGTGCAGCAACCCAACCAGGCACCAACGTGGAGCCAGTCCAATTCTAGAAGAATTAGCTTAGCTGTAGGATTGCAATATACATGCAACCCTGTGTGAGGCCTTGGGGGAAGGACTTAATGTGAATTAACAATAAATTGGTATAAGAAGTGGGACACCCCACTGGAGTAGTAACTGCTGAACTAGAGACTTAATAGTTAGTCCTTGTTTGATATTAACAATGTCGTCTTTAAAGCCACCTCTGTATAATTTATGGGAGAGAGAAAATTCCTAATGAACAATGTATTGTGGCTGACCTTGGATTCCAGGCAATGGGGCCTCTTTGACAGCTCTCTGCATTACCACAGGAAGGAATGACTTTTGTGAGGGAGCATTTTGCATCAGGTCATTTTCATCAGAGCAAACCCATTTCAGTCAGGCCTTGCTATATTTTGTATCTAATCTACACTTTGTTTTAGAATGAAGTATAGTATAAACGGTACCTCATGCTATTATGAAATAGGCAGTCTGAACGACTGAAATTCTCAGATGTGTGTGTATAGAAGTCCTGCCATGGGTATCCAATGCTTAAAAGGCTGAATAACCACCAAGGAATATGAAAGATTCATAGGAGAAAAGTGAATAAGTGAGTATACACTGTAAACCCCAAAGGATAGATTACATGATTTGCATTATGGTGTTTTTTTTATTATAAATGTGCTTAGTGGTTGATGTTAGACTCTTCTTAAAAAGGGAAATAGATAAACGTATGATATATTTGCCTAGATCTGTGTGTAATTCTTACTGAGAACTCTGTTTTAGGGATAGGCACATAGCACATGAGGGCAGAGCATACAGTACAAAGCAAGTATCCAAACCCTTAATGGTAATCAGAGGAGGGTTATATATTTTCTTAATTTTTCCTGTCCTTTCATACCCAAAACATCTTAACACGTTACCTGTGATTTTCTGTTGAGTGTTTGCATGGCTTCATCTGGAAGGTGGCTTTTCTCATCAGCATACTTTTTTTCGTCAGAATCTGGTCAGGATTACAGCACAGTTACTATAGTACAGTATATACCTTTAGCAAATCAAAGCATATGGCCAGTGTTCAGCCAAGAGTTCTAAAATTCCCTCCCCTCCTCCTCGACCATATTGCTCAGCATAGGTGCAACATTTCACCCACATCCTGTTGCAGAATCAGGGAATAAGTGAGCTGAACATTTTGGGAGGAATGCCATTGTGGTACTTCTAAGCTGGCCTCATTAGTTTCTGTCCTTTGGAAGCAAAGGCAAGTTTCTGAATTCAAAGTGACACAAGACTTAAAGTCTTCCCATAGATAGTCTGAAATAGCAGTGCTAACAGAAGTGTGAATTTCCCCATCCATTCCCCCATTTACGGTATTAACTATCAAGTCAGATAATGATTTTGCAGCCTAATGATAATTTAAGGTTCCATCTCCCTTGTAAAAACTTCCATTTTTGAGGAACCTCGTTACAATACTGTAGTGTCACAAACACATTTTGGTCTTAAAGTGTAGAAGACACAAACCAATGTTTTTACGATGTTCCCAGATTATGCTATAGCCTTGGGTTTTACAGGACGATTCAGGAACTGGGTTAAAATACATGTAACCTTGGCTGTTTCATGCTTCTAGTACCTTGCAACATAATAAATCATAAGTGTCTTGTTATAACCAAAAAATATGCTAAATGCCTTTGGCTTCACTGATAAACAGGTCATACAATCCCTAAAATTAATTGGCTCAGAACAGTTCAGTTCTTCTGAATTAAAAGGAAGCTTTCTCACCTGTCAAGGTTAAATATGGAGAATGTTTGCTAATCCAGTCTGGGATTTCCCCCTTTTGGATGCAATCCAATGCAATCTTCTCTGTTTCAGCATATTCTAATTCAGACTTTGCAGTCACAAGATTTCTGGAAAGCTTCACTGAAAACTGTTCCCTATAAATTATTCAGAAAGTCAAGAGGTCATTAGGAATGGTTTACTTCTTTGTTGTGTTTCTAGTAGTCTGCACAGAGTGTACTGGAGGAAGGATTTTGGAAAAGAAGTGGCAGAAAAGTATTGGGAGGTTGTCGATTCCTTCCAGTTTATATTTCTATGAATATATATATAGCATGAACTAGCTAAATAGGCTTATTTCAGCAATGTTTGCTCTTTGTATATTTTAGGTTCTATAAAATACCAGATGAAAACTATTCAAACCAGCTACCAAGCTGTGAGTCTGTTTGCTGTATTTTTATTGCTGGTTCTTTGCTAAGCTCTCAGACCCACTTCTTTCATGAAACATCCAGGGAGACAGTCTCTACTTTTATTTTTCCATATTATGGATCTGAGAAATAAACACTCCCTAAGCAGGGGCTTGACATGAAAAATCCATAGACAAGAATGTCTGGTCTTGACCCCACAGACCATAAAAAAGGCCCCTAAATATGGATTTACATCACAATAAAGCATCCAATGAAACTATTGACATATCCACATTGGGTCTGCAAAACATATTTATAAAATATATGGTAATCATCTGATTCTTTCATGATATTGCATGGAATGTTATCAGTGTGAATTATGGTACGTATAGAGTATACATAATATACTGTAATACCTAAACATTCAGAGCAAGGGAAAGGACAGTTATCTTTAACATTGAATTACTCTGCTTTTGACAGTTTATAAAATATGACATAATACGTTCTATTTAAACTTCCTTTTTGTGTATCTTAGTATGAAAACAACCCAGTATTCTCTATATTGTGTTTATGTCCTGCTTTACTAAATATCCCATATACCTTTTGTAATCCGTAGGTTTATTTCCATAAATAACTTTATAGGACAGGATGTCAGCCTGCGCATTATTAAATTCTTCTTTCCGATCAGCCCTTTCAGCATCATTCTTCTCAATAAGCTGATTGATGCATTGTTGTGCCTCAGGTACATCACAATATATAGTGTGGACCTAGTATGGATTAAAAATTGGATTTTTTCATATTTCCCTTAATTCTGGAGCACTTATTTGCCATTTGCGTGGTTCAGATGCATTTTTTCTGCTCCTCCAGTGTGATTTTTTCCATGCAGTTGATCTCTCATTTGACAAAATTGGCAATGAAAATAATACCAATGAAACCCTTTAACTGAATTCCTGATGCAATCAGTTTCTTTGGGAGTTACCATTTACCTCTGTATGGTGAATTTCAGTGGGGTTCAGGTGCCTTACTCCCTTGAAAATCCCAGCTGTAATCGTTATATAGAACATGAATTTACAAACACACACACAAAATAAATATATAAAACCTACATACAGTATAATATTTTTCTTATTTTAATCTATAAAAATCTTGAATAAATTCATATATTTTCTAGTCTTAGAAAACCCCATCTTAGAAAACTCAACAAATATTTTCCAGGGGTCTAATTAAGATTTACCTTGCTCACAAGAGTTTTTAGTAATGTTGTAACTGTGATTTGAGGTTTCATTGTTTCATTGTGTCCACTCTCGCTTTGTAGAAGTTCAGCTACCTCTCTCTCTCGTTTATGTAAGGACTGCTTTGCCATTTCCAGCATGGCCTGTGCTTTCCACAGAAATTCTTTTTGCAGCAAATGTTCATGTTCCTCCACCTCGTCAACTACCTGAAATGTAACAAAGCATAAGTCACATTCATATTCTGGCTGGAACTAGGATCTGGCCCAATAGTTGCAGAATCTCCATGATTTTAAAGGAAGAGATGGAGCAAAAATGGAAAAGAGCAGAAGAGGTAGTTAGAAATAGGAAATGTTGGTTTTTATCATTGAGAACTTGGATTTGCAATTGAGAGGATCAAACTAAGAGAGATTTTTGTACATAGCCTTATGCTGTCTAAAATTACAGAGTGGGCAACATCAGTAATACTGGGGGAGATGGCTTGTACTTTAGAAATCACAGGGAGTAAATGTTTATAAAGCCATAATAATGGAAAATACAGAGTGATTTCCTTTAGTTTCATAAACAAATAGCTTAGAAAAGCAGCCATTATGGAATTTATAAAAATGTCTGCATCTTTTATGCTTTATGTTATTCCACAATATAACTGAGGCATCAAACTTTTAGTGATTAATAAAAAAAAGATACAAAACCCAAAGCATACATAATCTAAAGAGAGCATAATGTAACTGAAAAATATGTGGAAGTACATGATTAGCAAGTTATAAATAAAGTAGGAATATAAAGTAAATTTGACAGTACTATCCTAAAAAGCTTTCTGCATTAAAAATCCCCATATGCCTACATTATGGAAATAGATCAACTGGTATAAGAGACAGTTAAAACAAATATTCTGCAATTGAGTCAAGCATGAAATGTTATAAGTAAGTCTCAGTGTAGAGCTCAAATAATATTAAATTGTGTTAATTTCTCATTAATTGTAAAGTAATAAATATACATGGACAAAAACTCCATCAATAACATGAATGAACAAGATCTTTAAGTTGCCCTAATCTTTTAGAACATCTCTATATCTGTTATACGGTATTTTATAAAGTTGTAATTCACCTTATGACACTGCTAAATGAAGCTGAATTAATCTATTCTCTGCTAACTGTGCAATAGGCCATCTACATTCAAATGGAATTATCCTCCGAGATCACATGAATCAAGTATAAAGCATTGCAAAAAAAGTGAAATTTTAAAAACTTTAATTAAAGGTAAAATTGTCAGAAAGACTTTAAATTGGGAATGAACATAATTTAAAAATAGTTAAATGTGGATAACTGAAAGGCTGAGGACTTTATAATGGTAAAAATCCTTTTATTCCTAGGTCATTGATTCAAACCAACATGCTGGTCGTACATGAAAGCAGCTACCTTTCATCCAGTGGCTTTTCAGAGGCCTATATACATTGAGACTGTGGTAACAGTGCAATTCCTACTATATATTCACTGTACAATCTGTAATTTGCATTCTGTTGTCAGTCTTAGCAGATAGCAAGGTTTGAATGGACCATAAAGATTGAACTACCCTTTCTTTCCTAAAAGGGGTCTTCAGGCCAGTGTTGGGGTGGATAGGAAGCTTGCCCTGCTAATACTTGTGCTGTAACTCTTCTGTGGATTTAGGGGACTTCAGTCTCCAAAGCCGAAAAGCCAGCCAGCACTGAATTCATTTTTTGAACTTACTAGGAGGAGTGAGTTGCATTGCAGGAAGTACTCTCTCTGTGATATTGTACAGCAGAATATACAGTAAATGCAGTTATAGGTCTGACTGAAAAGCCCGATGTGATTTATAATAGAACATGCAAATATGAAAAAAATCTTGTAAATATTCTCTCATCATTATGGTACTTTCCACAAAAGATTTGGAACTCAAAGCTGGTTCCATACACTGTAACTCTTGTACTTTGACAGTAGCATAGTATTTACCTCCTTCTCCACAAATCTGTTTTCTACAGTTTTATGAAATAAATAAAGATGACTATGGCTTTTTGACATCTAGTATTTCATTAAATAACAATAAAATCTACATTAACTGAACATTAGGTTGCAAGGTTCAATCACTCAAAAGTTAGGAAATCCGAGAATTAAGTTTGCCTCTGCAACCTTTATTTACCCTCATATGTATATGCATTATGTCAGTCTTTAATTACATGATCACATGCTATTCTTTCCACATGACCCTGCCTCCTCATCCTCATTTTCCTCTCCTCTCTCCACCTCCCACTCATTCCACTGGCTCCCATTTCCAGTTCCCTTGCTCCCTCCCTCCTTGTCCAGTCTCAGCCTCCCACCTATGCCTATCTTTCCTGACACCCAGTCTCCCCCGCACCAAGTTCCGTGTCCTGATCAACTCCTTTGGCTGCCCTCCCTCTCCCCAGCTCTGACTCTCTTCTCTACATTAGAATCAGGTTGAATCCTCCTCCATCCTGCCCAGGTGCCAGCAGCAGAAGCATAGAGATCACAGGACAGAGTGTTTCCCTGCTCTCATTTCTGGTGCCTGGCACCACAGTGACCCAGAGCAGCAACTGAAGGGCCTGTTCAGCCCCTGCAGCCCTGGAATGGTGCATGCACTGTCCAATATTTAGGAGCGGTGAGGTGATGGAGCATGCTCAGTGAAGACAGAATCTTCTGATAATTTAGCTGCCAAATCCTAACAAATCTCTATTGAGCATATGCAAAATGAAATTTTTCAAAGGCTTATCACTGGGCCAAATTTGAGTGAATTTTCATGGCGAAGGCAAATGACACATCCCTGACACCATTACCAAATTTCAATCCCTGCTCCAAAGCATATGGCACTAAACCTTCTCAATGAAACAGTTATAAGAAAATTTTTAACACAAGGAAAAATGTGTTTTTCCTCAATCTCATTTTCAGAGATGGCAGAACCATTTTGGCTGAAAATTTCCAAAAAAATTTCAACCTAAGGCCAGCAACTAGAGTTGAATATTTCAGCCCAAACAGTTAAAGTTTGGCAAAATTATAAACAACTGAAAAAGGAATCTTACAATGGGAAGTGCTAGGCAACCTTAATATAGACAATGCTACTCGCATCACATGAATAAACTTGTCCCATTATTATAACTACTACAGTATTGGACACTAAAACCCCATATAAACATACTGCAACAATATTAGTGTAGTGCAGTGTTTGTACAGTACTTATTACTAGAACTGTGTGACTAGTTGGCAGTGAATAGTTTATCACATCAGTTTGGCCTCTTTCCTGCTCACTGAATTTTCTTCAGCAGATTGTGAGTTGAACATATGCGTTATTCAAAAGTATTCATTAATTTTTTTTCTTTTAAACCCAATGATGTACAGGTCATAATGGGAAGAAGGACTTGACTGTCATGTCCTTAAAGCGAGCAGTTCAGAGAGGGCATGTTTCAGTTTTCTACCTTGAAATGATGGGGTACTGCTGGCCTACTCACATCCGAACGCCCTACTCAAAGACATGCATCTGAGAAGCACCTTTACTCCAGGCTTAGTCTGGAGAATACTTGTTGAATACAGCTTGTTCTTCTCCATGCAAGGAGAAGAGCAGTTAGAACATAACAGGTTTCAACTAGCAAGCACCAGTGAGGAGCTAAGGCAGAAAAGAAGGTGACAGCCACATTTTCAGAGAAGTGGAATTTCTATAGCAACAATAACATTTCCAAAAATAAATTCTGCACCTATTTCAATAGTCATGGAACCACAACGTTCATGGAATCTAGATTACAGCTGTATTTCAACTAGTCCCCACCAATCTGTCATTCTCAAACTACACACATATTTGTATGATAACACAAGTGTAGTAAGATGAGGCCCTGAGACATAAACCCTTGGTATCAGAGGCCTGGTATGAAGCCTGAGGCCTGAACTGAAGTAATGTCAAGACATTGCTAACATAAAGCAAAGTTAGGCTGTGAGCCAGAGGCAGGCCCTGCTCACAGAAGGTGGCAAGAGGAAGACTGCCAAAAGCACATATACACATGAAAGCACTAATAAAATGAACGTATGCCAGGACGGCACCAGAACAGCCTGGTACGAATACATCCCACACAGATAACAAGGAACATGCACACCCAGCCTAAAGATAGTATAAAAGGACAATATGATGGATAGACAATATGAAAGAACAATACAATGGATAACCAATACAATGGATAGCCAATATGATGAATAGATAATATGAAAGTACAATACGACAAATAGACAGTATGATGGATAGACTTATTTGTTCGAACCAATCTGTACAAGAAGAAAGGCAACACCCTAATGCATAGAGGTGCTGTACCTCAGTACATTCAGTGATGCGTAACCTGTTTGTACCTGTGTATAAGAGTGCATCCCTGAGTGGACGTCTTTGTCTGGCCTAGGGGGCAGTGGCCACTGACTGAGCCGGTCCATTGCCAGGGAGCACATATGTACTAGCAGAACCATAGATATCTAATCCAGGGAGCTAGAACCTGTGTTTCTCTTCGACAACAAACCTGGCCAGGTGCCTTCGTACCTTATCGGAGTCTGTGATCATTGGGGGTTCTCTCGGGGGTCTGCTGTGTCAGCTATCTGCACAGAGCCGGGGCAGCACACAGAGGGAACACACGCACGCAGCCGACTGATATTAACATTGAATAGAGCAGAGCACCACACCGTAGCCTCTGACGACATTCCCATACCAGCTGGACACCTTGTTTATTTCAACATTTACCAGACTGACTGCCTTTGAAACAGCTTGAACAATTGTAAAAATGATGCTATCAGAAAACCAATTACATTTTCATTCTTCCATTTTGTGTTCAGTTGTTCTGCCATAGCCTCTAATACCCCTGAAACATCTACCTTTTCTGCTGTAACTAATGCTTTTTCCTGAGGAAAATCCATCTGTAAATTCACAATCTCTTGCACTTTTTCCATATTCAGTCTGATCCTCTGAAGTTCCTGCAGTGCTGAATTGGGAAGGAAAACAAGAAAGAAAAAATCATAAGCATTTGCAATACATTTCCTAATTAATAACTAATTGTAATCCTTTACTGCCAGGGTGGGGATCAGAATAAACCTTGATTTATAGGATAAATGTTATTTTTATTCAAAAATATTTTGTTTGTTAATATATGAAATGCTCTCTAGAAAAAAAAAACACATTGTATTTTTTTTTATTTTTTTTATTTTTTTTTACTTATTTTGAGACAAATATTATGGCTGGATTTTTAAAAGGTCAGCATAGTTGTATGACTCTTTCACATGTCTATCTTTCCATGATATAATAAGGATAATCATGCTTACCCTTGCATCAGGGAGGCATGCAAGGAATTCTCTACAACTTCAACTGCATTTATAGCCTGATCCAAAGCCCACTGTAGCCAATGGTAAGTCTCCTTGTTAACTTTGGATTAGGACATAATAGAGCTAATTAGAAGTGAGGCTACACTAAACATTGAGAATAAAGAACAGATTAAGTATATCTACCCCATCTAAGCAATCATGTGTCTGAAATATGAAACTTACTCAAAGAGTGCTGAGTATACAGATGATCTAGTTTTTGAGAGAAACTTTCTAGAATCCAAGTCTGCAAAACATGATAGGAATGCAATTAGGAACACCGGTTCTTCCCAATGAAATAATAAATAATAATCAGAGTAATAAATCACAACTTAGTTTTGTTCAGGTAAACAGTATTACTATAAAGACTATGAAGCAATATTACTTCATTATAAATATCAACGGTTAGAAACAGAATACCAGAGCTACAATCAAGATCGATCAGTCTCTGCTGATTTTATCAAAACTTGCTCCCAAATGTCATTGATATAACTTTTCTGTAGCATCTGTCCTCATCAACAAAGTCACATTATACAGTATCCTTTTTTATACAATAGTTGGGATACATGTATTGTATATTACAAATTATGGGCTTCTTTTGTTATTACTATTTGTAGTATTATAGCAGCACCCAGATTCTCCAAACAGGAATGGGTTCCCATTGTGTTAAACACCGTACAATCATATAGTAGGAGAAATCCCCTGCCTCAAAATATCTTCAAACCCCTACTCACACAAGTAATCATGGAATCACTTCTTTTCTTGAAATATGATGTTACCTTTCTAGTCTTTTTATTTATGGTTGATTCTCACTGTGCATTGCTTACGGACTGGTAGGTTTAGTTCTGATGTATTTTTATTCATCATGTATTAAATGTACATTAATTGTAGCAATCTATTTCATCCCTCTGAAGTTGCCCCGATTGATATGTACAGAAAAGGCACTTTTCCAGCACATTAGGTGTTGTGCCATTTTTAAAAATACTAATACTCATAAAAACCAAAGAAAATCAAACAACTTCTCCTATCCAGGAAGGAAAACAAAACCAAATTCTCCTCCATGCACAAACCCCAGCATTCAACACATCCTCCCTCCCCAAATACCTGGGGGTGAAGGCGTGGGGGAATGGGCTTTGCAGTGTGCCTGGAAGATTAACAGATATGGGCTATCTCAGACCAAGGTTGTGAGGGAATGAATTTCAGAGTTCGGGGCTCCTTAAAGGGAATGTTCTCTCCAGTAGCTTGCTGACTTTTAATTGAGAAGGCTCCAGTTTGCATATCTCCCTGGCAGTGTTGCATGGCATTTAGGTCCCAAGCCATTTACGGCTTATACAGCAAAAGCCACACTTTAAACTATCCACAAGAAGAGTTTTTGTAGTTACTTGATATAAAAAAAATAGACCAAATATCTAATACCAAATTCTTATGAGGGAGACTGGTTAAGATGTCTGGTCTACTTATCTGAAAATTTGAATTCTTCTGAATAAATACTCATGTATAGCATGGCTAATCAGCTACCTGCTCCACTATGTAGCCACAACAGACTGTCATGTTTATTATGTCATGCACCAGACTGTACCAGATTATGTCCTGCACAAGTAGGCAGTACTGCCCTTAAGCACTTACTGATCAGTTCACCCCTCCACCTGGCATGGCTCTTTAAGAGATTAAAGGTCCAGTTATAGAAACACAGACCTGGGAGATATTGAGACAGAGGAAGCAGCCCCATGAGTAAGTTGAACTTGGGAGAAAACCCTGGTACTGTTTCTTTAGGGGTCTTTACTGTTTCTTTAGCAGACAGCAGGAGGCAAGGCTCTGCATCTCTCCCAAGAAGAGTTGGGAGAAGGGGACCAGCATAAATGCTGCCTCCTCCCTCATGGCAGGGCAGATGTCTGCAGATGCTGAAGGAAGTAATAAGATGCTGGGGTGGAAGCTGGGTTAGCAGGGAGGAGACACCAGCAGGAGAAGGCTGCCAAACTCTCTGAGCCTGAAGACTAAGTGGGGCCAGCTGAGGGATAATAATTGCTTGAATTACCCAACTCCACAAAGAAGGCTGGGGCTGCTGCGATGAAGAGAGGCATAAAAACAGAACCCTGTGCCATTGACTTCAGTGTGACCAGGATTTCACCCCATGTATCCAGCCACAAGCTACATCACTACCTTCCCATGGCTAGCATATAGGCTACAGAACAATGCTGGAGTTGACAATACTCTCTAGCTGCCAGTATGGCCCCAAATGGCCATTGGCAGCTGGTGTAAATTTATAGCAGACTTCAGGTTGCTCTAATTAATAGCAAGGAATTAATCAGGTGCATATCCAGCCCAGGTTCAGGGAAGCATAAACACGGCTTAAAACACCATTTTCATCAGCTCCTTGGTCACAACTGCCTATCTGGGCTATTATCTCCAAAGGCGTATCACTGGATTATGACATTACAGCACAGCAGCTGCTGATTTCCTTGACAGTGTAAAAGCATTATCAACGCACTTCTGGGCATGATATGATAACACAATGAAACAAATTAGCTGTGTTTGCTCAAAGGAATTCTGGACACTAGACAATGGGGGATATCCAGGCTCCATTGTAGTAAGTGACAAGACTCCAATTGACTTGAATGAAGCCAGGATTCCACTCAATATTTTATGCCACAATTCTGTTAAATAAAATTGTGGGTATTAAAATACCCCTACTTCCTCTGTGTGGTCTGATGACTCCTGTGTTTGTGGAGTCCTGAATATTTTCTGAAAACATCCAGAGAGCCATAATTACTAGTCATATTAAATTACTAAAATATTCATGCAACTTCCCTAAAAATACATATGAAAAAATTTCTATGCAGAACAAAACCAAAAGGTGGCAGTAGATCATTAACTAATCATTGATTCCTCAAACTACTTCTTGAAACATCTTGTGACATCTTACTATGGATGTTCAGTATTTTATAGACAGATATGGTAGAATTCAGTTCAATCATTTTTGTTGTTGTTAGCCAAATATCCACTAACTGTATCCACAAACTGTGAAATTCAAAATAAACTCATTGGCACAAGACAACACTAAGTCTTGGCAGCATTCCAAAAAGGACTGAGGCAGTTACCTGGATAATGGGAATATCCAGAGTTATAATAGTGTGGATTTAAAAATCAAACAAGACCATGGGTGAAATTCTGGCCCTACTGAAATCAATGGGAATTTCCCCACTGACTTCAGTGGGGGCTAGGCTTTCATCCCAGTAGGTTTGGAAAGGATACATGTCCTCAAGTTTCAGAGCATAATCCAGCCTGGAAACATTAGAAGGAGCAGACTACAGGAATTGTGAGGAGTGCGGTGCACTCAAGTCATACACGGTGCCTATGCAAAGAGACAAGTGATCTGAAGAACAGGGGACACCTATGAGCCAGGAGACCCAACACTCAGAGAAAGCCTGCAGAGATAGAGCTAATCAGAAAACGGAGAGGCAAAGAGTCATCTGGAGGCCAACCCCACAGGAAGAGAGGAGACTCTGCACAGAGATAGTTTGTTAGATTCAGAGGCAGGTGATAGGGACACAGAGGGGTCATTTCCAGTGTGGTCACATGTTAAGGAGGCCAAACTACCTCAAAGACTGTAACTGGCTGAGTCTGTGGTAAAGACAAGACTCCAACTCAGCTATGTGCTAGCAACCTTTGACTGAAGGGATATGGGGTGGGGCCCTGGGCATCAATTATTTGTTTTTAAAGTTTATATTAAAATGTCTGTAAATTAGGGGAAATTTATCATGATCAGTGGAACTGCAGTTAGAGAGCCAATGTTTCCTGGAGGGAACAGGGAATGCGAAGAGTTAGGCTGGAAACAGCTGAGCCACATGGAAGAAGCATTGCACAGGCTTTAATAAAGTTCCACTTGTTCAACTTAACCTGCATTCAGCTTCACTCTTTGCTAATGAGACATGTTCCAGTCTGGAAATTCTTGTGTTTCAGTGTAAAATGTGAACAGAAGCAAAATCTCTTACTCCACCAGTGGAGGTGGGAGTAAGTGCCGTCGACAGGGAGCCGCGGAGGTCGATTTTGCCGCCGTCCTCACCGTTGGGTAAGTCAGCTCCGATATGTCGAATTCAGGTACACTATTCGCGTAGCTGAATTTGCGTATCTTAAATCGACACCCCCCGTAGTGAAGACCTGCCCTAAGTACTTGTCTGCAGTAGGAATTTTGGGGAAAAAATTTCCCAACATTGGTAACAGCGCAGCTCCACCCATTGTAGAAATGGTGCAAGCACTAATTGTTAGAACTGTTTATACACACATTAGATGACTAGGTTTCAAAAATGCTCATGGCTGTGAGACCTTAATCCACATAAGAACTCCTGCCACTACCACTACCAGTGGAGTTGCATCTGTGTCAGTAATAGTTGGTAGGTGGTTTTTTTGGGCGCGGGGGGGGGGGGGGGAGCGTAGTGTATTAGAGATGGTTGGAACATTTCTACAAAATGAAATTTCATCTAAATGTTTTGTGGAGACATATCGGGTCAGGAAGTTTTGCAAGTGAGATTCTCTATAGTGGTGCTTAAGTCACTGCTTTGGGATATGGAAGACCACGGTTCAAACCTTTGCTCTCCCTGAATCAGAGTGATCTAGGATGAAAAAGGATAGTAAGGATTTGAACCTAGATCTCTCACATTCCAGGCTATATGCACCCATAAAACATTCCTGAATAAGAAAGCTCCAATAACAGGCAGTCTAACACGATTCTATTTTTACTGAAATGTTTGCTTTCATTCTGCATTGGAACAAAGATTTTGAAACCTTGAAAGCTGTGGAAAAACAGAATAGTTTTTCTCCAGTCAGCTCTAGAAAGTATAATGCTCTTTATTTGCAGCCCAAGTGTAACTGAAAGTACTCCCTTTTTATGTGTGCTTCTGCAATTAAACAAAACCAAAGAAAGCTAAGCCTCATTATTCTCTCTTACACCTGTTTTTCACTGATCCAGACAACCTTGATATTCACTGATCAATATTAATGTTATTCAAAGACATAAATGGAAATGCAGTTAATTTTTTTTTATTTAAAACTATCATAATTTAGGGAATGCCATTATGACAATGGGCTCTTGTCAAATCTGATGACATGGGAAAAATGAAATTACTAACATTTGAGATAAATGTTTCTTTCATTGCTTTGTATGTCAGCCAATGGTTCCATGCTGTGGAACACTGTAGCAATAATAATTTGGTATATAGATGTCTGAATATCCCTTTAAACATGTGGTTGCTCACTCTGCATATAAAATTTCAATAATTACTCAAGAACTTTCCCCTCGCAGACCTGAAAGTCCTGGAACAAGCCATTACTCTGCATACTTTAGTAAGGGCCAAATTGTGAAATCCTCACCCCCGGTGATTTGTACTTTACTTCACAAGTCCTATTGAAGTTAATGAGACTTCTTGTCAATAAGATACTACTCAGTGTGAATAAATGCATCACGATGTGGCTGTGAATGTTTTCATATGCTTCCATGATAAGTTGTGTTTTGGGCCTTTTTTTTAATCTACAGTCATAGTTATTATTTTGGGATTATAAAGGGTATTTGAGGAAATACTGTCCCTTTAACGTCTTTATATGAAATATTAGTACTGGTACATTTCAAAATCTACTTTAAAACACAGAAAATTATAAAACAAAACACATTTTAGAAAAGAGCTTCTGCTCTTGGCTACCGAGATGTAAATTTGGTGTAACCGAGAGCAGAATCTGTCACTGTGTATAATACATAGTAACAGTCTGTCCTTTTCCTACAGAGCACAAGTAAATTCAGAACTAAGACTGAAACTCCCACAGTTACAGCTGTCCTCAAAAGGCACGTGCTATTTGTGAATCAAAATGTACCTTAGCATTTATAAAGGAGTAATTTGAAATAAATGGATTTACACTGGTGTAAGTGCAAGAAGAATCAGGCCCATATACAGCATGCATTTTCAGTAGGGTGCTCAGAGAATATGTGAAAATTCGGGCCACCCCATTAAAGACGATTTACATAAATCCCATGCTCTATTTTGAAAATAAACCTGTTGGTGGCGCTTACTCAGTTCACAGTTGCACTGGTGTAAATAGGGGCTGACTCCATTGAAGTCAATGCATTTATCTCAGTGTATAATTGGCGTGAAGGAAAAGAATCAGGCCCAGTGCTGTATCATGACCTTTTGATACACTGTAATGCATTGTATTACGTCCCGAGGCTGTTGTCCTTATAAACAAAATCTCCCAAGAACAGAATGTAATGGAGGTGTTTCAGTCTTTCAAAATACTGTGTGACTGAAGTACTTTTTAGAGAACAATCTGATGATGACTCAGTGCAGAACAAAGTTTTAGAAAATCAAAATGAGATGGATAATCACCTATGTCCAAGTGATGCTTGGCACAATTGAGGAGGGGTAGGAATAAAAGCATCTTTCTGCCACTTTTGTGGCTGCCCAATCCTGGCAGCTGCTAGATTTCCAGGCTCTTGGTGTAACTTGGAGCAGCCTCGGGGCTTCTCTAAATTATGTCCAGCTGTCCACAGACCCAAGGGGTTGTTCCATCAATGAGAGATTGTCCAAGCTCAGGGATGCTACAACACCTTTTCCCTGGGAACCCCCTCACCCCAAGTTGTAGGAATCCTTAGCTGGGCAGGTTTGGCAGGTTTCTGGATGCTTTGCCCCACTAGAGCAGTTCTGATCAAGTGCAATGGGCATGAAGGATCTGGTCCAATTTGTTTAATAAAAGTTATTTTTGTTAATTTAAGGGCAATTATTGGATAAAAATCAACATGTTTTGTGGTTTCTTATCTCTCCTGAGCAAGGGGATAGGAACAGGCAATAGTATGGCTTTATAACCAGATACAAGAAAAAGGAAATAATGTAAGTAAAGATATGGAATTTGCAAAAGTACCTAAATGACTTAGGTGCATAGGCTGTTTCGAAAGCCAATGAGACTCATGTTCCTGCAAGTCACTTAGGCTCTTTTGAACATCCCACCCAAAAACTTGAAATAAGAAAAAAAACTTGTTTCAGTTACCTTTTCTTCTGCCCATTTCTCATTTTGTTGCTTTATCTGGTAAAGAAGATCTTTATTTTCTTGGCTCAATTGCCCGTTTTTCTCCTTCAGACTCTGGATGCATTGGAATAGGGCAATAAGGTAGAAAGTCAAACCTTTTGTAACAGATCTTCATTTTGTAAAACAGACATTCATTTATTCCTATCCATATATTTCAATGAAACGTAAAATGTAGTGCAGACTCCTAACCTCTGTGGATCAGCCACACAGGGGGACACAGGCACCCTTGCAAATTTGCTATAAACACACATAAAATGGACAGATTACTCTGAAGATACACCCTGCTTACCTAAAGCAAATATTGTACATGCATGAACTTATTTCTTAATGGGAGAGAAGAGACAACGCGATTAACCATGGCTATCTATCTACTACCAACAGGAATTATACAACTTATATTAGCTGAATATCTTGGTAAGTTAGGTCTTTCTTAATAATATTAATGAAAAACGATACCTATTACCAGGTGTGTAGTTGATAAGATGTGCAATTGTGCAATCTAGCATGGGAGAACCGTGCTCAGGGAGTCCATCCCTTAAATTGGGGTGAAGATAAGCTCAGGTATGAACAAAGCCTTGGAAAATGTACAACATAAAGAACAATCCTGCTCTGGCAGGGGGATGGCCACAATGTTATGCTAGGTCTTCTCCATCACTACATTTCATGACTTGATTATTTCCATTTGATTTCCCTTCCCCTGAGAAGAACTGATGACCTCGTTTGGGAATCAGCTCCTTCCTGGTTCTGCTCCACCATGTGGGAAGCCGCTTTCCAAGCAGCTTTGTGGCTCCTAAGTTGGGGCAGATCTTATGAAGTGACAGCAAAGGCTAATCAAGACTGCATATTTAGGACAGAGTGAAAAATAAAATTGAAGGGTGAAATCCTCACTTGGCATAAATCAGAATAGATGCATTGACATCAAATCTATGATCCTTTAGACCACCTGAGGATTAGGCTCTGAATAGCATGATTTTCTGCAAGGAAAATGTACAAAAATAGGTGAAAGTATTTTGAATAAATGTCTATGAAGTTCCATGTGCTTCACTTTACAGTTGTGTCACAAACTGCCCAGTGAGCATGTCTGCAATTTTCATCCCTGTGATGAAGTTTGAAGTTCTCAGTTACCTTAGTTGTATTTTGCCATTGCTTATTTTTCTTGTCTACCAACTCTTGGTAGGCTTCTAACTGGGCTTTCAGGATCTTCATTTTTCCACTGTGATGATTCTTTAGAACGATTATGGCCTGCTCCTATACAAAGAAGGTTGATGAGAAAAATAAAAAAAGCTGGCCTCAAAAAGCAAACGAAAAAGAAAATCCTAAATTTTCCAAAAGTTTCATTAAAAAAAAAAAAAAACCCTTGGCTCCATATTCTCATCTCTCTGTCACCCATCAGCTTTCCCTGTGCATCATACTGACTTCTGTATGTATCTTTGGATACCATCATTGGGATAAAACCTTTGAACAAGTGCTTCAGGTCTGGTGCCTTTTGTTCCTTTCTCCCTCTCAGCAGCTATCAGAAGTATATTTGTCTTTGAGAACAGATCAGAGCAAATTATGCTAAGAAGAGCACTGAGATCAAAGTACCTTAAACAAATATAGGTTTACTAGAAAATCTACATGACAAACTAAAATAAATACAAACAGGAAAAAACATAGCTAGGTTTCAGTCTACATCCAGACTTACCTAAGTTGGAAAAACAAAACAAAACACCCTCCCACCCTTGCACTCTTACTAGCAATAAAGGTATCAGATAATAAAGTATCTATACAACTTTAGGGCCTCTGGGCATGAATCTGATCTCACTGGTGTAAATTAAAAGCAATCCTATTAAAATCAGGGCAGTTATTACTGCTGTGAAACTGATGAAATCATCAGGTGCCCTGTGTTTGTATTAGTCTCTTTTGGTCTGTCTGTCTGTCTGTCAAAGCATGGCTATTTTCCTTTCATTGGCTGTGTCTCAGACTTGCCATCTGCCAGAGGGATACTCCCAGCTTTCTGTTTTCCTGCCCCCCCCCTTCTTCACCATCTCTGTTTATACTCCTAAGAATCTATGAAGTCGCTTAAAAGTGGTAGGTGTGAGTGTTTCAATTAGATGTGAAATCATACATGGTATTTGCATAGCTATCTGGTGTATTAAGTTAAGTAAATTCTGTTCTTTACCCAGGAACAATAGTCATTTTCTGAACTCTCTCAACACTAGATCTGTAATCTTTGTTTCTTTAATTCCATTTCCCCTGGGTGTTTCCAAAGCCTTTTTGAACCTGCATACGTGTCAATTTTTTTCTTTGTATACACTTTGGATAGAATAAAGTTCATTTGCATGTTAACAGTCCCATCTGTCTAGGAATTGGTTGGCTGTCTTTCCCTGGACCAGCTAGAGACTGCAAGAAAGATAGTGACCACAGTGAAGAGATATGGCTAAGGCAAAAGGTCCCAGCATGTGCTTACAGGACGGCTTACACTGGTATGGATACATGTGCATCCACATGGCCATTGTGCTAATAGAACTGCATTGGCAAGGGGTTTATGCTGCTTTGAAAAGGGAATAACTGTGCTGGCAAAAGTAGAGGCTTTTATTGGTAAGAGACAAAATTAAGTGTGGACACATGCTTAACTAAGCTGAAAAAGAGTATTGATTTGGTAGAACTTTTTACTGTAGATCAGACCAAAGCGTCAGACAGAAGGCATCTCCTTTACAGTCCCAGTTATAATAGCAAGGTGATTATGTTTCCTGATTTTACAGTAATACTAATTTGTATCAGACATGATGTCTTCAGGGATCATATCCCCTCCATCACATTAACCACTGCAAAATCAGCTATCAAAAGAACACATCTATGCACTCAAAACAGAAGTAGAATGGGATCAGTGTGCAAGGTAGAGATTGAGAAGTATATACCCCATAAAGGTGAATGCCAGGAAGTTCTTGTAGCCAAAATGCTTTTCAGTGCTCCCCGTGTGGCAGTACAACTCTGCACTACCCCTTGCATATGGCACAATCTAGCTCAATATGTATATTCTTTGACATAATTTCAGTGCTTTTAGTAATAAAGTCAGTCACTAGAGGGAGGTCTCATCTACTAAGAATGAGTGAAGCAAGTTTATAAACAAGGAAGTTGAGAAAGTTCCTGTATATACACTGCTGCACTTAACAATCAAATAAGAAAAAGGAAAGTAAATATAGAAAAAGG
Source organism: Chrysemys picta bellii (assembly GCF_011386835.1). Lineage (NCBI taxonomy): Eukaryota > Metazoa > Chordata > Testudines > Emydidae > Chrysemys > Chrysemys picta. The sequence continues at coordinate 96,495,454 of NC_088796.1, forward strand.
AAAGTAAATATAGCAATTCAAAGAGTGTAATCACATGATAAAAACTAAGAGCAGATTTCACTGCACCAGAGAATAAGGGTTTTTTTGTTTGTTTGTTTTTGTTTAAGGAGTTACAGGTGATATTTCTGGAGACTTAGATTGTGGAGCTGAATGAATGTAAATAAGGCAGAATTTGGCCCTTCATAGCATATTGTTGGTAAAAAAAAACACCTAATGATCTAACAGAACACTGATGTTAATCTTACAAGAGAATTACCTGGCTATCTTTTCTTATAGAGTCCAATTCTTTGATTACCTTCATGTGTCTGATTTTCATTTGTTGCATATCTTTTACAATCTGTGGAACATGGAAAAGGAGACAATCAACTCAGTGCACTCTTAACTAAGCTCAACTGCATATGAACCATCAATAATAAAGAGTGTGCTTCTTATAAAATGCTAATTATAGCTTTAGTACATGGGTAGTACATTTGCAAACACATATGAGTAACTTTACTCAGAGAAACAGTCCATTAAATTGCAGAACTAAGCCTTAAGATGAGAACAATTATTGTGTAAAGTATCAGAGGGGTAGCTGTGTTAGTCTGGATCTGTAAAAAGCAACAGAGAGTCCTGTGGCACCTTTAAGACTAACAGATGTATTGGAGCATAAGCTTTCGTGGGTGAATGCCCACTTCTTCGGATGCATGAAGTATTATTGTGCAAATGATTACATTTATTGGTTTAAAATGGCATTTTTCTGTTCCAGTACTGGACCTCTATGATCTTTCTTTCCATTGTAACGGTACGAGTCAACTCCTCTTGGGGTTCAGACAACATGACTCAATTGGTTGAGTGGCAAGTGGCTTTATTTTAACAATATTCTCTCTATTGCTTCAATCTTTTCCCTTTTGAATTTGGCCTAAATAGAGCAATTTTGAACACGATAAGTAAATAGGAAGCCAGCAAAGCAGTTGGAGGCTGGAGGTGAAGTAATTGCACTTCTTTGTACATGTGAGATGGTGGCAGTGGCACTTTGCACATACTGAAGTCTGGAAAGCCAGGATTCTAACTAATGGTGGAGTTGATTGCAGAGTAAAGTTGGTGCCAAGGTTAAGAGCAAAAGAGGCAAATGGAAGGTTTGAGTGGAGAAAACTGATGGAAGAGATTACAAGATGGAAGAGAAGCACTTTTGACTTTCATAAATCTAGCGGAAGGAAGATGAGACAAAACCACAAGTATATCTGATTGGGGTAAGCAAGAATGAGAGGTCATTAATGACATTAAAAGATATTTACAGTACAGTAGCATCAGTGCAAATGTGTTTGCTAGGGTAGAGATAAGATGATTAAAAAGGAAAACAGAAATGAATGATCAAAGAGCAGATGGACATTTTGAGAGATGCAACTAAAGTCTGTCCTCATTGCAGAGGTAGAGCCAACACCAGAAGAGGGAAAGAGCAATTTGATAGGCAAGACTGGAACAATGTAAGAAAGTGGCTAGGAGAGACACCTGCATAGCTATAGTGATGTTCCAAGAGGAAGACATTGTCTATGTTTAGAGCTGTACAGAGGTCCAAGGGAGTGAGGACAGAAGTAGCCAACATCATGGAAGTGGGAAAAAAAGGAGGACAGAAGTGGCTATCATCAGCAAAAGGCTGCATTGGTTCAATGGAGGAGAATTGTTTCTGTGTTATAGGCTACATGGATACCCAGATTAAAAATGAACAAGGGCATTGTTATGTGAAAGTGATTAGAAAGTTAAGGAAAAGTTACAGTTGGCAGGAAGGTCATCCCTTATATAGAGAGATAATTGGCACTATAGCAAATCCTATTACACCAAGTCAGTACTGTGGTAGTAGTTACTGGGAGTAAAAGGAAAAAGAATGGACAGTGCAGATGCCTATGCTCAGCTGTCCACATCACTGGACCATGGCAACTGCAGACTAGGATGGCACTAGCCAGTTATTGCTGTGTAGTGCAGACTGCAGTCTTACTTTCATTGTGAATTTGAAAAAAAAAAAATGAAATACCTCAAAATAGATATGGACATAAGGCTCGCCTCAGGCATTTGTCAGATTTGGATAAAAAACAGATGCAAACATGAAGGACTGGTAAAGCTACCTTTTTTGCTACAAAATAGTGAGTGGTTTCAGTGCAGAATAGCCCTGAACCCTCAGTAACTCAGGCTCACCCACCATACAGACACTTATGTGCTATGTCAACAACAACAGTTACAAAAGGAAAATTCCACTGACACTCTCCCATCCCAGCCCTGCTGTGTTCTCCTATTTGCTTTTTTGAGTGCCAATTTTTAGGCACAATATCAAATTACACAATACATTTTGTGTATTTTTATCTCATGGTGAAATGTAGCAAATAGAAAAACAGTTTAATTACATTAATAACAAGTATAAGTAATAGAAATGTGCAGATTCCAAAGATCTGGAGCTCTCCTGCAGATTTCCTTGGTTGCAAGTTTCCATTTAAATTTAATGGAATGCAGATTCTCATATGAGTGAGCAGCTGATCCAAACTCTCTAACTAAACCTGTTCTTAGGCTTGCAAACATTTGGACAACTTTGTAAAATGTATTATTATTTTTACTTGCCTCAACCCTTCCTAGTTCCACCTGGGACTGGAACCAGTGTCACCTGATAACTAGGTGAAAAGCTATTTTCCTAAGGGGAGGTAACAGCAATCTTGAAAGAGAGGTCACTCTTGTGAGATTACCAGTCCATCAACAATGAGAAATGGACAAACCTCAAAAGGTTTAGAATTTGAGCTAAATCTTGCTCTCTGTTGAGCTAGGGCATGAGAGAGAGGGGGAAATAGTGCATACAAACCCTCACCCTACTCCCTTTTTGTCGAAACCCAAGGATCACTAGAAATGACCCATGCAGTACACTCCGTCGAGGGCATAGTCTTTAGGTTAGAGGGCATATCCATCCCCCAAAGCAGGCAAGTGCATATGCTGCAGTCATCATCATGTGCTACTCAATAATATGGCAGCACATAGTGCTCCTGCTCAAAGGAGAGGTGTGTTTCATCCACTCCTTGCCTTTGAATCCTATTCTAATCAACCAATGTTCATTAGTAGATAGAAAGGTGAGTTCCTTCTCACTATTTCATTATGGACAGGGTTAACTCTTAAGGATCAGTGCAGATCGGGGTACTCAATAGGCAGGCCGCGTACCAAATCCAGACCACTAGTTTCTTCTGAAAGGACCCCGAAATCTTTTTATTTACTTATTTTTTTGTATTATTTTCTCTGGAGTCTGGACCTTGACTATACCTTGACCAAGAAATTTGGGCCTTGACAAAAAATAATTGACTACACCTGGTGTAGATGCATAATTAGAGATGAGCCCTAACCAAAACCAAAGATCCAAAGAGCCTCAAACTTCAGAGAGCGTGGTGAATCCAAACCTGGATACTGATTTAGATTCAATAGATGGGCCATATGACTGTAAGAATTGTGAATGTTTGATTTTATTACATCTGGCAATAAATGGTGCTTTCCTTAAAGCCCTGTGTCCCGAAGGCATGAGATTAGGTGAGATTCTTAGCTTTCATTGCTTTTTTTTTTAAGTACATTTCTAGCCCGTATGACTGCAGAATAAAGCTTAAAAATGTGATGCACGTGCACCCTACAGGCTCAATAAATAAATAAACAAATAAATAAATAAACCCAACCAGCAGACAAAGAACCCAAGATTTAACCCTGGGGGGGAGGGGGAGACTTGACTTGATTTTTAAATGCTTAGCATTAGCACTACTGCTCTAATAGGACAAGTCACATAGCAAGTATTTACAACTGAATATTTGCACTTGTCTAATCAGGGAGCAGAAATATTTCCATTTGACTAATCTGACTGATCCTGGCTATCCTGAAATCGTATGGAAAATGTTACAATGTCTTTATATAAGCCATAGGCCTTCATCTAGAAAACTGCATGCAGTACTGGTTACCTCATGTCAAAAAGGATATTGCAGAATTAGCAGGAGTTCAGAGAAGAGCGACGAGTATGACTTGGGACATGAAAAATTCCTCACATGAAGAGATTGAAAAGACAGTGTTTACCTAAGAAAGGAGATGAATAAGAGGGGACATGATGAAAGTATGTAAAATAATGAATGGTAGAGAGAAAGGCGATCAGGAGCCTCTGTTCTCCCTGTTTCATAACACTAGAACAAGGGGTAATTCAATGAAATTGGAAAGAGAGCAAATTGGAAACTGATAAAGGGAAATATTTTTTCCACAGACATGAGGTTAGATTGTGAAACTCGTTGCCATAGTATGTCTGTGAGGCTAAGAACTTAGCAAGAGTCAAAGAGGGATGGGTCATTTATATGGATAGCAAGAATCTCCTGAGTTACAATAGTTGATACTAACAAAAATAAAACCTAATGCTTCAGGTAAAACAATCTCTAAGTATTAGAATGAGACCTTTATGGGGCAAAGGATCAGTATTTTCCTCACCTGTCACCTGGGGCATTTCTTGCACCATTCTCTGAAGCATCTGGTAGTGGACACTGTCAGAGACAGGATACAGGACTAAATGGAATACAGGTTGGAACCAGTATCTCATTCCCTACCTTAAATTTTGAATGTCAAATATTGAAAAACTAATTGAAGTGTTTGAGCCCAAACTCTGTAGGAAAAAGATTTTAAAAAGTCATAGTAAAATTAGCTGAATAAAATTAAAATATTAGGGAAACTGCAATTTTCCTGTGATAGCCTATGCGTATAGACATACTAAATTCATTTGATAATTTCTTGTATTGTGAATTATTCATTCAACTCAACTAATATTTGAATGCTTTTTTATTTGTTTTTTACCTTGGTAATATATAATTTAGCTAACTTGTATGGAATATATGGTTCTTCTTCTTTTGCCATGCGTCCATCCAGCTCATGCGGTCTGTGGTTGTCATGAGAGCAAACTCCAGGAGCGTTTGGAGGATCTACTGTATATTAAAAAATATCTTTAACAACTTGAAATGCAGGACAGAAGTGTACAAATACCTAAGCTCTAGCTATATGCAAGTTATGTTTTACAAGTTTCATCCCAGACAAAGTACAATGTTTTAAACTTGATATTTTTGTTTTTGATTAATAAAGGAAGTTAATTAATTTTTAGGGGCTAATTTTTAGAAGTATGACTTTGAATTGCAGACTCTGGTACAGGCAGCTAGTCAGATGTAAAACAAACGGACATGCCATTACTCAGTTTGTTCCTGGAATCCATTTAATGGATCCCAAAATGCAGTTGGAAATCATGCAGGTAAAAGTGCCCTCATGTGCTGGTAAGCTGGACTTTAGCCCAACAGAAAATATGTGCCTTTAAAGTATGTTCCAGAACTACCTTTCATGGGTGTTTTGTTTATTTAAGGATTTATTTTGTTTCATCTCAATGCATTATGGAAGCTGAAAATATAACTTCCTTGCCTTTTTTCTTCCTTCCTTTATTAAAAATGAATAATCATTACATTTATGCATATGAGATCTTTTTGATTGGTGTTAATTACAGGCCACTTGCTTTACAATAGCATGAATGTTATTTTACCAACTTATTTGTTTTGTTCCTGACATTGCAATTCATAAGATTTTGAAGGCCAAAAGCGACCAATAAGATCATCTAGTCTGACATCCTGCATAACACATAATACAGCTTCACCAAAATGGGTAATTCATGAAATGTGCTTGAAAGGAAAAAAGAAAATTTGCATTGAGGAAGGTAACCATGTTCAGTTGTAGTTGTGTAGCGTAATATTTGTTCTGCGTGACAATGGAACTCTATTTGTGTCAAAATACCTTTTTCCACTGCTGTTTTGTTTCCTTTCCACCCAATCAGGCACTTCAAAAATGCCAACTTGTTCCTGTTGATTGTAAGTTTGTTCAGCCAAGATTCTCCTTGCCCAATTTCGACTGTTAACAAAATGCAAGCACTAAAATCAGCTGAAAACCCAACACAGTAACTTATTTGCATATTAGTATAATTTAATGTCCAACATGTTCTTAAACAGAAGGATCCTGCTGTTTTAGGCATGCACTACTTCTGTTGAAACCAATGTGAGTTTTGCAAGCGAAAGGATGGCAGTTAATGGGAGTTCTGCACATGGCACAAGAGCATAAGATTCAATTGGGATCTAAATTCTTCAATCTGAATCCGAGAGTAGAATTTTGCTGAAACTGTGGCCGTTCCCCCACAGCTTTGGTCCCCGATGGTCCATCTTGACCCCTGTCATTTCTGGCTAATGTTGTCAGCATGCCCAGAGGCTTCTAAACCAATTTTTGAAACTGCAAATGCATTTTAATCTGTTTTTCCATTACAATCTCTTTTCTTTTCATTTATACTGAACAAGTCATGTGGAAGCAAAGATATCAGGTGAAATTCTGGCTCTACTGAAGTAGCTGGCAAAGCTCCCATTTACTTCAGTGGGGCCAGCGTGTCATCCAATATGTTCAAAAGGGAGAAAAAAATCTTGTTGCTACCCCAGATGTGTTTGATTTGTTTTTTGTCCGCAGGCACTGCGTTGTGCAGAGTGTTTTCTTCACATGAATCCAAAACAAAATCAGAGCTGAGCACAACACCCAAATCTTTGGGTATGATACTAAATTTGGATCAATATCAAAACTGCACAGTTGGTTTAGATGTCTGTAATGGGTCAAATCAAGTCCCATGTACACTAAAAAACTATGGTCTTTGGGAAATTTTGGATCTAGAACCAACTCTGCAGTTCAGCCCCATTTCTGCATTAAAAACTCTCCCATCCCTTGTATGTGAGGCAAATACCAATAACCTAACAGTTCTAAAATATCTGAGACCAGATCCTCAGCTGGTGTTTATTGGTATAGCTTCATTGACTTCCCTGGAGCTGAGCTGACTTACAGCTGAAGATTCTGGCCCATAAATAATTACATTGGTTTTTATCTGGGCTATTAAAATGGAATGCTATTTAACGAGCTACTTAGTTATATATTGGAGCTTTGGCACTTCTATTCATATATCACCATGTGTCTTGTTTTCTAATAGCCAAGTTCTGGTGACAGATTTGTAAGGGATGAAAGGATTTTTTAGGGTAAAGACTACACTTAGTTCAAATGGTTACTCTCCTAAACCATATTCTATTCTCACTTAGGTAACAACTGTGATTGAGTAATAGCCTGGATGTAATTATGTGATTGAGTGATGCATGCAGAACTGTGTGGAGCGTGAAAAATCACATTTCAGGAAGGATTTCAAAATTTAAGCTTCATTTTGAATCAGGAGAAAACCCAATCATATTGAAATTCTCTGCAAAGGAAAACCTCAAAAAGTGTTTTGGAATTATCAAAACATTTTGATTTTTACTTTTTACAATTATAATATAAATTGAAAAATATCAAAGCAAAAATTCATTCCAAAGCTAAATATCAAAACATTTTGTTCCAAAAATATTGAAATAGAACATTTTGATGTTGTTTTTCTTCTAATACAATTTTGGCAAAATTGACACCGTTTTGTGAAGTGTTTAGAGTTTGACAGAATTGCACTTGCCAAGTGAAAATGGTTCTATCAAAGTTTTTCTGACCAACTATAGAAGTATGGATGTAAGAGAGGGCAGAATCTCGCACTAAAATCACAAAGGGGTAAATTTTGCCTTCACTTCTACCATGATGGAAATTCCCTTGATGTTGAACTCAATGACTGACTAATAAGCCCACTATAGTGTACTTTATACCTGGTAACATGTGGTATGTCACAGCAACCAACTGGTCAGCTGGAAATCTCTGTAAAATTTCTTTCTTGTATATTTTAAGCAGGGAATATGTAACAGTGTATAGTCTATGGGGAAATATTTTTCTGAAGCTCTCTATATCATAATTACATGTCTACTCATAAGAAAGAAAGAAATTACTACAATGCATATGTAGGTCAATGGAACTTTGAAAATATACAGATGAATAATGCTTATGTAATATTTTTCTACATTGAGTTTTGATTCAAAATATATTGCTTGCACTCTGCCATTCTGTTATGTGTTATTATATGTAATCTCCTCTATGCTTGCTTGACATGGTATTTATTCTGAAGTGTATAAGAAAAGCCCGGTACAAATTTAGAAATAATCGTGGCTTTACTATTTGATCATCATGATCACAAGATACCTTTTTTCCCACATTCCTAAAACATCTCTTTTTGACACAGCTATGGAAACAAACTCAACCATCAGAGGAAGATGGTAATAAATCTGCCCCCTCAAAGACAGAGTATGAAATCTTCCTAAGTAGCAGCTGTGGTTTGAGCATTGGCCTCCTAAACCCAGGGTTGTGAGTTCAGTCCTTGAGGGGGCCACTTAGGGATCTGGGGCAAAATCAGTACTTGGTCCTGAAGACAGAGGGCTGTATTTGATGACCTTTTGGGGTCCCTTCCAGTTCTATGAGATAGGTATATCTCCATATTTTTCTTTTCTCAAACTCAGAACAAAAAATGACAAAACAAAATGGTTTTCACTTATAACGTAAAATTGCACAGCAGCCATTGCCCTACAACCCAGCCTGGGATCTCTTCTCATCTGACTCTCATTCTCTCTCTTTCTTCATTCTTCCTGACCTCTGTGCTGCTTTTCATGCTGTCAACCATGACATCCTTCCCAACAGCTGGGTGGTTTTGCTCCCATCTATCAAAATCCTATTTTTCTGCAGCAAGCAGCAGAGAGAAAGGCTGGCCTAGCGGATAGGGTGCTAACCCTGAAAGACCTGGATTCATTTTCCTACTTCCCCCATAGACTTCCCGTATGACTTCAGACCAGTGCTGTAAGGACAGAGTTTCAAAGGTTTTTAGGCACCCAAAATGCAGCTGGGCATCTAGTGGGGTTTACAAAGCACCTAAACTTCTAGGCACTTTTGAACATCCCTCTAGGTGCCTAAATACTTTTGAAAATCTGGCCCTTAGTCTCTCTGTGACTCAGTGCCCCTACTGTACAATGGGGATTACAGCACTGCTTTACCTTACAGGCGGGCTGTGAGGAGAAATAGGTTAGACATTGTGAGGCATTCAGATACTATGGTGATGGGTACCACTTCTCTTCCCTTGATTTTGGATCCTTCTTTTCATCTATCCCCCCTCTCCTCTCCCTCTTTTGAATGGGAGCCTTGGCTATATTTCTTCTATGCTGATAATACTACTGTGGTCTCTCTTCAACACCCCTGTGCAGAGAGATTCCTGTTTTACAGATCTAGGAACTGGAGTTCCTGGAATGCTTTCAGGCTCATCTAACAACTTCCCTAACAATATCCCTAATTTAATTACCAGTCCTTTCTGATCTTAATCACCCTGCCTCTGTTTATAAACAAAATACTGACTCCTTGCCCCAGGGGGACAAGCTGGGAGCAGCTGCTGTCCTCTGCAGAACTCATTACATTGCACACTTAGGGCTTGTCTACACTAGCATTAGAAATTTACAGCGCTGCAAATTTCTTGCTCAGGGGGTTGAAAAAACACTCCCTGTGCGCAGCAAGTTTCAGCACTGTAAAGCACCAGTGTAGACAGTGCACCAGCACTTGTAGCTACGCTCCCAGCGCTGGTAGCTACGCCCATTGTGGAGATGTTTTTTTGAGAGTGCTGGGAGAGAACTCTTCTGCGACCACACAAGCCACGTTAAAGCGCTGCCACAGCAGCGCTGTAGAGTTGCCAGTGTAGACTAGTCCTCAGACTGCTCATCACCTTTGCCAGATGTCTGCACCGAAAGTCACTCAAGCTGGGAGCCATCCCCGTCCTCCTAACGGAGGAAACTGACCATGGGCAGGAACCATAGCTGGAGAACCCCGGCTCCTGGAGGAGGGGCCTAGCTGTGCTGCGTTGCAGTTAAGAGCTCTGCCAGGAGATGGGACATGCATGGCAAGCAGACCTCCGATATGAAACTTGGGGGGGAGGAGAAGTGCCCCCTCGCCCTCTCTAAATGGCGCCCCCCACTCTCAGGTGAGTACCTAACCACTAGGCTATGGGATATTCTGAAGTGGGGCTCTCAATCTCTTCAGTTGATGCTGTTCTACGTTGGATTATTAATTAAAGAGTCACATCAGACTATTTCACATCCCAGGTGAATGCCCTGACTACTAGGCTAAAAGCCATGCCAAGCATGCCTATTGGATCGGGCCCTGCACGCGAGTTAGGCAGCCAGAGGCCTATCTTCCCTGGTTTGTAATTCACTCTGTAACTTAGGTGGGAGATAGGCATCCAGGCACCTAGAATGAGGCAGCAATGTGCTTGCTCAGAGGCTGGAACATAGGCTCTTTTGGGACCTTTACTGCAAAAACTTAGGCGCTGAGAGAGTTTAGACCCCTAGAAGCACCACTGTTTCGTCAGGAGTTTTGTGAATTTCAATAGATTCTAAAGTTGGGATTTAGGCACCTAAACACAGATTTAGGTGCCTAAGAGTGGGGTTTAGGACCTAAGTACTTTTGTGAATCTACGCCTGACTTGCCCAGAGTCACACAGGAAACCTTTGGTGGAGCAGGCTCTTGAATCATAGAATTGTAGGGGACCTTGAGAGGTCATCTAGTCCAGTCCTCTGCACTCAGTATTACTAAGTATTATCTAGACCATCCCTGACAGGTGTTTGTCTAACCTGCTCTTAAAAACCTCCAATGATGGAGACTCCACAATCTCCTTAGGAAATTTATTCCAGCGCCTAAGCACCCTGACAGGAAGTTTTTCCCAATGTCCAACCTAAACCTCCCTTGCTGCAATTTAAGCCCATTGCTTCTTGTCCTGTCCTCTGAGGCGAACAATTTGCCTCCCTCCTCCTTGTAACAACTTTTTATGTACTTGAAAACTGTTCAAGGTCTCCCCAGGTCTCCATGTCTTAGGCTAGCACCCCAACTACTGGACCATCCTTCCTCTTGCTTTGCTGCCTCAGGAGTGAGAGTAGCTCACAAAATGCACTAAAATAGACACAATATTTTGCAATTCAATCCTTTCCAGTGTTAAATCTTGTCCAAATCAAAGTTCTTCCTCTTTTCAGGATACAAACAGGCAACACAATCAAGGTTCTTCCATTTGTAGTAGTGCCATCATGTTCTTCCCCCAGAATGAAACCAGAATTTTCCTCCACTACTAGCCACTCCTTTACATCCATGGCAGTTGGGCCCTGTACTTTAATAATAAGCACCAACTGCATCAATTCTCCTGCTATTTATTCCTCTGTTGGTCTAATACCATTTCTTGATGACCTGGTAACAAAATTGGGTGAGAGTTTTGCTCTACCTGGATAACTGAAGCCAAGCTTCTGAGGGTTCCCTAGGAGTCAGACAGGTTATATACCCTGTGTGATGAACTGGGACTGTTCTTACTGTGGTCTTTAAATGCTGACAGGGGAGTGTGGCTAGGATAGTCTGCATTGGGGGATGGGAGACTGACCGATGGAGAATACCTGAGCATGTAACATGAGAACCCAGGAAGGGGTTAAAGGCCAGGTGACACCTTTGCCCGGGAAACTGAACAAAGGCTGTGGGAGGGGTCGCGGAAGACAGAGTTTTTCAGGAGCTGGCTGGTGATATGGCTGGGAGGCAGACGGGGCTCTGACCTCCCAAGAGGGCTGGGGTGCCCGGGGACCCCAAGATGGACCTAACTGAGGGGGATCCTGTTGTCTGTGCCTGCAAGACCTGTCTTGGACTGTGTTCCTGTCGTGTAAATAAACCTTCTGCTTTACTGGCTGGCTGAGAGTCATGGTGAATTGCAGGAAGCCGGGGGTGCAGGGCCTTGTGTCCCCCCCCCCCCACACACACACACACTCCGTGACACCCTGTCACAGAAGGTAAGAGTACAGAAAACGTATTTGGCCTGGTTCTCCTCTTACACTTACTTTGTGTTTTTGTATCTCCATTGATTTCAATAGAGTTATTATTGAAGTACATACCTTTGTATGTGAGAATCAGTTATAACTAACTCTTAGATGTTGAGTCATGGCATGGGACTTTCCATTGGAATCCATGTACAAATCTGCATAAACACTGATTGCAGAAAATAAATCTTACTGATTCTGGTAGCACTGGTACAGAGAAGCTACCCTGTTGTCATTCTGCCTTCTTTTGTGTGCACAATAATGTAAAAATCCAAAGCGAGTTAGTAGTTTCTAAAACACTGGCTTACCCTGTCCAGTTTCTTCATCAATCATAATACTTTTAATAGCACATGAAGGATGGACTTGCATTTCATCCAAGTAGGCAGTAACGCTGCCCGGTAGAGGAACAGATGAGGTAATGGTTGCCTGTGATTTAGGTTCTACATCACTCCTCAGTGAATCTTCAGTTACTTGAGAGCTTGAAGGGATAACTGTTTGCACCCAAACCTCTGAAACAGTAAGATTAAAGAACAATTTGTAAAGTAACAGAAGAAAATGCTCCAGGAAGATATTTTAGTCAAGGCTTAATGTCATGTGAAACTTTTATAAAGAAACATGAAAACAGACTAAGGCTGGGTCTACACTACCTGCCTGAATCGGCGGGTAGAAATCGACCTCTCAGGGATCGATTTATCGCGTCCCGACGGGACGCGACAATCGATCCCCGAATCGACGCTCTTACTCCACCAGCGGAGGTGGGAGTAAGCGCCGTCGACGGGAAGCCGCAGAGGTCGATTTTGCCGCCGTCCCTACAGTGGGGTAAGTCGGCTGCGATACGTCGAATTCAGCTACGCGAATAGCGTAGCTGAATTTGCGTATCTTAAATCGACCCCCCCCCCCTGTAGTGTAGATGTAGCCTAAGAATCCACCAAAACAGAGTTCTGGTTTGCTGAAAGTTTTATAAAAGTTCCCAAACATTATGGTGAACCTCAATCAAGTTTTGAGAGAGCCTAGACCAAATTTTAAGCAGACTTGGGCTGAATTCAGATGTCAAGTGGCCTATGGTTTTGTGTGGAAGTCAGATGGGACTCAGCAGCTTTGCATGCAGAACTTGGTAGTTTCAGCTGTGTTTTGCTTTGTCTTTTCAGGTTTATTTGAACCTGAACAAAAAGCTAAATTCAAAGAAACCCAAACAAATATTCACAATAACCCCACAAACAAAAACTGCTGAGTTTCACACAGGTCTCATCAAAACATCATTGAAATATCCCAAATACATTAATCAATGAATATTTGTTGGCCAATTATGGCTTCCATTACAGTAAATGAGTATAGTTTCCATTCAGTGGCAGGCACTGACTATTTTACAAGTGCTCTCTTTTTCCAAAGCATTTCAAATAAGTTAAATGGTCTGTTCCTTGTAACTTTCAAATACGGTTATTTTTTGCCTGGCCAGGTTCAAACCTTATCTGGAGAAAGACATTGCTTGACTAGTTCATCATGGTGAAGAGAACAACCATGCATGAACAGATGCTATTAAATAAGACACATAAGAAAAACATAAAGGCCAGATTTTCAAACAATTTATGCATGTGCAAAATGTGCATGAAATTTCAGGCCTAATTTATGATGGCAATCAATGTGAATGCCTATGCAATTCTGATAAAGTGAACTCACAATGTGTCAAATTAATCATTTGCACTTTCAGCCACCTAGTTTTAATGCGCAACAGTGATAATCATGCATGGAAATTAAGCATACCTAAACTGTTTGAAAATCTTGCCTTAAATACACAGATAAAGAAATAAGCACACATTACAAATGAACACATACTGGGAAGAACTAGGACCTATGCAAGATATTATTGAAACTAACATGGGTTGTTTACAACTATCAAAAAAAGAAGCCATTGTATATACCACATGATGCAGTCATAATGTTTTCTCATCAGTCTGAGCAAAATACAGCTTGTCTTCAGTTTAATTCTGAATTTAGTGAGACCAAATTAAGCAAGTCACATTACTGTATAAGTTATGATCAAATTGAATTATTCAGTTATGTACTTTCATGTCCTGTCCAAACTGTAGAAATAGTCATGTTGCAGGAACTTAGTTGCAACACCGAAGCCTTCTGATGCATTTCATAAATAGTTCAATTGTAGATGGGACAAACAGTGTGTTAACAATGATCCTGAACTGTGCTATTGCCCTACTAAGTCAGAGAGGGTAAAATGTGTTTAAAATATGATACGCTGAAAGACTGAACTATGTTTTAGCTGTGCGGTGGGTTTATCCTTTTGTAACTGAGCTTCCCTATATACTGGTTTTTCACAATCTGTCCACTGGAAACAATCCATTTCACCATTAGCAAGGTATATTCATGCTGCTAATTGACAAAAAAAATCTCCACCATCGAATAAATTATTTCTCTGCTTCTTAGAGAATGTTCCTTGTACCAAGTATGGGCACCATTTAGGGACAGCTTGTGACTAGCTTGTGTAGGTACTTGGCTCCACCAGCAGCCTCCCTATCAGCGCCTCCACCTCCTGCCAGTGCCTCCTGCCTGCCAGTGCCTCCTGCCTGCCAGTGGCCCCACTGATCAGCGCCTTCCCCTCCCCACCCACCACGATCAGCTGTTCCATGGCATGCAGGAGGTGCTGGGGGGGAAGGGAGGAGGAGAAAGGGCAGGGCACACTAGGGGAGGGAGCACAACAGGGGGGGAAGAGACAGAGTGGGGTGGCACCTTGGGGGAATGGGTAGTGTGGGGGTGGAGAAAGTCGGTGCCTATGCTTGGGGGAGAAAGGTGCAAGAAGCCTTTACCTCCCTTGCATATTCTGCTCAAATGCGAGATACAAACATGATTCCTGTGCTCAAGGCCGCACAGGGATATCTCCCTTTGTGTGCCCCCAAGATGCACATTGTCCCAAAAGGGAATGGGAGGAGGTGGGGCCATATCCCTCACCCTCCGTGCCCTGCGCTACTCCAGGAGAGATTGTACTTTCTGAGGTGCAGTCTTTGCCCTAGTGTCCCCTGGACCTACTGAGGCTCCATAATACCCACAATGGACTGTGATGGCGTGTCCACCCCATAGGACTGGAAGGGTTAAGGTGGCCAGGTAGGCCTATTAACTTCACAGGCTGCACCTGGAGGAAGAGTCATGGAGCAGGGAACTGATTGCAAGCAAGTTCAGCTGTGCAGGAATATGTGGGGGGGAAAAGGGTTTGGAGCTGGTACTCCCAGAGAGAAGGGAAGGAGCAGTGGGGGCTGGGAGAGGAAAACCCAGAACTGCTGGGTTGAAGGTCCTTTGACTGGAACCTGGAGTAGAGGGTGGGCCCGGGTTCCCCTACCAGCCACTGAAGGAGTGGCACCTAAGGCAGTGGAAGGGAAGACCGCCTATGACTGCTGAAGGAAAGATGTTGATATACCCCGAAAGCGGAGGGAACACTGAGTGACCTGGCTGGAGGGCTGAGTCATGAAGAGGATGCTGTGGTTCCTGGAGTGAGAGAGGGGCTGCAGACGAGAGAGAGTGATGGTGTGCAATTGCAGGAATCAGTGTTGACCTGATGAGCTAATCCCCTGAGCGACCAGGAGGAGGTGCCAAACAAGTAGTGAGCGGTGTGCCACTTGACATGGACACACGTGTCTAAATGGCACTGTTTGGCCTTATTAATACTTTATTAAATGCAGCACTTTTCCGTGATGACCTCATGAGGTATTGGATTCCCTTCTTCTCTTTCACTCTTCTATTTGTTTCTCTAGGCACTATCCTCTCCACAGAATAGTCACCTGGGATGTCATCTGAAACACAGGGCACCACAGCAGCCATTAAAAATACCCTGTATTTGTTATGCCAAATATCAAGGAAGTTGTCTCTTTCCTATTTTAGATGTAACTAGTTGTGACCATAATTCTCTGTCATAATACAGCCTGATCCAGAAAGTGAAGTCCAACTTCAGTTTGAACGTGGATTTATGTTGTATTCCTGCCCTATCATGACGAAGGCTGCAAATTTCATTTAGCTGGGCAAAATAATATGTAACCTCAGTTTTGGTTATCCAAGGTGCATTGTTAGGCTATGACATTTCTGATGCCACACTTTCAATGGAAACAAAGAACACAACAGCATGGCAAGAAGCCTCCAGACATGAGTAGCTGGGTTATAAAATGGAAACACACCTAAAAGTTTACCACGTAAAGAAACTGAATTTCATAAGTTATTGTTTCACCCATTGTCTTCCTTTTGCAGATTTGCATGAATATTTCTTTGTTATTGTAAGTGGAAGAAATCAGCCTTTTGCAAGAACTTGCTAATAATCTGTTATTGTATGCCAAAATTCCTAGTGCAAGAATTTTTCGCAATCAGGGCATAAGAACAAGATTGCATCACTGCCTCCAAAAAGGCTCAGCCATGCAGTTAAATGCCTGCTCCATTGCTATTTTTCTCGTTCATTCTCTCAGAGCCCTTAAAGAATCACACAGTAAGGGGGAAAATAATCAGCGAAGCATGCTTTGTTGCTCTAGTACTGTTAGAGGTCATCTTTACTGTTAATATTGTTAGATTGACAGGCTCATCATAGTTTTAGCACCCTTCAGCTGACACAAGTTGCTATAAAAATATTTATAATATTAATATAAAAAGGTCAGAGTTGTGTACCCCCCTTCTCCAAATCTCTGAAGATTTCAAATGTTTCTTTAGGGATCTATGAATTTGTCCCCAAATTAAATTGTTCCACAGCACATACTGAACACGCAAAGCGATGATCTGTTCATTTTGAGATGATAGACCAGCCTGCAATGTTGGGTGAAAACTCATTGAAAATGGTGGGCAGAACAGCCACCTTGCAATCAGGATAAATGTAAGCAGCAGTTAAGGTCTTTTTGGAGTAAGCTGAAACACTAGGAGGTACCACCCAAAACACAGCACACATGCAAGGCTGATCATGAGCTGAACTGCGTGGGCAAACGGTTTTCATTGGGGGGGCTGAAGGCAAACCTAGAGGGCTGGGTATTTGCTTGATGAAGCTGTCTGTGTCAGAGAGGGAAGCAGCAGAAATATCACAGAAGCAGACAGAGAAAGCAGCAAGGAAGCCTGAGGCCAGCCAAAGAAATATGTATAGTGTGACCATGAGAAAAACTAAGGCCTGGTCTACACTGGGGGGTGGGAGGGGAGAATCGATCTAAGTTACGCAACTTCAGCTACATGAATAATGTAGCTGAAGTCAACATACTTAGATTGACTTACCGTGGTGTCTTCACCTCGGTGAGTCGACTGCTGCCGCTCCCCCGTTGACTCCGCCTGAGCCTATCGCAGAGGTGGAGTACAGGAATCGACGGGAGAGCGTTGGGGGGTCAATTCGGCGGGTAGTGTAGACATACATGGACGTATGTGATCGTCGGGTGGGGGTCGATGTATGTGGACAGCGGGCAGCGATCGATCCAGTGGGAGTCGATTTATCGCATCTCTCCCGTCGACTCCTGTACTCCAGCGGCGCGAGAGGCACAGACAGAGTCGATGTGGGAGCGGCAGCAGACGACTCACCGTGGCAAAGACACCACGGTAAGTCGATCTAAGTATGTCGACTTCAGCTACATTATTCACGTAACTGAAATTGCGTAACTGAGATCGATCCACTCCCCCTCGACCCACCCCCAGCATAGACCAGGCCTAAGAGAGAAAGCTGTTGGGTAGAATGGTGGCTGGAAAGAGGCCTGGAACAGTGAGAAATGAAATGGTCTCCTGTCTGATTCCTACTGTGTTCAGGGATACAGGACTTTATGTACATTCTATGTAAATGAATAGACTGCACCAAAGAAATACCTGACTATCATCATTTTCTCCTCTTAACAAAACCAACCCACAAGATCCTGAATATTGGCTTACGATTTACGACAAAAGGGGTAACAATAAGAAGCTTTGTTCATCTTGTCCAAGAATAGTTCAGACACCTTCACTCTTGCACTCTCCTCCAATCCAAACACCTCCCCCATAGTTATTAGAGTTTAGTATGGCTGGAAGTCAATTATGGCTGTCCCAACTAGGATGCAGTCTAGTCCCCTCTGTCTCATGATTGGAGATCCCACTAAATGAAAGAACGAACCCTAGTAGTTCAAGGCATGTCTTTTCAGATTGTTAACTCTTGAAGGTAGACTCTGAGTCTTCTGTAAAAGAAATGCCTGTGCTTGATCTTATACTCTTACAGGTTTATTGTTATTTCTGAAGAATGATCATTCAGGAAAACAGAGGGAAGACTGCATTGCGGGTGCTTATAGTAAACCCAGAAGAATATTTTGGTCCTCAAGTTCTTTGGGGTTTTATTTATCCTCTTAATTTCTCTATACAGTGTTTCATGCATATTAACACAGCTGCCCTTGGTATTTTTTGGATAGGCTTGCAAACTAGACCTTGCCCAGCTCAATGTCCACAAACATACTCAATTTCTGTCCACTATTATCCAACCCCTATGCACAGTGTAGGCCTAAGGATTTAGGTAAGTCATAGTAATATGATTCTTTGGGATGCACTTCAACTTAACCGACCTATTCATTTTACATTAAAAATGTGAAGGATTAAGTCCCCTCCCTTTCTACACCACCCAGTCTCCTGATATAGAAGTGGATCTCAGCAGCTAGGGCTGAAGAGAACAAGCAATCAGTACACCTCTACCTCGATATAACGCTGTCCTCGGGAGCCAAAAAAATCTTACCACGTTATAGGTGAAACCGCGTTATATTGAACTTGCTTTGATCCACCGGAGTGCGCAGCCCGCCCCCCCCCCCCCCGACCACTGCTTTACCGCATTATATCCGAATTCATGTTATAACGGGTTGCGTTATATGGAGGTAGAGGTGTATATAGGGCTTTACATTATCCAGGCTGTCTTTGCAAGGTAAAAGGCCAGAACGTGTGATGTTTTTTAAATGAAAGTTGGGATTTCCCTTTATAGTTTTAGTTCTCCAACATCAGAGAGGCCTGCAGTTCTGGGCTTTGTGGGATGAAAGATCTATTCAGCAAGTTTAGCATGTGGTTTTCTTTTCTCCATTCTTTCTTCTGAGTGTTAATTGGCTTCTGTACAGTAGGCAAAACTGCTGATAAATGCTTGGTAAAGAACATAACATGTATGTCAATTGCGTGACAAAGGACAATGTCTGCTCATGATGAATTATCTTTGTTCTCAGAACTGAAAGACCAACGTGGAGTGTGAGTAGAGACTGTGGAGGTATTGAGGAAAATTAGCTGTAAAGAGATGGGACTGTCTGAATGAAGCTTATCCTTTGTTGCTTCCATTTAATCACAACTAAGAACAGAACTATCGATGATAACGATACAAACATGGCTTGTTTCCATGCCTCTTTGTATATGTGAGATAACTAATTTGGGGTTTTGACAACTCTTGTGGACATTTTGTGGGGGGCTGGGAAAGTGCTGAAGCTGCTCACTGTGTTCTTTGACTACAGTTCCTCATGTTATTTCTCAGGCTTCTATTCTTCTGTCTTTTGCCACTATTTGTTTTGTGGAAGCACAGGATCAGCACACACAATAACTCCAAACACACATAGCCCTTCACTACAGAACAACCCCCCCACACACATATTTGCCTCTTACACTACTCCACACAACTCTCCCAGAACAACATAAGTCACACAGAAATCAACACAACCACCCACACAACAACAACGAAAGTCTCACTATGAAGCCTAGAATGTCTGTTGAGTAAGTGTGATGTGATGGAAACAGCTACAAGCATTTAGAATATCCCACGTTTCAATCATCTGGCATTTATGGTCTGTTACTATTGGATTTTTAAATTCTCAGCCATTTCAGGGCCGGCTCCAGGCACCAGCTAAAGAAGCAGGTGCTTGGGGCGGCCAATACAAAGGGGCGGCACTCCATCCGCTATTGGGGCAGCACGTCCGGGTCTTTGGTGGGAATTTGGCGGCGGGTCCCTCAGTCCCTCTCTTCCTCTTTGAGCAGCCACTGAAGTGGAAGAGAGGGAGTGAAGGACCCGCTGCCGAAGTGCCACCGAAGAATGGAGCGGCGCGATTATTGAGCTTCCGCCGAAGTGTCGCCAATCAGCTTTTTTTTTCCCCCCACTTGGGGCAGCAGAAAACCTGGAGCCAGCCCTGAGCCATTTTCAGCTTTTTTTACACACTACATTATGAATTATACCCATATGACAGCACAGGCATTCAGCTACTAGTCTTGAAATATATCCCCAGTACCAGCATTGGTGGGCATCGCAAATTATTCCAAAGGGTCCTGACTACAGGCCTTGAAGGTATTGTTCCAATGGGATCTCACAGCATCACCACTGGGTCTCTAGTCAGCTCATGGGGTAGTGCAATGTTATCCTGCTTCTTACACACAGCCCATGACAATTCCAAGTTGCAGTATTTGAATAACACTGAACATGAAATGAGTGATCTGTGTGCTGCAGGAATTAAAAAAATAAGAAAAATAGGAGAGAGTTTCCAGGATCAAGGGATCTCAATATGATTAAAATCTATGATTTGGAAATAAAGATGATTTATCATAGTAAAACTGCACCACATGACTCAAAGCATAGAAACATTAAAACAATGACTGTATTACATGGGAAAAGTACATGATATCAACCACAAATAGATCAGCTGAGCATGCCAGGCTCACATGAATACAAAAAAAATGTACAGAACAAACTGTTACTGAGCCCATAAACTACAATTCTTCTTAAAACAGGCTCCACAGTCTATTTAATAGTGAGATATGAATTTAATTTTAAGGATCCCAATTTATGTCACTCCTGGATGTTCATAGAACCTTTGCTACCATCAGAGGCAATTCTTTTTTCCTCTGAGTTTCATTAGGTTGGATATGCAAGTTGTATAAAATCACACTTCCTAAATTATCCCGTTGACTTCAGTGGGTCTACTCATATTACAAATATCAGTGGAATATAAATTAGTAAAGAGACCCAAATCTTGAAGTGCTCTGTTTTTTAATCAGGAAGCTTGTCTGAGTAAGGACTGAGTAAAAATAAAGACCTCTGAACTTAGATATAGCAGCAGAAAATATGTGCAAATACTTTTTCATGAGGGTAACCTACCCACCACAAAATTTCCCTATCACCACCCTTCTTCTGTGTAGCTTCTTCCTGTGACTTGCCTGTCACATTGAAAACTTTTAGGATGCACTTTCTAGGGGTTAAGCAGCATAAGTTCTGAGGTTTTTGTCTTGCAGCTTTATCACAGGCCACCAGACAAGAACATTATTATCTCTCTCTGTTCCAAACCAGTACCATGGTACAACTTCCAGTTGAATGCAGAAGCAGGGGCTGCTTCAAAATACTGCTTCTTCAGGCAAATAGACAGTAGGGACTGCCTCTTCTTGGAGATGAAAGTTTTACCTTCACTGTGCTACTACCTCTTGCCATCCCAGTGAAGGAAAAATCAAAGATCTCAGGAGAATTTCATCTTTTAGTCAGGTATGCCCCTAACCCTCAAAGCCATTAGGCAAGCTATGGTGCATTTATTTGGCCAAACAGCTTAAAGAAAGACTATAGTTCCAAATGCCAAGGTAATTTACATGTAGCAAAAAAGATATTTCTGACAAATGTGAACAACAGTGAATGCAGTTAAAAGTACCTGCAGACAAGATATTTATTAATAATGGTTCCCTGTACCATAGTTATAAAGTAAATAATTCTAGAACTGGTAATACCTCATCTGTTGGTAGAAAGATAAAAGAAAACTTTAATTGTGCTCTCTGTAGTGAATATTTAGATCATAACTACTAAACACAAATGCTCAGGAACATTATTTAGGTCAAAAACACCAGGTCATTCAAAAGACAATGAAATACCCCTCTGCAAAGGATCTAATGCTAATAACAAGCCTGGTTCTGCCACCCTTCCTCGTAATAGACTCATAGACTTTACTGTCAGAAGGGACCATCGTGATCATCTAGTCTAACTTTCTGCACATTGCAGGCCACAGAACCTCACTGACTTCTGAAATAGACCCCTAACCTCAGGCTGAGTTACTGAAGTCCCCAAATCATGATTTAAAGACTTCAAGTTATAAAGAATTCACCATTTATGCTAGTTTAAACCTGCAACTGCCCTGTGCCCGATGTTGCAGAGGAAGGAGAAACCCCCCCAGGGTCTCTGCCAATCTGACCTCGGAGAAAATTTCTTCCTGACCCCAAATATGGCAAGTAGTTAGATCCTGAGCATGTGGGCAAGACCCACCAGGCAGACATCTGGGAAACAACTCTCTGTAGTAATACAGAGCCCTGTCCATCTAGTGTCCCATCTGCAGCAGTTGGGGATTCTTGCTATTGACAGTTGTAGGCAATCTCATCATACTGTCCCATCCATAAACATATCAAGATTAGCTTTGAAGTGAGTTAGAGATTTTTCCCCAATTGCTGCCCTTGGAAGGCTGTTCCAGAACTTCACTCCTCCGACGGTTAGAAACATTCACCTAATTTCAAGCCTAAACTTGTTGATGGCCAGTTTAGAGCCATTTGTTCTTGTGTCCACATTGGTGCTTAACTAAAATAACGCCTCTCCCTCCCTTGTATTTACCACTCTGATGTATTTATACTGAGTAATCATATCTCCCCTCAGCCTTCTATTGGTTAGGCTAAACAAGCTAAGCTCTTTGAGTCTCTCTCATAAGATAGGTTTTCCATTCCATGGATCATCCTAGTAGCCCTTCTCTGCACCTGTTCCAGTTTGAATTCATATGTCTTAAACATGGGTGACCAGATGATGTCTCACCAGTGTCTTGTATAATGGTACTAACACTTCCCTGTCTCTATTGGAATATCTCACCTGATGCATCCTAGGACTGCATTAAACTTTTTCATGGCCATATCACATTGATGGCTCATAGTCATCCTATGATCAACCAATACATCCAGGTCTTTATCCTCCTCTTACTTCCAACTGATAAGTCCCCAGCTTATAGCAAAAATTCTTGTTGCTAGTCCCTAAATGCATGACCTTGCACTATTAAATTTCATCCCATTTCTATTACTTCAATTTACAAGGTCATCCAGATCTCCTCCTCTGTATTGACTATTCCTCCCAACTTTGTGTCATCCACAAATTTTATTAGCACACTCTCACTTTTTGTGCCAAGGTCAGTAATAAAAATGTTAAATAAGATTGGTCCCAAGACCAACCCCTGAGGAACTCCGCTAGTAACCTCCCTCCAGCCTGACAGTTCGCCTTTCAGTTTGACGGATTGTAGTTGCCCCTTTAACAAATTCCTTATCCACTTTTCAATTTTCATATTAATCCCCACCTTCTCCAATTTAACTAATAATTTCCCATGTGGAACTGTATCAAATTAATGAGTAACACTTTCCTCAACAAGTGGTCACATTCAAGTCAGGGTAATGTATTGCCCCACATGATTAAGGATAGCTGAACGTGGCCCACAATAAATACTGAATAGCTTGATTCTCCCCACTGTAATATTTCTCCTTTGACTCTCATATCTGTCAAGATCAAAATGTGTCAATATGAAAAAACATATACACGTATACATTTACTTTGACTCCGATAGGAGTAATATCGGACCCTTTGGGACATTTCAGTGTGATTTTTCAGAACAAAACTTCAAATAAGTTGATCAGTCAAGGTGTTGAGTGACTTTAGCTCCCCCATTGGTTTCAGTAGGAGTTGAGGATGTTCAGCTCTTTGCAGCATCTGAGCTCTTAAATATTCATGCATACATGAACTTTAGTGATACACTATTTCAGCTGAATGGAGCAAAAGGTGCACGCCCTGGCAGCCCAGGAAAATTTCCCTACCCTGTCTTTGAAAATCACAGGAGGCTATGTCTTTAGGGAAATAAACTATCCCTTCCTGTTGATCCCTGTACTTCAGTACATTTTCTGCAGCTGAGATCACTGAAGTATTATGTCTCAGGGCAACCTCAAAGGAAGGGTAGGGACATGTGCATTTAAACAATAAGAGCCCTTATGGCTACAAGGTTACTACAGTGTTATTCCTGATATTTTGCATGTTTGCATATGCTGTGTGAGTATATTCATATTCTGTACAAACACTACCAGTTAGTAGGGACCCATCTTGTTCGCCAGTTGCAACAAGTTCAACATTTGCTTTGAGTTTAGGAATGCAGCCTTACTCACTGATTCTTGTTCTCACAGGATTACAACCTTTTGTGTACGTTGCTATTATGACTGCAAGTTGCTTACAAACCGTGGGCTGGATCCTCAGCTAAAGCTGTTCTGCGCGCAGAATTGGTCAGAAGGCACAGAACTGCACACTAGCACAACGGGGCTAACATGGTTGTGGCCTTTAAAGGCTACATCACTTGAAATGTTAAATAAGAACAGGTGGATTTGGTGAAACAAAAGTAGCATAAAGTTAATATTGGTGCTAGGGCAGGTGTGGGAAAATATAATTCCATTTCATGAAAAATGTTGAGGTTTTGACACTTTTATTCTGCACCAGAACAGAACCAAGACCTTTCCAATTTTTTACACAATAAAAAGCGAGAGACCCATGCTAGTATAGCCAATTGCCTGGTGGTCAGCTGACTCACCTGGGATGTGGGAGAACCAGGTTATTACCCTAACCACTGGGCTGTTAGGTTTTGAGGGGTTCATTCTCTCTCTCTCCTTCCCCATAGACACGAGGAAACCTTCCCAACATAAGTTTAATTGAAATTGATGTATTTTTGCAAAAAGCTTCGGATTTGACCAATCAGCATTTTCAGACCAAAAAAATATTCTGTCAAAAAATGGAGCAGCTTGACTTTGCACTCCCCTGATCTTACTGGTGCTGTTTGCAATGCTGATACCCCAGAGCTTAATTAAAATAGACATGGGACTGAGTATTAAATTGGGAATTAGTATGGCATAGGGGCATGTTGGCCATGATGATCTCTCTTTTTTTCCAATCATACTTCCTTTTTTTCCCTACACACTAACAACAGAGAGCCAGCTACTCCACCTGCAATATGACAGCAGAACACCCCACCTACCCCGTGGTGATCATTCTAGGACTGAACAGACCAGCCTTAGAGCCAGATTGCACCAGCAGTGCAGTGCAAAGTAGCCATGCCACATGGGGGGATGCTGAATCTGTATTTATACTCTAGAAAGGGCTAGAATCAAAATACCTGCAATCTGCTATTCCTTCCTGTTGGTCAGAGAACAAAGTAAAAATGGGTGAATGTTTTCACAACTCTTCATTTCTGTTTTACATCAAAATTTTCCAGTCAGATGGAACCAACACCCCTTGGCAGCTTATATACTGTACCTGCAGTTAGAACAAACAGCCATAAGGCACTATGGAAAATAGGGATGCCATTCAGTGTGTCAGCCAAGCAGGATTGCAACACTCAGTTGCTCCTAGAAGTTTTTATTTCCCAGGCTGTACTTTCAGGAATGTCGTTAAAGCTATGGTTGATGCATTTAATTGGTGTTTGGAAAGAAAGAAGGTTAATGTTACCTGCTTTGCTCTGGCTTTCAGCTTCAGGAAACACAGAATTTCTTTTCTTTTTCCAGAGCCAAGATCGTGATGCCAGTGGGATATTTTCTTCAGAAGCAAGATACAATGCTAGGCAAAAAAGAAAATGTCAAACTCTGGGGTTTTTATTTAAAGTTATAGTAAGATTTTTTTTTTTTTGTAAAATAAGACTAGGATTAGTTAATGTGGAAAGGAAAAGAGTAAAAAGAGAGAGGTCAGAGGTATAGCATGTAATATACAGAAGATCACTTGGGCACTCCTATTTTTACAATATGTCATAATTAAAAAAAGCAAGGGGAACTCAGGGAAATTTAAGAAATACATTTAAAAGGTTCTTTTTATCTTTTTTACACAGCATATAATTACCTATGTAACTCACTGACAGAGAGAGAGGGAAATGGTCTGAGCACAAGATGGGGAAAGAGCAACTCCTCAGTTTCAAATACAGCTTTGCCATTGCCTTCCTCTGCTGTCTTGAACAAGTATCTTTTGTTCTCTCCCTCAAATTCTAATCTGTAACCTGGGGATAATTACTTAATTCCACAGAGAGGTGACAGTGTTAATTTGTTATGGTCTTTAAAATGTCTTACAGATGGAAATCACTCTACAGTGATCAAGAACAAGTCACCAGTTATCACACCGTGGCATGCATCATTATTCTTTTGGATACCACTGTAAGGTAACTCTTGGTAATTGCTGACATTTTAATACCCTTTAAAAATGTTGTATATTGCTTACACTTCACAGAAATTTGAGGTAAACAGTTTGGTAAGATTGATAAAAGAATAAGGGTCAAATCCCTGTCAGGTGCATGACCCAATTAGGTGGAGAAAGGAATGTGGCCTAAAGCCAACTGATGCTCCCTGTGTGAATTAGACCAATTTATATGATGATCTAATCTATGTCAGATGGTAACAGCCCTGTTACACAGCCAGGGATTGCTGGAACACAAGGTGCTCCGCCTTCTTACATTGACAAGCACCTGACATTTGAAGGAAGAAGCGTATGGCGGGGAGGGTGAGGAGGTTACTTCATTCAGTACCTTTGTCTTGATTCTGCATGTACATTGTTTAAGCTAGTTATGCACAAAACTAAATTTTTATATGAAAAGACGTACTAGAGATGATAAACTCTAATCAATTTAACTTCCTCTACCAAGTATCTGGATATTTCATCTGCATTGCCAAAGAAGGGAAGGGCAAACACAACTCATTACATTTGTGTCTGTTTCCTGTTGGCATTATGTGACATCTATTGTGAGTCAGTCTATAGTAGGATGAGACTTCATTAAAGTGTTTTCAAGTGCATCACTGCCAAAAGTACAAACAGATATTAGTTTCTCAAACTTAACTAATCTCCTTATCTGGCAAATATTTAGCAAATCAGGAATTTGCTGAAAACAGGTCATTTCAGTTTTCTATGGGGAGAACAATTTAGGTGAGGCTGAATTAAGACAGCACAGGGCCCTAGCCACACCCCAACATCTGGGTGTGACGGGTTGGATCACAGAAACCCCCTTGGGAGCTGCCACATAATGTACCAAGACTACTTCTATTCCTGTTTTCTCTGCCAGCTCAGGACTCCAGCACCCTGTCTTGCTGAGTCAGACACTCCCGTCTGCTCCAACACAGACCCAGGGTCTGAATTACGTGCCCCAAAGCTGCAGGTTTACCTGAAAACAGCTCACAGAAGTGTGCTTGCCTATAGCACTCAGATGCCTAACTTCCAATGTGGTCTAAACCCAAATAAATCCGTTTTACCCTGTATGAAGCTTATACAGGGTAAACTCATAAATTGTTCGCCCTCTATAACACTGATAGAGATATATGCACAGTTGTTTGCTTCCCCCAGGTATTAATACATACTCTGAGTTAATTACTAAGTAAAAAGTAATTTTATTAAATACAAAAAGTAGAATTTAAGTGGTTCCAAGTAGTAACAGACAAAACAAAGTAAGTCACCAAGCAAAATAAAATAAAATGTGCAAATCTATGTCTAATCAAACTAAATACAGATAAGATCCTCACCAGTTCCAGAATGCTCCCTTTTACAGCCTAATCTCCTTTTAGCCTGAGTCCAGCAATCACTCACATCCCCTGTAGTTACTGTCTTTTGTTCCAGTTTCCTTCAAGTATCCTGGGGAGGCTCCTTCTTTAGCCAGCTGAAGACCAAATGGAGGGATCTCCCTCGGGTTTAAATAGACTTTCTTTTGTGGTTGGAGACCCCCCTTCTCACTCCTATGCAAAGTCCAGCTCCAAGATGGAGTTCTGGAGTCTTCTAGGCAAGTCACATGTCCCTGCATGACTCAGTCTTTACAGGCTGAAGCCATTGTCCACACGGTATCTTGTATGTCTCCAGGAAGACTTCTTATGTGGATTGGAGCATTCCAAGATTCATTGTTCCCCAAGTGCTTCCTAATTAGATACTTAACCTTGCAAATTCCTTCCTAAAGAAACTGACCAAATGCCTCACAAAGCTTACTTAAAAACCAGGCAAGTATACAGCCCATATTCTGAACCTCATGTAGAAAATGATATATGTGTACAAAAAAAATGAATAGATATAATAGACCATAACCTTTACGGAGATATGTTACATGGCACAGGCAGCACAAAACATATTCCAGTTATGTCATACATACATTTATAAGCACCCCCCCCATAAAGCCTTATGGGGTACATTGTCACACTGGGTCTTTGTAAGTATTCCTCATTACCCTGCCCCACAGAAGTAGCACCATCCCCCACAAGGTATGGTGGTGGCAGGGACCCACAGAAACTGTCTGCAATCATGGCAGGAAATTAATCTTTGGGCAGGCTGAAGCCTCTTTCCAGTTCTGTATATGGGGCCTACAACACCACTCGACCAGAGGATCCTATGGAAGGATGCCTCCCTCTGTTCCAAACGAGAGTTCTACAGGGAGGCCCCTCTTGCCACATGAGCAGAGGAGTTTGTGTGTGTGTATAGGGGGGGGCTCCTGTGTGCCAACTCACCAGAGGGCATATGTATGTGTGGGCTTCCCTCCTACCAACTGAACAAAGGGCTCTGCTGTGGTGGAAGTGGCAGAGCCCCGCCACCCCGAGGGCTTTGTCAGAATAGTAGAAATGCCCCTTTCATAAAGCCCTGTATTGGTTGGAGTGTTGACACAGTCCCTTGGCTGCACGAGGTGAGACACCCAAAGCTCTTTGCTCCAGAGGTAGGACACCCACTACGCACACAGGGTCCTCCTCTCTGATGCTGAGTGGCAGCCCTGCCTCCCACAGAGGTGCTGCAGAAAATGAGGGTGGTGGGTCCCCAGCCTCAGGGTCTGCTCTGGGGGGCCCCAAAGAATGGCAGAAGTGTCCCTTAACACTGACTTGGTAGAACCACCACACTGTGACAGCAGCAGTGGCAGTGGGCTGGAGATGAGGGAGGTCCCAGCCTGCTTGTCTCCTCCTCCTTGACTGCCTGAAAAATGGGGAGTTGCAGTGGCAGCTGAGGAGATGCCTAGCTTCTTGAGTACAAACAGCAACAGCTGCAGTCAGTGGCTTCCTGTCCCATTCCCCAGTCACCCAAACACAGGTGGCACCAGTAACCAGAGCCACGTTGCTCCTCCCAGCCACGTGAGAAGTAAAGGAAGTGGCATTTGGTTTCCCCTACTACCATCAGCCATAGTGGTTCCTCTAGCTAGTTCTCTGCATGAATGGAGTCCCAATGTGTTGTAATGTGCAGCCTAGTATGAGGAGGATTGAGCAGGGAAAGACATTTTTCCTCCTTCTTGGCTCTGGATGGAGCAGTTACTATAGTTCCTGTCTCTTGTGGAGCAGACAGCCTCATGCAGCTAGTCTGCTCCTCTGTGGTCCACGCTGTGCATTAGCAAGCCATCAGATTAGGGTGTTAAGACATAGGGTTATTGTGCCTAGTGTTTACCCAAGCCCTGGCCTCTTTAGGGCACATATATATATGTGTTACCAGGTCCCCATTCTCTCTGGGAATGAATGGCTGTAGATATGCCATCCTTCATCTCTTTCTTTTCTACCTTGAAGTCATTTGATAATTTCCCTAATAATTCTTTCAATTGGAGGTTTGCCTCAGGGTGTATAAAAATGGTGTTTAAAAACAAATCTGATTTATTTACATAAAAATAAACCCATTTAAAATTAAATGTGAAATTATGACAACCTATGTTCCTGCCCTACACTTACTGTAATCTATTACAATCATTTAAATTAAAGATAAATATTAAGCAGGACTCATTTGCTGCCAAAGTTTTAAAAAAAGTCAAACTGAACTGGTGGAAGTCACTGGCTAACCATCTGGAGAAATTGCTGAAGAGCTAAACCAGTTTTTGACAGCAATAGCCTCTTTTGCAAGTGCAGAGAAAATATTTTATTCATTTTATATTATTCAACTAGTTTAGTTCAATGACTAGATCATTCCAAATTGAGAAACTAGTGGGAGTAGAAGAAGCAGAAAAGCTTGTTTTCCTTTTCCAATTTATGAATAAAAACTAGGTGTGAGAGGAAGAGATTTGTTAGTTCTAAAATCTTAAAGGACATGGTGACCTGAAATCAGTTGAATTCACTTACTGCAAATATTTGCTTTGTTTAATAAATTATTTTTAATACAAAATACATTTTGATAAACTAGTCTTTTATGTATCTAGCACATTAGGATAGTTTTATTTAACTAATAATAAAAATAAAATGCTGTTTTTGAGCATTTTAATTTAAGTGAAATTTCCATCCAAATAGAGCTTGACACAAATCACAAGTAAAAAATTAATCTGCTAGTAAATAAGAAATTATCTTTCACTGTTTTCTAAGACAATGAAAATGTAAAAATTCAGAATCTGAATAAATGTATCTTAAGCTATATAATTGCTTAAATAAATGTGTATAGATATAGCGTATTCTCCTGGTTAGCAAAAAGAAGCACCAATGTAAGGATAAAAATGATATTTATGGTTGTGATTCAACATGTTTTAATGGTTCCCGATCAATGAGAATCAGCCTTTCTTCAGGAAAATAATTAAAGTACCAATGCGAAACATGATTAAAATCAGTTATTTAAATCAAAGTTTCCTTTTTTGGTGACTTAAGTCATATTCAAATTGGTGATTTAAATTCATCCAACATGACTTGCTTACATTATCACAAACTGATCTTCACAGCTTTTTCGGGAAGGAATATTAATATATGAGAAGATCTTTGAACATAGATGTCACAATATTTTTTCACATATCCTTTCCCCCTCACCCTCTTTCACTTTGGTCAAACTATATTTCTTCGTTGACAGTTCCTGAGCAACTCAGCCTTGAGCAACTGCCTTGCCCAACAGCATTGCCTAATGGAATTGACTAACAATGTTGCTAACCTCATTCTTCTTAATGGCTCCTAGTCTCTGAGATTTTTCTGAGACAAATATGAGCCATTAGAGCTGATTGACTTCTTAGCCCTGTGATATTAAAACTCATTCAAGTTACAGGATCTCCCTAAATTCTCTTATAATGAGAAAGATACACAAACATAGCTAAAATATCAGTCAAAAGCCTAGTATCCACAAATAATCCTACAGGCCATTACCTTCTCCTACTTACTTCACAGCTACACATTATTCCTCCCTGCCTTTTGGCAGGGAGATTCACATAGTACTTGGCTCCAGGGAATCAAATTAAAGTTATACATATTTCTGCTGTAAACAGCAGAACCACCATAGCAGTGATGGGAAATATACAGCTCCAAACAACTTTCCTTGGAAATTATATATAGTAGTGTAATATTATTTGGGGAATGAAAAAACTGACTCCATTAAGATTATAACAATGCTTCACATTTATATAGTGCTTTACATATTCAAAGCACTCTACAGGCATTGAGAGCTTAATCCTCACAACCACCCTGTGAGAGAGGTGAGCAAATATTATTAATCCCAAAGTTCTTATGCCTGCCTTATTTAGGTTCAGCTGCCTAAGAGTTCAAGCATGAAATAATGCATTAATACCCCGAGTGCCTCTTATCTGCAATCTTTGACATATTTAGCAATATAGATACTTTTAAGCAAATTGCTTGCTAACGGATGAGTAGTATGTATCATTTTTAAATGTTTTATTTATAGAAATGGGGAGCATGTGGGTGTTGGGGTGTTACAGTGTATTCACAATCTGATCTGTCTATTAGGATGGAGCAGATTGTTCCCCTCTGCGTCAGCCCACAGAGCTGATCTGATGAACCATGGGGGAGTGGCATCATGCTTCTTCCTCCTCTTCCCTGTTCATGATCCTGCTCCCTGGAGTGGAGCAGGTGTGAACAGACCTGCTATTGTTATAGGCTGTGGTGCAGCCATACAAGGGAAGGGAAGGCTTCTTCCTTGGCCCTATGCACCTGCATGCCTTTGAAAGGCTCTGAGTCTGACTCTTTTACTTATTTATTATCTTTTCCCTCAGCAACATTTGCATAAACATACAGTCTCAAATTTTCAAAAGTGACTAGTGATTTTGAGTGACACAAGACATATTCACACTGCCCCACAGTTCAGTCTACGGGGTGCAAATAGCAGTGCACACCAAAATGCTGCGCTGTAAGTCTCCTGTGTGGATGCTGAGGGCACAAACTAAAACATTCCTAGTTTGTATTAATGTAATTGTGCACATTGGGAAGCACTGCTAATCACAGCCCCAGAGTCCAAACTGTGGGGCAGTGTAGAACAGTCCTCAATTGTTGGGTGCCCAAATTGAGCCACCTTAAGTCCAGATCTTCAGAATGTGCTGAGCACGTGCCATCTGACAAATAAGACCCCTTTAAGGCCTCAAGATGGTCATCCAAAATCGGAAGCCCCCCAAATTACTAGTTGCTTTTGAAAATTTGGGCTAGAACCTTTTATTTTTAAGTGTTCATATGCTGCAGAGCAAAATTTATTTAAAGAAAGTATATTTGTGAGCAGAACAAGAGCAAACCTATGCAAACAACTGATTTTTCAGTTCACTCGCCAAACCATTCCCAATTGTTTGCCAAATGCCAAACCATTTGTTTCAGGGCTACCTGAAATGATGGTTTTTTTCTAACTTTTCAGGAAACCAAAAAGGTCCAAAGTATTTGTTTCAGGTTCAAATAAATGTTTTTTTTTCAACCCGAAACAATGTTTTGGTTTGCTTTTGTCTTTTTTATCCTTTTAAAAATTTTAAAATGAAATTGAAGTTTATTTCAAACCAGAAAGTTGTTTATAATAAAAAACTGAAACATTTCATTTCCAAAATGTCAAAATGAAATTTTTCCAGAATATGTTTTGACAAAAACAAAATTCATCATGAATTCATGAAATGTTTTGATCAACTGAAATCTATATTTTTCAGCAAAAAATTGTCTGAAAACGTTTGACCACCTCTAGACAAGATTCTTGTTTAAACCAATTATATTTCCTACATTTTGAAGTTAATGTTTTACATTTTTGTGCTATACATGAGCCACGTGTTATATGCTTTATGTGGAATGTTATAATGTCAAGTTATAGCTCGGTAAACGGAAACCGAGTAAAAATAACGTTTACTAAAATCAATAGAAAAGTTTTTCTGCTCCTAGTTCATATTCTCCTCCTGATGTCAGACCCCTCTGACAACAAAATTACTTGCCTTGCAAATGATTATGATGTTACAAACAAGTTAATAACTTCAGGTGAGACGTATGCAGCAGCAACATAAGAACTAGTGAACAAAGCTCTAGCTTTCATGCAAATATCCCTAATAATAACATGCATGGGAGGGATCAAGCATGGAATGTATAATATATAAGCAGAATTGTTTGTAAACAGAATGTGCTTCTGAAGATTTTGATGGGACATCAAGTGACACCTTGTATAGGCTTCCCAAATTCTGCCCCTAAGAGCTAGGTTTTTATTATATTAATTATTATTATTATTTATTAGTCTTCTCTTGCAAAGCAGAACTGCACCAGCTTCACTGCATCTTGCTTCTCCACAGACACAGAAATAGGGGACAGGATTTGCACCACACTGAAAAATAAATGGGCTTAATTCTCCTCTTGCTTACACCTGGTGTAAATCAGGAGTAACTACACTGCTGTCATCACTGAGATCAGAATCAGGCTCAACTTTGTTTCTCTTTTATTATTCCCGCTTACTTTTTAGTTGTTTCCTGTGTTTCTTCTTTACCTTCCATATTCTTATTTGTCCAATTCCCCAGTCTAATAGATGGATTTATAATTTCACTCACAAGGAGGTTTATTTTATTAGTTTGTTTAAACATTTCTGTTTTCAGAGACCTGGTTAGGGTGTGTCTACATGGAGACTTACTGCATGGCAAGGCGGGGTGTAAATAATTCTACAGCGCTCTAACTGGCCACACGCTAACTGTGTGAATCCGGCTACAGTGCACTAAAAATGCTGTAGTGCACTCTGATGTATCGCTGCAGAGGTGAAAGTGCACTATGAAACGTTTAGTGTAAAACAGCAGGGAACACCCAGTGACTTAGTGCCTAGCAGGCTAGTGCACAGCAGGCTAGTGCACGGCGGATTCACATCTGGTCTTGCCGTACAGAAGTTCCCATGTAGACAAGCCCTTACTCTAAACGAACAGGCCAAATTAATTCGTAATGTAAGTCTGCTTAAGTCAGTGGAGTTAGAAACCAAGGATGCCTGTGTCCCATTGTGTTTAATTAATTTTTGTTTGTTTTGAAAGTCTATTCTGAGCTGGGTAAAACCTCGTTATAAGTTGCCTTAAAACCCCAGTGAGGTTCATGGCGATGAACTCACCCTTCTGTTAATATAACTGTAAACATAAGTCTCGCCTAAGACAAAAGGTGTGAACCCACCCTCTTTTGGGATGAGTATTGTTTTGGGTGTGTGTGTGGGGACGGGGGGAGAGAACACACACAGACTGAGGTCACAGACAAGAACAGGGAGAGGCAGAGGAAAAGTGGGAAAAAAGCCAAGCAGGAGCCTGTAAGCACAATCTGACCCTGGGTCTGGTATTGGCTAAAAAGGCTTGAGCAGTAAGCTAAGACACTGCTTCTTTTGTTCTTTGTTCGTTTGTGTTCAGGGACACAGGACTTTGTAAATTCTCTGTAAACAAACAAAACTGCATCAGACAAATGCCTGATTATCACCAATTAATACTTCCAACTGGAGCATCCCCTGGGCCCCAAACTTTGGCTAGTTGCTAGGTTCAAAAGAGGCATTACCTACATTTTTTTGGTAGTGCCAATTTAAAAAAAAAGTCCATTAAAAGATTGTTTTCTTGTGAATGACGATGTTTTACAAATATCTAAAGCAAACGATTAATTTTAGCCGGGGTTTTATCACTGTAACATTCAGAATATTTACCCTACGTTTCCTAACCTCTCTTTTTGCAGATGTTAACAACTTGCAATTGTTAAACCACACTTGAAATATAACAGGCTTGTCTCATATAATGGTGTGACATTGTGTAGATTTCAGCACGGACTGAAGAAGGAAGATGCACAATATATACTGTTACCTTTAATAAAGTCATAAAATATTTGCAAATCAAGTAGTGGCTTTATAATGGGAAATTTGAAGTAGTCATGAGATCCGGCTCTGTTTTTGTGATCTTCTCACTAGCTCAAGCTTTCTGAAAACAACACACAACCTCTCCTCTTCCAAAAGTAAAACTGTGAGCCACCAGGACAGTTCTAAAAGGTTAAACACAAACATTCTTACTCTAGCAAGATTATTAGGTTTGTTGGTTCTTTCACATCTCCATCAGCGGAAACAGTTTTCAGTGCGTATTTTTTTTTGTTACACTGACAATTTAGCTCTCTCTGAACATTCCTTAAGCAGCTATGAAATCCAAATCATCTTAACTTTACTGAACTTTGTCTGTAGCTGTATAGCCTAAGAAGCGAAGAGTAGGTAGTAAGTCCATTTTCAAGCTCTGCACTCAGCTTCCATGTGCAAGCAATAAAATATGTTAAATAACATTTGCTTTGCACACCCCTTGTGCTCCCAGGAAGCTGTGTACTGTAATTCTACTGAGCAAACATTTTACCACTTTTCACTAGAGAATACCCGAAAGCAAATTTACCTTCATCCATAGTAAACAATCTGTAGATCAGAGACTGGCTCCACACAGGTAAAAAATAAATCTACTATATGTCAGACTCCTGCATTGGGCACATATTGATCTCAAAAAATGCAAGAGCCTTGCTAGGGAACAGGATACTGTTTTCAGTGGAAAGTAAGAAGTGCTTTTGATGGGGATCAGGTTTCTTGTTCTTCCAGTGATCACGCTATTAAGGAAATTAGTACTGATGGTTTGTCCTACCTACATTTATTTGTATAGCTACTAACACTGAAAGCTACAAATGTCTGCTTTTTCAGGGAGGTTAGTTTAATGATTAAATACAGCCCAAACCTGCTGTGCCGCAGACCAGGCTAAAAGTCAAGAATACACAAGCACACATTATATACTTCAAAGCATGTAAATCCATATAAAGGCCTAGAGTGGGGTGATTTACACACTGCTTTATATATGGGGCAGCATAGAGCACCATTGCCCTGAGGGATAAATTACAGAGACTGAGCCTTTTTCCCCAATTTCATTGGCATACAAAAGGGTGCACACCATTCAGATGGTGTAGATTACACTCCTCTCCCATGTTCTGGCCCTAGTCTGGAAGTTTGTGGGAGGAGTGTGTGGAGGCATATCCTGCCCTCTTCCTGCATCCTTTCAGGCAATTTTCTCACTGACGAAAGGAGGAGTGAGCAGTCCTTGCTTATAGGAATTGCTATTGTGATTGGCCCTTGTGTGGGCCATGCAAGAGTTGTTAGGGAGGCGTCTAACATGATCTCCAACCCCATGTACCTGAGAATGGCAGATCACAATCCGGTCCTAAGAAAAGTAACAACTGAGTTGAGAATTATTTCTTTTATGTTCTTTTCTTTCTCACGTGTATATGTAGCTCTCATCCTGCCCAAGCACCAGTATACAACACAGAGCTCTAAAGTGTGTGAAAACAATGCAAAATAAAGGATGCCCCCTAAATTCTTATAGAAGAGGAAATTTAAACTATCAGTGATTGATGAACTGTTTTGGATGCAATCAATGCAATCTGCAACCTTCACTTAAAACTCAAATCTTTTTGAGGTTTAGAAATGTTCAGTTTGCAAATATCTTCTGCAGGTCTGAGCTGTCTAATTTCTGTTGAAAGAATGTGAAATATGATATTCTTGCCACAGTTCCACACCTGCTGAAACCAGGAAGCACTGAATATTTCATGAGACAGCTTGTTTTCAGGTGATTTCAAGTCCAAATTTCAGATAAAAAAGGGTTCAGATAAATGTACAAGCTTGCACATGTTTATCTGAAATGGCTTTTGAGCTTCTGATGTTTTTGTAATGTGTGAAATTGGTATTACATTTAGAGCAAATATCTTCCCTGTGTTGCAAAAGTGCTCTGTGGGGAAAGCGTGTACAGAGGCCTCTTGCCCTTCCCCCCAACCCCATGCACTTGACAAAGATCAGGGCAGAATGCAAACTTAGCATACTCACAAGCATCATGGTCCCAGCTAATGCACCTGACAGTGTGCTACTATGGGGGGCATATTCAGTCATCTTGGGGAAAGACCAGACCCAGACCCTCTCTCCCTCTGTATTCATACTGCTGTCCAGTAACAAGCACTGGGGCAAGCATGCATGAATTAATCCCTTCTGGAACAGCGGTAAGGAGAACTGTAAAATGTGCTGCTCCCAGCCTTTTGTGAACCATCCTAAGGTAGGGCAGGCAGAATGGCTCAAGCATCCTTAGATAGCCGCTATTGTTCTGCTGCCCCACCTTTGTGACTCAGAGGAACAAAAGCAGAAGTTTGACTTTATAACGTAATCTGAAAGAGGGTGGGTTTTTTATTGTTGAAACCAATTCATTGTCAATAATTAACAGAAGAAACTTTTGATTGGAGTCTACTTACAAGTTAATACACGATATAACTCACAAGACCATTCCATTAGCACAATGGCCTATTTCAAGTAATATCTCGTAACATCTGAATTGGGTGTGAATTGAAGGAGACGAATAAAGTACAATATTGGATCTGTTTGAATTTTTTCAAATGAAAACTTTTTTTTCACACCAAAAAACAATTCTCTAAACAAATCTCTAAAATAATTTTTTTCACACATTTCACTTTTTGAAAATTTCTGCATTTTATTTGTAAGAAAAAAAGTTTTCAGATTTTGATTTTCTTTGCTCCTTCCGCTTCCCCCATTTTAAGAGGCAAAATGGAAGGATAAGAGGGTGGGGAGGAAAGAAGGAGGGGGGAAAAGCAGAAACAGTGAAAATTGAGTATTTGAGTAAATCAGGTCCTTTTGAAAACTACAAAACAAATATTTCTGAAATTTTCTAATTTTTTTCATTTCCCCCCCCAGAATTCTATATAACACAAGCTATTAGAAGCTTCAATCCAATATATTTTGTAAACATTTAAGGCTCCATAGAAAGTCACTACTAACAGGTTTTCTGGAATAATGGGCTACGCAGCTCCAACTTTCCCTTACGCTCCTTTTATCTCACTTTGATTACTCTTATTGTGGTAGTGACTAACAGCCCCAGTCAGGGACCAGGCCCCCATTGTGCTAGCCATTGTCAAAACAAAATAAAAAGACTGTGCAGGATACACACTCCGTTTGTATTCTTTCCTTACTCTCTTTCTTTTCTTCTTTGTGCTGACCCTTATATTTGGAACAGTCTCCATCTTTTTGTTTGCCAAAAGACAAAAACCTTTCCTGAAAACGCTCCCGGTTTCATAAAGTTTTTCATTAATAATCACTTAGGTATGTTTTAAAAAATTAAAAATCAACACCAATTTGAGATTGGACATTGTATTGTTTGATATATTTTGTGTCCAAACTGCACTATTGGTGTCAATTAGAAGAATGCAAGCTTCTTGGGTCAAGAACCTTGTCTTACTTTTGGTACAGTGTTAATCACAATGATGATGTTAAAATATTAATAACAGTTCTGATAATATTTTTGAGCCCCTGGGATAAGTAATCCCTGGAGGGTTGATTAAGTCTAGAGTTCAGTCTGATCTGAAATACCACATTTGAACCTCTCTCCTTTGAGGAAATTAAGATCTTATTCCTGATTTGGATCTGAACTGCATGCCTTGGGCAATCTCTATTATGGGAGAAATTCCAATGCCAAATCCAAATGTGCCTGTACTATTGAGAAAATTAGATTTGGAGTTAAATCCAGATCCAAACAACCCATCTCTAGTTAAATACCCTGGTCGTTTTCTCTCTTCTAAATGAAATCAGTGCAACTCCTTTAATTTTTTTCTCATGAAAGACTCATATTTTTGAACCCTGGTATCACCTTTAGTGCCTTTCTTCAAAGCAAAAATATCGTTCCAAGTATTCCAATATTCCTGGAGTAAGGATTATAAAATTATAAAAACAGGAGATATTTCTGTTATCTTGGTTGGCCTAACAACAAGCAAATTCTGTTTAATACATGAATCAAGATCTGTGGAAAAAGTATTCTTGATTCAAATTCTTTATTGAAGGTCACAAGAGATCTGATATCTTAAATTTCAAATGAGGAACAGACACTTAACTTAACATGGAGGCAGGCTGAAAATGCTGTAGTTCTACTTGTGGAATCTCTGTCTGTCTGTCTCAATTTTTATATGTCAATCATTTTGGTGGCGTTATTGAGGGAAGGCTCCATCAAAGAAATAGGCTGTGTTGTTTGTTGTGAGGTTTGAGGTTATGCTGACCTCTTCAAGAAGTGAGTCCCACAATCGTGGGCTAGTTCTTGAGAAAGCTTTGTTTCCTGTGCACAAGATTTTCACTCTTGATTTTGACATTTCCGTTGTTCCAGTGGAATGTAGCTGTCACAAGAGGTCTCTTATTTCCCAAAAGAGCCCAGTCCAGATTAGTGCCCAGTAGCAATTATTTCTTATTCGTTTTCTCTTGAAGTTTTATAAACTTGTTGTGCCTACCTGTCTAAAACCCATTTTTCAGCTGTTTCTAGAATACCTTCAGAGCAGACAATGACAAAGAAAAATGGGTTGAAAACTTCTGCTATAAAAAATATCCCACCTCTTCTGTTGTTTAAAGCCAGGTTCTCCCATCAAT
Source organism: Chrysemys picta bellii (assembly GCF_011386835.1). NCBI lineage: Eukaryota > Metazoa > Chordata > Testudines > Emydidae > Chrysemys > Chrysemys picta. The sequence continues at coordinate 96,534,838 of NC_088796.1, forward strand.
ATTTCTTTTTGTCACTGTCAGTTCTACCACTGCATATAATATTTGCTAGGGTTTCCAGCAAATCATCACTCTGATTGGCAGAGTAGGCATATAATATAGTAGCATGAATAGACTTGCACATTCTGTAAATCCAGTACCTAATTCTTTCAGTATCCAATTCTGACACCCTTATACATACTGAATGTATACATACTTACTCTTCAAGTAGTCCCATTGATTTCAAGTTCAAGGGAGCAGAAATGGGCCCATACAGTATCTGCAAACCTGATCTAGAACCTCCCTCTTCTCTGGGTTGCAATCCAGGGACCCTGTAACTGGCAGCCAAAGTCTACTCCCTCAGGCTCCTTGTTGCTTCCCTGGACCACTTCCTATCTCTTCTATCCCCCAGAGAGTGACTGCAGATTCTCTCCCTGCAGCCCTCTGTCTTTGTCTTTGTTTTCTGGCGCAGCAGCCTCCTCATATAAAACTACGATGGCCACTTTCTTCATTTTTAGCCAAGGTTTTTATATATATTGATTTCCTTTCACTCAGTCTAGTTAGTACCCTTAAGGAAACAGAGCAAGGCTTTTTCTGCACCATTCCATTTCCCTGACATTCTTACTAATCCCTTTAGGGAAAAGTCTCTGATTCCAAGCTGACTCAATTTTTCATAAAGAAACTTTCTTACCATAGAACATTGCCCACAATGCCACAGAACATGATCAACAGTTGCTTTGGTTTTGCACACATTACACAGCTCGTCTTTATGTCTTTTTAAATAAGTTTAAGTTATCTTTTAAGGCACAATGACTTGTTAACACACTAAAAATTATTACTTCATTTTTTGGTCATGACTATGGAGTATAGTATAGTCTGATTTTTGAGCATACATTACAAAACCTTTGTCCTTTTGTTTCCTTAGTCTATAGTTCTTGCCATTCCTTCACAAGCTCCTTTGTGACCACACTTTTAAATTCTTGTCTACCTAAAGGTATCTTAATACCCTCATGTTTTGCTGCTTTGTCAGCCATCTCATTTCCAGGTATTCCGATCCACGTCAAAATCCATTCTATTGTTACACAGATACCTGCTTGCATTATTTCCCTAGTTAGGAACATTATTTCACTATGTCATTTCTGCTTTCTCAAGTCCCTGTTCTGATTGTCATAATGCCTGACAAAGGATCAGATAAAATTGCAGCTGCAGCCAGTCGTACTTACCCAGCTTAGTGCCAATATTATCCCCATTAATTCAGCCATCTGAAAGGTCACATAATTCAATAGCCTTTTAGATTTCTGGATTCCAAGACTAGGACGACAGAAGGCTGGTCACACTCTACCCATACTATCATCTTTTGATCCATCTGTATGAACTTGGCAAAACTGGCCTCATTTTTCATAAAATAAATTCAGAAATGTCATTGATCAAACTGTGATATTTTTCCTACCCTCGGTTTTTTCATACAATTCCAAATCCATCTGTAATTTGATTTCCCATGACTGAAACTTTTAGTTCTCTCCGTTTTTCTTTTTTACAGTCTCCTTTACCCATTCTTTGACCCTGATAGTATGAGGAAGTGTGTGTAATCCATATAATTTGGTTTGCTTAGCTCCCAGCAACCTTCACAGATCTGCTTTGTATTTCTGTTTTCACAACTCCCTTTTACCTTTGGCCAAAAAGTTAGATCTAATAATTTCATCCTTATATTTATAGGTGCTTCTCCATTGGCTATTTGCAGCATAATGCTATCATTGCACCACATGCCAATCACAGAACTTGGGCCTGGAGAAGTTAGAAGTTTCTAAGGGTCTATCTACACAACAAAGAAAAACCTGCCGGGGGGGGGGGGGGGGGGGGAAGGTCCCAGAGCTTGGGCTCCAACACAAGCGTGGAAGTCTACACAGCAAAGAAACAGCCTCACAGCATGAGCCCATGTCAGCTGGCATAGGCCAGCCACAGTTTTTTCTTTGCTGTACCTAAAAAGCTGTTTTTGAGGCTGATCCAAAAGTTTGGCATCCATAGTCTAAAACTGGTCTGCTCAATGCTCTATGCGTCATCAATACCTTCTTATCTGCACCCCGTTTCCAGCTACACTTTTATGTAAGTTCATCCTATTTTTACAGTTTTGTATGATATCGATGTGATCTTTCCAAGTTCAGTTTCCCACAGAAATTTCTCCAACTTTCTTTTTTTGGTCTTTTTGACAAATCTTTGTGCCGCCAACTTATATCTTTTATAATTCTTTCCGTCTTCACTATTCATTGTGTGTTTTGCATGTTGTATGTCTTATTTCTTTCCTTGTGTAGTAGAAAGAGAGAGCCTGAGACATGAGGCCTGGTATAAGGGGCTGGGTATAAGGTCTAAGGCCCGAATGCCAGGCCCTGCTGATATAATGCAAAGTTAGGAAGAGTCAGGCTCTGAGCAAAAGCCAGGCCCTATTACAAAACATGCCTGCATGCAGGTTCACTGTCCGGAATATGAACTTGGCAAGAACATGGCTGGTGATGTAAAAACACAAACATTCCTAAGAAGTGCTAGGCACTGGATATTTGCACAGGCACATTCCAGAAGGATTGTGATGAACATCCCAGTAGTAAGTTATGGTTATAAATACACTCCCCGAAGGTGGCACCGGGACCCACAGAGCCCTTTTAAAGGTAAGGTCAGGATGACAGGGTGATGGATAGAGATGTTTTGATCCAACCAACAGGTACAAGGTAAAGCATGCTGAGAAACCATATCAGAGTGGCCATCCGTAACCTGTTTGTATCAGTGTATAAAAGAAGGGTCACAGAGGGGGTATCTTTGTCTGGCCAAGGGAAGAGGGGAAAGTCCTTGCTGAGCTGGTCCATTGTAATGAGGTTACATGTGTTAGTGTATCTGCAACCATTGAGCTGGGGCACTAGGATTGTGCTTCGTTAACAATAAATCTAGCCAAGCGCCTTTGCTACTGAACCGAGTCTTCTTGGGCAGTTTGATCAAGGGCTGCTGCACCTGCAGAGCTGGCACAGCACACAGAGAGAACACACACGCAGCCAACAACAACTGACAACACCTTCATTGCTTATTTGCAATCCTCATTCCACCTGGGACTCGGATTTCTAAATTGGGGGCAGTGTGATATTTTGTAGATGGTCAGATCCACTGCTGCTGTAATTCCTTTTATGATGTCGTTATAGAATTCTCCTAGGTGGTCACTTGTGCAGTTACTACATAAACATTCTCACATTTAAAGTTGAAAAGGCACCAATCAATTTTTTGAAAATTCCAGCCAGGAATTCTTTTTGTGTTTTTGACATTTCCTTGGCCTTGGTACTCAATAAGCATAAGGACGTGATCACTTCCCATTCTGTCTTCTTTATGAATTTCCCAGCTGCACTTATTAGCTATATTATTTGTTGCAATTCCCAAATCAAAAAGAACGCTTTGTGCTAGAAATTTCCTGGCTTTAAAATCAGCCCCTCCCCAGCTGGGCTTCATTACATTGCTGCCAGGTATGTTAACCGGCCTATCAGACCCATATTAACTCTTTCGGGGCATGTGTGGTGTACACACCCCATCACAATCCCACTAACTTAAACTGGGCCAGGATTTCACCTCTAGTTTCTAAGGCTAGGTCTACACTACCCGCCTGAATCGGCGGGTAGAAATTGACCTCTCGGGGATCGATTTATCGCGTCCCGTTGGGACGCGACAATCGATCCCCGAATCGACGCTCTTACTCCACCAGCGGAGGTGGGAGTAAGCGCCGTCGGCAGAAAGCCGCAGAAGTCGATTTTGCCGCCGTCCTGACAGCAGGGTAAGTCGGCTGCGATACGTCGAATTCAGCTACGCTATTCACGTAGCTGAATTTGCGTATCTTAAATCGACTCCCCCCTGTAGTGTAGATGTACCCTAAGATGATAATTGTCAATCATGTCATAGCCCATATTGTTATGGAAATGGGTGATTTTAGTTAATTATTATTAATAATTATTTATTCCTTTTAATACATGAAATTTCACTAGCATTTTGTGTGATCCTTGATGGCCAAATTGTGCTTTACCATGAGACTTAGAGAACACCTTCATATTCTTAGAAATCTAAGGTCCAGTATATATTGAATGCAATTAAGTGAATCATGAGGATTAGTAAAAAAAATGAGGTGTCCTTGTGGCACCTTAGAGACTAACAAATTTATTTGGGCATAAGCTTTCGTGGTCTAAAACCCACTTCATCGGATGCATGCAGTGGAAAATACAGTAGGAAGATATATATATACACAGAGAACATGAAAAAAAGTGGGTTTTAGCCCACAAAAGCTTATGCCCAAATAAATGTGTTAGTCTCTAAGGTGCCACAAGGACTCCTCATTGTTTTTGTTGATACAGACTAACACGGCTACCACTCTGAAACATGTCACCATGAGGATTAGTGTTAATTAATGTTGTAGTGCAGTGGTTCCTTGCCCTTTTAAATAATACAGTAGTGCTGGCATATAGACAGATGAGTAAGGAGCAGTTATTCCTCTCACAAACATGGGATAACACCATTTTTTCACTTCAGAATAACAAAGATAGAAAGACAAAGCATTTTTCCTCCTCATTTCTCTGGAACTCTCACTCTTTCCCCCGTACACTCTAGTCCCACAGAAAGTATTATGCATGCCAGGCAGGAGTATAGTTCCACTAGAAGTTTGGTTAGAGTGAAAGAATAGCCTGCAGAGAGTAATCTATAGTTAGGATGACCCCCACCCCCCCATAATAAAAGTTAAGGACTAAATTCTAACTTGGACTATATGCCTATGCAGAGTGAGAATCTCCCTCAAGTCCCTGCGAGGGCTACCTAGACCTTGGGTCTGGGTATAAAATACTAAGAGGGTGCTGTGAACCTGCTTACTTTCTGCCCACCCCTACCTTGGACTAGGTAGGCAGGAAATGGGTAGAGAGTGGGCAAGGCTGGGTGGAAAATGAATGGAACCAAGCCCCTGTCCTCCTCAACATGCTGGTCAGCAGAGATTTAGCTAGCACCGGGATCCTATAATTTGCTGCTGATATAGGCCAACAGCATCAGATCCAGCCTGCGGGCCGTAGTTTGCCCACCCCTGGTCTAAAGGCACAAACTAGCACTAGATGTGATAGAGACCTGATATGCTATCTAGTCCTCTGTTTTCTTGTCTACAGTTACACCTAGTATCAGACAAATTTACTATTTCTAGCTACGAAGCTACCAAATTAAAGGGGCTATCTATTGCTGATTTAATTACTTACTGTGTGGAAAGTCAGTTGAATCCTGTAACATGGGACTAATGTTCTTATTTTAAGGTTTCAGTTTATGGCTAAAACTTCTGTTTTCCAGCCTCTCTACTAGGAATGCTTTCATTGTATATTAATTATCATGGCAATTAGAGTCATTTTCAAAAGCTGAAAATCTATGTGTATCATCTGTGTTCTCAGACCACTTTATTCTGTATTATTGAAATAAGCCAGGAATAAAACTGAATAGGCCCAGAGACTCTCTGTTTATTGCTGACATTTTATGATTAATGGAAACAATGGAGAAATATTTACTACAGGGCTGTAAGAATAGGAACTAATAGATGGGGAATATTTGATGAGGCATATACAGGCATTTTACCAAGGCCACTATTTTTCTTTTGCTCTGTCAATAATTTAATGAGTTTTTCACTTTTCCATCCAGCATTTATTCCTCTTTTTTACTATAATGTCCCATCGCCTTGTGTTCCTATTTGCAGAAAGTACTGAAATCAAAACAGTGGCATTTTGCTGGGCTTTTCTCTCAGTAGCTGTTTGCAATTACTTCTTTTTTGTGGGTGGAGCTGTCTGACTCATCGTCTTCCTGAAATTGGAGTCGTGAGTCACCACTACAGAGCTGTACTGTACAGTCAGCACGGCCACAAATAAATGCAATAATTTGTCTTACAGATTACTTGTTGGTTGGTTAACTGTATCATCACTCTTTTCTAGAATGAAGATGTTATAACATGTGCAAAGACTCCTTTTCTAGGATTGTTTATAAATTGCAATATACAGAATGAGGGATTATTGTCATGGTACAAGTTATAGAGGGAGAAACACAAATGTTCTCCCTCTCTTGTAATTTCTACCCTCATCTAATACACACACTATTCTCACAGATAATATTGGCATACAACCAAATACACAGCATTCAAAATTACACTCATTTGTGTCTAAGTTGGTGCTAAGTGATTATGATACTGAGGATTCAGTTCTGCTCTCCCCACCCCAAGGAATGGGACTCCTGGAAGGGAAACAGAGCTGTATGGCATGAGTGGAATTTCCCCAAGCCCTTCTGCCTACATAGTGCAGATGGAAGCAGAATGATTCACAAAAGCTCTAGGGCATTCAGCAGCAGACTTTATTTCTGCTTCAGAAATGTTGTGTTCCCTGTAGTGCCTGCTGCTGCTGGAAGTCGGTATGTATACTGGGAAGAAACTCACTGAAACCTCCACCCATAGGTCCTGCCATGAAGGACTAGCAGAATTTACTCCTAAGAGTGGGCCTTTTTTGTATTCCGATACCAAAGAGTAGCCACTGGTACAATGTTTGAGATTTCTTGGGGAGGGACCGTACTGCAGCTAGCCTAAGGGGACTCCAGTCATGATTGAGACTGCTGGGTCCCTCTGTAACATAAATACTAAGGACTAAATTGTTGCATGAATGAACTTGCATTGCTGCCGCAGGAGCATTCTTGGTACATTGGGGTGCGGGAGTGTAATCTGTGACATCTTCATTTATTGCCTTCTTTTGGGTGAGTTGCTCCTCAATGGAACTTGGTAGCAGCCTCTGCACTTCCCTGAGCACTGGGACTGCGATTCTGGCTGGCCCTTACACAAGCCCCGTAAATTGAGGAGTGGCTTTTTACTCCCTCCCCCTTCCAAGTGCACAGCCACAAAAAGGCCATTTACAGTTTTGTCCTTAGTTATAATGACACATATAGCTCAGGATGTTGCAAGCCTCTGAATTTCCAAACGGAAATGTTTTTGCCTCCACCAATATAATACACTAAGTAGAGAGGGTCTCAAATGTTGCAGTGTTAACTTCAGAGAGACTCATGGAGAGCTCAGCACCTACTGTTGTTGCTGAAACCAGAATTTTGGGATTCCATTACGTTCTTATACCTGGAACTGCACATTGTGTCTGTGATTCCTCTATGGGTGGTCACATTTTCTTTCTTTGTTTTTAGACTGAGCGTGTCTCTTTCAGTAGCTCTGAAATCTTGCTCTCCTGGCTTTTCAGCAGCATGATGAAATAGAGGGGAAAAAAGTGGAAAAACTGACTAAACCAGTCAGTGAATATTGGGTTAGAAAAGATGTTTGCTACAAAATAGGGTTGCTGCTTTGAATCTTGAGACATTTAAAAATACAAAGGATAGAACGTGATCACTTCCCATTCAGGACAGTCATTCACTGGCAGGAGAATGGTCTAGATGACATTTTCAATGACTATGAATCTTTGATTCCTTCACCCTACATCACAGTATAAACTCTTGTTTTAGCAAATATATCCCTGTTGATTTATTCAAAAAATCTTTGCTCCTTTCTGAAGGGTAATGCCTTCACCAAGCCTATCCAGATCTTTCTTGCCACCTCTAGCGCCAAAGCAAATCATGCTTCAATGAATCTCATTCAGAAGAAAACTGCACTTCACTCTAACCAACAGTCTATATTTTTATATCTCATATGCATGAGGCATTATGGATGTGGCCTAGTTTATGAGAATACAACCTAATTTTACTAACTGTTCACCTTTCTGGTTTAAAGCCTCCAATCCAGATGGAAGGCAGAAACTTATTCTTTTATTCTTAAAAAAAGAAATAAATAATGGGGGTAATCTGAACTTTCCATATTAGCTTTTCTAGCTTTTGTTTTAAATTTAATGACAGTACATCTCATTTTGTTCACATCTCAGCTATCGAACTTGTTTGCCTCATTTCAGATATGAACAAGATCTACCAATATGCAAATTGTAGATTTGGTTGCATTTCATACTTTTCCATACATTTCTTTAAGGAACATTTCAAACCGAGTCCCACTGTATTTATTTTTGCATTGCATAAATTTTTGCATTGGCTTATGTCTCTTTCTCTCTTGATTGACTTGCTATTAGGTAATATTTTGCTAGTGCCTTATAAAAACATTGAATCACTGTGGGTTCTCTGGGAACAAAATCCTTACCCTTCCATCTTCCATGCACTTTCTTACTAAAGATGGACCCCAAAACAGAACACACCCAAATATGAAAACATTCAAACTCTGGCAAATCTGAGAGGGATTTGAGGTCAAAATCCAGACTTGTATATGGATTTCAATTGCATTATCATCAATTATTTGTACTGCAGTAGGGTATAGGAGCCCCAGTCATGAACTAAGACTTGAGTTAGGTCCTGTGCAAACACAGAAAAAAAAGCTGGTTCCTGCCTCCAAAGAGCTTATAAATAAAAATAAAACAAGAAACAGGTGGATACAGACAGACAGGGGATCATAAGAACATGATGAGACACTACAGGTCAGCATGATAGGCAGTAGGCACAGCACACCAATTGCCTATCCATTGTAGCTGGTCCCTCTGTGTGCAGAACCAAATCCCTCACACTTTGAAGTCAGAGCTAAATCTGAATGTTGCAGCTCAGGCCCATTTGTATGTTTAAAAATACCACTTATGGGACATCCATTAAACCTGCCTGTTATTACATCTTGGTTCTCTAAAATGACCACGGGCAATATTATAACTTTTGCACCTACTAAGATGTGAGATTGAAAAAATCAACGATGGATACTGGCCCATTTCTGCTATGATCAACCCCAGTGAAGGCAAGGTCGATGGCCACCAGTTCGCATTGAAGACATCTGCTGTTCTTATCCCTTTCTCAGACTCCCTGCTAGTCGGACTCCTCAGACTAAAGTGCTGCTGCTTTCTGTTTTGATTTTTTAGTTGTACAATCAGATGTGTCAAAATGTGAAAGGATTAAGATTTTATTTAGCATTGAGCTTTATTTTTTATCTCACACTGGTTTAAAATCTATTGACTTCAATGAACCGATCCCAGTTTACACCAGCAGAGAATCTGACCCCAGAGGTGTAAAAAAAATTACAGTACCAAAACATTTCTGTCATTCTTTCTTTCACTCTGAAATCTGCTCTTAGTTAACTCCAGTGAATGGTTTTGCAAGGCATTTGTGTGTGTGTGTGTGTTTTGGATAGAGCCCATATTTAGCATTCAAACAACCATCAGCCAATCATTGGAGTCCTAGAAATATTCTCTGGTTGCTAGGTGTGGTTACCCAACGTCTTTATAAAAATCACAAGCCTTAGGCTTTCCTCTTCTAGACTGCAGCTTCCAGAGAAGTAACACTTTTTTAGCTGTGTGAAGCAAAAGGTATGCATTTTTTAGTTCTTTGTGGGTCTGTGTTGATTTAGCAAACTTTAATAAATATGTACTACATTTACCAAATGATTTTGTGCAGTTTTCTGCAGATTGTTTTGGTTGGCACAGGCATGAATGGGTGTGGTCAGTTCTTAAAGTATTGCATTTACATTCAGGGGTTGGAACTGTCACTATTTTTCTTTACTTGAGGTGCACAAGAAATCTTGAATAAATATTAAGGATTGGAGAGCACATTTGTTTGGAGTTAGCTGGTTTCTGTTTTTTAATGGGTTACCATGGAAAGTTATTTTTACAGCAAAACTATGAATAACAGGAAACTAATACCTTATATGGAAATGATTTTTTAAAACTGCTTTTACTTTGACAATAGTTAGCTGCTTAAAAACAGTATTCATTGTTTCACAAACTTCAGCTGTAAGTGAAAAAGAAACCTCAGTGATAGTCTTAATGAGATAGCTACAAAAACAATCTGCTTTTATAATTAAACACTGATATAAGAGCAACTCAGTATGAGTAAGTGCTGCAGAATCTGGTTCTTGGTCTGCTCAGACTTTCCATTAATTTTTTCTCCAAGGGTGAGGCCGTTTCTCACCTCTCTGTAGTTCTTGTGTGTCCTGAGGACAAGTTTTTCAAGCTTTTGGTACATATAAGAATGAAGCACTATTTCCTGGGTGTTGGCAGGAATGTACAGGAGGCATGGACAATAGGTACACAAACACTTCTGATGTCTACACTATCAAAACTTTTTGCTAATAGGGTTTAACAATGTTAATAGACTCTCAAGACCAACTTAATGAGTCTATAAAATCAGTCATGCTGGTCCATCTAATATAGTTCCTGGAGAGGCAAACCCCCATATGAAATGTGGTATGCAAAGGTTTGGCTTGATTCCAGTCTCACAGCAGTGTGAATCACAAGTAATTCCACTGAAGTCAATGGAGTGTAAAAAAACAATGTAAGATCAAATTCAATCTCTTGTTGTTTCCAGAGACAAAAATTAAAAAGTATTTAGCTGCTGTTTAATATTACTACAGAGATTCAGCTTTTGGATAGTGGGACAAATTCTTGCCAGCCTTCTGATAATCAGTCAAATAACTTTCCAGGTACTTATTAGAAGCAGGAAGAAATGTCTCTCCCCCTATGGTACCTGCAGCTTGGCCACTTTTTCTCCCTTTCCATCTTGGTCATTTCTAGATGGAGTCCCAGCCTGAGCTTGGGAGTGGAGGGAAGTTTAGGAGAAGGCACCTCTCCTTAGTGATCCTGGCAAGAGTCCAGCCAGCTTCTCCATTTCTCTTGATAGCAAATTCAAATCCTCTCTTACTCACTTCTCCTGCTAAATTAGGCTTCTCATTCTCAAGAGTGTGCTCAGAGACCCTGGACGTGTCTTCCTGCACTCTTGCAATCTTTTATTATCACTTATAGTAAGCTATCATGTTGCTCCAATCAATATACTTTGTTTAAACTGGGCCGATAAGGAATTTCATCATGTAGACTCACTTATTTCTTAACCCTCTGAACCAACAGAACAAACCAAAGAGCAATCAGAGTAAGGTATTTAACCCTGCCAGAGTGCTGTTTACCTTGTAGAATTAAAAACAAACAAAAACAAAAAAAACCGAAACTGCTAGTAGTTTACTAGAAGAAAATGGATGGATTTGTTTGCCAAAATGTCTGTATGGAAAAGGGAAATGAGGGACTAGACTTCCTCCTGCACCAAGATCAGGCTGACAAAGGAGGGAGGGACCATAAAGGGAATCAGTTAGTTATGGCTACCTGAATCTTATGCCATGTCTACTCAGCCTCGATGGAAATTAGAGCAGCCTAGGGGTTTATAGCAACTGCCTATGGGTCCTGAATGGACTTACACTGGCTGAAAATTTGAAGAGCAGAGCTGTGCTCTAACTGGCCCCTCCTTACCTGCATCACAACCTCTAGACCAGGGTATGTGTGTATGTGTAGTGGGGGGGGGGGAGTGGTTGGTGTAGAAGCCATCTCCACCAACTTTATGCCAACTAGAAGTTCCCCTGCTCTCTGAGATTCTCAGTGGGGCAGCTGTGGCCAGATTCCAGTCCCTTTGTGCCTCTCAGGAAACAGAGTGTCAGAGACTGGGAGAGAGAATCCAGCCCAAGAACTTCTAACTGTAATTAAATGATTGATACATTCCCATTTCATTTAGGGTACACTAGAGATTACGGCTCATATTCGGGAGCACAGAGTGCAACTCAGGAGTGGTATTGCAAAAGCGGTTTTAAGTTACCATTGTACTTTCTTGATCATGGGCTTGCTGTGCACAGGGCAGTCACCTAAGGGACTGAGAAAGCATCTGGGAACCACCAGCCACACCTCTTCCCTGACCACTCCCCATATTTGAGCAACCAGGATGGGGGATGGCATAAGAGCCACTGCAACCGCTCTATTTATTATTGGTATGGTCCTTAATTAATACCAACATTAGGGTTGCTCTACTGGCCCTCAACTAGGGTGAGGGGTGCATAAATGTGAAAGCTGTTCAGCTAGAACTGAGGCTGGGGACCATCGTCCTTTTCAACCACACAAGATTTTTATGATTAAAAATTAAGTTTCCTTTTAGATTATTTATCCAATCAGGTATTCAGGCATTGAAATGGGCCTGTGTTTTTTTTTTCATTGAACCATAGGACATGAATAGGACAAAAGTGTGTGTCCTACTTTCACCAACTGTAGGGTGGCCTTATGCTTGTTCCATGGCCCAAGATTCCTACTGGAATAAAAGTGAGTCATGCAGGCGTCCGTAGCAAGAATGTGGCCGTAGGTTTGACACGGGATGCTAAAGCTATGAGATACTGTCAAAAGAGAAGATATTCCAAATGCAAAGCTAATATACTATCCTTCACCTACAAGTTATTATAAATGCTTAAAATTAGCTCTGCTCGGGAATATTCTGCTCTGCTCAGGATGTGAAGGCCAAGACCATAACAGAGTTCAAAAAAGAAAAAGATAAATTCATGGAGGATAGGTCCATCAATGGCTATTAGCCAGAATGGACAAGGATGGTGTCCCTAATCTCTGTTTGCCAGAAGCTAGGAATATTGACAGGGGGATGTATCACTTGATGATTACATGTTCTGTTCATTCCCTCTGGGGCACCTGACTTTGGCCACTGTTGGAAGACAGGATCCTGTGCTAGATGAACCTTTGGTCTGACCCAGTATGGCCATTACGTTCTATTCCATAGAAATGTTTTTTAATGGAAAATGGAACTGCTGCAAAATCAGTATTTGGCATAGAAAACTGCAATTTTCCATCAGGAAAATTGAAATTAAGTACACTTCTACCCCAATATAACACAACCCGATATAACACGAATTCAGATATAACATGGTAAAGCAGTGCTCCGGGAGGTGCAGGGCTGCGCACTCCGGTGGATCAAAGCAAGTTCGATATAACACAGTTTCACCTATAACGCGGTAAGATTTTTTTGGCTCCCGAGGACAGCGTTATATCGAGGTAGAGGTGCATTTTGTTTTAGGTCAAGCTGCCCCAAATCAAAACATTTCAGTTTCTTGAATCAAATTGAAACGTTTAGTTTTAGGTCAGTTTGACATTAATCTGTGTCTGTCTGAGCTGCTGTGGCGTCTCATGAGAGTTGTAGTTCAGGTTTATTGTGCCCCCATTCTCATTTATGGGCTGGCTCCTTGGGCTGAACAGCATCTCCTATGATGCTCTATGGTCTCCATTCTGGTTGAACTGACACTGTGAAGAAGGAAAGTAACATGACATTAGTGCCTGATGAGAGATGTAGTATGGCCAGAGATGTAGTGTGAGCCCAGCACATAGAGGAGAACAGATGTCTGAGGCACCCAAACTACTACTCCTATTACGTACCATGGCAGCTCAGGCAAACACATTTCCATATCGAATAAGGCTAGAATAAAATGTGTTGACATTTCCAAATAGATTTTTTTCTGAAATTTGTCCGTTCCATAAACATTTTTTATTTTTTTAAATTGAAAATTCAAAATTTTAGAATTCTTACAAGATGGAAATTCCAATTTTTTACCAGCTCTCTTAGAATTCCTTACATCCCCAAATCCCACATTGTTTTTCAATCCTTTCAGTATTATACATCAATCTTAGAGCCTCAGCGTTATACCCAGGAGATGCAGGTGATCCAGGTGACGGGGATTTTAGCAAAAATCAAATCAAATCTTCAGCTTCAACATTATACATTCTATCAAAAGTTCTATTTTCAGACATCCTCTAGTCTGATTTGTTTTCCTAACATAAGTCTATAGGATACTTTATTTAGATACTGTTTCTTACTGTGCTACAGTAGGATCTGATCGAACCCTTTATTTAATATCAACAGTCTGAGCTAAAATGAAGCTAGGTGTGGCTTACATACCCATCTATCCCCTCTTTTATAATATATCTATGTTTCAAGTGCTGTGTTTTATAGTGAGTACCACACATTAATTACTCTTTGAATGTAAGCTGATCCTGAAATGGTCATTTGTCTCCATTTACTTAAAGCAGGATTCAACCAAGCCCTATTAATGAATCCCTTATAGGCACAATAAGGTAGGATAAGGATGGAGCTGCAGCCTTTAATTCTATATTTTTTTGTGGGTAGGAGGCTGAGAACACTAATTGTATCTTTTCCCAGTGGTTTAATACTCTCTAGCATGCTTATCTGAAATCCTATCCATTAGAAAGACATATTACACACACACACACACACACAGTGGAAAGTGCTCCCTCATTGAGGCACTCATGATGCCACAAAGTTAAAATCTGATAAACAACAATTCAGATCACACACAGTATATAATAAAAAACCCAGTTCTAATGTACTCAAAAGCCAAACAAAAGTGAATCATGAATGTACTATAAAATACCACACATTCATTCTGGCCCAATACATTTTTGATTGGGGAAAAAGAATAGATGAGATTTACTATTTTCAATTTTCTTCTTCTGTTGTAGAAAATACTCCCTTGTCTCTAAAAACTGGAGAGGATGAATAAGAGGGGTCATGATTGAAGTATTCAGAGTAAGGAATGGTATGGACAAGGTAGACTAGGCACTGAATTCACCTTCTTATAATACAAGAGCAAGGAGACATTCAGTGAAATTGAAAGATAGCAAATTTAAAGCGGCTAAAAGAATACTTTTTACACAGTATATAAGAGCTTAGCAGAATTCATAAAAGAATTATACGTTTATATGGCTATGAAGAACCCAGCATTATAACAATAACTTTTGAAAGGCTACAAACCCTTGAAGCCAACTTTTAACTAGTGGGGGGGTCAAGGAAGAAATTTTTCTGTGGGTTTCTTGCTTTTTCCTTTGGAACTGCTGATATTGACCACTATTGTAAACAGGATGCCAAACTAGTTGGAACACTGGTCTGATCTCCTCTGTTTCTAAAGGCTAAGGCTGTGTGTGAGCAATTGCTTAATGCCGTAAGGGCTACCACATATATCTTACACATTCACTTGCAACTCATTGTGCCTGAATTTGCAAACATTACTCAGCCTTCCACTGTAGTCAACAGGAGTTTAGCAACTCCAGGATTGGGTCTCTTGCTTGTAAAATCCTTTGGGATGCCATGAGGATAAAGGTGATGAAAAACAAATTTTGTTTTCTAATATTTCATTTTCTGTCTCCAGAAACTTGGGTCAACATGGCGATGGTGCAAGCATTTCTGAAGCAGGCCTGGTTTATGGACAATGAGGAGCAGGAGTGCATTGTAAGTACTGCAACCTCCCAAGAGTTTAACTTTCACATACAAATGACTTTAGAAACACAGTTAAAAACATCAGCACAGATTTCTAAAATGTTGGAATCAATCTGTATTTTCTTATATACGTAAGGGATGAAATCATTCCTTATTTAAGACAATGGCAAAATTCTCATTAACTTAATTGGGGCCAGGATTTTACACTAGGCACTACTAGCATATGTCTATGATGCAAGTCCAGTATCAGATAACAGATATTATTCTTATTTACACACACAAACATTTAGTTACCAGTTTGTATCCAACACACATTTGGGACAACCATTTCAGTTACTATAATGAAATGTCATTCTCTGTAGCCAGCCATTGATACTATAAGAAGCAAAGCTAAAATGAGTCCATCTGCCACACAAAGGAATATGGACACATAAGACTATCAGGATTAAATGACATTTAAAGAGGACACAGGGACTCCTAGTGCCATGAAAATTTAAAAACAAACAAAACAAACAAACATAGGAAACTAAGTCTGAGACTAGTAATGTGAAGGAGGAACTGATTCAATCAAAATAAGTTCTTTGTTCTCATGCAGATATGGTATGATTTGGATAAAAAATGATTAGGGTGGGAAGGGTCACTGAATATTATAACAAATGGGATCTCAAACAATAAATACTGGGACCTAGTCTCATCAATGATACCGGAAAGATTTGCAAAACAGAAATATGTTGCATCATTTTAAAAAATTCTGATGATACAGAGATAAGAAACATTGTTGATACAACAAGGAGGATTCTGATAACCTAATGGATGTCAGTGTCAGTAAAAAATAAAGTGATACACCAGTGAGAAGTCACAGTATACGTGGAAAGTAACATTCCTTGATGAAATAGGAGAGGAAAGGAACCTAGGAAAGATTGTAATAGTGTGAAGTTGGGAGTTCTGGTCTGGCTCCTCTGTGCTGGCTGAGTTGTGTTCGGGGCAGATGGTGGGCTAAGGTGGCTTTAAACCATTTTGTGGAACCCCAGTCCTGCAGCCTTTCCATCCAGGGACTGCCTGAGCACAGCGGCCTTCTGGTCAGACTCCCTTTTCGCCAGCATGGCAGCCCCAGTTGCATCATTACAGCCTGGAATTCTTTTCATGAGCAGTTGCTTTGGCTCAAAAGATTCGCAATGGCAGCCAAAGTAAAAATTAAATCATGGCGCATGTCTAAGACCTTGGGGCACTGAAGTAGGCAGTGCCTCCTCTTAATGTGCCACATCTACCAACAATGATTCTAGTGCACATTTAATAGTATTAAGTACATGCGACGCTCCCTAGTCTAGCTTTGCCAAATTACATGTGTATGTTAATAAACACACATAATGATATAATTATGGAAGTAGGCCATCCACACAGTTGCTTAGTGAGATATCAGCACTTCAAGTATATTAGGTAGTTCATTTTGCCCTATGCATCACAATGTACACCTTGCTTCTTGTATCTTCTTCCTTAATCAGAGAGAAAAGGCAGGAGATAAGACTGAAGACACAGAGAACAGATGATTAATTCTATGAAAATTCAGATATTAGCATTTGACCCAACTGATGTAGTAGTATAATTCGCTATCAGACCTCACACCCAAACAGATTTGAATACCAATAGTTTACACTTATATATTTTATTTCATCCTAGGATTTCAAAGCATTTTACACATTAATTAATAAAGCTTCCCCCCACCTCTGAGAGCTAGGTAACTATTAATCTCACACTGACTTCGGTGGGGTTGCTCCTGGTGCACTGGCGTTGTTGGACCAAAACCAGATCCTACATCACTTGCCCAAGGTCATAGCAAGTCAGTGATAGGGCTGGTAATTATATAACTAAATAGCCTTGTGCTCTACCCTTTCCCTTCTTTAATAATAGGGTTACAAAGGGATAACATTCCCTTCCTTGATAATGGTACAGAGTAGTACAGTTCTCCCAATTAGGAAACTCACATGAGCTGCTTCTTGGCATAAAATGAGTCTCTGTGAAATGACCAAATTCTGTTTCTTTTAGAAAACTTCAAAAGGTGGATCCGCAGTCCATACCTATCCTAACTTCAATCCATCATCTGATGCTGCCGCATTGGACAAAGCTATAACTGCTAAGGGTAAGAAGAGTAAAAATATGACATACAAGTACAGAATTAGGATTTTTCCCCAGGGAAGTTGAGAATGAATAACCTTAAATAAAATGACAGAACCAGAGGTAACAGCATTCAGCAGAGAAAACTCATACATATCTAAAAGACTAGCGAGTTATCAAAACTACTGCATTCTGAATGTGTCATATGGGAAAAACCTGAACGTTTTGATTTCTTAACTTTGTGTTTCAATTTCAGACTGTAACGCTGCATTAACAGTTCATGCATTTATTGCACAAAGGGTAGCAATATTATAAATGTAATCTTTAGAGAACTGAAGGAGAATTTTATTACATGCCAAGTTAATGATTTTGATTTGATTCCCATAAATGTCCCCAAGATTAAGAATATGTGAATTTGCTATACTGTGCTATGTGCTCTTTCAATTACTCTTTGTCTTTAATGAATTTCACATTGGTCAGAATATGACATCTTTTTCAATTAGACTTACTGAAATTAAACATGAGCATGATAGCTAATAATATTTATTCTGTTTAGCTATGGCCTAGTGTGGGTACTTTAATCAGAACATTTCAGTGACTTTGTATATGACACCATAGCAAGCACGGATTTCAACAACCTTTAAGGAATCTATTTATCTGCTTTCTTGACTATAATCACAATTTAGTAAATTTAATTACTAAATTTTCTCCTTGGATAAATGTAAATGTGTCTAGCAGTGTAAACAGGACAGATTTCAGAGAATATAATGTACAAATCATGATTTGTACACATAACTTAGAGATACTGGCAAGCAAAATGGAAGGATTATGAAAATGATTTACAAAGATTTGATTTCCATCACTTTCAGGTGTGGATGAAGCGACCATCATTGATATCTTGACTAAAAGAACCAATGGACAACGCCAGCAGATCAAAGCTGCATACCAGCAGTCTAAAGGAAAGGTACAGTAACAACAAGGCTGCTGTTAATATGCAGCTTGAGTTTTTCAATTTTTGCAGCTAGTCCTAACAGTCCATGCAGTTTTAGCTTCCCAAAACATAATATTATAGGGAATCTTCTCTATGTAGTTGCTGAAGGCTGTGGCTGGGAATGATGATGTTGTACTGCAATTACACTGCACACTCAGATGTGCAAAGGCTATTAATCTTTTAACTTAATGGCCATCATCGTTCTGAGGTAAAGTTCAAGGCTCTAATCCTGCAAATCACCAAGCACCTTAAGGCCCCAAAGGGCTCACTGAGAGTCATTGGGAGTTGAGAGCTCTCACTAATATTTTGGAGGCATTTAGTACTTTGTAGGATCATGCTCCAACATAGCAATTCTCAGCATGATATCCTGGGTATCTATATGCATTGCCAATCTAATGGTATATAGAAAAGCAAACATAAAGGGCAGGCTGCGGCTAGCCCTTGTGCAAGTGTACAGGGGGAAGGATGCAAGAAATCTTGTGCATCTTGCATAAGGATAGGGTTGCCAATTCTCAAGGATTGTCCTGGAGTTGCCAGGAATTAAAGATTAATATTTAACTAAATATTATGTCATGATGAAACCTCCAGGAATACGTCCAATCAAAATTGGCAACCCTACATAAGGTCCAATTCCAATCACAATATCTGTGCTTGGAGAACCAGGAGTAGGGTTACCATATTCAAACATTTAAAAAAGACACTCCACGGGGCCCCGGTCCCGCCCCTGGCCCTGCCCCTTCCCCGCCCCTTCCCTGCCCCAACCCCACCCCTTCTCCGCCCCCATTCCAACCCTTCCCCAAAGTCCCTGCCCAACTCTGCCCCCTCCTCTGAGCACCCCGCATTCCCCCTCCTCCCTCCCGCTCTGATCTTGGTTGGGGGTTGCTAAGTGCTTCCCTGCTCCCCACTCGCCCCGCAGCCCCTGCAGCCTCTATGCCCTTGCCTGCCCTGCTCCTCCTCACCCTTTAGCCTCTGCACCCCCCCGCCCCTGCAGCCTCTGTGCCCCCTGCTCCCCACTCGCCCTGCAGCCTCTACACCCCCCTGCCCCTGCAGCCTCTGTGCCCCCTGCTCCCCACTCGCCCTGCAGCCTCTACACACACACACACACCCACTGCCTGCCCTGCTCCCCTTGCTCACCCGGCAGAGGGAGAAATGCAGGCTCCACGTGGACTCAAACACTTCTGCGCTGCTCTGTAGGGGAGGAGGGAGTGGGGGAGGGGGAGGGACTCTGGCTGCTAGAGGCCCTAGTGGCTGCGAGCGGCTTTCAATCAGGCCAAGCGTCCAATCACCGCGCCGCACTCCGCAGGAGGGGAAGGGGGAAATCCTGGACATTTCTACTTCATTAGAAATCCCCCCCCAGACGGCCATTTAAGGCTGAAAAAGCCGGACATGTCCGGGGAAACCCGGACGGATGGTAACCCTAACCAGGAGGAATTTCTCCATGTGTGCTCAGGAGGGGGTATCATTCCAAAAGGAGCAAGGAAGAGGCAGGATCATGGCTCTGCCTCACTTCTACACCAGCCCATTGAGTGGGTCTGGTGCACAGGCTGCTCCATCCTAGTGGATGTTACAGACTGCACCCTTACTGGCCCTGGTGCTCAGGGGAGTTCGGGGATCATTGTATCTCCTTGAGAAGGTTGTAGCTCTGCACCTCCCTTCAACAAAGTCTCCAGTCTAGCCCATAACTTTACTGAAATATTATTTAAACAATCAACATATCTAAATTATTGAGCCTTTAAGTCACAAAGAAACCAGCAATCAAGTTACTCACCCTGAAGTGGCTTGCAGGGAACCACTAAGAAAACAGTTCTAATAAAGTGCCTTTTTTTGTCTAGGTTTTCTGTCTTCCTGTTCAGCAAACCTCACTGTGGTTTACACAGCCTTACCCCTCCTCAGAGAGGAAGCCCCAGTTTTGCAATTCTCTTATTTTATTAAGGCCTACATTAAAACACAGTTTCAAAGTCACAAAGACCCTTAGGATTCATCTCACCCCTTTTTAAAACTAAAATTTAATTTTCAATTTTGATAATATGAAAGATTTTTAAAATGCTAAAAGCATATTCTCCAGGGACCTATGTACTCTAGTGGCTGGTGGAGTATCAGAAACTAAGCAGAATTCAGCAGATATTGACTACTGAATCTAATGCTCCCTTAGCAACCCCACTGATTTAGGGGTTGCTGAACAGAGTACCCTGTTTGGAGTATCAATAAAGAGGTGACAGGTTCTTAAAGCAATTATTACAGGCTTTTTTGGGGGGTGGGCATAGGGCTATAATTTTTGCACACACTGAAATATCAAGAACTGCATTTAAGTTAGGAAGAGATGGTATCTAGGATATGTGAAGATCCACTACCAATCCTAAACTTGCAATATCTCTCACGTCACTTGCCAGTACCAAGCTTGTTGGAAAATCTCCATTTTAATAGGGTGGTTTCCAACTTCTTTATTCCTAACCAGGCAAACACAAAAGCCCCCCCCCCCCATGCAGTTTTATGCAAGTCACTATCACAATAACAATATTAGCTACTTATAAGAACTGGAAAGTTTGCTTTGCTTTTATTTTGTCTTCAGTGCGGTATGCAGGAGAAAGAGCACTTCTGAACACTTTGTAATAGCTAGTTAAAGAATCATCAACATGACTAAAAAGCAGACAAAGTACCCAAAGTTTAAAACATGATTTTCTATAATGGAAGGTGAATTTTTCCTAAGGGAGGTAGAATAGGACTGCTCATTCATTTTCTGGGTGCTTCTGAACTGTGGGTCTTTAAAGCTTGCCAGCTTACAATTGTGTATCCTTCCTTGTAGTCTCTGGAAGAAGCTTTGAAAAAAGCCCTCAAAAGTCAGCTTGAAGAAGTTGTCCTGGCTCTGTTGAAAACTCCAGCCCAGTTTGATGCTGAGGAGCTCAGGGCCGCTATGAAGGTAAGGCAATAAAATTTCAGCACAACTCCCAACTTAAAGAACTCTGCTGCTATCCTTGCTTATATTCTGCAATTATATTCAGATTCGAATATTGGTTGCAGTGCCAAATAAGAACACCAATAAATTCAAAGCGTCAGACAGGAGTAGCATCTGTATTATTTATTTAAAAGTTTGTGAAGATGCATCCATTGCTTGCAAGTACTAATCAGTTAAAAGTATGAGCATGAATAGTTCTACTTTCACCCTCTGAAAACTGGACTATTTAATACCCTGGTGCAATAAAGCCAAGCTATCGATTTGCACCTGCTAAATAATTTCCTTTTGTTTGCTTCATGACTATAATTATTTCATCAAGTTTGTTAACATCTGATTTTACTTGCATCAGTTTGATGTGTACAGTCATCTTGAATACAGTATTTGGTTCTTGAACAGTTCATTTTGAAGATGAAACAAGAAAAATTCCATGTAGAAAAAAAGCTTTCTGAATTGCCCCAGGTGAATCAGAAGAAGAACAAATGCCCCACTCCTTACATTTTAAAAAAATATAACACTACCACAAAGCAGCAGAATGGACTAATTATTCAAAACTAAAGTTATAGTCAGGCCAAGTGAAAACTCTGATGGAGAAAACTTATTTAACACTAGACATATGGAAATATAATCCATAAACTAAAGTTCAGGTGGCAAATGCAGCCCTTGACAGGGGTTGAACAAATGGTGCTCTTTCACTTCTGTCATTTCCCTATAGCATTTATTAAATTACTAATTTAAAAAAAAAGGAATTTTATTTCCTTCCACCCAGTTTCCTCAGAGCAAGCCCTACCTATAAGCTGCTCAGTCTTTGTAATACCTCTCTCAGACATTAGTAGCATTAAGTATGATAAAGAGGAACTATAGTAAAAATAATTTATAGGATGGTGTGAAATGCTTATTGTTTCTGATTTACTGGAAGTCTTGGCTTACTGTATTTGGGCTCCCAGATGAAATAATCTTCCAAAAACTTATGCTTCTGTAATCAAGGACATTGATTTTATAGTTATCACATGTGGTTCTGTGCTTCTAGATGTTGTGTTTCCCTAGTTAAATAAGGTCAGACAAAATTTGCTCAACCATTTTCCAACAGGGGCTTGGAACTGATGAAGATACCTTAATTGAGATTCTGGCTTCAAGGAACAACAGGGAAATCAGAGAAATCAACAGAGTCTACAGGGAAGGTAATTCATAGGTTGTAAAATTACATGAATAGAACATATCATTGTGGAAGGAATAAAAGCATGTTCGGTCAAGCTGTTTCTCTCCCTAGTGTTGGTGATTTTGAAGCATCCATGGCCAATGAGTCTGAGAAATTCCATTCCTGGCATAAAAAGTTTCACTCCAAAGCAGCAAGAGAGCCTTACTGTCCCCTGCTTCTTCTCATGTAAACCAGACTCCTTATGGAAAATGTGACTCAAGGAATTTATAAAAAGAGATGGACCTAAACCATCCTCCCCCTTCTATTCCCAAGGTTAGATGTTTGGATCAGAATCCAGACTTCAAAGTTCATCTCAATTTAATAATAAACAAATTAGAGAGGGCACATAAAAATTACTCAAAGATAGCTTCCTACAAAGATAACGATGGGACCCAAATCAAAATGACTAATTCCAATATTGATAAAAACACATATTTAAGTTGGAGATTTGGAACTGGAGGGAATATTTCTATAAATGAGATGGAAGAATTCTTTAAAAATATTGTGGGATTTTTTTTTATTGTTTTGTTGTTTTATTGTAGAGCTTAAGAGAGATCTTGCAAAAGACATTGCCTCAGATACATCTGGAGACTTCCAAAAGGCTTTGCTTGCTCTAGCCAAGGTATGCCATGTTCAAATACTTTCAATAAACTTTATTTTTAAGAAAGAGTTAATAGTCTTGGTTGAGTTAGATGACATATGAACATCAGCCAGAGAAACCATGGGGGACTTGTTTATTGCTTATTACTCTTTATTAAAAAAATCCCCCCAAAAGAAATCTTACTATGTGGAGCAAAATTTCTTTTTAAACAAGTTGATATTTAGAATAATGTTTTCATCCTACTAGAAGTTACAAGAAAAATCCTGATTTTTTTACTGGCTTCTGTTTGCTTTTAAACTTTTTCACATGATCAGAGTTTATAAGTATTTTGAAGGTAATAATAGAAGTCATCGAAATTATTTAATCTCAGAAGATGGCAAGTTAAAAAGCAATGCCAAGAAATATGAACGTAAAACTTTCCACTATATATCAGGAAATATTTCTTAATAGTAATACGGCTGGATAAAAGCAGAGTGTGTCGAAGGTGGACAAATTGCCCTATATGCAGATATTTAAAAGCAGATTAAATAAAACATTTATTTAGTGGGTATGATATATAAAATCTTTTTGTAAAGTCAACAGGTATCAGACTCCATGATTCAGGGATCTGAAAATGTCACAATCTGTGTGAAATTTCCCCCCCAAAATGAAGGATTGAGATTTAAAATATCATCTTGAGATAAAATCCTTGATCAGAATGAAATTTATTAAGTCTATCTTAAAATGAGTTCAGTGTCTGAATTTCTACCTGATGGTTAGATTCTGACACCCCTTATTTTATGGTGAATAGTACCTTACTTCACAAGGAATCTCAATGAAGTTCATATGATTATTCAAGAAGTAAAGCACTACTCAGGTATGGTCCTAAACAAAGGAATCCCGATTGGTTTGCATATGCTTTGATTTCATTCTTAGAGCAATTGACTTACCCATTGGAACTTCACCTTAGTGCTCTCAAACTTCATGCTAAAATGGCGTAATGGGAAATGTCATTCATTCCAGGGTTATATAAACAAAATGGTAACGTGAGAAAATTAAAATTTTTAGGGTGACCGTAATGAAGATGGCCGTGTGAATGAAGAGCTTGCTGACAATGATGCCAGGGTAAGAAAAGGCTCTGCACTCTATTTGAGAAAAGTTTTGTCTTGTCTGTTTTCTTTCCATGCTCAACATAGATTGTAACAAGCACAATCACTCGAGCTGAGGACATTATATAATCTGCTGTACTGGTGTCCTCCCTATCCCACCCAAGATTCTTTATTAGTTTAGGGGTCGACGGAGTCTCTTTTCTTGGAGAAAGCTGTTATTACATGAGCAAGTAGAGGTCTGTAGTGTGGTTGATAAGTTACCCATGACCTCTTCCTTTCATTTATAAAAAACAATACATCTACCAATCTCTGAGAGGGGAAAGAAGCGTATATGGGAGGGAAGAACCACCTGCACCATCCTAGCCAAAGGAAACTTGTTAGCACTTCCCTTTTTAGCTGCAGCTTTACCTTTGTAATCATAGGCCTTTCAAGATTCCTTGATGCTTATTAGTATGTCATTACTTCAGATTTTAGAAACTTTTTAATGAAAGTTTAAATACCACAATCATTTCCCATAGTACAGCTTCTAGATTAGTGTGATTTTTATTATGGGCAAACACCCTTGTCAACAACACTGAAATAGCAGCCTATCCTGACCTTTTATGCCTGTAGGTAAAATCACATCATCACTACTCTAATTCAGAGCTTCAAAATTGATATAAAGGCCAGCTGGTTGGCCTCATTGTAAAGCTCAATCCTACAGTATCTGAGTTCAGTTTCCTAGCACGTGTTTGTTTCAAACACACACACACACACACACACACATGGCTGAGAGGACAGCACAGTCATCCTTTAAAATGGAAGGAGTACATTACAGCACTCGATATAATCTCAATAGGTCAATTAAAGTGCATCATTGTTGGGCTCTGAATGGAGTACTATTGGCAATTCCTTTGCTGAATGGATTTAACCATGATAGGGGGTCCCATCCCACAGGTGATTATTGTGGGTGGAGGATGTCTGGAGAGCTGGGGAAAAGGAAGAAGATGAGTCTGGTTTTTCAGGTTTTCCATTAATGGCCCTCATGGAAAGAAAAGGAAGATCTGGTGTGTAGCTTTCCCATATTATATTTCTGTGGAATTCTTATCTGAGTTAATTTCACATTTGGGTCCAGCAATAGAAAGCCAGTCAGTCCTGTACTTTCCACACTGACAGCAGCATACTTCTCTCAGGAATGGTCATGTTAAAAAATGTTTGGAAATGCCAAGCACAGGTGTCTAGTGGCCTGTGAAACTATTATGAATTTAGCCCATAATGCAGTAATAGTGGGAAAAGCTAAGAATAACAATCATCTGTACAGGTTTATGACATGTGAGTCCTTCTATATTACGTATGAAATGTCCTTAGTCCTTGATGAAGATAATGGTGCAAAGGCCTATGTTTGGCTGAGGGTGAGAGCATTAGATGTACAATATTCCAGGTCGTCTCATTATAAGGATAATATATAAACTTCTGTGCTTTACAATAGGCCTTATATGAAGCAGGAGAGAAAAGAAAAGGAACAGATATCAATGTATTCATTACCATCCTTACTACGAGAAGCTTCCCACATCTTCGAAGGGGTAGGTTGAATGAAGCTTTCTGCCTTAGGGGAACTGTATTTTAAAAAATGCACCTCTCATATATCTGAGTAACAGGTGCCAGAAGTATTGAAACAACTAAGGATGTGAACCAGTGCTCACCAAAATCAAACAGTCTTTCCATTGACTTTAAAAGACATTGGACTGGGCCCCAATTTCCAAAGCCAGATGCTATATCAGTGTAAATGGATACTGTATAATCCAATGAACAGAAACATGCACATGAGAAGGTTATTTCAGCAAAGGCTTGAAATAAGTTATTCCTATGAAATATATTCCCAATACACACATTTTGGATGGTGGTATACAATAACCAGTGCATAAAGTTGACACTTCACATTATGGGTTGAACTGCATCCCATTTTGAGGATCTTCTAAAGTAAATGCAGTAGATGTGTATCTGTCTTAACTTGCTTTTTGGAGGACTACTTGTGCTTCAGGGAACAATCCAATGCACTAACTGACTGACGTTAGGAAGGCAATTCCCATATGGGCAGGTTATCACATAATTAACTATTATGGGGTTTCTTGTCACTTCCTCTGAAGTATCTGATACTAACCACTGTCAGAGACTGGCTATTGGGCTAAATGGGCCTGGAACATAACTACACTTTCTATCATGTGATCAGGTACATCAATTCCTGTGTCAGAAGTTGGAAACTCAAAGCTGCTGCAAGCTTTTCAAATTGTAGCTTATTTCCTACACTGTATATCTCTTGCTGCTCTGATGACATCATCAAACTGTTAGCTAACTGTCTACTCCAGTTGGTGGACATCAGAGAACTTTCTAACATTAACAAAATAAAGAGAGCAAGAACATAGCATTTTCCCAGTTTTCACTAAGCTTGATATCCATGTTTAGTCTTTCAGAAATATACCAAATTCAGCCAACATGACATGAACAAGGCACTGGATCTGGAACTGAAAGGCGACATTGAGAACTGCCTGACAGCGATTGGTATGTAATCCCCCTTGCCAAGTAACTCATTGCTTCTAAACTGTGCTTCTTTCCATATTAACTATATGAATGTCAGAAGTAAACTATCTTTCATTGCCCCAATGGGGAGGGATCCTGGTCTCCTGTTGTGTTTCATTAAAAACTAGCATAGCTACTGTACATGACAGTTTGGTATCTGACACTTTGAAAAGTCCAACTGGAAAAAAAAATGGAGTAAACAGGAATTGTTTCAAATAAATACAAAATATAAATTAATGTGTGAAAATGCACATTTCATAAACAGATGTTTTTGTTGAAATCCACCTATAGACTCTGATTCTCATTTGTACTAAAGTCGCTTTAAAGTCGCTCTGGCTGTGTAAAAGGCCCAAAGTGCAAGCATAAAAGTAATTTAAACTCACTTTAAAGCTCTTTATTCTGCCAGAGTGGTATAAAGTTGCTCCAGTGTAAATAAAAATCAGGGCTGTAAAGTTTTTATTCTCCACACTGATTTACTTTACATTTTGATAACATATTACAAACCATCCACCTAAGATGCTGCTCAGGAGAATATCTTTGTAAAGACTCAGGGCAGATGTTTATTGTCGCATGTCTGTTATTTCCTTTAAACTTTCTGTTCACCATGCACAGTACAAATGATGGGAGACTGGGTGGAGCTACAACATTGGGGATTACCCTATGGCTGAACAATCCTCACTTAAAACATCACACCTCAGTGGAATGAGCATGGGACTGGGAATCAGGAGACCTGGATTCTATTTCTAACTTTGCCATTGACTCTTTGGGTGACTTTGGGCTAATTGCTGATAGACAAGGCTATCTCCTTTCTAACATCTCCTGGGTCCACATCCCACTTCAAAGGAGGGAGGGATGAGGCAGAACCATGTTTGTGCCACACACACCAGCCAGTGGATCTGGCCAGTGATACAGAAGAGTTGCATTCTCCCTAAGGTGTGATGAAGTGGGCATGTAATTTGTGCACCAGAGAGCTCCAGGAGACATTGAGACTTATGGATGCAAAGTGCTGCATAGGTGTGAAATATATTACTGTACTCCCAACCCAGCTCAGTGTTTGGTGCAAACATAACACACCAATTAGCTTTATTCCTTTGCTAGGTTTAGTTTGGGCACAAAAAAAAATTGGAAAAGTACTATCAGCACCCTCTAAAATACATCATATTAGGCATATGGTTGGTATAGTTAATTGCTCACTGCATAATGTTTCTAGCTGGAAGAAAACTGCTTCACTTTGCCACCTGAAAACTGCAGCGTATTTCTTAACCTCGTGCTTGCAAATCCCAACTCAGCACTGACGACAGTACCCTTCCCCCACTTTGCGTGTGCGCTTTACTTATGTGTCATATTTAATTCCGTCACGTTGTTTCATTGCAGTGAAATGTGCCACAAGCAAACCAGCTTTCTTTGCAGAAAAGCTCAACTTGGCAATGAAGGTAGAGTATGCTGAAAAACTTTTGTTTGGGGAGGGAGAACTTTTTAATATAAGATGACAAACTGGGCCAGAGCATCCTGCCATGAAAAGCCCCTCAGGAGGGAGCCAAAGGGAAGAGAATTCAGTGAGTTTCCATACACTTTCCTGTCTGGTATAAGGGGCTCGGGGCTTTATCTCTATAGGAACTCATCTGCATCTACCTATCTACAATGGACACAGTTAAAAAGTTAATTTGGTTTCAGTGGTATTAACACTATATAAAATGGGGAATACTACTAGAACTGATAATGTCTCTACACCCAGAATGAACTTTAAGAGCATGCCAGTGGACACTGTATCTATCTAGTAACTTATAAGGCCTCATCACTGTAGAATTTTGGAGTTCACATGAGACCATAAGGGCCACTGTAATGAGGATGTTTCCCCATCCCAGTGGTTAGGAGTTTACTCACATAACTCCCATAGGAGCTATGCATGTAAACCCAATTGTATCAAGATGAGAAGACACCTCCTCATGTTTTTTTTTTAAATATAAATAGAGAGCCTGTGCTTTCCCTGACATTGAAAACAAGCCAGATTTCACTTACACCTCCACACACCAGAGGGAAATCTGCTTCTCTAGAGAACCCTCACTTTAAGGGGCAGTCCACGGCCAGCAGAAAGCAAAGGAGCCTTATCAGCATGTCTCCACACTGTCAGGGGGCTGAAAGGGGAGGATCTGAGGGCATCAGAGGCAATGTAGGTTCTGGGGCCTGAGCCCCATGCTCATTCAAATGGGGGTGGTCAGATGAATTCACAGCTATTTTTGATTTATGTTGCAACAGTCCATTTTCCCCCAATTGTTTAACATGCAATTCCTTTTGATGTGAAAAATCATTCAGGTTGTCAAAATAAACACGTACCACCGTGATTTAAGAATAATGCTTTGTATGCCCAGGTAATCATGATTTATTTTTAACAGGGCTCTGGGACACGCCACAAAACACTGAACAGAGTCATGGTTTCACGTTCTGAGGTTGACATGAATGAGATCAAGGGCTATTATAAGAAGCTGTATGGCACACCTCTCTGCCAGGCCATCTTGGTATGTTTTTCCTTTCAGCTGAAGCTATATCAACTACTGAATGTAAAATGTTATTGTAATTGGCTGGCTCAGGAGGCTGGTAATGGGCTTTATTGCCATCCTATAGGTCACCAATTTTAATTTAGGTGGGGTTGAAAAATAATTAGTAGCTGATGTTTCTTCAGTGACTCACATGAAAATGGTGTTAGGCCTGAGTCCTTTCCTGGTGGATAAGCATGTGTCACAAAAGCCATTGCAAATGGCGATATACAGCACTTTTTGGCAGTTTCGACCCAGTGGCCAAAAGACTGAGTGAACATAGAGACTGAACTACTCTCTCCTCCTTTTAGCTGTGGTTCCACATGAGACACAGTGGGAGGGCAGGGTAGGAATGCTTACACCGCCCCTGTCCTTGCTGTAAGGATTCTGGGGGTAGACAGAGGTCTTCAGGGCTGCCAGTCTGGCACTTTTCCATTACCAATTCTACTGCTGTATGCCATGTAGTTGTAGCTGTGCTGGTCCCGGGATATTAGAGACAAGACGAGTGAAGTAACATCTTTTATTGGACCAACTTCTGTTGGTAAGAGGGACAAGCTTTCTAGCCACAAAGTTCTGACCTGAAGAAGAGATTTGTGTGGCTAGAAAGCTTGTCCCTCTCACCAACAGAATTTGGTCCAAGAACAGATATTACCTCATCCAACTTGTCTCTCTAATTCAACTACTGAAATTTAAATTAAATATATACCTATAAATAGGACAAATGAATTTAGCATTGAAAAAAGCTGCATTTCCAGAGCAGTAAGGCATCCTCAGCAGAACTCAAAAGGTGACACCCTTAGCTGGTGTAAATCACTAAGCAATGCCAGCTTATGCCAGCTACAGATCTGTCCTTGTGTCTTTAGGCTTACTTTTTTTAAAGGCAAAACCAGAATGCACTTATGGAAAATGTAAACAATCTCCTTCTAGTAGCTCACTGATTTAAATGTACCACTGCCAAATAGCTTTTTGAGAGCTACTGAATACTCTCAGTAACAAACACAGTGATTGTAGAGGAAACATACAGTACATGAACTAAAACACTCACATTAATCTTTGCCAGTATCTGCCATTTTACAGATAAAATACTGCAGACAGTACAATGATGCAATTTACTAGTATTCTTGTGTGTGTGTGTGTGTGTGTATACACACACACACACACACACACGATTCTTTGTCTCACATGATATCGCACTGCATCCTATCTTGATGCAAAATTACATGACTGCATTAGAAAATTGAATCTGATATAGTACATGCCATCTGAATCAGGCAAGGCATAGTCACACTTGAGAAAACATGGAGTTTAATAAATTAGATGCTTGTGGAAATCATATTCCAAATTGTTGAATTCTGTGAGCAATTAAATATCATAACATCTAAAATTACTTCAAAAGAACCCTATGCTAACACAAGTTAGGAATAGTCCAATCTTAATATGTATTAATTATAGTTTAAATAAACAATTCATGTTCACTGCTAAAGGGTGATTTTCCATTTCACCTATGGTAGGAAGATTAAGGCACTCGATCGGGACTCAGGATAGTCTCAGCATTGCCATAGACCTACTGTATCAACTTAGGCAAATCACCTAATGTCTTTGTGCTTCAGTGCCCCATCTGTAAAATGAATCCTTTCTGGTTCCCACCATTGTCTATCTTTAGGGTGACCAGATGTCCGATTTTATAGGGACAGTCCTGATTTTTGGATCTTTTTCTTATATAGGCTCCTATTACTCCCCACCCCCATCCCAATTTTTCATACTTGCTGTCTGGTCACCCTAGTATTTTGTCTGTGTATGCTGTGATCCTGAAGACTCTCTCATGTGTTTAGTTTTATGCACTCTGAATAGTCCCATTAACTTAGTGGGACCATACAGAGTTCATTGAGTTAATCTTGTGTGGCCTTAGTTTGGGGAAGGGACTGTCTCTCTTACAAGGTGTATATCCAGTGTCCAGCACAATGGGGTCTTGATCTTAGTCGGAATCTTTAGTCAGAACTGTAATAATAATTTTAGTGTTCTTAAATTGACAGGATGAAACCAAAGGAGATTATGAAACCATTCTGGTGGCTTTGTGTGGTGGTGACAACTAAGCTTCATGATGTTCTGATGCATTCCATCCTTGTCACCAAGGTTATCATTCCCTTCGTCTCAGCTGTTTACAAAATATAACATAGGCTTTAAACAGAGATGGATCTCTGGTTTAGACTGTGGTCCAGACATGTGCTATCTGGAAAATGTGTAGCCTGGAAAATGTATTTTAATATTCCTATGCTGTGTGGCATTATTAATCCCTTTTTTCTATTTACCCAAAGCCAAAGAGTGTACTTAAAGGTTCTATTTGCTTTAAAAAGATTAAGCATATACAAGGTACAGTTTTTCTCTGAGCTATGCAAGTATAACTTTATAAATAAAATTAACCTGTGAAGAGGTCTAATGTGTCCTTTATGGCTTCTCTACATTTTATGCCTGCTGTTGTTGCATATAGCATATGATAATGAAAGAGAATTTAAAACAAGGAAGAGAATTCAACAGCTTCCAGCAGCACAATTAAATTCACAACTTAGGTAAAACAGAACTGAATGGGATTATATAAATCAGCCTCAGAAGCAGAACAGAAGGTTAGCTAGCAATGCAGTGTATTTTTTTTTTAAATGAAAGTTATCGGCATCATGAAAACTAATGCTCTTCTGTCTTCCTGTCAGTAATGGTGAAGGCTTTGCATGGGGAATGCTATTCAGATTCTTTTTCAGTAT
This sequence comes from Chrysemys picta bellii, assembly GCF_011386835.1. Lineage (NCBI taxonomy): Eukaryota > Metazoa > Chordata > Testudines > Emydidae > Chrysemys > Chrysemys picta. The sequence goes on from NC_088796.1 coordinate 96,566,729, forward strand.
TCAGAATAAACATAAAATTGTGCACCGAGCAAAATTTTCACATATAAGTAACTACAGTAGAACCTCAGAGTTACGAACACCAGATTATGAACTGACTAGTCAACCACACACCTCATTTGGAACTGGACATATGCAATCAGGCAGCAGCAGAGACAAAAAACAAACAAAAAAGAGTACAGTTATAAACTTTTGAAAGAACAACCATTATGTTTTGTTCAGAGTTACAAACAACCACCATTCCCAAGGTGTTCATAACTCTGAAGTTCTACTGTATGTATCTCACAAGGCTGAACACAAAAAAAACCCATGAATGGCCTGATGTTTCAGTGTTAAACCAGTTTTACACTGGTATAACTCTGCAGTGGTGAAATATTTTATTTATTATTATTATTAGTAGTAGTAGTATTGCAGTAGTGCTTAGGCCCATTGTCTTAGGCACTTTACAGACATAAGAATTATATAGCCCTAGATCCACAAAAGTATTTAAATGCCTAACACAGGCAAATCAATGGGAGGTAGACACCTAATATCATTGAGGATGTGGGCTTTACACTCCAAATAATAAATCCAAAGTTTTAATTGGTGGGCTTGATAGCTTTTCTCATCACCAACCCCAATGTGCACACTCAGTGTGGGTCCCGCTTTACACCTAGAGGTGCTCAAGTCTACCAGTGGCTTAGCACAACTGGTTGTGCAGGAAAGATTTGACACTACTTTAGATATTTGTCAGTATGAAAACATTTGATGAAACTGGCCTCGGTGGCTATGGACAATTCATGCTCAAAAAGCAAATATTCAGTGAGACTCCGTGTGCCGCAAAAAGGAACTTTTGGGACTGCTAGAAGTCATTTAGGTAATAGCCTCTGGAAGTCAGAGCTTTCCCTTCCATAAATACAGTGGTGGTGGGGGCATGATGCCCTCTGTTTTTTTTAGCTTAGGGACCAAGCCTGCAAGGCCCTACTGAGATACCAGAAAGATAAGGGATTTGGGGCCTTCCAAAAACAATGGAGGAATAAACTACTAAGACTGGATCCTCCAGTCTGGTCAAGCTGCACTCATGTGGCATTGGAGGTGGGGACAAAAGTGGCTTTCACCTAATTTGGGGAACCCCAATTCTGGACCTGAGAAAATCCACAGGTAGCAGGTTAAGACAGACTCATGGCCCCTTTTTCATTGCCAGTCTGGTTTCCATTAATATATCTCACCACTGTATAATCACAGCTTTCCTGATTCTGTCCACAAAGCATCACCATCTGAACATTGTGACTACAGAGGAACTAATATAAAAACAATGCAAATCCCAGCACTAACAGGGTTGAACTACATCTATAAAATTAAAGCACAATGTAAACAAGTATCACCATAGCTAAAGGTAAAATTCAAACAGACTAGCAATGCTATAGCTAAACTATGTGTAAAATCAACTACAGATCAGCCTGAACATAACTAACCTCCATATAAACTTAGTCATGGGTAACTTCAAACGGTTCAGAGATTGAATAATAACCCAAACCTACTGAAGAACCCATCAAGTTCTACAGCCCTTTGTGTGACTAGGACAATGACCCTTCAACCCATCTGATGTTATATTTTGTAGAGGGAAGACTGGCCTGCTTGTGTCTTCCAAAATCTTTGGAGGACATACTGTTCTCACGTCTGGTGATGGTAGGTTACCTATCTAATACATTGGATGTCTGACAGGAGGTGTAGGCAGGGCGGGGCACCCACCGGTGCCAGCAGAAATTGGCGCCTATAGTAGGAGGGAGAGTCCATGCAATCCCCCCACATGTAAGGACCCCCACATTGTTTGGGGGAGCAGGAGGAAGAAGAGCCCTCTCTCCCACTTGGCACCCACACAATGGTCAGCAATAACCTACTAGTCCTAAGCAGTGCCAGGTTTACAATGGCACCATAGAGCGAGGCCTATGCTCAGAAGGGGGCCCCGGCCTGCTCTGCTTGCACTGTGCCCTGAGACCCCACCAGCCCATTGGCTCCCTGCCCACCACTTGCTCCTCTCAGCCTGCCTGCTGGCCAGCACCCACTTCTCTCTGCCTCCTGGCCAGGCCCCAGTGCACCTCCGGTTCCCGGCAGTCTCTGCTTCCCACCACCTGTGGGGCCCCACCTGTCTCCCTGGAGCTGAGCTGCCTGGGACTGGTGCAGAAGCCTGGTGAGTCTCAGCCAGTTGTGGGGGGTGGGGGACTTGGCTGGGCCCTTCCAGGCAAGTGGGCCCTGAGGGAGCCTGGCTGGGACAGGCCCTGGCCTGGCTGATGGCACCACTTCTGAGGGGCTGGAGTGATTCCCTGCCTGCACTGGTGGCTGAGCCTGGCAGACACAGTCGCCTCCCAGAGGGCCAGTGAGTGCAGTCCGGAGGCAGGGCATGAGGGAGTGGGTCTCTGGAAGGCGGTGCTGGGTTGTGAGGGGGCAGGAAAGATCTCTCTGTGCTGGGGCATGAGTGAGTGGGGGTTATGTGTGGGGTGCTGGGCAGATGTGTTGGGACTGTGGGCAGAGGGGCACCGGGCAGGGGTGGTGGTGTGCAGGTCACTATGCATTTGTGGCAGGGTCTGGGGCGGGGGGGAGGCGCACTGTGCATAGCAGGTCCAGGGGGGCTCTGTCCATAGGGAATCAGGGGGGAGCTTCGGTGTTGGGTGGATGGGGGAGGGAGGGATGTATGGTAAGGCCTGGGCCAACCCCTGAGGGGAAAGGGCATGATGGCAGCACAGGGCCAGGCGGGTAATTGTGTGTCTGGCAATTTCCAGTTTGTAAATAGTGCCTTCCCACTGGGCTGGGCGGAGTGGGGGCCCCTGGCTGACCCTGCACTCTGGAGATCACCCCCCTTTTCCCCTTGCTCCATTGCACCCATGGGGGCCCACAAAAGGTTAATCCGCCCTGGTCCTAAGTGTTTGAAAACGCTATGCTCATTTTTACAGTTTATACACACCCTGTTTAAAGCATTGATATTTAGTTGTGAGTAGCTACAGCTCTGTTTTCATTTTCAAGTCTGTACTTGCTAACCTGAGTAATCCAAGTGCTTGTGTCTGAATTGCCATAGCAATTAGTACTTATTACAGTGCTGCTATTATGAATTTGGGTGTGGAAATGTAGACATTGCCTCTAACAAGCTGGTGTTGGCTCCTTGTGATGCAGAGGGGGTGCTTCCTGTCGTGGTTTAGAAAACATACAATTAGTACTGTAAATAAAAAAAAAGGTCATGGTGAGTCATTCCTTCTATGCAATGTTTCAAAGTCACTGTTGCAAGCATATTAGTATTGTACTGGAATTAAATTGTATAATGGAACTGGATTTTAGCAAAGTGTGAACTGCATGTAAATAGAAACATATGGGATGAAATCCTGGCCTCATCAAAGTCCATGGCAAAACTCCAATTGATTTCAATGGTGCCAAGAATTCCACCACATCGATGTCTGTCTGTCAGAGTGGGCACTCGCCCCTTGTGGCCCAGTGTGAAACCACAGTTAAGTTGCTGCCTCAGGTTCCCTTAGTGTAGGGGTTCTCAAACTGGGGGTTGGGACACCACACAGGGTCACAAGGTTATTACACGGGGGGTTGCAAGCTGTCAGCCTCCACCCAAAACCCATCTTTGCCTTCAGCATTTATAATGGTGTTAAATATATAAAGAGGTGTTTTTAACGTATGTGTGTGTGTGTGCGGGGGGTAAGGGTCATACTCAGAGGCTTGCTATGTGAAAGGGGACACCAGTTCAAAAGTTTGAGAACCACTGCCTTAGTGGGCTTTCAATACATTCAATGAGGTTGTATAAAGTGAAAAATACCCCTCCCAGGATCTAGGTTATTTAACCAATCACCCAATAGGATATGTAAACAAATCTTCTTATGCTATTCTGCAGTGAATCCCCAGGCTTCTCCACTGCCTGGAGCTCTGCAGTCTCTCTCTCTGTCTGGACAGCTCTGCTAACTCAGAGTATCTCTTGCCCTACCTGCCTGGAAACCTTCACAGGTTCTGGGGTGGTTCCTCTCTCCAGGAGCCTCTGTTCTCCAAACAGCACCACGGGAGTGGCTTTCTACCCAACTCTTCAGTAAGCTTCCTCCCTGGGTTGCAGGTCCCCTGCCTGAGCTATCATCACCCATTATAAGGTCCAGGTGTTCATTAACTACCACAGAGCCACTTACCCATTTACTATCCACAGGTGGATTTGGGATTGCACATGCTCCTTAGCAGAGCCTGTCACAGGAAGGCTGGGTGTTTGAGCCCTCAGAGGGCTAACCTTTGTGACACTGTCCAAAAAAATGTATTTGAAACTGATTTCCTAGGCTGAAGAGAAGCCAATATTTTGCTCTGCTGGTGAACCTTACCCTTTTCTGTGAGGTGGATAGGAAGACTTTGGGCTGCAATAGTTTTGGGAACAGATACAGAATATTCCTCAACATGTATTCACCCACACCTTGTATATGTAGGGGATGGAAGCTACACATGAAAATCCCATTTGAACAAGTGGGAGTCTCCCCAAAAAGTCTGTGCACACATAAGTGTGTGTTTGCAAAGTTGCCTGTTAAGTAGAAGATACCATCTTTCAAATATCAACTGCTCAAATTCTTCAGTGACACATTTTGAATGTGACAGCAAACAATAGATTAATGAGTAGGAAATGTTTTGCTTAATGGACATGAAGAAATAAAGGTGGCATTCTGTTTTTTTCTTTTTGTTAGGCTCCTCCCACTTCCTCTCTTGCCAAACAAAATGTGTAATTTACAGTGAGCTTAGGTAGTATGATTTGTTGCCTGTTACTCAGTACTCATGTTTTGGTACACAGTCCCAAAACACCCTTGGGCACAATCATCCATACAATAAGATAAAGAGGCTTAAACCAATGTAATGTATTCAGAGTTGAAACCTGTATTGTCCCTTGATGTTGAAAAGTGAAATTACACCCAACTAGACCCAAATTTTGGGAACCAAGGCACAACTCCATCTATATGCTGTACGCTGGTGAAGTCTGTGGGGAAAGAAACCCGATTTCAACATTTGTGGTCACTTTGAAATCTCAAGGTGCAGCATTGCAGAAAAATTAATAAAACAATTGTTTCAGATTAGGCTCAAGGATTGGCACAAGGGTTAGGTCTTATTTTTATTTTATCCAAATTGGTTTATCTATCAATAACTATTGTTGTATGCTCATATGTCAAAATAAATTTTACTTTGTCTAGCTCAGCAGGGCTCAACTGTTAACAGCCCCAAAGTCTCTTTTTCATTGAGAGACACCTAAGGATTCAACTTTGAAACACAAAAATACAGGTAAAAACAGATTTATTGTAAAGCAAAAATTATATGAAGATGGCTTGTGAAGTCAATAGGGCTAGTCATATGAATAAGGATTTCTCACATGAGTGAGGGTTTTGCAAATGTGAAAACCAGTAGAGTAGATAATAAACATAATTACTGTGCACTAAAACAACTTTCCTAAATTTAAAACATCATGGCAGCATTTTGCACTTACACTACTCTGTGAACAGAGTAGACGAACATAGAGTTAACTCTATTTGTATCTGTTTTCTGCTTTGTTTCAAATTGCCGTTTTTGCTTTTGGCAATTGTCACCTCAATATCAAGATATCACATGAGGCCTTTGCTCAAAGCCCTAAAGAAGTGAGATGTATGAAGGGCTATATAGACACAGATGGCCGAAAAGTCCTGGGTTGACTGTTGGTAGTCTCCAGTTATTCCTACCAACCTTTCACTTCTGTCATACAGCAGCAGATTCTGAGAAGGGAAAAATGCACATATTAGACAAGAGGTCACTAGAACTACTGATGTATGTCTCAATAACAATGCTTATTGCTAAAATAGAAAAATATACTAGTGTCAAGTTCCCAATCCCATCAGATCAGAGTTTGCAATATTACATGGGAGGGTCATTCGTGTCTATATTTTTTCACTAAAAGATTTGCTGCATTATAGTGACTGAGATGATTATAACTGAGATGATTATAATTTCTGTTTCACTAGTCGAGGGTTATTTTGCTGGGGGTGGGTGGGGGGTATTTCTAAAATGATGCATTATTCTTTTTGTTTGTGGTAGCACACCTGATTTGCTAGATGTTTTCCTGACATTTGAGATGGAGAGTACCTCAGGGCAGGAATTGTCCCGTCACATACTGAACTCTGTCAGCCAGAGGTCAGGGAAGGGCAAAGCAAGACAGAATTTTCTGTACAAATTAATACAATCCACCCCTAGCAGCATTACCTAAGTGGATTTTAAAAAAGGACTCTCTTTTTCTAAGGCAATCATTGTTGCTAGGGAATCTTTAACCCGAAGCAAACAAAAGTAATTTCAAATCCCATTCACTCCCATCTTTCCGTCTGCCAATGATTTTGTAATGCTAACATCTTAAGCCTTTGCTACAGTACAGGGCAATTGCACCTGTATTTCCCCTCAGTGGTCCAGCAAGGGCACCAGTTCTTGGCTTCCAGCTCCCCAGCAGTTGCTTTTCTGGATGGAGACCCATGTCTCTCTCCCTTCTGACTGGGGTATTCCCAGGCTGCACAGTTCCCTGCCTTCACTGTGTATTTTCCCAGCACAGATGGGTTACCCAAGGACATTTCCTTGCTTTCTCTTCAGAGATTGCTAACAGAATGACTGTCAACAGTTATAAGTTACCATGCAGCACCTCCTATGCAAGCCTACTTTATTCTTAAGGTAAAAATCATTACAGACAAAAATATATTAAAAAACAGTAACAGGACCTGCATGCTAGAAATAATCCCAACCTAAACATGGATTCTGGTAGGCCCAGTTCCATCCAATACTACCTGAAGGATTGGGGCTCTCCGTGGACCATGGTTCCTGTCCATTTGTTGGATCAGGAAGAAGGCAGGAGAGAGTTTAAAACCAGGCTATTTATCCAAAAACTGTTTCTTTGTCTGTCAGTCCCTGAAGAATTCAGTCTGAACTAGTATATGCAAACCTTTCCAAGAGCGTGAGTTCTCTGGAGATGTTACAACCTGAGTGAATATATCTAATCACTTCCAGCCATTGTCCTGTTTACCCTTCCCATGGAAATACATACAGATCCACAATTACATTTTTGACCCCAAAGTATTCACCTAGTTCAATAAAGTTTAATTTAATTCAATAAAGTTCATTAAAGATATTGCAGGAAATTGTCAGACTGTCACAAAGCCCTGATCCAGCAAGATGTTCAAGTGTGTGCCTAACTTTAACCACATGTACTTCCCGTAAGTCAATGTGCGAGCACGTTTTCTGCAAATAGTTTTCCCATTAATGTTATGATATTAGTCTACTCTGCTATAGAAAGATCTTAGCACTAAGATCAGTAAGAAGAGGAAAGCTGTTATAAAATGTCACTAGAATAAACTGCACATATTTTCTTATCTCCCTTAGGCTAAGGCAGAGAAAAAAAAATATATCAATCTATGTGTTGGTGTCATGTTTACAGAGAGTCACGAGCTAGCTAAGCCATCTGGCTCAAGGCTTCCTTATTTTTGGCTGGCCTTATGGAAAGACATCTTCAGCTTCCTCTCCTCCCTCCCAATGTCATGATGTGGTGGCAAGTCTTCCATAACAGAATGAAAAAAAGGAAATCAAACTTATACTAATTTTATTGAACTTTAAACCCAGGCCTGGATGTGAGGGGGGGAGGGAGGTTGAGGGTGTAGGAAGAGAAAAAATCCTGGTTTAAAGTGGTCATTCTCTCTTGAAAGTGTGTATGTAAGATTAAATAGACTGAAACTGAGGGCTCAATCATGGCTTTGCTAAAAACCCTGAGCAAGGGGCAGCATGACGTTCTTGGAGAAGATTGGAAGGCAAATTGTAACTCTGAGGGATCCAGAAAAGAAGTGAAACTGCCATTGGCATTTGAGAGTTAAAAGGTTTATGAAGAGAGCAGAGAGAAAAAAATAGAAAGAATATGAGGCAACAAAGATGATGAGATTTATGAGGATGAACTAAGGAAGCTAACCACTAGCAAGGGGGGGAAAGGGAGCAAAAGAAACAAAGGTATCTCAATCTGTATTTATTCATCAGTGTAAATTTCCCGTCTAAAAAGGAAACCATATAAATGAAGGAAGGGAACTATTCTGTCTCCGACCACTGCAGGACAAGGAGAACTATGTTCAGGAAATGGAATTTTTGACTAAATAGAATAAAAAAGTTATTAATTGATACAGTGGGTGAAAAAATGTGTCTTGGAATAGCACTAATTCATTCATTATTAATTGACCAAGGGCAGTGGTAATGAAATGTACGTTCCTATTTAGTTTGTTCTTAGGTTCAGCTAAGTTATTTTATGGACTCAATGGGCCTGATTCTCCACTGTCTTGTACCCTGAGCAGTCATTTTCAGCAGCACAAACTAAGCACAAAACACTACTGGACCGGAATGGTAGCACTCACTTTACACTGGGCAAGGGGCAGAGCAATGCCAACAGACAACCAGGCCCACGGTTTTCCAAATAGGTGTTCCCCATTTTCTGCACTGTACTGCCACCCAGTGGGGTGTCTTCATAACAAGAAAAGAAAATGCTGTATACAGCAGAGATTTAAATACAAGTGTTCTAAAAGTCAAAAGGGCTGGTGGAGATTTGAGTGTCAGATTCAGACACTGATTGTTTTCTATACAATCTGAATGATAGACAACTAAAATATTTAGCTTACTGTAGAAATTGTGACTGATGATTTCTATTATTTTCAATACTTTTGCTTATAGTCACATACTTTAATAGGAAAGAAGAAAAAGAAATGTGAACTAGTACTAGATAAATAAAACATAGCCAGCATCCAATTATGGGTGCAAAGAAAAATAACTGCTGTGGAAATTACAGATAAATTATTGTGGAACAAAATATGCCCTGGAGTATCTGTACTAGCTTAGTAGAGCTGTGCTCACACCAGGGCTGAATTTGGCTGTAACTAAATGGAGAGTATCCTCAGTCACATGGGACACTGAACATATGAGAGATGGAGATGTGGTGTGTGTGTGTTTGGGAGATAAGTTATTATGAGATGGGGCTTATTACTTGGTGGATTTTAGGGAGAGATATGCAGATAGCTGTCACTAGAGTTTTGGGGTAATAGGAATAAGTGGAAGAGAGTTAATTTTGAAGAGGGTGCAGCTGTCAGGAAGTTGATTAAAGCTCCCTGATTCTCTGCCGGGCTCCCCCAGAGCTCTATTCCCTAGCAAAGAGCTGCCTAGGGATCATGTGCCAGCTGGGACTGTGCACTCAGATGACATGGGGTTTGGTTTATATGGTGAAAAACTGAATAGGTTTACGGGTTTAAAAGATGAGTGACAGTCACATTATTATGAAATGGTGATGCAGGCGTGTCTAATGATTGGGGAACAGCATAGATATCTAGGAACATAGGGATTGCCAGACTAGGTCAGATCAGTTGTCTCTCTAGACCAGTATACTGTCTCTGACAGCAGCCAGTACCAGAACCTTTACAGGAAAACATGAGAAACCATACAGTGAGACGTTTATAGAATAATTTGTGTATTGGTAAAGTTCCTTTCTAAACCTTAGCAACTAGCGGTTAGCCTATGCCCTGTACCAGCAGGAGGGTTTACATACATTCAAATTTTTTTCTCCTGTTTATTATAGCTGTGGATGGTCTTGTTTCTCGTGTAAATATCTAAATTTTTTTTCTGAATCCTATTAAACTCTTGTTCTCAGCAATATTCGTGACAATGAGTTCCACCATTTAATTACGTATTGTGTAAAAAAATGATTTCCTATGATGTGTTTTAAAATTGTTGCCTTTCACTTCTTCTTCTCGTATAATGGGAAAAGGCAAACAGAATGTCTAATTTATATTCTCTTAATATTTTGTATACCTCTTTCATCCTCCCTCTTATTCATCCCCTCTCTAAACTAAACCATCCCAGCCTGTAATCATCTTCATTGCTCATGTCTGAATCCCTTCTATTTCTGCCCTAGTAGTTTTTGATGGAGAAAAAGAATGGGCCAATGGTTGTGCTGCTAGCCTGGCACTTGGGATACTCAATCCTCTGCCACAAATTTCCTGTGTGACCAAGTCACTTAGGGAAACTGAGGCACAGAGAGACTATCTATAACAAGGGTAAACATATTAAAGACTGGGAGGTGCTTAGATATTACAGGAATGAGTGCCATATGTCTTAGGTTGACCAGAACTTGATACAGTATTCCAGGTGAGGGTGTATGGCATATTTTCAGCATTATTTTCTGTCCCATTCTTTCTGCATCTTACCATCTGGGTCCCAATCCTGCAATGAGTTGTGAGTGGACAGAGTCTGCTTATGCATTTGCCTGTGAATAACTCATTGCAGGAATGAAGTCTTGTGGTTCATGGATTTTATTTATTTATTTATTACTACCACTGCACACTGAGTAGAAGTTTTCACTGAGCTGTTCACAATGATGCCAAGATATTTTTTCAGAGCAGTTACAGTTGTTTATTACCTACCATGCCACATCCCATGAAAGGGAAAAAGCCACCACATTATCCTGCTTGAAATCCCTCCCCTTAAAACCTACCTTTGATGTGATACTACAAATCATTACTGTCTGGCATTATTTAGACAGGCAGGGAGCTGAGACTTACAATTTTCTGCTACTATTTCCTGTTTATTTTGTTACCTCATCCTCCTGCCTTTCCAAACCCAGTTTTGTCCACCTGTCATGTCCTGTCTGACCTGTGGTATGCAATCCTAGCTTCATCAAAATCAATAACAAAGTTCTCATAGACTTCAGTGGGGCTAGGATTCCATCCTTAGCCTGCAAATATTCTGGGACAAGGACTGTTGTCTTTATTATCTTTCTGTACATCACTTAGTACCTTGTGGCCCTGATCCCTGAATGGAATATGTAGGTACTATTTAATGTTAATATTAATAATAATTATGTGAGTAATCAATGAATACAAAACAAATTTGCATACAAATCAATAAGAAAGTTTTTAGGAGTGATTCCACTTTTACAAGTAAACATCAGTTTACCATTTGTAGTATTACACTCGACAAAAAAGTCCCTTTATGATAGCTTAATCCAGAGTTTATGTGTTTACACTGATGCATGCTTACAAATTTAGGCCTCTGACCTGCAAAGCGATGTGTATGTGATTACTCTGTGTGCTGTTCCATTGAGTTTAGTGGTGCTTTGCATAGGAGCAAGGGTCAAACTGTGGCCTCAGTTAATACTTCCTGACTATAGGTAAAATTTTCAAAAGCCTAAATCATATTAGGATCTGTAGGAGTCTAAGTCTCAGGAGTCTAAAGTCCCACTGACTTTCAATGAGACTTAGGCCATGTCTACACTAGCACAGTAAGTTGACCTATGCTACGCAACTCCAGCTATGCAAATAATGTAGCTGGAGTCAACGTACCTTAGGTCGCGTTACCGTGCGGTGTATTCTCCCATCGACTTACCTTACTCTTCTCGTCGGGGATAGAGTACGGGGGTCGACTGGAGAACAATCTGGTGTCGATTTGGTGGGTCTTCACTAGACCCTCTAAATCAACTGCTGGTGGATTGAGCTCAGAGCGTCGATCCCAGCTGCAGTGTAGACCTGCCCTTAGGGTTCCGAGTGCCTAAATTACTTTTTTTTAAAATCCTTAATCTGCAGGTTATAGCAGAGAAATAAACATAGCTAAACAACTCTCCCATAAAAAGAAAGAAACCTAAGACATACAAGTCAGAGTTGTATCATATAATCTCCAGTGGCTAGAATTTAAGTTTTAAAATTTGGAATTTATCATACCAAATTTTCTTTAATATATTATATTTATTGAAAGTTTTTAATGAGAAATACATATGTACAAGTACAAGAAACACAAACATAAAAGACAATAAGGCACCAAGCCAATAGAGCACTCAAGCATATGCTTAAGCTTTTCAGCAGATTGGTAGTTTCATCAAAGCACCAAGGTAGTTTTTTCAGCCTAGAAAATATTTTTACCTTTCCTCTTAGGGTGGAATAAAAAGTGTGATCCTAGACAAGGATTTGTTAAGAGAAACTGATTGTATGATCTATCCCCACTAGATGTAGCTGTTGATGCTTGAGAGAGTCTTTTTCTTACCAGAAAACATTTTTCTCCCCAGCAAGGTTTCAGGGATTCTGTGAGGGGCTCCATAATGTTCCTAAGTAAACCACTCAACCTGCATTTACCAGTCTCCCCTCCCAGTAAAAAAACAAATCAGGCTGTCAAAAAGTAAAGTGCAAAACTTAAGCCTGACTTGAGTTCTCATGAATTAATTATGAAGTCCAATGCAATGGTGTTCCAAAATAAATTAGGATATAAGTTTCCAGCTATCAGCCTGACATTGTAACTACACTAGTGTAGTGCAGGTTTCTGTTGCAGCATCAATGCATTTTACATGGCTAGGATATAGCAGTAATCCGATCAGCTGCAATTGCCACAATACCAGACGGATCCCTAAAAATAGAAGCCCTATGGTAATCCGTCTAGATAACTGAATTCAATGACTATCTGGCAACAAATCAGGAAATGTTTGCAGAACTGGATTTAAGTATGTCATGAAATTTTGTTTGCATTACAGAGATCCACAAATGATCCAAGGTTCAGTGCCACTGTTTTAATGGGAAATACACTTCCAAAAAAGGCTGATTTTGCCATATTACCTTTTAAGTTTTTTTCCCAATTAAGTCAACTATAGCAAAAATTAAAAACCTAATTAATAGTGGTCCTCTGTTTTAATATATTTTGTTAAAATTGCTTAACTCTTAGAACACATTTAAAAGTGTGAAATTTCTTAGCAACAAACATGTTGTGATGTACCAGTCTCTTTTTGTATCATTTAGCTATCGACTTCATGATTCCTATGATGAAGTATATTTGTATGTACATACATCTAGACTCATACTGCAGTGATGGATGGCAATATAAAACTCTGAAATTCACATGAAGAGAGAGACAGAGAATGAATGAGATGGTGGATGAATAGTGCACTTTTTTTTCATATGTTAAGGATGACCTGAGAATGGCAGAGTGAACCAAAGCCATGGGTTGATTCTAACAGACAGACATAAGAACTGTTATAAAGTAAAAGCTAACATACATTGCATTAACGCTGGATCATTGACAAGTATATAGTTGCTGGCATATCTCCAAATGTTTACTGTTGCATATATCTGAAGATTGGCAGATTTAGTTCAGTGGAAATCTTTTTTCCAGTTTTATTAGCAAGAAGGTGTGGTGCATGGGAGTGCTCCTAAAAGTGAATGAAATTCATTTACTGTCCCCAGTCACCTGACCTGAGTCAGGATTACAATGATTAATACCCCATCACATGATAGGGACCAATATCTATTCACTCTGGTTACTGTTACACAAACCCTGGGGCAGGAGCGCTGCCAGCTTTTCTGCCGCCTATGGCGGCAGAAGGTCCCGCGCCGAAATGCCGCCCCCCCACAGAGGTGGCGGAAGGTCCCGCCGCTGAAATACCGCCTCGGTCGCCGCCCCCCAAATTGTAGCGCCCTATTGTAGGTCGCCTAATGGGTTGCGCCCAGCCCTGCCCTGGGGCCATATTCTGTTCTCAGTTACACTTTTGCAACGACTTCAGTGGAATTGCAGGGCTGTAAATTAGAACAGACCTTGGTCCCCGGAGTTTTGCTATGACAAACTCCAGATCTCAAAGTAAAATTCATCTCCAGACCACCTATATTAAACATGAGTTACACAAGTCCATCCGCCATCTCCCACTCCCTCTGTGATGCAGCAACACTCTCCAGCTGCCTAGCCGGGGAGTCGTACCATTGCATCTTCATCACCCTCTTCAAATTCTGCTGTTTTATTTACCATCCCCCACAGTCAGGACCTTCTAACTATCCTGCATGGATATCTGCCTCTTCTGCTGAGTCCCCAGCTCCATGCAATACCCTGTGTGACTGCTGACATTATCCAGTTCCTGCTTTCACTAAGCTACCCCCGAGCATCTCAGTACCTACCCATCCCTCACCACTAGCTCAGTTACTCTCTGCATCTTCATTCATCACAGGTCTGTCTGCTGAGATAACTGACTCACCTCATAGCTCATTTGATTGATTGTGTGTCAGTTCATTGCTATTGATTCCCATTTATTGCTCCATTGCTGAATTGTAAATCACGTCCATCTGCCACTCAGCCAGGGCTCTCACCACACCCCTCTTCTGCATCGTAGCATCAACCCTCCTCCTCCTCCATTCCCCCTCACTGGTTCCATCTCCCCTTCCTGTTACACACATCCCCTACAGTTCCCACCAATGCTACGTGCTTCTCTTCCTATCTCCATCCCTGTCACCTCTCTTCCCACCAGCACAAATCCAAGATTCACACCCCCTCCTTTGGTGACATCTGTGCCAATCCTGGCATTCTCTCTGACTGCACAGTCTTCACCTCCCACGCCATTTTCCATTCCCATCTCCACCTCTTTGTTGCTCCCTGTGGGGGGGGGATGTATCATCCTTACGCCAACCTAATGGAAAGTTCCATGAGGAAAAAAGGGTCACGATGGGACACTTGCCAGGCAATGGCTCATGGCCTTGTAAGACAAAGGCGCCCCCTGGTGGTCTAGGGATTATACAAGATGAGGTAAACAAGGTAATAAATCATGGCCTTATGTAAGGAATGGTTGAACCAATCGGTGTGGGGCTATACATGTGATAAACACATGATTCTCCTTCTTGTCCAATCGGTAGATGTGTGATTATAGCCTAATTGTGTTATGTAATGTTAAGAAAAACTATAAAAGAAAGCTTGTAATAAACAAGATTGGATTCAGCTTGCAACCACATTGGTCGTGTGCTTTATCTGCTCCGCATGGGACCTCACAGCTCCCATTCCTAACCTCAGATCCATCCTCCTCCTTCCCCTTCTTCCTTTTCTCCTGCTTTCTCTTGAGAAATGAGGTGGGCGTTCCAAAGATCACAGCCACCAACAACCTCTTCATATCTTGTTCCCTCCAGGTCCTGCCTTCCAGAGACCTGGTTTCCTGCATCTGACATTGCCTCATAGGACCCCTCTCTTATGCAGGCCTATCCATCTCTCACACTCTCTGCCCTGGCTCATTCTGTGATGAGGGTGTTGGGGTTCTCTTCCCCTACTCCTGGCTTCTAATAGATACTTCCTTCTTCTTTCTTCTCTTTTGAGCAGCACTGCAGCATCTGACCTTTCTCTCTTCTCCCTCTCCATACTGCTGTCATCTACCACCCACTCAGGTTCTCCCGCAGCCTTCCTCTCTAATCTTGACTCCTGGCTCTCTCTTCCCTTCATCATAATCTCCCACACATATCTTTGATGACTTCAGCTTCCAATTCCTTAGCCACAAGCCTCCTGTCTCACCACCTCATTCGACCTGCAGCTCTGGTGAAGTTCACCTACTCACCCAAAAGGCTGTTCACTTGATGTGGTTTTTACCAATCTTTCTGACCTCTCCTTTGCTGAGTTCTCCTGCTCTGACCATCCCTTGCTCTCTCTCAGCATCACCCATCTTCCCTCTCCCTCTTGCCCTGTAACCCAGCTCTTCTATGATTTCCAGTCCATCAATACTGATGGCTTCTTTTCTGATCTCAGCCCCTTCCTCTCTTCCTTTCCTTCCACTGATACAGTTGTTGATTTTCTCCATGTTTCATTCTCCTCCACCTTAGATTCTTTGGCCCTTCTGACTCATTGCAACATTGCCCATGCCAACCCCGAGGACACCCCTAACATCTGCTTCTTTGTTCCTGCTCTCAAGCTGTACAATCTCTCTGACAGAAACCTCTCAGGCTGACTTCCTCTGCTACAAATTCATTCTCTTCTCCTTCAGTTCTGCCAACTTCCTAGCTAAACAACTCTACTTTGCCATGTAACGGTGGCGAGACTCACTCCTGCAGTGCCTTCTGCTGGTATCCTGGGAATTAGCTCTTTTTCCAGCCTTGGGTCTCGCTACTACTGGGCCCCCGTGTCTCTCCCAGACCCCAGTGCCCCATTATCTGGGGTGCTGCCCCTTGGCAGTAGCCCATCATTCTCAGGGTCTCCCCTCCCCAGGGAATCCCAACCCCCTAATCCCACCTTACCTCAGCTGGTGGCTACTGCCAGTCAACAATGAGCCCCTGCTTCCTGGGGCAGACTGCAGTATAAGAGCCGGTCATCACAGGCAAGGGGGTAGGATCTGCTATCTTCCTCTACCACCCAGTACATCAGGGGTGGGCCTCAGACCAGCCTCTGCAGCCTAGGGAGTCACCAGCCTAGAGCTCCCCTGCTCCTCTAGCCTTTCCCCCCAGCCCTACTTCCCATAGACAGCCAGGCCCTGCTCCCTCCAAGACTGAAGAGAGAAACTGTCTCACTTCAAGCTAGCAGTCCTTTTATAAGGACCTGCTGTGCTCTGTTTGGGGCGTGGCCCCAGCTGTGCCTGCTTTCCTAATCAGCCTGGGTTTTTCCTTATAGCCCCAGCCCTCTCCCAGGGCCAGAGTGGGTAACCACCGTGCTACACTCTACTTAACTGAGTCTATGCCTCAATTCCAGTTATCATTTTGTGAGCTCTGACTTATTCCTCAAACCTCTCACCTCCACTTCTCTCTGCACAGGATCTTGCCAATTTATTCAAAGAGAAAAGTGATCAAAGATGATATAACCTTCCTTCTCCCCTCAGCTTACCTACCCTTCCCCAACTCCCTGCCTTCCTTAACATACAGAAGTTTCTCATCTGCTCTCCTTTAGTCCCTGTTACCTCCATACCTTTTATTATGCCCATTTTCATCCCCTTCTTTACCCTCCTCCTTAACCTCTCACTCTTTTCCTGCTCTTTCCCCTCCTAATACAAACTTGCTTTATTCTCTTCCATTTTAACAAAATCCCTCCCTTATTGCACTTGTCTCTCCAACTACTGACACAGCTCCCTTCTCCCTTCAGTCTCTTGAACATGCTCCTTACAGTTGTTGTCTGGAGTTCTACTCCAATTCCAACCCCCATCTTCTCCAATCTGGCTCCCATCTGGTTAGAAGATTAAATACTAAGATGGGTGAACCAGAGTATCTGGCATTAAATGAGGGTATTGAAATCATAGGCATCACAGAAACTTGGTGGAATGAGGACCAGGGTGGAGTAATACCAGGGTACAAAATATATAGGAATGACAGAGTAGGTCACACAGATGGAGGAGTGGTACTAAATGTGAAAGAAAGCATAGATTCAAATAAAGTCAAAATCTTAAATGAATCAAACTGTACCATAGAATCTGTCTGGATAGAAATTCCACAGTTGAACAATGAAAGTATAGCAGTAGGAATATACTATAGACAACCTGACCAGGGTGGTGACTTTGATTATGGAATGCTCAGAATGATTAAAGAGACTACAAAAGCAGAAAATGCAATAATAATGGGAGATTTCAATTATCCTCATAGTGACTGAGGGATGCAGAGATAAAATTTCTAGACACATTAAATGACAGCTTCTTGGAGCAGCTTGTCCTGGAACCCACAAGGGGAGAGGTAATTCCTGACTTAGTAGAACACAGGATCTGGTGCAAGAGGTGAATATAGCTGAACTGGTTGGTAATAGTGATCATAATGACATTAAATTTAACATCCTTGTAGGGGGTAAAATGGCAAAGAAACCCACCACAATAACATTTAACTTAAAAAGGTGGAACTACACAAAAATGAAGCAGCTAGTTAAATGGAAATGAAAAGGAACACTCCTAAGGGTGAAATGCCTGCAAGCTGTTTACAGATTATTTAAAAACATCATAAAAGAGGCTCAAAGTAAATGTATACACCAAACAAACAAACAAAAATATAGGAAGAGGACCAAAAAATGACACCATAGCTAAACAGCAGAGTAAAAAGTTGTTAGGGGCAAAAACACATCCTTTAAAAATCAAAATCAAATCCTAGTTAGGAAAATAGAAAATAAAATAAACTCAGCAAGTCAAGTGTAAAAGTAAAATAAGGCAGGCCAAGAAAGAATTTGTAAAGCAACTAGTGAAGGACACAAGAACTAAGAGCAATTTTTTTTAAGTCCATCAGAAACAGGAAGTCTGCAAAACAGTCGGTGGGGCCACTAGACAATCAAGGTGCTAAATGAGCACTCAAGGAAGACAAGGCCATTGCAGAGAAGCTAAATGAATTCTTTGCATCAGTCATCTCTGCAGAGGATGTGAAGAAAGTTCCCATACCGGAGCCATTTTTTTTTTAGGCGACAAATCTGAGGAACTGTCCCAAGTTGAGGAGATTTTGGATCAAATTAATAAATTAAACAGTAATAAACCACCAGGACCAGCTGGTATCCACCGAAGAGTTCTGAAGGAACTCAAATATGAAATTGCAGAACTACTAAGTATGGTATGTATCACTTAAATCAGCCTCTGAACCAGAAGACTGAGGGTACCTAAAGAATGCTTTTTGGCCTCATCTTGCCTACTTTTAAAAAAAGGCTCAAGCGGTGATCCTGGCAATTACAGGTTAGTAAGCCTAACTTCAGTACAAGACAAACTGTTTGAAACTATAACGAAGAACAAAATTATCAGACACCGATGAATACAATATGTTGGGGAAGAATCAATATAACTGTTGTAAAGATGAGGGTGTCAACAAACGTGGAAAAGGGTGATCCAGTCAATAGAATGTATTTAGACTTTCAGAAAGCCTTTGACATGGTTCCTCACCAAAGGCTCTTAAGCAAAGTAAGCAGTCATGGGATAAGAAGGAAGGTCCTCTCATGGATCAGTAACTGGTTAAGGGATAGGATACAAAGGGTAGGAATAAATGGTCAGTTTTCACAGTGGAGAGAGGTAGATAGTGGAGTCCCCCAAGGATCTCTACTGGAGCTGTGTTCATCATATTAATAAATGATCTAAAAGGAATGAAAGGTGAGGTGGGAAAGTTTTCAGGCAATACTAAATTACTCAAGATAGTTAAGTCCAAAGCTGACTGCAAAGACTTACAAAGGAATCTCAGTAAATTGGGAGACAAAATGGCAGGTATCAGAGGGGTAGCCGTGTTAGTCTGAATCTGTAAAAAGCAACAGAGGGTCCTGTGGCACCTTTGAGACTAACAGAAAATGGCAGGTGAAATTCAATATTGATAAGTGCAAAATAATGCACCTTGGTAAACATGGTATAGATACAAATTGATAGGGTCTAAATTAGCTGTTACCACTCAAGGAAGAGATGTTGGAGTCATCATAGATAGTTCCCTGAAAACATTTGCTCAATATGCAGTGGCAGACAAAAAAGCTAACAGAATGTTAGGAACCCTTAGGAAAGGGATAGGTAATAAAATAGAAACTATCATAATGCCACTATATAAATCCCTGGTATGCCCACATCTTGAGAGTGTGCAGTTCTGCTCACCTCATCTCAAAACAGATATATTATAATTGGAAGAGGTGCAGAGAAGGGCAACAAAAATGATGAAGTGTATGAAGTACCTACCATATGAGGAGTGATTAAAAAGACTGGGACTTTTCAGCTTAGAAAAGAGATGACTAAGGGTGGATCTGATAGAGGTCTATAAAAGCATGAATGGTGTGGAGAAACTGAATAGGGAAATATTATTCACCCCTTTACATAGCACAAGAACTAGAGGTCATCTGAGGAACTTCATAGACAGCAAGTTTAAAACAAAGAAAAGGAAGTGCTTCACAGAATGCACAATCAAACAGTGGAGCTCATTGCCATGGGATGTTGTAAAGGCCAAAAGTATAACTGGGTTAAAAAAAGAATTAGGTAAGTTCATGGAGGATAGGTCCATCAATGGCTATTAGCCAGGATGAACAGGGATGCAACTCCATGGTTCAGGTGTCCCTAAACCTCCAACTGCCAGAAGCTGGGACTGGATGACAGGGGATGGATCATTCAAAATTGCCCTGTTCTGTTTATTACCCCCGAAGCACCTTGCACTGGCCATAGTCAGATATCCACTGATCTGACCCAGTGAGGCCATTCTTATGTTCATCTCCTGCACCTCCACTGAAATCACTTTTGCCAATGCTCCAGTGGCTTCTTCCTGGCCAAATCCCAGAACCATTCTAATCCTCTTTGACCTGTCAGCCACCTTTGATGCAGTCAACCATGTTCTTCTTCTTGAAACCTTGTTTTCACTTGGCTTCCATGTCTCACTCCTCACTTGGGTCTCCTCCTACCTTTCTAATGGCTCCTTCAGCATGTTGTTCCGAGGGTCCTACTGATTCCCCCCATCTAACTTTCTGTGAGTTCCACAGGGCTTCTTGCTTGGTCCCTTTCTCTTCTCTCTTTGTCACTGTGCAATCTCATTCACAAATATAACTTAAATGTCATCTCTGTAGTGATAGCTAATAATTTCCCTACTTAATCTGTACCTGTCTCCTTCTGTCCAAACTAAAATCTCAGTCTGTCTCTCTGATATCTTTTTGTGAACGTCCAGCCTTCAGCTTAAGCTTAAATCTTAACTTTTCCCTCCAAACTCTCCCTTGTCTCACCTTTCTCAATCACCGTGGACACCATCACTGTCCTCCCTGTCACTGAGGCATCATTTTAGACTCAGTCTTGCCCGTTCTTTCTGCACAACATCTCTAAAATGCAGCCTGTCCTGTCCATCCACACAGCTAAAACTCTTGCCCATTCTCATCTCATCTCGCTGCAACATCCTTTGCACTGACTTTGACAAATGCCGTCTTGTCCCACTCACATCCATTCAGAATGCTACTGGCAAAGGTAATATTCCTAACTCATTGCTTTGACCATGTCATCCCTTCTTCGTATGCTTTTGCTGGATCCCCTTTCTCCATTGCATCAGGCATAAGCTACTTGTCTTCACTTTCAAGACTCTTCATGTCCTATCCCTGTCTTACCTGTCATCTCTCATTCACCATCAAGATGTTGATTCCAAGTGGCTAATCATGGGAGCCTTCTTTCCCCACTTGTTACATTTTCACCCAAGCACTTCCATGCTTTCTTCCACACTGCCCTCCCTGCTTGGGAGGAGTTCCCTCTACATATTCACAAAGATACCTCACTGTCTTCTTTCAAATCCCTCCTTACAATTCTCCTTTGCTGTGATGCCTACAAAAAAACCTGACAACGGTTAGGCAGCTGGTGTGCTGAGAGTCCCCAGCCTATCATGCAGACTAATATTGTCTCATTGTTTCCTTGCACTCTCCCTCCAGTCTGTCTGTATCCATCTATTGTCTCGTAGATTTTACTGGAATACTTAGATTGCAGGCTCTTTGGGGCAATGACCATCATTTTGTTCTATGTCTGTGCAGCACCTAGCACCACTGGGTGCTGGTCCATGACTGGGGCTCCTATACACTATCACAATACAAATAATAATCCACAGTGTCTGTCTACAATCATCAACTGACAGAGATTCCCAAAAAAACTTGGTTTAGGTTTGCAACAAAATATGAGCAGTGAGTTTTGTTTGATTTCAGGTTTTGTTATGAAAAATATGCACAGCTAACACTTGCATGGTACCCATGACAGACAGACAGATAGGAATGATACTGCATACATAAGCTAGCATGCATTTGAATTTTTATTCTTTAAATCATTTTAACTTGCTTTACTTTTCTTTTTTCCTCTTGCTGATTTCTGCCTTGGATTGGCATATTCCTTCTTCTAAGGCACATTCAGGATGAGTGAGCCACACAGAAGAAGTAACCAGAGCTGACTAAACAAGATGTAATGTATCAGAAACAGGGATTTGGCTCTATTTTTCTAAAAAAAATACAGTGAGGGGTGCATTTTCAAAGAGAGACCTCCATTTCTGGGCAAGCAATCCCCAGTGGGTTTGGAGCGATATGAATCCTTGAGTCCAATGGGTTTTTATACAGGCAAATTCTAACACCCCACAGGTGTTAAATTAAACACATACAATTGGAATATTTAGCAGATATTTGCACTTGAAAAGTGTGGGTACAGTTATTTGCATGAACAATTTTGCATCTGCACACATAGAGGCCTGGTTGAAAAGTGCCCTTGAAACATGCTATATTGTCAACTTTTGAACCATTCTGGAAGCTGGGATCCCTGAGATGTATGAATGCCACAGCCATACCTTTCTCCCAGTCACGGTCCCTGTTCAGGTGGGGCAGAGTGGGTAACATTTTCTCTACTATTTCCTGTGCTGTATCAGATTTGTGGACGAACTGAGGCCTACGTCACATTTTTGACACCTTTTATTGACACAAAATTCATTTTCAAATATTTAAATAGAACAGTTGATGAGCTTACATTAAGGAATAGTCATTTGTGGTGAAATCTGGTCCTATGCAGCGGTCAAGTACTAGGCTTCCTGCACTACATTTTGTAAAGGGCCTGCTCAGTGCAAGAAAAATAAGTCTACTCACAGGACTTCCAGCTGGGAACTTGCTACTTTATTTAACTGCATCACAACAGAATGAGGGGAAAACTCCTACTAACTAAACAGGAAGTAAGGGAGGGGTTGGAGCATGGCTCCTTCCCATAATACTCTGAGTAACCCAGTTTACTCTGTCATGACCACTTTATTACACTACTTAAGTCTCATTTGATCTTTATGGATTGAGCAAAATGCTACAGTGGTAGTAAAAAACAATGAGAAGAAAACATGCACCACTGACATGCTGTGAATTTGAAGCTCCTTCAGAGCAGGTGCCATCTATTCAGATTTAGTTGGGATTTGTGTCTGCTCCTTCTGTAAAGGAGGGCTTAATTGGGACTTCTTGTGTCCCATAGGGTTTATGTGAAACTTAAGTGGTGCATAGTCCTTATGCTGGACCTCTAAACAGGAATGAAATTCACCCTTACAGATCTCCATTGGAAAAAAAAATGAAGTTTTTTTCTTTTCTTAATATCAATAACATTATTTCAGGTTCTTTTGGCTTTTTCAAGAAACTTGTTTCAGTGAAACTTGTTTATTCAATTTTTCAGCAGCACAGTAGTTTTGCTTCTTGAGCTGGTTGAGTAATGAAAAACAGATTCATGTGATTTGTGAATAAACAACTCAAATTCAGTTTGCTGCTCTTTGGAAGGTCACACACTATTTGTTCTTTGTGATTATTCAGAAAATAGTGTTTGCACTGGCAAATGTCATGAATTTGAACTGGAAATGTGTACTTGCTTGTTGATTGCACTATTATCACTGTTATTCATCATTCACCATTCGCAATTCTCCTGTTAAAATTCAGTCATGCAACCTGGGATCAGAAACAATAATAGATGATCAGTCATAGACCTTAAATATTGAATAAGTGTGGTTAAAAGTTCGTGAATCATCTGCATCATGAAAATTATTTGCCTAGCTATTCAGTACATACTTAAACAAAGAATACATTAGCAGAAATCTGGAGTGGCCTATGAATAATTTGTGAGCCAAAAAAAAAATCTAAATTCATCAATTTTTTGACAAATATTATTTAACCAGGTCAATTTATTTCCCACATTCAATTCTCCCAACTCTCACATTGAGCGTTCTGATCTTCCTTTCCTTTCCTTTTGTTCTCCAATCCCTTATTTGCCCTTCTTTTATTCTCTGATGCAACCTTGGTCTTTAGTGTCATCAGTGCTTAACTAACCCCATCGGCCCAACCTTCTCTTTCAGAGACAGCCACATGAGCTAAGATATTCAAAGGAGCCTAAGAGCTTGGCACCCAGCTCCCATTGAATTGAAGTGGGAATGGGGTGCTTAACTTCTTTCGAATCTTTTGTAAAGCCTAGCTGTGGGGCAGAAGTTCCTATCACCACCGAGGTATAGAGTGTGATCTCTGGGAGGAAATACAGACTTTCAGGTGGCTGCTGCAGTTGCAGCAGCAGATAGGAGGAATTCACCACATGCTCACCCCCAAGTATCCAAGATGAGACTCCAGCAGCCACCCAATCCCTCTGAGTCAGACAGGTGGGGCAGCAACTTCCTCCACCTTGCAAGGGTCCGATGCCTGTGAGGTGAAACACTCTCTGGTGGCACATCCTCATAACCCCCATTGCCCTTTGAAGCATCAGCTCATTTCTGCAGGGTGAGGGAATGAGCATTTGGACTGAGGGATATAGAAGATCCTTTAAGGGACACTATGGGGTTGCTGTGTGGAGGGAGGTCAGGCATGGGAGCTTTTATACATTCCCTTGTCTCCTCACTTCTTATTTTGTACTTTGGTTTGCTCCTATTGTACCAGCATTATCCATCAACTATAAAATACTAATATTTGGAAATAGCACCACATCCTGCCATCCTTATCCAGACTTTACTCAGTCCTTGCATAGGAAAACTTCAATTGAAATCAGTGTAGACTAAGTAAAAGCTGACTGATTTGGTAACTATGAGCTTGGACCATAAAGTTTCAAAAGAGAAATAATTTGGGTGTTATATTAAAAAAAAAATCTGACAGGCTCTTAAATGCAATAGAGCTGCTGAACACTGTGTGATTAAATGCTTCACCGTGCTTAGGCAATTGTCCACAGCCCCTTCTTTCTACAGTCTTTCTTTCAATGGGCCCTGGTCCTAAGGCCTGAGCACTCGCAGCTTCCCTTAAAGTTGATGAAAGTTGTGGGAGCAAACCGCCCCTTTGAATCAGGCCCTGATATCACAATCCATTCACAATCCAATAACTGACAAAATACAAAGAAAACAAACTGTTCCTTAGATAGCAAGTCTTTATGGTGGGATCCTCACCCCTGCTCCACCCACTTTATGCTAGGCAAAAGAGCCAGAGTGGGGTAAAGGGTTTGAAAAGCCCTACTTCCACGTTGGGGAGGATGTCCTAGTGCAGGAATTGAGGTAGTCAGCCATAAGGCTGTTTTCCAAGGACCCCCTCATAAGCCCTGGGGGAGGGATGTGTCAGAGGTAAGGCTGCAGCAATTCCTGTCAGTGCTGCAGCCCATTGGGCAGCCTGGGGGGAGACTGTTGTAATTTAGGACTGTATAATTACACTGGAGGCTTCTTCAGGACCCAGAACAACCTAGAATTGGGAGAGCACAGGGATGGCTTAAAGCCATCAAAGCCCCTGCTTCCCTTGAGCTGCGAGTTTGGAGTGGCATAGAATGTCATTTTATATGTTTGTTGTATAGTGAATGGGGTATAAAGACAAATACAAAAGATGCTTACAAGTTTGCTATATAATTTCAATAAAGTCTTAGTTGGTTGATTTGCACTTTTTCATCAGAATCTTGCAAATGCAATCAAACCAAGCCACTACAACTTGAAAGTTTTAGCAATGACTCAGTCACTTTGTTTAATAAAACAAAGTCATCCACTTTATGCTAAGTGGACTTTAACTTAAACGAAGCTCATTCAAATCCCTATTTTTGCTTGGTGAAGTGTGCATTTTGGAATCCAAAAAGCATTGTCAGTTGTTATGATAAAACAATTCTGAAGTTAAATCAGTTGCTGCAAGACAACTGCACTTACTTCAGAAGAGAAATGTGAATATAACACATTAACATTCTTTCATTGTTTTAAACTTGGTCTGTTCTCACTCTAACTGCAAAGGGAGCAAAAATGGCCATGTCTTCTTGTCTACTGTCTTTAGGTAGATCAAGCTGGTTCTGACCCAGTTCAATACAAGTATTTTTTCTGCTTTCTTTTTCCCATCTTCTTCATTAAGGGTGAAATTAATTTAAAACCTAAGTAATTTTGTTTTGGGATTCTAGCTATTACAATAAGACATATAAATACATAAATAATAATAAATGTTATTAATAACATGGATAAGCCTGAAACCCTGCTCTAACCCACTGGTTGTTAATTCAGCCTGTGTAATGGAGTAGTGGTCACATCCCCTCCAGAATGCTTGCAAGGTGGGTTAGGATTCTTGGATGCATATAAATGGATCAAAGTCAACACCTTGAATTGCAACTGGAAACAAATAGGAAGCATGGAAAGACACTGGAGAATTACTATGATAGGCTCCCTGTTGCTACTGCTGCTCAACAGAGGGGTAGCTACATTCAGCACTGTAGCTTTCAAATAGTCTTTGACAATATCTCCATGTAGAAGTGCATTGCAATGATTCAGTCTAAAAGTCACAAAGATATACATACCATGATGAGGTCTAATCCCAAAGAAGAGCTAGAAAACGCCTTGTCAGACACAGATAAATAAAGGTGTTCTTGATCGTCAACACCAGTTGGGATTCTTCAAACAGTCACAAATTTTGAATCTCTTAGAGAAAGGCTGGTCTAAACTCTTCAAGAAAGGTGGTAGGAATTTACCCTGACATACAGTCAAGATCCTTCAATGTTGTGGATTTCTCTGAATGGATCCAGCTGCATATACATGTCTAGTATAAGTAGTTTACATTCCCACAGAAGACAGTGAAAGTTAAATAAAATGAAGAATATTTGCATCTTTTAATTCTAGTTTGTTTTATTATGCTTTGACCATTCCAAAATGAAGACCACTACCCAATATCACAACTCTTTCAGATGAAACTACTGTACATATGAATGAGTTTAATAATCCATTCCTGGGTTTATAGATCCAAGATCCTTACAGAAGGGTCACATAAATGGACTTGATCTTCAGTGCATTCTGTCTCCTGTGCATAGGGTTGTCAACTTTCTACTCACACAAAACCAAACACCCCTGCCCCCGCTTCTCTGAGGCTCCTCCCCCACTCACTCCAACCCTCCTCCCTCCATCTCTTCCCCACCCTCACTCACTTTCACCGGGCTGGGGCAGGGGGTATGGGCTCTGGGGTGGGGCCGGGGATAAGGGGGTTGGTGTGTGGGAGGGGGTTGGGGTGCAGGGAGATGAGGGCTCCAGCTGGGGGTGAGGCCAGGGTGAGGGGGTTGGGGTGTAGGAGGGGGCTCCGGGCTGGGCCAGGGGGTTGGGATGTGGTGGGCGGGTGCGGGGTCCCGGGAGCACTTATCACGGCTCCGAGGAAGCGGATACCTGGTACCTGTAGAGGTTGTGGTGCATGCTGCCTTTGTGTCCGCAGGCACACACCCCCCACAACTCCCATTGGTCACGGTTCCCAGCCAATGGGTGCTGCAGAGCCGGTACTCAGGACAGGGGCAGTGTGCGGAGTCTCCCAGTCCCTGGTCGCCCCAGCGCCTAGGGGCTGCAGTGACCTGGCGGACGCTTCCAGGAACAGCGCAGAGCCAGATCAGGAAGGGAGCCTGCCTGAGCCCCAAGCCCCTGCTGCTCTGCTGACTGGATTTTTAATGGCCCAGTCAGCGGTGTTGACCATAGCCACCAGGGTACCTTTTCGATCAGGCATTCTGGTTGAAAACTGGACGCCTGGCAACCCTACCTGTGCACCAAGTTCCACTGATAAGTGGTTCTAAAGGCAGCATAACCAGTTGTAGGAGGATCACTCTAACATAGACAGACCCTTCAATGGCACACAGCTGGTGTAACGGCTCCTATGCTACTCTCTTTCTCAATTCCAATGTAAGGGGCATAGCTGGGAAGACAGACATGGCCAGAGCTTCCCTGCACCCTGATAATCTCTGGCACAGTAGGGCCATTAGAAGTCAGCATAATTTATAGCAGCAATTAGGCACAGCCAGCCCAGGATTAAGGGAGTACAAAGGTGGCTAATGTCCTCCTGGGCTGCACTATGTATTCGTTGGCCATAGTTGAGGACTAGGTCTAGTTCTTATGGGAAATAGAGTTGACATATATTTTTGTACACTAGTTAGAACATGAGCACAGGTCCACTGTATGGAGACACATCGTTCCCTACTGAAAACATATCTCAGGAGTTTCATGCACATTGTTTATTCCAATAATAAATAATAATAATAATACCAAGCTCTACAGTATAAATTGCACTGAAGAATTTTATTCCTGATGTACACATTTAACAGTCAGACCATCTCCTCTTTAGAGCATTTTCAAGGGCATTTCATGTCCAAGTCATACATAGATTTCCTAATGCATTTTTTTAGAAGATGGCACTCTCCTGGTGAAGTGACACTTTACCATGCAGTTGTGCCTTCAACCATATATTATTTCATTTATTTTGACAGAGATGTATGTATGACAATCTGAGAGTAGAACCAGGCCCACCAAAATTACAAGATCACCACTGTATGCTGTCGTCTAGGATGGTTAGGACTAGACTGAGTTGTTAAGGCACATCCCTGCAGTAGGGATGATGCCAGATGAAAGAACAGTTCCTCTGGAGGAACAGAAGCCAGAGCAGCCCCTTTTGACCACATGCGTTCACCCCACCCCTGAGTATGGTGCCAGCTCCGCTGTCCAGTTTGGAGGACGTGCTAAAACAATGGCTAAAACAATGGAGTTGACAGTCATTTCTTATGAACTCTATCTGATGAGGTTGATTTCTCTTTGCATAAAAAGAAGTGACCTTCTGGAGATAAGCATTGCCAAGGGGGATATCTTTCTTCTTAGTACTTCCCTGCATGTTCCTGCAGTCGAGTTTTAAGACAGATGCCAATTAAGCCCACAGGAAACTACATCTAGGTAAGAAACCTATCAGAAAGCTCCTCTTGTTTATTGTCTCTTCTTCTAAATATGCAATAATCCCCTCCCAAAAGGACACTGATGTAATGTGGTCCATTAAAACAAAACACCTCCAGAAAGATACCAGGCAGCATGTATTTGAATTTCAATTATTTGTATCAAGGTCTTCTCTGAGTTTCACACTGGGTAAGAGATGTATAGGAATCAGCTTTTTTACTACTCTAAGTTCAAATACTGTGTTGTGTCATGTTTGATTGGTATGTGTGCCTATGATGCAAAGTATTTATATATCAGGAGTCAGGCTGAAAAAATATTGGGATGTTCTATTCAACTTCTGTCTTTGATACAAATTCCATCAACCCTACTAAAATAGCTGGATGTTTCTTCTAAAATGACCAGAAGTGATATAGCACTGGCATTTAAACTGCAGCCAATAGGCTTCAGAGATAACACATTGTGGTGATGAATGTGGAGGTTGAGTAGATTACATTTCTTTTAAAGCCAAAAGTCCAAATTGTCCTCTCACTTACCCTTATAGAAGCCAGGAGTAACTCCACTGAAGTCAAGAGAATTACATTAGTGTAAAACTGTTGTTTCTGACAGGAAAATTAGACCCATTGTTTCTCACTATCTTTTTATAGAGTTATGAAGACAACACAACATTGATTAATTATTTGGAATATTTTCTTCACAGTTATAAAGGCTAAAACCCTTGTATATAAATGAAACTCTAAAGTCTGCATAAGCTGTTACCAGTACAGCATACAAGCCAGTAGCAGCTCAATCTGACTCCAGTGTGTATTTTCAGATACAACAGATTGTTTGGAAATAGAGAGGGGGCAACAAGTCGCAATGAGACAATGAGATATTTTGTTTGTGCACATGTGTGTAAAACCATTGCCTCTGTCTTTTTCAGGGTGTGGCTGTCCCTTTTCAATTTGCAATTACAGTGGAAAAAGAGAAAATAATTTACAAGACAAACACCCCCCAACATGGTTATGCCTCCTGGCATCTTTGATCTGTGTTCTTGACATGCTGGTAAAATCCTGGATGTCTGGAACAATGAGAATAACAATGAGAAAACCTGCAACAACAAAGAATTATTTTGTTATTCTTGTGTATCAAATCAGGGGCCTGGTTATAGTAAGAGATAGTCTAATCAGTGGTAAAAAATAGTCTGAGGTCTGCTTCAGTGAATGATAAGCTGGGAGAAAAGTCATTCAAGGATCTTCCCTCGATTTCAAACAGTTGATTGCAATGATTGTTGATTGGAATGATTGCTTGAGCCATTTCATATTATAAGAAATGTCAAAATTTGTATTGTCCAAGTGCTCACAGGTTTATGAAAACACTGGTTTGGAGCTGCAGCTAATACAATCTACAGCCTTCTTAAATGTTAGACTGAAACAGCATTTCACCATGCTCTCACCACCACCCCATGCTTCTGTCCACCCCACTCACCCTACTGTTATATTGATTATTTGCTTGTATGATTTTATTTTGTGGCAAGTTTTGCTCTTTCTAGTATTATCCCTTACTAATGCTTGCACTAACCCCAATGTTTCCCAGGCAGATTATGGACTTCAGCCTGGCTCTCCAAGATGCCAGGTGAATGCCCTGACTAGCAGATTATTCTGGGGTGGGTCTCTTTCTCTCTCTGATTTTGACCAAATATTCCATCCTGGACATCTGAAACCTTTCCCAATGAAAGTTTTCTCAAAACAAGTATGTTCCTGTGACAAATTTTGGTATTGACAAGGAGTGAACAGGTGAGCCTGCACCCTGATCTCTTACATGCAATTAGTTCACTGGAGAAAGCTAAGTGAGGTAAATAGATAATCATGCTGGTGGGCTGGGTGGGATAACGAGCCAATTAGCTCATCAGCCCAAACATGATAAAGAGGCAGGAATAGGGAGCAAGGAATGGGGCTAACTGAGCCCAGTCACATAGAGAGCTTAGGAAAGGGAGCCCTCTGTTCCCCTCAGGTCCTGATGAGAGGGCCAAAAGCAGTAAAGATCTAGTAAATAAACTGTTGCATAGGGAGTGTAGTGGTATTGGTGGAGGAAACTCAAAATAAATGGCACGGTGAATGCAAAACTAGTGGAGTCTGGGCAGTTTCTGCGGGGCAGGAGGACAGGAGTGAAGGTGTGTCCTGTTATCCACCACAACAAAAGAATTCATACTCAGCTCTGGCATCATCACAACCAAAGCTCTTATTCTGTCCCAGTTTGTTCTTACGGCCAATCCTCACAGCTCTTCCTACGTGAACTCAGACTTCTGTCTCTCGCCTCCAAGTCCAAATACAGTCAGGGTTTCCCGCAGGAGCCTCTGACTCACTTGGCTCTGTCCCCTAAACTCCCTGATGTCAGGGTCTTTCCTGCTGGATCCTTTCTCACTCCCTACAGTTTCCTGAGCTTCCTTCCTCTTCATGGAGCTTCCTGTTGCTCCTTGTAGGGAAAACATCTAATCATGCTCAGGGCTGGCTAGCCAGAGGCCTTCTAGTCTTTAAGGAAAGCCACCATGTTATGTTGATAGTGATAAGTCTAGGGAACTGGGAATAACATCAAAGATCTGGCCATGGAGCCTAAGGAACCTGTGTGAACCCTGATTAATATTCTGAAGTATTAATTAGCAAGTAGATGCTATAATGTAACAGGGCTTTGGGATCTTTTCTCTATACAATCCTTATATTAAGTTTATCCAACAATTTCCCCCCAATATTGTTTTCCAAGAACTCTAACACATCTATGGTTTGCAGAGAAGAGATATATTCATGGTAGAGCTGGCCAGCCAAACTGAGAAATAAATGTTATACCCCATTAAGTGGAATTGATAAAAAAATAGTCCCTCAATGTCATGAAAATTTGTGAAATCTCAAAGTTGTTTCAGTTTTTCAGGTCTTAAATATTTTTTTTCAATATTTTTTTCAGAAAATATTTGAGAAGTTTTGAATGTTCATTTCCCCCGTTCTTCCTTTTTTCAATACTTTAACTTTGGCAAGAATACAGTTTCATGTTTTAGTTTTGGTCCTCTCTCAAATTTGGAAATGTTAAAGGTTTATGGCAGTTAGAGTAGAAAAAGGGAAAACAAAAACCAAAAACACCTTGCCAGACATCACTTACTCTACTGAATTCAGGGACAAAAAAGGGAGAGGAGGGGAAAAGATAAAAATTGAAAGGTTGACATTTCAATTTTTTTCACTTTTCAAAAGCCAAAATGATAAATTCACTTCAAAATGAAACACATTGAAAATTCCAGTAAAAATGTTCCAAAACATTTAATTGAATGACATTTTCCCCATGAAAAAAAATTGCTTTTGACAAAACCCCACCAGAAACATTTTCAACCAATTCTACCATTAAGGGCTTGAAACAGTGGGCAGATTCTTCATCATGTGGAACTTCTCTTGATTTTTTTGTATTGAACATCATCATTAAATGTTTCTGTGTTAGATTCTGTTCTGCAACAATTATTTCTAAAGATGTATATTAACACCTCCCATTCTGAGTTCACTGAACAATGTCAGCCACTGAGCTTTATATATGTGGGAACCAACAGGACTAATGAAACAAAATGTCCCTTTTAAGAACAAGAATATCATATCAGCACGAGCCCATTCTTGTCATTGTTATTGGTATTTTGATGTGGGAACATAGCAAGTTTGAGTCTGTCATACTGATATTTGTCAAAGAGAGGGAGGGTGAATCAAGAACAAGCTCTATATAACAGAGGGGAATTATTTGTTCTAAAGGCATCCCATAATGCCAGTTAGAAAGGGATGGTGTGTGTCACTCTACTTAAGCTCATCAATCTCTTCACTGCTTTTTACACTAAATCATCCCGTTTTCCTCCACTCTTTCTCCTCACTCAGCTTCCATGACCTTCCATGGTTCTCTTCCTTCTTTTCACCAGCCACTCCTTCATGCTCTCATTTGGTCCCCCTTCTTCTGCTCTCCATCTCTCATCAGGTACTTAAGGGTTCCATCTTCAGTGTTTTACATTTATCCCTCTGTTCTATTTTTTATGTGGCTTCAACTACTACCCCCATGATGACAACGATTCACAAAGTACCTTGCCACCAGTAACATCCTGTCCAGTCTTACATCAGCATCTATAGCTTATGTAACTGTGGGTGTCCTGCCACTGTTTCAAATTCAGTGTCAGAAACTGAACTCCTTATCTTCCCTCCCAAATCCTCTCCTCTTCCCATACAGCTATATGTAATGTACCAATCATGGCTCTCCATACACTGCTACAATAAATTATAATTGAAGGCTGAACCCCAAAACACAGTTTGTTTTTTGTTTTTGTTGTTGTTCAAGCCAGCACAAAATGGAGGAAGGAAATAAACACACAGGTAGTCAAAGACCAAAGGCCTTCTGTTAAAAAGCACTTACTGTAAGACTCTCTTAAAGGAAGGAACTCCAAATAATACTTTTCAGTGCTTTCTTCCTTCAAAAGTATGAGAAAAAAAGGTTTTTTTCCCCTGTGCCAATATATATTTTGATCTGATCTAAGACCAGTCAAGGGCAAGAACAGAAGAAAAGGCCCTTTGATTCCGGGTCTACACCAAAGATCAGTGACTAGGTGAGAAGAAGACATAAGATGCCTAAAAGGAAATCACAAAAAGAAAATTGGCTGCAGCCTGCATGTAAAAACCCACACCGTTTCTGTAACATCAAGCAAATCTGAAATAGAATTTGATCCCACTCCTCATGCTCCTGCTGCTCTAGCTGCTAAACCCAGTGTTACTGGGAAACTGCCTACCAAAAGCACAGCCCTCCTGAAAACCAAGTGTCAGTCCTGACTGCCTGATTTTGAAAAATACTGATGGCTTCTGAGCATCAAGAAAGCTGAGAGGCCAGGCTGACTTCTCCCTCCACCCTCCTGAAGGGCTCTGAAATGGAAAAAGCTGAGAATCAATCTGAAGTAAA
Source organism: Chrysemys picta bellii (assembly GCF_011386835.1). Lineage (NCBI taxonomy): Eukaryota > Metazoa > Chordata > Testudines > Emydidae > Chrysemys > Chrysemys picta. Next base: position 96,600,004 of record NC_088796.1, read on the forward strand.
TGTAGTTGGTACTTGGAGTACCCCATTAGGAGGCCTTTTGAAATCAATGGGACCTCTGTTGTAGTAAGGTACTAAACAAGTCTGGCAGAATCTGGCTCTAAAGGATTTTCACTTTGTGGTATTGCCTGTGTTCATCAAATTCCAGGCAAAACAATCTCCATCTCAGAGCCACTGCTGCCCAAATCCTTAGGTGCACCTGATTTGGGCTTGGTGCACTTGAGGGGTGGGGATACATGTGGCTTTCCACCTCTCTGATGCTAGAGGCAGTAAAAGTCCCGTTTTTTACTCACGAAAGCTTATGCCCAAATAAATCTGTTAGTCTTTAAGGTGCCACCAGACTCCTTGTTGTTTTTGAAAAAAATTAGTGCAATCTCAGGGTGACTCTAATAGTGCTGGCTGGAACTGCCTCATGAGGACCTCTCTGCTGGCCCAGGATAGCCAGAGCGCAGCATTTTCCAGCCACACTCCTGGAATATTCACTATGTTATATTGTTTACAGAAAACTCTTTGAAGCAATTTTCTCTTTTTCCTATTTCTTTTCATATATTTCCTGCTGTACACACTGGTTTGTAGTTGTAGGACTGCTCAGCACAAGCACTTGACTGTTGATTTTAATTTTATTTAATTTTAGAAAAAAAGAATTGGAATATTTGTTTCAGTAACAAGCCACATATGAACAATTGCATAGATTGTCTGAATAAATAAGCAGATCAGCACAGGAAAAATAGGCCAAGTTTTGGGAACCTTGACAGTATGCATTACATTTTTGTTGATTAGGAGATTGAGGAGGAGTGGGGAATGATTCTACATGCAGGACTTGAGGAGGACAACAAACATCAGCAGAGGGCAAGTAAACGTAAACAAAAATGCTTCCACTTTGTTGCTGTGAGGGGGTATACCAAACCCCACACTGGACAACAAGGGATTAAGGAACAGCTCTGGGCTCAGGAAGTTCCACCCTGATACACCTGCAAGGCATATCCAAGATGGAGGAGGAGTTTAAAAGGAGAGCAGAGCAGCTCATTTGTTGGCAGATCAGGGGAGCAAACAGACCTTCAGGCCCTGATGCAAGGGCTGACTGAAGGCAGGAGCTTACCTGATGACCACTGCCTGCAGGCCTCTCCCTGCGGGGAGGACTAGATTCTGATGCAGTCTGAGAGGGAATAATTTCCCTCTATTTCTCATTACTTCACCTTATTTGCATTAATTCCCCTTGGTTTTTATTCATGAACTGCTCTGGAAGAGCAGAGGCTTTAAAGTGACCAGACAGGAATCACAGGAAAAGGCAGGTCACCCCAGAGGTGGAGCAGCTGTCAGCAGGAGACATCCAGTGGAGAGTCAACTGCTACACCATGCCTAGCTACAGGGAGGTGCCAGCAGTAGATCAACCCCTTCACAGTGCTAAAGGGTTGGTGGGATGGCTCTTGTTCATTCATGTTTCAACATTGCCATTGCCATGGCTACGGTTCACCTACATCACACACAATGACAATGGGCTCCCACAACATGGGTTCTTTGAGATTGATTCAATGGTCTTTGAGGAGGGCTAGTTCAGGCAGTTTTGGAGGAGTCTATCTGGGCCATTCTACCAGCCCTCCTTTGAAATCACTGTAATCCATGATATCTGACTCATTTTGGATGTATTTTGGGATATTTCTGTATGATGGGTGTTATTAGAAAGCTCAATTATAACCCTGTTCTCTCTATCTTAAGGTTTTATACTGCCACCCCTCACTGTAGTATCTGAGCACCCTCCATGTAAAATCAATAGCAGCAACTAAGTCCCTAGTAGACTTCATGGAGTCTCTGGCCCTTCTCCCTTTTCAAGGTGAAAGTTCTTCTGGGGGTATGGTTTTAGTTTTGATTTTAAAAAAGATTTTATTTCTATTTTGGGGACTGGGAGGGGTTAGGGATAGAAAAGGGTGTCAGTGTTGAGTTTCATTCTGAGAGTGGAAGGGCCAGCAAGGGTTTCAACCATATTATACAGATATAAAACTCCATTTCCTCAAGGTCTATGCCAGCATTTGATAATGCAAGTCTTTCTAGAGAGCCCAGTGATGGAGAGTCTGCCCAGTTCTAAGTAAGTATAAAATCCCTCTTATAGGGGGGTCTGCAGGCAACCAGTATATCCCCCTAAATGAGCAACACTGGCTGGGGAGAGGCAGCCAGGGCATTTCTTTGGCAGTTCCACTGACAAGGTTTGAGGAGATTTTCATCAGGCACAAGGTGTTGGGCTACATCCTAAATTTAATATGTGATAGGCACACTGTTCCTCTTAGACAATTTCATTGCAATTATATTAGACCCATGTAGTCTGTCATATGGCGACCACCCCAGTCTTGACAGATTCAGGTGCACCTCTTCATATTCTCATAGGTGATGCACAATATTATAGAAAATTCAGGGTAAATGTCACAGTGAACTTAAAAATGGCAGACACAAATAGTGTGTCCACTTAAGGCTATAGACTTAATTATGCTGGAGGTTTTTGTGCTTCATTTGTTTCATCGGCTTTTAAGTGTACACCTACACATTCTCTTGAGTGTCAAATATTTTCTGTCCAGGATACTTTGGACATGCTAGACAATTCAAGGTATTTTAAGCATTTTCTCAGTTAAGGATTTTATTTTTACTAATCAGTTTGCAGAGTCATGCTCCTGTTTATTGTTGATTGGAGGGGAAAATGCAGATCCTTATTACCATAAAGCTAATAGTCTAATAAACAGAAAGCTTGGTAATGATGCAGAAGAGTATTCTAAAACACATTCTTTTTTAATGCTACAGAGCAAATGATACCAGTATCTCAGCAGAACACCCTTCTTGTACTAGTAATGCACTTGTAACTAAACCTACAGTATGTAATAGGAATCTTCTCCTTTACAATTAAACAGATTCAGGCATCTGCTTATTGCATTTTGTAGTTTCCCTCTACTTTTCTGTTGTAAAATTGTTCAGATCACATAAGATGTGCCCAGATCCAGTACAGTACAATACTTGCATTTCACTAAGGGGTCAGCTTCTGCTCTCAAATACACCAGTGTAAGTGCTGAATAACTTCAATGAAGATAATGGTGTCACTCTGTATTTACAGTGGTGTAGCTGAAAGTAGTATTTGATCCCTATGTTCTTCATCTGTAAAAAAGAGGGCACGCATCCATACACTGTACCACTCTTCCATTCCCCTATGTGCTTTCTAATGTTGTATTTGCCCTTCTCGTTACAGAAAAGTTACATGCTGTTTCCTCTTAAACAACAGTCATGAACAGCAACATGCAGAGGATTATTTAATCTTCTAAAGACTAAGAATTCCTGTTTTACAGTTTCACGCACATGATAATGTTTACTTGAAACCCTTTCCATTCATCTTAACTTGCCCTCTACCTGAGATAGAGTTTCCTATTCATTTGTTAAGTTGCTTAAGTTTCATGCTGCTAAAAGCGAATTTGGATGCAGATCCAGCACAATTTGATATATTTGACCAGTCAACAACTGACCCCCCTCACAAAGCTCTTCCACCAAAATAGAATAGTTTAAATCTTGAATAGCTTTCCTGTTAGTGGCTCTGTGCTTGTTTCCTGCATGTATTTGCCTCCTGTTTCTCACAGTAGTTCCAGCCCTGTCATTAAAATATAGCTGTAGAAATACAGACAGCAAACACAAAAAATATTTTTATCAGGAACTATTTTCATGATCTTTGGAACAGAAACATAAAAGTCCACGAAAGCTTATGCTCTAATAAATTTGTTAGTCTCTAAGGTGCCACAAGTACTCCTGTTCTTCTTTTTAAAGATACTTGAGGCACCCATTTTGCTACTAAATGGTACTTGGTTAACTCATTTAAAGAAATGTTGGGCAAGACAGCTGCCTATGAAAATTTCCCCTTGCAGATGGGGCAGTCAGCTTCACCAGGCATTGTCATTTTCTCTATATAGTTGGTCTAAAAGTTTATTGATGCTACTGAGTTTATATTGTTGTAACTTTTTATCCTTCGATTGGAAAGCTCTGAAGATTGGGTTTAATAAAAGTAACGTATTTTGTCAAAATATTCCCAAGTTCTCAGAGTCAAGGATTTGTATTTAAATTTGTCTAAGACATCCTTTTTGGTAACACATTAAGTTACAGGGTAAGTAATCATCATTTAGTATTCTTGTGTTACAGCGGTAAGGCAGATTAAATGAAGTTGTCTTTGCTGAACTGCAGAGAGCAGAGCCAATTCACTGAAATGGAGATTTCAGCACCTTGACCTGCAGCAGAGAAGCTCTTTTAAGCAGTTTTAGTGGTAGCTATTGACCATTTAATTCTGAGGAAATGAGACAGCAGGGTAGTCAAATAAAAATTAACATTGACCCTGTTCATCCCTGTTAATGGAATGGGTGGGATGGGTTTGAGAAAGATATTTATACCGTAGATCTGTAGCCTCTAAGAAATCTGACTTTATGATTCCTAACTACTGCTCATTTGAGCGCTTGAGCACCTTGCTGGTATTCCTGTCCTTTTTGGCTTCTTTCTTGGAGTTCCATTGTCCCTTTGTTCTTCTGTATGTTGGCTCTTTCTTCTGTACATGTAACTGTCCTGCAGTTCTAGGGTGTGATTGGGGTGGTTTCCTTGGCAGTACAGCCTCTAGTCCAGGGGTCGGCAATGTTCGGCACGCAGCTCGCCAGGGTAAGCACCCTGGCGGGCCGGGCCAGTTTTATTTACCTGCTGATGCGGCAGGTTCGGCCAATCGCGGCCCCCAGTGGCAGCAGTTCGCTGTCCCGGGCCAATGGGGGCGGCGAGAAGCGGCACAGGCGAGCGATGTGCTGGCCGCGGCTTCTCGCCGCCCCCATTGGCCTGGGACGGTGAACCGCGGCTAGTGGGGGGCGCGATCAGGGTGCTTACCCTGGTGAGCCGCGTGCCAAACATTGCCAACCCCTGCTCTAGTGCTTGATTTATTGCCACTGTGGGTGACTGCTGATGGCACATCCAAATATGCACCCTGCCAGGCAGACTTTTCAAGTACTGCTCTGTTATTAGTATGTCTAGTAGCTTCCCTGTCATCTGAATCTTGAGCCTGAGCCCACAAGCTACCCAATTTATCATGCTCCAGGCAAAGGTGCATGACCTTAACAGGTTTCTCATTGAAATTTCTGATAGTACTGCTCCTCTGAGACATTCAGCCTCTCCCAAAGAGCAGCCTTCTTGGCTGGTAATCTGGCCAAATTCTCATCTGGGGCTTGATCTGACATTTGTGAATCTCTGCTCAGAAAACAAGACAAATAGATAAGAATGGCCACACTGGTCCATCTAGCCCAGTATTCTGTCTCTGACAGTGGCCACTACCAGAAATTCAGGCGGAATGTACAGAACAGGGCAGCTGGAATGATCCACCACTGACTTCCCCTCCTGGCTTCTGGTAATCAGAGGTTTAGGGTCACTCCAAGCATGGGGTTGCATCTCTGACCATCTTGGCTAATTGCCATTGATTAATTTGTCACGCTGTTTGGAGTGGTTCACAACCGTGAGTGCCAACCTCAGGGCAGATTGTCAAAAAGCAGGGCAGAAACCTCAAACTGGTTGTATGTTCTGTAATTAGATTTCACCAACCCAGTAACATGTGAACTCCTAAAGCACTATAATAGTCTTAACATGGAGTCATAAACCGTCCCCTTGGGCATTTCAGTCTATCTTTCCACTCAGGCAAGCTGGACTATGTGGTAGATGGTCACCTTACAGCAAAAATCCCAACAATATTCAGGTTATTACCAGTCCCAAAAGACCGGTTACCCCAGGTCAATTTGCACTTTAGATCTCAAACCAAAGACTATGCCTGTAGCTAATCCTGTAATAAACACACTAAAGATTTATTAATTAAGAAAATAAATGAGTTATTTACAAGGTTGAAACACATACACACAAATGAGTTAGTCTTCGATTTAAAAAGGTACCATGAGCTTCTACAATAAGCAGTTCTATATGTCTTTTAGGGCTGACCCAGGCCAAGTAACATGAGCTTATGTTTAGGAGTCCAGACAGTGTAAAGATCCCAGTTTCTCCTGGTCAGGGATTTTAATCCCCTTCACCCCGGAATCCAAGCTGGTGGGATGAGTTCATGTGCAAGCCCCTCTTTCCTAGAGGGAGTGAGGAATGCAATCAACAAGGTCTCTGTCCTTTGATGATACCCAATGCCTCATTTGCCTTCAATGGGCCATCTTCTGTTCTGGATGAGCACTTTACCTTAATTAATGCTTCTTTTCCTGTTTGGTGATTTACAGAGTTACAGAGGTTTACAATGCAAACACTCAATATAACTTTATACCCTGGGTTACAGATATTATATGCAGGATTAATACACGCAGCATCCTACAAGCATTCCATAAAGACTAAACACATTCTTATAACATTAACACTATTTTAACTATACTAACCCAGGTGAGCCAGACTGGTTTCCAGCTATGCATTTGTCAGTGTGCTGTGGGGCCCTGGATCTTGGCATGAACTGGCACCTAGTCTGCCAGGATCATAGAACCTATCCTCCATGAATTTGTCAAGTTCTTTTTTGAATACAGTTATATTTCTGGCCATCACAACATCCCGTGACAATGAGTTCCACAGGTGAATTATGTGTTGTGTGGAAAAGTACTTCTTGTTTGTATTAAACCTGCTGCCTTTTAATTTAATTGAGTGACACCTGGTTTTTGTATTGTGAGAAAGAGTAAACAATTCCCTATTCACTTTTTCCACACCATTTATGATTTCATATCCTCCTTAGACATCTCTTTTCTAAGATGAATAGTCCTCATCTTTTTAGTCTCTCCTTGTATGAAAACTGTTCCATACCCTTGATCATCTTTGTTGACTTTCTCTGAACTTTTCCCAGTTCCTTTTGAAATGGGAACACCAGAACTGTATGCAGTATTCAAGGTGAGGGTGCACCATGGATTTATATAGTGGCATTCTGATATTTTCTGTTTTTTTCCCCTCTCTCTTTCCTAATAGTTCCTAACATTGTGTTTTCCTTTTTGACTGCTACTGGACACTGAGCTGAAGTTTTCAGAGAACTATCCATGGTGACTCCAATATCTTCCTTGAGTGGCAACAACTAATTTAGAACCCATCATTTCTACAATTCCTAACTTCTGATTCATTACTATCAATTTCCCCTTTCTTCCCTTTGGTCTATATTTTGAAATTTTTTTACAGCTGCCTTCACTTTGCCTCTAAGCCAGTTGTTTTTAAACCAGCATAGCCTTCTTCCTCAGTTGTGGGATTGTGTCTTTATGGGAATATAGTACAGTGTTAGATGATTCCCAATTATCATTCACATTTTTCTGATTAAATTCTTCTTCCCAGTTGATTTGGCTGATGGTTGTTTTCAGCTTTGTGAAATCGGTCCTATTAAAGCACCCAGTGTGTGTGTGTATTTTATATATATATATATATAGTTCCTCTTTATCTGTTAGGACAAGATCTAATATAAAATTTCCCCTTTTTGATTTAGGAAGTTGTCATCTATAATGTTTAGAAATTCCAAGGATGTTTTAATACTGGCAGCATGAGACCTCCAGCAAATGTCACTCAAATTGAAGTTCCCTCATGTTTCCCCCCCCTACACATTGTAGACAGGTGCGTAAGGAAGCAGCCATACTGTTCCCTAGTATGGTTTGATGGTCTATAGTAGATATCAGCTAGTACCCCCATCTTATGCTTTTTAGGACATTGATTTATAAGCATTCACCATCATTTTCTTCAAAGTTATCAGACTTGGAAACAGGTAATGCCATTTTTGACAGAGTGCCACTCCCCCGCCCCTTTTGCCCACTTGATCCTTCCTTAATAGGTTATCACCATTGATTTTAACATTCCAGTTGTGTAAATCATCCCATCAGGTTTCAGTAATACCAACTAGATTGAATTTGTGATGATGGAGAGATGCTTAATGCATAGCTACTTTTGGCTGATTATAAAGATGAGGCACTGTACAAGAAGGAGTTCATGCCAAAAGGAGTGGTGGAACAAAATGATCATTTAAAATACATTGAATCACTTGGGCAGGATGGTATTTATTGAAAAGTTCTGAAGAAACTTAAGAATGAAGCAGCTGAGCAGCTAAGCAAAAGTTTGTAATCTATCTTTAAAATCAGCTAACTTACCTGGACTGCAGGGTAGCCAATCTCGTGCCTATCTTTAAAAATAAAAGTTCTGGGAATTACAGCTCAGTGAGCCTGTCTCATTTAAATGTAAATTAACTGAAGCAAGAATTAGAGAGAGGTCTAATATACCTAGATAAGCATAATATGATAGGAAATAACTAGCATAGTTTCTATAAAGGAAAATGTGCTTCCGCAACTTGTCTGAGGGAGTCAGAACAATGGATAAAGGAGAAATGGGCAATGTCACTGGTGGTGGCATCTCCTTTCTCTCCTAGGTTGTTTCAAACTCATAACTTCTGAGGAGGCTGGAACTCACCCAGGAATCACTCCAATGCACATATCTATCCCAACACCTTTATTAGCATGGACAGAGCCACAGTGTTACTGAAGTCAATCAGTGGGAGTATAACGTACATACAAAACGTCTCAAATGAATGCTGCTTCCAGTAGTCACAGTCTTGTTGGCCCATCCAGCTTCAGATCCTTAGTTCCGGATTAAGGCACTTCCTTCCCTTCGCCAGTTCTTAAGTGCAGTGCAGGCTTACAGGGAAACCACACTCAAGCTCATGTCTGTGCCTATCCCATAGAGCTGAGGCTAAGTTCCATTATGGCTCGCTGTGTCCCCGCAGCAGTAGCCAGCACAGTACCTTCTAGAATAGCATCACCATCCTCAAATTGGAGGAGAGCCAAGAGCAGATTTTAAAGATCTTGAATTGGGATACAATCTATTTTATTATGGTATTTATATTCCACTCATCACCAGTATGTTATATGAGCACTTCAGTACATTTATATCAAACCATAGCATTAGTTTGATGAAATTATTTCATTACAATAGCACTTAAATGCCCCAGATGAGCTCAGGGTCCCATTGAATCAGTGTTATACAAATTCTTAGAAAGAGAATATACAATCTACTGAGACCCCCCCCCCCCCCCAAAAGACAAAGGGTTGGAGAAAGAAGGGATTGTTATTCCCTTTTTATAGATGGAGAATTCAGACACAAATAAATCAAGTGCCTTATTTAAGGTCACCCAAGAAATCTGCAGCAGTCAAGAACTGCAGCCAGATCTCCAGAGTCTCAGTCCAGTCCATTAATCACTTGTTGAGGAACTACTCATACCTACTGATAAATTCTAGATTAACTGTAACCACTCAAGAAATAGATGTAGCTATCATTGTGGACAGCTCAATATCCATTCAATATGCTGCAGTGTTTAAAAAAGCAAACAAGATGTTAGTTTGTATTAACAAATGAACAGAATATATTATTAAAAATATAATCATGCCATTATATGCATCAGTAAGACATCCTCATATGGAATATTGTTTTAGTCATTCAATCCCAAGAAAGACCTAGCAGAAATAGAAAAGGTCCAAGGAAGTGCAATCAAAATGTTCGGAGACATGGAAAGATTCCTATATGAGGAAAGATTAAAAATATTAGGAGTGTGTATTTTAGTGAGGAGAAAAATAAGGTGCCATAATAGAAATAAACAAAATAATGAGAAGCATAGAGTATCACTCCTTCTTATAATACAAGAACCAGGCATATACACTTACATTATAAGGAAAATATTTACAATTGATAAAAAAATATATCCTTTATTTATAAAATGCATATTTCACCCCGTAACTCTCTGCCTGAAGATATTATTGGGACTTAGAGTTCAGTAAGGTTTAATAGAGGTTTAGACATTTGTATGAAAAATAATGTGCCCACAGTTTCACTATCTAGGATAAAATTCTATATGCTTCAGGCTATAAGGCAATCACTAACTGCTGGGGATTAGGAAGAAACTTGCCTCTTAGTTGTTATTGCATAATTACACATTTAGGGGGGTTGCATCCTATGAAGTATATTATTCTAGCTAGTGTTGGACACAGGATAGACAAGAGGGTAATCAGAGGTTTAGGGTCACTCCAAGCATGGTCTGATTCATAATGGCTGTTCCTCTGTTCTCATATAATCCTTTGTGGGATGATGCCATGCTTGCATGTTAGACAAACCAGTCAGGAATTTAGCAAGTGGATTTAGCCTGTTACCAAATGCACCCAGTTTTTATTCTTCACAACTTTATTTACAGTACAGTGGGACTTTTGAGTGAAGGAATGGCAGTTAATAAAACATTTGATGGGTATTAATTACTTTTCACTTAATTACCTGCCATGTGGATCTTGTTGAGCTATTGATTACTGGCAAACATACATCCCACTGGGGACAGTGTGATTTAACTCCATCCAAGGAGTCAATTAGCCCAAGTAACACTGGGAGAGCTGGTGCTTTGCCTCAGTAGCTGGGGTTTCTTGCCAAGAATGGTAAATAAGCCATTTATTTGTTCATTAAAACACAGTACTACTGTCAACAGGAGGCACTTACCAGGTGTTATTGAGATTGGTAAAATGTCACTATGTTTCATCAAATATTAGCTGTTTCTTTTAGCAGCAAAATGGTCAAAGAGACCCCTTCTCATTCGAGAGCATAGATGGATGGGTTAGGTCAAGATGTTAACCCTTACATGTGCAGCTTGTAGTTTGTGAGAACTTCAGCTAGAAACCATCATCAAAGATATCTGAGAACAAAAATGTTTCATAATGTGATCATGGTTATGGTCATGGGATAACAACACCCATAAAATATGGATTTTAATGTTAATGAAATATGGGGAATGAACCTCTGTGATGCAGCACAGAGGAGCTATTTTCTAGCTTGCACAGAAGATAAGTTTCCAGGCTGACAACTAGTCTGCTAACCATAAGCTTCTGGGGCATTTGAGAATGAGGAGCTCCTTTTACCTTCATGGGATCTGATTTAACATTAACTTGTAGAATGATGGTTTAATGTTATTGCACTTTATCATTACCCTATTAAGATACTTTTGAAAAGAAATCAAACTTAGAAAAAGACAATAAATTATTAAAGCCTGAGAAACTATATGGATAATCAAGAGTATTTAAAGCAGTCTGGACACAGACCTTCACAAATGACAAGGGTTATCTTAAGAGGGAGTTCCATTCCTAGGACACCATAATAACAAAGTGTCAGGATGATGTATTTTTATTTTAAATATGAAATGTTGGTTAATGAGCACACTTAACACAATGAAAATTATATATTATATCAGAGACTGGACAAAACATGGTTTAACTTATGTGTTGAAAAGCCAATGTGAAGTGCGAATCTTCAAGGTAAATCCAACCACCAAGTGCCATAAGAACTGAATGACATGTCTTGTTAACTGCTTGATTAGAAGTATATAGACACACAGCTCAGAAGTATATAGATGACATGGCTTAACTTCATAACTATGGGCTCAGCTGTGACTTTGCCCCAAGTGAGCAGCAACAGATAGTTATGCTGCTCTGAGAGCAGACTGGGGACCAGATTCAAGCACAGTCTATCACAATCTGGTCCCATACACCTGGTTCCCCTTTCTCCGGGGGGAAGTAATCTGTGCCAGACCCATACCTGGGTCAGATTATTTCTCACTGTGCTAGTCGTATGTAGGTAGAAGAATTAGGCAAAGACAAGGTTTCACCCACTTCTCACCCATGCAGTGGGTATGTATAGACTATTCTATCCCCTGCACTGCTACTGGAGATATCTGAGGCTTGCACAGGGAAGGAAAGGGGTGTCTTATCCTTTTCTTCCCATGTGCAGGCACATAGCCAGAGTCCCAATTGTTCTGTAAGAAAAGAATGAGCAGGTACAGATATAAAAGTTGAAGATTTATATTGTGGTTCCATGGTTAGTATTGTACTAAGAATGAAAGAAGGTAATCTGTTGCAGAACAGATTATTCAAGTGACTTCAGTGGTGTATAATGGGCTGATTATAAAATCATCAAAATGTGGACAAACTATGCAATAACGCATGCTGTAAATTTCAAGGATCCAATTCTCCACTCTATTAGATCAATTTTATGTTCATATAATTTCCCTGATTTCAGTTTTCATCCTTGGAGGTAGCATAGAGCTGCACTGGCTCAGCATCACCCTGCCACAGGGAGCCACCTGCTTCATGAGGAAACAAACAGTTACACCTCTTCAAGGTCTATAGCAGTACTCACCCTGTGCAGCTGGTTGAGTGTTGTGGGAAGGAGCCAAGGACTAATGCCACTTTCTTTCTTTCTCCTCGGGGGGGCATCATGTTCCCTCTGGGAAGCATCTTGGTATTAGCCCTGTGCTCCCCCAAGTATGGTGCCTGCAATTTTGGATAGTCTTTACATGGATGTTCACTGGCATCCAAAATCTATTCTTGAATGCATACTTCTGAGTGTATGTCTAAGAAAGAGAGGATGTTTGGCTGTGAATTATCATTGTCTGGGAAGATAATTTGGAACTAAATAGATTTGAGTGGTTAAGACAGTGTTTACAGTTTCAGATTTCTAACATTACTATTATTCTTGGTTGAAATGTCACTGGCAGTCCCATAACTCTTGAATTTAGATATAAAATTTCATTGGCAAATTGATAAGGATCTGAAAAATGGCATCCTAATGCCATAATGGTACCAAAATGACCTACCCATAGTAGTGGTGAATAAATGTGCCAATGTATGAAATGACTTTTATTTATCCAGATTTGATTGTTTTTAGTGAATTGCTTATATGTTTTGACATTATATATGTTAAATTAACTCAAACGTTGCACATCTTTATTTTGTTTTCTGTAATTTCTTATTTAACTTTAATTTTATTTTTATTAATAACATTTATAAATGTATAAGAATTCTAATTCACAATTTAGCTAAACAATGCCAAAATTCAACAAATTAATAAAAACATGGCATGGGTAATTGATTAATTAAAATCATGTAACCAGTGAATGACTGATATCATAGCTATCCTGATATTTTTGTAGTTGACTTAACTCCAAATGGTTTCAGAACCCCTAATCAACCATTAAAAAGTCCCACTGGAGCATCATGTTATAGCATTGCTAGCAAAGCTTGCATGAAAGCAAAATGGTACTGTTAGAATAAGCATAGGAGATATTTATATCTTAAAAATGCACTCATAGTGTGATGAGGTGTCCACCTCACACAAGACTCAAAGGGGTTAAGGTGGCGGGGGGGGGGGGGGGGAATTAACTGCCCAGGCTGCACCTGGAGAAGGAGCCAGGGAGTAGGGCTTAATTAGATGAGGCTCAGCTGGATGGGAACATGAGGGGCCTCAATAAAGGCCAGAAGCTGAGAACAGTTAGGGCCTGCAGGGAAAGAGCTGCAGTTTCTGCTTGGGAGAAGGGAGGTGTGTTTGGGATAACAGAGGGAGACCAAAGTTACTTCCTGGGAGGAGAGAGTTCAGGCTGGCAAGCCCTGGAAGGGAGACATGCACATAATGATCTGGACAGAGGGCCAAGTCCCGAAGAAGGAACACATGGAGTTGAAGAGAGGGGTGGAGAGACTGCCAGAGGAGAGCACTGCACCTAGAGAGGAGCTACTCCCCAAAGAAGCCAGGAGGAGGTGCCCTAGTGGTGAGTGGACCCCATGACACATGGGAACAGGATCATACATTTTAATCATACTTTAAGATCACATTTTTTTAATAAGTTCCACTACATAGAACAAAACAGTGGAAAATATATTTTAGAAAAAATTCTACAGGATCAAGAATAATTGCTCCAATGTATAGGTCTATCCATTCCTAATTTCTATAATTCTATGATACTTCCTTCTCCAGTAAAACAAAAAAAATCTTATTCTGTCTTCTCCATCTTTTAGTAGAAGAGTATATAAGATTTATGTAGATGTACACAATAGTCATGCTTGAAAACTTGCTAATTTTGCCATAGTAAATAGATATCTCAGTATTTGCAGTTTTCCCTATACTTATGACACAGAAAGAACTGAAATAAATAAATACTAAAGAAACTAAGAAATTACAAAATAAATAAACTTGGTATTTGTGTTATCTAAGGCAACTGGCAATTTTTTGAGTGACCATTGTACCTGTAAGAGCCTTTTCTAACAATATGTTCAAGAATAAATCACAGAAGTACTAACATTCCTTATTTTGCATTGACTTGGGATGGTGTCTCATCTTCTCTACTATCATTTTAGGTGCACTAAAGTAATCTAATTTGACCAGGATTATTTTAAAAGATGAGAGCATAGTGCACTAGGCTGGGTTGTTGCAACACATTCCTACAAGCAAGGAACTGCGCACAAAGCTAAGCTGTAACCCTTTAAAATATTTCTGATTTTCTATCATAAAGTTATAAAGTCAAGTAGTTATTTATTTTGGTGAATATTTGATTGCACAGTGTGTTTGATTTATATAATTACATCTCAGTGTTACAAGATGACTTCGTATTACTGTTGATGTAGTTTTGCCTGCTCTCTCTGTCTTTTGCTTGTTCGTCTCCTGCTCCTGCTCTTAATGACATCCATAATACATAATAGCTCCCTCTATCCAGTAAGGTGCAGTACTGATTCTTTGCCTAGGATCTTCATGTGCTACTGATGAAAGAAAGATCATTCACTTCTTCCCTTTCTCTGGACAATGGAAAGAGGAGGCAATGGCAAGGGGATGGATGAGGAAGAAGCACCTCTTGGAATGTATAATATCCCAGGTTCTGGAACTTTGCCACTCCTCGCTCTGAGGTTGAATAACATGGCTTGCCTGCTCTGGCTCTTCTTTGGCAGACCACCAGACTGGCCACTGCCAACACCATAGAACTGATCAAGCCTGTGTCTGACTAGAATTTTTGCATGAATTTCTGCTTCATTGCAGGAACAGTATTTTGGATGAAGTACTTGCAGTGCAAGTACACTCTGTAAGGCTGAGTCATAATATACAATACCACCCAAAAGCTATGTTGAGCCATGAAAAAGGATTCAAGACAAGCAGGGTTAAAACCAAACCTATGCTAGAAAAGATGGGTGATAGACAATTATCCTAATTAAAAACACAGCATCATAAAAATGGCACAAATTGAATTCACTGATAAAATAATCTTCCAAAATGTTGAAAAGTGAGTGTATTCATTTAACCCACCTTGATGTTGTGATAATGCTTTTCCTTCCAAAGCCCTCAATGAGACTTCCAGGATATTTATCTGAAACTACTGCAGGAGCATCCTCAGTTACCCTTTGTTCAGCAATGATGCTGTACCACAGCCAAAATTATTGTGCTCCAGGGCCTCTCCTACTCCTGCTTTTATTTAGGTTTTGTTCACTGCAAAGTGTTTGTGTCCTTTCATTTCTATTTGTGTGCACAGTAGCCTGGTCCATCTTTTTAAATTTTCATCTCATAGGGGCAAATCTATGTCCCCATCGCCACACTGCAGAGGCTGCTGTCAGAGGAAGTGGTGTGGTTTCCCTGCACAAGGGTGCAGCTAAATTTGGTGGGAACATGAATGGGGCAGATAGGGCTGAAATAGATTCAGTGTCAAGGCAACCACAACTAGACCTTCAGAATCTTATGAAGGGGCTGGGTTATCCTCATGAAAGAAAGAGCACAGATCCCAGCAGCAAAGATATGTTGCTCTGGAGATATAACAGCTATGCTGTTTGATATGTTTGGAGTTTACTGACTGTTAAACTGCTTGAAGGCAATGTGGTTAGAGACTTTTTGCTAATGTGTGTGTAGTTTAGTTGAACAACATCCTAGAAGTAATAGAACTTGAAAGAAGGTTTTGATTAATTTGGGTCTCTAGTGAACTTTCTCTCCAACTGCTCAGAACTCAGCACACTGGAGCAGGACTTTGAATTTGTCCCATAGGACAGCGTTTCCTAACTTTTGAAAGCTAAGCTCCCCTTCATGTGGTGGTAAAGGCCTACTCATTTCAATTTTTACACCATCTAGCCTAGCCTGCACACCCAAATTAGGTCTTTGCTCAGTGTGTGTGTGTGTGGGGGGGGGGGGGGGGGGGGGAGGGGAGGGGGGGAGAGAATCAGGTGCATCTACTGCAAAGCCCTACTGGAGTTACTGTGTCTGAACTCACCTCCATATGCAATGCTAGGACTTCTGGTTTTTTGTGCCCTAGCAAGTAGAGCTGATCTATGATTTTTTTCATGGTGAATTGTGGAAGAACATGTCTATCCTTCTGGGAAGAGGGAGGAGGCAGCATTGTGGGAAGGCATTGGAGGATTGTTAGGCTGAATTGTTTGTTTTTTGGGGGGGAAATCTTAACTTTTTTTAATTAAACACTTTTTGATATTTTTGCTTTGAAAAGACTTTGAACATTTCTTTTAATTTTATTTTAAAAAATCCCAACACATTTAAAAATGGCTTAAATCTAAATGAAATACTTTGATTTTGTCAAAGTGAAATATTTCATTTGACCCCAAATTAACTTTCTCAAGACTTTTCAATTCACTGATTTGCTCAGCTGTACTGCAAGGTGGATGCGTTACCAGCTTTAAGCCTATATGCCAGAACAGTCCAGCTAGCCCAGGTTTAAAGCACTACTGAAGTGAAAAATTGTAGCTAGGTTGATCAAAGTACGATGGTAGACAGTACTAAGTTAACAAAAGAATTCTTCCGTTGATCTAGCTACCGTCTGTCAGTGCAGACATTACTTTACTTTTTTTAAAGTACGTAAAATGAAAGCTGGGTGAGCTCCATTTTTTTCCCCCTCCAAACTCTCTGTGGTGTCCTTCACATTTGCATTTGCCCCAAGAGGGAAATGCTGCCTTTGAGCATGCTAATCATTGAAGATTATCATGATCTATCACTGAAACTGAAAAAAATCCCATAGACTTGAACAGGAGTTGGATCGAGTACAATGTCTGGTGTATAATGACAAAGCTGCTAAATGCTTAAAGAATCTGTAACCTAAAAACCTTTACAAAAATGTTGGATCATTATTTACCAAGCTTATGAATAAATAATATCCTATTTAAAGCAAGCTAGTTCATTAAAGGTATATTTTCCCTTCAAATTAGGGAAAATAATTTGCTGACAACAGAAACATATGGAAAAATTAATTTGCAAAGCTGTTTAAAAATATTCTTACAGAGCGAAATTTCTAGTTAGCATCCCAATGTCTCAAAAACAGAAACACTTGGATTTTACAAATATTTGTATACATTGTGATTATACATGCCAGTTATTAAAACATAAAACATTATCGCTAGTTCGAAGCCCTGAAAACAGAGCTGAATAATGGAAATGGTGACACAATCCTTTATAGTAAGGCAAAGCATTCTCAGTGACCTGTGCAGTCATTCACTCTTTCAGGAAAACATTGAACTATACTCTTACATCTCTTCTTCCCTCTTGGTGAGCAAGTTTCCCAGAAGGATATGGGAAGAATATATGGCATGGCACCCCTTCTATACCTGCCTCCAGATCAGGTCTGATACACCGAGAAGCACAATCTATTCTGGTGGTCCCTCAGGGGCAATGCAGCTCCACACATCACCACTTGTAGAGGGACATGTGTGAATTACACTATCTAGCTCTTAAAGTTGCCTTTATTTTTCATTCCAAAACTAAGCAGTGGTTCAAAAAACATCCAGCATCTAGTAAGCCTCTCATCAAAGTAAAGTCTGATCCTGTCTGAGATGGGCCCTAGTCTATATGTCTAAGTGGGCATCACGGCATTGAAAGTACTTATGTTCTCATGCTAGAATTTGCAATTACTTGCAATTGTAAGATCACAAATAATTATCTTTTCCTAATTATGTTTACCAGGTGAATACTGATGAATTATGGCTATTAATTGCTAATCATTGTAACTATAGTTATACCTGTTGTGTATTTGGTTGTCGTAGTAATAGAATCTTGTTGTTGCTATGTCAACTGAGTTAGATTATTAGGGGATAGCCCAGCCGGTTTTGGCTGGTTAGTTCAGTGTATGGGAATAAATAGCTGCTTTTCAAGGTTTACAGCTCTCTGTGTCTCAAGTGATTTCTTCCTAAAACTGCTGCTCCCGAGGATACAACAACGTGGCGACGAGGGTGAGATTCCTGAGCTTCCCCAGCAACAGAAGACGGTAGAAGTCAAGGTTAAAATAAATAAATAAAACCTTTTTGCTGTTGGAAGGGGGGTCAGAACTGGCTTGTTTGCGCTGACGGTGCAAACTAAACTAAAACCGTGGCTTCAGTTATGGGGCCGCTGGAACCTTTTGAAGAGACTACAGTGCAATGGCACATACATACTGAGCATTTTGAGTTTTTTGTTATTGCAAATTACATTGCAGAAGAGAAGAAGGGGTCAATATTTTTAAGTGTTGTAGGGGCTAAGACCTACTCCCTGCTACGCAGCTTACTACATCCTATTAAGCCAGAGACCAAATCTTACAGTGACATTGTGGAAATCCTGGGGTCCCATTTTTCTCCAAAACCACTGGTAATTGCTGAAAGATATAGGTTCCACAAAAGAGACCAAAAAGAAGACAAAACAGTTGTACAATTTGTAGCAACTTTGAAAAAGCTTGCGGAACACTGAATTTAAGGAGATGTTAAATGACGTCCTACATGACAGGTTAGTGTGTGTGGCTTGCATAGTGAAGCTATACAGAAGCGCCTATTGACAGAGGCTCAGCTTACCTTACAGAAGTCCGTTGATATTGCGGTCTCCATGGAACTGGCTACAAAGGAGGCGCAATACATTGGTGCATCTCCTAGGGTGAATAAGGTGTCATGAGAACCTACCCACAAAACTGTGGGGACTCAGGAATGTTACCGCTGTGGTAAGCCAGGTCACCATGCATCAGAATGCTGGTGTAAGGACCTGGTGTGTTGACACTGTGGCAAAAAGAGACACATTGAGTGTGCCTGTAAACAAAAGAAAAAGAGGCTTGCAGTCTGGCAGACCAAAAAAGGAAAATCTGCATACCCTAGAGCAGACCCAGGATGATCAAGGTGACACCTTGTCAGAAGAAGTACCACTCCACGTTTTGTCTTTGGCAGTGGCCTCCCATGAATACTGGGTAACCCTGTTGTTGAACAGCAAACCTGTACGCATGGAGCTGGACACTGGTGCAGCCGTCCCACTGGTCTCAGGGACTGTGTATAAAGAAAAGCTACAGCATCTTCCGCTTAAGGCAATGAACACTGTTCTGAAGATGTACACAGGAGAAGCTGTGCCCATGTTGGGCACAACTGATGTTAAGGTGGAGCTCAATGGACAGACTGCTAAATTGGTGAAAGGCAATTACCCACCCTTAATGGGTAGATTTTGGCTGAGGAAGATTCATCTGAACTGGACAGAAGTGCACCAAATGACTAAAGATGAAACCGGTCTGACCACTGTACTAAGGAAACATGCTGCTGTTTTTGGAGAGGATCTGGGAAGTATGAAGGGAATCACTGTGACATTAAACCTGGCAGTCAACCAAAATATCTGAAAGCTGGAACTGTGCCATATGCCCTCAGGCCAAAGGTTGAAGTGGACCTAGAGCGCCTGGTCACAAATGGAGTCCTAATACCAGTTATCAATAGCCCATGGGCAACTCCAATCATTCCAATAGTGAAGGAAGATGTCTCCCTCTGGATTTGCAGAGATTTTAAAGTAACTGTCAATCCGGTGTTGTGCGCAGAGCAATACCTGCTTCCCCGTATCGATGACTTCTTTGCGGGCCTGGCTGGGGGACAAAAGTTCAGTAAGATTGATCTGAGTCAAGTGTATTTACAGATGCATGTTGATGAAAAGTCCCAAGAGCTGTTGACTATTGTGATGCATAAGGGGCTTTATCGATACTGTCGTCTACCCTTCGGAATAACGTCTGCTCCTGCCTTGTTCCAGAGGGCTATGGACCAATTTTTGTGTGGCTTTCCAGGAGTCCAGTACTATCTGGATGACATCCTGGTCACTGGAAGGAATGAGGAGGATCACCTAAAGAATTTAGAGGCTACCCTACAAAGACTGGAAGAGTATGGCATATGAGTCTGCAAAGACAAGTGTGAATTCTTCCAGCCCTCTGGAATATTTGAGACACATCATTGATGCTTGTAAGGCCCCTACAAAAGTTAAGGCTATTGTGGAGGCTCCACCTCCTCAATGTTAGCCAGCTTCGCTCATTTCTAGGACTGTTGAACTATTATGGAAAGTTCATCTCGCAGTTAGAACACTGTTAAAACCACTTCATGAACTCCTGGGGCAGAACAAGGCCTGGAAGTGGACTGAAGCCTGTGATGTTGCATTTAACAAAGCTATGGGTGCATTGCTAAATTCAGGAGTTCTGACGCACTTTGATCCATCCTTACCTCTACAGTTGGCCTGCGATGCCTCCCATTATGGAGTGGGAGCAGTCATGTCACATATTATTATGCCTTCAGGAGAAAAGAGACCTATTGCTTTTGCTTCACGCACCCTAAGCAAAGCAGAAACTAACTATGCCCAAATCAAACGTGAGGCATTGGGAATCGTTTTCGGACTTTGGAAGTTTCTTCAATGCCTGTTCGGACGGAAGTTTACTCACAGACCATCTACCTCTAACTTCAATTTTTGGACCACACACAGGCATTCCCCCATTAGCTTCTAGTCGTATGCAACAACGGGCATTGTTGCTCTCCGCGCACACACATGAAATCCAGTATCAGAAATCCACTCTGCATGGCAATGCAGATGGTCTCTCAAGGCTGCCTTTGCCAGTCAAATGTCAAGATATTGCCCAGAAGGAAATCTCTTACTTTGAACAGGTAGAAAACACACCCATCACTGCTACTCAAGTAAAGAAGGCAACTCACGTTGACCAGTATTGTCTCAAGTTATGGACCTGGTGATGCATGGAACATCTCAACGAAGCTCTCTGGTCTCACCCAATCTTGTTAATTCCATTTTCCTGGTCATGTAGGTATCGGTCCATTTTGGTTATTTGTTGTGGGGAAGATGTGTCATTATCCCATCACCACTGAGATCATGGATGTTAGAACAGCTACATTCTGGTCACTGTGGAATAGTGCGCATGAAGGAAATTGCACAAAACTATTTTTGGTGGCCAGGATTGGGCAGTGCTATTGAAGAGAAGGCAAGAGCTTGTATGTCATGTCAGGGTGTGAAGAATGCACCCCAGTGGGCACCCCTACACCCATGGGACTGGCCTGGAAACCCGTGGCAGCATATTCACGTTGACTTTGCTGGCCGCCTAGAAGGAAGCATGTTCTTGTTGGTGGTAGATGCCCATTCTAAATGTCCAGAAGTCTCTATAATGCAGTCCACTACTGCAGAGAGTACTATCCAAAAACTACAGGGACTCTAGTCGTTTTGGTCTGCCAGAACTACTTGTGAGTGACAACGGACCGCAGTTTGCCTCTAAGGAGTGTGGAAATTTTATGAAGGCAAATGGGATACACCACATCACTTCAGCACCATATCCAGCCAGCCAGCAATGGATTAGCTGAAAGATTTGTGCAGACGATGAAATAGGCTTTGAAATCAGCAACAGGACAATTATCCATTCAAAAGTGTCTGGACACTTTCCTACTATTCTACAGAAACACACCTCATGCTACGACCATGGCATCCCCGGCCTTTCTAATGATGGGACGACAGCTGCACACTTGCTTGGATCTGCTAAAACCTTCTGAATCCCAACAAATTGTGCAATGTCAGCAGCAAGATCAAGTCATCAGGCATGCACCCAGAGCAAAAGACCGAACCTTTAGCCTGGGACAGACAGTTTTGGCTCAGAATTATGCTTCTGGAGCTAAATGGGTCCCTGCCACTGTCATTGCTCAAACTGGACCTGTTTCCTTCATTGTCCAGACTGCCAAGGATCTCACCTGGCAGTGACATGTAGATCAGCTGTTGCCAGGTCATGCCAGTCTCCAGGACACATCTTCAGTTGAGTTGCCTGACTTCACCACTTCTAGCGAGACACCGAATCAAGAGTCACCTGTTCCTGATCTTCCCCCTCCATTACTGCCTGTGGCAGAGATATTTCCCCCCCCCCACCACCCGCCTGGAATGAGCTGATCCCACATCCTCACCCATTCACGTTACGAACCCTGAGCCCATTGTTTGTCTTGCACCCAAGACACTTTCGGGTGCACCAACACCAGAAGTCTGCCATAATCCACCTAGAGACAGAAGACCTCCTCAAAGGCTGGATCTTTAGCTGGGGCGAGCCCACGGTTACGGGGCAAAATAATCCCCAGGGGTTAGCCGGGAACGGAGGCAGTCTACCCTCCTTCTCTAGTTTAGTATTTGTTTTATTTAGGGGATGTTCTGATTAAGAGGGGAGGAATATATTGTGTATTTGGTTGTGTTAGTAATAGAATCTTGTTGCTATGGCAATTGAGTTAGATTATTAGGGGATAGCCCAGCTGGTTTTGGCTGGTTGCTGGTTTCTTCAGTGTGTGGCAATAAATGGCTGTTTTTCAAGGTTTACAGCTCACTGCATCTCAAGTGATTTTCTTCCTAAAACTTCTGCCCCCAAAGATACAACAATACCACTATACTATCTTTAAGTCTGTTCTGTAGAATTCCAAGTCATTGAGGGCCACTTTTTAAAATGCCTATATTTGCATGCACTTATATAATGCCATTTGTTTCAATTGAGTTATTTCTGGTTTGCACTAGCATAAAAGGAAGATCAGGCCCAACAATCACAGCGGGATGGCAAATCAAGTCTTTTTCTCATGCTAATGGCTAGTTACAACCCTAATTGGCTGTTGTGCCCACACATACCAAAATCACACACAAATGCAATAACTGTCTGTAGCTTTTTGCATGTGCAAATGGGCCTTGTTTTTAAAAAAATTGAGCCTATTGTGATCACTTTACTTCATATGCCACTGAAATGAAACCACATCTGAACTACACACCTACAAGATCTCTATCAAGCTTTCGTACAACTACAATATCCACCTGCTGAAGTGAAGAAACAGATTGACAGAGCCAGAAGAGTACCCAGAAGTCACCTACTACAGGACAGGACCAACAAAGAAAGTAACAGAACGCCACTAGCCATCACCTACCGCCCCCAACTAAAACCTCTCCAGCACATCATCAAGGATCTACAACCTATCCTGAAGGATGATCCATCACTCTCACAGATTTTGGGAGACAGGTCAGTCCTTGCTTAGAGACAGCCCCCAAACCTGAAGCAAATACTCACCAGCAACCACACACCACACAACAAAAACACTAACCCAGGAACCTATCCTTGTAACAAAGCCCGTTGCCAACTCTGTCCACATATCTATTCAGGGGATACCATCATAGGACCTAATCACATCAGCCACACTGTCAGACTCGTTCACCTGCACATCTACCAATGTGATATATGCCCATGTGCCAGCAATGCCCCTCTGCCATGTACATTGGCCAAACCGGACAGTCTCTACGCAAAAGAATAAATGGACACAAATCAGACATCAAGAATTATAACATTCAAAAACCAGCTGGAGAACACTTCAACCTCCCTGGCCACTCGATTACAGACCTAAAAGTCGCAATATTACAACAACAAAAACTTCAGAAACAGACTCCAACCAGAGACTGCTGAATTGGAATTAATTTGCAAATTGGACACCATTAAAGTAGGTTTGAATAAAGACTGGGAGTGGATGGGCCATTACACAAAGTAAAACTATTTCCCCATGCTTATCTTTCTCCCCCTCCCGCCCCCCCTCAGTTCCTTATATCTCCTTGTCAAGTGCTGGAAATGGGCCATTTTCATTACCATCACAAACAGTTATTTTTCTGTCCTGCTGACAACAGCTCACCTTAACTGATCACTCTCCTTTATAATGTGTATGGTAACACCCATTGTTTCGTGTGTGTGTACACACACACACACACAGACACACACACACACATATATATCTTCCTTCTGTATTTTCCACTACATGCATCCAAAGAAGTGGGCTATAGCCCACAAAAGCTTATGCTACAATAAATTTGTTAGTCTCTAAGGTGCCACAAGGACTCCTGTTCTTTTTCACATCTGAACTGTATATTATTGAGAATCTGACTAACACAACCTTGTTCCAAGCTAAGGGTAGGCAACTTATATACACTGAGCCTCTTGTATGGCAGTAAATGTCTGCACAGCAAAGAAAAAACACTGGAATCTCCTCAACTCTTTGTTCCCTACAAAGGCTGTACTGCTCCTGAATATTTTTATCTTAAAATACAGCTACAATAAAATCATTCCCACCTAGAAAGTTAAACTTGTTTCTCTCCTTTTTTTTTTCCTCATTGAATACTTCGTTAGAGTGAAGGTCACTCATGAATTCAAAACTGCAGTCAGCCAGACACAATACACACTCCAAGGGAGTGATGGACTGATAAACCTCTGACTTGTAAGTATGGGGCTGCACTTGCAGCTGGCATTGTGAGACATTAGGGTAAGAGAGAGCACCCAATAGCCCTAATTTATTCAACCCTGTGCATGATGAAGTTGTCACTGCATCCTGCCACAACGCTCTGGCAAAGACAGAAGTGAGTGGGGTGGAGACAGAAATGACTGTAAAACATTCTTGTCTCTCTTTGCATCAGGTTTGTGGTGTTAAATGAACATGCTAAAATGTAAGCAATTGACCCATTTTAGCTGGCAGTGGTGTTTGTGTGTATGTTGGAGAGGAATTAGTTAGTGGAGTGTTGTGCTTTAATGTGGTTAATGGTAGTAAAAAAGGGAAATGGGACCTTGTTTTTTCTGCTTTTGCTGTAAACAAGGTTTCAGGGGAAATTCTTTGAAGTGCAGAGATCTAAGATGGCCAGTTTAGAATCCCCCCTGAGGTACTGCAGAGGAACAGTAGGTATCTGATAACGTTTGCAGTTTGAGTAAATCTTTCTGGGCATCAAACAGTGTTGACAAACCAGAAAAAAGGGGATTATATAAAGGTGGTGCCTGAGATAAACAGGATGTCCCTATGACTTGTGACATTGAACTTGACAATCGTAGATATGATGGAAGATTTTATTGTTAGAAAGGAGCACCAGATTGAAATTGACCCATTGAAGTCCATGGGAGTTTTGCCATTGGACTTCTTGGTGCCAGAATGTCACCTCTAATGTGCTGAGCTCTTTAGAAAAATTGGCCATCGGTATCTCAGTGACTTTCTATGAAAAATAATATCAGTAAGAACTTTAAAAATAATCCAAGGCCTGGATTGTACAACCATCACTCATGGTGGTGAAGACTTACATCTGTTGAGAGATCAGAGAGATTATTCATGTGAATATAGAAGAACAGGAGTACTTGTGGTACCTTAGACTAACAAATTTATTAGAGCATAAGTTTTCGTGGACTACAGCCCACTTCTTCGGATGCATATCATATTTACATGTGAATATGTAAATCTCTCTCTCTCTCAAAGCATTCCAGCATGTGCCTAACTTTAAGTACATGAGTAGTCTCATTGACTTCAGTGCGGCTACTCATCTTTGCTGCATTGGGGCACAAGATATTTAAACACATTCTTAAGTTTCATAGAGTTCAATGACGCATAAGACTATGCTTAAAGTTAAGCATATGCTTAAGTGCTTTTCTGAATCAGGGCCATTGACAGCAACTGATTATATTTTGAATTTACAAGAAACAGAGCTGGTTGAAATTTTTCAAATCAAAAGTTTTCAAATCCCAAATTGCATTTTTTTTCAAAAATGATTATTTTTTCCCCAAATTTATCTCTAACAAAAAGACAAGGTGGATGAGGTAAAATCTTTTATTGCACCAACTTCTGTTGGTGAGAGACAAGCTTTCGAGCTTATACAGAAATTGAATTTAATCAAACATCTATAATTTGCTGTTTACCAAATTGCATTTTTCACAATTATACTGTAACAACCTTAAAACAAAGACCTCCTTTTACCTAACTAAAGTAAGAGTCCACAAAGTCACCAGAAAATGGTATAATTGGGTTTGTCAGAAAGAACTATGATGCAAATGAATATGTAAGATTTACAGTATATAATTGAAATGTACTATGAAACTTGCAGATGCATCAAAATGTTTTGCTTTTGTCACTTTCAATTACTGGCTTTTAAAAATATAGGATGTTTTAACATTTTTATGTAATGGTGGGATGTTGCATAAAGGTTTTATTGATAGGACTTGCATATCTCACGATTTAGCCACTAGGTAGGCCCGCCTTTCCAAAAGTGCCAACAACCTTCTGTCACACACACACACACACACACACACACACACACACACACACACACACACACACACACACACACACACACACACACACACTATATATATATAATGCTGCATATTGCAGGGAATTTTAACATTTTTATAGTTTTTGCATTCCTCTGCCTGCTACACGAGCACCCTGAGACCAGTTTTTGTGTACACTCATGCAGAGGACAAGAAACTATAAATCAATACATTTTAGAATGATCTAAGGAAGCTTTTCTATAGGTCGCAGAGTATCAATTTTAAGGTCAGACATAAAAACAAATGATACACGCTATTGGAAAGGGAGAGGGATTGCTAGATCCTTTCCACTGGAACTGTATTCCCAGGGCCTCACTAGCCACAACTCCCACCTAGACCTCCGTTTGAAGGGGGGTTAACCAACTCAAAAGAAACTCTGTGGAAAAGGTTGCAAAGTCCCAGGAAACACCACAGAGCTTGTGGGGGGCTGATATACATCCCCTTTAGCCTTGCCTTAGCCCACTGCCTTCCAACATGGGTTCATCCCCTGATGAACCAGAGCCAACCACCTACCAGTTTATGTATATCAACACTTTCCACGGACCTCTGAAGTCCTGGAAAGGGTGCTATGAAAGGGGCAAGATCTACCTATACAGGACACCTTTACCAAGTACATCCCAGGGACGTTATGTGGCCATTTGTTTTCAGTCACAGTTACCACACCATTGCTATTTGAAAGATGTAGTATTTCCTGTTCTTCATATAAAAAAGTACTACTCAGTAGTGCAGTATCTGCAGTAAATATGGGTAAAATTCTGACTTTTTAACCATGGGAACCACTCATTGTTGTATAAGCACAACTCTATGGAGCTACACAGATTTATACCAGATGAAGATCTGGTCCACAACATATAAATCATATACAGACAGAGGTGAAAACACAGACTCTTGGAAAAGAGCCTATATAAAATACAGCCTGTGTAAAAAGACTCTTGATCAGAACAAAACAAATGTTATTAGATAGAATTATTTGTTCTAAATGTTGGGTTTACATAAAAGTGTATATGCAAAAAGAAAAAAAAATACAATTTCCACTTGTGAATGTAAACTGCATGACCCACACAGCTACAGCTAACAAAGTTTGTTAGCATACAGATGTGTGATACCTTTTAAAATCCCTGCAGTATCTTCCTACCTGCTGTGCTTAATTTCAGATTCAAGTGCTATCATTAAGAAAAACCTGCTTTCTTCTTTATATGTGCCCTACATTGCATCAGGGTTGTTTTTTTTTCCCCTCAAATATTTTCCTGGGGCCACATCTCCCAATCCTTATTGGAAATCTGATCTTTAGCTTCTTTTGTAAATTATTTCATGCACACGTCTGTCTGATGTAAAATGGCAACATCACTTTTCTTAATTGTTTTCTTACCATTGGGCTTGCACACATTCCCTGAAAAATTTCTACTGTAAAGTTTGTATTTAGAACAGGAAAGAAACATGTTATAATCTGGGAGGCTCCCTCTAAAGATTGGCTGCTCTCAGCCTAATTCTCATTTTGATTTATCTGACTTTGCTAGTTTAATACCAGCATATGCAAAGACAAGCAAGGAACTAAACCCTGGAGATAAATTAGCCATTGTATCTGGTCCATTAATCTCCTCTTCAATTCTAGAGAATTGTGGCTCACCCAGACCCAGAGATCAAATAAAATGCCTAATTGGGAAAATCCTAAACAAGAGTATCCTGTGGAGCTTGAATTTATTTGTCAACTGTTCAAACAACTATGTTGTTTATATGTATTTAAAACCCTGATACTTTTCCACCTCTATCTTAATCCCTGATTCTTTAAACACAGGAGGGCGATTGAGAATTGTTTTCAATTAACTGGAATAGAGAGGGACACTTATTCTAAAAAGATAGCTGTGTTGTGAACATTCTGCCAAACATGCTGAGCAGTTTAGATCTAAACATCAGATCTGAGGGATGCGCTGAAAACTTTTATTATAGCTGTAACCATAGATGATGGATATTGTGTTGGATTAATAGCATGATTCAATAAACAATGAATTATGGTATAAATAAATGTTTTCAGAGTAACAGCCGTGTTAGTCTGTATCTGTAAAAAGAACGGGAGTACTCGTGGCATCTTAGAGACTAACAAATTTAATTGACCATAAGCTTTCGTGGGCTACAGCCCACTTCTTCGGATGCATAGAATGGAACACACAGAACACTCTGTGTATATATACAGAGAACATGAAAAGGTGGAAGTTGCCATACCAACTATAAGAGGCTAATTAATTAAGATGAGTTATTATCAGCAGGAGAAAAAATAAATAAATGTTATTTCAAAAACAAAACAAATATAAATGAGGGCTGCAATAAAGGACAAAAATTGGAGCCATTGTTGCTCAGTGAGCTTATGGCCATGTTGGTGCATATCCTGTGAGATGGACCAGTGCCTGTCCTTGCTGCTGAAGGACAATGGCCTTCATTCCCTATGGAATGCAGGGTGCCTGTAGTTCTTTAAATCAATCTGTAAGGCACCTCATCTTCTCAATTTCTTTGGCCCTGGTCAACCTGGTTTAAATTTAGGTATGGCACACAGACTGCAAAGACTACATCTCTTCCTAGCAATGGAAGTAAAGCAAAGCAAAGATAGTGCCCATGCTGATTCTTTTAGATCTGCCAGTACACTGACACTAATCATGAGATTTTGTTAATCTTCTTGCAAGCCTAGCACAGGTAGAGATGATAGTTCTACAGTGCCTATGTTACGTGGATGACAGAAGACAGTCATATGCAATTGTTCCTCTGGATTCTCCCCTGTGAGGTGCCACAATGGTCTATATTGTTATCTCTCCTGTTCAAAGATATGAAGCTGCTGGGTGGGTTAGTTTGTGAATGAGATTGCAATTCAGTGATGATGAACAGCTGTATGTCTGCATAATATCAAACCCAGTGTGGGATGGAATTCACCTCCAGACTCCATCTTCTTTTGTCTGGCAGTTGAAAAGCAGCATGAAAGGCAGATGTCCAGGTTTGTCATTTGGTGACCTGGAATGAATCAAAGCTGTCCCTCTGGAGAAGGATCTTAGAGGGGAGTGGTTCATTAGATGTTCCATAGTTTGGATGTCTTCTCCACATTCATATATTGAGCTGCCCTTCATTTACCATTTGTGTAGTAGGTAATTGCAATACCCGTGTGAGGTTCTGATGAAGTTCACTGTTATCCATATCTTACGTGGCATGGTGAAACCAGATGGCTGATCTGTTGGATCATAATCAGGTCTCTATTCTTAATCCTCCACCCCCTATTTTCCCCACAGCCTCTGCCACTTGCCTTTTGGTGACAGTCCAGAGGTTTTAAAAGCTCGGGCCACTAATCAGAATGGGTTCCTAGACTTAAGGTGGCATCTCAGGGGTTTTTGGAGACCTTCAGAGATAGCCAAGTCTGGGTTCATTATCACACAGTCCTAGTCTCTTATTATTGCTGCTTCTCTTCAGAAGGACGGTGGTAAGATGTGTGAGGACATGGAGGCAGACTGTCAGTGATGACTTTAGCACTCCTGTGATGATTGTCATAGCAGTATTCAGTTGCATGTCAACAAGTTTTGTATGTATACTACCTGCCCATGCTGGTGTACAGCATTCAGCTACTGAGAAGATGAGGCCAAGGTGGCTGTCCACAAGATGTGAGCATCTGCTCCCCAACTGGCCCCAGCTACTTTGATTATATTGTTCCTAGGCTTTATCTTGGCAGATGTGAGGCAGTATATGAGGCTACAAACCAAAACCACTCCAGGACATTTCAGGAAATCCTCGTGCCTGAGTTTGTTGTCAAAGGAAGAAAGTGACATTCATATTTCTTTGCATATTGAGTGCTGGATGTGGAGACAGATGATTTCTGAGGGTTTGGTCAGAGTCACCATAATCAGTAATACTTCTCCCATTTGTTTATTTAGCTCTTCTGTGAGGTTGTATTTTACTTGGGTGAAAGTGCTCACTTGGATAGCAAGTACGAGATCATCCACATACCCAAGTTTCTGTGACTGAGTTGATGGCATGTCACTGATATAAATGATAGTGCCAAGATGGACCCCTGTTAAAGCCCATTGTTCAGTAGAAAAGTTCATCTCATTTGTTCCGTTAGATGTATACAAAACGTGTGGTTGGTGAGCATAACTGTCACTAGGTGCAGTGTTCTGCAATGTCCTATTTTGGATACTTTCTGAATCAGGCCATTCCTATCCCCATCATAACCCCAGAATGTATGATGGCCATTGAAGTATGATCCATATTGAACTGTGGCTGTGATTTTGGTACAGCTGTTGTGGTCAGGCAACATTTGGTAGCTTATAGATGCTGGTGATCATAAGCTCACTGATTCTTGTTGTGATCACGTATGGTACTGAAGAGTTTAAAACCATGGAGCAGATGTTCCAGAGCTACTGTCTCACTAACATTGCCAGTCCATGTTTTGGGCGGTGGTGGCTTGCTGCTAAATAGTATCCTGGAATGTGACATTTCAGTGTTTCTTTGTGATCCCACAAGTGAGTCCCTTGTATTGCAAGGACATCGATCTTCTGTTTGCATAGCTGCTTAGTCAAATAATCATATTTTGCAGGAGAGAAGCCTTCTACATGTAGGTATGAGCTTGTTTTGCGGTTTGCCCTAAAAAGCATAATTTTTCTTGAGATTGTCACCTGAGTTGCTTTTTATACTACAAGGCTAACAATTGGCATTCAGTTGCAATGTTGATGGCATTGGTTGTGCAGAAGATCTTAGCAGGGATGACCACATGAAGGTTGTCATCCTCCGTCTCACTGAGGAGGGATGATGCTGATTGTGCATGTTTCCACACACTGGATGAGGACAGCAGGGCAGGCTGGGAGTTGTAGTCTCCAAAGTAACCATCACTGTATCCAGAGTTCTTTCACAGCCCTCTTGGAAAAGGATGGGGTGTAAAAAGATCTCCCTTTCCTCTGAAAAGACAAAGATGAGGAAGGAGTTGGAGGTACTGAGGACATTGTCCAAGTTTTGGACAAAAACCTCACTTTTTTTGTATTCACTCTGTTTTTTCTTGTTTAAAAAAATTATCAGGAAGGGCTGAAACATATTTGACAAGGAATGGGACATAAACTGCAGATAGGGAAATATTTTGTACACACACACACACACACACTCCATAGAAGTGATTTTCTTTGTTTGATTTGACCTGTCAGTGGTGAATTGCATACCACAAATAATGAATAAATGAACAGTTTGTGAATGACATACACACAGAAATTTGTTCCATAAGCTGTTCAGACATTTTGAGAGATAATTAATGGAAATCAGGATTTGTTTTTTAACAGAAAAAAGGCGGCAGCGTTTTTTCTTCAGAAAACTTATTTCCAACAAATAATTGGACGAGTTATTATCCAATTCTTTCCTTTGTTTTCTATTGCGCTATAACTATTTCAATAAACATGAATGATTGCTTTTTATTCTTGAATTTTCAGAGCCAAATAACACACCTTGTATTCTTATGGACATAAAAATCAAGTTTGTTTTTTAACATTAGTAGATTATTTTCTTGTAGTGTTACTCCTTTTTTGCCACTGGTTCTGCTTCCACACTTGCAATAAAAAGCATGGTTTTGTTTCTTCTTCCTTAATCTTCATAATTGGTGTGACACAGATACCTTTGATGACTTTTAAATCTTTGTAGTGAATCATACACAGGCATACGTATTTGATGTTCTTTCTTAAATGATTTGCCTTTATCTATATTGGCAGATATATCTCCATTCTCTCTCTCTCTCTACTTTCCTCGAAGAAAGATTTTCATTTGCAATACCCCAAATCCTCAAATTAATTTAGTGTTATTGCATCACTTAGTAGTACAAATTGTCCCTTTCTTTTCACTTTTGGTCTTTCATTTTTCAATCCATTTTCTCTCTCATGCTTGCACTCTCATGGGTTTTTTTTAGACTGATATTAATCTTACAAGAGGGGTTTTTATCAAAAATTATGTTAGAACTATGGTGCTGTAGTAAGAATAAATGAGGTCCTGATCAAATGAAAATGCCAGATCTTTCTTCTTAACCTAGACCTTTCTTCTCTCTAGACAAATGTGGATGGATTCTCTCTTTTCTCCCTCTTCTCCAATAATCCATGCATGTCTTCTCTCCCTCCCACAATTTGTGGATATTTGACCTCCCTTCTTGCCTAATCAGTTCAAATTCACTGATTCCAGCCAGTCACCTGCAGCAATCAACTGTCCAATGTACTTCCCCCTACTGTTGTACCTCTGACTCACCGCTGCATTGGAGCCCCTCAAATGAAAGAGTTCTGCTCCCAAGGGTTCAAAGAGCCTGCATTACTCTATGCCTGATAACATTTGTTCTATGAGAGTGTGTTTTGCAAAATGCATTTTAGTCATAATTTGGGATGGCTGAGGAAATTGCCACAGTTCTATCCACCAGGAGAGTTACTATTCACCAGCAGTTTGATGTTCTGTGTGAAGTGAGCTGGTAGTCCCACTCAAGTTCCAAGTGTACCTACATCACTAAAGCCATTGCTTCCAGTTGTTCCCTTATTTTATCCTCTTCAAATAAACAAAGGGTTGAATGAGCTTGGGTACCAGAGTACCCTCTTTAACCCTTAGATCGAGGCCCTCTGGATCAGCCTGAGGCACACTGGCAGGCAGCATGGAGCAGAAGCTTGCATCTCTGCTCTCTGTGCTGTACCTATGCTGTGGGTAATTAGATGAATTCAGTCACTAGTGCTGTCAATCTGGTACCTTCCATGATCACTAAGTTCATATTAAAATATTCTTCTTGCTGACAAAGCTGGGACGCTCAGTCTTTATTGAGTAATTAACTCAGATACTGAACACCAATCCAAAATGTTGTGCATAAATAACTGATCAGGCTACCTGTCAGAAGTAGGTAATTTCCCCCTACCTTTGGGATACAGTCACTTGTGAGCATTTCAAAACTTGCACATCTCTAAACATAATACAGTGAACACTTGTGAACTAAGTGGAAGAGAGCCTGTAACTGTGCCTTAGTGGGTCACAACTGAGGATGCCAAATTCAGGACAAACAGCTGAGAAATAGGGCAAACACAACCCGAAACTGGTGGTTATTCTCTTATAAGATATACCAAACCAGCCACAAAAGTAAACTCCTGTTTTACCACACCGGCTAACAAGAAAACATAAAGGCAGTTTCCTCAGGCATTCCAGTTCTTATATCACCACCAAAACACTGAATTCAGAGATGAGTGGTTCTTTACAAAGTCTCATCAAATAATAGGTTCTTCTGATCCCAAAGGACTAGTCACACACCCAGGTCAATATATAACTTAGATCTTACCCAAAAATCACGCTTATGCCAATCTCTTAGTATCTAAAATCTAAAGATTTATTTATGAAAAAGAAAGAGGTGAGTTAAAATTGGTTAAAGGAATCAATTACATACAGTAATAGCAAAGTTCTTGGTTCAGGCTTGTAGCAGTGATGGAATAAACTGCTGGCTTGAGTCAAGACTCTGAATGACCCGTCCAAGCTGTGGATGTATTCCAGAGTCCTTTGTTCAGAGATTCAGTTTGTAGCAAAGTTCCTCCAGAGGTAAGAAGCAGGATTGAAGACAAAATGGAGGTGTTTCCAGGGCCTTTTATAGCTTTTGCCATGCAGCGGGCATTCCATTGTTCTTCCTGTGGAAAATTACAGCAACAAGATGGAGTTTGGAGTCACATGGGCAAGTCACATGTTCATGCCCAAATTCCCTCAGTCATTGCAGGAAGCCATTACCTACACTCCAGACAGCACATTTGACATCCACTCAGTGTAGATGAGCATCTCCCATGGTCCATTGTCAACTAAGTGTTTCTTGATGAACCACTTAATTTGAACAGTCTCATAGACTTTAAGGTCAGAAGGGACCATTATGATCATCTGGTCTGACCCCCTGCATGCTGCAGGCCACAAAACCGTCCCTACCCTTCCCTTGACTCTGCTGATGAAGTCCCCAAATCCTGTGTCTTGGTGACTTCAATTGGCAGAGAACCCTCCTGCTAGCGATCCCTGCCCCATGCTGCGGAGGAAGGCGAAAAACCTCCAGGGCCTCAGCCAATCTACCCTGGAGGAAAATTCCTTCCCGACCCCAAATATGGTGATCAGTAAGACCCCGAGCATGTAGGTAAGAGTCTCCAGCCTGACCCTTGTTAGCCATTATACTATTTACCTGCTGTTGCTCGGTATTCCTCAGCTAATATGTTTTACCATTAAACCATTCCCTCCATAAACTTATCTAATTTAATCTTAAAACCAGACAGGTCCCTCGCCCCCACCGTTTCCCTCGGAAGGCCGTTCCAATATTTCACCCCAGGTTCCAATATTTCACAGTCCCTCCAAGATGAGCTGGCTAGTATACATTGTGGGCGGTACCCCAAGAGCAAACATTTGAAATCCAAGTATAGAGCCAATACTTATAATGTCAAATAAAAAAGTGATACATGCATACAGATAGCATAGTCATAACCAGCAAATCATAACCTTTTCATAGATACCTCACTCAACAACTTTTGTACAATATTTGCTGCAACTATATAAGCGGTTGCAACAATGATCTATATCTATATTTTGCTCTGCGAGTGAAAAGTCTTTTAGTTGGTGCTGCAATAGAAATTCATGGGGCTGTAATAAAAGTCCATTAACTTTAATGCAATGGGAGTAGGTTAAATTTATGCACATCTACAAGATGAAACATAACTTTCCCATTTTAGGATGGGAGGGTTGTATCTTAGCACAGGGCATCACAAGTTGAAATCCCATTATAAAGACACAGTGGGCTTTTTTTTTTTTTTTTTTTTTTTTTTTTTTTTTTACAAGAATTGAAGCCTTAAGGAGGAAACTGAAAAAAGGACAAAGAAAATAATGTCCTTTAATTTACTGTGTATGAATGGATTTAGTCAAGTTTGAACTGTTCTTGATGTCTCAGTGTCATAATGACAACGTTCATCCGATTGGATAAACAGCTTTGGTCTTGACCATTTGAAAGATGAATAGGGTATAGGAGAGACAAGTTAGCAGCTGGATAGGAAAATGAAATGTCACCTCTCAAGTTGTCTTGCTATAGTGCAAGGCTGCTAGCATTTTAGTTCTGTTCAGATTTCTTTCCAAATAAAATTTCTGGCATAAACCACAATGGCACTAACCAACTGCAACATTTTGTTCTTGAACCTAATTTAGAGCTAACCAGGGCCTTCAGGCTTAGCGCTGAGCAAGCGGCTGTGCATACGTGCTGTGTTACAGAAGAATCCCTAGGAAAGAATTGTGACTGAGATTACAATTCCTCCTCTGTACCCCATTTACTGCTTGGGGGGGGGGGGGATTAAATTACTACATATCCCTTGAAAATGTGCTTCCCCCTTTAAATCTGGCATACAAAAGGAGTGGTGGGAGGGCAGAGTGAAGGCTCCACCCACTTCCATCTCCTTTTTAACCCGACTCTTTCTACTTGCTTCTGGCTGGAGCTGTATACGCATAGCAGCGGCTGTGCTCTGCACCAGAACTAGACAAAAGCCAAGCATAGGAGTGGGAGATGTGGAAGAGGTGTTACCCCTTCTTGCCTGTGTAAAACAAGTGCACAATCTAGCCCTTAGTGATTAATGTTTTAACCCTACATTTACTGAATTTAGTCAGTCACATTCAGCGTTAGTTTCCTTTTGTTAACTTTCCCCAGACCTTCTTCAATGACTCTCAGCATTTCAGCTTTTTAACTGAGCCTTGACTTTAGAGAGGAAAAACTCAAGTTTATTAATCTATTTGTCAACTTCTGTAATTTTTCCTTTTTTTTTATTTTTTTTTTAATCTGGTGATATATTCCTCAGGTGGCTAACATTTACTATTTGCAAGTGATAGAGAAAATTTCTCCTCTGCCTGTTCCATTCCTAATGAGTGGTTCTACATAAAAACAAAAATTGAATAAGGAGCTCTATATAAAACCCTTCATGGTTAGGCTGTGGGGCAAAAAATACTTAATTTGGTTTATTTAACTGTACGGGACATCTTGATAGT
Organism: Chrysemys picta bellii; assembly: GCF_011386835.1. Classification (NCBI taxonomy): domain Eukaryota; kingdom Metazoa; phylum Chordata; order Testudines; family Emydidae; genus Chrysemys; species Chrysemys picta. Next base: position 96,636,206 of record NC_088796.1, read on the forward strand.
CAATGGCTAACATACTAATCTTGAATAGTACTTCATTTCCACTTAGATTGAGTTCCTTTTTCTTCATCTCTTCCCAGGCTACTCACGTCAGTTGCAAATATATAAGTATTCAAACTAACTACATGCTACTATTTCTGACAGGATCAGAAGTAATTGGCCAGTTATAAATTACACGGCACATATATAACTTGTCATTCCAGATGAAGCATCTGAGAATCCTGCCAGGTGACTATCATAGATCACTGTCAATATTCATAATTACATCTGACGGCAAACCTATCTCATTTTTCTGAATCTTCAATAAATTGCAAGCATACCTTGAAACAGGATTTGTTTAGTTAGATAAAGATGTATGAGATAGAGGTCATTTTTTCTATATCTCTTGCAGAGAAGATCTGTAACCTTCCCAATAAAAAAGTAAAGAGTTAAAGAAAATGTACTGTGCTAATATTAGTGTAGTACAACTCACATGCATTATATAGGAATATTTAAGGATGAGAAAAAACACCTATCTACACTGGTGTCTAAGAGGAGGGATTCATCCAGGCACTGGGGTGGGCCAATATTGGTTTAGCTCCCCATCTCTAGAACCATCTGCTGCCACTGATACACTGCAAGCTCACTGCACAGGTCTTGTTCTTGCAGACTGAAGTGTGCGTGCATGCACTGCACATTCAACCATATTCTGGCCACTAATTATGTATACTACTAATTTTGGTCTTTAAGGAAAAATTCCTGACCAGTTTTTTGTGCTTGTGTAGGGAGAAATATGACAGTAACTCAGTATCTCTGGTACATCAGAAGGCTACACAATGGAAATCTGTTCAGGGTGACTTTCCATCCCTGTACATTTCTCAGAGAATAACTCCAGGGTGTCTCATATTAGAATTCTGCAGGGAGGAAGGGAAAAGGGAATATTAAGGGATGGCTAGTGGATCTGAACATAGCAAACTCACAATAGCATAATGGCTCAGCCCCACGTTGAAAGGGAGCAATAACGTGTGTCCATGACTCTTCCATAATACCTTGCAGGAACTAGATACAGGAAAGCTATATTCCTTAGAAGGCCTTAAAATACACTTTGTCTAAGGATTTCTTCCCTTAGTCCTGCTGCATTTTGGCATATTTTCTTGAGAGCAAAAAGAAGAACAGGAGGACTTGTGGCACCTTAGAGACTAACAAATTTATTAGAGCATAAGCTTTCGTGGACTACAGCCCACTTCTTCGGATGCATATAGAATGGAACATATATTGAGGAGATATATATACACACACACAGACAGAGAGCATGCTCTCTGTCTGTGTGTGTGTATATATATCTCCTCAATATATGTTCCATTCTATATGCATCCGAAGAAGTGGGCTGTAGTCCACGAAAGCTTATGCTCTAATAAATTTGTTAGTCTCTAAGGTGCCACAAGTCCTCCTGTTCTTCTTTTTGCGGATACAGACTAACACGGCTGCTACTCTGAAACTTTTCTTGAGAGCAAATCTCTTTTTACTCAGGAATTGGCCCAAAGTGTGCAGAAATTTAGAACAAATTTTGGGACTGCTCAGGATAAAATAAATTACATATTTTCGAGATTCATCCAATGTTGTTCGCACAGGCTTTTTTGTTTTCTTTTAATTATAGATGCATGTCGGAGAACATGGGAGACTGCTATATTATTTCTATGAATGTTATAAGTCTATTTGAAAAATTATTTTGCTTGACTGCATGAAGTTAGATCTAAGGTGGGAAACAGGAAATGAAACTGACAGAGAAAATGTCTCTAGAGAGAATACCAAGATTTTTTGAGGAAACAGTGCAGAAGCATAATTGGGAAAAGCTCACCTGCATGGCTAGGCTAGCAGGCTTATTTTTCCCAGGCACAAGTCTAGGATCAGAGGAACTTTAAATCATTAAACCTTGGCCTGAGAAGAAGGGTGGGTAGCAGGTGGAGGTGACTCTCTGACAGGTGGAGGTGGAGGTGACTCTCTGACAGACAGATGCTAACAGAATGCTGCAGTAGTTGTGTTCTCTCCCAGCCCAGAAGTAGGGGATTGGGGCTGAGTGGAACTTGCTCAAAACTTGCAGAGAAACAATGAAGTTTAGGTGAGAGTCATACCTTTGGTTATTTTAACCTATTTCTCTATTTTGTTGAAAAATAAATAAATAATACTTCATTTCATAAAGGCTTAATGGTATGACTGCCAGAGCCAATCAGAGGGGGGGCCAGGAGGGCCATTTGGCCTGGGCCTCAAGCTCAAAGGGGGCCTCAAATTTAAACACTTGTCGGAGGGTGTTTTTTTTTTTTTTTTGACATTTTGATAAGTTTCGCAACTTGGTTTTATGCGCATCCCTATTGGACCAAATGTGACACTCTCTCAGCTTTGAGCTGCAAATTTAAGCAAATAAGAGATGTGAGTTGGTAAATCACACAGAAAAAGGCTAGAAAATATTTGTTAAATAAAAAAATATTCAAATTATGTCTCACTCTTTTTTGGTGTCTTATTTTGTTTCCATGTGTTGTAATTTTTTTATTTTTATTATGGCTAGGGGCCTCAAAAGCTGGAAGTAGCCCAGGCCACTCTGGACCTCTGAGAAGGCCTGATCACTGTATACATTTTCTGGTTACAAAGTCCCAGGAGTGAAGACTACTGTAGGGAGCCAAGCCAAACGGGCCCTTCTCAAGGAGTCATGGTGAGAAACTAGAGTGCTGAAGCTTGAGGCCCTCAGACTCACACTGACTTCCCCCCTGAGTGGAGTCCCAGGGCCTAAGGCGAGGGCATTCACAAGAGGGGTATAAGGCAGAACATACTGTCCCAGATAACAGAGTATGTATTTTATAGTACATTCTAGAAGTGAAACTTGCTCATACACCTAGCACATGAACAAATGTTTCTGTGGAAGCTAGTTGGGAAAGGAAGAATCAAATCTCACAGGAGTGAGACCTCCATCAGTCACTCAATCAATTATATAGATCAATTATTTGAACAGATTTTCATATAAGAAAGACCTGCTCTGTTTCAGTTGTTACACAAATACATTCATTTTACGGATCTTGTTTTAGTTCTGAACCTCATTATTCTGGAAATTGTGCAGGAATTTTCTGAATAGGCTTCACTACACTTCAAGCATATCTCATCCTTTCCCAAATGAATAAATAATACTTTACACTGTGCATTATGGCCTTTTATTCTGAGGATGTCAACAAAGTATACAAATATTAGTGCTCACCATACAAGTCAATTAATGATAGATATAGATAGTGATATATTAATTACATACATTTATTTATATATATATAATATATAAACTTAATGGATCACTAAAGGAAACCATCTCTTAAGTGGTCCATAGCAGCTTTTAAAACAACAACACTAAACATGAGTTTAGGACAAAAAATGGAAAATATTGGATCTGCAATGGGAATTTACTGCACAAGTTACCAGTCCTACAATATAGAAGAAAAAATGGGCAATCAGTAAAGCTTCAAAACTAGAAATAGACATGTGACATTGTGCAGTCTATATGGTTTTATAAAAACTTGATAATAAGTCAATATAATGTAACTGAGATAGTTTTAGAGAAAATACGGTAATAAGTGAATGTAAGTAACTGGGATATGCCTCATGCAAAAGGTCTCTTGTAAGGTATCATTACACAGCTTATAATCTACTGAGTATGATCATCTGATTTGTATAAATGTACCACTCTTGTATCTAAAACTAGAAATATAAAATGTAACTCTGAGGGCCTATTGTAATTGTGTAAAGTGTGGACCATTAATGATGGTTTGGAATCTTGATGACTCCCATTGTCTGCAGATGGCTGTATTTACCTGTGAGTCTTCCTGTATATGTGTGTGCTGGCAAGTGAGTAATGAAGTCTTGCAGTGACATGTGATCATGTCACCTGAACTGGAATCCATCTTTAACCTGGTGCTTTTCCAGTGAGGGGGGGTGGAAACCCAGAGAGACAAAGAGTTCCCGCCTTATGTAGGGTTACCATACGTCCGGATTTTCCCGGACATGTCCAGCTTTTGGGGGCTCAAATCCCCGTCCGGGGGGAAATCCCCAAAAGCCGGGCATGTCCGGGAAAATCGGGAGGGATGGAGGGAGGACTCGGCCGGGGCCTCTTTGTCTGGGGTCGGCGGTGCGGGGCCGGGGGCATGGTGCCGGGCCGGGCGCGCGGTGCCGGGACAGGGTTTCAGTGCCGGGCCGGGTCAGGGGCGCGGGGCCGGGCGGGGAGCCGGGGGCGCGGTGCCGGGCTGGGGTCCGGGCCGGGAGCCAGGGGTGCCGGAGCCGGGCCGGGGTCGGGGAGCTGGGAGCCGGGCCGGGGCCTTTATGCAGGGTAAAATGGATTTATCTGGGTTTAGACCCCATTGGGAGTTGGGCATCTGAGTGCTAAAGACAAGCACACTACTGTGAGCTGTTTTCAGGTAAACTTGCAGCTTTGGGACAGGAGATTCAGACCCTGGATCTGTGTCTGGAGCCAGACGGGAGTGTCTGACTCAGCAAGACAGGGTGCTGGAGTCCTGAGCTGGCAGGGAAAACAGAAGCAGGGGTAGTCTTTGCACATCTGGTGGCAGCTCCCAAGGCGGTTTCTGTGATCCAACCCGTCACAAGAAAACGATAGAATTCAAGGGAATGACCATGAAAAGTTTCTCTGCTCAAAAGTCCATATGGTACTGTCACAGGGTGCTCTGCTCACTGCTGGTGCACCTCCTTCTGGCCATCTGTGGGGATTAGCTCTTCCAGGCTAACTCCAGTTTCTGCAGTTATACTCCATCACAGTATCAGTCTTGTTCTCTTGGGACTCAACTGCTCTCACGTTGTGGGTTGGACCTCTGGAACTGGTTGCTGTAGTTTTTGCTTTCCTGGGAAATCACATGCATTTAAGAGTATGTCTTCACTGCAATTAAAAACCTATGGCTGGCCTGTGCCAACTGACTCAGGCTTGCAGGGCTCAAGCTGTGGGTCTGTTTAATTGCAGTCTAAGACCCTGCAAGGTGGGAGGGCCCCAGAGCTTAAGTCACAGACTGAGCCAGAACATCTACACTGCAATTAAACAGACCCACAGCCAGGAGTGCCATTTCAGATTTTGGTAGGTGAGAGGGCAACTCTACCCATGATTCCAGGGGCTACTTAGGCACCTGAAAACTTTTGTGTGTTTTGTTTTTGTTTTGTGTTTTGTTGATAGCAACTTAGAAATTAGCATATAGGAGCACTGTATCCAACACACACACACACACACACACACACACACACAAATTAAATCCATATTTTAAGTGTATATGTAAGTTTAGAATGGAAAACCACATATGAAAAGCAGAATTATTCCAACAGTGTGTGTAGATGGAGGACTAAATAGCGGAATGAATGGTCACACTGGAGCACTGCCATTCACTAAAAGATTATAGACCTGGAAAAAAATTGGGAAAGTTTCTTAAGAGTAATTTAAATGATATTTGTGGTGGTGGTGGCAGCTAATGCTTGTTTCTTCACAGCAGGGAAAGATTGCAGGTGGTTTATTCGGTGGTGCTGCTCTTGCAGCCTGAAACTTCCAAAGTGAGGATAATTATCCCCTGAATGTGTCTGGGGCAGCACATTATCTGTAATTATTAACAAAAAAAAACAATAACAAGTTCCTGCCACAAAGGGGAGGAATTTACCAAATCTGTAGCATTGCACATTAGTTGCATATGGGTATTTCTGTCTTTTTTTTTTTTTTTTTTTTTTTTTTTAATTCCCCTCCCCGCGCCCCCAGTCCGTTCATCGTCCTGACTGTGCTCTAGTCATCAGCAGGATCACTTCATCCTCAGAGGCTGTGGGAGATTTTGTGTTAATGTTACTTTTGTGCCTCATCATATTCTAGGACTGGTTGGGGGCCTGTCTGACCCTCGCCCAGCCAAATTAGAGTATCCTGAGGTCTTCTCTAAATTATACTAAGATGCCATGGCCCTCTAGATGTCATTGTAGCAGGCAAGAGTAGCCTCACCTCTGCTGGTGTTTGTGGAGGTAGAAGGTAGTGTATAGCCCCTAGGGTAATTATACAGCCTTGGAGAAGCCGCTACTATAGGGGTATTCCCTGTGAGGGGAGGGGGAAGATCCACTACCTTTATGGACCCTTTGGGTAGCCTAAAGAGGCCATATTGCAACACAGAATCCTAAGAATGCTGCATAATGTAAGTGAAAAATGGTACTGTAGTTGCATACAGCTCTGTTTACTACTTGATTTCCCCCTTAAGTTTTGATCAGTCTTTCATTTTTACCAGTTTCTACTTAAAGTAGAGACAGGGTGCATCTCTTCATGATCCCTCAGTAGGCTATGGTCTTGAGTTGTTTGGTATTCTTAAAGCAACTGAATCATATGATAAACTCTATTGCTAATGAGGACTTTCAGATTTGTGTTTGTGAGGCATTTTATCTTCTCTTATACTAGCATATATGAAAGACACAATTCATAAAAGAAAATTATAGAGGACTAAAGATGTATCATAGTTGCACAACTGTTGATAAAGGTGGGTTGTGGTGTTTTTGTTTTGTTTGGGGGTTTTTTTTAGGGGGAGGAGGATGTGGTGTGTGTGTGTGTGTGTGTGTGGGGGGGGGGGGGGGGAGACATGGACTGATGTTTATCCTCTGGCATTTCCTTAAGACTGCTCCCTTTGAGTTATTTGATGTTATAGTTACTGCACTTCTATTGGCTTTTAAAAAAAACTAATAAACTTTTGGGTCTTGAGGGGTGGAAATCTAACTCTGAAAGTTTGTATAATTTTAATACTTTTCTAGTTGATTTGGATGAATGGTGAATACAGTGTTATATAATAAAGGGATAATGTAATGCTATACTTACAATGGTGAACAACTCTAAGACACCAACATACTGTTAGTCTCCTTTACTTTACTGCTGGTTGCTGTGAGACAGTTTTAGACTGCATAATAAAACAAGCTGTAAAAGTTAGCAATTCACCAGCACAATATTAACTGTTCAAACTGAAGTCCTCCGGTTATCCATAGAATAGTGGCAGCATCTAGCACTGGAGTGGACAGGGAAATCTTCCCTATCCCATACATATGCCCCACTTCTCTTATGGTGTGACAAACTTTAGGGAAGAGAGGTAATTTAGGTTTCTAGGCCTAATCTTGCTCAGAGTTGTGTGCTTCCTACAAGGTGTTGGCCTCATTTCCTACTGAAGACAATGAAAATTAGGGTGCTCAGTGCCTTGCCAGATTGGGCCCTTTTATTCTTGGCCTGTATCCCAAGAAAGAAAGTGTCCATTAATGTTGGTTCTCCCCCCACCCAAAAAAACAAACAAAAAAGAACAACAGATATCTGTCCATTGACAGTGAAATCAGCAAGTTATTTCCTATAGATCAGCAGTCAGATCAGTCCTGGATTCAGACCTGATGCTAGTAGCTTGACTAACTAAATCTTCTATGTATCTATCAAACAAATGCATCACTAGGAGTACTAGTGAAAACTTCCTCACTCTATCCTATCTAGTGTACCAGTGACCTAGAACTGACAGACAAGCTTTCCATCCATTACCAGAAAGTCGTGTTTTTAGTTGATGAAGGTTTTTATGTTTGCTTACAACATCCCTCAATGGTGAATAAGAAAAGAAGAAGAAATGTTTCCCTTTCAGATCTTCAGCACATTCAGGAGAGTACTCTATATATATCAAGGGACGCTCTTATGGAAACCAGCCTTGTACTGGAGTGATATGAAACTTCTTCAGGCATGGAACCAGCAGATTAGTACTGCAAATTGGGAATAAAGTGTCACCACTTGTACATTGTAATAGTCACAACCTGTTCTCCGTTTAAAAAAAAACCTCAGGAACATTTTAATATAAGAAAATGTTACGTTTGTTTTCAATGTGCTTTTTTGTAAGTTAAGACAGGCATGTGCAATGTACTTTGTAGCCAAAATTGTTGTTTTCTTGAGAGCATCATTTTTCTAGTCATTACCTGGTAGTTTGTTCATTGTTCTTTATCATCTTCATTTTATTAAGAAACCTTTTGGTCATCCACATCTAGCTGTACCCAATATCTTAGTGATATTATATGTATAGACATGTCAGCCTTGGATTATGTTTGCAGTGGTGTCGTAGCTATATTGGTCCTAGAATATTAGAGAGAGAAGGTGGATGAAGTAATATTTTTATTGGACCCAACTTCTGTTGTGAAAGAGACAAGCTTTCAAGCTCCACAGAGCTCTTATTCAGGTCTGGGAAAGGTCTTGGGTTATAATGGACTTACTGCTACTGGGGGGGCAACAGATCTTGCATTATATCTAAAAATTCCAAATTACCAGCCAACATTCACCTTCTTATGGAGGAATTCAGCAGATGGTTACTTCACATGTGATTTAAAATGAAATAAAATTTCATTTTAAAGTATTATATAAAGGGTTTTTTTGGTGTGCTTTTTAATGTAAAAGCTGTTCTTTGGGGGGGAAAAATCAGTAAAAAAAATCCAACCATTAGGTGAAGTTCAAGACTCAGCTATTTCTCTGTTTTATTGGCATACATGAGTAATTATTAATTATTATTTTTATTTTTAATAATGGATTGTTTTCATACCTGATAGGATACTGCCTTTCAGCACATCACCATCAAATGGCTCACTTCAGCCCACTCTTTCTATTGCCCACTGGCTCTGCTATCTCCCCACCTCCCTCATCTGTTCATTAGTGTGTTCATTTCTCTCCCTATCTTTTGCCCATCTTCTCCATCCCTCTCCAATCAGCTTCTTTCTCAGACTTTCTTTCTCCTCTTTTCCAGTCCCCACCATAACTGTTTGTTTTTAAAATAGGTGGTAGAAGGTGTATGTGTAACTTACATATGTAAGAACTTAAGTGAAACAAACTAGATTACAGGATTTTTGTGTCATAACTAGAGCTGTGTGAATAATTGATTATTTTGGTTTGCAGACAGTTCTAGAAAAATTGGTTCAGATGAGTGCTGTCATGATTGAGCTAAAGGTTATAAGGGGTGCATCCCCACCACCTCCTCCTGCTCCTCAAATGGTACCATAAATATCCATGTGAAAATCTAGCTTGACAAATTGAAATTTCATTTTGATCATGTTGAAATTATTTCTTTTGACAGTTCCCACATTTTTCTTGTTTCATTTCAACAGAAAAAAATTGCTGAAATCAACATGAATTTGCAAAATATTTCAGTTGCCCCAAATCTGCATTTTTTTTTTTTTTGGTAGAGTTCAGTTGAAAAATTTCACCCATCTCCAGTCTTAACAGTTCACCCCATGATCCACTTCTTTTTACTGTCTTCCTTGGGACCCAATCCTGCAAGCTGCATAGTGCCTCAGGAGATGAAGATAAAGTTAAGGGGAGTTGAAAGTGCAAAGTGTCTTGTATTATTGGTCTCTCAGGGCATGGTCCAGTGCCCATTGAAATCAATGCAGGTACTTTCCTTGATTCCAACTGGTGTTTGAGAAGGCCTTCTTCTTTGAAATCTTTGTGGCAGAGTGCGTCAGTCTTACATAGCTGTCAAACACATGCACATCTATAGAGCTGCATAAATAACAATACATGCCGTTATGTTGGGGACAGTAGAAATGTTATTTCTTATTCTAGAATTGGTGTCTATTGTGTTTGAAGTAGAAATGAACCCACATCAAAGTCCTAGATCCATTTGACCCCAAACACTGTGGAAGTTTGTTTCCAGATCCAGATTCAAAACCAGCAAGTTTGAAATATAAATTATATGATGGTTAACTCTTGGAGTTCTTCACTGATGTGAAATATTTCTTTTACAGTTTATTTTAATTCTCATTTATATTCCATAAGGATGCAAGCAAGCACAATGAACTTTGGATAGTAGCAAACTGGCAAGTACAGATACAACTTATTCAGCATAATGTAAGAACTATTCAAGCTAATAGATGTGATAACTGAGATATCAAGGGAGAATTGCCTCAAGATAGTTGACATCTCTTTAAGATTAAGTGAACTAAAAATCAGAAACCTTACACAAGATACTTGTATTTTTCCATTAGTCCTTGAATATAAAGTGTTGCTTCATATTTACACCTGAAAGAGTTCACTCTAAGTGCTACTCTTTGCTTTTCAGAACACAGTGAACAGACTGTCTTTTTGTATGCAAAATGCAAGCTTTTTGTACATCATTTCTTTTAGGACAATGGTATTTTATTACGTAAAACTATTGCCAACAGTGAACTGGATTAGTAACACAGGACTACTGCTGCTGTTAATTAGTACAGTAACTCCTCACTTAAAGTTGTCCCAGTTAACGTTGTTTCATTGTTACGTTGCTGATCAATTAGGGAACATGCTCATTTAAAGTTCTATAACACTCCCTTCTATTGTCGTTTGGCAGCCACCTGTTTTGTCCACTGCTTGCAGGAAGAGCAGCCTGTTGGAGCTAGCTGGTGGGGGCTTGTAATCAGGGTGGACTAGCAGCCCCCCATCAGCTCCCCACTCCCCTAAGTTCCCTGTGCTGCAGCTGCCCAGAAGGCTAGCAATTGCTGGCATTGAGCTGTCCCTCCCCCACTGCCATGTGCTGCTCCTGCCCTCTGCCTTGGAGCTGCTCCCAGAGACTCCTGCTTGCTGTACAGCGGATGGGGGAAGTCAGGGTGTCCCCCTACCCTCTGCTCCTGCACCCCACTTACCCCATTTCCATAGAGGAGGGGGTACACACGACAGGGTTCAAGACAGAGGGAGCTTCCAGGCAGCAGCTGTGGACTCAGCAAGCTGACCTAATTAACAAGGCAGTGTACTTAAGACTGGGGTCAGATACTTAAAGGGGAAATGTGCATCTCTCGCTCTCAGACACACAGTGTGTGTCTCTGTCTCTGTCTGCTATGCTCTCTCCCCTCCCTCCATGCCTGCTGCCTTGTAGAGTGAGGCTACATTAACAACCAGTTAACCCTTGAGGGCTCAGCCAAATGCTAGTTCATCATTTAGCAGTAAGGCATTCCCTGCGAAATATCCCATCCTCTGACTTCATCACCTCAACCCCGCTTCACAATCATCATTGCTGTGTACTAGTATTAAATTGTTTGTTTAAAACTTATTCTGTGTGTGTGTGTGTGTATATATATAATATATATATATATATATATAATGTCTTTTGTCTGGTGAAAAAAATTTCCCTGGAACTTAACCCCCTCATTTACATTAAATCTTATGGGGAAATTGGATTCGCTTAGCATCATTTCACTTAAAGTCGCATTTTTCAGGAACATAACTACAATGTTAAGTGAGGCGTTATTGTATTTCAAATATTGTTTCTGGCGCTTCCCTTACATGGCTATTGTCCAGTGCTTACTGTACTGTCTATGGTCAAAAAGAGAAATAAAGTTATAGTGTTGGTATATTTTCATATACAATTCCTTTGTGTAGCCTTATAGATGCTGTGACAGCGTACCCCATAAGGCTTTATGGGGGGGCGTTTATAAATGTATGTATGATATAACTGAAATATGTTTTGTGCCGCCTGTGCCACGTAACATATCTCCGTAAAGGTTATGGTCTACTATATCTATTCATCCTATTTGTACATATATATCATTTTCCACTTGAGGTTAAGAATTTGGGCTGTATGCTTGCTTGATTTCTAAGTAAGCTCTGTGAGGCATTTGGTCAGCTTCTTTAGGAAGGAATTCACCAGGTTAAGTACCTGATCAGGAAACACTTTGAGAACAATGCATCTTGGAATGCTCCAATCCACATGAGAAGTCTTCCTGGAGACATGCAAGATACCATGTGGACAATGGCTTCAGCCTGTAAAGACTGAGTCATGCAGGGACATGTGACTTGCCCAGGTGACCCCAGAACTCCATCTTGGAGTTGGACTTTGCATAGGAGGGAGGAGGGGGGGTCTCCACCCACAAGAGAGAGTCTATTTAAACCCAGGGGAGACCCCTCCATTTTGTCTTCAGCTGGCTAAAGAAGGAGCCTCTCCACACCCCCCCCAGGATACTTGAAGGAGACTGAAACAAAGGACAGTAACTGCAGGGGGTGTGAGTGATTGCTGGACCCAGGCTAAAAGGAGATTAGCCTGTAAAAGGGAGCACTCTGGAACTGGTGAGGAAATTATCTGTATTCAGTTTGATTAGGCATAGATTCGCGCATTTTATTTTATTTTGCTTGGTGACTTACTTTGTTCTGTCTGTTACTACTTTGAACCACTTAAATCCTACTGTCTGTATTTAATAAAATCACTTTCTATTTAGTAATTCACTCAGAGTATGTATTAATACCTGGGGGAGCAAACAACTGTGCATATCTCTCTATCAGTGTTATAGAGGGCAAACAATTTATGAGTTTGCCCTGCATAAGCTTTATGCAGGGTAAAACGGATTTATCTGGGTTTAGACCTCATTGGGAGTTGGGCATCTGAGTGCTAAAGACCAGCACACTACTGTGAGCTGTTTTCAGGTAACTTGCAGCTTTGGGGACAAGTGATTCAGACCCTGGATCTGTGTTAGAGCCAGACAGGAGTGGCTGGCTCAGCAAGACAGGGTGCTGGAGTCCTGAGCTGGCAGGGAAAACAGGAGCAGGGGTAGTCTTTGCGCATCGGGTGGCACCTCCCAAGGGGGTTTCTGTGATCCAACCCGTCACAAGGAACATAACTACAATGTTAAGTGAGGCGTTATTGTATTTCAAATATTGTTTCTGGCGCTTCCCTTACATGGCTATTGTCCAGTGCTTACTGTACTGTCTATGGTCAAAAAGAGAAATAAAGTTATAGTGTTGGTATATTTTCATATACAATTCCTTTGTGTGGCCTTATAGATGCACCTTTAACTTGGGCTCTTAGCTTTCCAAAACATTTCTGATTGTTCTCTTCATGATTTGGCAATCTATGCTGTCATAGACACTGGCGTTATATTGAGATTTATGGTGAAATCTAATAAGATTGCACGGTAGCCACGACTTGCTGATTAGGACATGAGATCATTATGAAATAATTCACAACTAATGTCACACTTTTCAATGCAGGAAAAGGTGGCATTATTGTATATCACAAAGAGAAGTTGCTGCCTGTTTTTTGTTTTTGTTCCTCACTGTTACTTTATGTGCTCTTCCCACTTTTTACACTGGCTACTTGTTCTACTTTACACAAAGAAACTCATGTTAACTAGTACAATTTGTGTGCAAACTACATGGGGAAAGAGGCATGGAATGATTTTTTTTCCGTGTCAGATAACATTTCCTCATCTTAAACTGCTAAGAAGTCAGGATTAAATAATAAATATTAATGATATGTTATGTATTTGCTAATAAATTTGCTACTGTAACCTGGGGTTATCTGCACTGTTCACATAAAAATTACCATTGTTACATTTTACTGGGACTGAAAATGTACAATTTGGAATAAATGGGCTGATTCTGGATATCACACACACACAGCCAGTGCTGCAGCTGCAGTTCCATAAGTAATTCTAGGGTGACTAAATTACACCATTTGGATTCCTCAGGTGTTTTTTCCCATTAGACATGCACAAATGAAAACAGGAACTACTTTAGGTAGTGGGAGGAGCCAAAGCTGTAGTCTTGCTGCCATACCTACATTGCTCACTGTTCAACCTTGTCTCAGGAGCTCTCAAGGTTAGAATAATCTCTTAACTAGAGAGCTGTAACCACATAAGGGAAATTGGATGGAAGCTGAAGTGAAAACCTTCATTCCTGCAGCTGTACCCTGCATCATGTTACAGTGGTTGCGCTTTGCTGGTTCTGGTGTTTTGGGAAAAATTTGAAGCATGCCCCAAGGCTGTAAAAGGGTCTCAGTTTGGCATATACGAAAATAAGCACAAGCAGTTTGTAAGTCAAATGATATGTATCGGCAGAGGAAATTCCCTGCTGGAAAAGTTCTGACTGCCATGCCAGAGCCACTGCAATATTCTGACCCTCAATGCTGTCCCAGTACAGTGTACCTATGTTAGCTTGCCCAGTGACCATTGCCCACTCCACAAACAGGTTGTTGATAGACCTCCCCTGCTAGCCATTAAATATTCCCAGTGCCTTGCTACTTTTCCTCATTTCCTGTCTGCTCAACTCATCAGTGTATCTCCTCTACAGCACCTATGGAAACGTGGGCTGGGAACGTGATGGGATTTTATATTTAAAAAAGGCAAACATATTGCAGTTCCTGTGGCTTACATGCCAGATAAATATAGTGCAAAAAAAAAAAAAAAATACATGACAGGAAGCATGAAAAGGGACATATTTTAGCAGCTGATAAGTATATTCGGATATTGTAAGTGAGTGGGATCCTTATACAGTCATTTTGCATTTCAGATTAGTACACTGGTACCCAGGCACCCAACTGAAGAAAAGCCCTGTAGATTTTTGCTAACCTTCATGGCTCATCCATGCCCTTTCAAACTTATACTTTTCTTCATTCAACTGGGCGTGTCTTCATTTCAGTTACTGCAACTACACCTGTTGTACATAATGGAAATACCTGTGGGGTGGAAAGTGGCTGCAGTTCACACATGGGGACATTTAATTCCCACTACTTGCTAACTTTACACAGGTGTAGCTGCCTACTGTTGCAACACAGCAGAGAATAACGTTCAATGTGTAACACTATACTGTGGAACTAGGTTTTAAAACCCTTTCCTTCTGTTTTACAACCTTCCTAACACTTTTTTATGAAGAGTTTTTCAGTTTGGAATTTGGCACTCGCTTTCTATTACCTTACAAAGTGTATACTATAAAATTCTTCATAGAGTAGTTACTGAATAAACCGTACAGTACTTCACTCTAATAATATGGTAGAATCCACTTAATTTGTCCCCTGATAAATGTCATGCTCTTTTAACTGAGACTGTTGGTAGGGAACAGAATCAGTGCAATGTCTTTCAGTGTCTCTAAACAATGGTTAAATGGCTCAACTAATCTGTTTAAATGGCACACCTGTTGTCTACAAGCTCTTTACAGTAGTTTACAAGTGTAAAATGGTATTTTCTGAAATACACTTCCCACTTTGTGTCCCTCTGCTGTCTTCATGTTGTTACCTACTGCTAAATGAGATCTTAGCATTGATATTTTTTTAAAGAAATTTATGTTCCAGTGCTTACTATATTGCCTATTTTAAAATCAGGTGTTACTATGAGCCTCTGATAATCTGCATGATCAGTTAATGGATATATTTGTTTTTAGCATGGCAAATAAGAGGATTTAATAAAAGAAAATGTGGAGTTTATAGCTCTAGAACCATATTTTCATCTTTTTTTCCATGAATTACACCTTTGGCTTACAGGCAATGCAATAAGATTCATTATGAATAACTCCCTGCTGAAAACATTGTTTGAGTCCTGTGCTTTTATTTTATGACACAAGGTCTCCCTCTAATCTGTATATGGCTTACTTGCACTGTTTATAATTGTCTTGGGTGATTATTTCTCAGAAAAAATGTAAACTCTCTGGCTTCCCCTCCCCCCTTCTAAATGCAAGGTCAAAATAAAGCAAAAATCATTAACCACTAAAGCAATAAGCAGAATGTATTCTGTTAGTAAATGCCATTCATAATCAAAATGTGTCTATTTTCAAAAAGAGGCTTGGTCAAATTATTATTTTTTTTTCTCTGACCCTCATTTAGCTTTGAAATAAGCTGATATCTAGAAATGCACATTCTCACAATTTGTGCATAAGAACAAAGAAAAATCCCAGAGTTCATTTTAATGTATGACCCTTGTACATTTAAAAGTATAAACCAGCATACAACTAAATGAGCAACTCTTTCCCCTACTAAGGAACAAAAAGCCACATTATGAAGGCTATTGAACTGTATGGTGAATTGTGTATTTGTATATAAATCTTTGGAGACTAAAATTCTTCAAACCTGATGGTGGTTGAAGCTTCATCTAAACAAATATTGTTCAAATCTAGTAAGGTGTTTTTGAGCAGGCTTCCCACACAACTCATCAGCCCAGAGCTCCCCCACTCAAAAAATCAACCTGTGATGACAGACCTTTATATAATTCTGCTGGGTCATATGACACACACAGCTCTTAAGGGTGCGTATATCTGCTTTTATATAACTGTACCTTCATCCCAGAAAACCAAACCCTTTACTATCTCACCTAGCGGTGAACAATCTCCTTTTCAACACTGCCACCCAATGCACTCTCAACAATGGACATTAATAAGATTGTCACATTTTCAAACTGAGATGCGCTGTCACAAATGCTGTATTTGTAAGTGCACTTCAGGTTGAGTGCCTATGAATTATTGTTCCACCACTCAAGTACATTTCTCCCCATCACCCAGTTTCAATGTGCATATACGTTTGTCCTAGAAGGTTTAGAGGTACTCTTTTTTTTTTTTTTTTTTTTTAAAGCAAGTGCACATCCAGTCCATACTATGTGGTATTACAAACAGCATGGGTGGTGAAGAGCACTTATTGCAGGCTACAAGTAAATGTGGTGAGCACTGTGGGAGGTATATAAAGTGCCTGGCAACCCTTTGCAAGGTTAACAAGGAGCCTCTCAATCACTCATCTCTAGTGAAGAGCCCTGTTCTTTTCAGTGCAGTAGTTTGTGGATATCACATTAGGGTACCTACACTGGATTTCTACTTTTTTCCAGTATATTGCTAACATTTTGAAGATATTGCAGCAACTCATAGCTTAGTAGTTTCCCCATTTCTATATGGTAGATTTACATTTCTTTGAAGCTTTGGGAGATCTAAGTTCTGAAATGCAAGATTTATGTTTTCTAGACCTGAGAGAATATGGGACATTTTCACAGAGATGATTGCTCATATGAATACATCATGTACTCAATCCTGTGTGTGAACCTCCAGGTCTTTGGAGGTTTGGATAAGCATCCAAACTTTCAAATACTTATCTGAAATCAGCCTGGGAATTCTGTGGAATCAAGCTTCTTTGCTAGAATTTTTATTCTACTTGGTTTTTATGTGGGCTATATATATTGTAATAGCAGCTACTCATGTTATTTTGGTACATACACTCTCAGTAATGGCCCAACCCAGACAGGGCAGAGGTTTGAGGAAATTAAAACAAAAAAAGGCTTAGGTTTGGGGAAAGCCTGAAGTCAATTTTTTTATCTGAATGAGCTTTCTATCCCTACTTGTGGCATCATCATACCCTCACATAGTTGTCTGACGAGAAGGTTTTTAGTGTTGCCATTGTCACAATTAGCAGGTGAACTACACCTCTGACCTTTCCTGATCTCACTGAGCACACCTCCCTCTGTCTCAGGTCTTTCACTGTCACCTGTCTCTGAGTGGAATCAGGCAAATTTCCTACCCTCAGCTCAAGCCCCAGGTTGCAATCCCCAGGGTATCAACCATGATTTTACTTCAGCAGGTCTGACTTATGTACAGAGCTGAAATTCGAGGTGGTCTATGTATATTCTTGTCACTTTTGTCAGTAGAATTAAATGTACAAGGAAGGAACACAGCTTTGACCTGCCAACAACTAAATGTGATACTCACTCACCTTTAAAATGAACAATAAAGACTCCAAATAAGATACTCAAAAGAAATAATGGAGTATGGAACTTGAAAAAAGAATATAGGATTATTTTCTTTTTACATATATATATTTTGTATGACAAGTTTGGAGAGTTCTCTTTTCTGGTATCAATAATTTACAGTGATATCAAGTGAAATATCACTAGGTTTATGTGCAATTGTGGAATTACCAGGAGGAGTGGACAGGAATGTCCTGCCTAAGTGACAATTTATTCTTCTCACCCACAACATCATAACCTTAGTGTCTCCTTCCCTGCAATATCCCAGGTGTAAGGAAGTCCTACCATATTTTCCTGTATGTTATTTCTATAATTGGTCCTTTACCCTCTTTGTTATCCTTTCAGCTTGATCACTGTTATATTTTCCTGTCCAGCCTCACCACCTGTCACTTCAGCACGTCACCTGCTCCTGGAATCCCTTCTTTGGCTGCCTCTTCTTGACAGTCAAATACAATCTCTCATCCTCGTCTACAAAGCCTATTTACATTTGTGTCCACATTTCTTTCTTCCCTTTGTGCTTCCTTCATTCCTCCCTTTCCTGTTCCCTTTTGTTTCCTCTTACTCTTGCTTTTTTTTTTTTTTTAATTTTCAGTCCTCTGATTTGAACAATTTCCTATCCCCCTTCCTTTCTTTCTCCTTCAGATCTTTTCCTAAAGACCATTTCTTAGAATCCTAGAAATGTAGAGCTGGAAGGGACCTCAAGAGGTCATCTCATCCATCCTCCCCCCACCTACCCACTCTGAGGCAGTACCTTTTTATACCTAGCCCATCCCTACAGGTGTTGTTTCTCAAACCGTTCTGTAAAAAAGAAAAAAAGAAAAAAAAACAACCTCCAATGATGGGGATTCCACAACCTCCCTAGGTAGCCTGTTTGTTTGTTCCAGTATTCAATTATCTTCACAATCAGAAAGTTTCTCTAATATCCAATCTAATTTTTTCTGGCTGCAAACTAAGTTGATTACTTCCTGTCCTATTCTCAGTGGACATTGAGAACAATTGATCACCATCCCCTAACATAGAATCATAGAATATCAGGGTTGGAAGGGACCTCAGGAGGTAATCTAGTCCAACCCCCTGCTTAAAGCAGGTCCAATCCCCAGACAGATTTTTGCCCCAGATCCCTAATGGCCCCCTCAAGGATTGAACTCACAACCCTGGGTTTAGCAGGCCAATGCTCAAGCCACTGAGCTATCCCCTCCCCTTCAAACATATTTGAAGACACTTATCAGGTCCCCACTCAGTCTTTTTTCTCAAAGCTAAACATGCCCAGTTTTTTTGACCTTTCCTTATATGTCAGGTTTTCTAAGCCTTTTATCAATATTTGTAGCTGTCCTCTGGACTTTGTCGATATCTTTCCTAAAGCGTGGCGCTCAGAACTGGACACAGTTCTCCAGCTGAGGACTCATGAGTGCCAAGTAGATTGAAACAGTTACTGCCATGTCTTAGATATGACACTCCCATTAATACACCCCAGAATGACATTTGCCTTTTTTTCAACAGCATCACACTGTTGACAATTCAATTTGTGATCCATTGTAACCCCAAGATCCTTTTCTGAGGTATTGTTGCCTAGCCAGTTATTCCCCATTTTGTATTTATGCATTTAATTTTAATACAAGGCAGACAGTTCCCACAGAGAATTCTCCTTCTGTAGAAACAACAAGGAGTCCAGTGGCACCTTAAAGACTAACAAATTTATTTGGGTATAAGCTTTCATGGGTAAAAATCCACTTCTTCTGTAGAGGGATTCTCTATTGGTATAAAGCTGGTGTAACCACCATTTATAGATTCCAAGGTCAGCAGGACCGTTGTGATTTCTGACCTTCTGTGTAACAGAGGCCATAGAACTTCCCCAAAATATTTCCTCCAGCAGATCTTTTAGAAATAGCACATAATCTTGATTTTAAAATTGTCAGTGATGGAGAATCCAGCATGACCCTTCATAAATGGTTCCAATGGTTCATTACCATCACTGTCAAGAATTTACCTTATTTCCAGTCTCACTTTTTTTTCTAGCTTCAACTTCCAGCCACTTGATCATGTTATCCCTTTGTCTGCTAGATTAAAGAGCCCATTGTTCCCCAGGTAGGTACTTATAGACTAATCAATTCACCCCTTAGCATTCTCTTTGGCAAGTTAAATAGATAGACTCAAAGAGCTCAATCATTATAAGGCATGTTTCCTAATCCTTTACTCATTCTCAAAGATCTTCTCTAAATCTTCTCCAGTTTATCTACATTGTTGTTGAATTCTGGATATCAGAACTGGACACAGTATTCCAGCAGCAGTCACGCCAATGCCAAATACAAAATAACCTTTTTATTCCGACTCAACATTCCCCTGTTTATGCATCCCAGGCTAAGAAGAGCATTAGTTCTTTTGGCCCCAGTGTCACATTGGAAGCTCATGTTCAGCTTCCAGCTGATTACCCCCCATTATGTAAGTATGGTGTACGTTCTTTTTTCCAGATGTATGCATTTATATTTTACTGTATTAAAATGCATATTGTTTGCTTGCGCCCAGTTTACCAACCAACCCAGTGTTGCTCTTTATCAGTGACCTGTCCTCTTCATTATTTACCACTCCTTAAATTTTTGTGTCATCTGCAACTTTATCAGTAATGATTTTCTTCCATGTCCTTGATAAAAATGTTAAATAGCATAGATCCCTTCGGAAACAAACCTGCTTGATGATGATTCCCTGTTTACATTTTGAGACCATCAGTTAGCCAGTTGTTAATCCATTTAATGTGTGCCATGTTAATTTTATATCATTCTAGCTTTTTAAATCAAAATGACAAGTACCAAGTAAAACGTCTTACAGAAGTCTAAGTATATTATCTTTATCAATCAAACTTTTAATTTTATTAAAAAAAAAATCTCAAATTAGTTTGACAGGACCTACTTTCCATAATCCCATGCTGATTGTCATTAATTACATTATTCTCTTCTAATTCTTTATTAATCAAGTCCTGTATCAGCCACTCCATTATCTTGCCCAGGATCAGTGTCAAGCTGACAGGCTTATAATTACCCACATCATCTCCTTTGCTCTTTTAAAAAATTGGCACAATGTTAACTTTCTTCAAGTCTTCTGGAACTTCCCCTATGCTCCAAGACCTATCTGAAAATCAACATTAATGGTCCAGTGATCTGCTTAGCCAGCTCTTTTAAAACTCTTGGATGAAAGTTAACTGGACTGCTGATTTTAAAATGTCTGCATTTAACAGCTCCTGTTTAGCAACCTCCAGAGATACTAGTAGAATGGAAAGAGTGTTATCATATGATGACACTATATTGCCTGTTTTTCCCAAATACAGAACAGAAATATTTATTGTACACTTCTGCCTTTTTTTGCATTATTATTGATAATCCTACCATTTCTATCTAATAATGGACCAATACCATTGTTGGAATTCTTTTTGGTCCTAATATTAAAAAAAAAAAAACATGAGGAGTCCGGTGGCACCTTAAAGTCTAACAGATTTATTTGGGCATAAGCTTTTGTGGGTAAAAAATCCACTTCTTCAGATGCATGGAGTGAAAATTACAGATGCAGGCATAAATATAGTGACACATGAACGTAAGGTAACTCCCTTCTAAGTGGAGATCCAGTGTTGACAGGGCCAATTCAATCAGGGTGGATGTGGTCAACTCCCAATAATTGATGAGGAGGTGTCAATACCAAGAGAGGGAAAATTGCTTTTGTAGTGAGCCAGCTACTCCCAGTCCCTATTCAAGCCCAAATTAATGGTGATAAATTTGCAAATGAATTGCAATTCTGCAGTTTCTCTTTGAAGTCTGTTTTTGAAGTGTTTTTGTTGAGGTATGTCTACTTTTAAATCTGTTATAGAATGTCCAGGGAGATTGAAGTGTTCTCCTACTGGCTTTTGTATGTTACCATTCCTGATGTCTGATTTGTGTCCATTTATTCTTTTCACAGAGACTGTCCAGAGATTGTTCTTAACTCTGCTGGCCATAGATTTCTCCTTGGGTTCCATTGCTTCCTTTATCAACTTTCTACAATTTCAGCTTACTTCAGCTATCACTGCAAACCAACCATATGAGTGAGTGGTTGGTGGAGCCAGAGTGTATGGCATTAGCTGATAGAATAGGCCCTAAGAAGGACCAGAAAGCCACAACCACCTTGTGCAGTCTCTGCTCTCCACTATGTCCATACCTCAGACATAGTAGAGACTTGGGACCTCTACTTGTGTGCACCCATGTGTGCATGTTAGTATAAACTAGGAACTCTGAACGAGGGAATGGTTTACATATTATTTTTGTTACAATTGTGCACTTGCAAAAAGCCAGATTATTGTATGTGAGAAAGTGACCCTGCTTTATAGCCTCTGAGAAAATCCCTGCAGGGATTATATTATTTCATTTTCTCAAGACTAAAGTGGAGCCCTCCTATTCCTTCAAAGGAGTCTCCATTGTGGCCGGTTTTCCATGCAATAAATTGTTCTAGAAATGAATACTTTTATGACCAGAAAAACCCCAAACAAATCATGCACCCCATTGTCAGCACACACACAAAAATAATCTGATGGTTTTGTAAACAAAGCTGGAAATGAAGGGCAGAAGGAGGATGTGTTGGTGAAAGAAAGAAAGGTCAAGGTAAAAATCCCTCAAGGGCTATTGCTTCATATGTGTTAATGTGAGCATAGCAGTAATGGTTATATGTGTGCAGCCAAAATAGACAGTTGTATGGGAAAGAGGCCTTAATGTGAGTAAAGTGGCAATGCACAGATAGCTGTGCTTATGGACTAAAGGCTCATTTAATAGGTAGGAGAAAGGTCTCTGTCTAATGCATCCAAAAACCACTGGTTTCACAGCTCCTTGTGTGCTAGAGAAAGCAGAAGGGAGTAAAAACTTCCCCCAAATTACATGTAATTTGACAACAGGAGGTTATTTGTAGAGCTGCATTTTGCTGGCTTTTTATCTGTTGTATATGGTTCAAGATGGTCTGCTCAAGAGAATTGTTTTAGTACTAGTCAGTCATTCTTGCTCATACCAAAGAGCCTTTAAATCAGGAAAGGGGAAAAGATTTTTTTGCTTTTCTCCAAACACAATACATACAAACAGCCACATTTTTCTGTGCTGCCTTTTCCTTCTATCCTCCCCCCAGTAATCTCTGAACATCTGGCATGTCTGCTTTACTTACAACAATGAACATGCTTGGGGACTTAGGTTATCATTTATTTCAGCTTTGTTTTTATTATATACTAAAAAACTATATTAAAATACAATTAAAGGACTAGATTAAACTGACAAAAGCCAGAAATTGAGAGTGAAGGATTATGTTTCATCCTTAGCCCACCCCAGTATGGCTGAATTTTGTAGAGCTTTCTCAACAGTGTATAATTTTATATTGTACAGTGTGGGTAGCACAATGATTAGATTTACAGGCAAAATTTCAGCCACACCCCAGCCTGTTTGTGTTATGTTATTTTTAGATAGACTTTAAGATTTATGTAAATTTTGTTTTTTTAAGTTTTATATCCTACTTTACTTTTTTAAATTCAATTTTTTAATTTCTTTTCTATATTAACATTTCCCGCTTTCTTTATGGATCGCCTTAGTAATCCAATTCTCCCAGGTTTTGTGGGACATCTCAGATTTCATTGGGTTCTGCTAGATCGTTCTGGTCCCTGTTGTCTTGTAAGGTCAATTTTTGTCCCCTTCCTTTCCTCCAATCTCTGCATGAGCTACATCCTCTCAGGGAGAGCAGAGAGCCAGTGAGACAAAGCAGAGAGGACCCAGTGGTTATTGGAACAGCATTGAAGTGCTCTCACATCACAAGAACAAGGAGGAGAATGAATGTGGGGGATTTGGGGACAAAGAATGCAGAGGGGATTGAAAAAGAGCAGGACAAGCAGGGTCACATGAAGATGATGAGATGTGATTACTTTACAGGAGAGAAGGTCAAGGATTTTAAATCAGAGAGACGATATGATTGGGATACAATTTGATGAAAGTAGTGAGGAGGCGTAAATTCTTTCCGCCAAATACTTAGAGCCTGTGCTGACAAAGATCATTGCTACACTGTATTTATAATCAGAAGATATGTCAGAAATGACCAGAGTAAGCAGGAATACATCTCCTCATCCAAGGAGGAGCTGGCTAAGCTCTTAATCAATGTGGTGGGAGGTGTCAACTCTGAAGATTGGAAGCACTCTAACAAGGATTGCCACCCAACCCAGCCACCTATTAAATGTTACAGGATTCAAGAGGAAAAACAGCTTTATGTTTGGATCCCAGAGAATGACAAGTCCATATGTTCCTTAGTGAAAGACACAATCCTCTTGGAGAAGGACACTGGCTTTGTTTCTTAGGACATCAAAAATACTGATGACAGCAATCGTGCATTGACAGAAATAACACAAACCCAGACTGCCACAGACAACATAATCCATGAAAATAATGCCTGACTCTGTTACCCTCTTCCTGCACCTAGAGCAGTACTGAGGGGAGGAAGGAGCAAAGATGGCTGTAAGATATGTTTTTTACTATCCGCATTTTGGGGCTGTGCAGGGGCCTGCCAAGTCCAAAGTATAAGGACTTGTCTACACAAACATCTAGTTTGTGACAAGCTATGATGTCAATCTTCCCTGCACTACCCTGCTATGAATTAACTGTCTGTGTGGACTCTACTGACTTGCTCTAACAGTTCAATAATGCACTTTGCTATACTCTAGTTTAATATGGGAGTAGATCAAAATGTACTAATAAATTGTTAGTGTGTATCAGCAGAGTCCATAAGGACAGTTATTGCACGGCAGGCTAGTGCAGGGCAGATTCACACCCCAGCTTGCTGCAAACTAAATGTTTGTGTAGACAAGCCCTAAGTAAGAGCATCCTCTGTTTCCCAGGATTCTAAGCACAGCACTGCACACCAGTCACACCCCCAATCCACCCCTTACACTGTGGACTCAGAGCTGGTCCAGTATGGAGCCTTTATGCTAGTTCTAACCTGACCAATGACGCAAGAGATATTCTTGTTTCTCCCACTTTAAGGCTCTTTTATGCTGTCAGGGTGGCAGACAAGACATAGAATCAGTAACCCACAGAATCATGCCCAGTTTCCAGATGGCAGATCCACCCCCCAGGCTGAATGTGCTATAGCAGAAGGAACTATTTTGAGAGCAAAAATGATCATGTGGTGAAAAGCCATTAGAGTTCAGAGGTGGTAGTTATTGACAGATGTCCAAAAAGAGACAGAATAATCCTTTCATCCATCAGGGGATACAGATTGTTTATTGTGACCTGCATCCTAGACCTCTCCATTTATGGATTTTATTCACTGTCTGCATTTGGTTTGCAGTTGTAATGTTAGCTGGCATTATGTTATCTACATTTTTTAATAGAGTAACATATAGCCAATGGATACTGACAAACACATAAGGTAGGTTGGCACTCTCACTGGAGGCACACTTGCTGCACCAGCCAAGGAGAAGCGGAGCTGTAGGAAACATTACTTATGCAAGCAAGAGAGAGAAGGTGGAGCTCTCCTCTGGGTTTGGCAGAGGAGGGGGAGCTGCATTTCCTCCTGTACCCCATTACTTTAACTGTTTAAAAATGTTAACCTTTTTTTAACCCTGACCCCAGCTAATATATAAAGACTCACACCTAGTTCTCCTGTGTATTAAACCAGTTCCTCTCCCTCTTGCAGTTTCCTTTACACTTCTCATTCTCCTTCCATTCCTCTCTCCCAGTTTGCTCCTCCCTCTTCTTTTCTCTCTCCTCCTTTCCCAGTTACATCCCTACTGCTCTATTCTCATGCCCACTTTCCATTTCCCTTCCTATTCCCTGTTCCCTCCAGCCCCTTTCCTTGACCTTGCTCTCCTGTTTTCTCCTCCCTGGGTCTTCCTGCACTCCTTTCTGTGAAGCATGGAGGTTAGATGTCTTGGTGCCTCCGTGCTGCCTTTATGCTTCCATGAGGGCAGAGAACACATGTCTGGGGTAGCCCACACAAAGAAGAGAAGATGGGCATCTGATTTGAATGGAGCCCCCAGTGCCAGCTTCTTTGCTCTCTGGCTTCAGTCCCTCCTAGGAATGTTCCTACATCGCAAGTCCCCGCTCCCATTATTCCTCTCCCGCAATCTCTGCTGGCTTTTCCTGCTGCTAACTCACCCTTTCTCCAGTCTCATGGACACCTATCAGAGATGGGTGTAGGACCCATATGCTTCTTTTATTTTTTTTCATTGCTACTGCCTCAGACTGAATGGCACCTACAATCTCATTGGAACCATCATACATGCCCACCCCACTCCCAGAGCAGACTTGTCCCCCTTTAGGGACCCTTAGGTCAGGAATCAGTGGTGAAGCAGTGACCTTCCTGGGTGTCAGCTCCCTGATGTCAGTAAAAGATACCTAACCAGGCTGAAATCCAGCCCAGCATGGAATGGCAACATTTTACCTGGACACTTTATCGGAGCATTTGCTGGCTTAGTAAATCCACAGTGGTTCTAAAAGTTCCAGATTTAAATAGGTCTCCAGAAACTTCATGAAGAAGCCTTAAAAGTAAAGAGCAAGCCACAGAGTGTTTTCCCCAATTTTTTTTCTTCTACAATTATCTCTTGAATAAAAAAAGCGAAGTCATAAAGCACAGTCACAGGATGTATTTAGATGGACAAAATTTCTGTTCAGTCTGCACTACTCACAGATGCCTTAGCAGTGACCTGACTTGATAGAAAGCTAACAAGTAAATTTTTCATTGTTTTCCCTTGGGATATTATGCCAACCAGTATTGATTCTGACAGTTCTGAGCTTCCATTACAATGTCACAATTTTATAGCTAATAATTATGTCAACCCAACCGAGATCTGTAAAGGTAAATTGGAGCTTCTAAGTAAGGTAGTTGAAAATGTCCCCTGCTATGACATTCCTAATGCATGTTGTCTTTTCTTTTCTTTTATTTCCTGCACCTCCCCCATCCATTGGATATGGGGGGATGGGACCATAAATATAGATATTATTCTCTGTTGCATTTGGTTATGGGGGTGTTTTTTGGATGGATCTGGTTTGGAAAGGCATTGATTTTGCTATTTTTTGCATTGTGATATGATGTAGGAACTTGATATGACATAGCTTAATGCAGAGTGATGGATTGGAACCCAACTACTGATGTGGATATGATGTGATGTGAAGAGAGGGAGAGGAAAATGGAGAGAAAGAGGGAGTGAGAGAGAGTCTGTGAAAGAGCAGATGAGAAGCTACACCCATGGGTGCCTTTCATAAACTGTTTTCTGTAGTTAAATCATCCCATTGCCACTTTTAAAGCGATCAGTGGTGATTCAAAACAAAACACCCTACATCAATTAGATGAGATGAAATCCTGGCCCCACTGAAGTTAGTGGGTGTTTTGCATCCATTTCAATGGGGCCAGGATTTCACCCATGTTTTTAAAGTGTATGATTCTAAGCAATAAACAGAAAACAGATTTTTTTGTGTTTACAGCTTGCAGAAAGTGCTCAGATACAATGGTGATGAGCAATCTTATAAAAACCTAAAGAGAAAGATTGAACTGATGCCTAACATTTTTTTTCCGGTGGTTGTATACATTTCTATATTAACCTGCATCAGTGGCATTATGGGACAATTACACTGATAAACTTAAGCCACTTAGACACTAATGCTTAAGTTGGCAACACTTTTGTCACTCGGGATGTGAAAAAACCCACCCCCCCTAAACGACATGTTTTGCGAGCAAAAGCGCTCATGTGCACTGCACTGTCAGCAGGAGGCACTGGTTTTATTATGTCGAGCTCTCCAGCTGCCATAACGCGGTACAGCTGTGCCGCTGTAAGCTTATAAGTGTAGACATGGCCTTAAACACCGGAGAAATTTTCTGTCACCCTCTTGTATCGTTTTCCAGTGTAGAGGTATGTAGGGGAAAGGGTGAGGCCAGAGTATTGCTGTGCTCTAGTTATTCCCAGCTACTTTTAGGGCCAGAGGCAGCCAGAGATAAATCTAATCTGTTTCTGTGCCAACTCCAGTAAGTTTAGGGCACAGTTCTCCAATGTCCCGCACCTCACAACGTTATCCATGCTCAGATGGCCAATTTGTTAAAAGCAAACTGATCAAGATGGCAGCCTTTGCATTATTTGCATTCACTTTGCACAGGGCTAAAGGACTACAAAATGTACAAAGCAGAGGTAATCAAGTGTAAGTAATATGGCTGCTCAGTTCTCCAGAACTCTTTGAGTACTCAGTAGTGCCATGCCAGTGTCCTATGACTAGAAAGCAAGCACTGAAGGCAATAGGCCTGCTAGGCCATACAGGTGCTATCCTTGGCTGGTCCCAGCAACAATTCAGACACATGATTCAAACACCAGAAGGATACTGGTAAATTAGAAAGGGTTCAGAGAGGAGCAGTGAAAATGAGTAAAGGATTTGAAAACATGCCTTATAGTGACAGACTCAGATAGCTCAATTTAGCAAACAGTAGGTTAAGGGGTGACTTGATTACCATCTGTAAGTATCTACATGGGGAACAAGTATTTACTAATGGGTTCTAAAGTCTAGCAGAAAAAGGTATAACATAATCCAACTAGTTGAAGTTGAAACTAGATGAATTCAGACTATAAATAAGGTGCTAATTTTTATTGGTGAGAGTAATTAATTTGTCGAGACTGGTTGGTGACAGTGTGCCATGGGAGAAACAGAGCCCTGATTAAGGAGCAGGGCTTCCCTGATTTGCGGGGGGAGGGGTTATATAATAAGTAAACAGTCAGCCAGTGGCACGGGGCAGCAAACAGAGCTGTAAACAGGGGAGTTTGACTGTGAGTTTGTAAGGGGAGTTTTGGGATGGGGTGTGTGTGGTGTTCTGGTTTTGTTTGGGGGCTTTTTGGGGGGGTGTCTTTGGTTATTTTCTTTTATTTGTTTTTTTTTCTGTTTCCTTGACAGGCCTTGAGGCAGGAAGAGCCAGCAGTGGTAGTGACCCAAGCCCTGGAAGGGACAATGAAGATGATTGGGTGTGGAAGCTGCGGGATGTACATGATCCGAGAGCGGGTACCTGAAAAGAACTTCATTTTATGAAGTGCCACTTGATAGAGCTGATTGAAGAGAAGATCCGAGTCTTGGAGATGCAAGTAGAAACTATGATTGAGTTTTGAAGGGGGTTCAAGCAGATGATGGAGCAAAGGCAAGAGGAGGCTGAAGGGAAAAGTCTAGACTTGCAGATGCAAGCTGGACTGAAGAACTCAGAGGGGAGACTGCTGGGTGAGGAAAGTGGTCAGTGGAAAATATTATAAGAACCAGGCAGAGGAAAAGACCCAATAGTGAAGGAGAAATAAAGCTCATGAACGGGTTTGCTAAATTGGAAAGGGCACAGCAGGGTATCACTGAAGGAGGGAGGGCCAGAGGCATAGATTGTTAATAACTGCCAGCCCAGCCAAAGGACTGCAGGCTAAAGACTGCTCAGTGCTCCACCCACCTGAGGATTTCAGTAAGGCATTTGATACAGTTCCACATGGGAAATTATTACTTAAAGTGGAGATACCAAATACCAAAGCCCTGCTCAGTCCCACGGTATAGCAGAAGTGCTTCTGGGGGTGGCTGGGGTATGCTTCATTGGTATGCTTCAGATGCAGTAAGCCTGGACATATTAGGTGAAAATAGACAATAATGGAGTGCAGTTACATGGGTTGTTATATCTATGGCCTCGGGTCCTCTGTGAATGGCACTGGGACTCAGTCATATGTGGTGTTGGTCAGGCTGGGAGGCCTGTCGGTGGAAGGCCTTGCAGACTCAGGTTGCAGGCACTCCGTTGTCTGGGAAAATGGGTTTTTGGCAAAGAAGACTGGCCGTCACCTCCCTGTACGTGTATCATGTGTGCATGGTGAGATGTGGGTCTACCTACAGCAGAGGTTGAGCTGGACCAGAGAAGCTGATAAAGGAACTTCCATGACTGGTGATTTTGGGAAGAAACTAGTGGAGAGGAAAGGTGATATGAACCCAGAGTAACAGCTTAGGATGGGGAAAATCAACAGTCAAGTATAAAAGGAGTTGAGAGACTTGGAGATTCAAATTGAGACAGCCAAGAGGGGCTCAGAGGAAGCCCTTGATTATCTTCAGAGCTTACAGAACCAGCTGAAAGTTTGTCAACAAGAGCTGGAGGACATACACATTTCCCTGAAGATTATTGAACAAATAACAAAATTGAAGCAGGAGTTAGTGCAGTCCACAGTGGAGGCAGAGTGCCGAAAAGAGCAGTGCTTGATGCTGGAGCTAGCCATGCTCCAGGCAGAGAAGGTGCCAGGGCGAAGACACTCATAATAGATACTGAGCAGTGTACAGTGAAGACCCAGACTATACCTCATAGAGAAGCAGGAGCTGTGTGTGTGATTACAGCCCCTCATCAGCATTCTGGGGACTGGGTAGGAAGCCATGGGCAAAAGTAGTGTTTCTTTGCAGAAGGGGAGTCCCATGACATGCCAAACTTAGGAGTTAAGTAATTCTAGTTGTACCGTGATGACCAGCTTGACTTGCTCAGGGGCTTAAACTGAGGTCATTAACATGATTTGACTTAAAGTTTACATCAGACTTAAATTATTGTCCCAGGGATGAACACTTACTTTGTGGACTAAGGTACCCGTAGCTCCTGAAAAACGAAGATTTCATTCCTTTCTCTTTAATTCTGCAATGTAACTAATACTGTGTGAGAAAGTGAAATTATTATTCCTCCAGCACCACCAGTACACAGACAATGATTTAAGTGAGCAACATATGTGATCTGATGAGATGACATTACATTTCATTTTCATCAAGAGGAGACCACTCAGATTGGAGTACTTTATAGTTCTCCCATGCATGATTCCTAGTTTTTTAGTAAAGTGTCAGTAAACAAGACTTATACCTGTTTTGACAGCTCTGGAAGGCAGCGGTTAGCATGTTTGAACTATGAGTGGATGTATTAAATGATCTGTTAGAAAATTGTATTTATGGCAACCTTTTCACAAAGGCACTAAAAATGCTGAATTGTTTCTCTGCATATTTAAAACATCACTTAGTAGCTACAGAAAAGCCCCTTATGGCTTTGCAGGCAATTTACTGAGAATATTTTTTTGCCTCCTTCCTTTATATGTTGTCATGTAAAAAAGACACTATAATTTTTTTTAGAAAATGCACCAGTATTCTGGAAAAAAGATTAAGTAACAGACTGTGCTGACAGTTTAATTTTTCTTAATTGCAAAATGCATATATTTTGGGAGAGTTCTACTTCCAGGGCATGCGTAACTAGTGAATTTGTATAATGTGGAAAAAGGGAATCTAGATAGGATTAGGTTCTGATCAGAACATGAACTTCTGTGATAGTTTCTTCCTCAAAGACAGGCAAATATTGACTAAGCCCCTCTGTGCCTCTGTTCATTAAATATAAAAGGTCACTTTTTGGCAAAATTCCAAATTAATGTAAGCGTATTCAATTTCTTGGTTCTGACTGACTGTGATGGTGACTGATCGTATTCAAAAGATATGCTTTAGACTTTCAAAGATGGAGTGCTGGGTTTTTTTTTCTGGTCTCATGTAAATGATAGATACACTGGAGTTTAAGCAAAGGATCCCTTTATACTAAATTATGACTATTTTTATGACCTCTACATATCAACAATTTAGTTTCACAGCCGGAAAGTCATCTTCTGTTTTTACGGTCAGAATAAAACAATTTGATAATTTAAAAAATTGTTTTGCTTTACTCTGAATGCCATTCCTTCCACTTCTACCTCTTTCACAGTATTCCACAATAGGTCCTTACTATTATTTTCAGATAAGGTACAATATTTGGATAGCTTACTTAGCTATAATACCAAACAAAATAGGTATCTGATAAGTTTTTGTTTGTTTTGTTTTTTAAAACCCTATTTTTGACTTCCCAAAATGTCTGCCAAATTGCAGCAACAAAATTTCACTAGATGAAGATTTGGGCTGTTTTTTTTTTTCCAGCGGCAGCATGGCCTAGGGGAGGGAGCACAATGCTGGGACTCAGGAATACCAGAGTTCCACATTTAGCTTTCACCCACCCTTTCACAATGTGCCCTCTGTATATCCTTCCTCTAGCCACACACTGGACATCTTTCACTGTACCCACTTGTTGTTGGATTTCTTTGGGGAGAAATCCAGTGCCCTGGGGGACAGCAATTGGTCTCTTACCCATTGGTCTTTATGAAGAAGGATAAAATAGACTGCTGACTACATCTTGGTCTGAGTGTAGGATGCTGCCCATTCTCATTGCACCTATGTAACAGGGAGCAGCTCTGTGCTGAATAGGGGGAGAATGCTCCCTCCTCCATGATTCTGGCAACTAGGGTGAACAGTGGCCCTTCTTGCCTGCTCTCTAAGGCCCAGGAATCAGCCAGCCAACCAACTCCCTCTGCAGACATCATCAGAGAGAGGACATCTAATAAGGAAGGGGGTAGGCACCTGCATGGAAATAGCACTGCTTCGAGTAGGAGGAGGAAAGCATCTGTGTGAGTTCAAGAACAGCAGATACAATGGGATGTGAAGGAATGCAGGATCTGGATTGAGATGGGCATCGCCAGGTCTGTGTGTATAATCAATATATAAGGGTTCCCCTTAATCTCAAGTGTTTCCTGTGCTCTCCTAAGTGAAAGATTAAACCAATCTCTGTGTGCGCTTATCCTTTTCTTTACCACTACACTGAATTCACAATTCCAGCTGCTTTGTCCTTCTACAGCACAGGAAATATGGTCACTGGCACTGCCATTCAACTACATAGTTGCTAACAAAACTGGAGGTTGTTACCAAACTTGCTCTCCACTTCTGAAGAAGTGAGGTTCTTACCCACGAAAGCTTATGCTCCCAATACTTCTGTTAGTCTTAAATGTGCCACAGGACCCTCTGTTCCTTCTCCACTTCTATACTCTCTTGAGCATTGTCTCCACAAACACACACTAAAATTGGGTTGGCAAGAATCAGGCTTTAGAACTAAGCCCAGTTCTTGCTAGTAGGGCACTTTTGGTTTCCCTTACTGGAATAGACAGGGAAGGGCTGAATGATATTATAAACTGCTTTACAATTCCATGGGATGGGGGCCTACTCTATAACATGGTCTTGTTAAACATAATAAAATAATTCTTCCCTGTGTACAACAACCAGAAAAAAACTATGACCAATCATCTAGCAAGGTCTGTTTTAAATAAGATTTCCCCTTACTAATATACATAGTTTGTCTGAATGTACAGTGGGCCTTCTTGCTAAACTGCTCATTAAATTGGATATATTTTAGTGACTGGGAATAAGGAGGGGGATCAAGGAAGAGTAATTCAAATTCCCTATTCCCACACTTCCCGAATGGGGTTGTATGATAAGCGCAAATGGCCAGATTCTCAGATGCTTTCAATATGCTTCTATTTGGAAATTTCAATCCTCCTTTTTAAAGTGGATCCCACTCAATGCAGAATAAGCATACAGCTAGGAGTCAGAATTTCCAGAGTTCTAATCTGAGCTCTGCAACTAACTAGCTCTGGGCAATACCCTTTGCTTCTCAGTTTTCCAAACTGTAAAATGGGAATAATACTTATTTAGCTGCCTCAGAGGGCTTTTGAGCATTAATTAGTTAATATTTATACAATGTATAGAAATGTCACCCAGCCGCATCAATGGGTAGGGGAAACTGATGGGGCCGGTGCTGAAAGCGGGACAGTCCTAGTAGCAAGGGAGGGAGCAAGGACAATAGGTAGCTCCTCCCATGGGAATCTCTGGCACCAGTGGCTAGCTGTGGGAGAGGGGTGTTGTTTGGCCAGCATTCCCCAGCTCCCAGGATTTATCTCAGCTCAAGGGCCATGTGGAACTTTTTTTTGACTCTATTCCAGCAACTCTCCCTACCCACCTGAACTAGGAATGGGAACCCAGTGTGACAGATACTGTGGGTCTAACCTATTGCCTGTTTTGGAGCTCAGGAAGGAATTTTTATTCTGATGGGTCAAATTCGTGGAAGATCAGGGAGTTTTTTGCCTTCCTCCCAGCACTTTCAAGCCACAGTGGGCCAAGCAGGAACATGAGCTGCTGGGCGGTGTTGCTTACTTATCGCAACTTGTGGCTGGTTTCCTGTGCGGTTAAGAGAATAAAATGAATGGTTCTCAGAGGTAAAAGACCTGGAATTTTGGTGATGGGCCTTGGGCTCATAGGATAAGGTGAGACCTTGTGGCCTTTGTGGGCTTAAGTCAGACCTTGTGGTCCCAGCGGGAGGAGGTCCCCACCCTGCTGCACCCTCTGTCCCCCTCGCAGGGGAAGGGGAGGGTGCTAGATTTCAGAGAGAGCTGCAGGGTAGGATGAGGAGACCCTCCCCTATGTTATGGATTATATGGAAAGGAGCCCTGTAACCTAGTGCCAGTTACAAGTTATATAGTAAGGAGCCCTGTAACTCCTACGCTGGAACCAATCAAATGCCTGATGTAGAAGAGGATGGGTGGGAAGTGCCCCACCTTTGTGCTAAAAGTTTAATAAAAGTTGCAGCCTGCCACTTAATTCCATTGTCCTCATTTTGCTGTTGTGTCCACATCAACATTTAAAACACTATTTATGTGTGTATTTAAATTTTTCTATGGATTACTATACTATTTCAAATGCAACTCAGGAGAGTGCAAGTATGAGCCTTTTGAATGTTATATTTACAGCTCTGAGTGTGATACACCATTTGTGAAGGTCTGAATGTGTACGCTACAAGATAGCAATCTCTGAAGTGGCTTCAAGTGTAATAATCTCATCGGCATAAGACTTGTGTTTAATATCACATTACAGTAACAGAACAATGAAACTTTCTCAAGCCAGGTTGATACCTAAAACTTTTTAATTAATTCAGGTTCATTCCTTGCCTTAATGTTAAATAATGCAAATGAAATGTGCCTTTGTTTGTTCTAAAACAAAAGCAGCTGGAAACTAAATATTCTCAAATTGCAATGGTAAGTAACACAGAGCCGTGTATTACATGGTGCTGGGCAACTGGTTATAGCCAAACTGCTATTTCCTTGGAAATCACAGAGTTGTCTGCTTATGTGTACCCTGTGTTGTTTTTACCACATAGATCTACACAATAAAAGCAGGTCCAGGATTATGCCAAAGAGCCTTGCTGTATGCTGTCATTTTCTGAATAACCCTCTCCATAATTTATTAGATAAGGTCAGTGGTTGTAACACCTGGTCTATAAAACTATTGGGTTTGACCAGCCAGGCCTCAGTGTAATTTGCTTCTATGTGGGATTCCAAGTATGGGAATGCTCCAGGCAAGGGAACAATGGGATCCATAAGGATCCCCTCTAGTCTCTTTACCATGTTAGGGAATCCATTCTTCAGTGCTCTTCCAGTGTCAGTGTGGAGAGGTGGTATCATGGGTTGATGAGGCTGTTACAGGGTCCCTACAAACAGAGGATCACAAGCAGTTGCCTTTCTGTCTTGTGCTTAAGGCTGGCCCTGTGGGAATGAATGTAGTTCTTTCCATCCTCGGTCCAACAGAGCTCCTGAGCATCTAGGGCTCTGGAAGAAGTGATAGTTATTTTGCTTTCTTCTGCAATGGGCAGATTTCAGAGCAGAACTGGAATTAGCATCAGAGAAGGCCACTCTTCTTATAACCTGGAGGAAAAGCAGCCTAAAAAGGAGGTTGCCGTTTTAATGGGAATCTTGAGGATCTCCTCCGAAGTTCCAAAACAATATTTGCTGCACCAGGAGCTGGAGAAAGTTGCTTAATAATTTAGAGTACTTATTCCTCCACCCCTGATACAAATTGTTAGGATTGATGGCTGATTTTATGAGGCTGTTGTGTATTTTGCAGTTCTTAATTAATTTGTGACAGCCCTCATATCACTCACTCTCCACATCTAGAACTCTTCTGCCTACTGCAGCACAAGCATTTTTTACTTACACTAAAGATTTTTATATGATTTATAAGTCTCCTCCAGGGGGTGTGGTTATCATAAGATAATCACACCCTTGGGGGATTAAAAACACTTATCTCTGGATCATGACTTGTAATACCCCAGGGGTGTGATTATCTCAGGAAACTCACACTCTCTGTCATGCCTAATTGCTTAATTATTATAGCGGTGAGTTCATACCACTATAAAGGAGTTAAGGTTGTGTCAGCATTTCTATTAGAAATCCTGGTTTCTAGGCATTTGTAAATCTGCCACAAAAATCAGCTACAGGCTGAAACCTGGCACAAAAGTTTCTGCCTGGAAGTAAACATTTCTACCTGATTTCTAAAAAATTGCTTGAATATATATTTAACTATGTAAAATGAGGGGGGGGAAATACAAAAAGTTCACTATGTATTTGCACAATAGCTGATGCTTGGGCAGATATTTGGTGGTAAATAAAATAATATATGTTTAAAAATATTTATAAGTATTTATACATCCAATTGGCTGAAATAAATGTCTAGATATCTTGGGTAAAATTATAGAAGTTTTAGAACCCTCTAATACAGGTTATTTTCTCCTTTTTTAAAAAACACAATAAAACAAAGAATGAATAAACCACATTGTGTGCTAAATGCTGAAGTGCCCAATCTAGTTGCTACTGAATAAGGACAATGGTAATTATGAATGAGTAAGAACTGGAGGATTTAGCCCAGTATCTGGAATATATTATCAAAGTTGCGCCACAGACTAAAATCCTTACTTGCACAACATTCAAATTTAAGGCTGGTATGACTTTTCAGCCTGGAAAAGAGATGACTAAAGAGGGATATGATAGAGGTCTATAAAATCAAGAATTCTGTGGAGAAAGTGAATAAGAAAATTTTATTTACTCCTTCTCATAACAGAAGAACAAGAAGTCACCCAATGAAATTAATAGGCTGCAGGTTTTAAACAAACATAAGGAATTACTTCTGCACACAACACACAGTCAAGCTGTGGAACTCATTATCAGGGTATGTTGTGAAGGCCAACATTATAATGGGATTCAAAAAAGAATTCGATAAATTCATGGAGGATATGTCCAACAATGGTTATTAACCATGATGGTCAGAAATGCAACCCCATGTTCTGGGAGTCCTTAGCATCTGACTGCCAGAAGCTGGGAGTGGATGACGGGATGGAACGCTGAATGATTGCCTGTTCTGTTTATTCCCTCTGAAGCACCTGGCATTAGCCACTATTGGAAGACAGGGTACAGGGCTAGATGAACGATTGGTCTGACCAGTATAATCATTTTTATGTTCTAGTAGTTTTAATGTTGAATTTCCTGGTTTTTTTGTTATATAAAATATTAGTAAATATTATTTCCTTATGTGACTGTGAAATAACTTCCCTATTTCACATGGGAAGCTTAAATTTCAAATGTGCCTCAGAATGTCTATTTTATGCCCCTAAATGTCTATTTGATTGTCTGTTGTTTTTGTTTGAGCAGATCAAACAGCATTTGTCAAACACTGATAATAGATTATAAGCTCTTTTGTGCTTTGCAAAGATTCACAGATCA
Organism: Chrysemys picta bellii; assembly: GCF_011386835.1. NCBI lineage: Eukaryota > Metazoa > Chordata > Testudines > Emydidae > Chrysemys > Chrysemys picta. Next base: position 96,673,125 of record NC_088796.1, read on the forward strand.
AGCCCAGTTTTTGTGACTATATTTGGTATTTGATATATACTAAGAGCAAAACATTGGAAGTCTGTGCAGAACGTGAAAATTGAGTGTTTGGTTTCACAAGCATGAATAGAGAAAATAATCTCCCAAGTTACATTGCGTTGTGCCTGTTCATCGATTGGAAGCCCAAAAGTTTATAAGGAACACTACTGTCTGAACAAAGTATATTTAGTGTTGAAAATGTGTATTCACCTACAGCTTTCCATGCTACCTCCAAAGCTTCCAATGTCTTCATTTCCAACAGAACTTTAAATGCAATTTAAAAATCTGTATAGTTCTTTGGGGAAGGGACTGTCTCTTTGCTGAATATCTGTGGAGTTCCTAGCTCAATGAGGCCTCAGTTGGACTGAGAAGTCAAGGCACTACCAAAATACAAACAATCATTATTAAAATCATGCTATGGGATTTCTTTAGTGTTTTTTAAGTAAATAGTAATCTTTTTCCATTTATCCTAAATCATTGGTTCTCAAAAAAAGATCAGTAGATCCCTGTGGTTTGTCGAGCCTACTGAAAAAAAATCATTTGAGAGGAGTAAGAAGAAGTTTTTCTCTCACTCCCCTACAGAATGTCCACCATACTCTCAGTGGCTGTCTCCTCTCAGTGTGGCCTGCTCACCGTTTTTATGCTGAATTTTCTACTTCAGTTTTAGGTTCATTTTCAAACAATGAGTTGTTTGAGTTTAGCCACCTGAAATTCCAGCTCACCAGATAATAGATTGCTGTAGAGCTTCTCCACACATTAAAACTTGAATCCTTCATGCCTGCAGATATGCAGTCTTAGAAAGAGTTCTTAATGGTTGGGATGACTAACCATATAAAGCTTATCCAATGCTGTGGACAAAGAAAATGATTTTTTTTTTCTGTTTTGATTTTTCCTTTTCGGTTCTGTTATTTCCTACTTGTCATTTTTATCTGTAGAGTATCTTCCACCTGGAAGGCTGTACAGTAATTATATAGATGTGTTAGCAGCCAATGGGTGGTGAATAGTGGAGAAAAACATCTGGTCTTTTGAATGGCAAGTTCAAGATGGTTCATGGATGAAAAAAAAACGTTAATGAACATTAACAGTTGCTAAGTGAAAGATAGGGAATGTCTTATCCAATATATACTTTCAATATTGCTAATGCTTTGTGAAGTAATGTGTCACAAGAAATAGGAGGAGAGAGGCAGGACCATATGATATAGAAGATGAGAACAAAGAATTAATAATATAATAGAGAACCAAGAATAGAGAACCACAAGTACACCTATATAGGGCTAAATTGGTTTGATACTTCAGTTCTGGGTACATTATAAATGTCATATTTAGATGGACAGAAAGAGACTAAGGGTAGGTCTACACTTACTTCCTGGTTCGGCGGCAGGCAATCGATCTTCTGGGATCGATCCCGGAAGTGCTTGCCGTCGACGCCGGTACTCCAGCTCGGCGAGAGGAGTACGCGGCATCGACGGGGGAGCCTGCCTGCTGCATTGGGCCCGCGGTAAGTTCGGACTAAGGTACTTCGAATTCAGCTACGTTATTAACGTAACTGAATTTGCGTACCTTAGTCCGAAGTGGGGGGTTAGTGTGGACCAGGCCTACAGGGTAATGCTTTGAGTGGAATATGGAGGTTTCCTAGACAATGATGGTGCATAATTATAGTCAAAGCTCTCTACTCTCTAAGGCCACAGGGCTTACACCTAAATAAGTGGCCTGATTTTCAGAGATGCTGAGCTTCAGATGCTGCTGCCTGCTCAGCACTTCTATCAGATCACTAATTAGATACCTAAATATAGTTTTGGAGCCTAATATTAGAGACACTTTTAAAAAGAAATCTTGGGGTTTTGTGCCTCAAATTTCCCACATCTTTAAAATGGGGATAATAATACCTGCCTCAAAATAGTGTTGTGAGGCTTAATTCACTAAGGTGTGTAAAACACTTTGAGATAATTGGATAAAAAGGAGGACAGAAGTCCAAAGTATTAGTCGGAGCAGAGTAGTAGTATATATCCTTCTGGTGGCAGTGGCTGGTTGAAAAATGAAACATATTTTCCACAAATATTCACTCACATACGTGTATCATTTTGCTTTAGTCATGCTTGTGTCCTTTTCAGTTCCTAAAGCACTTATACAATCTGATTTTTACTGGAGCAAATTTTTCTGGCACAAATGTTTGGTCAAAGCCAATTTCCAAGTCACATTCATGAGTATTTGCAAAATGATCACTTTAACTTTGCAGGTCCAATGTTTTTTTTTTAAGGCTTATCCAATAAAGGAAGAAAGAGAATCCCATCTGATTTACCTGACTAATCACAGCTAATCAACACAATTCAACATGAGAATATTGGCTACTAACATCTGTTCATGCCAAACTATAGAAGTAAAACCATTTTAATAATTTCATGGAACATTTTCAAATAATGGATACATATTAAGAAATTGCATTCTGAAGGTGGATATTCCTCAATCAGAAAAAGAGGCTACATGTGTATGATAAATCTTTTGTGAATAATTTACTTAGCTCCGCAACTGGGAGTGTCCAAGAGTCTCTGAGATTACCAGATAGATTTTGCTGAATACTGTAAGATAGGGAATTGACTCTATGAGCTTTAATGTGATCATAGTGTATCTCATGGAACTCAGTTTTAGCCATAAGAAACTCTTTCCCCTTCTACTTGCCATGGTCCTTTTATTTTTTTCTTCAGAACACAGGGACATGTACCAGTTGCTTATATAAGGCACCTCTATGTATAAATCGTTATCTACAAATTGCAGTCTCAAACACAATGCCTTTGTGATTAGTCCTGTTCAGGCATGTCTAGTTCCATGTCATCCTCTCTAAAAAGAACTGAGCCTAGATACAGTTGGAAAGCTCAGGATGCTCATGACATGAATGAATTGGGGATTACAATACACTTGTACCCTGATATAACGTGACCCGATATAACACGAATTTGGATTTAACGCGGTAAAGCAGTGCTCCAGGGGGGATGGGGCTGCACACTCCGGTGGATCAAAGCAAGTTCGATATAACGCGGTTTCACCTATAGCATGGTAAGATTTTTTTTGGCTCCAGAGGACAGTGTTATATCGGGGTAGAGAGATATATGCAGCCCACCATGTTATTACTGTGTAAACTATGTAGAGGGAACTATAAACTTGAAAGTTTAAAAGTAGAAGCCCTTACTGGTTTTTCAGGCTTTGCCAACTGAAATTGAAGTTTTCTAATCTGAAAAATAGCTATCCAGAAGCAACTGTCTGGGAAATTCAAGAACATATGTTGGTAACTGATGGTTTCTTATCTTCCATCAACTGCACAGGTTTTAAAAAAGGAAAATTATGGTTGGCAATTAGAGTGATTCCTACCATTATTTCTAGAACAGCTTCCTTCCCTCTAAGTACAGGAAACTTAATTGCTTACTTTATCAAAATTACATTTCACTGATACAGAGCTAATCTCACTTTGCAAACCCACTTGTCAGACAGTTCGCAGGTTTCATGTGTTTTGAGGGTAGATTATGCAATCAAATAAACTGATTTACATTTTAAATGCACTTCTTGCTTATTATAATTTCCTCCATGTTAGTAGTATTGTATTTACTAATGGTTGGCGTACCAGAGGCAGCATAGAAATTACCAATGGCTATGAATATTTAACACATTTATTACTTTTCCTTGGAAGAAGTACAATGCTTTTTTTAAAATGTGGAAATATATGGATGTCAGCTAGACTTACATGATCAGAGGAAATGAATTACCAGAGTATTTTAGTTAATTCTTTTGCTGCTGAAATTGCTTGTGATGAGGCATTTTATTAAAAAGGTTCATCAGGTTAATCTATACCATCAACGTGAAAGTATAAATAGGAAACATGGAGAAAGCTTTAAATTGAAAATGGTAGTATAATTAGTTATCCTTTCCAGATTGTATAGTCCCCATCGGGACGTAGGGAGACCCTATATGGTGACATAAGGTAGCACAGGCTGTGTTGCTTAATCTTAAAATCTAGAGAGAATTACAAAGACTGTATATATTAAGTGACTTTTTATCATGGAGGAGTGGTAATGACATCATAGTTAAGGATGGGTTAGAGTTTTCATTCCCGTAGGACTCTTAAAACATCCCAAATTTATTCATTAATACCAAGTCTTCTGTGATCAGGGAGATAAGATAAAGTTCATCTGGAGAGATGGTCTACCTGTGAGGCAGAGTATGGTCTAGAGGACAGAGCTGATGGTGGGGGCTGAGAAGGAAAGACTCTTTGGGCATCAGCATGCTAGAATTTTGACAGATCTAGGCCCCAGGTAGCATTATTCAATGCCAATACAGAATATACTGCAGACATCAAAAATGTAATGAAATTTTGGAAAACGCTACTGCCTTTGAGGAATTTTCACGCATGCAGGATATAATGCAATATTCCCGTGAACTTCCATTTATTTCAGCTTTGCTGCAAAGTTGGAACAAAACAAAATCTGTGAGTACTGGGCCAACAAGGTCTTAAACTGCACAGTGCAAGTAAGTTTAGTATATTTGCTCTGATGCTTAAGTCCAAGAAAGGCTGGCTTTAAACAAACTCAGGAAAGAAAAACTTTCTCAAGCAGGGATGCAGTCCTGGGGATACTTTCATCATGAAGGAACAAACATGACAAAGGCATTGGCACTTGCAGAGAGGCTTGAAGTGCATGTCTAGTCTGTCAAATAACTCCATGCTTTTTGAATTTTGATTTAGGGAACTTTATTTAGATGGCAGCAGCAGCAACTCCAAAAATTTGGAGATGATGTATTGTGTGCGACAGGCTTTATCTAATAATGTATGTGCCGTGGCAGGAACAGATACTGTGAGTGTCACCACTTATTAATGCACTTGTGCAGTTCAGAGCCTAAGGTGTGAGGGACCTTCTAGGTCACCTAGTCCAGGCCTCCACCCAAGGGTAGGATTTTTTCTACCATATTCCTGCATAGTGTAACGTCTAATGTGCACTTGAACACCTCTGGTGATGGAGTCTTAGTGACTTCCTTGGTAAATTGTTGCTGAATGCCCTTGTGGCTCAGAATTTTTGTCCTAATATCTAATGTGAATATGACTGTTTCTTTTTTCAGTCTGTTATTTCTTGTATAATCCCACATTTAATTAACCTGAAAAATAAATCCCTTTATTTGTTATTATTTATCTCTAGTAAGATATATGTATATCACATTGTACTTATCATCCAGAAGTTTTAAGACCAATTTTATATAGCCAGAAGCCCCTACAGACAGTACTGGGAGTGTAGAGAGGTACAGCCATCTGAGTCTCTGGCTGCTTGAAATTCAGCAGCTTGCTTACTAATATTATTAATAGGAGTTCTGTGAAGACAATATTTATTGGCAACAGCTACCTGATTCTTCAAAGCTTTGTGTGCAATTGGCATGAGAAAGGGGATTTGTAAGATTAAAAAAGCCAAAGGAACTTGCCTACTAAACTGGCATTACAACAAGAATATCTTTTGCCTTGCAGAATTTATGGCTGAGTAAAGCTTTAAGAACTTTTGTTCAGAAGAGACCTTAATATGACATTAGACTAAAAACAGCAGGGACATCTGATAATCTCCCCAGGCCCCACTTGATTTATAAGCTAGCTCAAACAGCTGGAGCATAGACCATCCCCTCACCATACTCAATTGATGCACCTACTACTATTATATCACCTTTCACAATGTGCCTTTTAAACCATCTATTGTTTTTGCTTCCCTTCTAATTTATTAATTTCCCTTCTATTATAGAGAAGGATTTAATGTGATTACCCAAGTACATCCACACTGTACAATAAATTATTGCCTCCCTTATAGTTATCCCTTTAGCTATATCCCTTTATATATATGCTTTTTTTCTGAGATGCAAGGTAGGTGAGATAGTATCTTTTATTAGACCAGCTTCTGTTGGTGAAAAGTACAAGCTTTCAAGCTACTCAGAGCTCTTCTTTCTTCTGTCAGTTAAAATCTTCTAGGTCCCTCTCCCTGTTACCTACAGAGTTTAAATCTTCCACAAGTAGAGGTTGTATACGTAAGGACAGTGTACATATTTTTCTTCACGGGTGCACAATTTGGGGTTGTATTAGATTCTCATCACCTACGAGGCACCAAAGTGATGGTTGTAGCCAAGTCTGCCCTTTTCCTATCCCCATTTGATGAACACGGTGAAATGGTTTCTCTCAGATGTAGATTGGACTACAGTAACACCCACCTTTGTTATCTGCAATGCACTCCTCTGGGACTACACATCATAACTCTGAAAGGACTAATATTCCTCCATAATCAGGGTTAGACTGTGACATTTAGACACTGCCTTCATAGGAGGAAGACCACTTTCAGAACCTAGCCAAAGACCAACCCCAGTAACACTCATTCTGAAATGAGTGCTTGTCAGTATATTATCTGAGTGATTCACAAACAACAATGAATTTATTTTCACAACAACCCTCTGGTGAGGGGGTATTATCCCCATTTTACAGCTGGAGAACTGAGGCACAGGGAGATTCAGGTCAAAAGTGTTCATTAATTTTGAGTGCCCAACCTGAGACACCTAGGGCCTGATTTATCTGAGTATTTAGCATTTTTATAGCACTACATATGTTCAAAACCCCCATTATCTTACTCCTTGAGCACCATCCATCCTGATTTAGAGAGAGTTCCTGTGGAGAAAAAAGGTAGTATGTGATCATATAATTGAAGGTTATATCATAATGCATATACACAAGAAGGGCAAATTAAGGTTGAACAGGCACTCTTGAATCGGGCATTTACTAACTTTTGAATGGTTGACTTGGCAACTTCAACATTCTTTTAATGTAGATTTTTTAAATGTATTTTCCTAGCAAACTCAAAAGCAGAAATTCCAACTTGCTGAAGCATATTAACTCTATAGATGGTTCAACAGCAGGGTTAGAATATTTAGACACACAGTGCAGCCCTCTGTCACTTGAGCTAATGGAGTAACTGACAGAAGTAGTAGGTTTTCATCCTATGTGAACCAGCCATTAGATGATATGAGGGCTACGTTTAGTCAGTGAGTTTTACAACTCTTTGCTGACAATAGTGGAATGTTGGGAATGTTCAGCTTCAGGCTCTGGAGAGGAAAGTTACCTAGGAATATAGACCCTTCTTTCCCTGCTTTCTTCCTCTGCCCCATCCATAAAATGTAGCCCCTGCATCCTGTCTCTGCCCCCTCCCCCCCATTTCCCTCAACTGCATTTTGTGTCCATCTGATCTCCTGTTCCTCACTCCTCTGAATTCCAGTAAGGCAGCTATCTCCTTCTCTTGGGTACCTGCAAAGTAGGGGGGATTGAGAGGACAGAACAAACAGTCTCCCTGCTTTCAGTGCCTGTGCACAGCATTACAGTTGCCCATGGTTGCTGGAAAAGTCCTGCTCAGCTCCTGTAGCTGTGAGTTGGGAGCATGCCCAGAACAGATGACTGGAGAATTTAGCTGCCCAACTCCAACAAGTTTCTACTGAGAATATGATAAACTGATTTTCTGAGAGGCTAATGATTTGCCTAAATTTGGGTACATTTTCATGGTGACAGCAAAAGGTAAATTCCTGATACCTAGAACGACCTCCTGCCAAACTTAAGTCTCTGCTCCAAATCAAGGAGACATGATAGCCACTCAATTAAATAGTTGTAAGATTGTTTTAACATGGATAAAACAAGGTATATTTTCCTAATCTCATTCTGAGAAATGGCTGAACCATTCTTGCTGAAACGTTAACATATCAGCCTTAGGCAGATAGTTGACATGGAAAATTTCAGCCGAAATGCTTGAAGTTTGATAAAAGATATAAGCAACTGAAAAAGGATGTTATAATAGAAAAGTGATAGGCAACTTTAGCCATAGGCAATGCAACCAGCTTTGATTATCATATAAATATGATGACCCCTTACCTGTGAAACATACAGTTCTGGAAAGGGCTTCTAGATTGACATGTAGATTAATAGCTCTCAAAAAATAACTCAAAATGGGAGTTAATCCATTGGTCAGTGCTGGTTGTGCTTTGAAATTCCATGTTGTCAATATGAGCATTTTCACTGCAAAAGTATCTTTGAGGTTCTATTAATACTCAATACCAGAGTGTCCTAGTAATAAGTAAACTATTTTAAACATGGTTAGAAGATGGATGGCTTCCCTTTAAAAATGCTGTTGCAGTAAATTAAATGGAAAAATTAAATGTTAATGAAAAGAAAAACAAATGACACTTTGATTTGATGCTTAACATTTCTGTCATAGGAAGAGATGATTCAATTAATGTGCTTTATTAAATGATGTAAAATGCAGTTGGGCTTGTATATTGGGACTGCACTAGGAAGATGTGCACTGCATAAGCACAAAGATTTAAGGATAGAGGTTAGATTATCTTTCTGCCAAAGTAATACATTAGTGATCAAAGTTGACATTGACAGCTATGGGAAAGAGATAATGTACTTAGATATCTTACAGCAAGAGAAGTGAGCTCTCCCCCACTTCCTCCTATCCATTTCTGCTGAAGGGCATTTATAGTCTTTTCCCCTGTTGTTAAATTTGCCAGTAGAAATAAATTCCAAACATAGACGCTGCTGTCTACAGTAAGGGAATGCTCCATTCATTCTGTATCTTTTCATTCATTGTAGGTTTACCTGAAAACATGCCAGAGCACTAATCTACTATCTGGTGTAATTCCTACAGGATTTCTTTGGTTAGGCTGGTCATTGAATTTGAAAAATCAGTCGCACAAATACAGGTGCATCTCTTGGCAGCACCTTTATACAATATCAGAGTAGAAAGTGATGGCTAAGGAATTTGACAAGCAGGGTATAATTACAACTAAGGTAATCAAGCCAGCCTCCACAGTGAAAGGAAGAGGAAACATACATGCTTGTACATATATGCATTTAGATACATAATGCACACACACACATCTATATCTATATATAATCATAATTTTTGAAAACTGCAATATTTTCTTTTCAGTACAACACATGAAGCACTACTACAGGCGTGTTCATTTTTACTTGTGCTTGTTATAAGTAGGGATGGGTACACTCATTTTACTTAATTTTGGAAACCATTTAAATATAATGGGTTCAAAAGTTTGATTTAAACACAGATGTTTTTGAATTTTGTTTAAGCTAATCATGAAAAAGAGATGGACGAAAAGAATCAATGAAGAAATTATCTGAAAAATAAAGCTAAGGGAAGGCAGAGTAAAAAACAAATTTGGGGAATATTTTTAAAAAACGGAACAGTGAGAAGTAATGTCTTTTGAAAAATTCGATAACATAAGATATATACTTTTCCTCTTGTAAAATCCTTTTGGTACTTCTTGGTTTATTGTAAGTATCCCAAAATGCCTCACTGTGTGGCAACAAAGATTAGCCTGGATTGTAATGAGATTTCAAAATATGACATCACATCTTTTTAAAAGACTCAGTGCAATGCATGATATCTTTGATCTCAAGCAGTAGTGCATTTTAGGGTTATTTTCAGTGAATCAGGAAGTAGAAAATAGTTTTCACTATGAAGAAAAAGAAAATAAATTTAAAACTGTTTTCTGTGTTGAAACAACTGGATAGCAGAGACATTTAGCACAGAAGTCTGTGCCTAACTGTGCCTAACTCTGTTTTCATTTTTGATTTACTCTTCACCTTTAAACATCTCTGTTGACGACATTACAAATGGTACTCTAGTAACAGGTGTCACAATTTCAGGGTAACTACATCTTTCCCTGCCACATGGTTCATTCCATGAAGTGCCACATGGTTCATTCCAGAAGTGCCCATCCAGGTCTCAGGTCTTCAGTGGTCATCTGTGTCTGGGCAGGGACACTTTTTCTCACTCCCTCCTGACTAGGGGTTTTAAGGCTGCACAGCTCTCCGCCTTACACTGTGATATCCCCAGGAAGCCTATCAGCCAGCACCCATACTTTGCTTTCTCTCCGAGGACTCTGAACATCGTATTGTCAGCAGTTACAAGTTACGACACAGCTCTTTCTAAGCAAGCACAATCATTCTTAAGGTAAAAGCATTACAGAGAAAAATATAAAAAAGCAATAAAGAAATGTAAACACACACTAAACATATCAGGAGTCACCTATCTTATGGGGCCAAAATGTATGTAGACCAAAATAATTCCAATCCTTCCACAAATTTACCGTAGGTATATTAGACTTTCCTGTATGAAGGTATTTTCCTAACTTATCAGGGGGCTGCTGGAAAAACAAGCAGGAAAGCAACACAATGGCTAGGGATAAGCAGCCTCCCAACAAACACTTGAGAGGCAATTCCAAAACAATAGCCTATCTCCAGGTTCCAGCCTGAAGTGACACTGTTTCGTCAAGGCTTGGAGCTTAGAGATCAAAGGGACGCTAAACAATTAAAAGGACTTCCTGGAGAGAGAGGTAGGGGGAGTGGCACATGCTGTTTCTGCTGAGAATAGACTGAGATACACCACAGATACATTTCCTGTGGGAGTGTCTGAAAGCAACTAAAGCCTTTCCCGGGCTCCTCAGAAATGATAATAAGCTTTAGGGAAAGACAAGCAATAGTATGGAGTGTTTATTGTTTTAAGGTCAGTTTTCTCTAAAACGCCTTTTTTCTAAATAAACAATACTTTGCTTTAAGAAGGCTGTCTGGCAAGTGGATAGTACTGGGACTTGAAATGCAGGTACTGAAAGTAAGTCAGGCCTGCTGAGTAATCGCTTTTTGCATCTGGGTGCTGCAGCCCAAGGCACAGTCAAGAGTGGGATTCCATCCCAAGAGAGGTGACAAGTTGAGGCCTGAGAGCAAGTGCACTGGAAGAGACAATAGGGGTAAGAGGTGAAGTTAGCCTGAACTGATGTCAGTCATGTTGTAATTGCCATTTAGTAGAGGCACATGCATATTTGAACAAGCACACTTCCATGGGCAAACATCTAGGCCCACAATTTCTAAAAATAAGCATAGCTCCTTTGATGTCCATTGAGCTATGCTGATTTACTTCAGCTGAGGATCTGACCCAATATTTTTGGATGTAATCAAACTTTTGGGGTAATATTGGAACAATTTGAGGAAACATTAAAAACAAACATGAGGAATGAGTACAAATAATAATTATGGTGAATTCTGTATGTCCATTTCTATTTATTTGAGCTATCTGTTTTTATTTTTTTCTGCCCAATATCATTTTGGTTTTATTTCTGCATTTTTGTTTTTAATTTCAAGGGTTTCCCTTGACTGTTCTGTAATTTTTCTCTTCCATTTTTGGTGCTTTATTATTAAACTTACACATTTTGATTTGTGGATGTAGGTAAAACCCAATCATATAAAGGTCTAATGGGACCTTCATGAATTAAAAAATATTTTTGATTTTTTATATGAATTTCAGGTCTGGAACTAAATATGAATTTTAATAAACACCTCTCTTTCATTAAACTTGGATGGTACAGTGACTGTGTTTTCCCAGTGCCTGGCTAAGAAAGGGGTTAGTTGAAGGCAAACAGATTGTTACTCAATCCAGATAATATGAAAATTATGCTGGTTGGCTGAGACCAACCAGAGCAACCAAGGTTGCAATGTGCTCTGTCTGTCAAGGTGCTTTGGCCACTGTCTGTCAAAGGGATTAGCAGTCTGGAGTAGTTCTGGACTCTCTGTTGTTTCTGGTACCACAGGCAGCATCTGTGGCAGGGTGATATATTTTATCTTTTATCTATTTCTTGACACAAATATTGTCTTTCTCTCAGATGTGGACCTTGCTATACACAGCTGGGGCTTTATCACTTCTTTCTTGGATTGCTGTAATGCAGCTACATCAAGCTATGGGTGAGATCTGCAGTCTGGCTGATAGCTCCCTTTCAGCCTTTAAATTAGAACTGGTATTTTGACTACCTCACTCCATCAGGTTCCATCTTGGAAGCTGCTGCCTCTGGGTAGACAAGGGAATTCTTGTGAAATCCCCTGTGTTACGTGGAACCCATGTATCTGTAAGGATCTGCTTATATGGAACAGTTTAAAGGACTGGAGCCATACCACTGACATGCTGGCTGGCTGCTGTTCTCTTTGGTGTCATAGTTACTAGAGCGACTACAGATACCATCAGCAATGATGTCAGAGCCAATGGCTTTCTAGTCTAGTTTATATGGAGTTTTACATGGTGCTCATCACCATAGTATAAGAGTGCCTTCCAGTACTGCATTGAGCAATGTGACTACACATCTGTCACATGTTTGTTTTCTCATCCTCACCTCTAGGGATATGCCTGGGCAGTGGAGTGTCTTGTTTTAGGGTGTTTTGTGTTTTCAGGGGCGATTTTTGTTGTTTGTTTGTTTGTTTGTTTTTAAATATAAATATACATGTTGCTATGTATTTATGTTAGAGAAGGTAAGGTTAAAAAAAAGTTCTTTGCCCTTGCAATGCAAGGTGGGGAGGTTTGTGATAGCCCTCAGTTTCTGGGGGAGTTCATTCCATAGTCTCGAGGACGTTCTGTCTCCTGCACAGATAAACTTTACTGGTAATGTAGATAGTTCTGTTGTGCCCAAGGAGTGAAGTTATTGACTATCGTCTTTATCCTGAAACTTTAGGTGGTCTTTTAGATGTCCCAGGTCCAGGACATGGAGTGACTTGGAGGTAAGGACTGAGACCTTGAACTTGATTTGAAATTCCTATGAGAAGCCAGGATAGAGAGTGCAGGACAGGTCTGGTATCCTGGTGCTCATGGTACCCTGTGTTCCTGAGGAGAGGTGCTGCAATGTCCTGTGATAGTTGGAGTTTCCTAAGCACTGAAGGCTTCATGCCCACATATGTTGCATTACTGTTGAAATTTCTAGAAATATCACACATAAATCACTGCATTGTTTGAGTTAGCAATAGAGTTAGCTGTAATATATTTCTGTTTAGATTTCATATACTGTGACGAAAGCTGGGAGAGGCTGTCCCATATTGTTCCATACAAATACTAGATGATCTGTGTGAAATATGAATGTATCACAACCACAATAACAGAGAAAGCTGCAACTGCTTAAGCACTCCCCTTTCCCTTTGAATATGTGATAAATGTTCTCCTCTAGAAAAGAGACCCTGGAAGATTGCTTGGGATGTCCCTGAAGAATAATCTCTAGAGATTGGTGTAAGTGGCCACTAGGTGTCACAGTTATACCACAGATGGACTTGTCAACCTATATTTATCTAGCAGGTAAAAAATGTATGACACTGAAGAAGGTAGTTTGTATATGAACCTTTCAAAAAACTCATGACATTGATCCATTCACTTATAAACCTAAAGTTATCATGTTATGTTGCAAAATGGAAATGATCCATATAGTGTTTACCAGGGAGTGTATAGATAATAACTTAGTGTTCTGTGTTTTGTAGATTGCATTATTTAGCATTTAGCTACTTCCCTTCTCCACCATTATGAGAGAATGTGCAGATGAAAGTTAGCAATGCTCCAGCTTGATTCTATCAAGTAGTTCTCTTATTCTGAATTATTTTCAGGAGCAAATGTACCATACATGTGCTTTTAAAGTATTTAAAACAGAAGAATTTTTAAAGAGACTTGACTGACATAGCTAAAAAAAGATAGACATATAAATGACAGCTTAATATAAACTATTTGTGCTATCTTTTTATTGTAAAACAAAGACTAAAAGAACAAATGAAACCCTCAAGGTAAGAGGTGAAACTTTTTAATGAATTAGCAAGAATTAAAGAAGATTCTTTGTCCAAGGAAATAACATAATTACTACTTCCACCACTCTGTAAGATATGATATAAATTTACCTTGCCCTCCGCCCCAGCAAAAAGAAAATAAACTAATTTTCTTTTGTTAACGATAGAGAGAAGCTAATGAAAGCTAATGATAATTTTCACCATTGCAATCTCTCAGGAGTGTATTTTCAAAATAAGTTAGTCAAATATTGCAGCAGGAAGTGTGAGAACTGAGAACTTCTCCAGTAGAGCTCAGGCTCATGTGAAAGCACCCCCAGAACAAATACAATTAAAAATGATAGGATAACCTTGACAGTGGTTCAGTCCAATTTGCACCACAGTCAGTTGTTATTGTTAGGTGAAGATTTTTTTAACCCTTTTCTTTTCACCACTGGGCTTCTCAGAAGAGTTTGAAGCTAACAATTCTTGATGGATGGTAGTAACTTCCCTTTCCAACAGCCACATTCTTCATGTAGAAACAACATGCTTTGTTTAAGGAGGTTGAAGTGCAAATGAAGAAATGCTATTCCCAGACAATGCCGAGCCTGCAACTCTAAACTGTAATATTGAGCTTTCTCTAGTACAGTGTAGACAGAAATCCTTTTTTGTTTTTAAACTGAAAGTTTGCATCTATTAGCTTCAAGGTTCGTAATTAGTGTTTGGACCAAACAAAGAGTCAATATGATGTCATGTCTAGACAACATGTAAATTAATATGAAAGCAATTGAGTTACAAATTCTATACTAATACAAATTAATCTGAATTAAGTTTAATCCACAGTTATTAACTGATTAAATGTGGCTGTTGGTAGCTACAGGGTGCTGACTTCCATCTGTGATTATTAGGGGCACAGCTTAATCACTGATTCTGTACTGAAAAATATTTAAAGCAAATGTCATATACACTGACTGTTCATGCTTGTTCACTGAATGGAACATCTACGGATGCAAATCTGAAATCTACATTTTTAAGATCTGTAGAAAGCTTTTCTTGAATGTCATAATTAGCTTTTGGTTAGAGGGCTGCTTAGTTCTTCTTGTGTTGACTGGCTCGTTTGCCATCCTCCTTTTGAGATGCATACATCTGTGCTAGAGAAATTCTCTGCTGTTGTGAACATTCAAAAATAGTAGCATAAAAATCCATATCTTTCCATTTATTATTATTCAAAATACATGAAACCTGTTGCCAGAAATAAGCAGGTATGTGTGTGACATAGATCCCACTCAGCTAAAGCTGCTTACATTTCAGAGCTGGATATTCACTAATGTAAACAACACACTGACAGACTTGTCCACTAAAATTATGAAAATGTTGATAGTAGCTGACAGAGCAAGGGCATGAGCGAAATATATTCAGTCATGATTTTTTAAATATATATATATATATATATATATATATTTGGCAGAAAAATAAAATTTTCCTTTCCCAAGCCACATACTATTTGTAATATTTATTATTCCTGGTAGGTTTTTAGTCCAAATAATAAATGGAATTAAAGCTTTTTGAAAATTGAAAATAAAGATATAAACCTTGGTTTTCTTGCATTTAGATAATTCCTATGATATACCAACAAGCCCAAACTGCTAACAACTACCAGATTAGTTTTTTTTTTTTTTTAAATTAAAAACAACTAAAAATGTCATGGAAAGTATTCTCTCCTCCCTTTTTGTCTGTGAACAGCTAACTAACTCATAAGAAAACTCTCAAAGTTTTTTCAAAGCTTTGGAATCTATTATGAATCTATCAGATAGTAGGTATAGCTGATAATTACATACTATGTGATATCAAAACCAGGGTCATTGTATTGTATAGACTCTTTAATAGACAACCTACTCATTGCCATAATAACAGAAGCTGTCATGACCGGGGTCTGTGCCTAGCATGAAGCCCTAAACAATTCTGACAAGCTGCAGCTCATTAAGGGACAGTCATTTTGTTGAAATGTCTATCAGCTCTCAGGGATGTACCAAGATGAATAGACCCAAAACAATAGCCCCATTTGTTAGAGCAGTAGCTTCTCTAATACATGATGAGACAATCAAGCCAAGCTGCCTTCAGCACAAAGACATAATTAATCAAATGGACAAATGGTTCAAAAATTGCTCTAGTATATTCTGTAGTGGACAGAGGTTTCCATGGAAACATTGGCGTTTGCATCACACTTAATGACCATTCTGTACAATGAAGTTCTAAAAAAAAAAAAAAAAAAAAAAGCATGAAAAAAAAAATCAAAATAAATAAATAAATAAAGAGCAAGTGGTAGCTTTAAGGAAGATGCTTCGGGCATAGTTCTCTGATACCAGAGACATTAATGACTGCATTTCCATAGATTCGTAGATTTTAATGCTAGCCTGCACTCCTGCATAATGCAGGGCAAAGGACTTCATCTAGTAAACTCTGCATCAAACTTATATCTTCTGTTTGAGCTAGGTCATATCTTTCAGAAAGCCATCCAGTCTTATAGACTTTAAGGTCATGGAATCACCATTATTTGAAGTTTTTAAATCATATCCCTTGGAATTTGTTTCAAGTGGTTAATTATAGTCACTGTTAAAAATTGGTACCTTATTTCTAGTCTGAATATTCCCAGCTTTAGCTTGCAACCATTGGATTTTGTTATGTTTAACTCTTGTTCTAATCGCTAGGCATGACTGCCCACGTCCTGGCCTCTGACATGTCTAATCTGCTTACAACCACTGTAGATGAGAGTCCTGCAGTGTTCCTCAAATGATTACAAATTAAAATGTAAAGAAATAGAGACTCTAGAAACTTTTGACTGTGGAGAATTCCAGTATTTAGTGAATGTTTACCCTAAATTTTTCAGAGCTGTTCACTAAAGTTGGGCATCCAACTTGAGATACCTGCATATGTTTCTGCCTCCACACCACAGTTGGGTCATTCTTTCTAATTTAACCTGGCTGATATACATTTAATTTTTTGGATAATTTTCCCAATGTTATCCTTTTTCACTTCCTCTTTTGTCAAAGAACCCAATTTGTGGCAGCTTGTCCTCCAGCGTGACTTGGCTCCTACTTTAGCTCATCACAACTACAAAGAGCTGTTTCCACAACCCCCAGAGGCTGTGCGGGTTGTCTCCATAATACTCCCAGCCCCTTGTGGTCTCTGGAACTTGGGACCTGAATCTCCATGATCCTATTGATTTCATGGTGCATTATTAGGTTCCAACTGAGTACTAGGTACTAGTATGAACAAAAGAACCACAAGGGTTGGTCAGGTAGATTTGTATGAAATATTGTAAGCACTGAGCTCTGTGAATGGAAATAAAGACTAGAAGTTGTAAGGGTGCTGTTGTTTGTGTCATGGCAACAAAAGTATTTCCACTGGAGAGGAAAACAATACAACACTTCTTGGGCCAAACCCTGAAGTCCTTAGTCAATACATCCATGCCCGTTATTGAAGTTGTTATCTGAAATCATAACCAGATTTTGAAGTTAATCTACACTCATGGAATTCTTTCTAGAATTAAATAAATTTATGCTTGCTTTTAGTTAACTGGAATCATTGCAAATTCATCTTTAATAGGAGGAGGCCTCTACTCTTAGTTTACTTTAGTGATTTCAACTTCATTGGAATATCTCATCTCACTGTGTGCCAAAGTCACACACATAAATTCTCCTGAGATAACATAGCCTTACCAGGTCCAGGATTTTCTTTCAAATAAATGACAAAATTGGACATTCTCTCCCTCTTTCTTTTCAAAGAGCTCACATAAAGGCTGATTCAATTTTTTAAAAACGGTCTAGATTTCTGCTTTGCAGAAGCCAGGTATCTGAAAATAAACTGCCTGAAGCATTTATATATTTTCATAACACACAAACTGTGTGTGCGTATGTATGTGTAAATTATATATGCAATAATGCACTGAAGGTTCATTATTTAACCTGGATTATTACTTTCACTCTCCATTCATCATATTTTTGTATGCTTAGTTAGGTGGTATTCTTTAACAGGACTATTTTTCACTTTCTTTCAAATGAAGAAAACAGTATACTGCTCTGAGTAGTCAAAATTCAGCAATCTCTGCCTACATATTTAACTTTGAACTACCTTTCACCCTTCCCCTGCAGAAGTCCTTATTTATCATGTCCCATGTCAGCCATTACAATTTCATCTTTTATGGTCTTCCTAATTCCCTGCTCACTAAACTTCAGGGGGTCCAGAATTCTGTGACCAGACTACTCTTATGCTCCAAGAGATCTGACATTCTCACCCCCATCCTTTATCACCTGGACTGAATTTTTATTCATTTCAGAAGCCAATTCAAAATTGCCCTCCTGCTTCAAAACTCTCTATGAATTTACTGCACCCTACTACACTTCTCTGACCTCTTGTCCTGCCAACTCTCTCCATTCTTCTAATCTTGATCTCCTATTTTGTATTTTTTTCTGTGACTCTCCATGGTTGTGTGTCACTCTTTTACTTGTGCTTCCACATCTATCTGGAAGTATCTTATTTGGAGTCAGTACCTTTCTTCAAAACTCATCTCAAATCCTCCGCAGGTCTGGCTTTCTGATCACTTTTTCTCGTCATTTATTCCACAGGCCAATGAAAGACTGAACTGTAAATGAAGCAACCTCCTTAGTTCCTGATTGGAGGGAATATCTTATTGTGACCCTAACAATATCCCAATGCAAGAGGGCAAGGGACTCATGGTATCTAATAGGGAGTTTCAGCTTCACCTCAATTTATTAATATTATAACTGTATCTGATATGTGTCATGTAAGGTATCATTGGAAAACTAATAACACACTGATCATTAATATTATTGTGTGGTGTATGTATGATAAATGCCCAAGAGACCATACAAATATGAAGTAAATGTGGAACTAAAATGTGTTTGCCAGACAAGCTTGGGTAAACCGTTTTCTCTCAAAGGACAGGCCAATGCTTCCACCCAGGTGTCATCGGAGTCGATTAGCAATCACATCAAGTGGCCATTCATTTGCAACGGAGAGGGCCAGAACAGATCAATTTCCATTTTAGCTAACACCACTGGGGGAAGAAACCAGCATGGAACTTCGTTCACCAGCAGAATCCATGTCTCCTTCCTCACCGTTTGAATGAACTTTACTTTGGGGAGGGAAGGGGGATGGGATCTTCAGGAGCATCCATTTCAAAGCTTCACTGGACTATAAAGGAGAGAGGCAAAGAACTGAAAGTTATCTTTCACCTAAGAACACAAAAGAACCGAGCACTTTTTGGATTTTGTGAAAGATCCTGACCAAAAGGGTGGTCAGCCATTTTGCTGGAAGGTTGTGTGGTAAGAATCGTACCTTGAACCAGGATTGTAGTTTTGTTAAGTGTTTAGTCTTTAGAAAGTGTTTTTCACTTTTAGTGGCTTCCACAATGATTCCTGTATCCTTCATTGGGATGACTAGCATTTTACTGTTTCAAGCTGACATCTCTCCATTCATCCCAGTACATTGGTAGCTTGCTCTCACTATTCAATCAAAGCTCTTAGCTCACAGTGTTTTATGCTATATACAGTTCTGTGGAGTATTTTGAGATACTTTCCATGCAAATATTTACAAAAAAATTGAATAAAATATCCCACAGCTTTCTCTCTTTCTCTGGCTATTTTTCCTTGGTGATAACAAATATATTGGGAGAAAAAATCTTTTAAACCTTGTAATTGTGACAGTATCTTATTACAGGTTTCAGAGTAGCAGCCGTGTTAGTCTGTATCCGAATCTGTACAGACACATGCCTAGAACCCCGACCAGGGGTATTCTATTTGCTACCCAAGATCCATAAACCTGGAAATCCTGGACGCCCCATCATCTCAGGCATTGGCACCCTAACATCAGGCTTGTCTGGTTATGTGGATTCTCTCCTCAGACCCTACGCTACCAGCACTCCCAGCTATCTTCGAGACACCACTGACTTCCTGAGGAAACTACAATCCATCGGTGATCTTCCAGAAAACACCATCCTGGCCACTATGGACGTAGAAGCCCTCTACACCAATATTCCACACAAAGATGGACTACAAGCTATCAGGAACAGTATCCCGGATAATGTCACAGCTAACCTGGTGGCTGAACTTTGTGATTTTGTCCTCACCCACAACTATTTCATATTTGGGGACAATATATACCTTCAAGTCAGCGGCACTACTATGGGTACCCGCATGGCCCCACAATATGCCAACATTTTTATGGCTGACTTAGAACAACGCTTCCTTAGCTCTCGTCCCCTAACACCCCTACTCTACTTGCACTACATTGATGACATCTTCATCATCTGGACCCATGGAAAAGAAGCCCTTGAGGAATTTCACCATGATTTCAATAATTTCCATCCCACCATCAACCTCAGCCTAGATCAATCCACACAAGCGGTCCATTTCCTGGACACTACTGTGCTAATAAGCGATGGTCACATAAATACCACCCTATACCGGAAACCTACTGACCGCTACACTTACCTACATGCCTCCAACTTCCATCCAGGACACACCACACGATCCATTGTCTACAGCCAAGCTCTAAGATATAACTGCATTTGCTCCAATCCCTCAGATAGAGACAAGCACCTACAGAATCTCTATCAAGCATTCTTAAAACTACAATACCCACCTGCTGAAGTGAAAAAACAGATTGACAGAGCCAAACGAGTACCCAGAAGTCACCTCCTACAAGACAGGCCCAACAAAGAAAATAACAGAACACCACTAGCTGTCACCTTCAGCCCCAACTAAAACCTCTCCAGCGCATCATCAGAGATCTACAACCTATCCTGAAAGATGATCCTTTACTCTCACAGATCTTGGGAGACAGACCTGTCCTCGCTTACAGACAACCCCCCAACCTAAAGCAAATACTCACCAGCAACCACACATCACTGAACAAAACCACTGACCCAGGAACCTATCCTTGTAACAAAGCCCGATGCCAACTCTGCCCACATATCTATTCAAGTGACATTATCATAGGACCTAATCACATCAGCCATACCATCAGAGGCTCGTTCACCTGCACATCTACCAATGTGATATATGCCATCATGTGCCAGCAATGCCCCTCTGCCATGTACATTGGCCAAACCGGACAGTCTCTATGCAAAAGAATTAATGGACACAAATCTGACATCAGGAATCATAATACTCAAAAACCAGTGGGAGAACACTTTAACCTGTCTGGTCATTCAATGACAGACCTGCGGGTGGCTATATTACAACAGAAAAACTTCAAAAACAGACTCCAACGAGAGACTGCTGAGCTGGAATTGATATGGAAACTAGACACAATCAACAAAGGATTGAATAAGGACTGGGAATGGCTGAGCCATTACAAACATTGAATCTATCTCCCCTTGTAAGTATTCTCACACTTCTTATCAAACTGTCTGTACTGGGCTATCTTGATTATCACTTCAAAAGTTTTTTTTTTCTTACTTAATTGGCCTCTCAGAGTTGGTAAGACAACTCCCACCTGTTTATGCTCTCTGTATGTGTGTATATATATCTCCTCAATATTTATTCCACTCTGTATGCATCCGAAGAAGTGGGCTGTAGTCCACGAAAGCTTATGCTCTAATAAATTTGTTAATCTCTAAGGTGCCACAAGTTCTTCTGTTCTTTTATCTTATTACATTTACTCAATAATACACTTATCTCATAGATAGACTGTACAGAAAGTGAGAGTGAAAAAGTTTCTACAGAATCTAATTCAGAGAAAGTAGGGAAATCTGTGCTGGAAAATGGAAAACATTGTGGATAACCCCGGAAAAATGTCAATACAAATTAAATGCAAAAATGGACTATTTTCAGAGATTAAAAGGCTCCGATCTGGGTGCAAAATCTTCAGGCCTGGTCTACTCAGTATAGCTATGTCAGTTAAGAGTATATATAAAAAAATCAATCTCTGACCCACCTAGCTATGCCACCAAAAGCCCTAGAGTAGGTGCAGATATACCTGCAAAAAGTCCTTTTGCTGGCATAGGCTTATTTTGTTGTGGGAATTGGTATAAACTGTGCAGGTAAAAGCACCTTTTTGCTAGTATATTCTGTGACTCCTTCAGAAGGGGTTGTTGGTTTAGGTATACTGGAAAACCCTTTCTACTTTAGACCAGGCCTTAATATGAAAGTAGTCCCATTGACATCAATGTGAATGCTCACCTGCTTAAAATATTTTGCTAGCTCAGGACCTGTAAGCCACTTAATTTTTTTTGGAAGTATATATAATTTTCTGGTAGTGGTATGTAGCATTATAGTAATGGGACTAGTCAAATGCTTAAAGTTATGCACATGCTTAAGTGGTTTGCAGAGCTAAGACCATAGAGAACTATGAATTTCAATCACAATGATTTTTTTAAGGATTTTTTTTTAAGAAAGTGATTTTTTATAGGTAACCTTCAAATAGCCTGTAAAGTATTGTACAATTGTGCTGTAGCTCTGACATGTTTCCCCCTGTCTTTCACTGCACCTCTTTTTCAATAATTCAAAACTTTTGGCATTGAGTAGAATTTAAATGCATTAACAACAAGCATTACCTGTAGGCCATAAAGAATTTTTTTTATTATATTAGGTGTTTAAAATTAGAAAGAGTCAAACACTTCCAAATTTTTAATATTTCTACATAACATTTTTGCAATTTTAAAAAATATTTTAATGAAAAAAACTCTTGCTGTTTTTTGACCAGTTTATGGAAGGGTAGCAATTTTTCAAAATTTCAGTGAAAAAATATAAAATAGCATGTTTCTTGTGAACATTTGTGTGGGTTTTTTAACTAACTTTATTTAAAATATGACACCTGGAAACTGGGATTTAATTATGAATATGTGTTGCTAATTTGGCATGACGTTGACTTCATTTACTTTATTACCCTCTTAGCCTCTTACTGCCTGTGCTTGAATGTCGTAAAAAAAAAAAAAAGCGGTGATATGCCCAGTAAAAGGGATGGCAGCTTTTTCTTCATCCTTAACCTCCAGTTTTCCCACAGCATATTTTATCTTTGTTCAGCTGAAGGCATTGGAAAAAATGAAGGGCAGATAGCATAACTCCATGTTCCCCAATTTGTAACTCAAACATGACCCAGTAGGGTGTGGAATCTTGAATTGTAAGTAATAGAAGATATAATTCTTCATGGATTAATCCATCCAAAAACAATTAAAATTGCAAGTATCTGTTGATGAAGCACCTTGTGGGTGGGATTGCTGCATGTGCAAGCCAAATTCAATACTGGTTCACAAATGTTGGTTTGTTAGTAAGGACCTCCACAAAAAGAATCTGGCATATAGAAAGTAGAAACTAAAGAGGCAAATGCTATGGGTAAAAAGGGATAAGAGAAGGCATGCTGCTCCTGGCGGGGTTGAGAAATGCTGCATTTAAATTGGTAGTTTTCGCAGAAGGATGAGGGTGGTGTGGAAGCAGATAAAGAAGGGCAGCATGAAGGAACCATATAAGTGGATACAGTCCTCTTTCTCTTTTGTGTATTTTTTTTTTATCTCCAGCCTTTATATCATATTTGGTGTTTTTTTCTAGTGATATGAAGCTTCACAACCTTATTAACAATAAACAGTGAACAAATGTAAAATAAAAAATGTCTGCAATGACTAGGCAGGAGGGGGCAGAAAGTAGCAAGTGGTGGGTGGGAGGTGCTCAGGAGAGGGGATATTGGGGGAGGGAGTGGGAGCAGGAAGAGGTGGAATGGGGGCAGGACCTTGGGGGAGGCAGCGGATGGGGTGTAGGGCACCTACCAGAAAAATAAAGTCAGTGCCTATGGTGCCATGGAAAACATGTATACAAAGAAACCTGTAACCCTGTCAAACTTGCTGGATTTTGTTACAAATTTGAAATTCTATCCAAATTCATATAGACTTTGAATTTTTTAGATTGAAGTAGGGGCCAATTTTAAGTAAATGTGGGCCAGCTTAGTTTGTTTACACAGTGCTAAATTCATGATTTTTGCATGGTTGAAATGTAAACCAAGGAAAACTCTGCAGTTAACATTTTCCTTCCCCCTCCCCACGCTGGCCAACCTTCAGGTTTTTAGGTAAACTCAGCTAGAGATCATACTAGTGTTATGCATCCTTGTTAGTCTATTAAAAACGCAACTTCCCTATTGCAAGTTCAGCTCAATAGTTATCACTATGATGGCATTTGCATCATAAGGGTATAATGCAAACCCCAGCGCTCAGAAGAGCCCATATTCAAGGACCCCACCCCCACAACAGAGTGTAGTTCAGGGTCAGATTCAGGTTTGCTCTATGTTGTTAACCAAACCAAATCTCCAGCTTCGCCAACACCTATATATATAACCATTTATGTCTTTAAATGTTCCCGGTGTGACAGACTAGAGTCAGGCCTGGATTAAGACAATGGAGGGCTCTATGCACACCACAGTGTGGATTTCCCCCTGCCACAGATGTGCCCTGCTGTGGTAGTTTCAGGAGGCCTACCTTTACACCCAGAGAGGAAGGGGCAAAGGTGTGAGATCCCCTTATTGACTTGATAAGAGCAGCATAGGTCTCCAGTCTTGCCCTCATCCTGAGAGGCAGGACTGACAGCAAGGGAATCATTTACCCCACCAGCAAGGATGCATATGCATGGGTGTGTAGGCTGGGCTTGCTTCACTCATCTTCTGTACAGAGCCCTCTGGAGGGGTGTGGTTGGCTAGGCCTCTCAGAGTCTTGGAGTTAATGCTGCATTTAAGTGATTGGGACAGGTCACATCGGCTGCTGTTTTAGGCAGTCAACAGACCCAAGGTGTGTTTATGCTGGAAGTGAAGGTGTGATTGTAGTACAGGTAGGCATGTCTGTGGCAGATTTAGTCTAACTAGCATAGGTAAAATTAGTACTGTAGACACAGCGGTGCAGGCTTTGGCACAGACTAACAAACACAGTACATACCCAGTGAGCTTGTACCTTGGATGCTATCTTTGTGCTGAAACCTGTGCTGCCTACGCCGCTATTGTTACTCATGCTAGCTACCTGTATGCCTACCTGTATTACACTCACATCGTCAGCTGCAGTGTAGACCGTCTATAGCCTCTGGCAGAGGTCATTGCCTCCATTACACATTTTTAAGCTTTTCTTCATAACCTGGGGGCTAGAAATCTACTCGGTTTTTGTTTTGTTTTGTTTTATTTAAAAAAAAAAGAGAGAGCGAGCTGAGATTCTGACTTCATCACATGACTCCAGCACCTGGGCTTTGAACACCAACCTATCACAGAGCTGCCTTAGTCAAGCCCTGACTATAGGAACGTATATGGCATGACAGGAAGGATGGGATTTGGGTGTCACTATGAAAATTTTTACTTTTCTTTCCAAGGCAAACTTTTTCTGCATTGCTATCTTGTCTGCCTGGGTTTGACTGCCATATAAATGACTTAGAGTGTGTGTTTAATATCTATCTATAAATGATTTTCAAGTGTATTTTACCTTTCATGCCATAATAGTTTGATAGTTCTTAATTGTTTTGAATAAATACTGTGGTTTTTAGTGTTGAACTATTTTCACATATCTTGTCTCTGTGAATGCATTAAACTCCAACCAGTGAGTGCTTTCTGTCTATATAAATGTCAGCTATTTGTAGCTTGAATGTCAAGGCTGAAACTCTCTGAATTTATTAGTACAATGGAGCTGAAGGGGGAATGAAACAGTTTTCTATGTAACTAGAAGAACTGTTATATAGCAGGTACATGGAATAAGTGTTTGATTTTGTTTTGCTGTGTGATTAACTCTTTGTGATCTAAGTGATTAGCAGCCCAATACTACTCCCAAAAAAGTAGTCAGTTCAGTTTTTAATCACGGACTGCAGTGGGGGTAGGTCTCTAAATGTTTTGGGAACACTATATGAACCTGAGCAGGGCAAGGGCCTTCCTTTAAAAGTGGGTTCTTCTCTTGCCTTCAACTCTGACGGCCCCTCTTCCCCCAACACATCACATCACCCTGGATAATGAGCTATCATAGCATTCAACATCATTTGGCTTCAAGTTAGATGGGAAACAAGATATGGGACTAAACATTTGCAACTGATCACTTGTAAAAATGTGCATGCAATCACTGCACTCACAAAAGGCTGGTTCTATGGCTGCATTTTAAATAGTAATTGGGTGCCTTGTTATCCAATTTGGTCACACAAATGGCCTACCACTATGTTGCCCCCATATAAAGGTTTATATATAATGCCCATTGCCTCTAACTATAATTATTACTTCAGGCTCTTAATCTCCATGACAAAATCTGTCCGATGAACTCACAATTCCAAGGTATAATAACTAATGTTTTGTTTGCAGCAGTTACAACTTGCACAGAAAGGGCCCAATTCAAAGGCTGTTGGAGTTAAGGGAGAGTGTCCCAGGTGTATCTGGGGCCCAATACATGTAGACTGAACCTCAAGCAGAATATACATTACTGGTGATTGTGGTCAGCAGCATAAAACCTGCATCTCATTAACAATAAACATTTATTTCAAGAGCTTGTTACTTGTACATTCAGCCAAAAAACAAATACTAGCTGTGTTGCAATTTGGCAATTCTGAGCAGTTACGTACTTTATTCTTCTGATTTACTAAGGTAGCTATTAAAATTGGAAGTGTCAGAAAATTCCAGTGGAAACAATTTTGACCAACAATAAAATGAAAAACCCTAACTTCAAAGAACTCTTACCTTCCAACAAGCCCTAGTGAATATCCTTCTATCCATTTACACATATGGGAAAACTAAGGTGCAGAGGGGTAACATGATGTGCCAAAAGTCTCTCACAAAGCCACATAAAGCCAGGAATACAAATAAAGGGTTTATTCTACTCTTGCATCCTCTTGATCCTGAGCTGCTCTGGGGGCTGGAGCATAGCTTAGTATATTTAAACCTCTCATAAGCTAAACTGGGTAAGGCACTCTTAGTTTACCTACAGAGGGGGAAAAAAAGAGAAGTGAATAATTGTGTCACTTGAAAGCAATCCCCTCTTTAAGCCCTCTCTGATCAGACCAATATCCCTTGTTGTTGTCTAGATACCAACTCTTCACTGCATCTCTTCCTAGGGCCTGTGTATCAAACTTCTGCATGCGGGTCATCTTGTTGTGTTCAGATGTGCTAACATGATCTGAAGCAGGGCAACTCCCACTTTCCAAATCGATTTTCTCCAATTACCTACACACCTTGAAGACTGGGTGTGGGGTGGGGAAAGGGTGCACTCTAAGTCCTTATCTACATTTGAAATGATGGGTAGGGTACATGTAGCTATAGGCAGCCTGCCTTTGACTGTAGTATCCACTTTCACCGTGATGTGCAGCTACATGTGGGCGGGGGGGAAGCTGTGGCTGGAGGCAGGGGGGGAGGGGCAGGGGCGGCTCCATGGTTTTTGCCGCCCCAAGCATGGCAGTCAGGTGGCTTTCGGCAGCACGCCTGTGGGCAGTCCGCTGGTCACATGGATTCAGCGACATGCCTCTGGGAGGTCCGCTGGTGCCGCGCCTTCAGCGTCCCCACTGCCGAATTACCTCCGAAGCTGCGGAACCGGCGGACCTCCTGCAGGCATGCTGCCAAAGGCAGCCTGACTGCCGCCCTCACAGCGACTGGCAGGCCGCTCCCCGCCGCTTGCCGCCCCAGGCACGCGGTTGCTGTGCTGGTGTCTGAAGTTGCCCCTGGGGCGGGGAGAGAGGCAGCAGAGCACTACATTGCTAGCTTTAGCAGTGTACATGTGGTGTGTAGAGAGAAGAGTTTGGTGTATATACCCGAGGGTTCAGGTGTGTAGTGTGCTCTACTCTACTGATCTACACCATGGCTCAATGTTCCTATTTATACACAATGTTCCTATTTGTACGCATGTTAGCTGGGCATGCACTGTCTGTACTCTACTTCTGCTGCAAGTGTAGACTTACCGTAAGAGATGGGGCAGTTGAGTATACAAAGCTATTAATCATCATTAAAAACTCTGTCTTTTTAAATGCTGTGATAAATGAAGGGGGGGAGGGGGAGTAGCTCCCTTTTATGGACACCCAGCCAGCCAGTCGGAAGACGCGATTAGGGTTATTTCTTTTATTATTTTTTTTATTATCTTGTGGACTCCTCTGTGCTAACCCCAGATGCTTTTGTTTTGCTTGTAACCTTTAAGCTGAACCTCAAGAGAGTTATTTTGATGCTTAATTTTTGTAATTGTTTCTTTTAAGATCTAGCAAAAAGCCTAAGTTCCAAATGTATTTCCTTTCTTTTGAGGTTTAATAAAATTTACCTTTTTAAAGAACAGAACTGGATATTTGTGTCCCCAAGAGCTTTGTGCATATATTGTTAAATTAGCTGGTGGCAACAGCTCATTTCCTCTGTTTTTTTTCTCAGCTCTTCCCGGGAAGGGGGTGTGAAAGGACTCAAGGGTACCCCACAGGAAGGAATTCCCAAGTTTTCCTTCCTGGGCTCTTAAGGTCAGAGAGAATCTGTGACCTTGGGAGTTTCATAAAATCCTTAGGGGTCCCCACCGTCTGCACTTGAAGTGCCAGAGTGGGGAATCAGCCTTGACAAATGCTTAAGCTACCCAACTCAGCAATAACTTAGTCTGTGAAATGCAAGTTAGCTATATCTAGTTTTATTAAACTCCTCTGAACAATTTTATTCTTTTGCCACCAAATATGTGTTATGGGCAGGTCCTCAGACACTCTGATACAGTTATATTTTTTTGTATAAATTTAAAAGTAAATGCCCATTTAACAAAGCTTTGGGAACACTGAGTTCTCTGGATGCATTCATGGAATTGAAGCAAGTGCAAAACCAAAATAATATACATAAATGTTCAGAAATCTAATGGTCAGTCTTCCAAGGTTACTCTAGAATTAAATTAGAATTTATGGGATGTTTAGTGCACCACACACTTTCAATAAACAACTAATTGATAGTTTTAAGCATACAGGCAGAGGTTTTTACCAGGAGTAAATTAAGCAGATAATCTATTAACAATATTTATTTAATTGCCTTCTTTATTGAAAGTGAATTACAACTGGATTTCATTTTAATTTCTAAAACATTTTTTCTAAGGTTTAACATGCAGCCCAGGGAGGTTTTAAAAAGGGTTTTTAAAAGTTACGTGGAACTAAGGTGACACATTATCTGCAGCTTTTTCTGCAATGATGCTTTGATCTCCATCTAGGTCACTTGGCTTCTGTAAGAATTCCAACAAGGATACCAAAGAGCAGGCTGTCTAGTGGTGGTTTTTTGATGTGTATGTAGGACACATCCACAAAAAGTTGGATGAAGCTCAGCAATAAATATCATGTAAGCCCCTAATAAACAGCAATGAAATAATAAAATTTCATTCCAAACCAGTTACCTAGAGAGCCTTTCATCTTTATCACATTAATAATTTCCGAGTCTTGGGTATGTATGTCCGCTAGAGCTGACTCAATACTGCAAAAACATTAACCAACTAGTGAATGTTTAAGATTGAACTTAACTTCCATTTCAATATGTTCATACTATTACATTGTGTTTCAGAACACGAGTGCAAATGGATATTGCCTATATAAAGGTTTGGGAAATGACTGTTCTTAAGCACCTCCAACTGGGGAGCAGAGAAAATGCCATGTGATTTTTAAACTAGTTTGTGGTCTGTGATTGTGAACTATTCGCTTGAGTGACCAAACACTTCAGAGCCTGAAATCTGTCTGCATAAACTCTTTGGCAACTGTTTGCAAATAGCAAATAGCAGGATCAGGATAAGGTTTGTGAATGATTTGGGACTAGAAAAAGAAAAGGAATATTATTCACTTAATGTATTTGCTGTGAATATTTCAACCATTTCCAAGTTTACAGATACATAAAAGCCTATTTCATTTTTCTGAAAACGGTGGAACAATTCAGGTCCACACCATCTTCCATGACAAACTGAATATGTAATAGCATGAATTGAGAATTTGCTAGTGCCACCTATTGATGGAAAAAAAGAAATAGACATACTTCTTATTAAAACAAATGCAAAATTTGCACTTCATCCCACAGGCATTCTCTAGAGTAGTCAAGTGATACTAGGTAATTTGCATGGTATTTCAGAAAGGAATTGTAGTAGAATAACGACTGTTAGACTGTTTAATTATGTGAAATTATATCTGCACATATGTGACTTTGTCTGAATTTTTACTTAGGATTTGTTTTAGATAAATGAATTTACTGTCAAATGTCACCATAACATGCAATTTTTTAAAAAAAAAGTCCATTTAAATATAAGACATGACGTTTGGCACTAGTGTACAATGGATATTCACACTGGTATTGACAAAATGCTTTTTAGCAGGTATTAGCACCTTTAGCACTCTTCTGGAATTATTTTCCTGCATAGTGTGTGTTAGACTATTTACCCCTGCTGAGGACCTGATTCTGTATTTGTTTACACTTGTTTTTTTAAAAAAAGCAAGCTTACAGAAAATTCTAGGATGAGCCTTCTTGAGATCCCAAGGAAAGCCTAATTGGGACATGGCTTGTTTTGTGATAGTATTCACAATCGTAGCTTAATGATTACATTAGAAAACCATCAGTAGTTTAGGCATTAGCACTCAAATATCTTCCTCAATATATAATATCATGACTCTGCACTTTTTCTGTACATGGTTTTGTTTCTATATAATTGTTACAGTGAGCATAAAACTTAATTGATTTGTTTAAAATTGTTTCCAAATATCATTTTGGAGAGAGAATTCTAGAAATAAGGACACTTGCTGGGAGTCCTTTCCCTAATTATAAATGCTCATTTTGGTAGCGAAACTAAAAATATTGCCTTTTTTAAACTTGGAGCTACCTTTTGTGAGTGGTGTTTGACAGAGATGAGATGTTAAAGGTGATCACGATATTTTCTGTTCTCAGATTTTTCCCTGCAATAACATCTTTACCAAGCAAGTGGCAGCACAAAACTCAATTGAAGTATATGCTCTACTTAGGCTCAAAAGACGGCTCCTTCAGTTAAAAAACATCCTTGTCAAGAAGGCAAGTAAAAAGGGGAAATAAAATCCCACTATATAACAAATGGATAAAGGGGGGATTTGATAGCAGTGACTATAAATTAGCAGCTCTGAAATGGAAGATTGTAAGGGAAGCTAACAGTAACAATGAAAAATATAGCCCATAGGGCTAAGTTTAATGAGGAATTCTGTAACTATATCAGGAAAAAAGAAATCTTAGCAATGACATAGGTCCATAATGAGATAGAGGTGGTGACATTGTCAGTAATGATGGAGAAAAGGCCAAAGTGTTCCATAAATATATCTGTTCTGTCCTTTAGGACCAGGTAACTTGCACCCAAAATTATTGAAAAATTGTCCCAGGAGCTCTGTGAACCATTGATATAGACAGTTAAAAAATCATGAACATTGGGAAAGTTTCAGAGGAGGGGTGGGGAGTGGAACCAATGTCATTCTGTGATGGAGTGTACACCCCACACAGGACTGAATGGGGGTAAGGTGGCTGGGTAGGCCAATTAACTCCACAGGCTGCACCTAGAGCAGATGTCAGGGAGGAGATTGATTAGGAACAGGCTCACCTGTGCGGGAACAGGCAGGGTCTATAAAGCCAGGTAGCGGGCTACAAATTGGGCTGCTGAGAAAGGGAAGTTACTCCCTGGGAAGGGGGAGGAGTGTTTTGGAGACCAAGAGAGAAGGAGAGCCAGTCACAGGAATCAGTCCAGGGAAGGAGCAGTGAGGGCTAGGAGAGGAAAACCCAGGACTGCTGAGCTCATGGTCCCTGGACTGGAACCCAGTGTTGAGGGCAGACCTGAGCTCTCCTATGAACCACTGGGGAGTGGCCAGGGCATGGGAGATGTCAGACAGACAGCAGATCTGGAAAGACTGAATTCTCCAGAAGCAGAGAACCTTAGTGACCTGACCAGAGGGCCAAGCCATGAAGAGGAGGATGCAGACCTGGGAGTGATCAGGGCTGCAGCCTGAGACTGGATGGAGGGGGGAGAAGATACCACTGGAGGGACAGTGCAAGCAGGCAAAGCTAATCTCCAGGATGGCCAGCAGGAGGTGCCATCCCTGTGGTGAGTGGAGCACCTTGTGACATGCCAGTATTTTAAAAAAGGCAAACAGGATGACCAAGGACAATTGCAGACTACTTGGCTTGACATCAATCCTGGGTCAGATCATGAAACTACGATATAGGTAGAGGTAGGTGAGAACTGGATGTTCTATATCGCAGGAGATTCTGTGACTTTGAATTTTTTGGGGGAAAAATGGGAGGGGGTGAGCCAGAATTTTGAAATTTCACATGAAATTAAATTCTGGAAAAAATGTCTTAGTTAGTCAAAATCTTTTGACCTTTTTCAAACTTATTCTAAATATAAACAATAAATTTAATTTTGAAAAATTGTTTTGAAATAAAAATATTCCATTCTGAAAATGTTTAAACAGGATATCAGCATTATCAACACTTTACTATGCTAATTTTTCTAAACAAAATATTGTAAAATTATTTTGAATTTTATTATCAAAAATACATTTTCATTATGACAAAAATGTCAGCCAGCGCTAGATATGGCATTATTTTGTAAAGAATTAAATGATGGTAGAATGATTAATGCCAATCACTGATGGTTTTCTGGAAAATAAACAAAGTTGATATATCTTTTTCTGAGATTACAAGTTTGGTTTACAAAGACAACTGTTAACAAAAATCTTGGTATATTATGTCAATAATTTGACTTAGTGCCACATGCCTTCTATTTTTTTATTAGAATGTTGCACATATCAAATTATTTAAAATGGTTAGCTGATCATAAAAAATAATTGTAAATGGGGAAATCATAATCAAACAGGTATTTCTAGTAGGGTCCCACAGAAATTGGTTGTAGGTTGCATGGTCAGCCCTGATTCAGGCATTTCCTAACCTTTGGGTCCTTGATTTTTTGCAACCGTAAAATTCTTTTAACACAGGGTGGGTTTTTTTGTTTTTGTTTTTGTTATATATGTAAGCATCTCCTGGGACTGGCTGCCAAAGTGGAAGACTTATGGCTATGCATTGTTGGTGGAGTTCAAAAAGTTTGATTTGCAATGAATGACATCTTCATTTTCATATTTTATTAATTAAATATTAATTTATTGCGACTCTGTGTAGTTCATTTCATGTTTGTAATAGGAAGAGACTGGATGTCAATGAGGCTTACTTAAACCTGAAATATTTAGGATGACATTAATTGATAGTACAGTAGAACCTTAGCGTTATGAATACCAGAGTTGCAAACTGACTAGTCAATTGTGCACTTCCATTTCCAAATAAGGTGTGTAATCAGGCAGCAGCAGAGGACCTCCACCCTCTCCCCCCCCCAAAGGCAAATACAGTACAGAGTTGTGGTAAATGTAAACTACTAAAAAATAAAAATAAAAAAGCATCATTTTTCTTCTGCATAGTAAAGTTTCAAAGCTGTATTAAATCAATGTTCAGTTGTAAACTTTTGAAAGAACAACCTTAACATTTTGTTCAGAGTTACGAACATTTCAGACTGATGAACAACCTTCAATCCCAAGGTGTTCGTAACGCTGAGGTTCTACTGTAAATAGATAATTTGGTTTTAAAAAGTGCTTGGCACTGTGCAAGGCAAAAGGGAAGACTTAGTTCTGTCCTGAGTAGCTGACATCATAAACAACCAAAAATCAGATACACAACACACTGCATCACTCACAGGATGACTATATGTTAGACAAGCATTTTATTTTTTAATGTAATGGTTGTCTGCCAGTAGTCTTATTGGTGTGAATTAGCAATGTTGGGCTTTGTAGAAGAAAGTAATAACCAGGAGGGCTCTAAATTTGGTACTGATGTTCTAACCAAAGTGTAAAACTCAGTGGAACTTTACATATGGAATTGCAATCAGCTTCATTATGAAGAAGTATTCTATCTTGCTCTGTCAGGTCAATGACACTGTACATACTTCTCTTAACATAAATATGCTCCATATTTAACTGCTACAATTATAATTAGTTATGGCAATTATTAATGAAAGTAACTGCAATCATGAGTTTGTAAAAACTTTATAGTTATATCATGTCCAAACTTTGTCTAGGCATAAGGCATTTTCATAAGACTGGAACTCTCTGGTGTAGTTACACATTTTATAACCAGAATTTATAGGCCACAATGCTTCATTCACAAATTTTATAATCTAGCATTCTATTAATAGAGACCTGCAAATCTGCAGATATCTGCTTTTTATCCATGGACCATGTTTGTGGATCTCTGATTGGGTCCAGATGAGAGTTAGGTCTGAGTTCTGTTCCTCCTGCTTTATGGCTTTGGGTAACTTGAACACGGCTACCCCTCTGATACTTGTTTCACTTCTGTGTCTTGATTTGCATGTTAGACAAGGCCCTGTAAAAGCTATGTGTTGCTATGAACAAGTCTTTGCTGATAATGAGAGAAATGGAAAAAGCAAATAGAATTTTTGTTCTGCATTTATTTTATTTCAGATTTACTCAATTTAATATGCTAAGTTGCTACCAGTCAAACTGATATTTAAAAAGAAACACTTGATTATCTTGACAGTGTTCCTTTAGCATATTAGGTGATGTCTCCATGAGTAGATAAGTGTAATCTAAGCACTTGACAAGATTTATTACTTTTTTTATAGTGAAATTACTTTTGTTGGATAAGTTTTTGTACTTGTAAAAAGGCACTTGTTGTTTTCAGATTCTTGAAAGAACTGTGAAATGCACTAGAAGTTTGATTCTAATGTACATATGTATCATTTTAGACAGTAGATAAGCTCTGCTTTGCTTTAGTCCAATTATGTGAGCTTTGGTATAAGGTTATGTAAAAGTTTTACATTTTCATTGGCTAAAGTGGCTTTGGGTTTAAATGCTGCATCTTTCTATTTAAAGGTTGTATAAGTTAGGCGGCAGTGAATTAGAGAGCATTTTGTATGCAGTATCAGGATGGAAGCAACCTAATGGGAAATTAGGAAAGGGACAAGAGAGAGACTTGACATTACAAGCCAATGAGAATCACCAGATAAAGAGATCCCTTATTTATCTTCCAAACCATTCACAATTTGGTGTTAAGAGGAGGTTCTGGAACTTCTGGATTCTAAACACAATCAGACTGAGCTGATATGGAAATTGAAAAAAAACTTAAGTAACTGAAAGCCTTGCGCATGTGTGACCCATACCTGCTTGGTGTGGTGCTCTGTCCCCCTCTAGTTGCATCTAGCCCAGTTAGAGAGGGATGAGTCTGCTACAGCCTTGTGTAAAAAGCATAATTTCTAGCAGCTCATGCAACAGAGGCTCATACACTAAGCTTCACAGGTCCTAGGTTCAATCCCACCTGCTAATGACCAGGGTCTATCGGCATTATATGTGCAGGAAAGTTTTTTGGGGTTTAAATTGAGACTGATATGCTGGTATTCCAATATAAGTGTCCACACAGGCGATTGTACTGATATAATTATAGCTGTAAAATGTCCAGTATAGACAAGACTTAAGTGCATATTCTTGTCTAAGCACACAAGTTGTACCACTTTAATTAAACTGGTATCATTAAATCAGTACAAACCCTAATGTGGGTACAGTTTTACTATTATAAAGTTGCTTAGAACAGCATAGCTTATTCCTCTTCCCTTATGGGAATGCTGGTCTAAGGGAACAATCTGTATATCAGTATAACTATCCACGCTAGGGGTTTGTAATGGTGTAATTATATTGCTTTCAAAAACAAACCCACACTTCTAATTGAAATAGTTACACTGGCACCCAAATTATATGTTAGTCAAGCCTACCACTCAGACAGACCATTAGCTGATATAAATGGGCAGAATTGAATTCAGTGAAGCTGCTCTGACTCAGGCTAGGCTTAGGATCTGGCCAGAGACTAGAATTGGAAGTGTATGTGTCACCCTCAAGGAGTTTAATATCAATACATCTGCTGATATTTCAAGGTAAAAGGATAAGAAGAATGTAAGGTTTGATTATGAAAATCTTGGCTCCCAGAGATATATTTTGAAGCTACTGAAGTTTAAGATCAAGTTGCTCTAGTCTTCCTGTGGACGTATGCTTTTAATTAGCAAAGGTGAAAAGTAATATACTAAACCTAATGGAAATAGGTGCCCTTAAACAAACCTGTAAAAGAGGTAAAGATCAAATGTCGAAAACACCTCTTTCATCTTCATTTCTGATGTATGCATCCGAAGAAGTGGGCTGTAGTCCACGAAAGCTTATGCTCTAATAAATTTGTTAGTCTCTAAGTACTCCTGTTCTTTTTGCGGATACAGACTAACACGGCTGCTACTCTGAAACATTTCTGATGTATTTATCATTCACTTTCTACAAGCGCACACTAATATTTCCACACACACACTCATATAAACACATGCCACCAAGGAAGAGGTAAGTACCACTTGACTCTGCAACATCACAAACCTTTTTGTGGAGCTGCTCATGTTTGTCTCCACACCCTCGCTTGAGGCAGTAGGATCATGAGGTAAAATTTGCTTTTGTCCTGTCTCCCTGCTTGCAATAAGTGTGGTGGTGACAGTGGAATGGGATGGGGAAAATAGATGAACAGTTGCTGTGTCCTACCCATCAAAACATGAAAGGGTAGGGGTGACTGACTCCTGGCTCCACTGAAAGAAGGCTTCTTAGTTCATCCTTATCTAAAAATACAAGGACCTTCCTACCTTACAGTTTAATTGATTTCTCCTGAGCTATCTTGCTTCCTTTAGTTACACAAAATGGAACGTGTTTTCCATTAGAAGCTGAATTTTGAAAGGAATCAAAGTAAACCTCGTTGTTCTTGATTTGACTCATACTAGTCAAGCTTTTGTCACTACTGCTTTTACTCTATCTGATTGTTTTGGAGGGTCTGTTCTTCTAGAAGGTAGAAGAACATCACCAGAGAAATCAATTATTATTAAGAACAAATGTATAAATAGCACTGCTGAGAACATAACAGAGGCTCTCTGTTTCATTTGTCATAAAGACTGAGTCTCTGTTTTTGTAGTGAACAAAATTAAGCTCTTGCAATCAATGAAGATTACATGGAAAGTGAATAACTGCAAGCCGCCTGAGGGGAAGTGGGAGACAGCCTTTTAAGTGCTTAATACAGCTGAGAGAACAGTGGTGAAAAAATTCTGCAAATGTTCATTTGAATTCAAAAGTTAACCTTGATTTAACTGTGCTCATGTTATATTCCATGGATGCTTGAGTTCTTCAGATATATACCAACAAAAATATTTGCCAAAAAATGGTTTTACCTTGAATGCCCAAATATTTACTAAAGGCAAATTTTGAATGGTACACTGTCTAATTTACAACTCACAGTTTGCTGGTTGGTTGGTTAAACACATCATCCAATCAGGATTCATGAACCAGATACTAAGCAATATTGTGGATTTATTGGCAATTTGCAAATAACAAACTGTTCATAGATAATCTGCAGATCAAGAATTATTCGAGGAAAGATTCTACCATCTTTATTCATGCTGAGTAGTAGTTGATTTCCATGAGATTACTGAGAGAGATGTTAGTGAACAAAGTGAAGGATTAACCTCAGGCTACTTGGCCTCCCATCTGATGCAAGTACGGGGGAAAATAGCTTAATTTTTTTTTTAAAGTTGGATTGCAAAAGCTTTGCAGCATGTTGTCTGATTGATTAGTAAAAGTGAAATATCCCTAGTAGGAAGCACTGCTGTAGTTAAACTCGTAGATCTGAGAGATCAAGAAAGGATCCTCAAGGGCATACA
The DNA here is from genome assembly GCF_011386835.1 of Chrysemys picta bellii. Classification (NCBI taxonomy): domain Eukaryota; kingdom Metazoa; phylum Chordata; order Testudines; family Emydidae; genus Chrysemys; species Chrysemys picta. Next base: position 96,710,498 of record NC_088796.1, read on the forward strand.
TGAGATGTGTGACTTGTTTGTTTTTATTAAAAAAAAAAAGTTGTTTTTTCCTTGACTGAAGCCTCTCATGCACCCTAAAAGGTCCCCCTCAGACAAGGATTTCAATGTAAAGTAACTGCTGAGCAATGTGCATGTTGTCTAAAGGGAAGAACACATGTTTCTAAAGGAAAGTATTGACATAGCCACCAGGAAGTAGAAATATGATAGATCCTCAGGCAAGGCCTACAGGAGTTGATGGTAGCTCTTAAACACCACCATCAATAAAAGTGCAATTTAAGGCTAGGCCATTCCTTCATTTGAGTACCTGCATGGGCATAGGAAAGAGTAAAAATCCTCCTGGGGGCACTACTGGGCCTTGGCTCCAGGTGCACAGGGGTAAGCACTAGTGCTGGATGGAAGACAACACTCCGTTCTGTGAAAAATGTCAAGGCATTGAAATTCTGGTTTTGTTCCATTGCAGAATTAAAATGATCAGATAGATCGGGGATTCGAGCATGAGTGCCCTAATCACCAGGTTATTGGCTATTCCTGTGTGGGGATGGAGTTCTCTCATTTGCCTGTGGGGGCTGACCACAGAAAATTACCAGAAATTTCATCCTGCGTTGAGGAATCTTTTTATCAAAACCAATATGTTCCAGTGACACTTTTGGGCTTTGCTGAAAGTGTGTGGTTTTTGTTTTTTTTTTTTTTTTTTTTTACCAGCTGTACTAAGCAAATGCTGTATGCCTACTATTGTCCCATGTGGCAGATGGGCAGGGAATTGTTAGTCTTGACTCTGCCCCCACAAAACACTGGAGAACAGGAATGCTGGCAATTTGCTGCTGCTATGTTTGCATTAAATGACTTGCTCTCAGAGTAAGGGGTGACCAGGAAGGGTAATGTACCTGCCTGGTTCACAATTTCATCCTTGGGTTGCTGCCAGGGCTGTGCACCAATGTTCTACAATCTACTATGGGCTGTATCCTTGTGGTACAATCTAGCCCTTATTTATTAACCACGGGATGTGAAACGGTAACTTCCCAGAAGATTGTGCCTTCATAAGCATGCTCATGTACTTGTAATTTTCTAGCTTGCTCATCAAAAATACCATTATTATGGACAACAAAAATCTCTTCAAAACATGTGGCAAAACAGGCTATGCTTAACGAGGAGCTTTTGGAATGGGAATAATGCAAAATAATTGTTCAGATAATTTCCAAGCAATAACACACAATTAATTTGCTAGTGAAAGTAATGGATATTCATCGTAAACCAATCATATTCAATTTAACTATTACTAACTTTCCACAAGATCAGTAAAAGTTATGCAAAAGAAACATATCCAGTTTAAGTCTGAGTGTATTAATATTTATATACTGTGGCTGCCACACAAGTTTTCAATAATCCCTATTGTGCACCAATTCTTTGCAATATCATTGCTTGCTATTTTATGAATGTGTGATAATTCACTAACACCTTAACCTGGATGGGTGTTGTCAATATAATTTTACATGTCTTTCACCTTACTGTGTTTACATTAGGAAATCACAGATCTATGATAATGTAATCTTTATAAAATAATTCTTAGGGGTAAAATGTAGGGAATTAGCTAAGAAGAAAAGTAAACCATGTTAGTATTGGGTATACATTAAGGGTCTGATTTTTTTTTTAAATAGACATAGGCAATTACATCCATCCACACACACGCTCATGCAATTATGAAAATTCCATGAACAAGTGATCAGTTAGATGTGCTACTAGAAACGTGTGCACAGTAAGTTTGGACATACAGTTGGAGAAATTGTGAACACAAATGTGCAGTCTTAAAAATATGAAACAAAATTTGACACTGATATACAATAACTGTTTTTAGGATTTTAGATCTGTGCTTGTGATATCAGATACTCTATTAAGATAGATAATACTATGCATTCAATTTAAGCTCAAAGCTGTTCTCGCTTATACTCTATTTAAACAGTTTAGCAATCTCTGTAGAGAGAAGGTAGATTCTGGGTTCAAGCTTCTCAGTAGTACTAAGACTAGGGTGAGCAGATCACAGGGATGAAATATCGGGACGCGGGGAGGGGCGGAGGGGGGGGCGGAGCAAAAAAAATGGCGGCGGAGCAAAAAAAAAAAAGCAGTTTCGCAGGGGCGGGGGTAGGGTGACCAGACGTCCCGATTTTATCGGGACAGTCCCGATATTTCCTTCTTTGTCCCGCGTCCCGACCGATGTTCGGTCGGGACACTGGACAAAAAAGCAATTTTGCCCTCCGCTCCGGCGCTCACACACCCCCCACCCCGACTCCGCCCCCTCCTTCCCCCATTGGATCTCTCCATGGAGGGAGGAGGTTAGGAGGAGGGTCGGGCAACTACCAGGAGTGTGGGAGGGGAAGGGAAAGTTGCCGCGGCTGCCGGGGGCTAGCTGGGCATGGCCCGGGCTGCGTGCAGGCAGCAGCCGGGGCTGGCTCTGGCCCAGGTGGGCAGCGTGGGCCGCCGGAGACACGCGGCGAAGAGGGGCTGCGGGGGCGAGACTTGTCCCAGGCAGGGAGGCCGGCGGACAGGGGCGAGGGGCCAGCCGGGGTCCCCATAAACTTCCCCGCCGCTGCCAGGGAGCCCCGCGCCTCTCTTGCTCGGCTGCGCTCCAGCGGCTCGCCCCGCCGGGAAGGAGCCGCTGGAGCGCAGCCGAGCGGGAGAGGTGCGGGGCTCCCTGCCGGCGGCGGGACGCGCCGCATGTGCCCATGGCGGGCTGGGGGGCGGGAGGCTCTGCGGGGCTGGGAAAAGCCCTGGCTCCTGCCGTTGCCCAGCCTGGAGCCCCGGGGAGCCCCTCAAGAGACCGGCCGCTGCTGTGGCTCGGCTGTGCCAGCCCTGGCCCCCTGCACGCCCGCGCCGCGCTGCCCCCGGGGTCCCCGGCTTACATGCACTGCCGCTGCCCCGCGGCCAGCCCCGGACTTCACAGTGCTTCTTATCGGTGTCCCCCCCAGCCCCTTCTGCATCGGGGCCAGCTTTTGCCCTGGGGTGGGCAGCCTGCTAATGCCCCCCGCCCCTGCGAAACTGCTTTTTTTTTTTTGCTCCGCCGCCATTTTTTTTGCTCCGCCCCCCCCCTCCGCCCCTCCCCGCGTCCCGATATTTCATCCCTGTGATCTGGTCACCCTAGGCGGGGGGCATTAGCAGGGGAAGTTTATGGGGACCCCGGCTGGCCCCTCGCCCCTGTCCGCCGGCCTCCCTGCCTGGGACAAGTCTCGCCCCCGCAGCCCCTCTTCGCCGCGTGTCTCCGGCGGCCCACGCTGCCCACCTGGGCCAGAGCCAGCCCCGGCTGCTGCCTGCACGCAGCCCGGGCCATGCCCAGCTAGCCCCCGGCAGCCGCGGCAACTTTCCCTTCCCCTCCCACACTCCTGGTAGTTGCCCGACCCTCCTCCTAACCTCCTCCCTCCATGGAGAGATCCAATGGGGGAAGGAGGGGGCGGAGTCGGGGTGGGGGGGGTGTGAGCGCCGGAGCGGAGGGCAAAATTGCTTTTTTGTCCAGTGTCCCGACCGAACATCGGTCGGGACGCGGGACAAAGAAGGAAATATCGGGACTGTCCCGATAAAATCGGGACGTCTGGTCACCCTAACTAAGACTTCTCTTTGAAACAGAAATTGCAAGACGAAGTTCATTTGTCTGTTTCATAAACACCATTTCTAATAAGTAATACTGTACACTTTTGCCTTAAAATGATTTTCATTCATACAGACACTTATTACTCATCTCATAAGACCTTCTTTTGAATCTTTTGTTTTATCAGTGAACAATTTACGATAACTTGCAAGTTTACAAATAGGTCAGACTTGAGGCTTGGTTATATTGAAGAACTGATGTATAAAAGAAGACTACTATAGTTATTTTAATAAACAATCCTTGTGTTGGGCTGCAAACTTCTTCTGATACTATTAAGTACTAACTTACTATTTGTTTACCTTGTCTATGAATAATCAATGCATTAATCTCATTTAGGAGTTACAGAGCACGTTTCTGACATAACTTGCAAATCATGACTGATAAAGAAATAGTTTTCCAATTCCTGTTTTTAGTGGACATTTTATATAGAGATAGGTATTAAAATACTCGTTCATTAGGCTGCTGGTACTTTATAGCAGACTATTCATAACACCAGGAGACCACTTTAACTTTATAATAATCCTTTGGGGCTTGATACTGCAAGTTTTCTGAGCACTGATTTCAATGGGAAATTAAAAAGCTCACATGTGGCTTTAATGGTGCTTTCCATGGCATCAGCCAGTTAGCTACTTCTGTGTTGTTCCTCTATGTAACATGGTATTACCGCTGAAGAGCAATGATATTTCAGAAGTTGTAACTTTCAAAAGTGAATGGAAGGTATGTTAAGATGGCGGTACAAGACTTGAAGACATTTGCAGTGCACTAAACTGGTTTGACTCAACTCTTAATTTTGTATGGATGTTTCTTTCCCTTTGGTTTTACAGATACTTTAAAATGTAATTGCATTGGAGATGTGCAGCTAGCATAATTAATGCAGACTTGCTTCAGTTTTTCACTATGTATTTATATGGTGCCCTGCAGAATGGCCTTGGCCTGAATGAGACCTTACTGAAGTAGAAATAACAACATTATCTTGTTTTTCACAAGTAGTAAGCATAATAAATATTCTTAGGAGATGTGGGGCCATATCCACAGCCGCACTGTGGGGAAGATGGATAAAAGGTGGTAATAAGCCACTTTGGGGCTTTGCTGAGCTTGAGGTTGCTTAAGGCCAGAGTAACCCTGGCATGACTTAAAGAAGCCAATTCATGATGGATGTTAAAGCACAAAGAACATTCTTTAGAATAATGTTAAAGGTTTGACAAACTCACTAAGCAAGGAAATTCAGAACTAAGGCTGAAGGACTGTGTCTTATCTCGCTTTGAAAATGTAAGGGAAGTTGAGCAGTGCTCCAAGTGTTGGCTACACAGTTTAGCTATCCTGTTGCTACTTGCTATTGCAAGGTCACAGAGCAGTGAACAATGTTACATTTCATACAGCATGATGAAATTCTTAGGCCATTACAATTGCTTTAACATAGTCTTTCTGCACCACCACACCTTTACAAAAAATAATAATAAGGTGGCTTAATACAGCAAACAATTAAAAAAAATCCTCCCTGGAAATGCATGGTTTTTAAAAATCGTTACTTTTGTATGGCAGGAGAGAAGAGAAATTGGGAGGATCCATTACATCCGCCTAATTTTTTCTTTGTTCCTTAGGAAAATGGTGGGGAAAGTAATGTCACAGCCACTGCCCTCTAGCTTGATTGAATTAGATGCAGTTTCTTCCACAGCCCATCCATGCTACTGAGCGCAGCTGTCTGTGGACGTGTTTTGATCACAACATGGGCCTTAATGAAATAAAAATGGCTTATTAAAAGAGAGAGTATCCCCATTTCATTTACTTTTTTTTTGTCTAAATTATTTTTTGTGCCTGTCTAAATCAGTGCTGTTCTCATATACACATAGCAGCAGCAGAGTTCATGAAGCCCTGAAAATTCTTTATGTTCTTATATGGCTTAGCATCCCTTATGCCTTACTGAGAAGGAGTGCAGAACCTAGCACAGGTTCTTGGGGTAATATAGGAGATATATCTCCTTCTGCATGTATGCAGAAACTTAAAGATTGGCATCAAGCTTTATATGTAGACTTAAGTTTCATTGTTGATTTAAAAATATGGCCTGAATTCTTTGCTAGGCAAATTCCAAATAATCTCAACAGTCAAACTACCAAATACATGGTGGTTTTTGTTATTTTTAGTTTTGTTTATTAAAAAAAAAAATTCCCAGTGCCTTGAATAGTTGTCTGAAATGTTATAAATGGAATGGCCAGGATATTGCACTGTTCTTGGTAGTATACTTTCTCTCCATTTGCTGATGTCACACTGAGATGTCAATTAAAGATGATATGTGCAAATCGTTTAGGGTTATAAAGGGCTAAAAGAAAAGGTTACAATATACAGGGTCATGACTTGGCAATTGAAGAGGCAATAAGTGAAGATGATTTATGGAGGAAAATTAAAGCAGATAACAATGGAAGGCACTGGCTATATTCATACATTTAAAACACATTCTGCTTAAATACTAGTTAAAGGCCCACAGCTGCCCATCTGTAGAACTTAACAATACACTACAGCACACATTACATGTGCTATATGAGCAATTCTTCAGATGAAAACATCTCATTTGAGTTTGAAACCTATATTTAACTGCTAATAGGGACTTCGGGCTCAGTTGTGAGTCAGTCTAGGTACCTGCACAGGGGAGTACCAGAGTAGTAAAATATACATGTCATGGGTCACCAAGGGGGGTGCAGCTGCCAATGGATCATTAGCCCCCCTCCCCCACAGTTGGGGAGGGAATGGCAGGCAGCTGGAGTAGAGGAGAAAGGAAGCAGTGAGAGGAAAAGGGCGCTCTTTGCTTTTCCTCTCTTGGAGCAAGGAAGAATTGAGTAATGAATACAGTCACAAATTTGTTCCTGCTGTGTTCCTAGAGCAGCACAACTATATGCTGTCCCGCACTCAGGACAGATTATAGATAATGTTTTCACCCCTCATACAATGTCAGTCTAGCCCTTAGGACATTGTATCTGGGCTGTGCACCAGGATAGAGATAAGGGTCTACATACCAGTGAGGAATGTGGGAATTTAGTGGAGAAAGAAACCTCCTGCTAGACTGCCCAGTTCTAGTGAACCTATCTATTCTGCATCTGCCACTGCAGCTTGACACAGCCCTCTGCAGGGAAAATGACAATATGGATCTACATAACTTGCCACTCCTGAAGTCCCTCCCAACCTTCAATCCCTCAGCCACATTGCATGACAGGAAGCTTGTGCATAGATGTGTTCTGTGGGCTACACAGGTTGTATGGACTCCCTGCCCAGGGTCCATGAATTCTAGCCCACCCCGGAAATCTTAGTGGTGCCCTGCATTCAAGCCTTTCCTATTTGCACAGAGGAGGGCTGGATTTGTTCTTCAATTGGTAGCCCTTAAATGCAATGACCAAGAACAACCTTCCTTTAAAAAGACAGACACTGTACGTGTTTGTAGTAAAGGCTTTTATTGACTGAAAATAGTCTGTAATGTATAGGTATTTACAGTGAAATAATGATACCATATACACAATTCTGGAACTTTCTCACAGATTAGGTAACATAAATGGTACTTGTATGACCTATTTTGCAAACTGTGAATATTGTTAACTTATTTTCTTCCCTATTTTTAAGAGGGGCAGATCCTGATGCCTTGCTCATGTTGGGTAATACCTTAGACCCCAATGTGTTGTATTGCTCCCTTTGTGAAACCCCTCTGGCTTCAGTAGGGTTCCACATGAGCACAGCAGTCCCACTGATTTTCAGCCAATGAGGAAACGTTTTTTTGACACATTAGTGTGATTACAAATGAATGGCATAGATGGTGTCTCAAACAATGCATGCAAGAATTTCTTTCTAGGGTTCTTAAGGGAAAGGAATAGGGCTCTGTCTTAGGAACTAACTCCAGGACAAAAAGTCACTTATAATAAAACTCATACATACTGTGTATAAACACTTACATAAATAGGAAATCTCTCTTCCCTTCATAAAATCCAATGTTTCTGATAATCAAAAAACAAAGTGTGTGGTGATGAGGTTTGTATGCCTAAGTATTGCATGTTTTCCCCCTCCTTCTCCCATAGATGACCAGTTATGAGCATATCTTTATGAACTAGCAGTAATAGCTTTCAGGCTTCTGTTTTATGTCCCGTGGTTGGTGTATGACTTAGCCTGCTTCCCTCATCACCTGAACACCAGTTTTGCTTCTTCAGCTTGTGAATAGGATGTTGCCCTTCTGAGATCTTCAAATCTGCTCACAGTACTTAGAGGCACTGACATACTATATTAGTGCATATTCTGTTCTGCACACTGAGCTGCCTTTTGGGTCAGGAATAAAACCTATTGCTTCTCTTTCATACAACAAAACGGTAACTTTTAAACTCTGTGCAGAAAAAAGTACCCGTTTCTTTATGAACAGAGTTGAAACATAAAAGAATTAGGCTGACATGCATGTTCTGAGTTCAGTATTCCTGCATAATCAAAAGATGTACAGTAGCTACTAATCTAGCATACAGGATGTCTCTGCCATTCTGAAAGAATTCTTATTCTTAACAATAAGAATTGGGACATATATGTTCAGGGAACTTTGAGTCCACAGGATATGAGCACGGGAAGTTATAAATGTGAACTAGTAACAGTAGTTGTTTCTCGTATTGTGATTCCAAGGCATGCAATTTAAAAAATATATATTTTTGCCTTGCAATGCATACAGTTTAAAAACCAGGGATTGATTCAGAGAAAATAATAAAGAGGATGCTGGGGTACTCTTGGTTGTGTATGATTTGCTTGTTGTAGCCTGAGGTATCAGGATAAGAGAGTTTATTTGGTCTATTCAGACCAGGATCATCATTTGCATAGTCAGTGAATGGTAGACGAAGGGCCAGATTGTGAGATTACTCACACTGACTGTGATGGGACTGCTTGCACGATCAATGGATTACTCATGTGAGTAATTGCTCCCTAGTGTGGGGAAGGGGCTCTCAACCTGGCCTTTAGTAATTGACAAATAAGTAGTTCTTAGAGTCCATCAGCTTGAAGCTTTCACTGATGACCTCACAGTGCATGGCACTGTGACACTTCATGCAGAGAGAAGTTTTAGAGGCAATGTTTTTGGGAATTATGATAAAACATAACATCTGTTGGCATGGCACTACCTGGAGAATAACTATAAGTAAATGTATGGAAGGCTGTGCAGGACAGGTATATTTAGGTTTGGCAGAACTTAATTTTTTATAATTTTGGTAGATATCAGTATTTTAAACACTTTTTTATTTTTATTTAAATTTTCATAGTTGTGGGAAATTATGGGGTGAGCAGATAATTTAATGACTGTAAATGCTGAAATTTGAAAGTTAATGTTCTATAATTGTTACAAAAAATAGTATCATCACATGAAAATATACAAATATCCTTATATCAAACTAAGCTCTCAAGCAGCTATTGATCTGTAAATTTTAATTATTTTCAATGGAATTATTTTTTGTCGGTTTGTGTGTGTGATGAAATTGACGTTTATCAGCCTTTACCAATAAAAATCTAATCCTTCTAAACCTAGGTATGCTGCATCTCAGCCCATTTCTATTTGGATTAAGTGATTTAGAAGAAACAATTCTGACCATAACTTCATCTCCAAAAACTTTAGCTGAATTTTCCAACTTAATACCACCAGCTGAAGTGAAAACCTGATAAAAAGATAAGCAGAAGTTTTCTCTTCTCAGAACTGCAGGTTTTAAAAATCCATGTGGATCAGTTGTTGCCTTGCATGATTGTGTATCTGAGCAGCTACTTCTTCCTTTGTATCAGAGACAGCTATAGTGTAGTGTCATTGGTGGATGAATTAACAGGATTCTTTTTGCCTGCAAAGGAAGAAAAGGATGAGGGGAAACAATCAAACTGTTGTTATTACCATGGAAAAGGGACAGTTGGTATCCCAAAGTTATCCATGCAGTTGGAGCAGAAATCTGTGGGGGCTGTATGATATAGTCCCACAGGTCTTGGGCTTGTCAATGACTAGTTCAATAAAGTTCAATAAAACAGCAAATTAGATCCTAAGGAACCAAATGGTGGTCACCAAATTTATGGGACCTGTGACAGACTTTGCATAGTTGATTAGCTAAGAATGGTCTCTTGGATAAACCACTGGATCAGGACCCAGGATATCTGGGTTCACTTCCTGACTATGCCACAGACTTCCTGTGTGACTGTGGGCAAGTCACTCACATCTCCTAGCCCTTAGTTGGAATTTTCAAAAGGGCCTAAGAGGTAGGGACTTTCACTGGGAGTTGGGTGTCCATTTCCTTGAGGTTCCACTAAAAATCCCAAGCCTCCAGTTGTGAAATAGGGCAATAATACATCTCTACTTCACAGAAAGATAAATTTAGTAATCTTTGATAGTTTCCGATTTTAAAGTTATGGGAGTCATATGTACAACTACCCTTAATGCAGATTATTCCATTTTAAAAAAAACCTGTTAAATCAAATACAGTTAATTTCCCTAAATCTTTAATATGACCTGTTGGTAGTCTTGCAGATAAACAAATCTCCTCCTATCCAACCTATATTTCTAAACATGGCTCCTTTACATCTCCTGTGATAGTCTTCCCCACACTGGAGGAATATTTATGCAGACTTGTGCACTTGTGTTTAAACCCATCTTTATAAGGGGCAGAAAATAGAAGTTATCATCCGAGGACCAAACCTTCACCTGCATTTCATATGAGTCATTTTCTATCAAGCTATACAAAGCAGTGCTGAACATCTACATTAAAGCACAGAGATGTTCATCTTGTTTTTACCAAAGGTGATCTTGATCTTTCCTTTAGCTTGTCCACATTACTGATAAGACTGTCAGCAGGAGTTCTACTGTTTCTAGACTAATGGCAGAGGAAATAGAAATATTACAACAGCTGCTCTGCATGTGGTAGTCATTTTGAAATGCTGCATTTCAGATTCTCACATTGAGCTTTCATTGCAGTTCCCACTGAATCAAACAATAAGAATATCCACAGGGCTGTACTAACTTTTTTTTAAAAATCAGTATAGCCAAAATTCTGGGGCAGATGGATGAAGTAGATTGATTTGTTGTTCGTTTTTACTGAAATATGGGAAATTATCTTTTTCTTTTTAACATGTATAAAGGGTTTTTCCTGCAGATAATGCCTTCCAACCTCTCTGTATTTCTCCAAAATCTTCTATTTTGGACTCCTTCTTGGGCATTAGAAAATTCTGTCTCCCATCCATGAATTCAGAAGAAGACCTGACACAAAGAACACTAGTAGAAAGAACGTGTTTTGATTTCAGTGGGCACCAAAGTACATCTCAGCTCAGTGATGTGTTCCTGTAGCATTCTTTTAGGCTTTTTGTTTCTTTAAATGCTGTCATTATTACTCTACTTTAATCTGTAGCATCTTCATTATTAATATTCCCTTGCTGTGCATGTGCTATGTAATAGGATTACTGGACTGTTCAAAGTGTTCTTTCAATATAGCCCATTAATGGCTTTAAGCAGCTATACTGCATCTTGACACTTTGGCCTCTTAAATCCAGTTCAGTCTACTTGTAGGAACCAACCTCTACACTAGATGGACTATATTTTTGTCCAATATAATAATGCTTGTACCATAGGCTTGTCTTGGGGGGGAAAAGTTGACATACTCTGTGGTCATAAGACTGATTTATGCATTATAGGACTCTTTACTCTTCTGGTAGCTGGGCCTGATTTCACACTGATATTAAACAAGAGTAATTCCATTGTAGTATAATTCAACTGACTTAAATTACACCAATACAGTTAGATGAACCCCTAAAGAAACACTTATGTTATACCTATATCACCATTAGAGCTGGTTAAATCATTTTTGACTAAGTAAAATGTCATTGAATTGTGCTGTTTCGTCAAAACCAAATTTTTTCATGGCGCCGTATCAGTTTCAACCAAGTTTTCATAAGGAAAGGTGGAGAACAGGCACGAGTCACTCTGGTTCTATAGCCTGGTGATTAGGGCACTGGCCTGTGATCTGAGAGATGCAGGGTCCAGTGTCTCTGTTCTGATGCAGTGACTAAGAACCAAAAAGTGCTCTGCCGGATTCAGAGCAGGAACTTAACGTAGGTCTCCCACATTCCAGGCCTGTCCCCTAACAACCAGGTTATGGAGTGATACATACCTTCCTGAATCAAAAAGCTCAGGTTTCAATATGAAAATGGAGCTTTTGACACAATTCTGTGAAATGAAAACAAAGTTCAAAACCTTTAAATACTGCAAAACAAAATTGTCATCTTCTGGTCAGCTCTAATCGTGCACTGAACTCCAAGAGAGAGGAGCAGTGATACCATAAAAAGCATTATGTAATAAACCGCTCTAATAAAAATATTTTAGAATCATAGAACTATAGGGTTAGAAGGGACTGCAAGGGTCATCTAGTCTAACCCCCTACCAAGAAGCCCTGTTTGAGAATGCTTTCAGCCATTAAATACACCTAAATCAGTCTTATCTCAGATTTTGACTCCTCCATAAATTCACCCCTATCTCTTTGTAACTTTGAATTTGTAGATAATGATTCAGTGGATATGGGATCAGCTGTCCTTTGCTTTCAGGATTTAAAAATTGTATTTCCAGATAATCAGTGAAATAAATTTGTGGTGTCATTTAGTCACTAGTGAACGTATAATTTTTGCACAGTTCCTTTGCAGGAAAGGCCTAGGATTACATTTTACAAACTCTCAAACTAGTGTACTCTATAATAATGATGTAGTTTATAACCATGTTTATACAAGATTTGGGCGAATTATTGTAGAATACTTTATTTTAGAAGGGATAGTTTATGAATTGAAAGTCACTAGGGTTTTAAATAAGCTTTGTTTAAGAAACTGGATACAATGTTAAATATTTTGAATTGGTTTAACGAACTAAATGAAGTAGTATGTTAAAGTCAATAGCATACAATTATATGAGATAGTCTGAGGATTCTGAGAAGACAGGATCTTTATTTCTGTGTCTTTATGATGAGTCCTAAGATGGTCACAATTCTATTCTCTCAATAGTTCTTTGGGTGTGTATGTTTAAGGCATATATTAAATGATGGTGTGGTTAAGCAGTTTTACCAAGATAAGTTTTGGAATGAGCACATCCAGCTAAGGAAGCTATGAATCCATAGTACATTACCACATAAATATTTTTAGAAAGGTTTTAGAGAATTTAACATTTTTTTAAAAGTCTACTCTGTACCCCTCTACTTGTAAAGCCAATTGCCTGGGGACAATGATAATTAACAATGAAATATATGGGATGAATGAAGTGGTTGAATTCCTTAACTGGTCATTTTTAGACTTTCACACTTGAGCTTTTTTGGGGTAAAAACTACTCTAAGGAAACTGTAATACATATCTTTTGTGTTAACGCTCCATTGATACATGCTTTCAACCTTAATTACTAATGAAGTTTTCATATAAAATAAACATAAAAACACCACATTAAAATATTGCTTTTTAAGTTGCAGCATCGAAAACTCCGGGATTTAAGGTCTCACATGCAAATTTAATTCTGTCTCCACCTTTGTATGTATTACAGTACAATCTTTACATATACAATCTCATGCTATTTTTTTCCTTAACTGAGACAAATCCAAGTGGATTTTCATGGAGACATAAAAGGCATCTTTGTTACTCCAGGACTGTTCCCTTGCCAAATATCTCTGTAGTTTGCAGCAGGAAGTTTAATGTCTTCAAAGAAGGCTAGGGGGGAAAATTTAAAGGGTCACACAACCTTAACAAAGAGGTCCCTACCACTCCCCATTTAATATATAGATTATTCTGTATGTATTTATACCTACATGTGTACCAAAAATATAAGCATAAACACAAAAAAGAGACCTATTTCTCTACATATTTATGTTTGCTTATTGAAAGCATTTTCACTTTTAACAATAAGACTTCAGGTAACATGGACCTATGATATTAACGTGTTTGAGAGACAAAGGTGACATTGCTAGACCACTGTAGATTACTCTGATACAATCTGTACTGGTAGACATGAAGTCCCTTGTTGGGCATGGTGTTAGAGTTGGTATTGTGACAATTATCATACATAGGTTTGGGGATTTTTTTTTTCCAACCAGCTGACTATATATATGAATAATATATTTTGAAGACAGTACACTGGTTTCTAAATGTTGTTATCATGGCAGAAGCACAACTGCAGGTTACCATGTAATCTATGCATAAAAGTAGAATGAAACATTTTTCAGCACAGTATTAGGATACAACTATCATTCTTGCTTGTCAGCACAGATGAGACCAAGTATCATTTCAGCAAAGTTAATAGGAGATTTCCCTTTGACTTCAACTGGATCAAATTTGGCTTGCTGTGTATTCTTTCATGAATATAAATACTAGTCAAGAGAGTCCCTGGTAAATCACTGAAATGCTAGTATCCATTATGGTGGGTTTTCTTCCTCTTTATAACCTTTTAGTAGAGAGGTGCATTAACTGAGATGGTGATATTAAAATGTGCCCTCCATTTATTCCCCTACTGTTCCTTCTTTCTGGATGTCAATCAGTTTGAAAACAAGCTTTGTTTGATTTGTTTAAGTGGAGGAAAAATAATTCAAGTATTTTCCCTCTTAGCACTTTAAGCAACATATTGGAGATCTGGATGATTTTTTTTTTTCCACTTGAAGTTTGGAATCCTGTGGTGCTAAGAGATGTGATGAAATCTAAATGTTCACTTACCTTAAAAGCTGCAACCACATTCTGCCATTCAAGAAGATTAACTATCATTTGACTATGATAGAACCAAACAGACATGGTTTTAATATGTTGCCACACTCTGAAGATAACACTTTACTTATTTTTCTTTTTTTAAATTAATTTTAGTGCTTGGGAAAGGTCCATCTCCAATTTAATTGTTGTTTATCTAATGGCTATTATGTTGCCTATGTGTAATGATGAGATGGCCTCAGTCTAGAGCTACACAAAAACTAGCCCTACATTTGACAGTAACTGGCATCCTTGTGCCTCGATTTTGCAAGAAGACTAAGTGTTGAATGGATATGTAGATTCCCATGAATTTCCAACAGCCTGCTAAAGGTGTGTGGGTCACCCTCACTCCCTTCAACTGTGGTTCATTGCTAAGGCAAACTTCCAGAGCTGGCCTACTCGGAGAATAACTAATATGTACTTGCTTATTTGTATCCCATTATAAAAACGTTGTGCAGACATTGGTACACATAGCATGGAACCCTTTGAAAATCTTGCCTTAGTTGTTTTTAACCATTCTAAAAGGAAAATATGATTCTCAGGTACTAACCCAGAAAACACAGCTGCAAGTATTTTTATCTTCATTCCTTGGTCAGGATTGAAGATGGACATATTAAATCAAATCTGGAGTATGAACCGCACAAAATGCAGAGGTGTGTGGGTGGATGTTTGGGATTACCTCCACACAAGAGTTTTTATTTTGATACTGTTTGCCTTTTAATAGTTGGTAGTTCATGGAATGAGATCAGGATATTTTCCAAACAACTCAAAAACTCTTTTGAATTGTTGTGATAAAAGTTCTATAAGGAGATGTTTCCCTGAGGGCACTGACAGTGAAGTTCCTTTCAACAGTAATGTTTACATCCCTGTTTTATTATTTATGGGATGCCTCACAAGAAGAACTCTGCAGGGAAAAAGCTGTTAAGTAGAATAATAATTAATAGTGATTTCATAATGAATATATAACATTTGGTACTGTAGGTACAATGAAGTAGTGTATCTATCAGAACAGTTGGAAAATTGTCCATGTTAAGATAATAGAAGAGAACACTTAATAATAGGATGTAGGTTAACAGTACAATTCACTTATTAGAAGTGTTGTCTTTGTCCCAGACAATTATAATTTGTATCTGAGGAAGACCGGGAAGAAGACAGATTCTGATCTCTGTTACCCTAGTGTAAACCTAGAGTAATTTCATTGACTTTAATGGACTTCCACTGCCTTATATCAAAGGAGGCTCTGGCCCACACTACATCATGTTGTAATACAAATGTATAGTGCTTACTGCTGTTACTCATAGTGAGTATTCCTCCTCATGCTTTGTGTGTGTGTGTGTGTGGGTACCTCTTGAGCTGAAAAAATTGTGGAATATGGCAATTGATGAGCAAATTACAAAGATGCAGTGCAATAAATTAGTAGCAGCAACAGGGACTGCTTCCATGTCAGTGGAAAGGGAGCAATGACAGTGCCCTTACAACTTTAAATAAGTTTTTAAAAGTATAAGTACACATCTTGAGCAAATGGGCTATGCACTGGGACAAATGCATTCAGAAGGTGCAAGACCGAGGAACAAAAAATCTTGTTTTCAACCTGTATTAGCTACCATTCAGCTGGGAAATGTGAAGTGTGGGGTGGGGGAGGGAAGGTTAGCAAACATGGCATTCTGGTTCTCTCTTCATGAAGTTTTGGGAAAGTGGCATGTTTACTATAATGGGTGATTTGGTTTTGTCCCTGCCACTCCTTTGACTTTTCTCCATGATATGGCACAGACCGCCACTGGGCAACGTAGTTCCATGGCATGCACAACTCTTCTCTGTCTTTCTTTCTTTTTATTCAGACAGACTGGGGAGCCAAGGTTTGCTCCTAACAATGTATGCAAAGGGACACAATATGCCCCCTAACCTCTTTTTAAAACTACTACTTCCCTCCCCCTCCCCCGCCCTTGTATGTATCCCTTCCCTCCTCAGGCATTTTTAATAATCTTTTCTGTAGTATTAGGGGCTTCCATCTCCCTTGCAAATGCTGTTGAAAATCTCCTCATGCACTTGATGCAGAAAAGAAGACAAGCACAATTTATGTTCAATATGCAATTGAATACTTCACCCAATACACACAAATCAGAACTCCCACAGGCCAGACCCTTTCTCCCCATATAACTCACACCCTTAGCACCCTACCTCACATTGCAGTTCTCTCACTCCTAATTGCTTTCATACCTATCCACAATCATTGCAAGCTCTGTGTTCCACAGTAGGGAGAGCTGGGTTTAAATTAGCAGCCACTTGGTGTTGGAGCTGGAGGGCATGGCCTTGTTTTTATTTTATGCTTCCTCTCTGTCAGACTTGTTGGAAATACTAAACAACATTACTCAGATTAATTATTAGCAACAATCACAACTAGCTTGTAAAAATTTCCACTTAGCTCTTGATTTGGTATAGCTCTGGAATAACAACCAAATAGAATCAATATTTGATACAAGTAGAAATGTTACATGGCGAAAATCTCATTCTATTGCATATAATTGTATTTATCAAGAGCAAATGTAACAATTGTGTGTATACCTAGACACAACAATATTATACTTCTGAGGACAAGGAAAAGAATAAAACAATGTTACTACTTGTAAACGAAATTGTTGTACTCAGTGATAGTCTTACAATGGGAAAAAGGCCTAACTGATCAAGTATTCACTGGTAGAAAACTGTGGAATTTGATTTTTATTTGCAATGCAGTAATACCTACAGGCCCCATCTGAGATAAGGAACCCATTGTACTATATGTTATACAAACATGTACCAAAAGACAGTCGCTATATAAGCTTATAGTCTTGATAGACAAAACAAACAAAAGGTAGGAAGGGAAATAGCAGTTTAGAGATGTAGTATGACAAGGAAGTAAGTGCACAGGTAAGTCATTAAAAGAACCTTAAATGAGCCCCACAGTGATGTGATGAAGGGAAAAAAAAGAAGTGTGTGTGTGTGGGGGGGGAATGTCTTCAAAAATCAGTTCCAACTAATCAAGGACAGCACTCTTATATACTAACCATAACTGTATGGTTATTTCACGGCATCTGTGATGGGTTGGATCACAGAAACCCCCTTGGGAGCTGCCACCTGATGTGCAAAAGACTACCTCTGCTCCTGTTTTCCCTGCCAGCTCAGGACTCCAGCACCCTGTCTTGCTGAGCCAGACACTCCCGTCTGCTGCAACACAGACCCAGGGTCTGAATCACTTGTCCCAAAGCTGCAAGTTTACCTGAAAACAGCTCACAGAAGTGTGCTTGTCTTTAGCACTCAGATGCCCAACTCCCAATGGGGTCTAAACCCAGATAAATCCATTTTACCCTGCATAAAGCTTATGCAGGGCAAACTCATAAATTGTTCACCCTCTATAACACTGATAGAGAGATATGCAGAGTTGTTTGCTACCCCAGGTATTAATACATACTCTGAGTAAATTACTAAATAAAAAGTGATTTTATTAAATACAGAAAATAGGATTTAAGTGGTTCCAAGTAGTTCCCTTCAAGTATCCTGGGGTGTGGAGAGGCTCCTTCCTTAGCCAGCTGAAGACAAAATGGAGAGGTCTTCCACGGGTTTAAATAGACTCTCTCTTGTGGGTGGAGACCCCCGTCCTCCCTCCTATGCAAAGTCCAGCTCCAAGATGGAGTTCTGGAGTCACCTGGGCAAGTCACATGTCCCTGCATGACGCAGTCTTTACAGGCCGAAGCCATTGTCCACATGGTATCTTGCATGTCTCCAGGAAGACTTCTTATGTGGATTGGAGCATTCCAAGATGCATTGTTCTCAAAGTGTTTCCTGATCAGGTACTTAACCTGGCGAATTCCTTCCTAAAGAAGCTGACCAAATGCCTCCCAAAGCTTACTTAGAAACCAAGCAAGCATACAGCCCATATTCTTAACCTCAAGTAGAAAATGATATATATGTACAAATAGGATGAATAGATATAGTAGACCATAACCTTTACGGAGATATATTACATGGCACAGGCAGCACAAAACATATTCCAGTTATGTCATACATACATTTATAAGCACCCCCCATAAAGCCTTATGGGGTACACTGTCACAGCATCACAACAGGGCAGAGTGAAGGCTGTTTGAATACTTTAACTGTGCGTTCCATAACTGAACATGTGTGGATTTCTTTTATATTTAACCTTAACTCTGAATATTATGGCTTAGTAATACTTGATTTTGGGATAATTACAATATTCCTATAACGTTTTTACTATGCAGTAACTGATATGTACTTGACCTGAACTAGTGTTTAACATAGTTTTTATCGGGGAATAAATATGTATCTTCTAAATTACTACTAAAACTGAGCAAAGTACTTGTAGGAAACAGTGTATCTGATTCCTGTCTTTGGTGCCCTATACTGTGTCTCCTACTAGTCACCAGTGTTTTCTTGTCTCTTATTGACTATAATAAGAGTTTGGGAGGTAGGCTGTCTTTTACCATACGACTTTTGGCCGAGTGTCTGACAAATACTTTTCACTTCTTTCTGTCTCTGGCCAGAAATCAGACTTTCTGATTTCTGAGACTGGACTGCTATATGACACACCCCAAAATGGTCTGAGACACAAGTATTTTAAGGAAAGCCAAGTTTATTGGGACAAGTAAGGAAAACATCCTATAAAAACAAAAACAGAAGGTATAAAACCACATCTGGTCTCACACTGGATAATATTCTCTAGGTAAGTCACTCTCCTTAGAGTCATAGGAAAGAGAAATCAGATAATAGAATAGGCCAAAGATGGGAACATTTGTGTCAGTTTCTCAGTGGCTTTTCCTCCTGCCAGCATTGCAGCCTGGCAACTCTGTCAAGTGTCCCCCTGGTATCAGGCCTCCTTGGTCCAGAGATCTCCTTAGAATCAGGATTCATTTGCATAAACAAAATTCCCTTCCAAGCTCCCTGACACATACCCAGTATCTGTCTAAGGATACAATATATCCTTGAGAGTCCTCTAAGTTGGAGGTGTTAACTTGCATTTGTCATTTAGCTATTGAATTCTTTGGTTGTGTTCATGTAGAAATAATTACTGCCTACTGAAGTGTCCTGTCTTCAGAAGTGATCTCTATCCTTTCCCATACAGTAGCCATTCTAAATTGTCTTTGATAATCACCCACCCCCTTTCCTAGACCTGGAGATATTTTTCTAATTTCCTCTCCTGAAATCTGACAGCTCAAATTCTCCTTTGATCTTGTCTGTACCTTGGTCCGGGGGAAAAAAGTGTTCAGGTGATTGGGATTCTTCATTTGCATGTTAATGGTCTCTTTTCCAGAGGAGTTTAGTTATGTTTCCCTGAAGTGGTACACAATAGAGCAATCATCGTTCAGTCATAGCTTTAAAACTACAGCGGTAACTTTAAAAAAATAATTCCAGTGTAACAATAATTCTAACTCTGCAAACATGATTTCTCAACAGCCACTTTTAGTCCATTGCTACATCAACTTTAGCTCTTTTTTTCTGTTTATGAATTAGCCACAAAGATTTTGATTTTTGTTAATGTACCCTTTTTCCTGTAATTGTTTTAAGACTTTATTCAAGTACATCTCAGTTTGAGTTGTTCACAAATCATTTGATTTGACTCTCTTTTACTATTCATTGTCATTATGATGTGTGATTGAAGACATCTATATCAGATGGAATCATTGCTTATACTTGAGTGAATGACAAATGCTATGAACAGTGGGTCCATGACAAGATGTATTTTCTTGCAGATACCTTTTTGTTTGCATGTGGTGATGGGAATTCAGATAAAGGACAGATATTCTGCAATACCTGCAACAAAAACAGGTTTCATGGAAAAGCAAATAAAAAAGGATGCAAAAAGCAAGTCAAAATTTGTGAAAATGTGCATAATTGTTCACACTAATGATTAATCTCTAGTTTATATTTTTGTGATGGGGATTTATAGACCCCACACTGATGAGGAAGGCACCAGAAAGGCCCTGTGTGCGGGGCTAGCCCCACCCCTCTGGCCCCATCAATCATGTATGGTAGAGAGATGGCCTTTAAAAAGCAGGAAATTGCCGTCAACTGGGGGAAGAGATCAGCCTGAGCAGGAGACTGCTGGAATGACTCCTGAAGCCAGAAGTGGAACTCCTATCCCGGAGATCTCCACTCCGACCCTCGGGGAGTGCAGTGAGCTCCAAGAGTAAGTCTGACACAGTGAGCATAACTTAGCAGTCCAGCCAGAAGGACTCCTCAAAAACTGCTATGCAGATGGCCCTGAAGTAAGAAAGTACTGCTTAGCATTTTTTCCTTTGAGTTGGCTCTGGGAAGAAGTTATTCTCGCACTGGGGCATATCATTTTTCTTTTGATTCCCCCATCAGAAAAGACTTAAGAAGGGCCACAAAGGGCAGGGTCCCAGTGTCATAAAATAAAAAAACTGGGGCCTGCGTATAAGCCACCCAGAAATAACTGGGCATGGATGGGTCTCCCATTGTCTGGGAGAAAAATGTAAGGGGACTCTTTCATAACCTCTCTATGGGTTTCCCAGCACACATTGTCTAATTTGTATATGTCACTTTCACTGTAAGATCACTGGAATAAGGGCTACTGTCACTGCTGGTCTTCTGTAGGTCTGAGGAGCTTGTGCTCAACACTATAGGGATTTTTTGTTCTGTGTTTGTACCGTGCCTGCACAGGGTCCTGGTCTATGACTGGGGTCTCTAGGCTTTACTGCAATAATAATAGTGAAGGGTGTACATATAGTAAGTAGTAATCAATAGCACTTCCAGACTTAGTGATTTTAGCCTATGTCCATTATAAGCCAGACCAAAACCTTGCAACTGAATTCCACACAAATTTGAGGAAGTTCTGATTCAGAACTGAACTTTGCAATTTGGGCCCATCTGTAAATGTGATCGTATACAGTACCCACATTGACTGTATTGAGGGAACTTCTGAAGAAAGGGGCAAGATCAAACTAGCTAGAGACATAAAAGGTAACAAGAAAACATTCTACAAATACATTAGAAGCAAGAGGAAGACCAAGGAAAGGGTAGACCCATTACTCAATGATGGGGGTGGAGAGGGGAAACAGTAACAGAAAATGTGGAAATGGCAGAGGTGCGTTATGACTTCTTTGTTTTGGTTTTCACCAAACAAGGGGAGAGGCAATTCTCGATTTAGTCCTGAGTGGAGCTCAGGATCTGGTCCAAGAGGTAACTATAACAGGACTGCTTGGAAATAGTGACCATAATATAATAAATTTTCACATTCCTGTGGTGGGAAGAACACCCCAACAGCCCAACACTGTGTCATTTAATTTCAGAAAGGGGAACTATGCAAAAATGAGGAGGTTAGTTAAACAGAAATTAAAAGGTACAGTGACTAGAGTGAAATCCCTGCAAGCTGCATGGACACTTTTCAAAGACACCATAATAGAGGCCCAACTTAAATGTATACCCCAAATTAAAAAACACAGTAAAAGAACTAAAAAAGAGCCACCGTGGCTTAACAACCATGTAAAAGAAGCAGTGAGAGATAAAAAGGTATCTTTTAAAAGTGGAAGTCAAATCCTAGTGAGGTAAATAGAAAGGAGCATAAACACTGCCAAATTAATTGTAAAAATTTAATAAGAAAAACCAAAAAGGAGTTTGAAGAATAGCTAGCCAAAAAATCAAAAGGTAATAACAAAATGTTTTTTAAGTACATCAGAAGCAGGAAGTCTGCTAAACAACCAATGGGGCCCCTGGATGATCGAGATACAAAAAGAGCACTTAAAGTCATTACTGGAGAAACTAAATGAATTCTTTGCTTCAGTCTTCACGGCTGAGGATGTTAGAGAGATTCCCAAACCTGAGCTGTCCTTTGTAGGTGACAAATCTGGGGAATTGTCAGAGATTGAACTGTCACTAGAGGAGGCTTTGGAATTAATTGATAAATTTAACAGTAACAAGTCACCAGGACCAGATGGCATTCACCCAGGAGTTCTGAAAACTCAAATGTGAAATCGCGGAACTATTAACTATGGTGTATAACCTGTCCTTTAAATCAGCTTCTGTACCCAATGACTGGAAGATAGCTAATGTAACGCCAATATTTAAAAAGGGCTCTAGAGATTTGATCCCGGGAATTACAGACCGGTAAGTCTAAGGTCAGTACTGGGCAAATTAGTTGAAAGAATAGTAAAGAATAAAATTGTCAGACACATAGAAGAATATAAATTGTTGGGCACAAGTCAACATGGTTTCTGTAATGGGAAATCATGTCTTACTAATCTATTAGAGTTCTTTGAAAGGGTCAACAAACATGTGGACAAGGGGGATCCAGTGGACATAGTGTACTTAGATTTCCAGAAAGCCTTTGACAAGGTCCCTCACCAAAGGCTCTTGTGTAAATTAAGTTGTCATCGGATAAGAGGGAAGATCCTTTCATGGATTGAAAACTGGTTAAAAGACAGGGAACAAAGGGTAGAAATAAATGGTAAATTTTTAGAATGGAGAGGGGTAACTAGTGGTGTTCCCCAAGGGTCAGTCCCAGGACCAATTCTATTCAACTTATTCATAAATGATCTGGAGAAAGGGGTAAACAGTGAGGTGGCAAAGTTTGCAGATGATACTAAACTGCTCAAGATAGTTAAGACCAAAGCAGACTATGAAGAACTTCAAAAAGATCTCACAAAACTAAATGATCGGGCAACAAAATGGCAATATAATTTAATATGGAGAAATGTAAAGTAATGCACATTGAAAAAAAATAACCCCAACTATACATACAATATGATGGGGGCTAATTTAGCTACAACTAATCAGGAAAGAGATCTTGGAGTCATTGTGGATAGTTCTCTGAAGACGTCCACGCAGTGTGCAGCAGCAGTCAAAAAAGCATACAGGATGTTAGAAATCATTCAAAAAAGGATAGAGAATAAGACGGAGAATATCTTATTGCCCTTATATAAATCCATGGTACGCCCACATCTTGAATACTGCGTGCAGATGTTGTCTCTTCATCTCAAAAAAGCTATACTGGCACTAGAAAAGGTTCAGAGAAGGGAAACTAAAATGATTAGGGGTTTGGAACAGGTCCCATATGAGGAGAGATTAAAGAGGCTAAGACTTTTCAGCTTGGAAAAGAGGAGACTATGGGGGGATATGATAGAGATATATAAAATCATGAGAAAGTGTGGAGAAAGTGGATAAGGAAAAGTTATTTACTTGTTCCCATAATATAAGAACTAGAGGCCACCAAATGAAATTAATGGGCATCAGGATTAAAACAAATAAAAGGAAGTTGTTCTTCACACAGTGCACAATCAGCCTGTGGAACTCCTTGCCTGAGGAGGTTGTGAAGGCTAGAACTGTAACCGAGTTTAAAAGAGAACTAGATAAATTCATGGAGGTTAAGTCCATTAATGTCAAGTACCAGAGGGGTAGCCGTGTTAGTCTCGTGCAACAAAGAGTCCTGTGGCACCTTATAGACTAACAGACATATTGGAGCATAAGCTTTCGTGTGTGAATACCCAGTTCATCAGACACATGTCCATTAATGGCTATTAGCTAGGATGGGTAAGGAATGATGTCCCTAGCCTCTGTTTGTCAGAGGGTGGAGATGGATGGCAGGAGAGAGATCACTTGATTATTATCTGTTAGGTTCACTCTCTCTGGGGCACCTGGCACTGGTCACTGTCAGTAGACAGGATACTGGGCTGGATGGACCTTTGATCTGACCCAGTATGGCCATTCTTATGTTCTGGTTCACCAAGAAAGGTGGTAGTGATTGGATATCTAACACAGTGAATGCCAGTGAAAATGAGGTAGGATTAGAGGCTAAAATAGGGAAAGAACAAGTTAAAAATTACTTAGACAAGTTAGATGTCTTCAAGTCACCAGGGCCTGATGAAATGCCACCTAGAATACTCAAGGAGCTGGCTGAGAAGATATGTGAGCAATTGGTGATTTTTCTTTGAAAAGTCATGGAAGATGGGAGAGATTCCAGAAGACTGGAAAAGGACAAATATCGTGCCCATCTATAAAAAGGGAAATAAAGATAACCCAGGGAATTAAAGACTAGCCAGCTTAACTTCTGTACCCAGACAGATAATGGACTAAATAATTAAGCAATCAATTTGCAAAAATCTAGGAGATAATAAGGTGATAAGTAACAGTCAGCATGGATTTATCAAGAACAAATCATGTCAAACCAACCTGATAGCTTTCTTTGACAGGGTAACAAGCCTTGTGCATAAGGGGGAAGCAGTAGACACGGTATATCTTGACTTTAGTAAAGCTTTTGATACTGTCTGGCATGACCTTCTCATAAACAAACTAGGGAAATGCAACCTAGATGTAGCTACTGTAAGATGGGTGCATAACTGGTTGTAAAACCGTTCCCAAAGAGTAGATATCAGTGGTTCACAGTCATGCTGAAAGGGCATAACCACTGGGGTCCTGCAGGGATATGTTATGGGTCCGGTTCTGTTCAATATCTTCATCAATGAGTTAGCTCAGTGGTCACCAACCCGTAGATTGCGATCGACTGGTCAATCCTGGAGTCTCTGCCAGTTGATCATGATCTCTAGTCACTAAAAGTCCGGCGATGGAAGTGGCATGTGACTTCACGTGCTGCTCCTGTCTGCAAGCACTGCCCCCACAGCTCCCATTGGCCAGGAACGGGGAACTGTGGCCAATGGGAGCTCCAAGGCCAGTGTTTGCAGTCAGGAGCAGCATGCAGAGTCACATGCCCCCCCCACTCCCATTGGCTACTTGCAGGAATAGTGTGGGGCTGGGGCAAGCAGGGAGCCTGCCTTAGCCATGCTGCATCGTCAACCGGGAGACACCAGAGGTAAGTGCAGCCCGGCAGGAGCCCACACCCCAGCCCTGAGCCCCCTCCTGGAGCCAGCACCCCATTTCCCCTCCTGCACCCCATGCCCCAGCCCTGAGCCCCCTCCCAGAGCCAGCACCCCATACCCTCTCATGCAGCCCAACCCCCTGGCCCAGCCGTGATTTCCCTCCCAGAGTCAGCACCTCATACCACCTCCTACATCCCAACACTCTGCCCCTGCCCAGAGCCCCCTCTTGCACCCAAACTCCCTCCCAGAACTTGCACCCCTCACCCCTTCCTGCACCCCAACTCTCTGCCCTAGACTCATCCTGGAGCCCCCTCCCACACTGCGAACCCCTCAGCCCCAGCCAAGAGCCTGGAACCCCTCTGAAAACCCAACCCCTTGTCCCAGCCCAGTGAAAGTGAGTGAGGGTGGGGGACAGTGAGTCACAGAGGGAGGGGGAGATAGAGTGAGCAGGATGGGGCTTTGGGGAAGGGGCAGGGTAGCTCCTGGATTGCACTTAAATTAAAAAAGTGATCTTGTACGTAAAAAGATTGGAGACCACTTGTTTAGATAATGGCATAGAGAGTACACTTATAAAGTTTGTGGACAATACCAAGCTGGGAGAGGTTCAAGAGCTTTGGAGGATAGGATTATAATTCAAAATGGACAAACTGGAGAAATGGTCGGAAGTAAATAGGATGAAATTCAATAAGGACAAATGCCAAGTATTCCACTTGGGAAGGAACAATCAGTTGCACTCATACAAAATTGGTAAATGACTGCCTAGGAAGGAGTACTGCAGAAAGGGATCTGGGGTCATAGTGGACCACAAGCTAAATATGACTCAACAGTGTAACACTGTTTCAAAAAAAGCAAACATCATTCTGGGATGTATTAGCAGGAGTGTTGTAAGCAAGACACAAGAAGTAATTCTTCCACTCTAATCTGCGCTGATTAGGCCTCAACTGGAGTATTGTGTCCAGTTCTGGGGGCCACGTTTCAGGAAAAATGTGGATAAATTGGAGAAAGTCCAGAGAAGAGCAACAAAATGATTAAAGGTCTAGAAAACATGACCTATGAGCGAAGCTTGGGAAAAAATGGGTTTGTTAAGACTGAGAGGAGACATGACAGTTTTCAAGTATGTAAAAGGTTGTTACAAGGAGAAGGGAGAAAAATTGTTCTTCTTAACCTCTGAGGATAGGACAAGAAGCAATGGGCTTAAATTGCAGAAAGGAAGGTTTAGGTTGGACATTAGGAAAAACTTTCTAACTGTCAGGGTGGTTAAGCACTGGAATAAATTGCCTAGGTAGGTTGTGGACTCTCCATCACTGGGGATTTTTAAGAGCAGGTTGGACAAACACCTGTCAGAGATGGTCTATATAATACTTAGTCCTGCCATGAGCACAGGGAACTGGACTAGATGACCTCTCAAGGTCCCTTCCAGTCCTAGGATTCTATGATTAAAGTGAGAGATGGTGAATGGTCTTGTCCCATTATTCTTAAATTGATTTTGAATTTCAGTAGATTGATTGATTGGAAAGCATTTACCACTTATTACCATGACTATTCCTTGAACAGATAATGTACAATGTGAACGATAAGTATTTTCACAGTAGGTGCAGACTTCCCAGTACCGCTCCTTCGAACAGTCCCTGTTCTTTTGCCATATGTGGGTTAAACAGACCATATAAGTCATAAGAACAGTCATACTGGGTCAGACCAAAGGTCCATCAAGCCCAGTATCCTGTCCTCTGGCAGTGACCAATGCAAGGTGCCCCAAAAGGAATGAACAGACAGCTTATCATCAAGTGATCCATGCCCTGTTACCCAATCCCAGCATCTGGCAAACAGAGTCTAGGGACACCATTCCTGCCCATCCTGACTAATAGCCATTGATGGACCTATCTTCCATCAATCTATCTAGCTCCCTTTTGAACCCCGTTATAACACTGCCCTTCACAACACCCTCTGGCAAGGAGTTCCAGAGGTTGACAGTGTGTTGTGTGAAAAAATACTTTCTTGTGTTTGTCCACAAGTCCACCACAAGAACTTTTGTACATATAATCAAGGTAAAAAGAGAGTCCATAATGGAGTGGTTAGGAAACAATTAATTTTTTGCAGAAATTTTTAACAAAAATGAAAAGAAATTCAAATGAAAACTTCTTGGGTTTTCAGGTTTTACAAAAAGTGTACATTTTTGATGGAAAGCAGACACTTTCCACAGTATCTGTTTTGTCAAAAATGTAATTTTACAACAGAAATTTCAACCAGTCCTAGTTCATGACACACATTTAATTTTGGGGGAGATAAACCTGCAATGGTAGTAACAGAACAAACTTTTTTTTCCCCCTGGGGATATTCTATTTCTTCCTCCTGACAATTTTCTGCAAGGGGAAAGATAAACATTGTTAGTTGTTGTTAACAACCCAATTAACATGAACACCTTCGAACTAGTACTGCTTTTATTTTTTATTTCCAATTAAATGTTCCATAAAGACTCAGGCTATGGATTACTAAACGGGCAAAAATTTGCATTGACTTAAACACTGTGTAGTTTCATTGACATCCATACGACGGCACATGCTCTAGTTAAGCAATGAATTTGACTCATTGTTTGTAGATGGAAAGCATCATATGGATTTTAAGAACTAATAATATAAAAAAGCAAGATATCAAATGGGTTGTGTGTAATGTAGTTATAGCCATGTCAGTCCCAGAATATTAGACACTCAAGGTGAGTGAGGTAATATCTTTTACTGGGCCAACTTCTGCTGTTTAGAGAGACAAGCTTTCAAGACACGCAAGAGATCTTTAGGTCTAAAAGCAGCAGTAGTTTGAAGGTGTTGTGTTGTTAACAACTAACAATATTTATCTTTCCCCTTGCAGAAAATTATATTGAGGTCCAGAGTAAGACCTGAAGAGCTCTCTCACCAACAGAAGTTGGTCCAATAAAAAATATTACCTCACCCACCTTCTCACCAAATGGGTTGTTAACCAATATGGAATCCCTTTACCTTTCAGAGAATGCTATGGGTTTGACAGCCCAGGGAGGGGGCAGGAGCAGAGAGAGAGAGAGTAATGTAAGAGTTGTACATGGCTTTGCTGCTTTTTTTGGTCAGCATCTGTTATTAGTAAGAATACATTACCACAGATCTCTCAAACCCGGACCAGACATTTGAACTGTCATTTTCACCTCTGATTTCCGTCAAGATTCACAAACCTTTTTATAGGCGCTCAGTAACGTATTCTGTATATCAAGATCCAAAGAAAAGGCAGCGCTTCTGTTCTATGGTGGTGAGAGGCAAAGCGCTGGACTCTTTGTAGTCCACAACTAGTGAGTTCAAAAGCACCAACAAAGGATTTTTTCTACAACTTTTATTCTGAGTAAAATGTATTCAGTTAACAAAGAATGAGAAATAGTGGTCTTAAAACAATTTTCATGCCAGAAACTGGATTTTCAGTGATATAATGAACTAATGTACTGGAAAAGGATGAAAATAATTAGATCAGGGAGCACATTTGATAGAAGAAATGTAATTGATCTGCATTTATGCACGTTTTTTCTATAATAGGACTTCCTGGTTACTTTAATAATCAATAGAAAAAGCCAATCCCATGATAAAATTGGTTCCAACTCTACTCATTTGTGTGCTGTGAACTGGCAGCTTACAATATGGATGAGACCACTAGATTCCAAGAATTTGGAAATTATCAAAAAACTGGTGCATTTAGGTAAAAATTTAGCCAATGGGAAAAACTCAAGTGCTTAAAGTTTGGTAGATGCTGAAGTTCTTTGCTGAACTGGGGCCTTATTTTCCACTTCAGGGAGTGGAACTGATTGATGGCTTATATTAAAAATATAGAAGAATCAGGAGAGTGGCTTCATCTCTCCAGCACCTTCTAATGGGGAAATATATTTGTTCCCTAATTTTAAAATACAAGAGTTGTTGTTAAGTCAAAGATACTTAACATTAAAGAATAAAGCAAAAACCACTTCAAGAATAAGAACTTTTTGGCAAATGCATCGTCACATCTTCCCCAGGTTCTGTAGGAACTACAGAGGAAGTCATCTTTAGTGGTCACAGTGCTTCCAGTCCTGTTCTGGATTCTGTTTTTCACTATGCCATTGCCTTGATACTTGCAATCCTTGCAATGAGATCTATATATTACATTTATAATTATAAAATCAGAGACAAAATCAGATCAAATGGGATAGAAGAAAATTTGTATCCAAAGTGTGATTCTCCTGCCTTGTGATAACTAATAGTGTATATAAAATATTTCAGATGTATTAATTCTGCTGGTAACACCCTGCCATTAAATTATTTCGGACTGTACCAATTTGGTGAAGTATGGCATGGGGTACAGAAGCTCTGACTTGTATGGCACTTACACAAGTAGCGGCACTGATTTCAGTGTGACTATTTGCATGAGTCAATATGTGTACATTGCAGTTAGACACCTGCGGCTCGCCCATTCCAGGTGACTGGGGCTTGGGTTAAGGGGCAGTTTAATTACAGTGTAGCTGTTTGGGCTGAGGCTGGAGCCTGAGCTCTGGGACCCTCCTCACCTCATGGGGTCTCAGGGCTTGGGCTCCAGCTCAAGCCCAAACAACCACATTGTAATTAAACAGCCCCTTCGCCTTACCCCTGCAAGGCTGAGTCAGCTGGTATGGGCCAGCCGCAGGTTTTTAATTGCAGCATAGATATACCCAGTAAGTATTATCCAATGTGAATCAGGCCCATAGAAATGGATAAGACATAAAAGGCTCTACCAGTGAATAGTTGTTCCCCAAAAGAACATTTTCTACAATATTGTCCTGTCTAGTTTTAAAAAATTCAATATGCATTGTTGCACATTTAATAAAATACAGTAATGCCCTTCAACATCATCTTTGGTCTCCAAGTGAAAATGCATCCGGGATTCCTATATCTTGTTTTGATTGTGGAATATCCTATAGAATTAGTCACATTTAGGTGAAATATGGAGATAATTTATTCATTTAATCTACTACCAAATTACTTTTATTTTTCTAGCTAACTCTCCTCCCCCTTACTTGTTCCCAAAGCTGTTAAACAGTTCAAGATCATTGTGGGTAGAGCTTTAGAAAACAAGATTGCACAGTATTTCAGAACCCATAATTTCACATGGTTTTGTACTGTTATGTAAAGTTTTTGCCAGTGTCTTGCACAGCAAGATGACAATTATTAACAATATATTTCTTTAAACTGTTTGTGCAAAGCTGTTATTCATGCAGGGTTACAACAGAGTTAACTTTCAGAAAGAGTGGCTTGAAAGAGGTCTTGGGCTGGACTGTTTATGAACATGGCCTTTTCTCTTATTTCTAATTAGTGTGAAATGGTTCCAAACAGGAGTCAGCACTGCAGAAGTCTGTGCTGCACAAAGCCAGCCTTGTTAACGGACACAGGGAGCAGTTTGTTTTGCTGAATAAACAACTGCGTCATAGTACCTTTTCAAAAGGAATACAATCCGGTTTACCAGCTGCCCTCTAAGTGTTGAATGTTGTTGATGTGCATCTGGATATCTTTCCTGCGGATTACATATCCTTATTCTTGCTTAGAATGCCCTAGATTAATTTAGTGACAGATTTATGCCTAAATGTTTTAATAAGTCATCTTTTTCAGACCTTTGTTTGGCAGGGTTGAATTCATATACAGTAGGTTACTCTCTCTTCTAAATCTCATCTTTTGAGCTAATAAATTTAGTTTGGCTCAGATAATTCATAATCTGTATGGAATATTGGTGCACCCTGATTCTGAGTTGGTGTGTAAAACATAATATTAGCTCAAATCATCACATAAGTCTTATGCTACTAAGTTTTATTTCATATAAAAAGTATTGACCTGCGCTGTTTCAAAATGTGAATTAAGGTAGATTCTTGCAATGTAACTACAAGAAACAAGGATCTACATTTTTAAAATTATTAATAATATTTTTCATAGTTAAACCGGATCCAGAACATTAAAGGGAGTGCCTATTTAATGAACATCACAAAATACGAATAGGTGGATTTAATAGCAAATTGTTCTCCTCCCATCCCCGCTTCTTTGTGTCTGACTCTCTGAGCTGATGTCAGAATCAGTGTCAAAAAGTGTGGTGTCATTATTATACATTTGTGCAAATTCTCTCTTTTTTTTTTTAACAACTATATCTGGTGAGGGCTGTCACAAATTAATCTTTGCAAGCCTTAATGTAGATTTTTATTGGTAAATGTCAGTAGATGTCAATTTCACAGTCCACACACAAACCAAGGAAAAAATATTTCCATTGATGATAAAAAAAAAAAAAATCTTACAGATAGGCAAAGTAAAAACAAACAAACAAAAGATACTTGAAAACTTATTAGAGTTTGATTTAAAGATATTTATTTTGTATATTTTGAAGTGTGATATTGACAATTTGTGTTTAACAGTTTATAAACCTTTAATTTTTTGAATCTCAATATTTGTCATAAAATTGACTGACTACCCATAATTTTTCACGACTGTGAAAATTTAAGTAACATTTATTTTCAAATATTTTTTATTTTTATCTGTCAAACTTATAAAAAAATAAAAATAAAAATAAAATTCAGCCAAGCTTAACTGTATTGTGTATGTTTTAGTTATCAAACTTTGCTCTGTAATGTGGGATCATCATTCAGTATAAAATGGGGACCATACCCAGGGACATGGCCTAATGGGAGACAAAAGCCCATACCGTTTATTGAAAACCCCTCTCTTCCCTAGTCTTAAAAGTGGATGTGGGTCAGGAAGTGAAGTAGAAAAGCGAGGATTGCACCAGTACCAATACTGTTGATGGCTAGAATTTTTGTGTGCTCTTAAATGTGCCTCACTTAGGGCTCATTTTTGCTTCTATTGATATCATTGGGAGTTTTCCCATTAAGTTACATGGAAGCAGGAGTGGACCCATAGACACATGATTATGCAAAACGCAACCCTTCAGGGTTGTGTCAGTTGAGAAGTTGATTTCAGAAAAAGAAAAGAGAGTGGCTTTTGGGTGACCTTGTATCCTAGGAATATTTTAACTCCTGGCTTTTGCACTCCAGCAATGGGATCAGAAGAGAAAGAAAGAGCCCACTGTCAAATCCATCCTTTCTTTACCAGCAGGATAAAAAAGGGGAGGTAATTGATGGCCTGACTCCCCATCTATGGTATCTTGTGATCCTGCAATTTGTAAAGCCCTCCTTCTATCCCTTACAATTACTTGCCCACTTATAACAGTAAAGAGAAATAAACCAATACCTGGGAGAGGGTCTATGGCCTGGGTATGCAGGCGGTCAGATTAAATGATCATAATGGTTCTTTCTGGACTTGAAATCTAGTCTGCGGTTAGCATTTCTAATAAAAGGAGTATTGAGAACAGAATTCTTTATCTACTAACAGATAAAATTAAAATAAAGGATTCTTTACCTTCCTTTCCCTGCCGACAACTTCTTTGTGCCCCACAGCAATCCATGTTTTTTGTGTGGAAAACATTCAGACCTAGTGATAGAAAATATTGAAATGAAAAATTTAAAATTCAAACCAAATATCATGATATTTTAAAGTAAGGAATATCTGTCCCTTCTGGCATAGATGGCCTGAGTATGAAAATGATTGTACAGTGGGGACGAGAGAGGGTATGGCATCCTAGACCCTTCCTCAATGCTGTCCCCACTTCCACCTCCAGCAACAATAGTGGAGGCTACTGTGATGCATATGGAATAATTGTGGCACTGGACCATTGTCTTTAGAGGGCACATCTCATCACTAATTTGAAGTGAATTCTAGTTTTTGGATGATGATTTTTCATATTCACTGTATTACTCATAGTGACACACAGTGCTACTAATGTAATAGACCAGGTGTTGAGAAAAATGTTCATATATGTGTGCATGTGAAAGTGTTGTGGACTCAGACAGGAAGGATAGTCCAGTGGTTAGGGTGCTAGCCTGGGATATGGGAGGCCCAGATTCAACTTCCTTCTCTTCTACAGGCTTCCTGTGTAACCTTGGGCAAGCCACGTAGTCTCTCTGTGCCTCAGTTCCTGAACTGTAAAATGGGGATATTAGTACAATCCAAACTCACATGCATGTTGTGAGGATAAATACATTTAAAAAGATTGAGACAGTCAGGTATTATGGTAACAGGAGTCATATAAGTATCAAAGATGCACAAGATTTTCTCTCAGTTTAGGCTATCTAAATAACCAAACATGATCACCTTGCTTTGGCCTGCACAAGTGCAAGTTGTATAGTTTAAAAGTACCTATAGAGATTTATATATTTCTGCCCCCCTGATTTTCTTTAAGTTTTACATTCATTAATGTTCTCTTTCTTGTATATGATGATTTCCTCTTCCCCCCGCCCCCCGGCAGATTTGCTCATTTCTCTATTGCACCAGCTGAGCTTCGATGTGTACAGCTACACCAGCCAAATGGGAAGTGATGGGAGTGTCCGAGAACTCTAATTGTCCATTAAATAGAGAGAAGGTTAGAGCAAAATGTAACTTGTAAGATCACTGAAAGGAAAACGTTGCTGCTTTCAGCTTTGCATTTCTTCTTAGAATCTTGGTATTTTCAGTATTCTATCATGTAACATCTAGAATGCAGTTCAAATGACATATAAAATTTACTTTTCTGGTCACTTTAAAAGATATATTTTACATAAATCTGTATGGCTAAGTTTATAGAGAAATTGGAATTAAGATTTAGACATAACTTGTCTCTTGTTCAGTTGCGGGGGGGGGGGATACGTCAATTGCTTCCCTTCCATTCGTTCCAGCATCAGGGTATAGTATGCCTGGAGCTTACAATTTCAAAGTCTTGCTAATGTAAAGTGTGATTCATTTACTTTTAGCATTAAAAGAGTGAAAGTCAAGCACTAGAAATCTTTAACACTGTCACAGTGGAGGGGTCAGAGATGAGAGATACCTCCACCTAATGCTCCTCCCTATACCATATGATTCCCTTACCTGTAGTTAGCCTAATTAAATTGAATAGAGGACTGTTCTTAATTGGTTCCCTGCTCTATTAAGTAATGCAGATTACACAATTTAAGAAATCTGCATTTCTTGGAATCTAAGCCATCAACTCAGTACTCTTTTTTTCTTTCCCTTTAAATACGTGTGAGTTTAGAGCTCCTGAAAGTTGTCATGCTGACAGCCCTGGAGATTGTTGTTCCTTTGCAGTATTAATAGGGGCAGCTGCCCCACTGATGTATTTACAGGCCAGAGCTGAAGTAACCAACCAAAGTGGTGAGAATGCTGTCTTCATGACCACTCTGTTCTTGGGACAAGGGTAAAATTTAGCACCAATTGTGGTGTTGGATTCTGTGGTTTGGGCTCCTGTGTACTAGCAACTGGACTGGAAATCACTAAACTATAGGCCATCAAGTAGTCATCAGATAGTAAGAACTTTTGGTCACTACCCTCATTATGAT
Source organism: Chrysemys picta bellii (assembly GCF_011386835.1). Lineage (NCBI taxonomy): Eukaryota > Metazoa > Chordata > Testudines > Emydidae > Chrysemys > Chrysemys picta. The sequence continues at coordinate 96,745,101 of NC_088796.1, forward strand.
TAGAACAACTAACCATCTTAGTCAACAATGTCATAAATTATAGAATCATAGATTATGATAATAGAATCTGGAAATGGAGAAGCCTTACTGGCATTAGATAACTTAGTCCAACAGCTGCTAATGCAGTAGTGTCCCCTATAGAATATTTTCCAGTGCCTTGGTCAATCTGGTTTTAAATATCTCAAACAGTGTAATTTCCTCCATTTCTCACTGTGAGAATGTATGTTTGTATTAGCTTGCACTGAATAGAACAAGTTAAAAATCCAAAGGCTTTTTGTTTGGCATTTGTTGTAATTATTGTGTGGTGAACAAGCATTTTGGCCAAGGTTTCGAGGAAAAAGTCTTCTCAAAGGCTTCTACCTCACTGCCTGCCATCATTTCCCAAAGTTGTGATGCATGCAGGACCAGCTCTAGGGATTCTGCCGCCAATGTGCACCTTCTTCCTTGCACCATTCTAACCTCTTTCTCTCCTGCATTCTAGGAACTTTATTTCCTTCCTCCGTCTACTCATCTGTCTCTTATGCTCTAATCTCTCACTCATTTAACTCCCATTCTTTCCCCTCCTCTTCCTCTGAGCTTTCTTTCTCTTCCCTTCAGAGGGTTGTGGCTCTTCTACCATCAGTCTCCCACCATCAAATCCCGCTTCTTTGTCTTTGAAATGCATTGTTTCCCCTTCCTTCCTCCCAAATTATTGGTGTCTGTTTTACCTCTCCCCAAATAGATTGGGCTTCCCATTGCATCCATTTGCTCTCTCCCGTCACTTTGTTTACACAATTCTGTAAATGAGTGCATGCTTCCAGGTTCATATTTGCACCTGCATTTCTAAAACACAGCACCTATTTGCATGTGTTAAAAATGGGGCCCATGGAGTGTAGCAAAAGTGCAGTGTGCTATTCCACTTTATATCTTTTATAACCATCTCTTTTACAGTAGAGAAATCCCAGGCATCTCCTGTGTATAAAATACCTTAAAATGATGTAAATTGTAAAAGTACCATATTCCCTTTTGTGTCCCTGTTAGTGATTTGGGTTCTTGCCATTATTTCAAGAGAGAAATGTCTTTAAAAACATCCAATGATTAGGATTCATTTCAGAGTTTCTTCGCTAAGTTAACAAACTTTGAAGAGATTTCTGAAGGAAAGGTTTCTAAACCTGATAACATCATTACCGTACAATGGCTTTTATTTCATCTGGCATTACTGAATTGCTAATGATATAACTCTGAATATGTATGGTATCTTAAATCTTATTTCAGTGGAGGGCAAGTTAAAACACACACATCTTCATGCAGTTTTAAGAAGAAAAAAAGTATTGGGATTGGCAAAAGGAAGACATTTATTTTTGTTACAGACAAAAGGATTCTCTTCTGCTAATAAAATTACCCATTAAATTCACATTTGAATTGTATTATTACAAAAATGTGTAGTCAATTCAGTAACATCACCCCAGAAAGAAATTTGACAGCATTAGAGCTAGGAAGAGCTCATCAGTTACACCAGACATGTAGTGCACCCTTGTGTTAAAGAATGACTTAATAATGCCCAGATTTAAATAGCTTCTCAAGGATGATTAATAAGTTTTAAATACTCAGTATCTTGACTGAAATGAGTATGTATACTGAACAAAAAGATGGAAATGTGAACTCATAAGAGCAGGTCTAGGAATATGTTTTACATTTTTAATTAGGAATCAAAACTTGCAAATACTTTAACATGGTTAAAAATGAACATCACAATCTTTTGCTCTATTTGCTTCCTCTTTTCAGTCACTGTTGTTACCACCATTCCTCTCATCATCTAAACTGACAACTTTGGGGGGCATCTTTGTCTCTTTTTTCCTTCTTCCCTCATATTGAGGCCCTTTGCAAATCCTGCTACTACTGTTATACAAACATCAGCAGAACTAATTTCTCCCTCTCAATAGTGACCTCTGGTAGGACAATCATCCACGTTCACATACTTGTTTAACTTCCTTCTGTCTTACTCCACTCTCAACACACTCCCACACCCTCCAGTTAACTCAAAATGCAACTGTCGCTATCCTATTCCTTTGGAGTGATTGTGTCTTTCCTGAGGACCACAACCCCGTAACATATGTGTGAAAATGGAATCAAAATGGGTATGGAGAGAAAAATACTTAACTGTACTTAGTGCAGGTTTGTCTCAGTAGATTCCTTTTATTAATATACTGTTTATTGCCACAAAACTACAAGCAAACTATTTCAAGTTCTATCTTCCAAACTATCCTCACTTTGCTTTCACTTCCTGTGGTGTTTGTAGCTATCTAGGATTCAGTTTGCATTGTTCTGACACTTGAAGCATCAGAATTTGCCTGTCCATGTGAAAGGCGGCAGGACTATGAGGAGACTTAAGATGGAGGACATTTAAAGAGTCAGATGCACTCTGCTTTATTTCTAATGGAGACTTATTTTTCCCTGCCTTATTTACCTTAAAATAAAAGTAGACAGAAAGTACCTGTTTTGCTATTTCTATACGGAAATGCTTTCTTGGTAACATGTTTTTACCCCAGCACTTGTCTATGTTGCATTATATGCAGCTATACTGAATGGAATAGTACAAGAATACATACAAAGGATAGAAGTGAAAGGACCTAACAGCTAAACCGGTGCAAGTCTAAAATAAATGCCAAGTGAAAAATCAGGCCCCTAGGGTGCTATCCAAAAATCATTTGCTGGAAAACTAATTTAGTAACCTTGCGCCATATGAATTATAGTCCTGATTTACACAAGTGCACTGTCTAACAAACTCAAATTGCTTATTACACAAATTGTTCTGCTCACAACAGAGAATGCGTTTTCCATTTGTCCCACCATCATTAAAGGATAGAAATGTCTCTGTTCTCTTTGCTGAAGAGCAAGTGAGATGCATGTTTTAGTGAATGACTACCTTATCCAAGAATTATTTGGTATTTATGGAGGATCTCCTATTCTTAACATTTGATGGATATTTTAAGAAATGGAAGCGTTTGTTCCTCTCATGAATATTTATTTTTAGAGTGGACACTATGCCTCAGTCATTGGAAACTGTGAGCCTGATTAATCACTGTGCTGGCACTAGAGCTGTGATAAGGACTGAGGTGAGGCAGCTTGCACCTCCCCTATCCTGCTGATGCCATAGAGCTGCTTTAACTTGTGACACTACTTCCATAGCCCCTGTCTCTGGGGAGTAAGAACACCTGATCACTTTCTCCTCCAACTCCTGTCAGACCTCGGACATGCCCTGGAACATATTTTTTGCTAGGGACTTTTTTGTGTGAGTTTGCACAGAGCTAGTGGAACTGGCTCAGTGACTGGCAGGGAAAGGGCATGTTCTATACCAGGAAGATTCATCAGGGGCCCTGTACAATGGCTTTGATGCCCCTCTACATCCATGTAACTGGTATATATGGACTATAGAGCATCCATGACTTGGGCCCTATGGGTTTCACACTGCTGTAACTCCATTGAATGCAACAGAGTTACCACTGATTTACATCAGTGAAAGTGGGAGCATGTTCAGGCCCAATCTTCCAACGTTGGCCTTTATTGCTTGTCTGTAGGCTTGTGTCCCTTTCCATCATAGGGGTGTATGCTGGATGCCTTTGCCAAGCTTTCTTCATTTTCTCTTTTGTCCCCCCTAGTCCCAGTTATTTGGTGAATGTCAGTAAAAACAGAAGGATTAGAAACAGAGATTAGAGGATTTTTTTGTTTATCCAAAGGCCACATAAGGATTAGGCGGGTGCTACTTTGCCCGTGGAGCTGGCTGGCTATAACTGTGGTAAGGTGACAAGAAATCCTTGTTTGTTATCCTGATTCTTGTCTATTACAGACTTGGCGTCTCATTACAGACTTCTTCTAATATGTCTGTTCTGTCTTCCTTCAGTTCTGCCATTTTCTTGTCAAACAGAACAGCTCCAAGTCCAAAAATTACTATAACTTATTTGCAAACTTGGACTTCCACTTGAAACCTTTACAACACCCATGACCTCATCCCTATTTCTGCAAGATCTTGCTGGGTTCTTTTTTTTTCTCAAATAGAACAAATTGATCCAGAGTGATCAGTGAAATCCTCCTCTTTTTGCTCTCCCTCCTTTCCTCATGCTCTCTAATGCCCCATCCTCTTCCTTCCCTCTCACAAACACACATTGCTTTCTACCTCTGACCCCTCCAAAGTCCCATTGCCTCTGCCTTCCTGTGTCCTCATTCTTACCTTCTTTCTCCTTTATCCATAACCTTTCACAGTCTTCTAGCTAATTCCTCTCAAAATACACACATACTCTGGTTCCTCCCATCCTCTGAAAACTCAGGCCACTGAACTGCTCTTACTGAGGTCTCCAAACTCTTCATGGCCAAACCAGGGCTTCTACTCCATCTTCATCCTTCTCAACTGCTCTGCTGCTTTTGAGACTGTTGATCATAATCCACCTTCATGAAATCATGTCCTTCTGGCTTTCACCATTACGTCCACTCTTTGTTCTCCTCCAAGTTCTGAGGCATTTCTTTTGGAGGGTCCTCACCCTATCCTCTCCCAATTCTCATAGGGGTCCATGGCCCCTCCTCTGTTTCCTTCACATACACTTTTGGGGTGGTCTTATCTACTCACATGGCTTCAATTACAGTCTCCATGCTGACAACTCACACATCTACCATTCAATTCCTGACCTGATTCCCTTAATACAGATGCCTTTCTGACACTTTCTTTGAGGTGTCTCACTGCCAGACTAAACATAACATGGTCAAAACCAGGCTCCTCATCTTTCTTATCAGGCACTCCCCTTTAAGTCAATGCTGATAACACGGCTCCACTCTGTTACTCAGACCCTTAACTTGGGGGTCAGCTGTGATTCCTCCATCTCTCTTGTGCCACAAATCCGGACTGTGTCCAAAACTCACTCCCTCTTTACTGGCCATGTCTTCCTTCATCTGTTTCCCCTTTTTCCTTTAATCAAGTTTGAGTTTCTTGTACTCACCTTCAAGGTCCTTCCCAACACTGCTCTTTGTACATTTTTCTACTCTTATCTCTTACTGCATCACCTCCATCCAAATCCTATACTCTGTCAATGGAGACAACCTCAGTATTTTGTCTGTTTCTCATGCAACATGCTCTCTGCTTTATTCCACACCATTATTTCACCATAGAATGCCCTCCTATAGCTGGTCTTTAAGGCAGGTACTCAGGATTCATTCAAATTTTCTCAAACACCTACTTGTACCACGACACCTACAAGAAACCAGCCACCTAATAATGATTAGGTAAAGTGGAAATGGGGGCCAGTTGATACTCCTCTAAACTGACATGGTAAAAAAAAGACTTTTATACTAAAAACCATCCTGACCACTTTGGGCATGTGTAGAGCTGATCCACAGAAGGAAAAATTTTCACAAAGAAATTGTTTTCAAAATCATTCTCATTTGGAAATAGGTTTCATGATTTTTTTAAGTTCTTTCTTTTTGAGGGGGACTTTCACCATTGGAGTGGCAAATAGAAAAATGCAATAAATTAATTAATGAATGCTACAAATGTATGACTAGAAGGGATCTCTATAGGTCATCTAGTTCAGCACCCTGCACTGAGGCAGGATTAGGTATTCTCTAGTTCATCCCAGACAGGTAGCTGTCTAAACTGTTCTTAGACACCTCTAGTGACTGAGATCCCACAACCTCCCTAGACAATTTATTTCAGTGATTAGACACCCTGACAGTTAGGAAGCTTTTCCTAAGGTTTATCCTAAGTCTCCCTTGCTGCAATTTAAGCCCATTGCTTCTTGTCCTGTCCTCAGTGGTTAAGGAGAACAATTTATAATCCTCTTCTTTATAACAACCTTTTATGTATTTGAATAATGTGTCCCCCATCATTCTTTCCTTCTCCAGACTAAACAAACCCAGGTTTTTTTCAGTCTTTCCTCAAAAAGGTCACATTTTCATAAATTTTGTTGCTCTTCTCTGGACTTTCTCCTATTTGCCCACGTCTTTCCTGAAGTGGGGTGCCCAGAACTGGACACAACACTCCAGTTGAGATCCTATCCGTACTGAGTACGATGGAAGAATTCCTTTTTATGTCTTGCTTACAACATGAGGTGGGAGAGAGAGCTCAGTGGTTTGAGCATTGGCCTGCTAAACCCAGCATTGTGAGTTCAATCCTTGATGGGGCCACTTAGGGTTCTGGGGCAAAATCAGTACTTGTTCCTGCTAGTGAAGGCAGGGGGCTGGACTTAATGACCTTTCAGGGTCCCACCAGTTCTATGATATAAGTATATCTCTATATATTACTTCTGCTAATACATATGAGAATGATGTTTGCATTTTTTTTGGCAACAGTATTACATTGTTGACCCATATTCAATTTGTGATGCTCTATAACCCCTAGTTCCTGCTCTACAGTACTCCTTACTAGGCAGTCATTTCCCATTTTGTATTTGTGCAGGGTAGTGCAGTGTAGTATTTTGCATGTATCCTTATTGAATTTTATCCTGTTTAATTCAGATCATTTATTTCAATTTAAAAGCACTTGCAACCCCTCCCAGCTTGGCATCATCCGCAAACTTTATAACTGTACTCTCTATGCCATTGTCCAAATCATTTATGAAGCTAGTGAATAAAACTGCACCCAGGACAGATTCCTGCAGGACCCCACTTGCTATGCCCCTCTAGCTTGGTTGTGAGCCACTGATAACTACTCCCTGAGTATAGTTTTCCAGCCAGTTGTGCACCCACCTGAGAGTAGGTTTGTCTAGGCTAAGTTTGTCTAGTTTGTTTGAGAAGGTCATGTGAAACAGTATCAAAAGCCTTACTAAGGTTGAGATATATGAGAAATACTGTTTTCTCCCCATCCACAAAGCTTGCTACCCTGTCAGAGAAGGATATTAGGTTGTTTTGACATGATTTTTTTTCTTGACAAATCCATGCTGACAGTTACTTATTTCCTTATTTTCTTATAGGTGCTTACAAATTCATTGTTTTGAATACTTGCTCGATTTTCTTTCCAGGAACCAAAGTTAAACTAACTGGTTTATAATTCCCTAGGTTGTCCTTATTCCCTTTTTTACTATATTTTCCCTTTTCTAGTCCTCAGGCATCTCTCCTGTCCTCCATGAGTTCTCCAAGATAATCACTAATGGCTCAAAGATCTCTTCAGCCAGTTCCTTAAGTAGTCTAGGATGTATTTCATCAGGCCTTGCTGACTTGAAGACATCTACAACTTTTTCTTTTCCTATTTTAGTCTCGGATCTTACCCCAGTTACACTGATGTTCTCTGTTAGTTGTCCGATAACTGTTAACCTTTTTTGGTGAAAACTGAAACAAAAAAGACATTTTACACTTTGTCCCTTGTTGCACTTACTGTTCTTGTCTTTTCCTCCTCATTTATTCATGGGTCTACCCTCTCTCTGGTCTTCCTTTTGCTTCCCATGTATTTTAAAAATGCTTTCTTGTTACCCTTTATATCCCTACCTAGTTTAGTCTCATTTAGTGCCTTGGGCTTTCTAATTGTGTCCCTACGTACTTGTGTGATTTTTCTTTTTTTTACTATATTCATCCGTTGTAATTTGACCTAGTTTTCACTTCTTGTTTGCCCCCCCCCTTTTTTTTTGAGTTTCAGCTGGCCTCCTATTTGCTATTTTTTCTAAACATTGGTATAGTTTGCTCTTGTCCTTAATAATGTTTCTTGGGGGGGAAAAACTGTTAACTTCCCCGAACTCTCTTTTTTCCCTTAAACTTGCTTTCCATGGCATCTTATCTCCAATTCTCTGACTTTGCTAAAGTCTACCTTCTTGAAGTCCATTGTCTTTATTCCACTGTTTTTCCCTCTTACTATTGCTTAGAATCAGGAACTTATCATTTTATGATCACTTTCACACAAGCTGCCTTCCTGCTTCAGAGTTCCTGTTTGTCAAATATAGAATAGCCTCCCCCCTAGTCACTTTCTCCACCTTCTGTAATAAAAAGTTGTTTTCAATGTATTCCAAGAACTTGTTGGATAATCTGTTCCCTGCTATGTTATTTTCCCAACAGATGTCTGGTTAGTTGAAGTCCCCTCAGCACCAAGTCCTATATTTTGGATGGTTTTGTTAGTTTAAAAAGTCTCATCCACCTCTTCTTTCTGGTTAGGGGGTCTTTAGTAGACCCCTGCCATGACATCCCCCTTGTTTTTTACCCCTTTTATCCTTACCAAGAGATTTTCAACAGGTCTTCATCCCACTTCTATGTCAACCTCAGTGCAAGTGCACGCATCTTTAATATACAAGGCAATACCTCTTCCCTTTTTCCCTTGCCTGTCCTTCCTGATCAAGCTGTACCCTTCTATATCAGTATTCCAGTCACGAATTATCCCACCAAATTTCTGTGGTGCCCGTTATGTCATAATTGTGATTATTCACTAGTATTTCTAGTCCTTTCTGTTTATTTTGCACACTTCATGCATTAGCATGCAGACATCTAAGATGTTTGTTAGATTTCCCCTCTATATTCCCTCTTGTCTCGCCTTTGTACGTACTGGATTTCCCATGCACCCCCCCTCACCCCCAAATTTCAATCCTTCACCTAGAACTCCATGTTTTGGACTTACCTGTGGGTTTTTGTATCCTACCCCCATCAAATCTAGTTTAAAGCCACCTCACTAGGTTAGCCAGTCTGTATCTGAAGATGAGTTTATTTTATTTATTTTTAAGAATAACATTAAATAAAATAAAGTAGGGAAACTCCTTCCTCCCCCCAGCAAAGATGGATATTCTTTGTCACTGAGGAAAAATGGGGTGGGAGGATGGAAAAAATAGCTTTCTGAAATATAAATAATTTGAAATTTCAAAGTTAGCAAAAAAAATTAGGAAAAATATAAGCTTTTCATAAAAATTTCAGGTTTACAATAACAATAAATTATCCTTGGAAACGTCAAATGAAATATTCCATCAATTTTTAACTGTGTATTTTCTTTTTTTAACCTCCCTTTATATTGTTCTGAATGTCTTTCTATGTTTTTTTACAGTACCCAGGATGTTTTATGTACAGCTATAATATACATAATACATCAATATCCTCTTTGAACCAAATTTTCAGGAAATGTCAGAACTAGTAAGAGTAAACCTGCGAAGGTTTTAGGGCAATAGGAGCTGTTAGGTGCTTTGCACTTTTTGCAACGCACCCTGGTGTCTAAAGAAAGACCTTAGATTTCCAATTTTGAAAATTTTCTCTCCACACTATAAATAAATCTTACTTTCTAATTTGGTATTATATTTTCTAATTAAAGCAGCAGGCATAGGGGTGGAGAGATGGAGGAGGGAGGTTTAAGTTTTGTAGCTGAAGTCCTTTTCAAACTGCATTCACCTTCTTGTATTCTGTGTGTGTGTATATATCAACTTTTTAAAAAAAATAGTACTATAGTTACCAACTAAATCAAGATGCATATTATTTGTTTAAAACATGTGTAAAACAAACAGTCAGACAATTAATTGTGGAAGAGAACAAAAGATTTTTAAAATACTGACAATAGCAAAGCAGATTATTTAACATGTGCAAAAGTATTTGATGCTGTTGTCAGTGCCATTAAGTGTCAGTTTATAAAATGGATCAAAAGTCCACCTCTTTCCTTTACAAGTGAAATCTATAGTGATTAGATGGTTTAGGGAAATATTTCCATTAAAAGTAATATAACAGCATTTCAATAGCTGTCTGAATAAGTTTAATAATAATATAATAAGAAAGTCAGCACAATAAATCAGTTCCGTAAATAGTTAGAGTAGGATTCTGTGGTGTGTGCGCATGTGTGCGTGTGTGTACAAAATATTCTCATTTCTAGATGGCAGCCTACAAAAGCTGCCCCCACCTATTTCCAGAGGAATAGGGTTGAAGTAATTCTAACAACCATGATCTTATCCTCCCGCTCCCATTCCATTTGTTTCAAGACCACTAAACATAAATCAAATCCAGGGTTATTAAACCTTTTTTGTGTATAATATTGTTGCTAAATAGGAATTATGAGTGCCGTCTCTTCAGATAGTATTCTACAGGAAGATAGAGAGAGATTGGTTTTTATTAACCTTTTCCCACAGTTTATGAAAATGAAGGCTATCTTCTTTGGTAGCTCATAAGAACAAGGAAACACTTTATCTGTAAAATGAATGGACTAGTAATGAAGCATAATCTGACAGATGATGATGGGAGGTGGGACTAAGGAAACTGATTCTTAGAATTAAAAACCACACAATCCCGCTTCAATAACAGAGTAATTAATCAACTGGGCCTCCCATTTAATCTGATTTAAACCCTTCTTTTATGAAATGGCATGAAGGAAACTCCAAAACAAAATCTGAATGGCAATGAAAAGTGGAAGGTCTAGATACCCTAGGAGGTCCCTTCCAAACCTAATGTTCAAATAATGCTCTCACTTATACCAGTGTAAATTAGAGTAACACCACTGGCTTTAGGAGAGTTTACTCTGAATTTGCACCACTGTAGAAATTGATCCTATGATTCCAAGACTAGTGTAGCTTTCCAAAGGTCAAATAGATGTGACTGATCTAAATAAAGGCTGTATCAAGATTCTGAACTCTGTCTAATCATTGGACGTGTTTTTATATCTATATAACACCATGGTTAAAATTTAAAACATGTCCTTCTGAGTGGTTTTGTATTGTTTCATGAAAGCATTTTGCTTCATATATTATAGCACAGAAACACATTTTACTCTTTCATCTTAGTGCCTATTACAAGTGCTGTGTAAAACTGCTGCACACAGCAAAATGTGTGGACGTGCATAATATGAACCCCATGACAAAATGAGTTGGGATTAGCAATTTCCATTAGTGCTTAGTGTCGGAAAATCTCAGCCGCCGGTGCCCAAGATATAATTCCACTTCATAATGTGTACAGATAATCATAAATTAATCAGTAGCTCACAACAGGGCATGTGCTACCAAGCAATGTAAGGTGAACCTTAGATGGCTGGAATTTACGATCACCCAAAAGTTCAGGTACTTAGGTGAAAAATCTGAACCTCTCTTTGTCTGTATAATAGGGCTGAAAATCTCACAAAAGAGGCTTTCTTGTGATATTTCAAGGAAAGGAAAGCAAAAATAAAGTAATGGGGGAGGGGGTGAAATAACTTCACTTTTGTGAACTTAAAAAAAAAACTGAAGGGGGGTGGGTTCAAAACTTGGGTTTAGCCTTGGGAACTCCCATTTTTTTCCAAACTGTTTCACCCATCCATATTACCAGACTACTTTGATGTGTTACAAAATACAAGGCAAAACATTCAGAACCAAATTCTAATCTCATTTACCCCTATGCAATCCCACTTCAGCCAGTCGCATTGGCAGAGGTGTATAGTATAAAATTTGTCCCTATGTTTGCACATCTGAAAACTATACAATGGCTCCTGTTCTGTGCTGTCTTAAACAGTGCTGCAAGTTCAGGGTCTGGTATAAGTTGGTCCAAAAATAGGTGCAAGTAGCACAGTAGAATTAATTGCAACAATTTGTCATACAAATGGACTTGCAAGGGAGGGAACAGAAAGGGAGGGAAAAGTCCCTAGCAGAAGAAGGGGGCATTGTCAGCCAAAAAAAGGGAAGTGTCGAGAGAAAAGTGACACTTCAGAGGAAAGCTAATAACAAGGTGTAAATAGGTCACCAGATCCCCTTAATTTAAACAATATTAAACATCGCTAGCTCTCCTGGCAGCTGACACACAGCCTCACAAACCCCCCAGTATTCCAGGGAAGTCTTCTGTCAGAACAAACAGTATGTCATCGCCAATCATATGCTGTAAATAGTGTTAAATTCTATAGTGCTTATGAGTGATTCTCTGCAAATGTCTGGAGGGTTCTGTGTTGATTCATTAATCATTTCCAATTTAAATGTGCTCAGTTAACAAGTAAGAAGTTGTTTTTGTTTTGGCAGTTAGAAAAACAAAATTGCAAATTCACCAAGACTCTGACAGCCAAGCTGGATTCTTCTAGACCATCATCTCCTCTAACACAGGTTCTGCCGGTCACATTAGGCCCTCATTCAATGATACCTGTACAGCTCTATTGTCTTCAAATTATGCATTCAGTGACATCTGTGGAATCCTATAGTTTCCAATGAGTTTCCACAAGTATTAATGTACAGAAGCACATGAACAGCATTTTTTCTTGCTAAAATAAATGTGCTTAAATAAACGGCTCTACAGTATTTCAAATATATGATGCTAACCTGTATAGTTCCATAGATATTTTGTGAAATATATAATGTTAGTCAGACATATGTCTGAAGCAGTGATACGTTATCTTTATTTTATTTTTCTTTTCATATACTGATAACATCTTACACCCAATATCAGTTATACCTAATCCTCTAATAAAACTTATACATTGTGTAGCCATACACATTCCAAAACCTAGAAAATGGCTATCTAAGTGAGAGGGAGTGTGTTCTGGTGTACTGAATACAAGACTAGGGGCCTAACAATGTGCCTATTGAAGTCAATGGTGAAACTACTGTTGCCTTTCATGTGCAGTATCAGGCCCTGCTCCAGCACTGACTCTCTCCATGGTCTTGGATAAGATACTTAAGCTAAAATTTTCACAATATTAAGTGATGGATCCTAGCCAGTAAAAGATGGAAAAGGAGACTCTGGATGAGAGAAACCATCTTGAACAAAGACTGCATCTTGCTAGTTTTTTAGTCTTTTGAGATGCATGTTTTCACTTCTATTTGCTGTAACATTTCTACCTTTATCCCTTTTACTTGGTATTGGCTAATCCATGTTCTTTTGTTACTAAACTTGTTTTGCTTTCATTATAAATGATCAGTGCTGGGTAAGTTCAGTGAAATGTGTTTTTCTAGGAGTCTGACAGGATGGAGTGTTTCACTGTCTCTGTAGAGACATCAACCTAACAATTTTCTCTGTAAGGATCCAGTAAGAGGGATTGGTCCCTACACTAGGATGATTTTGGGGCAGAAGTTGCAGCTGGAAGGGTACTATGGTCAGTATGGAAAGAATAACCTGTTTGGGTAAAGCCATGGTGAGGCTTGTGGCAGGGTCAGAGCTCTGGACCAAAGCAGTACAGTCACAGGACAGCTCTGGTTACAAAGCAGCTGGTGACCAAACCCCTTACTGATTTGGGTGAATCCCAAAATTTCACAGTTAGGCACTTAAATCTGAATTTACACCCTAACATAAGAGGTCAGATTTTTCATTGCGTAGGGAACACATAGTTCCCATTGAATTCTGGCCCATCTCTTACTGTTTCTGGGTCTTACATTATTCTTAGGTCTCAGTTCTGCAAATACTTATGCATTTGCAGAACTTTACTCATGTGAGTAGTCCCAATGACATCAACAGACTGACAGCTCACATGAATAATGCCAAGCATTACTTGTAAGTTTTTGTAAGATCAGGGTCTTAGTCTGCACAACAGAATCTCTACTTGAATAATACACCCTTGAAAATGGCTGATTTACACTTAAGGACTTAGACCCAGATCCTCAGAAGTATTCAACTGCTTAACTCCCACTGATTTCAATAGGAGTTAGGTGACTATATACCTTTGGGGATCTAGGGCTTAATCTGAAGCCTTTTGCCCATTTGTGAAGAATTTGGCCCCAGGCACTTTATCAATAAATGGCCATGAAAAAACAACTGAAAAAAAGACAATGTGATGGCATCCAGGACAGAGGTATTCATGTGAAATAGTGGTCTTTGTAATTTTACTTCCCCTCTTACTTGCTCAGTTAATGGGAAAGCTAGAAAGGGAAGGAGATCTTCTCTAGGCGAACGTGCTCTCTGTTACACCAGCATGTATTATTCTGGAATTACCATGGTGTCACTCAGCCTGACCCCAAATCCTGAGGTCCTTACCCAGTTTTTACTCCGCCTTTAGTCAGGAAAAAAGTTCCATATGTCCATCATTGATGCCAAGATTTGCATAAGTATTTGCAGGATCAGTTTTTACTTTACTTACATTATTCAAGCAAAATTCCCATTGAAACCAGTGGGAGTTTCCTGAAGCAAGGAATGAATATCAATTGAGAATATCCTCAGAATTTGGACCCAAATGATTCAACACCTCTACCTTAGACCATAAGTATAAAAGCAGTAGGGACATGGAAACAATTTCCCAATATTGTCTCAAATGCGGGGAGCTGCATGAGCAATTGTTAGTGTTGTTTCAAATTTGCTCTTTTAGTCAGTTAAGAAGATCTGAAATGGGCTCAAGTAGAAGAACAATTTTTTCAATAGAGATTCAACATAGAGTATTAGCATCTCCATATAGAGTAAGTGATATTTTACCATAGCTGAACAGTCTTCTGTCTTGTTTTCCCTAATACAATGAGAAAATTGAATCATGACAAGTAGTTTGGAGTTTCTTCAGTATTCATGAAAACATTTTTGTTCTAATTAGTCAGACGTGGAGGATTATTCATCAGCTATGACTTTCAGATATTGCGTAGCTGAGCATTATTTCCTAGCCATTCTAGATTATTTTTCACCATACACATGAGCATATAAATGATGTAAATATTATATACTCAGATCAGTGCAAGAAGCAAGTTTTGTCCTAGTGGTACAAAAAGAGAGCTCCCCAACTCACTATTACTGTATATTTGTTTCCTCCTGTTTAATCAAAAGGCATAGCTGTAGTTAGGCTTAATTCTAAGACACCCAAGTACAGGGCGTAGAAGGTTTAGAATCTGGCAGGTGGGTGGTGGCTGTCCTTCTTTTCCTCAAACATGTTATAAATTGAGGAACCATAAATAAAATTCATCACATGGTTCAGCATTTAACATTTACCATCTCACCTACCTTTTGCCCATTATCCAAATAGCCATAGCCATTCAAAATAACTTGCTAGCAATATGCTACCTTCTTCCGCCCCCGAAATTACGGTACGTAATTTCCACCCCAAAATTACCCTGGCCTGCAGCCTAGAACAGGCAACATTAAGTCCTGAAGTAGTGAGAGTATTATGGTCTGATTATTTGGGACCCTATAGGGCTAGAAACAGGAGTTTTATACTATTGCAGTGGCAAGATTCCTAGCTTCCCAGTTAAACTCAATTCTTTTCTAAAATATTGGACCTTAAATCTGTGACATTTTGAGGCATAAAAAAATCTATTTTAGGACATTTAAAGAGGTTTTATTAAGACTCATTTTGAGCATTGGACTAAAGAGAACTAAATGGCATTAAAAATGGAGGGACACAAAAATAATCCCAATAATGTTTTAAAAAATTCTTTAACACTCTCTGTCTCTCTTTTTAAACACATGTGGCATACACTAAATCCAAGGTTGTGTTCTGTGGCTGGAAGATTTCATCAGCAGGATCCCGTGTGACTTTTTCTTTCACACATATATAACATGAAAGGCAATTTCATACTTTCTCAAAATACAGAAGTATAGTATGAAAGAAATGAAATTTCTGGATTGCCTCCAAAATACATAGCATATGTTCATCATAATACAGCAGTAGATCATCTACAATGCCATATTTCAGCATTGTACTAAATAACAGTGTTTATATCTGAATAATCACAATGGCTGTGTGGATAGTGAGTGTTTTTTACACACACACACACACACGCTCCCCCATTGACTGCAAGGAAAGTTTTAATTCCCACCACATAATGGTCCATTTGCCTCGAGTGTTTCAGAATGGTTCAATAATCACTAGCCATGTGTGCAGTTTGTTGAATTATTTAAGCTTATTTCCAGGGGGAAAAAAGACAGGGAGGAAGGCAACTGATTCAATGCAAATGAAAAGCTTTTGAAGCTCCCTATGGTGAAGATGTGATTACAGTCAGACAGTTAATAACCTAGACTTAGAAAAATCTGAAGGTTTTAAAACTGTCTGGCCAGTCAGTAAATGAGGTTTTTCCACACTATCAACCAACTGCCTTGCGTTGTAATAGTTTCAGATTTGTTTGGAGTGTGAGTGGACCCACAAATGAGGAAAGGACCCCCTGCATGTTTGAGAAAAGTATTTGGTAAACCTCAAAGGGGTTTTTTTTGTTTTTTGTTTTTTGGCTTTGTGATCAAGCCTTTAGCCTACGATACAGTGTTCGTTATATTAGAGACTTCAGGCTTGGTAACAGAGCATCCAGTTCTAGATTTTGTAGAATGAAGTTGTTTTATTTTACATTTTCTCTCATACTCTGACAAATACCCGCCTCTCCATCCCCCACCCTTCCACACAGTCCCACATACATGCACTCACTCACCCCTGCTTTCCTGGCGTATACACATGTTGTTGGCTGAAATCCTGCAGATTAAATAGATCTTGGAGGGGGGAAATTGCAGAATTAACTCCTGTTAATGGGTACAAAGCCAGGGCTCCAAAGTTTCATAAACAGCAATGGGAGATGTGTCTTATTCCCAGTGCGCCACACTGAGTCTGCCCCACATGGAGGCTTCCCTAGACAGCCTTACTAAAGAAATGCTGTTATTTAGCATCCCCTGTCTATTGGACTCCTAATGAAACTAGGCTACTGTGGTCTGAGTCTCATCTCCATTGAGTTCCTGTATAAACTGCTTGTCCTGATCATCCTGCCTAGCATGCAGCAGTGTGGAAAGGCATAAACATGTGCCAGCTGTGCAAAATGGCAGTAAGCAGTACAAACGAATATCCACCTTTATGCTTCCACCGGTACAGAGCTGCCTGTATGGAAGGATGCTGCAGATGGCACAGGTGGTGTGCTATCATGGAAGGGGGTGGGGGGAAGGCATGCATGTCCTTTGATAAAGTGGGTGTGCTAACAAGGGCCCAACCAATGCAGTATTCTACATCCATGCCACATATGTAATAAAGGGCGCAAGCAGCCACAGGTATCTTTAAATTGGCTTCCAGCTGTCTGGCACATAATGAGCAATAGCAAGAAATCCAATGTATAATATCATCGGTCTATATAATACAATATCATCATCCACATATCTGCAGGGAATATTTTCTACATTCCCATTCACTGAGTGGATAGCATTTTGCACAGTTCTCCCATGAGGCTACTGATCTATGTAGTAATCTTTATTTTTGTCAAATATGATTCTGATGTTCCTATACTCTTTTTATTTCTGTGTTCCCACTATACCCAGTCAAGGACAGAGGCATCCAGTCCGGTCTAACCATCGGTACTAACGTGACAGCATGGTTTTGTATGCTAGACAATGGGTGTGCTGTTTCTCAATGATATGTCTGTAATGGTTCTCTTTTAAGAATTTCCCCCTTTCTGCCCAGTTTTAGCTGATTTCACAACAATATTAAGACCTAATTGGTAATGCAATGCTGTTGAATACCATGAATGATATAGGGATGATATTATGGTGTGTGTGCCTGTATAAACGTGCAACCTATTGCAGTGTTTGCACTAAGACACTTTTGAGCATGAGGGGACAAACTCCCTTGTCCCTCCCTTTTTTTTTAATATACATGCTGCCTGACATAAAAAACCAGCATTGGAATCAAGACGAAAATACACATAAATTCTTCTCCCTAAATGGATTATTACTCCTTAAATAATATGTGTAAAGATAAGCCTGACCTCTTATTTTCTACATCTTATTTCCTTACCTTTCTACTGTTAATCAAATAATTATAATATCTTTGTGATGTTGTAAGCAGAGCTGTGCAAACAAGTGATTTTGTTTGTTTGTTTGACAGAACCACAAAACGGGGGGGAGGGGGGAAATTGGGCCAACCAAAACTAACTAACAAACAAACAAATAAATTCAAACTTTTTGGTAAACCAAAAAGGCTTTAAAAAATGTTTTCAGGTTGAATTAAATAAAATTCAACCCAAACTAAATGTTTTGTTTAATGTTTGAGGGTTTTTAACTTTTTAAAACAAATAAATTTACTGAAAAGTCTGTTTCAAGTCAAAATATTTTCAGGTTTTGGAATATTTTTTTCCTGACCAAAACAATTCTGTAAATTCAACACAAATTTTTTGAAACGGTTTGCTTCACTCTAATCTATATTTTTCAGCAAAAACAAAGCTTTGTTCCAAATATTTCATCCAGCCCTAGTCACCAGTAGTTGTGAGCCAAACATGAGCTATTTATGATTACCTGGAATTTTGTCATCTCAATTAAAAGAGGAAGAGGTTACAATCAGTCCCTGGTTTCTTAATAATCCTCACTGAGCTGGTTTTTCAAATCCAAAACTACTTTTTGTTGCTGTCTCCATTTGAAAGGGCTCAAAACTGGAACCGCTTATCTGAACCAATACAGTACGTGTGTATCGAGATCAGATCTGAATCATCACTGGTTTTTTCAAATTTTTGCAAAACCAATACCAAAATCAACCCAATTTAGCCAATCACTAATCACAAATATACCTTAGCAATTACTAGTTTGCTTACGTATAACATGCAAGATAAAACTTAATAGGGCCAGAATTTCAGCTAGTGTGAATTCTTGTATTTTGCTATAGATAAGGATCTGACAACAGAATGAAGAGAAAGTGGAGGAAAAGAGATTATCTTCTTTCCAAACATTTCTCTTCATACCATTTAAAGAACAAAGCAACTATAGATACACTTGATTAAGTAAGCAGTGCTGAATGGACCGTACATATAAAAATATACTCATGGTTAGTTCAGATTGTTTCTGAAAATTTATACATAGGTGAGTTGAAAAGGAAAAATACTCAAATTGGTGTTGCTGTCTTATATCCTGTGTCATGTGGGAGTTTATACAATGCATCATAAAATATACAGCAAGAAAAACTGCCTTTTTGCAACTCCAACAAGGAGATCACAATATGGATATTCCTTAGAAGTTACATTATACTTTTACTTTGCAAATATTCATTAGTGAACATTTGTCAGATTTGAATATAGGTGGGTTAGTGGCATGTTCAAATTAGAAGTCAGGCATGAAACCTTTCCTCTCTGGCATAAAATATTAATGTGTTTGTAAATTGCAGCTGGTTAAAAATTAAGAAAATGTGCAAAATAAATGCTTTCTAAACAGACATTATCTTAAGGGTGAAATATAGTAGAAGAGAATATAGAAACCTATGAAACACACCACTACTCACAAGTAGAGGCAGCCTGGGTTGGAGGACTGAGAGTAGTGTTAGATGTAAGGAAATCTTGAGTTCTTGGCCAGCTGTTTGACCTTGGGGGGAAATAATTGAATCTTTCTGCCTCAGTTTCCACTTGAGTAAAAAGGGGTTAATAATACTTCCTTACCTATATCTTAGGGCATTGATGAGAATTAATTGTTCATTTTCTGTGCAGTGCTTCAATATGTGAAATGCTAATTATTGTAGTTCTGTATTTATAAATAAAACTCCCCCCCTTTATTCGCCGCCTCCAATAAGTACAGAAGCTTATGTGATCTCTGGTTGCATACTCCTTATATGAACAATACCATAGTTAACTCTCATATGATGATGATTTCACTGAAATGATATTTTAAGTGCATAGGGTAGATAATGAAAATAATTTCCAACACACAAACTTCTCTATGTAGCAGTATCTTTAAATAAGGGCTCATTTTGGCCTGAAATTCTGTGGGTCTCCTCCAATAAAAAGGTGTTAAAAATTTTGTATTCCTTCTTTTTCTTGGGGATGAATATCCTACTTGCAAAGTCTTACTCATAGGTGGAATATGCTGACTGTGTTAATTTTAGTGGTATTTCTCTTATGCGTTAGACTTGCAGAACTGAGTTCGAAGAGAGCTCAAGACATGTTCTTCCTCCTATGTGCTAAGTACAGTAAATTGCGTGTAAACCCAAGGGGCTAAATCCTGAAAGGTACTGAATGCTTGCATCTGCCTCTGAAACCTTTCTGAGTTGCTGATTGTTGAGCACCTTTCAGTGTTGAACCGTTTGTATTTTGGGCTGCACATATTACATTGATGATCACCCTATTTTTCCTTTTAAAACCATGATTATTTATGATTTTTAGTTTTTTAGTTGTATTTCCTGTGTTGAAGCTAGGAATGTTCCTTTGACACCACCATTTGTTTTAGCTGTGCACACATTGAGGGCATACCAGAGATATGTCAGCTAAAGCTCAAGGTCACACTCCTTGCTTTCCACAGAAACAATGACAACAACAAAATCAGTCTCCAGTTGAGTATCTGCCATAAATTTCAGTTTCGGAGAGAAATGGGCCTGATGGGCGCATGACTGACTGATCCAAAACATTAATGTATAAATAGAGAGAAGGTGGAGAGAGTCACTATGACCAGTAATAGAGCTTTCCCAGTCACTGAATAAACAACCCCCAAATCTTGAACAAAAAGCAAGTGGTCACTGAATGTGGAATTATTATTGCAGACCATGTAGGAGGAGCAGTAATCTTTTAAGAAGGATAAAACAAAGATTTCTAAATTCAAGAAGACAGGGTAAATCTACATAAACATTTGTGGGTTTTTTTAATATAAGAAAGAAATATGCATACTGCATCTTTTAGCAAGCATTCCAGCTGTAGCTAACGGTACAGCATTAAAAGCCCAGATTGTTCTTTATTAAAAGGAAGGGAAGAAGTAATTCTGTAAACCAACAAGGGATTCCAAGGGAGTTTTATATTAGCCAGTAATTAAATAATAGTTCATGTTGCCTTCTTTCACTGGGAATTACATCCTTTTCACCTCTCCTCTGCTAAAGCAGAGACATCCATTACGATGAGTAGCTACAACACTTGTCAGATCCAATCAGCTCTAAACGACTGAAGGCCAACTGACGTGTGCTCTCTTAAAGCATGGCTTCTTCTCCCCCAAAAGCCCACTGTCCTTTCACGTGCGTGTAACAGTCAGAAGAGATCACATCACACAATGAAGAAAAACAGAAGCATATGGTACTAAGGGGCCTCTGCAGGAGATGGCTAAAATGCCAAGGCTCGCACATAAACAAAACGTATGCAAAAATGTGTTCATATAGAATGCCAGATACAGCCAGATGACAAAAGAGCAAAGGAAGGCAGAGTTTTACTATTTCTACAGTTGCCTAGAAGTCTGTATTTTCACTTTAAATTTTATTACTGTATAAAAGAGGTGCACAAGAGTTAGCTAGTCTCAAGCACTTAATTATGCATAAGCAGTTGCAAAGTTCACTTTTGCTGTATAATACAGAGGCACATATTCTTCATAGTAAATGTTGCTCATACCTATTGCAGGCTTTTGCATGATAAATGAATTGCAAACTCTAAGTGACTTCATTGGCAACATTCTTTTCCTTATCCTGTTGCTATTAAATAGTGTATGTAAAAGCAAGGTCCATAAATTCACGGCATATTCTTAACAGGCATGTAATTCTCTCTCTCTCTCTCGGGACATATTTCATACTGCATCTTCTAAGCCAGAGCACATAATATTCCATACAAAGCAATCTACTAAAGTGTTTTGCAAAAACATTAATGTGATGAGGCTAATAGGTCTTTGACAGACCTTGTCCTCTCTCTCCCAATTGTTACATATTTTAAGATGCTATTGTGATGCTGCAATATCTCTGCTTTAGACAACAGACACAGGTACAGTTTAATCATGGTGCTGTAAACTGAGGCAGCACTTGTATATGAAGCATGTGAACTGTACAAGCTGATGGTTTGCAGTGCTCGTTCAGATCATAACTTGACTAGAAGCTTTAAAATGTTATTTTCTCAAGAAGAGACTGTTTTTGTTTGTAATTCTGTAATGTAACATGGTTACAGGAACTAGGGAATTTGTGAAGACAAGACTTGCCAGCAGAGATGCTCTTTGATCCATAAATTCTAACTGAAAGCAATTTTGGTGTGAGTGTTAGGTGATGCCATTGTTTAATTCCTAGATGGAAGCATAGAAATTACCAACTAAATGTTGCAGTGGAGCATTTAATTTCAGCTGTACCTATGTTTGTAAAGCTTCTAGTTTATAAATCTCTGCACCTGCTCAATATACTTATCAAAGCAAAAGTGATAAAAATCCTAATGGAGTAAATTCTGTAAATACCATGTTTCACTTAGAGTTGTTTACTACAAGATTTAGTGATGCATTTTTCCCTTCATAAAAAAATATTGAGCCTGTCTATAGCAGCAATGATCCCTTTTCTAATTCAGGATCTTTAAAAAATATATCTGTATCATTTGCAGCCATCTGAGTCGATTTGCACAGACTACATTTCTTTCATTTATAAAATGAAGTTGAACTGTGTATCTTTAAAGGGAGTTGTGTCACATCAGCTAATTTTAATTCCCCTTCTTGCAAAAATGCATTTAATTGTGTAGGGTTGCCTTCAATTTTTTCCTCCCCAAAACGGTGAGTGAAACCAGGCTGCTAGAAAACAGCTTGCAGAAAGGTACTGTACAGCTTATTCCAAGGAAAAATAAACAAGGAAAATAAATGGCTAATCCTACTTCAAAATGCTCTGTGCCTAATTATCAATCTTGTTGCCTCATTTTGTTAAAGTATAAATTAGGATGCGGGAACACAAGGAATTGTAGGCGGCTAAAGTAAAACCCTAGTGATGTCATGAATAAATCTAAGATTTGGATGCTTGCAAAAATCAAATTGTCTTTGAAGTCTATGGAACTATACCATGGATGAATTTGACTCCAATGACATTACTCAAGAAGTAAATTGGACTCAAAATGTCTAATTTGGAGTTAGGACAGATACTTTTCTATTTGCTTCTTTCCACCTGGGATGTGTGTGTGTGTGTGGGAGTGGGTGAGAGAGAGCGTATGTGAGTTTGA
The DNA here is from genome assembly GCF_011386835.1 of Chrysemys picta bellii. Classification (NCBI taxonomy): domain Eukaryota; kingdom Metazoa; phylum Chordata; order Testudines; family Emydidae; genus Chrysemys; species Chrysemys picta. The sequence goes on from NC_088796.1 coordinate 96,767,741, forward strand.
GAGGTAAATTTTGTGCTAAAATATGCTCTCAGTGTACAGGTGTAACCATTACCTAAATTCAAGGTTCAAATTACAAACATTTTTTCCACTGAGAATTACCATTTCTTATTTTCCATTTCCTTTCCCTAACTTTGTCCCACTCATTCTCTATTCGACTATTTTAACAAAAAGAAGAAGGGTTTCCGTGAATTCTGGCTATGTCTGGAAAAATCATACCTGCTCTGGATATGGAGTAATGAAATGTAATGTATCAGCTGACTGGAAATGGTGATTCTTTCTTTCACAATGAATTTTTTTTGTTTTTACTTTTTAAAGAAACCTTGCCATTCAGAGGCCTCCATTTGGATGAGGAAATGACTTGAAGAGAATTTCATTAGTAATAAGAAAATCTGCAAAGATTCACAGGTTTAGTGCTATCTTTCAATCTATAAAGCTGATTAAAATGGGGACAAAATGTGACATTTTTGTGGTGGGGGAAAAAAACTTGTTTTGGTCAAAACGTAAAATTTCAACAAATGTTCTTCACATTTTGAAAAACTGTAACCCATTCTATAATTTGACCAAAGAAGAAAAGGGGGAGGGGGATATCAGAATTTTTACTTGCACACCTCAATGAGTGAGAGAGCTACAGAACCCTCCCATGCAAAAGGCTTCAAAATGAAACCTCACTCTGGGCCTGTCTGAGAAGATTCCTGGGATCTGCAGACCTGATGGGGCAAGAGTACTTTGCTCTCTTATTTGGTCTGATGGCTTGGTACGAGAACAAGCACAACTATCCAATGTAGCAGGTTCCTCCTGCCACTTCCAGACCCAGTTTCCATTTCTTTCCCTTGTTGTCTCCTGCTCTGGGCCACTTTATGACAGTGCTTTCCCATGTCTTGCCCTCAGCTTGGGGCTTAATTTAGTTCTAGCCTGGTTTCATAAAACAATGTAGCTGAATACAAAAAAAATAGCAATTTTGAACTTTACATGGATAAACTACATTTTTATATCCTATTGCTGATTTCCAGTAGTTACTAAATAAAAAGAGCACAGGTTTAACCCTGGGACATTTTCCGGTTGTAGCAATACATCCTGTTTTTAAATTGAATATTTTTGTAGCCTACAAAATTTTTGAGTAGGAAAAAAATATTCATGCTTCTTAAGAACCAGTTCTCTCATTAAGAAAACAAAACCCATTTTTCCAAGTGACAACAGGCTTAAGGCAGCTGAAAATTAAATCTGTCTTTCAATTTTCCTATATGCACCTTATGCTATTAATCCAGGGAACTGGAAAATACTGTAACTATTTTTCAAAATTATTTGATCTCCTAGAAGTGACAAAAGAATTCCAAACGTTGGCTATGGGCAAGTGACAGGGAGTTGCTGCATCTATTTCATGGGACTTCATGATATTACAGCTTTTGCCATCAGCCAGAGCATAAGCTCAGAAGCATAGCTCTAAGCATGATTGTATTCTTCTCTAGTAATGTGACTTTACTGAGAACAAAACTGAACGTGCCATTTTGTGCAGATAAGATCTTATTTAGCAAAAAGGAGCATACAAAGAAAAAATACTGAAACACCACTGTTACAGTTGTGAAATGAAACTGTTTTCAGCTTTGTAATCCTGAAAATTGGCATACTAGGTCTCGAATCTTTAGAGGTTAATGGAAAATAATAAAATAAATATATTGATTTTTTTCAACCTGAAATTAAGCAGTAAGAAATAGCAAGGCATGTGTTGTTATGAGATAACACATATTGTACCTCAGGGGCTTGATGGGGGCAAATGACAAGCTAAGCAAAACTGAGACCACTTAGAGTGTAGGCTATCAGGCAAACAAAACAAAAATCAACATATTTTTCATAACATTAGTACTTTTTCTCTTTAAATCAAGGAAGTTCTCTTTAGTTATGGCATCCTAATCAAAATTAATTAAGCTTTTTCAACAGATTCTCCTTGTCTCTTGAATTCTAATAGGGGGGCAGACTATAGCAATAGCAGAGATGGTTGAAACTTCCCTAACAAAGAATTCAGTTAAGTTTCATTTACCTGGAATGTGGCTCAGCTGACTCTTGTCAAGTTCTGCAGAGGAGTCTATGGTTTTATGGAGTGACTTGGGCTTAGTCTCTCTTTGAGGTTTTTAATTATTTTGAATTGAGAACTCAAAGTGAAACATGGGTGCAAATCAAGGGGAAAGTACCCCACCCCCTTGAGGATCACTTTATACTTTGCAAACTGATACTGCCAAGTTCCACATGGTCCTGACTACAGATGTCCCCAAACTGGGGACAACCCCAGATCTGCATTCCGATACAGATCCAGATTCAGATTCTTTAACTCAAATCTATCTCTGTATTGGGGTGACCTGTAAACCCCACAGACTGTAGGGAAAATCAGATGCAGAAATTTTTCTGGATCTTAACTTGGCTACTCATGTTTTTGCCTGATTCTCTCAGAGAACACAAGTCTAGAGAAGCCACATGGCCAATGGATAAGACTCTAAAGTAGGAGTCAGGATACCTTGATTTTGTTTCTGACTCTGACCTGCTGTGTGACAAGTCACTTCACCTCTATCTCCCATCCATCCTTTGTCTTATTTAGTTAGACTGTACGTTCTTTGGAGCAGGGACTGTCTCTTAATATGTTTATGGATAGCACCTAGATTAAGCGGGGCCCGACCTTAGTAGAAACCTCTAGATACTCCTGCAATTCACAAAATCAGATAATACAGAGAATACCTTTGTCATTTTGATCCCACTGTAGCATAATTCTGGAATTCTAGCATAATTCCGGAAGCTGGTGCATTGTGATGAAGAATATTTCCCCAGTGACTATATAGTTTATGTGCATCCTTACTATCAACAAAATATTTTTTCTGTGGATCTCAGAACAAAGAGCTATTAAAAAGTGCCCTTACATTACATTAAAAACTGGTACATAAAAAAATTAAAATATGGACATAAAATTAGGTTGAATTTATTCTACATAATATCTAGGTAATTTTGTTTCTTTTTACTACAAATTCAGATTAAAATGTCCTATGTTTAGTCTGAAATAAAGTGTCAAAAATTTGCTATTTTGAAATATTGAAGCCCCAGGACTTGATCCATATACTTTCCTACAGTAACAAATTAAATTATGTGATAGAGCTGCTAAACAGAATGCAAACATGGTACTTGACATTTTAGCCTGATAATAACAAAACAATTGCGGTGGGAAATCCTGTTTTCAGTATAAGATACTTACAAAACTCTCACAAATTACAAATTACAGTGTCAAATTAGAAGTAAATTGTAAAAATCATGTATGATCTATATCTGCAAGCTGTCCAGCATGAAAATGATTACATTTAAATAGACAATACATTGTCTACACTAATCTAATCTATCTGTATGATTATCAGGTATGATAGTCGAGCGGTGGGCTCAGATCTATTAGTCAAGAGATCCAGATTCTGTTTCTGTCTGAGCCACTGACCATAATGGGCTCAATTCTGCAAGGCACTAAATATGTTAGCCCCAATTCTGCAAAGCATGTTAAGCATATGAGCAATCCCAGAATTACATGCTTAAAGTTAAGCATGTGCTGAAATGCTTTGCTGGATCGGGGCCACAGTGCTCAGCATGTTGCAACATTAAGCCCTATCTGACCTTGGGCAAGTCATTTATCTTCTATACAGCTCTTTCACCATCTGTAAAATGGGGTAATAGAATCCTTTGTGAAGCACTTTGAGATCCATGAATGTACAGCATGATCTACATGCTCAATATTATTATTATATATACATTTCCAAATGGTTAAGAAATGTTTAGACTGTTTGTATTTTTAAAGTAAAATAAAGCCGAATAGATCTATTCTAATTAATTATGTATAGTTATTGTAGTTTCACAACCCCTACTGTTTTCACTTGACAGGTAAATGGTTGAAGACAGAAGACTTATTATAGATTTTACATCCAGCCCATGAGGATTTGGACCAATTCCATTGAGCAGGTTCAGGTCAGCTAACTCCTTTCCTTCAAAGCATCCTGGGTGTCTCTGAGCATCATTGCAAGCTTGTTCTGGCAGTAAGCCAGGCTTCAAAAGCCTTTCCCTGTGCAGTCACTGACTCACTAATGGGCAACTGCAGGCTTTCTGATTTTCCTTTCGTTTCATGTGTTCATTTGACATAAATTTAATTAAACCAAATCTGGTGTTAAAGCAAGAAGAGATAAAAGTGATATGTCGCAAATTAAAGAACTGTGAAAGATACAGGAAACATGACTTTTTCTGTTTCTGTAAAATATTGTCAATTTTAGTAAGCTCACTACTTAAAGTCTGCAAAAACTGTATGGGTATGCATTATTAAGAATAATGTGCATCCAGGGTTAGATGAAGGTCTCGGCCCCATATTCTCTGTAGTAAAACCTTTCAGAGAATTCTTATTCTTTCTTTCATACCCACACTTCAGGTAGTCACCTCTTCACAGGATATGAGACAAGTTTGCCCTTCTGCCGGCTACATATCCATAGTTGTTAGACAGCTCAAAAGCATACAACAGCAGAAACATGAAAAGATCACATATTAAATATAAAAAATCATCATTTTTCAAAGGTCTCTTTTAGTTTTTACTTAAGGCTAAAGAGGTGATAGTGAAAATGAAAAAGATCATGCTGTTAAAAAGGTTTCATTTAATTGCTTTGAATGTTGCTTTAGGAAACATCGAACTTTCTTCTTATTCTTTTAAAAGTCTTTTTTATTATTAAAAGAAATCTCAGACTGGAAATATAGGAATGCAAACTGAAAGGGTATTTGCAAGCTGCCCAGAGATGTTCTGAACCAATTGTGTTCAAGGGGGCTCCAATACTGTCACTTCATAAGAACTATATTTCAGTTGCTAGTACTAAAGCATTAGCACCAGGGGCAAATACATGAGAATTGGAAAGAGTCTCCAATGGACAAAACCAGGCAAAAGCTCCCAGTTTGCTTGCACATTACATATGTGTCCCATATAGAATTGATGAGTTGTTTCACATAGGGTACAATTGCTTGGGGGTAGGAATGGATGCTCGATATATCAAAATTCTTTAGTTTTTCTTCACTTTGCCAGATCTCTCTCTCTCTCTCTCTCTTTCTCCTTTTTCTTTTGACAAAATTGTAAAGATGTTGTTTAAAATCAATCATGCTTCTTGCCTAGAAGCTGTCCTCCTTTACATAATGTAGAGGACCCAGGTTGCCAGTTTTCTAATTCCCCAAACCGAACACCTTTGCCTGCTCCCTGCTCGCTCCATCCCACCTCCCTCCATTGCTCATTCTCCCCCACCCTCACTCACTTTCACCAGGCTGGGACGGAGGGTGGGGTGTGTGTGGTGGGGTGAGGGCTCTGGCTGGGGGTGGGCCAAGAAATGAGAGGTTCCAGGTGCAGGAGGGGGCTCTGGGCTAGGGAAGGGGGTTGGGGTGTGGGAGGGAGGGAGGGAGAGCTCCTGCTGGTGATGTGGACTCTGGGGTGTGGGACTGGGGATGAGGGGTTTGGGGTGCAGGAGGAGTGGCCAGGGAGGCTCTGCGTGATGTCCATGACTGCAGGCACCATTCCTGCAGCTCCCATTGGCCATGGTTCCCGGCCAATGGGAGCTGCAGAGCCGGCACTCGGGGCGTGGCAGCACATGGAGCCCCCGTGGCCACCTGTGCGCCTAGGAGCCAGACATGCCGGCCACTTCCAGGGATCTGCATGGAGCCAGGGCAGGGAAGGAGCCTGCCTTAGACCCATTGTGCTGCCGACTGGGCTTTTAAAAGCAGTGCTGACTGGAGCCACCAGGGTCCCTTTTCAACCAAGCATTCTGATTGAAAACCCTATAGAGGACAGACCTTTTGGAAACTGGTCTTGGAAGCTCTTGCTGAGGGTAATTATGGTATGATTAGCACTATCTAGTGTTCCCCATCTCTATTCCAAAAATCAGACCTCCACACTGAAAAGGGAATGTGACTTGAAAGTATGGAAAGGAGTCAGAAATAGCTGCTCTACATCCACTCCATCCATGGCAAAAATGATGCCAGTAAAAGACACACAAAGTAATGTCATCTGAGCAATATTAACTCTTTGCACTGCCTGTGAATTCCAGCTAGAGAGTTCCATGTTCCTCTGCCAATGAGACAGTGATACCATAACCAGTACAAACAAAGAGTTCATTCCCAGTCCTGAATTGCACACACTCCCAAACTACTGTTTACAGGCTAAAAATGTTCATGCTTACAATAGTTTTAGCTCAATGATAAATATTTTAGTAAGCAATATATCGGTTGACTTATGTGAACATGAACACTTACACATAAGAGAGACATTTTTAACTTGTCTAACTCAAAAAGAGGTTAGTTTTAAACAATTTGCCACACACCTAGTCCTCAGTGAGGATACATGTAGCATTTGACATGATTGAGTTAAGACATTTAGGGTGGGGTTTTCAAAAGCATCTAATGGAGTTGGTGGCAAGCTCCTGTTAACTTGCTATGCCACTAGGAGTTGGGTTCCTAACTCTTTTAGGCATTTTTGAAAATCCTATCCTTCATTTACAAATAAAAGTTTACAAGTGAAGTACTGTGCATTGCTTAATCCCGTTTGGACTCATCACAAAATCACCAGACAGTTTGGCATTAGTGATAGTCCTTGCTTAATAGATTGGCAGTAATGTTCTAGCTGTGTTGCTCTCAGGATATGAAAAAGATAAGATAGGTGAGGTAATATCTTTTAAGCCAAGACTGCAACATTAGAAGTTTGTATTGAAGTGTATTGGGAAAACAATTGCCTTCATGGATCACTATGGGCTCGAGATAATTCTGTTAGACTCCTCCTTCAAGCTGCTTGTGTGAGAACCCCTGCACCCATGCAGAGCTATGTTGTGAATTAAGTCAATGGGGGTGTATGTGAACATAGAAATTGATCCAGGTGAAGCAACTTGCAGGACTAGGGCCTTATTCTTTCTCTTTCATCAACATTAAATTAGTTGACAACTGGGAAAAAAATCTACAAATAGTTGCATGTTCTAAGTGCATTTTTTTTCTTGCTTAAATCACTGTAGCTAGGCATATGCATGTAAAAGCTTCAGTTAAGCCAGAGTGCAGCTGCCTAGTTCTTCAGAAACACTAGCCACCAAGGGCACATCACCCCAGTGTGCTACTCACTGTACTGGCTCCACACAGATTATCAGCTCAAATTCAAAGCCTCTGTGATACTCCTCAAGGCTTTACAAGGCCCAGGATACCTCAGAGACCAACTCTCATTGTGAGATGCCAACTTCCCCACCATCGCCAAGTTCCTCAGGAACTACAACACTATCATCCTCAATGGTGAAACTTGTTAGATGGGAAACAGCAATTCCTCAGCAATTGAGTGCAGACTGTGGAACTCTCTGCCTTCAGGGGCAAGTGTAAAACTCGCGTTTTTAACTCAACTTTCCTACAGTTACAGCTAAAACTGGCAAAGTAGGAGGAGAAAGAGGAGGAATAGGAAAAAGGAGAAGAGAAGAAATAGTAGGAGACAGAGTAGGAGACAAGTTTCAAACACACACAATTGTGGAATAGCTAAATTTCCTGGAGCCATGGATTCAAATCTTGGTAGAATAAACTCAGCACATCATCTTTCTAAGATAAAATGCCTATCATACTATTAACTCTGTGCAGGTCTTCCAGTATCCTTTCTGCTCTCTGTGAACATTTAAAATCCTGCAGGACATTTCATAAGAGTCAGAGTTTGAACAGTGTGTTCTGCAGCATGCTGTATACAGAGTCATTGCACTTTCAGGTGTTTTCTCTCTCTTGCGCATTTTCAAGGCATATCTTAGACTCGTACAAAATTAAGGAGAAATATTAGACTATAATAAAAACACTACTATTTTTCTGGGCTCTTTGTGGTGGTGTTTGCCACACAATTTGGGATCTTTGAGGCAGGGGCGGCTCTATGTTTTTTGCCACCCCAAGCACGGCAGTCAGGCGGCTTTCTGCGGCGTGCTTGTGGGTGGTCCGCTGGTCATGCAGATTTGGCGGCATGCCTGTGGGAGGTCCGCCGGTGCCGCGCCAGCATCCCTGCCGCCGAATTGCCGCTGAAACTGCGGCACTGTTGGACCTCCTGCAGGCATGCCGCCGAAGGCAGCCTGACTGCCACCCTCACAGCGACCGGCAGGCTACCCCCCACGGCTTGCCACCCCAGGCACACGCTTGCTGCACTGGTGCCTGAAGCCGCCCCTGCTTTGAGGATGAAACACTGTGACAATCAGGGTTCAGGCAGCCCAAGGGGAGAACAGGGGCTCTGAACCCCTAAGAATAAGCAATTGAATCAGCTGGTTGTATACAACGTTATTTTGTATAAATATGTCAAGTAAGATCTTTTATGAAAGCTTGTAAAGTTCTGAACTTGATGGCCATTAAGAGATATGTATACAAGTTATGGTTGTGTGTGTGTGTGTGTGTGTGTGTGTGTGTGTGTGTGTGTGTGTGTAGTAACTGTTATGAGGTAATACTGTAGTTCAGTGGTTCCCAAACTGGGGTTTGTGAACCCCTGGGGGTTCACGAAATGTTACAGGGGGTTCTCAGGAAAAAAATCCCTAATGGTGGACAGAGCTGTCCCTAGGGACCCCGGGCAGCACGAGGCCAGCAGCCCAGAGCCCCTGGACTTCCAAGAGCTAAGCAAGCTCAAAGCAAGCATATGTATTATACTGAGGAGATATAAACTTCAAGACTCCTTATAAGAAATGGAAAGGGAGGTGGATATGTTTTGCTGTTTTTAAAATTAAATAGGCAGCTAGTATTGTTTTTAAAATTATTATGAAGAACAAGTTGAAGCTTTGTTGTAACGTGTATTGTTTGCCTGGACTGCTCAAGACCTGAGTGCTTGTGTAGGAGGAACTCTTTGAGTTGGCTTCTTAAATACCTTCCTGCTGTTTCACATCTGATACTCCTTGATGAAACATAGGAGCCTTGTCTTATAACAGGCTTATTCAAAGTGATACAAGCTACAAAAGTCAGCTCTTGGAAGAGTGTTGTTATTTTCATAATGTAATAAAAATACTGTATTTCTAAATAATAATTAATAATAGTGTGTAATATGCATGTCATAAAAACAAATTTTATATTTCCAAGATCACTGCTTTTATAATTTATACTCAGGTAAAGGAGAAAATCCCTGGAAATATTCATTTTTAGGAGGGGGTTCACGAGACTTGACATTTTAGTGAAAGGGGTTCACAGATTGTTAAAGTTTGGGCACCACTGCTGTAGTTGCACCACCAGGGTGAAGAAGCAATCAGACAGGTAGGGAGTGCTTCCTGAGTCCTAAGGTGGTAGTTTACATGAAACAAGCTTTAAATACCCATCCATGGCCAGCCAGGAAGAGACAATGGTGGACCATTAAAGTTAATGGGAAAACATTGAAACAATTTGAAACTGAAAAGAGAGCCTTAGTCTTGGAAAACTAATATAGAAGTGTAGAGCCTGAGCTTGTCTTTGTGTTTCTTTTCCGTGTAAGGTATGTGTTTACTTTTCCTTACTCTTTCATCTTTGATTCTATGCTTTTCTATTAAATACATTTTTTGTTTATTTTTACCCATAGCACATGGGCGGTGGGTGGAGCCCCACTCTGGGGAGGCTAGCCCCCAGCTATGCCCCTTCCGCCCATGCCCTCCCATGGCCACGAGACTCCCTGTGCCCTCTCCCCCCGGCCAGAGCCACAAGCAGCCCATTCCCTCTCCATGGCCGCAGCCATGAGACCCCCTGTGCCCTACCCCTCCCCCCCGGGCCAGAGCCACAAGCTGCCCTCACCTGGAGAGCCCCCCCCAACCCCGCCAAGAGGAGCCCCATGCCAGCCACAGCCCAGAGCACCCCTCCCCCACATACCCAGAGGAGCCCCATCTGGGCTGGCAGAAGCCCTGAGCTGTACCTCCCCTCCCCTGACCCAACCCGTCTACCACCCAAGGGAAAAGCGGCTGTAGAAGATGCTTTTTTATATGCCCCATGCAGGGTCCGGGGCTGCTGAGGAGGTGGTATGTGCCTCCTCAGCTGCCCCAAAATCTGCATGGGGCATAATAAAGCAAAAACTTTGTTGCCAAACCCTGCAACGGGGGGCTCCAGCAGCCGCAGCAGCACCGGGGGAGGCAGAGCCTCCCTGGCCTGTTATACCTGCTGCCTATGCCCGAGAAGTTCTGTTTTGAAAACTGTGTGGAACATGTCCCCAGAATGAACTGATATCTGGGGGCAGGCTTCACACCTTCAGGGGTGACGAACCAGTGGGGGAAAAGCCTGGTACTTAAGAACTTGTGGCAGATGGATTTGGGGAGACTCTAGACTGGAAGGAATGTTCGGTGTCACTCTGCAAGGAGTAACTAGGCTGCTGGAAGCCAGGATGGGACCTTTATGCTTCTAGGCTTGCTAATGGACATCAGATCTCAGAGACATAGCAGCGTATTGTTAAGGCACCCGAGGTTGCAGGGCAGATGGTGACAGAACCCCATATTGGTCTGGGTAATTCTCAAAATGTCACAAAGACATGATGTATCCCATAGCAAGTGTAGAATATTAGTGTTGTAAAACAGATATTCCTGCAAATGGTTCCCTTAGCAGTGCCATCCAAGGTAAATGCATATTCTCCTACAGCTGAACCACCCAGCTGCTCTGTCTTTTCAGCGTGTGAAATTTGAGCCAACTGAGCTTGGAAGACAAAAATAAGGATAACAAAAACAGTTTGATTACACACACACACAGAAGAAAGAACTTGTCTGAACCTTTGCCCACCCTCTGACCTTAACACAAAACACAAATAATTTTTGGATGAAAACCTCTCCTCCCTGTCCCTGACTTTCCATAAGCTCATGATTTTTCTCTCCTCCTACTTGACCTTTGATCTTGCAGTAGGTATCTACCATCCTATTTGTATAAGCACAGCCCTTGCATATGACCTTCTGACTATATGCCTCTTCTCCCCAGAAGAAAGGGTCTATTTTAAGATTGGGTGGAGGTTGGTACCAGGGAGCTGCTGTTGTCTGTGACAGCTAGAAGGGGAAGCTAATGTGCTATGGTAAAATTATACTGGATGTGCAGAGGAATCTCAGAGTCTGGAGAACTCAGATAAGCTTGGTCCAAGAGGCACATACTCTATGAATTGACCCTCAAAGGAGATTCTCCCTTGCCAAGATAAGATGAGACATAATAAAATTCATATAGAAGGGCTGATAGGGTTAAATCAGGAAGAATCTCTGAGAATATTTTTTAAGTGTAAAGAGAAATGGACTGAAAAGGCAGAGAGAATTCCATGTCACAGAAGTCACCAAATTAAATAAAAGTTTAGGGTCTGATCCAAAGCTCACTGAAATTCATTGATTTCAATGGGTTTTAGATCAAGGATTCAGTCTTCTGCTGGCCTAAGGAAGGTAGTAGAATGCCTGAAATGCAGCTGTCATAATTCAAATGTCCCCCAGGATGAGGCTCAAGGAGGTCTCAAAAATATATAGTCTGATTACACAACACTTAATTTAAAGGTCAAATTGATTTAAAAGCCAAAATCTGTCTGCCACCTCGGAGGCAGCCAATGTAAAATATATAAGAAAGGTACAACATCAGCAGAACTGCTCAATATAATGAACGAGCATAAGATCGATGCATTAATCTGATAAAATGGTCTGCCTTGCCCATCATTCCACTCCTTTTCTTTGAATTTTTCCATGGCCTCCCTGGGTTCCACGTCATCAGATGCAAACCTCTTGTCGTCTTTCAAGGCTCTTCACAATTTTGTCCCTTTCCTCTTCCACAAATCTCTTGATGCTTTCTTGCAAGCTACCTTTTACACATGGATTACCCACCCTGAATTAAACTGTAAGGCCACAGCCCTATGTCCCTTCAAAGGGCTCATGAACACTAAAGTGTTTTCTGTGACATCAACAAGAAATGAGCTAACAAATGATGGCTCAGGTGTGGGGTATTAGATAGAATAGACATTATTTATAAAAGAAAATTCATTTTAAGTGGTTTGGAACTATTAAGTTGTGCATGTGGCTAATCTATGAAATTGCACAATCTTACTACCATTAACCTTGTCCTCCCTTCCCTCCTACTGCATGTCATATTCATTTGTTGTGTCTTGTCTTTGAGCCAGGGACCATATTTTCCCTACCACTCCTACCACAAGGGGGCCCTGATCCTGATTGCACCATTTAGGCACTACTGTTTGATAATAGAGAAATAATAAATTATTCACAGAATATTATAAAACCATCCACAAAGCTGGTCAAATGAATATTTCTAAATAATTAATTCAGTGAAAAATATCCCAGTTCATCAGATAAATCACCACCAATTAATAATTTAACCAACTCTAACTACAGGAATCAATCCTTCATGTGCAGGAGAATGGGCTAGGTGACTTGAGCTCTTTTCCATTTCTAATCCACATTGGCTCTATCACCACCTCTTTTAGAAAGACATTGCCAAAGATAACAAGGAGTACTTGTGGCACCTTAGAGACTAACAAATTTATTTGAGCATAAGCTTTCATGGGCTAAAACCCACTTCATCGGATGCATGCAGTGGAAAATACAGTAGGAAGATATATATATATATGCACACACATAGAGAAGATGAAAAAATGGGTGTTGCCATACTAACTATAACAAGAGTAATCAATTAAGGTGGTCTATTATCAGCAGGAGAAAAAAAAAACTTTTGTAGTGATAATCAGGATGGCCCATTTCCAACAGTTGACAAGAAGGTGTGAGTAACAGTAGGGGAAAAATTAGCATGGGGAAATAGTTTTTACTTTGTATAACGACCCATCCACTCCCAGTCTTTATTCAAGCCTAATTTAATGGTGTCCAGTTTGCAAATTAATTCCAATTCTGCAGTTTCTCGTTGGAGTCTGTTTTTGAAGATTTTTTGTTGGAGTATTGCGACTTTCAGGTCTGTAATTGAGTGACCAGGGAGGTTGAAGTGTTCTCCTACTGGTTTTTGAATGTTATAATTCTTGACGTCTGATTTGTGTCCATTTATTCTTTTGCGTAGAGACTGTCCAATTTGGCCAATGTACATGGAAAAGGGCATTGCTGGCACATGATGGCATATATCACATTGGTAAATGTGCAGGTGAATGAGCCTCTAATAGTGTGCCTGATGTGATTAGGTCCTGTGATGGTGTCCCCTGAATAGATATGTGGACAGAGTTCGCAACGGGCTTTGTTGCAAGGATAGGTTCCTGACCTTCTTGTCAACTGTTGGAAATGGGCTATCCTGATTATCACTACAAAAGTTTTTTTTCTCCTGCTGATGATAGACCACCTTAATTGATTACTCTCATTATAGTTAGTATGGCAACACCCATTTTTTCATGTTCTCTGTGTATATATATATATATGTTCCTACTGTATTTTCCACTGCATGCATCCGATGAAGTGGGTTTTAGCTCACGAAAGCTTACGCTCAAATAAATGTGTTAGTCTCTAAGGTGCCACAAGTACTCTGCGTTCTTTTTGCTGATACAGACTAACACAGCTACCACTCTGAAACCTATTGCTAAAAATGGGGCTCTGGGAAGTAGAAAAGTCCATGTGCAATTCCATCCTGTTTTCCTGGAAACAATTCATAGTGAGGCTGGAGAGCATGGCCAGACACAGGAGCGAAGGCCCTATGTCTCTGTGCCTGCTCTCGTACCTACTGCTCCTGTCTCTTGTTCCCAGGCACTATGACTCTAATGAATCCACAGCCAGGAGCTGCTCCCCAGCACCTTGCTTTGTGGGGGAGGACATTTATTGAAACATTGGGGAGCCGCAGAAAAGTTAATCTGCATTCCTGCCCCATGACCTCAATCCCACCTCTCCCCTTTCCCCGAAGCCACATGCATAAGTATTCATGTAAACCAAATTTTAAATTTCTGCAAGCAAGCAGACACAAGACTTTGCATCACAAGTATGTTTCTACTCATCCCACATGATAACAGAATTAGTGCCATGTGACTTATCTGACCAATCTCAGCTAAAGAACACACCTGGAATTTCATCTATTTGCTTGATCCATATAATATATTCTGAAAGATAGGCTTTGAGTAAATGTGAATAATGAATTTCAGGAAATCTTGATCTGCTCATGGGAAATTCTGTGAGAAGAGTAGTAGGTTACATTTTTTTAAAATAAATTATTTGTTGAAAAACTATTCATTCAGCTCTGTTCATCACTATCATAGTCTCAAACTGCTGAGCCTCTCTGAATCTGGACTTGGGGCTGAACCCATCTGACAGATAAAGCAGTTGAACTGTTCTGATGAGCTCTGAAGAGAGCCAAACATCTGTCCATATTTTGCTGTTGCTTGCTCCCAGCAGACATTTATGCATTAAGTCTATTTATGAGACGACACTTTGTCTAAGCCAAGATATAGTCAGCCATCATAATAGTGATATATCCTAATATGGGAATATGAACGATTGCTACTTTGATAAGACTTTTATATCAGAATACAAGCATTGCCATTTGACTTATCTTCAATACTGCCAGACATTTTTCATCATTTACAAACAAGCCATCGCAAGAATAATGTACTTGCAGATATACAGAATGCACATTCCCTTTGTTTTTGTTTTTGTTTTTTGTTTTAAAGAGTGCATTCCCATGTTCTAGTCCCAGACTACTTGAATCCTAAGGATAGGTGAATAACTATTCCTTTGTGAACTAAAGTGTTCAGAAATCCATGCTTCCTTGGCAGACTAACTATTACAGATTCAGAATATACTTTACTTAAAAATTGTATTTCTTAGTAAAGTAGAAAGAGGTCACATCAGAATGTTTTTTTTTTCAACCCTGATGCCATTATGCATGCATGTTTTTATTTAGACTGTTAAAGAAAAGTGTTGATCTTTGACCCCTTACATAATGTTATGTAACCGATTATTATTATATTTTTCTCTTTGTTAAGCCACCAAATCAGTGTTGTGTAGGAGCAATATATGTACATTTCAGGAGGAAAGAAGGTTATGGATGAAATACCAGCTAGCAAAACAAGTTCGGAGGCAAATTTTCACCTATAACCCTCTTTGCAGCTAGAAATAACTATACTTGATTGAGCTGAAGAGAAAAGGAATTGAAGGAAAATACTGTATTTTGGCAATAATAAAAGATGGGAACTAATTGTCAGGAATGAAAATGTAAAAAGGTAGTAGTTTAGGTGGTAAAGAAGGACAGTTGCAAGCACTAAATAGGCTGCAAAAAGAGAAATTTTGTACTTGAATATAGAGACTAATCCAATTTTGCAGTCAGAACACACGTACGCAAAATTAAATGCCTGGCCCTATGAAACAAAACTAGAAAGTTATTTTGATATGTTCTTAGCAAGAACAGATGAAAGTGAAGTAAATCGCCTTGTATGATATTAAAAATAAATAAACTAAAAAAATCATTTTAATTCACATCAATAGATTATGAATATTTCTATACAAAAATTTGGTTAAATGAATAGTCATGTCCTACATTACAGCAAAATTCCAGTGTGATTGGAAATAGCATTATAATGGTGTCATCTGAAATGTTCTATGCTGTGACCTTTATTTATCTTTATTTCTTATAAATAATAAATGTCATAGATGTCACTGAAAATATTCCAAATACTATATTGTAGGAATATTTAGCTCAGGATAGGAAACTTGCCATACAGCGTTACAGGACTACACTAGAATAATAACTGAAAAAGATTTAAATGGATCCCTAGAGTATGTTTCAGAGCATTAATTTTATGTTCTTGTGTAGTTTGTAAGAATTTTTTAAATTGTTATAAGTATGATTTCCTTGGACAAAGAGTCTTACAATTAATTCTGTAAACTATGAGAAAATTTGTAAGCAATGGAGGGAATAAAAACCTTTGTTTTTTTTTATTTTGAATCAATGCATGCATCCCTTATATTATTAACTCGGTGTTAAAACTGTTACAAAAATATATTAAGAGAAATTATTGGGACATGGTATATAAAAATTGCTGAAAGAGGTAGAGTACAAAATGTGCATAAATTATAACAATTTTCCTATATTTTATGAAACTCCAAAGAATAGTTCAGATATGAGATTCTAAATATTGGAGTGCCCAGATGATTTTTCAAATTAGCTTTGACTGAATGTCTCTGTTGCAAATACTGTACCTATATTTGGTGGGGAGGAAGAGGGGGAAGTCCAGAGGGAAAAAATACTCTCACAAATACAGTATTCCTGCAGAAATTATAGCAGAACATCAGGCATTACACCTCCAGGGCAATCTATGCATCTTTTTAACACAAACTCTCTCAGATGGGCTTGTCTGGAAACACTAAAAGCACTTGGGCCAAGAATGTCAGCATTAAAAATACAGAAGTGGCTGGAAATGCTGTTGTGTGTCAACCTTTATTTGTCCTTTAAACCAAGAAGAAAGAACAAATGTATGCCTGTAGGCCAAATGAAGAATGTTTTTTCCCCTCTCCAACTTATATGAGATTTGTACAATGAATTGTAATAGAAGGTTCAGATGACAAAAATTACAGTGGTGTGGCCAAGAAAAATACCCATGGGGCTTTTAGTTTCCCTTGTGCCAGGCCTGAACTATCAGATCAGCCTTCTGGACTCAAATGCAATACTGTCAATAGGAATATATCATCTTTTTTGTGGTGTAGAAGAGCTGTCGGTTGTAATTCCCATTATTCCAAAGCCAGGATTTTCCATTAGTGTAGCCACCTGCTGGGTTTCTCTACTCAGGTTTAATGGAGTCTGAATTTGAATTTATCACCATCTGTGGGAAGACAGGAAATGAGAGGAGCATCACTAATTCCTTTCTTCATTTACTAGCATAAGCATAATCTTTATAAGGAGACAGGCAGAAGCAGCAGCGATCAGGGAGAGGGAGAGAATATTTTAACTCATATTGACATCAGAGTTCCAGACCAAGAAAAATGCTGTCTGTTCCTCAGCCAATTCCAGCAACAAAAAGAATGTTTTAATTTCCTATGTAATGTTCTACCAAAACACGTAGAAATGGGATACTATTTCTCTTTTGCTTCCAAGAAATTCTCTAAAGATTTAATAATTTATACTGTAAGAAGGGGAGGTTTAGAAGCCTAACCAGCTCTCAGGAAAAGTTAAGGACACTAATAGCAACATTAGAGTGTAAAAGGAGCAGTGTAAAAGTGTGCTTGCCCATTTTGTCCTTTCTCTCCCCAAAAAGGGACAGGGAAACCAAAGACCGAGGAAGAGAGAAAGGAAATTTTCAATACAAAGCTCTGGAAACTAACATGAAGAATTCCTGAAACAAAATATATAACAAAAAGGCATTATCTTTAGGGTTAACATTAAAGGAAAAAAATTGACTTTAGAATACCCAGAAGCATAATCTCATATTCACTTTCTATTGGAATATAACAGTGGAGACTGTGTGCAATGTTTGTTTAGAGGTCTATAGCTCAATCATAATGAATTAGGAACCTCCACAGTGAGCTCTGAAACTGAAATGTCTTTCAATATGATTGTTGCCCTCTAGAGGATGGTATTTGCATACTTATTTTGCACCATGATTATGGGGGAAAGTCAGCAGTGTTCAGGCTTCCTAACACTCTTGGGTGTTGCTTTAGCCTTAAATCATTGCCCTTGACTTAGTGGTTAGGAGTGAGAAGGAAAGGAGTAAGAAGTTTAACAACAAATTCTTTTAAAAGTCTTACACATCATCCATCTGCTTTCATAGAAGTGTGCCATGAGTTCAAAACTTTCTCATGAATTTTGCTGCATGTTTATAATCTTTGGATTTATTTTCCTGAACTGTGAGGCTGCACTTTTGTCATGTGGGTCAGCAAAGGCAGCTTGAGGAACTTAGATAATTATAAGGAATGTTTTTTATTACAGTGAAGCAACAATTCCAACGGGGGGAAAAACAGCTTTTTTTTTTTTTTTTTTTTTAAATCGACCAAGAGAATTAACTCTCCTTTCGGGGAGGCATTACATACTGTATTGTGACAAAGCAAGTAGCCCCTTGGGTGCCTATTTCTAGTGGAACTCATTTGATGTTTAGTGCATAATGAGACAGGGGAGAAAACAGCTTTCCTGATTATCTAATGAGTATGTGCACAAATTTAAATAGTTCTATTTCAGTTCTGGAAGATACCATCAGTTTGTTATTTATTGGACACTACAAGTGTCTATTGTACAAGTAAACATCACACACTTCTTATGGTACAAGTAAACTGTTACCACTACTGCATTTGTGCTTTACCATGTACTTTGGTAATAACAAGAGTAATAGAAATGGGATGGGGCTGCATTTTTATATTTACTGTTTTGAGTTATGTTTGCATCACACTCATTTAACTATTGTAGTGGAGCAGTTGCACTTTCTTATACTTAAACAATAGTGAAATGCTAGAATATCTATTTTGAACACATGGTAGTTATCTAATTACATTTGTTGGATTTCCTTATTGCCTTTGACCAGATTCATCTTGGATATCCAGGGCCTATTTCTCATTTACACTAAGGCTCCATTGCGTAGTTGTGGGTCTAGAAGGGAGCCCTTGGGGTCACTGTAAATGACATGTAAACCCACCTTTAAAGCCATTTTACACATCCAGAGGAGTGTAAAGGGGCTGAGTTTAACTCAGAATTAGGCCCTAGGGACCCTGTTTTCATGCAAGAGTGTAAGGTACTTACCATACTCTTAGCATTAATAATAACTCAATAAGTTTACCTTAGCTTCCACAAGACTAAACCTTGTTGCAGGTCCCTGACATAAAAAAACCTACTTGGCTCCTGATCTTGCACCACTTAAGTCAATTTGAGTTTTGCCCTTGACTCTAGTGGGTGTAGGAACAGTGCTCTAGGTGCTTTCTCTCAATGATTCCCACCAGGAAAGCGCTTAATGGGGAAGTTTAAAAATTCCTCCCTCTGTATCAGAAAATCCAATGAGGGTGGTGACAGGAACAGCCTGGGGTGAATGATCCCTTAGGTCCATGGGATTTGGTAGGAGCAACAAGGTATAATTTACTATCTGCACCAGGTTTCTTGAACCTGACCAATAAAACACAAACATGCAAATTAGCTATCAGTCCAATCCAAACTCACAGTCTGAACCACTTAGACTTTTATGAAGGGAGATGGGGAGAGGCAGGCTAGATCTGAACCCAGGCCATAACGTCATAGCATTTAATATAAATGATGCAGAAAGATAGAGATCCCACGTATCCCAGGAGAATAAAAATAAATGAAAAGGAACAAAGCAAAATAAAAGAGTAGTTAATTGTGGCCTGCCTGTTGTGTGTGATGTCACACATATGGTTATGGTTATTCATACCAAGGGTGGCGACTTCAGTGATTCAAGACAAACACAAGAAAATCTGTCAGTTCTTGTTAAAGGAACATTGTTATTACCTCAGGTCAAGCAGATGGAGGGCAAACTTCTCTGCTGGATTCTGCTGCTCTTTAATTAATGTCCACATTTGTTATGTCAACATGATGCATCACATTTGGTTTAAAGGTTTGTTTTATTCTCTAATACAAATGCCTATCTAATTGAATTTTCTACATTCTAACAGTTGTGCTGGGAACCAGTGACCTAAGATGGATGTAGATTCCTGCAGCTATATTTTGATCAGTTGTTGGAAGAAAACTGTTGAAATATCCGGCAACAGATTTTGCATATTCTGCTGTTTAACACAGGTATTCAGTCAATCATTAATGATGGTTTGCACATAAAAGAGCCTCTTCAATGAGGAGCTAGCAAGGTGTGTGTATTTAACTGCATATCTACATATCTGGGAGGGTAAAATAAATGAAAATAGTAGAATTTTTGGACACAGTGATACAAGTTTATTCCACTGTATGGCAGAAATCAAATAAGTTGGAGCCTGCTGAGACCTCCCTTGGACTAGGTCTACATTGTGTGGGAATTAGGAGAATAACAAAAGAAAAGAAGGACATGTAATTACATTATTTTGTGAGTTTATCCTTTTTCACAATATACAAAAAGTAAGTGGGCCTAACAGACATCACATTTTTAGCCTGCAATGCCCGGGTGGTAAAACAAAGCTATTTGCAGCTGCCAAAATAATAAATGTTAAGCCTGTTTTTTAATGGCAACAGCGCAAAAAAAAAAAAATCTACACTGTGTTAGTCGATGCTCTTTCTTAAATAGTTGGCAGGCTCACGTTCTCCTCAACAAATCATTTTTTTACAATGGTAGACTGAGCTTGTAACTATATAATTTTTAAAGATATCTGTATTTGTAAAAGCAGAAATGATATGGCAGCTGTTCGGTGAGGGCTAAAAATTAGTGGTCTCAATTTTTCCCTTGACCTCAGTGGGCTCTGTCCCTTAGTAGTCAGGTGCCCAAAGCACAAAAACCATCATCACAACAGGGTTCTCTTGTTGGTAGTGTAAGCAGAGAGGCTAAAAAATTGGGTCCTGGAGATTGAGCTAGATTCTCAGTCCTCTGGATGGCCCCACTAAGCAAAGCATCTTGTGGAGTCAATGAGTTAATGCTTACACAATCACTTCCCCTTCTCTTGTACTTGTTCACTGAACAAATAGAGGATTTCACTCTTTCTAGGGGTGCTAGTTGAACACCTTTCACAACTGAGCACTAAATTAACTCAGTTCTTTCTCTTTCCCTCTTCCCAAACAAAAAAAGAGTAGAGAATTCCAGAGGAGTATGTGTCTATGTGTTTAAAATGGAGGATAAGGGATGAATCTGTACTGTGGGTTTAGCAATGGGCTATGTATATCATGAGTGCATTATGCAACTGGATCTATACATTCAGACACCAATTACATAAAATATATTTATTTCATTATATATAAGTACAAATAAGTAACTTTTGACATTAATAAGTAATACTACTGTCCTTTATCCATGTAAATTAATACATGTCTTAGCACGTGTAAAATAATTACTTTGTTTACCTGGCTATAGCCTGGATGGAGATCCTTTATCAATGATTCACTTGGATTTGACCTATGTCCATGAGTCCATTGGCTAAATCTAAAATATTTTTGCAAATCTAGTGAAATTACTTTTCAAATGTCATGTGACATAACTTACTTTCTAAGGTCCCAACCTACAGCTTGCTCCCCATTGGCAGATCCTTGCCACCTACCAAGCCCAACTGATTTCAAAGGAGCTTCTCCAGCACAGAGCCATTTGCAGTATTGGGGCTTAAATAAACAAATATTTGCTAATATATCCCAAGCCCTGATCCTGCATCCACTGAAAACAATGGCAAAACTTTAACTGAATTCAGTGAGAGCAGAATCAAACTCCAAACCATTCTTTTGTTTGCACCTATCTTACCTCATCAATGTCTCTGACACCACAGTTATAAGGTAGGTGAAAACTGAGTCCTTATGGCAAATTAGGGAAATTTGTCTTCCCAATAACATACCGTATGTCACAACATTCAATTCCCGATACAAGTCTGACCAATCATTCTTTCTGAATTCCCTTATTGCATACACTGTACAATATGAGTATAAAAAGTAAATAAATTCCTTTGATTAACTTTTTAATAAAGATGTCATTTATTGAAAATTTACTGACGTGGCTATGTTTTTATTGTAAATCTTCAGAGCTTCCCAAGATCCCCACAGCTTATGGAATTAAAAACAAATAGGTGAATTATTATATAAATTAACACTTTGGATTTTATACTTGAATTTATCATTCATACTTTTCAATAATTTTGGATATATAAAAATTAGAATGGATGAATATTTGATTAAAATAGAATTAAAAAACAGAATTAAGCATGTGGAGTAACATTTCTATTTACTTGCCCAAATGAATTTCAAAAATCACAAATGATTCATTTAAGTCAGTATACATGTGATTATAAAGGGAACAAATATTTGATTTTTAACATCTTTGAGAAACAAGGCATTATATTTTTCTCATGGGCTACAACAAACACTGTAGTAAATTTACATATGGGTTTTCATAATAACATCCTTTTTTCATTCTTTCTTCATTATCTGAAATATTCTCCATTGGAACTGAAGTGTTCAGCAGCTGGGTTGAGATCAGAAGCAATTGCTGTTTTCGTTGGAAAGACTGAGAAAAATCATTTCATTTATTTTGGAGTTATGGGAGAATGAACAAAAATATACATTATCATTCATTCATTAATTCTCCTGTTTGTGGAGCATAGCGTGCACACTTTGGATCACCCATTTCCAGAGAGCACAGTCTCATGCCAATGTTGTGGCCTGCTCTATATTAAAGCTGAGGCGGGCAAGGTCAGAAGCTATGCCATCCCCCCAGCATGTTCAAGGCCATACACAAGGGCTTCTCCATCCAGCTTATGCTGGATCAAATGCGTAAAGCTGGTGGGCTGGTATGGACTCTGGGATACACAGTGGATGGCCAAGCCCCTGAGTTGGTGTTGAGTCACTTGGCAAGACATTGGAGGCTGGTTGGTCCATTTCCTGATCTCATTTGTAAAGTGATGAAATCACCATATGCCTTCAATATTTCATTGCTGTTTCATGTCAAATGCTCCAGCTGGTGCATTTGTGTCTCTGTGGTGGCCTAGATTTCAGTGGTCACGCTGCTGGTATTTGTGGTATAGCTGTGGGGATTCCGTCTTGGGTGGCTGACCCATATTATCCATAAAGTATATACTTTAAAAGAAACATAAGACTTTGAGTCATATTTCCTCTTGTAAGAATCTGCAGGATGGAGAATATGAGCTAATAAGTTATATGTGGCTCACAGATTTCCTTCTAGTGCTCACCTCAACTGGAAGGGATTGAAGGATTTGGATATGAGTCTCCAAGTATAAAGAACCTGGGGTTCTGTGGGTATCTCTTAGTACCTGTATGGAGGTCTGTGATAATCTGCATTTCCCCCATTCTTGCATGGCAACATAACTCCTAGGAAATTTTTGCTGTCTTTGGCTGCTTTCTCCTACATCAGTGTGGTACAAGCTATTGATGGAATTAATGTTACATTAATGCTCAAATGGATATTCACTAGAATACTTACAGGGTTTGGAACTAGCCTCCCAGCAGAGATCTCTTTCCAGTTGTGGCAGATGGGCTTCTGTGAGCTTGGGGGCATGGTATGGAGAGCCTCATGGAAACGTTTTTCTCCATTACCTGTGTCCCCTTATGCAAATCTGAACACATCTGGTGATGTTGTGAAAATCCCAGATGATAATCCCCACGCCCCCTCCACTCGCCCATACCCATTGTGCATAACCCATATTGCCTCCATGGAGGCGTGTTCCCTGGTATGACCTCCTGATTAGCCTCCCTCTTCCACATGCCTCCTACAGCCCCACTGGCCCCATAAAGCTTTGTCCCCTACTCCCTTCCATTTTTGTATGGTTTAATATACGTGCACACTCATGCCTGCTTCCCACCCCCCACCCCCCGCCACACACACACATGGCTATTCACCGGCAGACAGGAATTGGTTCAGTAAGAACTGTTCACAAAATCCTGTTGCCTGGCATGGTAGCAGCCAAGGTAACAGCATCACAGAAGCCATGTCTAAACACTCTAATATTGCCCACCCATAAATTACATATGCCATATCGTTCAAAAATAGCTTCTATATTGCTAAGTTAGATAGCTCTGTATACTTTCCCAAGACTACAGTCCTGTACTTTTACATGTATATAAGATGGAAAAAAAGATTTCTCAGAATATTGTCCTAAAGCTCACATAACTATTCTTGAGTTCAAAAATATGCTATAACAATTTTAAAAGTTAGTAAATATATCAATAAGCAGCCTTGGGTCTGAAAGTGGGATCTGAGATAAGTGCATTATTCAGACCCTGAGGAGGAAGCTCTTGGCTTAAAGAAGGAAGGTAAGAACATGTGGAACAAAAATTGTTAGGGAAAGAAATCAGAGCCTGAAGATACAGAAGACTACGGAAGGAAAATATCAGAGTATCTTAAAAGGACGTGACAATAGAAAAAAGATATTCTGTGCCTGGAGAGACATACTGGACTCTAGGAAGGACATTATCTCAACAGCGTTTGATGGCAATAGATTACACAAGGTTAAAATGTAGGATGTTAAGCAAAAAATAATCAAAGTAAATAGTTTTACATCCACAATGCACTCTGAACGTGTGTTTGGAATCTGCATTTCAAATAATTTGTGAAAAATATAGTTAATATGACAGGTAACAGCCCAGCAGACAAAAGGCCCAGTGTAGAGAAACTTGGGAAGTACAACGAATGGGGGGCGAGGGGCGGAGGGAGGGGACTCAAAACCCCAGTTTATTAAATGCAAAGAAATCAAAAGGACAATTAGGCAGCAGTAACAAGTTGAGAACAAAACTGAAAAATACAGCTATAAATTATCTTTGAGTGGGTAACTCAACTACACAAGATGCCTCAGGCTAAGCTAGGTGAATCCATGTGGGCTCCCTGGTTGCTGAGACCTACATTCTCCAGCAGTAATACTGTCAGTCACAACAAAGGAATTTCAGTTTTGAGCCTTTTTGTGCATTTAATTTCTGGCAAAGTGGGATACGCTGAGGAGAGACAGCACAGCTCACGCATTTGTTACCACTGTTTTTTGGCAACAGTGTTGCCCCCAGCAAATATTTATTCAAATCATAGTCAAGGTCCTGCCCGTAAACCTTTTGCAAAATTTGATGCTACACATGTTCCACTTGACCAGTAATTTTCCAAACATAATCCTTTCTTCTCATAGTATGGATTAATTAAAATTGCTAGTTCACATGAAAAAAGATTGAAATAAATGGCTGCACTAATACTCTGAAGTTTCTTCATAATTGTCTGAATTATATGTGAACAATGGAAGAAAGCTCAGAATACAAGTGGTTTGGTATCTGAGATTGGCAACACATCTTAAAACACAGATTGTCATAAATTGTTCTGTCTGAATTATTTTCTCAGCATGAACTACTCTAAGAGGGCTATGCTGAAAATCTAAAATTGTTTACAATTCTCGTACTGTGAAGCAGAATGAATATAGTATGAAATAGCCCGAGTTGCTGTGATCTAAACATAGGCAAGGAGAAACTTTCAAATACAGCATATTTCAAAGTTACAGTATTAAAACCAATCTGAATAAAGTATGCCAATGCAATTCTTTATTCCGGCACAACTGTATCCACATTAGGGGGCTGTACTACAGTACTTCAACTATATTGGTGTCTAAACCAATATAGTTCTAGAGCAGAGATTGCCAAACCACGGCTCACAAGCTACAGGTAGCTCTTTTACAGTTAAAGTACGTGGGGGAGTGGGACTAGGCACTTCAGAGATGACTAGTGCCTGCTGAGGGGGGGAGGGGGAACAATTTAAAGTTTTGCCCCCCAACAGCTTGTGTCATGCCCACCCAGGCATGCCCCCCTATTACCCTCAGTAGCCCCCCCTGCAGCTCCAAGGTGCTAGCTCCACGTGGAGAGGCAGCAGCAAACAGCTGGGAGCTGCAGGGGAGGGGCCACTGCTTTAGCTCTACAGGGAGAGGTGGCAACAAAAGCAGCAGCTTTCCCTGCAGCTCCCAGCTTGCCAGCTCCAGCATCTGCCCTGCAGGACAGGGGCCCGGCAGCACCATGTGACCAAGCAGGGCCAGCAAACCCTGGCAAAAATCGGGAGGGGAGCACATGGTGACCCCCCATACATCACCTTTGGCTTCTGCTTGGGGCTTCAGCCCCACAGGGTGCACCTGCCAGGGCTCGGGGCTTCAGCAGGAGTAGAGTTGAAGCCCTGAGCCCCAGCAGGTGCCTCTCATGGAATTGAAGTCCTGAGACCTCCCTCCCCACGGGGCAGAAGCTTCTAGCCCAGTGGTGGGCAATGTGCTGACCACTGCTTCCCGCAGCTCCTATTGGCTGGGAATGGCGAACCACGGACACTGGGACCTGCGGGTGGCCGTGCCTGCAGATGGTCAATGTAAACACTGTCTCTCAGCGTGCCAGCGGATTACCCTGATAGGCCACGTGCGGCCCGCAGGCCACAGGTTGTCCACCACTGCTCTAGCCCCACCACCCTGCCACAGGGCTGAAAACTTGAGCTCCAGCAGGCACCTCCCATAGGGCTGAAGCTCCAAGCCACAGCAGGTGCACCGCAGCTCTCGAACATCTGAAGATTGTCATATGTGGTTCACAGGGTCAGTACGTTTGGTCACCACTGTTAGAAGAGGTACAAACAGTGTGTGTAAACTAGCCCTCAGATCCAAACCTGCTCTCACTAAAGTCAACATGAGTTTTGTGATTTACTACAATAGGAGCAGAATAAAGCCCTTGGACAAAATATTCAAAAGTTCCTAAGTCACTTAGGACCCCAAGTCCTATCCACTTTCAATGGAACTTTGGCTCCTAAGTGACTTAGGTGCTTTTGAAAAGTTTGCTTCCTATCTTTTTACATGTTCAGAATTTTTTTTATCATCTATCAAATATATTTATAAAGGATTTTTTTCCCTCTTGCAATCCATCTTTCTCTCTTTGATCTTGGAATGAAGTCTCAGAGCTGAAATCTGCCCTTTGGAAGAACTGCTCATATACAAATGCCATTTTTTGTGGGCACCTGGCACAGCACGAGGGAACCAGCAGCTAGAGTTGACTGAAGGGTTGCAATTCCATTATATGACAACTTCTGAGGTTTTGAAATTTGTTTTCATTCTGCATTGGGAAACCTCCCCACAAAACCTTATGCACTTTTTGCAAAAATGGAATTGTATTGAAATATCCTTTTCAGACACAAACTCAATATGGGAAGATGGTTGTGAAGGTTGGTGTGTATGTGTAGCCTGGTGGTTACAGTACTGGATGTGGGAGACTCAGGATCAGTCACTGCTCTGCCTGGCTCAGTGCAGAGGTTTTCCTCCCAGATCACTCTGAATCAAGCAAAGCACGGACTCAAACCTGGGTCTCTCATACCAGTGCCCTAACCACCACGCGATAGAGTGTGAGTCCCTCTCTCAGTGTATCTCAAACTTCATCAAAACCATTAGGTCTCTGTGAAATGTTTTGGCTTTGACAAAACACCATATTTCAACAAAAAATCATTTGTCAAAAAGCTGTGGGCAGGATTTCTGTCTCTATGTTCTTTTTTGTTACCCCATAGTTTTACCATTATGCAGTATATTATTGCTTTATTTATCCTCTATGAACAGCACTGTCAGATGGGAAAAATCATTGTTTGGGTAGAATTAATCCAAAAGACTGTCACTTGTATTAGAATCCTAGAAAATAGACTGAGACACTTTTAAAATGGGGTCTGGAAGCCAAAAAGGGGTAAAACACTAACATTTGCTTGCAGCATTACCACAATTTCATGTTCAAAATTAGGTAAACATACCCACTTAGAGAGTTAGGGCTAGTCTACACTACCCGCCCGGATCGGCAGGTAGAAATCGATCTCTTGGGGATCGATTTATCGCGTCTCATCTAGACGGATAAATCGATCCCTGAATCGACGCGCATACTCCCACCTTGTCAGGAGGAGTAAGCGCCTCAATGGGGGAGCCGCGGCAGTCAATTTGCTGCCATCCTCACAGCGGGGTAAGTCGAATAGGCTACGTCGAATTCAGCTACGCTATTTGCGTAGCTGAATTTGTGTATCTTAAATTGATCCCCCCCGAGTGTAGACCTAGCCTGTCTATTTATTTAATTTATTTATTTATTTATATTCCAAATTACAACAAGCCTCTCTGCATAAGAGCTTTAAGTGCCCTGATATCAATTAAAAGATAACAATCACACAAAGCCCAAATAATAATAATAATAATAATTAATACAGAAAGACTGTTGGATCATGTAATCAACACATAAAATCAGAGCAACTGGGCAAATAAATTCCCCACCTGAACTTCAGAGCACCATTGTTCTGCTGCTATTGCCCTCCCCTGAGAAACAGAAAGGCTTTGAAATGTGCCTTGACCATAACTTTGTTTTTTGCACAAAGTTCGAGGACAAGGAATGCTCGAGTCAAGGACCTCTCATGGAAAATGCTTTATGAGGAGAACTCTTCTGTTTAAACCAAGGAGACCTCTGACAGGGTTAGGGTGCTCTTTAAGGATAGTAATGTCTAGGGATCAGCCTGCTTCCCCCCCACCCCCCACCCCCGGGTCCCATAATATTGGCCCTTTAAGTGTTGGGGAAGTGTGATCTGGGAAATAGGGGATATGGATAGACAGGAAGCAGTTCTGAGTGTAAGTAGTACTTTTCCTTTAAGGGTCTCAGATCAGGGGCACTGCAGAGTGGGTGTGAGTGACCCTAAGAGCATCCCTATGCCAGAAGACAAGGGGCTCCCTGGTATCTAGTGGTGAGTTTCAGCTGGCCTATCACAATGTATCCCAACTTGCTAGTGTTACAATCTGTATCTAAAAGGTGCCATGTGATATGTCATTAGAAAATTAATATCTCAATAATCATTAATATACATGTGTGATATATGTACAATCAACCCAACCAGGATTATATACAAGTGGTGGAATTATGACTAAAATGTGTTTAAACCAGGCAAGTCAGGGGGAGCTGATAAACACATATTTCCAGACAAAGGATTACAGTTCCACCAGCTTGAATGTGTCTCCCATGTAAGTAAGTTGAGAAAGATGTGACCAAAGACAAAGAAAAGCACATTTGCACACCAGGCAAACAAAGCCATCAGGAACCATGTGGTGAAAAGGTGGTCACTTAACAATCTTAATGCAGGATAGAGACGCCACCTCTAAGAAGCCTTTCTGTCTCTTGAAGCAGGGTCAATGAACTTTTCAAACTTTCACTGGCCTATAAAAGGGAGGGGTGCAGAACACCTAAATTATTCTTCATCTGAGGAGACAAGAAAACCAGCATCTTGGATTGGTGGGTGGATCCTGACTAAGAGCTAGTTAGCTATTGTTGGAAAGGGAGACTGGGGAGGAAACTACCTCGAACGGAGAGTGTAGCTTGTTAAGTTAGATTTTAGCCATTAGAAAGCATATTGTTTACTTTTGTTTGTTTGTAACTCTTTCCATCATTATTCCTTACACTTGAACTCACTTAAAACCTCTCTTTTTTTGGTTGAATAAACTTTTTACTTTTTATCTAAGACAACCCAGTTGACTTGAAGGGACTGTGAACTCCAGTCAAGAAAACAAGTTGCTGTGCCTGTTTGTTTAAAGGAGCAGAGAACTGTGTTTATTCCAAGATAGGACTGGACACTACAGGGCAGACAGTTTGGGGAACATTCAGGAATGGGGAAGTGTTGGGGTCATTCTTCAAACAGTAACTGGCTGGTGGAAGTAAGGGTGTGACCTGCATGCTTTTATACTAGCTGTTGGTGTCAGGTCCCTGAGCCATAGCAGCATAATTTTTAAGCCACCCACAGTTGCAGGGGGCAGTGACCCAACCTCTTACTGATCTGGGTTGAGCCTCAAAATGTCACAGTGGGGCAAAGCTCCCCTCTTACCTTTTCAAGAAGGGAGGAGCTGGGTAAGGCAACCAGCATCTACACCTCTACCCCGATATAATGCGACCCGATATAACACGAATTCGATGAGAACGTGGTAAAGCAGTGCTCCACGGGGGCGGACCTGTGCACTATAGTGGATCAAAGCAAGTTCAATATAATGTGGTTTCACCTATAACACGGTAAGGTTTTTTGGCTCCCGAGGACAGCTTTATATTGAGGTAGAGGTGTATATGCTACCTTTTCCTGCATAATAAGTCTATACAGCATCAGGAGAAGGTTTGCCTGCTCAATTCTCTAAGTATAAATGTAAAAGGCCTGATTGAGGAGAAACTGGCTAAGGGTCTGCAGCTGACCTGAATGAGAACCCAGCTGCAGATGAGGAGCTGGAGGAACTACTGTCTCAAGCAGACATGGAGTAACTGATAGAGATGCAGCATAGCTTCAGGAGAAAGGACTGAAAACTCCTGCCCAAAGGAGAGAAGGGGTAGCTCCATGAGGTAACTGAACCACAGAGTAGCAGGAGGAATCTGCTGTCCAGGGAGAGATGCTAAAGAACAAGAAAAGGTAGGAGCAGCCCAGGGAAGTGGCAAGGGATAGGAAAAGCAGTCCTTAACTGTCTAACACAAGGTCCCTAGATTGGAACCCAGAGGAGAGGAGAGGAGAGGAGGGGGAGGGGGTGGGGGTGTAAGGCAGGCTTGGATTCCCCTAACATTTCCTCTGCACTGTGGAAAGGTGCTCAGATATTGCAGTGATGAAGATACAGGAATAAGAACTTTCACTAAACTGTGTAGAGAAAATTAAGCATGTACTTAAGCATTTTTCTGTATTGGAGCCCAAAACATGGGCCCCAATGTTAACAATATCAGAGTCCTTTGCTACAGAAGTGGTTGACAAATAATTCAGTTCAACTCTGCTATTAAAAGTCTGTCAGGAGATCAACACTATAAGCATATCCGTGAAACAGTACAGATCTTATTTTCATGAGATTTTAAGTGAAAAATTTCTGCATTCCATTTATAGGTTCTTCATGACTTAGAAAGTTTTCTTTTTTATGACAAGTTAGGGTAATGGATTTTTATTTCCAGTTGGGCCCAGTGTAAAAGTCACTCCTTAAGATTCTTCACCCCCGCACCCCCCCCAGCCCCTTAAATATTTTTCATTTTGATTACTACCTGTAAAGTGCTACTGTATCTTCTTTGTAATTCTCCATACATCTTTTTTTCTTCAGTATGCATTTCAATTCCATTTGGGCAATGTTTTGCGTCTGTATGCTTTCTCTAACTAAATATTTTATTGACAGAAAGATGTTTAGCTCATCAATCATCAGAGACACCCCATCCAACATGTTTCCAATTGCAAAGTGGTGGTATTTGTTTTCAACAAATGCAAGAAGCCATGTAGTGTTTCAGTCCTGTGTATAATATATATTCATTCTATGTCCCCTGCCAGTTAGAGGCTGCTTTACTTGCTCTACATTTTGGCACTTAACATTTATTTTACCTTGTAATAAATAGCTGGCAAACTATGTGTACAGTACCTTACTATTTTAGTGCTCAATCCTGACAAGTTTCATCTCCCATTGAAGGCTGGGTGATCCAAGGGTGCTCAGCACTCCATAGGAGTGAGCTCTCGATCACTTGTGGTAATGGATCTTTACTTCTTTTAGTCATTTTTGTCCTCAGTGAGGTTTATGAACCCTCTTCCTTTGAAGATTTTTGGTAGCCATGAGAAATGTACGTTCTCTGTCTCATTATAAGAAATGATGCCTATACATCCACGCTGTTAATTTCCTCAGTACGTCAAGGATTCTAGCAAATGACTTTCCGAAACAGGGTGAGTGAAAGCAAGGATAACTCTTCCTAGTTCTTCATCCCTCTAGAACGGAGCTGAGATTATGAGATTTGATCCAACTCAAGAGAGTTAAGTCCCAGGCAGACTGCAAAGAGCTACAAAAGGATCTCTCAAAACTGGGTGACTGGGCAACAAAATGGCAGATGAAATTCAATGTTGATAAATGCAAAGTAATGCACATTGGAAAACATAATCCCAACTATACATATAAAATTATGGGATTTAAATTAGCTGTTACCACTCAAGAAGGAGATCTTGGAGTCATTGTGGATAGTTCTCTGAAAACATTCACTCAATGTGCAGTGACAGTTCAAAAAGCGAACAGAATGTTGGGAATAATTAAGAAAGGGATAGATAATAAGACAGAAAATATCATATTACTTCCAAATAAATCCGTGGTACACCCACATCTTGAATACTGTGTGCAGATGTGGTTGCCCCATCTCAAAAAAAGATATATTGGAAAAGGTTCAGAAAAGGGCAACAAAAATGATTAGGGATATAGAACAGCTGCCATATGAGGAAAGATTAATAAGACTGGGACTTTTCAGTTTGGAAAAAGGGGGGAGGAATATGATAGAGGTCTATAAAATCATGACTTGTGTGGGAAAAGTAAATAAGGAAGTGTTATTTACTCCTTCTCATAACACAGGAACTAGCAGCCACCAAATGAAATTAATAGGCAGCAGGTTTAAAACAAACAAAAGGAAGTATTTCTTCACACAACGCACAGTCAACGTGTGGACCTCCTTGCCAGAGGATATTGTGAAGGCCAAGACTATAAGAGGGTTAAAAAAGGAACTAGATAAGTTCATGGAGAATAGGTCCATCAATGGCTATTAGCCAGGATGGTCAGTGATGGTGTCCCTAGCCTCTGTTTGCCAGAAGCTGGGAATGGCTAACAGGGGATGGATCACTTGATGATTACCTGTTCTGTTCATTCCCTCTGGGGCACCTGGCATTGGCCACTGTCGAAAGACAGGATGCTGGGCTAAATGGACTTTTGGTCTGACCCAGTATGGGCATTCTTATGCTCTTTCAAATGAGGCCTGTTATGTAGTAGTTGCGTCTGATGAAGTGGGCATTCACCCACGAAAGCTTATGCTTCAATACTTCTGTTAGTCTTAAAGGTGCCACAGGATCCTCTGTTGCTAGTTCCAGTTCAGTGAATTAAGATTCCATTCCATAGCTTATGCAACTGCAGTCCAGTGAATTGCGTTTCCACCCCAAAGTTTGCTTAGAAAGGCTGAGCTAACAGAGTGTAAGACTGTGGTTGGTTGGATTCATGCAGGAAAACAGTTTTGTGCAGTGTCTTTGTGAACTTTTAATAAAGTATTTTTTTGCAGGGGGAGCGAAGTGGGGGGTTAACACCTAGACTTTCCTCTCTGCCTACAACCAAGTGAGAGCAGGAGCAGGGAAGTGAGACTTTATTCTCCTTCTTTCTCCCACACACCTCACAAATGTAAACTTAAGATCTTTGTACAGACTTTAAACAAACAAGTTCATTATTAGCTGTACCCAATCTGATTTGAAATGCAACTCTTGCTCTGTAAAGACTGGGGAAAAGAAATCTTGTAGGCTGCAATCAAATCAGATTGTTAAATTTAAAATAGAATGTGGTTTGGTAACAGAGCTAGTCTGTTTTTTGTTGTTATTGTTGTTGTTTGTTTTTTAGTAGGAAAGATAATCCCTGGTCATCATTTTTTTCTGTCAGCTTTTCATATTAATTTAAATAAATACATATAATAAATAGACTATATAAACTTTCTGTTTTCCTCTTACTATTTGGCACCATTTGCTAAGGGAAAGACAGATGGATACTTAGCTAAATGGGCAGACAAAGTGACATTCCCAGCCAGCCTGAATAGAATGAAGTCTAGTTGGAATGCTGCCAGCGTGATGCTGAGTACATCATCTTTATGCAAGTGAAGTTTTTGTGAACTGAGCATAGAAATAGCAACAGCATTTGTATGTAAAGCTTCTTCGGCAGGACAGTGAAGCATCTGAATTTAGGATTTGGGAAAATTCATCTTATTTACAAATGGCTCACCTGCCCTTAAAAATAATGTTCATAAAACAAGGACTAGATCAGAATGTAAATGAATATTCTAGCAATCTATTAATTTTATAGCCATTCTTACCTGGGTCACATCCCGAGACTTGATTCTTTGTGATGTACAATAGATCCTCAAAAACAGACTCTGTGCTCCAGCTTCTGCTTAGAGAAAAGGAGTGGCTTGTAGCTGAATAGATACAAATAATTGAAGAATCTATTTTTTTTATTTCATTATGAAAATGAATATCTACCTATTGGCTAACCCTCCTACCACAGGTGGCTCTAGTGCCCCATTTAGAAATTGAATGTTTTACCCACCACAGGAAAAACAAACAAACCAGCATTCAGTTCCTCTGTAATGTGAATGTGTCACTTAGAAAATTCTAATGTGGAAGTATCACTTAGAATTCTGTACTGTATTAAAGTTATCATGGGTATCCTTCCCAAGGTCTTTTACTCTCATTTTAAATTCCCTACCTTCAGTTCTTGCTTTAATTACATGACTGGCTCATCTTCATAGTGCAGTGGGTATCTTTGTGCATTTATTACTGTTTTGCATGCTATCCTTTAACCCTATATTTGGGGCTCTATATGCTCATGTGAAATATCAACAGAATTGTACAGTGTATGCAATGAGGAAAAAAACAAGACAGAATTTCCATTTATAATTCCACAGAATTAACAATCTTCTCCACATAACCTTCTGCTGCTGCTGATTACGTTCACTGTTTCAAACCAACCTAAATGTCATTAGGATAGACGTTTCTAACTTGCAGTCAAGCAGAATAAAGTTCTGTTATTTGGACTGTTGCATTGTTACACAATAGTTAAATCTTTCTCCCCTTCCCTACTGCCAATATAATTTTGTTTTAGGTAACTACACACAGCACTAATATCCTTCACTTAGCACCAGGAGAGCAGATTTCTGTGCCTTTTTTTTTAAACGTGCACAGACAAGAACATTAGCAACAAGAAGAAAAGTCTTTGTCTACCTTATCAAAACTTTTGCATTCCTTCTCCTGAAATTATACTTCCTTCACTTAAGTTACGCATCAAAAAAGGGCAGCCAATTTAAGTAATTTTGTCTTTTTCTCTCGGCATACAAGGTCATTAATTGCTATTGGGACCTTCATAAACCCTAGTCTGCTGATGGGGTGAGAACTCTATTGTTAAATGTATTATGGCAGGGCTGTCTTTGGAGATTGCCTGCTTGATTGCTTTGTAAAGGCCCAATGGCACACAGCAATTAAAATCCATAGACCTTTATAACCCTACTGATGTTTTATGGGCCTTTTTGTGTCCTTTGGTATGGTTTACCATTTGTGTCTCTCCCAATGGGTCGTCTTTTCAGAACTCAAAGTGGAATTTTTTTTCCAGCATGATAAAGCTAGTTATACATCATGTGAAAGGTTAATGACTATTTTCAAAAAAAGAGCATATGTTTAAAGTCATAGGGTGAAAGTTATAGTAAAGAACAATTAAGTAAAATCAGACCATTTTCCCATTCTCACAGTAGCTGGATTCTACTACATACAGTGTGCACTATGGGTGGTTTATAAATCAAAGGACTATTTAAAACTATCAAACTCCTACATATTGTTTTTTAAGTGAATTTGACTTAATGGTTGATGGAATTGCATGGGAACATTACTCTTTGTCTGCTGACTTCCTCCATTTTACCCAGAAAGCGGGGAGTGCCATCTGGAGAGTACAATTCCTCATATATCTGGCACCATGTAGATGCCCCAATAGAAGAGTCACATACAGCGAGAACTCTACATGATCCACAGTGTCAGGGTTGGAGCAACGGAGGTGCTACATTCTGTGGCATCATCCCAGGCCCCTGCTTATGACTTTCATGCTGAAAGTCAATCTGGGAATTAATATGGCTCCAAGCTGCATTGCCCCTCTTAGGGTTCGTCTGTGGCTTCTACTGAGTAGCCACCAGGGGATCCAACCAATGACCGTATAGCTTCTTTCCCTATTGGGGGCTGGCTCTTTCAACATGGATTCCTGAAACCTTTGGAGTTGAAATGGATAGCAGCCTTACAAATCCACAGGCCCCAAAATCCTTACCATTACTGGTTTTCAAAATTCAAACATTAGGTAAATTAAATGTTCTCTTATCAGATATTTGCAATGTATTTCCATGGGGAAAATTTCACTTCTGAAAGTAATGTGAAACAACTATCAGCTAAGATAACAGTTCATTTGATGGAATGGTGGATGTTTGCTATTAGAAAACTTAAACATTCCCTGGGGGTCTCCCATAATTTTTAGATTATGACTCAACTTCCTTATGTGGGTGTATAAAGCCTTGTATCAATAAATTGTAGAGAATTAAACTAGTCAACAATATTGCAGTGTCAAAGGAAGGACAAGTTTAAAGTGAAGGGATTGTAATGCTACATAGTACTCCACAAAGTGGTATTGCATAGAGAAAGCAATGTAGAAAAACAAATCCCATCTGTGAATTGTACTTGAAAAGAGGCCCTTTGAGAATATAGGTAGTATTTAATAATTGTAAGCCACCCAGAGGCAAATAACTTATTGCAAACAAATTTGGTTGGTTTGGGTTGGTTTTTTTGTTTTTTTTGTTTGTTTTTCTTTTAAGTGTGGTTCTGTCCTGGAGTGACTTTAAAAAATGGTATCACAGGGTTCCATGGTTGATGTGTCTCACTGATTTCCATGTCAGATTTGCTCAATTTGCAAATGCAAAGACGCGTTTTCTTTTCCTTAACTGCCAGTCATGCTAACTCACCCTGTGCTCTCACAGTCAAACTGGGCTCTATCTATTTTAATCATCAAAACCAGTAACAGAAGTTATGCTAACCAGATTAGGCTCTCAGAGACACCTGTGCAACCCCATTATGGTCAGTGAATTTTCACAGGTGTAACTGAGGGCATAATCTGAACACATGGATGTTGCACAGGTGTAGTTGAACATTTAATTTGGCCTACAAAACTTGATGGTGGTATGCAAGATAGAACCCAGTTTGATTGCCAGAGCCCAGGGTGAGTTAGTATGACTGGCAGTTAAGAAACAAACAAACAAACAAACATGTTTTTGTTTTTTTGTGGAAAAACAACATCGCTTGCCTCATAACCTAAGTCGTGCAGAACGCAATGCCATCCACAGCCTCAGAAACCACCCTGACATTATCATCAAAGAGGCTGACAAAGGAGGTGCTGTTGTCATCATGAACAGGTCTGACTACCAGAAGGAGGCTGCCAGACAACTCTCCAATACCAAATTCTACAGGCCGCTTTCCTCGGATCCCACTGAGGAATACACTAAGAAACTGCACCATCTACTCAGGACACTCCCTACACTAACACAGGAACAAATCAACATACCCTTAGAGCCCCGACCGGGGTTATTCTATCTACTACCTAAGATCCACAAACCTGGAAATCCTGGACGCCCCATCATCTCGGGCATTGGCACTCTCACTGAAGGACTGTCTGGATATGTGGACTCCCTACTCAGACCCTACGCCACCAGCACTCCCAGCTATCTCCGTGACACCACAGATTTCCTGAGAAAACTACAATGCATTGGTGACCTCCCAGAAAACACCATCCTAGCCACCATGGATGTAGAGGCTCTCTACACAAATATCCCACATACAGATGGAATACAAGCTGTCAGGAACAGTATCCCTGATGATGACACAGCACAACTTATTGCTGAGCTCTGTGACTTTATCCTCACGCACAATTATTTCAAATTTGGTGACAATATATACCTCCAGACCAGTGGCACCGCTATGGGCACCCGCATGGCCCCACAATATGCCAACATTTTTATGGCTGACCTGGAACAACGCTTCCTCAGCTCTCGTCCACTCATGCCCCTTCTCTACCTATGCTATATTGATGACATCTTCATCATCTGGACCCATGGGAAGGAGGCCCTGGAAGAATTCCACCATGCTTTCAACAGCTTCCACCCCACCATCAACCTCAGCCTGGACCAATCTACACGGGAGGTCCACTTCCTGGACACCACCGTACAAATAAGCGATGGCCACATTAACACCACCCTATACCGAAAACCCACTGACCGCTACGCCTACCTTCATGCCTCCAGCTTCCACCCCGGTCACACCACACAATCCATCGTCTACAGCCAAGCACTGAGGTACAATCACATCTGCTCCAACCCCTCAGACAGAGACCAACACCTACAAGATCTTCACCAAGCATTCTCAAAACTACGATACCCACACAAGGAAATAAAGAAACAAATCAACAGAGCCAGACGTGTACCCAGAAGCCGCCTGCTACAAGACAGGCCCAGAAGAGAAACCAACAGAACTCCACTGGCCATCACCTACAGTCCTCAGCTTAAACCTCTCCAACGCATCATCAGTGATCTACAACCCATCCTGGACAATGATCCCTCACTTTCACAGACCTTGGGAGGCAGGCCAGTCCTCGCCCACAGACAACCTGCCAACCTTAAGCATATTCTCACCAGCAACCACGCATCGCACCATAACAACTCTAACTCTGGAACCAACCCATGCAACAAACCTCGATGCCAACTCTGCCCACATATCTACACCAGCAACACCATCACTGGACCTAACCAGATCAGCTACAACATCACCGGCTCATTCACCTGCACGTCCACCAATGTTATATATGCCATCATATGCCAGCAATGCCCCTCTGCTATGTACATTGGCCAAACTGGACAGTCACTACGCAAGAGGATAAATGGACACAAGTCAGATATCAGGAATGGCAATATACAAAAACCTGTAGGAGAACACTTCAACCTCCCTGGCCACACAATAGCAGATGTTAAGGTAGCCATCTTACAGCAAAAAAACTTCAGGACCAGACTCCAAAGAGAAACTGCTGAGCTCCAGTTCATCTGCAAATTTGACACCATCAGATCAGGATTAAACAAAGACTGTGAATGGCTATCCAACTACAGAAAGTTTCTCCTCCCTTGGTGTTCACACCTCAACTGCTAGCAGAGCACCTCACCCTCCCTGATTGAACTAACCTCGTTATATCCACACTGATATATACCTGCCTCTGGAGATTTCCATTACTTGCATCTGAAGAAGTGAGGTTCTTACCCACGAAAGCTTATGCTCCCAGTACTTCTGTTAGTCTCAAAGGTGCCACAGGACCCTCTGTTGCTTTTTACAGATTCAGACTAACACGGCTACCCCTCTGATGTTTTTGTTTGCAAACTTGGTACATTTGAGATGGAAATCAGGGAGACCCAATGGATGAGGAACCCCACTATATCATTCTTACAAAGACACTTTGTGACATGAAGATCACACTGTTAAGGTCCTCAGACAAACCAATAGCCAATCATTCAGACCCAGTTTACCTAGGTAGCTATTTGATCCTTTAGTGTCATGAGCCTCAACATGTAGTTGTGTCCAAGTCTCCTTGACTTTTTAGATGCTGCTATTCAGAATTGTTTGGTTGCTGAAGATGCTGCCTAGAATAGGTGTGTTTGATGGTCCTGGATTACTCTCAGTTAAGCAAGTATATCACTGTGGCTGCTACACCTTTTGTGCAGGAAGGCTTTATTTACCGACTTTTGTTCTCAGTCCTTTGCATATGATAACTGGAGCAACATATGGGAAAAGAATCTGTTACCACTCCAGTACAATATCTGTCTTGTCACTGGCAACTTTCCCTGTTCTGTCTTTATCTCTGAGGTTTGAGACAGAGACTGGAGTCTCTAGTTCAGTTTCTGATAAGGAAGGCTTAGTAGGGATCCAGCAGTAGTTTTCATCTCAGAAAGTATCCTAATCTCTGTCTGAAATGAGCAGATTGAGGACTGTGTTAAGCACAAAATTAATTGGATCTGTGTCCTCCCACACTACGTGAGCCTTAACTAACCATTATTTTGTGTGTTTGATTCTGTACTGATTATACTGGCCGGCACGGTGAGATAAATAACCCACTGTCTACATGAAGTTGGAGCTTTTCTTCCCACTACGGACTGCAACTTCATCTGTTTTTAAATTGATTTTGTGGGTGACAATGGGAAAACAGTGCAAAAGAGATGACAGAACTTCTGTTAGTAGCCGTAAGAAGGGAATGCTATGTTTGCAACATCATGCGTAATTCAGGTGTGTTACTAGATCCTTGGCTGCTCCTGGAAGCCCAGATTGCCGCCATGACCAAGAATTCATCTGTACTTGGCAAATAGACAGTAACGTTCTCTCTGAAACAGATGGAGACAGTTATTCATGCTGTTGTCACCTCTAGATTAGATCCCTTTAATGAGTAGAGCAGGTCAAAATTTTTCCAATGGAACAGCGTTTTGTCAGAAAATGCCAGTTGTTGAATCTGAAACTTCTCATGAAAGTGAGTTGGGTTTGCTGAACCAGAGGCAGGATTCCAAGGGAACCCTGTCTGCCATGAAGGTTTCTGTTTAAAAACCTGCTGGGCTGCTGGGGAGCTCTACCAAGCAGATTGCCCTAGACCCAGGGACCCCACGGTTCCAGGGTATGTGGTTCTGGGGATGCCTTGGAATGCCAGAGCTCCGAGTGTTAATGCCACAGAGCTTGGAGCCTGGAGGCCCTAAAATGGGCTTCCAGAGTATGTGACTGTGGGGTAGCCTTGCCATACAGACCTCCCTGGAGCCCCATGGCTTCCAGATTTCCAGGCCAGCTGACTTCCCAGCAGTCTGCATGGTGGGGCTGTCCCAGAAACACAGTCCTTGAGGAACCCAGCAGCTGCTGAGTGAAATGGAGTTGAAATCTTTCAACTAAAAAATTTAGGGCCAGATTCATAGTTGGAGTAGATCTGTTGAAGTCCTGATTTGCACCAGCTAAGAATTTGGCCCTAAAAGTCAGAAATAGACTTATTTTTTTCTGTTTGCAACTGAAAGGTCCAATAGCAAACCTAAGTGACATTTCTATATTATTGATGTATTTTTCACAATGTTTATGGGCAGTACATATATAACAATACAAAATCTAATAATATTGGATAGATACATTCTAGATAAACCTATCAAACTCTAGAAATTCTTCACCCACCCATTTAGGCAAAAATGCAGCTAATCAGAAAGACTTTCCACCATGTCTTGTCTTGTCGTTTAAAAAATGTGGGCTATGTCAGACCAATGGAGGAAGTGAATTCTGGAGTCAAGCATTCCCAACTGCCATACAGACATTCAGATCTAGAGACTGTTAGCAAGAGCTCATCATCTGACCCCAGGAAATGGTGGCCTTAACAGTGTCCTCAATTTACCCAGTCCTACACCACCACTGCCCCCATTGGATTTCACTAATTAAGCAGGTTCTTAGATCCAACTTGAAAACAGCTAGGCATAGCTCTCAGCATGTCTAGCACCTTAGTGACTGACACTGACCAAAAATCAGGCAGGGATGACATGGACCCATCTCTTTACATGTGGATCTGTACCTAACAGATGATTACTACAGAAAGGACACCAGTGTGGCAGATCTTAGGAAGCAGCGCTCTCCTGTATGCCTTTAGTTACAGTCACTTTCTTAACTAGTCCAGAGCCAAATGGGACCTTTCCAGGACAGCATTCCCTGAAAACATCACAACTTTGTGTTTTTCAGCACTGGTTCTACAGACGGTCAGATGTAACATAGACTAGCTTCAGGAACACTTAGACACTGTGTCATCTAACCCTGCTTTGAGCAAACTAGGCCTGCAGGAATATGCTGTAATGTTCCTAGTGTATACACATCCTTAGATTCTATCTATAGGAAGAGGAAGAGAAAGCAAAGCTAATTCATTGCATTAGAGAAACAAACCCCTTTCTATACTGCAAGTTAGGAAAAAGAAAAGCTATTATACACCACTGAGGAGAGTTGAGAGGAGCAAGGTACAGTTTCGAACAGAAGAGACAAGAAATAGTCAGTAATCCCATAGCTAGCAACAGGAATGTGGAGATGAACAATCTGAAAGTGGCCAGAGTCAATGTCGCCAATATGATTTTTTTCATTCTTCCCAGAGTCCAGATTACCGGAATGGCAAAAACCTTATCTGAGGTATCTGATGCCATATAAAGTGTGACATATATCAGTACTGAGAGCCATTGCTGTACACACATACAAAGTCTCAGAGCCCAAATATGTTCTTAGTTACCCAAACTGTATTACAGAGCACCGCCAAATGGTCTGATTATTTGTGAAAATAGGGAAATAAATAGTCAACACAGCATCCTATTTTTGTGGGCAACAAAATCTAGAGGCTCTTATCTGGTACTTGTGGTCAAAGGCAGGAGTTTTTGTTCTGTTCTAGATGTACCTTTTGGCACTCTTCAAATGAGATCTCTTTCATAAATTCACTACCTGTCCCACAAAAGAAGCATCTGAGAAGAAGCCAGTGCCCTCTGCTTTTTGTTCATTCAGGAATGGAAAAACAATGCAACCATAGAAAGAAGACAACTGAAGTAGATGTCCGGATGTCTGTTTCTGGTAATGAGGTGAAACTGGCTGATCTAGTCTTTAGGTGGACTAGCTGAATTCAAAACTGAAGTAAGTCAGTCTGACATGTATGGTCTGTGATTGCAAGCCAAAGTGCTGAAAATTAGTTGACATCTCATAAGGTAGAGAAAATTGGATTCAATCAAGCCACTGGATTGTCCATTGAGGCCCTCTTCATCATGAAATTCATTCAAGAGAAGTAACTAATTGGACCACATTTTGATGAGATCACTTAGGACACTGTGGGAAAGTTTCACTTTTTTGGGAGCTGAAGAGGATCCAAAAGGTTTGGAAAGTGAAGTTGCAGAGAGATTCTAAAGATAATGGAAATCTGGTTTTAAAAAGAGAAATGTTCTTGATAGCTGAGTCCTTAGAGAGGAGAATTTTCCCTTTATTTATTTATTTATTTATTTATTTATTTTAAACACTCTAAAAGGAAAAGGATAAATCCCACTGCACAGTATACTTGTCAGGAACATAAATTGGTGGAAAACATCCCCCTTCTGGAATGCCATGCTGACAAATACAATAAGTGTGGAGTACCAGTGGAAATTGTTACAGACAAGTTAAAGTAAAGAGTAGAATTTGTGAAAGGATTTCATGCAGAGAGAGGGAGGGGGAGTTATTAAGTAATCTGGTGATATCAAATGGATTTCCAGTCAATAGAATACTAAGCAGGTGATAACAAGGTTTTTATTTTTTTATTTTGTTTGTGGAGGGAGGAGTTTTATAAGTGTAAAACTTTTTAAATAAAATTCTACACTTGGATTTGTCAGACTATTAGACCAGCTAAGGCTCCAGTCCTGCAA
The DNA here is from genome assembly GCF_011386835.1 of Chrysemys picta bellii. Lineage (NCBI taxonomy): Eukaryota > Metazoa > Chordata > Testudines > Emydidae > Chrysemys > Chrysemys picta. Next base: position 96,810,266 of record NC_088796.1, read on the forward strand.
ACACATATGGTTGAGTTCAATGTGCAATCCCTCTTATATGAACAGTTAAGTGTGTGTGTGTTTGCAAGATCAGGACTTAATTTCCTATTACCATTTTGGACTGACTGCTAATGTGTATCTGATAAGTCCTTGCATAATGCAGTTTGGTGGCTTGTTTCTACAGAAACCTAATACAAATTAGGCTTTTGTTATCACCAATAGATTTACTTTGTGGGATGGATTGTATTTGGGTATAAGCTGGCATAGTTCCATTGGCCTTAATGGAGCTACTTCAGTTTACACTAGCTGAAAATCTGCCCCTAAGTATTTAAATTTCAAGCTTAGTGTAGCTTTATTTTCCTTTTTAATAATTATTTCCCCCCACCTTTCCCCTTCATTTTTCTTAGGAAAAACAAATAAAAAGAAACCCAGAGAAATTCAAAATAAAATACTAGAACTAGAACTAATGCAACATGCAAATTGGGAAATGAAGGACTCAAAAGTCAAGACATTCCAAACATTCTACCAGAGCATAGAGTTGGGCCCATTGTGTGTGTGTGTGTGTGTATATAATTTTCTATTTCTGTGTTCCACATTAAATGTTACTGTATTTCAGCTGATGTAACTGAATCTACACTAGCGCTGGTCAGAAATAATGAAAACATTTGAAAAAAAATCTAAATTTTTCATATTGAAATTTCCTACAGGAAAATATTTTTGTTTGTTGGAATTCATGTTTTTCCTATGAAAAATTCTGTTTCAAAGAAATTATATTGTTTGGAAGGGAAAAGGAATAAAAAATTGCCTGTTTTTAATTTTATATAACATGTCATTTAATCTTTTCTCCTTGTTCCCACTTTCACTCCTTGTCTTTTCCCAGAGCTGAAGAAATGAGTTAAATCTACATCTACAACCTTAGTATTCTTACCATGTCCCAGTTAGAGTAGCAGCCTCTCTCACTGCCTCCCTGTCCCATTCCTTACACACAAACAATAAAATGAAATGCATTTTGGTTCTCAAAAAAACCCCATCACCCATAGTTTTCTTTCCAGTGGAAGATCACGAGTGCTGCTGAGCTGAACAGCAGAGGGCCCTATACCATGGTGCTTTTCCCATCAGGAAATCTCATGACAGTTCTCTACTTCCTAGTGGCCTGGGTACCAAATCACAGCCCAGATCTCTGTTACCTAGGTGATACAGAGTACTTGGATTTGAGAGAGAGAGACTTTTGTTACGAGTCACAATTAATTAAAATAACAAAACTATTCTGGTCCTGAATATTTCAAATGCTGTGAATTGTGCTTGGCTAACAGAACAGACAGCAGTTACAAAGAGCTCATTGGGGTGTTAAGAGAAATTGTTATAAGGCTGCTCCATGGATTCATGGTGGCTTTGGTTTCATAAATCCACTAATGTAAAGTTTTACATTCATAATAGGTGTACACTCCAACAGATGACAATCTCCATTGGGCATTCAATTACTGGAATTATTTCCTCCAGCACAGGCTCATTCATTTGCAAATGAAGAAAAAACCAAAACACCTTTGGTTCTTATTTTCAACACTCGGTGATGAATATAGAAAATGATCTGTACCTAAAAGTGGTTAATGCTCAAAGTATTCACTTTCTAAGTACTTCTGAAGTATTTTGGACTGAGATCAGAAACAGTGCCAGTGTTTCTTTTCCTAATCTGGAGGACGTTTTTGACAAATGTGATACTATCTAACCACGGGGACATCAATCTTAGTAACAAAGATGTTTCCAGAATAAAATAAAGTTAGAAAAGAGTTTCAATCTATAGTCTAACAACTAGAATCTAAACAAAATAAAAAAATACTTGACACCATTTATTTGGGAATTACACAATTCACAGTCAATGAGCAAGTAAAAACACCCAGGTATTAAATGCAGGGGTGCTGCTGGAATATTCTGGTTTGTGGCATAATGGACTGGTACGTGAAGGAGCTCGGTGCTTCAACTGTGAAGGCTAACAGCATATGAAACTGCCTATCATACAAACAGAGCTACACTCAAGGGTCCACTTCAGTGTACTGTATTGTAAAGTAGTTTGATATATTAAATAAACAGTTTATATACACTAACTAGTATTGGCAGATCTTAGTATAAAATACATACATGTAAATCATAATAAACAATATATAATAATTATTAATAGAAGGAAGGGTGGTCTTGTGGTCAAGACACTAGACTAGAATTTAAGAAATTTGGGACTACTGACCTTAAAGGGGGATCATGGGGATTGGGACTATATATTCATAAACACCAGATGCATATATATTTACAATTATATGTGGGCATATAAATAGATAATGATTATGGAAATACCTGTAGCAAGTCCATGGTTAAGACTGTGTTGAGAGTTATGCTTGATGTACCATGTATTTTACATATTAATTATTTTATTTAGTCTCTAATTTTGGCAAAATAACTCTTTGAAGGACAATTGAATTTTCTGGGTTTATTTTAAAATAAAGTCTTCACTAATACATCATTTTAAAATGTTCCTTTTTAGAAATGTTGTTTTCCTCACATTTCTTTGGGTTTCTCTAAGCCGCTGTAGTACTCAAAAAGCTCCAAATATCACACATGTGCACTCACACACATTCTGATAATATCTTGGGCATAGGTCACTTTTATACTTTTTTTTTTTTTTACAACTGAACCTATGAAAAGCGATTCCCACCATTATAACATAACTCAATTAAGCCAAGTTGTATCAAATGGTCAATACACTTCTCAGACTATCGGCTGCTTTTGCTTCCTGATTCTACCAACTTGCCCCTTTGCTTATCAGCTTTGCTGAGTTATGAAACTTTGGAAGACCAGGAGCCATGTTGAGCAGGAGAAGTTGTGGGAGGTGGTTTCTGAGAGAGAGATGAGACCGTAGGGCCTTGTCTTGATGGGCTAAAGATGGGCCTTGTCTTGATGGGCTAAAGCCTCTGTGTGTGTGTGTGTGTGTGTGTGTGTGTGTGTGTGTGTGTGTGCTAACTTAACACAATTGACAAGCCCCATCAAAACTCAAGCTAACAGGTTTGAAGTCATATTAACAGGCTATAGCTTAGCTTAGGCTCCAGCTAACGTTAGCCAGCATCTTGATAGGGCTTTTCAATTGTTTTAAGCTAAGATGATTTAAAGATGCAACCCTTTTGGTCCACTAACACAGGTTGTGGAGATGAAGAATATATGATAGGTCGGTTGGGGATGGCAAGGTGGCTTGACAGGTTGAGAGGAGCTGGAGAAAGAGGGTCAAGTATGATCTGGGTATGGCAGCAGAGGCTCAGGAATGAAAATTGGGGCCAGGCTGCTTGCACACACTTTGAAATTTGACATGTTCAAAGTTATCTCATTCAGCCATTTTTTGAATAATTTGCCAGGAATAGAAGGTTAATTCAGGTGGGTTTTTTTTTGTTTTGTTTTTTTGTTTTTTCAATTTCTCATAGCTCAAAAATGGCTGAATGTAGTTTAAACTTAAACACCTGGGTTCAGACCAAACATGGAGAGTGTCAGCCAAAAAGGAGAATGTTGGTGACAGTTATGAATGAAGGGGGGCGGGGGGAATTGAAATAGCCAGTGTCTGACCAGCGCAGGACCTTTTATTTCATTTTATTTTTTTAAATCCTGCTCCCATCCAGCCCTGCTATACCCACTTACATCCTCTTCTGCACCATTTCTTTCATTTTTATCCTGTTCCCACCCACAAAAACCTTAGGTCCGACCAATCCTGCAAGAAAGGCAGAGTCCCATATGCTACTACAAAAAAAAAAGTTGATTATATAGAAAAGAAATGCAGATACAATTTTTACCACTAAAAGAATACCGGTAAATCAAATCTTGGATAAACTATGTTTAAAGTACTTTAACTCCTGTTATGATAGGCACTAAATCTCTTTCTATCCCTTTCTTGAATTTAAGTATTAAAACCTTTTATTTAAAAACAAAAACAAAAACTTGTTTTACATTGCTGGAATTCTATTTATGACAAACTGACAAGTGATTTAGTGTTTTCCTGCAAATTGCCACAGTCTGTATGGTATATGTTTTTGCCCACCCAATCCCGCTTGCAACAAAGTACATTTTACCCACTCACGCTATTATGGTAGTGGGTCCTGCAGGACCCATGGGATTCCAGTCCTGCTGCAGGGCCCTATCTCAGTGGTGTTCACTGCTACAAATATAGTGGGAGTTGGGAGCACATAAGTTCACAGACATGTCCCCCTTTGGTTTACAGTTAGTGATTGGCAGATGTGTAAGTCAGTAAAAACACAGTTTATTCTTTTGGCCTGGTCTGTGAGCAGGTCTATATTACACTATAGTTAGGACTCCTTTAAAAATGTGTTGCTGTGCCATTTTGTCAGCTGCTGACTGACACTTCAACTAGGCAAAGGGGCTCCCATTTTAATATATTTCCTCAGGACACTGATGACCAGGTAGATTGACCCATAACATCTGGCTTTCAATTTAAACCTTTAGTTTGGAAGAAAATAGCCACTAATTAAAAGCGGAATGTGACAGCAGACCTCCTTCACATACTGTATGTGCTCCTTCAGAGCCTTTATCTGCCTCTCTTTACTCTCTGTCCTGGCTAACTGGAGCCCATTCTTGTTAAGAATCTTACAAGGGAACAACAGCAACAGACTCTGTGAATAGGAAGATAGGACTCTGCAGCTTTCTTGGTTAGCCAAAGCAGCAGCAGGCCTAGTAAGTTACTGGCAGTAATTATATGTAAAACCTTTCCTTAGAGATTCTGGCAACAGATTCTTTCCTTTCACACTTTGGCAGTTCCTAGCTGTTTCCCTGTGAGTAGGTTGTCTCTACCCAGAGTCGAACTTTTGATGTGTGGGCGGTAGCCCCACTCATTGACCTGCTCCCTGCCTCTTCCATTTTACTAATTCTAAGCAGATATCTTGCCGGTTTCACTAGTTGTAGTTTGTATTTGCCATCATAATCATTATCAACATTTAGCTTGTTAGACCATGAAAAGATCTTGAGTCCTAGATCAAAGAGAAACGAAAGGAAGAGTAGGGAATTTCCCACTGTTTAAAAAAAAATGGTTGCTTCAAGAACTGGTGTAATGCATGAGGAAAACACTCATTTGTTGTTTTCACATGGGTGGTGTAAGGCAGACAACCTGCCTGCCAAATTTATAAAGGTCCGCAAGATTATGCAGTTAAACTTTCTGCCTAAGCAGCCATAAGGTCTCTCTCCAGAGATCCCAAAAGGGAAATTCTGTAGGCCTCCAGGGCTGAGGAAACTAATCATGGTTCTCTAGCAAGGCCTTGAGCAATTTTAAACCTCTTAGGAGACCACCAAAAGCCTTGTTAAGCATTCTGTGCTCCCTTCGTGTCTCTGGCATTCATTCTATATCTCTGGAGGGGTAACTATCAGTGATGATTACAGGAGTCTCCTCGACGTGCTCATGCTGGGTTAGGCTCTTCAGTGACTCACTGACAAACCTAGGTCTAACACCAGTCAAACAGGAGGTATATCCTGGTACTACAGGGAAGGTCAAGTCCTATCTCTAGGATAGATGGTTCAACTGGGCTGATTCCAGATGTTACTCTGCCTAACTGGTTGAAACAATGCTCTGACCTAAAACATTGAGTTAAAATTCTTAGCTCAACGTATGAGTTATTGATAGGAGTCATGCAGCTTTCTTAGATGCATCACCAAATATATGGCTTTGGGTGGAGATGTAAAACAGAGAACCACCTCCTGTCAATCACAGAAAGGAGAATTCATTTCCTTTGTGTCATTTAAATGAGCTTTCCCAGCTTGGCTTATTTCCAGCTAAATCATCCTACTGGGTATCAGGAAACAATTTCAGTGGCTGTTTTCCACTGGAGAAGCCATGAAATGTTTTTATTTAATACGTTCCATATAATACATTCATCACTTCCCCCCGGTTTTTTACTAGTGAGTAGCAATAGCTTCTATAAACATGTACATAATATTTGGTAAATGTTCTCTCTCTCTCTCTCTCTCTCTCTTTTTTATAATATGGTTTAAAACTTGTAGAATGACAAGCATTCCTCCCACCACTGTGTGCAGTGAACACACTCGGAATACATTCAGCAGCATGTCAGTAATTGATTTAAGGAATGATAATTCCAACTCCGCCTAATCCTCACCACCATTACAGCCAGTTTATCCCAGTGTGGGAGGAGGGGTGAGGAGAGCATTTAGGGTAGAAATTCCTGCACTTCCCAAGCAATCAGGCTGCATTTATGTCTCCTTAACCCCTCCCCACAATTTGCACAGCCACACAAAAGCCAGCTACAATGTAGCATTGCAAGGCATTTTACAAAATTTCTCCCACAGAATTTAGGGGGAGATTTTCAAAGACACAAAATAGTTAAGTATCAGAGGGGTAGCCGTGTTAGTCTGAATCTGTAAAAAGCAACAGAGAGTCCTGTGGCACCTTTGAGACTAACAGAAGTATTGGGAGCATAAGCTTTCGTGGGTAAGAACCTCACTTCTTCAGATGCAAGACAAAATAGTTAGGCACACAACTTTAATTGATTTTCAGTTGGGTGAGCACCTAATTGCCTGCTATGCCTTGACAATCTCCCCCTGAAAATCTAAAGTCCCAGGCCTGCAAAGTAGCCCCCTCATCAGAACTCAGTCATTTCATTGCATAGAATAGGCAACAATATGAAGGTGAAAAATAGAGAAGAGAGTGCATCCCCAAACAAGCTGATGAAGCATACACCTTGCTGGTTTTTAAAATAACAGTTTACACATGTGATAATGACACTAATATGACTTCCTTGATAACTCTTCACTGGACTTAAATCCTCAACACAATTTAGTTCCCTCCACAGTGCCTCAGATATTTACATATTGTAGTCTTTTGGGTGGGTTGGTTTATTTGTTTTTTGTTTTTCTGTGGGATCTGCCAGTCCTGAGTTCCCTCTTAACAACAAAAAGAGAGAATAGGAAAGAGAAGAAGAAAGACAGTTCTTATGTCAGCGGGTTTCCTAGAATATAAAAATTAAAAATGAAAGAAATAAATTTTTCATGAATGGCTTCTCAGAATTCGGCTTCTTAATCTTACAGCCTGTTTATTACACTGAGGACTGCAGTTGCTTTCTGTGGCGGGCTGAATTACTGATTGATGTTGGAAACCAAGTACTAATTAATACCTTGTCCTGTGGGGTGGGATTTGTTGTGAAACCAATACTCTTAAGGTGGCGTTTCATAAATCTTCATCTCCACCTTTGGCTGATGCTTCCTCTTTGTCATCAGTGATGTTTTTTTTCATAGCAAAAAAAATCATGATTTTGTGACTCATGTGAATGCTCCCTGTATTCACTGATAATCGTAGTTTTTACCATAGACATGATTACTCCAGATCTCTGTGTTTAAAGTCATTTGAGTCAGAAGTGCTAATAAAAGACAAACAGTAGTTACAAAGAAAGCTATTATTAGATGCTTAAAGACCTAAGACTAACCCTCTGATTCAAAATATTACATCTGTGGCTTTTAGAAAACTGGCTGGTAAAAATGTGTAATTTATTTATGCTGGTAAGTTAAAATATAAATAATTAAAACTGAAAAGTCTTGTTCATGGAAACTATTTACACAAATGCAAGTCAGTATATAGGAAAGTGGTTACAATATGCACAAGTAAAACTGGCATGTAATTCAACATGTTCCATGGCGGTGTCATTAGATTTTATTATGTTACTCTCTATTTCAAAAGCAGAATATTGTATAAATGCAGGCAGAAATGTATTCTACAGACACATGTTCACTGCCACATTTGGGTGAAATTGTCCCAGGCTGCATATGGCTGAAAACACAACTTACCTGCCTAGGGAGCCCTATACAGACAGATTTTACAGTCCCATATATGCTGTGGGACCAAGCTTTATTATGACTTTATTGGTGGGGTTTGTGTCTTTGTAACAGAGGAATGACAGAGGCATGCTAAATGGGTTCTCAAATTTGAACATAGCTGCTAACTGCAAACTAATAGAGGAGTTTCTAGAGCTGTATAATGTAGTGCCTGGAATGATGTGGTTACACAGGTGCGCTATGCCTGACCTCTAGGTCAGGGTGGAGGATTTTGTCCCCATCCGCATTCTTCATTGTGGTCTCCTAAATGAAAAGAATGAATTGTTGTTATGAGGGAGAATATGATTGCACCCATGTAATAGTACACTCTATGATTTGCTCATAGTCTTTGGCTATAGTGTGTGATTGGGCAGATGCACACATTCCATTCAAGAGCATATTAAAACTGCATAGGTAAGCACTCAGAAATAACTAAATGATGATGAAGTTGACTTTCACACAACCTTCCCTCTTCCCCATAGTGCATAGGCACACAACCTTCCCTCTTCCCCATAGTGCATAGGTACTACAACAGACCAGCTCTGCATGTGGTACTCTTTGAATGCTGTCTCTTGACTCCATGAACCCCACTCAATAGAATTAAACACAAGGTTTTTTAAAAATGGTCAATTTCCCTTAGTAATTCTTTATGGATGAAACTCACCCTTGTGCAGCCCATAGAGATGAATTTCCTCTTTTATTTAAATTGCAGTGAATTTTTTCTTTAAAAATATAAAGTAGAACATTTATTAGTTGTCTGATTTCTTTTCTGTTTCTACTAACTTTTTTTCCTCAAGTTTATGCTTTAATTTGTCTGCTGACAATCGTGTTATCACTAAGCACCACTTGAAGGGACATTTTTTTGAAAGAAAATGATAAAAATGGCACAGCACACAAGTGTTTACTTGGTGATCGTACATAAGTCATGAATACTTCCTATTCTGCAGACACTGGGATATGATATTTAGTATACAGCTACAGCTAAGTCCTAAAGAATTTTGTAAGTCAGCAGTTTTTCAAAGTAATGTATGAGAGCCCTGGTAATGAATATGAATCTATTATCTGCACATTTAAAACTTACTCAAGCTTGTTCTCTAGGGATGTTTTAAAAAAAATCTGGTGGATCTGTTCAGAAATATTTCATATGGATAGACATTCTTTTGAATTTAAAGTAGTGGCAAAGCTGTCTATAACCACGCAGAGTATAGCCAGTCATGAAGGGAGCTTCTCCATGCAAAGGTACCAGTGAAAGTAATCGAACCTTTATTTAGTGACAACCTTGCAGTTACTGCCATGATCCTCCTTTGAATATAGGCTGCCAATTGTGCCAAACTGTATGTTGGTTTTATGAAGCAGATAATCTCAAATAGAGAGAGAGATGTTATTAGGTTGCAGCCAGAGATATGTTTTAAAGAGTGATGATTGTGCACATTCCCAAAGTGTATTGCAGTTGTTCTTTGTGTTATCCAGAATGTTAATCAATTTCATGCAAAAATACCCTTGTTTCATTTTCATTGGCAATTCCACTTATGCCAATCTCCCGTTAAGGTGGGGTGGCTGGGCACATGTAGAGCATGTTTTCAACTGAAGGATAGTTGCTTGCAAATGGCCTGGGTAGTAGGTATGAATTTGGGTATTGGTAGTGAAAGCCTCTTTTTAGAATTGTGCAGAGACTGACTATGCTGTTTTAGGCATGCACAAGCTAGTCATAGTCAAGAAGTCAGGAAAATGACATGGACCTCTGAGCCACCCAAAGGAAGCAGCAGCTTGGGTACATTGGTATATAAATTTCATGGTTACTTTTTATTGCTTTAGGCTGCTAATCAAACCTGGGGTTGACTAAACAGGTCTCTTGCCACAAAAAGATAAATATGCCCAGATCTCAAAACACTCAATAATGGTCAGTCTGTGGCGGTGGTCTAATTGATAACTTCCAGTTCTAGCCCAAACATTAAATCCAGACCGTACTAATGTTATATGGGTTGATCCCTTGCATGGGGACTGTTGTTTTCAAGTTATTGAGTCAGGTGGTCTTTCCTTAGTTATAAAAAGAAAGAATCAGCATTTACCAATAGTTACTGACACGGTATATGAGATACCACAGATATTGCCTGTTCTAAGGCCTGGTCTACACTATGAGTTTAATTTGAATTTATCAGCGTTAAATCGAATTAACCACAGTATGGTCATTCTGACTAAATGCTGAGGTTTCAATGTGATGTCTTCAGTTGCTTTTATAACTTTAGTTTCTGCCTTCCCTAGAGGTCTGGCTGTACTTTCCATTTTTTCTGTTAATCCCTGACTCTTGAACTGAAACTAATCTTTTATGTATTAAATGCACTTTGTCGTAGCATTTTGCAGCATAGTTATACTCAGCCAGATTCTGCCCTCATTTACTCCAGTGTGACTCCATAAAAAATGGATGGGGTTTCCCTGGAGTAACTGAAAGCAGAATTTGGCTCACTACCTTTTCACACTGCTTAGAGTGCATTAGTTTGGGTACAACAGTTGGAACATTGCCATCTTGGGGGGGGTGGGGAATAGGAGTCTGAGCTTAGAAATGGCTTCAGCAGAGAAATATTTTCTCTTCTTTTTCTCTTGATACATTCCCTGTACTTTCATGATAGTCTATCAAATGCTGTAACTTCCACAACATTTCCTTAGTTTAAATCTGTCAAAGTTTTTGGGCCTCCAGACCGTCCACTAAAAAAGATCAAAAATATGTTTTTCACTGTCTCTCTTGTGCCTGTTACCCTAGCATCTGAGTGCCTCACAATCTTTAAGATATATGGCTCTCATTCCTTGTCACAATTTTTATTGTTTGTGGATCTTTCAAGATTTGTACTGACCCTACATAGTCTCTCTCTCTTTCTACCTTATTCTTCTGATCATCCAGGGGATATAATCTTCTTTACACTATGCATTTAATGTCCTGAATTTCTTTAGGTAGCAAAAAAAGCCAGTGAGAATGAAAACATTAATATATGTTTAGCATTTTAGACATGTGCCCATTTTATGCCTTTAAGGGGCAAAACTGGCAAATTTATTTGACACTTACACTATACAAATGTGAAAAGAGCCACCATTACTTGTAGGTTAAATGCCAGGCAGGTTTTCTTTTCACAGATAACATTTAAGGGAGCAAAATATGAGACATCTTTCACTAACTGAAGAAGAAATAGGGGAAGCTAAAGACTGGAATTATTGCCATTTTTCCATCCTGAAACAGTAGATTCTGTGTTTGTGCAACAAAACTCTGGGTATAGCCAAGAGACAGTTCTGGCTCAGAAACGAACATTTCAGCATTTCTAGTGCCAATTACATTCATTTGCTTTCAGTTTTCAGGATGGAAAAAAAGCCCTGGCAGCTGTGTTCTTGCTATTCTACAATGTTCTTTTTAAGATCTAAATAAGGTTGTGCTCAGATCTCCATATTCTTTTGTCAAGGCAATGCTCCTGCTGTTGGGAATACTAGTACTGAAATGGTTATTACCACTTTGCTAAAGGCGGCTATTACTCTACTTATCTAAAGACAAGGAAAGACAAGACCCTGCAAAAATGAGATTTTAATCACTATGTTTTATTTGATACCGATTTTAATCATTTTCCCCCCCTGAGCCTCATTTTTATTAAATTACAAAATATGAAAAGGGCTGTAAGTCCTGCTAGGGGTTTCGTTTTAAATCTCAACTTTTGAAGTTTGACATTCTAGGAGTGGATACATTGAAGAACTCCAAATTGTTACCTTGAGTTTATTGCTCCATTTTTTACCCAAAGTTCTTACAGATGTGCAGTTTTTCCAGAACTGTGTGTGTTGAAGATGCAAGCACTCAAAATCTGTCAAATACCAGTTTGCAGTCCTGAGACTGATGGATGGGAGTTGGGAATTTTTAAGTTAAAATCAAGTATAGCTACACTTCTACCACGATGTCTTTCAACTAATAATGGCAAGATAGGGATTTTTGAAGTTTAGTTTGTTTATTTGGTCTATTAAAACATATATTGGTTTCCTTGTCTTCCTTCCCCTGTTTCTTCTGATTTGTTTGTTACAGTCACTTGTTGGGCTTTGTCTGAATTAGATTGTAAACTCTTTGGGGCAGGAGCCAAAGTGAGGTTTGGAATTGCTTTCAAAAATAGAACTGGGTAGGTCATAAAACGTAAAAGATTCATGTTCCAACTGCCAATGTTTAGACCAACTTGCCTTTCCCAAATTAATAGTTTAAACAATATCATAGTCCATACTGTGTATGTAATGCTGAGCCTGCTCAGTGACCTATTGCACGTTCAGTTGAAGAACAAAACAGTCTCTTGGGAAACAAGCAAAAGGAAGAGGTCATCAATATTATTATCAGTAATGCAATATACTTCAAAGGGGGAAGAGTCTAATGTTAAAAGAACCACTAGAGACCTTGAATGACATTCTGACACCATTGAAGTCAATGTCAATCTCCCACTGACGTCAATAGTACCAAGATTTAACACCATGTTTTCCTTAAATATTCATGAACTATAGATTTCTGGTAAATAGAGGCAACAGTTCCTTATAACATTGACTCCAAACCTGTCATTTCAGGAGAATCTGGCCCAATGGAAAACAAACTAACAAAACAACAAAACCACTTCCATTCCCATCAGCTATGACGATTTGTGTTGGGCGATGAAATTCTTGGAGCAATTTTTCCATGTATGGTCCATAGTATCAGTAAGTCCAGTGATGATAGCGCACCATTATTTACATCCCTTTACATTATTTATGTCTGCTAGACCATTCTTAGTACAGTCAAGATGAAAGCTGAGCAAAACTATCCCTTTTCAATACTTTGTCACCATCCCTTACCCTTATAGGCATGAAAATGGAAATTCTTTCTTGTTATGGAGAGATAATGTTGCTATGGTTATAATTCTATAAAGGTAAAAGTAGACTTATCAAAATAATTGGAGGCATGATTCTCCATTAAGGTCAGTGATTGCAGAGACAGGGTGACATGAAATGACTGAACTTTTAATTTATTTTTTTCCCTTCCTCTCCTGTGAATGGATATTCTGCCTCGATGTGCTGACAGAAGCCTATCCTAAGAATGACACTTTAAACCATAAGTCTGAAATGTTAATGCATCAATTAATGTGACAATTTGATACTTTTGAAGGAAATTTAGCTTACTTTTTCACAGAACCGTTTTGTAGCTGGGCAAGTAAAGAGGAGTAGACTCACAAAAGTAAGGGGATGCCAGGGAAGGTTTCAGGCCTCTGTATGTAATGTAATCTGTGAGGATCTAAATTTAATTCATCAGCTGGTCTCCAATAGAGATCTACTCCATAGTGTCAGAGGGTGTAACTCACAAAAGTATGTTCAAAATCCCATCCCATTCTGGCTGCTCTTTCCATCTGCAGTGCTGTCTTATCAACACATCATCTTAAAGATCTATGAAACTGTGACACATGTAACCACTATAGGCAGAGCAACCAGCCCTGTTGTTAAGATTGCCTAACACTTCCCAGTTATAAGACCTTATTTTTAGCTGCTTATAACTTTTCCAAACTTACTGCTTAGGTGTCTGCCTCAGGCTGATTTCTGATGGGTGGAGGTAGGTTGAAATTTCAGCCAAAACAGTTTCACCTACCCTCATTTTCAGAAATGGCTAAACTATATATTTTTGAAAGGTTTCAGAGTAGCAGCCGTGTTAGTCTGTATCCGCAAAAAGAAGAACAGGAGGACTTGTGGCACCTTAGAGACTAACAAATTTATTAGAGCATAAGCTTTCGTGGACTACAGCCCACTTCTTCGGATGCATATAGAATGGAACATATATTGAGGAGATATATATACACACATACAGAGAGCATAAATAGGTGGGAGTTGTCTTACCACCTCTGAGAGGCCAATTAATTAAGAGAAAAAAAAAAAAAAAAAAAAAAAAAACTTTTGAAGTGATAATCAAGCTAGCCGAGTACAGACAGACAGTTAGATAACAAGTGTGAGAGATTCAATGTTTGTAATGGCTCAACCATTCCCAGTCCTTATTTAAACCGGAGTTGATTGTGTCTAGTTTGCATATCAATTCTAGCTCAGCAGTTTCTCGTTGGAGTCTGTTTTTGAAGTTTTTCTGTTGTAATATAGCCACCCGCAGGTCTGTCACTGAATGACCAGACAGGTTAAAGTGTTCTCCCACTGGTTTTTGAGCACTCCAAAAAAAAGGATTCTGCGTGGACTCCTCCGGACGGTCGAAACAACAGACTGGATTTCTACATAGAGTGCTTCCGTCGACGTGCAAAGGCTGAAATTGTGGAAAAGCAACATCACTTGCCACATAACCTCAGCCATGCAGAACACAACGCCATCTACAGCCTCAGAAACAACCCTGACATCATAATCAAAAAGGCTGACAAAGGAGGTGCTGTCGTCATCATGAATAAATTGGAATATGACCAGGAGGCTGCTAGACAGCTCTCTAACACCACATTCTACAGGCCATTATCCTCTGATCCCACTGAGGATTACCTAAAGAAACTACACCATCTGCTAAAAAAACTCCCTGACAAAGCACAGGAACAAATCTGTACAGACACATGCCTAGAACCCCGACCAGGGGTATTCTATTTGCTACCCAAGATCCATAAACCTGGATATCCTGGACGCCCCATCATCTCAGGCATTGGCACCCTAACATCAGGCTTGTCTGGTTATGTAGACTCTCTCCTCAGACCCTACGCTACCAGCACTCCCAGCTATCTTCGAGACACCACTGACTTCCTGAGGAAACTACAATCCATCGGTGATCTTCCAGAAAACACCATCCTGGCCACTATGGACGTAGAAGCCCTCTACACCAATATTCCACACAAAGATGGACTACAAGCTATCAGGAACAGTATCCCTGATAATGTCACAGCTAACCTGGTGGCTGAACTTTGTGATTTTGTCCTCACCCACAACTATTTCACATTTGGGGACAATATATACCTTCAAGTCAGCGGCACTGCTATGGGTACCCGCATGGCCCCACAATATGCCAACATTTTTATGGCTGACTTAGAACAACGCTTCCTTAGCTCTCGTCCCCTAACGCCCCTACTCTACTTGCGCTACATTGATGACATCTTCATCATCTGGACCCATGGAAAAGAAGCCCTTGAGGAATTTCACCATGATTTCAATAATTTCCATCCCACCATCAACCTCAGCCTAGATCAATCCACACAAGCGGTCCATTTCCTGGACACTACTGTGCTAATAAGCGATGGTCACATAAATACCACCCTATACCGGAAACCTACTGACCGCTACACTTACCTACATGCCTCCAGCTTCCATCCAGGACACACCACACGATCCATTGTCTACAGCCAAGCTTTAAGATATAACCGCATTTGCTCCAATCCCTCGGATAGAGACAAGCACCTACAAGATCTCTATCAAGCATTCTTAAAACTACAATACCCACCTGCTGAAGTGAAAAAACAGATTGACAGAGCCAGACGAGTACCCAGAAGTCACCTCCTACAAGACAGGCCCAACAAAGAAAATAACAGAACACCACTAGCTGTCACCTTCAGCCCCCAACTAAAACCTCTCCAGCGCATCATCAGAGATCTACAACCTATCCTGAAAGATGATCCTTTACTCTCACAGATCTTGGGAGACAGACCTGTCCTCGCTTACAGACAACCCCCCAACCTAAAGCAAATACTCACCAGCAACCACACATCACTGAACAAAACCACTAACCCAGGAACCTATCCTTGTAACAAACCCCGATGTCAACTCTGTCCACATATCTATTCCAGTGACATCATCATAGGACCTAATCACATCAGCCATACCATCAGGGGCTCGTTCACCTGCACATCTACCAATGTGATATATGCCATCATGTGCCAGCAATGCCCCTCTGCCATGTACATTGGCCAAACCGGACAGTCTCTACGCAAAAGAATTAATGGACACAAATCTGACATCAGGAATCAAAATACTCAAAAACCAGTGGGAGAACACTTTAACCTGTCTGGTCATTCAGTGACAGACCTGCGGGTGGCTATATTACAACAGAAAAACTTCAAAAACAGACTCCAACGAGAAACTGCTGAGCTAGAATTGATATGCAAACTAGACACAATCAACTCCGGTTTAAATAAGGACTGGGAATGGTTGAGCCATTACAAACATTGAATCTCTCACACTTGTTATCTAACTGTCTGTCTGTACTCGGCTAGCTTGATTATCACTTCAAAAGTTTTTTTTTTTTTTTTTTTTTTTTTTTTTTTTTTCTCTTAATTAATTGGCCTCTCAGAGGTGGTAAGACAACTCCCACCTATTTATGCTCTCTGTATGTGTGTATATATATCTCCTCAATATATGTTCCATTCTATATGCATCCGAAGAAGTGGGCTGTAGTCCACGAAAGCTTATGCTCTAATAAATTTGTTAGTCTCTAAGGTGCCACAAGTCCTCCTGTTCTTCTATATATTTTTGCCCATGTTAAAAAATTCTGGTGACCTTTGCTTTGGAGTAGGAACTTGAAATTTGGCATGGGGTGGCCTTTGTGTCACAGATGTGCCTTTTTTCTATCCCTAGGGAAATCCCTAAATTAGGCCAAGTTATAAATCTTCGAAAAAATTATAGTTCACACAAGCTCAGCAGGGAGCTCTTAGATTTTAGCAGCTCAATTCCCCAAAGATTCTGTCTACACTGTGCATGCTCCAACCTGTAGCTGAACAGGACTGTGATGTGATACGGTTTGTTCCCGTCACCTGTTACTCAAGGGAGTTAAGAGCCAATCCAGTGATTTACTGCCTCCTGGCCAGAGAGGGTGGAGGTAGGTAAGGCTCATTAGGCACCTGGCCTTTAGAAGGAAGGTGAGGGAACTCAGCAGGGGGAGATTGCAGATGGAGCAGGATTCTTTTGTGGAGAGAAACTCACAGAGAATAGTTCAAGATCCTGGGGGTGAGGCTTAAACAAGCAATAAGCCAGGTGGGAGGATCCACAGGGAACATGTTAGGCTCCTGTAGGGGAGGGCCTGAGGTAGAGTCAGGTAAAAACACTTCAATGGAGATTGTGTGGTCAGAAGAGTCTAGAAGAGAAAGGAGAAGCCAGAGGCTTTAGAATTGAAGGGAGGCTATGTTAAGCACAGGCTGTGGGGAAGCAGCACAAAACCAAATATTTTTGCATAAAAGTTCTGCTTGGATGAAAACTCATTTTCTGTTGAACAAATGTTTGGACAGAATTTTTTTGACCCACTCTAATAAATATACACATTAGATTTTCAGCAGAATGATTACTATTTTTGGAGTCTCATACTGAACTAGTATCTGTCTTGTCTCTTGTAGGATATTACTGCAGGGAACAATTATGCATTAGCAGAGGGATGGCCAAGGTGACCTACTCTAATAGGTCTATTTCCCCCCCAACCATAATTTCTGATTCTTTGAAAAGCAGCAGTTCCTTCAGTAACTTCTATGTCACTCATACACTATAGCAGAAATTATTCACAATGTTACAGGAGTCTCAGGGCTCAGAAGGGGAAATTCCTCTAAACTCCCCTAATTTAAGGGCGGAAGTCTGGCCTTTTTGTAATTTATTTCAGGATAGTGCTATGTGGTTTTTCTTTCCTGCTCAGGTGAACTTGCACCAGCTTGACATTCAGTGAGTGCGTGAAGCAAAAGACAACTTATTTTGACTTTTGTGTTCTGAAAGTTCCATGTTTAGCCTTGCCACAATTCAGCTGTTGAATTTAGAGTTGTGCCTGCTGACAACTGGAGTGCTGTGAATGATGCAGGAATAAGTTAAACTTGCAGAAAAGTGGCTGTTTTATCTTCTGCGATGCTGTTAATTGCTTTTCTTGCTAAATACTCATTTTCATGCTCTTGGGGTATGTTTCACTTGTTTTGCACACCCACTAAATGCCAAATTAATTTAAGTTACTTTACATTAACTTGCCACTTGCACCTTTTTATTATAAGTTTATATCGAATGTGTAACTTATGTTATTTTATCAGTAGTAAATTTGGCCCAGATATAAGTATGGGAGTTGCATCCATTTACTCCAGGCTGAATTTGGCTTGTAGATCACAGCTAGAAAATACTATTGTTATCTAGTTCATATGCCTGCAGGTGTAGGACAGTTGCCCCCTATGCAGGAGTAGCACTGTAGTGAAAGCATAGTAACAGGAGAATGCATGGGGGGGGGGATAGCTCAGTGGTTTGAGCATTAGCCTGCTAAACCCAGGATTGTGAGTTCAATACTTAGGGACCTGGGGCAAAATCAGTACTTGGTCCTGATAGTGAAGTCAGGGGGCTGGACTCAATAACCTTTCAAGGTCCCTTACAGTTCTAGGAGATAGGATATCTCCATTTTAAATAAATAAAAAAAAAATTCTCTAATATGGATCCATAATACAGAATGTATATATTACTTCCACAGTATACACCAAGTGGCATACCTACTGAGTATTCAAGTCCATGAAGTTGTGTATAGCTCCAACTGCACTAGGTCAACCAACAGCAGGGGTTTTGATATAAATCCAAGAATCATGACATTTTCATGGATAGGCACCTAGCATTCATAAATTACCAGCATTCAAATGCACACCCTTACTCTCACTACCCAAAAACTTTTGAACTTAGTAACTTTATACTATTCTGTACTTCTGAAATTATTACTTTAAAATGCCTAAAGATTTGGGGATGTAGCTGGATGATGAGAAAATATTTTTTTAAATCATCTGATTGAAGTGCGAACTTGAAAAGCAAGGTGGAAAAATCAACTGAACTTTTCAAAACTTAAAAAATGCAGTTAACATTTGGTTCAATTTATGGGTGAAGATTCACTATTTTTGATCTGTTTCCATTCACACAGCTTTAGATATAACAAACAATACATGATATCTACTGATTGGCATATGAGCCCTTTTGGGCTGTGAATAGTCTTGTGCTCAAATAGATTAAGAGTACATTGACTAAGCAAAGTTAAGGTAATAGAATGCCAGATAACTCTTCCTTGTTTATGAAAAAGCCAAAAATAGTTGGATGCCTATAATGCAAGTTTCCACATCTTGTCCCCACCAATAAATATCGCCCTGACTGGACAGGACCACTATCTCTAGCAATAAAACGTAATTCAGTATCATTTACTAGCTCAGTCTTTTGGCTTTTTGTAACAAAAAACTTCTAACTGGGTAGTGGTTTTGTGTTGGGAAATCTTGTTGACCATTGGGTTGATAAGAGACAACCTCTCATTTATTTTTGTTCTTGACCTAGTATGACAACTTGTGCTCCGAGGGGAAAGGTTACTGCTTTGTCCATTAATCCATCCAGAGCTTATTTTTCTGATGATGCAGCATCACTCTTTTTTTAAATCCAGGAAGACAAACCTCAAATGAGACTTCTAAACAACACTGAAAACAACAAAGATAAAACAAGCAGAGCAATATTTTTAATTAGGCTGCTTCTAAGATCGGGGTAGGGGAGTGGTGATCATATATTCAGCTCAGGTTCATTTGTTGGTGTATGCTGTGAATAAAGAAATAACTTTCTGCTATAGACAATGAGCGGTGGAGTGGGGGAAATTAGCAGGAATTCTTTTGGGTGTTTATGTGGTGGTGGGGAAAGTTCCATTAAAGTAAATTGTTAGGTTGGAAAGTTATACTAACCAGAATAACCAAAAATATGCATGTTGTGTTAGTGGTTTTATTATAGTGGCTTTAAAAATCTCTTCATATTTCACAAATTTATAGGATTCTCTTGGATAACTGAACAGTTGCTCCTTTTCATCCTTCTTATAGCATGAGTTCAAAGGGGCTCACTTGAAATTGGTGCCAATAGTTAATTTGTTTTAAACTTATTCTAGTTATATGCTATTATACAAATCAACTATAATGTTTAATTCAAAGAGGAACTCACTGCTGCAGGAGGGCAGCAAATCAAATATTGCGCAAGATTTAGAAAAATATTAGATAGTTTTATGACCAATTTTATACTTTTAGTACATTCATTTTTGCACAGGTATGAAGTTAATCCCATGCTTAGGGTATAAAATGATCATCTTAGAGTCTTAAGTCAAGGAAGGAATTTTTCCTTTCACGAACAACATTTTATGATAGGCTAGATGTGTAATGGCTCATTCATATGAGGTACTAAGTGCCCTCAATTGCCATTAAAGGGAATTGACAACATTATGTCTGAGGGCTGAAGAGGGGAGAGCTGGAATTTCAACAAACTCAAATTTTCATTCTGCTGTGTGTTTACCATTGCTTCTAATGAAAACACCGTAAATTTCAGAATGTAAAAATTCAACCAAAATTAATTTTTCATAATAGATTTTTTCACAAGAACACTTTTAAAAAATTCTCATTCAATAATTTTCCCCAAAAGCTTTTAAGAAAGCGTGTCTTCAAAATAGCTTTTTTGTGTACCATTTTAGACTAGGCTGCTTATTCACATAGTGGGAATCTTTCAAAATTGATGAATTTCATTTTCAACTATTATGGGTGCTTCTGTCCTCTGAAGATGGTGCCATAGCGGCCCCAAGCTAGGCATGCAAAACTTGGGACGTTCAAATGTTAGAACTTAACTTGACTAGCTCAAGATTACAAAAGAAACCTTTGACCGAGCTGGGAATAGAACCTAGATTTCCTGATGCTCAATCCAGTGCTTTGACCACAAGGTCATCCTGGTACAAATAAATTAATAACTTTTCTGCAAAAACAGGTGGTGAAACTGGGTTTGGATTTAGAAAGAACTTATTTGCACACCAGTATTAGCAATAATATAAAAGGGAGAATTAAATAGTAGCCAAATAAGATTCTTTGTACAGTGATTTCTCCCCCCCCCCCCCTTCAAGCTTTTTCTAATGTATAAGTCTTTCTTTCAAGATCTCCTGTGTCAGGGGCATTGGCATAAGGAGCATTTAGAGTTACTCATGAGGTTCAGACTGAGGGATTGTCCAGTCCTCTTTCCTACTTTGGCTATTAAATGATAAAGCATATTGTAAAAGGCCTTTCTGTCAAAGGATCTGTTAGAAATTGACTGCTGAGGCTGTGTTATATGAACAAGTATTGAAGCTAAGATGTATCTTTGCCATCTTTCCCTGTGTAGGTCAGCACAGTGGCAAAAAGATTAAATAGTTTCACAGAACAGCTAAAAATCATTTTAATTGAGTCTGGGTCTTACAGAACAATATTCTTTTCTTAAAATAGAAAAATTCTTAAAGTAGAATGTTCTATAATAGTCCAAAAAAGGGTCAGAATAAGCAGTCACCAGTTTTTAAAAAAAGTTGTATTCTCTCTAGCTCTGTTTAATCTTTATGTTGCTGAGCTGTTTCTCTCAAATCTTCACTCTCCCACTTTACCATTCTACTTATAAAATTGTTGAAAGATATAATATCTCTTGTGGTTAATTCCTAGCTATGTGCTATTTTAAAAAATTACAGATAAACTGTGAAAGGGTATGGGGGGGAAAGCTTTAATAACTTTTTCACAAAAAATAAACCAGAATGATTCCATTTACAATATTTTAATATAAATGTATTCTTGCTTTAATATACACACAACTCCCATTAAAAATTAATGGGAGTTATGATGTATATCTAGGGAGAATACAGTTCTAAGGACAAAACTATGCCTTCAGTTACAACCATGTAATGGGGTTTGAATTTGCCCCAGCATTAATCTAATGTTCTGATTTCATACTACTTCATACCTGAAATGTGTCACTTGTATCCATTTTCAACTGTAGATGACTCACTTTCAAATCCATGAATGTTGCTTACAATGATTTGTGCAAAGCAAACAAAAGATGATAATAATGAAATGGTTTTATCAAGGGTTGAATCCCACTGGATTCCTGGCTGTGGGAGTAAAATTTCTTATTTTTTTTTAACAGTGAGGGTAATTAACCATTGGAACAATTTACCAATGGTCATGGTGGTTTTTCCATCCCTGACAATCTTTAAATCAAGATTGGATTTTTTTGAAAGATATGTGGTAGATCAAAAGCAATTATTTTGGGGGACGTTCTATGGCCTGTGTAAAACATGAGGTTAGACTAAATGATCACAGTGGTCCCCTATGGCCTTGCAATCTAAGGATCAAAGTGAACGTGTCTGATATCAATGAATCTGGGAGGCACCATAAACCCAAAATGAAATTGGCCTGCATAGTGGAGACTGAGAATTACAGATACCAATTACTGTCCAAACAATGGCCATGAGAGACTCTTGGGAAGCACTTCTTGCATTCTACCACTAGCCTGAGGAGGTATAATGCTGCCTCCAACTCTGGAGCCAGTTTGTTGAGATGCCAGTACTGTTCCTCAACCATTCCCCTCTTGGCACAACATTCTCTGGGCCTGCAAGGAACTGCACAAGCAGCCAGCACGGCCCCAGAAGTGGCCAGCACTAGTCATGCATGGGAAATGTACTGGAGTATTCATTGAAATAACTTCTGTTCATCAAAATTCTGCCATAAAATGAATTCCCTCCTGGCTAGTTTAAAAAGTTCATCCCTCCCAACCAAAAAAAGACACAGTAGAAACTTTTCACTGTGATTCAGCATTCAAATTTTGACCCAGAAATCAGCTGCAGGCTATCCTATTTAAAGCATCAGCCTCCTGAATCTCAATTATCAATTAAAATAAACTGATAGACATCATGCAAGAATAACTTGAAACACAGAAAATGACTTGCTCTGGATGATGCCAGGTGTAAACACCAGTAGTATTTGAAGAGAAAACAGTTAATTTTAAGCTTTATGAAAGTATGGTAAAATAAAATCAATGCACAATTTTAGGTGTTGTGCCACTTGGCCATAAAACCAGGTGCACAGCATTAAAGAGCACTTATATTCTGACCAGAACATAGCCCCAAACACAGTTTTTTCTAAATGAGCTGTGTGGGACAACAACATAGATGCTTTTACCAAGGCATTGGGCAAATGTGAACAAGTGTGTAGATCACGCCTTGGGACTCGCACTAGAATGTCCCGTGATGGCATTTGTCTCAAGCAGCCTGCAGAGTTAGATTCATATCTCCACTCCTCTGGCAGATTTTCTGGCTTGTTCCTGTGGGCAACAGGCAGCCATTATCTAGGTTCTTTGGTGGAGGCAATGCAGCCTGTTGTTCACCAGCAAGAAACAACATAAAGGAAATGAGATGTCAGTCCATCAACTCTAGTTTAATTGGGAAGTGGGGGTATGGAGTAAGGTGAGTAATCTCTCAAGGTGGGAAAATACTCTGTCAGAAATGTCAGTAAGTATTGCATTGAATCTATACACTGAATAGATTGCAACTATGTATTACAAATACATTGGATTATAGTTACCTTTGTATGGTAGGACCAAAGGGCTCATCACACCAGTACATACTCTATTCCAGGTTTCAGAGTAGAAGCCGTGTTAGTCTGTATCCGCAAAAAGAACAGGAGTACTTGTGGCACCTTAGAGACTAACAAATTTATTTCAGCATAAGCTTTCGTGGACTACAGCCCACTTCTTCGGATGCATACTCTATTCCAGTATCCTGACTGTGACAGAGACCAGAATCAGATTTTTTTTTCACAAAGTGAACACATCCAGCTTCAATGTAGCTGGCCAGATGTGTAATATAGTACTATTATGAAGGGTGAATCCTTTTTGAACCTAGAATGAGGATCGGTAGCTCCTCCGATTTCTATCCTAGCTACTGTGCCTTCAGATACTATAATTATTCAGACATATCTAATCTGTCTTTCACTCTTCTGAAGTTATTACTGAAGTAAAGCAGTGTTGGAATAGTTGGGTAAGGATGATTAAGGATAACTGAAAGATGGCTAATATAATGCCATTTTTTTTAAAGTTCCTCATCAAAGGTTCTTAAGCAAAGCTACCATTCATGGGATTAGAGGGAAGGTTTTCATGGATCAGAAATTGGTTAAAAGATAGGAAACAAAGGGTAGGAATAAATGGGCAGTTTTCACAGTGGAGAGGTACCCTGAGGATCTGTAGTGGGACCAGTGCTGTTCAACCTATTCCTAAAGGATTTGGGGGTAAACAGTGAGGTGATAAAGTTTGCAGGTGATACAAAATTACTCAGTATAGTTAAGTCAAAAGCAGACTGTGAGGTGTTACACAGGGATCTCACTACACTGGGTGACTGGGTAACAAAATGATGGATGAAATTCAGTGTTAAATGCAAAGCAGTGAACATTGGAAAACAAATCCCAACTATTCTTAAATATGATGGGGTCTCAATTAGCTGTTACCACCAAAGAAAGAGATCTTGGAGTCATTGTGTATAGTTCACTGAAAACATCTCCTCAATGTGCAATGGCAGTAAAAATAGCTAACAATGTTAGGAATGGAATACATAATAAGACAGAATATCATAATTCCACTGTATAAATCCATGATACGCCCAGACCTTGAATACTGCATGCAGATCTGGTCGCCCCATTTCAGAAATAAAACAAACCAAACCAAAATAAAATAAAAATGGGAAAAAGTACAGAGAAGGGCAACAAAGATTATTAGGTGAAGAGAACAACTTTCATATGAGGAGAGATAAAAAAGACTGGGACTGTTCATCTTGGAAAAGAGACAACTAAGGGGGGATCTGATAGAGATCTATAAAATCATGAATGGTGTGGAGAAAGTGAATAAGGAAGTGTTATTTAATCCTTCACATAACACAGGGACAAGGGGTCACCTGATGAAATTAATGAGCCGCATGTTTCAAACAAACATAAGGAAGTACTACTTCACACAAAGCACAATCTGTGGAACTCATTGTCAGAGGAATGTTGTGAAGGCCAAAACTATAATTGGGTTAAAAAAAGAACTAGATAAGTTCATGGAGGATAGGTCCATCAATGGCTGTTAGCCAAGATGGTCAGGGATGTCACTCAATGCTCTGGGTGTCCCTAAGCCTCCTGACTATCAGATCCTGGGACTAGACAACAGAGGATGGATAACTTGATAATTGCCTTGTTCTGTTCATTACCTCAGAAGCATATGGCATTGGCAAAGGTTGGAAGACAGAAAACCGGGCTACATGGATCATTGGTCTGACTCAGTATGGCTGCTCTAATGTTCTTAAAGGATTTGGTTCATATTTCTTGGTGTGTGTTTGATTAGTTCTCAAGCTTGGTCCTTACACAAGGAATCAGCTGTAGGCACCAATATCCTTGACAGCTATTGCCCATCTTCCAAAAACTTTTCTGGGAAAGATTTATTGAAAATATGGTAGATTAGCTCTAGCATTATCTGGTATACTCATGTACCTTGCACCTCATTCACTCAGTCTTCAGAGTGGCATGAAACCCCCAAATCTCATCAGTGATGTAGGTAATTGATAAAATATTTTCAATAACATTGTTCATGAAATGCTGTTGACACAACTTTAGAATCTGGTAGGTGAGGGCAACATTTTCCTCAAATGGTTCTGCTCAGTCCTTGCAGAGCAGTCCCAGAGGATGGTGATGTGCAACTGCTGTTCCCTTCTAACAGCTCTCAGCAGGGGTCAATCTGGTTGTTCAATATCTATGTGAAGCCATCTTGAGGCAACAGAGAATATAGAGAGGTCAATATGGTGATAACGCTCAGCTCTATGCCTCTTTATCATTGCACCCAGATGTAGGCATCACCAGGGCCTCCAAATATCTAACAGAGATTGGATGAAAGCAAGTTGGTTTAAGATGAATAAAATGGATGTGACACTGATTTGCATGGAAGCATTTTATTACTGTACCTATATACCCAGATTGAATAAGTGGCCAAACATATATTTTAAAAAAGGTATGGCTGGTTAGAAGATGTATAGGAAACTCATGGTCATCCACTCTTTTGTTACCTGTAAGAAAGACTACTAGTATAGAATTCAGCTGCTCACCATGTGCAACAGGGTACATGGGAGAAAGTATTTTATTTGTGTTCCACACTTAGCACTAGCTGCCAATCCATTTCTGGATATCATGTACAAAGCCCTAATTGGTTATCTACAGACTGCATGACCAACCACGCCAGCTACTTTTCTTAGGTGTGCTCAAGTTATCTCTGCTAATGGCAACTTCACTGCAACCAAAGGCAGAGCTACCTCATTGGTTAGCCCTCATCTCTGGAATCACCTGCAGCCACATGCATGTTTAAGCTTAGCCCTAGCAACTTTAGAATCTGTAACAAGACCTACTCCTTTGTCTCAGCTTTCTGCGAATCTTGGGCTCTAGAATCCATGGTGTTTAGCATTATGGTCTTTTGTCTTCCATTTCTCTCCTTGAAAGTCACAGGGCTCTTTGTCTAGGGGTGGGCTGTGACAGTAAATATTTGGTTAATGTCAGTTGCTCCTGCATCAACCATGTAAAGTTCTCTCAGATAAGACCGCAATGGGGGTGTCAGTGACAGCAGCAATAATAACTTCTGCAATTGGAGCTGACATTTTGAGAGATCAGCTGTTCTCATGAGACTTTTATTTGCATGGAGATCAGAAGACACGTTCACGTTTTGGAGCTGACCCCAACTTGGAGTGGGCAAAGGTGTGAGAATATGAATTCAAACTGCCTAACTCCCCTCTAGCCCTCGTAATTCAAAGAGGTTTGCATTCACGGATCCAATACTGATGAAAAAAATCTATTACTAACATTTTGTTACATAGTCCTTTGTGGTGGTCAGTCTGTTACATATATTTTCCAAAATAGTTCATGTAGTTAGAATTTGCACTCTGTTTTACAATACATTTCAGAGAATTAGTGAGTACAGAATAAATGTGTTTACCCTCATAATGCCTTTAGGTTCCATGTTATCCCTGTCAGTGAAAAGTAGTTTTAGAATTATTCTTACATACAGTATATCATTATTATTTTAACTGATGTCTGAAATTAATAAGACTACTATTGTAGAGATGGATGGAATTGGGTTTCATATGGGTCCTGAGTTGAGTAGGCTGTATCAGGCCCCCTTTGAGGATGTTAGTCAGAAGAAGAAATATATTTTATAATTTTCTGGAAGTTTGAGACCTCAGCTTGCTATGTATGTATGCCACCAACTTCCACTGAAGTTAATGAGAGTTGAGGATTATCAGTACTTTGTAGGAAATGCTCAGCAGTTTACAGTAATGGGTCCTTTATTAATGTTTACTTTGAATTACTGCACTATAAATTAAAGGCCACCATCTTACAAACACTTAATCACAACAATAATTTTAGGCACATGAATAGCCTCATAGGATTCAGTACGGCTAGTCACATATACGTTTGTTTGCCGAATTAGGCCTTTAAATCCAATGAGTGACATTCTGGACCAGTTGAAAGCAATGGGAGTTTGGCCCCAAGGACTAGGGCAATGAGTTTTGCCCTAGTGACTTCACCCAGTGTATTTCACATGCAGCTACAACTGAACAGGGATTTGGAGGAAATGCAACAATTCTGGGCAATGTATACTTAAAATGGCATTTTGTGTGTTTGAATTCAAACACCCAATTATTTTGAACAAGGCTGTTCTTTAAGAAAGCCTGAAAGGTTCCCCCTCCCTCCCCAAGCACTTGTGAAAGAATAGACCTGAGGGAAGATGACGAGGGGGGAAATCTAGACAGTCAGAGCCTCAAGCAATTGGCTAAACTTTCTTTCTTTCCTTTTTAGCAGTTATTTTCTTTTAAAGCTTTCAAGTTTTAATCACTATCTTATGGGATTTGGTAAGAAATTGTTACAAAAAATAATTGCATACAATAATCACAAATGAACTGTACTGAATTAGTAAAAAGACTCTGACTGCTAACTTCTTTTAAGAAAGACTTAAGGGAGTAGCAATTATCTGACAATATTATAATTTTTATTTATTATTTGCACTGAGAAACAGAAATGCTGCAGTTAAGAAATATTTTTTAAAATAATCCTGGGACACAATCCTAGCTCATTGGTGGGGTAAAAGTGCTATTAAAAACTCCAAGATAAGCAATGAGACACTTCAAGATTCAGGGCCCAATCCAAAGTGCATTTAAATCAATTGTACAGATTTCTATGTTCTTTAAACAACTTTACTAAGCACTAATATGAGATCACTTTCATGGCCTTGTCTACATTGGGGATTTGCCCTGAGATGAGCAGCTATTGGCCTTAGCAAGCAAAGCTGTGATTTTTTTGTTTTGTTTTGTTTCTGTGTTTTAACAGTGGAGATTATCCCTGCTTGAAACTCACCTGGTGAAAATCAGGGTTTGCCTTTTATACTCTACTGATATGCACTGGTCTTTAGCTTTCATTGCCATGGTTAAAGGGTTATGCTTTCATTACCCCAGCTCAGAGCAAGGTTAATTTCAAAATAATAAATAGCTGTGGTAGCTCTGTTTGATGAGATTTAGTGTTAGCATTAGTGTTCCATGGTATATTTGGGGGCAGTGCAATAAAATATACTTTCTTTTTTTTTTTACTTTTTTGCTCTGCCAAAGTAACTGAGAGATGATTGGGCAGCTGCATTTGTGCAGCAAGTCAAAGGGGTGTTTGTGATGCAGCAGTGATCCATACGACAGGGTGAGTAATTGTTCATAGCAGCTAAGTAGCTTTGGAATTCATGGTTTGTAAAGTTGCTGGTAATTTTTAAACTGTTTACCTCTAGAAAAGATCTGATTTGTGTATGAGATTGTGCTCTGGTTTTATCCAGGCTGATGCTTAAAGTGAATATGACACAACACTTTGATAAACAGAAACAAAGTTCTTGCACAGATAAAGCAAATCCAGTAAAAAAGTTAAGATTTTTATCTGTGGAATAAAGTAAACTGCCTTGACTCCTTGAACAAATAACATGATTAAAGAAGTGTAAATGAGTGGTTTTGATTTAACTATTCAAATCCGGGGCGGGGGGACCCCAATTCGTAGAGTGTCATATTGACTAACAACAGGGTTAGAGAGGCATGCATTTACAGTCAACCAGCTGACTATATCTTGAGGCTGTCCCTGTGCATGTGCTCATATCTGAGCCTGTGCACTAACTCTCTCTGACTGCTTTGTGGTGGAGCAAAAGAGTAATTGACATTCTAGTTAACACAGGCTGAAAAATGACCTTGATTTTTCACTCTGTCCCTGGCTCAGCAGGGTCTCAGGTCAGCCTAGGTCATTGGATCCAAAATCTGCCAATACAGAATTCTTTTTAAAAGCGATAATAACAAGAAAAACATCATTACACCTTTAACTACATTGTGTTGTGTACTGGTACAAATTGCTCATACTTCAGCATTGGTAGTGCTACGTATATTGAATTTAAAAATTATATATACATTCCATCTGTGTGTGTGTGTGTGTGAGAATATTAGATTACTATGCCATCAGCTTACAAACACATTTATTTTCTTTTTTAACACAAGTTAATGAGATAGGATGTTTTACTAAAATATGCTTGAGGAATTATTTTGGGAAAGTTCTATGGCTTGTGTTACACAGGAGGTCAGACTAGATGATTGCAATGGTCCCATCTGACCTTGGAATCTATAAAACATCAAGCGTTTTCAGATGTACATCATGAACAATCCCCCTGTTTACTCCATGGCAAACTGGACCTAAATCCCATGGCAAGTTGCTTAGTTTCTGTGGTGCTGTGGAGTGGCAGATTGCAAATTCACTTAAACTTTAAAAAGAAAGCTTTTGATTAAGTGAATATAGAAATGAATAATACCACCACAAGAGCACCCCCATCATATTTATAGTGCGATTAAATTGACTTTATTTTACTCTCCACGTTTCGCCGACATGTAAATTGCATCATAAAACTTTTTGTGGGTGGGGGTCAAAAAGACTTTATCAGTTGGGTAGGGACAAATGAGGCCTCTGACACTTGGAAAAGCAGAGACGGAAATTGGGGGGGGGGGATAAGTACGTTAGCTGTATGTTCTGCTAAAATGATCAGCTTTGAAATAGTTAACAATATTGATATTTAGACTGTTACATTGGCGCCTGCCTCACTTTCCGAATTATATCAGTTTACATTTGCTCAATTTATTATAGGTTTTCTTCCCAGCCAAGAAAGGCTATAAACGGAATTATTTTTAAATTCAGGATGAGATTCTGGAGGCCAATTTTGCAGGAAGGGATGAAAGCCCTGGAAAAATCTGCAGCTGTGGAATTGTGCAATAAATAGCACAGAAGACAGGTTTACATTGTGACCTTATATCACTGGATTCTCCCCTCCTTGTTGCAGTTTGAGTTCAGGGTTCAAATATGCATCATCATCTCCTCATGCCCCAGACAGATTTAGGATTTGCATTGCATATGGTGCCACTTAGCCTAGTATTGGTTATCAAAATCTGATTCCACCCTGGTGAAGTTGCTCAATCATAATTATAAAAGAGAAGCTTTGTATGCAAGTAAGATCTAGAAGCAAAAGCAGTTGACTAAAAAAGAAAAAGTCCGTCTCCCTTTTTCTAAAGAAGTCAGAACATTAAACTCTTGAACTTTGATAGTGTAGTGGGTTTGAGAAAGGTGCATCGATGGGATTGGTTTGAAAACAAAGAGAAGTAACTAGAAGAAGAGTTAAGACAAAAGGACTAATGATTCTAAATATCTACAGTAACTGGAGAAAAAGGAAAGCTTCCTCATGTGTGCTGACAACACTAAGCAGAGAAAAGGGTTGGATCCTGTCTCCAAATCTCAGACTTGTGTAGTGCCAGGAATATAGGGAAAGCCCTGGGGTAAGAGATTTAGATGGAAAGGAACTGGCTGGAGAAGGAGTGTGGAAGCTGTATGCACTTGATGCCTGGGGTGGTGATTAGCATAATTAATCTATCCTTTGGACTGGCCCACAGGGGGAGCAATTCTTTGATGCACCTGCTAAATATAGCGATTGAGTGAAATGAAGGAGGGAATTGCTAATGAAGCTAAGGTACAGCCTTCCTGAGTCAAGCAGATACTTTCCCCATTTCTCCTTAAGATATATTCAGCTATGATGAGCTGAGCATATCTTAAGGAGAGATGGGGAATGTGATTTGTCTGCTTACGCCCTGACCCATGTCTTGCAGAGTCTGTAGAGAGGAATGGGAGGATTATGTATGAACTGGAGAGCTACTGGACCCAGGATATTAGAGAGACAAGGTGAGATCAAATAAAAGCTATACTTCTCTCACTTTGTCTCTCTGGAGAGGTAGGCTTGGTCTACAATAGCAACGTATGTCAATATAACACTGCTGAGTGATGCAGTTACACTGACCTAACTCCCGGTGTAGGCAGCACTATGTCAAAGAGAGGGCTTCTTTCATCGACATAACTACCATCTTTCCAGGAGGTGCAGTACCTAAGCTGATGGGAGAAGCTCTCCCATGGGCATAGGTAGCGTTTTCACTGAAGTGGTAGTGCTGTAAGTATGGACAAGCCCTGATCACCTAATAGTAAAGGGGTCTGTGAGAAACCAGTGGTGAATCAAACACCTCCCTATCAAAGCTTGTCACAACACTACTCTGTATAGCAATCTGCCAAATCATCCAGCCACCCTTCTTAAAAGGCAAAATCAACAGAGAGGTGGATATGTGAGAATCCTGTAAACGTTGAGTGTTAAAGCTTAGGGCAGATCTAAACTATCGCTTAGGTCAATCTAACTTATGTCACTCTCCCGCTGACATAGCTTCCGCATCACGCAGAGGTGATTATTTATTATTAATATTATTAATTATGCCAAAGGGAGAATGTTCTCCTATTGGCATAGAGCATCTTCACCAGATGCACTATAGTGATGCAGCTGCATCGGTGCCACACTGCTGATGTAGCGCTTCTAGTGTAGGCCTGCCCTTAGTATAGGAAAACCTCTATATTAGTTACAATGCTGTAAGTGTGTCATATTCAAACTACTACAGAAGTCTATTCTTCATGTGTATGGACACTGCTTAATTTGTAATGAAAGAGGTGCTGGGGCTCAAAAAATTCTTTTACAATCATAACTGATGCAGCAAGCCCAGAGGTGCTGGGGCTATGAATTGCCAAGCCTAGAGGTGCCAGAGCTGAGCCCCAGCACATATCAAGCACTGTGTATGGAAGTTTATCTTCTGTGCTGCCTGAGAACTTGTGCAATGGCCAGAGTCTTCAATTCTAGCAAAACCTCCAAATATGGTAATGGAACTTTTGGAATACCCTATACTGAAAAATTGTCTTAAAATAAAAATGGGCAGTGCAGTACTGCATATTGCAAAGTTTAATGTGACACTGAGTCAGTTTAGGCAACACAATTTGATCTGTCTGGTTTTGTTTTTTGTAAACCATAATAATATATGGAGATATATCTATCTCCTAGAACTGGAAGGGACCCTGGGTTATTGAGTCCAGCCCTCTGCCTTCACTAGCAGGACCAAGTACTGATTTTGCCCTTTCAAGGATTGAACTCATAACCCTGGGTTTAAGGAGGCCAATGCTCAAACCACTGAGCTATCCCTCAAGAATGTTTTGATAAAGCTCTTGTTTTAAAGAAATGCAACTGAAATGTACTCTTTGGCTTTCTACATTCCCTTGCAGTACTTGGGAAATTAACCATTACAACATTTTGTTAATTCATGAGGACCAGAAAGTGACAACCAAATGAAACTGGCTAGTTATTTTCTTTGTGCAAATCTAATGAAGAGCAAAAAGCAAAATGCAAATGGTGAAAAGCAAACTAGATTAATCCTCCCCTCTTTTTAGTTTCTAGTAAAGGTAAATACGGAGGCATATTTGCAGCTCTTTAACATGTGTGTACGAAGGATCAGGCCCTAAACCATAGATAAAGTTAAGACAAGATTCATGGGGAGACTCAGAGTATTGAGTTAACTTGGGCTTCAATCCTGAAACACTTATTCATATGAGAACTTTTCATCAGTAGATCTAATATGGGCTAGATAGAATGTGTAACTTTACATGTGTGTATAATCCCAATGAAATCTATGGGACTATTTCATGTCCATAACATTTTTTATGAGTAAATGTTTGCAGAGTGCAACTGAGGGTTTTTGTTTTTCTTTTTGATCTAATGTTGGCATAGAAGAGGTATTTACTATTTAGTGTTTGTGGGCCTTGTGGAAGAAGTGGCTATTAAGGAAGAATTTGAATGAGGAGGAAGCAGTGGCCTGGCAAATGGGATTGAAAGGCAGATAGAGTAGCATGAAAGGCAAACAAGGAAATGAGTGGGGAAAGGACATGAGTGACTAGTACTGTTGGTTGAACAATGCCAGGGCATGAAGTAAAACAAGATCCAAACTGTTGGCTGGGGCTAAGTGATATAAAAAAGGAAATGTGTAAATTTTAAAATACTTTAACAGTATCGCCTTAAAAATTCACTCAATTTCTATTGCAGTAACTTTCCCCTATGTGGCCATTAATATTTTGAATGTTTAATATAGTGTTTAAGCTATATTTCCTCTCTACTTGACAATGTCACTGCTTTGCTTTTTGTTTGTTTTTTTCATTTTAAATTGTAACTGACATCAGGTTGGTTTGTTGGGGGAAATGAAATAACAATAAGCAGATGATGCCTTTGTCACTGGGCAATTTTGGTCTCAGAGGAACACTGTGGAACTGCTATGGCTCAGCTTCTCAAATCTATTAGCAACGTGTTCAGTCAAATACTTAACTGTGAACCTTAAAGTGGATCCATGTGTTATACATTTAATCTAGCCTTAAGAATGTGAGGATGCATACAGACAGAGCCTTGCACTTAAGATTTTCTTTGTACCTTAGCATCAAAGCTACCAGGCAGTCTCTGATGGTACTCTGTGATTGGATAGTGTCTAGCACTACTGTAACAAACATAATTTAATAACAGTAATCTAACCTTTTTAAAAGATTCACAAAGAAAATAAATCATACCTGTGAAATGGCATGTGATGTTCTCCTGTAGCAAAGATCTTTTAAAGATGGTTGCTTCTTTAAATTCTTGGAACACAGCAAGGATTGGGTTTTTTTCAGAAATTCTGAGCACCCACAAGTCTAAACAATATCAGTAAGAGTTACAGGTACTCAGCATTTCTGAGTATCCAGCCCAAAGTACATAGGGGTAGAAGTGGTCAAGGCTAGTGAGGCTCCTTTCCCTCTCAAAGAGTAGCTTAAATATACAATTTTGAGGCAATAAGAACTGTTTCTCTATTGATGCCGGTAAATACCAACTCAAATGTAGTCTCTCTTTGGCTAGCAACCCACCTGTGCTGCCTGTCTTATAATTACAATCCCAAAGAGAGATCTCTGACTTACTGAATTGTAGGACAGACCTTTTACCCTATCAGGAAGCTCTGCTCTTTTCATAATTAAAATCATTATCAACTGTTGTGGAAACACATTTATGCTCTAGAATGAGATGTTTGTTTACTGTTCACAGCATTTAGGGTTCATAGAAGTTACAATAACATGGTGCTGCTTTCATTTTATTTTTAAAGAATATTATTTCTTGATCAGGTGAAAGATCACTGAGACTGAAAGCAGTTCTTAAAGCCTTGTATAAATAGTTGTCTAAAAGTTTAATAATTTCTATGTCTGTGATATGACCGAGCCAAAAACCAACAAGCATGTTAACTGTATATTTAAAAAGTCAGACTACAGCACATAGCATGCAAATAGTGTTGATGTACACCTTCAATATTGTGACATAATTGATTAAAATAATGTGTGGGGTTCTCTCATTATAGATTTATTTGGTATTCATTAGAGTATCATTGATCATAATGACTTCATTTGGAATTCAGAGATGTCATATGTTTCTCTATAGGTGTTCATGGACACTTAAAATAAATTGCTTCTTTCCTCTCAAACTCTTTGATGACATGTTAATGCAAAATGCATTCGTGCTAACACAGTTGCTCCCAACCCACCTGGCACCACGGGGGCAGATCTTCTATAGCATGTGAACTATTAAAATAAGCTTCTCACCCCTTGAAAAAAGTATAGAAATGGTATTATTTAAAAAATGCACAGTAAGGCATACAATACGTAAACTATGATTTTTTCCATTCAAATTGAAAAGGCATAGCAGCCTGGGAAATCCGACAGAGACAATAGAAAATGCTTGCTTCCCAAAAATGTCTTCAACATAGATATATAAATATTTCCTAAAGGAAAGGTTACAGTAAAGACAGTTGGGGAGGAAGGAGAGTCTTTTGATTGGGGCTTAGGACTGGTAGTCAGAAAATCTGGATATTTATCTCTGACTCTGCCACAAACTAGTTATATTACATTGGGAAGATAACTTAATCTCTCTCGCCTGGATTGAACCATCAGAAGGTACTCCACATGAGCATATGTGTATGTTGGGGCATCCAAGTTCTTTTACCCCCTCTACTGGAGTTACATAGAGCTTAGAGGGTTGAGCAGGGGCTCATTAGCTCTCAATAGTACAGTCCACTGCTTAGGCCAGAGACTTCTGGTGAAATTTCATTGGGAATTTGTGCTCCTTTAAGCAATGTGAACTCCTATCTAATTCCCTCCCCAGCTCCAAGGTGATTCTGACGATAGTAGCATGGCTATAGTTGGAACTAACCTGCCAAGGTGGCAATGGTGATGAAAAGAAGGTATTCATGCTGGATTCATGTATCCATTTTGATATTTCCTTGTTTTGGCTAGAAGAGGAGGCAAAGAGGCCAAGATATTAGTATTTTCACCCTGCTGCATTCGAAAAGTTATTTACAATTGTATTAAGTTTAAAAAGTAAAGTACCAATATGCTTCAGACACTTCTCCAAAGATCGAGGATCAGCTATCCCTAATAACTAATCCATTACACTTCTTATGTCTCTAGGTTAAGGTTAAAAAAGGCACAGCTTCCTTATGATGGGGCAGGAATATGACACACACACAATTCTAAAGCATCTCTCTTCTCTAGATTGCTTCTCAAATTAATATTTGATTAAAGAAATACTAAATTATTAAATATTATTCAGAATGAACTGTTCAACAAGATCACAAGAGAACAAAGTTTTCCAAACTATCTAGACACAAGCCTGACATAAATCCCAAGACCCAAAACGCTGAACTATAGGGAAATTTGGATCTATAACGATGCCTCTTTGCTATCTGGTCCTATTTCAACAATTTTCAGACTTAAAAAATGGTTCAGGTGTTTGGGTGGAGAATCAGGATAGCTATTTTTATAGTCAAACCAGTTCACCCATTCCTAATAGATATAAGAAGTATAGCTTGTACAGCTGGAGTCAGTAGTTGTATTGCTAGAGGAAAGTAAATGATGTCAGATATTTGCCTCTTGGCAAGCAAGAGCTTAATAAGTTCATGTTCACATCTTCTCAAACTGCCATTGGATTATGAGGTAGAATCAAGTTCTTAAGACTTAGCAATATTGTTGTTAGAGATGTTTAAATTTAAATGTTCACAGGAAAGTTGTGTGCAGCCCAAAATCTCACCATCTCTCCATATGCCACCTGTCTTCCTGAACAAACACTTGGGCCAAAATTTTCAAAAATGGATACCTGAAGTTAGGCACTTAAATCCATATTTAGATACTTAAAGAAGTGGCTTAAGTTTTCAACAGTGCTGAGCACTCAATAGACACATGAAAGTCAATTTTATTCAGAATAATTAATTCTGAATCATGCTCCTTAAGAATTTAGTATTTCTTTAATCAAGCCGAGCAGCAGCAGGTCAGCAGCTGCTCAAGATACTAGTCTGGCACCTGCCTTGGCTTACTCCAGGTAACCTGGTCCTGACCCTCAGCTCTGGTTCTAGGCTCTGATTACAGAGGATCTACTACTGCTGTAACCACTAGGTCTGACTTCTGCTTTAACTACTGGACATGACTGCCCACATCACGATCACTAATAGTGCCTAAATATAAGTTATGTCCAAGATTTTCAAAAGTGGCTAGTGATTTGTAGGTTTCTACATTTTTCAACTTGATACCTTAAAGGGGCCTGACTGTCACAAAGTATTGAAAACCCACTCTTTGAAATCAGGGGTGAAATCCTAGCCCCATTTAAGTCAGTGGGAGTTTTCTTTTTGACTGCAATGATCCAGAATTTCACTCTAGGTGTCTAAAGGGTCTCAAACGGTGCACTCTAAAACTGAGGTACTAAAATCAGGACCATGATTTTCAAAAGTGATTGATGTTGGTTTAACATTGGACAATTGAATCTCTGATCATATTTATCTATTTTAATAAGAGAAATTGGTTAGTCAGTTTCTCATTTTATACCATCTGTTTCCTTTTGGTGAATGGGGTTGATGATAACCTCAGATATCCCCCAAGCATTTGCCTTGATTTCTGAAAGACTTTAAGTAGCTTAACTGTGAAAATAGAGTTCAGTTCAAGTCACAATGACTGTTTTAGAGACAGCATCTCATACAGTGGAGACACATGGTTTCCATGATATAACAATATCTCGCTTCTGTGAAGTTTTTAGTGGCGTTACTACATGATGTAGTTTTTACGTAGTAGACAATGCTTATCTAGCTCAATCTTAAAGCCAGAGA
The DNA here is from genome assembly GCF_011386835.1 of Chrysemys picta bellii. Taxonomy (NCBI): domain Eukaryota; kingdom Metazoa; phylum Chordata; order Testudines; family Emydidae; genus Chrysemys; species Chrysemys picta. Next base: position 96,847,467 of record NC_088796.1, read on the forward strand.
GGTCTTTCGTCTAATGCTGTCCGCAGCCAACTCTGTCTGGGAAGTCAGGGGAATATGCATAACCGGGGAGATAAAAGATCTCAGATGATCACAAATTATGGAAACAATATTGTGATTATTCTCTTTCCACTTGGTAAAATAATGGATTTTAAAGGTTAAGATCTAAACAATAAAAACCAATAATATCAGCTAGCTTTTCATTGTTACCAAACCCTCTGTCATGTGGTTGCTAGACAATTCCCACTACTTCAGCCTCTGCAATGATCAAACTACTTCTGGCATTTGGATATCTCACCAATTTCATAGATTGGAGATGACTACAAAGCTCACAAAGTCTAGTCCAAGGAACTGACAACAAAAGCTCCCTAACAGATCATTAATAGCTATGATGGGCTAGAAGAGGAGATGATTGGGGTCAGGCTATTTAAGTTCGTGTTTCTGTTAGGCTGCATAGAGAAATAAAGCCAAATCCAAACAAAATTACTTGTAGGAAATAAAAATGAGCCAAAATGACCTCCTTAACTTAAATTCAAAGGGATGCTGACATTGCGTGACATTGTTCAAAATATTAATGGTGCAAGAAAATGTATCCTGTGTTGTTGCTCATGAAGGAAAACACTGCAAATGACATGCATAAAGAAATAAGAAAATAAAGAGCTCAAATTCAAAAGTATCATGATCTATTTGAGGATTGATTGACTATTTTCTGTTTACAATATACAAGAAATGAGGACACATACCAGCATTAGATTAGATTGTACTGAGCCTCAGCAGAATATCAACATGTCATCCATATACTGATATATGTACAGAATGGCTCTCCCCTGCTAACTATATACCTAGCATTAGTACCGCAATTTGCTACAAAGTCTCCTTATGTGTTTGTCTCATAGATAACAATGCCATAACAAAAATCTATGTATAAGCTACACCCAAACTTGTTTCTCCTACTTGTGGATAACAATATTGCACTAACGATGAACCTGAAGAAATAATAAAATTCAACTGTCTACCTGTGTCAACCTATGTGCTTAATTAATTAGCAATTTTGTGTTCTTGCTTATTAAATGCATTTTAAAATGCAAAAGTTTCATATAAAAATGGAGATATTAATGTTTAAGTCCTTATTTTAAGCAAAATAAGGATATTTGTCTAATATAATAAAGCTGAGCAAATAATTGTGTAGAAATTTTATTTTAATTTTGCCTTCCCCTCCCTCCGCCAAATTTTCTATAAGCAGCTTACAATTTTTTTCCCTTTATTTTTTCTTGGCTGAAAATTATTTGCCAGAGTAGTCTAGTGAATAATTCTTGGTCTGAAGATTGTATTCAAGCAGGTCACTGTGAGTACAACTTCTTGGGTATCCCTAGGAAGCATCTCACCCACTTTCTTGCCCCTCTTTTTTCCTCAGCATATTTTTGAGTAAAAGAGTGAATAGTGAGTCTCAAGTCCTCTGAACACTGTTCAGTGAGTGCTTCAAATAGTGTGGGGACCCTTAACCTTACTTGTGTCAATGAGTAGTCTCCACTTTCACTAGTGTAACAATTGTGTGTAATGTGCAAAAATTTGCAGGAACTTGGTGTTAATCTAGGTACCAACAGGTATCTAAACCATTTCTTAAACACACTCTGCATTAGCAATAATAATATGTAACCTGGCTCTGAAGCTATTAGGTTCCACGATAAGTGCAGTGTTTGCCATAGCAAAACATGTGCCATAACTGAGCACGTCACATTTTTAAGAGGAAATAAAAGCACAGCTGACTACCATTTGGCATTATTTACAACAGCAATAATAGCTTCCAGTTAATACTGTCATACAGAAACAACAAAATGGTGCACGTTGGTGTGAGCAGCTACCAAAAGTACCAACAAAGACTATGTTACATGTAAACACTAGCAACGTAAAGATGATAGGCTCTATTTACCACACCCATAATTCACCCAGTCACTTCTCTCCTCTGCTTCTACATTTATATAGATATATCACTCATACAAACTCTTTATTTTCTTTGCTTTTAAGACTGTATGAGAATACTTTGCTCTAACAAAGTACAAGCTTAAGGTTAACCATGTGGTCAACTCCTTGGATACTGGAGCTTTTACTTAGAGACATTCTACAATGCACAGTTTATTTCTGAACAATACAAAGTGCTGCTTTAATAGTGAAATCAATTACTAGCGTTGTAGTGCTGAGACAGGGCCTCCTCCTCCTCCTCCTTGCTAGCACACCAGCAGCCCCTATAAAAGATGATCAAATTCATATCCTCCCAAACCTGCCTCTTTAACTTCATAACAAACTATACCATTATACACACAAGGGGGAAGGAAAGCAGTGAGTTCAAAGCTGCTACAAGGTCAGGGATCAAATAAGCAGAAGAAGCTTGTTAGCAGCATTCTCTAAGGGAGGCGAATAACTACGAAATTATTTGTGCACCAGTGGATTAGTCTCACGCCTTGTATACTTTTCTCTTTGTCAAAGGCTCTAAAAGCTAACTCAGTAATGTTGATGCTGTGGGGGAATAAAGAACAACCTGCAGTGCCCCAAAAATTAAATCCACCTGTGGCAAATATGAATTCATTCCCTTGACACAGCTTCCCCTCTGAAAATGACTTGATGGTCGTGATCCAACCCAAAACAAAGGAAGATGGAAAACTGTAGGAACAAGTACCAGTATTATAAACTAAATGGTAAATTAGGACCAGGTTTTAGCCACCCTTATTCATGGCAAGTGAATTACCTCACTCTGCTTGGTAATCCCACTGAAATCAAACTCCTCCTGGTCTACTCACAGAGCCACTCCCTGTGAGTATCAGGGAGAAACAGCTACAAGCATCTGACCTTGAGATATTACTCTGCTTAGGGTATTATTGCATGCTAATGCTAGTATTCTACCTAAAGTAAATTCTTTTCAATAGATTGGATTAAAATTAAACCATATGGGTCTAGATTGTGGTGTTTTGCCTTTGTTCAGCATTGTGGGCTGGTAGAAAAATATGTTGCCCCCTGGGAAGCTCCAAAAGGGACTGTATCTCAGAAAGCAAAATCCCTCCGGGAGCCCCCTAGGCATGCAAGGGGAGTGTGCTTGCTGTACTACCCCGATGCAGCCTGTTTCCCACAACATACCTAGCAAGCAACGTGGACCATATTCTCCCCATGACCTTGCTCATCCATTTCCCTCCCTGAACTCCTTGAGGGGTAGTTTGCCCTCCAGGGGTTGAACAATTGCAGAGACTGCTACAGTTCCTAGCTTTTGTTCAAGGGTGCAAGGAGAGGGCAGGCTCTTTGTGTTTTCAACCCATTTCCCTCATGTGCACCCACTGGGCAAAATCTGCCCCTGGGTGCGTGATAAGGCTCACACTGGAACAGTGAATATGATCTCTGTGCTTGCCAAACTTTAGTCTCATTGCCTTCAGGAAATGACATTCAACACAATGCTGTAAGCTTTTCTTACCAGTGAATAGAGTTTAGGGGGCAGGGAATTCTACTGACTTTGATTCCATCTTCTGTAGGGCCACTTTCTAGTATATTATTGCACCCTTTCCTGATGCACAGTTGTCCTTTTGACATTTATATTGCTATCGCTAATATGACTGTGGGATTAGTGGCACTGTAGTGTGTCAAATCACTGCAGGGTGGGTAATGCACATACACACACGCGCGCGTGCGCTATGGGAAATGCTCTTATTTGATGGATGAGCAAGCAGAAAGACAGGCATACTGTCCCTGTCCATTCAGCCTTTTACTAATTGGCTCATTACTGTTCTAATACAAAATGATCACCGTAACCATTTTTTTAAAAAATTGTTCTTGTCTTGCTTTCTTTTTCATTTGCAAAATTTCCAGCTTTCCTCAAATCATACAGAGTAATTTGCACTAAAACCCTGTGCATCTTAGGGTATGATTTACTAGAAATGGGTTTATGCTGTCCTTCCTTATGAACAATTATTACTAAACTTATGCTAATCAACTCATATTTCAGTAATTGTGAGGTATTTTCCAGCTATGTTTCAGTACTCCTTCGTGATACATTTTATAAGGGTTTATAACCATCTAAAAGCTTGAAAATAGGGTATTAGAAAGAGGGAAATGATTTTTGCTGCAAATCATGCAAATTCCTTCTTGCTTTCATTTGGAAATCCAAAGCTGACTATGCACAACTTCCCCCAATGTAATTATTCACCTCATAGAGTTTCATCCCCCAAAACAGAGATTGAGTTGGCAAGAACAGACCCTTTCCTAGCATCAATGAACACTCTATCCTTTTTAAAAACAAAAAGCAAAAAAACAAAACAACCCTCCCCCAAAACCTTGGGTGTTGCTTTTGCTCAGAACTCATTTGCAGCAACTTCTTAACAAATATTCAGTTCTTTTCAGTGGATAAAAAAGAAATTAGAAGCGTATGTGCGGCGGGGGAAGACAGAAAGCAAGCACATGTGTGTGCACCTGAATTGAATACATGTGGTTCAAATCCACAGACCCAGGCAGACAGGTTTCTAGCTCTCGCTATGACAGGCAGGCTGACCAATGGAAAGAGGAACTTCCCCACTGGGACAAACATACAAGGAGTCTTCCTCAGTGGGTTTCCCAAACTGGTTTTGTCCTAGAAGAGAAAAAAGAAAATGTTTCCTCTCTTCTAAAATGGGCATATGCTAGGATGGGGTAATGGTAGGTGTATAACAGTGTATAAAATTCTCCATACAAATCCAACTGACAGCATGCCTGGGGGGTGGGAGGATTAGGGTAAAGGTGGTTCAAGGGTTTGTGAAAAGTCTCACTTTCAGCCAGAGTATTGCCCCCTTGATAGACAAAAGGAGGCAAAAATCAGTTTCTAGCCTGCCAACCTCAAGAACATTATTCTGACATCAGTGGTATAGTCCTAACACTATATAAATGAGATTCTCAAACTTCTTGCAGGAGGCCTACTGCTCCAATAAGGAGTTCTTTGATGTTTGTCTTGGGTCCTGCATGGCTGTCCTTTCATTCTCTTCTTATGTGAGTACTAGCCCACACATCGAGATGGGTGCAATCTGAATAGTTTTTGCTTTTTGAAGCAGTATCACTAATGAGCTTGAGCCCTACATCACTATCATCTGAAAAACAGGAGGGCAGCATTTCTGCCTTTTCAAACAAGCGGTATAGGTTCTGGCCTTGTCTGCTATTTTCTCTTGACACAGTTCCAAGGAGCCAAGCAAATTATAAATGAAAGCCACAATTAATAAAGCTTCAGATTACACATACAGGGCCTGATTCCCTAAGGAGCTGAGTGCCTCCTACTGTGGTACTTAATGCCCTCATGGCATCTGACTCCAATATGAGCTGAAGGTGCCTCACGGAAGGCACTCAGCACTTGGAAAGAACAGGCTCATACAAAGTGACCTGGGTAACTACAGGCCTGTTAGTTTAACATCTGTAGTATGCAAGGTCTTGGAAAAATTTTTGAAGGAGAAAGTAGTTAAGGACCTTGAGGTCAATGGCAATTGCGACAAATTACAACATGGTTTTACGAAAGGCAGATCATGCTAAACCAACCTGATCTCCTTCTTTGAGAAAGTAACAGACTTTTTAAATAAGGGAAATGCGGTGGATCTAATATACCTCGATTTCAGTAAAGCGTTTGCTACGGTACCGCACGAGGAATTATTGGTTAAATTGGAAAAGATGGGGATCGATATGAAAATCCAGAGGTGGATAAAGAACTGGTTAAAGGGGAGACGGCAGCGGGTCGTACTGAAAGGTGAACTGTCAGGTTGGAGGGAGGTCACCAGTGGAGTTCCTCAAGGTTTGATTTTGGGTCCGATTTTATTTAATCTATTTATTACTGACCTTGGAACCAAATGTAGGAGTGGGCTGATAAAGTTTGCGGATGACACAAAGTTGGGGGGTATTGCCAATTCGGAGAAGGATCAGGATATCCTGCAGGGAGACTTGGATGACCTTGTAAATTGAAGTAATAGTAATAGGATGAAATTTAATAGTGAAAAGTGTAAGGTGATGCATTTAGGGATGACTAACAAGAATTTTAGTTATAAGCTGCGGACGCATCGGTTGGAAGTAATGGAGGAGGAGAAGGACCTCGGAGTCCTGGTTAACCGCAGGATGACTATGAGTCCGCAATGTGACGTGGCCGTGAAAAAAGCTAATGCGGTCTTGGGATGCATTAGGCGAGGTATATCTAGTAGGGATAAGGAGGTGCTGCTTCCGTTATACAAGGCACTGGTGAGACCTCATTTGGAGTACTGTGTGCAGTTCTGGTCTCCCATATTTAAAAAGGATGAACTCAAACTGGAACGGTACAGAGAAGGGCCACTAGGATGATCAGAGGAATGGAAAACCTGTCGTATGAAAGGAGACTCGAGGAGCTCGGTTTGTTTAGCCTAACCAAAAGAAGGCTGAGGGGGGATATGATTGCTCTCTTTAAATATATCAGTGGGATAAATACCAGGGAGGGAGAGGAATTATTTCAGTTCAGTACTAATGTGGACACGAGAACGAATGGATATAAACTGGCCGTGGGGAAGTTTAGGCTTGAAATTAGACGAAGGTTTCTAACCATCAGAGGGGTGAAATTTTGGAACAGCCTTCCGAGGGAAACAGTGGGGGCGAAAGACCTCTCTGGCTTTAAGATTAAGCTAGATAAGTTTATGGAGAGAATGGTTTGATGGGATAACGTGATTTTAGTCAATTGGTCAACAACGTGGCATCGCTGGTAAATAGTATCAATGGTCAGTGAGGGTCTGGCTGGAGAATCTTGCCTGCATGCTCGGGGTTCTACTGATCGCCATATTTGGGGTCGGGAAGGAATTTTCCTCCAGGGTAGATTGGCAGAGGCCCTGGAGGTTTTTCGCCTTCCTCCGCAGCATGGGATGGGGGTCGCTAGCTGGGGGATACTCTGCGACTTGAAGTCTTTAAATCACAGGATTTGGGGACTTCAACAGCTAAGTTAAGGGAAAGGGGGTGGTTCAGCTTTTATGGCCTGCATCATGCGGGAGGTCAGACTAGATGATCATAATGGTCCCTTCTGACCTTAAAGTCTATGAGTCTATGTGCATTAACATAAATCCCTTATACCCAAAAAGTAGTGTCCATAAACTGGATCCAATGCGAATAAAGAAAGGGGCCTCTTGGCTTCTGAAGAGGTGAAAAAACAATCCACATTGCAGAATATAACACAGTTTTTATCACTTCTTTGTCAGACATTGTTTTCCACTGAGAGACTATTCCATACCTTAGTTAAATATTGGGCTTTGGGTGGAATGAATAGATTTTTTTTTTAAGTCAGCTGCATTTGTATGATGGAGGGACAATATTTGAACAAGGCCAAAGAGCTCTCAATGTGAACTACCGTCAATGGGAAATCATGTCGTTGACAGAAAGAGGCAGGTGCAAGATGTGAGAGGATCTCCATGGTCAACAGAGCCAGCAAGTGGTGGTGGTAGAGTTGTATTTGTCTACATTTCAAAGAAGGAGGTTGGCTTCCGTTTCCGTAATTTGCATCCCTAGAAATTTTCTATTCATTGCAGAGGAGAAGGTCCATGGCAGGCAGTAGACAAGAGTGAAGGAAAATGAAAGAATTTCACTAATCTCATTTTAAAAGGATGGGATGTGGGTTTTAATTACAAAAACATAATTAAAGGTTGGACAGGAAACTTTGCCTTTAGCTTTTCAAATCTATGAATCTTAGCTCATGTAAGCCAATCAGCAGCACTAAAGAAAGATTAAGTGAGGAATCCCAAATCAATGATAGAAGCTTTTCAGAGGCACCCAGCAGGCTAGTGGCAGAACTAGGAATTAAACCCGTGTTTCCTGAATTCCAATCCAGTGCCATATCCACTAGGCTGAAATATTTTCATATTGGGATCCTCCACTATGGCAAAATGCTCAGTAACGGATGAACATCAAAACCTGAAAATGTTCAGAAAGAATAAACTGCTGATCAGAAATTTCCAAGTATGTCAGGTTCTTAGTTACTCATTGATCTGGTCTTGCAGATAATAATATCCATGGCATGCAAGATTTTTATAGAGAGATGATGCAACCCTTCCCATATGAGTAGACTTAATGATTCTTTCTGCAGGGTAACTTTCTGAGTGGCATGCCTTGGTCACAGAATGACTGTGCTTTCTATTGAGATCTGCATAGGTTTTTTTAATTGAAAAACATGATACTTAAAATCCAGAACATTTGTGACTTCCCCCATCTGTACTAGATCCAATCCAATCTGATGTTTGGTATATTAACTCTGTACCCAGAAGCCTACTTGTTAATATCTTTACAAAAATACTCACTGTGAAGACTCTCTTGTTGAATGTTAACAACTTATATAGTCTCACATGCTCTCAGAAAAGAGAAAAATAATTTCCAGACCTTGTGAATTCCTTCTCTCCAAATTAGGTCAGAAGAATGAATTCTAAACAGCTCTGGATTTTAAATATGACCAGAGGTCATATTTGAAGACATGGTAGTATTAGAAATGATGACACTGAAGACATGAATGATCAGTTTAGTAGCATGGAGCCTTTCAAGGTATTTCAGAGGTGGCCTTTTTCTGGAGATGGTATTAAACTATCTTTATTGCTATCAAATAACTTCTTAATTAGAATTCCCAGTTTTGGAAAGTGTTCAAAAAGCATTTTGGAGGCATCTTACAGAGATGAAAAGATAATTCTGGTGCCATTTTCTGTTCCTTTACCAATGTCTTCATCCATTGGCACCCCTACCATGATGTGACAATCAGTTTCCAGTTCAGATGTTGTGGCTGTTCTGGCTGCTTCAGCTGGTAGTATACCATTACAGTGGCAGCAGATTTTCACAGTGGTTACTGTTAAGAGGGTGGTTTAGTATGGAAGAGACTGGAAATCCTGTAAATAAGTGCCACCTGCATGTGGCCACAAGTACAAGTTTTGCTTTATATCCATTTTACATTGCAAGTAGAAGTGAAACATTAGACTCAAAATCCAAATATACTTAAATTTAGGGATGAGCATACTCCTTTTGACTTTAACAGGCTGTGTGTGCTCAATAACTTTTGAAAGTCATACCATTACCTAGGTGCCCAAATATGGAATTGTATGCCTAAACTTTAGTCACCGACATTTGAAAATATTACTGTTTATATACAGTTTTCTACACCGTGTTCATTGTATATCTGCACAGCGGCCAACCAGCATCCAGATGGGGAGCACAAACACTGCTCTGAGATAATCCTACCAGAGATGTTGTCTTCAACTAGCGGTGAGTAAGGTGAGGACAATGCCATAGTCACTCTTTACCTCCCCATGAACCCTCCTGGACCCTGTGTGAACTCATACTAAGCAAGCCAAAATTCCTCTAGAGACTCATACTGCTATGCAGCCCCTCCCCAATCCCCCCAAGATGGCCAATGATATAAAAGAATAATCTGCTTCTGAGATTTTGAGAGCAAGGAACCTGTCATTACACTGATTTGTAAAGTCCCCAGCACATTTTTGTCACCTCAGCATTTGGGATATATAAAAACATAAAAAAGAATTGTTGTGTGCGCAGTTTCACAAAAATAATGTTGTTTGCTGAAAAGGAGATCCATTGACCGCATGATGTATCTGATCTGCCTATAAATTGTTTGAGAAAGGACAATTTCTTGCAAGCCAATTGTTTGTTCAAATGTCGTTATCAATCTTACAAAACTTTTGAAAATGGACATTAGTTATTTGTATCTAAACACACACAAACTACTCATTTATACCTATAGAACCATAATAGGATACACCACTGGTTCTCCACCGGGGCCCCATGGGGGGAGAGGGGGCAAGCAGGTTTCACAGGTCCCGCAAAGCATGGCTGGTGTTAGACTCTCTAGGGCCTAGGGCAGAAAGCCAAAAACCCTGCCACATGGGACTGCAGCCCAGGGCCCCGAGCCCCACCACTGGGGCTGAAACCAAAGCTTGAGCAACTTCCTGGGGGCCCAGGAAACTGTCCTGCTTGCTATCCCCTGCTATAATGCTGGTCCTGGGTTTTATATGCAGGAAAAAGAGTAGTTGTGGCACAGCTGGACTATGGAGCTTTTATAGCATGGGGTGTGGGGCTCAGAAAGAGAGAGATTCAAGAACCCCTGGTGTACACAGTATACATCAAACTGGACTAGAGGCAATTTTTATACACTCAATTTCCACTTCCTTTAATCAAAAGAAATCTGGGTGGGATTTAGACTGAGGTATCCAAAGAATACCTTAGTGTTGACTCTCTAAATTCTCCCTTTTCCCTTGAAATACGACCTTGCAAGCAATTTAGCTTCGTCCCCTATTAAGTTTTTGAAGTTTAGTTACAGTTTGCCAAACAGAAGCCTTTCATCTAAAAACATTAAAATGCAGCAAATGTTTAAGTCAAACGTTCTGTGTTTTGGGATTTTCTCTCTCTGTTACCTTTATTGAACCTGAAGTGCTTTTATCTCACTCTTTTGGTTAGTTTTATTCTTATTTATTAAATTACCTTTTTTCATCTTCATGAAAAAACAGATCAGATATTCACAAACTGAGATTATTTTTAAAACTCTCCTTGAAGATTTCTTAGACATTAGGATAATGAGATCAGTGGAAAACTATGTAATGATAGAGGGTTTTTTTTGTTTTTTTTTTTAACTTTGTGGGTTAGAAATGTTCTGATGGAAATGATCCTCTGGAAGTTCATGAGATATCAGAAGAAAAATATTAGAACATAGCATGATCTACATGACAGTAGTGACCCAATGGTTATAAGGATAAAGGTTTAAGTAGTAAAGAGGGAAATCACTATCATCACAGAGACATGGAGAGATTAAGGAGCAGAGGGCGAATGTGTATATAAAAGAGATTCTCCTAAATAGGTAGAGGGGGGTAGAGAGAGACCTGGAACCAGGTTTAACCTCAAAGTTATTTAGTATGGACATGAGTAGGAGAACAGTAATGTGGGCTGCCGCTCTGGATGGACTGAACATAGGAGCTGCCTATATGTGTATGTGTATTTATATATACGTAAGTCTGCCTGTGTGCACAATGTTCTTGCTTTTAACATTACCCATTCCAGGAGCACAATTAATCTAAGCAGGGGAGGATATGTAGGCAATTGAAGAGGTACATGGTAAACCACATGCCTGCTGGACCCAGGTTTTCAAGGACCCAGCACAAAACTTGCAGCCTAGGAGAAATTGCGGACTAAGGTGGCTTCAAGCCACCTTTACACCCTCCAAATCCTGGGCTGTTCTGGGGGCTGGAGCAGCCCCTCCTAGTGTAATAAAGGCAGTCATTCAGGACTGTCTAAATTATGGTAGTCTACCAACTCTATTCTAGAGATAGCAGCAGTGTGATGAATCTCTGCAGTGCTCTGTACTGCAGCCCCACCCTGACATGGCCTTCCTGATCCAGTCCTGTCCACAGAATGCCCCTGTACACCTCCTTTGCCATTGCTTGTGAGGGGGCCCTTGTAATGCATCTTTACAGCTATAATCTTCAGTGCCTGGGGAATCCCCTCAGCCAGAACTGGGGATTCTAGAGGCCTTTCCCCGGCATGCAGTGGTGAGGCTCTCACCCAAAGCATCTATGGAGTGTAAACTCTCCAGGGGTGAATTTCTGGCCCTACTGAAATCAACAGAAAAACTTCCTTTGATTTCAAGAAAGTCAGGAATCCACCCCAGCTGTTTGGGGAACCAGGATTAAGGACCAAACATTGTTTTACATTTGATCACCTTTTTCCCCATACATTTCTAAGAAGCAGCCTGAAATTGACACCTGGGAGTTGGCCCAGAGAGAAAAGGAGCAGGAAATAGGTAGTCTATATTTTTATTTAAATAAAAGAAGGGAAAGGGGTCAAAAAGAACAAGTAGGGAAAAGAGGGAGGTCTCACAGCTGGGTTGATGGGAGCATGGTAGCAAAACCTGAGAGATGATAAAGCAGAGACATTGAAAGAAAATTCAGAAATGACATAGATGATGATGCTTGATGATGATACACGTAATCCCCTCTTGTTCATCTCCTCTCTAAATTAACAAGTCCTAAACTTTTCAATCTCTCTTCATACAGAGTGTCTTCCATGCCTCTAATTATTTTCATCATCCATCTCAAGATCGCTTTCAGCTCTGCTTTACTGTGATTGTATTTAAACAGTTAATTCCACTGTGAGAGATGTTGCACATTCCAATGTATTCCCCAGTTTAAGTATAATATTTCTCACACCTGTAAAATCTTTCAAATGCAAGGAACTTTATAAATGCCACTATAGAGATTTGTTGAGATAGCTCATGAGGTGAGAGCATGCTATAAATTTGTATCAAGGCATTATTGTATTTACTCATTTTAATCTTTATAAATCTTTACTTATTTTACTGTTGCTGCATATTGAACAATTATTTTTACTGAACTGTCCAGAATCAGGTACTTTATTTATTTGATTATTAATGTATTTGGCCTGCTTGTGCACTCATGCCAATTGAAAGTTACACCATTGAACTCAAAGGAATTACACTAGTTATAAGTAAAAGAATCAGGAGTGATTTAGGTATATTTGGTCCATCTCAGCCTACAGGGGATGGACTACTTCCCTACCAGCCCTAAATTTCTATGAGCCTATGAAAAGCAAGCTAATTGAAATCTCAAATGATTATTTGTAAACTAGGGACAAATGACAATTAATAATGGAAAGCTAAACTATTGACAGCCTTCTCTCTGCTATTCAGGTTTAATAGATATTATTCCTGGGGGAATTCTGTGCCGCTGCACATGCACAGAATTTATGTCCCCTGTAGATTTCTTTGCTTCCCCTCAGAAAAATAACATTTGCAGGATTTTAAAATATTGTGTGCAGAATTTTAAATATTTTGGCACCGGATTTTTAATATTTTGGTGCAGAATGCCCCCGGGAGTTAAGATATGTATAACTTATCAATAACAACCTCTAATAAATCTCTACTTTTGAAGAAAAAATAATCCTTTTGAAGAGAGGGTGGATAAAATTAATTTGCTTTATAATGATGTTGGCTATTCCTAGTATGAACATTTTAAAAGGATTAATGTGGAACAGAATAATTTTAAGGAACTCCCTGTGGGGGTCTGTTTGTTGTTTTGAATTGCTTTAATAGTAAGCTTGCATTATTTATGTTGATTGATATTTAGAATACACTCTTCAGAGATGATTTTCAGCTGAGTTACATTCATCAGCTGAGAGTAATTTAAACAAAATTATTATAACTAAGTCTGATCATTATTGGTGCCAAATTATAAGAGGCATTAAAATGTGTAATCAAATAGTGACTGAAAGCAGTCCTCATTTGTTTGAAATTCATAATAAAAATATGGTCCGGGGTTTCTTTTTCTATACTGTTCTGAAACAAACAAATTAACTCACTATAAGATAAATTAATGAAATGTTCATTTTTTTTATCCTGAATCATCAGTGCTTCACAAATGCACCATATGTATAATTTCTACTAATTTTAATAAACATCATATGGCTTAAAAATTAGTGATGCATGAAACATAAAAACGGTTCAGTTTGGATAAGCATCCAAAGGTCTGGATGATTAGCCAAACTCTCTTGCTGTAGAAATTGTGGAGGAAATCTTCAAAGAATCATTCTGAATATACTTCCTTATTTGGTTTCTGTTGGGTAAACAATGCCACAGTAATAAGGTGTTTCGGTATTTCTGCTTTCATTACTGTCCAAAATTCTATTCCATTCTGTGCTGTATTTATTCTTATGCTCCTTTCCGCATGATAATATACTGCTTCCAGTAGTGCATACACACTGCATTAATTCATTTATAATATAATGTATGTTAGAGCAGGAGAGACGAAACAGTCTCTTTAGTTGAGGTTGCCTGTATTTGCAATTTGGCTTCCTGTTTTCAATCTTTTATAATTTTCCAAAACACCCACATTTTCCAGGTTTCATCTCTGCCTCATGGTGAATTTCTTGTAACCCTTTTTTTGACCCTCAAAATACTAGAAATATCTGGGGAAACAGCACTGTACACCCCCCACCCCCAAATCATTCATAAATCATGAAATTGGCTTAAAACCATGAGATTTATTATTTTTAAAAAAAAGCTTTTGGCTTTTTATTTGCCTTCTGGGTTTTGGGCATTTGGTGTCCACATTTTGATGCTTTATTCTTAGTCATGAGGTCTAGAAGTTTATTTAATTTTAAAAGAATGATAATGTTCTCATGTAATAACATGACTTCAAGAGCTGGAGCTTTAAAAAACACCAAATGTTTTGAGCTTTGTGATCAAACCATTAGAGCTGGATGGAAAGTTGATACTTGGCAAGGAAATAACATTTACAGGGGAGTATTGTCTTTGAATATTCTGGTGAAACTGGTTTTGGTTTAAGTTTTGTAAATTGTGTGCTGTGTGTATGCCTTAGATTTTGTACCTTTTTTTTTTCTTGCAACATTTGTGAAGTGTTCTACTTAAGAAAGTTGTACTGCACACACATGCCTGGCTGGCTATCTCATCTGTACTGAAAAGGTTAAGAAAGATGCAGAGGAGCTGAAACAAGAATATTGCAGGAAGGTGGGAAGGACACTGATATGTTGAGGGAGTTGTAAGGAATGCAAGGAAGAGCCCTGCTCCAGTGCGTATTAAATATTCTGCAGCTGGGAAACAGACAAGGAGGCTTTGCCATCTGCACAGCTGATAGGGCTTACAGGACAGGGGTTTTCTTTTGTAGAATTCCTAGGGTGTATGGGACACAGTGCTCCAGTGAGGTTTACCTAAATAGTTCCAGACTATCAAATTTACATATGCTATTTCCCAGTGTTTGGAGAGCCATAAGGACTTCCAAATTCTGGAAAGTGAAGCTCCAGATCTTTCAAAATATTACTTAGGAGATCTCCTCATTAATAATTACAATAATAAAATGTGAAGATAGTATGTAGTCAAAAGTAAGAAAAAAAAAAAAAAAAAAAAAAAAAGCTAAAGCTCTGTGTCCATTCAGCTAGATAGTAAACTTCAGTAGGAGCAGTTAGGACAACACTGGGTGCTTTGGAATATCCCACCATTTAATGTTGCATATGAAACCTAACTCAGCTCCTTTCGAGTATAAATTATGATACAGACTTATTTATGTGACCCCATCATTATTTCTCAAATAATGCAAAATGTTATGCAATTTTTATATCACCTTAAATACATATACGTGATATCCTGTAGTACTTTATATTGCTCTGCATATGTCACACAGCATTAATTAAATTCTACATGAAAAGTACCAGCTAAACACGTATTAAACAACACACTATAGGTATATTACAACACCACAGAGAAATAGCGAAAGCTTGTTGCCCTATGCAGGCCACTTAGCTTTGTAATATGCTGCCTCATCCTCTGAATAGTATCTACAATCACTAGCACATCTTTCTTCAAAGTAAATCTATAAAATAGTGTCTGAAGAAATAAGTTGTATGTGTGGCATGGGGGCAGAATTAAGGTTGTATGTGCAACCTTAACTTTTGTATTTCCTGAATTTTGAGTGCATAACGATGCAACCATAACATTTTCTTAACATAGTTTTTTTTTAATGGTAAATAAATATATATATTTATTTGTAGAAGTATATGTGTTTAATAATTAATACTAACAATGGGGTGACTGACTGAATAAGTGACTATTGATGGTCCTTCTGAGCTAAAATCCTGAAATTTGGTACATTAGTTAATTGTGGGCCAGAGAATACATTTTAAAAAGTCCCCAAATGTCAACTTTGACTTTTGACTACTGTGTCAGAGGTCACCAAATGGTCATCAGTCTTTTTCACTGGATTTCAACCTGTCCGGTGCCCTTTTGATCTGGGAATCTTGAAACACAGTTCTTTTGTACTACCATCTTATCATGTTCATTTATTATGAACTGCTGATTATAAGGGGGAGGAGAGGAGAACAAATCTGACACTTTTATCATAAGTCAACCAAAGTTAATCAGTCTAATAGTTTACAAAAATATTATTTCTACCATGTTTAGCATGAAGCCTCCAAATCAGAGAAATTAAGGCAGTCTGAGGGATAGATTCTATATATCATTTTTAACCAAGGAAAGTATTGGAGCAGAGAATGTACATTCCAAGTCCAAAGGTGATACCCACATCCACTTTTATGTATTCTAATATATAAAACTGTATTATTTTAACCTCAACAGATCAGTTGAAGTTTAGAGCAAGGACACAGGATGGGATCCTATTTTATCCAAAGCATTTCCTTATCCCTCCTAAAATTCTACACATCACCTTGAAAATTGAAGGCTAAAATATAGTGCAGGGTTTTATAAATTTCTTTTGAATTTTTTTCATTGAAAAAGGGAGAGGAAAAAGAAAGTGTTAGCTTTCTTTCAAAGTTCCCCACCATCCCTGAAATTTTGGCTTGTTCTACTTTCTATCCAAGTTATCAGGTGTATTGCTGACATCAGGAGTACGGGGGGAGGGGAATATCCTTTGTAAGTTATAGAACACTCCATTAGATGTTCGGCTCCACATGCACCCATTGTTGATCTCCCTTACTTCTGCTCCAGTGATGATCTGACTCCATCAAGCCCTAATGACATAAGACTTGATACTGTGCCCACTGAAGTAATCTTCAAAGTGCCCTTAGACATCATTGGTGCAGGATCAAGGCTATATAGCATAAGGCAATGGGACAACTGCCAATGAAATACCTACAGTACAAACTTATCAGGGCATGGGCCATATTCTGTATGTAAAGTGCATTGCACATCTATAGTACTGTATACAAATAATATATGGACAAGCCTTCATGCTCTTATAAATATCAGAGTCATTCTAGAGATTCAGTGCTTTGAGGCCCAATCTTAGTGCAATCTCAGTAGGTCCACTATAGCAGGCACAGTTTTTTGTGTGCATTCATACCTGTGCATTCAGTTAAAAGATTGACAGAATTTTCACAAGTAAAGTCCATCTTGGAAATTGATCATGATACCCGTGGTGTTGGTTTAGGTCTTGCAGAAAATCCTGTCCTAAAAATACAGAGTTAGGAGAGTGAGATGTCCAGGATAGCTCTTATTTGTATTGTGGTATTGCCTAGAATCCCCTACTAAGGTTCAGTATAGTGCTAGTCACTATACACACTTATAATGAAAAAAGGCTATTTCCCAAGACCTTACCATCTAAATATTGAAGATGTCTCAGGATATTTTTATTATCACTGTTGACAATAATATATTTGTATATAAAACCACTAATAAATATGGCACATCACACACAGGATGAAGACAAAATCCTTGCCCCAAAGGATCTTACGCTCGGAGTATATCAGTTTGCAGTTACCCCTTTGCCTTATTCTAAGTGAGCTAAACCAACTCCCAATGGAGTCAATGGGAGACCTTCTGTTGACTTCACTGGAAGCTGAATTAGGCCTTATGTTGATTGGGAAAGATGTGAAGGGATCTGAAATAGAAAGGGATCTGGAGCAGAATGCCTATGGAGGACAATACATTACCTCAAAAGGCTGGAATACAATTATTTTTGTTTGATTTATACTATTGGACATCGCTTGGCATTTACCATCTCACTGGCACTCAATCATGGAACATAATGCTTACTAATGAAGAAAGTCCATCACTAAATGTACAACATCCCTTGTGCCTTAAAAACATTATATTTTAAAGTAAAAGTGTAATAATCATGTCAGCCAATGAAGTGGTATTAAGAGCTGCAGCCCTGTCAATGCTGACAAGAGGGGCATGCAGAGTAAAACACCTTCTAAATTCCATCCTCCTTTAAATATAAAACTATATCTCACAACTAACTAATGTACATATTTTCCATTAATGACAGATATTTTTATTGTAATAAGGAATGTTTTTGGAGAATTTAAGTTTTAAATGTTGAGATATTTTCATCCCATTGCATAATTGGAATAGACTACTCTGTGTCATATGTAAGATATGTTTTCTTGGATGGTCAAAGATATATGCAGGAATGCAGACTGACGTGCTCATAGTAACTGATTAAATATTTACCAGTAAGACCAATCTCATGAGGATGAGAGTGAAGAAAGGAGAGGTTTCTGATTAAACGTGAAGGGTTTTTAGCTTTTCTAAATAGGCACAATTTTACCTTATTTATCACTAAAAGTGCTGTTTTCCCAAAATAGCTGTAAAAAGCAGCATCTGCACTAGTCAGCTCCACATCTTTGTGTATCTTAGACTCGCTGCCTTAGAGTTTCCCAAGGCAATTATTTGTATATATGTCAAAACTGATACTCTTAAGCAGTTTGACACTTCATCTGTTGAAATGACTATAATATGTATGTCTCTGAGCAAGATAAAAGCCTTTCATCTTACTAATGCAACAGTATCATGTCATTTGGGTAAATCAGATGTGTCCCATTGTGAGAAGTTCTCTCCCAAAGAGAGAAGTTTTCCATAGCATACCTTGTGATTCCAAGAAAGATGCTATATATACAGGGATATGAGTGAATTTCAGCAAATGGAGCTACATAAGCCACTTTCAGGACTTTCCTTTATTTTAAAAACCTATTCTCAGAGCTTTTCACTGTGTGTGTGTGTGTGTGTGTGTGTGTGTGTGTGTGTGTGTGTGTGTGTGTGTGTGTTTAAATGCAATTTGGGTCACAAATAAGGGTCAAAGTCCAAGCATGATTTCTCCCTTTCTGTTAAAGAAACTTAATTCTATTCAGTACAAAAAGTATGGAAAAAGGACAGTTATTTTAATTGCATTATAATAATAGAATCTGACTGATAAAAGCAAAGAAACAGTTAAAGATGCCATTCTACCCTTACCATGCCCTCGTGCCTAGGTCAGTGCGTGATGCTGCATACCATATGCATCAGACATAGACAAAAAGTTCTTCTTAATGACTTAAGGAGGCATGTCCTTTCATTATTCATTATTTTTTACAATAAGGGACACTTTACACAAATATATAATCAAATATTTAAGTGTCTAATGAAAGCTCAGAACCAAGTTGTTACCCTAAGCCACTAGCTGTGTTGGAGACTCTGTAGGAAATCAGGATGACTTAGCTACAGTTCTTCAGAGCAGGAGGGAGGGTGCCATTTATACTTAAATTCACCCAGACACCACCTGTGTGCTAGCTCACCTCTAGCCATAGCCTCACTCTTCCCCCATTTCCTGTGGGCGCCTACTAGGCAGAGCTCTTTGTTGGAGTCAGTGGGTGGATTCTCTGGTCTGGTAAACTACTTTACATTGGTGTGTAATTAGCAAGGAGCACATGGATTGTGATTGTAGTCAGCCCGCAATATGGCCCTTAAAAATAAAAGTGATTTAAACAGTGTTGCATGACAGTCTTTGGCTAATAGTGAATTAAAGCAACCAACTTATCATATATTCTGCTCGGTGACAAAGGGATTAATAATGGAAATGCCAATAATCTTAAACTTGCTGCAATGTGCTACTGTGATAGAGATAACAATTTGTTGATGACTTCAGTGGGTACAGAAAGGGCCTTTTTCAGTGGCAGCCAAGTATGGGTTCGTACCTTCCTACCTGTATACTCTCAAAGTATAGCTATGGTTCAGTTATATAACCCCAAATCCGGCCTCCCCTGAACTCTGGAAAAACTTGAGGGGAAATTATTCTATAACTTTGATATGAGCCCATTTCAAATTCCAGACAGAATCAGATGTGAATGATCCTAAAGCTCTCCAGCCCCTTCAGCTACAGTAGGGAATGTCCTCCCAATTTACATTTTTCTGCTTTGTCAAGCACTCCGGTACAGTGATGAATGTTGCTACAAACTTTAGAATAGTTCCTGGGGAATTAGATTTCTACTTCCTTTAAACTCTCCATCTTGAATGACCACAGGCCTTTTTGTGGTGCTGCCAGGGTGAGTAAGTAGCTTCTTCTGATTTCAGTGTCCCTCCATTAATTGGTTAATATCAGAGCATTTTGCCATGATATGAAATTACTTGGTAATGATCTACTTTTTCTTTTTTAATGTCAGAAGAACTGCTGTTGGCAGTTTTTGCTGTGAGACATCCCACCAATTACCAGAGGGGACAAGAATCCCTTAAGGAGAAATAAAGCTACTTTGGGGAAATGGAATGAGCCACTGAAAGAATGAGGTGCACTAAGTGGACCAGAACCAAAAACCCAGATATGATCAGTTTCAAGTTTCCCCAATGTCTGGGCTCGTCTTTATTAATCACATTAATAATATATATATATCCTCATATTTGTACACAGAAGATGTTTGTTAGATGTAACAAGACCTAGATCAGTAGTGTTAGAGTGAAGTGCAAGTTATGGGAGAAAAGAAGCTTGAATAGGACATAGAAAATGGGAGGGGATATAGGAGGAGTTGAAGGCAAGATTGGTGTTTTGAAAGTGAGAAGAAACTTCTTTTGTACTCTGTATTAACTTCTCTGCTTCTTCAAAAACACAAGAAGTAGGTGAGAGATGATCCAAGAGGCAGAAAAGGAGGACGAAATTGGCAAAAGGCTTGGCTACTGTGGGGCGATGTGATAGAGAAAGACATGGCACCAACCAACATGAGAAAGTACCAGTGCATAGGATGCAGTTCTGTTGATGTGGGAGAGAGATAGAGGAGAAAGCCTGAGATATTTGGGGAGCAGGAGAAGAAGAGAGAATAATTAAAGATGTATTCATTTATATTTAAATAAGATCTTAAAAGAGGCTGAGGTCCTAAGTACCCTAACACACACAAGCAATATAATTAAATTTCAGCAGTATTAAAATGGTCACTGGAAAAGGAACTCAGCCATCTGGCCATCTGCCAAAACTCTTTTTCATTCCTTTATATCTAGGAAACAAGCAAAGATGAACTGGGATGATGGCAAAGAAAGTTTGGTAGAGAAGAAGGGAAGAAAAGAGGGTTTGGGAGAAGAAGCAAGCTTAGTCTTAGCTTGAAAACTAAAGCACAACATCTTTCTCTGGCAGTAGCTGAGAGGCATCCGAGGAGAAATATGGGAGAGCTTTTTTAAAAGAATATTTATCTCTGGTGTGTTACCAGTGTTTCTTACTACACAATCTTAAATGGAAAATAAATTGAAAGCCATAAAATCAAAGTAAGTCATGCCTCTTACTTATCAGCTGATTGTTTTCCAGGAATGCAAACTGTCACCTAAAGGCACCCTGTCATGTAAGTCCAATATTCATGAGTGCGACGCATGAGTGTTAGCCATTGGTGTTGGTTTAAAATAAGCTAGATGCAATCCAATTGAATACATAAGTGAGAGGCATCTATTTTGCATAAGGTGTCCACACAGCAAAGAAAATCCAGGGAACATTTTTTAGGATTGTTATACAGCAATGCAAGAGGAGTGATGCTCTGTGGGCAGTTTTTATGTGCCTACAGGTATGTGGTTTTGATGTCTTTTCTTACTTTTGTTGCCTTTTCAAACAGTCCTTTTCGAGGATTTGGCATGGTTTTTGACATTTACTATGTTATTCTCCTTTTTCTTTTGCCTGGCCATAATAAAGATTCAGACTGTGAAATATGAAAGTGATTCTTTCTGGTATTTGTCTCTTTAGCAGATTCCTTGGGCCCGTGTTTTGTCAGCTTCACATTTACTTCTGGCTCTGACAAGGGGGAGGCTGCTTCTGTCTTACTGCTGGATTCCATTTCCTTTGACTATATTGAGGTTTTCAAGAATTTATATAGATTTTTTAAGCTTTCTGATATCCAGAATTAACCCCTTTATGATGTGATAAATAGTTCTCCCTTGCTCATATATATACATATATAATGTTCTTCTGAAATCTGCATTCATACCTTCACACCCACATTCCACCTATACACACACATTTCAATGGTGCACTTTCTTTGCGCATAGAAGAAACTGTGTGAATTTTGGTCCTTAGCCTATATAATCTTTATTTTTAAAAGTTGGAATTATAAAAAAAATGACACTAGAGATTGGTTCAACCCACACAATTTGAATTAGATTTGGATTTGTAACATCCTTAACTTCATGAGCGTTTGGATCCAGGGCTTTGGTTTGAAATTATCTCCAAAGGTTATTAAACTTCTGAATCTAAATCTGACAGATCACTTTCATTGAACCTGCTGACATCCATTTTGCTCTTTAATGTAGTTTGTTGCCAAGCAAAACCTTGATTCTTAAGTATCATCAAGGAACTTTCAAGGCTGAATCTGAAAGGGAATTTATATCCAATAGTCCTGCTCATCTAATGTACTTCTGCTTTTTATGTTTAGAAAGCATTCACAGCTTTCACAAAGTACCTCTTAGGGTCATTTTAGATTGATATGTTCATCGCAAGCACGCACGCACACATGCACAGAGTTCATTTCTAACCGTGTACTCAAGTAGCCCATCCATGCTTGTCATGAGTACACATACTGGTTGTAAGAGGAAAACAGACTACATTAAGTATGAAAATAGTCCATTGTAGTCTTTTTTTCCTCCTCAAATTTACATCGACAATGAAATATTCCACTTAAATTAACTAAGTATGTTAGCCTGTCCATATACCATGCAGCCCTTTTGAGACTGACTTTAGTGCCCAGACTTTTGAATTGCCTATGAGACCTCTGTCAATTAATCCCAAAGGAATTTTGCCCAGGTGTTCAAAATAATATAATTTTCATTTTAATCTGATGCACTAATATTTTACAATTAGCAGCAATAATTCACGTGACATTACAATTAATATCTTTTAGTTTAGCTAATTTATCAAGGTTTCACATTAGCTCATAATGACTATTTTATTTAGAAGTTAGTAATTCATGCATAATAGATGAACAGTGATCCCTCTATAACTGTAATTTCTCTACCATTTATTTTGTAATAAGGTAATTAGTTGATATAATTAATGAAAAATGTGGATATACTGTATATTAGATTTATTACATGAGAAATGAAAAGGACGTTGCTTTGGGATTTTACAAGGCACTTATATCATTTAAATACACATGTATTGGTACCCAAAAGTGTAATCATAATATTTTAAAAAATAAAACATGATGAACTATCTGGCTAATTCAAGTGCAGTTAAATGGAAATTATTGATACATTAGGGGTACATTATCAAAGTAGTGTGCTGGGGGGGAGGCGGGTTAGCCTCAAGGTTCCCATTGATTTTAATGGGAATTGCATAACACAGTCCCTGTGCACCACTTTGAAAAATTTCTCCTCAATCTAATGGCTTGCCATTAATACTACGGAGAACTAATTGTGGCACATGGAACTTCATCCATCATTTTGACACATTTCTCTATGGAATGGGTAAAAACTGGGGGGGAGGGGGGGGGAAATCCATCTAATTCTATGGTTTCTTGCTCTTCTAAAATAATTTGAACTATCCCTGCTTTATGACCATATGCTGTTTTTTTTCTGCTGAACCTCTCATTACACTGAGTAGCCTCACATTTCAGATCCAATTTGTGGATTTCCTGATGAAGTTTCCACTAGGTGGACAAATCCTAGCCCTACTGCCTTGGACTCAGCAGTAGAGCTGGTTGGATTTTTTCCAATTGTTTTTCTGTTGGGAAATGCTGAGTCATTGAAAGAGACACATTCCATGGGAACATGGGATTTCTATGAAATTCCAGTGGACGAAAGGTGGGTTTCCTATGAAATCCTACCTATCCTGTTTCCTGCCAGCTGACCTGCCCAGCTGTTTAGCAGTCCATTTGGTAGGCTTGCAGGGATCCAGGGCTTTCAGTTTCTCTGGCTCTGGGGCAGCTCACTAGGTGGACTGTCCTGGAGCCAAAGCTCTCACGGATTCCAGATTCACAGCTCCTTGCAATCCAGAAGCCCTAGCTTCTAGGCTCCCTTACCTAGCCAGCTTCCTGCCTGGCAGGCTGGTGGGGCTCTGGGAAGCGTTGGGTGTCTCGGAAACATTTCAAAAAGATCAAAATAAAATGTTTTGACTTAAAAAAAAATGGAATTTCCAGGCCATGGGAGATTTCAAGATTTTCTTCTTTGTTCCCTTTTGGAACACTCTATTATTTCAAAATTTCCTACAAAATGGGAATTCTAATTTCTGACCAACTACAGGGGCCTCGATGGCTCCTGAGGGTTTAATTGATCCTTTAGGGAGGAAGCATAGCGCCTATGTAGCTGTCAAATTCCATGTCAAGAATAGAGTCTGAATTTTCTGTCATGTGCACATGGCTAGATTTTCAAAAGTATTTAGGTACCCAAGATGTAGGCATCTAGTGGGATTTTCAAGAGTACCTAAGAAAGTTGGTGCATAACTCCTGCTGATTTCAATGAGAGTTAGAAGCCTAACCTGCTGGGTTCCTTTTGAAAATCTCACTAGGTGCCTATCCACATCTTTGATGCCTAAATACCTTTGAAAATCTGGTTGACAGTGATAGCTGTTCTATGGTGCTAAAAGTTGGAAGAGAACAAGTCCTCAATATTGCTTTTAATGGTTCAAAAATACAACCCCCATAAAGATAACTCTTCTTGCAATCACATAAACTGAGAACCCATGGTCTCCTTCCCTCACTCCATTGCAAAGTCACAGGGGTTATTGCTGCCCTAGGGCTGCAGAAAACCCTATGGGCAAAACATATGGAAAGAAGGGGATCAATTTACACAGAGGGTTGAAGGGGGACTCCCATAGTGCATTAATTAACACTTAATAAAATACATCAAAATAAATATATTACAGAGATAAAAATCTGAAATGACAGGCTCTACTTCATGAAGCTCCAGAGAAAGAAGGCCCAGAGGGAGTAATGGTAGGGGAATCCTAGGGAGATCAAGGGGGATGGTAGAGGGAGCAGAGAGAGAAGGGTAGAGGCAGAGTCACTGCAGGGGCTGACCCATTCTTTTGCATTTCCCCTGTGGTCTGTGGGTGGAAACACTGCTCACTATGGAAGGGAACAATAGAATCCAATGCCCAGAAGAATGACTTGAGGACAATTTCCTGAAGAGAACCTTGCAGAGCTTTTCTTCCCTCACAGCTCCCCACTATAGACATTTCCACGTGAGAGGGTTCTTTGGCCCACAGAAATGAAAACCTGCACATCTTCCATGTATTTAGACCAATGGGGAAAAAATAAGTACAATTCAAGTGATTTTTAAAATTACCTGAGTTAAGAAAATGAGCTTATGAACAACCAGAGAATGGCCTGGAACACTGCAAAGTCTATTTATAGTTTTTCACTTGAAAAGAAAGAAAATGTCAGTTTTCTTACAGGACAAGCCACAAACTGGAAAGGAAGTTAGAGTAAATACGGAGACTAAATACAGAGTTAGACTAAACTCAAAACAGAGCATCGCTCTGACATGAGAAGCTCCAGGCAGACTGGCTAATAATAGTTTTAAAACTGCTGAAATTTCAAACAATGATGTTGGCATGTGAGTAAGAGAAATCAAACCTCTGAATGCTAAAGAGATGCATGAAATATGACTCACATATGGATCAGTCCATGACCATTTTTTGAAAGAGAAACCAGTCACTGGGTTACCCTTAGAAGTTAATATAACAGGCCCCTCCAGCTATAGCATGTAGCCGTAAAAACCCTCCAGGAGAGAGTTGTCTTCTCAGATGGCCACGTAAGGCTCCCTCCTGCTAATAGCACTGAAAGAGGTATCAAAGATAAGCATGTATTTACACATCTCTCACTCTCTTTCAGCCGATTCAGGTGATGATACTAAAATAATGCTATAGCTTTAATTCCATCTAGAACTGAAATGAAAATTGAAACCCCAGCCAACCATGATGTTTCCACAGAGCTGGCCAATTTACCTCTAAATATCAGTGTTATTTTGATAAGGAATTTAAATATAGGTACATCTTTTATCTGACTGATGAATTTGTTATATGATTTATTTAGCCACTGTAAAAAGTGCATACTTGAATAGTTAGGAAGAACATACATTATATAAGCATTAGGCAGTTGCTCAACAATATAATGGGCACTTGTGTTTCACTAACAAGTTCTACTCTAGATGCTGAAAAACAATTTTGAATCAATAAGTGATTGTTGGGAATACTGAGCCGTGGAAATCTACCTATAATATATGAGTAGAGTTCACAACTTTTAAATAGTAACTAGATCCTCTATACTGTGCAAAGATATAACTGTGAGGAAAGCATTTAATAAAACGTGTAAGAGAGAGCTTGGCACTGATTTCTAAAGCCAAAGATAAAAAAAAAAACAATGATTAATAAATTATCAATGATTGTGAAGTAAATATTCTAAATACACTAATTAGACTGTGTGCTTATTTATTCAGCCTTCAAATATAAGTCCTGGTTTAAAAATTCTGGGTAGACTTTTCTAAAGTGCTAAAGCACTAGCCTAAATGCTACTATTTACAATGGTAAAACTAACATGGACTTCAATGAGAGCAGAGACACACCAGTGTTGACTTCTGGCTTATTAGGACCTGTGCCTTTCATGTCTCCATGATCTCGTCTCTATTTTTAACTCCCTGCTCATATCTTTCAACCCTCACTCTTCTCCATTCTTCTCCCTCTGCACCCAGAAACTTGCAAATCTCTTTAAAGGCCACTTCACCAAACCTTCTCTTGTCCTCTGTTCTGTGCTTTTGTGTGTGTGTGTGAGCTGTGTTACTGGAACAGCTCCCCTTCTATTGTGCCCCAAGCCACTTCACTGTCCACCCAGTCTCACCTAAAATCTCACTTCTTTTCGCTAGCCTTTTGATAGAAACAATCCTCTATGACTCTCCTGTCCTTTCTTTTAGTTCATATTACAATTTGAAGATTGAAAATAAGTAAATTAATAATGAATTTTTAAAAAAACAGACAAACCCAGGGATCTAATAAGATGTTTGCCAAATACTCATTCTCTGTGCTTTTATATTGCATCCTTTCCGCCTCCTTTGCATTTTGGCTGCTGTTTAGGACCAGATTGTGGCTGGCCCATACAGACTTGTCTTCACTGCAGAGTTAACTTGGGATCTTACTCAGGTGGTGTTGCCACTAACCCGGCTCCCATTCACACAGAAAACCATCTGGCCTGAGCATGGTGGTGTTTTACACCTGGGCTAGCTGGCCTATCCTGGGCTACAGGCTAGAGCCTGTCCACTTTGCAGTGAGGATGCAAGTTAAACTACTTGACTGCTGATAGTCCTCCAGTGCCTTTCCACAACTCCTTCTGTGTTCCCAGAAGAACAGACAAGTTCTCTCACAAGTCACTGGGAAAGAATCATAGAGCAGCTCAGCTTACTTCAATGCTAAGAACATCGGATATGACCCCAGAAGTCCTAGTGCCTTACGTGAATGTGTGGAGCACCACTGTGGACTCAGTAAGTTGGATGTGGCTTTGTAATGTAATGGCTCACACCTGGGCTGTCCTAACCAGGGTTCTGATCACCCACGTTAATGCTGCAGTGAAGACATACCCCCATATGGTTCTGCAAGAGGGTGGAGTGAAAGAGATATCACCTCTTGTGCTTTCCTTCAGGGACAGCTGTATCTGGGAATGGAAGTTGTGCAGCTACCGTACAGGTGCTAATTGTCTGAAAGGGAATGAAGAAGATTGGGGTAGCGTGAGATGAGGTGGAGCACAGCTGTAGCCCCATCCTTGTTGTCCATGACTGGCCAGTTGAGCTGACTAGGTTTGGGGGAAGCACAGTGTCCTCTCCAAGGACAATACAGTTACCACTCCAGGGTGCAGGAGCCCTCAAAATTCTTTCTGGCTGACTCAGCCACAATTCCTTCTGCAGACCCCAGCTGCAAGGCACGCCTTCCACATCCACTGTACTCCCCTCTGTCGGCAAAAGGTAGAAGCTAACCCGTAGATTGCAAGTGGTTCAGGAAAGGAAACTTGTCTTGTATGTGGGTAAAGCACCATTCACCACTGCATAGTACTGTGTATGGTACATTGTGTGTGTTTAAGTTCTATGTGTATTTCATCGCAGTACATATCTAATTTCAAAACAATATTTTTATCTTTAATGAAAGATAATGAATCTATTGTTTTTTCTTTTTTTATTTTTACATTGTTCCACCCATTGGTCTTATGTTCAGCATGCATGATGAATCCTAAACCCACCCTTTACATGGGGGTAAATATGATGTAATCATTCACTCTGGGCAGCAGGGAAAATGGGGCAATAAGGCAGGGTTATTAGCAATAATAATAATATAATTCCAATTGATGGAGAGATGAAACTCTCACATGGTCCTTCCTGTTCAGTTCTTCAGCAAAACCAGTACCATCAACGTGGCGACCAAATGTAGTCTAAAAAGCAATCAAGCAATAATCTCAAGCAAAATGGTGCCCTTCAGTACAAACATCAAAACATAGACTCATACCTACTTGTCTGTCATCTCAACATAAAAGGCCTGTCTCCCACAAAATGTGATTACTTGACCAAGCTGCTATATGAACAGAAGATTCTGGTTGATAAAAACTCTTACACTGTGATGGTGAACCTCCTTAAAGATTCAGTTTGAATTGTCTAGATTTCTTTGTCCTGCGAACCTGGTTTAGCAATCTCCTGTGGATGGCTTTATCATAAAATCTATAATACTGCCCACGTCTGTTTAGGCTGTAAATCCTAGTAGACTGGCCACTATCCCAGTACTTTGGCCCTCCTAGTCCCAGCTGGAAGGACCCAAAAAAAGGGGGGGGAGAGAGAGTGGGGAAAAAGCGGGGGGGGGGAGGTAATGAATTTCTTAATACAAATTAACTGAACTTTTTCACACCTCAAGACAGGGGTTTCTTGGGGTCTCTCATCTGTTTTGCATTGATAGAACTCTACTGAGTCCTGACTTACACTGGTGAGAGTGAGGGAAATGTGACTGTCTCTTGGATGTTGAGTTTGGGGTAAAAAAATGAGAATCCCAGTTCCCTCTGAATCAGTTTGATCAACCCTATTTTGAAAGTGAATCATGCACATGATGAGGAAGTCTAGAGCGGGGACAGAAGTTAAACACGTGGAGCCTTATTCCCCCTGTCACTGGTGCTAATGAGAAGTAAGTTCTTTGAATCAATGGTGCAGAACCAGTGTAAGTGAGCTCCAGCAAGCCCAAAATTTAACCTCTTGGGGGAAGAGCTGGTTTTGGTTCTAATGCTAACAGATGTTGAAACCAAGTTCCAAAATAATAAATGTAACTTGAGTAAGTAAGTAAATAAAAGGACACTCTAAATCTGTATGTACCTGTAAACTAATTAATAGGGCACATTGGTAGCTGTCACAATGGGGCTTTCGACTTGCAGCCAATGGGCTCTCAGAAAACCGTGCTGTTTGTTGTTGTTTTGCATAGTATGTGTGTTTCTTTCTTTTTTGGTCACAAGTTTAACCAAGTGAACCATTAGGAATAGAACAGTAAGAGAAACAGAGCTGCTGAACAGTGAACTGAAACATGCCTAAGGCAACAAACCGGTTTTTAATTGCTCAACTTCCAGTCCTCCAATGTCTGGTTCTCTAGGTGACTGTCTGACAAGAGTTTTCACTAAGCTCTAAATTTTGAATAATGTGCTAAACACATTTGTAATAACTCTACCAATGCATTTAGCTGTGACCTTGCCAGCTCTGCCATCTGATCATCTCAGCCACTGCTCTTTTGCTTGCCCAGGTTGCGACATTACTCCGCATACATCTGGCCTGGAGTGCTTAAGACCCCATAGGTTAGATACTGGGCTTTATTTATTTCTGCCTTCTGCTGGTGGAAACCCAGCTTGCAGATTACTGGTAACACCTGGAAAAGAAGTCTCAGCAGTGTAGAATGCTCACCACCACATCTCTACTGGCAGGCCTCAATCCAGCCTTTGCAGAACAGTAAATAGGCTGGAGACGGAGGAGCATAGCCAGTATGCTGAGGAGATTCACTGATTCAGCATATTCTCTGGTCAACACTCCAATGAAAAGTCTCCTACATAGCCCTGGCCATTGATTAAAGCTGACAAGACTCAGTGAGGTTTCAAAGGAACTAAAATTTTAGAGACTAAACTAATGATGGCAAGTTTGATTTCTACCATTTCTCTCTTTTTAATTGTTCAGTTTCATTCTCTTTTTAAAACAAAACAACATCCCTTATCATTTTTATGAACCAGACTTCGCAATTTTCCCCCATCAGAAGGGAGGAAAAATATTTATAAAGTTAAACAGTTAACATTTATTTTGGAAATGAAAAAAAAAAAACCCTATACAGTAAAGTCTACATTGTACAATCCTCACTCACCTTGGGGATCACTCTCCCATCAAAGTCAACGGGAATACTCATGTAAGAACTCACTGGTGTGAGCTGTGGTTCCAAAATGTAGCGTAATTGATTTATGCATTTGTTTCTAATTTTTCTCCAGCCTCCTTGTTACCCCTTTCCTTTTCTTGTTTTGGCTGATTATTGTGGGAAATATTATGATATTGGAGACGGTGATACATCCAGTAACTTTTTACCTGTTGTGCCTCCCTGCTCCCCCTATATTGCATATACAATGTACATGTATAAAACTATACTGGGAAAGCAGGAGATTATTTGTTTTTTTGTTAATGTGATAAAAGGATCCAAAAGGGACATTTTACCAGTTTGATTCAGAATTTTTGTTATCAGAAATATTAAGGGTATCAAAATGTTGAGTGACTATTGCTTGTGAGGGATATACAGTTTCAATTTATCAAGGGCAGTAAAATCACTTGTGCTAATTTTAAGTTTTATATTTCTCTGGAAGGGATTATATACACCAGCAGCCAATGCCCACACCTACCCTTTGATGCAGGTCTGTAAAGCAATAGTTTATGCCAGGCTGTCTCTCTTCATTCTTAGAATGTAGACACCTATTAAAAACTTGCTTGTTGACAAATGGCTTTTGTCCCTAATAAGAGTTTCGATATGTCAAACTAACACATACATATTGAACTATTGGTAGTATTTCTGCAGCTCAGCTGTCCAACTTGATTTCAGATCTGTTAAGTTTTATATGTCTGGCATATAACTTTTTCGGAGGCTGCTATCTTTAAAAAGTTCAGTAATTCTGTCTCAGAAACTTTTGCTTGATTAGATAAATTAGCTGAGTGATCAAACCCCTACCTCGTGTTAGAACTCGGGTTGCTGGCAATTATTCCCCTTACAAAGAAAAGTTTATTTATCAAAGTCTGCTTGTTACACTGCTTGGATAAATCTGTTTCTAAGTGAAGTTTGTGACTTGCAGCCCGTGACTATCGGAAAAACATGACCATTCAACCCAATCTGAGATTTACACCTCAGCTCAAATCACATCCAAGTGGGTGAGATAGCCTCTAGCCCTGTCTGACAATGCTCTAGTCTGTGATTTGACATTAAACTCAATTATTGGAAAGGAAAAAAAAAACTCTCCTTTCATATCCATTAGCAAAATTGGCATTATATTTTATCTTCTGTTACATCAAAGGGACTTCAGGGTTGTTTTTCACAGTTTTATTGTTAAAACATTTTAATTAAAAAAAAGTATTCAATTTATTTTCTGGATCATTGATGGGAACCAGGCGCAAGCTCTGATTTGCATATGAAAGCAGCAACTCTATGATATCTAGCTGTCAGCAATATTTTTCTAAAAGGATGTAAACCTGCCAAAGGTTCTTTAATGTTGCTGCATATTCTAGGGTCTTATTTCAGACTAAACTTAAAAAAAAAAAAAAAAAGCTCAGTGTCCTAGTTGCCTTCCAAGAACTTAATATAAACATATTTATTTTATCTCTTATGAAAATTAATTAACTGTGACCATTTATTATTACTCTTTAATTACTCAAACAAATCAGTATAAACAAAACTAGTCTCTGTATCTATTTGTAAGCTTTCTGTTTTCATTGTGCACTGAAAAACACTTGAATATACCAAATTAATTCTCACGTGTATAAGTATATTGGTAGGTGTTCATACAAAAACACAAAGTCATATAATGGGTAAATATGTTCATTTAAGAGTAAATGTAAATATAGTTATTTATGCCAGATCCTTCCTGGTGTAAATCAGCAGACCTCTATTAGCTTCAGGGGAGCTATGCCAGCTGAGGCTATTGCTCACCAAACATCCATCTATCATGTGCACTTATAAGGATTATTAATTTTTAATTCCTAAATGTCTTTCCCAATGAGTGATTATTCTGCAACCCTGTTTACCATATTCACACAGGTAGTCACATTGAAAGCAATGGGACTCCATGCTTTGCTAAGATGAGCAGAATTTGGTCCATACTTAGTTGAACACTAGCACTATAGAATATTTGACATAGACTGAAATGAATCTGGTCTTAAACTTTTGGTTCTGAGAGTTAGAAATTTCTAATGCAATATCCTTTGCTAGTGCCAACAGATATGAATAGGGCATCAGTGGGTCCCATTTCTGTATTCCTAGTGTACCTGAAATTCCCATAGCAATTGTCAGAGGTATTTTAGGGTGAGAAAGAAATGTAGATTCAGTGTGCAATATTTCTGCAGAAATTCCATTCTTAATTTGGCGAGTCATCCGTGTACTCTTATTCTTAAATATTTCTTTAGGGGGTTTGGGGGAGAAGTGGAAAGTTCAACTGTTAGTCCTTTCACATTCCTACTCCAGCACTTTGTATTTAATGAATCTGATCTTATCAAGGATGATGGCTGAAGATAGTACAGTCAAGCTCCCTCCTGCTCTTTTTCTTTTTTCCTCTCCTCTAAGTTCCCCCGGGCAATTAATTTGTTGGATGTTGCGTGCCACAGAACTACTCACTGTCCCTGCTGTAGCTGAGTGTGAACCCTGAGGAACTGGGCCATGAACCTCTCTTTTTCTCCTGCCACAAGGAGAATGTCTGTAGCAGTATCAAGTGGATGTCTCTTTCCTACTGAAAATAAAAAAAAAATGTAGGTGATAATACAAAAAAGAATTAATTCAACCATTAAGCTTTATCAGTTTTGACTGCCTTTAAAAGTATCTATGTAGTGTTCCTGTAGCCCTGTCGGTGATATTAAAGATATTACCTCATCCACCTTCTTTCTTTAAAAGTACCTATTTAAACACATCTCTCATTAAAGAATATTATCTCTCTAATCAATATTACCCTTATTTATTTCAATTAAGAAGCAGAGGCTTTGAGTTAGACTGAAAACCAGCATTGCTGATAAATCAATATTAATTACATTATTTTCAGTTAAATACTTGTACTTACCTTTACACTTTTTTCCTCCTTTCTTGAACTTTTTTCAAGGTTATCACTATGTTGACTATATTAAGACACACAGTAATGGAAGCATCTCAGTTCACTTCCCCTCTTGAAACCTGCAAACTCAAAACTGCGTTAACACTTCTAAATATAATACCCCTTTTATAGCTCCTAATTTGCTGGGTCTCACAACAGGGTGGTTTTTTTTCATTAATTCTTTGCCTCTAGCCGTTCTTCAACTATAATTCTGTTTTACTTAGCAATGTTTAAAAGAGTCCCTTCAGCATTGGCATAAACTTTACACAAAACAAGCCTCAGTTATTTCAAATGTAGATTCCCCCTTTAATGTTGATTTCCCCCCCACTGGTTATTTTTAACTTTTTATCTATAAATTTGACTAAATCAAATCCTCATCCCATTCAGCTGTAATTGTGCTGAATTCACTTTGGTAAGTAAGTTTACATCATAATTATTTCACGGTAAAGAAAAAAGAGGATTTAACAAGAAAATGGAATACATTGATTGTAAAAAGGAAAACCATAGAGTAACAAATTGCACCTGGTCTCAATTAACTGCTGCAGGGGCTGATAGCAGAAACTCCGTAACATATTTTTCAAGTGTTCTACATTGCTGTGTCTCACTGAGCTATAGAGTTTGAAGAAGGAGATTAGTGTACAGATCATGGTTTCTGACACAGTCATAGCAAAGGTAATGTGCCTGATCAACTTCCCCTGGAAGCCAATGGAGTGACTTCTACTGACTTCAATAGGAGTTGGGTCAGAACGAGTGACAGGAAATGTAAATCACTTCAAACAAACAAAAAACAATATTATACCCGAGTCACTATCTTGTGCTGGACATCACTTTCATTGTGGAAACAGTAACATACTTACTGAAGTATCATGATTCTGGGTGCCTTTCTAGAGAGTTAGAGCCTCACACCATGGTATTTCTCCTCAACCTTTTTCTATCCACACACCTGAAAAATGTCCCCTGCAACTTCCCGAAGGCATTCAGTTATAGTTCATGTTTCAGCATGTTGTGTTTGTCGTTCTCCTGTGCCGGTGCAGTGAAACAAAAACAAGGTTCATGAATCAGCTGAATCAGATCTCCTGCCAATTTACAATTATCCCCTGTGAATAAAGAGTGGTTAATGTTCAGACTAATATAGACAAATCACACCCCACTCTTTATGTCAATTTGCATATCTCTTACCTTCATTATAAGCCATCCAAAACTTGCCAGTTGTTGGTTATTTGTCCATATATTTATTACAATCAGTGTCACAGTGTCACAATAACACTTCATATATTTGGTGTCATAAACTCATATATGAGAAACAGCTGTGTTTTTGTTTGTTTTACAGACTATTGTATATGCTTGTTTTTAGATTACCCTCTACTACATGGTGCAGAGGGCAGAAAATCACAGCAAATTGAGCCCCAAACCAGCAGAGGGAACGTGCAGCAGTTCCTCTGTATTCTCACCCTTGTACTAATAGTAACAGAAACATAAGGTTGCCCCCATCCAGTGGGACAAATTACAGGAGATGGGAGAAGTGGCCACCGTTTTTTCTTTAGAGTTCATTGAGACTACAGTGATCTACTGGAAGTTGTCATGCAGCTTGGTTTTGCAGACTGTCAGGATGATTCTCTAGCCTGGTGTGAGGTGGACCCTTTATATAAAGCTACCCACACTCTCTGATTTGTAACTCTCATCTGGTTATAGCATGTAAACTCTGACTTGCTAGAACATACTTGCTGCAATTACTGATTTAATTTAATTCATGAAAATGTGCCTCTAGTGTTCTAGGTGCAAGTATGCTCCTCCACCCCCCACCCCAAATGTACTTACAAAAAATCAGATTGATCTAACATAAACATTAAAATTTTCCCCACCCATTGGAATTGAAAATGCTTCCTTCACCCCAACTATTCAGAAAGACTCTGAGAAAACATATAGGTTTTGCATGATGCCCCAGCTATCAACACATTTTGGCTCTACTAAACCCAGAGGCAAGTGAGTTAGACAGCTGTGTTCCTTTCCCTACCCCTGGTCCCCTTCCACATAAATAAAGTGGGGTCTGTTACATGGTTCTCTCCAAATGAGTTACTATAATGTCTGGACAAGAGAATCTAAAGATTTGATAGGGCACAATGTGACTTTGTAAAGCAGTGAAGCCAAACCACTGTAATCAGCTGGTATGCTGAATAAAGTGGAAGAAATGCTGTTACATCTGTGTCCATGAGGTATTAATCTAAAATAGCCTATTCCAATAGCATATCCTGGAGACTGAATTTCCAGGACACCTCTCAAAACTGTGAACTACATGTCCCTGCTACCAAAAGCCAGAAAGGTATTGTATTTTTACGCATTCATTCATAGACATATAACCTATGATATGTGTGTAAAGTGACTTATTTTAGAATAGATAGAACAACAAGAAAGAACAAAAGTAAAATCCAGGTGAGGTTCTGTTCCAACTCCCACTGAATTCAGTTGAAAGACTCCTGTTGACTTTAATGCAAGATGGATCAGGCTCTGAGAGAGCACAGCTGTAATAGAACTCTGAGAACTCTGTGTACTTAGAATTTAAAGGTGATATTGTGACAGAATGCACCCCTGTATTCACCCCTTGCATGCTTTTGTAATAATCTTTGTACAAGGTATGCCTTATGAGGTATCACTTGGAAACTCATAACCTTGCTGCTCAGTGATATCATGGTAAAATACATATAGCAACATTGTGTATAAAGTTATTAATATAAGCTAAAATCATGACTAAAGTATGTTTCCCAGATAAGTCTGGGGAGCGGTTAAATCATTTTCTCAAAGGAAAAGAGCAAGCTGATGCCCCAGCCAGGTGTCAACAAAGCTGATCCACCATCACCTCATTCTTTTACAAGAAAGGGCAGGGGGAGCAGGGACAAAGATATCTGCATCTTAGCAAGGAAACAGAATGAGGTCTCCTTCCTCCATCAGACCCCCTGTGTCTTGGTTCTCAGCTGGAAATGCTTCTTAAAGAGGGACTGAAACTGTAAAAAGGAGGGGCAAACATCCCAAGATACCCCTCTTCTCAGGGCCTGCGCTTCCACTAGGCAACCCTACGCGGCCGCCTAGGGCGGCAGGATTTGGGGGGCAGCATTTTGCCACCCTCAGCGGAAATTTGGCAGCAGGGGGTCCTTCTGCTCCGGGTCTTCGATGGAAATTCAGCGGCGGGTCCTTCATTCACTCTGGGACCTGCTGCCAAAGTGCCCCGAAGACGCAGAGCGGAAGGACCCCCGCCACCGAATGCTCGGAGGAGGAGCGCTGCCACCTAGGGCGGCAAAAACCCCGGCGCCGCTCCTGCCTCCTCTCTCTCCCTATCCATCTCACTCTGGCACCTGAAAAGACAAGAGAAGCAGCTGTTGGCCTCTGCAGGAGGAGTCCTGACCTGAAGAGTTCAATGCTGGTGAAAGCATGTGATGAGAAACTTTGTTTGAATCTAATATTGTTTAAGGTTATCATTAGAAAGAGTTTCATCTTTATTTTTCTTGTAAACATTTCTGACTGTATTGCTATGCTTATTCTCATTTAAAGCCTCTCTCTTTGTAGTTAATAAGAATGTTTCATCTAATTCAGTGTGCTTAAATTAAAGTGTTTGGGGGGCAGGTCTACACTACTACTTATGTCAATATAACTTACATCACTCAGGAGTGTGAAAAAGCCACTACCCCGAGCAACGTAAGTTACAGCAACCTAAGCACTGTCTACCCCAGGTCTATGTCAGTGGGAGACGCTCCCCTGCTGACATGGTTTCTGCCTCTCAAGGAGGTGGAGTAATTATGTCGACTGGAAAGAGCTCTCCTGTTGGCATAGAGCGTCTCCACCAGATGCACTACAGTGGCACAGCTGTATTGGAACAGCTGCGCTGAAGTAGCGCTTCTAGTGTAGACTAGCCCTAAGTAACTTCGTATATCATGATAAGCTGGTGTATATTATTTCCTTAAAGAAATAACGAACTTAATATTTCTGGACTGTCTGGGAGAGGGCTGGACAGTGCAGGACATACTTTCCTGGGGTAAAGTCTGGGACTGGGAGAGTGTTGGAGTCACCCTGGAGTAATAAACAATGTTGGTGAGAGCCAAGGTGTGGCTGGCAGACTGCAGTACACACAAGTGTCTGGGAGTGACCAGCATGCTGGTGGCTGTTTGAGAGCAGCCCAGTTGGAGGCTAAAGCAGCAAGGCATTCCCAAGGCACCCCAAGTTACAGGCTGGGGTGACACAGCTGCTCACCGGTGTGGATTGTACCCTGATATGTCACAGATATACAAAGAGGAAAACAATAAATCCCAGGAGTGAGAGTGGATGATGAAATAATGCTACGAAACATCCTAGTAGCTCACCAGGAAATGAAGGAATTCAAGCAGGATAAGAGAGGAAACAAAACACCTCATCTGAACACCACCCCAAAAGGACAAGGATTCTTTAAGTTTAGCTTTACAAGGCTCATGTATCTGTTCTGTTGAGCACAGAAGGAAAGAGAGTTACAAAACCCATCATTTACAAAATTGCAGAACATTGTTTTAAGGGAATAAATGACAAAATTTTGCCCTGCAGACAAACTTGGAAAAAATTGCCAAGTAAAATTGGGAATTTTCAGCCCCTGTGATGAGATAAGTGAAACACCTGAAAGACAGCTTTGTCTGAACTATGAAAATCTTCTTTATTTAAGTTCTAATTTATTTGCTGTGACGTGACAACAAACATATTTCCTGCTGATTGTTTGGTCATTTTCAAGCGTGTTTTCATGCTGTGTTTATCAGACGTCATAGGAGTAATCCACATGCAGTGAATAGCCTATATAAAATCACCTTGTGCTTCATTGTCAACATAAAGCAGTTAAGGGAAGGAAATTAGTTGGATGGCTGACTGGGAGACTGGGCAGGGATATTAGATGGATGACTCATGGCATGACTAAGTAAACAGATCATGTGACCATGTTGTGTAAGCATGAAAGGACTGGTATTGTATATATTATAGAAATGCCCACAACCTATTTATTGTTTGCAGTACAGTACACCTTAGTATATCCATTTCCCTGTTTTCCGGGGATATATAATTTGATCATTAAAATTATCTCTGGGCTAGATATGAGTAATAGACTGTAGGAGCTGCAAAGGCAAAGTTTAGGTTGAGTAAATAAAATACGTTTCTTATAGAAATCATAGAGGTTAGAGATGGGGATAAACCTATTAGTCTAGCCTGCTGTCAGTGCAGGATTGTTCCCTACACTATATTCACCAGCGCTTTGTCTCATCTAGTTGTAAAGGTCCCAAGAGATGGTGCCTCCTTCCACCACTTCCCTTGGGAGGCTATTTCTCAATTGAATAGAGCTCACTGTCAAGTTGCTTTTTTTAAAAAATGTCAAAATGCATATGTGCACATCTTTATTTATTTGTTCAGCAGACCATAACTCCAATATGCTTCCAATACACATTTTTATTTTTGACTTTTATCTCAATACTAAAAAAATAGATATAGGAAACCTCACACATTTATTTTGCATAGTTAAGAACGGTTTGTGAAATATTTGACGTATACCACCAAAGTATAGAAATTCAACCTTTGTTCAAGTTCCAACTGCAATCAGGAAGAAACAGTGGTTCCACAGAGCTTGTTCTGATCCCACATAGGTAATGGCAACCTGGGCCATATAATACCCAGAACCTTCAGAGACTTACACGCATACTTTAGGTTACGCACTTTTGTAAATCTTTGCAGGACTGGGTCTTATTTTTGTGAAAAAGTCCCTTGATTTCTGTGGCTGTGGTGGTGCTGCATTGGACAGAAGCTTCATGTGAGTTCAAAATGGAGGGTCTTATTGAATGAATCATAGCAATATAGGGCTGGATGGGACATCAGGAGGTCATCTAGTCCAACCTCCTGCTCTGAGAAAGGACTAAATATTCCTATCCTATGCCTGAGCGGTGTTTGTTTACCCTGTTCTGAATGGTGTGTGGAAAGTTAATATATTTAACAATAACAGATCAAGCAAAACAGTAAGAGATCAGGAAACTTACAGGTCAGCTTTCTATTGGAGGAGAAATTAGTGATGTGGCATCTGGGTATATTTTTATCACAACTTGTTTTATTTATACCAGTCCTGGAACAGAGGTGATCACAAACAGCATACTGGCCATCCCCTCTTCCAGAGATCACAACCCAAACACCAGTTCCTGGTTCCCAGGGAGCAACTCAACCCTGGGAATTTACTCTAATTGGAGAGATTCAAGCAAAGAGCAAACTCTTTTGCTGCTTGCCACTGCCCTCCCAAAGAACTGCATCAGAAACCAATAATACTACAGCATCTCTTCCATGACTAAACATTTGCTTGCACACTAAGAAAAAGTACTTGTAAAACTATGTAACAATGCCATTTGGTGGCCTCTGCAGTACTCATAGAATCACAGAAATGTAGAATTGTAATGGACCTCAATAAGTCATCTAGTCTAGTTCCCTGCATTGGGACAGGACTAAGTATTATCTAGACCATCCCAGACAAGTGTTTGTCTTACCTGTTCTTAAAAACCTCCAATGAGGGTAATCCAACAACTTCCCTAGGTAATTTGTTCCAGTGCTTAACTAACCTTACAGTTGGGAAGTTATTCTTAATGTCTAACCTAAATCTCCCTTGCTATAATGTAAGCCCATTACTTTTTGTCCTGTCCTCTGTGTCTACGGAAAACAATTTATCACCCTCCTCTTTATAACAAATTTTTATGTACTCAAAGCTTATTATGGCTTAGTCTTCTCTAGACTAAACAAACCAATTTTTTCCAATCTTTCATCACAGGTCATGTTTTCTAGACCTTTAATCATTTTTGTTACTCTCCTTTGGATTTTCTCCAATTTGACCACACCTTTCCTGAAGTGTGGTGCCCAGAACTGGACAAATATTCCAGCTGAGACCTTATTAATGCTGAGTAAAGTGGAAGAATTACTACTTGTGTCTTGCTTACAGCACTCTTGCTAGTAAAGCCCAGAAGATGTTTGCTTTGTTTGCAACAGCATTACATTGTTGACCCATATTTAGTCTGTGATCCACTATTACCCCCAGATCCTTTCCTGCAGTGCAGGAAATGTGATTTAGCACAGAAATAAATGTTCAAATGGCAGGAGTTCCTGCCATCAGGGATATTGACCAACAAGGACATATTCAGGGAGTTTTCAGATCTGTCAGTTCTAAGATGAAAATGTCTCCAGAGCAACATCCAACTGGGAGGTGAGAGTCTGATGCACCTTGCATGACTGAGCTGGTGCATGCAGCACTGCTAGAAGAACTTCTATATTGTCTTTCAGAGAAGAAACCCACTTGAAAAGAAAAAAAAACAATTTATTAAAGCAATCCACTATTAAGGGAGGTTTAAGGTCACTGTGCATTGGTTTATCTTTGGTAAGCAATGATCTAGCTTCCGCCTTCCAAACATGTCTGTTACAATAGAATATCATAAAACGTGAATCTCACCATTAAAGTAAACACAAAAATACTTAGTCATCAAGAACAGTCTCTTGAAACCTTTCACTGCATCTAAAACTTCCATGATAGTTTCACTTTCATTTCCTTGTTTAAATACAAAGGTGCATGCATGTGTTTTTCCCACTTCTAATTTTTATCATTTTCAGATAACGAGATTCTGGGTAGCTTGTGGTTGAGTTATCCTCAGAAATGACGTGATTTATGATGCTGATTCTCAGATTCAGATGGCAAAATGCACCTGCACACCTATCATCTCTGAAATAATACTGATATATATTTCTATACAGATAACTCAGTACTGTACCTGTCTTGGGTTATGCATCCTCCTGGGTAGCATCTGAAGCTGGAGTTATGTGGAGTACTGAAAGTTATAGTACTAAAATCTGAAGGCAGATCTGAGGGCAGGGAGAAAACACTGAAATGTTTAGGGTTGAATAGTGTCATCAAGACACAGCCTGGAGTAAGGGACAGTGCAGGACCAAACTGCTCCAGGATGTGCAGGGGGAGAGTACACACACTGCACCTTCCTTTTGGATGTTGCAACATGCCCCTTCTCTATTCCTGGCCAGTGTAATCGTGTACCAGGCCACTTCCCTGTCCCTTCAGGGTGACCTGCACACCCAGACACAGTAGGAAGGAGCCAGTCCCTGTGCTTTCTGTCACAGGGACTACAGTTGTGCCTTGACCTCTCTTGGTTGGGGAATATGAGACACCTTGCACCCTTCTCCCCTCCCATGCATACCTGTATCAGGCCCAGGGATAACGTAGTCCTTAACTGTTCCTCCTCCATTTTAGTAAAGGTTAAAGAATCACGGTTGCATATACTTTGCCAAATTTCAAGAGCCAGCTCCAGCTTCCACTGAAGTCAATGGGAGCAGGAGTAAGCCCTTAATTTGCCTATTAAATACTTTTATTCTGAGTAGAAAGAGGCTTCAGTGAACCAATACTGACCACTGAGTCTCAGACAGAAATGTTATACTCATTCTATTCAGCTAGGGAGGGCAGATTTATGTATCTCCAGCATTAAAGAGCCTCCTCCAACTTGTCAACATGCATTCTTACAAATGAAAAAAGATAGGCATTTGAGGAGCAAGTGTGAAGAATTTCCCATTTATCTGAACGTTAACAACCACAATAGTTTATACAGTTACTTTGTAACTTGGTTCTCAGGTCAGCTGATACAGGATTTCAGAGGCAATTACAGTAAATCAAACTGTAGAATATCCCCATGGGGTAGTTTGAAGATACCTTCGAAAAATGCTCTTCTTTTTTTTTATCCTCTAACCCTAGAGCTGCCGCATCTCGCAGCTGCTTTCTTTTTGACAATTCGTCACTCCTGAAAAATGTTTGCAAGCACTTTGGATAATTTCCAATTCATTCTTGCAGGAAATGAGGATTTGCTTCCTCACTTGGGATACCTGCTGCTAGGTTT
This sequence comes from Chrysemys picta bellii, assembly GCF_011386835.1. NCBI lineage: Eukaryota > Metazoa > Chordata > Testudines > Emydidae > Chrysemys > Chrysemys picta. The sequence continues at coordinate 96,889,442 of NC_088796.1, forward strand.
ATTCACTAATAAGCATGATAAATGTTTTAGCCTTTGATCAGTGCTAATTTAACAAGTAAGCTCCACAGAAAAAAGTCTTTGAGGCTCAGGGGCTCAAGACGGTGCATGAATTGGAAATATGATTGATTGTGTTGCTATGAGAAATTTCCATAAAAAAACTTTTATCATGCTGCTGTGTTCCGAACAATTAAATCAAAAGTGAAAGATAGCTACCCTCGACAAAGGAGAGAGGAAGCAAACCAAACTTCATAGGACTTTGTTTCAAGCTACATAGGTTGATTTTCTAGGAATATTTTCAGTCTTCTCTTTAATTAATTGGTGAATTCTTTTCCCTCTGCTGGACATTTTTTATGGGATCCCTAAATAACTTCTAGTTCTTTCTGTGAAAGATATCATGACATTTTTTAAAACCTTTTTGTTTTCTGGACTTGGAGAAAAAGAGAGAGAGAGAATGATCTCCTGCAAAACTGAACTATTTCACAGAAACCTATAAAGGTGGATACCTGGGTGGCAAAGTGTCATAGTAGTGAACTGATAGTTGTCATAAATGATCAAATATCAAGTGAAAAATTGCTTACATTAAAATATGTTAATTATGCAAGAAAATAGTTCTCTTATTTGACATAGGCCCAGCAGAGAAATATATTCCAGTATGAGTGGAGTCACAGCTCAGGTAAAAGGGAGGAGGAAGAGAAATCAGATATCAAATATCGGTAATCTGTAAAGTGGAGCAGGCATTCTGTGTTTCTGTGCATCTCTTGGCTATGACCTTCCACCACAGAAGACTCCTCCACTGACACTTAGTTTGAGGTGGCAGCAAACAGAAGACATCGGGAGACAAAACAAGGCATGGAGCATGATAGCAGCTGCTGTGCAATACGCTTTGGAATGGTCCGATATGAGAAGATATTAAGGCCCTGGATGGTGGAACATAGACAGTGAGATTAGGGAGCAAGACAGTGTGTCATATTCAGAGGTGAGCCCTTAAGTAAATCTAACTTCATTTAGTTCAAAGGCCAAGGGACCAGGAGGAAAGAATGTAGCAAGACAGGCAACTAAGAGCTATAAGAATGTGTGAGTTGAAGAAGTAGCATAGGGAGAGATTTTCAAAGGCACAAATGGGAGTAAGGTGACTTTCAGTGGAAGCTGAGCATCTAACACTCCTTTGTTGCCCTTGAAAATCTCCCCAAATATCTAGCACTTTCTCCCTGATCCTTGGAACTGGATCCTCCCCACTCACCTACTTTGCCGTGAAGCTGTTGCAGCTCCATAGGCTTAGGTTGGATAACTCCAGCTTTAAACTGGTGACCTTTGCACTCTCTTGCAGGTTGGCAAGTGAGCACAAATAGAATAGATGTCTGAACAATAGAAAAAACATGAATATTTTAGCAAGTAAATGTGGGAAGTCTGTGTTATTTGTGGTGTCACATTATTTGTTGTACATGAGTACTCATAAAAGTACCAGTGTATCTGTGAAAATGTTTGCAAATCCCAGAAGTTTAAAAAAATTTAACATAAAAGGTTATTCATCTCAAATTTTTATACCAGAAGTGCTTTATGCATTATTCAGTATTAATTCTTCTGTTTTAAAAAGTTTCAGGCATCCAATCATGAGTCAGAACCAATTCCATGTGACTTGGATGATCAAATCCCACAGCACAAATGATAGAAAGTAAATATTCAAATATAGTGGCCATAGGTAGTTTGCAATCAACTCATAGGCAGAAATGTCTTTACATAAATTAATCAGCAAATATTTATGAATAACTAATTTATTGGTAGAAATGATGTTGGGTTTGCAAACACTTTGGAATCAGGAAGAAAGGACAACATTCATTGGATAAAAGGCTTACAATAAATAATTTGACCAGCTCTGGTAAGCCAATCGAAGGACATCTTACTGAGTTTAGGGAGTTTGGACCAAATTCTGCTCTCTCTTACACTAGTCTAAATGAAATCAATAGAGTGTAAAACAAGTGGAACAAATGAGGTGAATCAGGCACTGTGGTTTTAGAGATTATCTTTTATCTCCTATAACAGTGGATGTGATAAAATGTGATACATTTATATGTATTGCCCAGAAGGTGCCCTCTGCAGATTAATACTTTCATAGATAATAAGGCCAGAAGGGACCATTGTGATCATCTAGTCTGACCTCCTGCATAACATAGGTCGTATGACTTCCCTGAATTAGTTCCTGTTTGCACTCGAGTAGATCCTTTAGAGAAATATTGTCTTGATTTAAAAATGCCAAGTGAGGGAGAATCCACCATGGCATTTGGTAAGTTATTTCAATGGTTAATTACCCTAAATGTTAAAAATTTGCACCTTATTTCTAGTCTAAATTTATCTAGTTTCAGCTTCCAGCCATTGGATTTTGTCATACCTGTCTGGAAGATTGAAGAGCCCTCTTATCAATTTTGTTCCTCATGTAGAGGAACTTATAAACTGTAATCAAGTCACTCCTTAAACTTCTTTTTGATATGCTAAATAATTTGAGCTCCTTGAATCTATCACTTTAAGCCAGGTTTTCCTATCTTTTTTTATTATTCTCATGGCTCTTCTCTGAACCATCTCCAATTTTTCAACATCCTTCTTCAATTGTGGTTACCAGAAGTTGACACAGTTATTCCATTAGCAGTTGCACTAGTGCCAGATACAAAGGTAGTATAACTTCTCTACTCCTATTCGGTGTTCATGTGTTAATATATACAAGGATCACATTAGGTGAACTGAGAGCTCATGTTCAGCCAATTATCCACCATACCCCCCAAATCTTTTTCAGAGTCATTGCTTCCCCATCCCCTTAGTACAGCTTGCATGATATGTTCCTAATGTATGACTTTACATTTGCCAGAATGAAACACTTAATGTTTATTGTTTATTTTCTAAAAAAAAATCCTGTAATGGAGACATTTATTTATTTATTTTCTCACATATTTCCTAGTAACTGTTATATAACTACTGTTATTGGAAGTGCCAGATGATGTTAGTACCATTATACAAGGCACTGGTGAGACCTCATCTGGAATACTGTGTGCAGTTCTGGTCTCCCATGTTTAAGAAGGATGAATTCAAACTGGAACAGGTTCAGAGAAAGGCTACTTGGATGATATGAGGAATGGAAAACCTGTCATATGAAAGGAGACTCAAAGAGCTTGGCTTGTTTAGCTTATCCAAAAGAAGGCTGAGGAGAGAGATGATTGCTCTCTATAAATATATCAGAGGAATAAATACCAGAGAGGGAGAGGAATTATTTAAGCTCAGTACCAATGTGGACACAAGAACAAATGGATATAAACTGGCTATCAGGAAGTTTAGACTTGAAATTAGACGAAGGTTTCTAACCACCAGAGAAGTGAAGTTCTAGAACAGCCTTCCAAGGGGAATAGTGGGGGCAAAAGACATATCTGGCTTCAAGACTAAGCTTGATAAGTTTATGGAGGGGATGGTATAATGGGATAGCCTAATTTTGGCAATTAATTCGTCTTTGACTACTAGCGGTAAATATGCCCAATGGCTTGTGATGGGATGTTAGATGGGGTGGGATCTGAGTTACTACAGAGAATTCTTTCCAGGGTGTCTGGCTGCTGAGTCTTTCCCACATGCTCAGGGTTTAGCTAATCACCATATTTGGGGTCAGGAAGGAATTTTCCTCCAGGGCAGATTGGCAGAAGCCCTGGGGGTTTTTCGTCTTCCTCTGCAACGTGAGGCATGGGTCATTTGCTGGAAGATTCTCTGCACCTGGAAGTCTTTAAACCATGATTTGAAGACTTCAGTGGCTCAGACACAGGTTTGATACAGGAGTGGGTGGGTGAGATTCTGTGGCCTACGTTGTGCAGGACGTTAGACTAGATGATCATAATGGTCCCTTCTGACCTTAAAGTCTGTGATTCTATGATTCTATGATATAGGCAGGTGATAATGTTTGCATAAGAAACTGAATGTATCCAACTATCAATTGAAATTAAATCATTTACCTTATATACATTTGTATCCTCATATTTTAATATTTGTCTTTACAGTCAATTTAAGCTTTACATTATTTTATATGGGGCAGAATATGGAATTTGCTAAATATGAGTTGGTGAGAGTCTTAAGTCATTGTAACATGCACCAAGCTGATGGGAATAAAAGACTCTATCTCAAGAGCACAGCTAAGAAGTATTGTAATGTGTGTCAACTTAATTTTGTAAATTATTTCAAGAGGAAGCAGGAGGAAAAGCTGAAGTTGCATTGCCTCAAATGGAGTTTCCAAATCATTATTGGGTGCATGTGGCTAAGCAATATAGTTACAAATCTGGGAGGCCGTGTAGTGGGGCAGTTGCCCCACTCCTGAAGAACAGGGATTAAAGAAGCCAAGCTAGGCTGATCGGGGAAGCAGCCACAGCTGTGGCCTGCTCAATCAGGGCCAAGCTGGCCCTTATAAGAGGGCTAGGGGGCAGGAGCTGAAGGAGTGTTACTCGAGCCCTGGAGTGGGAGGGGCTAGCTGTCTGGGAGCAAAGTACCTGAGGTGGAGCAGTGCTGGGGAAGGGTAAAGGCAGCTGGGGAGCTCCAGCCCTGGTAAAACCCCAGGCTGCAGGCTGTGATGAAGGCCTACAGAGGTACTGGGGCTGCAGAGATGCAGTCCGGGGTTAGGTAGAGGCAGCTGGTCCTAACCCCTTGCCAATGATGAGTAGCCATTACAGACTGCAGTCTGCCCCAGTGAATGGGGTCTAGATGATGACTGGCAGTAGCCACTGAGGGAAGGTGGGTTTAGAGGGTTTGGTGTTCCCCTGGGAGGGGAGACCCAGAGCGTGGGGATACTGCTGGGGCAGAAGCCTGAGGTAAAGGGCACCAGGGTCCAGGAGGGACATGGGGCCTGAGGCAAGTGATCCACCGGCCAGCAGAGGGCGCTCCAAAGCGGGAAAAGAGCTAATTCCCAGGATGACCAGCAGGAGGAGCCATGCCGCTGAGTCTCACATCGCTACAGGCACATTCCCTATTTCTTCTTTGGCGAGAGGCATGACTATTTTTTACAACCCCACCACCCCAGTAAATGGTTTATTTAAACATTTAAGGATGTCAGGAGAAATCTCCCTTGGCAACATGTTCATCCTCATTGAATATGTGAGTTTGAGTTCTATCTTCATCTTTGTGGACATGTCTGAGTTGAGCTTTAAAACGGAGCCACAGCCTTCATCCTATGGAGGATATGGCAATAAGGTGAGGCCCATTGGATAGGAACAATATGGAACAAGGTGTCATGACTCTCTTCTGAGGGGGGCAGAGGCACCCATCTGTCACCCTGACATGGCATCCCGGGAGGTATGCAGCCTGCCAGGAGCCCATATCTGAGACATTACGGAGGGATTGAATCAGCATCTTAGATGTCTGTATACTAATGCGAGAAGTACGGGGAATAAGCAGAAGAACTCAAAATGCTAGTAAATAAACACAACTATGACATGGTTGGCATCATGTGGGATAATACATATGACTGAAATATTGGTATAGAAGGGTACAGCTTGCTCAGGAAGGACAGGCAGGAAAAAAAGGGAGGAGGTGTTGCCCTATATAGTAAAATGTATACACTTGGACTGGGATTGAGATGGAAATAGGAGACAGACTTGTTGAAAGTCTCTGGGTAAGGAGAAAAGGGGTAAAAATGAGGGTGCTGTCATGGTAGGGTTCTACTACAGACCACCTAAGCAGGAAGAAGAGGTGGATGAGGCTCTTTTTAAACAGCTAACAAAATCATCCAAAGCACAGGACTTGGGGGTGATGGGGTACTTCAACTACGCAGAAATCTGTTGGGAAAATAACACAGCAAGGCACCGATTATTCAATAAATTGTTGGAATGTATTGGAGACAATTTTTTATTTCAGAAGGTGGAGAGAGCTACCAAGGGAGAGGCTGTTCTAGTTTTGATTTTGACAAATAGGGAGGAACTGGTTGAGAATTTGAAAGTGGAAGGCAGCTTGGGTGAAAGTGATCATTAAATAATAGAGTTCATGATTCTAAGGAATGGTAGGAAGAACAGCAAAATAAAGACAATGGATTTCAAGAAGGCAGACTTTAGCAAACTCAGGAAGATAGGTAAGATCCATATCAAACCAACCTGATAACTTTCTTTGACGGGGTAACAAGCCTTGTGGATAGTGGGGAAGCAGTAGACGTAGTATATCTTGATTTTATTAAAGCTTTTGATACTGTCCCTCATGACCTTCTCACAAATAAACTATGGAAATGCAACCTAGATGGAGCTACTATAAGATGGGTGCAAAACTGGTTGGAAGACCATTCCCAGAGAGTAGCTGTCAGTGGTTCACAGTCATGCTGGAAGGGCATAGCAAGTAGGGTCCCACAGGGATCAATTCTGGGTCAGGTTCTGTTTAAATATCTTCATCAATGATTTAGATAATAGCACAGAGAGTACACTTATAAAGTTTGCAAATGATACCAAGCTGGGAAGGGTTGCAAGTGCTTTGGATGATAAGATTAAAATTCAAAATGATCTGGACAAACTGGAGAAATGGTCTGAAGTAAATAGGATGAAATTCAATAATGACAAATGCAAAGTACTCCACTTAGGAAGGAACAAACAGTTACACACATTCAAAATGGGAAATGACTGCCTAGGAAAGAGTACTGTGGAAAGGGATCTGGGGGTCATAGTGGATCACAAGCTAAATATAAGTCAACAGTGTAACGCTGTTGCAAAAAAAGCGAACATCATTGTGGGATGTATTAGCAGGAGTGTTGTAAGCAAGACACAAGAAGTACTGTAATTATTCTGCTCCACTGTGCTCTGATTAGGCCTCAACTGGAGTACTGTGTCCAGTTCTGGGCACCACATTTCAGGAAGGATGTGGACAAATTGGAGAGCGTCCAGAGAAGAGCAACAAAAATGATTAAAGGTGTAGAAACCATGACCTATGAGGGAAGATTGAAAAAAAAAATGGGTTTGTTTAGTCTGGAGAAAAGAAGACTGAGGGGGAACATGATAGCAGTTTTCAAGTATGTGAAAGATTGTTACAAGGAGGAGGAAGAAAAATTGTTTTTCTTAACCTCTGAGGATAGGACAAGAAGCAATGGGCTTAAATTGCAGCAAGGGAGGTTTAGGTTAGATATCAGGAAAAACTTCCTAACTGTCAGGGTGGTTAAGCACTGGAATAAATTGCCTACGGAGGTTGTGGAATCTCCACCATTGGAGATTTGTAAGAGCAGGTTAGACAAACACCTGTCAGGAATGATCTAGATAATTAGTCCTGCCACAAGTGCAGGGGACTGGACTAGATGACCTCCCTTCCAGTTCTATGATTCTATGAAGTGACTTGCAAGGAAGAAGTATTTTTATTAGGGATACAGAGGAATAACAGGAATTCGGAACAACAGAGGTTTGCTGGCAAAGTGTTATTTCTGAGACAATATGATAGGTGGCAACATGCACACAGTAGACCAGATTCTCAGCTGGTGTAAATCAATGGAATTGCACTGAAGACAATGGAACTATGACCATTTACCACAGCTGAGGATGTGCCCCAGTGTTTTCAAGGGGAATGAGCAGAATTAGGGCAGGCACAATCTAAACAACAGTGTTTAAAAAAAGATTAACAGTCTCCCATCTTTTAGTCAGCTCCTATCTTTGGAGGCTCACTAATGTACTGGGCAAAATGCAACTTCAGCTTTTCCTCCTGCTTCCTCTTGAAATAATTTACAAAATAAAGTTGACACACATCACAAAACTTCTTGTCAGTGCAGCAAGCTGAATATACTGCCAAACAGCATTCTCTAGTCAATCATTCCTCAGTAGTTCTCTCTTTCCCAGCATACCAACAAGCCATTTTTGCTTGGATTTGCCACAGCGTGTCACTTGGAATTACTTTGGTCATGCATATTTTTTCCTTTTATTTTGCCAAAGCCACTGCAGCTGCATATGTGCAGTTGGATGCAGTACTTGACACTCTTGAAATTGTACTTCATCTTCCTTTCCTTTGCTAGGATTACATGAAGCTCATTAGGATGTTGCTGGCAGAGTCTTTTAAGTTAGCTGCACAAAACTTCAAAAAACATCTTTGGAAGCTTTTTAAATAACAACAGTGTCAGATGTGACAGGACCTTTTAAATATATTAAATAGGGTTGCTTTGTATGCGAGTAAGATACAAAGCATTTGGAGTCCAAAATATTCAAAAGCAAACTAAAAAGGATGCACGGTTTTTTTTTGTTTTTGTTAATGGATACCAGAGATTCCTGGAACAAGCCACCTGGGCTAACTAATAATCTACTGTTATTTCTTGCTGTTTTCATGAGGACTTTATAGCCATGTTATTTGTTCATCTAGTTTGTTCCTTTGTAAATTAAATATCACCATCTTGTTTTCCTTAGGATTACATGCGTATAGACCAGAGGTGGGCAAACTACGGCCCGCGGGCCACATCCAGCCCATGGGACCCTCCTGCCCGGTCCCTGAGCTCCTTCCCCAAGAGGCTAATCCCTGGCCCCTTGCCTGCTTTTTCCCCCTCCCTCACAGCTCACTGCGCCACTGGCGCAATGCTCTGGGCGGTGGGGTTGCGAGCTCTTTCCAGGCAGCGCAGCTATAGAGCCTGGGCCTGACCTGGTGCTCTGTGCTGCGCGGTGACATGGCTGTCTCCATCTGGGTGCCACGGCTGCCTGTCCTGGTGCTCTGGGCAGCGCAGCTGTAGCACTGCCAGCCACCGGTGCTCCAGGCAGCACGGTAAGGGGGCAGGGAGCAGGGGGGGTTGATAGAGGGCAGGAGAGTTCAGGGTGGTGGTCAGGGGGCAGGGGTGTGGATAGTGGTCGGGGTGGTCAGAAAGCAGGGAACGGGGTTGAATGGGGGCAGGGGTCCTGGGTGGGGGGCAGTCAGGAATGAGAGGAGTGGTTGGATGGGGCGGTGGGGGGCAGTCAGGGGCAGGGGTTCCGGGGGCGGTCAGGGGACAGGGAACGGGGGGGTTGGATGGGGTAGGAATCCCAGGGGGGCCATTAGGGGGCGAGAAGCAGGAGGGGTCGGATAGGGGCTGGGCCATGCCTGGCTGTTTGGGGAGGTACAGCCTCCGCTAACTGGCCCTCCATACAATTTTTGAAACCCGATGTGGCCCTCAGGCCAAAAAGTTTGCCCGCCCCTGGTATAGACCTATTGGGCACTACCAACAGTGAAGCTGCACAAAACCAGATGGTGTAATTTACAACTTAGGACGTTTCTTCACTACTGGGAGATCGATGCTGCTACAATCAATGCAGCAGGGATCGATTTAGCGGGTCTAGTGAACACCTGCTAAAACAACAGCAGAGCGCTCTCCAGTTGATCCCGGTACTCCGGCTCTCCAAGAAGAATAAGGGAAGTCGACCGGAGAGTGTCTCCCATTGATAGAGCGCAGTGAAGACACCAGGGTAAGTCAACCTAAGCTACATCAACTCCAGCTATGCTATTCATGTAACTGGAGTAGTGTAACATAGGTTGACTTAGCCCTGTAGTGAAGACAAGCCCTAACTCTTGAGAATCTCTCCTAGTGGTTAGGGTGTAGGATTGGGAGACTCAAATGAGCAGCCCAAGTTCTTCTTAATTTGAACCAACCCTTTGCACTTCATCACTTTAGGCTTGTAATTCTTTGGGTGAAATCCTGGCTCCGCTGAAGTCAATGGCAAAATTCCCACTGATTTCATCCCCTGAGCTCTGAAATATGTATGATGCCTCCTCGAGTACGCTGGGATGTATGTCCATCCAGTAAGTGAAATCTGTGTGAGGCCTATGAGTGATCAACATATAGCCATTCAAATTTGGGCACTTCCTTTTAGAAAACTGGCATTTTTGGATCATTCAAGAAGTGCCCTCTGTTGTGCCAGTAGAACCTCCCAAGGGCAGGGCAATGAATAGACACTGAATTAATGATTTTGCCATTACTTTCTTGTCTTGGCAATAGATACAGCAGGAAAGTAGTTAACCTTGAAAGCAGATGCTGTATCAGAGATTTGTACTGGAAGGTAAATACATACATATGTGCATACACATTTCTCTGGTTTGTAATGAGAGAGCGCTAAGGGGACATGATTGTTTCCTATAGTTAACAGAGAATATTATTGACCTCTAAGTTGAATGTCAACAATCATGTTAATGTGATTATAACAACTTTGATAAGACTAGTCCTTTGGTCCAAATATAACAGGCCCCCATATTTAATATGTCATAAACGATAGGGTTAGCGAAACCAGGTCAGCCAAAATAAGAACTAGCTTCCAACTTTGCCCATCACTTTGCTCAAACTCTTCCCTTTTTAACCTGGGCAAAACAACATAGACAATGCTAACAATAGGTGGTGCTACCAGCTCCACCTGTAATATGTGTGAGTGCATGGATCAGTACTTATTCAGTAAGTCACTCTGTCTCTCGTTTTTCTGTATTAATGGATTTCAAATTGAAAGTGAGCCTAACATTTTGTGCAGATGGTGAGGCTATGCGATGTGAATGACTGAAGCAATATGGTGAGAATAAGTGACACTGGATCATGTACCATTGCCTTTGTCTTGTCCCTTGACATCTGTGGGTTATTGGAGTGAAGCTTGTAAGACTCTGTATAAAAAAGGGAGACACGGATGTTTAGCTTTGAAGGAGCCCTGGAGTGAATTCCAAGAGGAAAGTGGAAAAAGATAGCAGCCGTGAAAGATTAAGTAATTGTGTAAAACAGCTTTTGCCAATTTTAAAATGCAGAAACTTCCTCACAGTATAACCATGAGCACTTGGAGACATGAGTGATATTTGTATTGCTCTTTGCATCATTCTGACCTAGTCATCTGCAGGCCCATATGTTTCTGACAACATAGCAGTGGATTCTGTATTTACAAGGGTTCAGAGAACTATGTACCGTATGCAAGTACAATGCTATTGTGTTTATAAACATAAATACGTACTGATTTGCTTTGTGTTAATGTAAATTGTGGTATATGACCATTTTACATAACAAAGTTGTGAAAAGTATTTTGAACTATTGAAGTGGGTTTGCTTTGTTAGATACTTAAGATATAGCAATATCATAGGGAACATGTATAGTGCACAGCATTGTTTATCAGTGGAACTAGAGATATACCCTAGGGCTGGGGACTGAAGATTTTCAGGAAATAGATTTTGTACGTGTTCACAACATTCCTTTCTTGGGGTAAGCTATTGATCTTGTATGAATTGGTATCAGTATTCCTATAGTTATTTTGGTTTTGCTAGAGGGTATGTGTGTAAAAGAAACACAACTGTTCACTGTGAATGTGTAATGGACAACTAAACTATGTTTTATTTTGCCTGATCGAGATTTATGAAGTGACAATGAATATAATTGGTTAGGAAAGATAGAAAATGTGGCAAAAGACCACCTTGGCTTAACCACGAGATCTTGCACGATCTAAAAAATAAAAAGGAGTCATATAAAAAATGGAAACTAGGACAGATTACAAAGGATGAATATAGGCAAACAACACAGGAATGCAGGGGCAAGATTAGAAAGGCAAAGGCACAAAATGAGCTCAAACTAGCTACGGGAATAAAAGGAAACAAGAAGACTTTTTATCAATACATTAGAAGCAAGAGGAAGACCAAAGACAGGGTAGGCCCACTGCTTAGTGAAGAGGGAGAAACAGTAACAGGAAACTTGGAAATGGCAGAGATGCTTAATGACTTCTTTGTTTCGGTCTTCACCGAGAAGTCTGAAGCAATGCCTAACATAGTGAATGCTAGTGGGAAGGGGGTAGGTTTAGCGGATAAAATAAAAAAAGAACAAATTAAAAATCACTTAGAAAAGTTAGATGCCTGCAAGTCACCCGGGCCTGATGAAATGCATCCTAGAATACTCAAGGAGCTAATAGAGGAGGTATCTGAGCCTCTAGCTATTATCTTTGGAAAGTCATGGGAGACGGGAGAGATTCCAGAAGACTGGAAAAGGGCAAATATAGTGCCCATCTATAAAAAGGGAAATAAAAACAACCCAGGTAACTACAGACCAGTTAGTTTAACTTCTGTGCCAGGGAAGATAATGGAGCAAGTAATTAAGGAAATCATCTGCAAACACTTGGAAGGTGGTAAGGTGATAGGGAACAGCCAGCATGGATTTGTGAAGAACAAATCATGTCAAACCAATCTGATAGCTTTCTTTGATAGAATAACGAGCCTTGTCGATAATGGTGAAGCGGTGGATGTGGTATACCTAGACTTTAGTAAGGCATTTGATACGGTCTCGCATGATATTCTTATCGATAAACTAGGCAAATACAAATTAGATGGGGCTACTATAAGGTGGGTGCATAACTGGCTGGATAACCGTGCTCAGAGAGTTGTTATTAATGGTTCCCAATCCTGCTGGAAAGGCGTAACGAGTGGGGTTCCGCAGGGGTCTGTTTTGGGACCGGCTCTGTTCAATATCGTCATCAACGACTTAGATATTGGCATAGAAAGTACGCTTATTAAGTTTGCGGATTATACCAAACTGGGAGGGATTGCAACTACTTTGGAGGACAGGGTCATAATTCAAAATGATCTGGACAAATTGGAGAAATGGGCTGAGTTAAACAGGATGAAGTTTAACAAAGACAAATGCAAAGTGCTCCACTTAGGAAGGAAAAATCAATTTCACACATACAGAATGGGAAAAGACTGTCTAGGAAGGAGTACGGCAGAAAGGGATCTAGGGGTTATAGTGGACCACAAGCTAAATATGAGTCAACAGTGTGATGCTGTTGCAAAAAAAGCAAACATGATTCTGGGATGCATTAACAGGTGTGTTGTGAGCAAGACACGAGAAGTCATTCTTCCGCTCTACTCTGCTCTGGTTAGGCCTCAGCTGGAGTATTGTGTCCAGTTCTGGGCGCCGCATTTTAAAAAAGATGTGGAGAAATTGGAAAGGGTCCAAAGAAGAGCAACAAGAATGATTAAAGGTCTTGAGAACATGACCTATGAAGGAAGGCTGAAAGAACTGGGTTTGTTTAGTTTGGAGAAGAGAAGACTGAGAGGGGACATGATAGCAGTTTTTAGGTATCTAAAAGGGTGTCATAAGGAGGAGGGAGAGAACTTGTTCACCTTAGCCTCTAAGGATAGAACCAGAAACAATGGGTTTAAACTGCAGCAAGGGAGGTCTAGGTTGGACATTAGGAAAAAGTTCCTAACTGTCAGGGTGGTTAAACACTGGAACAAATTGCCTAGGGAGGTTGTGGAATCTCCGTCTCTGGAGATATTTAAGAGTAGGTTAGATAAATGTCTATCAGGGATGGTCTAGACAGTATTTGGTCCTGCCATGCGGGCAGGGGACTGGACTCGATGACCTCTCGAGGTCCCTTCCAGTCCTATAATCTATGAATCTATAATCTCAGGATTTACGCACTGCCAATGTATTATATCCTATGAACAGTTGCATGATGTGATAATTGGACAGTAGTTCCGCATTCTGATAGCCTGAGGAGATTCACTTCCACTGTTATAAAAGGCATTAAAAATACACAATAAAAGTGCAGCCTTTATTTAGCAGTATACAGAATATTGATGTGTGTGTGTGTGTATCTATCTAATCTATCTATAGATATATAGATAGATAGATATAATATAGATAGATAGCTGTGTGGTAACTTTCTCCCTCAAGTTGAAATACTATAGGTTGTATGTGTGGGTTTGTTTGTTTGTTTGTTTGTTTGTTTGTTTGTTTTAAATCCAAAGTGACTAGCCATGGAGAATTGAGTAATAAAACAAGTAAACATCAAGATAGGTCTGTACACTTCTGATTACTACTCTGATGACTTCTTTATTCAGGAACAGTTGTCAGATTTGCTTCTTTGTAGAGAAACTCCAGGACTGACAGCACACAATAAATCACGTCTAACAACATGACGAAAAACTGGCAAGAGGCAGCTTGTATAGTGACAAAACAGCTGACAACAGGTGTATACATCTGTTTTTAGGATTTATGAAAAGAGAATACAAACAAGGAGAAGGGGCTACTTAGTTTTACAAGAGACATTTAAAAGCCATTTATTTCTTTAGCATAACATAAATACAAGGAATACCTGAAAATCAGATGTACAAATTATTTTTCTTTATTTTGAGCACAACTAGATTATGAATGGACTCTGTGGATTAGCATTTTGATTATCAACTGCTGCTGCAAATATCTGATGAGCTGATATTAGAATGGTTCTTTAAACATACTGATTAAAGACACATTGGTGCTGCTATTTTTAACACATGCATTCAGATATAAATCAGTTTTGAATTCTGCATCCAAAGATTGAAGTAAAAAAATTCCAGAATTTCATCCCTCATTCTTCCATGCAAGATGAAAATGCATTATTAAAAATATTTTTATTATAATGAATAACTTCACAAGAAAGGTCAACAGATTCACACTCTTATAACTATCTCATAAAATAAGGTACCTGCATACAACATAAGACAAAATTCTACTGAAATTGCAAAGAATTGTTTGGTATCAAACCTACAAATCACTGAGCTAGTTTTAGATTAAACTTTTACATAAGATTAAAAAAATAAACGGACATGGCCTCAACTCAGTTCTTTGTTAATAAAAATCCATTTTATAAATGACACTGGCACACTTGTTGGTATATCATCATCTTGAATACTGTGATCCGTTCTGGTCAATCCATCTTAAAAATATTGCAGGAACAAAAGAGGTTCAGAAATGGGTGATAAAAATTACCAGGAACATGAAGAGACTTCCATATAATTAGATATTTAAAGCTTTGTTTAGTTTAGAGAGGAAGTGATAAAAAAAAAATTAAACAATGTTTAATCTGTGGAACTCATTGCCACAGAGTATCACTGAAGTGGACATTCAACAGAATTCATAAAAAGGATTTGGCATTAATATGAATAATGAGAACTTCCATAATTCTATGATAGAAGACAAAACATGTATAAATGGTTAAAAAAAACCCATGCTTAAGGGCATGAGCCATCTATTAAGTGCCTGGATTTAAGAAGAAACTTCCCCTATAGACTGGTTATTACATAATTGTTTATTACAGAGTTTCTTGCACCTTTCTCTGAAGTATATGGTACTAATCACTGGTAGAGATACCAGATTAAATGGACCACTGGTCTAATCTGCTATGGTACTTCCTGTGCTCCTATAATTCTATTTCCTTAAGAGAGACCAAGGATTGGCCAGGCAAGAAGAGTGAACTACCATCTCACCTGTAGAAGATCGTCCCTCCAGGTCAGCGTTAAGGGACTTTGGTGTGGTAGCATGGGGAGGTTTACCCTGATGTTGCCAATGCTGTTCTTGTCTGTATGGCTAAGCAGAGGAATTCAGTGTTCATTGGTATCAGTCTGCCATCTTTCACCACCACTAGTCATTTAAAATATAAATATATAAAAAGACTTTATGAAGTTCAGTAACAAGTAGGCAATTCAGCTTTTATCAGAAATACTGGAGTGATACTGTAGTTAACTAAAATATAAAGACTCTAGTACTGTGGCATTAGTAATTCCAGTTAAATTAATTCAGAAAACCTAAACCACATCAGTATTGAGATGGTCAGAGAGAGATTCACAAAAGTAAGACATTCACAAGTAAGGATTTAAACAATACTGGGACACAATGAGGCACAGCAGGATGCCATTATGATGGCACCCTCATTGTGTCTGAGGAATGGAGGTTATTCTTTTGAAATTCCTTCTTTTGTGTGTCTGTCTGAGGACCATACCATCCTTCTTATGCTAGTTTTATAGTGAATTTCCTTAGATTTTTTCAAAGTAATATTTAGTCAAATGTCATGTATAGTATAATTATGCCTAAGTACATAATTAAGGTAAATATATGTAATTACAGTATTATGTTATCCAATAATCTTGTAAAGACCCTTTTCATACCATGTGGGGAAAATTGCGTGATGCATATACACTCTAGCTGTTCACTGAAGTTCAGTAGCTCAGCCGTTACGGTTTTTTAAAGGAAACAAAAGTGTTCAATTTACATGAGAGATTAATTCATTTCAAAAGATTTTTTGAAACATGTCACAAGTTGGCTGGCCCCAAAGCAGGTCCATATTCCCTGTGTCAGAACAGGTCCTACCATTTGGAAAGTTAAGAGGGTGGGATATCATCTGGAGGTCAGGGAGAGACTAGTGAGAAAGAGCTATGGTGAGAGTCAGTCAGGAAAAGTCAGTCAGGAAACTGGAGGAAGTCTCTGGGGGAAAGTTGTGGAGAGTAGAAAGCTCTCTACAGGCCGTCTGTGGGAAGAGGGAGGAATTGGCTAGAGGAAGACTGTATGCTTGGAACCTGGGAGAAGGCTGAAGGCAGGAGAGTAGCAAGTGGGGTTTGCTGGTTAGTGTCCCCAAGCCAGAGAGCCAGGGTCAGAGAGGGCTGAAGGCAGGAAGAGCAGCAGAGGGAGTTGCCTTCTGGCTATGAACTGGAGAGCCAGAGCCCAAGGTGGGAGAGAGCTGAAGGCAGAGGAGCAGTGGGGAAATTTGCCCTCTGACATCTCTGGGGCCAGAAAGACAGACCCAGAAGAACTGTGAGAGGTCCAGGGGGAATGAAGGAGGATCCACATCAGAGAAGCTGTGGGGGTTCCTGCTGGGAAGAGCAGGGTTGCATTCTAGGTAGAAAGGGCTGGAGTGATTGTCCTAGTATAAGGACAGGAGAGGATCGTCCTGGAGAGCTGGGGTCCAGTGAGGAACATTGGGACCATGCTGGAAATTCAGGGTATGGTGAAAGATGCTGAGGCAATAAATTCCATGTACTGTCAGGATCATACGAGGGGAGTTCTGGATTATAGTTGTGGGCCTATTGTTATGATTTATGTGCACAGGATTTTTATAACGAACACTACAGGGGCTATACTGTGTGTGTGTGTGTATAATATACACACACTATTATACACACACGGTTTGACTATTTCTGGGGACTCAGAGGAGGGAAACCGAGGCAGAATGCATATATAGTGCCTGTCATGCTGTGGCTGGCCAGGAGAACGCACTGGTGGGGGAGGGAGGCTTGCCCTATGACAACATTGTTTTGTATGTTATCTTAAAGCAAAATGTGATCGGAAAACAATCTTAAATTCATTTTGTTTTAAATCCTCACCCAACTCATAAAAAGGGTTTCTTTGGATATTTACTAAACAAAAATTGCTCTGTGGTGAATGCTTTAGGATAACCTCTTTTCTTTATGGGCAGGAATTTATCCATGCAATATCCCTTCCCACTACTCTGAGTTATGCCCTTAAGGCCCCATGCATCACGTTGAAAACCGGCTGTTTTGTTCTAGTGTCAGCCTGAAGAGAACTTTTAAAAATTATTTGCTTGCTACAGTCCTCAAACTAGATGGTTTAATGAAACTGCGTATATAACTATAATTAGAGTGGTGCTATCAGGGGCCATTACAATAATTATCAGCCAGTTTGTAAACACAAGCAGACCCAAATTAAGGCAAATATAAATAAGATATTTTTGTTTCAAGATACTGAATTAAATGAGTACAATTTGAGTTCACATACTAAGTACTAGCCATGGATTCAGTCCTGCATTCCTTACTCATGTGAACTAATCTCACTGAGTTCAACATACATTGTTATTAGTAATATAGGACAAAGGAACCTATTGGCTCAGTAGTGATGGTAGAATCTGGATTTACTTTTTTGCTGTAATGATAAGATACCTCCCTCATAATGTAGCTCTGTTAAAATCATATTTGCTTGTTGCACCGCTCATGATAAGTACCACGTGCCAAATACTGTGCTCAGTCCATGCTCAGGCAAAACTACTATGGAAGTCAATCCTGATTTAGGATTTAGCCATAAATTAACACAGTTTAAACAGAATGAAGAAAGTGGCAGGTGGTGGGGAGGATTTTTATGTTAGAGGAATTTGATGAAATTGGCTTTGTCTCATAAGGTATATGCATAAACTGTCAACTTCCAGCAACGTTAAATAATCAGCTGGGTGCCAAGACTGCACTCAGAAACTTTTCCTGTAGTGAGGATTAAGAACTTTAAGTGTTAGTTCATCTAGTGTCAGCACACATCACAATGTGAAACGAATTCCCAGACTTCCGTTCTGACACCAATGCCTAGCGACAGCTAAAGCAGCACAGCAGCAATGCTAATTACACTAATAATCCGGCTAAGTAGGATAATATATATATTCACTCTAATGAAGCTCTAACATACTTCAAAATTCCGAGGGAAGTATAGTTGACATATCAGAAAGAATGGCTGATGGGATAGAATGTAACTCTTCATCTGTCTCTGGAAATCCTTGGGAGACATCGGCAAAGAGAGTTGGCTCTGGAGTGGTTGCTGGGTCTAGTTTTGCTGAAAGGGGTTTTGTTAGTTTGTGGATACTCTTTTTCTTTTCTCAAGGTGGTCAACAGGTCATTAACATTTGCTGCTGGATTTGCTGGACAAAGGCAAACAGGATGTTGATTGTTACCAAGCTAAGGCAAGTCTTCATTGCAATTTCTCTGCTGGCAAAGAGAAGCAGGTTTAAAACAAATTGTCCTTGACATAGAGCTATAGTCAACACAGGAATTGCCATTTAGAGGTGATAATGAACCCTCTGTTTTCACACAATGAGAGTTATTTTAGTATTTTCTCTTTAGCTACTTGCTGTTTCTGAAAGTTCATATTGTTAGATAAGTTAGTGCTGGAAGTGGAACATTATCCTGTCTTTTATACCCAGTTCATGAAGAAACAATTGATTTAGACCAGGGGTTGGCAACCTTTCAGAAGTGGGGTGCCGGGTCTTCATTTATTCACTCTAATTTAAGGTTTCGCGTGCCAGTAATACATTTTAACCTTTTTAGAAGGTCTCTTTCTATAAGTCTATAATATATAACTAAACTATTGTTGTATGTAAAGTAAATAAGGTTTCAAAATGTTTAAGAAGCTTCATGTAAAATTCAATTAAAATGCAGAGCCCCCCGGACTGGTGGCCAGGACCTGGGCAGTGTGAGTGCCACTGAAAATCAGCTCGCGTGCCGCCTTCGGCACCTGGCCATAGGTTGCCTACCCCTGATTTAGACAGTCAGGAGATAAGAGCTGCTATTATTCAGAAAATTCAAAGAGCCAACCTCTTTCTAGTGGAGGCTCAAGTCCAGCAGACAGATTGATTGTTTTGAATGTTTACTCTCGTCCATCCCTATTTCACAATGGCCTTTCAGATTATTCACATTGAATGATCATCTGACATAGCTTGGCACTTAACTGCCTGCAAGCTCTCAAAGAAGTCCCAAAGTAGTTTTGTACATCTAAACTTCTAGTTACATCTCAATCATGACTGGTAACAAAATAGATTGGATTGCCACATGGGAAACAAGAGCAGCAGCTGGGAAGAGCTTGCAAAAATCTTCAAATTCCAGGGCACTTTCCCCACAGCCAACAGCACCAACTACAGCTAATGTTACAAGGGGCAGAGAATGTCAATCTGTCCCATCCCGCTGGATCTAGAAGGGTCCTCTTCTATTTATCAGGATCAGCAGATTTCCCCTCCCTGTCTACCTGGGGGAAAACAATAGCAGCCAGGAGGTCTTCACAGTCACATGAAATCAAACAGCTCTGAAAGTTGGACTCTGTATATCTTTTTCTCATTTGCTGTATTGTCATTGGTTGTTGCGCCCCCCCCCCCCCGGCTTCCTCTCTTATTACTGCAGCTGCCCATCCTCACTCTCACTGACCATTGCCCTTCTCACTCGCCTCACTTCCTTGCATTTCCATTTCTCCCTCCCATACAGTTTTCCCTCTTCCTTCACTTACTCCTTCCTTTTGGTCCCACAGTCCCTTTCTGTCCCCCATTCTAACATTCTCACATACATTCTCTCAAATCCCCCAATTTTTATAATATGAATAAAACATATATTTAAAATGGGGGGGGGGGAAATTTGCATCTAATCATCACTGTCACTGCACCATTTCTCTCTAGTCTCTTTTCCCCTCATTTTTCATTTGTGTTTTGTCTTTTTCGATTGTAAGCTCTTTGGGGTGGGATTCATATCTCTTTCTATACATTTGAAAACTTTCAATCCATTATGGGCACAACCACAATATAGATGGTAAAACACCATTAAAATGTTTGTGCTCTCCTTTCTGTGGATTAATTACTTGATTATTGTGGATTAATTTTTTGGCAAATGCAATACTGGGGTTTGCTTTATTGAACGTATTTAGGAATGTTTTGATGATGAAATGACAGAGCATTTTGAAAAAAGAAGAACAGGAGTACTTGTGGCACCTTAGAGACTAACAAATTTATTAGAGCATAAGCTTTCGTGGACTACAGCCCACTTCTTCAGATGCATCCGAAGAAGTGGGCTGTAGTCCACGAAAGCTTATGCTCTAATAAATTTGTTAGTCTCTAAGGTGCCACAAGTACTCCTGTTCTTCTTTTTGCGAATACAGACTAACACGGCTGCTACTCTGAAACAGAGCATTTTGAGACTATATATTCCAAAACCCAATCCATCAGTACTTACTTAAATGATTAGTCCCCTGCTATGCTAGCACCAGGCGGAGGAGCTAATGAGGGAGAATTCTCCACAAGGATTCTCTCTTCCTCCCACCCCTCATGCTGTTGGGGGAAATAGTGTGATGCTTGCCCAAATCCAGAAGATCTTTGTGGATCCATGGGAGGCCAGGGCACATAAGTCCTACATCTCCACACCAGCTGACTCCTGGCATCTGCATGCCCCAGCTCTCTGACGGCTCCACTGAGGTCACGGCAGCCAACAGAATCCACAATGGGGCTACAGGGCCACAGATCCACAGCCTGTCTACTCCTCTCCAGCAGTCCATCTAGTTTCCTCTCCCAACCCCAATGCAGAACTTGGACCCATGAAGAGGGACCTGCCAGGATCAGGATGAGGCTGGCATACTGCAGAAGCAGCTGATCTCACCACTTCTGTGTGAAAGATCTGTCCACAGGAGGATCAGAGAGAGATGAACCAGTTCCTTGTACTGGAAATCTATTATGGGCAGAAACCCTGTCAGAAAGAAAGTCCTGTCTGCATTGTTTTGGGAAATAAATAGCATCACATGTCAAACACCATCACCTGAGCAGCACAGTTAAAAGTTGTCTGTAAAGGAATGCTGCTTTGACTGGTGAATGACATAGTGGACTTTGTATAATATGGAATGCTGATAGAGTTAAAAACTGATTTACATGTACCTCTAATTTTCTATTTTGCATTTGTAGTGCTAGAGTTATGAACAGCAGGATTATGCAAAATTTAGGAATATTTTTTTCATGACGACATATGAAAAAATGTCATTTGCTTCTGGGCCATTTCATGGCTTCAAGATTTTAATTTTTCATCAAATTAGATGGTTCCTCTTTTTGTGTTTGTTTGCACTGCAACATGTCTCATTTAAAAATGGCATGCCTTAGTGCCAAGGCTGATATTTGTTGGCATGTATCTGCAAAGTTTTGAAAATTATGGTGGCTTCCTTCCAAAACAGGAACCTTTCCATGCAAAAATGGTTCAGTTTTTGAGGCTTCTCCAAAAAGCATCTAGTATGGTTCTTAATACGTGCATGTTGTTTGCAGAATGCAGAGCCACTCAACAACTTCTGAAACTGGATTGATCCAATAGGCTGTGAGACCTAGAAAAGACTGTGATATTTTTTTTCTGGGTCAATGTATCTACTGAAAATGAATATTTGCTTCCTGTCTTTAGTATTAGTATATATGGGATCATATCTGAAACAAACATGTGGAAAGGGAGCAGGTAGCAAAGCTTTAATGGTCTCATCAATCATCTCAAGTCCAGATTCTCCACAATAGAAACTGAGTAGTTTATTAACTGCCATCATTTCTCCAAAGGTAATATAGGTCTTACTGCCCTCTGGAGAATCCACTTTTTGGGCTGCACAGTAGTTCTTTGCATGGCTTGTGGGATTTGCAGATGGACTGAAATGTATAAATGCTGCTCTCTGTTAACCCTTTCACTGGCACCCCTATAAGCTTCTTTCTCTTTTGGTGCAAATACTGTCATAGCTGAGGATAAGTTTCCCAGATATAAATGAGAAATGTGATTATCCATTAAGCTTCAGTTTGATTCTTGTCACTCATTGGG
Organism: Chrysemys picta bellii; assembly: GCF_011386835.1. Classification (NCBI taxonomy): domain Eukaryota; kingdom Metazoa; phylum Chordata; order Testudines; family Emydidae; genus Chrysemys; species Chrysemys picta. The sequence continues at coordinate 96,911,498 of NC_088796.1, forward strand.
GAAGAATCCCTATACAATACTTTTTTTCCCTGTTCCATCTGGGACCAGTCCTGCTCCCACTGAAGTCAATTACAAGATTTCTATTAGCTTCGGTGGCAAGGGATTGTGCTTTCTCTCCCTCCACTCTATTTCATCTAATCTGTTTTTTTTTACCTCCCTCTGTTGTTCTAATACACCATCCATCCCAGTAGTATCTGGCTACTGAAACCCCTAAAAGAAAGCAGAGGCTGAAATTGATTGTTGAAGTAAAGAATCCTGGAAGATACATCTAGCTGAATAGACTGTCTAAGATTATATTTATATTTGATTTTAAAATCAACCTTTAAACTAGACAATCATGTTTCCTTTGCAAACTGTACATTTTCCCTTGATTTTTTCCACCTTAGAGTTTTAAAAATAAACAAACAAACCCCAACATTAGGTATCCAATTCTGATCTAACTTGCACTATCAATGAGATTCCATTGAACTCAATGATATTAAACTGATATCAAAGAGATATAAGATTTAAAAGAAGGCCAGTCGTTGGTGGAATTTTTTTTCTCAGTAAAATAGAATTGAAGAAACAATTTGTTGTGACTCCTCCTACATCTATGTACACTGGGACAGCTGCTGGGCCCACTGAAGTCCTTGGAAGCATGATTCATCTTGTTTGTTACATTGATGACTTTGTGCAACTAGGACTAATGGGCTTTCAATCAAGGTATTAGTGTTTCTGTTGAGATATTGTTCTCTCATGAAATAAAGAGAAGAATCAAGGGTCACTCAGAAGTGTCTTTCTTGGCTGGTAGTCAATAAAGAACACCTTTATCCATTCTCCACCACCGTTCTTCTCTGAGATACACTGGGAGAGAACACGTTCCAAGACTGAGCTAATTGCCTGTGCTTTTTAAAAGTCAGTATTCAAACAATATTGAGGAATAATATCTTTATTAAAATATGTTTGTTATTAGCCATAGAATTAAAATTTGGGGATGGGAAAAAAATTAATTTACTCAGAGCCCAGTATGGTTCTTCACCACTGTGCATTGCATTGTCAAGGGTTTTTTCCAGTCCTATTATAAATACAAAATATAATAAAAATAATATATGGAGATATATCTATCTCATAGACCTGGAAGGGACCCTGAAAGGTCATTGAGTCCAGCCCCCTGCCTTCACTAGGAGGACCAAGTACTGATTTTTGCCCCAGATCCCTAAGTGGCCCCCTCAAGGATGGAATGCACAACCCTGGGTTTAGCAGGCCAATGCTCAAACCACTGAGCTATCCCACCTCCCAAAATATCAAGGTTAGAAGGGACCTCAGGAGGTCATCTAATCCAACCCCCTGCTCAAAGCAGGGCCAATCCCCAGACAGATTTTCACCCTAAATCCCTGAGTGACCCCCTCAAGGATGGCGCTCACAACCCTGGGTTTAATAGGCTAATGCTTAAACCACTGAGCTATCCCTCCCCATTCCAAGTGTAGGAGCAGTAGTCTGAGAAACAGTCACCATGCTCTACAAAGGAGAAAAATAATTGTAACAGAGAGTATAACCTTCATGGCAGTACAATTTTGTGCCCTTTGGAACTGCAGTAACTATTTTACCAGATATCCAAATAAGTTCCCACCCCCAGAAACACAAGTTTTTAATAAATAAACAAAAAGCTGAACCGAATTTTTTTCTTGCTCCCCCCCTCCCTTGTTTTATTAGTTCAGTATAAAGTTGGTGAAAGGTGACTGTGGCAATTGGGGTCCAGACAGCACTGGAGAAAACAGGGAATCTGAACACCAAAGAATAAGCAATTGAATCAACTGATTGTATACAATATTATTGTACTATAAAAAGTGTATTGAGTAAGAGCTTTCATGAAAGCTGATGACATGCTGGTCATGAATATCATTGTGTGATGTATGTGCGGATGATGTACAAAGAGTTGTGTATGTATGTTGGAAATATGATCATAATATATTTTGTGGAGAAACCTGATAAACAAATTTGTCCTAGACAAAGGAATGTGTATTTGCAAGTCTGCCTGGATCCAGCTTTGTAAGGCAGAGACAATGGAAATGCATTTGCATCTGAGGTAAGCACCAGTTATCAGGAGGATGAGAAAACAGCCTGGGGCCAGCTTCCTGGAGCACAAGGAGCAGGGTAGAAAAACTTTATCTGGGGATATGCTTCAAAAGAATACATTTCAAACATTTACTGGACTATAAAAAGAAGGGGAGAGAACCCCTTAGTTATCCATCACTTAAGGAATGAAGGGAGCAGCACCCTCTGATTCTGTGAAAGTTGAATCCTACCAGGAAGGGCTGGGTATGCTGTAAGTAGGAAAGCTGTTTAGGCAAAGACATACCTTGCTAGAATACGTTTTAGGCACTAGATAGTGTGTTATTTTGGTTTTGTTTGTAACCATGCCTGTCTCTTTTTATGCTGCTTAGTATCACATAAATCTCTGTTCTTTTTTAGTAAACTTAGTCTTCGTTTTATTATAAACGATCTTGGTGGTGTTGTATTGAAGTAGAGTGAGTCCTCAGCTAACCTAGCTGGCTGATGCATGCTCTGTCTCTTTGGAGGCAATGAATGTAACAATTTCTGTGAATGTCCAGTGAAAAGGACTGGACACTGCAGGGAGACACTTTGGGGACTAGGGTTCAGACTGGCTGCTACCTGCACGGCAGGGTTAAGATGATCAGTCTTAAGGTTTGCTGGTGAGGAGGACAGACTGGTGTGGTAGAGAGGTGACACACAGTTCATACCCCAGTGAAGCTCTCCCTTGCTGAGGCAGAGGGGTAACACAGTAGCTTACAACTCTGAGTGTCCTGAGGAGATGGTCACAATGACAGATTCAAATGGTGCCTGTGTTTATGGATGGGCAGTGGTAGTTCAGTGTTGCCCATACTACCCACTAATATGTGTTAACTCTCGCCTACGCAGTCTAGCCCTAAAGGTGATGTAGGAGTTCAGTTTCCAAGCCTATTCAATCTTCGTCTCTTGCTAAAACAAGCAATTCAGGTGGAATTTAAAAAAAAGCACCCAGCATTGTCCTAACTGTGCTCCCATTGCAATCAGCAATGGAGCCGAGTTAGGCCAACACTGAGAGCTTTTGGAAATCCTACATTAGAAGAGTGGAAATGACATTTAGACCAAGCCAGAGCTGAGGCTGAGAGAGAGAGAGAGAGAGAGCTTAAAAGTTCCATATGCCTTTACCTGTGGATTGACCCTTCTAATCCAAATCTGGGGGATTTCTAATGGTGTGTCCAAATCAGGCTTCTATCCGGGTTATATCTTGCTAAGCTCTCATTTTTTCCTCTGTGAGTAAGCTTTGCATTGTGGGAGTATCTTGATAAATTTATTGAGACAGATGAGACTAGAGAGCACAGCACAACCTTCAAAATAATGCTTTAATTTGAAATGGTGAGGCACTTTAGACTAGTCACTTTAAAGTATGCCCCTTTCTTTCTTCAAAGCAGTGTTAATAAGAGCTCTGATAAAGCAGAATGGTAGCAGTAATGGGCATGTTTTCAAGTGACATTTCTAATTTGTAAATGTGGCTCAATGGCTGTTGAAGTTATTACATTCTGAGCTTTAAGTCAGAATGTACTTGTTAATTCTCAAGTGTTTAACTTCATATATATTGCCTGTAGTGTTTCTTTAAGGTAGATAATAAATATCATGAACCAGATTGTGGTTGCATGGGGACTCAACTTTTCACTGCCCCAAATACAGACCTGGTACTTAAAGGCACAACTGAGTTTTAACATGCCTACTGTAGTTTAATCAAATACTGTATGAAATATTCACAAATTTGAATGTAATATGTATAACACTGTAAGACATCAAATTATTTTTGAAGTAATATTTTTGTTTTGATTTTTAAATTTAAAGTGACGGCAAGATTAAGGATTGTTACCTTTTTATGTATTATCTGTGTTGCATAGTTGTTATGTGATTTTCATCCTTCACAATGAAAAACTTACTTATGTACCAATCTGACACCGTATGAATCTCCTCTCTGAATAATGTATGTAGATTTAAGGATGAACTGGATTTTTCTTCCACCACACCTAGTTCAGATGGACGAACCTCAAAAAATTTGGTCCAGACAGTCAAAATACCGGAATACATATCGGAACTATGGGAACTCCTTTGGCAGGATCCTGGCCTCCTTCTAAAGCTCTCTGTCTCTGCTTTTTTAGTTCAAAGGGGCTGTAAAGCTGGCTTATCAGCCACACAACCTTACATGTTAAAACATAAAGGTAAGATTATAGGTCCTGCAGTGCTTCAGAGACTCCTTCTAGAGGATTATACTCTGCAATGACTACACACAGTTCGACAAATTCATCTGTCAGTTACGTTGGTATAAAATCCAAAGTAACTACACCAAAGTCATGGAAGTTACTCCAGATTTATACTGGAGTGAGAGTAAAGTTTGGCCCATTGGGGGAGAGGTAAGGAGAGATTTTCAGCCTTCATTCAGAATTTTTTCCCTTTTCTGGGTATGATCTTTTATGTAATTTTCTAACATATTTTTGCGTTAAATAGCCTACAGCAGAGCCAGAAAAGGTCAACTATGGATGCAGATGCCTCTACTGCAGCAGAACAAACCAAAGGGCACCAGGGTCTTGTCTCTGCCAAGCTCGCTCACTGGTCATTCATGGGGGAAGTGGACAGAAAGCCACTTCCTGGGGGAAGGACCAGGTGTCTCTGCTGGGGAAATGCAAACCAAAATGCCACCTGGGTCCTTCATCTTCCATGCTTACCCGGCCATTTCTGTAGACACAGTTCCTGAGCAGAAGCTGATGAAAGGGGTAAGGTTGAAGGGAGCCATGTGCCACAGAGCCAACAGTGGTAACATATAGTGCCAAGTGAGTAGACTGCAGCTGCTGAAGAACTGTGTTGCCATTTCCTAAATGTAAAACTTGTCTTATTGGAAGCCATAGTCTATATTTAGCTACAAGCTGTTAATTTGTTCAAGAATAAAGCTGAATGTAACTCCAATATCCTATTTTCCTCTTTGAATATAATTTGGGCTGTTCTTATGTATGCAGTGCTAAGGGGACTGATATATATATATTTATTTCCCTAAGAAAGATATATTAGAGTACTAATTCATTTGGTGATAGATCATAAGAGAAATGTTAGAAAGGGGGAATAGGGCACACACATGCTATAAATTCAATGGTATCTATTTCAGCATGTGTTCAGTGCTCGGTGTAGTACCATCTCTGTTTCTGCATATAAGAGTTTTTCCATGTTGACCAAAATAGATAGTTGGTAGCCAAAAGTCACAGGGCAAGTTGGATACCTATATCCAATTATATCTAAAATGGAATTAAGGGAGTATACTGCATTTCTATTGCATTTCAAATCATTCCATCCCAAATCAAATCTTACCTTCTTGCTCCTATTTATGTGACATTCTTCTGCAGATTTACATCATCAGCATTGTCATCTGTGTTCTGTAGGCTCTAAATTAGTAAAATAATTTTAACTGCTTCCATGGTTGTCTTTTTTGTAAACAAGTTGAGCTCTGTGACGTTCTTCAGTTACCACACTCATAAAACAAGTTTTACATTCTGTACTCTTAAGCACAACACCCCTGTCCCACCCATGCACACATTATTACCACACCAGTCTGACATCTTTCTCTGTCTTTTGATTATTTTATTTATGAACATGTTTTATGAAAGGCTGTCCAGGTAAGCAGTACCCATTACCTGCTTAGTACCTACTTCCCTAATGAAATTTTTATGAGACAAAAAACCTGGGGAGAAATATCTGGTTATCACTTTACAAAATGTCCTCTGTAAAACTGAAGATGTTAGTGGAATTACAAGGATTCTGTAACATTGCCATTTGTGTGAGTTATTTAATGAAGCAAACTTTATTATAGTTATTGATATTATTATTTATATAATACCCAAAAGTGCTTCACAGACTCTGCCTCAAAGAGGTAGCCTGGGCATAAGTTTAAGCACATGTATTATTAGGCCTTGCAGCATCAGGGTCTAATCTGACATTTTACACACACACCCAAAGGGGGGGGGAGTAGAGATAAAATGCAAGGTATTACCCCTACAGTTATTTGACCTCATTATTAATTGCTACTTGTTGGTGTTTCAGTCCTTGCATATTTTTTTCTTTGTGTTATTTTTATTGAACTTTTGTTTGCTTTCCTGTTTTTGTTTTTGTTTTTGTTTTTGCAAAAAACATAGTCTATTCTTCCACAGTGGGGAAGGGGCTTACTGGGGGAGAGAATCAGGATCCTCCCCCTCCCAGATTTGAATCCCTCTGGCTCATCAGTGGTTCCTGCCCTCACTGGTGTTCTTCATTACTGAGCTTCATGCCTAGAAGAAAGTGGTTTGAAGGATAAGCTATTCCAAAAGAAGGAACATCTTAGTTTTCCTAATAGACTTCATTTATCTATCCTGATTGTGTGTGATGGGGGTTGTCTAGATTTCATTGTTGTTGTTAATGAGCCGCCTCCTGCTTCCACTGACTTAATTGGTGCAAGATCAGACCCAGGAAGAATACTGCTTTGCAATTCCACAGCACCTTTCATCAAAGGATGTCAAAGTGCTGGACAAACGTGAATTGGTTAAGCTTGCCAACAGGGGGATCTGATGATTAGTAAATATTTGGGAGGCTGTTTTGATACCAGATTCCTTAATGAAAGCACAAATCTACTAACAAGCTGACTTTGCAGGTAAAATGCTTCTAGCCTGAGCTTCTCAATGCATGTACCGCTCCTTCCTAAGTTGGGAGCATTTTAAGGCTGAGCCCTGGACCAGTTCTCCATGGATAACACTCTGTGCACCTTTTGAATAGGTAATGTAGCTTTGTGAGTGAAATGGAAGGAGTTCTTTAAACTTTAGCTCTAGCACATTTAAACTGCTTCCCTCAGCTACTTTAGCAACAAAATTATGGAAATTTATTTCAGAACTGTTGTAGCTTCCCCCACTTCAATAGTTCTCCTCCCTGTAATCTTCAAATTAGACATTTACAAGGTACTCTGTGCCCAGTCTCTGTTTCTTTGTACATTGCAATACATATTTATGGGCCATGGATTGCATGGTAAGATCATGCTTTTATCATCTTTATTCTCCCTAAAACAAGATAGAAATTTTGTGCACTGGCTTAAAACAAATCTGAAGTCATTTATATTTGCAGACATAATGTATTTTCATAATAACTTTATATTTTACATATCTTCAGTATGACTAATTGTCTAATATAAAACAAATCCATGGCAGAAAGAGCTACTTATTCCTAAAGCAAAGGTGCTAATGCATTGCATGTACACAACCCATTTCTTTTGCTTACAGGTAACTGATTTGCTTATTTAACAATGCTCGTGTAACCAAAATGGAATATGTGGCACCCTGGGGGCTTTAATACTGTACCACCAAAAAAAAAACAAAAAAAAAAACAAAAAAAAGAAATTTCAATGTGTTATCATTAAAGATGGTGGCCCAGATTCCAGTACTGAGCTGAATTATCCTGATCCAATTGCATTAGAGAAACCTTGCAGTGACTTACTTTTCTGGAGGAGAATAGATTTCCAAGAGGAAGCCCTGCCACAGGTAGTGTTTGGAAAATTGCTCTTTGTTCCTGCTTCACCACAATAATAGGTGTGAAGAGTAGCTGAAGTTTAGCCAATTTCCCAAATGCATAGGGCTGAGAATTGATGAATGTGCTTATGGTGAAACAGAAGGAAACAAACCAGTAAACTCTCAGCTACATTTTGCTAACAATGACATTGGAAGGACAGAATTTTGGATCTCTCAAAGCTGCTGTCCAGATCAATGCTTTTTTCTGTTTATCCATCTTGAGCTCATCACGCTGCTGCACATTTCAAGCTAATGCTGCTTTCCAAAGCAGCCCAGCTGCACTAGCATTGTTCCAGGTAGAGTGATGATGGCAGGTCCAAAAATGAAAGAAAGAGCAAAAAGAAAAATGGCTTATTGATGGCCTTGATGCTTTGATACAGCAAGCTGATGATGCTGATAGATCACAGTGATAGTGCTGTTAAATATATTTCTTTTAAAAATGTGGCATATTGGATTCTAGCATTTGTGTGGATCTCTCTCAAAATAATATACAATTCTAATTAGGAAAATTTCAGATATGCTTGATTTTGGATATGTAGGTATAGGCCATTATGTTATATGTATGTATAAGTACTTATATATGCAAATAATATTTGTGCCTGTAGAGGCCTCTAGAAATATAACTGAACAATATTCTTTGTTCTATTTATAGAGGCCTCTACCCATGTATATATTTGTACGTACATACATACCTATAAGCATACACACACACACACACACACACACAGACACACACACACACACACACACACATATTAGGGCCAGATCCGTAGAAACACTCTCATTATTTTGCACCACTCCGGTGGTGAGATACCTCAGTAAACTTGGCTTAATTAAGTGATCTGTTAAGGTAGGTTTATGACTGCTTTGGATTACTGGAATGGCCCAAAGCAGAGTGTACCAATGATTGTGGCCCCTAGTGTGTGGTGTCCGCATATGTTATATATATTTAGAGCTGGGTGAGTAAGTTACCATCTTTTTCTATTCAGAAAATGTCTGATTTTTCTAAATTTTCTCAGATACTTTAGTTATTCAAAATTATTCACCAAATAATTTCTGTGAATAACTTTTAGCCTGTTCATGAGGAGATTATTGTTAGATTCAATCTTAATAATGTGACTTTTCTACAGGAAACAGGAGCCACATGAATGTTTCTGTTCTCTGACTGGATGAGCATAAGTCTTAGATTCAGGTTTGTAGTGCAGATAAGCGTTCTATGAATATTCTGCAATACCCACAGAAATCATCCTTGTGAATCTTATCTATGCTTATCTATGCCCATGGTCTAGAAATCAGGCTAGAAAACTCACAGGGGACATTTTTGATACTTCCTAGTTCCAGCCAAAAATACCCACCACCACCACCTTGCAGGACCACCTTGCAGAGCCATGTAATCACAGCAAATATCCACTGTGCTATCAGTGTAGTACAGTAATATCTGATATATCCTGTGCTGAGGGACTGTATCATGCTTCTGAAGGCAGATGAATTCAGTGGCCCAGATCCTTAGCTGGTTTATACTGACATAGTTCTATGTCATAGGCCCATGATCTCAATTATTTTCTTCCATTTCTAACTGCTAACTCCCTTCTGCAATAGTAAAGCCTATTTTCATATAATACCCTTTTTCATTACAAAATGGCTTACAAAATTGCCTTTCATGCAAAATTGTTGGTAGTGGGTAACATTTTCAAAAGTGTCTAAATGATTTAGGCTCTTAAGTTACTTGGGTAAATGTTTCAATAATATATTACCTACATTTTCTGGGGTTTGCAACATTTTCTATCATTTGTTTATTTAAAATGTTACCATTTTTAAAATTCAAATTTTTATTTATGGAAGCAAACATTTTGGTACATGACAATGTTTGAAAACCACATTGATAAACATTTTAGTTAAAATATTTGTGTAAACCTTCACAAAAATAAACAAATTGGTGCATTTTGATCCATGTGCAATGGAAACAACTTTGAAATTTAGAAATGTTTTGCTAAATTATTTTCCTGCCTTTTGATCAGCTCTAGTAGGACTGCAATTATAATCAATAGCTAATGCTTTTCAAACCAAGATAGATATTGTCATACCCCCCTTCCTCCCCCCTCCCCCAACAAAACACACCCTCTTCCTCTAGCTGTGTTCACTTACTTTTGGTTAAATTTAAAAAAAATCTCTTTATTCATATATTGTTATGGTGGGAAGTGAATGGAAGCTTTGGTTTGTATTTATCCGGCAGAGTAAGCCTCGGAGTGAGATATTGTGGCCAACAGTATTTTCAGCTCTGTGAATATTTGTATCATTTCTCTGTTTTGGTGGGAAGGGGGTAAGACAATAATAGAAAGCAGTCATTCTCCCTTTGAAGAGAAATGGATCTTTTGTCTGAATAGGGGCTGTAGGTTTGGGGTCAATATGGGACCTGATCCAATACCCCATGAAATCCGTGGGAAGACTGACTGACTGACTAATGGCTATTAGATCAGGCCAATAATGCTATTTCCACATTGCTTCATTATGACCTACCACAGGGTGCTTGTTTAGATCCTGATCCTGCAATTTACATTGTGTGCAGGGATTTTTCCGCATATTTTAAATTGCACATTTGGGGACAGTGTAAAATTGTTCTTTGTACAGAGAGAGAGAGAGAGAGAGCAGCAGACACCATTTCAGCTCTCCAAATATATCTGAAATGGGACTTAAGCAGTGCATGGGCCTTGGACTAGACTTCTACACTGAAATTAATTTTACCCTGGAAGAGAACTTGTCACAGTAAGAGAGAAATACTGATTTTGCAGTACTGTGCTTTGTTTTTTTGTAATGACCATCTTAAAAGGCAATGGAGCACAGAGCCTTAGAGCACTGAAGCAGACCAGCAGCAGCACAACTGCACTATTCAGACTCTTCATTGTTCTGCTTATAAATCAGCATTCCTAAATCATGTGTGTCTTTATATTGCCTAGTTCTGAGGAAAATATAGTCCTTGATTTTGCATATAAGCTACAGCCTCTGGTGATATACAGTTGCAAGGAAGTTCTCTTTGTGGCACAGTGTTTTCTTAGCAGATCAAAAACTTTCTTCCAAAGTTAGGTGACAAACTTAAATTGCAGGAAAATAAAAAATCTTGCCATATTTATATCTCTGATTTGCAAGTTTTCTTACTTCCCTGTCTGACTCAGAATGGCTGTACAAGGCCCTTACTATTAGAGAGGTAGAAAACCAGTTCAGATAAAATAAGAATTGACATGAACCTTATCTGAGGTTCAAAATAAGTTAGAAAACTTATAATCATTTTCATCTTTGTTGGACAAACCTACTCAAAGCCCATCATTTGAGCTTCATCCACTACTAATAAATGGTGGGCCAGATCAATGGAGCTATGATGATTTACATCCCCCGAGGTTCTAATCCAATATGTTTAATCGAATAGAATGTCAGTAAACACATTTTTAAATTAACATCCTGCTATATTTCTATAGGTCCAGATTATCTCAAAGTTTTCAGAGGGCTAGGACCTGGGATTTTGCTTTAGGCCCTTTTCTAATTTTTTTATTAACATAATAGGTGTTCTGATAAGTGTGTTGATACTGCTGACTCTTATTTCTAAAGGCTGGAGCACTGGGTGTTAGAAAAAATGCCTCTTCCCTTTTGATCTAGTCTTATTTCATATACTTTATCTGTTCCATTATAAAGTCATTAAATGATCATTCAGTTTGCAAAGTGAAACATTCAGAAGTCAGGAAATGACACAGTTAAGGTTGCCTGTTCAACCTTAACTCTACCCTGTTGTGTGTATGCATTATGATCTAGTCTTTAATTACATGACTACATTATTTTCTGCATGATGCCTACATCATACTGTGAGCATGGCCCCAATGAACAGTGAGGGTGTGATCCAAGGCATCTTGGTGTCAATGGGATCTTTCCAGAGATCTATGTTCTATTCCTGCCTCTGCCATGGAATTTCAGCATGTCCTTTGACAAGTCACTTAAGCTATGTTTCAGTTCTGTTTCTGTAAAAGGGTGATAATGATACTACTTCACATCACAAGGGTGTTGTGTATATAATTCCATTAATGTTTGTGATAGTAAAGCCTATAGAGAGGGAAAAACCCACAAAAACAAAAGGCACATTATTCAGAGCAGAGGATGAATATGGCAGAATAAAATAAAAAAAAAATTAGTTGGAAAATTCCAAAATTAATTTTGATAATGTTTTGTTTTAACAATGTCAAAACTATAATATATATAAAATTAATATTTCAATGTTATATATAAGTCAAAACAAAATTAAGCGAAACAATAAAATCAAAACAATTTAGTCAAAATCGACATGTACCCATGAAATAATTAGTTTTTGTCAGAATCGCATTTTGCAACAGAAAACTATTCCATTTTAATATTTCCAGACAGCTCTAATTATTAGATTGAGCTAAATTTGCAGATAACCTTGACTTTGTCATTTTATAAAATCTGAGTATTCCATTTTCCAACCTAAATGTTCCCTTGAGGGGTGATTTTGTGAGGGGGAAAAAATAAAACAAAGAAATTCCATCATATGCTACTATTTGGTAGACAGCAGTAGTACACTCTGCACTGCACAATAAGTGTGCTCAGTGCAGCAGGAGCTCTTGCCTCATTCTATTTCTAGATGTACATTTCTAGATCCTATGGAAGAAACTCTGACTAAGGCTAAGATTTGGTTATGGATATATTAATAAAAGTCAGGGACAGGTTATGGGCTTCCGTTAATTTTTCTTTATTGCCTGTGACCTGTCTGTGACTTTTACTAAAAATATCCTTGACAAAATTGGGAGCTCAGCTGCAGAGGCTGAGCAACTGTGGGGGCCTGCTCTGAGCTCTGGGGGCCCTCACCATCTATGCAGACTCGGAAGTCCAGGGTCCCCCGCCACCCGCGGTAGCTCAGAGCTCTGGGGGGCCCCACCACCTGCAGTGGCTCAAAGATTTGGGGAACCCCCATTGCCCACAGCAGCCGGGAGTTTTGGGACCCCACACCACCTGCGGCGACTCATAGCTCCAGGGTCCCCCATGCCCACGGTGGCCAGGAGCTGCGGATGGGGGCCCTGCTGCCCGTGGTGGCCGGGAGCTGTGGCCACACCACCTGCGACAGCTCAGAGCTGCGAGGGGGGGCCCCTGCAGCCTGCATTGGCTAGGAGTTGCGGTGGGCTCCTGCTGGCCATGGCTGCCATGAGCTGTGGCCCTGCTGCCCATGGCAACCGGAAGCTGCGGGGGCACCCTGCAGGTCCGGGCCGACAGGGATGAATTCACAAACTTGGTGGAAGTTATGGATTCCGTGACTTCCACAGCCTCCATGAAAAAAATCACAGCTTTAATCTGACTCATTTCAGCACCTTCCACATATACCTGCATCTATCACATGGCTTCTTCTAGATCACATTCATTTACTCCATTCAGGGAGGGAGGATGTTGGTCATTTTGCCTCTTTTCCTATGCATTTTCATAGAACATATTTCATAAACTTTCACTTCACTTTGTTAACCATGCCCTGTATACCTAGGGAAATTCTGAGACATTGTCTATTCAATAGACATTTTTACTCGGTGTACCTATGCTTGCATGTGCAGGGCCAATAGAATCCTGGGAGATGCTCATTGTAATTGTTTAACATAATCAAATGGGCATGTGAAAGTACATTTTCTAAACCTTTTTTAACACAGCCAAATCAAATTGGATTTTCACCAGGGTAATAGAAGACATGCGACAGGGACATAGCTCCTAAATTGTTGATTTGTCAAGCTTCTGTCATCACCTGCAGAGGGAATAGAGATATTTTAAAAAACAAATTGTAAAAAACCTGCAGTTCTTTGTCCTTTTTATGCTTGAAAATGGCTCGGACATTTTTAATTAAACTTTCTCAAACAATGTGCCTCCAGTCTGAGGACAAGCACACCAATTTTCAACCAAAATGGTAAAATTTTGAGAAAATAGCAAGCAAGTCAAAATCCCTTTTTATATTGGAAATGTCTAAGCAACCTTAACTACAGACATCATCACTGTGTGTGCCACCTATAATATAAGTTTTCAGTTCTATGCTCCTCACCATAGTGTCTGAGCATCTCCATGACAATTGCAGTCAGCTGAGATGCTTTAGCTTACAGTCCACAGATTTAAATGTGAGATGGCTAATGGCAAGGTAGTCTCAGGCCATGTCTACACAGGGATGTTGATAGCAGATTAGTTTCTCCACTCTAAGTTCAGCAATTAAACTATAGGGAACTAACATGCATCCACACTGCTTTACTATGCCAGTTTAAGGTACTTTCTTGTTAATCATGGTACCAGCATAGCTCTGTGCTAGTTTAAATTAAGCACTCAGCATTCTGGGCAGAGGTGCAATGTTCTGTCACTCAGCTGTATGCTCTGTGATTTTTCTCATGGTGTATTGGGAAATGCCTACCAGGAACTAAAAGGATTTTGGGGCTGGTGGCCAAACTAATGAACTCCCATGATCCCTCTCCTGGTATCCATTAATTTTGACAGTGCCATTTTCAAACTGCTGTCAGCAGCATGGAGGATCCAGTGCTGAGTGATGTGGTCAGTCTTTCATGCAAACAGGATGATGTACATGCATTTGCAATCATGCAGGTGGTTGGATTTGGCTCTGCAGTTTCATAGGCTGTTTGATGCCATGGTGATACAGCAGAGGATGAAATCAAGCACTTACTTCTGCAGGGCATTTATCTGGAGCCCTTGTGCTTGGTGGAGTGCTACTTCTGGGCTCAGCCAATTAGCAATGGATTGGTGGGGCAGGGTAGTTATGCAGACCTAGGACAACCAGCAGTGTCAGCAGAACTTCAAAATGGTTAAGGCCCCTTGCCTAGAAATCTGCACACAATTCACCCTGGAGCTGCAGTAGCAGAAGACTAACACGAAAGTTCCTCTCAGCATGGAGAAGCATGTTGCCATCACCACCTAGAAGCTCACCATCCTTCATTGCTACCTGTCAATAACCAAACAGTTTGCTGTGGGTAAAGGGGTGTTGTCATGGAGGTTTGTAATGCTAAGAGGAAAGTGCTGCTATGCCGTGGGCTAAAGCTTGGCAATACACAGGAGAGGAGTTGTTGATGGCTTTCAATAGATAGGTTCTTAAACTGCATAGGGATTTATTGATGGGGCAAACATGCTTATTCTTTGCTTTGACTTGGCACTGGGAGTAGCTGTGGGAATGGCCACTCTTCTTTATTTGTTCTGACAGTGTGTGGTAGATGTCATATGCAGTGTTGTTGTACCTGTGTCGGTCCCAGGATATTGGAGATACAAGGTGGGTAAGGTAATATCTTTTATTGGACCAACAAAAGATTGGTCAGATTATTTTCTCTGCTCTAAATGTAGCCATTAAACTATAGTTGGTCCAATAAAAAATATTACCTCACCCACCTTGTCTGTCTTGCAGATATCATTCTGGTGACTCTTTTCCAAATGAGACTGAACATGCAGCTCTAAAGAGAGCACTCAAGGTCAGGACCTCTGAAGTGGCCCACGCAGAATCACAGGGAGGAATGACTGCTATAATGTGTATGTGAATTCACTACTACTTGATATCATGCATTTAAACAGAGAGGCGACATCTGGTCAAGATAGCCCTGGAGCAGTGGGGGGCACTGAGGTATAAAGACAGGATGATCCATGTCTGAAGCAATGCAGTGTGGGATAGTAGATGGAGGACTGCTAGAATAGAATAGTTAGGAATGCATCCACACAAACAAATTCATTGCAAAGTAGAGTTACTCCTTTTCCAAAGAAAATTACTTAGGCCTTGTCTACACTACGAGAGTAGTTCGATTTTACTTGCATCGAATTTTTGTAATCGATATTGCAAAGTCGAACGTGTGTGTCCACACTAAGGACAGTAATTCGACTTTGTGCGTCCACACTAACGGTGATAGCGTCGACATTCGAAGCGGTGCACTGTGGTCAGCTATCCCACAGTTCCCGCAGTCCCCTCTGCCCATTGGAATTCTGGGTGTAGCCGGCAATGCCTTCTGGGTAACAAAATGAGTCGAGGGTGCTTTTGGGAAACTGTCGTCATCCGTCCATCACTCCCGCCCTCCCTCCCTGAAAGCGCCGGCGGGAAAACAGTTCGCGCGCTTTTCCAGTCATTGACAGCGCGGACGCCACTGTACTCCGAGCATGGAGCCCGCTGCGACCATCGCTGCAGTTGTGGCCGCTCTCAACGTCTCGCAGCTTATCATAAAGGTTTCCCTGAGGCAGATGCAGAAAAGTCAGGCAAGGAGGCTACGGCACCGCGGTGATGTCCTGAAGTCTGAGAGTAGCACAGACCTGTCAGAAAGCAGGCGACCCAGCGCCGAGGACATCACAGTGGCAATGGGTCATGTTGATGCCTTGGAACGGCGATTCTGGGCACGGGAGACAAGCACTGAGTGGTGGGACCGCATAGTGCTGCAGGTCTGGGATGAATCCCAGTGGCTGCGAAACTTTCGCATGCGGAAGGGAACTTTCCTGGAACTTTGTGAGTTGCTGTCCCCTGCCCTGAAGCGCAGTGACACCCGGTTGCGAGCTGCACTGAGTGTACAGAAGCGAGTGGCCATAGCCCTGTGGAAGCTTGCAACGCCAGACAGCTACCGGTCAGTCGCGAACCAGTTTGGGGTGGGCAAATCTACCGTGGGGGTTGTTGTGATGCAAGTAGCGAAGGCAATCGTTGATGTACTGCTGCCAAAGGTAGTGACTCTGGGAAACGTGGAGGCGATCATAGATGGCTTCGCAGCGATGGGATTCCCAAACTGCGGTGGGGCCATAGATGGAACTCACATCCCTATCCTGGCACCGGACCACCAGGCCACCCAGTACATTAACCGAAAGGGATACTTTTCCATGGTGCTGCAAGCACTGGTGGACCACAGGGGACGTTTTACCAACATCTACGTGGGATGGCCGGGCAAGGTTCATGACGCTCGTGTTTTCAGGAACTCTGGTCTGTTTAGACGGCTGCAACAAGGTATTTACTTCCCGGACCACAAAATAACTGTTGGGGATGTGGAGATGCCTATAGTCATCCTCGGGGACCCAGCCTACCCGCTAATGCCCTGGCTCATGAAGCCCTATACTGGCGCCCTGGACACTGAAAAAGAACTCTTCAACTACCGGCTGAGCAAGTGCAGAATGGTGGTGGAGTGTGCTTTTGGCCGTCTCAAGGGGAGATGGAGAAGCTTACTGACTCGCTGTGATCTCAGCGAAACCAATATCCCCATTGTTATAGCAGCTTGCTGTGTGCTCCACAATCTCTGTGAGAGCAAGGGGGAGACCTTTATGGCGGGGTGGGAGGTTGAGGAAAATAGCCTGGCTGGTGATTACTCACAGCCAGACAGCCGGGCGATTAGAAGAGACCAGCGGGAAGCGCTGTGCATCCGGGAGGCTTTGAAAGCAAAGTTCCTGAGTGAGCAGGGTAACCTGTGATTTTATAGTTTGTGTACTGAGAAGCTAAACCTGCCCCCGTTTCTTTACCCAGGTAATGTTGACTATCCTATCCAGTTACATACCCCCTTCACCCCCCCTCCAACACACGTGTCGAAATAAAAATAGTTCTACTTTGTTAAAGCACACCGTTTTCTTTAATACTGTTTTAGCGGGAATTTTTTAAAACTGGGACGCAGACTGTGGTGCGGGGCGGGTCTAGTGTTGTGATGCGAATGCAGCTTCTAAACTCAAGGATTGACAGGCTCCGCTGCGGTGGGCTGCTTGTTTCAACGGAGCCTGTCACCCCTCCTGATCGGGACTGTGTGTATGGGAGGTCTATTTGACTTTGTGGCAGGGGGAGGACGGTTACAGATCCCATGCTGTGTGGCTCTGTGATCCTGTCTAAGGACCGGCGCTTAAGATCTGTAACTGCCCTCCCCCGCCACAAAGTCACAGAGCAACCCACCCCCCCCAACATTACATCAAAACAACCTCCCAGACTAACCGGGGCAACTAGTCACTGCATCACTGCACTGTGTATGTGCCCTGCTGCTGTGCCTGCCCCCGACTATGTACCCTGCCAAAGGAGACTGTCCTGTCCAATTTCCAACCCCCTTTCCCCTCCTCCTCCAAAAGAACATGATTGAAACAGTAGTTAACAGAAACGAATTTTTTATTATCAACTACACATGGCATTGGGAGGTGAAACTTGGACGTGGGCTTGTGTCAGGCGGGAAGGAAAGAACTTTTCAAATTTTGGGAAATGAGAGCCTTCTGCTACTAGAGCTCTCTGCAGGGGTGGAGTGAGAGTTAGCAGGGACTCTGCCGCCTCTCCTTCTTTGCACTTTGGGTGAGGTGGGTATGGGACTTGGTGGCGGGGGAGGGCGGTTAGAGATGGACTGCAGCGGGGCTCTGTCCTCCTGCCTCCGTTCCTGCAGAACATCCACAAGGCGCCGGAGCGTGTCCGTTTGCTCCCTCAGTAGTCCAAGCAGCGTTTGAGTCGCCTGCTGGTCTTCCTGCCGCCACCTCTCCTCCCGATCCATGTTGGCTTGGTGCATTCGGGTCAAGTTCTCCCGCCACTGGGTCTGCTGTGCTGCCTGGGCTTGGGAAGAGGCCATAAGCTCAGAGAACATGTCCTCCCGTGTCCTCTTCTTCCTACGCCTAATCCGCGCTAGCCTCTGGGAGTGTGATTCCAGGCTAGGTTGTGAGACAGTCGCAGACGGGGCTGTGGAAATGGGAAAAAGGGAGTGAATTCCTCTGAAAGATAAATGTAGTTGTGAACAAAGAACATAGTCTTTCTCTGTGAACAAGACCATGCACAGCACCTTTCACATGCGCACTCAGCACAAGGTCGAATTCTCGGCCTTCGCATTCTGTGCCTGGGGTCTTGAACAGCACATTTGAGAAGCGAGGCAGCACAACGGAATTTCTGTTGCAGGCAGACATGGTAAGCCGTACACTTGTGGCAGTTTAAAACTTTTATATTACCACTGGCCTCATTTCACATTTAAATCAATGTCAGTCCCTGCTGCCAGCAATCCGGCAAGCGGGAACTCTGCCCCTGTCCCACCCCCTCGCGGCTGTCCCCGGGAATGATCCCTTTCAGCTGCCCCTCTCCCGCCTCCACCGCGTGGCTGCAAACCAGCGGTGACAGTTCTGTAAAGGAACGGGAAAGCAGTCCCAACACTAACATTCCCCTACCTAATTAAAAGCAGGTCACCATGGCCGACATCACCCTGATGAGGATCTCCGAGAGCGACAAAGAGAGAATGCTCCGGGAAAGCCTCCAAAGACCAGGGCCGTATGCCGCCCTGCTGTGCAGAGCAATGATCCCCGAGTACCTGATAATCTCGTGGCGCGGCAACGTGTCGTACTTCGGAGGACCCAATAAGGCCGCTCTCCCCAAGAACCTCATGCAACGGCTTTCAAGTTACCTCCAGGAGAGCTTCATCGAGATGTCCCAGGAGGATTACTGCTCTATCCCCGCACATATAGACCGCATTTTACTGTAGCTGCAGTAGCAGGGAATACACAGTAGAGCGGCTTGTGCAGGACAATCACTGAAAACCGGACATTGCTAGATTTCTTTTCAAAACTTGCACTGCCCCTTACTAAACCGTTAAGCGCCTAGGGCACACTAATCATGAACAACCCATTCTTTTAATTGTTAATATTCCTGTTTTGTTAAAAATAAATGTTTAGATGTTTACAACACTTACTGGCTGATCCTTCACCAGATTCTGTGTCCGGGGTAATGGCTGGGGACGCTTCGTAGGGGATCTCTGTAAGGGTGATGAAGAGATCCTGGCTGTCGGGGAAATCAGCGTTGTGAGAGCTGCCAACTGCCTCGCCCTCCTCATCTCCTTCCTCATCTTCCCCGTCCCCTAACATGTCTGAGGAACCGGCCGTGGACAGTATCCCATCCTCAGAGTCCACGGTCACTGGTGGGGTAGTGGTGGCGGCAGCACCGAGGATGGAATGCAGTGCCTCGTAGAAACGGGATGTCTGGGGATGGGATCCGGAGCGTCCGTTTGCCTCTTTGGTCTTCTGGTAGCCTTGTCTCAGCTCCTTGATTTTCACGCGGCACTGCGTTGCATCCCGGCTGTATCCTCTCTCTGCCATGTCTTTAGAGATCTTCTCGTAGATCTTTGCATTCCTTCTTTTGGATCGCAGCTCGGAAAGCACGGACTCATCGCCCCACACAGCGATGAGATCCAAGACTTCACGATCAGTCCATGCTGGGGCTCTCTTTCTATTCCCAGACTGCATGGCCATCACTGCTGGAGAGCTCTGCATCGTTGCCAGTGCTGCTGTGCTCGCCACGATGTCCAGACAGGAAATGAGATTCAAACTGGCCAGACAGGAAAAGGAATTCAAATTCAAATTTTCCCGGGGCTTTTCCTGTGTGGCTGGTCAGAGCATCCGAGCTCGCACTGCTGTCCAGAGCGTCAACAGAGTGGTGCACTGTGGGATAGCTCCCGGAGCTATTAGCGTCGATTTCCATCCACACCTAGCCTAATTCGACATGGCCATGTCGAATTTAGCGCTACTCCCCTCGTCGGGGAGGAGTACAGAAGTCGAATTAAAGAGACCTCTATGTCGAACTAAATAGCATCGCAGTGTGGACGGGTGCAGGGTTAATTCGATTTAACGGCGCTAACTTCGACATAAACGCCTAGTGTAGACCAGGCCTTATTGTGATCTCCGATGCCAAATAATTTCCTTCAAAAAAGGCTGTGTGGGGATTCAAGGCACTTTAAGGAGAACTAACAAACATTAATCCAATTTAACATCCTGGTGTAGACAAGTTCTCAGTGAGGGGCCTTTAATTCTGGAACTCCCTTCTCAGCTGGTCTGATGCAACTAGGGTGACCCGATAACAAGTGTGAAAAATTGGGATGGGGGTGGGGGGTAATAGGCACCTATTTAAGAAAAAGCCTGAAATATCGGGACTGTCCCGATAAAATCAGGACATCTGGTCACCCTAGATACAACCAGAGTTTATTGGCCTTTATGTAACAGTGCAGGGTTTTACCTTTTTCACTAGGGACTTGCCTAGAGAGTTGGAATGAACGGATATGGGGAATTGTTTACTTATAGGAGGTAGTCCTTTCCTTCCTAAAAGAAGTTATGTTTACTGTATATGTATTTCTATCTATTACAAAAAATAACACGTGTGGTTTGAGCTATGCAAGGGCTCCTTTAATAAATCTAAAAACATAAAATAATAAATTTCAATAAAAATTCTTATTTGCAATCATTTTGCCAAGTGTAACTACTAATATCTCACAAAAACAACCCTCCATGGATTTTATTATCCATCATTTTTAAAAAAATACAAAGAATAACATTTAGCAGTAAGCATCTGAATCTGCGTGACAAGACGAGAATTTCTTAACAAAAAGGTTTGCACATCTGAGGAGGAATTTTAAACATTCATTTTTTTGTGTAAGTACTATATATATATTTTTTTGGTATTTGATAACTTCAGCTGTTTCCAAAAAGCCAGAAAGATGACAAAAAATGCGAGAGCTCCCTATAGTATGTGATTGGTTAACCTTAAGCCACTTCAGCTGTAAAAACGGTGTGTGCAACTTTGAGAAAACATTTTGGATGTGACAGCAAAATTACTTTGTGATGTTTATACATTTTTCATAATGTTGTTCCCAGTAGAACTGATTCCTATATTTCTTACAGCAACAGTATGAAGAAGCAGGCTTTTAAAAGGATGAAGTTTTGCTGATGCTGCTTTTGCAGCGGCTTGTTAGCTCAGAGAATATACTGGAGTTAAATGAAACAAAGTAATAATGTTGAGGCATTAGGGGGGATTGAGAAGAGGAGTTGCATCTTCTTGTGTGTGGCTAGGGTGCGTGTGCGTGTGCGTGTGCGTGTGTGTGTGTGAGCTGAGGCAGATAGAAATGGAGTAAGACAGCCAGAGCAGAGGACTTAGACAATGTGTCACAGAGCTCGATAAATCTATACAATTTCTTTTTACCCTGCAAGGTCATAGATGACGCTGACACCAGTCTCCTAGCAACCCACTCTACTAACCTACTTTAGTCCCAATCACTGGAGAATGGGTTTAATGCTCTGAGCTGTGTTTCAACATGTGGAGGAAAGAATCAAATTGATGCTGGGTAACTGCTGATGTGCAAAATGCTAAAAAGCATTTTTCTGGTCTGGCTCTCCTTTATATATGTTGCACAGAATGAGCTTCTTTAAAAAAATAATAATCCCAACTTTTGAACCCCAAAGCATGCCCCAACTTTCACAGACTCATTCTTTTTATTAAGGCATCTAAAAATTCAGAGTATACAATGCACTAACCCTTATATATAAATATATTTATTTGGATTTCAGTCTGATGCAAACTCCAAATAAAAAAGCACCCATCCAAAGCTCTGGGCATCTCTGTCATATATAAAAACATGAGAAAATAGGAGATATAAAGTAAAAAAATGACCAGAAGAGGAGCACTACTACTTCTCACCCTCCCATCCATCATTTGATCATCAGTCATGTGACCAATTAGCGTAAATCCCCTGGTAGTGCATAATAATTAAAAGAAAGCTACATTTGGAATATGTATCATACAAGACATTGTGTGATATGTAAAATAAGAAAGCAGTGTCACCAGGCAACCAAAAATATCATTTGATATTTCATGTGTAGAACAAATTAAGTTTCATGATGTAATTGCAGCTGTTGAATAAAAATACATATGGTGAATATGACATGGTTACAAGCTCTCAAAGTAATGACACATTTGTGTTTTCTCCTTCAGAATTTATACACATTACTATTTGAAAATGTGTGACAAATAATAGAGCAGAGCAAATAATATAAAGCAAATAATTCACCAAATAAATTTAGCCTCTTTTTTTTGCTTGTGGAATATTTTGGTGCAGCTCCTAATTTCCTCTGATGTATTCATAATTCAAATTTATTGAGCCATGTTTACAGTTGTTTTACTCTGAAAATATTTAGTATCTGATATGCAAAATTCACACTGTTGGTTAGCTGCAATTGGTCACATGAATCACATGATAGTTTTCTCTTCCTTGATTGGAGGAACATAACTGTTATCAGGATGAAAATTTGAGGAAGGCTGATGCAACTTCACTTTATATTTGAATGAGCACATGCAGCAAATGTATGTGGTATAAACCAAGCTTCACTCAGTGACATTTTCATTCCAGGTTTTCTGCTGCTTCTTCCCCACCCCGGTCTACTTTGGGAGGTGGGTTCCACCCTCAATGGAATAAGAAACATGTTTGCAATTCATAAAACTTCTTCTGTATTGCCCCAACATTACTGTTCTTCACCCTACCCACTGACCTTCAAATATCTTAAAGAGGAGTCTGACCTCAAAATCTCCTTGAGGCATTCCTTATGGTGGCAATGAAATGGGGCAGAGGTAAAGTTACATGGTGGGGTGGAAGACATCATAATAACTGGCTCTCTCCTCTACTATATAAACATAATAGCCCTGATCTTTGACTGCAGCTGAAGAGTGCACAGTGCAACTCAGAAGGAGAAATTGGAAGGTTTCAAAGGTGGATTTTAAGTCATCATTGTTCTCCCCAGATCAATAGCCAGCCATGGGCGGACAGCCCTAATTTACATAATTGGCCATGTTGGTTTCTTAGCTGCTTTACACTAGTAACATGACACAAAGCAGTTCTAACTCGGGGGAGAGTTTATCTACATTTTTTAATTTGAATCCTCTTTTGCTTGTTGTTGTTAATTGTATTTTGGATCCATTTTTCCAACATAGACATCTGCAGTTCAGCATTATGGAAAAGTCTTTGTTTGGGTTTTATACATGATCTCCTCTTCTGTTTTTCTGGGGGATGGACAATTGCACCATCTTACTGAAACTATTGGGTGTGACAGCTGTCTTCTATTCAGGATAAATGAGAGAACAAATAAATGCTCCTTTGTTTAATCATCACCAAGGACTAGACTGCATGCAAGCCTGGGCAGTGGATGGCCCATGCATTCCAAAGGGTTTCCAGGAGTTTAATTACAAATATAGGAATGAGGAAATTGATTTGTTTACACCTTTGTGTCTCTTTCTAGGAGGAAAACAGCAGAAACACCACAGAAGCATACAGAAAAAGCAACAAGGAAGCCCGTCAGCCAGCCAGCGAGGCAGTTGTAGTGTGATCCTGAGAAAAAGATGAGAGAGAGCTTTTAGATAGAGTGCTGTCTGGAAAGAGGCTTGGAATTGTGAGCAAAGAAACTCCAGGCTGTTTGATTCCTAGTGTGAAGGAAACAGAACTTTGTAGGTTCTTTGCAAATAAACAGGATTGTAGCAAAGAAATACTTAATGTCATCATCAGTTTCTCATCCCAACTGAAAAAACCCACAAGACCCACAAATTCAGCTAATGCTCAGGCCAAAAGGAGTAACACTGTATAGGCTTTTCTTTAAGTCCATGTCATTATTTTATTGTTTTAAATAGTTGCCACCACTACTTCTACTTGCTTGTACATTCTCATTCTTTCTTACTTTACTATTTCAAATCTGGAAAAGATATTTTAAAATCACCCAGTCATTTAACTTGGCTATTTATGAATTATTTTCAAATAATTATTTGGACTATTTATGTAACTAAAGCATGGAAGGATATTGGAGCAGCATTTAAAATTCAACAGAAACACTAAATATAAAAAATAGTTTTTCTTTTTGCTTGGCTATTTTGTGTTTTTGTACTTTTAGTCTTTGAACTCCTGCTGTAGTGCATTATAGAAGGATAGATCCTGATTCTCATATACACTAAGACCCCTTTCCACTGCTGTGGGTTAAACTATAAATGAACATAAATGAGAATTGGATCTCTTTCTGGAAAGGACCCAAAGTAACTACCTATTTACATAGAAGCATCTCTTTGCAGGATTGATATTTATATTAGATTACAGGACAAGTAACCTAAAATCTGCTTCTGCATACAAATAATTTTAAATAATCATGCTGCTCACTCATATATAGTACTACAGTATCATGTAATAGACCAGGGATCGGCAACCTTTCAGAAGTGGGGTGCCGGGTCTTCATTTATTTACTCTAATTTAAGGTTTCGCGTGCCAGTAATACATTTTAACCTTTTTAGAAGGTCTCTTTCTATAAGTCTATAATATATAACTAAACTATTGTTGTATGTAATGTAAATAAGGATTCAAAATGTTTAAGAAGCTTCATGTAAAATTCAATTAAAATGCAGAGCCCTCCGGACTGGTGGCCAGGACCCGGGCAGTGTGAGTGCCACTGAAAATCAGCTCGTGTACCGCCTTCGGCACCTGTGCCATAGGTTGCCTACCCCTGTAATAGACTATATACACTGTAGCTGTGATTTTGATTCAAGTTACACTGGAGTACATACCGAGTAACTCTTAATTCATGCATTTACATCTATGTAATTGAGATCAAAATCTGTATGTGTGAGTTTTTGCCAGTTTGAGCAGGTATTCCTTGTCCATATAATAGGGAATACTGCTGGAAATATCTTACCTAACCAGTAAAAAGTGAAAAATCTTTTCAAGTACATATACTGCATTTGTGTGCTGTATATGTATTTTAAATGTGGTTGTATACATTTCCATGTAAATATACAGTCATTGCTACACACACACACACAATATAAGATTGTAGAACCACCTATTTTATATGTTTAATGTGCAAAGTGATATTTTCCCCAAAACAATGTTATGTAAAAGATTAGTTGTACTTGTGTCTGCCACTGCTTTGCCTTTAGAAACACATACTGCAGCTGCTAAATTAAGACAAAGCTGCTGCCATCACTTATAAAACTCTGGTGCCTCTTTTGATCCTCAGGGAAGACAATAGGTTAATAGTCAGATTTTGCCTCTTCCCAGGCTGAGAAGAGAGAGCCCATTTTCAGTATTTAAAGGAATTAAGTGGCTGGTGCAAGAGATAAGCAATCCTTACAAAAGCACTGCCAATTGTTTATTGTGCTGACTGTAGCAATGAAAGGGATCCTCCTTGGAAACACTGAATAAGGATCCTTAGGTAGTCTTGGCAACAGCATGAATTTGTTTCTCACACCTGCTATTAGTTTTCCTCTCTCTTTTTCTCACCTGAGCTGTGGTACTTTATGAAAGGCAACTCTATGCATACATCACTTTGTCAATAATAAGGAGGGAGAATTTGGATAAAATAAGAATCCTACTGAATCTTTGCCCCGTTGTAGAATCTGAACCAAACCTTTTTCCAGAGTTGAGTGAATATCTCTAAAAATGTTCTTCAAATATTGGCTCAAATACAAATTTTCAGCTGTGTTTGCACCCCGTTTATGTTTGCTTTCTGCAAACACAGAGCCAACAATTTTACTGCCAAGAATGTGACTGGGAGGGGACCCTATTTTAAGCAAATATTAGAAATATTCCTCCCAAAATTAGTTTTTTCTCTTAATCACCATAACTAAAATGAATAACGTGCACCACAGATTCTTATCCCTGTTTGCATGATAAATTGCATTTGCGGGATAGTGTTTTTCATTCAAGACTCTCAAAGATCTTTACATTTATTAGTGATTTAACCCTCTAGTATAGTCATCAACCCATTCCATGACAACTGAATCCCAGCCAAGATATTGTCAGAACCTATGTCACAATATTGTGCAAAACAGGCTGGGGTTTCTCTGTGAGCTAAGAACTAAAGTGTATTTCTGCTTGTCCGCCCTGTCCCCCCTTGTATTTACTACAGCTGAGTCCTGCCTTGTCTCTGTTGTGAGGATCACAACAAAACTCTCAACATTTCCCTTCTATGTGGTAGATAAATATTATTAAAACCGTTTTGCAGATGGGTAAATGTGGGTGTAAAGATGGTAGGTATCTTGCCCAAGCACACAAGGTAAGTCAGTAACAAACCTGGGATCAAAACCCAGAAGTTTTGATACCCAGTCATATGTCTTAAACAGAGGGTCAAAAACACATATACTACCTTAAATACACATGCATGCACACACATATTATATATACACACATGAATACATGCATATCCATGTAGACAATTGATTATATGTGAATAAGGAAGAATCTTTATTTAAAATATATATGGAAAATATATTCTTTCTTTATCATATGTGTGTGGCTATTATATGCATTTCATATAACTAATGCATTTAGAAATTCTTAGGCGTAATTTATTCTTTCACTGGAACTATTATACCAATATTCAATTCAAATGGAAAATGTGAGTATGTTGACTCTCAGTTAAATGTGATTTTTTTTTTCTGAACTGCACAAATATTTGGAATATAGTGAGCCCCACAATTCTGTCCTTTTGAATCTATGCTGGCAAGCTGAGAGACATTAAATAAGAACACACAGCAAACAATGTATTAGTTTTACGATAAGTTACAACAGAACATTTCTTAAATTGTACTAGTTTTGGAAAGACGGCTAAACGCCATTAGCCCTTTCTGATCTCCATCTCCCAACACCTACATATCCCTATGGCGTAAGCGACCTACTAAGAAAGTAGTAGCAGTTTAGTCAGTTAAACTGGAAAAACAAACTTTAGTGCAATCTACAACCCAAACATTTGCAATTTGAGGCATGTTAAATTTTGCTAATCTTATATCAATCTACAGGCTAAATTAAATGCAGTTTACCACAAAACTGTATACAGACCTGAGTATAGTGATTTTTCACCATGCTGCCAGCTGGGAATACTCAGCCTGCAGCACAGCCTAGTCATGTTTCCATCTTACCCATCCCCACCCACTATTCTGGGAGCTGGAACAGTATTGGGGAGTGATGTAGGAACCAGTTCTGCTGTGTCTCTAGTTTCTGAGATGATGTGGAAATTTCAGTTCCCTGAGAATCTGGCCCATCATGCCTCCAGTTGCTCACCATTCAATGGGCCTTCTCCATATTCAAAGCTGCTTTGAATAGAGCTTAAACTGTGTCCTACATGTACCTAAGATGGGAATTTACCAACCTCATAAAGATTCCTACACAGACTACTGTTCCAAATTTTTGCAGGTTCTAAATATTTAAAGGGAAAAAAATAATTAAAATAAACTTTGTAGAGGTTTGTAAAATTAAAAGCTTTATTGGTCAAAACCCACTTTTCAACAAAGATTTTTCAACAAATCCATCCATCACATATATCCTGTTTTCCCGAAGTTCAGTATTTTCAGATGTGCTCAAACTGTTGCCAAATACACTTGTTTTACTCATTGAATCACAGTGTTACAGAAAAACTAAAGAAAGACAGGATTCTTATCAGTATGCAAACTCGCAAAATGAAAACCATTTGAAGGCAAACAGTATATGACCAGCCTGTGTTTCTGAACTGAAAGAAAGAACTAGATCCACAAATATAATGTAGGTTGCAGTCTCATTTCCTTTGGATTCAAGAGGCTATAACATATGGTACCTTGAAGCTAGATCTGTGGGAAACTAATGTACAATACATTTTGATAACCAGAGCCTTTGTGAAACACAGTGACCTAAGCCTGACATCTAAAATCAGCATTCTCCTGATGTCCACAAGTATGTAATTATTGGAATAAAAAAATAGTTTGTAGGAATAAAAATATACAGCTTAACAATACATATACTACAAAGTGTCATATACCAACATCCAATTTGGAGCTGATCCTCAAGATGTCCTTGGCTTCAAAAGGCTTACAAAATATGTTGGTGCCAAATCAGTCATAATTTTGGCTATAGACTCTATTGCTTTGAACTGTCTAAAGTGAACTACAGTTCATTCACAATGA
This sequence comes from Chrysemys picta bellii, assembly GCF_011386835.1. Taxonomy (NCBI): domain Eukaryota; kingdom Metazoa; phylum Chordata; order Testudines; family Emydidae; genus Chrysemys; species Chrysemys picta. The sequence continues at coordinate 96,939,794 of NC_088796.1, forward strand.
TCTGTTTATACAGTTCAAATCAATAATAAATAACACGTCATAGAGTTTTATACACTGTATACTACGTTAATGCATTTGGTTTCATATATTTTGTCCCAACATTTATGTATGAATAAATATAACTATATTTTTGTTTTCACTAAGCTAAGAAGAATTTATCTTTATATGAAAAAACTATTTTCTGGTTAGCTAAAAGCCAATGCAAGTTTCCACTCAGAAACAACTGGACTTTTCTGAGTGAGCCTCAAGCCAGTGTGCTGCATCTTAACTTGCATCCAGAGGGCCTAAAGATTTTTGCTTGTCTAGCTTGAGTTGCTATTGTCCATCCAGTCCATTATCCAACTCAGGCAGTCACGGGGGCTGATTTCAACAACAAACATTTTTATTTGAAGAAGAATCTGGTGCTGGATTATCTGTTTGTTTATAAATGAAATGCAGTTTCAGAGAACACATATGTCCCCAGTTCACTCACACACAATTGACAAAGTTCAGACCAAACCTGTGAAGTTTTATTAGGCCACGGGAAAATGTTGACGGTGCTTCTGGATGTTATTTGGATGAAGTAAATGGCAAAGGGCCTGTCTCTTCCAATGAAATTTTGGGATTTGCCCTATGTTTTCCCTGCTTATAGGTGTCACATTATTTTCTGAGCTGGCAGAAAGGTGCTGGTTTTATGATTAGTTTCTTCTTACTTGCCTTTTATTTAGATTCTATCTGGAGTCAAGAAGACCACATAAGAATCAGCCCCACCCCTGTTTGTTTCCTCAACTACTGGTAAAATCCAAGGAACATATAATCTTAGATGGACAATAAGAAAAATATTGTAAGACAAGTTGGAGGCAACTTTAAAATGTTTCCTTGATCTTAATCAAGGATGCTGCTGGAAATTAAAGGCATCATTATGGGCCCCATTCTCTAACCCTCACTCATGTTGACTAGTTACTCATGTGACTAGTTCCATTGATTCAACATGAGCTTGAATTGCAGAATCTGTCTGAATAGTCGCTTGTTGTCAGAGGCTATTTTAGTTTGCAAGTGCTTTGTGATCCTTCAGGATGAAAGGTGCTATGTGTAAAATGTATGTAAAATTAATACATACATATGATCCTTTCAAGAAGAAATAATCTTCCTTTTTCCTGTTTTAGTATTTTTCAAGACAGAAAAAGAGAAATTCAGCGGCTGCAGAAAGGGCTAGATCATCTACAGATAGTGTTCATTCTTAGCCTACAGTAAAACGTCAGCAGTGACTTCTGGGTATATCCAAACCCCTGGGAAATGTACACAGCATCAAAGCAGGCACCAAGGTAATCTAGAGAGAATTAACTGCCTTTGGTAATACTGAAGAATACTTTGATGATAAATATCTAGCTGTACACGGAAATTCATCAAATGTTTAATACAATTGAACTTACAAAACTTTTGTAGAGCTCATGCAGTGGGTTTTTTAATTAAAGAATATAGGACTTTTGTTTATAGATTATTTGTTTATAAATGCCCTTTACACATTTTGCTCTGAGACTGAGCCAGATGATAACATTATTGAGAGTTAAAAATAAAATCTGATGCAGCGTTTGAGACCGACTAGGCTTCTATCAGTTTAACACTAATGGGAACAAAAACAACATTGGTAGAGTGTGTAGTGTTGTAGAGTAAGTAGGGATGTACCTGCTGAGATATGACATTCACTAATGGTATAAGAAAGTGCATGCTTTCCTATCCAGGTATTTTCTACACATCATGGAGACTCAGCCAAACCAGATAGACACTAAATGCAGTGGGGTCACTCGTGAGTGAGTGAGAGAGAGAGAGAGGGTGTATGTGAGAGCCGGAAGCCATCACCTGTACAAAACATTTCCATTCCCATTGCAACTAAATTACATCATTGTTCATGGTATGCATCCTTTAGATATTCCCTGCACTAAATTATTGGGAATACCATGATGATATTCAGTGGCTGCAAAGGTAACATTAGAAAGTTTTTAAGGGCAACAACTGAGTCTTTTTACCTCTTACATCATTCTCTATTAGACCTTGTCTACACAGGAAAGTTGCACTGGTTTAAATCGTTTGGGGGAAAAAACCCTACTATGTGGACACCCATAGTTTGGGTTAAAATTGTTTTTATGTGGTTTCACAGTAGCAAGAGCATAGTTCAGGTTGCCTCAGTGTCTCACCTTTTTTTGTTTGTTTTGTTTTGCAAACTTGCCATAGGGATTTGAACCAAATTCCAGCCATTAATTAATATGGGAGTAGAATGATCTTCAATGTGTATTTTGTGTTGTTTTAGGAAATCTGGGGAAAAAAGAAAAGCCTTATTTTTCCCCCCATACAGTATATATTTGGTGCCCTGTGCTGCTGTGTGAACAGTAACATTGTGACATCAGAGATAATCAGCCACTCATCACTTCCTCCCTCCAGTTCATTTGCACACTTGGGGAGAATCACTATTCCCTGGGTTGTCATGGCAATCACCTTTGATAACCAATTTACCTCTGACTATTATTATTACAAAGGAGGCATCACAATGAAAACAGCCTGTGTATTGATAAACTCCTGCTGTTCTCCTTTGGGTTTGTCCTGGGGTGAGTTACTCTGTTTCTTTTCAAAGGGCAATTTATTTGTTACTTTTCTCAAAAAAGATTACATGAAAGTAAGGTAGAGAACTCCAGCTCCTTCTCATGTATATTGTTTATAGGCTTCTTACAAACTGGGGCCTATGGCTTTCTGAATAGTTACCTTCTAAAACAGTGGGACATTATAGCTATGAGTTCCTGATCAGTTTTCTGTTACATCATTTTAAAAAAGTCATTAAAAATTGAAATATGTTTTGTTTGAATACAGTTTAATCACTTTCAATATATTGGACGACATGGCATTGAATGGTGAAAGATGGAGCTTAACAAAGATAACAGTGGCAGTAAAATATACATTAAATACAATAAGTGTGTAAGTGATTTATTATTTAAACAGCGCACGTATAAAAGATTTTCTTTCTAGTAAACAAAAACCTACAGAAATTTAGAAACAAGAAATTTGATTTAACATTAGTTAAGGTAGCTCTCATCAATAAAATAAATCATACAAGATTAGGAAACACAAAGTTAAGGATTCAAAGGTTGCAAAGACAAAACTCTCAAGTTAGAAATGCCAGAATGAACATTGCCCATGTAACTTTAATTCAGCTCACTTGTGCATATGCATTATGACATAGTCTTTAATTACATGATCTCATATTATTTTTACACAGGATCCCTGGTTCATCTGCCTTGGGGATGAATAAGGGCTGTGTAGTGAAAGAGTCTGTTGTCTATAGAACTCCTGACTTATTTTTTTTTACAGAAGCTTGAAGGCATGTAGTGAATGAGGCAGGGCACAGTTGGAAGAGAAAGGATGGTCTTGTCATTAAGGCAGTTGTCTGCTACCCTGGAGATTTAGATTCTATCCCTGCATCTGCCACCAAGTTCCTATGCAGTTCTTTGCAAGTCACTTATACCAAACTTTTAACAGATAGTCACGTTGGCATGTAATTAAAGGTTGCATTGTAATGCACAAGAGATCCATATTAAAGTTGCCTAGGCAACGTTTGTACTAGCATTTCCTAACCTGAGTGTGCTTGATTTTGCAACCTTTTAATCCTTTTTCATCCTTAAATTTTTTTTCTATTTTTTTGTGGTTTAGTTTACTGATGAGAGAAGTTTTAATGAATGTTAAAGCAAGTGTTTTGTTTGTGATTTTAAACCAAGCTTAAGTGAATGAGGAACAGGTTTAGGATCAACCAAACTAAACCACTCTTAAAGCAAAATAAGAGCATCCACAGGGAAGTTTACACTGATTTAAAGCTATTCCTAAACTGAAATATGAATGTCAACAAAGAGTTTAAATTCACACCTTATATTGAACTGGTGCAGTTTTCTCATGTAGACAAGCCCTCAGAGTTGCATGGAAAATTTTTGTACACAAAGAATTTCAAAAGGCCCAACCTCTCTGATTATGGGAGCAATTTATATTTTCAAAATTTGCACATACTGTTGTTCCCACACTTCAAATTTAGTTCAAATCATAGTAACTGTGCCTTTCTCTGCCAAAGGCCTGATCCAAATTTCACTGAAGTCAATGAAAGTCTTTGGATCAAGTCATAATTTCAGGCAAAAATCAAGTAGCTAGAAGCACAAATACTCTGATATTATGTATGGGCTTAAGTTTTGTGCCAGTGCAAAATGATGAAAAAGAATTTGGCTGAGTCTTTAAAAAAGCAAAACAGCAACAATAAAACAAAACAGCCCTTTGAAGATCTAGCCCAAAGTGAAACCAAAAACATTTTAATAAATCACTAGCTGTACAAACCATGTGGAAAAAATAGCCACTCCAATGCAATTTTGTTCCCTTCCTTCAAATGATAGGTGATTTTCATGAGCAAAAGTGAGCTTTATTTCACGAGATGAAACTGCTGCATCAAAACTGCTGGATGACACAGGGAGGGAAGTAAGGGAAGAGGGGGGGTTTATTTTAAAATGACAAAAACAGCAAACTGAAGACGTATTTATTTTTAGACATTAGCATCTCTCTGACATAATTTTAAACAGGACTGATTTTAAAAAATACATAATTGAAGAAACCTAGAAAGATTAAATGAAAAGACAGAAGAGGAGAAAGAAAAAGTAAGGATTAGAGGAAAAATAATATGGCAAAGTGAACAAAATCTGTCCAGTCCTACCATATTCTCAGACACTCATATTCTTGGGATTCTAGAATTGTACCTATATTATAATTTGTGTTGCATCATTACCAGCCCTTAAAATGCTGACCTAATTTAATAAAATATAACAAATATTTGATTTACATAGAAGAGAAAAAATTCTGGGGGGAGAATAAATTCCACGTACTGAGTTTATATTTTTCCCCTCCTCGTGAATCTAGCCCTATTGCTTGACAATTTTCACAACTATAGAGAGAAAGAGCTCAAAAAGAGAAGATGTCTGTGGCACTGACTCACTGGTGAGTGCGTTACAGGTTCCTGTCAGTGCCTGACCTGAAGATTATATGAATGTGTAATGCCAAAAGAAGTTTAGCTCAGGGTATAGTAGTTGATGTGTTTCAGCTCTGGAAGTCCCTGATTCAGTCCCTGTAAGCTGGGCATAAAATAATGAATATTCATCCAGGTTTCAAATTGCTGTTGGCCTCAGCGACTTGGGATGACAGTCTTTTAATAGATGTAACCGATTAGTGAGTATGTGTTACAGATCCCATTCTATGCCCAGTCATATAGAGGATATGAGAATGGTACATCCCTACAGGAGTGCTTTAGCTCAAGTTGTTGTAATTTAAACTTTTAGTTCTGGAAGTCCGTGGCTCAGTGCCTGCAGTGTCAGCCAAGAGGGCAGCTGTCACATTTGAAAAAAAATCCCCTTGTATGAATAGAAATTGTGAAGGGTTTAGTTCTTGTTCTTTATCGCTTTTTGGGGGCGGAGGAGACAAAAAATTTTTTTTGAACTGGTGGAAAGCAACCACTGAGACGATAATGAATTCATCCTAAAACATATATCTACATCACCTAGATATTTTATTAACAGACTGTAGAAAGATACTAATGCAGGTGAGCTTCTAGCCATATAGAAACCACTAGAACAAGGCAAGGGGAGCATGAACATAAGGCCAATAGGCTATGATGTGGCCATACAAAGGTGTGGTAGGGAAATGTCACAAGTGCAAGAGTGTTAAGTGGTGCATGGATTGGAAGTCATGTTTGTGGATATTAAGTCTCTTTTTTTGGTATCTGTTTGTCAAAGAGATTCAGACCCACATTAACTTTAATGGTAGGATTGCATGTACTAGATAGTTTGGGCTATGCGAAGGTGGTGTGTATTTTGTAACTCACCTCCAGTTCTTCTCAATGCCACATTAGTGTTACAGCATATAAGAAATAATAAAGATACTTACTCATTGTTCAGTATTTATACAGAGATTGTCACCTATTAACATTGTTTGAAATAAGTGTATTGCCAAACCTTTCTCTGCTAACCTTGCAGTGTCCTTTCTAAATACCTCAGTGCACTAAGAACTCTGAGCACCTAACTGAATCTCATCATAGTAGTAGACTTCATTCAACAAATAGCAAATTCAAGAATTTTAGAAGGCAATGGCACATTTAGAAACCTAATTGCTTTTGTTTCTAAGATACCTGTCTAAAGTGCTTGGTCTCTTAGCTCTGTCATTTGTCCTGTCTCTTTATTTCTCCCTGAAATGTACTCCATAGTAATTTGTTGCTAAAACCAGATATCTTTGTGGCTGTTTCAAGTGTTGCTAAATGAGGAGATAATTTTTAACTAGATCATCAGTCATTCCTTACTTTCCCAAAGAAGAAAAAAGATAAAACTTTGCTCCTAAACTCTCTTTAGTGAATATGGAAATAATTCAAAGTAAAGCACACTCAGTCTAAGATTTATGATGAGGCAACATTCATTAGCTCATTAGAAGGGGAAAATAAGTTTTGAAATGGTTCATGAATCTAGAACAAACAGAAACTATGGCACCTAATTTACCTTGGTCTGAATCACATTACAGATTACCCTGATTTAATTAGGACTTACCACAGAGCATTCAGGTGCTGTCTTCAGTAGTATTATATACAGGGTAAACCTAGGTTCATTTAGTTTCATTTAAAAGAATATAGATTGTTTGTTTGAAAAGGATAGCATTCCTAATTGGTTTTAGGACCAAAGCTTTGGAAATATACATTCACTGTAAAGACTTTTTGTTTAAAGAGTAGTGAAAACTCTACCAGAAAAGAAATTATATTTAAAAACAGTCATTTTAGAGATAATTACTAAGGAAGAGGGAAAAAAAATAAAAGTAGCTCATTTTAAAATATTATATTTCTCTACAGCTGTGAAAGAAAAATCACTAGAATAATCCCTTATATATTAACACTCCTAAATATGAGCCAGATTCTTAACATGTGTAAATCAGCATAATTCAACCTGCATAGGAAAAAATGTCACTTTGGGATTTGTTTATTTTTTAAATTATGGCTTAATTTAATGTATAGGTGAAAGTGAGAGGGCTAATAGTATTTCCCTGGGTCAGCTATAACCCAGTCAAATACTGTGCAAGCATCCCTATACAGTTCTGCCCATAAGCCTTGTTCTTGAACTGAAAAACCACTGTGAATCATCCTGCTCCAGAATTCTAACTGGAGAGATATTTCCTGCATTATAATGATTAATGCATCAGTATTTTGGTGTAAACAGTAACACTTGTTACTGGTTCAGTCTAAATAATAGCTTTGGGTTAGAGGTCAAAAGCGAATGAAACAAAATGAAGAGGGGTCATATTTGGCCTTGGTTATAAACAAACTTGCACCCAGTTTAACTAATGCTGTGTTTTTTAAACTGATTTAATTCAACCAGTGCATGTTTATGTGTAGACAAGACCTCTCCCTGAGTTGCTGAAAGAAAGACAAGAGCTTGTGAGGTTCCCTGTTTTCTCAGAAACAGTAAAGCGCAAAGGGAAAATCACAGGAATAACACTGTGAGCCACAAAACCTGAGTGAGGGACCCAGGTCCCCTATGCAGTGAATGGGAGGAGATAAGTATCTAAGAAAAGCCACTATGCTAGGCAGGGAACTACCTAAGCTAGCCAGTGGGAGATGCTGACAAGAGAGGTATGTCCTAAGCCCCACCCCTCTCATGGAGATAGGTACATAGGCACCTCTCTGCAGTCTGGACTTATCTCTGCTTGTGATTCACAAACCTGGAGTTAGGCAATTTAGGTCCCTGAGTTATTTATTGTGAAATGAGTTAGGCACTTGCCTGACTACACAAAATGGTGGCAGCAGCAGGTGGTGGTGGTGGTGTTGTCACTACCACCCTTATTACTCTTAGCTCATAATACTCACTGGGATATTCAGGTTAAAGTCCCTCCTCCTCTGAGGGTAAGAAAGGATTTGAATAGTGGTCTTCTGTGCTCCAACCACTAAGCTATTGGGTGGTCTAAGTGAGACTCTCTTAATCTCTCCCATTGAAGCTGACCCACCTTGGGTTAAATGAATAAAATCATTAGGGGATGGAAGCTAGAGACACTATAGCTTAGTATTTAGGGGACCCACCTGGGAAGTGAGAGAGACAGGGTCTGCTCCCCTGGCTCCCCTTTAATTATTTATACACAGTGGAACAGTTTCAACAGGAGGGACTCTTATATCAAAGCATCCCATAGCCACATGGTACAGTCATGTTCCTGAGAGGTTTGGGAGACCCCCATTCCAGTCCTGTCTCTTCCTTAAGAAGCAGGGAAAATTGAGCCTATGTCTCCCACATCCTTGATGAGAATACTAACCAGCAGGCTAAACATTGTAAGGTTGTCAGAAGCAGCCTCTGAGCCTGCCCACTGAGTAGGTCCCTTGGGTGAGAGAGGCTCTCCTCCACTATCTACCTCCAGTTTGTGGACTCCTCTGGAGCTTAGGTGAGAGATGGACATCCAGGTGCCTAGAGTGAGGCAGCAAAGCACAAAACCAGATGCAGAAACTTAGGTAAGTGTGGAAATTAGGCATCGAGTGAGTTTTGGTGTCTTCAGGGATAGGTGACAGCCAAGGGAGAGTTTTGTGGATTGCAGTGGTGCCTAAAACTGGGATTTAGCATGTAAATCCAGGGTTCAGGTGTCTAAGTACCTTTGTGGATCTGGGTCTGACAGTCTGATCCTGCCAACACTTCAGCATATTTGTAACTTTGTTTGTGGGATCCCTATTGAGATTGATAGGGCTACACGAGTTATGAACAAGCTGAAGCACTTGCAGATATGAGGCCTAAATGTGTGTACATTGCTGGCTGCCCACTTTATGCCCCGATTGTTGGCAAATTGAAGGGCTGGGTTGACAAGCAGAGTGACTGCTGTTGAACTATCAGTTGCTTTTGCCTAAGAGAAGCGCATACCAAATTATCCCATTGTCCCAGTGATTAGGGCACTCAACTGAGAAGCAGAAAACCCTTGTTCAGTACCTTTTGCTACATCAGGCAGAGGAGGAATTGGGAGAGTGCCCTAACCACTGGGCTAAAAGTTATACAGGCCACCGCCCCCTTCTCGGCTCTCTTGTGTGAAGTCAGGCATGTTCTGAGAATGTCTAATGAACTGGGCCCTTCAGGCAAAACAGGCATTCCCCTGCCTATCTTCACCTGGTTGGAGGATGTCACTAGGGTTAAGTGTGAGATAGGTGTCCAGGCACCTGCCTGAGGTTGCTGTGCACATGCCTAGTAGGCACCTCAGGGACTCTTACAGTGAAAATGTACACCTCCAGAGTTAATTGGCATCAGCTGAGCAGGGGTTTTGAGGATCTTGAGAGCACCTACATTTTGGCTTTAGGCATTAAAGTGGGAGTTAGATGCCTAAATCCTCTTATGGATCTGGGTCTAAATCCTTTAAAAGAGAAGGTTAGACAGGCCAGGAATGAGACTGATCTCATTGTGTTTCCAGATGATCGTTTACTCAGGTGGGAGGAGGAGTGGTTTTTGGAGGTGGGGAGGGGGTTACTAAGAGGAAGGGACCAGATAGAAGTATCAGGCAGTATTAACTCTAGATCAGATATTTGCAGAATTGCCTGGGAATGATACAGTGAAAAGCTGTTGTATCCTAGCTCCACCCCTTCCTAATTTAAATATACTCCTAAGCTAATGAAGAAGAAAGAGCTTGTCGTGCTTCTTCAGTGTCCAAGGGAAAAAGGAAGATGCTGTTAGCCATGGCTCAGACTTTTCTGTTCCCTCTATAGGGGACTACTAGATCTCAGACCCCTCTTCTCCTGGGAAGTTAAAAGGGTTGATTTAGCCCAAGGTAATTATCTCCTAATGAGTGCAGACATCAGGAGGAATAGAAAATCTCTTCAACAAGCAGCTGTCTGCCCTACCCCAAACACTATGAAATTTCAGAACACCATTGTACACAATAAGATATCTGAATAGAAAAGTGAAATATTGCTATATTTCTGAGGCCATCTGAATGATCTTTCATTGATGATTAATGTTCCATAACTGTACAAACAGCTGCCCAAACCCAACAGTTTATTGCAAGAGCCATTTGCATGCTTTTGAGCCACAGTCTTCTCCTTTCATTTTGTTGTAAGTATCCAGGGCCATGTCAGGGACCTCTGCATGAATATATACGAGGACAGATTTGACCCCCTGGAAATGCATCTCCTTAGTTCAAACCAGTACCTTGTATGATTGTAATATCTTAAGTGAAACTGGTCAAATTTTTGCCAAAAATACAGAAAAAAATTGGGTGTGAATTCATTTGTACTTACTATTGTTAACACCTGTTTTAATGTCATAACATTAAATCATTCATAAAAAAAGTACTCTTCATTTTTCAGGAATTTAAATTTTCCCAAGTATGAATTGACATTAAATCTCAAGTACATGTAATTCTCTCCTGGATAAGGGTTGTGTATGAAAGGATGGAAACCTCAGAAAGGTGGAATAATGTTCCTTGCTAACATAGAGCTTTCAAGCATATGAGTTGCATGAGGAAATGGTTAAGAAGGTGGATCAAGAAAACCAAAAGGAGCAACAGAACAGCAAAATCCTCACCAATGGTAAGTACTGCTACATATTTTTGTAACAACTGCAAGAATAAGGGTCATGGTTTCAGCTAGACCTCTGAATAAGTGTAAGTAAAATCTATGTGCACATCTGCGCCCTCATGCAAACTGGTATTTACATACACATATTTGGGAGCACACAGTGATATATCTTATTTAGAGACTTTGTTGAAAATGTAGCTATAAATCAGTTTGTGAATCCTAACCAGTGTCTTCCCTGAAAACACTGATACATGTTTTAATAACTTGTTTTCCACTTCAATAGCTGGAATATTTTGTCCACCTACATTTTGGAAAAAATATATTGCCTTGTTTTTTATCATGAATAATTGTAGAATATTCCCTGAAGTGAGTGTTTTTGTTAGTCTTTTCATCCATTAAGTTTATATTTGATGGTGGGAAAACTGTTGTTTTGGAAGAGGTAGGATTTTGTGAATAAGAAAATATGAAGATATAAAATATTTTTTATATCTTTCTGTGTAACTCAACTTCTTATGTACATTCTTGAATTCTCTGCTATATCTGATGTTGAAGACAACACATTAGTGAAAAGATCCCTTATCCTTTATACCAAACATTTCATGAGTGAGTGTTAAGAGTGAGAAACAGAATTTTTCAATATTGAAATTCATATTTTGTAGTGTTTCCTTTTCTGTGTTTAAAATGTTTTAATATACCCAAATATGTTGCTGAATAAGCAAAACTATTGGCGTGTCTCTATCTTTTATTAATTTTATTTTCCAAATGAGAAGACAAATCCCACACTAGAGGTGAAAAGAAAGAATACGCTCTTTACTTAAATAAAATTGAAAAGAAAGAACACGCTCTTTACTTGCATAAAAAATGTTCAGTGATTTTGAAGGAATGTTGTATACTGTATATTAAAGCCAGCAATACAAACTGACTGACTGATTTCTTTTGACTCTAGTGGCTACACAGATTTTTGGAAACCCTGATTGGTACCTTTCTAGAGAATTGTGCTTAAACATATCTTTTGATACAAAGATGGAAACTCAGGTTTTTTGGCTTGCTTAGATATTTTATAAATACACCTCTACTCAGATATAATGCTGTCTTCGGGAGCCAAAAAATCTTACCGTGTTATAGGTGAAACCGCGTTATATCGAACTTGCTTTGATCCACCGGAGTGCACAGCCCTGCCCCCCCCAGAGTACTGCTTTACCACGTTATATCTGAATTCATGTTATATTGGGTTGTGTTATATCGGGATAGAGGTGTATTGGTATGGACTCTATTTCTATTCACTTGTGGAAATCAACCTACAGGTGACATACAACATGTTTAAGCATGGTTTTCTAAAAAGGTGCTTCACTATATTATTCCAAACTTGGTATAAATGGGGCCAAAGAGAATTGGTACTCTGAACACCATGACCAGGATTTTTTAAAAAGCCTAATTTTAGGCTCCTAAATCCATGTTTAGACAACTAAGTGGCCAGACTTTCAAAAGTCATGATGACCCAGCAGTTCACATTGAGATTTACTTTTGAAAATCTTGGCCTGGGAGTTTATTCTGTCTATTACTGGGAAGGACACCCCTTAAAAATAAAGCCACTTACAATTTAAGACCCTGATCTTGCAAATTGTTCTGTGTGGATGGTTCCATGTGGCTACCTTATTAAAGTAGTGCTGTATGGGAGCAGGGATGCATCCACATAGAACAGGATCAGGCCCAAAGCTTTGCTTATCTGGAGAGAGAGCTACCTTTCAAATAGATTAGAAAGGTTTCTAAACTAGTACTTAACCTGTTTCATTACTTTTGAATATCACTACTCCTTGTTGTATTTGTCACACTATGGCCATGGCACACAAATCATCTTTCCATACCACCCTCAGATTAATGAAAAATAATGACAAAGTTAAAGGGTTATGGTTAACCAATTTGGTGTGTTATGCTCATTCCTCTAGTGTTTATACGGGATAATGTTGGCATTGGCCATCTCAGGAAGCATTTAACAGAAACACAAGATATGAGCTCTTATGAAGATACAAGCTTCACATATATCTAGTATACAGAGGGAATGTACACCCATTCTCAAAGTTTTCAATCTAGAGGTTACTCTTACAACTCTGGTTGCTCCTGGACTCCCAGGAGCCATTAGTGGCCAAGAGCATCTTTTGTCATTTCTGCCTAGCTAGGCTTTTGTGACTTTTTTTTCTTTTGTGTTTAGACCTCACCTCAGTAATGCATATGGCTGGCTTAGAGAACAAATGTGATTCCTAGATGTACAAGCAGAGGAATATTGAGTAGAAGTAGGGCGGTGGGGGCGGTGTTTATTACTACTGTGTATGATATGAGATGGTTACTGAAATATTATGCCCAGTTCTGGTGTCTGTGCTTCTCAAAAGGATGTCAACAGACTGTGAAGGGTTCAGAGCAGAGCTGCAAGAATGATTCAATGTCTGGAAAACCTGCCTTACAATGAGACTAAAAAACCTCAGTCTAGTTTAATCAAAAGAAGGTTAAGAGATGACTTGATCACTGTCTATAAGTACCTACAATGCATGTGGGTGGAATGGCTGGAAGCTGAACTAAAGGTACATAAATTCAGACTAACAATGAAGATAACTATACATTGGAACAATTTATCTAAGAATGTAATGGATTTTTCATCACTTGAAATCTTTAAAACAGGATTGCATGTCTTTCTGCATGATTTGCTGTAGCTCAACCAGAGATTTTGGGGCTTGATGCAGGAATCACATCATGAAATTTTGTACCCTATATGATGCAGCACATCAGATCAGATGATTATAGTGGTCCCTTCTGACCTTAAATATCTTATGAATCTGTGACTTCTACATTTTCAGTGCATATTGCAATGAGCTTACCAGGAGTTACCTTTGAAACCAGTCAGCTGCCGACTCATAAGGCATTATTAACTATAGAGAACTTGTTATGTCATTTTTCAGGAATTGCACTGGCATCCAGATTGCTTCTGGTATATATTATTGTACTTGAAATCACCAGGCCCCAGCTTTCAACTCCTATGCTGACATTTTCAAAGCAATCTAGTGGATTTAAACTCTTGTCTTATGATAAAATACATGGAAGATATGTATCTAAATCCTTTAGATCTTGGAAAATCTCAGCATTGGTGCCAGAGAGTATTCAGTGGGGTGGCCTTTCTGGCCTGGAATTGACTCCTGGCACTGGTCTGACAGAGCTCAAGTCTGATCATCTTTAGGATGGTGGTTTCCAAATAGTGCTCTGGAAGCACTTGCTGGTGGTTTGCAAAGGATCTGCATAATTGCAAATTGGGAGGAAGGTGATCATAAAATGATATCCCTGCTAGAGTCTGCTCCACATAATAAAAAACACTAGAAACCATTGTTTTAGGGCATGGTGAAGCTGTGAAGTTCCCATTTTCCCCCTTCAAGCCTGGCACTTAGAAAAGATGATAAACTTTTATTAAACTGTGTATATGCCCCTGGGATATGCTGCTACCACAGGGAACATTTCATAGACCAGTATATTAATACACAGCATAAACAAGAGCAGACTATGTGTACAATGGCCTTAACTGACTGGGAGCATTTTGAGTTCCATCTATTTATTTATTCTGGATCTACTTACAAAACTGTTCACTGTCCCTGTATTCTTACAAACCTGACTCTCAGAGAACCTCCTCATACATATTTCTGACCAGAGCTGGCCTTAGGGAAAATGGTGCTTGGGCAAATTTGTACTTTGGCACCCCTAACCCTCACTGCCTCGCCAGACTCCCCACCCTCTCATTGCCCCAAGCTCCCTTTGGCGACCTCACACCCTATGCCCATCCCGCTCCTTGCCTCTTGGACTACCTCACACCCGACCACAGCGCCTTGGGCAGTCGCCCACTCGTAAGGCCAGCCCTGATTCTATCAACAAATAATCCAGACAAGAGGCTCCACCTCTAGTTTTCTAGGCCAGTCACATAATATGACAATCAGAAGACAAACGGGACTTTTTCTTTTAGTAAGAAACCCCAGAAGCAGCAACAACTGTAAGAGACATGCCTGAATCTCCTTATACTGTATTTTCTCTTTCTCGCCGCATGCTCGTTAATGGAGCTATCCATAGGTAACTGTGGACAGTGCAATAAGAAGGAACCCTTCAATAGAAATCAGGCTTAATATGCATATAGTGTTCATAGTCTTGTGTCGGTTACAAGAGCCTCTGTGAGAGCCACATGTGACACCAGCCAAGCCCCATCAGCTTCTATACCCATATAAAGTCTTGAAGCATTTCTTTATATGGTGCAGTGGATCCAAAATTAACTATTTGCATGCTGAAAAAATGAAGTTAACAATATGGAATATACAAGAACTATATTTAATCTTTTGAATATTCTATGCTTTTGGCAAGCGAACTGAAATGTACAACATTGCCTTATTGTTTATGGGGTTCATCAGGTAGTTAGTTTCAAGATGTACTCTACTGTATGTCCTGGGGAACTGGCTTCATGACTTATCTTCCTATATAGTTAGCCATTGAATGCCATTAGCATTAGCTATGGAGGCAATGTTTTGCTAACTTGAAAATAATTATGCTGAATATTCACCATTTTCTGGGAGGGTTAA
Source organism: Chrysemys picta bellii (assembly GCF_011386835.1). Taxonomy (NCBI): domain Eukaryota; kingdom Metazoa; phylum Chordata; order Testudines; family Emydidae; genus Chrysemys; species Chrysemys picta. Next base: position 96,954,959 of record NC_088796.1, read on the forward strand.
TTGGGGAAAATGAAAAACTGTGCTATGTAACAGAGGTTATTAAGTTGAGTATGTTGCAGTTACAATACAGCCTCATTTCAAAGCAGCAAAATGGTACTTTGTGCAAATGTAGCTCTCAGCAGTGGGGTTTTATCCTCTTAATGTTCCAACTTCCAAAGGACAAGGTGTGATACACAGACCAGGGTCAACTGTAGCTTCTTAGGATACTGTAGCACTTAAGTCTAGCCCAAACCAGTGATGACTGCAAATGAGTCTGAATGTCCAACAATAGAAGGTCCTTTAGGCAATGAGTTTTGATTGTTCTGTTCATAAGAGACTGTGAACTATATGAGGAGAGGAACTTTAAACGTCCCCTGATCATATGAGAGGGTTATTATTCCAGGTCAGGAATGCAGTGCATTGGCAATGTGGTGTGACAAATGCTGACAACTATAAAGTAACAATTATGAGGCGAAGCAAACAGCAAGGGCTGTATGCGAAATGATTCATTTATAAAATTGTATCAGGAAGAGAAGTGTAACTAAAGTTAATAATTCCTAACATACTGTATAAAGAAAGATGCATCTTTTTGTTCACTAGGGCAATCCAGTTTTCAAACTCCTATTTCTGTGCATGGGCTAGAGCATTGTCCTTCATATAAGTCTCTAGAACTTTGGGGTAGGTGCGGGGGGGGGGGGGGGGGGGGGGGGGAGGGAGGCGGGGGGATCTGTTCACTTATGTGTAAACAAATCTTTGGAGCAAGGCCTTACACCCTCTCAAGCCAACCTGTTAATCAGTGGTTACATAAGGGGCAATTATTGATGTTTTCAATTTTGAGGCAAATGAAATGAGAGCAGTAGTGAATAACTACTGTATCTCATTCTCACTTTCTCACCTTTGAAATACAAGTACTTTCCACTGACTCTACTAACGTCAGCAACCTATTTGTGGTGAAAGGGTCGCTGTTTAGAGCTGCCTCTTTCATATAATCAATAACTCCTTCTATTTAAAGTAATATACCATATGAATTGAATGTTAGCTTGCCTCAACATAGTTTTGTTTCAAACCTGTATTAAATCCCTATGCTCCTCTAGTTATATGGAAAACAGTTTATTCAAAAATGTACTTGCGTTGTTAGTTATGCAATAAAAGAGGAACATTAATGTCTCCGATGGGGAATTGGAAATTGATAACTCAGGAAATTGGTAATGGAATATGTAGTCTTTCACCTCTAAGTCACTACCATGACTCCATTCCAGGTAATAAATGGAAATAAAACTAATCAAGTCCACTCCATGATTAGTTAGTGCTCAACTACACTTGGAATGAATTGGTAGTCTGTCAGGCAAGTTCCCAGTAGCTAGGTGGCCATGTTACAAAAGTCTACATTCTTTCAATTAATCAGATCCTTTATCAAATTTTCACATATGTTGACCATTCTGTAACACATGTGAATAAGTACAGTAGCAGGGGGAAAAGCAGTTAAACTGATCCACAGGAAATGGTGCTTTCTCTAATAAATATATAGAGAGACTTTTTTCTTAAAAAAAAAAAAAAAAAAAAATCTTGGGAAGTTGTGAATTCTCATGTTTATTACCACAAGTGGACAATGGACCTTATTCTCCATTGCCTGGCACCTTGTGTAGTCATTTATGACTGTGCTACCAAATAAGCATTTTACAGCCACTTTGCCCATTTTACCAGTGTAAAGTGGGTGCAATGGTAAATCAGGTCCTATTTGAGAGTACTTATAAATAGCAATCTCTGCATCGTAGAATATCTATAAAATATCTTCTAAATGCAGAACTGTTTTTGAGAGCACATACATCTGAATACATTCATGTAGTTTATCATATCAGTTTGTCTCCAAGGACAAATATGTTTTCAACTTAAAATTGATTTTTTTTTTCTTAGCCAACATGTGGGAAAGTAATCTATTAGCTGAGTCACACTGTCAAAACGATCTTGAATTGACATTGTAGAATCATAGAGATTAGAGATAGAAGAAGAAATGTGTTAATGGGCCAAATCCTGGACCTTTTTTTTTTCCCACTGAAGTGACATTTGATTATTTATATTTGTGTATATATAATATATACACTATTTATAGTAGTTGAGGAATTGGAAGCACAGAATGTAAGGCTATATTCTTATTGTTGTCTGAGATAATTATATGCATAACTCTTATTCACATTGATAGGAATCATCCATATAAATTACTTGCATTTGGTAAATAAATAGACCCAAAAGAGGTCAGGGGGGACACAGATTTTTATATATTTCACTTTATAATGTTATCAGACTATCTTGAAGACATCCTATCATTTCTGAGTGAAATTCACTCAAGCCCAGATCCAGAAAGGTATTAAGGCACTAAACCCCAATGTGGGAGACCCAGGCTTGATGGCCTGCTCTGTCTGATGGGGAGAGAGGATTTGAATAAGGCCTCCCACAACTCCTCAGGAGAGTTCTCCAACCACTGAGCTGTGGCCTATTCTCGCCAGTTAAGGCTGTTCCACTTTTATATAATAATTAGTCATAGGAGTTGAGGGCCTTGAGCCTAGGTTTCCCACATCCCAGCTCGATAAGCTAAGTTCCAGACGCTCTCCCGCTCCCACCCTCACCCAGTGACTATTTAAGTATTTATCCCAAGTGGAACAGCTTCAAAATAAGAGAGTGAAGGGGACCCACATTAGACTATCTTCTAGCCCAGAGGTTAGAGCATTTATTTGAGAGATGTAGGAGACATCTGTTAAATCCTTTTTCCCCTCTTAAGCAGAAGGGGAATTGAACTTGAGCTTCCCACATTAGAAGGTAACCACTTCCTCTGGACATTTTGTGTGGAGGTGCTTAACTCATTCAGAAACATCAGCGCCTAAGCCATCTGACTGCAGGAGAGGGGTTCCCATTTGTAGATCACAGGCAGAGATAGGTGCCTCCCTAAAGCCCAGACTTAGGCACCTAGCTCCAGGATACACACCTGTATTCAGCATCGCCTAGGTGGCCCGCAGCTTATCATGCTGGCTTTTGTGGATCACCTTTTTAGGTAACAATCTCTCCCTGTATATTGTAGGTACCTAACCCTTTGTGGACCCCATTCTTTTCCCAGTAATTTTTCTCGGTAGCTAAAGGATAGGAGTTGCAATACAGCATGTTGCAACACCTAAGTCTCTTTGTGGATCTGGGCCTCTGAGCAAAGGACTAGTGCAAGCCTATGTACCTCTTCAGCCTTTAACTTAGGGTGCACTTGAGATTTAAATGCTGCATGGGTCTTGTGCTGACACTCCATAAAAGGGTGAATTTCACACTGACTTTTGTTGTTATGAAAGAATATCAAAAAATATTAATTTTTCAATTCGTTTTAACAACATTGATTAATGTGAGAAGCTGCATATTGAATAATGCAAACTACCTCCCTTTGACTTCTACTGTATTCTACTACATTAGACTCTTTCTTAAATCACATGTCACTTCTTTTATGTCTCATTCATTTTGAAATGGTCTCCTATTGTAATCTCAGGTAATAAATCACTTTGTTTAAAACCCTTCATTTAGAACTCCCTCTGTTTTATATAGATGGTTCTAAAGCACATTGGGTCTGATGATACTGAGTATCATCATAACATTCATCTTGCGCAAAACCCTCAAGAAAATTGGTTTCCAGGATCAGTTTCAATAAGGTGATATGTGAGATATGTAGCAAATGTATTTTAGAGCCTGGAGAAAATACTTGCAACAAGATTACTAGGTGTAATTTAAAAAAAAAATGTGGAAGGGAGTAATTTCTTTCCTAATATGACATCTTAGAGAAGACAATAGTTGTTATCCCAGATATGGGCAGAGATACGAATAAATTGCCATCCATATTGAAGCAGAGAAAGAGATGTCTGTCTGTGGGAACTAGGACTTGCTAGAAAACAAGAATTCAGTTTTGTGAAAAACTGAGGATTTGAAATTCTATATCAGAATGAAAAGCACAAGAGCAAGAGAGAGACCCCCTTCCCAGAACAGCCAATTGCCCAGGGCAGTTAACCACTTCCAGGATGTGGGAGAGGTGGGTTCATGTCCTTGCTCTGCCTAATTCAGAGCAGGGATTGAAGCTGGGCTATAGAGTCAGTATCTCAATCTCTCCTGTTGGAGCTGTTCCATTTTGTATAAATAACTAAATATTAGTTAGGGCAGAGAGAGAGACTGACTCGGTGGCCTGCTGGTTAAGTCACTGGGATGTGCCTGAACTGCAGACGGAACTTGAATCTGAGTCTCCCATATCCCAGCGGAATGCTCTGGCCATTGGGCTATTGGCTATGATAGGGTAGCTTTGCTTTCTCTCTCTCTCTGACCAGAAATTCCATCCTGGACCTGAGAAATCTCCTGATGAAAATTGCATCAAAACAGATATATTTCCATGCAAATTTTTGATGATTCAGCATTTTCTGGCAAAAAAAAAAAAGATTTTGTTGACCTATTGTCAACCAGCTCTAGTGGGAAGTGATTTAAAGGTGGCATGAGACCGTGTATAATATATAACTGAAATTAAAATGTTCTTACTCAAAGCTAAATTAGATGTATCCATGGTTATCATGTTTTATTTCACACACGTATCAAATGGATATGAAGAACAGAGTTTAAATATTTGGTGGAGGAAGACTCAAATGAGGGGATGTCTATATTTTACAACTCAACAGCTTTCAAAATATTCAAAGCTGCTGATGAATAAACAAAACAAAGCAAACTACCAAAACCACACACTTGTCAGTGATCTTTTTTTAATGGTCTAATTAAAAAGAAGGAAAATGAGCTTTTGGGAGGATCTGCTTTTTTCCAGCCGTGAGAGAGCATAGGAGAGTAGCAGTGGGGAAGAGAGTTCATTCCAATTTCCTACTTAATCTCGGAAGTGTAGAAACCAAAGGGGAAATCAGTACTCTAACTGGGGAGAAAAAAGTGTAGGTAACATATGTTCCTTCTCCCATCTGCCTTGTTCTCTGCTTTCCTCCCCTCACAGTCCTCCACACCCCACCTCCCCCCAGATGTTTTATTCTTTTTTTCCCCAACCAGCAACTGTGAGGTAAAGGGAGTGGTATATTCATATATATACACTCCCTCCCACCCATGATTCAAGCATTGGCTAAGTGTGCAGAATGTAACACAAATAAAGCCAAGCATGGACATGGATTGGAATTTCATCAATAGCTTTGTCTGGATTACAATGACCAGAGGCTCAATCAATCAGAATAAAAACAAAGGGTGAATGTACATTAGAGGTGAAATCCTGTTTACTTAATTGACAGGCAGGACAGTATTTGATAGAGAATGTGATTCTCGAAAGTTTGCCCTTTAATTTTTCAGATAACCTAAATTAGAGGCCTCTGTTTTGTCCAAAGGAGTAGTGGATTTTAGAGTGGAAGACCCTCCACTGAGAACATAGGGCCAGATTCTCTGGTGCAAATCTGCATACCCCCATTGACTTCAATGAAGCTATGCTGATTTACACCATCAGAGGATATGGCTCACCAAGCTCCCACATATACAAATCACGGAACCGTCAAGTATCCCACCTGATCTTTTTTTGATGGGCCAAACCCCACAGAGGGAGAGGCAGTCTTTATAAAATATTCATGATTCAACCCACAAAGGGCTTTCTAGCTTAAAGTCAACCTCTTCAGTTGTACCATGAAGCTAACTGGAAGACAGTACAGCCTTTGGACAGCAAGGCATACTGCAAGTCATCTTTTAATTCACCTTTTGTGTAACTCTGGTAGTATCAGGAAAAAATAAAATATTTTTCACTTAACAATTATATATTACCTTTTATTGTCCTTACTATAATCACATGTCCCAGTCCACGCTGGCCCTGATCCTGCCGCTGGCTGTGAATAGGTGGAGCCTGACATTCACGATACCACAGCATATCATTCAATAGTTGCAGAGACACTAAAATTGCATACTGCATTCTTGACCTGTAGGCTCAGTATTTCTGTGCTTATATTTGCATTGCTTTAAAGGGCTGATTAGACAGCTGGCAGTGCAGCAAAGTCTCTGTCTGTCCAGCAAAGTGCACTAGCACAGATAGTGTCCTCCTTCTGGGCAGACCAGGAAAGTATTTTTCATTCCACAGCCTTTAGTCACAATCTCTAATGTCACACACCCTCGTCTCCTATAGTTATATATTTTTATCATTGTTCTATTATCCTCTGTTTCTGATAGCAGTTTGCTTTTATAAAGGATTATTAGCTCGGGAGCCTAGGCACAGAAAGCAGATGTTGTAGTGATAGCTTTCCAGGATGCATGTTGTTCACCTTGCCTTTCTTTGTAAAATATAGGCTCTGCCTCTGGAAAAATGTTCTCTGGGTACAAAGCGCAGGAGGCAATGACTCCCCTCCCTCTCTTCACTACATCATTCACAAGATTCTGTCAACACAAACTTGTCATTGCAATTTGTCACTCATCTTTGTTGCCCATATCTCAGTGAAGTCTCCTCTCCCCAGGCCACTGCTATAGGCTACCTGCTGCAGCCTGGAAAAAAAAATCTCTCAAACATAATAAAGGAGGTAGCATGACAAAAGAGCCAGCTAATGGTCAAACCTATTTCTGTCAGTCTGCTGGTTCTGAAATATAAACAAAACTAATGGTAAGGGGCATGCAGTTGCTGGTACTATGTTTACTGCTGTGCCTGGCACCACTGCGGTACCATCCAGCAAAATGACTGCCTAAAGGAAAGCATAATGGTTATCAGTCTGAACGTGCCCATGATATGATTGGACAATACTAAAAGAGCCCACTCTATCTCCCTTTGCCTTCTCCACTTGCCCCGTTAAAGAACTCCTAGTAGATAGAAAGAAATACTGGATATTTACATTCTGAACCTGCATACTCCCAGCAAAAATAACCTCCTCTGCTCCAGAGATGCCTTTAGTATTAGAGGGTGAATAAGAGATTAGAGAAGGAATAGCAGTCTGAAGCTCAGAACAACTAGTGGCTCAGGGAGTGAAAATGGAGGAGATAAGAATGAAAGCACCCTTATTTTCTGTGACGCAAATATAAATTCCCCCACCTCTCCTCTACACCGATCCCTAAACAATGTTCTCCTTCTGGCTAGCTAGTAAATAATCCCTTTTTAAGCTAAAATCTGGGTACCGGGTATGTACAGTTGCATATGCATATCTGCAGTACAAAACATTACCACAGGTCATTTGTACTACTAAGAATTAGCTTGCAGGGGAATCCATTAGAGAGAAAGTCCAAAGCAATATTTCCAATAAGTTACATTATTTTCCCCCACTGCTTTTATCTCCTGTTCTATCAATACTCCTGCTTCAGGGCGTAAGCTGATTGCCAGCTGGGGACAGAATCCCTCCCCCAATTGTATAGTACTACAAATTAGATGAATCATGGAGTTATATGATTCATCTGAAATCTCCAGTACTAGCCACTGTCAGAAGTAGGAAGATTATACTGGAGGAGATAAATAACACTGGTCTACAATTTTCGAGAAGCCGTCTGCTTCAGAGATAAAATGTGCTATTTATTATGTATTTTGATGTGCTGAATTCAAATATGACAATTAAAACAACTGCTTGACTACTGTTTCTAAGATATTTAAGTTTTTACATTTTATGCCTATGTATATTGTGTAGATAGTAGAGTTTTAATCATAAATTGTAAACCTAGGTCTTTTCATGTGTTTATGGTTGCTTTACATGATATTATTTCACCTGTCCTGTTTATGTAACACTTTAAAAATCAGCAAAAGGGTTATATAAATAAAATTTATTATGAAACAAAAGGCAAAAAACTATTATGTACATAGTTGAGTCCTATTCAGTGTCTACTCGGCGCTTCTTGGCTTGTCTCTTGTATTCATTAAATGGAGCATCTCTTGTCACTCTCCAGCAATAGTCTGCAAGCATTGATGGGCTCCTTTTGCCCTGATAGCGTTTCTCTGTTGTTGCAATGTCCTGGTGAAATCGCTCGCCGTGCTCGTCGCTCACTGCTCCGCAGTTCGGTGGGAAAAAATCTAGATGAGAGTGCAAAAAATGTATCTTTAGTGACATGTTGCAACCAAGGCTTTTGTGTGCCTCAAGGAGGTTTTCCACCACCAACCTCTAGTTGTCTGCCTTGTTGTTTCCGAGAAAATTTATTGCCACTAACTGGAAGGCTTTCCATGCCGTCTTTTCCTTGCCACGCAGTGCATGGTCAAATGCATCATCTCGAAGAAGTTCATGAATCTGAGGACCAACAAAGACACCTTCCTTTATCTTAGCTTCACTTAACCTTGGAAATTTTCCACAGAGGTACTTGAAAGCTGCTTGTGTTTTGTCAATGGCCTTGACAAAGTTCTTCATCAGACCCAGCTTGATGTGTAAGGGTGGTAACAAAATCTTCCTTGATTCAACAAGTGGTGGATGCTGAACACTTTTCCTCTCAGGCTCCAATGACTGTCAGGACCAGAAGTTTCATCCTCTTCCTCTTCCTCGTCTGACTCAAGTGAGAATGATTCTAGTGCATCAGGAACCAGCAGTCCTTCTCCGTGGGGTACTGGGCATATAGCTGATGGAATGTTTGGATAATGCACAGTCCACTTTTTCTTCCTTGACACACCTTTCCCAACTGGAGGCACCATGCAGAAGTAACAATTGATGGTATGATCTGTTGGCTCTCTCCAAATCATTGGCACTGCAAGAGGCATAGATTTCCTTTTCCTGTTAAACCACTGGTGAAGATTTGTTGCACAAGTGTTGCAGCATATGTGGGGGGCCCACCTCTTGTCCTGATCTCCAATTTTGCAGCCAAAATAAAGGTGATAGGCTTTCTTAACCATAGTGGTTATACTGCGCTTTTGTGATGCAAAAGTCACTTCACCACAAACATAGCAGAAGTTATCTGCACTGTCACACAAGTACGAGGCATCTCTGCTCACTTTGGCTAAACAGAAATGTGTCCCTTTGCAAAATCAAACACTGACAAATAAGAGAGCACGACACAGTATGATTTCTAGAGCTGATATGGGGCAATTTGTTCAGCAGACTGATGTACGCTTCGTTATGATTGCATCATCCATGACTTCTAGGAATAACATGATGCAATTCATATCATGTATGACGCAATACCAGCTTCAGATTGCATCATTCATTGTTTTGCCTAAAAAGCAAGTACTGTCCAAACCCAGTCATAGATTTATTCATAGATCCAGTCAAAGATGTATTTTAGTCATTTCTGGTTTAAATTGAGATCCCTTCCCTTTATAACTCACTTATCCTCTGCCATTCCCAAGTCAAGGGTCGTATATACTGACCCAATAGCATATCTTGAAAACTAGAGCCAATCAACAATTTTAAGCATCATTTTCATTCTCAGTGACCTAGAATTAGTAACGTTTGACTACATTTATTTCAGAAGCATTTTGGCTGTAGAGCAGTGTAATTGGTCTAGTCTTGCAAGTCCTATGTTCCCTATGACAGAGGTTCTGGGTACTAACAAGATGCTAGTCAATCATGTATATGTAAGCAATAAGACTCTGCCTGTGGATTTCATATTAGGTCTGCTCTGGTCAATAAAAATTAACTTGGGGGAGGGGAGGAATTCCCTCTGTTTATTTTTCACTTAATTAAAAAAATGAATAGAAAAGCGAGACGTTTGCCTACAGTTTTATTTTCCCCAAGTCCTGCTTGCAAGGGGCAGGATGGCTCAGGAGATCTGGGTTCAACATTCATAGCAGCGCTCTTTATAGCTGCTCCATAAAGGATCATTGTGCACTCATCCTCCCACATTTTCCTTACAGACCATGCTACAGGATTGCAGTATAGCCCTGAGTCTGTCCACTGACTCTAATTGGCTTTGCACCAAGTTTGGTATGCCTGAGTCAGTCAGGATCCCAACTTCACTGTGCCATCTTAAGACCATGCAATGCCACTGGGTGCATTAGCCCAGCCCCTCCCCCCCCCGACCCTATCTACCACTCTGCAGAATGGTAGAATACTCTTTCCCTGCATGCAAATAGAGTAGCAAAGCCAGGTTTTAAGCAGTGGCAGAGCCGTGGGTGGGGGTTGGGGAGAGATGATAGGTCCTTGGTGGTAATATCTTTAGTTATATCTATGGGCTTGAAAAGGTGCCACACATATACCTACAAGCCGGTGGGGGGAGCATGTTTGCCACCCCCACACCCCTGCCTCCCATTGGTTCTACTACTATGTGAATATTGGGAAGAAACTCCTTGAACCCTCTTGGGTGTGACCCCGTGTATTAGCACAAAACAGAGCAGAATTGTGCCCTGTACTAGCACTGTCTCTCCTATCTTACCCAAAGGTTATAAAGAGTAGTTAATGAGCAAGGCAACAACATAGTGGGATGTGTTTGTAGCGGGGAGAGTCATAAAAAAAATAATTGTCAGACAATGTAGCTCTTCTGCCAATGTCTCTTCATATTCTATTAATGGCAGATCCCTCCATGCCAGATGCCTGCCTCCTAATGCTATTTCACATGGGACATGTTTAGAAAATGGAGGGTTTGCCTCTACTCTGCTTTTCAGTCACTGTTTTATGTGGCATTGCTAGCTAGATCATTCCCCAATGAGACGTGCTAGCACTAGTACAGCATCCAGTAAACATTCAAAATGAATATTTGTGGGTAAACCTGTCAACTGTAAATCACTTTTTGGTACCTTCAGGTTGCAATATTTCAGCTCTGGTACATATTTTTAATTCAGTGACAGCCAGAGTGCACTGCCTGCTGAGATTTTTTGGCTTTTTTTTAGTTAAGTATGTGCCGTTCTTTCAGATATAAACTCTTCTGGCAGTATAACAATAGAAGTGCATTAAGCAACTTGTTTGCTCTCAGCAACGACAAATGCCACATGTCTGAAAATACTGAAGTCTTGTTGGATGCAATGTGTGTAAATACTCAAGTGAAACCCTTATGAAATTTGAATTTAAAAAGGACATGTATTGTCTGCCCTTCTCCCATTATAATCCTCCTCTCCTCCAAAGAGATCTGATGATTATGCTTCTGTCAGGTAACTTGATATTCAGTGAAAGCATCATATCTTAGTTGAATCGCACACACATTATAGTTCATCCGACTAGTTCTTAGATTTAGAAAATCCTCTCTCTTTAAGCCAAAGGGACAAAGATGCTGGTGAAACAAGCTTCAAATGATTAGAACTGCACTAGACTGGCCTGCTGTGCTCTAGACAAAATTACCTGAGGAAGGGCAGGTTGCTGCCTACAGAAAGGCAGGTTTAATCTCTGACACAAGCTCCAGATGAGTTCTGCTGGTTGAAGCTGCCTTGGCTATGTACTGAATAATCATATCCCATCAGCACCCAAAGCACTCCTTCTCCTCGAGTGCTGCACCCTTTGAATACTGTTTGGCCCACTATACGTCCTTAACTGGAATAGAAACTTTGATCATCTAGTGCCACCATAATCTTCCCCAGCAGATTTTCTGCCACTGTAGTCCTGTGTTAGAAGTACAGCTAATACATTTTGTTAAACTCTGATCTACAAACATTGCAACATCTGTTTTCTGTATTGTTGCATCCCCATAGTGGACATGGCATCAGTACTACTGACAGTAATTCTGAATGTAATAGATCAGGGAATAATATTGCACCATATTGTGACATAATTCCTAGAAATGCTGAATTTGAGACATAGGTGAGATAAGGTGGGTGAGTGAGATAAAATCTTTAATTGAACCGACTTCTGTTGGTGAAAGAGACTCTCTTTGGAGCTTACACTGAGCTGTTCTTCAGTCTGGGAAAGATATGCAGACCGTCATAGCTAAATACAAGGTCGAACAGATAAGGAGTTAACACATGTTGCAAGAGACTATGAAAGATCAGATATTGAGTGATTGTTGGGGTGATGGGTGACAACTAGTGGTGTGAGGTCAGAAGATTTCTTTTTCTCTTGTATTGAAGCAAGTTATCCTAGGGTATTTGTGTGGCCCATTAATTGATACGATCTATTTCTCTGGAGTGTCCTTGTTTGGTGAAGTTGGTTTTCAGTGTGTTAAGGTGTGTATCCAGAGCATATTCTGTGATATCTGAGTGGCTGACTGTAGATAACAGATTTCTTGGTGTGTTTGGGGTGGTTACTGGATCTGTGAAAATAGGCGTGGTGATCTGTGGGATTTTTGTATATAGTTGTCTGAAGGGTTCCATTGTTGAAGCTGATCATGGTGTCCAGAAAGTTGATGCTGGTGTGGGAATGTTCTAAAGAAAGTCTGGTTGATGGGTGGTGGTGGTTGTAGTTGTGGTAGAGATCTGTGAGGGAGTTTAGGTCACCTGTCCAGAAGATGAAAATATCATCAATGTATCTCAGGTATATCATTGGTTTCATGGTGCATTTGTCCAGAAAGTCTTCCTTGAGGTGACCCATGAAGAGGATGCATACTGAGACATTATTACAGATATAGCCGCCGACTTCTCTTCTGCCCGGTGGGTGCTCAATCCCTGGCCTCGCCCCTGCCCTGCCTCTTCCTGCCATGCACCGCCCTTGCCCCCCCCATTCCACTCCTTTCCCAAAGTCCCCGCCCCACTCCACCTTTTCCCACCCAGCCCCTACCCCGCCTTTCTCCGCCTCCTCCCCTGAGTGCGCCACATCCCTGCTCCTCCCCCTCCCTCCAGGAAAGTCCTAAGCCCTGCCAAACAGCTGTTAGGTGGTGGGGGAGCAGGAAGTGCTGGGAGGGAGGAGGAGGAGGAGCGGAGACGCAGCGCGCTCGGGGGGCAGGGGAGAAACAAGGAGGCGAGGACGGGGGAGCTTGGCTGCCAGTGGGTGCAGATCACATTTGAACCACTGCACTGTGATGCTTGGGTAAGGAGGTACTTCAACCTATCTTTGGGCATCATCAGCTGATGGATCCACTCTGTAATGGCTATCTAACACCCATTGTAATTATAATACAACAGACCTCATATTCACTGGCATAATGAATATAATAGGGAAAAACACTCCAGTGTTGAGGGTTAGCTTTGATATGTTTCAAATATATATTAAGGGATACAAAGCTTTGTAAGAATGTAATAGGAATGTTTTAGAATAGCCATGTCATATTATGGTGATGTCTAAGTATATTTACTGCAGTTCTTATGACCATCGTCTACTCAAGTGCACACACATACACAAAAAGCCCCAGCAATCAATGTGCATTATATATTACAGTAAGAAATGCGTCCTGCATGCACTTTGCACATAGAGTGCCAATGAGTCACTGAGAGGCAAATTCAGCTCCTTCTTCAACAGCCACGGAGGGTCCCTTGGCAGCAGAACAAATGAGGTTTTTGTCTTTATTTCTAGGGTTTCTGTAGCATCTGTCATGGTAGTGCTTCCCAAGTAAATTTAGATATACATGGCAGGGTCCCTAGTAAATTTGGTGGAGTACTTATTTGTGAAGTCTTCTGCTCAGCACCTTCTCTGATATAGGTGTAGATCTATAATCTCTTTTTTGTCCTTCCAACATTCATCATTCTGGTTATGGTAGAAATGCTTTCTCAAAGGAGGGTTCCAACATGTCCTAAAGAATTCATACTCTGTACATTAAACAGAGCTATATTTGTTCTTTTATGAGGAGGAGTCTGTAATTTAGAAGTGATGATTCCTAAAACATTTCTTAGCAATCAAACAGCCAAGAGGAAAACCCATTCCAGATTCTTTTAATTTTGCTTCTTGGTTATAAATATGTTTAATGCATTTTAATAATTTTATCTTAACAGAAATATCACTTGCAAGCTTTTTTTTAACTCAACAAAGGTATCGTTATTGCAAAGGCGATAATGAAGCATATGTTGAACTACTATTGAATTGTGTTGTTATGATTGTACTTGGTATGAAACTCTACATAGAAAAGGTTAAATGCAAATAGGCTTTTCCAAATGACTGCACAAGAACGGACTACATCAGCTACACCAGGACAGTCATTTAGGGTGTTGTGTGGGTTAAGCACTCTCTTTTATATCTAGAGAACACTTGCAGGAAAGTTGGCTGTGATAAACATTGGTCATAGCTGAATCTGTCTGACGAGCTCCTTTGTGTTGCAGAGTAGCTGGACAAATGGAGGGTTAACACACAGGTCTGTCTAGTTTTGTTCATGCTCGGTACTGTTGGAGGTCTTGGAGAATGTATACTGTTAGCTCTGACACTTATATTGAATGCTTTTAAGGAGTTCTGAATGTTTAACAAAGATATTATTCTCCAGAAAGTTAATTAAGCAGTGAAATTTAATTTTGTTTTTGTTAATATCAATTTGATAGTTTGACTAAAAATCATTTATCTCCTCAATTGCTCAACTTTCCCGCTCTTGGCATTTTATTTCACTAGTGTTCCTATCATCTCAGAATCAACCAACCTAGACCTCCCTTTAGAGGTCACCTGTAAGCAAATATTAGAAAATATTAATGAGAATTAGTACTGAACTCATAAAGATGATTATTCTGACTGTGTTACACTCAATCTGTCATAGAACAGAAACTACATCGATTGACTCAACGTATCCAAAGAAAACTAACCAACACAGCTTGAATACTGGTATAAAATGGAGTGTTCACAATCTACGCAAAATTATTTGCAGAAATTATACAATACATAAAAGTTTCTAGTAACATTCAAGAAAATCTTAACGTGGACAAAAACAGTAAAAGAGGCACAATTCATCAAATTATTTGCTACAAATTATTTGCCCCGCTCTACTACAAAGAAAGGTTGTGAAATTGCTGTAGTTGAAGCAGAACAAGGATAGATTTGACAGCCATCTATTAAGGATCAGTTAGGAATAATTAAATCATGATTCATTGCACACTAGATTATCTCTTCCAAACAGGTGATTATATTATTCTGTCCCCTTTGACCTGAGCAGTTAGCCATTATTTGGGGCTTTGCTGGGTAGTTTCTGTTAGGAGGAGAATTGGCCATACAAGTCTGGTATTTCTTTGGTGCAATCCTGTTTCCTTACAAAGAATATATAGAAAGTCCTGTTACCCTGAACATAGTAGGAATAAAAATTATCAGGCAGATTGCTTGCTCAAAAATCCCCAATTTGTCTGCCACTTTAGCATGTTCTGTACCCTAGGAGCTCTGTCTTTGTTTCCTCTGATGTCCACATTCCTAACTGCTTCTCTGGTTTTCAGCTGGCTTTCTGGGCTTTCTGCCTCTTCCATACACACAACTTGCCAAACTATCCCTTAGCCCCTGCATTTGCAATCAGTCTCAGGAAAACCTCTCTTATTCTCCCTCCTTTAGTCTTTACTCAGGCCTTGCCATGTGACCCAGTGCTTTGGATAGTGGCTTATATTGTTTCCAGCTCTCACTACATAATAAGGGGTTACCTGCCCCTTCCATTTAGCCTGAATTAAAGGTGCCTAGTACACCCATTTACTTTAAATAAGTCAGTGATTGTCATCTATAGATTAAAAACCTGCTTGATGTCACCTGTTGACACCTTCCAGCATAACAATATGTATTACAGTAACACTTGTAATGTGTATAAGGGTGCAGTAATAAAGAAAATACTTGTTTTTAAAATATGTATATGATGGATGGGCACTAGACTTGTGGGTTCTTCTTGAAGCTCTTCACCTTTCTGTGCCTTAGTTTCTCCAGCTCTAATATGCATATAATAATGTTTACCCACCTTCTGCAGAGAGAGGTTTACAGTTACGAATTAAAAGTGCTATACAGGAACCTGCTCCAGAGCCTATTAAGATTAGTTGAAAGACTCCAACTGACCCTAATAGGCTTTGAATCAAGCCCTAAGTGCTAAATATTATTTGTGTGTGTATTATTTTTTGTGTTTGGAATAGGGGAGATTTTGTCCAGTTTATACTTTGTGAGATGAGGCTTCTCTGCAGAAGTTAGTTGTTTGGGGATTAGTTTGTTCATTGTAAATATATGTACAAGTGCCTAGATCTTCAGCATAAGCACTTTTTAATAAGTTTGAAGTAATCAAATTTAACTAGAAGAATAACCTTGCTATTGTAAAAAGAAGAACAGGAGGACTTGTGGCACCGTAGAGACTAACAAATTTATTAGAGCATAAGCTTTCGTGGACTACAGCCCACTTCTTCGGATGCATATAGAATGGAACAAGTACAAGGAGCCTGCAGCTGGTGAATTAGGTTTTTCTTTTTGAGAGATAGTGTGGTCTATGGATGGGGCACGGGAATCAGGAGATCTGGGTTTCACTCCTAGCTCTACCAATGACCTGCTATGTGACCTTGGGCAACTTGCTTAATCTCTCTTTTTCTCTCCAACACTGTATCTGTCTTGTCTTTAGACACTGTGAGCGCTTCAGGACAGGAACCATACTGTGTGAGTGTACAGTCCTTAATGCAATAGGACACTGCTCTGAGTTTGGGACAATAGCCATTACTGTGATACAAATTATCAGAATGACTTTATGCATATGTGTGTTCTACACCCTGAATTATGGTTTATATAATATGATCAATGCTGTACACATACATAATATACATAATAGCATTGTTGTAATACACAACTGTGCACAATGTACTATATAAATATACACACTGCGTAAATATCATATTTTATACTAATCTGCAATATCCTGCAGTGTTAATTATAGAAGCAGAGCTTTTTATTTTTTAAATTCAAATTGATTTTAAAGGATATTTTTCCTGATGTGCTAGACACTTGTATATGAATTTAGTGTCCACAAACCAATTTAAAATCAGGCACCGAGCCTACAAACACCTATGCATGTGAGTAATTCTGTGAATGGGACTCAATGTATGTAAATTTACTCTCAGAGCCATTAAGTCTGGCACAAAATATAGCTCCAACCAACAAAATACAAGTCAGTCAATTGGACATGCATGCGTTTCCACCCAAGCGTACATCCACCCAAGCCTTCACCAAAAGCCCTGAGAGGTACATGAGCACTAATGGTATGCCTACACTGTAATAAAACACCCACGGCTGGTCTGTGTCAGCTGACTTGGGTTTGTGGGGCTCAGACTGCAGGGCTATAAAATTGCAGTGTACATGTTTGGTCTTAGGCTGGAGTCCAGGCTCTGGGACCTTCAGACTCTGGGCTCCAGCAAAAAGCCTGAACGTCTACACATCAATTTTATAGCCTGCGAGCCCAAGTCAGCTGACATGGACCAGCCATGAGTGTTTTATTGCAATGTAGACATAGGACTGCAGGGAACTCCTGAAACAACAAGGAGTCTGGTGGCACCTTAAAGACTAACAGATTTATTTGGGCATAAGCTTTCGTGAGTAAAAACCTCACTTCTTCGGATGCTGCATCCGAAGAAGTGAGGTTTTTACTCACGAAAGCTTATGCCCAAATAAATCTGTTAGTCTTTAAGGTGCCACCAGACTCCTTGTTGTTTTTGTAGATACAGACTAACACGGCTACCCCCTGATACAGCGAACTCCTGAGTCATCAAGTCCAGTCTGCCTTGAAGGTCCGGCAATATTTGTTCTGTTTGGACTTCAGTTTAAGGAGGTTTTGCTGTTTTGTAAAACAAACAAATGAAGAGAGAGAAGAAAAAAATATGCAGACAAGTGAACTTGAAAATGAGAGAGAGAAACAAGAATTGTTACATTCATGTACACTCTTCAAGTTAAATGCTCAAATATACCAAATATTCAATAAGAGCTAAGTCCTACAGATTAAAGTAAATATCCACTCTTCAGAGCCTAAGGAAAAGCTCCCTCTTGTTATGTTTGGTAGCATGAATCCACTCCGATTTGTAAAAGCAGTTTTTAGATGAAGTGCACACACCCTGGCAGAAAGTGAAGTTGCCTCACTACAGGGTCAAAGAGAAGGCCGCACTTTGGAAACAAAATGAGTTCAGTTTCTTCCTCCCCTCCCCCCCCCCAGGGTGTTTTGTTGTTTTTATACTGATATTGAGTACTGAAGACTTTGGGCCAAATTTTCTTCTAGTGTAAAGTGGTGCAACTTTCACTTCAGTGGACTTGTGCCAATATACCCCAGCTGAGAATTTGCTTACCCTGGGTAAGGGGGGAAATAGTTCTAATATCTAGCTTTTTCAGAAATATTGCATTCCTTTCCAAGGTACAGCATTTTTCTGGAATATATCAGCAGAATCTACATAGTTAAGGCTGATGCAAGCTTTATGCTGTAGCCTGTTGAAAGCTGCAGAATCCTACATCATCCTGAAGACTGTAGAAAAACAAATTTTCAATAAAAAAAAAAGTAATGAAAAGCTATTAGGCACAGAACATAGTTGAACAACTTTTTTTCACTTGCTTTTTCTATCTTTCCTATTGATATTACAAGGAGAAACATGGCTAAAGAATATTTCTGAAACTTGCTGTCAATGAAAAAGGAAGAAATTTAAAAAAAAAGCAAAGCAACACACAATGTTTCCTCCCTGGGGAGAGAAAAAAAGAAAGGGACAACTACATGTGACAGATAGTCATGTCACTCAGTACACTACAGAAAGGCACTCAGATACCATGGTGATGGGTGTTTGTATAAGAATCTGATTTTCAACAGAATATATGTAATAAATGTATATAATACATATGATTTGGTTCTGCCATCTACCTGTTTGCTCTATTAAACTTGCAACCTTTTACAGCTGCTGCAATTCTAATTAATGTTATACTATACATTTAAGAAAATATTTGGTAAATGACAAAACTCTTTGGCCAGAAATGAAAAGAACGTGCTCACAACAAAATAGAATGGTGTGGCGTCGACTTGTCTTTGTGGAGGAACGGACGAGGACAAGCCGGACAAAGGTGACTTGGTAAATTGAGTCAAATGATCAGTGTAATGTTTTGAACATTTTTGGCTTAACTGTTCCTTTTTATTTATTTATTTAAGATAAAGAAATAGACACCACAAGACTTCTTCAGGAAAGAATTGTCTTTGCTGCTCAGTCCCAGAGAAAGGGGAAGTTTAACAATGACACTTCAAAGGCTAGGAGATTAGTCTGTGGCTGATTTTGGCTATATTGATGTGTTCGATGATAATAGCCATGCATGTTTGCAAAATGTGCACATATGAGAACTGTATAAACATTGTTAAATAAAAGACTGCTGCATTAAATAATATGACCTTGCTACCTTTTAGTTGCAGTCTTAGAGTGCAAACTTGTTTTAATTAGCAGTCAGCAAGCAGACTGTAACTTCACTGAAGGAGCATTGAAGAATCACTGCCTATTAACAACCCAGCGGTAAGTAAGCCAGCACAAATACTTATAACCAAATAGTGTGCATTTCAGGAGTGGAGAGGATTAGCTATTGGGCACACAACACAGTGGAGGAAATTGCTTTATTCCCAGTACTGCTGGGTACCAGGAGGCAATCACTGTGCCTCCAGCCCATTAACAGCATTCAGAGTGTTGCTTCCCATAGAAGGGGTTATTGGCTAACCACTGGGTGACCAATTAAATGCTATGAATAAGTCCCAAACCAAACAGCATGGGGCCTGTTTGTGGCACAGTGGTATCATTACTAAAGTGAAAAACTTGATGAGAAAGGAACATATTTAATTATAGAACTATACAAATGGCTAATTAGGACCATAAAGTGAAATGAATGACTTTCCAGTGGATTTTTGAATGTTACTGATAACTGCTCAGCTTCTTTGGAGACCATGAAAGTGATCTACACCTCCAGCCTGCATGTCATGGTAATGGATGGATCTTCATTATAGGAAACTTGTTTGACCTGATTGCTCAGGTAGCATGGGTTCTAAAGACAATCCTTGATTCCTTTCACTGCAAGGGTTCCTCCACTTCAACCCCCTGGTCTGTCATGAGTTCTGCTTGCTTTCACAGTAGTTCTTATGGGTTTAAAGGCAAAAACATTATCTGCAGTAGCAACTCCCTATCACTTGCAAATCAAAGCACAAAAGAGTTGCACTAATTTTCTTGCAACAGAGACCCATGCTTAGTTTTGCCCTTTAAAATCACAAACTAGTTCAAAAGAAGTCTTTCTCCTTCATATCCTTCCCCAGATCTTGCAAACTCACCCACCTATGCCAGTTGCTGAAATCTGTATTGCATATGACAAAGATTTCTTTAAATTAATTAGCCTGGCTTCCTAAAGAGAACCTGAGGCTTAATGATTTCTTAATGAGAGGAGAACTTTGAATTTCTTCACTGTGGAAAATCTTCTGTTCTGTTTTAGAATCCGGCAGAACTAATTTTTAAACTGAGTTTATTTCCGTCCACAAAAGTACCCAGAGGCCTACAGAAGTTCGGATTTTTTGTGAGCAGTCTGTCCTAGTATTACATTCGTGGCCTACCATATACTGGTGCCATTTACTCGAAAAAATAATATGAAGGGGTGGATGTAGTGTCAGCCAGCAGTACAGGCAAAGAGAAATGGAAATCTGTGTACCCATGATGGGCCCAGTCCTTCAAGGTGCTGAGTGCTCTGAGGGCTCTAAATGTCAAAGGAGTTTAAAGGTGCTCAGAAACTACAGTGATGGTGCCTGTAGAGCCCACTGACATCAGTGGAAGTTGAGGGATCTGGTACCTTGCAGGACCGGGCCCTGTATGTGGAAGGATGCTGAAATTTAGGGGCAGTAGAGAACAGGCAGGTCAATATGTCAGTATACATCCTTTTCTAGCCATAAATTGAGCATTGCTCCTGATAATAAACTGGCTTTTCTTTTGCCTAATCAGAACTCCCAGTTTCAGAACAAAAGATACCCCACTGATTTCAGACCTTTTCAATGTTAATTACCAGTGCAACAGAATCTGAGAAACATTTTGTATAGTATTTTATGTTTTCATTGTTCAGCATACCAGTGTGTCTCAACCATATCTACCTAAGATGTCCATAACGTATGGTCGCTCCTTGCTGGTCAGTTGCCAAACATCAAATGAATTAAAAGTTCCAATTATGAACATTCTAAAAGAAAATTCCACCTTCCTAGCATGCCTTGTTACCCTAATGAAAAATGACTTTTTGACCCCAATTGTGGATCTCAACCAAGTACCATGGCAGGCGAAGGAGGGAACAATAAAATAATGAAGCTTAAATTCAAAGGTCAGCTGACCCATTTTATGACTCTGTTTCAAAGTGATATTAATTACTTTCATTAGCTGTGACACTTTATCAAATTCAGAATTAATGCCTCGGCTTCTAATTTGTTTTTCCTTCATGAGGGGGATTATGAGGAAGGCTTGCAAGCAGCTGGTTGTTTTATTGTTCTGTGGGCCTATAAAAAGAAGTAATTTAAGTAGAAGACTAACTTTTCCCTCTGCAAGAATTAAATAACTTCAAAAAATAAGCAGCAATGCATTCTGTAAGTATGAGTCACCCACAAAAACCTAAAATCCACTGGATGAAAACTCTTTGGATTCCGCAACTTCAAGCAAATTTCAGTTCCTAATTTAGATCAAACTTGCATGAAAATTCCTTCCTATTCTTAGCTTCGTTCAAAGACATATAGGAAATAAGGAGTCATGTCCATATAATTATTCATATACATAATAACTGATTTATCTCCTTGGTATAATATGTAATTCCATACTCCTCTATGAACTTCTTAAGGACCAGATTCAGTCAGGAGGATTTATATGATTGGTTATCATGTAATCAAATGTGTCAGCTATAGTATCACGTACTAATTCTTGTTTTAAATTCTTTCTAATAGATGGAGAAAATAAACTTGTGAATCTTAAGGTCTTACCCACCAGCTACCTCCTGAGACCTATCTTAAGTGATAGCAAAGTCATTGACAGTCCCTTATGAAAAAAATATGCTCTTCATTGAAGTAGATGTTCCTATTCACTTCATCATTCTCAAGGCAGCATTTGTCTAAACCTTTTTTTCACATTGAGCCATCGCTACCTATGATATAGATGTTATCTTGATTATGTTATGTAATGTTGATCAAGGGATAACAAATATCCCTTGGTATAATAAGTAAATGCATACTCAATAGATCCATGTTGCTATCGGTAGTTGTGGCAAAAGTTGCACCTCGAGAGCTGAAAACTTTGTCCATGAATATTCATTCACATTTTTATACTTATTAATTTGGCCCATGTTTGCAGTTTTTGCAGACTTTCTAGTAAATGAGAAATAGTTGCTGAAACAGTGAATTTCAATTGAATATTCGAGAATATCAGGGAAAGTGTGACAATTTTTTTACTTAATTACAAGCATTCACACTGGAAGTCTAATTCTAAGAGTTCTGCTCCTCCAGTCAAGGGGAGACACAGACAAGGTGATCAATCAAATCTTAACCATCAAATAGAAATTTTCAAATATTGCACACTCACAATAAATGACACAATCTGTAGGCCTGGAATTTTCCACAGAAATAATTTGGTGAACATTTCTGAATAAAACACTTTTAGCGATCTCAAATTCCGGAAAATAGTGATGTTTTCATGGACAATTTGTAAACAGGAAAAGAGGAAAAATTAAAATAAAATCCTAGTTATGATTTATTCATGCACCTTTATTCATCACTATTAATTGTGGTGGTCACAAAATTAAAACAAACTAAAATTCATTGCCAAAACAAACATTAAAATACACCTCTACCCCGATATAATACTGTCCTCGGGAGCCAAATTTTTTTTACCACATTATAGGTGAAACCACGTTATATCGAACTTGCTGTGATCCGCCAGAGTGCGCAGCCCTGTCCCCCCGGAATACTGCTTTACCGTGTTATATTCGAATTTGTGTTATATCGGGCCATGTTATATTGGGGTAGAGGTGTATTAAGATCAAGAAATTAAGAACACAAGTATGAAAATGTCTAAAGCTATAGTTTTCAGAATACTAGCTCACCTACATCATATGCATTTTTATATAGTACTCGAATTAGTCTTTAACATTGGGATTATTTTGACATTTATGGATGGGATTGATTTATTTTTGCATTTTACATTGAGTTTCTCTGGTTTTGTGGGAGAGAGGGGTGAGGGGTTCAAGAAAAATCAAGGAAATGAAGCAAGCAAATAGCTTAAAGGTGATCTTAGCCATTTAAATATACCTTAATAAGTAAAAGGTCTTATACTGCATCATTAAGTCAAAGGCAATATTCAGATTAACTTCAGTGGATGCAGGATTGAGCCAAAATGCTGAAGATATTCAAAACATTCAAGCTGAAATGGTTCAATATGCATTCAACATTCTAAACTATTTTAGCTCCAGAGTGACATGCAAGCCAGTAGTACATTCAAGAGTAAACTCAGGTAAACTGAGCTTACCCACTTCTCATTTGGGGAATGTAGAGTTTAGATTAGTTTATCCACTTCTTTTACTACTATGCCACTGCCAAAAAACAAATAGAAAATGTTCTAACATGCAGGTGAACATGCCAAATGTAAAAGTGTTCATACGTTTAAAAATACCAAATCAACTTTCTTCAAACTTGAATTGTTTTTCTTTGCCAGTGAGAACTATAGAATAAGTCAGGTTTGAAATTTCTAGCTTGCACTAGTATCTAGCTTTTTTTCTGCTATATGATCTCAAAAGTAGCATCTTTTATGCGTGCATCACTCAAAAGTGGCTCAACCAATTTTTGTCAAACATTATGGGAATAAACACCTCACCTTTATACATCTCATAGTTCTCTCCTCCAAGAAGCATTTATTCAGTAGATAAGGAGGGTGTGTGGGAGGCTTTTTAAAAAATCCCAACACTAACAACCCATGCCTAGCTTTGCTTCTCAGTTTGGGAAGTGCTCAGCTTCGCTGGTGTGAATGTCACCACTTTGCTATGGGGCTCAAATGCTAGCAATAGTATCTGATGTTGCAGGTTATTAATATTCAATGAAAAAACAAACAAACAAAAACCCCTCTAGTTTTGCAGGTTTAGATGCTACACCATTTCCTCTATCAGTAGTTCCTGTGAAGGACTTTGATTTCCTGACTTAGGTATCTTTTCCTCCTGGTTTTAAAATAGTAGCATAAAAATATGTTTCAGGCTTACATGGTAATAAAATAGGGACTGTCTATCCATGAGCCATATTGTTGACTGTACATGAAACACACACTTCTGAGACTCAAAAATTCACAGAGCTCTCCTTTGCAGAATTTCCACCAGATTGTTCCTTAAGAGAAGTAGGATTTACCCTTCCCTGCCAACACAAGTTCACAGAAAAACACAGTTGAGCTCCCTACACACAGAGATCTGAGGCGGGGCCATTGAAGACCCGGGATGTCTAAACAAAAGTTTTCTGTGCCTGCACTGTTTTCAAGGCACTGCATTCAGAGCATCTACATCCAGGACCTAAACTTTTTCCCATTGTACCTAACCAGGGATTTCACAGTGTGGAAGGTGTATGCACCATAGTGAATGCTGATTCTGTCAGTATTACATCTTGAGTGGAATCCCTGGAGGGTTGGTGTGGGAAGGTTTGTAGAGGGAGAACTTGTTCTCCTAGCCCAACCCTTTTCCCCTCTTGCAGAATTTGATCTCCAGAGAGGAGCTTCCATATGGTCTTTGGGAAGGAGGAAATGATACAATGATTGAATGCACCCCTGTATTCACTATGGTAATAATCTTTGTACAAAATGTGCCTTGTGAGGTGCCATTTGAAAATTAATAATTCAGTGGTGAAAGATGAGTAGATAAACTATATGTAAAGTTATGATTTCCCTGTGAGGTTGTTAGCACACACTCAAACTCTCATAGCTCCGACTAAGCAGAAGTTGTTAAACAGGTCTATCCTAAACAAAGAAATGTGTGTTTACCTCAATTTACATATAAGTAGTAAACAAGGTCTTTGGGACAGCAAGAGAGGGTAAACTGGTTTCTCAAAGACAAAGGACAAGCTGATGCTTCTAGCCTGGTGTCATGAAAGTTGATTGGCAATCACCTGTTAAGTGGCCATTCTTTGGCAACAAAGGGGGGAGTAACAGATTGATCTGTATTTTAGCAAGAAACAACCTGGAATCTCTGTACAAGACTCCATGTCTCTGTACTCACAGTGGTAAAGAACTTTATCTAGGGGTAACCCTCAGGAAAATGCAGTTCAAAGGGTAATTGGACTATAAATGTATGGGACAAAAACACCCCAGGTTGTCTCTTTTTCTCTCTCTTAAGATGACAAAGGAACCAGCCCTTAGATTTTGGTCAATGATGTTACTGGGAATCTGTGGTAAGGATTTTACCTTCAACCAACTCTAGCTTGTTAAGTTTTAGCTACTAGAAAGCATTTTATCTTTATTTCTCTTGTAACCATTTCTGACTTCAATACCTTGTGCTTGTACTCACTTAAAATCTCTCTCTTTGTCATTAAATAAACACATTTTATTTTTTAATCAAAATTAAGCCAGTGTTGTGTTTAAATTGAACTGTTTGGTAATTCCAATTAAAGCAGCAAACTGTTGCATACTGATCCCTTAGAGGAGCAACAGACCTCTAATGTCTGAACTGCCTGCTCTGAGAGAGGACTGGACAGTGCAGAACACACATTTTGGGGGGAAATTCAGGACTGGGAATGTGTTGGGGTCACCCTGAAAATAGTAACCAACGCTGCTGGAAGCCCGAGTATGCCTGCTGTTTTGCTGGTAGGCTGCTGGGGTCAGAGCTGTAGGTATACATAGATACTCAGTGTGACCTGCATACATTAGGCTGGGACCAACAGGAGCAAAGCATTGAGACACACTCAAGGTTGCAGGGCAGGTGGTGACCCTTCACTGGCCTGAACTGCACCCTGGAATGTGATACCCACAGATGGGCTAATCCCATCTTCAACATCCCTAGGCTGGGGATCAACTGGATTTTCTTCCCTTTAAAAAAAATAGGTATCTCTCTCTCTATATATATATATCATAGAACTGGAAGGGACCCCGAGGGGTTATCGAGTCCAGCACCCTGCCTTCACTAGCAGGACCAAGTACTGATTTTTGCCCCAGATCCCTAAGTGACCCCTTCAAGGATTGAACTCGCAACCCTGGGTTTAGCAGGCCAAACCACTGAGCTATCCCTCCCCCTCTAGGCCATCTTTCTAAAATCCATTAGTGTGTACCATGTAAATAAATCCATCCCATCCTGCCCTGTTTGAATACACAAACACTAGCACACTCTTCTTGACCCACACAGAAGATCTGTGGGGAAAAACAAGAGTACAAGTGCATGTATAAAGTCAGTAAGAGGGACTTCTGTTTTCATGTAGGTGAAGAACTAGGTGTCTGTTTCTTGAGTATAAATAAAGACTTGGGTGTTTTAATCTACATCCTGTGATGCTGTTAAAGCTTGATGTCTGGCTCTGCTTAAAGCTCTGCAATCTTGTTAAAGGGCTGATGACAGGCATGAAGTTTCTAAATGCTCAGAGTGTACTGTGAGCAGCTATCAACAAAAGGAGCCTTGAATTAAATCCCTGCCCCTAGACTTGTGCTGAGTCCTTATTTAGGAAGCTTCCCTGCTCTACTTTTACACTCGTCCCTTTCGGCACACATCTTATGAGAGGCGAGGGAAAGAGGAAACGAGAGGGGTAGGGGTAGAGTGCTCACTAGCTGCCAGCCACTTTATCTCTCTCCAGCTATTGTTTTAATAAGCTCCTTTCCGTTATGTCATAGAGCCTTCATAAATATTGGAATTACAGTCATTTATTAGGCTCCAAATAGCTGACTATGTAGTTCTGTAGGTTTTGCATGACACCTGGAACATTTTGAATATGATGAATGATAACAAAAGGGGTTCTTGCCTAGCTGTCTGTTCAAAGAGACATCAAAGAACAGCACTAGGGATACATTTGGAACATGATGGTTTCTATCATTTTGCTATTGCAAGTTTCAGGAAATATTCTCTGAAGTTCTAGTTTACTCACCTTAAGCAAAAGCTTATTTAGGTTTTCTTTGTCCTTGTAGAGATTACCTTTCCTTTAATCCCCTTAAAAAATCATTACGGGCTAGATTCTAGTACACTTATTCGCCTTGAGTAGTAGTATCTTATTCCTCAAATAATCCAACTCATTTCAGTGGGACTACTCATGCCAGTAACAGCTCACTAACGGGAGTAAGGGGTTTCCAGACTGGCCTTTAATGATCATACAAATAATGATGTATTAGTTAGATAACCATGTAAATCTCTTCATAGGATGATGAAACTATTACAGGTGCACTTAGGAGTTTGGTATGGAATGCTGAGGAAATGACTTCCATTCCTCTGAGCTGATAAAGTATAACAGTGTCTCAGAGTAGCTAACCAGCACTGAGCTGCTCCGACAACACTCTCAGTAAAGGCAGAACTAGTCATATGAGAACAGAAGGTCAGTATTTGGTTCAAATCCCAGCACTCCATCTGTCATCTTAAATATTAAGAAATTGGTAATGCTAGGTCAATGGGGGAGTTTCAGACCAGGTATAAAATGGTACTGTATTCTGGATGATTTTCAAAAGGAACACTTGAGGAAAGATGTGATTGATGATCCAACCTTAAAATGACTCCTGAGCTTATCTGGCACAACTACTGTGTAGTCTCCTGAATCCACTGTGGATTTGTCAATATAAGGGTGCTTTTGCTGAATCCTCTTGCATGTTCCTAATTTGTGTTTAAGTCTGAGGAACAGGGGAGGTGATAATGTTCACTTGGGGCTTGATCCTATTCTTTTTTATTCCTATGAAATTCCCCATATGACTATTGGCTTCAATGGAACTTTTGTCTGAGAAAAGACTGCCAGATTGGACCCTTAGTAATTTGTTATTTCAGATACAGATAGCTATAGGATCTGACACAGCATCTTAAAAAAATTGTAGTGTTTGGTTTTGTATTCTGAATACGCAAAGCAGAAATACCAGAAACCCCCAAATTGCCCTGTTTTTATATGAGCATGTGCAGTACAGTGTCAGAGTGTTTGCCATAGCTGTCATGCATGAGAGACTATATGTTTTTCATAGGGTTTTTCTTTAGTATGTGCCTGGGTTTGACATGTGTGAATTTTTACTATGTAGGTCAGTGAGTGGGTGCAGGTGTAAACATTTGTTGAGATAAGTACAGAATAGCCTACCAGGCCATGCCTTCATTAAAGAAATTCACATCAGTGTACCTATATTACTGTAGTAACACCGACACAAACCCCCAACTACACCAGTGAAAGGTGGGGTTTATGCTGGAACATCTTAATCTGGTGATTTACCCAAGTAAACAGCACTGGCATAAATCACTGGTTTGTATCAGTGTAACTACATCAGTGTAGTTACACCACTGCAAATTGTATTAATGCAATGTAAAAAGAGCCTGAGACATTGCAACAAGAATTCAAAGGACCAGACTGGTGCAATTCCACTGAAGCATAGCCAGCTAAATTAAGAAAAAAAAATAGTGGGAAAGATGCCCACTGAGACTGAAAACAATATTTTTTGGGAAAATAATATAAACAGGCTGGGCTACAAAGGACTATGCAAGGGGTAAAGAAGCAGCAGTTAATATCAAGAGGTGCCCCCAAAACTTTGCAGAGGTTTTATTCAGATGTCCAAATTAGATCTGACCTACTGATGCTGATCACTGTCAACTCCCATTGAATGAGATGAGAATTCAAGTTGCTTGGTTCCATGCAAGATCAAGCCCTTAGTTTGGTTATTGCATATCTGACTTTTCATTGTTCCATGATCAGTGTGACTTTGTTCATATCATTTCCTCATAAACATGCAGACCTAACATTTCCCCACATTATTGAAGGGAAATGCAATAGAAACTGTTCTCTGGTCATAATTAAATTATTTGGTGTAAACAACCTTTCTAATGTATTAGGTTAATACCAGCCATTTGGGGACTTGCCTATATCCCTTACATGATTATATATAATAAGGATGTTCTCTGTATCTAGGATTTTTAATAGAATGCTTATTATCATGACTTCTGAATGCCTATACTGTTCTATTCTCAATATACTCAGAAATATAAATTATTTAATTTTATTTTAGCATTTCAAATGTGTGCTTTAAATTGAAGGATTGTTTGTGACCCAAAGTTAAGACCTACATAAGTATTTTAAAATCATACAGGCTTTCACATCAGGATACTATGTTTTTAGTGATACTGATACTATGTTCGATTCTATGGATCTGTCAAACCATTCCAACAGATAGTCATTAATCTCAAACTGAGTCTTCAAGCTCTTCAGCATTTCGATGAACAAAAAGAGAGAGAGGGGGCTGGGGAGGTGTGGGGAGAGAAACTAAACTTATTTTTGGAAGCATATGTTCTGTCGCCAGCGTGATGTAGTCTTCACACTCAGAATGGATGAAATCCTCAAAGGAAAGTGTACTCCCTTCTCTCTCTATGTGCACCCAAATCCTTTCAAAGCACCCTTCAGTGACTGACAACTTTCTGTATGAACTAAAATACCTTGTCAAAAGTGATAGTAACATACTGCCCGAGTCTCATTATTCCTTTTGAAAAATCTAATTTTGTCCCCTTTTCTTTGTTTAGTTGTGTTTCACAGAACTAAGGGCTCAGTGCTACCATCATTACTCACTCCGTCCTATTGAAATCAATGTGACTATTCATGTGATGAGTTATAACTCATCATGAGTATGGGTGGCAGAACTGGGATTAAGAAGTTAGGTTTACACCAATGGACCTTTCTTTCCGTTTCTGTTGTGGCTATTTGAAGCGTAAGGTTCTTCTGGCCTTAAAAATTTATGAATCAGATATCAGTAAGAGAAAAGGTGGCAGAACTGGACCCATGAAGAGTACATCTACATGTCTTCATATCAAAGGGATTTTCCCTTGCTTCTTGTATTAACTTGGTCATAAATCATTGACAAGTGACCTTGTGTTCAAAACTAAGCCACTAATAAGTTAAAGCCTAATTATGGCTCTGTACAAATATCTAACTCCGAAATTCTGACTCTTCAGCTTGCTATACACAGTTACCATTACTAAACAAATGAAGCATAAGAATTTCAACTAAATTATGTAGCATTGGAGGATCATACTAAGGTAGATACCCTGTCTTGAAAGAATAAGGAAAGTTTACTGCTTTGTAATAAGAGGTTTCTTTAATTGTAATTGTTAAGGGGGTACTATGATGTATATCCATGACTTCCAGTTTAATCACTGTATATATGCCCTGAATTGTAGTACCCTTAGGGATCATAACTTAAAAAATGCGATTGGCTGAATAAAAAGACATTTTCTCTGAATATAGAAATTCCATTGTCAGCAAAAAGTAATTAGAATAAGAACAAAGAATCACATTGCCAGTATTTTACACACTCCCCCTGGCCTGGGAAGTTTTCCCTGAGCTTCAGAGGTCCACAACAGGTCAAAGCCCTTTACAAGCCACTAACTGTAATTATGGCCCTGGATATATTCTCTGCAAGGACTGAACCCTGGGCCTCTGGTTGTAAAAGCATGAGCCTTTACTGCATTGGATGAATGACCTTGATAATAACAGACTCATAAACTTGTATATGTGGATCTACCACCAGGGAGAGACAAAGAAACACTTCCTAGCATGTTACACACACTTCTTCAAAACTAAAATAATATGGATGCCAAAAGAAATTTGACCCAAATTAACCCCTTTACATAAAATGCATGAAATAAGTTTGTTTTGCTTTGTGACACAAAATGTATTAGGACTTGGCAGGAAACGTTTTTCGTGTCCTGGAAGGATTTTTGAGAATTTGACAAAATTGTCTATCCTGAACCAGGACAAAAAAGTCCGAAATCTAGAAATGTTCACAAAAGGATTATATGAAAAATTTTCATTCAGGTCAATCAAAATATTTTGTTTTTATAATTGAGTTTTGTTTTGATTTCAACTCCTTTCAGTTTCTTGCAAAACCGTTAAAGCTGCAAATTAACTAAAAGTTTGAAACATAAAGTCATTTTGGACCAAAAATAGAAATGTTTCATTCCAAAACTATTTTCTCAATATTTTTCAAAAGAAAAAAAATGTCAAAATTAACCAAGTCCTGCAGGGAATTTTGATTTCAATGAATTGACATTTTCTTATTAAAACAATATTTCACTGAAAAATTCCTGCCAAGTACAGTACTACTAATGAATGCATCTATTTGCCTAGAACTATTAATACCTCGGCTTAGTGGCAGAGCTATGGCACAGAAACAGCTGAGTTAATGAGGTGGCTTCCCTGCCTTGCTGGATAGAACTAAGGCTGCAAAAAGAAACGTCTGTCTTCACATCAGGGGAAGGTGGAAGGATCAAATGTAATCCCAATAGTGTACCATTAGGATTATTCTTGGAGATACTAGCTCACTCCTTAAAAAAAATAAAATAAAATAAAAATTGCTGACTAGTTTATCGAGCTGTAGAACCTTTTTCTGATTGTGGCCAAAGCCAGATACATCCGAGAAGGGCATAAAACACCTATAATCCAGTTAACTGTGCAATATTGTTCTATTGTAGTTTGGAGACAGAAATGTGTTCCTGACCCCAGCTCATGATTAATTTCTCCCTTGGAGCATGAGGACTGTAATTTTATCCTCACTAATGTACCTTCAATTGTTCTTC
Source organism: Chrysemys picta bellii (assembly GCF_011386835.1). Classification (NCBI taxonomy): domain Eukaryota; kingdom Metazoa; phylum Chordata; order Testudines; family Emydidae; genus Chrysemys; species Chrysemys picta. The sequence goes on from NC_088796.1 coordinate 96,986,335, forward strand.
GTCATATAAATTTCTATCCTTTTTTATTATGCTGATAGACATGTCTTTCTGGTCATAGGAATAGTGCCATATTTGAGAGAAAGTATGTGTGTGAGGGGTGTGTATTGGTTAAGGTTCAGGGATAGGAGTTGTTCCATTTGCTTCAATGGGCATTGGTTGAAGCCCATAATGTATTCCAGTGTTTTCAGTGCATTGACCTACAATAACTGTAAAATGAATTTGGGGGTAGAAGTTTCAGGGTTTACCAATCAACCAACTAAATGGTCACATAATTTTAGGATGCGAGTAATTAACTTTGTTGTTATTCAAATGAACATCAAAGAGCAGTTATTGGTACTCATTTAGTGTATAATACAAATAACAGATGATGTTGCCATCTTGTGAGAACTTGAGCCAACAGTGAGATTTTCAAAATGAGCAGAGCATGGAATGGTAGCTTCAGAGAGATCCGTGGGGACCTTGGCTTGTGCTACAATGTACGAAGCCTGAAAAACTGGTTCCTATTATAGTATCACCATCTGAAATGCCACAGATATGCAATAGCCTACTGATATCTTTGTAGGTGGTAATATTTTGTTCAGTTTCAATTTTAATGTACTTTAGTAAAGAAATAGAAGAGAGAGGCAGTAGAAAAACTGACAAAAGTCCATATCAGTTAAATCAATTGAAGATAGAAGTTTGTCCATGACGTCAGTGGAAGCAGCGCTGTGTCCTAGATGGTCCAAAAGATTATGAGTACAGGAAATGGGCCTGATCCTGAGTGATGAAACACCCACAACTCCCATTGATATGCAGAACCTCCAGAGTTACAGGAAAGGAAAAGAGGGCAATAAGACTCCTACAGGCTTTCTCAAGTCCCCTTTCCCCCATGGTGAACCTGTAAATCATTGTCTGACTCATGCAATATTTTCGGCATATGTGAATGTTAGAGGATTTTATCTTGCACATACTGCACGTTTGTAAAATGCATTTTAATGACATGAGTTTGAGGAAGAAATACAAGGCAATAATCAGTGTAAAGTACTGTTTTCACTTGATCAGCCTAAAAAGAGTTAAGCTGTACATTAAGTTTATTGCAAAAGCAATAAGGGGTCAAGACAGGGTATCTACCTTCTGAGAGGTTTTGGGACTGGTTGTAAATACAAGGGCAAAAGGACTAATAGGAGAGTGCGTGTGTGTGTTTTCAAGGAGAAAGCCAGCAAAGCATGAGAGAAGCAGTTGTGAGAATAACCCTGGGAACGAACAAAGACAGAGATCCTTGGTGCAGAAGACTCTGGAAAGGCAGGGTTGAAAATTGTGAGCAAGGAAACAGCCTGATTGTTCTTTTTTGCTTCTACTGTGTTCAGGGAAACAGGACTTGATGGACATACTTTGTAAATAAACAGGATTGCACCAGAAAAATGCATGACTCCTATCATCACTTTCTCCTTCTAAAGGAATCAAACTTGCAAGGCCAAAATATTGCCTAACACTCAGGTCAAAGGGACAACAGGGGCCAATTTTTTTAACATTGTCTTCAGATAGTTTGTGCAGTAATTGAGCACCCAAACAAGCATCCATTTGCATGTGTAATCATGGCAATTACTCATTCAAATGTTGTATGTGAATGTTTTGAAAGCTCTTGTCCTGTGCGGAGGGAAAATTTTGTAGATACATTATTTGAGGGTTACCACACATTGGTAAATGGTTTTCTGGTGCATTCAATACATAGTCTGTGGTAATAAATTGTATTGTTAATGAAAGAAATATTACATTTGTTTGTTATTCATGACTGCCTTCATGTTCTATTCACCTGAATACAAATGAAAGAGAAATCTACAAATCAATTAGTGTACAAATCAAATGCTAATACCCATGCATAGTTAAATGTGTAAATATAAACAAAGATACTTTGAAAGGGTGTGTATTATTATAAAATGAAGAAATGGCCTATTGGTTAGATATAGTAGAATATGTATGAGATACAGTGCTATAAACATGAACTATAGAGAGTAATTTGCATATATTAACATCATCAAATTAGTATATTTAAAAGTAAGGAGCACTGAAATTTGAAACTCATTATTTTCCAGTTAATAAACGGCATTTTAGTTCTCCACACTACTTTATACACTTAGTAACAGCTAAAGCCTTCATAACTGTATCTTCCAAAAAAGCAGAGAATAAATGCTGGTGTCCTAAGAAATATCTACATGTCTGTAAGTCAAGTGCGTGTTTTGTTATGTTTTATTTAAAATATTTATGTATTTCCATTAATTTGTAAACTGCTTTAGAAACCTACACAAAGCACCTTATAGAAAGTAGCAATTATTTATGCATTATATACATGCTTGGTAAACAGCTATGACAGCAAGTGGTATATGCACCCTATGGTGATTCTGCCACATTCCTGTGCACAGGAATTTTTAATTTTGTTGTAGCCCTTAATTTCCATTTTGCCTCAAAAATGATTACCAGATGGCGCATGCCTATTTTTACACATTGTGTGGCAAGTTTCCAGCTGATAATTATGACATTATTCCTTTGTTTTGCATTATGAGTATTTGGAATATGCCTTCTTATGGTTCTTATTTTTCTCCCATTTGACACCGCAGTTCTCAGTTGTGAGTAGACTTGGTGACAAAAATAAAATTAAATAGGTATCCAAAAGAAAAGAAATAATTCTCTTTTGAATCTATGACTTGCACTGAAAAAATACTTATAGTTTATAATGATCAATTAAGTCTTCCACCTCTCCCTTCCAACCTTCTCCTCCCCAAATCACTCTGAATTGTATATGTTTCTATCAAGGGTAACTCAGGACAAACTGTCTGATCCATTGAATATCAGAAGAGCCATATAGCCCAATAGTCAATTTGCTGCTGATGCTTACAGACCTGTCATATGACATCTATGTTAAAGCATTCAGTCATCTATTTTATTAGCTATATTGCTTTAAAGCCTTCAAGGGAGTTTTTTGAGAGACAGGGAAAAATTGAAAGCAAAGGTAATTGTAATTACAGTCATTTTGTACTATTATTTAGTGGTAATAAATCCAGAATTGCAGAGTAACACACTAGAGTAGAGTTAGGTCTGAAAAGAAACAGGAATTAATAGGCTGCACTTTTGTTTGTGTACCAACCTGCATATATGGAAATATCAGAGTTTCTGATAAACAATACACTGTCTGTGTGTGTGATACTCCGTCTGGAAATCTCTCTTCATTACTTTAATTATATAGTATTTAATGCAAGTTAGATATGATTTCTCAGAATATTGCTCCTGTTTTCCCGTTAATTCACACAAGAGCCATAACTACTCATTTTTAGAAGACAAAAAGATCCTCATTTCAGCAGAAATAAAACGTGTGTGTGTGTGTGTGTGTGTGTGTGTGTGTGTGTGTGTGTGTGTGTGTGTGTGTGTGAGAGAGAGAGAGAGAGAGAGAGAGAGAGAGATTAGACCAAATAAAAATCCAGAATTAACATGTTTCAAGTGTGTGGCTGTGAAATGTTTTTAAACGGGTTAATTAAGATTCAGAAATGTTTGCCAGCTTGTTTCCCAGTTTCAATGATAAAAATAAAATGCTGTGTGGCTGAAATGAGAATTAGTCCCTTGAGTATAAAAGAAGGACTTGGTAGAAATCTGTACATTTCCAGACTGTATTTTTCAGCTCAGCCTTAGTGAATGTGAAGCATGCATAATTTGGCACTGTTCTTTCTTTCTTTATTTGCATTTAGCACATATACTTTGGCTAATTAATCATGTAGAGTGTCCTATCCTATTCCCCGCCCTCAAATAAATTAACAGTTTGTTTGGCTGTGGGTAAAATACACTAACATTAGAAAAGAGAGAGAAAAGAAAAACAGGACAAATATTTGGAAGGTCAAGTTAATTCCCATTTTTTAGTATTCTTTGGGAGTAGGGAATTATAAGTGAATAAAGTAGAAAAAGCATGTTTTAGAATAACCCAATCATTTCATTCTGATTATTAAAAAGTATCTGGTGAATAAGCTGAACCTGTATGATGATCAAGTTGTTCATCTCATATAAAGGGCGGGGGAAAAAGGTTTCTATATAACATAAAGCCATGAACCAAATATCTGCAGCAAAGTGAAAGCTTTATTAAGGAGTTAGCCAAATTGTAAGAGAATAGAATGGAAATAATAGGTAAAAGGTAATGAGAGAACAATGATTCTAAATTCTGGATATTAAAGTGACTTCTAAAGTAAAAGTAATTACACATTCTAGGCACCTCATATCAATGGATTGTGGTCTGCCTTTAATGATGGGTCTCATTACAAGTGAATGTGACTTTAATCCTCTTGCCTCTTGCTGCACTGATTTTGAAGATTAGCATTCTGGGAGACTGAGTCATCAGGCTATTCTGAACAAGTTTTGCAATCATTGACTTAGCACAGAGTTCTGATCAGTGTAGTACAAGGTTAAGATAATCCTTGCTCTTCTTGACATTTTGCTTCTCTCATTTTCTGTTAAGGAGACAATCAGATGGCTGTGGAAGATTTGACAAGTAAAGGTGTTTGAAAGTATTCTCTAAAGCCAAGATAATGGTACAAAATAATAGGGAACCAACCTAGACTAAGGCCTAATTTAAACTCACTTTGCCAAATTAAAGCATAGCCTTTCACCTGTAGTGCTGAATATCCTACCCCCATTTGTCTTTTAATTTAACTTCTATGGGACAGCACAGTATGTTCACCAAACACCTGAAAGTAAGCACTTATATGAAGCTTGACAAAAAGTAAGATTAATATCTCAGACTGCAGATAATACATTATTTCTCCAAACCTGTGATACATTGCATAGTATGTGTGAAGAAAACTCATGTACTTATAATGCTCTGTGTGGAATAGTGTGGTTATAGTCTAGATTGGCATTGAGAGGTTTCATATCTCAACTTTTCAATTTATAAGGAAAAAGATGGAGGAGACAGTGGTTAAATAAATGCCAGCTATGATCACTCACCTTGGGATTTTAAAGTCAAATGGAGTTCTTTCTAGCTTTGCCTTCCACTCATAATGGAAGCAGGGAATTTTGAAGGCATCTTCCTGAGCTAGGTGCCAAGTTCCCATTGAAAGTTGGGGATCTATCTCCTTTGGGCACTTCTAACTGCAGATATTTTTCTGGGATTTTTAGAGTTTAGCTAACAGTTTTGGAAGAAATTTTCAAAGGTACAAAGTTCAGATAGGTATGGCATTCCTGTTCAATGTCAATGAAAATTTATAAACGGTTTTTACACCTAAACCAGAACAGGATGCAGTTCACTCTGCTATGATAGTATTGACTCTGTATAGCTAACAAGAGTAAACAAACAGTAAAAACTTACTGTAACAGCCCTGGCTGAGTTCCCCCTTGTGGATAGTCACCAGGCTGCTGTAATAGAATCAGACCTTTGATCCCACGTGCTTGGGTTGGCTGGGTCTGGAACTTCTGAAATTAAAAATAAAAATGTTGTTCCAAAACAGAACAAAAACATTTAAATGCAAAACTTCCCACAGAATGGGAATGAAGAAATTCTGTTTTGAAAAAGTAGAATTTATATTTTGTTTCAACCTTTTCAGGAATGTCTCAGGGCCCTATCAAGCTACGCAGAGCCCTGACAACTTTCCAGATGTGAAGCTGGGCAGCTCAGGGAGCCTTGGAGCTTGGGAATCAGGGTTCCCAGTGCTTCTGGGATGCAAACGAGTTGGGAGCCTGGGACCCCTGGCTCTAGGGCTGCCCAGAGCCTGGGAGCTCTGGCTCCATGGAAGCCAGCCAGGCAGGCTGCTTAAGAGCTGGGAAGACAGAAACCCAGGCAGGTTTCCATCAGAATTTTGTCAAAATCAACCGATTCATGCCAAAGGGTCAATTTTGACTAATCAGCGTTTTCTGATGGAAAAAATGTTCCATCAGAAAATTTCTGCCCAGCTCTAGTCTTAAACTTTGGGTTTTTAGGCACTCTCTTGGGAGTGCAGCTCCTCTGTCTAGCACCCCTTTCTGAGATATGGGATTCTGCAGTCAAACTACCTTGGCCTTAGAACTAGTATTGGCCCTTCCAAATCTCCCCAGTACCTAATGGATGCTTCCCAGAATTCCTCGAAAGAAGTGGACCCTCTGCATTACTGTTTCACATTTTGGAAACTTTGTGACAGTTAAAGCAAGTAATGCAGAGACTTTGCAAAGGTCCTTCTAAATCACTTATGCTTTGTTTATAGATGAAGCACCATAGATATACATATCTAGAGAAAAATAATGAACAGCTGCATTCAAGGCCATATCTCACTTTTCTTACTACTGTACTCCTGAGAGTCCTTTTGTTCTATGTTAGCATCTTCTGCAGAGTCCCGGATTGTTTGGCACCTCTGTTCCTGCTGCTCAGTCTTGTCGTCTTGTTCTGGAGCAAGCCTCCCTTTTAACAGCAAATTCTAATAGTTTTGTCTCTTTCTGTCCTTTCTCTGTTTTTTTCCCCCATTCTTCTCTCCTATGGGTTTGTTACGGGTGGATCAGTCATTAGTACTGATGCGCACACATTTCTAACACCAACTCTAGTACTGGTATACTTAATTGCTGAATATCGTGCACCAATCTGGGCAGGCAGCTCACATAATTAATATCTGGACATGCAGCTTAATTCCCACGATGAGAATGATAACTGGAACATTAAAATCAACACCTGTTCAATGGTTGTCCACCCTGGCACATATATCCCTACCCAAAATCTGGAGAGAAAGAGAGACAGAACTCATGGCCATGAGTACAGTTGAATCATGATCAAGTTGTGAGTTACTTACCAATTCACAAGGACCTCCAGAATCTTCTGAAAAAAGTCTGAAATTTTAAAAGCCTTTTTGGGATTGCGCTAAAACTCTTAAAGTGTCCTCATTCAATCCTGAGGAGGACTGGAAAGAATTCTGAGATTAATGCTAATGTCCAAAACAAACACCTGATTACTGACCAGACAGGCTTCACTTACCCCAGAAACAATTGTCCACATGGAATTGTTTCAGAACGTGGCATGACAGATACTATCATCTCTTACACCTCTGGAATATGAGAGACAACACCAGTCACAAACTAAAGACCACATTGTAAATCAGTGTCTGCTTCAACGGTTTGCCGGTGGCATCTCAGAAAAGGTCTACACTTAAAACACTGCACCAATGCAGCTGCACCACTGTAGCGCTTAAGTGAAGATGCTCCTATGCCGACAGGAGAGCTTCTCCTGTTGGCATAGTTAAACCACTTCCTCTAGAGGCAGTAGCTGTATTTCTTAGGCTTAGGGCTGTCTACACAGGGAGTTAGGTTGGAATAACTACGTTGCTCAGGGGTGTGGATTTTTCACATCTCTGATGTGACGTAGTTATACCGATATAAGTCTGTTGTGCAGACCTGGCCTCAGACTTACACCAAGCCACTTCCGAAGCTAGTCACTGGATCATTAATCTGTCTTTGGGTATTTGAAAATTGCTAATCACCTCTCTTGCCATTCAAAGGAAGAAGAAGAGCCATTAGCAGGTCAATAGCCTTTTTGTGATAGTCTCTCCTTGGACAACAGTTCTTCACACCTGCACTGTTTGGTTAAGTATCAATGGTTGGTTTATCTGCACAGAATGTCTGCCTTCCTAAAGCTGAGTAACTTCCCTTGTTAGGTTAACTCTTTGTATCAATGAAGCAGACATGATAATCAGAAAGACAGAAGTACATATAATATTAATACAAATAATACAGTTCTCTTTCACATTTGTCACATTTACTTACTTTACTGGGAAAAGTAGACATTATTCAGAATGTACAGGGTACAGAACTACTCCAGTGGCACATTAAACACAGGAATATGCAGCTACCTCTGTATAATTAAACAACAAAAACATGAATTATAAACACAGATTAAGGAATAAGTTCTGACATATGGGTATGTCTTCAAATCAGGAATGCACAAATTGCTTAGAAAAAAGTCTAGACCAGTCTGAATCAAAATACATCACCCACCACCAAATTAACCTTTTAAAGTCTTTAATCACTGTATATTTCATCCTGTTTTTTAATTATTTAATTATACTGCCATTCAGGGATCCAGCATAAGAGGCATGGGGGTATAGAGAAGCTTTAGACCAGCTCCGTTTTAACAGATCCCCACAATAATGATGTAGTTTGGTAGCATCCCCTCCATAAAATGGAAAGTTAATTGGTGCTAATATCTCAAGAGTTACTGAAACAGAGGCACACAATGCTTTATGAAGCAATCAACTCTAAATTAGAGAATCCTTGCTACATACCAAATTCAAATAGTGTAGTTGGCTAAACCAATGTAATGCACAACTGGTAAATGTGTATAGATTAGAACTGGGCAGGAATTTTGAACAAACCATTTTTACTGGAAAATGCCAGTTTGTTGAAACTGAAAAAAAATGCAACTAAAAAGACGCGTATTAAGCTTCACCTTTCAACTACTTGTTTGCATTCCTTTTCCACTCTTCATCTGTCCATTATCTACTTGGATTGTTAATTGGTCAAATAATATTCAGTGAATAGTTTTAAATAATTTTTGCTATATTTTAAAAATAAATTATTTAACAATACTCCCTTTCCCCTCTTTCACAAGTCTACAGAGCTGAGCAAATAATCTGCAAATATTCGTTAACGTGTGAATTGAATGATTTAAAAAAAAATCAGTATTTGCATACCTCCGGTAAGCAACTTGAAGCTGGAAACCCATCTCCTTTAATTGGCTGTACCGGACACTCACGCTATATAAATATCAACTGTGTTGAGTTGCGAGGAGGAAGAGCAAACGCTGGTTATAGGTAATGGAGAGGGAGACATCAATATATTTTGGATGTTTATTTTATGTTTAGTGTGTCTTCTGAATAATGCCCTCATACTTGTGTGTGTGTGTGTGTGTCTGCATGCACATATATTTATACAAGACATCATTTATTCTTGTATTGTATTTTTAGCTAAATATAAAATTACAGCAGAACTGTTGTAAAGTGTTATCATAACTACCATAATCAATTCACTTTATGGTAGAAATCTGGGCAGAGAGCCATACATGTTTTAATATATTACCACTAATTCTAAATCTCAAATTTGTCCTTTAACTGTCTTTGAAATGTGCTGTCACTAGAAGAGACGATTGCAAGTCCTTGTCTCTCTGCCTGTGCATATATGAATATTTCAGCTGAAGAGGAAGAGCATAGTAGACCCATCCCACTGCCAGTTGGATTTACAGGCTTTTCCACTATCACTTTTCTGAGATTTAAAACTGAGATAAATCGCAAAAATAGCATTGGCAGGAAAGCACACACAAAAAAATGTGTGTGCAAAAAGCTAAGGGCCTGATCTGAAGCCACAAAGGCAAGGAAGTGAAGGCAAAATCCCTTATGTATCTGAGTACTGAGGCATGGGTGGAATATGTAGTGGGCTGTATATTCAGCCAGAGCCTGGTCTCCCTTTTCTGCAGGCACAGTTTGCACCCGCAAAAATGTATGCCTGCGGGTTGTGCATGCAAAATGAAATTTTCATTTGCTTCTATAATTATCTGATTACTGGTTTATGAGATGCAATAGTGTTTTGTGGTCTAAAGCTGTTCCCAGGGAAAGGGACATAGCCTGGTTTGAAAATATACCTAATTAAGAATATAAAAATGTAACATTAAGGAATCCCCACTCCATATTTTTCAGGCTGATCTGGACAGGCTGGGGAAGAAGTGAGGTAGCTCACCCCCAGAGCCAGGAGTGCTGCTGCCAGCATTTCCTCCTTGCCCTGCTGATAGGGTCCTGACAACTGTTCTGTGGAGATAAGGGTTGCACTCAGCAGCACTGTGCTCAGCCTTCAGGGGAGCCAAAGAGTTAAGGGGAGTGAATAGGAATGTCCCATGCTGCCTCCCCTCTCCAAAGCCTGCACCATGTTGAGGGAGAAAGGAGGCAGGTGGCAGCTGCCAGCTCATTTCAATCCAGGGGAAAGAAAACAAAACTTCTGTGAGAGGGGGAAGAAATTCTCCCCCACTGAAGAGATAAAGGAAGAAAACATGGAGGATGACTAGATCTTCTTCTATACAAGTAGTTGATATTCAAACTAAATTGGTGAGTTGCAGTTGGTCAGAAGTCATCTGATACTGTTTGTCTCCTGATTGGATGCAAGCACCTCCAGGGTGAATACTCCTATGTTTCAAGGATGTTTAACTTTACATTTCCTAGCTTTTGTGTATTTACATTTGATTTTTACTAACACATTTTCAAAGAGGCCTCTCCCTTCAAAATTGTGTGTGCACATAGAATCACAGGACTGGAAAGGAGGTCTTCTAATCCAGTCCCATGTACTTAAGGCAGGACTAAGTATTATATAGACCATCCCTGACAGGTAATTGTCTAACCTGCTCTTAAAAACCTCCAAAGTCTGAGATTCCACAATCTTCCTCGGCAATTTATTCCAATGCTTAACTACCCTGACAATTAGGAAGGTTTTCTTGATGTCCAACCTAAACCTCCTTTGCTGCAATTTAAGCCCATTGCTTCTTGTCCTGTCCTCAAAGGATAACATTTTGGCTATCAAGTTTTTGTGCATGCAAAAACTGATGTATGTAAACACGGATGGTCAGTTATGATGTTCCATTGGCAGGACAACTGAAATTAGATGTTCGATTGAGCTGGTCTGAAAAATTGCTGCCTTTGTAAAGCCAGCAGATGGGTGTGGGTGTGGGTTTGAGGGACGTAGGGAGACTGACAGAGACACAGGAAAGATTTTTAGTGGGGCTAAGAACAATATGCCTACAGATATCAGACTTTCTTTATGTTTCCCAGTCGTGTGCCCTAAAGGAGTTAGCCTGTTTGTGGTGAATTCTCACAAGGAAATAAGACGTGTTTCTATGTTAAATGGTAGAAAGTAAAATGGCCAAGACAGTGTAAAAAAGAGAAACTGTCTCTACATAAGGAACCAGGCTAGCAGAGTGGGCTCTGACAAATACTGTTGTCAGATGTGTAGATACATTGTAGGCACAAACATTGGCACCTAGTGAACTTTTACAGAAAAAAAAACTTAGGCACCAAGTGAGTTCAGGCATCTACAAGATGAGGTGACAGCTGCGAGGGCATTTTGTGAATACTGATGGCACCTAAATCTGGGATTGAGGTGACAAAAGTGTCAATTGGGCACCTAAGCCCCTTCGTGAATCTAGCCCTTTATCTCTTTCAGAACTTCCATGATTGGTGCTATGTTAAAGCTCTGGCACAGTCTGAGTGCCAGGGTTTCATCCTACACAGGCAGGATATTTTGTGGCCATTTCAGTTCTGGTGATTTTATTTGTATGTACCTCTGTAAAAGGAGTTTTTAAAAGGCTTACATAAGAACATAAGAACGGCCGTTCCGGGTCAGACCAAAGGTCCATCTAGCCCAGTATCCTGTCTACTGACCATGGCCAATGCCAGGTGCCCCAGAGGGAGTGGACCTAACAGGCAATGATCAAGTGATCTCTCTCCTGCCATCCATCTCCACCCTCTGACAGACAGAGGCTAGGGACACCATTCCTTACCTGTCCTAGCTAATAGCCATTAATGGACTTAACCACCATGAATTTATCCAGTTCTCTTTTAAACTCTGTTATAGTCACATAGGCTTATGTGTAACTTCAAGTCAAATCCTGATCATTGTACAAATATATTTTCTATTTTCTCTGAGATGGGCTCCAACCCAAACCTTAAATGCCAACATGCCTGAATTTTAGGGGTGTTTGAAATGCAAATCCTACATGGTCCCATCTTTACAACGGTCTGAATTAAAAATCTGGATCTGAATGTGCCTGAAATGACAAGATGTAGGATTCAGAAGTGGAAATAAATATCACATCCTGAAACCCTCTTTCGGTCCTAATTCTGGCATCTGATGCATGCTCAGGGTTCCCAGTGAAGATGATGAGAGCCACGTGTTTGTATCCAAGGGTACAGTCTGTTCCAGAGATACACAATTCCAGCCCTTTAAAAAAAAAATTCTTGACCCACTTCACTGCATCAATTTTTTTTCTTGCGAGCTGATATTTGGATTTTCAACATGATGATTTATTATATGCCCTCTTGGTCGGTAGTGCAGAGCTTTTATTATGTTAGTATGCAATATTTTTATGGACCATTCATAATAGCTGGTTTTAAAATGTGAAGGATGTGGCAAAAGATCCAAGTCCCCACTATCAGCAACAGCCAGGAAAATCTCAATTGAGTCATAGGAGTACAAAACCACCCCCAAACTATGAAAGGTCTAATATCTTGTAATTTCAAAACAAATGAATAGATGTGTTTGGGTAGGGTGACCAGATGTTCTGATTTTATAGGGACAGTCCCAATATTTGTGTCTTTGTCTTATATAACCCTATTACCTCCCACCTGCTGTCCCGATTTTTCACACTTGCTGTCTGGTCACCCTATGTTTGGGGGGGAAAATCCTTTTAAAAAACCCACTTAATCTAAGGTTGAGACTTTAAATACCTGCAGTGAATTTTTACTATAGCAGCAGTCTCAAGAGCCATGCTAATGCTTCTTGTTTTAATGTGATGTATCTGAAAAGACAGAAGGCCATACATTTGTGATGAATGGAGGGAAATGAAAGCACATCAGAAGCTAGCATTTTTTTTTCTACCTTTTTAAGTGGATTCGGTGTTTATGAAAGTTGCTGAGTTAACAAAAGAGCCCCTATTCATCCACAAAGTGGGCAGCAAAAGTTCAGGCTTCCTCGCATCAGCCAACAATGTGACCTCACCATGTTCTGCAGAGATCACCCCCTAGGAGTGAGAAAGAAATTCAGTTTCTGAGTCCATTTCAATCTTAGGTTCCTATGTTTTGACTTCCAATAAGAATTCTGGCTGTACTGGGTATTTTTGTGATAACACCTATCCTACCAGTCTCCTGAATCATGCAGCCCCTCAGATTCCAGCATTTTCTTACATAGATTACCTTAGGGTGACCAGATGTCCTGATTTTATCGGTACTGTCCCGATATTTACTTGTTTGTCCTGAGTCCCGACCGATATTTGGTTGGGACGCGAATTGTCCCGATATTTTGCCCTCCAGTGCACAGACGGAAGGGGCTCGTGCCCCCCTGCCCCAACTCCGCCCCTCCCTCCCCCATTGGATCCCTCCCCAAATTCCCGCCCTTGCCCTGCCCCCAGCCCCGCCCCCTCACTGCCCCATTGGATCCATCCCCAAATCCTCACCCTGGACCCGCCTCTTCCCCAAGCATACCGCATTCCTCCTCCTCACCCCTCCCTCCCAGGCTTGCGCTAATCAGCTGTATGGCGGCACAAGCACTGGAGGGAGGGGGGGTGAAGCAGGATGCAGCCCCCAGCTCAGCTGGTGTACCCTCAACCGATGGAAACCAATGGAGCTCTGCTGAAGTCAGTGGCGCTATGCTAATTTGTATCAGGTGAGGATCGGACTGGTATCTGGGGATCTGACTGGTACAAGGAGTCCAATGATTTCATTGTAATGTTCACAACTAAAATTTAAATTGATTTCAGTGGGGTTAGACTCTGGGCATTATTAATTTAGCACTTATCCATCTGCTTGCTCATGATTTTCATTAGGTAGTTAATAGAGCTGAGCAAATAAGTCACAATAAATAACTTACCAGATGAATTTCACCTTTTTTCTCTTCACAAATTGCCCATGATCAAATCACATTTTCTCTTTCAGTCATTATTTGTAATTCACAAAATTCCTCATCAACTAATTGTCAGTTTGCAGATTGCTCAAATTGGATGGAATTCAATATTCCACAGAATGCCAGCAAATAGCTTATGTACCATTTATGTCCCATATAAGACCTAAAAATAGGGCGTAGGGGGTGGAAAAGCCTTGTGTTGTACCTTAAGGTGAACTGCACTTATACTGAAATGCAGGGTTTACAATTAAATTTATTATTGGCATCTTGTGCTATAATTTAGTTAACTAACTTAACTTTGATGCATTACAGCACCACTGATGAACTGTATATTCAGTTCTGAAATTTAATATTTGCAATTCATGCTATGCGATTTATGTAACTAATCATAGTACAAATTGCAAATTTTATAATCAAATATACAATTTAAAATTTGTTTTATAAAATATTTAAAAAAATCACTTAAAACTTGAATACTTGAGCATCCATGAAAAGTGAAAATGAAAGGGACATATACATGGTTAATTTGATATTTACTTATAAATGCAAATGAATATCTGCAAATTTTTCCCCACTCAGTGCTTTCTAGCACAGGCTTGCAAAGTTAAGATATTGAGTTAATAGGCACTCCACCTTCACAGTACAATACAGATAACATTTATTTAACTCACTTCTACAAACATCCCCAAGGACTTTACACAACATCAGGAAAGCAGAGAATTGCTGAGGGAATGCAAAATAATATTAATGTATTTGGATTTATTAACCCCAAACATTGCAACACACAAAGGGATTCCCCACGCAAGGGGACGGGGGAAGTAAAAGAGCAACGAACACTTAAGAGCAAAAATATTAGTTTCTGAAGCTTGTGGTTTGGTAACTTTTTTTAGTTTCGCCCCCCCCCCCCCCCGCCAAAAAAAGAAGAAAGTAAATTAGATGCTTTTCACAGGGATCAAGTAACAACAGAATAAACCTGAGACAGGGTGTACCAGGCATTTGCTACCCATTGTCAGAGACCACACTGCCTTGGTGCTCCTCATCCTGGGAAGTGTCCCTTTAAGAAAAGAATGGAAGAGTTTGAACCTTTAGGGATTGCCTAGAAAGGGGCACAGGGGCAACTGCTGGTGGAATCAGCGAGACTTAGTCCTCCAGCAGCCAGAAGAGCTCAGCACACCAGATTAAAAAGGGCTGTCAGTTTATTCAGAAGGCAGTTCTGGGTGAAACCAGAAGAAGGGAGGAAGGATCCTTCCTCTGCCGTAACCCAAGAAGCCAGGCTTGGTTGAAGACTAATTCTGACTGGACTTTTCGTTCAAGTCAGTGAGAGAATTTTGATTTATTTTGTGGCGTGTAAGGCCCAGGTGGACCATACTGAGTTAGATATTAAAGTAACTACTGAAAATTAGTGGAACTTACCTCATGAGATGTCCACAGGATCAGGCAGGTCTGTGACAAAGCCCTATTGTTCATTCATTGATTCAATATGACTTTTTTTCTACCAGAAACTGAAGTCACCTCATTCAGGTTTGAAATCATTGAACATTATTGAAATAATTGACTTTTAAAGACTCATTTTCAGAAATTAGAGGGCCATTTATTTATTGATTCACACATAAGAATGCCTATTCATGGCCCTAGGTGCCCTTGTCAAGCTTCCAGTACATAGTTAAAGGACTGATCAACCTTGGAATACACTGAAAGAGGGGCCTTTGAGTTTAAGCTATATTGTTGCTTCCTTGATCATGGGACCAGCAAGGGGGAGGGCACCTTTTATCCTCAGAATAATTTAGAGCAACCATAATCCTGCTCTAAATTACATAGTCATCCAAGAGACCACTCTGCTGCCAGTGTGCATGGCACTCTGTCCCTGTCTCTTCATTGCCCCTATTTTCATACCTCTCTGCTTACAACTGGTAGTCAACTCATCTTTAAAAATCTCTGGCCAGTACACAGACCTCTTAATGGTAACAAGTTGGATTAGCGTAACAAGTTTAATGCTTGATATTAACACAAAATGTTTTTCTATTTTTTCCCTCCTCCATCAGCAAGATTTTATTTTGAAGATCTTTGATTCAAATATGTGTTTAGATGGCTTAGACATTTTGGTTTAGCTTAAATTGATTAGAAACAAATTTAAATAAACCAAAAAAACTCACTCTCATACCAAAATATGCGTCCGCCCAGCTGTGTGGATAGTTAAACTATATTGGTTTTAAATCAATGTAAGCTATACTGGTGCAACTCTTGTGTGGTGTAGACAAGCTCTAAATTAATGTGTGGGGAAGGAAGGGGTATGTTGTACTTCTCTTTTTACACGGCATAAAGGAATAACACTTTCTGTACAATAATGACCCTGTTTACCAATGGGGTGGGGGTGGTGCTTGTTTTGTGTTTTGCTGTTGTGACTGATAAATCCCATCATTCTATGACCTATTTTCAAGTAAGAATGAAAGCCATAGATTGTCCTTCTTTGCAATTCCTGTGACCCTGCAATTCCTTTGGACTAAGATTTAGCTTACTGTGGAAGCAATGAATAGTCACATCTTCTTTCTGAGCAAACATTTGATTTAAGGGAATATTAGAGTTGCCAAAAAAAAAAAAACCTATAGTTCTCTTGCTTATCTTATTCACTGCAGAATTCCAATAGTTTCAAAGTAATATCAACCACTGTGAAAAAAGAATAGATAATAAAAGAAAGTGCCTCAGAAACAACCCTGTTCTTCTTGCCTTTCCTTAGAATCAGAGTGTAAGGCTTCTGTCTGTTTTGGTAAGCAGAAAACAAAATGTTTCTTTCCCCTTAGACCAGGAATTTGTATGTACAATTGAACTTAGATCTTCAGGAATGCTGACATGGTAAGAAGATGGAGCAGGAAAGCAGCATTAAACTTTGTAAAGAATCAGTTGTATCCTGCACAAAGTTATTGTCTTGGCTGTCAGCAAGTGTATAGCTTCAAAGTGCACAGAAATGTAATGCATCAGATCATTCCTGCTAGAGATGGTCCCAAACTGCAAAGTTTAGATCCACATCTGGATGTGAACTTCCCCAAAGTTGGAAGAGTCTCTCACTCAATAATCCAGCAATAGCCCATCTCTAATTTATTGCAAAACACAGATGAGACTGCACCTTGACTAATAGGCCTAATGTCCCCATCCCTAAAAGGTTTCAGCACAACAAACTGGAGCAAGTTCTTCAGAAGCAGTTGGAAAATGCTCTGTAAAAATGAAGTGTAGGTATCTTATGCTGTTACTATTTTCCTTGGGAAAGACAGGCTGCAGAATGAAAATAAGCTTGGAAGATAAATCATGCTATTTTCAAGTAACAACATAAACATATTAGGTAGACTTTCAAAAGAGCTCAGCAGCCATTTAGGGATCTACATGAGCAGCCAGATTTTCAGAAGTGTTCAGCGCCCAACAGCTCCCATCGACAACACACTGAAATGGTGAGGGGGAGTGTAAAGAAATGAGACCAGAGAGATATTTAAAAGTGATGTGATGGGTGAAGGATTTGAAGAGAGCTGGCATCAAAATGCCTAAGAAATCAGGTGAAAATTTGTAAGACCACGAGAAAGAAACATCTAGCAAATAGCTGTGATGTTTTCCATACACAAAGAGCTACAGTATACTTTCAGTCAAAATTATTTTTATTCAAGTTTATTGGAAATAAGAACAAAAATACACTGTGCTCTCTCTGGACACTTTATCTACTCTGTAAAAAGCTGCATCTGAAATGAACACAATGGCAGCTACTTCCAACAGACAGCAGAATCCTAGAAATTTAAAGCTGCAGTACTAGGAAATTAAATCATAATAGTTGCATAGGTACATACACAGTTGTAAGGAGACAATTCTGGGAGGTGAAAGGTACAATATAAAATCAAAGAAAAATGTACTAGTAAAAAATTAAATTTAATCTGTTGGAAGGAAAAAACAAGCTTAACACTTCCCAAATGCCTACTTAATTATGGCAATTAAGATGTATGGAAATTAAACAGTTACGTAATTAAAATCTCTGTATGTTGTAAAATAAAATTACATCAAGCAAAGTTCACAGTTACCCTTCACTAACTACAGCACATGAGGAAATAAAGATAAATATGCTACCATTGAAGTGAAATGCAAAGTGATGATGGATGGAATTCAACTAGGGAGATGGATGAACCTAAAATGGCTTGTGGTTTTGATCTGAGAAACATCCAAAAATTGAGGTGGTGATAATCAGATTCACATTGACCATGTAAATTGATTCATTATCCTACAGAAGCATCCCCTCACATGGATTCCTTTGCAGGCTTGAGGTTTGTCCTGAAAAAAGAAATGTACTCAGAACAAGATGTCATTGATTTTGTGTATTTACTACCTCTGTTTAGGCCAGAACTATCATGACAACAGCTTTTTCCTCAGAACTGAAATGTTATCAATTCTAGCCTTGCCCGGAATCTGGAAGTGCAGAATTGTGTGAAGAAAAATTAGTTTTTCACTTCAAAAAGGTTTCATTTGAGTTTTGAGTGAAGGTTCAGGAAAAGACTCAGAGACTGGTTCTTAATTCCTCTTAATAAATTTACCCCCATCAAAAAAAAAAAGAAAAAAAAAGTGATCCACTTAGAAATCCTTTGATGCTACTTTTCTTTTTAAGACCAGAGATGTATCCAGAGCAATCAGAAATGTAGACTTCATATTTTTTTTACAAAATTACTCCTAAGAATGAGTGGGGTTTGTAGTGTACACTGTAATTTTAATCATTTGTCTCCACTAACAGTGTCTCCATATCTATAATATGGTGTATTGGAGGGTAGCTGTGAGCTGCATTTTAGGACTCTTCCAGCTTCAGTGACAGCCTTTTCCTGCTCCTTTTGAGGTTTGTGATAAATTCCCATTGACTTCAATGGAGCAAGATCTGGCCCTTAGTTCTCGGGCATCCTGGTACATTGTCCGATTGGAACAACATACCAAAAATGCCAAACCCATGAATAACAAGTGTAAAAAATAGCATACCTTGTGGTACAATTGACTTGGATACTTTCACTAGTTGTTCCTTACAGTTTCCACCTTATTTGGCTCAGTCTTGTTCCCAGTGAAGTCGGGGGCGGGGGGTGTAACTTTTGTCCTTGACTTTAAGGTCAGAGACCAATGGGAAAAGGCTCTGGCCTCTGTTTTACTTCTATCATTCTGCTCAGCACCCCCGTCAAATATAGAAAGATACAATACAAATTCCAACAAAAATTAACCAATGATATTGAATAGTTGTGAAATATATCCAGGTTCTCTAGGATGCTCTCCAGTGCATGTGACACACCTAGCTACACTTCTGATACAGGCTTCAGCATTTTCCCAGTGATTTTCTAACAGAAAGAAATGTCTTCTTTCTGGTGCCACTTCCCTTTGACACAAGTCAAAGTTTTAGATGATAGCTACTAGAAAGTCCTAAGCATCAAATGAAAAAGTTCTGTCCTCTCTTTTATGGCAGAGTGGATATGACAAGCATCCAGTCTGTTCCGCAGGTTTCTCTACCCCTCTGTTTTTCCTGGAGCTGTTTGAGAACTCTTTGCTGGTCCCATTGTTAATGATATGCTGTCAGAGGCTAAGAGGGCTCAGTGACTGAGTCAATGGTAATCTTTGCAGATGAGAAATATTTGCCACTGTTGCTGCTGTGACACTCCCAACAGTAATGCAAGAGCATGAGTACCAACCTCAGGGCAGGCTGTAGAATACCAGGACATAAACCCCAAATTGGTTCTAAACTTTCTTTACCAACCAACTGCACCAAGTGCGAACTCCTCAGGCATTTTAACAGCCTTAACACATAGTCACAGATGGTCTCTGTGACGGGTTGGATCACAGAAACCCCCTTGGGAGCTGCCACCTGATGTGCAAAGACTACCCCTGCTCCTGTTTTCCCTGCCAGCTCAGGACTCCAGCACCCTGTCTTGCTGAGCCAGACACTCCCGTCTGCTCCAGCACAGACCCAGGGTCTGAATCACTTGCCCCAAAGCTGCAAGTTTACCTGAAAACAGCTCACAGAAGTTTGCTTGTCTTTAGTACTCAGATGCCCAACTCCCAATGGAGTCTAAACCCAGATAAATCCGTTTTACCCTGCATAAAGCTTATGCAGAGTAAACTCATAAATTGTTTGCCCTCTATAACACTGATAGAGAGATATGCAGTTGTTTGCTCCCCCAGGTATTAATACATACTCTGAGTAAATTACTAAATAAAAAGTGATTTTATTAAATACAGACAGTAGGATTTAAGTGGTTCCAAGTAGTAACAGACAGAACAAAGTAAGTCACCAAGTAAAATAAAATAAAATGCCAAATCTATGTCTAATCAAACTAAATACAGATAAGTTCCTCACCAGTTCCAGAATGCTCCTTTTTACAGGCTAATCTCCTTTTAGCCTGGGTCCAGCAATCACTCACACCTCCTATAGTTACTGTCTTTTGTTCCAGTTCCCTTCAAGTATCCTGAGAGGGTGGAGAGGTTCCTTCCTTAGCCAGCTGAAGACAAAATGGAGGGGTCTCCCATGGGTTTAAATAGACTCTCTCTTGTGGGTGGAGACCCCCTTCCTCCCTCCTATGCAAAGTCCAGCTCCAAGATGGAGTTCTGGAGTCACCTGGGCAAGTCACATGTCCCTGCATGACTCAGTCTTTACAGGCCGAAGCCATTGTCCACATGGTATCCTGCATGTCTCCAGGAAGACTTCTTATGTGGATTGGAGCATTACAAGATGCATTGTTCCCCAAGTGTTTCCTGATCAGGTACTTAACCTTCCTAAATTCCTTCCTAAAGAAGCTGACCAAATGCCTCACAAAGCTTACTTAGAAACCAAGCAAGCATACAGCCCATATTCTTAACCTCAAGTAGAAAATGATATATATGTACAAATAGAATGAATAGATATAGTAGACCATAACCTTTATGGAGATATATTACATGGCACAGGCAGCACAAAACATATTCCAGTTATGTCATACATACATTTATAAGCACCCCCCCACCATAAAGCCTTATGGGGTACACTGTCACAGTCTCCTTGGATACTCCAGTCTGTCTTAGCACACAGGTGAGCGTATCTCTGTGAGCGTATCAACACCAAGAATCTCAGCGATATTAGGAGTAACCTGAATATTGCTGAGATTCTTGGTGTCAGGGGCCATCTACCACAGAGTTACTCCTAATCCCAAGGAACCAGTCACTTACCCCAGGTCAGTTGTGCATTAGGTCTCACACCACAAACAATACTTGTAGCCAATTGTATAGGAAATTACATGACAATTTATTAAATAGGAAAAGGACATTAGAAAGTTATTTACAAGCTTAAACCAAGCAAACATAGACACACAAATGAGTTACAGCCTTACGTTTCAAAAAGTAATATAGATGTCTGTGATCAGCAGGCTCTATTTGTTCTTTAGGTTTGACCCTGGCTAAGCAGCTGAGGATTTTTTGCTTATGTCTAGAAACACCTTGCTCCCTGGGAGTCGAAGCAGCATAGAAACCTTACTTTTTGGTTTGGGATTTTTACCCTGCCTCCACCTGCCATATGCTCTGAGCTGCAAACTCAGCTGATGGGAGGAGTTCACTTGCATGCCTCATCTTCAGGAGGAGGAGAGCAGAACAGCAATAGGATTCTTCAGTCCTTTTGTTAACAGTTTCTCAATTTAGATGTAGGGAGTTTCCCATTGTAAGATCCAACCATAACCAGTGTGGTATGGATGGGTCTCCTCTTTTGGGAAGGGCATACACATTTCTATACAAGAGCAGCTCTTCACACTAATCAATGCCCCTCTCCTGCATGGCATTTCATATGGTTCACAATACAACCACTCAAATATTACATTACAATATGGAACACAGATATTACAGGAAAGATTAATGCATGCCGCAATTCACAAGCATTCAGTAGAGTCTAAATACTTCCTTATAATTCTACCACCAATTTTATCAGTATTAACCCACAAGTGAGCCACAGAGATTCCAGCTATGTGTCTGTCAGTACCCAGCTGAGATATGGGGACCTTGGCATAAGCTGGCATCTGGCCTGCCTGCATCACAGCTGAAATATTTGGGGTATTATAATTATTCAGTGTAGGCGAGTCCAACCCTAAATGACCCTTGTGACGCTTTGTTAGTTATCAGCATCTTGGAATATTGAAATTCTTATCTGAATTTCTGCCAGTGATCCAAGGTTATTATTACATAGCTTCAGTTGATCTTGCTAACAGTTTCTTTCTGATCTTAACACTTCCTTTCCAGTAGAATAACTATGTTTAAAATGGTAGCTATGGTATTGAAAATCCAGCTGTACATACTTGGAATAAACCCATTGCAAATTTGACACCTCTGTACTCAGTTTGTTCATTGCAGTCTTGTGCATATCTGCCCAGGCCTATATAAGGGACTACTTGCGCATATCTGCCTAGGCCTATATAAGGGAAGTGTAAAGTTGCACTGCCTCAAGGATCAGTTGTGCTTTGGGAGGAAGAATGTTTCAAGGAGAAGGGGTGGTAGGATGCTGGTACTGCACTGCTCTAATGGGTGAAGCATGTTCACTTTAGTGTGCTTTTTGAGTGGAGGCAGAGGACAGTCTTGGCCATTGCGCCTTGTGTGGGGTGAACAAAAGAGGAGACTCCATATATGCCTCCCTTTTCCTCATGCCCAGCAAACTTGCTTAAGAGCAAATCACAAGCTGGCCTTATTCAGCAAAAATGTAACCAGGTAAAGATAACTCTTTACTTACCAAGTTACTTGTCAGACATTTTTCTCCCATCTTTATGAATCTGTACACATAAGAGTAATGTGCAATTTCTTGAAAGAGAGAGGGCATGTTCACATAGTCATAATATGTGGGCCACTGGTATGACAGTTAATTGCATATCCAGAAGAGCACAGTGGACAATTATAAGGTGTGACAAATTGCTAAGCACCAAAATAAATCCTATTAAAACGCATAATTAGTGCTCTCGATTAATCGCAGTTAACTCATGCGATTAACTCAAAAAATTAATCGCAATTAAAAAAATTAATCACTATTAATGGCAGTTTTATAGAATACCAATTGAAATTTATTAACCATTTTTGGATGTTTTTCTACATTTTCAAATATATTGATTTCAATTACAACACAGAATACAAAGTGTATAGGGGTCACTTTATATTACTTTTGATTACAAATATTTGCATTGTAAACATGATAAACAAAATAAATAGTATTTTTCAGATCACTTCATACAAGTACTGTAGTGCAATCTCTTTATCGTGAAAGTGCAACTTACAAATGCTGGGGTTTTTTTGTTTGTTACATAACTGCACTCAATAACAAAACAATGTAAAACTTTAGAGCCTACAACTCCACTCAGTTCTTGTTCAGCCAATCACTAAGAGAAACAAGTTTGTTTACATTTATGGGACATAATGCTGCCTGCTTCTTATTTACAATGTCACCTGAAAGTGAGAAAAGCCGTTCGATGGCACTTTTGTAGCCAGCATTGCAAGGTATTTATATGTGCCAGATATGCTAAACATTCGTATGCCCCTTCATGCTTCAACCACCATTCCAGAGGATATGCTTCCATGGTGATGATGCTTGTTTAAAAAAAAAAGCGTTAATTAAATTTGTGACTGAACTCCTTGGAGAATTGTATGTCTCCTGCTCTATGGTTTTACCTGCATTCTGGCATATATTTTGTGTTATGGTAGTCTAGGATGACGACCCAGCATATGTTGTTTGATTTAAGAACACTTTCACTGCATATTTGACAAATGACAAAGAAGGTTCCAATATCAGATTTCTAAAGACACCTACAGCATTCACCCAAGGTTTAAGAATCTGAAGTGCCTTCCAAAATCTGAGAGGACAAGGTGTGGAGCATACTTTAAGAAATCTTAAAAGAGAACACTGATGCAGAACCCGAACCACCAAATCTTCTTTTGGTGGCCTCTGACTCAGATGATGAAAATGAACATGCGTTGGTCTGCAGTGCTTTGGATCGTTATTGAGCAGAACCTGTCATCAGCACGGATGCATGTCCTCTGGAATGGTGGTTGATGCATGAAGGGACATAAGAATCATTAGCACATCGGGCACATAAATATCTTGCGATACTGGCTACAACAATGCCACGCAAAAATCAGTTCTCACTTTCAAGTGACATTGTAAACAAGAAGCAGGCATCATTATCTCCTGCAAATGTAAAAAAACGTGTTTGAGTGATTGGCTGAACAAGAAGTAGGACTGAGTGGAGTTGTTGGCTCTAAAGTTTTACATTGTTTTATTTTTGAATGCAGGCTTTTTTTGTACATAATTCCACAATCTTAAGTTCAACTTTCTTGATAAAGAGATTGCAGTACAGTATTTGTATTAGATGAATTGAAAAATGTTTTTTTTTCTTTTTTACAGTGCAAGTATTTATAATAAAATATCAATATAAAGTGAGTACTGTACACTTTGTATTCTGTGTTGTAATTGAAATCAATATATTTGAAAATGTAGAAAACACCCATATATATTTAAATAAATGATATTCTATTATTGTTTAACAGCATGATTAATTATGCGATTAATCACGATTATTCTTTTAATTGTGTGATTAATCATGATTTATTTTAGTTTAATCGCTTGACAACCCTACATCTAATGTGTCCACTACAGTGTACTAAATTGGTACTACTCACATACCAATGCATTAGCCATTCAATCCTGTTCTCCCCATGATGGGGATTGGACTTGATGACCTCTAGTGTCTATGACTGTGAGCCGTCCAGTGCAGTATATTACAGCATGTTGTATAAAATTCTGTTTGTCTACATTGCGCTGCGTTAAGAAAATTTAAGTGATGTGAATCAAGTAATTCATTGCAAATGCTTTTCTATTTTTAAAGTGATGCAATTATACCAGGTTTCAGAGTAGCAGCCGTGTTAGTCTGTATCCGCAAAAAGAAGAACAGGAGTACTTGTGGCACCTTAGAGACTAACAAATTTATTAGAGCATAAGCTTTCGTGGACTACAGCCCATATGCATCCGAAGAAGTGGGCTGTAGTCCACGAAAGCTTATGCTCTAATAAATTTGTTAGTCTCTAAGGTGCCACAAGTACTCCTGTTCTTCTTTTTGCAATTATACCAGTTTTACTCTACTACGCACTTGTACTATGTTTCTTATTTTAACATACCATTAATGTAAAGGAGGGTAAGCACTGAGAATCAGTTACAGAGTACACAAACTTCCTAACAATGTAGGGTGAAACTCGGGACCCATTGAGGTCTCTGGGAGTTTTGTCATGGACTTCAATAGGGCCAAGAATTTACCCGTAAAATTTTTGCACTTGTGTATGCTTGTAACTTGTTTTTAGAGGATCTTAAATATTATCCCAATCTCCTTTTTCATATGGCTTTCTTTTAAAGAAGAAAGTTTCCTTTTTATTTGTTTGCCAACATAGCTCAGATGGTGTGTACAGTTAGCAACAAAGAAGGAATGTGGGCTTGTGGTTAGAAGGGGTGACTGGGAATTGGAATAGCAATCACAGCCCTGCAACAGACTCACCATGTGATCTTGGGCAATTCATGTAACCACTCTCTGTCTTTGACTACCCATTTATAAAATGGGTATTAGTTTCTGTCCTCACTTTGAAGCATAACTAGCTAATGTTTTAAGGCTCCAAGTATAAAAATGTGTACTTTGCGTATGAAATATTCCTAACTCTTAGGATGTACAATGCTGATATGAAAAAAATATAGCTGATATTATATTTCCAGTTCTTGTAACGTATAACACTATGAGTTAAATCTGGGAATGGGCCCAAACCTTAACATTTGGTTCTGGAACACCGTCAGAGTTCAGGGTGTTCAGGTGTTAGTTATTTTTAAAATCTTCCTGTGTTCAGTAAAGATAGTTGTATGTGTATTAGAGGTAACTTATCTAAGCAAGTTAGAAAGTTCCAGAAGCTGTAGAGGGCGAAAGCAATGGTGTCAGGAGATATGTGACCTGGGCTAGTTGTTCCC
The DNA here is from genome assembly GCF_011386835.1 of Chrysemys picta bellii. Classification (NCBI taxonomy): domain Eukaryota; kingdom Metazoa; phylum Chordata; order Testudines; family Emydidae; genus Chrysemys; species Chrysemys picta. The sequence continues at coordinate 97,011,953 of NC_088796.1, forward strand.
AATATGATAATGCGCACTTTTGTTGTTATGCCCTTATTATATAAAAGGCTACGAATATTCCTTACCTGCTTCCATTGGATTCTAGGGAGCAGAGAGGCTGCTTCATTCTCGGTTTAATTCCAGAAGGATGAGATTAGACACCAGTGGGGAAAGACAGTACTTGGAGTCCATCATACAAAAAAGCTATTCGAGTGCACTTGACACACTGTGGATGGTATGGGTGAAATTCATCCCTGTGCAGAGGGTCAGCATGAAGCCAATGCACTACTTAAGTCCCACTTAAATGGGTAAAACAGAGCTTACATGGCTCTTAATCATGAATAGACACTTTGTGATGGACGTCTGCACAAGGGTGAATTTCATTCTGTATAAATGATGATAGTATGCAAATAATAACCAGTTTCAAACTTATGTCATAAATAATTTAAGTTTGATAAAAAGAATTAAGTTTACATGAATTCTTTGCTTCATATTTTTTTTATTAAACTTTAGTGAAATATGATTTGTAAAATTCTAATAGTGATTATCATCTCTAGCATTAAACTATGCTTTAACCAACATTAATGCAATGAAAGGAAAGAAAAGTGTGACGTTCTTTTCTTGGGAAATAAACATCTAGGCAAATTTTAACAATTGCTGTTTAGTCTCAGTAGACAAGCTTTTTATGTATTCATTTATTTTCTAACTTGCATGTAACTTTCTTTGATGGTGTATTACTACTTGTTGGGGGGGAGGGAGGGAAAATAGCCCTAGAAAGTAAGAGTTATGCATGAGAGGGGATTTTTTTTTTTTACCTATGCCATATGTAGTATCCTTGTACTGTAGGAAGCACAGATTATGATCACTTTTAAATTATGAAGAAATCGCTGTCCATTGAAGGTATTAGTCAAGATATAAATACAGTGTAACTCTAAGGCAAGTTCTTTATCTGAGTAAGTTTGTTTCTTAATCCTTGAAACAGTGGGAAAAGCTGCAGAGTTGAATTCATACATTGTCCAGCTTCTTGATTAACTGGGCTTGAGAGATTCATTTTGTCTCGTGCTGGTCAGTTCACTGACTGGCATTGACCTCTGACTTTGGATTAAATTGGTCAACGTACATCTTTGTGGTTTAACATAACACTGGTTTATCTCAGTACCCACTTCCATCAGGGAACCAGGGAGGCCAAGAAAGCCTGTCCTGGATCACAGAGAGGTCACCAGAATAGAATGTAAAGGCAAATCTATTTAAATGCAAGAGAAATGCAATTACACATCTGGTAATCAGTGTTGGTGCAGGTGTTGCTGGAATAAGATTCGAGCAGATTAATTATTTACACAGATTATGTTGATGATTTGCAATGGATTTAAGAGAGGCTTCCTGGCAAGGACTGGGAGGAGGATTGTTTGTGATTAACTTAAAAGCAAGGATAAAGCAATGCCATTATTAAGTAAATATTACAATCTAAACCAACATGTACAAACTGCTACTCCTGCATTCCGATTGGCTTGGCTGGCAAGATAGAGAGGAGGAGCATTCCTATCTGAATGTGCTTGAATATTATTTTTGTGTTTTCACATGCTTTTTTCTATGAATGAATCTGTTTTGTGGAGAAGAGTGGAAATGAATTAGAATTCTCTAAATATTGAGATTCAATTGCCATAATGTGCTTATGGGCATTACAGTGGAAATGAGTATCTGGAGGCAGATTGAAGGACTTGACCTAATGCCCTTATCCCTCAGTTCTCCAACTCCAATCTAATGAACATATACTCATAATTATTTCTTAAATAGTTTTTATCTAATTTTAAAGTGGATAATTTAGAGCACTTGTACAAAAATGTAATAAGTTTCATTAAAATATTCAGCATTAGGATAACTTTGAGCGGAATATATTTCCTTACTGTTCCATAGTCATACATATTTATAATATTAAAACTCCTCAGTTGCTATAATAATAGCATTCTGTTCCATAGATCTGAATACTAATGTTAATATTTCTGCTGGTCTAGAAGGTTGTACACAGAATAACATAAGTTTTATATTTCTTATTATTGTGTGAGTTTCTGATTTTCATTACTTTGCCTTTAATTAAAATTCGTTTTGTGATAGAAAGCACATTACAGAAAAGAAGTAAATGAAATAGGAATGATATAGGAAGAGAACTAACACCGTTGTGGCTCAGGAAGGGCCCAATCCAGCATGTTGCTCAGAATTTGGTATGAGATACTTTGTGCCTTCAGCTCTGACTGGTGACAACTGAAGACACTCTGAAGCTTGCAGGATCAGACCCTTATGCTGCAAACTGTTTTCACTCAGCTGGTACTAGAGATGGGGGCAACTCTGAATACTCTGTTGCTGCTATTTTATATATCGCCCAAATACACTAAAGCTATAATTCTCAAAGTGCCTTCTGATTTTATCTGCCTTATCTTATGGGTGCCCGACTTCAGGCCTAGACACACAAAAAGAGGTCCACACAGTCCAAGGTCACTTTTGAAAATGTTGGCATAACAGTCCATGGAAATCTCTCAGTGACTGGAGTCCACCACGATTCTATGTTATTACTGACTGTATTTTCATGGGTGATGTTAGCTTCTGGTGACTTTGTCACCCAGCTGGAATTTAGATGGTACCATGATGTTTTTTTCCTGAAAGCAAATGTTTGTGGATCAGCAGTTGCAGAAATTAAATTAGAACCTGACTGGGGATGCTGATTGTCCAAAGCCACATTCTGATTGGCTCTTATGTCACAACTACATACCAATTCCCAAAGGTGCACAGCTGGAACATCATTTCTGAAATGAACAAAAAATCTCCATGCTTTTTACAAGCACAGGAACTGCAATTCTGTATGGTTCTTACTTGGGCTATGCAAGGATGGGGCCGTTCCTTATTTCCTTCCCCCGCCCCAGTATGCACCTGCCAAATCTGGCCAAGGGTACATAACACAAGTAACGTGAGCGAAGCTGTGATTCTCAGGATCAGTATATGACAACGAAGACCCTGTTCTTAATTTTCATTTGTAAGCTCATGCTCCTTAGCTATGTTCTGCTCTCATACAAATAAGCATAACATCTCTAATGAAGTCACTGAGAACTGTGTGAAGCCATGATTTTCTCTGCTTTATTTAAAGCCGAGGTACAGCAAACTACTGTATGGTGAAAAATGGGGAGGACAAAGAACTCATACATATGGGACAAAATCTTGCCCTATAATTTAATGTCATTTATTGGATCAGCATCCAGTGGAGAAGTGTGTGTGCAAATTTACTATTGATTTTGCTACAGTTCTGTTATCAATAACATGCGTTTCAAAGCTCAGTGTTCTACTCATGTTTAAACAAAAGCAAAACCACTTGTTTATTAAAACTGTATAGAAGTTTAGCACATAGTAGTATATTATATGTGGATTTTCTAAAATATATTTGATATTGCTATTTACAAAATTCTATGTGTATTTATATTAGAAATTCTTGCCTCATGCCTCATTAGTCCCTTGTTTTTCAGGGGTTGTTGTTGTTGTTGTTGTTGACCTAAGGTGATAGTCACATTTTTCTTACTTATGAATGTGTTCTATTTTATAACGTAAGTAAAATTCAGGTAAAATGATTCATTTAAAACTAAAGTGAATGTGTACGAGAGTGACATTCTAGAGACGTCAAACCTAGCTAACCAATTCCATTCTCCAATCATAAGAGAGTTTTTTCAGCACAATTACAGGGTAAAATCTGTTTTGACAAACGTCTGTGTATAGTGACACTCTGCAGTCAGTGATTTGGGTTGTTTTTTGTTCATTTGGTTGGTTTTATTTATGTTTTGGTTCATCCAACATCCAACCTCTTATTTCTTAAAAGAATAGCAGACGGATTTTTAAAACAGTACATTTGAGAGGCAAATTTGGATACAGATTAGGACTAGACTGTGAATCAGGTGTGACACCAAATGAAGTCTAGGATTCAGACTTCTGATTAAAATGCACCAAAATTTTGTGAATTTTTCTTGCAATATTTCTGTCCTCTTCACTGATAGAAATCTCAGGACAATATATTTTGAGTGAATCTGATTTGGAACCACCCTATAGGCCCTTTCCAAATTAAGATTTGATTAAAAAAAATACAGTGCGAAGTTTAAAAGATTCAGACTTGAAATTTCAGAATATTGTTTCATTATAAAATATCTTAGTAGTTATGGACAGACAGAGTCTATATAAAAATAAACACATCTTATCCACTAGGAACTTTTTATACTGTACATACCATTGCATCAAAAAAAATTACATTAACAGATCATTAAAGTAGCAGAGTTAAGCACTCAAATGAGGAAATGGCAGAATTATGGCTTCCTATGCAACCTTAATTCATCCCTCTTTTGCATATGCATAATGAAAGTCTGTAATTGCATGATCACAAACTATTATTTCAGTGCAAACAGTTCAGCCGTTTTAAAAAATGAAGCTAGGGAAAATATATTGTCTTGCCAATGTTAAATTCTGGTGATCTTTTCTTTAAAAAGTGTTAGCACCTCAATGCTTTGGAGCAGAGATTTGAAATTTGACCAGAGGACAAGAGGAGAGGAGAGCTTTGTATCTGAGACAGGCTTTTTACCATCCTTGTAAAAATCCGCCCAAGTTTGGCGAAGTTATAAGCCTTTGAAAAAATCACAGTTCACCCATGCTCAGTAGAGACTTTGATCTTGGTGACTAAAGTCTCCTAAGATTTAGTCCTCTATGGGGAGGCTTCAGGACTTTCTGCATAGTTAGATTTATCAACAAAATGTCTAATCTCTTAAAAAAATGAAATCAGGTTTGTTTGACAAGATTTGTTTTCCACAAAAACATTTTGACGGCAATTATTATATTCCCATCTTTTATTTCTTTATTGATTAAAACCCATATAATTTTTTCCATTATTTTACCCACGTTTTGTGTCAGGCTAACCAGCCTATAGTTATCCTGGGCATCCCTCTTGCCCTTTTGGAGATTAGCATGACATTAACACACTTCTAGTTTTCTGGAATTTTTGTAGTATTAAAAAAATTATTTAAAATTAACATCAACAGGGCAGAAATCTCCTCAGCCAACTTTTTTAGGATTCTTGGGTTCAAGTTATCCAGGTCTGCTGCCTTTAAAATGTTTATTTTTACTAGATGCTGTTTTTAACATCCTCCTTAATTATTAATGGATTATAATATGCTTCATCATTCCGATGTGAAATGAGTACAACATCCTGCTTCTTTCCAAATACAGAATAGAAATATTTATTGTACAAGGTTGTCTTTTCTGCATCATTATTAACAATTTTACCATCTTCATCTAGTAATGAGCCTATACCGGGGTCGGCAACGTTTGGCACACGGCTCGCCAGGGTAAGCACCCTAGCGGGCCAGGCCAGTTTATTTACCTGCTGACGCGGCAGGTTTGGCTGATCGCGGCCCCCACTTGCCGCGGTTCGCCGTCCCGGACCAATGGGGGCGGCGGGAAGCCGCGGCCAGCACATCCCTTGGCCCGCGCTGCTTCCCGCCGCCCCCATTGGCCGGGGATGGCGAACCGCGTCGAGTGGGGGCCGCGATCGGCCGAACCTTCTGCGTCAGCAGGTAAATAAACTGGCCCGGCCCGCTAGGGTGCTTACCCTGGAGAGCCGCGTGCCGAACGTTGCCGACCCCTGGCCTATACCATTGTTAGGATTTCTTGTGTTCCTGATATACTTAAAAAAAATGCTTCTTATTGTCCTTAACTCTGCCAGCCATTGATTTTCCTTGATGTCTTTAGCTCGGTGGTAGGCAATCTGTGGCCCGTGGGCTGCATGCGGCCCGTCAGGGTAATCCGCTGGCAGGCCAAGAGACCGATTGTTTACATTGACCGTCCGCAGGCACGGCTGTCTGCAGCTCCCAGTGGCTGCAGTTCACAATTCCCAGCCAATGGGAGCTGTGGGAAGCGGCAGCCAGCACGTCCATGCGGCCCAGGCTGCTTCCTGCAGCTCCCATTGGCCGGGAATGGTGAACCACAGCCGCTGGGAGCTGCAGGCAGCCGTGCCTGAGGACAGTCAATATAAACAAACTGTCTCGTGGCCTGCCAGCAGATTACACTGATGGGCAGGAAGTTGCCCACCACTGCTTTAGCTTCTCTTATCAGTTTTCTATATTTCATAACTTCTGATTTATATTGCTTGCTATCTACTTGCCCTTTTTATCTATTTGTTGGGTTTGCGTGAGGGAAGAGAGATTCCAATAAAAAACAGTTACATTTCCTGGGAGTTTTGACTAGCTAATCTAGGCTGACAATAGTTCTAAGGACTCCATTCCCGTTCTACTCCCTACCACATTATTTTTAAATTGGTGCCATTTAGAAGCAATACTTAACAAAAGTAATATGACCCTCTTCCTTTCTCTTCACCAAATTTCTAAGTCCTTATTCATGTAAAACATTTACTTGAAGTCAGTGTGAGATTTGCCTAGTGAAGGAGTGAATTAAAACTGAGTAACCACCTCACGATTTGATGTGACATATGTTACATTTTTTTTTCTTATTTTAGGTCAAGCAATGTATCCCTATTGCTCCTTTACTTCCCAAAGCCCCCACTGGTTATTCTTCAGACATTGCTTCTCAATCTACTCCCTTAGTTTGGTCACCTGAAGCCAAGACCTCTGTAACGTGGGTCTAAAAGCTTATTTTATTTATTGTCTGAATTAAAGGAGCAGGACTAGGGGCTTGGATTCATGAACCTCTGTATGTGCTCCCACTGTAAGAGGGAGACAAAGATCTACCTTGTGTTATTGTGGGGGTACACCTCCATTCTGCCTGTGACTGATAAGTGGATAGATTTTCTCCCTATTTTAATTCTACCACTACCTTTCCCCTTGCTCCTTTCTCTGCTCCTCTGGTTTGTCCCCTCCTGATTTTCCTTATTCTTTGTCTGCCAACTTTTTTCTCTTTTCTTCTTCTGCCAATATAGGATTGGTTTCAGTTTGAGAACAATCTGAGACTTGGCGCTAAATGTTAAGGGTAGTATAACTAAAGTACAGGAAAATATGGGAAGGAATCTTTTATAGGTTCATGTGCTAAAACCCCACATAAAGATTAAGGTGATGTCTTGATTGAACTACCTTTCACCCAGAATACAAAGAGTGGAGTATTTTTGGCAGCGTGAACAAAGGAGCTTGCCAAGAGGTGGTCCTGGAGGTAAACTCTTCCAGTCTCAGGGCAGAAGATTAGCTGAGGTTTGTGTTGTATCGTTGTTAATAAAAAAGCCAAAGTAAGATGGTTAGTTTTTGGCAATAACTTGAGGTCCATGTGCTATTTTGATGATGGAGTACAATGACAGTAAGACAAACTGTGAAATGTACTGTATAAAATCAGAAAGGGTGAAGGGCTGGGAGATAGGATCATTAAGGCTGGCAGGTGTTCAAAGACGATTGTACATGTGAAAAAGCCATACTCTGTTTAGTAATAGGCATAGCAGGAATAAAAAGTCCTGCATTTATTGCTGAATAAGAAGCTTCACAGAGAGGTTAAGGAAAAGAAAGCAGTCTAGTGCAAACACAAAATATCAGGGAAGAATGGTGAAAACATACACAAACTTCAAATAAGGATTTACAAAGTGTACATGAATCTATTATCCATTTATCTGCCTATATATGTATATGCACACAAAGTACACTAAATACAAATATACAAAAAAATTGGTAAATGTACAAAATGCAATCAACTGGAATAGAGATCAGCAGGTACCCTTTCTGCATTTACTACACTCGCTCAGCTCACAGTCATCATCTGGCAACCTGTCCTAGGAAGCATAGGGATTGGGGCTGTTTTATCTGGACAGGGCCACTGCATCATCAAACACATATAGTCTACTGAGGACCATTGTCCCATCAGAGTGACCACAGTTGATGGCATTGCACCAGGCACTGTGTAATGAAGTTCCCTTCTGGCTCAGTCCTGCAGATCCACAAATCTTTGGGGTGGCACCTGGTGGGGTAAGGGTGTGCACCCCTTTGTGAGTCAATAGAGAGCTTGAGAGTGTGGCATGCCACGGTGTTTTTGTTAATCTTGATGATGTGGCCAAAGAGATGTGACACCACTTTTGAATACAATACAATTGTCCAATGAAAAAAATAAAAATCTGTGTTTTTCCACAATTCAAATGAAATGTTGAACTTTAGTTTCCCTAGCCACAATATATATAGCTATCATTTGAACACAATGTTTTATTGATATATTTACAATATTTAATCAAGTTCAAGGCCTACCAGTGCTATCAATCATATAAATAAAATTAATAAAATGATCCAGTCACCAAGCATTGTTTCTTTACTGTTTTCGATGACCCTGCTGTTTCAACCTCTTGTTTTTGTTTATTTCATTCAGTTTGTTTAGCCCTTTCCATGTGTTCTACAATTGTCTGCTTTCAAACATCATCTACAGTCTTGCTGCATACAGTACAGAAAAGCACACTACCATCAACGTGAAATTTGTCCTTGCCAAACTCAGTGACATGTCTTTAGGGGTGATTTTTAAGGTTTTTGGCACCTTTTCATAATTTCAATTGCTCACATCAGGAAGCTGAAGTGAAATTTCATCTTGATGGTTGAAACACGAGGGCCATCGACAACCGTAAAGAAACAATACACTATGTCTAGATCATTCTATTAATTTAATTTAATTTTATTATAATGATTAAACGATGAAAACACAAATCCCTATACACCATAGAGTAACCTCTATATGCTGGAAGCAGTTTACTGGAGTACATTTAGCTATGTAAATTTAAAGCGCATACAAAAATCAACTACAAGAGGGGGCGGTTGTGCGCATTGAATAAGTGACACTGGTACTTTCAGTAAAATTTAATTAATAGTTAATATATGTTTTTATTTTTTCACAAAATGTAAAAATTAAAGATACTTTGTAAAAACGCAATGTCAAACCACTTTATACTCAGAATTCAGTCAGTGTTGACATATGTAATGAGCTTAGCAACTACAAGTCTGCCTGAAAGAGGGTCCAGGTTTCTGACCCATATTGCAATACAGGTAGTTTGCAGGTCTGATGATCCAGAACTTTGTTTCAGTGCGAAGATTTTTTTTTTTGTCCGTAAGTGAGATATGGACTTCATACAGGCAGCAGTGAGACCTATTGGTCAAAGAATATCCAGTTGCTACAACTATTTGATCTCTGTTTGCAGCCTAGGTAGATGAACTTGTCAATGCTCTGCATGGTACTCAACCGCACCTACACCAGGGTTCTGGTGGCCCAGCTCTGAGGTTCTTTGTCTTCTTCCATGAAACACTCAACCAATGGTACGGGTGGCTTCCCGAGACCTTGGAGGGAGGGCTGAAATTCACTGTCTTCTCCACAAGCAAGGCACCTGCATCAGTATAGTCTTAGTTGGAGAACACTTCTTGACCAACCTTGATTCTGACATGTGGAGTGGCAAGCCCTAATATCCAGTCCACAGCTTGACAAAATAGTTCCGGGGCAAGGATGCATCTCTGCCATATACCTGAGGTTGTGAAAAAGTGCAATGAAAACTGAATCAATGTGCACTCTCATACTTGTACCAGTGTGAAGGTCCTGCACCAGATTTAGCAGAACATCTGGAATGCCAATGCGTTTCAGTGTGAGCCAAAGTGCTGACAACATCTTCAAGGTTTAGCAAGAGCTGCTGCTCATTTTACTCTCCATCTTTCCACCCCCAATATCTTTGGAGCCATTATGCCTTATACAGACACATTGCCTCTCTTTACCCTACCACTACTGCAGCACTATTCATGCTTCCCTTAACTACAGAAATGTAGAGGCTTACAGAGTAACAGCTTGATCCTAAATAATTAGTAATAATAACCAGTATTATGACATCTCCAGGCATTGACAGGAAGCTGACATGATATCTACATAGAAGCATCAATGAATGAATCAGACGGGAGGAGCAAACTGATTATAAAGGAGAACATTTCTGTGCACAGTACAAAGAATTATCCTGAAATATGTTAATGGAATGCATGCAGTGTTGTAGTCATGTGGGTCCCAGGATATTAGAGAAACAAGGTGGGTGAGGTAATATCTTTTACTGGACCAACTTCTGTTGGTGAGAGAGGCAAGCTTTTGAGCTTACACAGAGAGCTCTCTGTAAGCACGAAAGCTTGTTTCTGTCACCAGTAGAAGTTGGTGCAATAAAAGATATTACCTTACCCACCTTGTCTCAGGTGATCAGGAATTTTCCATCAAAATGATTTTTCAATGAAAAATGCAGTTTCCGCAAAATCCACATTTCCCTTAGGAAAATTTTTGATTTTGTTGAAAACTTCTGTTTTTGTGATATAAAACTGAACATAAAATATTACATGTTAAGTTGGTTTGACCCAAATTGAAATATTTCAGTTTGTTGAACTGCCCAAGATGTTTCATTTTGAGTCAGTTCAGCAGGCGGCAGTGCATTTCTCTGTGGTATAATATTGACTCATGAGAGCTGTATTTTGAGTGCCTGTGCCATTCTCTACTTCAGGCTGGTCGCCTTGTCTGGTTTACATCTCCCATGATGCAACATGGTCTCCCCTCTGATCAAACTGTCCATCCAGGGACCCCCAACTATTACCAGAGAATGGCACCCTGAGGTGTCTGAACTACAACTCTTACAAGGCAATGCAACATGATAGAGAAATGTAGTTTGAAACACACTTCAAAATATTTTGGGTCATTTCAACAAACTGAAACTAAGTATTTCAATTCAACAATATCAAACTTTTTCATCTAAAAAATGCTGAAACAAAATGTTTTGCCATTTCTGAATTGAAATTTTTTTGGAACTCTTCATTTCACACAAAAAATTGATATTTCAGCTTTTCATCTCAATTTGGGATGAAAACAGATTGGGAAATATCTGAATTTACAGACTTGTGATATATAGCACTTCACATCTTTAAAATGTACAAACAGTAAATACGGTAACAAGAGAAATGAGAAAACCATTGGCAAAGATTGCTGATAGCACACTTAATACAGGGTACATGCCAAAAACTGCATAAAGATGACCAATATAATAGCCGGATTCAGTGGATGATCAGACTCCAAGTGTTGGTTTGACCAGCAGGTGGGGGGAGTGAATATATAGATACTTCAAGTGTGAGAGACTCTCAAAGCAGCTTATGAAGTAATGATAAATCAAAACTATTATAATGCAGTAACTGAGTAAATGAAGCCTTGGACAAAGAAGAAATGTGGAGATAGGCTGCTTGGAGTTACATAAATCTAGCTATCAAACTAACCGTTAATCCATATGTGTTTTGAGAATGGTTTACTTACTGATTTTTCTCACCACGGTGCTCATTCTCATTACATCTAGGTGCTTCATAATAATAATAATTAATATATATATATAACAATACAAATAAGTACACAACTACTCAAAAAAGGGTAAAATCTATATCACTACCCCTGCTATTGCAAAAAAGATGAAACCTCTGCAGTAATAAAATCTTTATACTGTCCTAGTAGTGTTAACACAGCTAAAACTAGACATGCTTCTTACCCATGCTGTAAAGACCACTAAAACAAGATTGTGAGGGACCACAAAAAGGAATGAGTCTCACAAGTGAACACTGTCTACTGAAAGACCTATTTTTCTGGTCCTGGAAAGTCCATTCTTTGCAACCTGCAACAGCACATTTCTTGTCATTCTTTACCACCATATTGAAACATACAAGCTTTCTTTGGTCACTTTGCTTTTGTGAAGAGATGTAAACTACTTCAACTTTAATCTGAATTCTTCCCCTCTTTTGGATTTATAGATAATTTATGTAAAAAATAAAAAGGCACTATTGTGCACTTCTAAATATTTTTCCTAAGTGTGAAAGAGAAGATTTTAAAATATTTGAAAATGATATTTTCTCAGGGCATACATCTTAACAGACAAGGCTCTAATTATGGTTTATAAGATCCTGAAGGCAAAGAAATGGATTGTCACCAAGACACTGTTTGAGATAATAATTTACTCAAAAACAGAGATAATGGATTGATATTAAAGAAGGTATTAATCTATAAGCAGTTCAGACAGAATTTCTTTAAACAGAGGGTTGCTGAGTAATGGAACAAATTGTCAAAGACAGTGATAGAAGCAAGTGTGAATTATTCTGACACATTTCTGGAGGAGAGAATTGGAGAGTACAGTTGTGAGCTAGATTTCCGGGATGATAAATGGCGATATATGAATTGATTTAATTTGAGACTGTGGGAACTTGAGGTGGGAGGAACTACATTAAAAAGTCCCAAGATTAGCTAGTGCAGGTCTTACTGGACTGTATATTTTCCTTGGTTTCCTTAGACGTTCCTATGTTCTATTTTGAAGCAAAGTTATAAAATTAATTACAAAATGAGCAAAATAGGAAGGGTGAGACCAACCACTTAGCAGTGAGGATACGCATGAGTAAAGTGCCACAAAACATTTTATATCCTTACTTTGTGTAGGCTCTTTTTATTGAAATAGGTTCAGCACTGTGATGGGGGGAATCTCAGGACTGTTGGAAGATAAAAAATAAACAAAGGAAAAATGCACAAAGGAGGTGAGACTAGCAAAACACTGAACAGTTCCTTCAGATCTAGTGTAGACAGCCCTGAGGTCATATGTAGATATTCTTTGAGCAATTAGAGCCATTATTAATGGACTTGCAGTCATTGTTAATACTGTGGGCTTGTCTACAGGTGTGTTAGTCTGCACTAACTTGAAATAGTGTGCATTGACAATGACTGTGTACATGTGACATAAACCCTTAAAGTGCACTAACTCCCTATTTGCCAGGACACAGTGCTTCTGTGCACTACTTTGGCAGTTCTCCAAATGCTATCGCACATTGATCTGTGGGTATCAGTGACTGACCTGTTTACCTGTGTGCCCTCCATTGCTCTGGGTCAAGTTGAGTGGATGTCCATTCCCCAGTTTAAAAATGGACATGAAGCCAGGATTGGTGCATTTGCTCCTGGGTGTGAATGTAATATTACTCCAGCAGTATTACACTATGCCTTGCGCAGCATCTTGGAGCCATGGTGAGATCCTTGATCTCCTCACCATCTGGGAAGAAGTGACAGTACAGCAAGCTCTTGCAACCACCCACTATAATAAGAAACCGTTTGAGAACGTTGTTAAGAAGTTAGCCTAAAAGGGGCACACCCAGAATGCTGACCAAGGCCATATAAAGATCAAACAGTTCAGGAAAATGTACAAAAAAATCCATGGATGCCAGAAACAAATCAGGCTGTGCCCAAGTAACATGTCCATTTTCTGAGGAGCTGGACAGGATTTTTTGTTGGCATGCCACTACTGAACCCAATGCACTTGTGGTCAGTGGGGTCCCATTGCTGCTGCCACCACAAAGGAGACAGTGGCCTCCGAGGATGACATCAATTCATCAGAGGAGGAAGATATCAAGAGATCTCTCCATATATCCAGACTCTGAGTGTGACTGTGTAGGAACCCAGTCCAATTCCTTGCCCCAACCCTACCCCAGGACGCAGGAGAAAGATCACCTCAGTGCGTGAACATCAATTTTTACAATTTATTATTATTATTATTCTATACAGCTCTCCTACCTTCTGTTCTGAGTGCTTAATAGTCGCTACCATTTGGGGAGGATGTGAGGTGGGAGGCTTTCTAATACCAACCCTCACCTCTCTCCCTCACTTGCCCAGTTCAGCCCCCCTTCATTCTGCCCTCCCTCCATATGGACAGAGAAGTGGCTGGGCCAAATTTCAGTGGCATTGTGACCGTGTGCACCAGGTGGCAACACCACTCACTGAAATTTGACCTGACTACCCCTCTGTCTAGAAGGAGGTGCAGCTGGGTCAAATTTCAGTAGTGTTGTGACTATTTATAATAGCTGGACCTGCACAAGTCCATGGGTCCAGATCTAATGCATCCGAAGGTGCTGAGGGAGTTGGCTGATGTGATTGCAGAGCCATTGGCCATTATCTTTGAAAACTCATGGCAATCTGGAGAAGTCCCGGACAATTGGAAAAATGCAATATAGTGCCCATCTTTTAAAAAGGGAAGAAAGAGAATCCGGGGAACTACAGACTGGTCAACCTCACTTCAGTCCCTGGCAAAATCATGGAGCAAGTCCCCAAGGAATCCATTTTGAAGCACTTGGAGGAGAGGAAGGTGATCAGGAACAGTCAACATGGATTCACCAAGGAAAAGTCATGCCTGACCAACCTGATTGCCTTCTATGACGAGATAACTGGCTCTGTGGATATGGAGAAAGTAGTGGACATGTTATATCTTAACGTTAGCAAAGCTTTTGATACAGTCTTTCTTCCACAGTATTCTTGCCAGCAAGTTAAAGAAGTATGGATTGGATGAATGGACAATAAGGTGTATAGAAATCTGGCTATTTGTCGGGCTCAATGGGAAGTGGTCAACGACTCGATGTCTAGTTGGCAGCCGGTATCAAGCGGAGTGCCCCAGGGGTCAGTCCTGGGGCTGGTTTTGTCCAACATCTTTATTAATGATCTGGATGATGGGATGAATTGCACCCTCAGCAAGTTTGCAGATGACTGGCTAAGCAGCAGTTCTGCAGAAAAGGACCCGGGGATTACAGTGGATGAGAAGCTGGATATAAGTCAGCGGTGTGCCATTGTTGCCAAGAAGGCTAACAGCATATTGGGCTGCATTAGTAGGAGCATTGCCAGCAGATCGAGGGAAGTGATTATTCCCCTCTATTCGGCACTGGTGAGGCCACACCTGGAGTATTGCATCCGGTTTGGGTCTCCCCACTACAGAATGGATGTGGACAAATTGGAGAGAGTCCAGTGGAGGCCAACAAAAATTATTAGGGGGCTGGAGCACATAATTTACGAAGGGAGGCTGAGGGAACTGGGCTTATTTAGTCTGCAGAAGAGAAGAGTGAGGGGGGATTTGATAGCAGCCTTCAACTACCTGAAAAGGGGTTCCAGAGAGGATGGAGCTAAGCTGTTCTCAGTGGTGGCAGATGACAGAACAAGAAGCAATGGTCTCAAGTTGCAGTGGGGGAGTTCGAGGTTGAATATTAGGAAACATTATTTCATTAGGAGGGGGTGGTGAAGCACTGGAATGGGTTATCTAGGGAGGTGGTGGAATCTCCAACCTTAGAGGTTTTTAAGGCCCGGCTTGACAAAGCCCTGTCTGGGATGATTTAGTTGGTGTTGGTCCTGCTTTGAGCAGGGGATAGTACTAGATGACCTCCTGATGTCTCTTCCAACCCTAATATTCTATGATTCTGTGCAACCAGAGCAACACTCCAGAATGCTCTGGCAGCAGCCATCCTGATTTGATAAAGGACCACTGCTTAAAAGTGGTTGGGCCTTTTCTCACCCCCCACTCCTCAGGTCTGCAGCCTATGAATATTTGAGCAAATGCAAAAACCTTAGGGGAGTGTTGCCCCTGCCCCCGGCACCATCTAATTGGTACCGCTGGCTGCTGATGCTGGAGGAGTTGCTGTTGTAGCTACATCAGTTTGCTGAGTGGTGTGGTTGTTGAAATTCGAAGCTAAAGCCACCTGGAACCCAGGTTTCACACAAATCCCCCTCAGCCTTTGCATATTCACAGTTGCCTGCTTCATGGTGCAGGGCATTGCTGTGTCCATGCTGACCATGGATCTAGCCCACCTAGAAAAAGAGGAACCATGAGATAGAGGGAGCAGAATCATAGGGTTTGGCAGTAGGATCCTGGAGCAGCACCCTCAACCACAATAACCTCCATCTGACCACATTATCCCACTTAGCTGCTGAAGGAGTGGGCGATTTGACCTCAGCTCCTGCTTTCCTTTTGTCTTCCTCTTTTGTATAATAACCTCTCACTGCCTTACCTCAGAGTCTCCTGATTCCACTTATGTTCCTTTCCTTTCAGGAGACATGTATTATATTCTGCTGTTTGCTCTTCATTTGTCCACTGAAAAAACAAAAGCAACTGCTAATGGCTTCTCCTGCCAATCATCCCAAAAGGATCTCCTAGGAGACCTGAGTGATTCCCTGATACCTCTTCTTGGACCTGGCTTGGCACTGGTTACACAAGGAGGAAAAACAATTAGTACAGGAGCTGTACTTCCCCAAACCCCTTCACACCGGTTTTCACTCATTGTGGAATGTATTTCCATATCCCAATGAAACCCATTATCTAGTCATTATTTATCATATCAAACATCCCTTTTTAATTTCTACTTCAATGGAATTTTTTGTTTTGTTCCCCACCCTTCTTCCCTCCCTTCTCCTTTCATAAAGTTACACAACCTTTGGGGAAAAGCAAAGTTGTTTACAATGTGTAATTATGATACTAAAAAAGAAATCAAATCACAAATTCATTGTGGAGTGTTTGATCCAGAATATTGTTAGAAACATAATTAATATCTAAAAATATTGATACATCATTTTTCAACTTAGGGTCTCTTAACCAGTCAGAAAAATAAAGACACCTAGCTTTTTCAGCAGCACAACTTAGAATACATTGATGTTTGTTTTCCATTTCAGCATTTGAGTAAGTAAATTTGGTGGACCTTTTGTTCTAAAAATGAGCAGTGGTGATAAAGTATTGTGACTTTGACCTTGTTTGCATGAGGAATGTTGATGTAACTATATGCTAGTTTCATTGACAGAGATTCAAGTATCTCCAGATAAGGGGTAATATAGCTACCTATCTATCTATGGTTATAGTGCCTTTTGAGTTATCTCATCTAGCATGCTGATAAAAAAATTTGGCCTGTTCTTCTGCTGATGTATATTGGTGTAGCTCTGTTGGCTTTTATGGAGCTACACCAATTTAGACCAGCTGTGGATCTGGACTCTTAATATTTTTTTAACTGACTGGCTTGTAAGTCTGTGGTACTTTGTTGGTATATTTTGGTGGCCTCTCAGCAATGAGCGTTTATGTAATTTGGCATGTCTACTTTTATTATTTGATCATGTCACATGTTACCATGCTCTGATATTTTTAATACCATTATTATTTCTATCCCAGTAGTTCCCAGTCATGGATTGGAACCCTATTGTGCTAAGCATTGTGTACACACATAGTGAAAAGAATTTACAATCTAATTAGCTGCTGCTGATTGCCTCCCAGCATATGAATAAATATTAGCTATGAATGTATAGCTATACCTATGTATATATTGTACCTACTGTATATAAGTATGTGTAATGTAATACAGTTTTTCAACCAAAGGTATAGTTAGGAGGTTGACCAGCTCTGTCTGCATCATCCCATGCCCCATGGAAAGTGTTCTGTTTGGTGCAGGGCAATAGCTCATTCTCCTTTTCCCCCACTTGCTGTTCAGGCAACATCTTTTAAAGATGGAGTAAAAGCTGTTACCAAGCTGACTTCTCTGATGCCCAAAAGGCATTACTCCTTACACAGGGTAGACCAGAGAAGGGCAAACTACCACCTGCAGGCCGGATCCGGCCTGTCAGGGCTTTCAGTCCAACCCATGAGATTGCCAGTCCCCTGGCGCAGCAGGGCTAAGGCAGGTGCTCTGCCTCCCTGGCCCCGTGCCGCTCCCAGAAGTGGCCGGCACCACGTGTCTGCAGCCCCTGGGGGCGGGGGAGGGGTAGAGGGCTCCGTGCGCTGCCCTCACCTGCAGGACCACCCCCTGCAGCTCCCATTGGTCAGGAACAGGGAACTGCGGCCAATGGGAACTTCGGAGGTTGTACACCCAGGCGAGGGCAGCGTGCAGCGGAACTGCCTGCCTCAGCCCACCCCCAGGAGCCAGTGCTGGACATGCTGGCCACTTCCGGGAGTGGCGCAGGGCAGGGCAGGCAAGGAGCCTGCCTTAGCCCTGCTATGCGCCGCTGCCACCCTGAGCCTGAACCCCTCCTGCACCCCTCACCCAAACCCTCTGCCCTGAGCCCCCAACCCCCTGCTGCACCCCTGCTGCACCCCAACCCCCTGCCCTGAGCCCCCTGCTGCACCCCCCAACCCCTGTCCCTGAGCCCCTTCCTGCACACTGCACCCCCTCCTGCACCCCAACCCTTTGCCCCAGCCCTACATTCATGGCCCTGCATACAATTTTCCCACTCAGATGTGGCCCTCAGTCCAAAAAGTTTGCCTACCTCTGAGATAGACTCTAGGCCTGACTACTTTGCTAAGGTACAAGAAGGGATAAGCTTTCTCCTCTTTACCCTGTGCACTATTCAGGGCCATGGCAGGGTGTTGTGAAGGCTGCATGGTGATGATCCATCACCCCAAGGAGAATGGAGGCATGTCTGTCATTCCAACCCCTTCATGCCTGCAGACATGTCTGGCTGAATGCTCTGGGGGTAGCTCATACTGCTAATTTCTGAAGCTGTGGTTC
Source organism: Chrysemys picta bellii (assembly GCF_011386835.1). Classification (NCBI taxonomy): domain Eukaryota; kingdom Metazoa; phylum Chordata; order Testudines; family Emydidae; genus Chrysemys; species Chrysemys picta. Next base: position 97,030,240 of record NC_088796.1, read on the forward strand.
GGGTCGTGACTGAACACACATGGGGCCTCTCTGATCCACTCTGTCTGTATCTGCCCTGTGCTTGGGGAACCTCTGCTCAGCTGCTAGAGTTCTGTGCCCCTCCAGGATTCCTCCCATGCGAAATGCCAGATTTTGGCCAGATCTTTATTTTTTAAATTGTTAAAATAAAGAAAAACAAGATTGTTATAGATGTATTCCAACAACCTAGGAATGAATCATATATGCAATCCCAGAAATCAGACTTGTTTAATATTCCTACAAGTGCAGAGAAAAAGAAAAGGGGGGAGAGATTAGAGAAGAATCTGAAAAGTATGGGGAATGAATTATGTCCCCTGACTGTTTATATAGCATGGAAGTGGAACGTAGCACACTCAATTTTTTCCTTGCTGATTTTTCTGAAAAGTGGCATCAAACTGTTCAGCCTATTGAGCTGGCTGAACATCCATGAATGTGCGGCTTGTTTAATAACAATCTCTGTGGTGTTGCTTTTGTCACAGAAAATGTATTTTGGACAGGATTGTTGGGTAGCTATTTCACTTATATATTATAAAGTCTAGAGATTTTGGAATGACTGAGACATTTTTGTTCCCAGATCATCCCCCAATTGTCCTTTGGCTAAAATTAGCAAATAGAAATTGATCTGGACTATTGTTTTGTGGTCCTCAGTAATTAAGGGTGTGAAAATCCACTGGCTTGGGAATTTCATTTTCCATAAAAAGTCAAACCTAAAGACCCCTTCTGATTTGAAAGTAAATAAGGTTTAAAATGCATGCATCTATTGCATTTCTAGGAATGCTTTTGGACTTAGTGTACTACAGATGAATAAGGAGGGTGTGAAAGTTGAAACTACAATTAAAGTACAGTTGCCAAACAAGTTCATATTCGATAAAAACACATTAATAGTCTTTTTACATGGCTAAGTAATGATGATTCATTTGCTCTTTGGGGATTGTATAAAACACATACCCGAAAGTCTTTTATTAGTGCTCTGTGTTGTGATGATGACTGCTTCTATTTATTCATGTGCTGACACAACTTTGCCTCCCCACTCAGAATTTTTCTTAAATGACACCCCTGACCCTCTAGTCAAGTACAGAAGACTTCACATTTTTAGGTCTTAATCCTGCAAACAAATGTGTATGATGCAGAATCTTCCTTAAACAAAGGGTGCTTATCTTTTCCTGCTGCTAAAGTTGCAGCAAAATGGAGTTACGGATTGAATGGAATGTGAGTTCAGGTCTAATTTGGCAAATAATTTTAACCAAGAAATGAAATGAAAAAAATAAAGTTGAAACATTTATTTTGACATTTTTTAAATTAAACATCATTTTGACTTTGACATTAAAAATATTTCATTTTGAAATTTAAATAATTTAAAAGAAATAAAGGGTAAAAAAAATTAAAAGTAAACAAACAGACCAAATAATGATTTCATGTCAACAAACCAGGAGAAAGATGAATAATTAATTGAAAGAAAGAGAGTGTAGGTCTTCTATGACTTAAAATACATAACAACCTTAAGTGACTGATTTCATTGTATAAATTAAACAAAATTATATGCTTCCAAGCAGGACTGGGCAATGGATAGAACCAAGTGCTCCACTATAGCAATAAAAAAACCTTCAGTAGGTGTGATGATTCTTCTTCTTTTTTGTCATTTCCCTAATTGAGGTTGGTGACTTGTATAGCCTTCTTCCAAGACTCATAATCACATGCCAGGCTGTCACATGGACTTGTCTCTCTGAGATCCACTGATATCCAATCCAGGTACCAAGTTTTTGGACTCCCTCTTGGTTGTCTTCCATCACAGTCATTGCAAGAGCCATCTTACAACTGTAGGGATCTCAGGAGGTCATCTAGTCCAACCCCCTGCTCAAAGCAGGGCCAATTCCCAGACAGATTTTTCCCCAGATCCCTAAATGGATCCCTCAAAGATTGAACTCACAACCCTGGGTTTAGCAGACCAATGATCAAACCACTGAGCTATCCCTCCCCCCGAGAAAGAGAGAGAGACCTGGCATGAACCAGACAGAGCAGAGACTTGAACCTGGGTTTCCCACATCCCAGGTACATACCCTAACCACTGGTCTTCAGGTGGAGTAAGCCCCAGTAGGCCCCCTACAATCTCGTTTCATTTCTTATCATGGAGGGTCCAACTATTTGATCATCTCAACATTTTCATTTCCGTGGTAAAGAGCATAATGATTTCCTTCCTTGTGGTTGGCTGAGTCTCTGGTCTGTATATTAAGATGGGTCAAATTACATTTTTATACACTCTACCTTTTAACATTATTGGGGGGAGTTCTCTGTGACAAGAGTGCCATTTCCACCACAGGTTTTAGTATGATACTGAACATCACTCAGTAGGGCACCATCCTCAGGGACCATTGATCTTAGGTATTTAAATTTTTTCACGCTTCCAAGGTCTCTGCCTGTGAGTCCTCCTCCCTCAGATATCATAGCCTTGGATTTACCATTGTTCACTCTAAGTTCACCCCTGATTGTTGTAACTAAGCAAGGTCTGTCAAAGTTAATGAAGCAAGTGAATAAATTGAGTAAGCTGAGATGTGAAAGTTGGAATTTAGGAATGCTGACTAGAAAAAGTTTGGAGCTATGTGAAGTCTTTAGGAGATATAACTCAATTTCAAAATGTGTTTGATTTTTCTCTGTCCCATACCATTTACTCCAGGTTAGATTAGTAAAGACAAGCTACTCTTTAGCTTAAATATCCATAACCATCAGTTTTACAACACTGCTAGTTCAGTGTGTCTGAAGTGGTCCAGAGTGTTTAGCTAGCAATTTCATCATATTTAAACAGCTTAATTGATAGCTAGCTGATAACTCTTTATGAAGCAGGTTTTAATAATGCTTTCATGTTTCTGGTTTATGATGCCATTAAAGTCATTTTTTGTCAGATTAGTAATAAAGATATTTTCAAAATAACCCAAGCAGCAATTCAGTATGGCTTTTAATGTCAGTATAAATTCCTGTATTACTAAATGTATTTGAAATATTAACAGTGTTGTTCGCATTTTTAAAATTTATTACACTTTATTACATTAATACAAATCCCGTAGGTTTACAAAAATGTCCACTGTCTGAAAACCCGGAGATGCCCAGTAATATGTTAGGTGGCTGATCTTGGCACAATTCTTTTGTAGAGGGGGCCAGATTTTCAAAAGAGCTCAGCACCCAACTGCTCCATTTAAGAACAACCAGGTTGCATGTTTTAAACTTAGAGAAAAATATGCCAACAAATGTGATGTTTGGATTCCTACTTCATAATTAAATATGATGTAAATAAATGAAGTTCATATAACATTTATTATGTGACTTCTTTAAATGTGCTCTGTCAAGCCTTACTAAGACTATGAATAGACTGGTTGTTTTTCATACCGTTCCTATACTCTGCCTGGCCACTCCATTCTTGAAAGCGGGATATGGAGATGAATCCTGCTGTCCAAGCACTTCATGGAACAGATTTCCTGTCCACATTCAATATCCTTCCCTGTCCACTAGAATGAAGTCAGTGGGATTAGTAAAGTGATGGGATGACCTGGAAACCAAGAGGTGCCTTCAACTTTCAAAAGGAGCAGGTTTTACATAGAGTGCAATATATCTTCTGGGCCATTTTCTATTCTGATTAAAAAAGAAGAGGAAGAAGCCTTGTCACTGACATTTGGATGATATAAATCCAAATTGCCTATAAACTCTGGATTGATTTTAAAAATTACGTGGAGTGAATGATAAACTTATTTGTGCATTTTGGGAGGAAAACATACATTATATAGCTATGTAAAGTCCCAGGTGCAGTTACACAGAGCAGTTTTCTTGTCACCAAGGATTATAGCACATAACAAAAGGGAGAGTGTGTGGTAAATTCTACTTTCAGCCAGGGACTGGTCCTGCAAGTGCTGAGCACTCTTGTCCTGATCTGGCAAAGCACTTAAGCATATACTTAACTTTGAGCATGTGAGGAGCATCGCTGACTTTAGTGACCTTCCTAGGTTGAACCCTGAGTGCTTAAAATAGAAAATAAAAGCATGACTGCATGTTAGCCTCCCCCAATTGTCCATCTACCCCTTAAAAGTGGTGATGTTTTAATTTTTTTAAAACCAATTACATTGAGAAATGGGAACAAAGCAATAATAGCAGTAATGTAGTTGCGGGTAAACTGAGTGTATCCACTTCTCATTTGGGGATTATGGAGTTTAGTTTAGGTTATTTCCCCCCACACACACACCTCTGAATAAATCCTGTACTTAACCCTGAGTTGAGCACCACTCTCTGTCACACTCAGGCAAACTATCTGACGTCAATGGCATTGTCTGGATGTAACTAGTGGCAGAATTTTGTCCTGTAATATTACAAACAGGAAAATGTCCATTTTTCCTCCTGACAAGGGGCTGAGCACTCTGCCTTGTCTTTTAAGTTAAGGGCATGGAGCATGTAAAAGGTACAATACTTTAAGATGCTTAAAATATCTGTGTAATAACCACGTAAATTGATAGAGCATGATGAACTGTAAAACACGAGGCCACTAAATCACAATCATGAGTAATGAGGTTACACTTTGTACTTTTCTGAGATGTTCTTAACTGGAAAAAAAACACCAGATCTTTTCATCAACCCCTCCACAGAACTGCGGTATTAAACTTGCTTTAATTAAATGTCACTTCTAATAAAAAGATAATAGGGCAAACAGAGGTTCATATGATACTAGAGTGGGGAAAAGTCCTGTCTTTTTTCAGATTCAAACTTCTCTTCAGATATAATTTGGTCAATAAAACATCTGTATCTTGTTAACAGGTCTATCCACAGAAAAGGCACAACAGTCTGACATTTGTCCTCAATCTATCGCAAAGCCTAGTTCAAAAGGGATGCTGACAGGTTGTTTTTGTTGCACCTGCACTACTATAATTTTGCTTGTTAAACTCTACCCCAATGTGTAGTGGCATAGATGCAAAATAATGCAGAATATGACCTTGTATTTAAATCTTATATTTTGATACATATAAAGACTCAAAGAATAGATCTTTGTGTTGAAGTCTGACAGGCTTCTAATCTATGGATTTAAAGTCCCAAAATGCTGGTGCTGCCTCCTGCTGCAGAGCCAGCTGAATTTAGGAACATCTAACTTTTTCTAATCAGGGCTGTTGGCCAGAAAGCTTTGAGATCTTTGCTCAGGTACAGAGAAGAACATCCCCAATTAATTCAGTCGTGATGATCTGTTGTTGTCCATCACCTCACACAATGGAGCCTTTATCCTGACTGCAGCCATTCTAGTTACCACAATACAAACAATAATTATTATTAAATATTTGATGGGTTTTCAGTTAGCTGGGCCCTTGGCATATACTTAGGGTTTTATTGCATTGGTTTCCTTCATTTTGAACAAATCAGATTGTATGAATGGAGAGCCTGTCATTTATTTCTGAAATGGCATGAATATGGAGGGCCAGGGTGTATTTGATCGGATTGGTAGACTTAATCTAAAACATCAAAGGCCTAATCTTGCTGCCATTCCATATGTGGAACTGAATTTATATGATGTCAGCTCATTACATATGCAAAATGGTTCAAGGACTGGCCTATAAATGTTTTTGAATCTGCCTAAGCTTTCCTGGCCCTATGCAGTACACCAAAGTGAATCAAGAACCTGAAGAATCTCCTTTCCCATAACAAAAGGTTGTGAACACTACTATTAAATTGTGAGGCTGAACCTGTAAAATATTTAGTGGGGGGGAAATATCAAAATAGTTTCAAATAATATGGAGGATTAATATGTGTATTTAAAATGTTCTGTTCTCCCTGGCTAAACATCATAGTTATACTTTTACATTCCCTACACAGGTAAGGCACAAAATTAAGGAGAGAAAAGATGGAGAACTGATTCATTCCTTTTATGTTTGCATAGACAGGTCTATGAAGAATTACATTAAAAACTGGATGTTTAGGCACAGCCATTGGCCTTGCTAAGATCCAGTATGAAGTATGTAGAGCACTATATAAACCATGGGTGTCAGTATCAGAAGCAAGAGTAGATCCACAGTTCCATTATACTCTCACACTACAAAAGAGCCATTTGAACTAATGTCAATTGATTTTCATCATCTTGGGAAATAGTGATGGGTGGGACTATCTCTTGATCCTTATGGACTGCTTCACTAGGCTTCCACAAATATATCCCACAAGGAACAAGACTTCCAGAGATGCAGCTGACAAATATTTCAATGGTTTTATTTTGAAGATTGGATTCCACAAGCAAATCTATAATGACCCAGGGGAGATCTGAAAACCGCCTATGCCATAGGCTGTGACAGTACAGCTGGATCAATCAGCAAATTGAATGATTTTATTCTGAATTCTCCCTGCAGACCACAAATCTAACTGTTATCAGTATTTAAACACGATCATATATCCTTATAACTGCACACCCACAAACAGTGGGATTCTCTTCATTTCATTTTTGTTTAGAAGATCTCCTTGTTTGCCAATCAATGTTGTATTTAGATTCAAAGAGAATCATAAATCAAGGGAGAATGAAGACTTCTTTTTTAAATAGAAATGGAAAAAAAAACAGATGAGAAGCTCAATTTACTTGTGGTTAAAGCTCTGGAGTGGGATTTATGAAATCTGGCTTCTATTCCCAGATTCATTCTCTTTGAACAGATCAGTTAATCTCTGTGTCTCTGCAATTCATTAATGTGTAAGATATCCACAGTGATGAGTGTACCATAGAACACCTATAAGAGATGTAATATAATATTTGGAATCCACTAACAATTATTCCAGGAAGTCATCTGCCAGGAGAAAGGTTTGTTTGACAATACAGGTTTTCCTCTAGTAGGAGGAGCTTTTGTCAGGAATTTGTCAAGGTGTGGTAGATCTTCAAAATGAAAAATCTACTTGGAAGAGAAATCTTATATTGTTACCAAAAGTATGGGTGATAATCATCCAAAATCCAGAGGACAGTGAGGGAAAAGCCAGTCTATTTTACACTTCGTTCCTTTGTTACCCTGCAATTATTAGTCAAACGATAAGCCAACAGGAAGAAAATCCAAAAATAATTGTGGGTAGTGACACTTCCCCCAGTTTTTCAGAAGCAGCTTTCTTCTGAAAGTTCAGATGATGACTTGTAGATCCAATTCCTTAGTATTTAATAGTATTAAAACAGTAGCACTAGTGAAAAATATTCCATGCCAAATCCACAGCTGATGCATATTCTTATTGACTTTAATGACGCCACACTGATTTATTCCAACTCAGGATCAGTTTCCCTGAGAGCACCCAGCCTGAGATGAAAAGCTCATCAAACCCAAATGATGATACTTCTTATTCCAGGATTCCAGCCCATTGGAATGAGAAGAGAATGAAAGATGAGTATCTATGATAGTGTGGGACTCCAATATAGAAATCCAAAGAACACTTCAGTTAATTCCATTACCATAATACCTAATGCCAGTTAAGCTAGGTTTGCCTATGTATATATCAAAATAAATCACTTAGAGTCATAGATTTTAAGGTCAGAAGTGACCATTATGATCATCTAGTCTGACCTCCTGCACAACGCAGGCCACAGAATCTCACCCACCTACTCCTGTAATAAACCTCTAACCTATATCTGAGCTATTGAAGTCCTCAAATCATGGTTTAAAGACTTCAAGGTGCAGAGGATCCTCCAGCAAGTGACCCGTGCCCCACGCTGCAGAGGAAGGTGAAAACCCTCCAGGGCCTCTGCCAATCTGCCTGGAGGAAAATTCCTTCCTGACCCCAAATATGGCGATCAGCTAAACCCTGAGCATGTGGACAAGACTCACCAGCCAGGCACCCAGGAAAGAATTCTCTGTAGTAACTCAGATCCCACCCCATCTAACACTCCATCACTTAGTTTGTTATACTTACTCTGTTAATTTATAACAACTTGGTACAAGGGGGTTAATGACTGTCATAGCCATTATAAAGTGGATTTATTTGAAAAGTAAATAAAATTGCTAACAGCCAAGCAAGTCTTACCTGCATGCAGGAAATATAGTCTGGGCAGTATGTATGCATAAGGTGAACAGGACGTTTGGAGATGTGGACATGACATGATCTCTTCTGTTTGTATTTGGAGGTTTTTAGACAATCCCTTAAAAGTAGGAGGAGATATCTTGTTTTGTATGTTTGCCTCATGAGATTCTCTCATGTTCTATTCGATTCTATAGGTAATACTACCAGAAACCTGTTCTCAAAAGGAACAGAATATTCCAGGTATTACACATGCAGTCTGTAATATTTCCAACAACAGTAATAATTAAGACGAGCATCTGTTTTTACATGCAAACCCAAAATACAAGCCCATACAATCTGCAGCAATGCTGTAAATATGAATGACAAAAACAATGAAGTACTATATTTCAAAGAATAAGGGAAGGTGGTGCTGGTATGTGTTGCAGTGTTGCACTTCAGCTGTAGATACCTCTTTGATCAGATCTTGTGCTCCACTTAGGACTAAATCAGGAATTGCCTCTCCCGTTGTGGGTTCCAGGACTAGCTGCTCCAAAGAGCAGTCATTTATGGTGCCTATAATTTTTATGGCATCACACCCTAAGGTAATATTGACCTAGTCAATATGAGGATAGTTGAAATCACACAAATATTATTGCAGTTTCTGCTTGTGTAGCCTCTCCAACCTACCTTAGCATTTCATAATCACTGTCACCATCCTGGTCAGTGGTTGGTAGTATATTTGTACTGCTATAGTCTTTTTATTTAAGCACGGAATTTCTAGCCATAGCGATTCTATGGTACAGTTTGTTTCATGTAAGATATTTATCTTCTTTGACTCTCTAACGCCACTCCTCCACCTGTGCGACCTGCTCTGTTATTGCTATGTATTTTATACCCTGGTGTCACCGTGTCCCATTGATTATCCTCATTCCACCAAGTTTCCATGATGCCATTTAATGACAGACACTCTAGTTTACCCATCTTAGTATTTAGACTTACAGTGCGGGGCAATGAAAACAGGATGTTCTAGAAATCATTGCAGAATTATCCAGTCAGACTTCTTCATGATTTTACTATCTTGGACTTCTGACTGTAGCATTCTGGACAAATTCCAATTTAGGCAATTTCATTTTGCCTACTTAAAATTCTTCATGTAGTTTAATTTGAAAGGGGTAATCTTCACTTGCTGGTCTAAACTGCTGTGTAGTGCTGCTGTGCTGTCAAACAGCTTCTGCCTTTTCCCTCAGAGGGGCTGCATTTCAGTGGGGGAAGAAGTATAGTTTCTATATATTATTTTTAAGTATGTAGGTCATATGGGATCCTTAAAGTTGAAAGATGTACACTGTCTGGCCAAATACTGAGGTCCTTACTCAATTTTTACTCAGTCCTTACTCAGACAATATTGTCATTGATGCTAATGGATCTCAGGATTTAATGTATTACTATTGCCCATATTTTTAGTGGAGACCAGAAATACCTGCAGCACATGTATTTAATTTCTTATGAAATTGGGGACTGCTTGTTTCAGTAAATGAGAAATCTGTTCCTGAAATATTAATCTGTTATGAATGCTCACTATCCCTATTATCATTGAGAGTACCAATAACATGTTTCATTCAAAAACAAATGAAATGACATTTTCCTTCCTCAAGGAGCTTGTGTTCTATTTCAGACACAGATAGAACATTTCAAACACAGCACACCGTGTGCCAGTATGAGGTACTGTAGCAATTGTCCTCGCTAGACTTCTTATAATCTTATTCCCCATGTACTTACAAAGTTCCTCATTAGTGCTGAAGGTGTGTAAAAGCAGATAAGGATCAGTAGCTCCTCTCTTTTATGAAAGAAACATAAGTACCACCTGAGAGTAGAGAGGGGGACTAGGCAACACAATTTGTCAGCATGCTACCATGGTCACCACTACAAAAGTCAACATTTACATGCTGGTATCTGAGAAAACATGATGATTTCATATTCAAATGATAGGGTGAAAGCTGAACACAATGTGTGGGGGTAAATGTTGATTCTTTAATAGCATCTACTGTAGTTGTTCATCTTTAGAAAGATGGGTTCAAATCCTGGGTTAGGTCATAAATGAACATGAGTTTGGGGATTTCCATCTAGTTCACATTATAAAGCTGTTGCATGACTGGCAATTTTTAATGAGAAGCGGCTTAGCTTTGGAATGGACGAGATGTTCTATGTTAGGATTAAAACAAAAAGATGTGTGGCAAAGCTTATGCAGCACAGTACTCAAACTACTGCTCTGATACTTTCATTTTTATGAGTATCACACCCATATAGCCTACTCTCAAAACCCGTACAGGACAGCACACCATTCATATGGATATTAAAAAGTGTGGTGTGCAGCTAGCCGAGAGCACAAGTTGCTTAAAAAAAATACAGCTACAATCTCAATTTATCATGAACCTGACATAAATATTAGGTTTAATTTTCTGTTAATAATAATTAGCTTTCATATGGCATTTTTTCATCCATAGACCTCAAAAGTATTTTACAAGGCGGGTAAATGTCAATGACAATGAAATATCTCTTGCCAATGGCTAGTATTTTTGGGGTATTTTCTGTGGTGAACTAGTAATGGTAAATCATTACCTTGATGTGATACTAGATAGATTCTGATGTTTATTGAGGTTTTGGGGTGTTTTGTTTTTTTGTTTGTTTTTTTAGTATAACCACTGTTTTTAGGCATATAGATCTAATTCTGCTACGGCCAACACAGTGAAGAGGAACAAAACTGCCCAGTGAGGCTTCTGGTACAAGTGCCCTCTTCAGAATTTAAAAACATATGGTTTCATGCATTTAGAATTTCTCTTTAAGAAGAGACATATTTGGGACTTGGAATCTCTAGTACAGGGATCGGCAACCTTTCAGAAGTGGTGTCCCAAGTCTTCATTTATTCACTCTGATTTAAGGTTTTGTGTGCCAGTAATACATTTTCACGTTTTTAGAAGGACTCTTTCTATAAGTCTATAATATATAACTAAACTATTGTTGTATGTAAAGTAAATAAGGTTTTTAAAATGTTTAAGAAGCTTCATTTAAAATTAAATTAAAATGCAGAGCCCCCCCGGACCGGTGGCCAGGACCTGGGCAGTGTGAGTGCCACTGAAAATCAGCTTGTGTGCCGCCTTTGTGCCACGTGTGCCATAGGTTGCCTACCCCTGCTCTAGTACAATTGTATTTTTCATTGAGTCTTCAGAGAGGTTGTATTTATTTGTGAATGAATCACTCCTCCTGGGGACAGAAGTTCACTAGAGCAGCATCACTTATTCTTAAAATAAAATAAAATACAAAATTACTGAGCTTATTATACAGAATATATTTTTGGTTTAAAAACTGTGCAAGGTTAAAATGCTGCTGCAATTATAGCCAGTAAAAAATAACTCAGAGAAATTGCACAGGAAGTCCTTGTTCAACACTTTGCTTTGCTCTTTCCATTTCTTTGAGTAAATCTGACGTTATAAGCATAACTGACTCTCTGAGGACCTCTTAAATAATTTAAAGATGCTGAGCCTCATATTCTACAGGCAAAAGATGCTGACATTATTTTAAATTAGGTTTTTATACTTAAAATATATTGAAGTGCATTTTGGGGAAATCAAGTTTTGCTACCTATGCTGTTTCTGAGAACTACAGTACATGGTAGTATATAAGCTTGATGTGTAGAATAATGCCAGTTTGGGGGGTGGGGGATTTTTTTTTCAATTCAAGCACAGTGTGCTCTTTTTCAAAGATTAGCCTGAAATATCCCTTGCACATAGTGTAGTTGCATTATCCTTGACCCTTGTGTTAGTGATTCTGCCCCAATAAAAACCAGCAGTGTTTGGTTCTGGTATTTTATGAATGACTAAAAAAAAAAATGGTGGGTGAAATCTTGGCCCCATTAAGTCAATGTGATGTTTGTCATTGACTTCAGTGGAGCCAGGATTTCACTGGTTTTGCAAGTAGCTGAAAGCAGAGCTCTCGCTTGAAAACTGTGCTAACCACTACACGTGACTCTTAGTACGCTAGGTTTGTATCACAGTCGCTAAGCTATTCATGCTCACTCATGTCAGCAGGGGGACTCGGGTCACAGCAGTAGGAACTTGGAAAGGAAAGTGAGTAATGGATAAACTAAACTGCAGTCTTGAAATGTGGATAAATTAGGTGAAAAGTATGTGTGTCTGTCTCTCTTCTTGTGAGATGTGCTTTCATATTCTCTTAGCTATTAGTGAGCACTATTGTACTAGAGATGACACCCCTAGATTCCTGGCCATCCCTTTGAAACAACCAAAGAAGAAACTGGCCCCAAAGCATTCTTTCCAGGTTTTTACACTAAAGCCCTGTTCATGCTGGGAGAAGGTATTAAGGGCATGCCTATACTGCAGCTGGGAGCGTGCCTCCCAGTGTGGGCAGGCTGAGTTGAACGAGCTTCACTCAAGCTAGCATGCTCAAAATAGCAGTGTGGATTTGTAGCTCCGGAAGAGATTCAGGCCATCCACCTGAGCTCAGATCCAGGGAAACTGGTGGCTTGGACTCAGGCAGCAAGCCTGAGCTTCCACCAGAGCCACAGCGTTCACACTACTATTGTTAGCCAGAGGTGAAAGTAAGCCATTATGGGCCGTTACGGCGTACCGATACGAAAATGGCTGCTGGTACGGGCCAGTACACAGCTGACATTAAAGCGCTGCTGCAGGGTCGCTTACAGGAGGTGCAAAAGAGGCAGCTGCTCCGGGACCCAGCGATTTAAAAGGGCCCAGGACTGATGGGCTGGCTGGGGGAGTCTGGCCGCAGCCCTGCCCCTTCTGGGGGCCCAAAGGCCCCCCCACACACACACACACCTTATCCAGGACCCCAGCTGCCCTGTTAGCATGCTAGCTCGAGCAGAGCTACTTCAAATCTGTCTACCCACAGTGGGACACATGCTCCCAGCAGCAATGTAGATGTATTGTAGGACTTTAGTTTTATTGATTCTGTCTAATACAGCGCTGACATGATCAGTCTGACATGATCAGCTCACAGTTATGCACCTTAGTTTTAAGTCTCATTTGCCTTGAATTAAGTCTTAATAACCAGGTACAGTACAAAGCCAGTATTACCAATCCTGTGCAATCAAAAAACATGAGTCAGTCCCTCCTCCTTCCAAAAAAATATGAGACTGACTTAAAATATCATGGATTTCTTTTAAATGAGAAATTCAGAGTTTATTTTCAAGTGGAGTCTGAGCCCTTAGGATGCACTTGTTTCATGTTTTCAAGCTTTTCTCCACAACCTCGAGGGGCTAGAAACTTACTAGTTTAAAATGAAAATTGAGATTCTTGTTCAATCTCCTGATTCCAGGAGCTAGAACTTTAAGAAGAATAACATGAGATTTGTGATAAAATTGTAAGAGTTGGCAACATTGCAAATATTAGTGTGATATACACAGAAAATGCAGTCATAAGATATTCTTTGTTTTTGTGATTGTGGGAGTGAGGGTCTGGGAGAACATTTTAGTGGAAATTTAAAGTAATGAAAGGTGGGTGGGAAAGAAGGGAAATTGGGCAATTGAAATCTACTTTAAAAAAAGTACTAAAGAAGATAGACACTCTCCTTTGTAGAACAAAAAGAACAGAGCTAGCCCTTTTCCCACAAAGCAGTCATTTCATCTTCTAAGTAAGTTGGACTCATAATTTTGCAACCTCATCTGAGCCAATAAGGACTTATACTAAATGGTGTCATAAATGAATTGTAATGACAATAAAGCTCAAGGAAAATATACTGCCACTACACAAAATAAAATATATGAAATTACTGTGGCAGTGAACAGCAGAAGAAACACACTACAGGCACCATACAGGAGGTTACGGAGAGGAGGTCACATTTGACTTCAAGGCTTTAGGAAGTCTAGTTCAAAGAGCAGTCCAGATCTATTCTAATCTCTCATTACTTTTTGTATTAAAAATAAAAAACAAAAGCAATTTTCTTCATGTATATCACACATTTTCTACAACCTTGTAGAAATCCTTGGGAGTAGGTCCAAAATGGTTAGCTAATATAATCCAATACTTTTGCAATTTACAAACTGTGCCATAGTGCCACCTTGTAAATACCAAGTATCTAAAAGGGAGTGCAGAGGCAAGAGGAATTAGGCTAGAGAAAGACATGATAATATACAAAGTATGGGGACTCTCTGATGAGAAACTAAATCAAGTTTCATCCGTTATGTTCTCAATATAACAGGTTAATTAAACACAAACCTGAGACTGCCTGCATCCTCAAGAACACCATAGTGCCTTCCAATGTGAACAGAGGCAGCTAAAAGGAGAGTTTGAGAGGGCATAGCTGACGATCTGTGCTTAGAGGTAGTGGGAAGTAGTGACTAGTGTGTTTGGTCCATCTGTGGGTTGTTGGGTTGCTTGTTCTCTGTGTATGGATGGCACAGTTGAAGTATTGACCCCCGGAGTGATCAGCTGAGACAGGTAGGTCTGTTGGTGCCTTGGTAAAGGGTGCAAGGCTCTGACTCTGGGAGCTTTGATAAGCCTTGCTCTTTGAAGTCTCTGTGTGGTTTATTGCCCCTTGGTGGTGAGAAGCAGTGCTGAGCTAAGCTGGGAGATTTGGTATAAAAAGTAACTTGCTAGGCAAACTCTAGAGCAGCAAACAGAGGCAGTTTCTGAGGGAGTGTATTCCTTTCAGATTCAGCTCTATGTGTAATTCCATGATGCCCAGCAATGGAGCAGTGGTGGTGATCTGCAATGGATGTGCCATGTTCTCTTTCCAGCCTGAAGCCAGAAAGGACTTCCTGTGCATGACATGCAAGTTGGTGGTTATGCTGGAGGAAAAGGTTCTTGGAAAAGGTAGAGATGCTACTGAGAATCAGAGACTCTGAGGAGTTCTGAGACTGCCAGTTCAGGAAACATCAGTACCCCAAAAAGAGCAGGTCACCAACCAGTGAGAAAGACAGGAAGTTGGAGAAGAGGACTGGCACTTTGTAACCACCAGAGGCAAGAGACCATGTCAGCATTTTTTCACAGCTGGAGTCAGATAAGCATGGCCAGATTGTGGCCACCTGAGAGAAGAGGACCAGGGGGAATACCACACACCTAGAAGTTTCCAATTGATACCAGGTCCTCTATCTGGAAACTGTAGAAGATTCCTCTCGCGATCTAGCTGGTCCAAGGGAACAGATAAATGTACAGGACATACCTGTGGATGGCAGCTGAGCCCACCCTATAGGAAAAGCAAGCTTCCCCCAAAGGGTTCTTCAACCACTCAAGGAAATAAGACTATCCTTGATTCAATACTCCAAAAACTCAAAAGAACATTCTTCCAGGGACACGTGGACAACAGGATGGTGTACTGTCTTCCTGAAGCCAAGACACAAGATGTCTCTCTAGGACTGGATAGTCTTCTGACGTCAAAAGGAAAGAATCCATCGGTAATGGTTCATATTGGCACTACTGGCACAGTGTTGTGGGATATCTCATAGATAACACATGACTTCAGTGAACTCAGAAGCATGCTGAAGAAGAAGAATGTTCAAGTGTATCTTCTCTGAGATCTTTTCTGTCCTGTGAGTAAAGGAAGACAGAAGATAGAAGATTTTGGAAGTGAACCACTGGTTAGGTAAATGGTAGAAGCTGTAGAGTTTTGGTTTCTGGAACTGATTTACCTTTTAAGGAAAGGGAGGGAGGTATAGTTTGGATGGCCTCCACCTCAGCAGAAGGGGGACCAATCTCCTCTGGGACATGCTGGCTAGTGTAGTCAGGAAGGCATTAACAAAAGGAGAGGGTAAAAAGAGGAACGATGTAAGCTCTCATTTAGCACACAATCAAGATGTGGAGGACAAAATTAATCAAGAAACCAAAGGACATGAAGACAAAATATATCTTTAATTGCCAATACACCAATACTAGGAGCCTGGGTAACAAACAAGAGATATTGGAATTGCTCAATTATGAGCATAAATTCAATAGAATTGGAATTACTGAAACCTTCTGGATGATTCACATAACTGGAATGTTAAAATCAATGGCTATAGCTTATTTAGGAAGGATTAACTGGACTAAAGGGGAGGTAGGATAGTACTCTATGTCAAAAATGGCATTACCTGTTTCCAGGTCACTGATAATTCAAAAGAAAATGATCTTAAATGCATATGGATCAATGTCCTAACAGATAAAATGCAGGATGAGGTATTACTTGGTGTCTGCTACAGACCACCAAATCACATTAGGGAATAGGATCACTGGCTTTTTATGCACTATAGTGATGTGGCTGGAGCAGGCTCCCCTTCGTGGACCTTCTGGGCCCTCCAACATGGCGGCTGTTGTCCCTGGGAGGGAAGAAATCTCTATCTCCATGAGGAGGGCTCCAGCCTACCAGCTAATTGACCCGTCAGTTTTATCCCCTTCTGGGCGGGGTTGAGAGGCTGTGCCCCAAAATGTTCTACAACTAAATGTAAATATAACTCAATAATGGGCCATCCCCCAGTCTTCCAGGAGGCAGGGGGCCTCTCCTTTAGATGGTACCCAAACAGTCTCTGAGTCGAGCTTTGTTCACTCCTTGGTGTCTAGCTGTTCCTGTCCAGTGGCTGTTCTGCCTTGCAGGCCCGCCTCCCCAACTCTGGCAGCAAAGGTCCCTTCCAGCAGAGAAACAGAGCTATATCTTCCTTCCTGGCCAGTCAGCCTTTCCTTTTCTTCCCCTTCCCGGTTGGCATTGGCTGCAGATGTAGCTGGGTAGGCCTAGTTGGGCCCAAAAGCTTTCCTTAACTCCTCTCTGCTGGTCTGGAGACTCTCTGCTCCACCACACACTCGTATCTATAATATGTAGGGGGAAAAACTGCATGCTCATTGGGAACTTCAGTTTGAGTGATGTAGGCTGGAGGTCTCATCTTGCCAATAATCAAACATCTTAGGAATTTCTAAGTATAATAGATAACAATTCGCAACTCAAAAGGTTTTGCAACCAATATGAGGGAATTCTATATTAAACCTAGTCTTGATAGCTAAAGAAGAACTGATCACATAACTTAACATTAATGGTAGCTTAGGTACATGTAATCATGACTTGATCAATGTTATAACATGAGCAGAAAAAAAGTCCAAACCAAAAACATATACACTTAGTGCTTTAAAAGAGCAAATTTCACAAAAGCTGAAAACAGGTATGACTGAATAAGATAGTGAATGAAAACTGCTTAAGAACACTTTACCAGATGCCCTAGAAGCCACAATCAAGGGAAAAGTCTGTTTTTGGTTAAAAACAACCTGATTTAGTGCAAAGAAGAAAAAAAAGAGAAATCTATGGCCAGCAGATTTAAGAACAATAAGAAGGAGGTTTTTTAAAATATACTAGGGAAAAAAAGGATCCTGACTATGGTTATTGGTCCGTTACTGGATGGAAATGGTAGAATTATTAATAATAATGCTGAAAAGGGAGGCTCAATAAATATTTCTGTTCTGTATTTGGGAAAAAAAACAGATGATGTAGTCCCATCATATGATAATGATAATGCTCTTTCCATTTCCATAGTATCTCAGGAAGATATTAAACAGAAGCTACTAAAGACATTTTAAAATCAGCAGTTCCAGATAACTTACATCCAAGTGTTTTAAAAGAACTCTCTGAGGAGCTCGCTGGAACAATTAATGTTGATTTTCAATAAGTCTTAGGACGCTGGGGAAGTTATACAAGACTGGAAGAAAGCTAATGTTGTGCCAATATTTTAAAAGAGTAAATGGGATAACCCAGGTAATTATAGGCGTGTCAGTCTGACATTGATCCCAAGCAAGATAGTGGATCAGCTGATACAGGACTCAATTAGTAAAGAATCAAAGAAGTTTAATATAATTAATGCCAATCAGCATGGGCTTATGGAAAGTAGAACCTGTCAAATTTAACTTATCTTTTTTCATGCGATTCCATTTTGGTTGATAAAGGTAATAATGTTGATGTAATATACTAAGATTTCTGTAAGGTGTTTGACTTGGTACTACACAACATATACATACATACATACATATACTTAACATGGCACACATTATATGGATTAAAAACTGAATAACTGATAGGTCTCAAAATATAATTGTAAATGGGGAATCCTCATCAAGTAGATTTGTTTCTAGAGGGGTCCCTCAGGGATCTGTTCTCGGACCTATGCTTTTATCAAAGACCTAGAAGAAAACATGAAATCATCACTGATAAAGTTTGCAGATGACACAAAAATTGTGGGAGTGGTAAATAATCACTGATTCAGAGTGATCTAGATCACTTAGGAAACTGGGTGTAAACAAACAATATGCATTTTAGTATGGTTGAATCTAGATGTATACATCTAGGAACAAAGAATGTAGATCATACTTAGAGGATGGGGGACTCTATCCTGGGCAGCAGGGACTCTGAAAAACAATTTGAGGATCATGGTGGATATTCAGCCGAACATGAGTGACGCTGTGGCCAGAAAGGCTAATGCAGGGGTTCTCAAACTGGGGGTTGGGACTCCTCAGGGGGTGGTGAGGTTATTACATAGGGGGTCGTGAGCTGTCAGCCTCCACCCCAAATGCCGCTTTGCCTCCAGCATTTATAATGGTGTAATAAATTAAAAACATTGTTTTATATATTTAAGGGGGTTCGCATTCAGCGGCTTGCTATGTGAAAGGGGTCACCAGTACAGAAGTTTGAGAACCACTGGGCTAATGCAATCCTTGGATGCATAAACAGGGGAATGTTGAGCAGGAATACAGGGATTTTTACCTCTGTATTTGGCACTGCTGAGACTGCTGCTGGAATACTGTGTCCAGTTCTGGTGTCCACAGTTCAAAAAGGATGTTGAAAAATCAGAGCGGATTTAGATTAAAAGCCATGAGAATGATTAAAGGATTAGAAAACTTGTGTTATAGTGATAGACTCAAGTAGCTCAATCTATTATCTTAACAAAGAGAAGGTTAAGGAGTGAGTTGATTACAGTCTGTGAGTTCCTTCTCGGAGAACAAATATTTAATAATGGGCTCTTCAATCCAGCATGATCCAATGTCTGGAAGATGAAGCTAGACAAATTCAGTCTGGAAATGAGGCATGAATTTTTAACAATGAGAATAATTAACCATTAGAATAATTTGCCAAGGGTCATGGCGGATTCTTTATCACTGACAATTTTTAAATCAAGATTAGATTTTTTTTTTCTAAATGATGTGCTGTAGGAATTATTTTGGAGATGTCCTATGGCCTGTGTTATACAGGTATATACAGAGGATCTATGACCTTGACCTTGGAATCTATGCATCTGAGAAGATTGCAAACCACTAAACTGGTATACCAGGTCACAGGAACTTTTTCTTTCTGCTCTTCAAATGGGGGGTGCATAAAGGAACAGTCTTTCATTTTCTTTGTGCTGGCACACAAAGATGATGATAAGCTTACAGAAAGCTGGCTATGGCAATTCTCAGCTGACCACTCCTCCTGTGATTTATCACTCTGTTTTCTGTATTTCTAGGGATTGTTGTCACTTACTGAAGGATTTGTCTAGCTACTATTAAAAGAGAGAGAATAATATTCATAAAAATAAATATGCTAGATTCTGATTAGATACTACATTGGACAGAATCAATTAATAAAACCCTCAGATTGAGCACCTTTTCTGACCTGTAGGTAGCAAATGTACAAAGTAATCCAAAAGGAAGCCTCACCCTGGTCAAGCCAGTAGGACTATTCAAAGTTTATCTTAGATGGAAGTCACTCTTTGTATAGTTCATAGAATAAATACTCTTTATGAAGACATAAAGTCCAAAGTTTCCAGAAGTAGTCATTGATTTTGTATGGTCAGCTTGACACACCTTGGACCAGTTGAAGCCAACTGGAATGGAGGATGCTTGGCCTCTCTGAAAATGAGACCCGAGGTGTTTCAAGTTGGATACCCAGAAACTGAGGCACTCAAAGTCAGAGACCACCTCTGAAGATTTGCCTGAATGTCTTGGAGGCTGTCCAAGCAAGGGAGAGCAACAAAGAAATTACTAGACTCTTGTAATGTATCACAAATACTGTAAGAGATGGATTTAAAATAAATGCTGTTGCCATAGGCATGCTTTCAGTACTTTTATTTTGTTGTTGCTGTTCAGTTCAGTCTTGTTCAATTCACTGGTTCACTTTTAATGGTTCACTAAGCTTTGACTACTGTAAAAATTGGAGTAAATATGTTTTTTAAAATGTAGTAGCCTCGTGGAGAGAAGCATATCTTGATTCCCTCAAAGTTTAAGTACATATCAATAAAGGGGAAAATATGTTTGATTAGTGGGAACCCCCTGAGCTGGTGTATCGCAACATCTTACAGTGCCAGATGCCAATTTGGGGAAAGGATGGTGTACTGTTTGTTTTTAGAGTTGTGTGAGATTCAGGAATCCCACTTTACAGAGGTTCATACAATACTGTCTTTGGTTTTGATCTGTTGGAGTTCACACTACTTGAGTTTTACTTTGTTTTTTGGGACACAAAGGAACTTTAATAAGCTGAGTTTCATCTGGTTTTGCATTGAAACCTGAGAAAACACAAACTGGAACCAAGCAAAATCACCCAATTTTGATGCAAAAACATATATTAGCCCAGGTTCACTCAAAAGTGGGCCCTAGGTTCCTCAAAAGTTGCACATACTTTCAACTAATGATGGGACAAAACTAGAAGTTTGAATCTGAATGTGTTCACATTTTTGTAGTTATGGGATTTGGATTAGAACCTCACAGAGAGAAACTGTACTAAGGTTTCAGATCTTCTTTGGCTTCATAATGGAAAGGAGCCTCTTCTCTCAGTCATAGCTAAATTGGAACCATAGAATGGCTGGTCTTTCATATTTTTGCTTGAGATGATGGAAATATCTCAAAAACAGTTGCTATCACAAGATTTATATGATTTGAGATGTCACATCTCAAGAAATCAACTGATCACATGAGCTTCATCATCTGGTACTCAAATCATGTCAACAGTTCAAAATTCCAGCACTGTGGAATCCCACACTGAATTCTAACCTTCATCCAGCCTTACATCCAATCACAAACCCTAGTCCAACACAGTCCAGCTTGTTACAATGCTGCTTCCACCCATCTGATTTTTTTTAACAAAGTCAGCTGAAATTCTAAGTTGCTACTTCAGGTTGACACACGAAGCCAGGTGATTTGAAGAAGGTCAGGGAAAGTGTGGGGCCCTTACTGAATGGGGAGGCAACCTAGTGACAGATGATGTGGAAAAAGCTGAAGTACTCAATGCTTTTTTTGCCTTGGTCTTCACAGACAAAGTCAGCTCCCAGACTGCTGCACTGGGCAGCACAGTATTGGGAGGAGGTGAGCAGCCCTCAATCATGAAAGAACAGGTTAAGGATTATTTAGAAAATCTGGACATGGACAAGTCCATGGGGCCAGATCTAATGCATCCGAGGGTGCTGAGGGAGTTGGCTGATGTGATTGCAGAGCCATTGGCCATTATCTTTGAAAACTCATGGCGATCTGGAGAAGTCCTGGACGATTGGAAAAATGCAATATAGTGCCCATCTTTTAAAAAGGGAAGAAAGAGAATCCGGGGAACTATAGACCGGTCAGCCTCACTTCAGTCCCTGGCAAAATCATGGAGCAAGTCCTCAAGGAATCCATTTTGAAGCACTTGGAGAAGAGGAAGGTGATCAGGAACAGTCAACATGGATTCACCAAGGAAAAGTCATGCCTGACCAACCTGATTGCCTTCTATGACGAGATAACTGGCTCTGTGGATATGGGGAAAGTAGTGAACGTGTTATATCTTACTGTTAGCAAAGCTTTTGATACGGTCTCCCACAGTATTCTTGCCAGCAAGTTAAAGAAGTATGCATTGGATGAATGGACTATAAGGTGGACAGAAAGCTGGCTAGATCGTCAGGCTCAATGGGTAGTGATCAACAGCTTGATGTCTAGTTGGCAGCTGGTATCAGGCAGAGTGCCCAGGGGTCGGTCCTGGGGCCAGTTTTGTTCAACATCTTCATTAATGATCTGGATGATGGGATGGATTGCACCCTCAGCAAGTTTGCGGATGACACTAATCTGGGGGGAGAGGTAGATATGC
This sequence comes from Chrysemys picta bellii, assembly GCF_011386835.1. Lineage (NCBI taxonomy): Eukaryota > Metazoa > Chordata > Testudines > Emydidae > Chrysemys > Chrysemys picta. The sequence goes on from NC_088796.1 coordinate 97,052,293, forward strand.
TGGAGGGTAGGAATAGGATCCAGAGTGACCTAGACAAATTGGAGGATTGGGCCAAAATAAATCTGATGATGTGCAACAAGGACAAGTGCAGAGTCCTGCACTTAGGACAGAAGAATCCCATACACTGCTACAGGCTGGGAACCACTGGCTAAGCGGCAGTTCTGCAGAAAAGCACCTGGGGATTACAGTGGATGAGAAGCTGGATATTAGTCAGCGGTGTGCCCTTGTTGCCAAGAAGGCTAACAGCATATTGGGCTGCATTAGTAGGAGCATTGCCAGCAGATCAAGGGAAGTGATTATTCCCCTCTATTCTGCACTGGTAAGGCCACACCTGGAATACTGCATCCAGTTTTGGGCCCCCCACTACAGAAGGGATGTGGACAAATTGGAGAGAGTCCAGCGGAGGGCAATGAAAATTATTAGGGGGCTGTGGCACATGCCTTACGAGAAGAAGCTGAGTGAACTGGGCTTATTTAGTCTGCAGAGGAGAAGAGTAAGAGGGGATTTGATAGCACCCTTCAACTACCTGGAGCTAGGCTGTTCTCAGTGATGGCAGATGACAGAACAAGGAGCAATGGTCCCAAGTTGCAGCAGGGGAGGTCTAGGTTGGATATTAGGAAACACTATTTCATTAGGAGGGTGTTGAAGCACAGGAATGGAAAACTATTTCACTAGGGAGGTGGTGGAATCTCCATCCTTAGAGGTTTTTAAGGCCCAGCTTGACAAAGCCATGTCTGGGATGATTTAGTTGGTGTTGGTCCTGCTTTGAACAGGGGGTTGGACTAGATGACCTCCTGATGTCTCTTCCAACCCTAATCTTCTATGATTCTATGATTTTTTTTGTTTTCTTGTAAACATTTCTCATAGCTCTAATCATAATTATTCTGGTTACACTGAGTGGAAGAGGGACCAGATTTAGACATCAATCCGGTTACCCAAATTTGATATTCGGCTCTAGCAGGGGTCTGATGATAGAATTCCTGTGTCCCCTATTAAAGGTGAGTAGTGATTAGTATACTATGACCTTTCCATTTAATAATCTTGATTTCACTTTTTTGGTAATGTTTTTCTTTTAAAAATCTGTGGGTGAAAATGAAAATGAGACTAACATCATTGGCTTTTGCCAAGCATACTGTAGGCAGGGGCTTCACAAGTTTTCCTGTGCAGTTCTGCTAGCGCACCACACTAGCTACCAGTAACATTCATGCTATAGTCCAGTTTTAAGAGACCGCCAAACACATTTTCAGTTGTAATTTATATCAGGATTTACTTCTGAAGACAAAAGGTTGGTGTGAACCCTCTGCACCAACCCCGACGCTCTGACTGACCCTAGTAGTGTGCTAGAGATCCCTTAGAGAGTTAGTGTCTCACTTGCACCTAGAAGTAATTCTGACTCCTTACTACTTCTAGGTAATGACTAAGAAAGTCTTTTCTTCTGTATCCATTCCAAGCACCTCTCCGTGCTCTTTGCTGCTGCCTGCACCACAAAATGACAGGAGAAAATTGTTCTTATAATTAAAGCCTCATTTTCCAGCTGCAGAATTTGTCACAGAACCCTCCCCTTACCACTGGGATCCAGAACTGGGATCCAGAATCTAAACTTTCATTTAAAAAAAAGAGTTGAGTATAGCCTATAGTTATGAAAAAAATCTTTAAAACAAAACCCCAGTGTAAACTGATGTAATGTTAGACAAAGTCATGTCTACACTACAAGTGCGGTAGTGGACTAGCTATTGTGTTGTAACTATGCCGTTGTAAACCTGTGGTGTAGGCAAAGACCATAGTGATGGGTGTGTCCCTAAGCAACAGTGGCTAGGTCAAGGGAAGACCCATCTAGCTGAATCTACACCAGGAGTCAGGTCAGCATACCTCTGGCACTTAGAGATGTGGATTTTTGTGGAGACCCCTGGGCACCGCAGCTATGTTACCCAGTTAGGCCTGGTCCACACTTAAAACTTAGGTCATGTGTTCACTCCAGCTCGAGCTCCGAAGTCTACACTGCAATGAAATAACCCTGCGGCCTGAGCCCTGTGAGCCCGAGTGAGCTGGCATGGTCCAGCTGGGAGGTTTTCATTGCAGTGTAGACATACCCAATGAATCGGCAGAGAGTCTGCAACAATAGCTTTGAGAGCTGTGAATTGTCCCATTTACCTCATTGGGTTAAGTCAGAAAGCTAAGATGACTTTAATATCAACTCTATTTCACACTTGACTACTGAAAACAAAATTCAGTTAATGTAGCTGTCCTACAGTTCCTAACCGTTTCCCACTCCATAGCGGGGCACCAAAAGTCCCAATTTCACAGCTGCCAAAACCTTCAGTTCCATCCCTGACAACTTCTGCAACACAGTTATGCCTTATCAATACCTCTATTTTTGGGATATCCAGAAAGAAAGTGTGGTGACAAGGTAAAATAAATTGAAGTTAATATCAAAATAAATAATGTAGGATTGATGTATTGATGGTATTATTCATTTTCATATTTAATTAATTAAAAACCTCCTTTTTCATGAAAGTACCACAGAATTTCCAGTCTGCTCCATAAGCAGAGAACCTGCAATGATTTTTAATGAATTCCCAGCCAGAGGACCCAGGAATCCTATTGTCAGATGTAAGTCCTGTTGGTTGAAGGAGTACATATGGCCTAGTTTTTATAATAGGTCATAACAAGTGAAATTATACTAGGTCAAATTGTCCCTGCAGTCAGTGAAGTTACAGTAGTGGTTTTAGTCCAGTATATTCCAGGTACTGATAAGATTTTGGATTTGAAGGAAGGAATTAGGGCATGTAGGTATCCAGAACATGATGAATACACCACATTAAGGACAAAGGAGTAAACAAATTCTCACAGTTCAAGCCAATAGCAACCTCAGAAACAAAGAAACAAAAAAAAAAGCATAAACTGAAGTCTTACATTTTCAATTTTAAGTGTTATTTGTTGTCATGCATAAACATGATCCAAAAAGGTTTGATTTTGTTAATCTAAAACTTGTGTGTATCCCTTTGATCTGTAAATCACATGGAAAACTCACATGACTTGTGTAGGTTTTTACATAATATTTCCCGTATTGCTTGCATCTGTCTGGAACTAGTTGAAAAATCACAAGAACTGTTTTCCTTCTGGTAGCTAATCAAAACTTAAGAGTGTGATGGGAGTGTTAAAATGAATTTCATTAGATATAGTTCAGCCAAACTTTCTCAAACCTCAAAGTTTAAATTCAACTCAGTTTTTATTCAAACTAGTTTGTTCAGTTGGAGACCTCGACACTGCAAGATTTTTCTTGCAATGTGCTAGTTCCTCATAGCAAAGCTAAGTTTAAAAAAGAGGCCAAAAAAAAAAAAAAGACTTAAGCCATGATACAACATTCCTTCAAACATATACTGCCTCAGATTCTGTAAACAGCCATAAAAAAGTATAGAAGAAATCATTTTGCCAACAGTATCCCCCCATATCTGGGACTGGAAATAGTGGTAATTGTTTTTAATGGTGACCACAGTACCTTTGCAAGTTATGTTTTTTGGGTTTTTTTTTAAGTAATTCTATTTAAAATGATAGGTTGAGAAATCTTCAGATGCACTCAGTTTTAGTGTTTTAGTGGCCTGTGTTTTCATGCGTATCATGTCCAAAGGTGTATTACATGACAGAAGAAAGCCAAGGTGATGTCTTCTGCATTTTACACCATTGTTATAGAAGACAGTAGTAACGTTTGTAATAAGGGGTTGCCTTTCTCTGTAAAGTTATTGCACTTGATTCTACATGCCATACTGCTATCAAACTTCCCAATGAGTTTAGGGGCAATTTGGCTTGAGTAAAGAGAACAGACTTGAGCCTCTAGTGAATGGTTATGTTCTGTAAAGTTACCTCCAAACACAGTATTCCAGCAGTTGTACTGTACTTCTAACAGTCACATCCAAAATATGACCATGACTCTGTAGGGTAGCTAATATCAAATATCATATTATACACCCTAGCTGTGGGTCAGACGGTAACAGCATGTCTAGATTTGCAGAATCCAAATATTAGAATATATGTATATACACATTACATTTCATAGAATCATAGAATATCAGGGTTGGAAGGGACCTCAGGAGGTCATCTAGTCCAACCCCCTGCTCAAAACAGGACCAATCCCCAGACAAATGTTTACCCCAGTTCCCTAAATGGCCTCCTTAGGAATTAAACTCATAACCCTGGATTTAGCAGGCCAATATGCAAGTCACTGAGCTATCCTCCCCCATTTCCTAGTGTGAGTACAAACTGAACATTGCTAATGGATAGAAAAGGCTGTTATGAAGTTGCATAACCAACACGTTAACTTCAATTATTTAATTTATGGAACATTAATTGATGTTCATTGTCTCAAAGGAAAGTTAACAGTAAGTTCATTTTCATCACCTTGAGAACCCATGAAAGAGGTATGAAGTAAATAGAATAAAACCTCACCTACCTCTGATAAGTATTTTTGCCTTTTTTCTAGGCTGCTATGCCATTATTCCTAGAATTCTGTCATGGTGGGTTTGGATGGCATAATTGCTGCCCTCATGCCATTTGAAGCCTTGAAGTCTTTCATTTTATAAAAGAGAAACTACAAACGGAAGGTTACGTTCCCTTGTTTTGATTTTAGAAGTAAAAGTTTAAAACAGTGCAAAAGGCAGCAGAAATGAGTTTTGAAGCTGCAGTGGTATTGACACTGGATCTTCAGAGATGATTTTTAAAGATTCCTGAAAATGAAATGCATTTAGAAGTTAAATCCTACTTTTCTCTTTTCTTCTCAAGTTTAGCTTTTGTTTTAAAGATTTAGTGTTCATTAATTAAATGTTTCATGCACTGATACACACTTTGTGCTCAAACAGGAAAGAATTTCAATGGCTGATACACCACAATCATGCAAATTTCTTGCTTTTCATATTCATAAACTCTGCACCTAACATATCCAACTTCACAGCCTCAGTAACACACCTCAAGGGTGTGCAGCTGAAAAAGGAGGCAGAGTCAGCAACTACTTTACATGACATTTTAAAAAAAGACTTGGAGAAGTTTCAAACATTTTAGGAGTGCAAATTATCTCTGCTAAGGGCAGAAATAAAGTTAGTAGAATCTTCTCAGACACTGACAGAAACAAATCCTTACTGATTTTTCTGCAAAGGACAGGGAAAATAGCTTGGCCAGTGCTTTGAAATGCATGCCAGTTCCACAGGAGTTGCAGAATGTAGCACTAGTAATATATAGAAGAATGTTGCAGTTCTTTTTACTTTTCATCTCTTATTTACTTAGGACCAAATCCTAATTCCATTTGAGTTCTAATGTTGACTTCAATACAATCAGAATTTGGCCCATAATCTTTATGCAGTTTAATTAGTTGAAGAGAGTAACTTTACTAATTGTTTGGTTAACACATGACTCAGGGCCCAAACCAAAGCTAATTGAAGTCACTGGAAAGTCTCCCATTGACTTCAGTAGGCATTGAATAGGCCCATAAACATAACTGGGCCAAATTCACAGGTGATTCAAAAGTTGGCATAAGTTAAACATCTACAGGTCAGTAAAAACAACGAGGAGTCCTTGTGGCACCTTAGAGACTAACACATTTATATGGGCATAAGCTTTCGTGGGCTATAACCCACTTCATCAGATGCCTGGAGTGAAAATACAGTAAGCAGGTATAAATATACAGCACACGAAAAGATGGGAGTTGCCTTACCAAGTGGGTCAGTACTAACGAGGCCAATTCAATCATGGCAGATGTGGCCCATTCCCAACAGTTGACAAGAAGGTGCGAGTATCAACAGAGGGAAAATTATTTTTTGTAGTGACCCAGCCCTCCTAGTCTTTATTCAGGCCTAATTTGATGGTGTCAAGTTTGCAAATTAATTCCAGTTCTACAGTTTCTTGTTGAAGTCTGTTTTTGAAGTTTTATTTGTTGAAAAATGGCCCCTTTTAAGTCTGTTATTGAGTGCCTAGGGTGCTTGAAGTGCTCTCCTACTGGTTTTTGAATGTTACAAATCTTGATGTCTGATTTGTGTCCATTTAATCTTTTGCATAGAGACTGTCTGGTTTGGCCAATGTACATGGCAGAGGGGCATTGCTGGCACATGATGGCATATATCATATTGGTAGATGTGCAGGTGAATGAGCCCCTGACAGTGCAGCTGATGTGATTAGGTCCCATGATGGTGTCCCTTGAATAGATATGCAGACAGAGTTTGCAACGGCGTTTGTTGCAGGGATTGATTCCTGGGTTAGTATTTCTGTTGTGTGGTGTGTAGTTGCTGATGAGTATTTGCTTCAGGTTGGAGGGCTGTCTGTAAGCGAGGACTGGCCTATCTCCCAAGGTCTGTGAGAGTGAGGGATCGTCCTTCAGAATAGGTTGTAGATCCTTGATGATGCACTGGAGAGACTGATATGGTTACAGATTAACACAGCTACCCATCTGCAGGTCAGTGTACCTTGCACATGGGAGAGATGGGGTTATAGAAAGGATAACAACTAGCAAGAGGGTATAAAAAGGTGAAAAATGGGTTTAGAACCCACCCTTTACTGCATGTGTGAAAATTCACCTGACAGTGCTTCACAGACGTACAGCGACTCATCTATGTGTAATATACACCACCTGTGAATCAGCTCTGTCCTGTTCTGTTAATTTTAATAGCAGTAATAGAAGAGTATGGCCAAGTAGCTAGACTACTAATCTGAAAGTCATGATTCACCAGCTCTGCGAATAATTCACTGTACGACCTTGGACAAACCATTTAACCATTCTATGACAGATCTTACCCATCTGTAAATTGGCTACAAAATGTCTACTTTGTAGGCATGCTGGAAGGCGCTTGGAAGGCAGTCACCCAGCTCCATCTCAGAAGGGGTTAAAAGCCAGCCCTTGGGGAGGGCTGGGGCTGAGAGCCAATCAGAGAAGGCTGGGAGGCAGCCAATCAGGGCCAGGCTGGGCCCTATAAAAGGGCTGCAGGGTCAGAAGGCTAGCCGTCTCTTTCCAGCCTTGGGCTAGGTCTACACTACCCGCCTGAATCGGCGGGTAGAAATCGATCTCTCGGGGATCGAATGATCGCGTCTCGTCGCGATGCGACAATCGATCCCCGAATCGACGCTCTTACTCCACCAGCAGAGGTGGGAGTAAGCGCCATCAACGGGGAGCCGCGGAGGTCGATTTTGCTGCCGTCCTCACAGCAGGGTAAGTCGGCTCCGATAGGTCGAATTCAGCTACGCTATTCGTGTAGCTGAATTTGCGTATATTAAATCGACCCCCCCCCCTGTAATGAAGACCTACCCTTGGAGAGGGAAAGACTGGCTGCCTGCAAGTAGAAGGAGGTACCTTGGACAGAGCAGTGCTGGGGAGAGCAAGAAGATCTGAGGAGCTCCAGCCTGGCGATCTCCCCGGCTGAGGCTTTGCTTCCAAGGCCTGAGGAGGTACTGCGGCTGTGGGGAAGCAGCCAGGGAAAGAAGAGGCAGCTGGTCCAACCCCCTTGCCGATGATGAGTGGCCACATCAAACTTCAGTTTGCCCCTGAGGAATGGGGCTAGATGAAGACTCACAGTGGGTCACTGAGATGAGGTGGGATTAGGGGATTGGGGTTCCCCAGGGAGGGGAGGACCCCTGAGTCTGAGGACACTGCTGCAGAGAAGTACCCCAGAGAAGGGGCACCACGGGCGAGGGGGGCATGGGGCCTACACTGACGCCAGTGGTAAGACGAGTAGCGACAGCAGGAGAAACACCGGACAGCAGAAGGCACTCTGGAGCTGGAAGAGCTAATTCCTGATGTAACCAGCAGGAGGCACCATGGCGGTGAGTCGGCACGCTGTGCTACAGCGCTATTAATGTTTATAAAGAGCTTTGAGATCCTCAGATGAAAGGTGTTAAGCATATATGGGTCTAATTCTCCTCTCATATAGGTTTACATCAGCATAACTCCATTTACTTCAGTGGTGTAAGTGAAAGGAGGTCCAAACCCTACAAATGCGAAGTACTATTCTAATCTTGTTTGATGTTATATTTCTGCAGGACATTGTTATCAGCCAGCCAAGTTGTTCCACTAACTATCAAACTTAACCAAAACTATGGAATAAATACTGCTGTGAGATCTCCAGCATGTTCTGAATCTCTTTTGTTGTTAATTAAGCAATGGAATATCTATCTACCATCAACCTCCTTGCTTTCCTTACAACCAACTAGAAATCTGTTATCTTCCCAGATTTGTTGCTCTTTCAATTTCTTTTTTGTCCATTTTAGCGTTTTGAGATCTCCAAAAGAGGAAGGCAAGGGGAAAGGCTAGGCAAAACTGGGACAATGAAACAAAATGCTCAATAATTTCATAGACAACCAGCTTTTCTGGGCATATTTCAGTTCAGTTTCAAGCAAGACGAGTATAATTGGACTATCATGACAATAAATTACACCCTAGTCTTTTTTAAAAAACGGGTGTCCAAAATTAGGCTACTCAATCCACATGTAGACACTTACATAGGTGGCATGATTTTAACGAGCGCTAGGCATGCAGCAGCTCCCAGTATTACTGATGTAGCTGAAATCAGAGGCTCGTGTTCTCCCCTCATACTCACACCAACACCTAATAACTGGACCTATTTCCCCAGGCTAAGGAGTGGCAGTGGAACTTACCCACTGGATATGACTGCAGCCCTGAGGCTACATTTGTAAGATTCTCTTCTGCTTTCCTGCCACTGGCCCTGGCCCTCCCCTGCCTCTTCCTGCTCAAAGCCTCACTGCTTAAGGTTGCAGTACAAGCCCACACTGTGGCCTCCCCAAATTCTAGTCACTACACCCCAGTGAGAGCACTGCACCAGATCCCTATATCTAGGGTCATCCAGAGCAGAGGAAGGAGGGAGGGGACAGTATTATTCCTTAGTTTGGTAAAATGGCAGAGTTTCCTAAAAAGCACTGCTGCTGCTACCTTAAACAAAACCAAATGATCTTGTTGGAGGGGTGGGGCATAGGATGGCATTTCTGACATTACTTACAGTGATCAAACATATGTCTTAACCTCCAGTAAATTAACCTACTCAGCTGTCATACCTAAAAGTATACATTACCCCTTTATAAAAATAATCTTAATACAACAGACGTATTTGAACCCACAATTGCTAAAACACAAACTGGGATTAGATACCCCACTATGCTTAGCCTTAAACTTAGATAGTTAACACACATAAATATCCACCAGAGAACTTAAAACTCTAAAGACTTGGCAGTACCTCAAACCCCCATAGAGGAGCCTGTTCTATAATCGATAATCCACGATATACCTCAGCATCTCTTGCCAACTCCACCTATATGTCACTGTCATCAGCTTACCCTATGAAGGTTACAATAGTAAGCACAATAATCTAAACAATTAACAAGTCAGGTCAAGGTGTAGCTAATTGTGATGGAAGAAATGGGCTACATTTTCTATACTAGAAATAGTCACAGAAGGTGTTACAGTCACATTAGTCCCAAACATATGACTACAATCAGAGCAGAGTAAATTCCTGGTGATATACAAACTGAATCTGCCTGGTGAGAAGAAGCCTAAAGAAATTAAGCATGCAAAATCCCAGCCTAAATAACAAAATATTTATTGAAATGAATTGAGCCTTATTATTTCACGGAGATGGTTGTTAGTGACAGTGGGTAACATTTTCAAAAGCAGTCTTAAATTACTTAGGAACCATTGTCCCATTTTCAGAAGTGATTTAGGAGCTTATGTCCCATTAACTTTTAATGAGTTGCAGGCTCTTAAGTCACTTAGACACTTCTGAAAATTTTACTCAACAGCTTTTTAACACAGCTGTAGGTCATATGAGAAAATGGGGGATTTAAAATATGGAGAGCAGCTGATATTTAATCTAAAGGTATTTCATGTTCTTTTTCATGGATTTTCTTTAATATATATATATATAAATATATTATGCAGAAATCAGATATTTTCCCCCTTTTTACGTTTCACATCCTTTTGGGTTAGACAAGTTATAGATTTAATGAGTCTTCTGCCCATTACAATTTTACTTGATAGCATGATTATCAGTTGCATTTCTGACTAATATGTGTCCATTTTATTCTATAAAATACATTCAATACATGGTCACAACATTGTGCATACTCTAGCCCTCTAAATGATACACTTTTAATATTTTATCCTTTTGGCATAATAAGTATAAAACACTGATATAACAGCAAGATGTAAGAACTCTAATTTTCAAAAAATTACATTTACTCCACAGCAAAGCAGAACAATGTCTTCAAAGGCATCCATTTTTTTAATCAGTGGGACTGAGTGAGAAATTCGTTAGAGATCAACTGCATAAAAAGAGATGGTGATAGAAATGTATTAAGGTGTTACATGAAAGAGGTAGAGAAGTACTCAATTACAAAATGAAACCAGAAGAGGTATAAGATGGTCTTCTTGCTTTCAGGTAACACACTGTATGCAAATGTGATGCTTCATGTTGATGGAGCGCTGTGCTGCACCAACAGAATGAGTAGGATGTCCGAAGCCAAAGCAACATCATCAGCATTTTCTAATTATCTTCTTTTGATTTCTCCAGACACATGTGACCCAAATTGTACATATAAGGTTATATTTTTACCATAGGGCACTTGTGACACACTCAGACTATTTGCTTTCTCTCTCATGGTTTATACTGTTACCAGAAACCATAAGTAATGAGACCGAGCAAGAGAGGGGGAGGAGGAGGAAAAGAAGCCATGTAATGCATACACTCTGTATTTATTGGGCTGATTTTTGGAGACAATATCAATTTTTTGGTGGCCAGCACCTGGAGGTCCTGTGGCTGCTATTCCAGCTCCACAACACTCCCTCAGGTTGGAAAAGCTGGATTCTCTGCCATGAAGCCCACAAGCAACATAACTTCCTAAAGCAAGCCCTTTCATCCTGGTTAAGATTTTCAAAGTTGGCTAAAGGATTTGGGCACTCAGGGTGAAATCCTGGCCCTATTGAATACATTGGCAAAGCTCCTATTGATTTCAGTGGGGCCAGAATGTCCTCCTCAATTTCCATTTAAATTAACCCCCATTAACTTTGATAATACTCTCCATTGTGATATCATAAAAAGTATCAAATCATATAACACTTCTTCCTGGTGCTTTTTTTTTTTTTTTGTAGTTGTGCATTGTAGCAAATGTGGGAGGTTTTTAACAACATAGAGATTAAATGGAGCATGTGAGGATGGATGTGCTGCTTCAATTGTACATTTTTCTTTCTTTCAAAATTAAAGTTAGACCTTCAAAAGGATTTCAGGATTTTAAGGGATGGGTGATTCTTAATAAATTCGGAATCAGGATTCCATTAAGATTGGAATCCAAAGGTTCAGGTGCTCATCCAAAGCTTTACCTATACGTGAGCCTCTTGAGTTGCAAAACTGGAATGGGAATCACATGAGCTGCAGGCTCGATGATGCTTCTTGTTCCAATCCAAGCGGTAAATACCAAAAGAACAGGCTCTTCCACTGTATTTTGGTACAATAACTCTGATTCTTGTCCTGAGCAGAAAATAGAGGCCCCCCAAAAATCTAAGTATTTCAGAACGTCAAAAGATGGTTAATTTTCAATTCATTTCTAAAGATGGGCGAAGACTCAAGGGTGGAGAAGTTCTTTGTCTTTCTGATTCTATAACCCGTATTCATGATGAATAAACCTCTTGTGGAATAGGAAGCTACTTAATACAAGTAAAGGTATCAGAATCTAGCACAGAATGCGGTAATTTAAATCCTTAAAATCCTGATTTCTGATGTAAAATCGAGCAAAGCCAGCATCTTTGAGAGCAACTATGTTGTCCTATGCTTGATTCTGATTACAGTTAACTAACAGCTCTTGAATAAAATGACCACCTATGAACTATATGGGTCAGTAATTAGGTAGACACAGTACAAAGAACTGACTTGAGTTACTTGAATATTGTTCAGTTAGACCAAGATTCAATCAGTGATGTTGACTTATGTTACCCTAATTAACTGTCCATTACTTTTCTAATTTCATCAAAAACATATATTTTCTCCATGGCTATTCTCTTTCTCATTCTTTCTTTATTATTTGTTGTTTAACTCTGCAATGCATATTGAATAAGAATTTGCTTGAAAGGTGACAATAAAACAAATTCATATTAAGGAAATATAATTTCGCATCCAGTTTTAGCTACATTATCAGGATAATCCCAAACTTGATAACAAAGAGATGATATAATATTGTGTTGTACCTGGATGATGCAATGGGTCAATTTTCAAGTGCCAGAGCTCACTAGACAGATGTCAATAAAATTACTAGTAAGTCATGGATCTAAGCCCACAGGGCAGCATAAGTATACAGTAATTGATGTCTAACCCTTTACTGACAGCTCTATCAACTGAGAGTGCCTTAACTAGATGTGTTTTAGAGAAACATGCAGCCACTTCCACTTTTAAAATGGCTGATTTAATATAAGTCTGTATCTTATTAACTTGCCTCAAAGACATATAAATCTTTCAATAAAAGTTTCCAAACTGGGAGTAGTGCCAGGAATCAAAAATTGGAGTCAGAGGGCGATCACTTACTAAAAATAAAATGGTTAGTTCTAAGGATATTTCTGTTTTGAATCTGATATCTAATAAAATTTTGTATTGCAGCTAAGCTAAAGTTAATCAGATCTCATCATCTTTATTCAAAAGCTCCAGCCACATACAGTGCAGCTTAATTGAGATGTTAAATTGGGTAGCGGTTATCTGTGCTAAGGAATTAATCTATTATGAATTTCATGTTCCCCCAAAATGGTTATAATAGATTTTATTAACCCAATGTGTGCTACATGTCAGTATGTGTCTATGGAGGTTCAACCTTTTACAAAACGATCTCTGGATATCCAAAGAGCATTAAACAATGAAATATACTTTGAAAGGCCTAGATGAGTACCATTTAGCCTCATATTGAATATGATGGGTGTAGAGAACTAGGAAAGTTGCACGGAAGATTTGAAGATATATTTATTTTCTTTTTAAAGTTGGCTGCTTATATTCTGAAAGAGGTAGAGCTCATGTGCTTTGAAATCACAACCAGAAAGTTAATGAGGAAAGTATTAATCTTCTTAAAGAAATTTAGAACCACTTTTTCTGAAGTAAGTAATAATTTCCCCTTAAATCATTTTGCTTGAGTTCCTACCTGACACTTGAGCCCTCCATGTTTGAATAACAGTGACAAGGATGTCCAAATATGAGAGATGCAATCAGGTTGATTTCTGCTGAAGAAAAACTGCCAACATTTTTGTTTGAAACTTCTGTCATGTCAGAAATATAACTAATAAAATGAAAGTGTTAGTTTGAGTGACTGGGCCCACAATATCAGTGCATATATGATTATCATTAAGCTACAGATATTCCATATGCCATATTTCCAGGGACTCCGTATTTACCTTGGGTAGGTTCTGCTTACCAAAATGAAAAAATATTAGCCATTCAAACATTCAGCAATACACTGCTGCTTGAAATATATTACTGCTGTTAGGGTAATAAACAAGTTGAGCCAGATTCTCTTCTCACTTACACCAGAATATATCAGAAATAACTAGGACTGTCACGTGATTAAAAAATTAATTACAATTAATCGTGCTGTTAAACAATAGAATACCATTTATTTAAATATTTGTGGATGTTTTCTACATTTTCAAATATATTGATTTCAATTACAACATAGAATACAAACTGTACAGTGCTCACTTTATATTTTTTATTTAAAATATTTGCACTGTAAAAAACAAAAGTAGTAGTATTTTTCAGTTTGCCTAATACCAGTACTGTAGTGCAATCTCTTTATCATGAAAGTTGAACTTACAAATGTAGAATTATGTATTACAAAAAAATAACTGCACTCTAAAGTTTTACATTGTTTTGTTTTTGAGCCTACAAGTCCACTCAGTCCTACTTCTTGGTCAGCCAATCACTCAGACAAACAAGTTTGGTTACAATTTGCAGGAGCTAATACTGCTCGCTTCTTGTTTACAATATCCCCTGAAAGTGAGAACAGGCGTTCACATGGCACTGTTGTGGCTGGCATTGCAAAATATTTATGATCCAGATGCACTAAAGATTCATATGTCCCTTCATGCTTCAACCACTGTTCCAGAGGACATATGTCCATGGTGATGAGTTCTGCTCGATAACGATCCAAATCAGAGTGGACCGATGCATATTCATTTTCAACATCTGAGTCAGATTTCACCAGCAGAAGGTTGATTTTCTTTTTTGATGGTTCAGGTTCTGTAGTTTCCGCATCAGAATGTTGCTCTTTGAAGACTTCTGAAAGCATGATCCACACCTTGTGCTTACCAGATTTTGGATGACACTTCAGATTCTTAAACCTTGGGTCGAGTGCTGGAGACATTTTTAGAAATCTCACATTGGTACCTTCTTTGCATTTTGTCAAATCTGCTGTGAAATGTTCTTAAAAAGAACATGTGCAGGGTCATCATCCAAGACTGTTATATCATTAAATATATGGCAGAATGCAGGAAAAACAGAACAGGAAACATACAATTCTCCCCCAAGGAGTTCAGTCACAAATGTAATTAATGCATTATTTTTTTAATGAGCATCATCAGCATGGAAGCGTGTCTCTAGAATGATGGCCAACGCATGAAGAAGCATACGAATGTTTAGTGTATCTGGTACATAAATACCTTGCAATGCCAGCTACAAAAGTGCCATGCGAATGCCTGTTCTCACTTTCAGGTGACATTGTAAATAAGAAGCAGGCAGTAGTATCTCCAGTAAAAGTAAACAAACTTGTTTGTCTTAGCAATTGGCTGAACAAGAAGTAGGACTGACTGGACTTGTAGGCTCTAAAGTTTTACATTGTTTTGGTTTTGAGTGCAGTTATGTAACAAAAAATAATCTAAATTTGTAAGTTACAGTTTCACGATAAAGAGATTGCACTACACTACTTGTATGAGGTGAATTGAAAATTACTATTTCTTTTGTTTATAATTTTTACAGTGCGAATATTTGTAATAAAAATAATATCAAGTGAGCACTGTACATTTTGTATTCTATGTTGTAATAGAAATCAATATATTTGAAAATGTAGAAAAACATCCAAAATATTTAATAAATTTCAATTTGCATTCTATTGTTTAACAGTGAAATTAATCGCGATTAATTTTTTTGAGTTAATCGCGTGAGTTAACTGATTAATCAACAGCCCTAGAAATAACCTAATTTAAGTCTGTTCTTGTAAAACTGGTAACTATGAGGAGGAAATTAGGCCTCATATATAACACACTAAACTATTATATTTGTTAAGGCCAAGTCTATGAATGCTTTTTTTTTTCTTGTACAAATGGCTATTTCAAGCCAATTATTTTCAGATTTTCTTTGCCTTCTTTGGTGTAACTTCAGTGACTCTGGAGGATATACTTGGCCCCATACAGTTCAGTATCAAGGGGATGCAATGAAAACATAACTATTATGATTTATCACAATGCCATACTGAAACCAAAGTAACTAAAAATGTTTGAAGGTTAAGTGTGATATTTTTGTACACTGGTGTGAATCGCATCAGAATTGGGTCCTCAGCACTGAGTGATTATTAAAGATAACAAGTCAGAGGTAGAATTCATACTATTAATGATTGTGTTAGTAGTAGGCAAGCAAAGGAAGCTTTCTATAGGAAATCATATATAGATGCTCCCTGGGTTACGCAAACCCGACTTACGGAAATCCACACTTACAGAAAAAGTTCTGTAAGCTTTTTTATGTGTGTGTGTAATTGTCGGAGATATGTTCCCGACTTACGCAAAATTTGACTTACGCAAGGTGTTCTGGAACGGAACGCTTGCGTAAGTCGGGGAGCATCTGTATTGTGTTTTCCTTTAGGAGCACAATTTTGGGTCAATGGCATCTTCCACTGGTTGCTGCGAATTTCTGAACTGTCTCCACTTTTGCCAGGGTTCTATATATGCATTAACATTTGAGAATTAAGTAGTAGGTCATTAACAATATAAATTGCATATGCTGTACCATATCTAACTAAACTACTGTACGTTGGGTTCTTTGTTAGCTTTCTCTTTTATTTTGTTGTTCAGACAATGTGGTGCAATATTATTGCAGGGTATACCGAGGAATATTTTTTTCCTGAGAGACCAAGAAAATGAAGTGGGTAAGAAACAGGGTATGTGATGTGCCATTTTCACAATTTCCATTCAGAAGAATCAATCTACGGCAGGGGGGTGTTGTAAGCACTTCCCTGCACATCTGGCCAGAGCACTGTGTGTTTATTGCTTGCTGAGCACAGATTGATTGTCTTGCTGCAGATTCCTAAATCTGAACGTGATGCATTGGCTTGATTTATAGAAGAACTGCATGCATGAGGAAAAGTCCTACATAGAAATAGAAAATTGCAGCCATAGCACTGAACGCATCCTGGAAGCGTTCACATTTGTTAGTTATGTGACCAGTAAGCCCTTATGATGGTGAATGCAAATTGTGATCCATTCCATTCCCTAAACTAATGCCAGACAAAGTTAATTGATTGTTTTAAAAACTACAAAATTAGCATACAGAGGAAATCAGCAGAAGTAATATATCTAGATTTCAGGAAAGCACTTAAAGCAGTGTCTCAATATGTATTTGAAAAAGGTATTCAAATTGGCATGAAGATTAATGTTATCATATAAACGGAGAAGTCACCCAAGGATCATAATAGTGATGGTTCTGAAAAACTTCACAAATAAATATATAAAATAAATAGATAAATAGATATAATCTGAAGTGTTCTCTAGTGTTTCCCAATCCCTACTATAGGAAATACCTTGAATACTGAAAATACTGAAGTATGCAAAATACAAATCTTATAATCTATGTAAGGCAATGGGCATTTCTTTTTTTTTAAGTACCAACACTGTACAGCACAAAGAATGATGATAGATGACAATGTAGTGAGTTGGGGATGGAGATGTCTTGTCTTCCTTGCTAAAGGAAGGGATGTTAGTCTTGGGTTCATTAAACATATTTATGAATTACACACAAACTATGTTAAAACAATGTTAAGGTTGCAAAGTCAAGCACTCAAAAGTTAGGAAATGCCAGAGTTAAGGTTGTGTGGGCAATTTTAATTGTAGAATCATAGAAATGTATGGCTGGAAGGTACCTCAAGAGGTCATCTAGTCCATAGCCAGTTATTCCCCATTTTGTAGCTGTGCATTTGATTATTTTCTTCCTAACTAGTTCTTTGCACTTATCCTTGTTGAATTTCATTGCAGTGGTTTCAGACCAATTTTCCAATTTATCAAGGTTGTTTTGGATTCCTGTCCTTCAGAGTGCTAGAGCAATCCGTCAGAGGTGATGTAATCTGCAAATTTTATAGCATATTCTCCACTCCATTATTCAAGTCATTAATGAAAATATTGAATAGTATTGGACACAGGACTGACCCTCCCCTAGATGTGCCTCCCAGTTTGACAGCAAACCACTGATGATTACTCTGAGTATAGTCTTTCAACCAATTTTGCAACCACCTTATAGTAAACCTTCTAAACCACTTTCCCTAGTTTGCTCATGAGAATGTAATTTGAGACTGTGTCAAAAAGCCTTACTAAAAATCAAGATATATATAATGTCTGCAGCTTCCCCTCATCCATTAGGCCAGTAACCCTGTCAAAGAAAGAAATTAGGTTTGGCATGATTTGTTCTTCACAAATCTGTGTTGGTTATTCCTTATATCCGCTATTATCATCTAGGTGATTACACATTTTTTGCTTAATAATTTGTTCCAGTATCATTCCATGTATTAAAGTTAGGCTGACTAGTCTATAATTCCCTGGGTCCTCTTTTTTCCCCCTTTTTAAAACTAGGTACTATGTTTGCCCATCTCCATTCCTCTGGGACCTCACCCATCCTCTGAGTTCTCAAATATAATCACTAATGGTGCTGAGATTGTTTCAGCTAGTTCCTTAAGTATACTAAGATGAACTTCATGAGATGCTGCTGACTTGAAGACTGGAGCAAAATAGTCATTAAACACCTCAGCCTTCCTCATGTTGTCTGTTATTAGCCTGATGTTGTCCCTGCCAAGTAGAGGACCTACACTTTCCTTCATTTTTTTCTTCCTCCTAATGCATTTATAGACCCATTGGTAGGTGTAACTGATTTGGTGCCTTTGCCTTTCTGATTTTGTCCCTATATGCGTGTGCTGTTCTTTTGTACTCGTCCTTTGCAATTTGTCCATATTTCCACTTTTTGTAGGATTCCTTTTTGCTTTTCAAAGAAATCCTGATGGAGCCATATTGGTCTCTTACTATTCTTCCTATCTTTCTTTCACCTTTGGATAGTTTGCTGTTGCATCTTTAATATTGTCTCTTTGTGAATATTTTCTTCACATTGGATCTTATCTACCAGTTCTCCAAGTTTGTTAAAGTCTGCTTTTTTGAAATCCATAATCCTTATTCTGCTGCTCTAACTCCTTCTTTTCCTTGGAATCAAGAAATCAATCATTTCATGATCACTTTCACCCAAATAGCCTTCAACCTTCAGAATTGCAACTATTTCCTCCCTGTTAGTTGGAATCACATCTAAAATAGATTCATAGATTCATAGACTCTAGGACTGGAAGGGACATCGAGAGGTCATCGAGTACAGTCCCCTGCCCTCATGGCAGGACCAAATACTGTCTAGACCATCCCTGATAGACATTTATCTAACCTACTCTTAAATATCTCCAGAGATGGAGATTCCACAACCTCCCAAGGCAGTTTATTCCAATGTTTAACCACCCTGACAGTTAGGAACTTTTTCCTGATGTCCAACCTAAACCTCCCTTGCTGCAGTTTAAGCCCATTGCTTCTTGTTCTATCCTATATATAGACTGTGCATTTAATTAAATATTAATTAAAATAGCTACTCCCTCCCCCAGTTACTTTCCGTATATTGTACATATTATAGATGTGTGTGCATTGTCTTCTATTATTCATGGCTCAGTAAGAACAACCCTTTCACCCCATGTGTACTTGTCCATAAATATTTGTATAACTATTTCATCCTTTTGCCATCTAGTGGATGCTGACTGTTACTGCATCTATGACCCAAATATATTACTGTACCACATAGCTTTCCAGAGTGGCATTGCATGCTGATCCTTTGGGCCTTGCCATGTTTTGTTGCAGCATGACTAACAGAAATTCTTAAGATAACATGCAGAAAGTGTCTCACACAGTACCTAAAATACAACCAGCCAAATGTTGCAGGCCTTATCAGGCAAACTTCCTATTAGAGTCAATGCCAAAATTTAGCAATGAGTAAAGATTCCAAGAGTTTTTACAATTTTTAGATTTTTAATTGTTTTAAGTAGTTCAGAATCAGAAGTACATTGTGTTACACTGAATCAAAACTGTCCCTAACATATAATTGATGTCCTTAGGGCTAAATTGTGCTCTTCTTTGTTCACACTTAAATGGAATGTATGTCAACACACTTAGATGCAGTCAATCACATGACCAGGAAACCAGAAGTCACCACACACTCTGCACTTAATTTTTTCACTGTGTTGATCAGATTCGGGTATCATTTCCAGAACTTCATTTTTCCAGATTTTTGTCTGTGTTTAATCCAGACAAATTTCTGCTTCTGCATTTTTGTTCCTATCATTTGACTTATTCTGTCTGACCAACAAAGAAAGGACTTCGTAGCCATTTAATTACCATAACCAACAGGAGAAACATAGCAATTGTAACTAAAGTTATGTGGTCAATAAACAAACAATGTTTGACTGAAACATTAAAGCTCATATATCTAATCCAAAATATTTAATTAAAAGCACAGTCTATATATAGGAATTATCACCAATTTTCATATCTTAATCATAACTTATGACAGTTTAAATTTAAAGGTGAGTGAATAATTTGTAGCAGATGATTGTATTAAACAAATTTAGCCTCTTTCTGTTTGCAAATTATTACAAGTAATTTACACTTTTCTTATAGCTTATTTGTGGTCATTAATCAAATAACTTCTGTGGCTAATTCTTGGTCTGTAGATTGTTCACAAGCAATTCATTGTGAATATTCAATACCTAAATGTGTCATGTATTTTGATTGTGATTATCTAATTTGATTGTTTATCTAGTTCCATCTGACAAGTTACTTGGTATTGTTGCTGCATTTTGAATGAGAATAACTCTCAATCAGGTTTCTTGTGCAAATTTATGAGTTTTAAAGTTGCTTTCTGCAATAACGTGCACTTCACTGTTTCCATGAACATGCTTGCTAGTAAACACATGCCCTAGAATATTCATGGAAAGCAAGACAAAATAGTGCTATCACAAGCAAACACAATGCACTGAGCCAGATACTCAGGTGGTTAAGTCAGTGTAGCTCCAGTGTAGGATCTGGCCTATTATGCTCAAAAATGCTTGAGATTCTCTGAGATCTAGTTAAAATCATAATATATATTTGTTCAATAATGTAATTTACTTCACCATCATACATACTGCATGTGAAGGGGCATCTGCCCCAAAATGGCAGAGAAAGGTTTAAAAGCAGCCCTAGGGAGACTGTGTAAAGCAGACAATAGGAGAGGAGCTGCAGGAAGCAGACAATAGGAGAGGAGTTGCAGGAAGCAGGCTATCGGGGCCCGACAGGACAATATAAGAAGAGTTGCAGAGCAGAACAGGGTCAGTTACTTCCTGGAGCACAAGGAAGGAGTACTGGATGCCTTGCAAGTAGAAGGAAGCTAGCACCCTGGACAGAGCAGAGTTGGACAGGAAGAGGGGAGCAAGAGGGAGCTCCTGGCTGGCTGCTAGGACTGGCATGCTGAGGACCTGAGGTAAGGGCAACGAAGGGGTTGGGCCATGGGGAAGTGACACAGGGAAAAGTACTGAGGAGTTGAGGGGACACAGCATGTGATTGCCATCTACAAAGTCCCTGGGTCAGGACCCGGAGTAGTGGGCGGGCCTGGGTCCCCCACACTCATCACTGGGGAAGTGGGTGGACTAGGCGTTAAACTCCCCCAGAAGGGGGGAACACAGACAGTGACACAACCAGAGGGTCAAGCCATGAAGAGGACATTGTGGTTCCTGGGGCTTCAAAAGGGGCTGCAGGCAAATGGCGGAGATCAAATGACAGTGTGCAGACTGCAGACCTGGGTGTTGGCCTTGAGCTTATCCCCAAGATGGCCAGCAGGAGGCACCAGCTCAGTGTAGTGAATGATACGCACTGTGACACTGCATATTTAGCATCACAGCTTGCAGCATTTGTGGTCTGCTTCTCAGTGAACTGAAAGGAATGCAAGCACCATATGTGCCATGCCTTTCACTTCTCTGATGGACTTGCCATCTCATTCAGCAGCCTCTCTCCCTTTCATAGTTGTACCTTTCATTTTGATATTCTTTCATACATGTGTTTGTGAAATGTAAGTTCAAAAAAAAAATGCCATCAATTTTTTTGTGTTCCAGATGAAATTACTTCATTTTGGGATCAGTGAGATCCATATATTGATTCTGAGGCCCACAATCCCCAAGGTATTGACAAACACCAGCTGATATCACTGAGTATTAAATTTCTGTATTTAGATCTCTGATTCAGATGGAATATGTGTTAAAAGTCAATTAGCCAACCAATTTCTGTTGGCTATAGTGTAAGCTCAATGAGACTCGAAGTGTGAACTATTCCTTTCAAAGTCAGTTGCGGCTTGTGATTAATGTGTTGGCTAGCGACTATTTTTCAGACAGATTTCTGTGTTGCATGAACTTCCCATGGTTGTCTACTTCGTACCCCATTTTGGAGACCAGTCACCAGAAACATGGAGGGCATATGTTTCTGAGAAGCTGCCCTTCTTCAGATATAGCTGTATACTAACAAAGTAAAAATTAAGCACAGAGGCTGCTGTCAGCCTTTCAACCGTGAAACTTATTCCAGTGTTCCATGGTGCAAAAAGTTAAGAGCCAGGTTACCTTGTATTGTCATTCACCATTTACTACCGGTCACTGCAAATCTAAAACATGAAATCTAACATTAAAAATATATATAGTAACTTAAAAGTAACAAATCTACACCACTTGGCACTGGTGCCCACACGCTTTCTCCACAGGATGCAGTATAATGGTGTGGGCTGTGGCCACCTTCCTTAGCCGGTTAGCACATATATTGCAAGTGCTAGCAAGGTGTACATGTTGCTCCTGTTCAGAGAAACTATATGCAATGCATTTTAGCTGCCTTCCCTGAGCAATCCTACCCTGCAACTGTGAGGTGATTTTCAAGCAGCTCAGATAGTCTAGTCCCTCCCCACCCCAACATGAATTTTGCAGCTATTTGACCTGATCCTCTGCTCATGTAATAAGCATGGGTCCACTGAAGTCAGTGAAGTTGTGCTGGTTTACTCCAGCTGAGGATTTGGTACCAAAAGCTTTTTCTAGGTTAAAGGTGAAAATATCTAAACACCAAAAAAAGCCTAGTTTAATAATCACATTAGGTGCCTTTTTGTGCATTTGTGTGTAGTAATATTCAGTTTTGTGAACTATCACTAGAATATAGCCCAGTATTTGCCACTGTTTCGTGGGAAAGTGTGTGACAGTTGATAGATACATAGATTCCGAGGCTAATAGGAACCAGTGTGATCATCTAGATCATCACTGATAGATTATTGTAGGAGCTGATTTCCACACTGAACTGGTTAAGAAATTTGATAGTTGTGAATCCAGGAGGGATAATGCATAAATCAAAGATGTGTGTGTGTGTGGGGGGGGGGGGGGGGGGGTCTACAGATCCACATCATCACTACCACCTTCCTCATCCGTCATCACCATTATTTTTATGCGTGTGCAATAGTTTACTTCTTGTAACTGTGATTACCTAGGAATTGTTTTGCCTAAAACTAGTATTCCCTTAGATATGTCATGTCAATGGAAGCTCCTGACTGAGAAAATAAGAACGTTCACAGGTTACAGTCTGTTGATTTTAGTCACTCACTGGTAATTCTGCTAGTGTTGGCAATTGGTTGTCACTCTGAAAAGACTGTGGTATACAGGATCTATGGAACTTCATTCAAGCTGTGTCTTGATGAGATGAATTCTAATGAATCCCTCCCCTATGCACTGAAGCTTAATCCCTATTCAAAGGGGATTAGTATTCAACTTTATCATAGAATCAACAGTGATTAGTGGTCTATCACATGTAGTATGTCACTGAATATTTATTGGAAACCCAGGGTCATTTCTTATTTATTTCTTTAATTTTATGATTTTTTAACACTTAGCAGGGTGGACCTGCCGATTATTGTCTTTTGCCAATAGAAATTAGTGATATGGGCACTGTGGTGAGATGGTAGTGAAAGACTGAAATCAGGCTGCACTATGTGACACTTAGCAGCTGTATGCTAATGACTCAAGAAGTTCTTCGTTTCCTGGGGAAGGTCATTCTGAATTCTCATTGGGTGCTTCAGCTCAGTACATGTGATTTTTGGTCCTGCATATTTAAAGAAGCTTCTAATGGATCATTTGATCGCTACCATGTGCTATGGAAGAAGGTCTGTGATTAAGAATGTGACTGAACAAGTCTTGCCATTAGAAGTGTATGATTTGTCACTCGAAGTACTCTCTCTAAGATGCTTCTTTCTTAATAAGCTTGAGTTAGCTTTCTTTCAAAAGTACATGCTAATTGGAGGGGGGGAATGAATATAGAATGCTCTTCCAGATTAGAGACTGGATGGAACTGGTTTAGATGCCTTTGACACAGAGATAGAGCCCTAAAGATAAATTGGGTACTTTGGCCACCAACTACTTCAAATTTGTTGTGGATGCTATTTTAAATGATGAAATTATGCAATTCCCATAGATGAAACCTGAACACAACAACATTTATTGACTGATGCTCTGATATCACAGAAATACATCTCAATCCACCAGAAACAATGCAATCAAAGAGAGGCAAAATATTTAAAATTACCTCTTGGTAGCTGGGAGGACAGAACAGTAATCTGAACAGTATTTCTTTCTTGTTTCTATCCAAGAGGGTACTAATACAGCCTTGCTTAGGATAATAAATATCTGATTTGTATTATTTTATTTATGTTTATAAAGACTTGATCCAAAGACCATTGAAGTAAATGGAAAGACTCTCATTGACTTCAGTGGCCTATGGATCTGTCAGTAAATTAGGCAAAATACCAAACAGGGGAGGGGGGTAATGTTCAGGAAAAGCGATTGAGCTGCAAGTTTGGCATGTGCCTTGTTGGTTTTAAAGATTTTTTTTTAAAGCTGTTATAAACTGTGTTTGCTTTATATTATCAGCTTTATAGCACAGGGAGGGATAGCTCAGTGACTTGAGCATTAGCTTCCTAAATCCAGGGTTGTGAGTTCAATCCTTGAGGGGGGCATTTAGGGATCTGGGGCAAAAATCTGTCTGGGGAGTGGCACTGCTTTGAGCAGGGGGTTGGACTAGATGACCTGCTGAGGTCCCTTCCAACCCTGATATTCTATGATTCTATTATTATTTGTATTACAGTAGCACCAAGGAGCCCCAAATGTGATCAGGGCCCTATTGAACAGGACACAGTACTAACATAGAGATGAGTTAGTCCCTGCCTTAAATGCTGTTTTTTCAGTTCTGCAAATGCCTAGTATAGCAAGGGCTAAATAATAATAAATGAAATGGAGGGTGAAAAATGGGTGTGAGTGAAAGTAGAGGATGATGAGGATAGGCCTGAGAGCAGGAGTGGATGGTTAATGGCAGAAGCTAGTCAAGAAAGGTGAGTTTTCAAGGGTTCCAAGAAGGGGAAGAGCCATGCTGCTTAATTCCCTGAAGGAGAGAGTCTGTGTTGGGCACAGAGAGCAGCATAAAGCCACACTAGATGATCATAATTGCCTCTTCTGATATTAAAATCTATGACAAAAGGCGTGAGGTTGTGAATAGGAGAATGAGACACAGGATTCTTTAAGGCAGGCTGGGCATGTAGAAGGAAATGAAGTGCAGACGGGGCCATATATTTGTCAGGCTTACAGCTTCCACAGTAGTTATGTTAGCTACATTTCAGTGATAACCATACACCAACATTTATTCACTCCTTCTTCAGGATTAAATAAGTATTAGACGAAAGGCATTAAAACCTCCAATAGTGCATGAACAATGAACTTTACATATGTCTGTGGACTAGTGGTAATGTGATGTAATTCTCTAATTTATATACACAGCTTGGAGGTGTAATGTTTTCCAGTCTGCAGGATTATGGGTGCATATGATTTACCCAATGTCGGTCACTGCGTTATCAGAGAGTTCAGTTGTGCTATTATCAGGTTTACAGGAACATTTACCTGAAGGAGTTAATTAAAAGCTTAAATGTTAATATATATTGCATAAACTGATTTAAAACTTTGGTTTGCACATATTTATTTAGCTTTTACTGATTAAAAAGTTAGATGCAAATCATGTGTAAAAATGTAAATCAATATAAATCACTAGTTTATCCCCAGAAAGCAAAACTGCATTTTTCATGCAGTGCAAAAATAAGCTGTTGTGTAGTTGAAACTAGTTTCAGCTAAATTTATTATATTTTAACTCTATAATAGTGTTCCCTGTTTTTGCAAGCTACTTAAAAAGAATGGGCCAGATCCTCAGCTGGTATAAATCATCATATACCAGCTAAGGATCTGTCTCATTGACTGGCAATCCACCTCTGCCACCAGCCTAATGATCATAATGAGGGAAGTGGCCTAGCAGTAGGAATCAGTGTTCTTCAAACCCTGAAGTACACGATTGTGCCACAATTGAAATACCTGATGGTGCAAAGGCACGTAGTTCACTGCCTCCATTGATGCACCTACTCAAATACTATATGTGGCCAAATGTGTTATGTTGTACAGGATGTGTGGGAGCTGGAACATTATTTTCTGACACCAGCAACCAGTCATCTTGCACTCTGATGCGTGGAGCTAGATTACCTTATCATCTTAGCTTCCTGAATGTTGTGGTTGGGTGGTAAAGAAGCCCCTTTCATGACCTAATGAAGTGGAGGTGTTCCGGTATGGAAGATTCCCATTGCAAATAATCATGGTGGATGGGAAAACATGTGAGGGGACTGGGAGGAAAAATTGTCAGGGAGAAAGACAGAGAGAATTAGCTGAAGGTTGGAAAACCCAAGTTTAGGGAGCTCTTCTGGCCTGGGTAGAGAGGGCAATTTAAGATGGAAACTTTGCCCCACAAAGTAAGACTTTTGAATCAGGAAACAAGAAAATAGATGGACTGCAGGTAGAGGGGGGCCTAGATAGCCAAAGAAGGTGAGGCATACCCTAGCACAGAGTAAGTCCCAGTAGATCTAAAGAGCAGTTTGGCCAACAAATGTCAATTGTCACTGTCTGCAGCAACTCCAATGTGAATAGAAATTCACTTCTTAGGAAATGCTGCAATATTTTGATCCTCCTCCACTACTCCACCAGTCAAGGGGGTGTGGGGCTTTGCTTCAGAGGAGAGGAGTGGGAGCACCAGGTGATAGAAGGAAGAGACCAGCCCAACCACTGCGGAAAGCCCCAAATGTCCAATAGGATGGCTAAGGGGGGGGGAGAAGAGTGCAGGAGTTCAATGCACTGACATGGGAGTCAGACAGAAGTGGATGCTAGTGCTTCCTTGAATGCTTCAGCTGGTGCTGCATGGTCCAAGAATTCCTGGTCAGCTGTCTTGATGGGAATGACCTGGTCCCCATCTCTGAGTGCTCACAGTGTCTGGCAATACACACTGGTGGGGCATGTAACACCACTGCTTCATAAAGCAGCAGTAAGGAGCTATATACTGCATTGTCCCTGTGCCCCAAACTATCCCATCTTGCTCCCTTCAGGGCACTGGATGCTTCCCTGGCTTTATTGATGAATCCCAGCAGATTGGAGACAGCATAGAACATATTGTTTAAAAAAAAAGAGAGAGAAAGAGAGCACTCATAGCAGAGTCATTTCCATCTCTATTCTATGTTGCACTACAAGAGACAACTTTACATGTTTAAATTGCATCAATTCAAGGGATAGTTAAAATTACAACTGCTTTGAGATTGAATATGTCTCTGTAAAAAAGAGACAGCAGTAAGAAATCAGCAAAGTCAAAATCCTCAATCCTGTTTATCATCCAATCAATGTGCACAGCTTTACTGTTGTACAACGTTGTCCTGTGTCCACCTGGTTTAAGCAATAATCCTGTTCCTTGTATATAAACAATGCAGGTTTACCTTACAGGTGCCTCACATTAGTTTACATACATTACTTAAGCCTTAGTTACATTACAGCACATTGGCTCCACAGCTGGCTGTGCTATTGCTGGAGCGGTTATGGATTATACTGTCTCTGTCTCCTGACCAGGTATTAATAGAGTTCTCCTCAGTACCCACAAGTGATTAATGAGATGAGAAGATAAAATGCTCCACCTGCTGCAGCAGCCATGAAAACTGAATTAATGAGTGGGGAAAAAGAAAGTCTTGAGGCTTCAGTGTACTGTACAAGGCAGATCAGCTGCTTATTTACCTCCGCTCCTAATGATGCTGTTTGCGAATGAGTTAGTGCTTTCTGAATTAGTGCACTAACAGTCAGTCAATTCAGGGAAAATTATACATTACTATGATAATTATTGTATACCATAAAAATGCTTATCTGTCTTCAAGACTATAATCTTAGGAAAAACACCTTTTACTCATTACTCCACTGTGTATTATTTAAGCACAGTAAATTGGCTATGAAAGGACACAGCGGAATAAATGCATGGATGGGAGGTTAGTATGATACAGAGAGTGCACATTGGCTACAAGTGGCACGTGTGGGTTTCCAGCTTTTGGCTGTAACATGCAAAGGAAGAGGGGCAGATTTACTTTGATGTTAGCAGTTTTCAGTAATGACTATGAACATGGGTTCACAATGAGTGAGTCTATTGAAAACATGGAACATGCCCTCCACTAGTAAACCATGAGAAACCAATATAATTACTACACACCCTTGAAATGTTCCTTTTTCTTTTCTTTTTTTACTATATATCTATTGGGTTTTAGATTTAAAATTGGGCCCATCAATTTCCCCACAATCATATTTACAGTGTATCTAATATGAAAAACCTACCAGCCCCTCTCCTTACAAAAACCTACACCCTTCCAAAAATGTACTTACTATTCCAAAAGCTTCATAGTAGCTGAGCCCTGTAGGGCAATTAATTCAGGCTCTGCTGGACCAAATAGGAAGCCAGTTGCAGAGTGGAAGATGGTGACGGAGAATGCCAAGCCTCCAGCCCTCCCACATATATATGTGCGGACTGTTAGTAGCCAGATGTTCTTAGCTACCGAGGCAAAGCAAGACAGGCAGGTAATTTCTGTCACAATCATCTTAGAATAGTGCAACAAGGTGCTGCCCGATACACAGTGCTTGTACAAAGCCATAATTTAGCCCTGTACACATACTACAACACTGAAATGCAGCTGCCTGGGTTGGAGGGCAATAGTTCAGTCAGTGAACTGCACTGCATAATACCCAGAGGACAATACTGGGGCACAATCTTCAACATCTATATAAAGAGCAAAGGGAAATGCCCAATATGGATTGTTGTGGGGACAAATTCCACTGAAGCAATTGATATAACTACCAGGATGAATTTGGCCTATCCATTTTATCCTCCTCATTATGTAAAATATTACATGTCTTCAAACAAATTCTATTACATACCTTTGTTCGGTCCTTAGCATACAAAATGAAGTCAACTAGGATGGATGAGGGGCTAATGTACAGATTTTACTTAATAGTTTTTTAAACTATTAACTTTTTTTCAAATGTAAATAACTGCAGATTTGAGAAGATTTATGGTTTGCAGCTGATTTTTTGAAACCAACACTTTCAGCTTTCAGTGAACAGTCAGCAACTGACATCTCCAAGTGAGAGTTCTCACACTCAGCTACTGGCTGCCAGCGGCCTTTCCACTCTCATTTCCATGGAAACCAGGCAAGAAAAGTTTGTCGAAAGTTTGTGTTTTTAATCCTTTTGCCTATATTCACCCAACTAACATCCATTTCCACTGAGATGAGAATTAGCCGTCAACATCTAAGAGACTTTTGAGGAAACTGATCCTCTTTCCAGAGTCTAAAGTTCATTTGACTGTGGCTCCCTTTTGTGACATTTTCACACTTTGTTTGTTTGTTTGTTTGTTTGTTTACTGGAAAGGCTCAAAAGCCTAGGTTTTTCAGTAGCAACTTTGATCATATATACACATTAAGCAGAGGGCTAATAGAAAGATGTTTATTATTTGGATGGAATTTCATGCCTTGTTTCTGGACCTTGACCATTGTATGGGACAACTGCATGTATTATATGAAACACAGGAATTTAAAGATATCCTCAGATCTTTCCCAAACAGCTCCAAGAAAAACTCTACAACCTCATCCCCCCACAAACTCACCCCAGGGCCCGCCCAAAGATCATAAAAAAGGAAAGCCTGGCATACCCATCATATCTGGCCACAGCACTTTTACAGAAGGAATATCAGGACTCATAGAAACCAACCTCAGACCACGTACCACACAAAGGGCCAGCTTCCCCCAAGGCACTACTGACCTCCTCAGGAAACTCTGCAACATTAACAAGCCTCCTCCAGTACACCATCCTTGTTACCCTGGATGTCACCTCCTTATACACCAACATCACTGCCTACATCAAATATCTACAAGATAATTGCCCCCTTCAAACTCTTTTTGCATAACAATCTAACTCTTTTTGCCCACTCCACCTCAAGTGAGCTCCTACAGCATGGTACTCCTTATGTGTAACTATCTGGCCCAACTTGTAGTTAGCTTAGACACTCTGATTTCTTTCCCTTGACCTTAGGAAGAACTCTGTGTAGTTTGAAAACTTGTACTTTCCACCAACTGAAGTTGGTCCAATAACAGATATTATCTTACCTGCCTTATCCCTATCACTTATATTCATAGGTGCTGGGAGTGCATCCGGACTCCCCGGCTTGAAGTGGTTTGCATCATTTACAGGGTTTACAGTTAGGTTGAATGGCTCTCAGCACCTTCACTATACAAATTGTTCCAGCACCCTTGCTTGTATTGCTTTTGCACCAGTGTAACACTTCTGACTTCAAAACATTTACTCTGGATTTACCCCCAATGTAACCAAGATCCAAATCAGTTCCACTGAATAGATATGGGAGTTAGGAGAAACTTCAGAAGTTACTCTAAGATGGAATTCTAAAGTCCCTTCAATTACTCTGCTAAAGCTGACCAAATGCTAAAACCATTACAAGTTCTGGAAATCTATGTCTTGTAACCAAACAAAGCTCTCTGAATTTATGTAGCTCTGTCCAGCTATCAACAGTGTTAGCAAATATTGACTCTTATTTAAAAAAAAAATAGTGTGGTGCAATTTCTCTTGCTGTCTTTCTAATAGTGCTGGAGTCTCATTAGTCTATTGTTTTACAAGCCATAAGAAATGCTGGTGTTCCCAATGTGACTGGATTAATCAAGAGCCGCTGATATGCTATGTTAAATAATGAAAAAAATATTCACAATTGCTAATATATTATTTGCCAAATGTTATTCGATCATCTAGTTAAATAATGGAGGGGGGATCACAAATAATGTATTCAAGAAAAAATGCCCAAATTTGTTGGATAAATTATTCGTAATGAATAATTCAGCCATTCCTGCACTATACAGAAATGTTCTTGCTATTCAGCACATACTTATATTATTTCTTTAAAGCTCCTATTCCAGTGGCTCCAGGCAGTTTTCAGCTGCTGAAATGTATTAAAATCAGGAATAAAATCCAGAAGCACAATAAACCTGCCCATGCAGAATCACCTAAACTAATATAATCACATTAGCTATGGAGCCACTACCAGCACCTCCATATTATATCCAGTCTGATAGTTGGTGTATCTGGGAGCCACTTAAGCCTCCCCCGCCCCTGCCCCCCGTCTACTGATGATTGGTGGAGCCCAGATGGAAGATCTGGGTTGCAATTGGCTCCTATCACCTAGTTGGGAAGTTCCCAGCTTTCATACTAGTGTGAGCTATAATTAAGGTTACATTTCAATTTTTAATGCAATGCCTGTTTTTACAGCTGTAAACCTGCTCAACAATTCTTCTTTTTGCATTAAATTTTCCATGTCTAGTTTCAACACAAATGAGAATTTTCCTTGGCTTACAAGAGGATACACAAAACAGGGGTAGGGCAGAATGATGAAACAGGAAATTCGCTGGATGCTCAGGTTTGAACATCAGTCATCTAGCTGGGTTGGGTTTTATTGTGGGAATTCTGGTGTAACTTGAATGGACATCACCTTGGCCAAAAGTCTTTACCTGTACATGCAGCTTCCATGCAGTTTTCTAATCAGTGAAATTAAAAATACAAATTATACAGAATACCTCCGATGTTTCCCTAGAGATCCCTGGCTCTAGCCAGCATGACTAACCTTCTTTCTCTCTCCTCTTTGGGAGTTATCCAAACAGTTTTGTGTATCCTCTTGTAAACTCAGCTGCACCTCATTAACTCCCATATGGGAGTGCATCACTGAGCTGCCTCTGAACCCGGGTTGGGAATTAATCCCATAGCCATTGATTAACAGTAGGATGTCCTAGAGGCACAATAGGGTGTGGCAGGTCTTCTGTAGCTGGTACTGAAAGACCTGTCCATGTACAATTCCTCACAGAGTACGTCAGTGGACTTCTTTCATTAGCTATGTGCCATCTTCTTAAGAAATGTAGACTGCTTCCCCAGGTGGTATTATGAAGTCAAGGAGCTTTCACAGAAACTGCGCTGCTGGCAACATCCTCTCTTTTATACTGAGAGAGCTGCAGCTTGAGTGGCTCCTCAGGCAACATCACCATCAGTAAAACACAAGAGGAGAGGCAGTCTCTGAGATTCATAAAACTCAGGCCATTTATTTTATTACTTTAATTAACCCTACGTATGGCACTCAAAATACATAGTGTAAAATATAACATGCTTTTTATTTACATGAATAAAGGCAAGTCCCAAAGTTTATAGCTCCTTTAGAAAAATGATATTGCCCTACTGTGAATACAGGGGATCACTTCCAGACACAGAATAGTAATTAAAAAACCCCAAACCTACTTGTCTTTTAAACCAGTCTTAAATCTTCAGTGGTAGTTTTATAGTTTTTATAATGATATTTTATCAAGCGAAAAGTCAAGTCATTTACTTCAGTTTTCAGAAATGTAATCCACAACTGCATAATTTTGCCTGTCAGATTTCCTTTTATGTAAGTTTGTAATTTTATTGTGGTAGCATTCAAAAGGCTGAGCCTGAAAAGTTCTATAACATATGGCATATATTTAACATGGCTTGTGAATTAAAAATAACAGCCTGCCATCTGCCTTTGTGAGCAGATTTTATCAAAGTTTAAATGAAAGGCTCAAAGATATGAATGTTGTCAATTAAAATATGAAATACTCAGGTTCACTACAGGGTAAAAGAGCTCAGACTCACCTTACTTGAACTTGAGTCACTAACAATCTAGCTAGCTAAGCCACCCAGTTTGAATAGTCACTTTATGCAGGAATAAGTTTTAGCAGCTTAACCTTCAAGAATGTCCTTTGTTTTCTAACATTTTAAATGGCAGAAGTTAGCCTGTAGCCTCCAAGTCTGAGATATGAACATTTTAAAGGAAATCAAATCTATTGCACTTTATACTAGTTATCTACATGACTTTTAGTAAAATCTTACTAAAACATTGGCCTGGCTAAAAGCTGATGGTGTCTATGACTTTGACTTGTACTAGAACTGTCAGTATCAACAATACACTCTTCTAGCTTTCTCTGAACTTATTGAAATCAGCACTTGGGTGAAGAACTGTCTAAATGTGAACCTAAGCAAAACTGAGGTAATGCTGGTAGGAAGAGGAAGAGCTTTGAAGAACGAGCCTCCTCTATAACATCCCTCAGTCTTAAGGGTATCTGCCCTCAGATTGTTAAATTTGTCCACAGTTTTAGGATAATTTGGGTTCCTTATTGACACTGAATGGCGAAATATCTATAGTAGACAAAAATGCCTACTCACATCTGCAACTGGTTAGCTATCCTAGCTGACAAAGATCTGGTTACAGAGTTCCATGTTTTCATGACCTTCAGATTTGATTATTGCAATGCTTTATATCTACAAATAAAACCACATACCCCCAAAAGCTTCACCTGATACAACACTGGTTGCCATGAGCCCCTCATCCCAGGGTTCTGCACTCTTTACTGGCTGCTCATTGAATATAGAATTCAGTTCAAGGCCCCTGTCCTGATATTGAAAGTCCTCCATAGGATTGGGCTAAGCTATCTAGGAAATCACATTTTCCTCCATGAGCATGGCCTCCCATTATAGCTTCATTCCATGGGAGCAATGAAACTGTTGACCAATAGGGAGATATTCATCAGTCAGAAGTGGGAACTCACTAACAGATGAGCTAATGGCCACAGCCCTTACTACGTTCTCTGTTATATGCAAAACTTTTTCAATTTAGCATTCCCTCAATAAACTCTTTACACACACACACACACACACACTACATTGATTAAGCTCTTTATTCTAGAGGCTGAGAAAGAAGAAACAGAGGAAGGAGACTGTACTGTTATTTCTATTTTTAAATATTTGAGAGAAACTTAGACATTATGATGATGCTATACAGGCATCTGAAAGAGCATAATGTCACCAAATGGTGTGTCCAAGATCACTGGAAAAATAAAACAAGTTACCCTACAGGTGAACATTTACACTTTTCAACCAGGTCTTTCATCCCTTCCTCTTACATGATGCCTTTCATGGAAACATCTGGGAGCATTTTATGGAAAGCGGAATTTTAAATGGCTCCAATCAAAACAATGTAGCTGGACTCCACATCTGGATCTGAACTTTGTATCTCATTATTGGAGAGAACCAAAATTCTCAGCGCTGCCAATCAGAAGGACTTGGTAACTGGATCTTGAATTTGATTTTTCCTAAAGTTTGGATTGTTCAGAGTTGTGCCTGATTCTGATCTCAGTTATATTGCTGAAATCAGGAGTTACACTAATAAAGACAAAGGAGTTACGCCAGTATAAAACAAGTGCAAGTAAGATCAGAATCTGGTCCATTGGTCATCACAAAGAGAACATAAGAATGGCCATACTGGGTCAGACCAAAGGTCCATCTAGCTCAGTATCCTGTCTTCCGATAGTGGCCAATGCCAGATGCCCCAGCAAGAATGAACAGAACAGGTAATCATCAAGTGATCCATCCCCTGTTATCCATTCCCAGCTTCTGGCAAACAGAGGCTAGGGACACCATCCCTGTCCATCCTAGCTAATAGCCATTGATGGACCTATCCTCCATGAATTTATCTAGTTCTTTTTTTTTTTAACCCTGTTGTGACAGTGTACCCCATAAGGCTTTATGGGGAGGGGGTGCTTATAAATGTACGTATGACATAACTGGAATATGTTTGTGCTGCCTGTGCCATGTAACATATCTCCGTAAGGGTTATGGTCTACTATATCTATTCATCCTATTTGTACATATATATCATTTTCTACTCGAGGTTAAGAATATGGGCTGTATGCTTGCCTGATTTCTAAGTAAGCTTTGTGAGGCATTTGGTCAGCTTCTTTAGGAAGGAATTTGCCAGGTTAAGTACCTGATCAGGAGACACTTAGGGAACAATGCATCTTGGAATGCTCCAATCCACATGAGAAGTCTTCCTGGAGACATGCAAGATGCCATGTGGACAATGGCGTTGGCCTGCAAAGACTGAGTCACGCAGGGGCATGTGACTTGCCCAGGTGACTCCAAAACTCCATCTTGGAGCTGGGCTTTGCATAGGAGGGAGGTCTCCACCCACAAGAGAGAGTCTACTTAAACCTGTGGGAGACCACTCCATTTCTTCTTCAACTGGCTAAAGAAGGAGCCTCTCCACCCCCCCCAGGATACTTGAAGGAGACTGAAACAAAGGACAGTAACTGCAGGGGGTGTGAGTGATTGCTGGACCCAGGCTAAAAGGAGATTAGCCTGTAAAAGGGAGCACTCTGGAACTGGTGAGGAAATTATCTGTATTCAGTTTGATTAGGCATAGATTCGCGCATTTTATTTTATTTTGCTTGGTGACTTACTTTGTTCTGTCTGTTACTACTTTGAACCACTTAAATCCTACTGTCTGTATTTAATAAAATCACTTTTTATTTAGTAATTCACTCAGAGTATGTATTAATACCTGGGGGAGCAAACAGCTGTGCATATCTCTCTATCAGTGTTATAGAGGGCGAACAATTTATGAGTTTGCCCTGCATAAGCTTTATGCAGGGTAAAACGGATTTATCTGGGTTTAGACCCCATTGGGAGTTGGGCATCTGAGTGCTAAAGACAAGCACGCTACTGTGAGCTGTTTTCAGGTAAACTTGCAGCTTTGGAACAAGTGATTCAGACCCTGGATCTGTGTCTGGAGCCAAACAGGAGTGTCTGGCTCAGCAAGACAGGGTGCTGGAGTCCTGAGCTGGCAGGGAAAACAGAAGCAGGGGTAGTCTTTGCACATCGGGTGGCAGCTCCCAAGGGGGGTTTCTGTGATCCAACCCGTCACACCTGTTATAGTCTTGGCCTTCACAACATCCTCTGGCAAAGAGTTCCACAGGTTGACTCTGCATTGTGTGAAAAAATGCTTCCTTTTGTTTTAAACCTGTTGCCTAATAATTTCATTTGGTGGCCCCTAGTTCTTGTGTTATTAGAAGGAGTAAATAACACTTCCTTATTTACTTTCTCCACACTAGTAATGATTTTATAGATCTCTATCATATCCCCCCTTAGTCGTCTCTTTTCCAAGCGGAAAAGTCCCAGTCTTATTAATCTCTCCTCATACAGCAGCCGCTCCATACCCCTTGAGCTGAAGCTTCAACTGCCAACTCAGTTTAAACCAAGATCCAGAGGTGGAGTTTTGATTTGAGTATGCCTCTAGATAGTATACAATTAAACTATTGAAACACATTACAAAAGATATGTTACAGAAGGTTAAACAAGTGAGCCCATTGATTCGATATAGGTTTGTTTAATGGTAACTTTGAATAGACTAGTCTAGGAAGTACTGTGGTTACTATAGCTGAGGGACCAGACATGCCCTAAATGTTATTCTGTGTTAGGATTGTCTTAGATCTAGAACAAAGGGCATGCCTTTGAGAGTATGTATGTCCATGCATGTAAGAAAGAATCTTAAGTTGTGTTGCTTCACTGAAAATGAATTAATTCCTCTTTTCTTTAGTGTCATAACTGCATGATATGTGAAGCAATGGAACTCTGCACCAAGTCTAGTAAAACAAGGAAGAACATTAAAGTAATTGTTCTAAAAGAGCAGAACTGTTTTACACCTATTTAAAATATATCCCCAGAAAGAAAACTAATGAGATTTAAATAAAAAGGAAGATCTTGTAACAAGGGTCCCTGAACTCTTTGCTATCAGGATCCCCTTTTTGAAATGTATTATGATAAATATATTGGGCTAAATTCAGCTAAGCCTGCACAGCCAGCTAAACTCGCTTTGCTAGAAGGGAGATTCTTCCTCTCCCCCAGTTCTGTTTGCTTATTTATCACTAACTTGCAGGTCCTTGTATAAACTGATGTGTTGCCTTTTGCTAGTTAGATAAATACACCTCTATCCCGATAACACTGTCCTCGGGAGCCAAAAATCTTACCGCGTTATAGGTGAAACCACGTTATATCGAACTTGCTTTGATTCGCTGGAGCACTGCTTTACCGCGTTATATCCGAACTCATGTTATATTGTATCATGTTATATTGGGGTAGAGGTGTATGATGATAGGCAAACAGGATGAGGGAAGTGGAGTTGTGTGTATTTGGGTTACTAATGTAGTGAAGCCTGCTCCTTATTGTAAGTGTTACATTAGAGACTTGAGTGCTAATGCTCAAAGAGGAATTGTGGGCAGAACAGCAGTTTTGTGGTTAAAGCCCAAGACTGAGAATCAAGAGAACTGGGTTCTATTCCTGATCTGCCACAGACTTCCAATGTGCCCTTAAGCAAGACTTTTATGCTGATACTGTTCCAACTGAGGTTTCATTATTGATTTCAGTGGGAGCAGAAGCAAGCTCTTGGTGTCTCTGCCCCTTGGTTGCCTCATCTGGAAAATGAGACAGTAAATCTTACCTGCCTCACTAGAATGTTGTGTCATTATATTCATTAATGTCTTTAAAGTCCTTTGAGATGGACAGCACCATAACATCTCTGTGTTGTTTGTGGTAAAGGCATCAAGAGCCAAGTTTTCAAATAGCAGAGACCAACCTGGGCCTGCAATAAATGCAGACGTCTCTTTGGGTTGCACTTTGCAGCTGCTTTTTAACAGATCCTAGTGGATTTGTCAGCCCTTCCAGTTAGACTGGTCACTAATCTTTCAGCTAGAGCAATAGCAACAATCTGTGCTTGGTCTTTTTTTCGTAACAGGAAGGAGAATGTTACAGCATCACATTATGGTAATAGCTTTGCAGAGCAATGCAACCCTTCATTATGGTAGCCATTCATGATGACACTGAGGAAATTAGAGCTGAGTTTTCTAAAAGAGACTAAGGGAGTTAGACACCCCAATCCCACTAAAATTCCCTTATTTATTGTTGTTTGGATTTAAGTAATAGTAAAAAAAAAAATCTATACAAGACCTCTAGGAGCCCTGATAATTAATCTTACAACAGCAAAATACATACAGCAGCACTTAAGAAAAAACAAATATTTAAACAGGAACAAATTAATGCAGCTCAGCCAGCCAGCCAATCAGCTACAAAAAGAGCTCCTTTTCATCCGAATTGTCTCTGGGAACATACCCTCAGCCTTTTCCTAAACCTCTATCCAATGGCTTTTGCAGTGTGCCTGGCAGGTCACTAATTAGGCTATTTCAGACTAAGAGGGAGAGTATGTTTCAAAGTCCTGGGGCCCTCATAGAAAACACTCTGTTGGCAGCCCCCTCTATAATGAGGGACATCTAGCTCAAGCGCTTTTGCTGACCTCTGGTAGATAGATACTCAGGATCTTCTGAAAATCCCAGTCTAGAATATTTACTAGGTAAACAGTCTAACAAACCAGAAAAAAAAATCAAAGACTTGCACAAAATAAAGCTCTGTATCACCAATTCAAATAAATGGAGGTCAAATGATTATATAACTGAACACTGTTTTGGCACGGAAAAATAAAGTGCTCAATGGAAGAAGAAGTAGAAGATAGCTTTTTTTTTTTTGTCAATATGTTACTAACCAGAGAAAATAATAGAAATAAATGTTTCATAATCAGCTGGTCAATCTTCTGTTAGGGAGAAATATCAGTTGCCCCAAGTTCCAAAAGTAGCAAGAATCATCAGAGATTTGTCATCTCCTGCCCATCACTGATCTACATATTTTAGTTCTTCCTTACAGTAATGCTCAAAGCTGGTTGGAAAATGCTGACATTTCAAAATTTGTTCCAAATCAGAATGAAAAGACAAAATATTGCAATTTCCTGCAGAAGAAAAATTAATACCCTCCATCATGTTCCAAAACCATATTTGGAACCATTTAAATATTTCATTTCAATAATATTAAATCATTTTTGACAATGTGGAAACATTATTATATAATATAAAATATATTAACTATATATATCATGTTAAAGTTAACATTTAAATATAAAAGTCAAATGAATCAAAATTACAGGGTGAAAATGTTTCATTTCGGCTTTATCAGAATGAAATCATTTTAAATGATCTAAATGAATCTTTTTGATGTTATTTTGAGAGAATAAGAAAGTCAAAACACTTCATTTCAGCTTTTTCCCATCCAAAATGCTGTTAAAATCAACATGCTCCCACAAAATGATTTGATTTTGAGAAAACTGCCTTTGCCGATGGGATAACTGTTCCAGCCAAAACAATTCAACCAGTTCTAGTAATTTTCTTATATATCCAAATCATAAACTTCAGAATTTGAAAGATCCTGGATTCCGAAATCATACCTTTGTGGCAGATTCATAGAATCATAGAAGATTAGGGTGGAAGAGACCTCAGGAGGTCATCTAGTCCAACGCCCAACTCAAAGCAGGACCAATCCCAACTAAATCATCCCAGCCAGGGCTTTATCAAGCCAGGCCTTAAAAACCTCTAAGGTTGGAGATTCCACCACCGCCCTAGATAACCCATTCCAGTGCTTCACCAGCCTCCTAGTGAAATAGTGTTTCCTAATATTCAACCTCGAACTCCCCCACTGCAACTTGAGACCATTGCTTGTTGTTCTGTCATCTGCCACCATTGAGAACAGCCTAGCGCCATCCTCTTTGGAACCCCCTTTTCAGGTAGTTGAAGGCTGCTATCAAATCCCACCTCACTCTTCTCTTCTGCAGACTAAGATTTTATGTAAGACATTTGATTTACCCAACCTGGAACTATTCATTGCTAACAGTGCTGGCCTGGCTCCTTTTCTCCATTCATCTTACATATTTGGGGAGATGACAGCAAACCTTTTCTTTCCCTTCATCTCACTTATATAAAGGCAGCAAGAGGATCTAATAAGACTTCTTTCCCCTTCCTGTAGTGATCAGGGACAAAGTAGGGATACATTTTTCAAAATAACTAACTATGGGTGATCAGCATCTCTCAAAAGTGGGCCCTACATCTCTTCTATCTCTCTGACTTCATGGTTGGAGCCAACAAGAAAGCCAGGTAGCTCAAACACCACCAAACTTTATAGCAAAGTGCGGAGCACAGGGATCAGAGCTCCTCTAGCTTTGCCTGGTTTGAAGCACATCTAGGAGAGTGCCAATCTATTCTATCGTTCAGTGGCTTACACAGCTCAGGACCTTTTGCAATGTAAGACATGCAGTGCCTCAGGATGACTTCTGTAACACACACAGCATATCTAAGGATGGGAGGATTTGGTAAGTGGGGATGGGAGGGGTTCAGCAAATTAGGGAGGTAGAAGGTCAGCACTCTAGTCATTTCTGAAGGCATGCAGTGACCCTAGTCTGAAATCTAGTTCCTTATTAGATACAAAGAACATGGACTGAAGGGTTTCATCAGTCAGAAAATGGGTATGTGGGGGGAAACTTTGGAAAGTAGAAGAATGTTTAGGCCCTTGTAGTTCATCCTTTAAGATGTGCGGAGGTCCTAATGCATCACTGAATAGGGAAGATGGTGCCTGGGGTCCTTAACAAAGCAGGGTTCCTAAAAGTGTAGATCTCTGTGCAGCAGTACACTTGCCACATGCCTAGATCCAGCTCTGCCAAACAATTGATAATCCAGCCTTCAAACAAAGGAAACAGCGAGGCCAGAAACACGCAGCTTTAGAACTATGGCAGAGAACAGGTGCCAGTAATCAAGTAACAATAATAAAACATCTGGAGCTCAAACCATAAGACAAATGGCATGAAAATGAAGGAAAAAAATTATCCTGATTGGAAAAATCTACACTGAAAAACAAAGATACCGAATGATGGCAAAATGCTTATAGAACAGAGCAGAGGAAGTCAGGCTATCTTCCTCCTGTTGGTTTGATGTGTTCGCTGTAGGCATTGACTGATTTTCATATCTATAGGCTTACTGTATTTCCTGTGAAAAAGGAAGGTAAAAGATGATTGTTTGTTTTCCGTCTTGTTGCTAAAAAGACTTCTCAAAAAGACTTTTCTTCTAACAGCCTGCAGTCATTCTGAAATGAGTAGCTCATGATTAAGAGGTCATTTGTTACCAGCAGCAGCAGATGTTGGTGTTTGTGTGGGTAAAGTGTATGCTGTCTGCAAAACAAAGTTTCCATTGAAAGAAATATCTAACTGTATCTTCCTTGGACGATTACACTGCCATTTAATTTTTACCCTGGCTTGTTGCCTTCTTCTTCTGGGTTTCTAAAAAGACATGCCATCAAAATTGTTTCTCCTGGCAGCAGACAAAATTGTTTAATTTGCTAAGAATTCTGCAATTTTGAGGAGATACTGGATCCTGGTTTTTTTAAAAGTGCATTTGTCAAG
Source organism: Chrysemys picta bellii (assembly GCF_011386835.1). NCBI lineage: Eukaryota > Metazoa > Chordata > Testudines > Emydidae > Chrysemys > Chrysemys picta. The sequence goes on from NC_088796.1 coordinate 97,093,238, forward strand.
ATTATTAGGCCCTTTTTGTGGATTGTCAGTGTATCCTGCATTGAATTAATAAAGATATAAGCCAAGAGTTTTGAAGCAGTTTAGGAAGAGTAAAATGTTTCCCTTTAGAGCACACATTCCACAAAACCGAAGAAGTAGCTTAAGTCTAATAGATGAAAATACTGTTGCTTCATGTGTCACTAGAGGCTTGATTCAATGGGAGAACTCAATATAAATCTTTCCATTGATTTCAATGGGATTTGGATGAGCACCTGATTGAATGTGTATCTAACTGTCTGCTTAATTATTTACTCTCCTGGCCTCCTAGTCATGCTCCTTCACCCTAGTCTGGATATTGAGTACATCCCTGAGCTCCTGTCACACAATAAGATTATCCCAAGATAGCTGGAAAAAATAGCAGTTAATGTGGCGTGAGGGGAAAATGGGATATTCTTATTAAGGACTCAACATTTTGAAATATTTTAGTCCTTAGATTGTCTCCATATTTCAGTGATGCTCCAAAACAGTTTAAGCGCCATATTGGACACCAGGAAATTTTTCAGGCCCTTTTTCTTCCATCCTGAGGATATGAATAAATCTCCTATTGAATCCAGTGGAAATTAGTTTAGTCAGGTGAAATTCAAAATAAAGATTAAGAAGAAGCTTAAAGGCTGCATACATCTTGTACAGTTCTGCTGCACCAGGGTGACTTTCACCCCATTCTGGGAATGGGGAAAGAGAAATAGACTCCTAAAATCTAGTGAGGTGTATTGACCCTTGTATTCCAACTCTTGCTCTTTTGTCATTCATATTTAAAACCCAAAATTCTTTAGAAGTGATTTAAAAAAAATAAAAAAATAAACCAATGTTTAAATAGGAGCTACACAAACCTTTGCATCAGAACAAGCTAGCCGGTCAGGCAGCAGATGCATAAGAAGTTAATTGGCAATCACTCTTCCTAGAAATGAACTAACATTATTGAAGATGCCAGGGAACAAAGTAGTAGCCAAAATCAAACCACATTGGGGAACTACAGCCAGAGTTCTAATCTCAGCTCCTGCCACTGGCTTGCTGTGTGGGCTTGGTCCCCACCTATCTTCCTTAATTAATATCACCATGTGGATAATATAGATAATAATATTGAGCCACCTTGCAGTGGTTTTTCAAGGAATAACTGATTAATATTAGTCAGTGTGGTAGTTACTACATAGCCCTGTTGAAAATAGAGGGGAGAAAACAAATAAAAATATGACAGTTTTAATGGGAAAATAAGAGGATGTTCATGTAATTTTATTATTTTGAAGCTACAAAGTATTACACACACTGGCAAGCATGGCAACAATGTAACCCTATATAAGAAAAACTATGCAGCAGTATCCCTTTACAATTCAGCCTGAAACACGGTGCTCCTACCATTTCATCTGTCCTAATGAAACCAGATCAATAAAAAGTTTTACACAGAAATCTGTCCTGGGTTTTGCTAATGTGACTCAACTGTACAATAATGCCATACACTGTGATTGGTATCTGACTTCAAGTGCCAAAAATATGCATAACTGACAGGACAGTCAAATGTAGCAGATTTTAGTCAGGTCACGATGGGGGGTTGAATTGTTACAGAACACAGAAGCAATATCAGTGGTTGTTGAAAGAATAAGATTCATACAGGGCACCTGAGGCATTTGAATTTTTTGTCTTGGTGCTAGAGAGCTCCTGTGATGAGGAGTCATAGGTTATGCTCTGCTTATATCTGACTCAAATGGGGGCAATGAGAGGAAGTCGGTCATTTTATTGCAAAATAGTAAAATTCTGATCCTTACCAAAGAAAAATTACAATCAACCTCCTTTGAATCTTTAGCCATGCTACTAACAAACACCTGGGGTTGAGGGGGTGGGGGAGGGAAGTCTGGCATGCTGGCATTGTGACAACAGCACTTTTCAGGAGAGGCGTGTGGAGACCCTGGCTTGAGGGCAGTGACTTTTGTACTCTCATTCACCAGCTTGATGCTGGAAGCGAAGCATGAAATGCAATGACATACTTGATATGTAGAGAGGTTAAGCTAGCTCTTTGCACACCTTGCTACCTAAGCTTTGACTTAAAAAAGGAAGCTGTTTGCTCTGAACTCTGTGACTGCAGCCACTGGCACAGAAAGCCTGTAAGGGGATGAAGGCTCCGAATGTCATGTCAGTGAAAACCCTCTTCTCTTTCAAGAACAATAAAAACCTGTAGGGTGAAATTTACACACAGCCTGCAGGAATCCTTAATAAATGATGTTTATGCAGATGAAATGTACATGGATTTAATGAGACACAATACCCCCATTATATGGACAGGATATAAGGCAAACTACATACTAATTCCATGGCTACTACTCCAGCCCTTTTTACTTAAAGCTTAGGACATCTGGTAGAAACTGGATGTGGGGATGGAGAATTTAGGTAGCAAATTGTAATTGTGAGTTGGAATTTGGCCTGGACACTTAAATTAATAGCCCCAGACTACAAAACATGTAAGTTGTCAAGATCTTCATTTTACTCCTCATCAAAACAGTATCAGGCCAGATTTTGCTGTTACATTGGTGTAAATCTGGAGTATCTCCACTGAAGTCAATGGAATTATTGTGGATTTTTGCCAGTGTTTAGGAGAGCAATATTTGGCCACAACTCCAGCAACACACTGTCCCCAAAACCATAGTGGGCTATAATGGGGTGTATAGGTGTCTGTTCTTGCATTATGCTAACTTGGGCAGAAATGTAAGGCCTGCTATATAAACCTTCTTCTCTATCATGATGGAGAAAGACGTTGACAAGAGTGGTAGCTGCTGATTATGGATCTCTCTGGGACAGACCTGAAAGGGACAGAAGAACTGAGGGACTGAAGAGGAAGAAACCTTGGACAGGGAAAATCATTTATGTATGTGGGTTCAGGTTTCGTTTGGATACTTTCCACTGGGGTGGAGGAAGTTACCCTGGTCACTAAAGCAGTATCTGCTGCAAACCCACTGCAAGTATGAGCTTTCTTCCAGGGCCTCAGGTTGGGGAGAAAGGAAGTTCCCTGCCTCCTTTAACCAATTCCATACTACAATTGGGTTGGGAAGCTGGTTGAAACCCATTTGGGAGAGACTGTAGCCAAAGACCCAGCTGATTTTGGACCCTAATTTGTTTATGGCTTACGTATCAGACTCCAGATGGGAAAATAAGGCAGAGACTGGATTTAATGCTAGAGTCACTCTGATCAGAGCATTAATTTAGTACTGACTCAGAGGCAAGAGCAACACCAATTGCATTACAAACCCAATTTCCTGCATCAGCATTTTTCTTTACTTGGTAGTGTCCCATCCAAACACTGACCAGCTCCGACCTCATTGGTCTTGTGAGATCTGGGAAGTTCAGTGCCCAAGATGGTACAGATTCAATAGTAAGCAAGTTACATTTGTCATAGTTTTGAGGGGGCTCCAGTTACAGCTGAGAAACTTCTAGGTTTTTTCTTTTTTTAAAAAAGAAATAAATAGGTGCAAGTACCAATGCAGGGGCGCATTTGCAGAGTTGAAGCAGAGGGTTGCTGCAGTACTGCCACTGGTTTTAGTGGGAATCACACAGCTATAACCCTCCCCATCAGTTGACAACTTAGGACCAGATTTTAATAGCATTTAAATCAGGGTAAATCCAGTGCAAGTCCACTGAAGACAATGGCCAGAATTTGGCCTTGGTTTTCCTATTTTCATTACTCCCCCATCATATGTATACATCAGGTTATTGTAATGCAGACACACAGTTCCTTTCAACTTTCTCATACTACAGTACAAGTTGTTCCCCACATTTAGAGCCTGATAGCCCCCTCGTGCAGGAAATATGCAGGTAGGATTTAAAGAGCTTGATGTGTATCTCCTGGCATTTCTTTAGAACCCTTCTTACCAGTGGCACTGGCATTGGAAGAGCAAACTCCAGGTGCGGGCCTGAAATCTTCATGGATTAATGGGAGGGCTGGGCCTTCTGCCTGGAAGTTCCAGGCTGCTGTCCCTGGCAGTGCAGCTCCAATGGATATTTATTTATATTTTTATAAGTTATATCACAAAACAAAGGTGGATCAGAGATTATTTTAAATAGGAATGTGTAGGGAGCCGGGGTGATTTCTCTCCAAACCATAGGATGAGGAGCCACTCTGTTAGCCTGAGTGGGCGGAGCCAGGCCAAGCTTACTCCACTCCCCGGAAGGGGAGGGGTGGAACAGGAAGTACAAAAGGCGGGGCCCTTAGCCCAGTCAGGGCCGCACCAGGGCGGGAGACAGACACAGGCTGCTGGCTGCTCCCTGTGGATACTGCTGCCGAACCAGGGGATGTCCTGGACCAGGGGAAACCTGACCCAGAGGAAGGACTTGGGTTACCAGGACTGCCGGCCACAGAGTACCTCAAGGAACTGGAGGATCTGGGCAGCGACCCGAGCCCGACGCTGAGGGCGAGCTGGAGCTATCAGGACTACCAGCAGCTGAACACCATGATGAGTTGAAGGGACCAAAGGGACCCACTCGAGAGACCAGGTAGGAAGTAGTTCAGGGGCGGAACGGGACAGTGCAGTGAGTTGGTGTTTGGTCAGGGTTTTGAAGGCGGATCCCCGCTGACCAAGTGGCGGGACCCTCTCCTCCCGCCACTGTCAGGGCCCTGGGCTATGTTCCCCTACCCCTGCCACCCCGCCTCAGGGTGGCAGAACCCCAGTAAAGTGCTAAAGACTCTTGCTGCCCTCCCCTGCCTGAGGGGTGCATCACAGACTCTTGCCAACACTGCCCTGCTTGCAGGCTGCGCCACAGATTCCTGCCAGTGCTCCCATGCCTGTCCAATGTGATGGCACACCTCCCTCTGCTAATGCCCTGTCGAGAGAGAAGTGTGACCAGGGTCTTTCGGCAAGGCAATAGCTCTCCACCGTCCCCAGCGGCTTGTCGGATCAACTGAGACCGTGCTACAGGATGGCTGAAGTTTAGAAAGTTTTGAGATTTGATTTGGATATTTACTGAACACCTAGGGTCCACAAATCCTGCAAACATGCTTTCTTGGTGCATTTTAGGACTTCTACTTGTTGGCCCAGCTGGAACCCAGAAGTGCAGCAAGACATATAAATGAAAAGCAATGAAATTAAAGAAAATTTGGGGGGGAACGTCAAAATAGGCTCAAGTTTTAGACAAAAGTACAGGTATTTATTTCATCAAAAGCTATTCACCTTCCCTTATTCTAAAAGCTCTGGATTTGTAGTGTATCTAAAACAATAGATAACGGAAGCCTTGCCTCTTGTTTAACTGCAGATGGCCCTGACGAAAACTCTGTATCTCAAAACCTGAACTTTGTGACACAGGTTCCTTCTTTCTAAATAGTTGCACATAAAAAAGTTAAAAGTTTGCAGTGAACACCTACAGGTCCTTTGAGGTCTAATCCAACTCTTATTAAAGTCAATTAGACTTTACCACTAACTGCAACTGGAGGTGAATCAGGCACATGTTCCATCTAATGTGGGCCAACTCTGTTCCCTTTGAAGTCAATGGCAAATCTCCCATTGACTTAAATGAGAGCAGAATCAGACCTTAGGCTTTTATCCTGAAGCACCTCTTAAAAAGACATTGATATCATTATAGAAAGCACAAGTGTCAATCTGTGAACTGGTAATGATTAGCACTTCCCCCCCATCTATTCTCCAAAATATTTTCCTCCATTCTTTCAAGGTGAAAAAGCTTTAGACCCTTCTCTACTTCTTTTGTATTGACATTATGAGAAGTAATTGTTCTGCCAAAATTGGCTGTGTCACATATGGTCTAGTTTTGTAACATTCCCCAGAGCACTCTGCTTCTCCACTGGGTTTTTGCAGACACCTTGACAATTTCAGCGCTGATAGTATTCAGGTCCCAGAGCAATTTTTGGATGTTGTCACAATAATTCACCTATTATAAAGAATAATGATACCCTTGTAGTAATACAGTATTTTCAGATTTTTGTATGTACTGTATATACTCATTCATTACCCCGTTCGTTTATAAACTGACCCCCCAAGATGGTTAGGTAAAAATAGCAAAAACTGTATGACCCTTTCATAAGCCGACCCTATATTTCAGGGGTTGGCAAACTTTGGCTCCTGGCCCATTAGGGTAAGCCTCTAGCAGGCCTGGACGTTTTGTTTACCATTGGCTGGGAACAGCGAACTGCGGCCACAGGGAGCTGAAGGGCTCCATGCCTGTAGACGCTCCAGGTAAACAAAATGACAATGTATTAGATATTCAATTCAATGATTCCATAGAGTTTAAAATCATCAAATTTTGGTAGAGACCCGTTTATAAGCCGACCCCCGCTCTTTGATGCGTCACTTTATTACCAAAAATATTCGGCTTATGAATGAGTATATATGGTATTTGAGTTCCTGCATACTGTGTCAGATCTTTGATTGAAAATGCAGCCGTTTCACTAACATATACTGGTGTCTTTATTGGACCTGGAGTTTGGGAGCCTTTGCTTTGGCAGACTTTTCCATTTCATGACCCCCTTTTTAATTTTTTCCTATATCTGTGACACCCCCTTACCCAGTCTCACATTTTTATATCACAGTAAGTTTCATTGCATTAGGTCAAATTCAGGAAAGCAGGTGCAGGGAAGAGCAAAAAATCCACTCCCACTGAGTCAGCTAAGACCTTTGCACCGGAGAGGGATTCAGTCCCTGTTGAGGGCCTAAAGTTCTTGATTCCCCCCCCTTCCCTTGTTTTCAGTGGTTATTTCTGTGGATGTCTGCAATATAGATGTGACTGGTATGTTCTGTTACTAACAAGGGGCCACAGCAGTGCCGTATTATTGCCTAGGCCAACAAGGCCTAGGCCTAGGGCGGCAAATTTTCAGGGGCGGAAGCTCCCCTCTGTGCCCCGCCCCCCTGCTCTAGCTCACCTCCGCCTCCTTGGCAAGCTTGCCGCGGCGTCCTGTTTCTCTCCCCTCCCAGCGCTTGCGCCGTGAAACAGCTGTTTCGCGGGGCAGGGAGGGAGGGGGGAGGAGGAGGAGGAATGCCATGCACTGGGGGAAGAGGCGGGGCTGGGGGTCCAGTAGGGGAAGGGAGGGGGCGGAGTTGGGGCGGGGACTTTGGGGAGGGGGTTGGAATGGGGGTGGGAAAAGGGCGGAGTTGGGGCAGGGCCAGGACGGCAATTATTTCCTGGCCTAGGGGCGGCAAAATTATTAACCCGCCACTGGGCCACAGAGATTGTGATTACCAGTATAGCAGTGTCCTACTCATTTTTCAAGGGAGGCAGCCAGGAGTTAGATCTCTTTGTGGGAGCCACATTTTCTTGTTTGCCATTTGATTCAACAAAGCAGAGCTACTGCTGCTAGCATAGATAGAGCTTCATCAGTACTAGTGCAATGGGGAGAGATTTCCCCAGTGTTGAAGCCATGACAGTACAGGAGCAGTAGAAAATGTTTCTTGAGAAAAGTGCAGACGTGCATAAGGGTAACAAATTTCAGACCAGTGGCCAAGAGAGAGGAAAGATCCTCTTAGAATTTTCTTTCACTCCTCCCAGCCCATATCCAGCTTCCTCTACAAATATCTATCTATCAAAGTTATGATAAGGTGGTCCAAACCTATGGTCAAAAGAGGTGAACACTTGGAATTGGTTTGTGTCTTTTGTGTAGTTGCCAGAGATCGGGTGTGGGTGGGTGGGGGTGCATGTTGGCTGGGGGGATTGGGTTGTGTATCTTCTGGACCACTTTGGGAGATATGGATTTGGTATTAGAAAGACTCTGTCTCTGAATTAGCTAGTTATTTCTCTCATCTCTTCTGGTCCAGCCGAAGTCTACACTGCATACATGTGCACCTTCACAAAAGTTATGTATCTACTAGATTTCCTGATCAGCTGGGTGCTTACTGCTCTACAGTAAGACTGTGCATTAGACTGTGTACTATAGAAATGTACCTTCCAAATGTCCTAAGAAAACAAACAGTGTGCCATCAATAAAGGAAGGGAGTATCTTTGGAAAGAAGGGAGGGATGGTCAGAGAAAGGTGTTATGAGGGGTGGGGAAGGATGTATCAGCTCCCCCAGCAGAAGCTTTGTCACCAACAGACTGAAGTTGCAGTGGTATGTTCCCTAAAATGTGCTACTTACCAGGACAAGCATCAGTGAGAATGCTTTGAAAATAGCCTAATTAACAACTGAGTAAAATAAATACTTTACTGAGATTTTTGCTTATTATTGTTAACTCCATCAAATAGATGATCTGAAACCTTGATGGGATATAATAATGTCTAAAAGCAGAGATGAAAACTGCCACATCTATTAACAAATGAGTAGTAATCAACAAAATAGCAGTATTACTCTTCATGATGACTTTTAAAGGAATCTCTTAATTGAATATAAATGACCAACCCTTTGTTCTGTTTTCCATGTCACATATAGATTGCAGCTTTCATTTTAAATAGATCGGACTGGTCTGATTCATAATGATAACATTCCTGCTGAATTCTATAGTAAATATTTTCTTGTACTTATTGTGGCATAGGGTATCTGGGATAGCCCTCACTGGAAATGCCAAGTTCAGGGCAGGCTGCAAATAAGAGAGCAGATACTCCCAAGACTGGTAGGTAACACAGAAGTTAAACTTCCCAGCCAGTCACAAATTGTGCTTCTGATCCTCCACAAAGGTTATCGAGAAGCTAAAAAAGAAATCACACATCCCCCTTTATTGCATTCCAGTTCTCTGGCTCCCAATCAGCGCTTAGGTCCAGTAGAGTGAAAGTTCTTTTAAAAACTCTGCTCATTATACAAATGTCAGCCCTGTTACCAGGTCAATATTAGTTTGGATCTTACCCCAAATACCACGCTGCCAGCCAATCCTTTAGTATCTAAAACTAAAGGTTTATTATAAAGAAAAGAAGAGAGAACAAGAAGAGAGTTGTTAAATGGTAAAACAGTCACATACATACAAAGATTCAAAGTCCATTTATCAGGTTCTTAGCAGTATTGGTGAGTTTGCTGACTTGAAAATCCCTCTGGATACATCTACAGCTTGGATGAGTCATTCAGTCCTTTGTTCACAGCTTCAATTTGTAGAAAAATCACTCCAGAGGCAAGAAGTAGGATTGAAGACAAAATGGAGAAGATGCAGCTGCCTTTTAAATTCTTTTGCCATGTGGCTTATAGTTCCTGTGTCCCAAATGCAAGCTGCACAGCACATGGCATGGAAAAACTTTAGAGTTCTGTTCACCGGCCTGCCCATACATGCCTTGCTGACTCATAAGGTGTAATCCTTGGTCTTTCAATGAGTTCGTTGTACCGCTCATAGCCCTTGATGGGCCATCAAGCAGGCTAGGCAGTGCTGATGCCAATCTGTCTGGGGGGGTGTCACAGCACAAGTTTGGAAATACAGATATACCCTACATATCTATAACTCACAATACAAAGGTGATACAAACATATAAACAAGATTATCATATTTGGCAAATTATAACATTTCTCAGATACCTTACACGGCTGGTCAGACTCATTGCAATTTTATAATATTGGTATCAACAATATCATAAAGTGTCTCCCATATTCCATACAGTGTCACACTTATTTCCAATGCAACCTGGTTTCCCCACCTCCCCTTTTCGTACTGCAAGGTTTTGAGTAAATATTTGGCCATTAATCAACTGTTTGGGGGTAACTATCAGCACAGTATATTACTGAGCCTTTCTGGGATTTATCGTGACTGTGGAAAACCAGACTCTGGTCTCAACTGATGTTTGGCACTTAAGCATACTGGTGGTTTTCTTGACCTTAGATTGTATACACACAAAGGGAAATGCTTTTCTTAAGCTGAATTCAGCAAAAAAGCATAAAGGCATGGCCCAGTATCTGGGCATGGTTTGGAAACCCTGCTAATTGAGCACTGATTTCAAACAGAGGCAAAGGGATTCCTCCACTTGTAAGAATATAGTATAACAGAGCACCAGGGAAAGATGCATATGGTGCTCTAATAAGGTGGCAAATGTCAAGGGAAAAGAGTCTGGGTCTTGGGGCCAGCAGAATCTAAATTCTCTACTCACTGTCCCCATGAAGTTTGGAGCAGTCATGAGTGTGGCTTATCAATAACAATGAGGGTGTATCTTGTCATAGATTTGTCAGTAAGTATTAAGCAAAAAGCAGCCATCAGCATTAGTATTCAGAACTCTAGAAAAAGTGAGCCAGTAATATTTTCCCTCTCATTGTTGCACTAGTAGATGATGGATGGATGGGTGGGTGGTTTCCACCATTTGTCATCACAAATATTTGTGATTTGTTGACTCTTCAGCAAACAGGGGAAATAGGTTTCAAGGCCCACTCAAAAAATAATAATTTTTCAACAAAGTGAGGGGCTGGAATAAAAAAAGAAAGCTGTGTCAGCAACAAAGATGGGAGTGTAAGTGTAGATGACCAGCACCTCACTCATGCCCCCACAATGTCTTTCCCTTTACTCCCAAGCAAACATTTACCTGTTGTGCTTTTCATTTCTGAACAAAGTATTAGACTAACATTTTCAAATGGGAGTGCCTACAATTTGTCCCCTAAACCCACATTAAGGCCCCTAATTTAAAGTGTTCTTGGAGATGTTGAGGCCTGCAGCTCTTATGGATATCACTTCTAGATAGAATGCCTTTCCTGAGAGAATCTCAAAGCAATTTACAATCCTGAATTAACATGAATTATAATATTCCTGTGGATAACAAGAAGCTCCAGAGTTACAATAATAAATACTTTAAAATAGACAAGGGTTTTGGATTGGACAACTTCTAAGCCAACCATTAACTATTAAAGAATAGGAGAGAGTTTCTCTGATGTCATTATTGTTTATGGCAAGATTTCTGGCACCTTCCTCTGAAGCAGCTGATACTGCCACTGTCAGTATGATACTCACTGTCAGACAGGCTGCTGGACTACATGGATCATAGGATTACCAGACAGGATTAGTCCCATGTTCTAATAGTGGTTCTCAACCTTACCAGGCTACTCTACCTTTTTCAGGAGTCTGATTTGTCTTGCATACCCCAAGGTTCACCTCACTTAAAAACGCATTGTTTGGCTTCAGCCCCGTGTGGCGGGGCTTGGGCTTGGACTTTCTGCCCTGGGCCCCAGATAATATAACACCGGCCCTAGCAAACCCATTAAAATAAACTCACTCACAGTTTGAGAATCACTGATATAGTATATAGACCAGTGTAAACAAGTCATTGTCTGTATGAAATTTCAGTTTGTCCTGACTTTGCTAGTGCTTTTCATGTAGCCTGTTGTAAAACCAGGCAAATATCTAGATGAGTTGATGTACCCCCTGGAAGATCTCTGCATACTCCAAGGTGTATGCATACTCCTGTTGAGAACCACTGTTCTAATATATCTAATAGTTTTTAATTTTCATCTGTTCTTTTCTCCTTTTGCTGGTCCATAGGATGAGATCTGGAAATATCACTAGCATTTGGATTTCACTATCTCTTCCTTTTGAATATTTGGGAAACCCTCTCTAATACCTAAGAACTGCTTGAGTGATGCATTATGTATATGAGGGGGAGGGATAACTCAGTGGTTTGAGCATTAGTCTGCTAAACCTAGAGTTGTGAGTTCAATCCTTGAGGGGGCCACATAGGGATCTGGGGCAAAATCAGTACTTGGTCCTGCTAGTGAAGGCAGGGGGGCTAGACTCAATGACCTTTCAGGGTCCCTTCCAGCTCTATGAGATAGGTATATCTCCATATATTATAATTCAGGAAAGATGGGGTTAATTCTACAAATGTGACAATACTACCACTACAGAGCAGGCAAGTGAGTGACATCTTTTATTGGACCAACTTCTATTGGTGAGAGAGGCATGTTTTCAAGCTTACACAGAGCTCTGCTTCAGAAGTTGGTCCAATAAAAGATATTACTTTATCGAATATCCTGAGACCAAGAGAGCTACAACACCACTGCATAATCCAACCACTGTCAGCAGAGATTCCCTTGGGCTGGCTTGAGGTGAGACTTCTTTACCTTCCATCAGGGCAAACATAGTCATCATCCTCTTGTGGAGGCCAACTATTATACTCCTTCCCATTTTTATGGAAAATTAGATCTTTACCTTCAGTGCCAGCCACTGAATTCTTAGATTATTGCTTCTTGCATTTCTATCTCTGACTAAGTTTTCATGTCTGGGTCATGTATCTCATATCATCTTGTCACTGCTTTTATGAAACAATTTAAATCCCTGGTATTTTTTTAATATTGCATTTTCTATTTTTACTTGTCCCTGCTGTTGGTCTGGTTTTCTAATGGTGTCAAACGTTTTGCACTAGATTCTAGAGAGGATACTGTTGATTGCAAAATTTCCGTGAGGGTCTTATTCTCATCTTGTTGCACCTTTGTAGATCAAGAGTAACTCCACTGAATCCAATGGAGTTACACAAGTGTAAGAGGCAATGTACCTGTGTTCAGAGGCAGTGTGATGGATTTAAAAAGTGCTCATACCAGGCTATATTGTGTTTTGCTGAGGTTTTCAGGAATTCCTCCACAAAAAGTGTTTGTGGCTTTCTTTGTTTTCCCCTCTCCTCAGTACGTTAGGGTTTTCTGAGTTGTCTGTTTCACAAGAGAATATGGCAACAGTAGCTTTTAAGACACTAGGGGCAGGTGTCAGTAGTGGCCCCAAATTGCTGATGTGGAGTATTGATGCTGTCTATGGTACTTGTGAAAGACCATGAGAGGCAATGATGTCATGGTAGATGAAGGGGCATTGTCAATTCTGGGGGAAATGTAAACTATTGAAATTATTTTTTTCCTTTTGTCTGAAGACAAACAGTAAAACCAACAGCATGACAATACAAAATGATGAATTAATACAGTATATAAATAACAAAGAACTTCTGAGTTATAAGGCCCGATTGGTTTTCACTTACATTGGTTTTACACTGGCATAATTTCAATGATGAAGTGACTCCTGATTTACACTTGTGTAAATGAGAAAGCAATGAGGCTATAGTTCTGGTAGCAACCATATTTTAGGCCCATTACATACAAATACCAGTACTTTTTATACTACACTCTGCAGTTAATTGTTATGTCTTGGTATATTCCAAAACCAAAAAGAGAACTTCGTTCCAAAAATCAGTGACGTTTTTCTAAGTGATAGCAAAGGGTTAAACCTTAAAATTAGGTCTATTGATCTTCACAGAACACTACAAAGGTTCTCTTTTCTCTGGCTTTCTGGTGTAATTTGAAGGCTGGGATGTATATGCCAGGCTATTTAAGGCTGGGTTGGAGTTTATTTATTCTTAATTTTGGGAAGGCTGCTGGGTTTACTTAACTTTGTACTTCATAATTGTATATTTAATATGTGGCAAGTTATCTAGGTTCCTAGATAGACATTTATTTATGTAACTATGTAAGAGCCATGTCCTCAGCTAGTGTTAACCAGCTTGCTCCATTGAAGTTAGAGGAGCTACATAAATTTATACAAGCAGAAGATTTGACCCTAAATAAATAAAGATGAAAAAAACATGTACTTACCTCTTATATCGTTCACAAAATCCAAACACTTAGGAGCAAGAAAATGAATAGTTAAGGACACTATAAATTGCATACTGCCAACATAATAATAAACTCTTTATTCTTATCAAGTACAGAGAAATGCATAATTCATCCAAATACTACAGCTGTTCACTCTGACCCATAGCTTGTTTTTTAATGTATCATTTTGGCTATCTTGATTTTTTAAAATAACTATTCTCTTTTAATGGAGGCTTTTGGGTGGGAATTATATCATGTAATAGCTTTATCTACTGACAGAACTTTTTGGTAATTTACTTATTGTTGCTGTTTCCTGAGAATAATGTATCTGTAATTTTAATATGAAAAGTATAGAACACTGTGATTTATGTTAAAATTATATCTGTGGACTTACGTTTGAGGCTGATCAATATGTGCCATTGAATTGTCCTTATATAATTACGTTCTCTTTTCAGAAGGCTTTTGTGTTAAGTTCATACAGTTTTTTTAAATTACTGACAAAAGAATAGTATATATTTGGGATCAATGTTAACACTGATGTATTGTAATTAAACATGCATTTCTAAGTACTTCGGAATAAAAACGTGTCTAAATGGAGAGTGTAAGATGATGCTGGCAGAAAGGCACAAAGTGGCCATAATGCCCAGGAGAATTGCGTCCATAGAAGTTAAAATTGTTATTAAAAATGAATTAAAGTGGTCATCATATTATCAAATTAAATTAATGAGCAGCACTGGCCAAGGTAATAATGGCTAGAAAGCAACATTCTTATTGCCCACAGAATGCTCTGACTTGCACCAGTCCTAAAGGTTAGTCTTAACCATGTGCCTTCTCCTTACTTTTCCAAAAATCTAATTCGGAGTCTTGTAAAAGAGACTTTACATAGTTCATACCATGCCACAAAGATGAATATATTGTTTCTTCATAGAGTGTTTTCTATAAACTAAAATAACCTATAGAGAGGTGCAGACCATTGTGGTTAGATTCAGAAGCCCATAGTGATAGATAACACTGGTCTACAATTTTTGAGAAGTCGTCTGCTTCAGAGATAAAATGTGCTATTTATTATGTATTTTGATGTGCTGAATTCAAATATGACAATTAAAACAACTGATTGGCTACTGTTTCTAAGATATTTAAGTTTTTACATTTTATGTCTATGTATAGTGTGTAGATAGTAGAATTTTAATCATAAATTGTAAACCTAGGTCTTTTCATGTGTTTATGGTTGCGTTACATGATAATATTTCACCTGTCCTGTTTATGTAACACTTTAAAAATCAGCAAAAGGGCTGTATAAATAAAATTTATTATGAAACAAAAGGCAAAAAACTATTATGTACATAGTTGAGTCCTATTCAGTGTCTACTCGGCGCTTCTTGGCTTGTCTCTTGTATTCATTAAATGGAGCATCTCTTGTCACTGTCCAGCAATAGTCTACAAGCATTGATGGGCTCCATTTGCCCTGATAGCGTTTCTCCATTGTTGCAATGTCCTGGTGAAATTGCTCGCCGTGCTCATCGCTCACTGCTCCGCAGTTCGGTGGAAAAAAATCTAGATGAGAGTGCAAAAAATGTATCTTTAGTGACATGTTGCAACCAAGGCTTTTGTATGCCTTGAGGAGGTTTTCCACCAACAACCTGTAGTTGTCTGCCTTGTTCTTTCCGAGAAAATTTATTGCCACTAACTGGAAGGCTTTCCATGCTGTCTTTTCCTTGCCACGCAGTGCATGGTCAAATGCATCATCTCGAAGAAGTTCACGAATCTGAGGATCAACAAAGACACCTTCCTTTATCTTAGCTTCACTTAACCTTGGAAATTTTCCACGGAGGTACTTGAAAGCTGCTTGTGTTTTGTCAATGGCCTTGACAAAGTTCTTCATCAGACCCAGCTTGATGTGTAAGGGTGGTAATAAAATCTTCCTTGATTCAACAAGTGGTGGATGCTGAACACTTTTCCTCCCAGGCTCCAGTGACTGTCAGGACCAGAAGTTTCATCCTCTTCCTCCTCTGACTCAAGTGAGAATGATTCTGGTGCATCAGGAACTGGCAGTCCTTCTCCGTGGGGTACTGGGCGTATAGCTGATGGAATGTTTGGATAATGCACAGTCCACTTTTTCTTCTTTAACACACCTTTCCCAACTGGAGGCACCATGCAGAAGTAACAATTGATGGTATGATCTGTTGGCTCTCTCCAAATCATTGGCACTGCAAAAGGCATAG
The DNA here is from genome assembly GCF_011386835.1 of Chrysemys picta bellii. Classification (NCBI taxonomy): domain Eukaryota; kingdom Metazoa; phylum Chordata; order Testudines; family Emydidae; genus Chrysemys; species Chrysemys picta. Next base: position 97,108,941 of record NC_088796.1, read on the forward strand.
ATTTCCTTTTCCTGTTCAACCACTGGCGAAGATTTGTTGCACAAGTGTTGCAGCATATGTGTGGGGCCCACCTCTTGTCCTGATCTCCAATTTTGCAGCCAAAATAAAGGTGATAAGCTTTCTTAACCATAGTGGTTATACTGCGCTTTTGTGATGCAAAAGTCACATCACCACAAACATAGCAGAAGTTATCTGCACTGTTCACACAAGTACGAGGCATCTCTGCTCACTTTGGCTAAACGGAAATGTGTCCCTTTGCAAAATCAAACACTGACAAATAAGAGAGCACAACACTGTATGATTTCTAGAGCTGATATAGGGCAATTTGTTCAGCAGAGTGATGTAAGCTTCGTTATGATTGCATCATCCATGACTTGTAGGAATAACATGATGAAATTCATATCATGTATGACGCAATACCAGCTTCAGATTGCATCATACATTGTTTTGCCTAAAAAGTAAGTACTGTCCAAACCCAGTCATAGGTTTATTCATAGATCCAGTCAAAGATGTATTTAATCATTTCTGGTTTAAATTGAGATCCCTTCCCTTTATAACTCACTTATCCTCCGCCATTCCCAAGTCAAGGGTAGTATATACTGACCCAATAGCATATCTTGAAAACTAGAGCCAATCAACAATTTTAAGCATCATTTTCGTTCTCAGTGACCCAGAATTAGTAAAGTTTGACTACATTTATTTCAGAAGCATTTTGGCTGTAGAGCAGTGTAATCAGTCACATATAGGCAATATTTTACTACTTTGTTTAGAATTCTCTCCACCAATTAATCCTTGTCACTCTTTTTTTTTAAGAGTTATATTCTTTAAATGGTGCTCTGGAATTGGAAATACAACCTTAATTAAAATTAACTATGCCTAATGAAAACATATAGTTAAAAATATGGAGAAAATTCCAAGTAATGAGTAACAATGAAGTTTTATAGTCTGTGATAAGTGATAACACATGATAGCAAGGAAAGGTATATCTCTGGGAAAAGGAAAAGCGAGAACAGCAATCACACTAAAGCACTTAAAATCAGAATAATTTGATTACATATCTGATTTCCATCAAAAAAGCACAAATAAAGCTGCCCAGAAAATGAGAACTAGTCCTAATATCAAGGACTAGGAAATGAGTACCAGACAGCACTGGCACTATTTGTAATAACAAAAGGATGACAAATGGCAATTTGCACGTTAGTTAGTAGCAAATACTGCTTAGTTGTCCCACCTACCTGAAGGGAATCATTACATTTACATCAAGTACTTCACAGACAGGAAGTAGTGGTCTAGTCTAGCAGCTACAGTGCCTTGGGAACTTGAACTTGAGGATTATAATTAAAGAACACCTCAACTCCTTAACATGAAAACATATCAATAAAACTGAAAACGAACAGAGGAGATGGCCCAGAAAAATATTCATGAAATAAGATTTCAATTTAACAAAGCACATAAATACATACTTAACTTGAAACACGAGTCTAACTGGGGTTACTAATCATCAGAGGTGTAGCCATGTTAGTCTGAATCTGTAAAAAGCAACAGAGAGTCCTGTGGCACCTTTAAAACTACGATACCCACACAAGGAAATAAAGAAACAAATCAACAGAGCCAGACGTGTACCCAGAAGCCTCCTGCTACAAGACAGGCCCAAAAAAGAAACCAACAGAACTCCACTGGCCATCACCTACAGTCCTCAGCTTAAACCTCTCCAACGCATCATCAGTGATCTACAACCCATCCTGGACAATGATCCCTCACTTTCACAGACCTTGGGAGGCAGGCCAGTCCTCGCCCACAGACAACCCGCCAACCTTAAGCATATTCTCACCAGCAACCACGCACCGCACCATAACAACTCCAACTCAGGAACCAACCCATGCAACAAACCTCGATGCCAACTCTGCCCACATATCTACACCAGCAACACCATCACAGGACCTAATCAGATCAGCTACAACATCACCGACTCATTCACTTGCACGTCCACCAATGTTATATATGCCATCATATGCCAGCAATGCCCCTCTGCTATGTACATTGGCCAAACTGGACAGTCACTACGCAAGAGGATAAATGGATACAAGTCAGATATCAGGAATGGCAATATACAAAAACCTGTAGGAGAACACTTCAACCTCCCTGGCCACACAATAGCAGATGTAAAGGTAGCCATCTTACAGCAAAAAAACTTCAGGAGCAGACTCCAAAGAGAAACTGCTGAGCTCCAGTTCATTTGCAAATTTGACACCATCAGATCAGGATTAAACAAAGACTGTGAATGGCTATCCAACTACAGAAGCAGTTTCTCCTCCCTTGATGTTCACACCTCAACTGCTAGCAGAGCACCTCACCCTCCCTGATTGAACTAACCTTGTTATCTCCATACTGATTTATACCTGCCTCTGGAAATTTCCATTACTTGCGTCTGATGAAGTGGGCATTCACCCACGAAAGCTTATGCTCCAATACTTCTGTTAGTCTTAAAGGTGCCACAGGACCCTCTGTTGCTTGGGGCTACTAATGTGCTTAAAGTTTAGCACTTGCTTAACTATTTTGCTGAATGGGGACCTTAATGAGGAAAACTGTAAATTCTGTATCTGTATAAAGAGGATATAAAATCACAAAGTATCTCCCAAGGACTGATGAATGATATACTTTGTGCATTATACAGAAAATATCCATGTTCATCTTTTGAATGCTTGTATATTGTGTAAAGAGAACTTGTTTTCAGTTATTAGAATGCAATAGAACCTGTGATAGTTAAAGATGCAAAAAATATTTTGAAACTATGGCAGTCTGAATGCTGAAAAATGAGAGAGAGTATGAAAAATTATAGTTATTTGTAAGGAAGGTATACAGAGTTGTTGACAGTACTTATTTTCTTACTGTAAATAAGCTGTAAAAATGAAGCGCTCAAATGTATCCCTGGCTTTACACCTCTGAATCCAATGGTATTAAACCACGGGTGAAATTGGCCCAATGTGTCAAATACACAAGATTTAAAAACATACAGCAAGGCTTAAGCAGGGTAGACTTTGGGTTACTGTAAATGTAGATAATGGCTAAACCTTCCAAAAATAGGCATTTAAAGGGTTTGGACTCTGATAGATTTCAATGGGTTTTGATACAGGCACGAAGTTCTTATGTCTGTACTTATGTGCCTTAATTAATGGCCTGGTTTTAAAAGGTGCTGAGCATCCCACAGCTCCCATTGAAACCACCACGGTAGCCTCAGCCACTTTCAGGCCAATAGCATTGCTGCAGGTGCACTAGCGTGGGACAGCAAGCCAATGAGATCCTGGACAGGCAGGGATACAAGTTCTGAGGCAACTTCCCGCTCCTTCCCCTCCTGGTGCACTAATAGTGGGCTGGCCAGAATCTGGCTCTAAGTAAGGCCAGGTCTACACTACCCCCCTAATTCGAACTAAGGTACGCAACTTCAGCTACGTGAATAACGTAGCTGAAGTTCGAAGTACCTTAGCTCGAACTTACCTTGGTCCACACTCGGCAGGCAGGCTCCCCCGTCGACTCTGCGGTACTCTTCTCGCCGAGCTGGAGTACCGCAGTCGACGGCGAGCACTTCTGGGTTCGACTTATCGCGTCCAGACTAGACGCGATAAGTCGAACCCAGAAGTTCGATCGCTCGCCGCCGAACTACCGGGTAAGTGTAGCCAAGGCCTAAGGAACTTGGGGAGTTTCCCACCATGGGCTCTAAATAAGTATTGTTCTTCATTTTGTTTCAGTAAACTGGGGCTAGTTTTTCCAACCATGTTACAAACTACAGTTTCCTGAAGAAAGATTTTTATTCTTTATCATCCCTTAGATAAATTAAGGAAGAACTGAAATTATTTTATCATTGAATATGCCAAATTAAGTGGGACAATAAAGTCTCTATTTTCTTATGATTCTGACCAATTAGTTGACTTCTTTTTACAATACATGTCAAAGCTGACAGGGAATTAAATTAGTGCTATTCTTTGGAGTTAGTGGCTGGAAGAGCTGGTGTACTTGGAGTTTCATTCTGAATCTGTAATTCTGCTACTGGGAGATGGGAGGGGAGGAGTCTATAAATGTAGACAATGGGCCAGATTGTCACCTGCTATAAATCAGCATTGCTCCTTTGAAGTCAATGGAGCTACCAACTGAGCATGTGCCCCAGTGTTTTCTAATTTGTGCTCCCTATAATGGCATCAAATGAAATATTTTGGTGCAGTAATTTTCAAATCTTTTGTTTTTCTTTCTTTAGAGTGTATTGTCATTTTCCTTCCCCTTCCCTCCCTTGCGCCCTCCTTTGCTGATTTTTTTTGTAATAAGATCCACTACAATGTGTGTTAAGATTTCTTCTGGCTAAAATATATATGATATGGATGCCTTTCATATATTATGTATGTTCGGTGCCCTGTTGGTATTTTTGTCTTTGTTGTCTGATTTGCACCTTGGTATTGTTTTGTAAGATCTTTGGAGCAGGGACTGATTTAAGCCCCAGTCCTGCATATATTTACATGCTTAACTTTACACACAGGAGTAGTACCACTGTAGCCAGTAGAACTACTCATAGGTAGAAAATTTCACATATGCCTATAATTTGCAGTATTAGGGCCTTATTTTGTGTCTCGTGCAGCATTGTGAACACTTTTAAAAAAAAAATTATTGGACCTTAATTTTCTGACTATACATGGTGCAGAGAAATGAAGAATTGGTCCCACCATTTTTTTTAACTCAAGACATTTCTCTACTGTCATTGTAATAATAGGTATTTGATTATATCCTGAAAATGGATCATGCATATATTTTTTTCTGCACTGCCACCAGAAAATTTCTAAAATAAATATTCTGAACTGTAGAGTTTTGACAAGGCCTCGTTTGTATGCTGGGCGCTCAGATGTGGGCACATTGTTCTGTCTGGGCAAACCCATGCATCCAAGCTTGCATGATTGGGGCTTTTATTATTTCCAGGGAGATCAAACAGCAAACTATTTTACGGCAAAGATTCTATTTATTTTAACCATCATGACTGTTGTATTTACTACCTTCAGTATTTTAGTTTATTGTGGGTTATTTTACCGTTCTAATTATTTTTACCATAAACTAAGTCACTCAGAGTAATTTGAGGAAATGGGGAAAATGCTTTATAAAGATTATGAATGCAAAATAATGATGGGTTTATGCACATATGCACAAATATTGTGGCTACATTATATTTTTGAAAATTTGACCAATATATACCAGATTGGTTGTTTTTTCCAAAGTCTGTTTTCATGATCATAAGAGGACTTTTACAAGCAGGGAAAAATAAATCTCTAGACAAATCGAAGTATTATATATATTTTATGAAAAACAGGAAGAAATGGTCAGATCAAGTTCCTGACTCAGTGTTGTATACAAGATACATGGACCTATAGCAATGAAATTAACATTTTCAGTAGGTTCAAGACTGGTGAGACCCCCTAAGGACTATCAAATCATGAATAAAATATCATCAACAGTGATGAGTTATTCATGATGCTGTTTCTTCCCATAAACCCAGAGTCTGTTTTGCTACAAAAATGTTAGATATTGGAAGTTGATATTTTGCACATTTTTAGCATTTCTGGAATTTATGCAGTTAAAAACTGACCTCTTATATTTGCATTAAAACTACATTCCCTTTTTACAGGTCACCACATAAAAAAGGCCACTAAGATCCTTCATCTAGTTTACCTTTATTTTAAGGCTATACAAAAGAGAATATTTTAATCTTTATAGACGATAAGTCAATATTCAGTATTTCCATCGTACAGGACTAGTATCCACTCCTATTGGTCTTTCTACATCCAAATACACTGACTGTGAAATATAGCTTGAAATTAATTTCATGTTAAAAAAGCTTATTTCTACTCAGAAGGATTTCTCAATGAATTGGTAATAAAAAGCAACTATTAAAAATGTATCATTTAAACAGGCAGATACCAAATGCAAGTCTTGCCAATTATCTGTTCTAACACATGTTAATAAAGTTAAGACATTGGCAAGAATGTAAGTAAGTAAGGCTTGAATTCACACCAATGGAGGGAAAGGCATAGAGTGTGTTACAGATTACGTGTAAACTGTAACTAAAAATTTTCAGAGCCTTGTGAGTCTGGGTTAAGTGTTAAAGTAAAGCTGCAATGCTCTGTTTTAAAAAAAAAAGTAACATGAAATGATACACGACGCTGACACATTCATTTGCAAAGGGATCCGAAGGCATGAGCCCTTAATCCTACGCAGAGTCCTAATGACTTTAAAAGGGATTCTGCATAGGAGTAAGTTTCATGACTGCAGAGTCCTTCTGCGAATTGGACCCATTGTCAGCTTGAAGACATGCATCAAGACAGGAATATCAGAGTTGCAGCTAGAAACATAGAGATCAGTAAGAAATTTCCATAGCACTTTTATTTAAGGCCATATCTATCTCTTTTTCCTTGGGCTTCTTTGATGACATCTTTCTAGATGTCTTCTGGGTCTGCAGTGAACAACAGTAAGAAAAAGAGAGGAAAGGGAATTACATGCCATTGCATCTTCCTGTGCCTCTGGCTACAGCTCTGATCTGCCTGTATTCACGCATTATTAATAATTACTATCTGTTTCTGTTCCAGTAGTACCCAAAATGGGTTAGATGCCATACAAACATATGTAAGAAGGCATTGTCCCTGCCCTAATGAGCTTAGCTTGATATCTTTAAAAAATATCATCGGGTGTGATTCCTGATAAAGGAACTTAACAAATCATTCATGAGTGGGTATATAAAAGACATATTATGAATTTCAAAACGCAAAACAGTCCCTTTCTGTTGTGGTCTGAAAAACAAATTAAAACCATGCAAAGATGCTTTCTACAATCTTTCTCTCTCAATAGGTATTTGTTTTGATTTATTTGAGCTACTGTTTTTAAAAAAACAGGCTCTGATTTTGCACCCACAATTAATTGGTTGTGCCTACAAATCAATTATTTAGATCTGAAAGTGCTATCATTTGCACTCACAATCAATTGTGAATACAAATTTGTGGGTGCCAAATTAAAGGACAAGTTGATTCCGCTTTAAGAATTTTCCCTTTTATATTCTTTACCAAATAATATTCTGAAGCCTATGCCTAAAACCAAATGTGTGTCTAGCAGCAATAAGTTATGACACTTTGCTATCACACTTCTTGCTACCATGCTTCAAGAAATATTGGTTTAGTGGTTAGATCAGCATCTGGAAGGTAGAACCACCTTGAAATTGATCATAGGTTGTAAATATTAGCATCCTAATTCCATCCATTTAGTTGTTTTTTGAAAGCCAAGCTGTAAGGCCATGAAATTTTAAAAATCAATGAAAAGAAAGCAAATATCATACAAATCTACTTTCTGTGTTATCCAACATAAACAAACCAGTGCACATGAAATGATAGAGTTAATGTGGAAAAGGAACTGAGCAGGTCCACACAGGTGTTTCCTTTCTAAATGATTTATCTATAGTTGCTCTTTCTTGTGTGGAGTTAAAGGTTTAGCACAGCTGTGTTTTATAAATAAGGCAGCGAGCCATATGTATTATGGAAGAGTGCATGTGAAGGAAAACCATAAGAGAAAAGGGATCTAGCCCACTGTGGGTACTATGCAGTGAAGACAGAGATATCTAGCTATTACAACTTTCATAGATTCTAAGGCCAGAAGGATACATTCTGATCATCCCAGCTGACCTCCTCTATAACACAGGCCATATAATCTTACCCAATAATCTCTGTATCAGGTCCCTAGCTTTTATTTAAGATGCAGTTTATGTTTTACAAAGATATCCAGTCTTGTGAGATTTCAAATGATGGACAAGATATCACAAATGGGGTACATGTAAGGTTTCCATTTTAATGACCCAGACCAAATGCTGACTTCAATAGAAGATTTACCTGAGTAGGGTTAGCTGATTTGGCTCATGCTCATGTTATCATTCACATCTTTATCTTTATACAGTTCACTGCTCCCCCATTTTAGGGTTTGTTCTTTCATGGAGCAGGAGAGAGATGCAGTGAGGAGATTATCCACACCTTATCCAGAGGAGCTTGCCCCATCAAGTGTGGAGTTACTTACCATTGTGTGAGTTGTCTGGGTACTCCTGGTACCCCAACCCTTTGCAGGCAATGCAGCAGCCTATGCTACAGCAACAGCAAATTTCCACAAAAATAGTCCTGGACCTGGGCATTGCACCACAAGCACCGCCACTCCCTAGCCCCAGTATGCCCCCTTCCAGTGCTATACATCTGTTCATAACCAGAGGAGGACAGTGTCCCCAGAACGCACCATCCTGAACATGACTTGGATTCTCCACACTTTGTGAGCACTGCCAGTACACTCACTGAGTTAATCTCCCTTTCCAACCACCAATTTGTGATGGAATTACATGCCTGTATTCACACCCTGCACACTACAAGGTATGCCTTGTAAGGTACCATTTGAAACATTATTAGCTGGTCTGTATTGTCCTGATAAAATATATGTGGCAACATTTTATGCAAAATTATAAGATTTCCCCGTATTATGTTAACAACACATATTTCAAACCCCACAGCCTTGCCCAAACAGAGGTTTGCAAACAGGTCTGTCCTAAACAAAGGAATATGTGCACTGCTTAATTTGCATTTAAGCAGTAAACAGAGTCATCAAGCAGGAAGGGAACCAAAGAAAGCTCAAAAAGGTGAAAAAAAGACAGTAGGGAATATCCTTTCACATAGACTTTGTCTCCTAATGCCCAGATGGACTGTTCTTCAAAAGAGGGACTGAAACTATAAAAAGGAGGGGTAAAGATCCCCAAGACACCCTCCTTTTTCTCCCCATTGCATTCACTGCACCTGAAGCAACAAAGGAAGCATTCGTTGGACTCTGGGAAAGGGATCCTGACTGATAGGGTTTGGTCAGCAAGACTGCTGAAAGAATGTGATGAGAAATGTTTCTTGAATCTGATATTGTTTGTTAAATTAGGTATTAGTAAACATATTAGCTTTATTTTTCTTGTAACCATTTCTGGCTTTTATGCCTCATTACTTGTACTCACTTAAAATCTCTCTCTTTGTAGTTAATACATTTGTTTTACTGTTTTGTCTAATCCAATGTATTTAAACTGAAGTGTCTGAATTACTATGTTAGTTTAAGAAATAGCGTTTAAAATATTTTGTACGTCCAGGAGACAGGGCATTCATACATTTCTAAGGGAAATTCTATGAGTGGGGGTGTGTTGGGGTCACCCTGCAATATAACCCAGGCTGGTGAGAGCCAGAGCATGACCAAAGTGTGGCTGGCAGACAGCAGTTATGCACAGATACTCGGGGTGTAGCTTTCATGCTGGAAGGCCCAGGTGGAAGCTACTTCAGCAGCTCACTGAGGCACCGAGGGTTGCAGGGCAGGGGTGACAACAGCTACTCATTAGCATGTATTGTACCCTGGTATGTCACACAGATGCAGATTTGCAATCCTTCCAGTGTGAGTTGGTTAGGCTTTCCAATACAAGCCAGGTTTCTTGGTTCTGTCTTTAAATGTTGTGCTGAAATCTCAGGGTTCCAATAACAAATGCTAAACAACACTGAGCAGTGAAGAAACCTATATAATAGAATAAATAAATATTGTTACTTGCAATGGAGAATAGGCAAAAATATTATTTACACATCATCTAGGTGTCTGTCTATAGAACTAGATGCCGAGACAGAGTGGATTTTAGCTAAACATTGATGAGCCTTCACGTAATATTTATTGTTGTTAGTATTGTTCAGCACAATTGCAGATAAATATTTATCTTATTAAATTGCAGCCTATGGATAATATATAAATAGTTCAAGATTGAAATGTAACAGACTTTATATTTGGCCTACTTCATGGTAACATAGAACTCTATATGATCTACGGTCCTCTGTTATTAATGCCAATTATCAGTCTATATGTTACCATGAACTGCATCTTATAACTGTCTCCTGGTCTAATATAGGGAACCAATCCAACTCCCAGTGTAATCAATAGAAAGACTTTCAGTGGGAGTGGGTCTATAAAGAGAGACATCTAAATAGAGTTACCTGTATAATTTCAAGAAAATTTCACCTCTTTTTCTGTTTGTGATTTGTTCATGAGCAGATTGTGAAATCCCAGATGTATTCACTGTAGGTGCTTGGTAATACTAATAATAAATAATTATTAAATTCATCAGTTTCCTTCAGGAAATCATTCTTAGTCTGCAGACCATTCACATTCAGATTTGACTCATCAGGAGTCCTTCACACCACCAAGTGGTCCTCTATCTTAATCATATGACTGACCATAGAATCATAGAAATGTAGGGCTGGGAGGGACCTTGAGAGGTCATCTAATCCATCACCAGTGCTGAGGCAGGATCAAGTATACCTAGACCATCCCTGACAGGTGTTTGTCTAACCTGTTCTTAAAAATCTCCGATGACAAGGATTCTACAACCTCTCTTGGTACCCTATTCCACTCCTTAACTATCTTTATAGTTAGAAAGCTTTTCCTAATATCTAACCTAAATCTCCCTTGCTGCAGATGAAACCTATTACTCCTTGTCCTACCTTCATTGGACATGGAGAACAATTGATTACTTCCTCTTTATAATAGCCCACCCCATATTTGCTGAAGCGATGCGATGGTTAAATGAAAAATGTCTGTTGAAACAAGAATCTTGTATGGTTTGATAAATTTACAGAGAAGTAGCCAATAACCAAATAAAGAAGTTGTTAAAATTAATTCATTTTATGTCTCTGTAGAGATTGGTTTTTTAAAAAGAAATACAGTTCTGGAATCAAAAAGTTAACACCAGAGCTTCCCAGCAGGTCAGGTTTTAAGCTTACAATACCAGCCTTGACAGTGATCACTTAAACAAGCTTTTCATGATTAACACAGTTCTTAGTGCCAGAACCTCAGTTGGTTTAAATAGCTCAGCTCAGTTAAAGTCACTTGACACCACCCAAAGATCTGCCCACAGTATTAAGGCTAGAGTGGTCAAACTTGCCAAATGCCTTAGACAAATAGTTATGTTTATCTCCATATTTTCAGTGTTCTAATAATTCCATATAGTAAATGAAGTGAAGCGCAAAATATACTGCAAATTCTAAAGTAACTATTTCTTTATCTAAGTCCAAACTGGCAGGTTTTTAAGGGGAGCCACTGTATTATAGTAAAAGATCTGTCAGCATCTGTTTTGAACATAACAGCCATACTGGTTCAGAGCAAAGGTCCATCTAGCCCAGGATCCTGTCTTCCAACAGTGGCCAATGCCACGTGCCCCAGAGGGAATGAACAGAACACCTAATCGTCAAGTGATCCATCCCCTGTCGCCCATACTCAGCTTCTGATAAACAGAGGCTAGGGGGGGAAAGATGTTTTTCAGGGGGATATATAACTAGGTAGGTAAGAAAAATTCATCTTTATATTAAATAGGAGCCAGATATTTTTCTTGGATATGAATCGGTGGTTCCCATTAAAGCCAATGGAATATCTAGCCACGTGCAAAGGCACAATTTGTCCCTACAGATTTTGTTCCAGGAAGTAATGTGAAGGAGAGATGGTCTTTCAGGTAGCTAGAGCCAATCCTGTGGTGAGCTTTGAACATGAGCACAGAAACCTCAAACTTGAAAGGGGGGCCAGTGTAGACTACAGCACACCTGAGTGGTGTGCTCATCCTCAGTGAGGCACTGAGAAGCTGGGAGATGGCACTGTATACGTTTGTTACAATGGAGATATACAACGGAGTGTCAGCAACATACTGCAGGCACTTCGGCCATTATTGTCTCATCATCTCCGTCACTTCATATTTATATTAGGGTTGTACCCAGAGACCTCAATCAGGATTTGGGCTCCATTGTACCAGCACCTAGAAAGACATTGTCCCTGCCCTGAATGGGATGGGGAAGAAGAGAACTAACTCTTGTGTCTGTCTGGTGATGGAGTGGAGGGCTGTAATGAACCTCTGTGTTCAGTTAAAGCGGGATGATCTGAACCATTTCACTTAGTAGCAGCTGCAGAGGGACCCAGGAGGTAATGCTGTCTCAAGTAGCATTAAATCCCCCTTAAAAATCTGCTTGGATCTCAGGGGTTAACAGGCATGACAGTTCAAACATCCAGGGTAGAACTGGTCAGAAACTGGAAATCTTGTCTCATGAAAAATGTCATGGTTTAAAAAAAAAATCCATAAGACAGGCTGCCAAGGCGGAGTGCTCTGACTCCCCAACCACGTTATCATAAAAATCCAAAGAAAATTCAGTCATAAGATTTGGAAATAATGTTAAGAGACTGTTTGCTTATAAGCCCTTAGGTTATGGACATTCAGATCTGAGAGTCAAAATCTGGGTACAGGGCTGCCCAGAGGATTCAGGGGGCCTGGGGCAAAGCAACTTTGGGGGCCCCTTCCATAAATAAAAGTTGCAATACTATAGAATACTATATTCTTGTGGGGGCCCCTGGGGGGCCCGGAGCCTGAGGCACTTGCCCCACCCCCCACCCTCCCCTCCCGGGCGGCCCTGTCTGGCTATCAACCCAGATTTTAAACATCTTCTCTAAGCATGCATTTAAATCAGACACTTAATGTTATTTCATCAGAGATTCATGTGGCCCCATAGGGTTGGGGTTTTTTTCCAGCTAGAGTGCAAACATTTCTGATTAACTAGTTTTCTTTTAAAACATGAACAATTCCGCAAGACAAGGCCACGTTTCTCCCTGATTTATTTAGTGGTGATGAATAATGGGGGTGTTCAGAGCTGCTTCAGTTTTCTTTCCATTCTACCTTTAACAGACTGACATTTTCCCACTGAGAGCTTTTGAAAGAGCTTAAGCTTTAAATCACAATTTTTCTCTGATGAAAAGGCTTTATGCTTTCCACTCTGACCTCTGCATTCACTATACAATGCACTTATCCCTACTTAGGAGCTTTCATTCAGAGTGAACAAAGTAAAGGAGCATCTTACTCTTAATTGACTTAGGTGTGATATCTCTAACGCATTCAGCTAAAAAAGTGCAGAAAAAAAGACATTGTCTCACTTAAGTACAAGGTTTATGTGTTTCTCTTGTGGGGCAGTGTTCTCTTTTCTCTCCCTTTTTAACTTTACACATATCTTTTCTTTCTTTTTTTTAAAGAAGCAAGTCTTTTGTTAGCATATCATGTCATTATTTTATAATAAGTGAACATCAGTGGAGGGAAAGATTTTAACATGCTGAAGTATACACAGCAGCAGAATTGTTATGCAGATTGGAAAAAATAATCTCAACTACACATATATAATGATGTGTTCTAAATTAGCTAATCCACTCAAGAAAGAGTTCCTGGAGTCACTGTAAATAGTTCTCTGAAAACCTCACTTCAGTGTGCTCCAGCAGTCAAAAGGGCTAATAATGTTAGGAACTGTTAGGAAACTAATGTAAAATAAGACAGAAAATGTCATAATGCCACTATATGAATCCATGTTGCACCCACATCTTGAAGACTGTGTCCTGTTCTGGTTGCCCCATCTCAAAGATATAGTTGAACTGGAAAAGGTTAAGAGAAGGTCAATGAAGATGGAATGGTTTACATACAAGGAGAAACTAAAAAATTAGAGCTGTTGAACTTAGAAAAGAGACGACTAAGGGGGGATATGATAGAGGGTTATAAAATCATGAAAGGTGTGGAAAAAGTGAAAAGACTGTTATTGCCCACAATACAAAACAAGGGGTCACCCAATTAAATTAATAGGCAGCAGATTTAATACAAAGAAGAGAGAGTACTTTTTCACACAATGCAAAATTAATCTGTGGAACCCATTGCCAAGGGATGTTATATGGAGATATCCTATCTCCTAAAACTGGAAGGGACCTTGAAAGGTCATTGAGTCCAGCCCCCTGCCTTCACTAGCAGGACCAAGTACTGATTTTGCCCCAGATCCCCAAGTGGCCCCCTCAAGGATTGAACTCACAACCCTGGGTTTAGCAGGCCAATGCTCAAACCACTGAGCTATCCCTCCTGTGATAGCCAAAAGTATAACTGGGTTCAAAAAAGAACTAGATAAATTCATGGAGGATAGGTCTGTCAATTATTATTATCCAAGAGGGATGCAACCCCATGCTTGAGGCGATCCTAAACCTCTGACTGCCAAACGCTGTGAAGGGAAGACAAGGGTGGATCACTCTATCTGCCATGTTCTGTACACTTCCCCAGTGCTCTGGTACTGGCCATTGTCAGAGACAGGATGCTGGGCTAGATGGCTATTGGTCTGACTCAGCATGGCAGTTCTTATACATACAGCATGGAGAATTTGTATTCAATTTACATTACTGCAATATGATAGTTACCTAAAAGCTAATTTGTGTTATATAACTGCTCTACAATTCAACAATGTATCAGGCCAAATACTGCTCATGCTCCATTGTAAATTTGGAGTTAACCTATTGATGTCAATGTGTAGATGTGAGTAGAATCAGGCAAAATATGTCAACACTTTAAATTCATCAAACTTTTACATCAACAACAACAACAACAAAATAGTCCACATTCCCTCTCGGCATAATTCAATCAACTTCAAGGAGACTACACCAATAATTAATTGAGCATACAATGTGCAAAATATTTAGGTCCTAATTCAGGCCTGGTGTAAGTGGGTAAAATTCTAGTGGACATCAAGTGAATTTTGCCTACTCATACTGATCCAGAATTTGACCTACAGCTTGTGCAAATAAACAAACAAAAGCCAGATATGTAATGACCTGCTTCTCCAGGGTTTCACAATCACGTAACTCCACTGGGCCTTATTCTCCACTGCCTTAGGTTAATTTAATGCTAGCATAACCCTATTGAAACAAATGGAGTTACACTGATGTAATTCAGTAGAGAATTTAAGTTAAGGAACACATTAACTTAAACAGTGCTATTCCTTATTTAAGCATGAGGAGAAGCAGATTAACTGTAATCAAAGTAATATTTTTAAAGTATATTTTATATTAAGATCTATTAGAGAGAAAGAGAAGATCTGTGCACAAAGGTTCTATATACAGATTTGAGGGGAATTATATGGTATAAGATTCTTACTGATCCACCACTTTGTGAGGTTATTCTGAAAGTAGTGCATTCAGAATAATTATTTTCTGTCCGTAGCTCAGTTTCCAGAGGTACCTTCCACTGTAGTTGATGCTCATGGGAATTATGTGTAGAAGACTGAAGCATCCTTGATGAACCTCACCATTTTTCACCTGGGAAAAGGTGTGATATCAACATACTGACCCTGGGATAGATTCTGATCTCAGTTACTATGGATTTACTCATTGACTTTGTTGAAGTTGGCTGTTATATGCACCAGTGTAACTCAGATGAGAATACCGTACCCTAACTCTACAAATAGAAGTGTGCTGTTATATTTTCAGGCACTAAGTCACTTACATACTGGTCCAACAATTCTTTAAAATAGAGAAATATGTACACATAATAAACATGTAAAGAAATAATCAAATCAGATACTTAAAAACATCCCTAAAATTTGTCTGCATCCAGGGATAAGTCCTGCTTTCAGTTACACTGTTGTAAATCCAAAGTAACTCTACTGAAGATAGGGAAGTTTTTCCAGGTATGCACAGGTGTGAGAGAATTTTGCTGTGACATCTGGTCCTGGCTGCCTTAGGCTTGGTCTACACTATCAACTTACGTTGCTAGAACTACATCGCTCAGAAGTGTGGATTTTTCACATCTCTGAGCGACGTAGTTATACTGACCTAAAACCTTGTGTAGACACAGTTGTGTCCCCTTGACAAAGCTACCACCTCTCGGGGAGGTGGAGTACGTATGACAATGGGAAAAGCTCCCCTGTCGGTGTAGGTAGCATCTACACTAAGCACTATAGTGGAGCAGCTGCACCAGTGCAACTGTGCCACTGCAGCGCTGTAATGTAGACGGAGCCCTTGCACACCCAAAACTCGTAGGCTTAGATCTGTGGCTGTTACTCCTCATAGCAAAATAGATGGAGAGCAGCCTGAAGAGGGTAACTAGGAACTTCCTTAGCACAGAGGAATCCCTAGTTGGTGTAGCTGGTTCTAAATCACCTTCTCACAGCCCCTTCCTTAGCATAGAGGTCATGTTGGGGATATGTCCAAAGTGCAGTGCATTCCTGTGATCCTGGAGTGGCAGGACAATGTATATAAGGGGAATTCATTGTCATTATAAATTAGAGGAGCCCTGAGCTTGCTCTATCTGAAGCCATATCTGTCCCTGGCAGCCCCAAGATCAGGAGACTGTAAAGGTGGCTTTTTAAATGGTGGCACCAATACATAAAATCTACAGTAGCATAATCAGAGAAATAATTAGTCTTTAGCAAAAGGTAGGCATAAAATCCTAAACTAAAATATATTGTATAATGCAAGGAGGAATATACCAAGAGTCTGTCTCTAACTCTTCCCCCCGTCCTCCAGCTACACTGCCTCAGTTGCAATCAACAGAGGCATTTGAGATGGATTTATTTGGTTATATAAGATATTGATCTCCTGGAGGGGCATTCTGTATGAGGCTCCCTCAGTTTTAGAACTCACTCCGCCGCTTTGTTCAAAGTAGTCTGAAAATGTTGACTTTCTCAATGTACTGCAAAGCCCACCATTTTGGGTAGATATTTGGAGAAGGCTAATGGGTGGGGCTGTGTTGTGGGTTGATTTTGTTCTGGAGTATGTTCTTACTGAATGACCATGATACTTTGGGGAGGTTTTTTCTTTTTTGTTTTGCTCTGTTTTGTAGTGTATACAGGTTGCATTTTGAACAGACAATAAAGGCATCTGTGGTATAGCCGTTCTCTTCAGTTGTTTAAATCCAAATGAGTAAGACTTGGATTTTCAAAGAAGCCCTGGGAAGCCCAAATTCTACTCAGTCTTTGGGAGTTGGGTACATAACTCCCTTAGGCCCCTTTCATAGCCCCAGATCAAATTAAAAAAAAAAAACATCTCTGAGCAGTGAAGATGGTTCTGCACGCAAAGGTTATAGAATGGAATGTTCACAAAAGTGGAAAAATATAAATACTGCCAACAATCAGAAGTTTATGGCTCAGCCAATTGTGATTCCATTAATTGCACCCCTGGTGGTCTAGTGGTTAGGACTTAGTGCTTCCACAGCCTTGGGTTTCATTCCCGATCAGGGAACAGGACTTTCGGAGGACTGGACTAGATGACCTCTTAAGGTCCCTTCCTGTCCTATGATTCTAGTTCTTGCATTTTGTGTGAGTCCTGGAGGGTGAAAGAAATTCCCTGGCAAAAGGAAAACCTGTAAAATATGGTTGTTTTTTTCTCCTGTCACACAACAATTTCAAATCATAACACTTTTTTGTATTAAATAAAAAGCCTTTGGCTGTTTTCAAATTTAAGATTAGTTAAAAAAACTGCTATAGTTAGTACTGTGATGGGTTGGACCCCTTGGGAAGTCACCTGGTGTGCTGAGATACCACTGAGTCTACCTGTTCTGCCAACATGGGCACCCTTTTACCTGTCTTGCTGAGTCAGGCTCTTAAAACCTCCTCTTACACGCACAGAGGCACGGCCACACCCAGCTGCAGATCAGCTCTGGGAAGACTCAGGTTAAGGGACTTGCTTCAGCACTCAGATGTCCACTTTCCTTGGAGTAACAGACCCAAAGATATACTATTTTCTCCTCTTCCCTCAATATGGAAGAGGGTATGCACAATTTCTCCCTGTCCCCCATAGTTAGAAATCACATAAACGGGGTTCTTTCCCCCAGTTCAGTCTTATTTGTTTCCAGCAGTAATCTTGGATGGGATAGTAGGGGAGAACTGATGACCTCACTTCCCACCCTTAAATAGGATTTGCATAAGGTGGGAGTCCTTTGTTTCCCTAGTTTGACCGCCCCCTTCCCTTACAGTGGAAAGTTACAAGAAGTCCCAGGGAATGTTTTAGTATCAGGTGACAAGACCACCTGACTCTGTAGATTATAGCGTACATGAGACAGGGGCAGTATGGAGGGTCCACAGGAAGGCCAAGCTTTTCACAGTCCATTGTCCTTGCTGATGGCCATCCGCCCTGTCTGTCTTTTCCATCCTTGTACCTGAAGTGTCTGCAGTTGGCGTCACTCAAAGTAGCATAGTTGAAATACAGATACATAGTCAATGTTCCTAATTTCAGATACAGAAATGATACATGCATACAAATAAGATAATCACATTCAGTAAATCAGAACCTTTCCAATGATATCTCACATGAGCCATCTTGCATAAAGTATATCTGTTATGTCATATTCATAAGCATATTTTCATAAAGAATATGGAATGACACATCACAAGTACATTCTAAAGATCCCAAATAAATGACTGATGGAAGCTGGCATATTGTATTACTAGTGTTCTTTTCATGAACATATATTTTGTATTCAGTTGAAAATCCAGACTATTTTAATGTTAAATGGTTATTAAAGTAGTAAAAACCTTTGGGGTGCTAGTGAGGTGCTAGTTGTCAATTATAGGTGGAATTTAAATAACCCACATAGTAATGTTCAATCTCAGCAGCCATGGACTATCAATTGTGGCTTTTTAAATATGAATCATCCAGCATAATGTTAGACACATAATACAATACTGTAGATCTGTCTTTCTTAAAATAGCAACAAATATAATAACCACTTCTAATATGATAAGAAAGCAAGCAATACAATTGTCATTATTAATGTTAATGTTAAAATTAAATAAAAGTAACAGAACCACTTTCAGTTCTCTCTGCTAATTAAAACCTGCAATACTTACTGTATTTTATGGCATTCGTGATGACAAATTTTGCAGCATAAATATTACACATTTTATTCCACTCAAAGGACAGGAAATTATCACATTTGAACCTTAATATATAGTAAAATCAATGGGAATTTTTGCCTTGACTTCATTTGATACTGAATCGAACCCGAAGTGTGAAATTCAGTTCTATAATATGTATGCAAAACTCCCATCAACTTCAGTGGTTGAAAATAGCCACATTTTGTCCTCAGATTATAAATGCATTTGTTCTGAAAATAATTTATGGTCAGGATATATCTGCTACTAGTAAAGTTATATAAAAAATGGACACTACAATCACAATTGGCTAAAGCATAAGCAATGTAGAAATGGGGAAATTTAGTTAGTTTAATCTCAAATGTTCAATTTTCCCGTTTTTCTCACTCAAAGGTGCAGAAAAAGAAGGAAAAAAAGAAAGAAACCCACAACAAAAAAGTCTTCATCTGCTCTATAATGAAATTTTAAAAGTGTGAATATCTGGCCATATGTTCCTATGGTTTGCATGCTGAAAAGCACATTGCAATTTGCTTCAAAACCTGTCTTCTACTCCTATGCATAATCTATAGCCTCCTACTTGGTATGGTTGGTATATTCAACACAAAAATAGTCTTGCATAAAAAATCCGCAAGAGAACAGCAATATAAAAAAGGCTGTGTGGTTTGAAGAAAGGAGGGAAGGGTCAGGACAAAGACAAATTGATACATATCCTACTCTGGGAATACAAAGATGAAATCCTGGGTTCTATAGAAGTCAATGGGAGTTTCGCCATTGATGTTAATGTGACCAGGATTCTATTCTATATAAATAAATAGAGATATCCTATCTCCTAGAACTGGAAGGGACCTTGAAAGGTCATAGAGTCCAGCCCCCTGCCTTCACTAGCAGGACCAAGTACTGATTTTGCCCCAGATCCCTAAGTGGCCCCCTCAAGGATTGAACTCACAACCCTGGGTTTAGCAGGCCAATGCTCAAACCACTGAGCTATCCCTCCCCCCATGTATCTCTGTACTGTTTGAGCACCTTCCAGTAGTTCATTAAGCAACATGTTTAACATTTGTCACCTGTTTGGTCTCTCATCCTCTCCCCAGGGGGAGAAATGTGTGCAGTGTTTTGTTTTAGAATTACTTTTTTCTTTCCACACGTGCTCACGGACATGATGTTATGTGTCTGTGTTAGAGAAGGCAAGGTCAAAGAAATGTGCCTAGGGTGGGAGGTGGTGCGGTTTGTGTTGTAATGGTCCTTAGTTCCTGAGAGAGTTTGTTACACTATCTCAGACCAGCCCTTGAGAAAGCTCATTCTCCAGCACCGATGAGCTTAACTCTTCTTGTAGTTCTGTTGTGCTAGCAGAGAGAAGCTGTTGACCGCAGTTTCCATCACAGCTCTTTAGGTGATCTTCTAGATACCCTGGGCCCAGGCCATTTTGCTCGACGAAGATAAAGCCCAAGACCTTGAATTTGATTCAGCATTCTCTGGGAAGCCACTGTAGAGAGTGGAGGACAGGTTTAAGAAAATAAGAATGGTCATACTGGATCAGACCAAGGGTCCATCTAGCCCAGTGTCCTGTCTCTGGCAGTGGCCAGTGATAGATGCTTTTGGCAGTTGGAGGTTTAGGGACACCCGGGGCATGGGATTTCATCTCTGACCAGCCTGACTAATAGCCATTGATGGATCTATCCTCCGTGAACTTTTCTTATTCCATTTTTTGAGACCAATTATACTCTTGGCCTTTACACCATTACCCTGGCAATGACTTCCACAGGTTGACTGTGCATTGTGTGAAGTACTTACTTTTGTTTATTTTAAACCTGCTGCCTATTAATTCCATTGGGTGACCCCTGGTTCTTGTGTTATGAGAAGGGGTAAATAACACTTTTTTTTCTCCACACTATTCATAATTTTATAGACCTCAATCATATTCCCCATCAGTTGTCTCTCTTCTGAGCTGAACAGTCCCAGTCTTTTTAATCTCTCCTCGTATGGAAGCTATTTCATCCCCCTAATAATTTTTGTTGCCCTTCTCGGCACCTTTTCCAATTCTAATATATCTTTTTTGATATGGGGTGACCAAAAATGCATGCAGTATTTAAGGTGTGGGCGTACCATGGATTTATATAGCAGCATTATTTTCTGTCTTATTATCTATCCCTGTCCTAATACTAACATTCTGTTAGCTCTTCTGACTGCCGTTGCACATTAAGTGGATGTTTTCAGATAACTATCCACAATGACTTTGTGATGGGGTGGACTAGACCCTGAAGCCCTCCTGCTGGAGGCCCTGTGGCCCTGCCACATCCTGCCCCAGAAAAGGGATGTAGGGAAGTCCTCCAAGCTGCCTAGAGCAGCTGTGTGGGAAGCAGCCAATCAGGGCCCAGCAGGCTAGTATAAGAAGAGCTGCAGGGTCAGAGCAAGTTCAGTTCCTTGTTAGAGCTGGAGGAGTGTGGATGGTGCTCTGGACTGGCTTCTGGGACTCCACCAGGATAAGGCTCTGAGGTAAGGGTGAAAAATGTGTGGGAACCATGGGGAAGTGGCCCAGGGAATTATAGCATCAACACAGTTTATTTAAAGGCACATGGCTGCTATCTATAGGATCCCTGGGCTGGATCCCAGAGTAGAAGGCAGGCCTGGGTCCCCCCTACCAGACACTGGGAAAGTGGCCTGGACTTTGAGGCACCCCAAAAGAGGGACTGAACTGTAGTGGTCCAGCTGGAGAGCTGGGGCCAGAAAGGCCCTGAGAGGGCCAAGATATTGCCTCCAGGGAAAGAGCCCTGGGGCACCGCTCTATTTCGGAGCAGAGACAAACTAAGAGAGACATCACAGAGTGCACTGAGAGAGGCCCCTGTTGGACTTGTACCCCGAAAGGGGTTTGCTTTGCTTTTATCTCACTGACAGACTGTGTATGACTTGACCAGAGGGATGAGTCAGCAAAGAACCACCACAAACAGGTAGAGAGAGACTGCAGGCATATGCACTCAGCCAGGGGGCACTTGCGAGAGGTGAGTACAACCCCATTACAGACTCCAAGATCTCTTTCTTGATATGTAATGGCTAATTTAGACCCCTTTTTGGGGGGGGATTTTCCAATGTGCATTATTTTGCACTTATAAACATTGAATTTCGTCTGCCATTTTGTTTCCCAGGAACCCAGTGTAGTGAGATCCCTTTGTAACTCTTTGAAATCAGCTTTGGACTTAACTATCTTGAATAATTTTGTATCATCTGTGAATTTTTCCACCTCACTGTTAACCCCCTTTTTCAGATCATTTTTGAATGTGTTGAACAGCAAATGTTCCAGTACAGATCTTTGGGGGATCCCACTTTTTACATCTCTCCATTGTGAAAACTGACCATATATTGCTACCTTTTTGTTTCCGGTCTTTTAACCAGGTATCCCATGACTGTTTACTTTTCTTGGAAGTCTTTGTCAAAGGCTTTTGAAAAGTCCAAGTACAATATATAAACTATATTTTATTCCCTCAAAGAATTCAAATAGATTGAGGCATGATTTCCTTTTACAAAAGCCATATTGACTCTTCCAAAACTTTATCTATTCGTCTGAAAATTGTGTTCTTTAATGTAGGTTTAACCAGTATGCCTGGTACTGAAGTTAGACTTTATTAGCCTGTAATTACCAGGATCACCTTTGGACCCTTTTTTTTTTTTTAAAAATGTGTTCTATTAGCTATCCTCCAGTCATATGGTACAGAGGCTGATTAGAGCAAAGGGGACCCCCTGCTGGTTTGAAGGACTCCAGGTGTCTCAGATCTGAATGTGAATGATCTGCAGACTAAAATATGTTTTCCTGAAGGAATTTGATGAATTATGTATTATTATTAGTTGATTTATTTAATTTATTTATTTACATTACCATAGCATCTACAATGAATACATCTGGGATTTCACAGTCTGTTTATGGAGAAAAACACAACAGAAAAAGAGGTGAAATGTTCTAGAAATTATACACCTAGCTCTATTTAGATGTCGTCTTTTATGGATCCAGGTTTAAAATGATGTTCTACAGACCCACTTCCACTGGAAGTCTTTTAGTTGACTATACTGGGAATTGGCTCAATCCCTTTATAAGAATAGGAGACATTTCAAGGATGAAAAATTCTCTACTTTGCAGTTCATGATAACATATAGATTGATAATTTGCATTAATGATAAAGGATTGTGGATCACGTACAGTTCTATGTTCCCGTGCAGTAGACCGAATATAGAGCCTGTTACATTTCAATCTCAAAATTATTTATGTACTGCCCATAGGCTGCAATTGAATAAGATAAATATTTATCTGCAACTGTGCTGAACAAAACTAACAACAATAAATATTATGTGAAGCCTCATCAGTGTTTAGCTGAAATCCATTTGTGTCTCAGCTTCCAGTTCTATTATGGATAGAGAAGCCTAGATGATGTTTAAATAATATTTTGTCTATTTTCCATTGCTAGCAACAGTATTTATTCTACAGAAGAACCTCAGAATTACAAACACCAAAGTGAAAAACTGAGCAGTCAACACACACCTGATTTGGAACCAGCAGTACACAATCAGACAGCAGCAGACAAAAAAAAAAAGCAAATATGATACAGTACTGTGTTAAATGTAAACTACTAAAAAAATAAAGGGAAAGCTTTAAAAAAATTGACAAAGTAAGAACTTTCTGTGCTTGTTTCATTTAAATTAAGATGGTTAAAAACAGCAGTTTTCTTTTGATAGTAAAGTTTCAAAGCTGTATTAAATCAATGTTCAGTTGTAAACTTTTGAAAGAACAACCATAACATTTTGTTCAGAGTTACGAACATTTCAGAGTTACGAAAAACTACCATTCCTGATATGGTAGTAACTCTGAGGTTCTACTGTATTATACAGGTTTCTTCACTGCTCAGTGTAATTTAGCATTAGCTGTTGAGGCACTGAGATATCAGCAGAACATTGATCTTATAATTCTATTCATTTTCAAACATAGTGAAGGCTATTGGATTTAAAGAAAGAAAGACTGACTTCAAAGCAAGTACAGACTCCATTGGTGTCAGCCTCTGATAGAAATGCCAAACCACATGAGAAGCCATTGGATACAGCTATGTTGTTTCCAAGGAATATGAAGGGATAAGAAGGCTCTCTGGTGAGATAAAGTCATATTCTGTGAACTTCTTGGATCTCTCGGAACAGAAGCAGAGACTAATGGATCCTAAACCAAAGACATGTTCTGGAATGCGATAAATAGCTTTCTAAAGACTACTCCTCAGTTCAGAGGGTTGTACTGGATCCAAAGAAGCCTCCTGAATAATTATGGCCAGTATATCCAGCTTCTACTTTCAATGTAGTGGTTCAGATGCACCTGAATCCACAGTCAGATTGTTTCCCAGATCCACAGGAATCATCACCTGAGGGAGAAAAGGAAAGCTCTTGTGAGTCGTCCTTCTCACACTTCTCCACCAGCTAACCTAAAGAGAAAAGAAGAATAGTCTCAGCATTCCCTGGACACTTCTTTTCCACTCCCTAAGATGCCATCGGACTGCCCTAGGAAGTTTGTTTCCCGTCTCCATTCTTCAGATGCTAGGATCAGTGATATTGTCAATAGTGTCTTCACTGGATCCAAGATTGGATCTGCAATCCCTCGGCATGATTACCTGGTAGTGATGTTGCAGTATCAATGTCACTCTGGAGACAAAATCTCTTGTTTACAAAAGTCTCCCTGATGACCAATATAAACTGGCAAATCGTTTGATAACTGAAGGCCGAACAATAGCAAAACATATATTCAGCTTCCTTTGATATTACAGATTTGGCAGCAAAAACAATTGCATCTATCATGACACTGCACAGACATCATGGTTGAGATCTTCTACTCTTCCTTCTGAAGCTCGATGTAAAA
This sequence comes from Chrysemys picta bellii, assembly GCF_011386835.1. Classification (NCBI taxonomy): domain Eukaryota; kingdom Metazoa; phylum Chordata; order Testudines; family Emydidae; genus Chrysemys; species Chrysemys picta. The sequence goes on from NC_088796.1 coordinate 97,133,580, forward strand.
TAAATAGCTTTGCTTTGAGAACATAAGAATGCCCATACTGGGTCAGACCAAAGGTCCATCTACCTAGTATCCTGTCTTTCAACAGTGGCCAATGCCAGGTGCCCCAGAGGGAATGAACAGAGCAGGTAATCATCAAGTGATCCATTCCTTGTTGCCCATTCCCAGCTTCTGGCAAACAGAGGCTACGGACACCATCCCTGCCCATCCTGGCTAAGAGCAATTGATGGACCTATCCTCCATGAATTTATCTAGTTCTTCTTTGAACCCTGTTATAATCTTGCCCTTCACAAAATCCTCTAGCAAGTAGTTCCACAGGTTGGCTGTGTGATGTGTGAGAAAATACTTCCTTTTGTTTGTTTTAAACCCACTGGCTGTTAATTTCATTTGGTGACCCCTAGTTCTTGTGTTATGAGGAGTAAATAACACTTCCTTATTTACTTTCTCCACACCAGTCATGATTTTATAGACCTCTATCATATCTCCCCTTTGTCATCTCTTTTCCAAGCTGAAAAGTCCCAGTTTTATTAATCTCTTCTCAGACGGCAAGCCATTCCATACCCCTAATAATTTTTGATGCCCTTTTCTGCACCTTTTCCAATTCCAATATATCTTCTTTGAGATGGGGCGACCACATCTGCACGCAGTATTCAAGATGTGGGCGTACCATGGATTTATATAGAGGCAATGTGATATTTTCTGTCTTCTTATATATCCCTTTCTTAATGATTCCCAACATTCTGTTCACTTTTTTTTGACTGCCACTTCACATTGAGTGGACATTTTCAGAGAACTATCCACAATGACTCCAAGATCTCATTCTTGAGTGGTAACAGCTAATTTAGACCCCATCATTTTATATGTATAGTTGGGAGGAGTGCAAACACTAATCCGAGAGTTAAACCCACCACCTGACATGCTCCTCCCTTTCCTATTCAGGGACCCCATTCACAAAAGTGTGCTAAGATCAGAAGTCCAGTCTTTGCTACTAACTGGAGCAATGATTAGGTGTCAAGTGAGGAATTATCAGGGTTTTTACTCCAGACATTTTCTGATACTGAAGACAAAGGGCTGAAAAAGCTTAATGCCTATATTAGAAAAATCCACTTCTCTGTGTTTACTTTAACACCTATAGTCCCCTCCCTTTCAACCCTAGATTGGTTTGCAGGTCCTGAGCTAAAGAGTGCATACACTCATATTTCTATCAGACCACATCATTGCAAATATCCGCACTTCCCAGTTGGGCAACATTGTTTCCAACAAAATGTCATACTTTGGGCCTTTCAACTGCCCCCAAAGGTTTATACAAAATGGCTATCTATGGCAGCAGGGTATTTTCGTTTACCTTTATTTGGATGATTGTCTGCTCAAAGCCTCATTAAATGAGGCCAAGGACATTCATTTCACTAGTTTACTTTTTGAAAGATTAGGACATTTTATAAATAAGAAAGTGCCTTCTTCTTCCTACACAGAGAATTCTGTTCATAGAAGCAGTTCTTGATTCACAAGAAAGCAAAGAATTTCTGTCAGTTGAAAGTTTCAGAAGCTTCCATCTACCATAAGGATACTACATAAAAATCCTACTCAAAAAGTAATATTTTCCCAGGTCTATAGGGTCTCATAGCTTCAGCAACATACATCACACCTGATGCCAGGCTCAAAGTGAGACCTCTTCAGCTTTGGCTGGTGCAGAATTACAAACCAAGCACAGACAGCATATTCGGGACATAGTAAAATTATCTTCAGGATAGACAATTTGTGACATAAAGGACACAGTGGGTAAATGTTCTGAATGGGTCATCATTCAACCCCTACCTCTATATTGACAATCACCTCAGATCCTTCCCAGAGCAAGTGGAGAACATATCTCAACAACCTATATGTTCAAGATCATTGATGTTTTCAAGAAAAGTCACTACATATAAACATCCTAGGTTAAGAGCTATCTGTCTACCCCTCAAATCTTTTTACCTCACATCCTGAACAAAGTAGTGCAGGTCACCACAGACAACATGATGGCAATGTATTTTCTGAACCAACAATGAGAAGATCACTGAACTTCTACAAAGAAGCAATCAAGTTATGGGATTGGTATATCCACTACAACATCTGCCCAATTGCTCTGCACCTACAAACAAGGACAATGACATAGCAGATCAGATCATCAGAGATTTCATGCAATTACACAGATGGTTTCTAAATGACACTAATTCAAGATACTTTCAGTTTATGGGGGACTTCTGGACATAGATATCTCCATCAACAGGCAGACCATGAAATGTCCCTATTTTTGCTCGAGAGGGAGCAGAGACAGTCTATCAATATTGGACACTTTGCTCTAAATTGAGAGATGGATTTGTTACATGCTCTCTCCTTCCCCACCACCATTTCTTATACAAAAGGAGATAACAAAAGATAAGACACAATGCCACCAGGGTAATTCTAATTGCTCCATCATGGGAAAGGTAACAGAGAAGATCCACATACTATTATCTTTCCAAGAAAGTGTACAAATTTCTTCCAGTGATGTTGTACATATTGCAGCAGAATGGGAACATATATTACTTGGATCATCTTTTTCTACACCTAGATGTATGGGCTATAGGACTTTAATGGACCATGAAAAATCTTTCACTTTGGAGGTACAACAGATTTTGATTAACACTAAGACAGTCAACAAGAAAGTATAATGAACTTAAGTGGTCCAGGTCCATGGACTGGATAAGCAACAAGCATCTCAGGCACCAATTCAATGTGTTCTTGAATACTTCCTGAATGTAAAGTCCATGGATCTTTTTGGATCATCTCTGAAAGTACACTTAGTGGCACATGATGTGTTCATAGGTAATAAATCTGTCTTTGCACGTGATACAGTAAAGAAATTTAAGAAAGGTCTGTTAATATATATATCCATCAATAAAAGACCCAGCACCATCATGAGATCTCAATTTAGTTTTAACATGGCTCACGAATCCTCCTTTTGAGCCTATGGTGGATAGTTCTTTGCTTCATTAGTCTATTAAGATAGCTTTTATAACTGTCATTATATCAGCCAGGATAGTAAGTAAGTTACATGCCCTCATGGCAGACCCCCCCCCCCTTCACTATCTTTCATAGAGATACATTTTTGTCCTTAAGACCACCCTCCCAAGGTGGTCTCTAAAATGCATATTAATCAAGCAATTAACATGCCAGTTTTCTTTCCTAGACCATGTGCCCATAAGAAGGAATCCATATTACATATCTTTGAAGAGGCTAAAAGAGCATTATCTTACTATATTAATAATTTCAGAAGTCCCCTAAACTTATTTCCTATATTAGCAACTGTAAAGGTCATTATTTAGGGTCAGACAGTGTATAGAAGAGGATATAGGATTCTTTCTCCCTTAGAATTAGAACAAATTTACCTAGAGTAGTGGCTACCATTTCAGCATGCCCCAGACACATTTGCATTGTTGAGCTGTGTAAGGCTGCCACATGGAGCACTGTTCATCATACTACAAAACACTATGATCTAGATCTGGCAACTAAACTAGATGTTCAGTTTAGGAGGACAATATTCTAATTCCTTATTGATTCGTACTTTGAGCTGCACCATTCATTCATGGGATACTACTTGCTAAACTATCCCATGCGTAGGAATGTGCAGAGGACAATCAAACAAGAAATTGAGGTTTGACTTAATTATAAATAGAATTCTTCGAGATGGCCTCTGTATAGTCACACTCCCTGTCCACCTTCCCCTCTTCTTTGGAATTCTGTAAAATCCTGACTTTGAGGAAGTGGTGGAAAGAACTGAGATGATAGGGAATGCCACATCCTCTTTTACAGCCTCAGGGTATATCTACACTATGAGAGTAGTTCGATTGTACTTAAATCGAATATGTGGAATCGATATTACAAAGTCGAACGTATGTATCCACACTAAGGACAGTAATTCGACTTTGTGAGTCCACACTAACGGGGCAAGTGTTGACATTGGAAGCGGTGCACTGTGGGCAGCTATCCCACAGTTCCCGCAGTCCCCGCTGCCCATTGGAATTCTGGGTCGAGCCCCCAATGCCTGCTGGGGGAAAAAATGTGTCGAGGGTGGTTTTGGGTAACTGTTGTCATCCAACCGTCACTCCCGCCCTCCCTCCCTGAAAGCGCCGGCGGGCAATTAGTTCGCGCACTTTTCTGGTGAGTGACAGCGCGGACGCCACAGCACTGTGAGCATGGAGCCCGCTGTGACCATCGCTGCAGTTATGGCCGTTGTCAACACATCGCACCTTATCATCCACATTTTCCAGAGACAGATGCTGAGAAATCGGGCGAGGAGGCTAGGGCAGCGCGGTGAGGACATGAAGTCTGAGAGTGGCACAGACCTCTCACAAAGCACGGGACCCCGCGCCGTGAACATCTTGGTGGCAATGGGTCATGTTGATGCTGTGGAACAGCGATTCTGGGCCCGGGAAACAAGCACGGACTGGTGGGACTGCATAGTGCTGCAGGTCTGGGATGAATCACAGTGGCTGCGAAACTTTCGCATGCGGAAGGGAACTTTCCAGGAACTTTGTGAGTTGCTGTCCCCTGCCCTGAAGCGCAAGGACACCCGGATGCGAGCAGCCCTGACTGTCCAGAAGCGAGTGGCCATAGCCCTCTGGAAGCTTACAACGCCAGACAGCTACCGGTCAGTCGCGAATCACTTTGGCATCGGCAAATCTACCGTGGGGGTTGCTGTGATGCAAGTAGCCAACGCAATCGTTGAGCTACTGCTGTCAAAGGTAGTGACCCTTGGAAACGTCCAGGTCATCATAGATGGCTTCACCGCGATGGGATTCCCAAACTACGGTGGGGCTATAGATGGAACTCACATCTCTATCCTGGGACCGGACCACCAGGCCAGCCAGTACATTAACCGAAAGGGCTACTTTTCAATGGTGCTGCAAACACTGGTGGACCAGAGGGGACGTTTTACCAACATCAATGTTGGATGGCCGGGCAAGGTTCATGACGCTCGTGTTTTCAGGAACTCTGGTCTGTTTAGACTGCTGCAGGAAGGTATTTACTTCCCGGACCAGAAAATAACTGTTGGGGATGTGGAGATGCCTATAGTGATCCTCGGGGACCCAGCCTATACGCTAATGCTCTGGTTCATGAAGCCCTGTACAGGTGCCCTGGACACTGAAAAAGAACTCTTCAACTATCGTCTGAGCAAGTGCAGAATGGTGGTGGAGTGTGCTTTTGGACGTCTCAAGGGGAGATGGAGAAGCTTACTGACTCGCTCTGATCTCAGCGAAACCAATATCCCCATTGTTATTGCAGCTTGCTGTGTGCTCCACAATCTCTGTGAGAGCAAGGGGGAGACCTTTATGGCGGGGTGGGAGGTTGAGGCGAATAGCCTGGCTACTGATTACGCCCAGCCAGAAATCCGTGCGATTAGAAGAGCCCAGCGGGATGCGCTGTGCATCCGGGAGGCTTTGAAAGCTAGGTTTCTCAGTGAGCAGGGTAACCTGTGACTATTAAGTTTGTTTAAAGAGGAGCTGAACCTGCCCCTGTTTCTTTACCCACTTACTGTTGACTATCCTCTCCAGCTACATACCCCATTCACCCCCCCCCCCAACACACGTTTAAAAATAAAATAAATGGAACTTTGTTAATGAACACCGTTTTCTTTATTACGGATTTCGCAGTAAAGTGTTGATACTGGGACGCAGACTGTGGTGGGGAGCGGGCGTAGTGATGGAAAGAACGCTTTTAAACTGGAGGAATGACAGGCTCCTGCTCCTAGAGTGGTCTGCAGTGGTGGACTGGTTGTTTCAACGGAGCCTGCCACCCCTCCTTTTCGGGACTCTGCGTGTGGGGGCTATGTGACTTTGTGGCGGGGGAGGATGGTTACAGATCCCCTGCTGCGTGGCTCTGTGATCCAGGATAAGGACTGCTGCATAAGATCTCTAAATGCCCTCCCCTGCCACAAAGTCACATACCCCCCCCTCCCCACAGAACATGAAAACCACCTCCCAGACTGACCAGGGTGCCTAGTGACTGCAATGTGTGTGTGACCTTCTGCTGAACCTGCCCCCGTGTCTGTACCCTGGTAAAGGTGACTGTCCTCTCCAATTACCAACCCCCTTCCCCCTTCAAACACACTCTCCCCTAAAAGAACATGATGGAAACAGTAATTAACAGAAATGTATCTTTTATTAGCAACTACACAGTTAGGGCATGAAACTGGGACAGGGGGCTTGGGTGAGGCGGGAAGGAAAGGACTTATCAAATTTTTGGGAATGAGAGCCTTCTGGTACTTGAACAGTCTGCAGGGGTGGAGTGACAGTTTTCACGGCCCCTGCCGCCCCCTCCTTCTTGGGACTTTGGGTAAGGGGGGTATGGGAGTTTGTGGCGGGGGAGGGCGGTTAGAGATAGACTGCAGCGGGGCTCTGTCCTCCTGCCTCCGGTCCTGCAGAACATCCACAAGGCGCCGGAGCATGTCCGTTTGCTCCCTCATTAGTCCAAGCAGCGTTTGAGTCGCCTGCTGGTCTTCCTGCCGCCACCTCTCCTCCCGTTCGCTGTGTGCTCGCTGGTATTGCGACATGTTCTCCCTCCACTGAGTCTGCTGGGCCGCATCGGCTCAGGAGCAGCCCATAAGTTCTGAGAACATGTCGTCCCGTGTCCTTTTCTTTCTCCGCCTAATCTGCGCCAGCCTCTGCGAGGGGGATGCCAGGGTAGGTCGGGAGACAGTCGCAGCTGTGGGATGGGAAAAAGGGAGTGAATTCCTCACAAAGATAATTTTTTGTGAACAATGAACATAGTCTTTCTCTGTGAACAAGACCATGCACAGCACCTATCACATGCGCACTCAGGACAAGGTCGAATTTTCGGCCTTCGCATTCAGTGCCTGGGGTCTTGCAGTGGAGATCAGACAAGCAGGGCAGGACAGCGGAATTCGGGTAGCAGCTGACTTTTGGCTGCTTAAAACTTAAATTATAGCAGTGCCCTCCTTTCACGTTCAAAGCAATGCTCCTAGCATTGGCCAGTTCCTGCTGCGTCACCATGAGCGACATCACTCTGCTGAGAATTTCTGAGACGGAGAAAGAACACATGCTGCGTGAAAGCCAGCAAAAACCAGGGCCGTATGCCGCCATGCTCTGCAAGGCAATGATCCCAGAGTACTTGATGATAGCCTGGCGAGGAAAAGTTTCCTACCATGGAGACACAATAAGGCCGCTCTCCCCAGGAACCTCATGCAAAGGCTTTCCAATTACCTCCAGGACAGCTTCGTGGAGATGTCCCATGAGGATTTCAGCTCTATCCCCGGACATATAGACCTTCTTTTCCAAGGTAGCTGCACTGGCAAGGACTAAAAAGTAGAGCGCCTAGGGCAAACTAATCATGAAAAACCCATTGTTAATATTCCTGTTCTGTTCAAAATAAATGTTTACATGTTTAAAACACTTACCGACTGAGCCTTCCCCTGATTCAGGGTCCGGGTTAACACCTGGGACGGTTGGTAGGGGATCTCTGTGAGGGTGATGAAGAGATCCTGGCTGTCTGGGAAATCAGCATTGTAAGCGCTGTCGACTGCCTCGTCCTCCTCCTCACCTTCCTCATCTTCCCCGTCCGCTAACATCTCCGAGGAAGCGGCCATCGACAATATCCCATCCTCAGAGTCCACGGTCAGTGGTGGGGTAGTGGTGGCGGCCGCACCTAGAATGGAATGCAGTGCCTCGTAGAAATGGCATGTCTGGGGCTGGGATCCGGAGCGTCCATTTGACTCTTTGGTCTTCTGGTACGCTTGTCTCAGCTCCTTGATTTTCATGCGGCACTGCGTTGCATCCTGGCTGTATCCTCTCTCCATCATGGCTTTTGAGATCTTCTCGCAGATCTTCACATTCCGTCTTTTCAATCGCAGCTCCGAAAGCACTGACTGCTTTCCCCCCACACAGCGATCAGATCCAAGACTTCCCGATCAGTCCATGCTGGGGCCCTCTTTCTATTCTGAGATTGCATGGTCACCTCTGCTGGAGAACTCTGCATCGTTGCCAGTGCTGCTGAGCTCGCCACGATGTCCAAACAGGAAATGAGATTCAAACTGCCCAGACAGGAAAAGGAATTCAAATTTTCCCGGGGCTTTTCCTGTGTGGCTGGTCAGAGCATCCAAGCTCGGACTGCTGTCCAGAGCGTCAACAGAGTGGTGCACTGTGGGTTAGCTCCTGGAGCTATTAGCGTCGATTTCCATCCACACCTCCCTAATTCGACATGGCCATGTCGAATTTAGCGCTACTCCCCTCGTTGGGGAGGAGTACATAAATCGAATTTAAGAGACCTCTCTGTCAAACTAAATAGCTTCGTTGTGTGGATGGGTGCAGGGTTAATTCGATTTAACTCTGCTAAATTCAACATAACTTCCTAGTGTAGACCAGGCCTCACTGTCAAAACACTGAGAAATGCTAAGGGAAGGAGTGGAAGGGTCTGCATTGTGTATTTGGCTTATCTCTAAACAAAGCCCTAAAAATGTGTTTTCCAATATGCTGATACCCATATGCAAAGAATTTCTTTGAGAAAAAGACCATTTTAATTGTATTTGTTTTTTGTGTGTTTACCCCTCACCACTATTGTTTTAGAAAATATCCTTCATTTTTAGAGTCATCTGCTAACACTTGCTATGAATTGGTATATGCATTCTTCACTGATAAATTGGAAATGTTTTTCTTAGATGTGGGAGGAAGCATTGTGATAATTGTTAGAAATAGCCCATCCACCAATGTTCTCAAGTGCCCTCAGTTAAAATATCTTCCTTGAGTTTTTTCTGTGTTCGGCCCCCTGGAAATTCCTGGATCTCTGGCTCTCCCAAAGGCAATAATATGCTGCCTTTAGTGAAGGGGAGGATGTTTATTGCTGAGCTGCTGTTGTTCCCATAAAAGAAACCAAATAACCAATAGCCTGGCTTGTTAGTTGTTCATACAATTTAACTCTTCCAGGCTGGACACAAACAAATGAAAAATAGTCATCCTCTATGAGCCAAGTTCAGCTCTTTAAGGGTAAACAAACATTTCACTAAAATGGTCTAGCTAAGGACAGGCAGACAAATCTGAACTGAGCTGTCAACTTATATTAGTCACACCTATAAATCCTGCCATGTTAGAGTGCTCTGCTCCCAGTATCCCAGAGTGCTTGTGGGGGGAGGGGGGGAGGGGGAGAGAATTCTTCAGGTTTCTCTTTTTTTCCATGTATACTTATTTGCTTTGAAATTCACAGTGTCTGTATATAGATATGTACACTCACACACACATTCACACTCATTTTGTATACACATACCCATATACTGCATATAAAGAATATAATAAAAATAAAATGAAGTTCATACTGATCAACAATTTCCCTTGTCTCTCAGATGTGCATGATGCTTAGTGGATTACAGGCTATTCACAAATATATACTGTTTTCACGTCTATTGCACTTAATCCTTGAACTCACAGACCAATGTTGGATAGCAGAACTTCATGTACAAAGTTTTTTCCCCCTCCATCTCTGCCCCACCATTTTGTTTTACCATTGACAGGATGAAAATGTTTCTTATCAAGAATATCATCTTTATTATCATCCCCTGCATGTTAAAGCATAGTAAGCATCAAATATCTCAGTTAATCATAATATTTCTGATATTGTGGGTTAGCTCAGTGGTTTGAGCATTGGCCTGCTAAACCCAGGGTTGTGAGCTCAATCCTTGAGGGGGCCACTTAGGGATCTGGGGCAAAATCAGTTCTTGGTCCTGCTAATGAAGGCAGCAGGCTGGACTCAATGACCTTTCAAGGTCCCTTCCAGTTCTAGGAGATGGGATATCTCCATTAATTATTATTATTTATTATTACTTGGTCTTCAAATTCTCTTTCCTCTAGTAGCAGTAACAGTGAATTCAGCTCTTACATTTGCTGACAGGCTGACAACTGATATCACAAGGCCACAGCTAAGAGTGGTTTATTACTTTTAGTGGGATTTATTTAATGCAGCCTCACAGCTGATGGGTGGGGTGAAGATTTAACTCAAAATTAAATTCCAGTAGGAGCCTTTTTAATATAAGTAAAATGGATAGAAAGAAAATAACACCGTGAAGAAAAGATAAGGGGTGGGAGGAAAGCTACATTTAACATGAATGCGATGATTTTAAAATGCACTGAATCATAACATCTATGTTTGTCACGACATATATGGACAGAAACTTTAGAGACAAACATAACAGAACTTGTAGAGTAAGTGGCAAACTTCAACAAAAAATGAATTTGAGATTTTAAAGGGACATTGCTTTGACAATTTTGATCCAAAATGTAAGTTTTGTAAAAATCTTTTTTAACCAAATCTTAGACCACTAAAATATGTTTCCTTAAAAAAAAACTCTAGTGGAAATAGATTATCAGATAAACATTCCTTTGATGCTCTCACACAGATGTTGCAGCCTTTTCCTAATGAATGAAAACATACTAGTGAAATTTAGAAACTGACTTTAAAAAAATGAAACTGGCATGTTTCTCATTGCACTAGCTGGGACAAATATGGAAATAAGCAGACAGTATAAACACTGGGGAAATTTTTTTTAATGTTCTGTCTTTTTTGTATTCCAAGGTATGACTCATAGAATAGGTAAGAAAACAGTATTTTTGGATTGGTTTGTTTTTCACATATACAGGGGTGGTGGAACAATCTGTATATTGGGGATGCTGAGAGCCATTGACCCAAACTGTGAAATTTGTATATGATGGAAACCACTTCAAGTCGAGGGTGCAGCAGCACTCCCAGTTTCAGCACTTATGCACATGTATGAACTTTGTGTTATACAGAGCATTAAAATTGAGATGCCGTAATTTTCTGTTTAATATTCCTTTACATTTCTAAGAACTCTAGCAGCATGCAGAGACAGCTGCAATTTTTGTTCTCACTGTTGCTGGAGACTATACAGAAGAAGCGCAAACACAGGCTGGAAAGCATCCTTGCACAAGTGCAGAGCCTAGCTCTGAAACAGCCTGGTGGGATAGCTTGCACCTTTCTCATCCTGGGGCTAGTTCTTAGCCACCTGAATTGGAAGCAAGATGATGACTCCACTGCTCAGACAATGTCCTTATATCAACACCTCCCACAGTGCTGGCTCAAGAGATTGAGGTGTTTTAAGTCAATCAGTCAGGACCAGCTTGCATGTGGTTGAAGCCTTACCCAAGTACCTCTTCCCCTCAACGTATAAGGTAGCCATGTGGTAGGTGAGCACCACAACATCAGCCTTCAGTGAAATAAAAGAACATTGGAAAATCTAATCCCTCTGAAGGAGGTAATCAGTATTTACTCACACAACACATGTATTTTCAGACACAAATGACTGTATAGATGCCTACCTGTCCAAGTGCACATGCAAGTATCTGCCTGTACTCAAATAAAAGCGAACAATCATGCATGGATGTTGCATCTTGCTTTTTGAAAACTGGGTTTTCAAAAAGTCTACAAATAACTAAAAAGTTGTTCCAGATATTTCAACATTAAACATGCACGTGTTCGTATTCCATGCATGTTCTCAGAACTCACTATACAATATCTACAGTACAATGTGGTACAAAAAATAAGGCACATGTGAAATGATTCAAAGTTTGCATCCTACTCTGTTAAGTATTGGAAGGCTTGTCTTATAAAAATCTCCTTATTTTGAGGCAATTGGCTCCATAGAAGTGTGTAAATAGAATTTTAAGTATAATTGAGGTATGTAAGATTGATTACTGTAAACTGTCCTGATCATTTGCAAAGAATCCAGATGCTTTAGCAGTGGCTGAATTAGACTCTATATGAAATTTTGATGCAGCAGTTTTCTGCCAGAAAGTTGCATTTGGTGTCCAAATCTTTGTTGTTAATTAACCCAGATATATTAGTATATAGACCAATCTGAACCAAATGGTCTTCATGTCTCAAGTGCCAGTATTTTGTTTTGGGGCTAAAGGTTATAAGTTTAAGTCTTGCACCACATGTTCATAATGCTGAAGTTGAAATGCATTGCACAATTAGAAGTAATATCCTTAGATGAGTTGGGGAATAAAGTGCCTATGTTGTCTCTTCAGGAACAACTTAAAGATCCAATGGAACTTCTTTTAAGGAGAAGAGAGTAGCTGACATCCCAGCCAATAGTCCAATAAAAATAGGTTTTTCCAGTGTGTTTGAGTTACTGTTGAATGTAATCACAGCCCCTTTTGGCTGTACAATTACTACAACATTACTAAATTATGATGGGGTGTTCACCCCACACCCATCCTGAAGAGGTTAATGTAGGCTAGATGGGCCAATCAACCACATAGGCTGCAGCTGGAGAGGAGCCAAGGCTCAATAATGCTTAATTAAGGATGAAGCTCACCCGGGCAGGAACAGGTGGGGCTTCTAGAAAGCTGAGAACAGATGGGTACTGTAAGTAGAAGTAGTCTGCAATCATTTTTGATAGGAGGGAAGATTTGTTAGCAAGTATAGGGTTTGGTAGGAAGCAGCTATGGGAGAGTGGGGGAAACTTTGACAAATGATAAACCCTGAAGTGCTAGGGGACAGGAGGAGGAAGTAATATAGACTTCAGGGAAATAACAATCAGGTTGGGAGTAAGTAGACCATCATTGTGGAGCATAGGGTCCCTGGGCTAGAACCTGGTGTAGAGGGTGGGCCTGGGATTTCCATCTGCTTCTGGGCAAGTGGAACAGCCTGTGGACGGAGAATAGAAGACTGCCTGGAATGGTAGAGGGATAGCTTGCCCCAAGTCACTTTAACAAACAACAGAAGGGGACAGTTATAATAACTTGACCACAAAGCAAAGTCCTAAAGAAGGAACAACCAAATCACAAGCAGTGAGTAGTGAACCCTGTTACAGTTGGGTATGAAATATATTACAACAAATACAAAGGAACTCTCTCTCTGTAACTTGATTGGAGATAAAGGGCTAGATTATCATCTACTGCAAATCAGTTTAGCTCAATTGAATTCATTTCAATTCACACCACTCTTTAAATGTTTATTTCTTTGACATAGAAAAAAAAATTTAATTGTGAAAGTATTAGACCTATTTCCTATTCTTACATAAAATTAATAAGAAGCATGTACACACTGAGAAAATAATAGAACCATAAGTGCCTACTAAATACTGTGCTTTAAAAGGCAACTTTTTTCTTGAAAAAGATTACTAGTATCTGATGATTTCTTGTTAAAAAAAATTTTATCTATCAAAAATGGCTTGACAGCTTTTTACCAAATTTTGCATCGTAGGAGTTAGCCTCTGAAAATATACGTTTATAATGGAAACCTTAATTGAAGCATTATGAATGCAATACTCCAATGCCATATGTACTGTGCAGAGTAATTTATTGGAGCATTCAGTTAGCAGTAGACACTATAGTCAAGGTTGCAAAACAGTTTCAATAAGCCCCTGTTTTCAAATGTTGTGTCCATAACTTTCTGAAAAATAAGCTATTGGGGCCGAAATGTTTTATGCTTGGTGACTGGCTAATGAGTATTCTGTGTTTATTTTTAAGTTTTTAAGCAAAATCCCATTAGCTTCTTTTAAGTTATTAGAGGATGAAAAACATCCCTAGACATCAGAAATGTCACAAAAATGGCTGATATTTAATCTTAAGATTTCCACCAATTTTGGAAACTATAGGATAGCAGGAGCTCTAGAAACATCATCACCATTCACACAGGGTGTCTTGTTTGCTCCTTAGCAACTGTTCCAATGTGGTCTGGTCTGTGCCCTTTTCTATAGCTAGTGCAGATGTTCCAGGGATTAATACTCAGTGATTTCCCACTACAGAATGTACAAGCTGCAACACAAAATAAATAAAATAAACTAATGCTGAATAACAAATTGAAAAATAGGGATACTTCCAGACACTCATTTTGTAGTTTTCTCTGCATGCAAAAACATGAGCAGATCTTCTGTGTGTTTTGGGGAGGAAATATGGCCTGGTAGTTAAAGGGTGTCTCTACAGTTTGAGCTAGAGGTGTGATTCCCAGCTCACAGAGATATGCTCATGCTTGTTCTCCTTGAGCTAGCACATTGAAAAAATGTGTTCCATAGCAGTGTGAACTGCAGGATGGGCTAGCTGCCCCGAGTATGTGCCTACGGTCTCTGACAGGTGCATATTCAGGGCAGCTAGTCCCTTCTGCTGCAGCTACATTCTATTTTTAGCATGTAAGCTTTATGAGAGCTAGCATGAGTGTGTCTCCTTGAGCTGGGAATTGCACCCTAAACTCAGTGTGGCATGCCTAAAGTGCTGGGCTGGGACTCAGGAGACCAGAGTTTAATTCTTGGCTCTGCCAGACTTGCATGCTATGAGCAAGTCACTTAGGCCCAGATCCTCAAACGTATTTAGGTGCCTAATTCACATTGATTTCAGTGTTTAAGTTGTAGAATTCTAGGGGTATTCCAGATGGACTGGTAGGGAATGTAGTTCTGCAATCATATGACTCTTAATGTGATTAATCCATCATTGCCAACAAGTGTGACTCTCATGATATTTGGTGTTAATCTTAAAACCGCATCTCCTTGAATGATGTGAGTATTTGAGACTTTCAAAAAAACCCACTAAATTTCTAACCCCCATGGTTACAGAGGAAAACTGGAAAACATGAACCATAAAGGCTCAGAAACCAGAACACAAATAGAAAGAATGCATTTATTGACTTAATCACGAGTTCAAAAAATAATCTCACATGCATCTTTTTATTTTATCATTACTAACATAAAGGAACCAGAGCCTAACTCATGATTTTTTTTTATTATTATTTTTTTAATACTTGGGGTTGTCGGTCCTGCTAACCAAATAATCAGTCAGAGAATGACTAAGAGAGCAGAGTGTTGTTCCCTTCATAAAAACACAAGAAAGGCCATACTGGGTCAGACCAAAGGTCCATCTAGCCCAATATCCTGTCTACCGACAGTGGCCAATACCAGGTCCCCCAGAGGGAGTGAACCTAACAGGCAATGATCAAGTGAGCTCTCTCCTGCCATCCATCTCCACCCTCTGACAGACAGAGGCTAGGGACACCATTCCTTACCTGTCCTGGCTAATAGCCATTAATGGACTTAACCACCATGAATTTATCCAGTTCTCTTTTAAACTCTGTTATAGTCCTAGCCTTCACAACCTCCTCAGGTAAGGAGTTCCACAAGTTGACTG
Organism: Chrysemys picta bellii; assembly: GCF_011386835.1. Classification (NCBI taxonomy): domain Eukaryota; kingdom Metazoa; phylum Chordata; order Testudines; family Emydidae; genus Chrysemys; species Chrysemys picta. Next base: position 97,148,738 of record NC_088796.1, read on the forward strand.
TGCATGTCTCCCAGCAGAACATGTGTTCTCTTCAAGTTGCCCTTATGAAAAAAGTCTGAGTGGAACTGTGACCAGAAGCTGGTGAGGGGTCAGGGACTGCCTGGAATTACTCTTAAAGCCCAGGGGGAAGAAGGCTGTGCGGGACTCTTGCTGCTGAGGAATAGGACTGTAGTGAAGCCCAGTATTGCCAACCCCAAACATTCAGAATTCACAAGTCAAGCCCCCCAAAGACCATTCAATAAAAAAATCAACTTGGGGTTCTTTATATTTACCTTCTGACTCTTTTAAAAAAATTCTTTGGGGTTTCTGCTTTCAAGCTTATCACCACAGTCATAAAGGCTAGGAGCTTTTTAATGAAAAGAGAGATTCTGGCATAACCCCATGACAACAGGAGCAGGGACTTTAAGAAAAACACCAACTAACATAAGAGTTGGCAAGATTGGAAGCCCGAGCCAAGGGCTCAAAGGTTTATTTGCAGACTCTAATATTTGGGCTGCGGAAGCCTGAAGCCAGCGTGTAGATTGAAGGTTTCCTCTGCAAGTATTGGAATTAAATGTTATATTAATAAACCAGATCCCTGAAGAGGAGTTTTCATTTGGAAGACTAGTTGTCTGGTGTGTGATAACCCAGAGGCATTGAAGGAGGGGAAACTGAGGCTGAAGTGCACTTGATGAGGATGCAGGGGAGGTGACTCACATCCAGGGCCATATAAATACCTAGATAGATGAAAGCAGAGCTATCCAAGTATTGTGACAACATCTACAACACAACAAAAACATTGGGGTCAGAGGAAGGGAGCAAGAGCCCTATTATGTCAACGAGTAGTTAACCGACAGCAGAGCTGACAACCTAAGTGCCAAGTCTCATATTCTTGGTCTCATTCACACATGCTGTTTTAGTGGCTTTCCTTTATCATCTAAACAAACTCAAATAGTCTCTGGGGAAAAAAGGCAACATGTGCTTTTTGTGTGAATTAGATAATCCAAATAAAAACTGGTTATTTTTTTCTGACAATTTTGAAATGTTTCACACAAATAATTTGGGGGAGGGGAAATGTTCAAAATGTTTCTCAGAATGTACTCTAGTGTTAACAGTACTGTCAGTATACTCTATCCTATTTATAGGGAATACCTACTTATCCTGGTACTATCTAGGGGTAAAAAAGGAAAAGAGAACCTTGTTAAGGTACCCCCCTTGCTCACTTTGGATAGTACTATACTCTGAAGAGGCTTATTGGTGCCTCTCAGTGTGCCCAAGGGTTGCAGATTCAGGCCCATGGTTTTTTTTCATCTTCAAAGTGCTTTCCAATTATTAATTCATTAGCCCTCCCAATACAACTGTAAGGTATGTGTTATCACCATTTTACAGATAGGTTAAATGATTTGCCTGGCACATCAGTGGCAGACTGGGATTAGACTTCAGTAGTTCCTGGTTCTTAGTCCTGTCTCCACGCACTGGACTATGCTGCTTCTAATATCTCTTCATTCCTCCTTTACATCATCTCTATGATACTGCACATTTCAAAGTTTGCTATTTAAACATATGAAAAATAAACCAGATGCTGCAACAATACTATTTTAATTATACACTTCCCAAAGCACGATGAACCTTTTAAGACTATTAAAGGTAATCTTTTTTCACAAAAATCATATCTATAAAGTGATTAAGCAGATTTCTTTCCAAGAAAAGTGCAAACTTTATTCCGTATTAACTTTATTATAGGCATGTAAAATGTATTGAACAATCAGAACAGGATAGGCACATCTCAGAGCCAAGCTCCACCTCACCCCCTTTTTGCTTCTAAAACAGTGTAAAACAAAATGCGTAATAATGCTAATTAAGATGAAACATGTCTCAGCTTGATGCATTGTCAATGAGTCTTACTCTGAGTGTTTGGTGGTGGGTTTTCTTTTCCCTCCACATTTACATTCCAAACTGAACAGAACATTTTTTAAACTAAATCTGTGCACTTATAATACACAACTCTGGGAAGCACTGAACCCTTTTCAAAAGGATAATGATAGTCTCACTTTCTAAACAAATTCTCCCTAAAGATTACAAAGAGAAACATTAGAGCTGAAATCAATCTTAGCAGCATGTATGGTGACGGTACCTTGTTTTTGCTAAAAGGCAGAGGCTGTGTTGGACTTTTGAAATCTATACTTTTATTAACAAGCACTACTCTCTAGCTTTTAGAGTTCTCTCTTATACAACAATGTGTACTTATTTAAAGGCTTCCATTCCTTTTAGCTCCCCCCATATGCAAATTAGCATACAGAGTTATGAGAAACTTTCTTCTGACAAATGCTAATTTATTCATTTTCTGCAGATGGTTGTAAGCAATGTGAATCACCTGTAATGTGAAATTGGCAAATTTATTGCATGCAATCTTATCTTTTTCTGTCCTTTTCTGCCTGTCTTTCGATTGTACACTATGGCTTTCTGTTTCAGCTAGTGGCAAATGATATTTTATCAACATTTTTCAAAACTCTATAATGTTAAAGCCATAGGGACCATACACAATCTTATAGGTATGCTACTAAATTATTCTTTAAGTATGACTCCTTATATATGGTCCTGGTCCTGCAGCTACTCCACATAAAGGAATACTGTTGACTTCAATGGGACTACATGACAGGGCTCTGTGTGTGTGGACTATAGATCATCTGTTTTTTCTGAATGTGTGAATACTGAATTAGAACTACTCCTAAATTAGTAAGAGTTGGACATTGTGCTGGGTGGTGGAAGGGAAGGGAGCTTGTACAAACAATGGTTTTGAAAATTCCCACCCCCCCTTTTTTTTTTTATTTCATTTGTTTCTAAACTCTTGTCCCAGGTTGAGAAATGGATTTTGCCTCCCTGCCCACTCACCCGGGTAGTCTGGTTACTACTATAGCTTTGTGTGAGTGAATTGAAAGTCACTCTGCCTTTTAAAAACTACAGCAATATACAGTTCTAAGTGATCACGAAGCATTTTAACTTTTTGGACTGTTCCACTCTGAGGAACACTTTTTTCTAGAACACTGAAGACATTTTTCTGAAAATCTTTAAGTGCATGTTAAATAGTAATCATCTGCTCAATGTATTTATTAAATAAGCAAACCAAAATCATTTTCCCAATACTTTAGATGCTAAAAATATCCTATTAATCTTGAATGCAAAGCTATCCTGCCAAATACTTCAAAAATAACTGATAAAAATTCTGAGTTGGTTTGAAATGGAACAATAACATTCATTGTGAAACTTTTTAAGCATACGGAGACAGCTTAAAAAGTTGGTTTGTAGTTATTTCAGAGAAAAGCATGAATGAATGTAACATGCATCATAGGATACAAAACTGCGTTGTAGTATGCACGTCTGGATAAATTCTGCGGTCAGTTACACCAGCATAAATTTGAAGTAACTCCATTAAAGTCAATGGAGTCCCTCCAACTTTCCACTGCTCTAAGTGAAAGCAGTATTTGGTCCATAATGGGCCTGATCCTCTAAAATGCCTTTGTGTGGGCATTTACACCTGTCTATAGTGGGTGAAGCTTTTTACATCCATTCTGAACTCACTTTCACAAGTGTAAATGACTACACAAAGTAGAAAGGCAGTGGACAGTTAGGCCCAGAGCTCTTGGCCTTTGGCTCAGATCCTAGACTACGGTCAGCAAAATTCAGGAGGAAGCTGGAGGGGCCATCAGTCCTGGTGGGGCCAGCCAAAGACAAGAAGGCCACTAGGCCAAACTCTGACAAAGTAGTGACACCTTAAGGCTGCTCTACTTCACAGTGGCTGCTAATAGCCCCCAATGTGCTGTCCCAGTAGCTGTACATTGCCAGGGCATAGAAACATCCTAGTTACAGTCTATGCTATGGGGACAAGAAGTGGGGTAGTGCAGGATCCACTATGTATGGCAGCTTGGGATACACTACCTCAGAATTCTCCCACACAGCGGAAACTCTCTAACTGCTATTTAAGCCAGGTTTTAGGCCAACTTATGTAGCCAGAGTAGCACAAGGCAGCAGAGTGCGGGATATTGCCCTCTAACTACTTTTACAGTGGTTTGTTAGGCTACCAGTTCTGTGAAAACAACATGATATATTATGTCATTAAGCCCACAAAGGTAAAGCCTTTTTTCTTTAAACATAAAGAACACCGATGCACATCTTAAAATATGAAAATACCATAAAAGGTTTTGGGGGAGCTTGAAGAGTATCTACAGTAATGAACTGCTAGCCTGTACTGAAACTGGGAGGGAAAACGAAAGGTGGAAATGATCTTCACTGAAGAATATTTTCCACTGGGGACTCCACTGGCATTCAGTTGTCTCATTTAATTATCACTTTCCTGATCCAACCATTATTCATGAGCTGCTTCTTGTTCTTAAAGAGCTTTGAGCTGTGCTTGCCAATATTATGGCATATTATGAAGCACAGTTATGCAGCAAGGGGGTTGGGGTGATAATGCATTGGTCTACACTGCTGGCATGTTTTCTATTTGAACTCCTCAGCTGCCAGCAGAATGCAGAGCTCTTTATTCAAAGCCAGAAAATCAAATGGGTTTTCAGCATTGTGCACTATTTGGCTAGCATCACATTCTTTTGCATTATTTAGGTAGAATATAGACCATTCAATTTGCATAGCACATAAGCAGTATGAATCATTTGCATGGGATTTACACTAGTTTCCATGTGATTGCATTCCCGTCTGTAACAATGGTGAAATAAATGCACAGAAAGGAAAGTTCCTAACAGACATAGGCAGCACCCGCTGGAATAGTTTTGAGATGAATATTAATTGGCATTGGTTTTATCCAGATGTGAAGCGGAAGTATATTCATCTTTTTCTTCATGCCCCCTCTGCCCAAATTAAGAGAGAGTTTTTTAGCGGAATTATACAATGCAAATTTACTAGGTCTGGATCTCTCTCTCTCTCTCTCTATGTCCGGAGTAATGATAGTCATTAATAGCTAAAGAAAAAAAATCTGTTCTCCTAAATACTCCTCTAACCATGTCACAGCTAATTTAAAGAAAAAATGTATAATTTCTGATCTAAACCATTGAATTTAGTTTATAATAGAAATAATCCTGAGGAAATTGGTCATTAATGAAGTTAACAACCGGTTTGTTAGAGTGTTATCTGCCCTTGGCTTCACCCCAGGCCATTAAGTCAAAAACCATCACTTGTTAATAATGACTGATGTTTTTTTTAAAAAAATACTGCTTAAATAGTGAACTGGGGCTGATAAGCATTTAGATAAACTTAAGAACACATTTAAGGGTTTTTTTTGTTTTTGTCAGCAAATAACATTAACACTCTTTAGAACTTTTTATCAGGCATGAAAAGTATAAGCAGAATATAACAGTGGGTCTGATTTTCCTCTCACCTCAGTTCTACATAAATGCAATCTCATAGAGAAGCAAAGCTAGTCCCAATTTACACTGGCATGAGAGGCAAATCAAGCCCAGTGTCTTTTATGCATTATAGATCAAATGTTCTTCTCACTCCAAATTATCATGAAGAAGGGCTCAACGTAAGCTCAAAAGCTTGACTCTCTCACCTACAGAAGTTGGTCCAATAAAAGATATTACCTCATCCGTCTTGTCTCTTTACTATTCTGGGACAAACATGGCTACAACAGCACTGCATCCAAATTATCCTGTAAGATTCCCAAAGTTCACTGAGTTGAATGGGGAAAAATGAGATACTTTAACACAGAGGACCAAAATTAGATATTTGGAAACCAGGTGTAATTCCCTAAAATTTGGTGGAGTTGTCAAGAGTGGCAAACAGGTCTGAATTTGGCCCTGAATAATACATTACCTGAATATTTATTATATGCAAAAGCTTACAGCAGTCACTCAAATCTTTCAGTGACTTTACTGGGAGCAGGAGCAAGGCCTACAGGTGTGATGAGATGATTGTGTTATGGGTGTGATCACTACTGTGCTATCCACAGGGCTGGAACCTGTATCTGGAGGTCCCTGGGTGACTGCAGCATTGGTGCTGCCACCCAATAGCTCTAGCAGAGCACTCACCAATGGTCTGTGAGCCTTGTAGCACCAATGATTGCCCTCTCACAGAGGTCCTGACTAGTGGAGCATACCTGTTCCCTGATTGGCCCAGGCATGCTATTAAGGGCCTAGGGAAAACACCTGCTGCCTATCTGTATGCTAAGGTAGATCCCTGATGTGTTGCTAAGACAGACCTTTCCTAGTTCCTGTTTTCTTGCCTTGGTCCTGCCCTGCACCAGGCCTTGTTCCAGGTAATTCAGTTCTGACCCTTGGCTCTGGGATCTGGCTTGTGACTCTGGTTCTGACCCTAACTTTCCTTTCCTCATGCCTGACTCCTGCTCTGACTGCCCATATGTTGATTCTTGACACAGGGTTTGCCCTAATTTGCTTTATCATATCTAAATATATAACACTAGTATAGAGCTATGGGCTGAGGATAGTATGCCAGATTCTAATATCCATTTTAATTTGATGAAACTATTGCAGAATTACCTCTGTGTAACTGAGAGCAGGGCTTGGCTCAGCCCCCTTAGTCAAAGTTGTAATTGCCTACTCTAGTGTGTGCCTTGAACAGATAGCAAACCAGTATTCCTAATTAGTTTTGCATCCCATCATCCCTTGCCTGGCCTGTCCCTGCCATGTCATCCTAAACCACAGGGTATGCATGACCAGAACAGAGCCCTTTCTGTCTGCAGCATGCAAAATATATGGAAGCCCCACTTAATGGCAGGTCTAAGGACTTGTGGAAGGATTCCATTCCTGCCAAACCTATCGTCCCCTGAGTAAGTGCTTGCAGGACTGAGTTTTGTGTTATGTAGTTTATCTGTTGCTTTTTATAATAAGATGTATATCGAGCTGTGACATCAAGATTTTTCTAGGTATTTTTCCACCTAATCTGTTGGAAGTGGATCCAGTTCTTACCTCCGGTGTTTGCTTTATGATTTTCTTTCTTTAACTGCCTATTAACTACTCAAATTCTGGGCCTGATCCCAGCTCACATGAGTGGCATGTATTTATGTGTGTAGTCCATTGGCTTCACCAGATGAATGAATAAGGATCATTCATGTGTGTAAGATTGTCAGGATCGAGACATCCCTTTTGTTCCTTGGAAAGATAGTGTGTATTTAGTGGAGTGATGTGCTATACAGTCTTTAGTAGCATGGTTCACCCCAATGTAATGGAGAGCCTGCAGGGGTATATAGCCAGTATATGGGCTTGTATGCTACACATCATCTTTACTGCCTGTGCAGTGGAGATAGGGGGTGTGGTTATTGAAAAGAGGGATCAGCTAGTCTACTCCTATACTACCCCATCCCAGGCTAGTTTTTCAGCCCTTGTGGCTTACAAGCTAGCATTATTTATATTGGTGCATAGCAAAAGAATTGTACGTAGCACCAATTTGATAAGGGTAATACAAGTGGGAGCTTTGCACACAACTCTGTTTTCTGTTCTGTGCATTTTGTTAGTGACTGGCCCTGTATTCCTGTTCTGAACAGGCCACTACCTCAAACAATTACCTTTCAGCCCCACCATCAAATAATTATTTACCAAAAGTAAACCCTGTTTCCAAAGCTACATCAGTAGAAAGCCTGGAAGATGTCAGCATAAAACTTTGACTTTCACAAGACACCAGGAATACTATCTTTTCCCTTTTAATTTAGGGCACAGTTGTTTGTCCTGTCTTACGACAGGAATTATATTCATAGCTTTGCAAATTCCCAAGAAATTGCTTTGGGAGCTACCAAATGTCTCAATCATTCACAAGATGTGTATTGCCTCCTATGTACTACTGTGCCTTTTATGTATCGTGTACCAGGTGTGTTTTCTTTACAGTTAGCACCAAAGGGGTTGATTATTTGGGGCTTGATCGTAACCCATGATCTGCGTGTGGTGGTTCACCTATCAAACCCCTTTTCTCCCTTTTAAAGAGCAATTTGGGGGAAAGTCTACAGAGTGTCCTCTCCACATAACCCTTTGGTATTTCCAAGGGAGGGATGATCTTGGAAACCATGCACGCTAAAACACAAGTTACATTGTCACAACATGTATTTATAAAACTACAGATTGTGTAGAGATTTAAAATAAAACTTATTAAACAGCTATTGATCTTAAAACAGGGCATATATTAGAAACAAAGTCTGTGCACAGGTGAGTGAGATAGGGCTATGCTGCTACAATAATCTATCAGAAGTCTAAGAAATGACACTCACTGGTAGGATCTTGGATTGCTGGTCACAACACTTGTGGTTATGTTTTTGATACTATAGACCTGCATAATCTTTGTGATAATATTCATGTTTTCCCAAACCTCTTTACTGTGTGACTGGTCCACAGTGATCAGGACACACAGGTGACTGACACATGGCAGGGAGGGGGGTTGCTATATGCCCACTCCCCACTCTCACTTACCAAGCATTTAACTGGATCCAGCAGGGTTACGGGACTTCCACAATATAACCAATAATATTGGGTAAGAACGTAAAAATGGTCACACTGGGTCAGACCAAAGGTCCATCTTGCCCAGTACCCTGTCTTCTGATAGTGGCCAATGCTAGCTGCCCCAGAGGGAATGAAAAGAACAGGTAATCATTAACTGATCCATCCCCTGTCGCCCATTCCTAGCTTCTGGCAAAGAGCCTCTGCCTATCTCTAGGATTTGATCCACCTCAAAATCCTTCCATCTCCAGCAAGATAGATGGTACCAAAAGGGGATCTTGGCCTGTGAAGACTTCCCCTATAGGCACAAGATCCACTAATGAAATAACAAGTCTCATTTACCTCTGGGAGCTGGCCCTTTTAGCCTTTATCAGCACTGGATGCCTACTGCATATTGCAACAAGCTAAACAATATTATCTTTCCTAATATTAAACTTTCAAGTTATATTCCTTTCAACCCACCTGTGTCTCCAAGGCAAAGCCACCAGACCTTCCCCAGTTTGGCCCAATGGGGAAAAATTCCTTTCTGATCCCAATTGATCAGACCCCCAGCTTACTCAAGAACACAGCTTCTACACTACAAGGAAGGGGCAGGAGCATGCAACAGCAAAAGGGGCAAGAGACCTCTGAAAACCCCAGGAGAAATGTAAATAGGGGTGTGGGTGGGGAAAATGAGAGCCAATCACCCTGCTTGCTCCCTAAAGCGCACCAAGGAGAGGTGGAGGAGGGGTCTGGGTCCTGATTCACCAACATGTGATCTCCCCTTCTTCCTCCCAGGTGCTGTATCTCCTAGCTCCTGGTCCAATCAACAACCTCTCTGCCATCTCCATGGCCAAAGAGAATCCTACCACAGCATAGAATTGCGTGTTAATTTTCAATTATAGGACAAGGAAAAAGAGAATGTACACATAGTGTCATGTCTTCTAGAGGCTGTGAGGAACAACTTGATACAGATGTCAACTGAATAATGCATGATTATCCCTGCCACTCCCTAAAATGATTCAGTGTCTGTATCTATAAAAAATAATGTGTCCCATTACACTGTATAGGATAACTTAAAAATAGTGGTCCTGGAGAGATACACAGGTTGTGTAGCAATGTTTCTAGCTCCTTGGTGAAAATTAAATTTCTCACTGGATCCCAGTCTTTTTCAATCCCTGTGTTTTTTGTATTTGTCCACCTTCCTACTTCTCCATCTTGCTATTTACTCCTTCCTAAACTGCTTCTTTAACTTTAATTACATGATAAAAGCATATGAATTACTTAAGTGCCACAAAACTATCATTTTTAGACAATCCACTGTTCAATTTTGTAAATGTGATTGAGTTGGCAATGTTTAAGTTGGTAAATTTTGGAAAAGATAATAGCTATATGAAGTTAATATTCAGTTTATTTTACTATGTTACAATCAGCTGTGTATATATTCCTTCTGTTTCTCCTTGCCTCTTTAAATCTGGGCTGTTATCACTGATTTCAGAGGGTGTGGGGGTTGGTTGGTGATGGGGACGGTTTTTGTTTTGTTTTTTAATATAAAAATGCTGTGCAGCAGAAAATGAAGGTTTTCCTGGTCTGCATCCCTGTTATTTCCAATTGTTTTACGCTATTCTTCTATTTTGTGTACTGATGTAAATTACTGCCATCTTCTCATATAACTCCCCTGGACCTTAAGGGTTTCATTTCTCTACAGGTTTGTAACCTCTGGTGCACACAAAGTTAATGAAGTTGGACCCAATCTTTCTCCTATTGATATAACTTATACCACCTTAACTTCAGTGGGATCAGGACCCTTAGAATGACAACAAAATCAGAGGCACAGACACTCACATCTTTGGATGCATTTCCTTCTATCACCGGCAGCCTCCTCTGTTTCTTTCACACAAAAGAGGCCCATAATTTTTTTGATGATACAGAGATTGACCTTCCATGTACAGTTCTATCCCATTGTAAACAGTCAAGGCACCTTCTTTGGGAATGCCTCATTTCTCAACAGCATCTAAATGTTGGCGTATATATTATAGAAAAGTGGCCAGAGCCTGGGACTGGCCATGCTGTAGTCAGTGAAGCTCAGAGGGGGTGGGGAGGAGAATGGTGTCAGGGGACTGTAAGACACTTTTATATTATCCAGATCTCAGGGTCACCAGGTGCCAGACCAATCCCTAGCACAAGTTAGAAATGCCTTATGGTTGCTCTGTTTTCCACTCAGCTCCCATTTGCCATTCTGAGACCCCGGTGGAGGTCACAACTCCCTGGCCAGATGACTGATATGTCCCCTAAACCAGAAGCTGCTACACTGCCCTTACGCCATCCATAGGAAAAATCCCCCAAAAGCTGGCTAAAAAGGCAGAAGATGCTGCTGGAGTAGCACAAAGCCACTTTAGCAGGGGCAAAAATACCGGCCCAAGAATTTTGATTTAGATCAGCATTTGTTAGTTTAAAATAAATCTTATGAGAACTTTCCTCTGTGGTATCCATCAAATATCATTTTTTCAGAATGTTTGTCTATTCTTCCATCTTGAAGCACAGAAGTAGAAGGTTCATGGACATGCTCAGATTCCTATTTATTTTATTAAAATGATTTAAGATTTAAAATTAAAGTTATTAGCCTATTTACTTTTTGCAAAAGTTAATATTTATAAATTGTTTGCACCTTACATTTAGAGGTTAGATATATGGAAATTGACAAGAATATTTTTTCATTGTCTCTAGTTGTGCTAATTCATGGTAGTCTTTGAACCCCTGGAATAAGATGTTTTTTGAAGTGGGGCATAGTTGAGGCTGACTTTTAGCCACAATCCTGGTATTCAGATTCTGATTCTTCTCCCATTGACATCAATGGAACAATTAGGCCAACACTGAGCACTTTTGAAAATCTTACCCTTAATATCTGGACAGCTTGCAGCACACTGTCTGCAGATATATGCACATGCTGTTGTTGCACCTTTTTTCTCTTGTATGTCATTTTATGGTAGATTACATAAAATTTTAAAAAATATGCTAAAAGAATGTTTAGGTTGCCAGGTTCTGTATTTAGAAGTTAGGAAATGCCAAAGCTGAAATTGCCTATATTCAACCTTAACTCCAGCTCCCTGAATATATGCATTATGATACAGTCCTTAACTAATGTTCAACCTGTGCACATTTATTTTTTATTTCATTTTGCTTTCTTAAGGATACAAAAAATAAATTCTGTTGAATGCTATCATGCATAAGAGATGCATTCAATAAGGCAAATGCACCTTCTATGATCACATGGATGTGGCAGAGTTCTATAAATACCTTCAAGCCTGAAGGAGAAAGTTTGAAAAAGTTATGAGCTACTAAAAAGCCCATTTAGAATAGAAACCCTTGGGCAACCTTAACTATAGCTGTTGCTATGAGCTACAGCTATAATTATGATGTGTTGAAATAGATGCAGTATACACTAGGGATGAGTCCAAAACACCCAGATCTGAATATCTCAAAGGGTACTAGAGAGGGGAAACATTAGAATTTGAACACGGTCCACATCCAAATTTTGCAGCAGATCTGCTTCTATACAGTTTTGAACTAAAGCCCCAGGTCCAAATTCCAGGGGCATTTTGTAACGTACAAAATCTGATCCTAAGCTTGCAGCTCAAGCATATCTCCATTTTGCACGTTCTTGCATTTTGCACGTACGTACTTACTATAAAATGTCAATTTATCAATCTAAAACAAAGCTGAACACCTGTCAGTTTGACATATCCTTTACTCTGGAAATTCCAGTCATCCCCTACAACCATCTTTGCCACATTCTGCTGGTTTACATCTCTTCTGCTTCTAACACCCTCCTTTTTAAATTGTAACTTATGTTGAAATGTATAAAAATATTTCTCCCCCCACCCCCAAACTTACTTCTTCAGGATAGTAGTTTCTAAGAAATAAGTGTTTCCGGATCCTATCCCAGAGAAAATTACTCCAATAGCAAAGGATTGATGACAGACCATGTTTTCTGAAAAACTACCCAATGCATCAAACTAAATTAAAAATGACGATAAGCTGGGGGAAAACAGCTGTATTAGGTTAGAAGTAGTTCAGCTACTTGAGCTGGTTGGAATTCTTCCCCCCTCCCCATAAAGTTTTGACTTTTTGTCAAAAAAATGAAAACCCAACAATTTTCAAACTGAAAAAAATCAGAAAATTCAGTTTTCAGAAAAAATATTAAGTTTTTAGGTTTTCTGTTTTCCAAAGAAAATTAAATATTTCCATAAAAATATTGTTAGTTGAAAACCCAATCCACCCCCAACCCCTACAAATGAAATTTTTTGACCAGGTGTAACAGCTACTCCCACTTTCAAATAAAATACAACAGTTTACCCCCTAAAGAATCATGTTGTTCCCACTGTACAATGCTGACTCCCTCAGTATCTGACATCCTGGACTGCAAATTCAGAACAGACTGGTTTGAAGCAGAGGTACATTGCTCTTTGTCCATTTTCTACTTCTAACTGGTATATTCTATTTTTCCTACCTGCTTCTTCCAACTATCATCTTCCTGTTTCCTTTACTACAGCCCATACTTTGCTTTTTCAAATGCTCAGCTCTGCCAAGAAAGGAACTTAATAGATTCCAAGGCCAGAAGGGACCATTGTGATGATATAAACTGACCTCCTGTATAGCACAGGCCATGGAATTTCCCCCAAAATAATTCCTAAAGCCCATCTCCAGTCTTGATCTGAAAATTGTCAGTAATGGAGAATCCACCACAATCCTCAGTAAATTGTTCCAATGGTTAATTGCCCTCATTTTGAAAACTGTATGCCTGTTTCCAGTGTGAATTTGTCTAGCTGCAGCTTCCAGAAATTGGATCATATTATACCTGCCTCTGCTAGAATGAAGAACCCGTTATTAAATATTTGTTCCCCATATAGATACGTATAGACTAACCAAGGCTTTCCTTAACCACCGCTCTGTAAAGCTACATAGATTGACCTCTTTGAAGTTGTCACTATAAGGCATGTTTTCTAATCATGTAGTCATTCCTGTGGCTCTCCAGTTTATCAATATCCTTCTTGAACTAGGTATAGTATTCCAACAGCAGTTGCACCAGTACCAAATACAGAGATAAATTAACCTCTCTACTCCTACTCAATATTCCCCTGTTTATGCATCCTAGCATTAGCTCTTTTGGCCACAGCGTCACATTGGGAGCTTGTATTCAGCTGATTATCCACCACAACCCTCAAATCTTTCTTAGTCACTGCTTCCCAGGATAGAGTCCCCCATAACGTAACTTGTGGCCTACATTCTTTGTTCCTAGATCTATATATCTACATTCATATTGTTTGCTTGCACCTACTTTACCAAGCAATCCAGATCATTCTGAATCAATGACCTGTCCTCTTCATTATTTACCACTCCCCCATTTTTTGTGTCATCTGCAAACTTTATCAGTGATTTCTCTCCCTCCCCCCACCCCCGAGGGTAAAACTGTTAAACAATGTACAGCCAAGAACTGGTCCCTGCAGGACCCTACTGGAAGCACACCTATTTGATGATGATTCCCTGTTTAAAGTTACATTTAAGACCTATTAGTTAGCCAGGTTTTAATCCATTTAATGCAGGGGTCTCAAACTCAAATGACCATGAGGGCCACATGAGGACTAGTGCATTGAACCGAGGGCCGCATCACTGACACCCCCTCTCGCTGCCTCTGGCCCCACCCCCACTCCACCCCTTCCATTAGGCCCTGACCCTTCCCCACCCCTTCCCTACCCCATTCCAATCCCTTCCCCGAAGCTCCCACCCCAACGCTGCCCCCAGGGGGTGCAGAAAGGGTGCAGGGTGCGGCGGGAGCTCAGGGCAGGGAGTTGAGAGGTTGGGGTGCAAGAGGATGAGGGGTGTAGCAGATGGCTCAGGGCAGGGAGTGCAGGAGGGGGATGGGATGCGGCAGGGGGCTCAGGGCAGGGAGTTGGGGTGCAGGATGTGGCAGGGGGCTCAGGGCAGGGAGTTGGGGTGCAGGAGGGGTTCAGGGTGCGAGCTCCAGCCCGGCGCCACTTACCTAGAGTAGCTCTGGGGTGGCAGCGGTGTGCACCGGGGCCAGGGCAGGCTCCCTGCATGCCTGCTCTGGCCCCCGGCCCTGCGCTGCTCCGTTCCAGGAAGCAGCTGGAACCGTGTCCCTGCAGCCCCTGGGGGAGGAAGGGGGGTCAGGGTTCCATGCGTGCGTTGCTCTTGCCACTCCTCTAGGTACCTCCCATGACGCTCCCATTGGCCGCGGTTCCCTGTTCCTGGCCAATAGGAGCTGCGGGGGACGGTGCCCCCCCCCCCCGGCCCGAAGGAGCGTGCTGCTAGCTGCTTCAGAAAGCGGTGTGGGGCTCGCAATGCCACAGGGGGCAATCCCACGGGTAGGCAGAAGGGCGGGAGGGGGCACGGGGAGCTTGGCGGGCCACACGCAAGAGTCCCGCGGGCCGCGTGTTTGAGACCCCTGATTTACTGTGTGCCATGTTAATTTTACATCATTCTAGTGTTTTTAATCAAAATGTTATGCAGTACCAGGTCAAATGCCTTACAGTAGTCTAAGTATATTGCATCAATGTTATTACTTTTATCAGTAAAACTTGTAATCTTATCTAAAAAGATATCAAGTTAGTTTGACAGGATCTATTTTCCATAAACCCATGCAGACTTGCATTAATTACATTACCCTCCTTTAAGTCTTCATTAATTGACTCCTGTATCAGCCACCATTTTCTTGTCCATGATCAATGTTAGACTGACAGGCCTATAATTACAATCCAGTTTATCTTTTAAATAATGGGCATAACATTAGCTTTCTTCTGGAACTTCCCTAGTACTCCAATGTGTATTGAAAAATCAACATTAATTGTCCAACAAACTCTTCAGCCAGCTCATCTAAAACTCTTGGCTGCAAGTTAACAGGTTGCAAATGTCTAAATTTCAGTAGTTTCTGTTTTAATATCCTCCAAATACTAAAGGAATGGAAAGAGTACATCATCTACTTTTTTCCCAAATACAGAACATGCATATTTTTGAATAGTCTTTTCTGCATTATCACTGATATGTCTACCATTTCCAATGGTCCATGCCATTGTCAAGATTCTTTTTGTACCTTATATATATATATATATAGGACAATAAGAAGGGTTTATATATATATATATATATATATATAACTCCTTAACTCTGCTGGCCATAGATTTCTTTTTGTATCCCTCTGCTTCTAATCAATTTCCTACAATTCCTAATTTATATTCATTACTATCAACTTCCCCTTTCATCTATCTGTTATATAACTTTTAACTTTTTTACAGCTGCCTTTACTTTCCCTCTAATCCAGGTAGACTTTTTTTAAACCAGCCCAGTCTTCTTTGTAAATTGTGGGATTATGGCTTTTTGGGAAGTAGTAAGGTGTTCTTAAATGATTCCCAATTATCATTCACATTTTTCTGATTAAATTCTTCCTCCTACCTGATTTGGGTCTTCACTGTTGTCAGCTTTGGGAAACTTGCCCTATTAAAATACCAAGTATATATATTTTACTGGTCTAGGCTTTATTCTGTTTGCACATTATAAATGTGATCAAGTCATGATACCTTGTACCTAAACTATCATTAATTTTTAGTTAGGACAAGGTCTAAAAAAGAATTATCCTATGTTGGCTGCAACATTGTGAATTAGGAAATGGTCATCTATAAAGTTCAGAATTTCCAAGGATACTTTTAGTACTGGCAGTATGAGACTCCAGCATATGTCATTCATATTGAAGTCCTCCATGATCACGCAGCTTTTTTCCCCCTACACATTACAGATAGGTGCATAAGAAGCCGGTCATCCTGTTCCCTAGTGTGATTTGGTAGTCTGTAGCACTCACCAACTAATACCCAATCTTCTGCTTTATCTATTAGGACATTGATCATAAGCATTAGAGATTATTTTCTTCAGAGTTATCAGTGACTCCAAAATAGGTAATGCCAGTTTGTAGACTGTAAATATGTCAGGAATACATCTTTGAGGCAACCTCTTAGCAACTTCTTTCTTCAGGCAAGGATTCTTTTACTGGATTCCTCTTCATTTTCCAAGCCTTTACATGTTCTAGCTTCTTCAGTAGGAGCACCAGATGACTTGAGCACTGGTACTTGCGTTGGTTTTATATGCCTTCCAGACTACTAGTTCTGCCCCATACTCTATTGTATTTTATTTCCATGGTGAATGCTGGTCTGACCAATAATTACCTTGAATTCAGCCTCTTCAGCTACTAGCCATCATAAGTAAACAAAGAAAGGAGAAAATGAAATCACCATGTTAAAGTGTTTTCCCACTTGATACCTGCTTTTGTTCAAAGATATATTGAAAGGACACTGCTATACAAAGGCCCACATACTGCAGTGACTGACACCTTATGAATGCATAAAACAGATCATAATATAATCTTTTCAGGGGAAAAAATGCCTTGAAAGCTGCCTAGCATTTCACATTTTTTGTAAACTATTTGCTTGAAGAAAAAAATGCAATTTTAAAACCTATTTCTTTCTTAATTATGAAAGATTTTTGACAGTGGGATTGGAGGCTTACATCAACCATCTGTTCTTAAATGAAGTGAAGTGTTGAAAAGAGTTGAGACCCACACAGTGTAGCTAGAGATCACTTTTCATTCCACCCCAAAAAACTGAATAAATCAGGTCTTTTTTTTCCTCTCTCTATCTCTCTCTCCCTTTTTAAAGAAAAACTCTGGTTATCTTGTCCTGCATAATATATTACATCCATAGTTTCAAAAAACTAAAGTAATATAATTAAAGGTTTTCAATTACTGAATATTTTTTCTAATTGAATAAGAAATTGTTGATACTTTTTAAATTGTTTCAATATATTAAAGATACAATTCCCAAATAAAATAATACATTACTGAAAGTCTGACATCTAACAAATGATACACAGGCTATGTTGGAGTTCAAATAAACATAATGTGTTCCCTGTATATGCCTTGCTATCATTTTTAAGACAGCAGATAATAAAGAAATGAGGAAGAATTGTATAATTCAGTGAGCGAACTACAACTAAGGAATGTGTGGGAGAAGTTCAGATTCTTGAACCTCTTGACAATTCCTATTTAAATTGCTTTAAGATGCAAAATTGGAAGAAAAAAAAAAGTCTCAAGTACCCCATGACTTATAAAGGGCATGGAATGTCTTGCATATCTGCTTGAGGCAGATGAGACTCAGAAATTATATTTCCCCAATCTTGCTGCTAGTGAAGCTAAGAAACAAATTTAGGGCTAGGGGATGAATCCTGCTCCCTGTGAATCCAACAGAAACTCGCCATTCATTTCTATGGAAGCAGTTTTGGGCCTGTAGGTGCAATTTGTTTGACTATTTTCTATTCAGTAATTTTTAATGAAGTAACTGAATTAGGCATAACTTGGTGCATCTTTAATGTGGTTATGATGAATATATTTTATATGATTAAAAATTATAAAACTGTGTGGCCTTAAATATTGTCTTAAAAGATTTGTCAGCTACAGAGCCTTAGGAAAGGCACTTATGTGAGTGACTGTTCTAAAAGGCATTTTCTTTGTTCAATCTGCAATCCAAATATATTAATAATGTAGTATTGTTTTTCTTAACTTATTTTTAAAACATGCTCATTAAAAGTTCTTGAGTAAAGTAAAGCTACTATATTATATTATGTATGCACGTGTGTGCATGACCAAATTTTGATCTGTTTTAAATTTTTAAACATTTAAAATCTGTAAACTGAGACATTCCATTCACTTTGGTTATAGAATAATCCCTTCTTACAAAGGCTGAAATATGGTCTTGTGGTTAAATGATGGGATTGGAACTCAAGTCTCTGTTCAATTCTTGGCTTTGTTACAAACTTAAAGTGTGACCTCGGACAAGTCATATGCCTCTTTCTTGTGCCTCTATTCCCCATTTAGAATAAGGGAATAATACTTTCCTACATTACGAGGTTGTGGTAAGGAGAAATTCTTGTCTGTGAGGTGCTCACTGAAGTCCATATGTATATATAGTAAGATGCAAATATATTTGGATTATCTGGAGCAGCTTCACAACAAGTAGCCCAATAATATTTGAGACCTTCCTCATAAGTTTAGAACACATGATAAAACCAACCACCCCAAGTTCCTCAACTCACATTCCGGGAGATAGAGATCAGTTTTGCACCATCTCCCAGAGTGTAACAGAAGTGAATTATATTAGATCAAGCTGAAGACGTAAGCTCCAGATGGGAGGATCCCTCCCAGAGAATGCCCTGCTATCAGCTCTGCTCACCTTTAAATTAGGAGACTAATATAGTATCTCTCCTATGATTGTAATTGCCATGGAATTGCACAAGGACTATAGTGTCCCTGGTTCTCAGTGCCCAAACCCTTTACAGCTTTGTAGATAAAAACAAGAGCTGATTGAAAATGTCATTTTGATAAAAAGGAAAGAAGGCTTTTCTATTTTTTCACTGTTTTCCAAAAATATCATCTTATATTCAAACCATAAAAAAGTCCAGTAGCCAGAGCAGTTGTTTAATACATTTTTCTATGCTTAGCAAATAGGCTGCTTCAATATTTACTGATTTATGTTCCTGAATGAACTGAAGGTGTAGTCTAACTACATCACTTTATAATCGTCTAACATCAATCACAAAAGCATGGACAATAGCAAGGTTCAGAACCTGAAAACAAGAGTCACAACCTTCCTGCCAAACGTATTAAAAAAACAGTCTTAGTAACTGCTGCTTCCTGGACAGCCAGGATAATTCTACCTCCTGCGTGATAAAATTCAACAACACATGTTGGATATGTTGGGTGTGCTCCCTCAAGCAAGGGCTGCATATAATCTCTACCCACTCTTCCAGTTGCTTTCTTCAACCTACAAGCATTTATCCCAGTGCCCTCTGTGTTGAGTCTTCATTCAAGCTCCAATCTCATTCAGATATCAGGTAAATCACTCAACTTTATTAGAAAGATGGAGATATAGCCGATACTGGAAGTGCTATAACTCATGTTTTCTCTCTACCCTCCTAATAGACTCTCATACATGTTTAAGAGAAGGGTTGAAACTAGAACCTTGTGGAATCCCACATAAAAGACTCCTTGGGTAGGCAAAGATCTAGCAATACATTCTAAAATCTCCACTAAATAGGAGTCAACACCCCCCAATCCTGCTAACAAGTTTATGGTTAACTTTTATTACACTTGTAATCCCACTGAAATCAATAGAACTACCTATGCTAGTAAAGTTAAGCATTTCATAGGATTAGGACCCAAGACATCACCATAAATCCCTGCTGAGGATTGCAGATGCATCACTGAAAGCTCATGGTGAATAGGCCATTGATAAATCTAAGGAAATTAGCATGGACAGGTGATCTTCATCCTTCAGTTGATCTCCATCTTCAGCTAACACAAGTATGGCTTATTTATAATACACTGACTTGAAACAAGACTGAATGAGGTCAAAGAAATCTGAAGTCTTTGGATAGTGCTAAGGAAGCCTCACCATAGCCTTCTGAGACAACATTCCCAAAACCAACAGGTTCATAATTCATGTGTGCATATTTTAAATGATTCCTTAAAGAAAGCTGTCACCCTGTCCTCCAGACAGAAAACTGTACCACTTTTCACCAAGTGTGGAAATGCCACTTACCACTTGGTCTACGTTGATCATAAGGCCAGCAGAGATCACTGATCATCTAGTCTGCCCTCTAGCATAGTTCAGGCCATAGCATTTCACCTGGTAATTCCTGCCATAAAGGAAGAATTTATTCTTCCCTAACAGGTAAGTGACTGCATCAAGCCTAATCAAGTGTGTACTTTAAACTAGAGCATAACTCTTAGAAAAACATCCAATCATTATCAAAACTGATAACGAATTTGTCACCTGCCTGTGGGGGCTGTATAGAAAACTTGCATATAGCCATCCCTCAGGGGGTGAACACCCTGTCAGTCTAAATACTGGCTTTTCACATTGAGGGACTTATTCCTGTGAACTGGTCAGGTCCCTGAACTCCCCTTTAAATGAGTGCGATTGAGGCTCAGATCTTCACATCAGAGAGGCCATGGTTTGTCTAAGGATGTTACAAAAATTACATGGGCCAAAATCCTGCAGTCATTTGTTTCTCAAGTAACGCTTCAGTTGACGTCAGAACGGATGCAGGATCTGGCTGTATCAGAATATATTTATTATATATACTCATTGCTGCATAACTGCCAACTATTCCTATACTGGTAAAACAAACTTTTTTTGACACTCATATTCCCTTCTCTGAGAGAACCTCTGGCCACAAAACTTTTGTACTGTTTTCAGAAGAGAGAAATCAGGAACTATAGTCTCATTCCCAAATAAAATACATATCTGAGGAGGGTTCCTCTGCCTGCCTCCCTCACCACCATACCCCTTCAGAAAAAAAAATCACATGCTGGGCTTCACATTTCCCTGTTTTGTTACCTCTCCTCAAACTCCAATGCACTGCAGGCAGCTCACTTTGTACCATCATTTTTCCTGAGACTGAAACCAGAATGATAAAAAAGCAGTTGGCATCAAAACAGAGAAAAGCTCCCACAAGTAGTAAACGTTGAGGAAACTGTTAACAGAGAATATTTCCAGAGCGATCTTCATTGCTTCTTCAATCTGGCAGTTGTGGGGCTATTTACAAACATAAACAGCCCATTCCTTCTGGGCCAGGGTGCAGTGCTGGATTGAGGAGGGACAGGGAGACTATCTGGTGATGATTAAAAACCACACACAGTTATATTTGATACATTAGTAAACGTGGGAGTGAATAACCCAGGGCAGAAAGGAGCTGTGACAGCCACCCAGGGAGCAGCAAACTGGCCGTGGTGCTCTTGTTTTGTGCATGTGTTTTCCTCTTCCCGCCGCCCCCCTTTCTGTGGCAATAGCTCTCTGTGCGCCCCTCTGTCTGTCTCTCTCCGGATGGGTCTCCCCCTCAGTGGTCCCAGCCGGGCTCCCAACTCGGGAGGCTTTTGATTGGCGGCGGTGCTGACAGCAGGAGGAGCTTCGGGTAGCCGGTGCAGCCAGCTCTCTGCTATAAGCCTCTTTGCAGCTTTCTCTCTCAATCTCTCTCTGCGCGTCCCTGTAACCGAGCAGTGAAAATTCACATTGGGGATCTGCTAACAGGCACAGATGTCATGTGAAAACGCACATGCTCTGCCATTCACACAGCCCTCCTTTCTTTCTTTTTTTCCCCCGTTCCCTTTTTTAAAAAAAATAGAAACTCCTTTCGCCCCCCCGTCCCCGTAACTAACAAACCAACAACCACCATCGCTCCTGCTCCTGCTCCTCCTCAGTCCAAGTAATCACAAAAGAAATCTTTTGGAGCTGCTAGTGGTATTTCAGAGCAAATACGGGGAGGGGAGGCGGAAAAAGAAACACGCACAATTCAGACAAGCCAGACAGACATTCCTTTTACGTCTATATACACATTATACTTTCAAAAAATAAGAATAACAACCTTGGAGGAATGATTTTCCCAGCAGAGCAGATCTACTCCGGCTGCAGCCTTCGTTCTTGCTGAGAGGGGATTTTTGTGATACAAGGTCCAAGCTGTTAGCTTCATGACTGCGCTGAGCAGGGAATCGCCAACACCATGCGAGGTAAGGGAAGAATTAGGGGAATAAGGAGGTGGGGGAGTATATTATTTGGGGGGAGGGGTTGATTTCACAGAGCCAAGGTTTTTCTTATGTTCCTTTTTTTTGGGGGGGGGAGTTTGCTGCTTATGTTGCATAAAGTTTTTCAGTGATGTCTAATGTATTGTTTGTGCTATTGATTTTTCTTTCGTTTATTTATTTATTATGGCGGTGGGTCGACTTATTTAGATTTGTACGGGGGAACTAAAACAAGCCCAAAGTAAACAAACAATTTCGAAATGTTGGTATAGTTCACTCGGGCATCTGTTACATGTACTTCTTCTATCTGATGATTAGCAGGAGCGTAATTAAAAGAAGGAATGCAAGAGCATTTCAGTATACGGGAGGTTTCAACTGGGAGTTAGGACTCAGAAGACTTAAGTCTCCTTAGTATGTCCCAGCTTCCATTAATAGGAAGAGATGAGGAAACAGTCCCCTGATAGCTGTTCGGAAATGTTTAGAAATGTCTTATTTTGGTGTGCGTTGGGCAATCGTGTAGGTTCCCTCTCAGGGCGCACGCAGGTGGGTTGGGTTTGGGGTTGGAGTTTGGTTTTATTTTAGGGGGGGGGCATTTAGACGCTTTCTTCCCTGGTGTGTTGATGTGCCGCGAAGGGGAAAGGACACCGGCTGTGAGGAAGGGGGTAGTGGCTGCTAAACTTCTGGTGGGAACTTCCAGGCTCGCTTTGTTTTATTACACTCCCCCGCGCCAGCCCTGCTCAGTGTCAGCTGCCGTCACTTAGGGTCGACTGATTAAGAGAGGGTCTGGGGATGGGGGTGCAGGTCACCGGCTTCCTGAGAGTGGTTGAGGGGCTGGGCTGTCTGGAAGCACCTGCTTGGCTGCAGAGATGGGCTCTCTCCGTTGGGGGCTTTTCCAGGGCTGGCTAGGTTTCAGCTCGCCAGTGCTAGGAGTCAAGCAGCCCCTTTCCTGTGTCTCCCTCCTTCCCCTGGACTTTCAGCTGACTCATTCTTCCATGGGAGAGTAGCTCCTTGCATTTTAATAGAGTCTTTGGCCTGTCTCAAAGCAAAGATTCCCCCACTTCCCTCCCCTCTCTCAGCCCTTCACAAACAGCCAGAGACTCTAGTAATAACACATCATAAAGTGGCCCTCAGCCCTCCTCCCACCCCACCCAAACACCCCCGCAAGCCCTCCTCAGTATCCTCCAGCCCGCAGGTTACTGAGAGGAGTGAAGACCCGACCATTTACACGGGGGTGAGGGCAGACGGGGCGTTCCGGGTGTAGGAAGCAGCGTCCCTTGCGCATCCCAGCCAGGCTGTGGGTGGCCCTGGAATCCCAGCCTAGCTGTGATCAGTAGGAGGCGCTGTGGATGCCTCTGCCCCACGTGCTCGCTGGGCCGGGAGAAGATGCTCTGTGCTGTCCTGTCCTGCCAGGGCAGGGGTAGTGGTCTGTGCTCGCAGGCCCCGTGATCCCTGGAGTCCCGCTGCCCGCCCCCGGCGCTTCCACAAAGAAGGACGAGCTGCTGCTCGTAAGGGCATCGTGCCAGGGGCGAGTGGAAGCGGCGGGGGCTGGGGGGCAAGGTGACTGACAGCGGCTTTGCTGCAGGACGGGGTGCTGGAAGTGGGTGGGGGGTGCCGCTCCCTGGCGCCGCCCGCGTGCTGTGCTCTTTGAGGCAGGGGGACTCCAGGGAGTAGCTGCTCTTTTTGCGCGGGTTGGCGGTGGGTCGGGCAGAGCAGGCGTTTCGGGGGGGGGCGCGTGTGCCTGGCGACGTGCTGTGCGCTCTGATTGGTGTGGCGGGCAGGAGAAGCCAGGGGCGTGTGTGTGTGTGTGGTGGTGGTTGTGTTTCCCTGTTGGCATCTGCGTTTGTCATGTGCTCCACTGACCCACTTCTCCCCGGCCCGGAAGCCAAGTACAGGGACCAGGGCAGGACCCCAGTACCTGGCAGATTACTCAGTGAAAGCTCCGCTCTCCGCCTCCTCCTTGTCTCTTTTCGTCACAACTCGTGCTCCCTCGCCCTCTCCTCGAGGCTCTAGCAGCCCCTCTTCCTCCTGGCTGCAGAGATCAGACGGTGCATCCCTCCGGAACCACCCGTTCCCTGCCGTTCTGATACTGGGTCAACAGCAGAGGGTTTACGGCCGAAACTAAGTGTGTATGTGGCGGGGGAAGGAGATCAGTGTATCCCTTCTGAATATTGATAGGAACCCGAACCAGCACTGTGTGCAAATTTCTCTCTAATCCGGCCCTGAAATTTGATGAGTGGAAACAGAGAGACGCCATCGCACCCTTACAAAACTTTTATATTAATTTTTCCAAATGCATTATGCTGGATTTTTGGAAACTAACTCATTTCCCTGGTGGTTAGCAAAGCCGTTAGATCGGGCATCCCTCTTATTTAGAGGAGAAGTGACTGTAATAGGCACCGGGAAAAGCAAGGCGCTAGCTGACCACATAGGCTGGCAAGAATTTGCTTAACACAATTTAGCTTTAAAAACCCCACCTCGAGTCAGTGAAAGCTCTGTTATGCCCCGTCTTTTTTACATTTCATCTTTTAAAATGTGTTTCTTCTATGTCAATCTAGCAGATCATTTGCTAGTTACTGTGTATTTCATGTTCGGAATGTAGCATCGTTTCTTGTTTAGGGTTTACATTTTATTTTGATTAAGGATGTAGGAGATGGCGGAGGGTGTATGTGGTGGGAATAAGCTCTTCAGTGACTCTCTACATTAGTAAACAGTCTGGGAAAACAATCTCCTCTCCCCATCTCTCCCCCCACCAGCTTCCTCTGTTGTAACTGAACAGCGGCTCATCAGGGTCCTTAAGAGGTTGTAACATGAATGAGAGAGTTGCCTCCAGTGTTTCTTCCACATGCTGTATGGTAAATAATGTAAAAACAAAATCCTTTGCAGTGTTGTTGTAGCTGTGCTGTTCCCAGGATATGAGAGAGACGAGGTAGGTGAGGGTAATACCTTTTATTGGACCAATTTCTGTTGGTGGAAGGTTTAAACTTCCCAGCTAAAGTACGCTTCCATCACCAGAAGTTAGTCCAATAAAAGACATTACCATACCCACCTTGTCTCTAAACAAAAATCCTATCATTGCCTAAAAGAAATCAATTTATTTGGTAGAACAAAGGAATGTGCAGTCTCTATCCCTTGTACTTTTCCCAGGAGATCGGTGACCCCTAATGTTAGAGGTATCAGACTGAGTGAGTGGTTCATGGGAATGGAGAAGTGGTGCAGACGTGTCAGCAAACTTTGCAATGCCTGTAGCAGCATTTCCCACTGGTCTGCAGCAGGATAGCCGCGTTTCCCCCATCAAATTCTGTCAGCTTGACAGAGGATTGCCAAACCAATCCTCTTCCCACTAAAGGGAATAAGATAGAGTCCTAATGTGTGTATTTTAAATAAATTTTATTCAATACTTTAAAATACGATGGTAGAGCACCAAACCCGCCCCCACAATCTATTGTTACGCGAAAGAACGTTACCCAAAGAGTGTTTTCAATCGAATATATATAAGGGCGAAAAGAGATGTAATCTAGTGTGGATTTAAGGTATTTGTTTAGCTCAGTTGTTCGTTAACAATATCAGTCCCATTCCATGTTCAGTTTTGTTAATAAATGTTTATTTAATGAATAGATTACTGACTTTAGGAAATTAAAATAATATTGCAGGACTGTAAAGCATGCGTTTGCAGCTTCTTGTGAAGGACATATTCTTTTATTTAAGATGAATTTATTTTGGTTCACTGTTATTTTTTTTAGACGAGAGAGCACCGTCTTTAACACAAGATCGTCAAACTTTCCCTGGCGATTTGCGGTCCTACAGCATTCCCTTTAGAGTATTAAGTCTGCGATGCATGCATGCTTTTCTAAAATTTCCCAGACTAAACATTTTCACCGAATGCCCCAAACTTGCAGCACCAATTTGGAACAGCACCTCCATATTTGCAGAATTATAGTCTGGGAGTCTCAGTCAGTCCATATCCATAAAAGTACATCCGTGTTAAAGTCACACTTAAGCAGTTATGTAACTACCTTACAGACATTGGTAATCTGATACAGAAAATTATTTCTTCGAGTGCTTACAATTTTAGTTTAAGTCATTTTAAGAATACTCAATAACGCTGATTTATTGCTGAAGAATATTATGGAACAGAAGCTGAAATGTAAACATCTTTGTACTTTAGTCACTGTAGTTGTCATCTTTAGTCCATCTCTCTCTTTTTAAATATAAATCTCAGTCAGTATAGAATACCTAGTTTGGGAATTTATAAGGGGAAAAGGCTGAAAACTGCTAGATGAATAATGGTGATGTTACCTTTATAAGGATGTACAATATATAGGAGTAAGAATCACGTGAGACATTTGAACTGAAGAAGCGTTGATTTTTAGATCAGAGGTAAGAACACATTATATTTTTCTTAGTAAAAGAGGCTTTATGTGCACTATTATAAAAGCAAAGTGGTGTTTGGATTAAAAAAGAAACCAACAAAAACACTTGGTTTGTTTTCTGGATATTTTAAATTTGATTTATAATATAATTAGGCAAATTATGAACATTAGTGCATTTTGGTCTTGTATTCTAGCACAACTGAGACTCAGTATAGAGAACTAACAACTGGCTAAAAGCCATGCCAAGTCACAGCTAATTTTACCTCAAGTACTTACAAACACCAAGATTATGATCACAGTTAGTCATTTTGTGAAAATTACATTTAAACAGTGTTGCAAAGCACAACATTTGTTAATAAGTAATATTTAAATTCTCAATTGGTATCTCAGCAAAAAGTTAAATCTAGTATATTTCAAAGAAAAAACCCTCAAAACTCTAGAGGTTAGGTACTTTTCCAGGTTTTGTTGTATGATTTACTTTTTTTATTAGTTTCAGGACTGGGCTGTGAAATACTACATTACTTTATACAGTTATTCTATTTTCACAGTTTCACTGAAATATTCATAAGCAATTAGGAAGGTGTGAATTAAACAAATCCAATCTTCAGTGTTATTGAGGGAGTTTATTAATTAGCATGTAAAAAGTGTCTGGACAACTGAAAAGCATCAATTTCCTTAAATTTAATAGATGGATGCAGGTAATTTTATAATTGTATTAAGGTAAAGAAAATAATTTTCTTTAATTACCCCAAATCATGTATCTCTGGAATATGATCAAAATTAATTTTGGAAAGAATGACAAAATGCAATCCTAATTAATTGACATGAATATCTACATAAATGTAATAGTGTATTACCTATGCAAGTATCAATGGTAGCGCAAACTACTATTCATTTTAATGAGTAGGACCAGACCCCGACAGAACTGAAACCTATATTTGAGCTGGTCACAATGTGTTTAATCCTTCAACTCTTACTTAGATAAGTAGTTCTGACTCATATGAGTAACATTCATTGCCTTCAATAGGGCTACTTGCATGAGAAAGAACCATTTACACCAGTAAGAGTTTGCAAGATTAGGCCTTAGCAGAACACAATTTGGCTTTACTGATAAAAGTTTTGATAATTTTCAATCAACACTTAGATATGATGAGACCATACCAAATGGTAAAATATTACTCTTCTTTTTTCATAAAAAATGCAAATGTTAATGTTGATAGGTAATGACATCCCTCTAGTTAAATTATCATAAGCAGAAATCAAAATTGAAAATTGAAAGGTTATTTTGATTTTTAAACCATTTACTAATTCCACATGAGGTCACATATGTATGTTTCTTTGCAAAAACAATAGTGTTTATATTAGATTGTACAAATGGAAGTGCTGTATTTCAAATTAATATAGAATCAGATTTCTGTCATAATTAATTTCTGAAACATTTGTACATCCAGATTGGTAAAGATTTTTGTATTTCCTAACTTTGTTTTATGAACAAACTGTTTTTGGTGAATATTTCTCCAGTAATCAGCAATCTCATACTTAATTTAAAATGTATATTAAAAAGTATGGACTACACAGGACTGTGAAAATATAGAGTATATAGGACAGTGAAATCCATTCTTCTCTGTTTTGGGAAGTGCCTAGCACAATGTGGGTGCTACCAGAAATAAATACATTGAAAAGTAATCATCATCGTCATAATATGACAACTGAATTTCCTGTTTTGGAAATATAGGTCCTGATCCTGCAACTTTTGTTCATACTAGTTGTCCTTACACAAGAAGCACCACTGAATGCAGTGTTTTGAAGCTTTATGTTTGATAGTAAAATATATCACTAATCTTAGGAGCGAGGAGGGAAATATGTAAGAGGGAAAACAATCACTTCACAGGAGTTACAACTCAAAATTCCTATTATAAAACACATTCCCATCCTAAGCAGAAAGTCTTGGGGTTGGCATAGGAATCAAACACTGTATGACATTGACATGTGCCTATTAAGAAATGTATGGATGAAATATATCTTTGATAATACACAGTCGCAGTAACTACAATTTGCCATAATATGTGTGCTAGTTATCTAATGCTGGAAAACAAAATCAAAAGAGAGAATCCCAGGCTGCCCAATAAATCATTTATTTTTTTTCTGTTTCAAGTGAAACAATGAATTCACAGAAGACAAGACTTGTGCTATGAAATTGAAGGATGTCTGCTTTGTAGCTAAAGACAAAGGAAGTACACAGGAATAAATATTGATTGAACTAATCATCAGATGAATAGAAATGAGCTTTACCAGTGCACCAATATAATAGGTTATGTTAACTAGCCCTTTCGTAGCCCATATGCTGCCCTTTCAACCCATGACCCTATCCATTCAGCTCTTAATGAGGGAAACCACAGGTGTTATAACGGCATTTATGGTAAATCATGCTAAATATAATAGTTGTATAAATAACTAACAGTAGAGTAGTTACATGAACTCTAAAGGAAACCTAAAAAGTGAATCAAAGGAGACATTGTAAAAATGTTAATTGAAACATAACAATAGAATCAGAGAGAGAATAATAATTAGCAGTATTTATACAATGTTTTACTATTTTAAGGTGCTGTTCTAAACATTAAATTACTGTAGGACATAAATCTATTTAATCAACATTATATGTTTTAAACTAAATTTGTGTTTTGACTGGATGAATTTATATTTAAAATCAGTTCCTCCAGACTAGTTTTAATAACTTTAAGAATTTAGTCCAGTTGGGGATTTCCTTAATGGTTTTTATATATGAACTATAAAAGTCACTATTATTCTGTATGTTTTAATATACAGTACATCATAGTAAGTCCCAGTTTTGTTACATCCTACCTACTCTGTGTTCAGCCCTAGCCAAGTTAATGGAGCTGCTTAAGTTAGATACCATACAATGTGAGTAACAGTGGCAGAATCAGGCCTGTAGTATTTTGGAGACTATCATTTTACTGTTTTATTTCTAATATTATTCTCATAAACATATTGAAAACTCCCACTAATTTCAACAGAAGTTTTCAAATAGGATTAAGTATCAAATATGACACTCAGTTCCTGATCCTGCAGAACCTCACTCACTTAGTTTTTACACATTTAAGTAGTATCTGGGAGTAAGGAGAGCAGAGTTTGGCCCTATGTGTTTTTTCCTTCCTTTTTCATTGAGGCCTACTTTTTTTTAATAGAGCAGAAACACACATACTGTGCTTTACTTTGCCAGAAACATATTTCTGAAAATTTATGCAAACAGAATGACAGCTGTTTCTCTGCTTCCAATACAAGTATATAGGCTAATTCAGTTTGACATAAATGTGTTTACTGTGGTGTTAATGATGAATTATTTTGATGAATTGGCAATTATTATGTATCTAACAACTTTTAAGGAAGGACATCAGTGAATTTCATGAAGCATCCAAAATCTAAATATTTAAAAAAAAAAACATTAGTTATCTCTGTCTGTATCACAGACATTTCAAACAATGCATTCAATAAAGAGTGAACATCAAGCAATTGTGGTTTTTTGTTAGATGAACTCATTTTGATAGATGATTGTTTTATACTGTCTGGGCCAAATCTTGTTATCTTGGACTTTGCTTTTGTGAGTAACCCTGTTGGAATCAAGGGACTGCTCACCTGAGCAAGAAAGCTGCATTTGACACTGTGTACTGTATACCCAGTGAAACCCAGCAGTCTGGGATTGTAAGAAATGTGAAAGACTATAAAGGTTTAGAGGGAATCAAAGTTATAAGAAACATGTTGTGATAACAAAGCTTGTTGCATTGAGGTTTTAAGCAAAATCACCTTCAAGCCTCAATCTGTACAGTACTCTTTGAAAATGAAATACAGTTGGTAGCTTTCCAGAACAATAGAAGCTGTCAAAAGCACCACATTTTTTCAGAAGAGCTAATGTTAAAATTTCATGTATGCCATTCTAAAGTAGTGCATTCTGATCTCCAGGATGTACATAAATAAAAAGTTAGTGGATTTAAATCTTTTATTATTATTATTATTTCCTCTAAATGCATTAACTGATCGCCACATTACAGATTGTGTATGTATTCATCTTGGCCAAATTAACCTCTCCTATACCAACATTTCTTTGAACATAATATTAAAGCTGAAAAATATTATAGGTAGTTACAGAAGTGTAAGTGTGGCTAAAAAGCATTATAGTTTTGTAGCTGATTAATGTATACTGCAAAATGAATGTTTTAAACATACCCTGGGCGAATGTTAAGTGTCTCTGCCAGGCTGTGTGTGTGTTTGAAGAGAGCTCACCACAGCTAACAGCTTCCTTTTGGTTATCCATGACCAACTAGAAGGCTTCCTAAACTTGCTTGTCTAGAAACTGTTCTCTTTGAGATTCTATTATCTGAAATGTCAATTCACAGGAGCCAAAATTGAACTATATTCTTTAGACTAGCATTTGCAAATGTTAATACAGCCTATATCCCCCCCCCCCCCACCCTTCATTTTGGCCAGGCCGCTTCGCAACCCCGCAGCGGACCCAAAGCCACGAAAGAGGCCCAATAGACTGCACGACCTTATTAGGGCATAGTGCTTATCACAGGAAACTTATGAGGGTCGTGTCCCTAGTGTTACCACACAAAAAAACTGTTTCTGCAGTTTCCGTATTGTACTGTTCTTCCTAATGAGGGGAAGACAGTGGGGCACTAAAAAACCAATCAATGCGTACCACATTTACTTCCAAAAACTATATACTTAGTCACCCCTGTATAGCAATTAGAGGTGTCCCGAAAAACGAACCTACGTCACGGCCAGTCCAGGTCTGATCAACTTGGGCTTGACTCTCCCGCTCCCAAATTCAGCCTGAGCGTGTGTCGTATAGCCGGCTCGAACTCATTATGTATATTCTCTCCCATCTGGCTGTTATCTGCATGGTTGTAAGTAATTAGTTAACTATCGTTGCTTTGTTTGTGGTTACTTTGCTTGTTACCCCATACTGTGGTTAGACAGAAAAAGGCCTCAATTGTTAATGTGTTTCCTTTCCCTTATCTTGTGTTTTAAAGTTAGTTACATAATAATTGCAAGTGTTACAAATTTAGTTACATAGTAATTATAGTTGTTTAAAATCTGTTACATAGTATAGTAGCAAGTTAATAAGAATTCATAAAATTAATGTTTTATTATAATTATCATCATATAATAAAATTGAGTTGTATCTATTCCCCCTCGTCCTGGGTCATTCAACTCAGCCCTTCACCGAGAACCCTTAAAGAACCACAAGCCCCTTTTGGGCCGAACAGCAAACAAGTTATGCATTCTCATTGCATTTCATTCCTCCCCGCTTTAGGGCGTCTTTGTATTCTAAAAGTTTCCTTACTCTTATGAGTAAGATGTTTTCTGAATTTTGTTGAGTGAAGGTGTTTGCAGGGGTGCAGCAGAAGAAAAAAATAGATCAAAAGAAGTCATTAAATTACAGTTCAGTGTACTGTCAAAATAATGAGCTGTCGAGAGGGTAGCATATATTTTGGAATAGGTTGATCTTGATCTCAAATGAAATTATAGTTCTACTAAAATAAATCTCAAGTGATAAAAATGGGGAAAAAAAGGCTGCTTACAGATAAGTAACACTTAACCACCCAAAGCATTCATAACACAATAGGAGATAAAGTGGGCTATGCCTCTTTGAACAATGAAATGATTAAGATAAATGTGTGACTTGGATTGTCAGTGGAATGAGAGAGGAAGACTTGTTTTATGTGAGTTATACATGTTGCAGAATAGAATTTGAGCTTGAATAATGAGTGTTTTCAGATAACATGGATTCTGGTGTTCAAAGGTACTTATTTTTAGAAAAGTGGAAGATGCCAGGCCAGGGGGCCCAATTCTACTTCCACTGCAATAAGTGACAAAATCCCATTTATTCAAAGGGATTAAGGCTAGGCTTTTAACTAGTATAGTGAAAACAGCATCAGAAGATGAGCATGAAAAGAATTACAACCCACTTTTTAAATTTGTTAGTCTCTAAGGTGCCACAAGTCCTCCTGTTCTTCTTTTTGCGGATACAGACTAACACGGCTGCTACTCTGAAACCTTTCACTTTTTAACAGACTCACTTAGGAAAGGGATGACTGTCTATACTGTATATGAACAACAGTAACTATGTCAACATGTTGTTTTAAGGATAACATAAGGATAAGGAGGATTTCAGCTAAGTTATAATAAAGAGACATTTGTCTCTTGGTCTTCCGTTTTATGGAAATGTGCCCGGTTTTATTAAGTGAAAAACTTCTAGCTGGGTCTTTTTAATTTAAGAGACTATGAGAGAAGTATAACTATTTTTTAGAAAACTTCATGCAGCACTTCCAGTGTTGGTTTCCTTGATCACTTCTTAGTGCTGATTTTGTTTGCCACAAGATGTTTGGAAAATGAAACTTTACAAATCAGGTCTTAACTATATAATCTAGACATAGTTAAAAGGATACTTGTGATATTTCCTTTCATTGATAGCTGTCTGGGAGAGAAATAAAACAGTGGTACTTGTTTCTAGTTGCTCATAATCAACTATGAAAAACCAACCTGACAACAGCATGTATATTTTTTTACAATATAATTATGTACTAGAATATGCTTGGTATTAATTTAAACTGCTGCAAATTTTAATTATAAGTTTGGGGGAAAAAAGCCAGATTTTCATATCTTTACCCAAATACAGGGGAATCAAGAATGAGCAACTGTGGTAGTCTGGTAGCATAGAGAACCAATGACACCAGAGAAAAACATTAGGTAACGGGGGGAGGGGGGCACAGTGCTTTTCTAGGGTCATATTTTTATAAAGAAAAGGGAACCTGTCTTTGGAGCAAGTCTTATTGATGATCAAATATAACTTATTTTAACATGCTTAGGAATATATAAGGTAGTGATCATTATCCTGTCTGGGTATGCTTGAAAAAATATTTAACTACCATTAACGATTGCCATCAACTAATTGCAAACCAGACTTCTCCCATTATGATTAATTCCACTTTGCCAACAAAAATATACACGGTCAAAGAATAACTACTCCATTCAAAATACAGAAAGCCAAAATAACAAAACAAACAAGCAAACAAAAATCCATTCAGATGGGTCCAAATAATAAACTATATTGCACCACGAGTTTTTAAGAAGAAATATCAGTTGAGATCAGTGGAGAGCTTTTGTAATAATTGGGCTTGCAAATTTACTCAAATTGTAAGATCATCTGTAAAAAGTATGTAAACATTTATAAAATGTTACAATAACCTACAATAGCTAAAGTTAATTTTAAAAAGTACAAAAAGGACTAAATTAGTCTAAACAAAATAGCCTACTAGTATAACTCCAAAACAATGTTAAAGTTATGCTTAATGAACAAGAAAAGTGTAAAACTAAAAATCAGTAAACCAAAATTAGTGTGTCAGAAACGAAGCCTAATTGGTAAACAACAAAATTAAGAGCTGGGCTGTTTTGGCCACCAATCCCTTTGTGGGGCCTTAGAAAAAAATTAGCTGCTGAAGCAAGCTTCACCCATCATGGCTGCCACTTCTAACCTCTGCTGGGACTCTGGGCCTTCACCATCCTGATCCTGAGAGATATTCTTTCCAGACCAGGCTAAGGGAGGAACCCAGATAATATCACCACTCTGCTAGCTCCTGCTAAATCCCAAACACCACCTGAAGTTAAAATCCAATCCTGTTTCACAATAATAGCAATGATACTAGCCCATGTCACTAACCCCAAAAAGAGGGTTATTACCATCTTTAATACAATCTAAAACCCGACAGACATGGTTGGTTTGTTTTTCCCTTCTAAAAACTCTCTCCTGCTAAAGGGAAAGAGAACAAGTAATGTTATTACAATGAAAACAGTATTTAATGCTTTATATTTCAAATGCTTTAGCTGTTTTTCCTTTCTTTATCTTTAACAAAAAGTTAAAGATTTTTAATATTGTATTTGCCTTAATATGAAGCAGGCTGAAGTCTCTGTATAACAAACCCAAACTTTATTTAATGGTCTTTAATGTTCATTAGTGACTAAGTTACGTTGACGCCATTAGCCCATATATTCCACCTAAATTAATACAACAGAGCTCTACTTGAAAATCAATGACACAGAGTAGCTTAGTGAAAATTGCAAAAGCAGGAGATTTTGCACTTAACCTTCTGACTCTAAAATCTTTTATAATAATCTTGGTTTATTAAATTCAATTACCTGAAACTGTCCACACCCAAATGAGAACATAAGTCTTCATATGCTGAAAAAACAAGTATGCTAAATGTTACTAAAAAGAAAAAAATCAATATCAAATGTTTCTTGATTATAATAAGTTTTGGTCCAGTTCAGGCTGAATTTATCCCTCCAGAAAGAATAAAGAGGGGACCTTATTAATGGAGAAAAGGATAACACAATGCCAATAGGTTTGGGTATAATTGTATTACCCTTACCAACAATGTGTAGTAATTTACATCATTAATAGTTCCACTGTATAAGAATTGCAGAATCAGGTCCTATGTACCATATATACTCGATCATAAGCTGGTTCGTTTATAAGCCGATCCCCCCAAGATGGATAAGTAAAAATGGAAAATTTTTATGACCCATTCATAAGCCGACCCTATAATTCAGGGATCAGCAAACTTTGGCTCCCGGGCCATCAAGCGTCCGCAGGCATTGAGGTAAACCTAAGTAAACAAAGTATCCTGGCGTGCCAGCTGCTTACCCTGACTGGCCGGGACAGCAATTGGTGGGGAAATTTTTTTGGGGGGGAGAAATTGGGGTCAGCGCAGTAACCCCTGTGACCACCCCCCACATGACCCCACCCCTAGCCCAGGATCCCCACACTCTCCCCATCACATCCCTTCCCAGGGGAGGATGTCTCTGGCCTGGCTGGAACTGCTCCAGCAGGCTGGGCTGCACAGCCGCAGCCTGCTCTGGCGGGCCGGGCCGAGTGGCGCGGCCGCAACATGTTCCAGCGAGCTGGGCCAGGCTGCACGGCCGCAGCCTGCTCTGAGTGGCAGGGTCAGGCGGCATGGCTGCAGCCTGCCAGCCCCGGAGCTGCAGCTGCTTCAGAGGCTGGGGGGAGAGCAGCGTGGCCAGAAGCGGAGAGACTTTGGCCCCGCCTCTTCCCTTCTGGCTCTGCTGCCTCTCCTTGCTCCCTCTGTTGGGGGGAGAGGCTGTGTCCCACCTCTCCCTCTCTATACCCATTCATAAGCCGACCCCCTTCTCTGGTGCTTCCCTTTTTTACTAAAAAAATTCAGCTTATGAACGAGTATATGCGGTAATTAACAAAAGAAAGTGTTAAATATTTCTGGACCATCTGGATTTACCTATGAAATCGTTTCATTATTGTCACTTACTGAGAGTAGCTTAAATTTAAAAAGGCTTTTACAGTTGTAAGGCTGCTGTCAAGATAGTAAGGGTGGTGTTTTAAAAAGCACTCAATGTTGGCCTTACTTTGCTTCCAGTTTTGCTCCTGGCTTCAATGGCAAATGGTGAGTGCTCTTCAAAACCCCACCCCAAAAGTATACTTAAAAGTATGTAATGTCCTACTCATTTTGAAGGACATTTTGCAGGCTTCTCATCACATGAAAGGTTTCTCGAATAATTGTTTTTGATATGCTTCTCTATATAAATGTCAATATCTCTACTGAACATCTAGTATATTACATTTGGTGAATGAAATCTGTGTGCATGCAGAACTTTTGCTCACACTGGCCCATAATGTTGCCCCAGGGGGAACACCAAATGCATTCTGCCTTGGGTAGGCAGAGTACATCTCTTGGAGCTTTGATGTGTGCAGGCTTCAATCCTGCTTCTGTACCCTTTTGTAGGTTGTAGTTGTCCTGCTTCCTCTCTGCCTTCCATGTTCCCTTTGCAGCAACGTTTCCCAGGAATGTATGGAGGGAGCAGTATTGTGCTCTTCAGAGTTCAGGGGCTGGAGGGATAGCTCAGTTGTTTGAGCATTGGTCTGCTAAACCCAGGGTTGTGAGTTCAATCCTTGAGGGGGCCACTTGGGGATCTGGGGCAAAATCAGTACTTGGTCCTGCTAGTGAAGGCAGGGGGCTGGACTCAATGATCTTTCAAGGCCCCTTCCAGTTCTAGGAGATGGGATATCTCCATTAATTAAAAAAATAATTAATTAAATTAATATGGTATTCTGCTTTGTCAGCTATGCAAGGGGAAGAAGGCACTTTACACCCTCCCCCACTCTATGCACTTAGGCAGACTCTAGCTTTAATTGAATTTATTGTTAAGTAGGTATTCAGCTGAGTCTGGTCCAAAACTCCAATATTTGGCTTTGAAATGAACATTTTTCAATACCTGCTCTAAGCCAAATAGTAGCTACAACCCAAAAAGGCCTAGGATTGCATGTTTCAAAATATCTTGCAGGGCACATCTCAGAATAAGGTATTTTGCAAC
Organism: Chrysemys picta bellii; assembly: GCF_011386835.1. Classification (NCBI taxonomy): domain Eukaryota; kingdom Metazoa; phylum Chordata; order Testudines; family Emydidae; genus Chrysemys; species Chrysemys picta. The sequence continues at coordinate 97,185,580 of NC_088796.1, forward strand.
ATGTAATTCTAGATTGCTGCAGAATGCAGGGAAAAGAGACCAGGCCAGCAAGACCAGGAAACTGAAGGGAGATAGGGAAAAAAAAAAATGAGTGTGAGGGCTGGGGCATCCGAAGAGATGTAAGGGGCAGAAAAGGGAGGAGAATAGAGAAAGGGGAAAACTTGGAGACCTAGAGGAGAAAATTGGAAAAAATAGGAAAATGTGCTATCAAGAGAGAAAAGTAGTAGAGGCCAAAGGAAAAGGTAAAGAGAGAGAGTGGAACTGGAGAACGGACAGAAATAAAAATGGGTCAGTATTGCAAGACACTGAGCTCCCTCACTTCCCATTGATGTCTATGGAAGTTCTGGCACTATGTCAGAAAGGCAAAAGGAGAAGAAGAATGAAATAAATGGAAAAAGAATGAACACACAACATTAATCTGTTAATTATATTACTATCCAGTATTTCTTGTGTTGTTTGGATTTGGTGGATTAATATTCAGTCAAACACTGATGTTAGCCATCCAGTACATTCTTATTCATTCCAGTACATTTACGTTGTGGTCTGCTCCTTCAGACTGCTGTGAAATTGGCACATCAAATTTATTTTTACTGTGACATACATTCTCACGTCACACCATATTTTATATAAATTTCATCTCAATGTTTGGCCATGCTATTAATTGTAAATTTTATAAATCAGTCATATTCTCCCAATTCCAAAATACAGACAAAACCAGTCACTTAAAACACTAGACTGAAACAAGAATTGTTTTAGCTTTAATTTATCATATAAAAAAAGAAAAGTAGAACAATTTGTTAGAAAAGTTGTAGACACTGGTTATGAAATGCAGTATTTGTTCTTGCATCATAGAACCACACATTGTCTCTATTTTAATTAGGCCTGTTTATTTTACCAGATTATTTTATTATTTTGGACCCACTGTTTGAAGGATTGTTCATTCACACAATAAAGAAATTAATGACAATGTTAAGAACAATGAGTCAAATCCTGGCTCCAGTGCATATCCAGCATCTCCTTTATATTTGAATGGCTCCAAAACCTTGGAGGAAATGTAGATACCCATCCAAGAGTACAATTTGGTCCCAACATGCTGTATATTTATTATTTTATAGATTTTGTTTAAACAATTATCTAGAACAGTGCTTCTCAAAGCCGATCCGCCACTTATTCAGGGAAAGCGCCTGGTGGTCCGGGCAGGTTTGTTTACCTGCCGCATCCGCAGGTTAGGCCGATTGTGGCTCCCACTGGCTGCGGTTCACCGTCCCAGGCCAATGGGGGCTGCAGGAAGCGGCGCGGGCCAAGGGATGTGCTAGCTGCCGCTTCCAGCAGCCCCCATTGGCCTGGAGTGGCGAACCGTGGCCAGTGGGAGCTGCGATCGGCCAAACCTGAGGACATGGCAAGTAAACAAACCGATCTGGCCCACCAGGGGCTTTCCCTGAACAAGCGACGGCCCGGCCCAACTTTGAGAAGCACTGATCTAGAATGCAATTTTCCAGTCCATTTGCACATCTTGTGTTTATTTTTGTAGTTTTTTATCTTAGAACTAAATAGTCATTTCAAGATTTTTTTTTTTACAGTTTACCTAAAAATAAGAAGCTGTGTACCTTTTAGGTTGCTGATTCAAATCCAGCCGAAGTTGGTTGTGACTGATAGTTGTTACTGTCTCATGGCTGCTTAGAGGCCTATGGGGAATAGAGTTGCTCCAATTCTGTCTTTTGTGAGGTGTTTCCATCAGAGAAAGCACCACCGTAATTGTCACTCTTGGTGGCATTCTCAAAAGGGAGATCAAATACTGAATGGACATTGAGAATGAATTGCCCTTTCAGCCTTTGATGTGGTCCTTACAAGTCAGTCATGAGGCTCATTGGCGGGGCAGCACAAAGAAGGAGCTTTTACTTGCCAGGCTATCCATACCCCCATCATTTACCAGCAACAGATTTAGATGAAAACTGTAAAGAAAAATATGCATATTGTAATAAGGTATGTGATTTTTTTTTTCTTTGATTGAATTCCTCTCTTCTTTCTCTTTAAAAATATACTTGCTTTGGTTTCCACACGATATAGTGTAAGAGTAATAGCTTTTCTAAGGTGAACACATTGACCACACTTATGCACTAAGGAAAAAACAATAAGAAATATTTTGTGAAATTCTAGTGTGTAAGGTGGACCCAGCCCTCAGTGATGGGAACTTGCCATGTTTTAGAAGTCAAATAAGCACTATAAACAAAGAATTTTTGTAAGACAAAGACTGTGAAAGACTTCAGAATGATAAATATTAATTTAGTACTGAAAGTGCCACATTGACCTCACTCCTGGAGACTGAAATGTCTTGGGACCCATTCCTGATGATGCCTTATGTATTTGAGTAGTTACATGGATAAAGTTACCTATACGCACATGTGTTGAAAGGATCGGGCCCTTATTTAGCTACAGAAACAGACACACAAAACTGTACAGGCAGTGCAAGCTTCTCCCAGGCCATTCCACTATTGTTATTCAACCTTGACCTGGAGAGACCCCTTTTCCATGTCCATTAAATCCTTGGCCTTACAGCTGAGACTGCCAACAGGGGTGCCAATTAGTGCTAACAGTAGTGTGTGTTCATTTTTTTTTTAACAAACTCCATTGAAAACTGGATTGAGACCACCAACTTATTTCTCACAGGCCACCAAATAGCCATCACATTTTTATAACATTAAGTCACTACCAACCTGAAGTTCAACCTGCAGTTTAGTCTCTATATTCATTATAAATCTCCTGAGCCATCTAGTTTTGTGGGAGAGGGTGCTCGCTAATCGACAGCATATATTTTAAGAAGTAATGTAAACTGTAGTAATAAATAAGTGGTACAAGGCAAATACAGAAATAAAATCCATGCAAATGTTGTCTTTCATGCTGATATATCACATTTATTTGATCAATCATACTTTAAAAAAAACTCAAGATTTTTTTAACATAAAATTTGAATATGATGGAAAATTGAAAGAATCATACCAGGTTAATGAAGAAAATGGATGGGACAATGAATAGCTGAGCAGAACAGAGATTATTTAGAAGTTTTCCATAAATCTTTTTTGCTGTGTTCAAAAGAAAATCTTCTGTATTATAAGAAGTCTCATAATCTAGTACACATACAACATTTTTTGTTATACTACTATTGATTTCTACATTGGGATGGGTGATCTAACAATATTTTCAGTTATTTCCACATAGAAATGCATATACCCATGCATGCATTTAGCTTAGATTTATTAAGAACTTCCAATGTTGAGACAGATCCTGCCTTTTATATATCTGTATGTGCAGGAGCCTGTGTTTAAATGGGCTGCCCTGAAACATGGTTCTATTTTTTCCCCTAAAAGGGCCATGTAATAATGGAAACAAGAATTTTTTTTAATATGTGCTTTGACTTTTTATATAGGGAATAGAATCTTCTTAATATCTGATATAAGGGTTAACTAATCATTAGTCCCTCTGTAAACCTGTAATTCTCAATTTCAGATTCAAATACTGTACACCCAATGGCTAGTCAGAATAGTGTCTGAAATGCTGGGAGAAGGAAACATTTGTATTAGCTGAAGATGGAATGTTGCTTTTTATCTTTTAGAATAATTAAAATGTTGCAGTCTCGTTTTTTATAACTAGGCAGGGAGTCCGTTTTCTTTTCAATGGAAATGGTGAACCTCAATCTCTCACAATGCAATATATATTTTATAATCAAATCTGTAATGTCAAGTCCTGTTGTGATGGAGTTAAAGTTGAGTAAACTTTGGAACGGCTTTATTATCTAGAGTAGACTGGAAGCCACAGGGACAGCTAAATTGACTTTTTATTGAGTTGCAGGCTGCGCTGTGGATATATCCTGTTAGCATAGCAGGCTTGATATTAAAAAGGGTTAGTCTTGGTATTCCAAATGTATATACCGGTACTAACTGAGAAATTTCAGAAGGAATCATGTGAACGTTGGAGCCGCTTGGAAAGTTATGCCAAAATGGCATTTATTCCAGTTCAGTAAACTTGAGTTCTGTAAGTTTGTGTGTGTGTGTGTGAGAGAGAGAGAGACTGATTTTGTGTGGAGGGAGTAAAGATTTCTGTGTGAAAGATGAGAGAATTGGGGGAGGGAGACACTTTAGCCTCTCCTTCAAGAACATCTCCCTCCTGAGTACATTTACTTCCATCGCAAAGAGATCCTTGTTTAGTGGTGCAGTGCCCCTGAGACCTAATTTAGCTTTTATAGGAAATTCAAAAAGAGACAGGGTGAGCAAGAGAGAACAGAACAAAGATATGAGTTTGCACAGGGAATATTGATATTTGTAGGTTGCTTCTATAAATCCTTTCAAAGAAATTCTCTTGGAAAATGCTGACTTGGACTTTCTGCTAGAAGAGGGCAGAGTTTCACTCTTCTTCTTCTTCTTCCAAAATCAAGGGTGATCAGAAAGTTTGTTGTATGTTCTTAATTTTGTTTTAATATCATAAACACAGTAACCAGTTTAAAAATATGTTTAATGTTGTTACCTTTGGAAGCTCTTTTTAATTCTGAGGCTTATTGTTAAAAATATGTACTGGGCCCAGCTCTGTTAACACTGCAGCAAATATTCTCAAACATTATTTTAATAAAATTCACTACAAAACTATTTGTGCGCATGACAAGCGATCAATCATACAAGCAATTTTGTTTGTTTGTTTACAAGTGTGTTTGAGTCTAACAAAAGTTTTGCAAATATTCATGAAGCTTGCACCAAAAGTGTTTGTGTAGCCCTCTTGATAGCTTTTTTTTGTATTTAATTTTTCTCTTCATATATTTAAAAATTTGTCATCCGAACAAGGAGCTGAAAAAATACCATGCAAACTAGGTGACCGATCGCACACTATGAATAACCAGTTCCTGTAGAATTCAAACTTCCAAGTGAACAAGCAGAGGTTTATCCATTGCTAATCCCTGCAGGTGGACCCTACAGGCATGTTTCATGTAACCCACATGAATCATATCCAACTGGGTTTGTTCTCTTCGTCCTGATTACCAATCTCCTGCTTTCCCCATTACACATGCTCACATATGATCCTGAGCAGCACTAATCTAAAAGCACAACATGAAGCTATTGTGTATGTGGGGCAAACTTTTAGGGGAAAACAATTTAATTGATATGAAATGAATTAGCTATTGAGAAATGTGTCATTTTCATATCAATAATAACACATGAAATCTTTAATGTGCTCTGGGCAGACAGGTATGAAAATATCCCTTTGGTTGGTAAGAGGCCAGCTGAATTGTGTATAAATGTATTTTATTTTAGGTTTTGTTGGTGGCTTTTGGCTGGCCCAGTTGTATCACTGCATAGTATTTTAATTTTATATTTCCTTCAACTAGTATTTTGTAAATAAAAATATATTTCTCAACAGATGGGAAGCTGAATTCAGACAATATGTGCTTTTTTGTGTGTGTGTGATACCACTGGATATTTATTCTTTATTCATCACCTAATTCTGATTGGATTCCTTTCTCTTTCCTCTCCTCTAAAGAGCACATAGTGAGTCACTAATAAATATCCTGCACCCAGAAAACCATGCCCACAGCAGTACTCACTAGTTTATATCATATTGCTTAGCTGAAATTGTTGTTGTTATTGTTGCTAGGCAGCTAGATTTATATAAACTGATAGAATTATGTAATTTGGCTCTGTAACAGAGTGCAATTAAGGGTCCAATCAGTTACTTCAGTTGATCAACTCCAGAGGTAGAGCAGTGAACCAGAACCACATCCACATTTGGTCGTATAAGGTTTTCATAATAGATCTAACATTGATAAATCATAAAAATAATTATGCAATTAATTGAACTACTTATCTTTTTCTTCTTTACTAGCAAAATACAGCATTAGCTACAGGGCCATATTTTTCCTATGATTTTATGACTATATTTTATATCTACATAAAAATATTATTATGTTTCGGCAAAATCCTGTTTCTGATCTAAAATGGTGAGGCTAGGAATCCGCAAAATAAAATCTGGGCTAAGGGGAAAATGTAAGCTTTTTAGAAGAAATTTTAACAGTAATTTAGAGGAAAAAATATAGGTAACTGCATTTCAATAATAAATGAAAGAAGGGATCCAAAGGCTAAACAAGAAGCTTTAGGATAAAAATAATATTTTGTATTTATAAAGGATCTATATAGAAATGCTGAAATGCCATTTGGGAATTGGAACAAAACAAGTAAAATGACAAACACATTCTTCAACAACATTTCTTGGTGATTTGAGTCATCTTTTTATACTGTGCCAAAGTTACCAAAAATTAAAGATACCAAGGCAGATTATGAGATTGGGATGGTTTATTAAAATCTGGACTAATTCTGCTGACTTTTGATTTACTCCAGTGTAATTAAGATCAGATTCTGGGCCAGGAGGAATAGTTTTGCAGACACCTTGTTATCTCTACTTACCCAAAAGTAAATTGAGTATTTTTCCTTTTAATATGAGGTCAAAATTGAATTTGAAGAATTTCACTAACTTTCTTACAGGTAACAGGCCTTGTCCTTGTAAAAATAAGCCTGAAGAATTTGTAGAATATTGTAATGGTACCTGGACCTATTTCCTACCCTCTTTCCATGTAACCTCTGTAAATGAAGATACTGGAGTCTGCTACTTGGAGAAAAAATAGTTAGTGTTTTCCTTCTCACTGATGATGCTGTATCTTTTATGTGAATTCAAATTCTATAGTAAACTGGAGTATGTCTGCATAAGGACTACAGGATAGGCCACTATTATTGGAAAACTAAGTAGTAAGTGCCCAGTATACAGCTCAGTTATGGTGTGTTCCATAGCAACTGAATGGAAGCTATTAGGAGCCAAATTCTGCCCTAATTTTTGCCGGATTGTTTTCAGTGGGTTTGCACAGATGTAATTCTGAGGAAAATTTGGCACTAAATGTCCTATTTTATCCTGAAGAGGCCCAGAAACCCTTTTTCTCTGTGTGAAATAAATAAAACGTGCTCCTCCTGACAGAAAAGAGGTGGTATATTTCAGTTTCTGTGTTTGAAAATAACCCCTCAAATGCTGAACATGGAGTAAGAGTCCATACACTTTCCATAAACTGGATTGTAACTGGTAAATGTCACCTAATGATAAAGGTTCCTGAGAGGGATAGCACAGAACCTGGAATATCACTGGAATCTCTTGTTATTACTGAGCTTTAGGTTGAAGAGACTATGTTCAGTGGATTATGCTCTAGTCTTCCTGAAAGTCATAGATAAATTAGTTTGATAGTCTTAACAAAAGATCATCATCACACAGTTAGTATAATAGTCTGTTGCCAGAAAAACCCAGGATTAGAATAACAGATGCATTGCATTTCAGAATCCATGTTAATTGATAGATGTGTGTAATGGGACTGGGCTGTTCCCCTCTTGGCCAGGCTTTACATACCTGATGGTACAAATTCTGCTTGCCTTCTTCATATAAGTAGTCCCATCAATTCTTCCTTGATTACAGCCAGCAAGCTTTACACTTATGTCAGTGCATCTCCCTGCTACAAGCATTAGATTCATATGAACATAAGAAAGGCCATAGTGAGTCAGACCAATGCTCCATCTAGCCCAGTAGCCTGTCTTCTAACAGTGACTAATTGCAAGTGCTTTAGAGGGAATGAACAGAACAGGTAATCATCAAATGAACCCTCTCCTGTCACCCATTCCCAGCTTCTGGCAAACAGAGGCTAGGGACACCATTCCTGCCCATATTGGCTAATAGCCATAGATGGACCTATCAAAATTAAAATACAAAACAAATAACAGGAGAAATAAGTGGCCTGGAGGAAAGCAGTGCATTTGGTTCAATTTATAGCTCTGCTTTGACATTTCTCACTCCTTTGAATGTCAGCAAATGACAACAGGCTACTTGATAAAGTAAGGAGGGAGGGGGATTATTGTGGAAGCATTTGCTATTTAAAAAGAATAAGTCAGTATTTCCCCAGATCTAAAATTCAAGAGAGGTGTAATTTTTAAGACAATGCACAGCACTAAAGACATTTGGACTCTGAAGGGTCTACTTCTATTTTAAAAGGGTCTACTTGGTTGTCACAGAATTTTTGGGTCAGATCCTGTGAGGCATTTCTCAGGAGGCACAGCCTAGAGGTGGAGGCAATGTGACTTTATTCCTCCTTGGCACCTCTCTAGTTCTGGATTGCTCTGAGGCCAGTGCTGCCCACGGCATCAGGTAAAGGACCCACTTTATGTAGCTGGCATGGGCTCCTCCACAACCCAGAATTGTTAGTGAAAAGATGAGATTCTAGAGCACAGTTCTGTGGCAAGGGGTGAATTGTACAGTCATGGAATCAGAGCATAGATAGCTCCTTGAGTATAACTGTATAACATGCCCTACTCCAGCTCACTGTATTATTAACTGTATCACACTGATTGATTGGTCATAATGCTGCAGTTTAGTTTCAAGTCAATAAACCATAAGCATCCTTTTGGAAATCACTTAATCTCAAGTGAGAAACTGTTGCTTTTTCTGTATTTCTAGATTTCCTTTTTCTTTCTTAATAGGTTTTGTTGTATTATTTTTTCTTACATTTTCATTTGACCTTTTTGTCCTTTTCCAGTTTTCCCTTGTATTTGCTCCTCTGGTTTTTCATTTGTTTTTGCTTCATTTTCTGTATTTCTACTTATATTTCTCTTCTCTCTTCCCTCCCACCAGTTTCTTCTTTTCATTTCCCCTCTTTGTATTCTCCTCTTCTCTATTCTTCTTTCACTCATCTCTCTCTTTGTTGGCTGTTTCCGTTGAGCGTGAATTGATCCATAGCTACAGTCATAACCCTTAAGAAATAGAACTTTTCATGAGTTAGAGCTTTTTTAAGAACCAGAATATCTCATCTAACCCCACTGATATCTCCAAGGATTGCAGCTTTCATATTGAGCACTTTAATAAAACAAAGTTAACCTATCACATTACCTCATTCCAAAGTATATGTAAGTTAGAGCATACCCACAAGCTTATTCATCACCTGTTTTGTTTTTTGACTACACTAATTTCCAGCCCGGATCGAGATCAAATCAATACATAATATATCTGGAGTTTGGGGAAAGTTTTGATTCCACCCATGTTAGACATATCTCCTACATCATGTACAAATATTTCATTTCTTATTGATTCTGAAGGCAGGTTCACACTACAAAGAGCACTATGTGTGTTTTCATGACTTAGGATGTTACTCACCATATATATAAGCATTAGCAACCAAGGGACAGATCCTCATCTCATGTAAATCAGTATAGCTCCACTGAAGGCATTTCAATAATAACAATGTAGACTAGCTAAGGATCTGGCCAAAGAGATTGATTATATGGAGGAAGAACTTAATTGCAGTGAAGAGTGATTTTGATGTTGTTCTTTGGTATCTTCCAAATTAATGAGAGAGGGGTTAATCGCTTGATGGTAGACAAGATCCTGGGAGGTTCTCTCCACTGCCTGGAACATGCAGCCTTAGTAAGGACAATCTTGCCCTTTTTCTATTCTATAACATTTTAAATGTATTGGGCTTGATTCTTCTTTCATTTATATATTGGTTTTACACAAGTGTGAATCCATTGAGTATCAGTGGAGTTATTCCTTAGTTAGCAAAATCAGGCTTCATATTGGTAGCATCATAATCACGGTGGAGCAGACTCTGTTTTCCTTACTCACATGGATTACTCCAGGAATTATCTTACTGATTTCAGTGGACTTATTTGTGGACCGTTCAGCAAGAATAAGGGTGGCAGAATCTGGCCCTCAGTGGGTTGTTTTACCCTTCAGCTTCAGGATGCTCCTGAATTTAAGTACCAACAGTTTAAATGTTAATACAAAGAGAACTATCTGACTCCCCTTATCTTTGCCTCTTCCAAAAACAAAGCCATCCAAACCTTGACCATTAGGTGCATTGCTGCTTTTTGTAATAAAGAAGTTTCAGTAGACAATGAAGCTCCTGTGGGAGGTGAAGTGAGGAAAGGGAGAACCTAGTAGTCCTAAGGTTCATTCCTTTAGTTATTTCTTGAAATAGCTGCAGGACTAAACAAGCTGATTTTAAGTTTAAGGTTCTCAGCTTGCTCCATAAGCCGATATCAGTATTTGAAGTGTTAAAACTGTATCGGAAAACCTAGTGCCCTTAAATCAGGACTCTGAGGTAGTCCTATTCTCGCCTAACTGTCTGTGACTGTAATGAAAACTTCTGAGATATTTTTAAACTTGGGACTATAGTTTCCAGTATTAACAGGTTTTAAGGGCTCTCATTATCTGCTTGATTTTGACATTCCTACCAGGGCTTCGGAGCTGTGCTCTGGCTCCGCTCCAGTTCCAGGCAAAAACCTGCAGCTCCACTGCTCCGGAGCTGCTCCGGGCTCCCCTCCAAAGCCCTGATTCCTACTCATATCAAGTAGAACCTTATTCTGCAATTAGCCCTATTGATTTCAGTGTGACTACTTGCACAGTAAGGTGCTATTCAATGTAAGGGTGCTTGCATCTGGCTCAATGCATCTTGTAAAGGGGTGGCACACAGCTGTTAGTCATCTTTTATAACCACACATCTTCAGAACACTTGTGACAAATTCAGTTTTATGACTTTTATGAAAGAGCCTATTGAATATTTTTTTCTAATTCATGCTTCCTATGTGGGAGCCAGTAGCCCCGCTGTTTGAATGAGTGAAAGAGCTCAGTCCTTTTCCACTATAATAATGACTCCATAAAGCAGCAATCCAAAAGTATAGGCTGACCACTTTGTCAATGTGTAGCCATCCCACCACATATGACTTGTGCTTTTCAAAATGTTATCTATATATTTCAGTAGGGCTACCTTTTTCTCAGCCCTATTAATCAATAACAGTGGTCAAAATGAAGAATTTTGAGCTCAGTTATCAATTTTCTAATAATCATCCGTTTTCTTTTGATATTTTAAACGACATCTCAACAATTCCCTACCCAATCTGGTCAATGCATAGCAATGAGGACATCTCTGCATATTCTTTGCACCATATTTTCTCATAGCTTGCACCAAATGTTTCTCTAGAGTCTACTACATGCACCAGCAATATCAATCTGCTTTGGCAAGGCCCATCATGTTGGGTCATTTTGCTTCAACATTTTTGTCTTCACTTTTTCTATTAGCCAAATGTTCCCATCTGGTTCTGATGCTGTAGTTGCCTGAGGTTTGACACAAACTTGACCCATAATGTTTTTCCTCTGCCTATGAAATCCACTGATGCAGCCCCTTTCCTATTAACCATTTACAGCCTGGACAATGGGTCCTACATACAAGAATCACTGTTGTATGAGCACTTCAGAGACCTACTTTCATGATGGGCCTGCCCAAACGTTCAGCAACTGTGTACTACTTTTCTTTTCATCCCTTATTTCTTGTTCTCACTATGATAATTTGACATAGCTTCTAATAGGGGCTGTGTTGGAAGCATTCTGGATCACAACCATGGCATACACTTTACATCTATAATAATTTACCATATGTGGATTTTATAATAGAAACTCTGAAATGCTATTTTTCCCCTTTGGAAAAGATGGAGGAGCTTGATTCAAAGTGCAGGATCCCTGTTTGGCTTCCAGTTATCTGAAACTGTCTTGTTCTCTGATATCACTATCGTAAAATAATACCATCATGGTTTCCATTGAACTAGCCGCTGGTGTTTTAACTCACAACTGCCTCCTACTAAATTACAGTTGAATATCCCACTATGACATCTCTTGAATGAAATTTAATTGATGCTTTTTTGGTAAATGAGGGTTTTCTATAGATCCTTGCTAGTTTATTTGCCATGCTGCTGATGATTCTTTCTCCCTATTGTTGTTTTTATCTCCATGATGCTACTTTGTCATCAGTGGTGCTTCTCCACTGCTATTGATTTGTTCATTCACTTGGTCACTTAAGTAGATACCATTTTCCCGCTGATGTAAGGCATCTCTTTCTACTTGTTCTCCCCTTCATGCAGATGAGTGGAGGTTCTTTCCCAAATAAATCATTAAAAGTAGTCATGTGCAGTTAAAATCTGTTATGGGGTTTATTAATAAATATTTGTCATATGCTATATAAGTGCTAATTCATATTATTGGTTCAAATCCTGAAGTCCTTACTCTTTTCAGTCAGTCCTTTTGTGTGAGTGAGGAATTCAGGAGTTCGTATAAAAATAATAGGGTAATCATTGTAACAGTAGCCACTGCAGTCAGTGAGTACTGTCATGTGACAAGAGTAATGACCTTTAATCCTGCCCCTGGTCAAGTAACTGGGATCATGGACCTGCACTCCTGTGTGTTACACTCTTATTACAGTCACCCACACTTCTCTAAATGGCATACTTAATTGGATTAATTCAGTTATAACAAACACCACCAACCTGGGAGGCGGTATGTCTAGTGGATGGAACAGAGGGGGGTTAGGCCTCCTATGTCCTAGTTGCAGCTCTGCAAGTCAGTTAATCTCTCTGATCCTCAGTTTATCCCTGCAAAGTGGGGATAATAACTGCTACCTCTCAGGGATGTCATGAATATTAATTATTTTTTGTTTTGCTCTATCAGATGCTATATTAATTACTGAGTATTATTATTTAATTTATGTTCATGATATAACAGCTAACAGCACCAAACCTGAAGAGATTGAATGGGAATATAGCAAACATATTGCCTACGCCACTATAAACACCAATTAGTACCACCAGTAAGTGATAATACTTACAATTAGAAGAGAAATATGGTGCTAGGGAAAAACAGGCAGAAGTAGGGTAACCAGACAGCAAATGTGAAAAATCGGGACAGAGGGTGGGGGGTAATAGGAGCCTATATAAGAAAAACACCCAAAAATCAGGACTGTCCCTATAAAATCAGGACATCTGGTCACCCTAGGCACAAGTAAAGTCTCTGTTCAATTGGTCAGGATAATGAGAAGGAGCCACTAAGTTACAAAGACACTGAAGTGTTTCTAAAGTGAACCACAACTGTGAAGTCACCTTGTATATGATTGTCTTTAGTTGCGAGTGATGTATTGCCCTAACTCAGTGGTCCCCAACACAGGGCGCCCGCCGGGGCACCTATGGGTGCCCGCCTACTGAAAAGGGTGCGTCAAGAAGCGTCGCCGCCAAAGTGCTGCTGCTTCTTGGCAGCATTTCGGCGGCGACACCCTCTTGATGACGCTGCTTCTTGGCGGTTGCTTGTCAGGCGGACGCGCTCCTCGGCGGCATTTCAGCAGCTAGTCGTCAGGCGCCCGCCACCCTGAAAGGTTGGGGACCACTGCCCTAACTAGTCTGTCAGGAGCTGTGCCTGAACTACATCTAAAACACTGGCATCATAAAGACATAAAAGGGTCACTTGCTGGACTCTTTCTCTGCTTCTTTAGCATATTCTCTCATTTTGCCTACAGCATAGCATCAGCCAAAATCTTTTTCAGTCCACTAGTGCTTTAAATAGGATGGATTTAAGGAAGACATCCAAATGGTTTCATTTTCATGAACTGTTTTATCCAGATTGTGTTTGACTTTGAAGCCAGACGTAGCTTTCTCAAATTATTGGAACATTAACCCCAAAATGTTATAATCATTTCAAGTATCCAGTTAGGAATCAAACTACTTTGTTTTAAAATATTTTAAGTGCAGTTAGGGCCTGCTCCAAAGCCCACTGAAATCAGTGGAGTCTTTCTGCTGATTTCAGTGGCTTTGAATCAGGCCCTTAGTGTGCATAAGTTTGAGAAGGCAGCGTTATTCACAACTCACAAACCCACAAATGAGTTAAGCCATTCAACCCAAATGAATGGCAATTAAAATTTGTATACCAAGTCCCACCATCGTACATTCAGTACACAGATTTTGCAGAAAAACAAATCGGTGAATATTTTAGAGTGTAAAAACATTATTGGTAATATTTTTTCAATGCCCTCTGCTTGCAAAGCCAAGTTTTTAGTTACAGTGATCCAAATACTACTACTTTCAACAGTTGTGCCCATGTAAAACTGGAGTAACTCTGCTAGCAGATTTACTGTGGTGTAGTAAGATCAGAATTTGTGTCAGGGAGCCCAACTATACAGGGCTTTGAAGGACAGAAAGATTATTGTTAAAAGTGTTAGAAACTGTACCGTAACTAGCATTTCTACACATAATAATGTCAGAGTTTTAAAATGTGAGATCAAGTATTCTTTATATCAATTGGAAGCTGATAATCTCCCTTTTATACTGGAACACTATTCAACAGAATATTGTGAATAACTCTGGTCAGTTTCCTGCACTTGGTTTATGTTGGGAAAGTTATTTTTGTAACCATATGGCTTAGAAATATTTTTTAAGTATTTATTTATTTGTATAATGAAAGAGCTGCCTCATATTAGGTGAGTGGATTTTTCAAGCACTGTAGTGTGTGTGTGCATGTGTTTGTGTCTGAAAGAGAGAGAGAAATGGAGAGACACATTATGACTCCTTAAGTAAGAATGAAGTTATAACTGTAATCATAAACACACACACACACACACCCCACTATAGATATAAAAAATCAAAGATTAATTTCTTTTGGTAAGCTAAAAGAAACCTCAGGAAACTCATCTTTGATTAGTGTCATATTTAAACAAATTATGGTAGGTACCTAAAAGTTTCATAATGCTGATAGTGGGGAAAGGAACACTGTTTTTATCCAAAAATATGTTTATAATCTTTAGATCATAAAATAAGTATGTAGGCAATTCTTCTTTTTAAATTTAATACACCAGAATTACAGAAACCACATAATGCAGCTCTAGTAACTGAACAAAGACTGAAGAGAATAAACAAAATGTGCTTCTCCTGTCTGTAATCCCTACTGTGCTTTATTAAACACTCAGTAAAATAAAATGCAGATGTTATAAAGAGTTGGAGGGAACATTGATTTTTTCATTACTAGCTAAAGGTTTGCAAGCAGTATAAGACCAATTCAAACATCATAGCAGCAAGAAGTAATGTTTTTGAAATTCTTTTGTAGAAAGCAGCAGGAGACCAAACAGTAGTTTGCTTTAGCTATTGTTGTGGTTTAATGTGTGGAGATGGTGGAGTAGGGTCTTATTTATTTCTGATATTAGTGGGTATTGTTTGGTTTTGTTTATGTTTTTGGGGGGGAGGGTTGTGTGTGTGTGTGTATTTATTTTTAAAGAAAGCTATAGATTACAGCTAAGTAAATAGTGTATTTGATGCATTTTGCCTCCTTTGTTCCTAAATTATTCACAAGCAGGCAGCAAATTTCTCAAATTATTCACTTTTATATATTAATTTCTAAATATTTTCTGTGATAATTCTTGGTGTCTAGATTGTTCACAAGCAGTATGTTGCCAATATTTGATTTTCATTATTCAAGATGTGCTGGTTAGTTCTGATCACATGACATGTGGTGTTATTTCTGTTTCCTGACAGGATGACAGTTACTCTTAAAACCAGATTTTCTAGTGTGAATGCGTTCAAAATTCATGACGTTCTAGAATATTAACTTAAAATTAGTTGTTTCTGAAATTCAGTAAACTTTTTTGCTAGACTGCTTGGGGAAAGTGAACATGAAAGGAATATGAAAAAATCTTAAGCTAATTCAATTTTTTCAGGTAAATATTTGCTGAAAATATTTTTGGGTATTTGCTCAGCTCTACTACAGATTAAATATTATTAGGCTAGTGAAATTTTCCCTAAATTCCTTTATTTGCTTTTCAGATATTATAGACCAGTCAGCCTAATTTCAATACCTGGAAAGATACTGGAACAAATTATTAAACAATTTATTTGAAAGCATCATGGATTTGTCAAGAACAAACTAACCTAACTGTCTTCTTTGACAGGGTTACTGGCCTAGTGGATGGAGTTGGGGGGGAGCAGTAGACATAAAATTGCTTGATTTTAGTGAGGCTTTTGACACCATTGCATGTGACAGTCTTATAAGCAAATTAGGGAAATGTGGTCTTGATTAAATTATTGAAAGGTGGGGTGTGCAACCAATTGAAAGACTGTACTGTACTCAAAGAGTAGTTAAGAATGGTTTGCTGTTAAACCAGGGTGATGTATTTGGGGGGTCCTGCGAGGGTCAGTCCTGGAGCCAATACTATTTAATATTTTCATTAATGACTTGGATAATGAAGTGGAAAGTATGTTTATAAAATGTTTGGATGACACAAGCTGAGAGAGATTGCAAGCACTTTGTGAGACAGGAGTTCAAAACAACCTTGACAAATTAAAGAATTGGTCTGAAATCAACAAAGATAAGTGCAAAGTACTATGCATAGGAAGGAAAAATCAAATGCATAATTACAAAATAACTGGCTAGGTGGCAGTACTGCTGAAAAGGATCTGGAAGTTATTGTGGATCACAAATTGAATATGAGTCAACAATGTGATGCAGTTGCGAAAAAGGCTAAAATCATTCTGGCATGTATTAACATGAGTAGTGTATGTAAGACACAAGAGCTAATTTTTCCATTCTACTCAGCACTGGTGAGACTGCAGCTAGAGTACTGTGTCCAGTTTGTGCCAAATTGGAGAGAGTCAGAGGAGAGCAACAAAAATGACAAAAGGTTTACAAAATCTAATGTCTAAGGAAAGGTTTATAAAAAAACTGGCCTTGTTTAGTCTTGAGAAAAGAAAACAGAATGTGGACTTGATAACAGTCTTCAAATATGTTAAGGGCTGTAATAAAGAGGATGGTGATCAATTGTTCTCCAACTCCATGGAAGATAAGACAAGAAGTAACTGCCTTAATCTGCAGCATGGGAGATTTTGGGTAGATATTAGGAAATACTTTCTAACTATTAGGATAGTTAAACTCTGGAATAAATATTGAAGGGAGACTGTGGAATCCCTGTTATTGGAGGTTTCTAAGAATAGGTTAAACCAGGGATCGGCAACCTCTGGCACGCGGGATGAGGGATGTGCTGGCCACCGCTTCCCGCCACCCCATTGGCCTGGAGCGGCGAACTGTGGCCAGTGGGAGCCGTGATCGGCCGAACCTGCGGACGTGGCAGGTAAACAAACTGGCCCGGCCTGCCAGGGTGCTTACCCTGGCAGACCCCGTGCCAAAGGTTGCCGATCCCTGGGTTAAACAAACACCTGTCAGGAATGGTCTAGGTTTACTTGGTCCTGCCTCAGCAAAGGAGACTGGACTTCATGTCCCCTTAAGGTCCCTTCCAGCACTACATTTCTATGATTCTATTTGCTGCATAGTTTGTGTTGTTTAAGGTGATGATGTGTAGGCATGTTTCAGTGTGACAAATTGCATGAGTATGGTCTGCAGGATCAAGTCGTAGTATAGTTTGCTTATATTTATGTGGGGGAGAGTGCATGCTTGAATGTATGAACAAAGTGGTGTGTGCACGCATGCACACGTACACAGATAAATAGCAGGCTACAGTACTGCAAACACTATGCAACAACTAATGTGACAGTCTTTCACCACTGAAGTCAATGGCAAAACTGTCATTGACATCAGTGGGGCCAGGATTTAATCTTCATAGACTTTAATGATGCAGATATATATCCTAAGGATGCAATCTCAGAAAGTGTTCATTGCATCTGTGAGCTGCTGAGCTCCCTTAATTGCCACTGACTTCAATGGAAATTGAGGTTGCTTAGCACCCCTGGCTGCTTCAGTACCTTTAGTATCAGATCCTCCCATGTTCATTCTAACTAAAACCCTTTGTTTAATAGGCTATTTATTTACTTGGTTTCTGATGATGAGATAGATAACAGATGACCATTTGTGGCACCAA
Source organism: Chrysemys picta bellii (assembly GCF_011386835.1). Lineage (NCBI taxonomy): Eukaryota > Metazoa > Chordata > Testudines > Emydidae > Chrysemys > Chrysemys picta. The sequence continues at coordinate 97,203,314 of NC_088796.1, forward strand.
TACTGATGACTGAATTGATTGGTTTTATAGCTGTGCTCAATACGTTATTTGAAAAGGTTCTTTCCTGACTTTGATACATACACTTTGTGCTATGTTCTCTTGTCAGGCTAGGTGAAATGGCTTTTCTGAAAAAACATGACGAAATAATATGATAAAGTAAGCTGGTAAAAGCATCAGATCTTGCTTATATACATTATCAAATTATTTGGTATTCAAATACACAGTTCTATCATTTAAAAAGATCAGGGGTCACATTTTCAAAAGTATCTTAAGAGCCTAATTCCCATTTTCAAAAGAGACTTAAGCAGTTAGAGCCAGATTTTTAAGGTATTTAGGTGCCTAACTGATTAAAATTAATGGAAGTTAGGTGCCTAAATAACTTTAAAAATCTGGTCATTAGGCCCAGATCTTCAAAGGTATTTGTGTGCCTAACTCCCCTAGATTTCAATGGGAGTTAGGCTCCTAAATATCTTGGAGGATCTGGGCTTTAGGATTCTAAGTTCATTGACTTTCAGTGAGTTTTACAGGCCAGATTTACAAAGATATTTTAGGCACCCTAAAGATACTGACAGGCAACTTGTGGGATTTACAAAAGTGTGTAGAAAAGTTAGGTGAAAGTCCGTGGGAGTTAGTCAACTAACTCACTTAGGTGAATTTGTAAATTGCATTAGGTGCCTGTCTGTGTCTTTAGGTGCCTAAATACCTTTTGCAAATCTGTCTGCAAATCTACAGGTATGTCTGCACAGCCTGTGGAAGAGATCCTGCCAGCCCTGGTCAACAGCCCTGGTCAACTGACCTGGGCTAGCTGGGCTCATGCTATTATTGCTCTAGAAATAGCTGTGTAGGCAGTGCTTTGAAGTTGCAGCTGGGGGTGGAGCCCGGCCTCTGAAGCCCATCCTTTCCCCTCCCTAGCATTACAGAGGAGATATATTAAAAACAAGAAAAGGACCTGCATGCATGCTAATAAGCTTACCAGTAATCACTCCAGCTCCAAAAAAAGCTCTGGCAAGTGAACGGTCCATCAAAATCCACACAGGCGTTTACTGTGTCTACAATAGCATAACACCTTTTTTCTCAGAACAAGAACCTCCATGAGCAGGTCAAGTCCTTCCAATCCTTTCCAGAAAAGATTGGACTCTCCCTGGTACAGAAGGTGCTGTCCATTTGCTAGATCAGAAAGCAGGCCCCGACTGAGTTTAAACTCAGGCAGTGTATCCAAAAGTCCTTTCTTTTTCTGCTGGTCTGTGGAGAATCCAGTATATTGAACCAGTATATGAATTTGAACCAGTATATGAAAATCTCTCCAGGCAGTGGTACCTTTCGGGAGGTGTTACAATCTGAGTGAGTTTGCCTAATCACCCCCCACAGTTCTTAGTTTCTGGAAGGCTGTGTTTCCCCACCTCCATGGAATTACATACAATCTCTGGCCTACAGTGATACATACATTTAATACAGTAAGTCTCCCAGAGACATTGCAGGAAATTGCCATGTCTGTCATGGAAGGTTGTGCTTCTTGTAATTGGAAAGATAATTTTAGCTAGATTTATCATAAGTATTTGGATCTGGCATATGCCCTGAGTAAAATAGGACCACATTTTCAAAATAAAAAAGCAGGACCTTTGTGAAGGCAAAATAGTCATAAAGGAAACTAAAGTATAATTTTAAAAAGAGTGTCCTTGTGTCATTACTGTCAGTTTCTGACGGTCCTGACACACCTGGATATTTCTCAGTGTGAAGGATTTTTCCAGTAGCTTAAAGCTCTGAATGAGTTTATCATGAAACACTAAACAGATGTCATTAACATTCACTTTGAGCAAAAGAACACCTTTGATAGAGTATATATTCATTCAGCCTTTTGCTCCAAACACCGTTCACTCAATGCTCATTCCACTGGACTGTTTGTTCCTGATAAACAGAGCAAATTTTACTAAGTTTAGCAATATTCTTGCAAATACATTTGGCAGTTACGGAATAAATAAATATTTTGACTGATCAGATGAAAAGCTGGGAAATTTCAGGACATCCCAGAAGTTGTTCTTGGGATACTAGGACATTATATGAAAAATTGGGATTGTTTTACTAATACCATGACACATGGTTACATTATCACAGTGTAATGATGTTTTGTGCAATGGCGGTTGTGGTTGCCTTGTGTCACCGCAACTCCCCTCCAGGCTGGCTTTCCACAACTGGTCCCTTGTGTAATGCCATCAGAAGCTAGTATAATGGCAATCCAGGGTCAGTGTTGCTGAAGATGTGCATTTGGGGATGATGGAGTGTCTGGTTCACTCTCTTGGGACTCAAAGTTTACCGAGTGGTAGGTGAGTTTGTAGATACGTTATTTGCCAGCACCTGGTTACTAGGAAGCAGACTATGAAGAGCAACTGAAGGCCAGCTGACACAAGGCTCTGCTATCAGACGTTTTATAGGAAGTTTAGTGGCAATGTCTTGCAGTTGAAATAAATTCATGAATAAATAAAATGCCTATTCCCTGCAGAGCATTCATCTGTTATCTTTTGAACACTTGGGGGAAAGATTAGATGTAGATCTATCAGTTTTGATTCCCCCCCCCTCCCCCCAAATGAAAACTGGTTTTGAGTTTTATTGAGCTGCCCAGGCAGAGGATCCTAGCTGAATTTTAATAAGAAGCTGGGGTGGAAATGGAAGGGGGGAATCCACTGACCTTGTTGACTGCCCTGCATGTGTTTAAATGTTGTTTCCCATTTAAACACTCCCCACTGGAGAAGACTCTGGATTTCTACCTTTCATTAAGGAGAGGGCATGAATACATGTTCACTGAGGGCCTAGTTATCATTTCTCAGTTGTTTGGATTTTAAGGAACACTACACTCCTAAGGTTGGTAGAAGTTAGTTTTATCCTCTAATATCTAATGTGATTCTGTAGCTGAGAATGTCTTGGTTCATAGACAACGGCAAATCAGTATTCTCTGGCCCTGGTGATCAGGTAAATTGTGAAGGAAAGAATGGATTGTATGTTATCCTTGCATTGGGTCACAGATATTGTCAGTGACTTTTAAAGGTGTAGTGGAGAATACAAACATGACCGTAAATACAAGCAGGATATGTGTAATGCATATTAAAAATTCATACTAATGATTTTATTCTCATCATAATGTTCAGGGATTTACATACGTAACACTGGGATGAAAAGTTATGACATCTGCATAAAATAATTGCTTTAAAATTCAGAACATGTCTGTTTTCCAAAATGAAAACAAATATTAAGTATCTGTAATATTGTATATTTATCTTGCAGTATTGACCTTTAAGACTTGCCCATTTGGCCTTAGTTAAATGGACCAGTTTATCCTAATATATATGGTATTACCAAAACTTCTATCTCCTTACTATAGGGAAATACCTAAAATACTGCAAACTGCAAATGCTGCTGTTTAGTTACCTAAGACATTCTTTATAAAAGAGAATGTGCTGATTATGTCCTTTTAACCAGGGGAGAAAAGGACTATAGGAACTAGAAGGTTCCTTGTAGATTATGAATGACACTTAGAATGGGACCATTAGGGCTTGATCCTGCAACCAAAACACACATGATTTGGCCTAACCATGCAAGTAGGCTCGCTGATGCATGAGTAGGTGTCCAGAATTGGGTCCTAGGAGGGAGGAGAGATCAAATGGAAAAGAGGGAGATGTGTGTCAGTAGCAAGACCCTCCAGGAGGGAGCAGCACAGGGAATAATAAGTGAAGAAGAGTTAACAGGATAAAAACACAGTGTAAGGGAGATGAATTAATAAAAGAAGGAAGGAGAAAGAAAAAAAAGAAAGAAAGTGGCTGAACTAAGAACAAAGTAAGAACAGAACTTTGCCAAAGGGAGAAAAGCAGACTGAGAAATCCATCTGAAAATATGCCCTCCTCATTATTGCTCACTGCACTGATGGTATGGGAGGGGTTTAAATGGCTGCCTACCCTATCTCATGCTTACACATGGCCCAAATTTAACCCTCACTAAGATGAGTGCAATTTCATAGACCTACATATATCTTTTCTTATTGAATAAAGGTTTGTCAGTAACACACTGATTAGTTAGTGAAGCTGAGCAAAACATACTTATTTGAATGTATTTGGTAAGTGGAAACTGGCTGTCTTGCTTGGCAAGTGTTCACTTGGAATTTTGGGTCTGATTGTTCAAATCCAGGGAGCTGGTTGTGTGGGAAGGATTATTGTTGGCAGCACAGGGCACCTGAATCTCCTGTGACGTTTCTGTGAACCTTACACTGTTTCACAAACCTACACCTGAAATTCACACAAGTCTCTGCTTTTAATCAAATTCTTTCTGAACATCTCCTACCATTGCTCTTGCAGACTAGATGAATGTATTTCATTCTCTGTGTAAAATTTTAGAAGCTATTCTAGTTTACTCTAGATATGTGCAATAGGTTCACCACTGAGGAAAATGGGTTTACCAGTTTTTGCATCTGTCAAATGTTTTCCCCCACAAAGCAGCATAACAATTTATTTTAATCAGTGCTTTATGGCTGATGGTTTGCTATTCAGCTAACATCTCATAATGCATATTTTAGTGCTAGCTAGAAACAGACGTGGCATAGTTACAGTAGTTGATGCGTTAGCCAAGGTAATCTGGTTACTTACACCCATTAATCTGAAAAGATGTTCAGTTACAAATTCTTTTTGGACCCTGTTCCACTGCAAGAGATGCCTATTAAGAAATAGAGGTCTGGGAATACTCAGCCTGATAACTGGTTGAACAACCTGTAGTGCTTTAAAAGGCAGTTTGTGCTACTGTCATGACTTTGCGTAAAGAGAGCACTGGCTGGGAAAGAGATACCGTTATCTCCTGGTCGAGCATTCTGTCCCATCGCTTCCCTGGATGGGCATATATTTATAATGGGAAATGAAAAAGGTCCATTTCCTGTAATATCCTCTTGAACCATTAACATACTGTCCTGTTTTGGGAATGGCAGAGAGTTGTGTTGAGCTGAGTTGAGCCCCAGAAGGCACTGTGTGTGTGAGAGAAACTGTGGTACCTGGAGATTTCTTGTGCGGGGTGAGGGGGAAGGGGTGGAGGGTAGCATGAGCACTGCATCACTCCATCAGAAGGTGCAATGTGTGCATAGCTCAGCAGCACCCAACTGTCCTGAGAGGTGTGGATGTGGGCACTGCCTCTTTCCTATACCCCTTTGTGATGCCTTCTGCCCAAGGTGATTGTAGCAGAGAGCAGTTCTTACATCCAGGAGAGTGACAGTAATTGTGCTGGGGGACACATACTGCGGGGAAAGGCTTCTTTCTACCTTTTCCCACCCATTATGCACCTCCCAGGGGTCAAGAAAATCTGGTTCACAGTACACAGCACCTTTCATCCCAAAGGACTGTGAAGTACCTTATAAACTATATACAGACCAATACAGGAATCAGGCAGCCAGTTCTGGGGTAGGAGAGCTGCAACCAGATTGATGTCTGCTGAAGAACACTAGGGTGGAAAACGAACACCTCTTCTTACTGAAAGTAGTGCCAGGAGATATTAATGTCCACACAGAGGAAATAGGACATTGGTATTTAAGCATTGCTGAAGATCTCCTCCCACCCGTCCTCCCCTCCTGGAATTCAACAGGCATGTTCCTTCTTACATTGATAAATACCTACTTCACCCTATTTACTGTTTTCAAGAGAAAATTAAAAGATTAATAATATTTTATCACTTACATTTGGGGTTATATCTTAGCCCTAGAGAGGCTCGTTCAGATTAGCTATACTTCAAGTTTCTCAGCTTGTATCCTTTACTCATAAGGTGATACTCTTATACTAAGTGGTGTCTCTGATGATACATATGAATGTTTATGGCAATGCTATACTGTACACTCACTTTGCTGAACTGGAAAAGAACAGTGCTGTCTATCAGTGTGAGCTAACACCTCCTTAAAGATGTAAACTGACAACCAGCACACTGGAATTTCACTAATTATTTTATCAAGCCGATGATGACTAATCAAATTGTATTACTAAGCTGTCTGCTGTAAAGTAACCGGCACTACCTGTTCTGTTCTGTGGATTTAGGATTTCTATTTCTCACCAGTATCTGCTGTCAATCTAGTATCTTTCATGAATACAAAATTCATTTAAGAATCTGAAAGGGAAAAAAAAGCTCTGTGAGGTTAAAACAAAGTCTCCCTAGACTCCAGATTTTGAAATATCTCACACAATTTAAAAAAATGCAGTCCAAGATTTTTAATGGGAGCTACTGTGTACTCGGCTTTTTTGGAAATCAGGCCACTAATTTAAGTGCCTAAATACAGACTTTAGAACTTGTCTTTAGGCCCCCATTTATTAACATCTTGGCCACAATTAACATTTTAAGCACCAAGCCTGCTAGTCCTCTGAGCACAGAACCTCTTTTAACATGGCAGGAATTCTGTCACTTGTTTTGAAATGTGTTTTTGCTATAACATTGTTAAAGCCCAAATTCTGCCCTTTGAGACATGTGTGCGGCTCCAGGGCAAACGTATATGTAGAATTTTTCTATGAGAATATTCCAACTCTGGAGTACTGGCCCGGCTGATGTTTAGGTTCATGGGTTCAGATATTTTGGTCACTGTAAAACCTTTGTAAAGCTTGTGCTGCATGAAGAAATGTTTGTGGTCTTTTATAACTGAGCAGACATATTATGTCTCTATCTGAAAATAAATCCATATAGTCCATTGAAGCCTGACTCCAAGCTGAGTTTTCCATCAAGACTATTTGTCCTTAAACAGCTCCTGAAGACCTTAGCAGAGAGTCTTTAAAGAAAAAAAAAATACAGTTGTACTGCAGGAGTGCTCACCGATATCATTTCCACATAAGGTAAACTAGCAAGTAAAATGTAATTATGTTCTACTACTAGCAACAGTATTTAGATAAGAGTAAACAAAATCTACCACCAGAAACCTTAACAGCATGTTTGAAGGCGGTTCCAACTCTTTTCCATTTGTAACCCCATCCAAGTCCAATTCTGTTCTTTCTATCATTTCTTCTTGCTTTCTGTTTGTGTTATATTCATCACTGATATATTCTGGACTACTCAGACTCAAAACAGCCTATTGTGTTTTATTTAATGATAAAAATAATAATGATCATAATAATGATCAGCATTTTGTTTTTCTGAGATCAGTCAATGTGTGTGCACAGAGCTTGTGGAAAACTCTAGAATGTTCCCATCAGGGCTCTTTACCTGAGCTATCCCAACAATTTTGGCCTCAGAAATTATATAAATTGGAATATTTGAATGTAATTATTAAAATATAGAGAAACAGATTTTAGTGGTGGCTGTTGTAAGTGCCTAGCACACTGTTAGTTCTATACAAATGATAAATACTGTGGCAGGACTGATGGAATAGCAGTACCTTATCTTCTCTGATATGCTGCCTTGTTTATTGTTCATCACAATACAGCCACAGAGGGATTACATCTATAGCATGTAGAGTTTTTTGCCCTTGATGATTTCAATCACTTTAGTGTTCAAAAAGAACACACCTTTTAAAAACCAGTGTTGATTTGTAAATAGTTACTAAGCTTTAAATCCCAGCATAACAAGCCGGGGTAAATAGATGACACTGGTAAGCGTTACAGATGTAACAATACAAAGATGACTTCTTTCTGTGTGTTGTTGTTTTATTACTGTTTTCAAGGAAATGCAAGATGTACAATAATTCTACCATTAGGAATTGTTTAGTGGGATATTGTTTGAGTTTTAAATTTTTCAGAATAACCTGATTTGTTATTGTATAGTTCTACATTCTGCAGAAGCCTAGGTGATGTAGCTATTGCAGACAGTTTATCCATAATGATATAATGCTTCAGCTGTGGTCTTCATAGCATTATCTACCAACAACCAGCTCGCTGTTTCACTTAGTTGAGATTTATCATGACACTTCCTTTCTACTCTACTTCCACTGTGGCTTTCACCATAATCCTCTATGTTGTGCCTTTAAGGACTCCCAGTAAAGGGGGCCTACCACCTGAAAAACCAAATGATAATTTTGTATAGTGTGATTGCACTCAGATGTGTCTTGACTGCAGCCAAGGAGTCTCCCTGATGCAAATATCAGAGAAACTGCATTAGGATGCAGCTTCCCCCTGTTTGCACAGAGCTCCTCACATCCCTAACTCAAATCGATGTGTAACTCACACAGTCTGACTTTAAGCAGTTTGCCCATGGTCACACAGTGAGTCAGTAACAGAGCTGGGAACAGAACATGAGAATGGCCATATTGGATCAGACCAATGGTCCTTCTAGCCCAACAGTGGACATTGCCAGGTGTTTCAGAGGAAATGAATAGAACAGGGCATCCATCCCCCGGTCGTCCACTCCCAGTTTCTGGCAATCAGAAGCTAGGGACACCCAGGGCATGCGGTTGCATCCCTCACCATCTTGTCCAATAGGTTTTGGTTCAGTTGGCCCTGTTAAGTTAGCCCTGCCCCACTACACATGTGCGAAAGCACAGCTGTTGGGGGATGGAGGGGTGGGGAGGAAAATGGACAGGCTGCACTGATGTGGGGCAAGAAGCTGGACTTGAACTAGGAACTGTTTGAGGGCTGTGGCCTGTCAGAAGACCTTGGTAATAGGATAGACCTGACATTAGATGCTTGGGTTGACTGGAGCCCAGGAGCTGGTGGTTGAACAGTAAGACAGGCCATTGCTGCTGGGAGCCTGCCTGTAAGAAGGGTGTTGAAGGCTGAACCCAGTAAGGCAGAAGACTCTTTTGTTGCTTCTAGACATGCACTAAGGGACTCTGTTACCCCAGAAGGGGTTGAACTTTTTCAAGTAGCTTAGCCAGAGGGCCAAGTCACCTCTACAGTTGGAGAGGGCCAAAGAGCCTGGTGGGGAGGGTAAGGCAGAGAGGCTGCAATGCCTCGCTGCCAAGGGGGTGTTCTGGGATAGTCAGTCTTGGACACAGGGGCTCTTCTTTAATAATAGTGCACCTGTTTCTACGTAGCAATATTCATTTGGCCAACAGTAGCTTTACAGCATTTTTTACGAATCCCAGTGATGATTTTAGCTGTATAGAGTATCCTTGATATTGCCAGTAATGGCAAGAGCAGGAATTTTTGTTGTGACCTGGTACTGCAATACAATGGTACACATGCACTGCGGTGAATGTATAATGAAATGACTCTAGGACCCCTATGGCTGATCTGCAAGACCGACACTACTCCAAACATTTTGAAATAGTGATTATAATAATATTTCCCCCCACGATTATTGCATCCCAAAGTAGTTCTGTCAGGACATCACTACTACTTCTCCAGTTTTCTCAACCACAAAACTGGGGTTGGAATTCATTTTGGCAGCTGCTGAGACACCCTAATATAGCAGCAGATGAATCCAGGCAAAGAACAGATCTATCACTGTATCTGACTGATCTCTCTGTTTATGCACAGTGACAAATTCTCACCTCTCCATATAGATCAGCAGGCTCTGTAACCAGTCAGTCACACATAAGTTGTGACAGCACATCACAAGATTGGCAATTTGGAGCCCTGGAGAACAAGGTAAAACATGCAGTTATTTTACATGAACACAGCAGCCTTTTCCATATCAAGAATTTTTTTTCTTTTGCATCCTCTTACAACGTTCTTCTCAATATATTAAAATACATAGAAAGATATATAAAGATAGGAGACCATGAAAACAAATCTTTACAATTCTGTTTGTTTCTTTTTCTCTTTAACCGGATTTTATTCTGAGGTGGCTGGACAGGGTAATAAATGAAGCCATTGTCTAATAATTGGCATGATCACTTTCAGAATTACATTATAGAACTGAGGACTGACCTAAAATATCTGAAACGGTATTTTTCTGAGTTTATTATCCCCTTTCCTCGACCACACAAGTTTTTTTTGATAGGTACTTATTCTTCATTATGAAAACAAAATCAATTACTGTCTTCCACTGCACCCTTACAAACCAAGGACTGAAAATTCAAATGTGTCCGTAAAGCTAGGCACTTACACAAAAAGACAATGTTGGGTGAGGCTTTCATAAAACACGAACATCCAGAGAGAGAAATCTGAAGGTTAGGTGAGGACTGCAGAAATATAGATGAAACAGAAGTGTTGGTACAAAATTGGACATTTTGCCCTGCCTTCAGTCATGTGACATGAGTCAAAGGTCATTACTCTTGTCACACAACAGGGCTCACTATCCAATGGATATTGTTACAACCACCACTGTGTAGTGGGCTTATCATCGGATGATTTTTCAGCACTTTGTGTGTAATTAGTTGGTGGTCTCAGCCCATTTCCTGGTGGAGATGTGTCCACACCTCAAAGCCAGTCTCTGCAGAGAGCACAAAGATTAAATGGGCACAAAGACAGAAATATCTTTTCCATAGATGGTCCTGGTCTATGAAGTGCAGGAAATGTTACTTTACTGCAACACGCGGAGTGGAGTGAGAATGAGTAATAAAAGGGGGTATCTCTAAGGCTTGGTCTACACTACCCCCCTAATTCGAACTAAGGTACGCAACTTCAGCTACGTGAATAACGTAGCTGAAGTCGAAGTACCTTAGTTCGAACTTACCTTGGTCCACACTCGGCAGGCAGGCTCCCCCGTCGACTCCGCGGTACTCCTCTCGCCGAGCTGGAGTACCGCAGTCGACGGCAAGCACTTCCGGGTTCGACTTATCGCGTCCAGACTAGACGTGATAAGTCGAACCCAGAACTTCGATTTCCAGCCGTCGAACTAGCTGGTAAGTGTAGCCAAGGCCTAAGAAAAGCAACCTAGGTCTCTTAAACTGATATATAATCCTAGAAAGGCGATAGTATCAGGAGGTCAAGGGTCTCAGAATAATGGAAGTTTTGAAACTCTCTAACATTTTAACCACACAGTGTGTATTGTTCTAGATCCCTGGCTTCCTAGACTTGATGTCAATAATGATAATAATGGTTTTGCTTCCAGTGCAACAAGGGGCATCTTTTCTTTCATATGATGTGATGTCTTAAAGCTTTTATTTTTTAAGTAAAAGCAGCAGATTAAGGCCCCAGTTCAGCAGGGGATTTAAGTATATACCCAACTTTAAGCAAGTTGGGGTCTAGCCTTCTCAGTGAAGAGAGACCAAGAATGTTTATAGATATAATAACACAACATTAGCTTATATATCATGATTATTGGTTTTACAGTAATGAGAAAGTTCATTCACAGAGGTGTTTGAATTTTCATTGTTGAAAAAATCAAAAAGAATTGGCAACACTCGAAACCTTACATTAATCCAGCGACTCCATTTAATGGTTGGGGGTGCGTGCCAAGCAAGCCAACTTTGTGAGTAATAAACATAAAGCCAACTAACAAAGAATAATGCTGGATATCCCCCCAAAAAGCTTAAAGCCTTGAGCACATCAAAAACAATATGAAATGTTTATTTGGTTTAACTCTTTTGTGAGAGGATGTTCAATCTTAATATTTATAAGTTGAATTTTCATTCTTAGTGAGAAGAGAATTTACAGGTCTTTCCAGATTACAAGCTCTTCTGTGTTCGACTTGACTCTGTAATGAGCCATAATACCAACACTTTTCATTTACACACAATTTCGGCAAGTGTTTTGGCTCAGTTGGCAGTACACTGACCAATTACATTTAAAAAGCAACTTGAGAAAAATGTTAGGACTTCTGTCTTCAGTTCATCCAAGGCTGAGAGTTACCACTGAAAATGGTTTCAGCCTGAGAGGGTATTATTGAGGATGGGGCAGTCGTCCAGCCAAGAAAATGAAACTGTCCTTTCGATATCAGAAGTACTTGGGGCACATGGAGGGGCAAATGAAGGTCCAGAATAAAAGAGAAGATAAAACCCCTAAACCACTTTCACTAAGCCACGAGTCTTTTATTAGGGATGAGAGAACTAGAAATATCTATTATTTACCAAAATTCATAAAATGCAGTGAAATCCATTTGTGAAACTCCATGGATAGTGCAGTGGAAGTCCCAAATTCTTTCAATGCTCTGCACTGTCAGTTGCAATTCTGATTATTGTGAAACTTCACATACCATATAGAATACAATGTAAAAGAAATAATTTACTATGAATGGTTTCCAATGTACTTTCAGCTTCTCTGCTTCCAATGTATTACAGCTTCGCTAATGCATTTCCCTGTAATGTCATTCCCTAAAGCACCTATCTAAATTGGCAGTACTTTTGAAAATCCATCATAGGACCAAGCCAAATATTACTTTTAGTGCTGCAGTGACAGTCATTACTAATGTTCAAGGTTTTTGTAGGAATAGTGAAATATCCATCTTGCCTTTTGCCCTCCAAACATCCCCCAAACTCTGGAGTTCAACTTTAAGGTAAACCTCTATGGCAGAGTCCCTGGCTATTTTTGAGCAGAAGCATGAATATCAAATATTGGGGTGCAGCGGAAGATGGGTGTGACGACTTATTAGTCATTAATAAGCAAAGTCTCCATTAAAAGTATAACTTATGTTGCAAGCTAATAAAATACTGTTTAACAGATGTTTAAAAGCGGATGGAATTTTTTCCTTTGTAATAAAGTAGAGGCAACTAACATTTCTTTAGCAGAACAAAATAATAAATGACTAGGAAACACAAGAAATGCATATTATATTGAGTTTCATATATAGGGCCAGATCCTCAGTTGGTGTAAATTGGCAACGCTCCATTGTAAATTAATCTGCCCTATAATCTATAGGAAATGTTTGTAGTGTAGCACCAGCATTTAGATCAAAGGTTTGGAAATGAGAAGGCTCTCCATTTTAATCCTACTGACTCGCTCCCTGACTGTGGGCTTGGGCATGTTACCAGACCTCATTGTTCTCATTCAGCCTATCTGAAAACTTGCTACAATCCAGCAAAAGACTGCATTTTTAATTACATTTTTGTGGCTAAACACATTGGGGGGAAAAAGTAAGTATTCTTGTGGATTCCATCAATTTTCATATTTAAGTGACATGAACAAGATGAACAAAAATAATAAAATAAATAAAAGGCCACGAGGCAAAGGCAGGGGCCATTACTGTTAGATTACACAGCACCATTTAGAGACACATATGATACCTTAAAGTCCCCCAAACTTCCTGTGCCATAAAATGCCATTAGATGTTCCTTCAAATAAGACAGAATCTTATTTTTAACAAAAGGAGTGGTCAGAATGTTCGGGGTTATGTTTGGCTCAGAATTCTTGGATATTTTATCTTTCTAACTAGATGAGGGGGATTGTTAATGTTCTTTAGAAGCAGGGGATGTTCCAAGTTTCAATTTAAGCCATAGTGGATTTTGTTGTGTTCTTTTGTTTTACTTCTAGGGACTAGAATTTCTCCTTTTGCATCTATTTGTTGTCTCAAGTCGGACGAGAATCTGCCCCTAATGCACACTGAAAGGAGTGCAGAGGGGCCACATTGCAGAAAAAGCCTTCAAGAGAAATTCTGTCTAAGCCAACCAGAATTCTTTCTGGGGCACCCAGGGAGTGCATGTCACAGCAGCCGCTCTACCACACATGCTGAGGCTATATTGTGCTCACTGTTCCATTCCCACCCAGTTCTGTGGGCCAATGTGAAGGAAGGAGCTATACTTCTGCCCACCTTCTTTGAGGCAGCTAGCACTCAAGAGAGCAACGCAAGGTAGCAGAAACTGCAGTCACTAGTGACATTTGGGCCAGATTCTGCCTAAGGGTCCATGACAGGAATGAGTGATTTGCTACAACACTGACCAAAAATCTGCTTCCTGGTGCAGGGACTGGCCAAAATCTGGGCCATAAATTGTAAGCTCTTTGGAGGCAAATACTGTCATGTAATATGTGTTCTGTAAAATATTATGTAAACCCATGGTACGGTTCTACATAAATGTTAATAATCATCATACTTACTAACACTTGCTATATAGTAAAATAATATGTCTTTAAAACCATTGGCTAAACCGTAGGCAGGAAGTAAGCTCTTTAGCTTTATAAAAGATCTGATTCCACTGGAAGTTCAGCATCTTTTGTCTAATTCTTCTTAAAGTATCCATTACACAGTGAGCCTTTTCAGATGAAAGAAAACTTCGCTAGAGAGAAGAGGTATTTGTTGTCCAGGAGACTAGCTTTGACTCCCTTTCTTTTAGTTGCATCAAAGAATAATTGTACCAATTGGTAATGCAAACTCCAAAAGAAAAACAAAAGTCAGGAAAATTTCACAATCAGTACTGTAAATGCAGCACATTTTGATTTTTCTAAAAGCTGAACCTTTTTTTACAAATATGAGAATTTGTTTAAAAGCAAGGAAGAAAGAGTTTGTTGGACTGAAATGTGGGTTTAGTTTGACTGCCTTATATCTAAAGTAATTCCATTGAAGTCAATGGATATTAAGTGGTGTAACTGAAAACAGAGTTTGGTCTAGTGTGTGTATGGGCTCTCAAGAGACTAAGCCTGATTCTTTTTTCACTTACCACCGCTAAGAGAAACTCCTTTCAAGTCAATAAAGTATCTTACACCTCTGGTGTGAGATAGAAGAGAATCACACCCCCACAATTCTCAGCCTCCAGCAATTGCACATTTGCTAAATGGGTTTATGCTACTATTTGCCCTTACTGAGACCACACCACTCTTTAGTACCCTCCATCTTCCAGATGATTAGCTTGCAACCTTGCCAGACAACTGACAAGTCTTGTGGGGGAAGGCATGGAAACTGTGACCATTTTAAATCATTTCAAACTTCTCTCCCTCAGCAGTCAGGTAAATACTATATACTTTACAAAAGTAAACAATAAAATCCAGATAAGAATCCCCATAGATATATTGAATTGCAGATGAGTATGTAATATGGCAATAGAAGCTAGTGCATTTCTCTGGAACAGACTAAACTCTGTTGTACCCACTAGCTGTTCTGAAGTTCTGCTTAAATATGTGTGATGATAGAATACAAAAGAATGGAATATTTTATGACCAACATCATCTGTAGGTTGTATGTAAAGCTAAGGGTATAAAAATCTCATGTTTCAAGATGTAAACTGATTGCTGCTGTGGTCAGGAAATCATTTCTTCTATTCCCTTTTCAAGTCCCATTATTCAACTTTGTATAAAAATTAGCTATCTGCAGTGTGTGTGTGTCTGGGAGCATTTACCTTTCTCCAAACAACCAGATATTGGCTACTGCTTGAGGCAGGATACTAGACTTGTTGGACCTAATGCTTTCATCCCTAATTATGACATATCTTCTATTCCTATGTGTAATGCAAAGCTTCTCTACTGTTTATGTAATTTTTTTAACTCTGTATACTGTTCCCAGCGAGATGAGATGTGTTATCAAAAGATGAAGTCTTTTTTCTGGTAATCAGTTGCAGTACTTAGCAGAGAAGGTTTGATAAATTTCAGTTATATTAAAGGATTTAATGCAATGTAAGGCGGAGGGGTGTAGATCCGTTAATGTAAATTATCTTTGCAAATGATCAGCTGTTCCTTTAAAATTTGCTTCTGCACACCAGTTAACATATATATAGTAGAGAAGCCCCACCCAGAAAATGCATATCTGCATCCAAATTTCAAGCAGCACAAATTCTAGGTGTGTGGGGAGCTGTATTCATATCTGGGTTTTAATTTTGGCACATAATATAGAAAGGGGCCTAGCAAAATATTGGATCAGGATCTGAGTTTGGATTATGAACCCGTCATGCCAAACTTTAAGGGGTGTTTGGATCTGGGGTTTTGATTTGGGCTACTTTCTAATTTAAAAGAGATTCTGGAAAAACTCAGTATGTTCTGTACTCTCCTATATATCTTGAGCTAAATCCTCTGCTGCTGTATTTCCACTAACTTAAGCTGAATTACACCAGCAGAAAATTTGGCCTCCTGAATTCTAAATGTAACAAAAAGCACAGGCCAAAATTTTCAGGAGTTACCACTGATTTTCTGCACCTTCATGTTGGGGTACCTACTAAACTGAGACACTCAGGTGACAATTTTGACCCTCAGGTACAACAGCGTTGATATAAGAGAGTGCAACAGGCTTAATTACACAGCTGATTGGAGAAGAACAGGAATGTGTGAAATATTTACAACAAAATATTCAAAACCCTCATCATTTGAGTTGTTCTTGTTTCATTGCCAATGTATGGTCTAACTTCATGAAAAACCTGTGACGCTTCATAGCATTTCTTTCAAAAATAGGACTGTGTTCTATTTAGCATAAATGGTTCCCTCCTGACCACTGTCACTGCATCCTGAGGAAGACCATATGAGTCAAACTGCCTCGTTTTTTATTTGCCCTCCCTCTCCTACATAAAAAAAAAAAGTGTATCGAGTATTATTGGCCTTTTTCTCCTTTGGTGTGGTGTTACTGTGGGTGCTTTGTTTTGGCTGCGTAATTGAAAAGCAGAAATCTCTAGTGTGCCATAGGTAAATTTGAGAAGACAGCATGGTGCTACTTTGAGGTTCAGTTTCTTCAAAAATCCAGTCTGAATAAATTTAAGAAATAATGAAGGGCTGTTATCTCTTTTAGTGGGTGCTTATCTGATTGGAGCTAAAGGACAAGCTCTTTTTTGTTGAAATAAAGTAAATACAAAGAGTTTGAGAAGAAGTGGAAAAGTAGTTGAAATATTAGCCTGATAATTTTGATTACCCAAAGGAATACTTGGTAGCACCTACAGCTTGGTTAACTTTCCTCTCTTCCTCTTCCTCCTCCCCTCCCCAACCCCCCGCCCATGCTTACTTTTCAGGTAAAATAGTATTACAGAGAATTTTGTGATTCTAAAACTGTTGCAACATCTCATTTCTACTGTGGTGAGAACATACAAATGGTATACAGTTGCCCAGGTGAGAAAGAGAGCTGGGCGGTATAAATGATCATAAACTAAATTTGGAAATATCCTGTAAAGCAGTAATAAAAACAAGCCAAACCTTGCTTCCTCTGTCTTAGTTCCACCTTCCCACACCCCTTTGATATACCATGGTCTGGTCTGCCTCTTATGTAAGTCTGAAATCAGAGCTGGCATGTGGTTTGTTTCAGCCTGTCACAGATGCAGTGCACTGTATTCCATTCATCAAGGCTGTTCAACATAGCATATGACTGTAAATCTTCTCTTTCATACACACTACAGTGGAGACCTTTGTCCCAGCAGTGTTTAGCAGCTTTTATTAGACTGTGCAGGGCCTAGTGATCAAAAGAGATTTTGTGAGTTTACTAATCTTGAGAGAGAGAAAAGCAAAAGCTAAATTCTTTAAAACAAATAAATAAAATCAAATCCAACATACAGGCAATTGATGGTTTTATTTCATTCATGATTATGGAAAAAATATTCTTGCAAAAATTCTGCAATATAGTTTGTTTGTAAGGCTATTATATGTAAGGAATTACTCACTGAGTAAAAGCTTTGCAGCCTTGAAGGCAGTAATTTATTTAATGCCTCCTCTTTTTAAGTCCCTGAAAGTTACTGTCTACTTTGCACTGCAGTGTAATTCCAATTAGGTCTTGAACTGACTTTTCAGCAAAAGCTGCAAACAAGAGCTTTTTTTTTTTTTTTTTTTTTTTTTTTGCTGCTTCCAAATATTAGATTTGACATGGCAGTTTGTGTATGATGTCAGCATGGAAGAAAGAAGGAATTAGCATCTGTAAGCCTAGCAGAAGTTTCCAAAGAAGGCACACATCAGGCTCACATTGCTGAACACACAGTTTAGACACTTTTAAAAAACATATATTTAAGCTTTAAATCCTGTCAGTTATTATATTTGTATTGCCAAGATTTAACTAGACTTCACTAAAATAATTTATTGTATTGCTACTCAGTGCCTGTTATTTTCTTCCTGTATGTCATTTCAACTCAAATTTCTGAATAAAGCATTTTCTGAGACTTAAGCACTGGTGTTAACCCATCCCATGCTGTACCTCTGAACCACTGAGAGTTTAGAAGACCAAAACTATTAATTTAAATCATTGTAGCAACAACGTGTCCTGCTTACACCATGCTCTATCGCTAAGCTCACATTGGAAGCGTAGTGTGTGCCTTAGATCCGTGTAGCACTGATGGGGTTAAATTACTTTTGTATAATTTGTTCCTTCTTTTCAGTAAATGGCACAGCAAAAATGGACACAAGAGGTTGTAGAAGTTACTGTTGATTCCCAAGAACCAGCACAGATAGGCTGATCTGTTGAACTGTAGGTGTCTATAAGAGCATTCCTGCAAAACTGACACACGAGCGCTCTCTCCCTTTCCAAACGTAAGAGTTTGAGTATATATCTTCTGAGGGATTTGCATGAAACATTCTAAAATGTTCCATATCCCCAGAGAGAAAATGCCTGAGAATTAAAGGTGAGTGAGTCAAAAGAAAATGATATCCAAGGAAGCATAGAAGGCCAAACAAAGCCCATTAGCATCCTAAGCAACTGGCTCTACTTAACCTAAACTGAAATTAGATGTAGTAAAACAGTAGTGAAGGGAATACAAGAAAGGCTACCTAAGGTCCTATCTTAATCCCTCTGAGCAGCAGCTGTATTTATTTGTTTGTTTGTTTGTTTGTTTGTTTGTTTGTTTAAACAGAAAGTATTAGAAAGGACCAGAAATAAAACATCTTTGGTTCTTTTTTCTGGTTGCATATTATGTATATGTTGTGTATAGTTTATGATGGGGAAATTGCAGTCTGTGATTTAGGAGCTGTGGAAATGGAAAAACTAGGAATTATGGGATGGTTGGCTTTAATTTTGTTCCATCTATAGGATAAAATATGAGCTATTCTATATGCATTGTTCAGTAAAGATCTAGGAGGCCCAAACTAGAATATAGATTCACCCCCTCTTAGCACTTGGGTGAGGTCCAAATTCTTATAACAATTTATTGCTTGAGCCTCTCTATAATATTTAATTATTTAAAGTGAAATTCTCCAGCACACAGTCCATAGCATGTGGTGTTTGTGGGAAAAGCACGCTGCCCCCCTCATCTTCCTTATTGGTCCTATTTATTTGGGATTTGAGTGATTTGCCCCCAGAAGAGCCAAGATCGTGAGGATTGTGTTAGTATGAGAAAATGTTCATTACTATCTAGGTACTGTTTCTTTAAAAATGTATCAGGCAGGAAGGGGCTGGAGAATGTTCTAGTCAGAAGCTCTACCAAGGAAGGGGCAGAGCTAAATTAGAAATAATCCTAAATAATCAAATAAAGTTTCTTGTTTAGTGTTAGAAGAAATTGACTGCCTGTGAGCCTTTACCAGTGCCATATGACACTACCGAGCAATACAATTTAGAGAGATGACAGGTCTGACTGAGCACTCTGATTGGCTAGCAAAAGTTTTAATCCATGTGATTCACAGAGCAGCTGCCACCTATGAAGCCAGTTAAATCAATATGTGCCAACATTAACCACCTAGGTATCTCCTAATCTAAGTATAGGAAAAAATTGATAATTTGCCATGATTTTTTAATTGAGTTCATTGTACAATACTTGGTCCTACCATTTTTTCTCACTCAGAAAACTAATGATGATCAGCTAATGATGGTTGAAATTCAGAATTTTTGTCCTATGGGAAATTCCAATATTTCAACATTTTCATTGTAATATTTTCATCTGAACTCTAGATGAAAAACTAAAATATCAAAAAAAAAAATCTCAAAATTTCCAATTGTTGAACTGACCAAAAACATTGTGCTTCAGCACAGTTCAACATTAAACTTCATTTATCTGTTGTGTCACATTGCCTCATGTATTCAGGACCCACATGCCCCTATTCTTCCCAATGAATCAGGATCCCTAACTGGACTATATCTCCTATTATGCACCTAGTCATGTGACTTCCATCATGTACCACACAGCTGGGTTAGCAGGAGTCCATATTGCATTATGGAATGTAGTCCCCCAGGAAGCCCATCCCATAGGAGAGAATGAGGGCCCAAATTACTATTCCCAGGAGGCAATTCATCATGATAGGGAAATGCCACTTGATGTTGAACTGATTTGAAACTAAATATTTTAGGTCATTTCAACAGAACAAAATATCCAATTTGGGTCAAACCAAGCAGAAACAAAACATTTCATTTTACTTTTCCTGACAAAATTTGACAAAATTGAAATTTTCCCGTGCAAAAATTTGATTTTTTGAAAAGTGCATTTTCCATCAGAAAATAATTCTGATGGAAAATTCCCAACCATCTCTAATGATAACATGTTTCTCAGTGTAATAACAACACACCATAGGTAGTTATTCTAAAATAACATCACTTCATGACCTTCATTCAATCCTACACTACTGAAGTAATTGCAACAATCCTACTGACTTCAGAGGTGCAGAACTGGGCACACACATATGGAACAATTCCAAGTGTGTATTTTACTCAAGTGCTTATTGCTACAAGTTAGGGCAATTGAACCTGCATTTCCCCTGAGTGGTCATTAAGGACACCCACGCTCAGGTTTGCAGCTTCCTAGCCATTGCATTGCTGGGTGGGGTATTTCCAGGCTGCACAGTTCTGTTTTCTTTGTATTATTCCCAGCACACACACATTGCCCAAGGACATCTGCTTGCTTTCCCTTCAGAGATGGTTAACAAGTGTAATTGCTATAGTTATAAGTACCACAGTTCTTTCTATGCAAACCTATTTTATTCCTACAGGAAAAAGCATTACAGAGAAAACATATTAAAAATAATAAAAGAACCTACATGTATGCTAATAAGCTTACCAGAGTTAACTCCAATCCTAACACCCCCACCCCCACCACCGCCACTACCACCACCACCTAAGGGCTATTCCTTGTGGTTACCAGTTCATCACAGCTTCAGCTCAAAATGAACACCCAGTCTTATGACTCCTCAAGAGGCCCAGTCCTTCCAACACTACCTTAAGGATTGGGGCTCCCAGTGGACCAGGGGTCCTGTCCATTTGCTGGATCAGGAAGGAGGCCCTGAGCCTGTTTAAAACCAGACTGTTTATCCAATAACCCTTTCTTAGTCTGTTGATCCCTGGAGAATCCAGTTTGAACTAGTATATGACACTCTCTTCAGGGGGTTGGCTTCAAAGGGTTGATAATGGAGGAAGTTCTTTAGCATCCCCTCTCCTTACAAGAGAAGGTACATACAATGCCACAGTAACACCTACATAATTGCATTTTAATAGTGTACTCCAAGGTATTAACCCTAATTCAATAAACTTTATTGAATTAAATTAAACCTTATCTTAATCCCATAAAATTTGTCCAGGCTATTGCATGATATTGTTAGTCTAACACATTTATTCTACCTCTATGTAAAGTATGCAATGATACATACGTTGGTTATGAAACAGGATCTGGCAGTTTAAAAAAACTGAAGAAATTTCTAAATCCCTTTTTAAAAATTCTAATACTTTGGTTTTTAAAAGGATGTTTGATGTCCCTAAATTTACCTTTTGGCACCATCTTGTATATAACCCACTTTAATGGAATTCTTGATAATTTTAAATTATTAAACTTTTTGAAGGATTATAATTGCTATTACTAATTATACGTTGAATTTATAATCAAGTATTCATCATATAATTGAGATCAAAATGTTTAATCCCAGAAATGTTGAGATCAATGCAAAACATCCTGGATTTAATTAAGATAGTTAGGAGGTTAGGAATGAAATTTTAAAGGAAAACCAAAGGGGGGGAGGTTTCATTTATATGTTTTAAAATTTAACTTAATTGTTAAGCTCTCTTCAGTTTAAGGTCAAGGGAAAGAAGAGATCCACAGTAACACAAAGGGAAGGCAGGGTACATTCAAGCCAAAGGTTAAGGCCAGCCAGGACTTCTACCTGCTTTGCATGTCTTCATTTACACTAATCACTTAATCTTTTAGACAGACTCCTGTTCCTCTATGCATCTCATTGCAGGATTGAGGGCTTAAATTGCACCTTTGCAGGAGAAGACATGAGACTTTAAGGGCACATTTCTCGTATTTATCCTAAATCTTCACCCCAGTGTCTCCCCATACCTTTGTTTTTTGTCCTACTGAGCTCATGTATTAAGATGAGTGAGAGACAACAATTTAAGCAACTTCACTTACATTCACAGGAAATTCCCAGAACCAGGTAAATATACACTGTGACTCTGATCCAGTGTATGACTCTAAGGCTGGTGTGGTTTTGTCATGGGCTTACAGATATTCCTCAGAGTTCTAGTATTTCTTCAAATCTTGGATAATGACTGCCCTACAACTAAAGGGGGGCAGAATTTGTCTGGGCAGCTCTGCTTTGTGGTTGAGGGAGGGGGAAGAGAGGAAGAAGGTCAGAAACTGCTGTAAAAGGTGATCGGTGGTCAGCTTTGCAGCAACGACTCTCACCCCCGCCCCCCATGAATGTGCATGAAGGTACGAAACCTGGGTGGGGCAAGTCTCTATGTCCAAGCAGCAAGGAAGCCAGCACCCACCCTCCCTCCCCCCCCAGTGGAGGTGAATGGAAGGCTGGGTTAGGACCTCCTGTAGGCATTATGCTAGTCACCTCTTTTAAAGGGGGGCTAGGAAGGAATTTTTCCCGCACCACCTGAATTAGCTTCAGTGGAGTGAGGTTTTTTCACCTACCCCACAGCAGGTGTGAGGGAGGACATTTCTGGTGAGAAGAAAAGGTGGTAGGCCATATGTTGCAACTTATTTTGTAAGGTTGGGCGGATGTCCAGTGCCGGTACTCCATAGGGAGGGCAGCCAGTGACCAGATAAATGGCCTGGTAAAGGACTTAAAAAGAGGTACTGGATAAAGGAACAGAACAGCAGGGAGCCAACCCCTCTTCTCCCTTCTCCCCCCACCCTCCCGTTCTCATAGCCCACCTTAACCCTCTTACGAGGCTGGTGGATGGTAAGGTCCAAGCCATGGCTTGGCTGGGGGACCTGGATGGAAATAAAGGGGGGCTGGTGGAAGACCCGGAGAACTGATTTGAATAAACATGGGTTTGATTGCACTGTACACTTTATCTGCCGGGTAGTCCTAGACATCTATATAATAAAGTTACAGCCTGATTAAAACCCATAACAAGTCTCCTGTCCTCCTTGTGGTATACCCAGACAACAGTGTTTTGTGTTTGGATGAATATGCATGAAACCAAGACTTACACTTGAAGCCTCCATGTAAGGACAGAGTGACCTCCTTGCTCATCTCTAGTTTCACTCTATTGTTTCTAAAAAATGTTTTCCAGGCGAAATAATAAACTCCAGTTACCATCTTCTTCACATAGCTGCTAGATTATTGTGAGGAGGGCAATTGTATACCTGGTTCATGGTCTCATTTTGCATTGTTTAGTTGGTAAGCACAATTAATACAATATAAATAATGTAACTTCTTACATTTAACAAACATTTTAATTTTTTAAAAAATAAAAGCACTTTTATGAGGTACTTCTAGTGCCAAGTGAAATGGCCAGCAGTAAACTTTTGAAAAGCTGGTGCCAAGAAAATGTAACCCAAGAGCTGAAATTTGGCATTGCTAGTTGTAACTAAGTCATGATGTCTTCGGACTATGACATGAGAATCTTCAGATAGTGTTATGAATATAGTTATTGCTAGCATGAGCTATGAGTGCAGATGTAAATCTGTAATATAATTCTTGCTAAGGTATGTGTAAAATGGATATTGCTTCTCATTGGTGTGAATAGAAGATAGATACTATTCTGAGCATAAAAAAGTTCCATATAATGTTCAGGCCAGTTTCATTCACAGATTTGCTAATGTTTTGAACCCTTAACAAATCTGGACTGATTTATAGTTTCGTATCAAAAATTGTCATTTTGCCTGGTTTCAAACTATTTAGATTCCAAACCTCAGCGATTGTGAACCCACTCAGAGCGAAGGAAGTGTTCCAACAAAGCTCTGTAAGGTGAAACATCCAAGTTTCATAGAGCTGTAATTAGATGTCTAATGATGGTAATACTTGTTCACGAGCAGAGGGTTTTACTGATGATCAGAATCGGAGCCAGGAAAGATATTTTCCTGAGGACAAGGAAGATCTGTTTTTCTTCTTCCTCTGGAACACTGAGCAAGGATCACTACCACCAGCAGGCAGCTGTATCCCACATAGTCAAATTCCACTAACTGCAAAGAAGGATGGGTAAAGATGGGTCTCGACCTTTGTTTCTTTGCAGATCCACAGCACTAAAAACAGTTCAATTTGCCACAGCAAATCTGATTTCAGCTGTAGTCTCAGGATTTCACTAACTGAACTAGAGATAAAAACAATGAGGAGTCCTTGTGCACCTTAGAGACTAACAAATTTATTTGGGCATAAGCTTTTGTGGGCTAAAACCCACTTCATCCGATGCATGGAGTGAAAAATACAGTAAGCAGTATATATATTACAGCACATGAAAAGATGGGAGTTGCCTTACCAAGTGGGGGGTGGGGGTCAGTGCTAACGAGGCCAATTCAGTTAAGGTGGAAGTGGCCTATTCTCAACAGTTGACAAGATGGGCTGAATATTAACAGAGGGAAAATTACCTTTGTAGTGCTAACAAGGTCAACGCAATCAAGGTGGATGTCGTCCATTCCCAACAGTTGACAAGAAGGTGTGAGTATCAGCGAGGGAAAATTATTTTTTGTAGTGACCCTCCACTCCCAGTCTTTATTCAGGCCTACTTTGATGGTGTCCAGTTTGCAAATTAATTTCAGTTCTGCAGTTTCTTGTTGAAGTCTGTTTTTGAAGGTTTTTTTGCTGAAGAATTGCCACTTTAAAGTCTGTTATTGAGTGTCCAGGAAATTGAAGTGTTCTCCTACTGGTTTTTGAATGTTACAATTCTTAATGTCTGATTTGTGTCCATTTATTCTTTTGCATAGAGACTGTCCAGTTTGGCCAATGTACATGGCAGAGGGGCCAATGTGATAGATGCCATCATGTGCCAGCAATGCCCCTCTGCTGATACAGACTAACACGGCTACCACTCTGAAACCTGAACTAGATATAGAGTATGGAGTGTGAAAACTGAGGAGATAAGTAACTTTCAGTCAGTAAGTGTTGAGCTTGCCAGCCTGCTATCATCTTTACTTTAGCAGCCAGATAATCTACATTTTTATGAGACTCTACATGGAAGCAATGTGCTTTCACTCCTATAAAGAAAATATTCCAAAATTACTGTGCCTCAGAAAGAAAGCATTTCTGCATGTGCCACTAATTTTTCAGTAGTATTTAGTTCTTTTGAAGGGGAGGGGAAGCAAGAACTCATTTTAAATTATCATAGAATATAAACTTAGCTAGCGAGAATTATTCATTAGGTAAAATGCTAAAATATGTGAGTAATTCTGTATATTAAACCTTCTGTACCACTTCAGTAGACCTAATGAAGCCTGCTAAGTATAGTTAAAAATACCTCTTATCCTCCCAAGTATGCCTTGGCTTCTGAACAATATCAAAAAGAATTTCTTAGGTACACAACCATACACTAGCACATAGGTGGGGTCTTACTGATTACTTTAAAAAAATTCAACTCTAGGCAAATTATTTTTTTATCTATTATAACAGAAGAAAGCAAACACTTCATACTAGACTCGGCAATAAGGATGCAAACTCCATCAGCTTGTAGGATGCAGGAAATGGCTGGTTTCTTACCACAGTACCGGGAGAGCTACCTTAGCTACAGACTTTTCGTACTATTTATCAGGTCATTGCCACTTCTGGTGCTCTAAAACCTGTTACTTTTATATTCACCTTGGTTCATACCACTCCACACTATCTAGGTGTCTAGATAATCTCCATTACTGTAGTATCTGAGCATCTCTCAAAAGTTAATGAATTGAACCTATGAGGTAGGGAAGTATTATTATTCCCATTTTAGAAATGGGACATTTGGGAAGAGAGAGATTAAGTGACTTGCCTAAGTTCATACAGGAAATCTGCAGCAGAACAGGCCAGAAATCCATCTCAGATCTTCTGAGTTCTTAAACATAAAACTGCCCTTCCTCTGTCCAGCCACTGTTGGAGTACAGTATAATGTGCAGTTTTGGACCTGCATTTGCTAAAAAAAGGAAAGTTATATAAGTACTACAAGTTGCTTTGTTTCATCAGAGTAATGCTACCAGAAAAACAAGCAAACAACTGTGTGTTATATTCTCTGATATACTTGGAACGGCACAAAGGAGTGCAAATATATTGAATAGAATATTGCTTATATTGTCCACAGTTAATGTCTGTGCAAGAAAAAAAGTAAATGGAACATGAAGACCTTATCTCTGTCATTTAGGCAGAAGTCTATTTAGACCCATTACATTAAAGATACTATTCAAGAAAGCTATCCTTGCATAATATTGTGGTTTTATGCTGGCAAATTCAGTGTCTGTATGGATTATCTGCTACATAAGCATCAGCTATATGAGTTTAAATAAATTGAAGGCAGCTTTATCATGGACTCTCAGCCTCGACTTTTCACAGTGTAGAGTTTTATTAATCATTTTTATTTGCCTGAGGATGATTCTCTTTGAGACTGATCTTGTCCCTATTGAAGCCAATGGTAAAACACCCAATGACTCTAGGGAGAGCAGGATTGAGCCCTTTATTCCATTTCTCTTCCCATTTCCCTTTGGAATTGTTTAATTGTACTTCCAGCTCCCCAAACAGAGTGACTGTTTCTTTGTGTGATCATTAACCCATATTGATGAAGATCAGTTTCATGTATGAGGTTTGTGCTATGTAAATTTTCATATAATTTACACCAAAATTTGAATCATTCATGGCACGTGACAGGACCTAAAACTAATGAAATTTGTGCTACATGAGATTCAGGTCAAGAAAGAGTTATGGTTTGCTGCTGTCTCCTTTTCAGACATGCTTTGGCTGCACAAGACAGATTTTAACGGGTGTCCTTGGGTTAAAGCAACTTGTTCTGTCTCCTTTCAGTTTGACTTTTAATTTAGGACTCTGTCCTTATGGCCTATTACCATGACTAACCTCGCCAGCATTAGTACCAATTAATGCCAGCTGTGATTGTGCTGTTTTGTGATGTGAACACTATAGGAATAAGACTTCGAACCTAGGCAGGATTTGAACAGGTGGTCTTCTGGTAAAGAGCTTTCTCTGCTATTTACCCGTCCCTCTCATCATGAAACCTGAGATGCACAGTTAAAAATGTTACCTTCCCTAATTTAGGGACCCAGTCTTGCAAGATGCTGGGCACCTCTTGGAAAAAGCTGAAATCCATGGGAGCTGAAGATGCTTGGCAGCACCTTGCAGGATTGGGCCTCTTGTCACATTCTTCACATTTTGCACCCCAAGTATCAGTATAATCAGAAAGGAAGTACCAGCATTTTTGTTGATCAGTTTACAGAGAGGAGCTTATCAGATGCGTTGTCACTAATGTGTTTTACAATATTATAAGTAGGATTATCGATATTTGTATTTGTTGTTTTTTTTGTTTATTTAGCAAACATGGATTTCAATGGATTTTCCATGGATGCATGTATCAGACATCACAGATTGTAATCTGGCAAATCATTTAACAATCAAAACACACTGGCCCTTTTTCAAGTTTCAGTCATCTCTTCCCTTCCCCCTCCATACTCTCCACATAAATCAAAATTCATCATGCAGTCAATTCTGAATATGTATGAAAAGGTTAACTACAAACATTAAAAATAATTCAGCACTGGACAGCACTTTCTGTTAGCTGAGTGATTCTGGTAAAAAAAATGCATCATTTCTGTGTTTGCCTGCAGCATATATTTGCATGAATTTTCCAGAAATGGGAGCCAATGTGCTAATTATTATTATTTCCTGTTTTACCTGGTGACACAGGAAAGTTAGAGTGAATGTGGCTAAAAACAGAACTGTCACTTCTTTTCCACAGAAGAACCAACTAGACATAACAGATTTTTTTCATAATAAATAACCTATAGCTTTCACTATATTGTACATGTTATGTGACAAATTAAAAGTACATTGTCATTTGAAGTATTGGGACCTTGAAAATTCAAAGAGAAGACACTCTGACTCTTACCAAGAAGAAGAAAGATATTATAAACTGCTTCTAAGCTTCAGATGTTTACAATACATGCTGTGAATCTACAACCATGAAATTCATTAGTCTCAACATTGTACATTCATAACTGGAGAGTCAGGAAAACTACAAATGTTACAGGATTATCTGCTGCCTGTACATGCAAGTCATCACAGTTATATAAAGTACCCTGTGAAGATATGACATAGTGAATGTGTGAATAGTAGGGTTATTAAATGGTAGTCAAAATTGGTTAAGAAATCCACCCTACGGAAATCATACTGTGTAGTAAAACACATCATAGCCTGCCATCAATAAATAGTTAGTGATATTTTCTATATATATGCTGTTGATTGAGTGGCCTTATTACACAGCTGAGAGTCCAATCCTGGATTCCTTTCATAACCCAAACTTCCCATTGATTTTTAGCTGAGTAAGGCATGCAGGATCCTATCCCTCATAATTAGGGTGACCAGATGTCCCATTTTTAAAGGGACAGTCCCGTTTTTGGAGACTTTTTCTTATATAGGCGCCTATTACCCCCCACCTCTTGTCCTGTTTTTTTCACAGTTGCTATCTGGTCACCCTACCCATAATTAAAGTTTGCACCACACTTTGATAATGGAAATCTTGATATGCTAGTCAGTAGCACATATTGACTATTTACAGTTATTGCACTAAACCTTGTAATCCTTGGATATGACATCAGAAATGTAAATAGTGGCTAGATTCTCAGCTAGTATAAATCAGTGTAGCTCCATTGAACTCAGTTGAAGCTATGTCATTTTATACTAAGAATTTGGCCCTGTGGATTTTAGTTGACATTGGCTAAACTGTGCCTGATAGGCAGAGTGGTTTGGAAGGGGTGCAGATCCTTACCACCCCAGGAGAGCATTAGAAGATGCTATACAAGGAGCATTTACTACAGCCCTTGAAAAGGTAGATCATACGATCCTCTCAACCTCAAATATTTTGCCATAAGACAACGAATGCTGGCTTTCTAGTGATTTATTTTAGATTTCTCTCTCTCTCTCTCTCTCTCTCTCTCTCTCTCAATTTAACAAAATATATAAAAAATAATATAAATAGTTACAATCTTTAGCTCTTAAATTACATTAATATAATAATATTAAAAGCCCGACATATGCAAGTATTACATAAAAGAGTGTGGGAAAAGTTTCACTAATTGTTTATATCATCTGAAATCACAAAATCACAATGTAATTTTCTCATAAGGTGTATTCTTTCACGTAAGAGAGAGGGGTTTTTGGGGATGTGGCAGACTACCAAATGTGGTCTTATCTGATGAGATCTGAGTAGTTTATGTGATGTCAGATTTACTACTATCCTATGTGCCTATCACCCACATAGTTTGTTTTCTGATCGACAAAACATACTATTATTAGTCGTGATGTGCATTTATACCCAATCAGATTGACCAAAAATAAACTCCAAAGTATGTGACTGAGCATGAAACAATATAATGTACTGGCAAATGAACACGTGTTCCACTGACTTCTGCTAGCTGGAATCAGAATGGTTCCACTGTGGCCAATATTATTGGCAGCTAATGGAGATTCCTATTTTAGCTCAGCTAGTACTATCCTGTGCTTTGGAGCAGGAGCATTTGAGTTCTACTCCCATTATTAACATGAAATTCTTCACAGGCCATCAGCATAATGATAGCCAGAAGTCCTAGTTTGTCTCTGATTGTAACAATCTAGAGAAGAGTAATATCCTGCAATTTCCGACTGAAAGGCTCCCAAAACAAAATAAACCAGGGAAGTGCTTCTGCTCCCTTGAGAATCATGTTTCCATGTAACAACAATCAGAAATACTACAGAATGTGTGATTTTTTTTTATGGAAACATAGAATTTTTAGTAAGATAAGACTTTACGCCAAATTCATCCCTGGTGTAACTACATTGATGTCAAAGATGAATTCATCCCAATAGCTTTTAGCCTATAAAGAATGAAAACCACATAAGTTCCTTGTTTATATGACCAGTTTTACAAAACTTCTTTTTATGACGCTGTAGTTCTCAATGACACCATGTGGCTGATAAAGACATGTACAATTGGTGCATCTGGTGTAATAGATCATTTGATACATTGTAATGGGTAGGTGCCATATTTCAGCCTCACAATCTATTTTATTTCATATTTATAATAAGGAAATTATCCCCAAACTGTGAAAATAATTTTGATCAAATTCTATTGTTGCAAGTATATATTGAGAGCCTGTTTCTTCTATCACTAAAACTGGTGAAAAGCAGGAGTAACTTCATTAGTGTTAGTGTAGTTACACCACTACAAAAATGGTCTCAGGTTTTCCTTGCTCAAAATGTTGGCACAGAGGAGTGGAACTGTATTTTGTAGTATTATTACAGTACTGCAATAGAAAAGCTTTTCCACAGCGTATAAATGAACTACCCTCTGTTTAAGGAATGTAGTGTATTTTAGTTTATCACAGAATGACCAAGAATGCATATTGCCTAAAGAAATCAGAGACATTTCTGAAATAACTCTGATGTATTATTAATTACAGTAGTTAGACACAACTGGGCTTGTCTCCAAACTCTGGGAGTGCTCAAGGAAAGAAGGTTAGTATCAGTGTTGGAATTATGCCAGGGCCCACCAGGGTTGAATCCTGATAGTTCAAGAAGGAGCCTAGCACCTTCTTGTGAGGACAGGCTAAATGGAAGTGCATCACCCTAGTTCTGACAGCTGAATTCTCATGGGTGTAAACAGCTAGAAGCTGGCAAGGGAGGGTTAACCCCCCCAAAACTTAGGAAGCAAATTAATAAAGGAAACACTGAGTCTGGAACAGAAGCTTGTTTATCTCACTTTATTAAAAGTGGACATATTTAGAGTACAGAAATACTTATTAAAGCATTACTTTTTAAATGAGTAAAAAGAACTACTTGGAAATTTGAAAATGTTACAAACAATGAACTTCTCTCCGAGTTTCTTGAAATGAAATCTTCTACAGCATTCGTAAGCTGGAAGTCATCATTTTTTTATTTGTGTACAGGTAAAATCCTACACCAGTTGAGCCATGATTGTCTCGTTGTGTATCAAATCCATGTTTTAGCAGGACATAGATCACTGAAACTATGCACACTAACAGGATAGGTTGCTCGTACCATCAAAATAATTTTTTATCAATTTTACCACTTCAGAAAATAGCTGATATTTGATTCAGATAAGCAAACTGATGTATTTCTGAACTGACTTCAGTGATCTTTCTGTAGGCTGATGGTTTGCAATAGATGAAGCTGAGTAATCATGGTTGAAATTGAAACCGTACACCTGAAGCACCTCTTGAATTTGTGTTTCTGTTATGTTTGGAATTTTTATGAACATTTCAATATGTTTGAATAATTTTGTAGCTTCTCTATTC
Organism: Chrysemys picta bellii; assembly: GCF_011386835.1. Lineage (NCBI taxonomy): Eukaryota > Metazoa > Chordata > Testudines > Emydidae > Chrysemys > Chrysemys picta. The sequence goes on from NC_088796.1 coordinate 97,234,581, forward strand.
AAATGTTGATTGAATACTGGACAATGTAAAATCAATTAGTTCATGGTAGATGTATTTATAAAATTCCTGAATTTGGGTAGCTGTGTTCATTTGTCCCTTTTTGCATTTTCTGGGTAACTTTTCCTTGAAAGTTCAGCCATTCAGACTCTCTCCAATTTTAATCCTTTTTGGTAAATTTGCTCCTAGTGTAAATGGTAGTTTTCATCTGATTGAATGCATTGAGGTGAAGTAAGTGCAATTTTTGTAAGAGATTGGCCTTCAGTTGCTGAAACGTCTGATCCATGTTTACGACTTTTTGTCTTTGTTCAAAGTAAAAGAGTAAGTTAAACTTTTCCATTTGAGCTCCTATACCGCCAGTTTGACCTCTCATTTCAGGATCTTTCGTTGTGTCCTTTGCAACCTCCCACATTGCACACAGTGCAAGGTAGTTCTCAGAAACTGAAGCAAATTTTCCTGCACAGAGAGGCCATCTTGGACAGGAGACCTGGATGCCTGGTGTTGTACTTATACTTCCTATTTTATGTCTTGAAATATAGCATTTGGGAGTGTTTTTAAATTAATCTTGTGCTTTTGTAAAGAGTTTATGACAGTATTACTTTTAATGGTGTCTGAGCATGCCAAATTCAAAGCATGCCTGTAGCGATGAATATACAGAGCTTGTGATTGCAATCTGTTTGCTACATCTGAAACCAAGCCAACCATATTAGCAGTGGCATAACAGCTTTGTCCATGACAGTTGTTGATCCTCGGTTTTAGGCATAATACTATAGCTTTAATTACTCATATAATTACCTCCCTCCTTCCCTTTGTGAAAAGAGCACATTGAAGTCATGTTCTTGGAGGAAGGAGGAAGAAGAGAAGGGCCAACTAGGAGACTTTAGGAATCAGCCCCAGAGAAGTGGCCATTTGCTGGACATATCCCAGGTCTTCCCGGAGAGAGGAAATCAAATCCTCACACACACAGAGAGAGAAGGAGGGTCAATGGCCTTAATAAGAGGAGGAAAACAACCACCCTGGCTGCAGAAAGAGTGGGAGAAGCACAGACAGGGGAGCCTCCCCCGGGCACAAGGAGGAGAGACTGCATGCTGAGCCATTTTCCAGCCAGGGAAGAAAGGAGTCCGAATTCCCTTCAGAAGTAGGGTTGCCAACATTGTATTTCAAAAATAAGGAACTGTTTTCTTACCAGCTCCGCCCCACCCCTCCTCCTGATATTATTATTCATTTTATCATTATTATTATCATTATAATTAATAATAATAATAATAATCAGTACTCACCAACATTCTCCAGGACCATTTCTTGCTGCTTTTTCAGCACTCCTGATCTTGTACAGAGATGAAAAAAAAAGGTTGTCTGTGTCCCTGATTCTGAATTAAAGGTGAGAATAGCATCTAGATCTCTTTCCTGCTTTTTTAAAATCTGAACTTTCCAGAAAAGTGGGACAAATGTATCTGGAAAAGCAGCTATAGGTATCTTTTAGACCCAGCCTGGCTAAGAAGTTTCACAGTGGCCTAGTCTTTCAGCAATTAAGGTGCTCTTCACTGTTTTGTAAGTATTGTGTTCATAATCATTGCCTACCAAGCACATTATACTATAATTCAGAAGGAAGGATAGTTTTTGAAATAAGTTAAAAGTATGGGCCATGTGACACCAATGAGAACTTTAATTTGAAAAAGGCAGCTTATACATACATTTGCAATAACTGCCAAAGATCATGCAAATCTCGGATTGGCCTATGCAGTCACATGAGACATTGCAAACCATCTACGTCATAGGCTGCAATTCCCGTCAAAAGGATGCCAACAACAGAAAAATGATCTCAGGACATGATCAGTCAACAGGGGGTTTGTTCTGGTGATGTAATGATTCATAGTTAGTGTTTTATCGGTGGAATGTGTTGTCCCTATATCTTGCTATTTTTGATTACTGTTGTTCCCTGCACAACAACGGAACATATAGAAAGTCTGTTGTGAAAGCTAAAAGCTAGGATATTTTGGAAAACAAAGTTTTGTTTATCTTTAAAGGTATTTTTGTCTTTCAATTTAGAGTGAGAGAAACTTGTGTTTTTAAAGGGTATATTAGTAATAAGGCTTCATTAGTGCATGGGAGCAAAAGAGAGAAGGTATCTACTTCCCCCTCAATCTATGTATTACTCTTAGTGATGCTAACTAGAATTGAGTAAAGTATTTGTTACCAAAAAGTTAGAAGATAGGCCCCTTTTTTCCTTCAGAAATATCTGTGAAAAGACTGATTTTTACGAATTTGGGGGAGATACGTTTTCAGTAATTTTTCAGTACTCACCTTGTGCTAACAGATGTAAATTACGATGCTACATGCAAATGCCCTTCTCATTTCACTGAAGTGAGCCGTTACACTCCATTTTGCCCATGTGTTCCACCTAGCCTGTACTTCCACATGTTATATCATCCTCCCACTGTCATCTCTGTGCCTTCTTCTGTGTAGCCTTATGCCTGCAATCTCTCCAAGTTCGTCTGCCATTCCTTGAATCTCTTCTTCTTCAATTCCCTCCTTAAAGCGCATTTTCTCCATGCAACCTCTAAAGCTCTCACAGAGAGTGTTAACCCATTAGATGAATGGGGAAAGAAATCCTATCCATCAAACTAACATGCTAGTCCTAAATGTCACCCATCAAGCATGCAATTTTTCATTACACACATCCTTTTATTTGTATCCTGCTGATTCTTAAGCACATGCTATTGTATTTACATGTATATGTGTTGGGAAACTGAAAGCTAGGATTGCAAGTTCTTTGAGACAGGGACCCTGAACCTGACTCTCCTTTCACTTAAACCAGTATAAATCAAGAGTAACACCATTACAGCCAGTGAAGTTAAATTAGTCTGAGAGAAACACCTAGACCCTTTGCCTTCCTATTAGTCTCTAACACACCTAGAACAATGTTGTTGTTATGTAGGGTTACCATATTTCAGCGAGCAAAAAAGAGGACGGGAGGAGCCCCGCCCTAGCCCCGCCCCTGCCCCTCCCACTTCCCGCCCCCCCCTGACCTCCCAACCCTCCCCCCGTTCCTTGTCCCCTGACTACCCCCTCCTGGGACCCCTGCCCCTAACTGCCCCCCAGGACTATCTAAGCCTCCCTGCCTCTTGTCCCCTGACTGCCCCAACCTTTATCCACACCCCCACCCCCAGACAGACCCCTGGGACTCCCACGCCCCATCCAACCACTCCCCACCCACTGACAGCCCCCCCCAGAACTCCCAACCCATCTAAACCCCTCTGCTCCCTGTCCCCTGACTGCTCCGATCCCTCTCCGCACTCCTGCCCCCTGACAGCCCCCCCCAGAACTCCCAACCCATCTAAACCCCTCTGCTCCCTGTCCCCTGACTGCTCCGATCCCTCTCCGCACTCCTGCCCCCTGACAGCCCCCCCCAGAACTCCCAACCCATCTAAACCCCTCTGCTCCCTGTCCCCTGACTGCTCCGATCCCTCTCTCCACTCCTGCCCCCTGACAGCTCCCCCCCAGAACTCCCAGCCCCCTACCCCCCCCCCCCGCTCCTTGTCCCCTAACTGCCCCCTCCTAAGACCCCCCCCAACTGCCCCCCAGGACCCTACCCCCTACCTGTACCCTGACTGCCCAAAACTTTCTCCACTGCCCCCAAAAAGCCCCCCCTGTTTCTTGACCTCCACCTCCAGAACCTTCCTGCCCCCTGACCTCCTTACCCTGCTGCTCAGAATAGAGTGTTGGGCTCTGTGCAGCCGAGCCGGACACGTGGCTGAGCTCCGGAGCACAACAAAACCCGGTCTGGCCCTGCACAACAAAACCCGGTCTGGCCCTGCACAGTGTTGCCGGACTGGGCTGCAAGGCAGCTGCTGGCTCAGAATGCAGGGCGGATCCGGCTCCTCTACAGCTGCTCCTGAGTCCAGCCCGGGACTTCCCTGCAGCCCTCCCAGCCACTCTCTGCTAATCCCGGACATTGTGAGAGCTTTGCAAATTCCCCCCGGACGCTATTTTTAGCACACAAAAGGAGGACATGTCCGGGGAAATCCGGACGTATGGTAACCCTATTGTTATGGACTATGGCTCCAATCCTGCAAAGTACTAGAGCTAGTCACAAATTTTCAGTTTAAAAGGTTTGGGTTGAGGGTTGTTTTGTTTTGTTTTGTTTTGTTTTGCTTGCGGAAAAATTGCTATCTGGTTGGGGAGATGCCTGTTTTTTATTAATTTTTTCAGGTTTTTGTTGAAAAAATCTCAGCTGATCCGGGGGCGGGGTGGGGGGAATTCAGTAAAACCTAAAATGTTTGGATGGTGGCTGAAATGTTTCAGTTATCAGTGGCCAAAAACAAACTTTTTAAAAAAAAAATCAGTTTTCAAATTTCCATTTTTTTAAATAAAACCCTCAAAAAAATTAAAAATAGTTTTCATCTACACTTCTGGTAGTGGGAAAAAATCCATTTAAAATGCTTAAAGCTAAACACATGGATAAACCTTGATAGCGTTGGGGCCTGGATTGTGAACCCCTTCCCTATCTTGTTGAGAAGTTACTTATACAAGTCATGCCATTGGAGTCTGTGGGACTCTTTGCATGAGAAAGTGTTTGCCAACGCAAGCCAGGAGTTGACAATCTGGCTTTAACAGTAGTAATAGACCACAAAGTTTTAAAATATATTTTAATCCAGCTCTTGATTTTAATTCTTTATTTTGTTTATTTATTGAATTGATAGTCATTTATCTAGCTGATATATCCACTGACTTATTGGTCTGTGCTTTTATTTTAAAGGATATCAGAGATCAGGTATCCAAGAATAGCCAACAGCAGCGCTTACGCATGTCATTTGAACTAATGAATTTCTCCATTAATCTTTATATTTTAGATGGCAGCTTTGGCACTTTTATTTATTTCATGTAGGGACTGAAACTCAGAGCTCCTGTGAGCCTGATCTGACAATCTTCAACACAAAGGCAGAACTCCTGTTGTTAGACAACTGGACTTAATGATCACAGCAAGTCGGATTGAAATTTTATTGGTGTGCTTCTGTGTGACTGTGACAGCGCTGACACTAAATCAGATTCAGTTAGCAAGGGCTCATTAATGAGTTCTACTGCTTTGCAAGGTAGAAAGGACAAAGCATTTTGTAATCTCCACACTGCAGATTAGTTGCTATCTGTGTTAACAGAGCAATAGTTTAGGGAACAGTTTTCTCCCTAGATTAATGTTAAAGAATGCTTTGCTAATGAATCCCTGAATAAATGTGTTGTGTGTGTTATTGGAGAAGGGGGTGTCAGGAGAGAAAATGCAAGAAAATGTCCTCAAGTGCTCTTGAAGTGATTTATAAAACCATTCTGAAGCTTGGAGAGCAGTGGAAACTGCATCTGTCGATGACAACATGGCTGAACAGAGTATCAAAGCTGCCAAGGGAAATGCATTCTATTGTCTACTCAGCATATCACTAAAGCTAAGGACTGTGCCTGTCATGCATCTCTGCTGGGTATCACATTCCAGGAACACATGGGAAGTAACACACTATGTGCTCAATCCTGCAGGGTGCTGAGTAATCTGGCCCTGATCCAGCAAAGCACTTAAGCACACGCATAACAGTAAGAATATGTGTAGTGCCATTGAAGCCTCTGGGACTATGCTAGAATGTTCACCGCCACTGAGCTCTAGCAAAGTAGTAGTTAAGCAAATAGGCCACTATACAACTACCAGAGGGAGATGAAAAGGATGCAAGTTCTAGATTACAGGATTGTTGTGAGTCATAGCCTGCTCTTAGCTTTTCTTATTTACTGTTCATCGAGTAGACTCATTAATACACTCTAGGTTTTGGAAAAGAAATGCCAAAAAAATATCTATGTTGTTATTCACAAACACAATTCCCTATTGAAATTAGAGAATAATAACAATAATAACTTTCCCTTAAGATCTACAAACCAGCCCAATTATTTTACAAGGTATTTGTGTTCCCTTCAAACACTATTGGGATATTATTACAGAAAATAATACAACTATTAATATTATTACCACACTTTAATACTACACTGAATTTTAAAAAGTAGTTAAATTTCTGGTAGATACTACATCTCTATGTATTATGTGTTAGGTGTTGTATTTAAAAGGCCCCTCCTGCTAAGCCCAGGTAGTGTGACAGAGGAAATTGCATTATTCAAATACAGAAAAGACAAGAGCCAGACCTGGGGGTGGTGCTGGGGAAGTAGATGGGGATATCAAAGCTTGTGGAGAGATTGAGACTGGTGTGGGGAGGGGAAAGGAAAACTGAGACTGAGTTGGGGTGAGAGGGTGTGAATGTTCTCAGAGTACCCAGGAGTGAAATTAATTTTATTACCCCCTTGTCCCGAGAGGGAGAATTGCTTCTGCTTAACTGGATATCCACTTCCTAACACCTCCAGTCTGCCAGCCACCCAAACAATCTTCTCTAGCCTGTGCCAGGCCTCCCTTTTTGCCTTGCAGGTTAACAATAGGTGTACCCCACTCCTGAAACCCCTTTGAAGTATTCCTCTTTAGTCTGCAGCTCCTTATCCACTGAACACTCACAGGAATATCAGGTTTGTGATCCCCCCACAGGGAACAATATACCAGCTTGAATGATTCAACACAGGACAAGCTCCTTGTATGATACCATGGCACTGAGATATATTTATAGTGAAAACAACAATGTGTTTATTGTGAAAGGTTCATGGTTCAGGAGATAATGAGAAAAGATAATGGAAACAAAGGGGTTACATATAAAACAAAATCACACCATGATTTCTAGAAATTAAGTTTTACTTAGGCTAAACTTCTGTCTTTTTCAGTGTTTCCAACCGGGGCAGGTTGTGATCCCATTTTCATGAATGTAATCATACTGTCTAGTTACTTCCTAGATGCAGGATAAAGGAGTGTTTCCTTGCCTTCCTCTTATATTCCCAAAGTTCATTGTCAGTATCTCAGAGTCATAGATAACTCCCTGTAGCTTATTCTCTGGCGTGCTGCCTCCCTGTTGATTTCACATCTCCTCTCCCCCTTCCGACCTCCTCCACCCCCCATGACTTTGTATGTAAATGACTCTCCGGTGTGTTAATTTACAATGCTTAATTTACATGTCAGAGGGACAGGTGAATAAACAGCTGTTGTGTGACAGAAAACCATTCTGCCTTGATACAGACTTTAGGAGCATATTTTCAGCACAAGTACATAACTCCTTACAGAGTACCTGTATGTACATTTCACAGCGATGTTAAAGGGAGACCTTGTCTTTCATTTAAGACCTTGCTTAAATGTACAGGTTCAGGATATTCTTGTAATGCCCTTGCCAGCTGGCATTGAGGAGTTCTTAGGGTCACAAGGGGAAACTGGGATTGGGAGTCTGTCCACCAGATCGCACTCCCCTCCGTAGCCTGGAACAGAACCCAAAGATTCCATAATCTCACCATTCCCCTGCTGTCAGCAAATACACCTCTACCCCGAAATAACGCTGTCCTCGGGAGCAAAAAAAATCTTACCACTTTATAGGTGAAACCGCGTTATATCGAACTTGCTTTGATCTGCCGGAGTGCGCAGCCCCCTTGCCCCCTCCCTCCACCCCCGAGCACGTCTTTACCACGTTATATCCAAATTTGCGTTATATCAGGTTGCGTTATATCGGGGTAGAGGTGTATCTGTAAACCCCACTGACAAAGTATCGCATTCCATCTAGTGCTGGTCTACATAAAGGATAATAACTACAGCTGTGTGGAGAACCATTCAATTTCCTGTAGGATTTAGGAATTTCAAAATTTGGTTCAATTACAGTTTAGAAACGTTTGATTTGCATTTCAAATTCTCCATGAAACAGAATCCAGAAAAAAAATGAAAAATCAAAAGTTTGTTTTGATCATTTCAAAACAATATTCTGCCTAATGGACTGAAGTGGGAGTTGGGAGCCTGGAAGCCCTGAGCACACTGGCTGAACTGGGAGTCTCAGAGCTTGGGAACCAATGCACCTGGGGTTTCCAGGCTCCCAGCTTCCCGACAGTCTGCCAGACAGGCTGCCAAAGAACCGGGTGAGCAAGTTTAATGCTGTGCTGGAGAATTTGATTCTATGTCTTCCTCAGCCAAAGAGTTCCTATGTGATGCTAGTCAAGTCACGTAAACCAAACTTTTTACAGGTGGTCACTAATTGTGTGTTCCTCATTTTCTTGGTACCTGATTTGAAACTGTAGGGTCTGATTTGCAGAAATGCTGAGCATTCACAGCTGCAGTTGAAGTCAATGGGAGCTGTGCTTTGAGACCATAACGTGATATACAATGCTAAGTATTCTGAAAAATCAGGCCCTAGTTATTTCAAATTGGATACCCAGAATTACTTGATACTTTTACCTTAATTTCTCTGTGCTTCAGTTCCGCATCTGTAAAGTAGTGATTATAATACCGCCCGCCCCCAAATCTCACTGGGACTTTGTGAAAATAAATTCATTCATGTTTGAAATTAACAATTCTGTCTTCAGAGCAAAGTTTCAATAGTGTGCAGTAAATAAGGCCTAGGGCTGCACATTGAACAATGAGGAGAAACAAAATATTGAATAATTGACTCATTAATTGAGCACCATCCATTCTGTGCACTAACTGAAGCTGGGTCCTGTGCAAACTTAGTATCTGACCATATAATTACAGATTGTCTCCTAGAGCATAACCACAAGGAGTACAAATTAAAGTTACACAGGCATCCTTAATTCTGGCATTTCCTAATTTTTGAGTGCTTGATTTTGCAACCACAATAATGCTCTTTTAATATGATGGGAGAGGATTGTATGTAATGTACATACTATATCTAAACATCCAAAATCATGAGTAACATTCCGTCAGACTATCATGGGATAGGCATGGTCCAAATATCATTCAATCATGCGCACTTGCAAAACCTAGTTTTTTGCTCCTATCAATAAATCAGATAATATTCTACATTTTCATGTGATTTTTGATTGCATTCGTGTCTGATGATTGTAGCAGAGAGGACGTATGGTCTGGTAAAGCAAGTGTGAGTCTAGGATCCAGGAACTTCAGAGCCCTAATCCTAACTCTGCCATTAAATTGGTGTATGCAAATCACCTCATCAGACTCTGATCTCAGTTACACTGGTGTAAATCTGGAATAATTCAATCAAATCCGATGGAGTTACACTAGAAGTGACAGTAACTGATCAGAATCTGGCCCTTTAAATGCAACACCAGACCTAAGTTTTTATAATGTTTTTTATTAATAATATAATGTTACATTAGATAGACTCAGTATTAGTAAGGAGATTCTTCTAGGTGACTAAATGGAATCGTAATGGAAGCAGTTTGATCTTTGATCATAATGTTCTATCATCATTTTCCAAATTCTTTTAGACTCTGATACAGTACATTTTATTTTTATTTGGGGTTTACCTTGGTGCTGTCCTTAGGCTTTATGGTACATTATGCAAAAGGCTTTTGTTCTTTATAATACTTTGTTTATATATAAAGTAGTGCCTTTCAGCCAAAGAAGTCAGAGCACGTTACAAACACAAGTAAAACTTGAGAATGCTTTTGAAACACTTCCTCATTGTGACCATTCCCCTTTGGAAGTCATTTAGCTTTAACATTAATCCAGACTCCAAAATGGAGCTTTAAATTGATAACTTCACTGTTAAATATATTGGGGTCTTAAGCTGTTCATTTTACTTATGTGAGCTATTCCTCAGTGGAAGAAATACTGCATTTTAAACTGCATTTTTTGTAAGATCAATAAATGTTTTGATATGACAATACTGTGGACTAGGTGGTGGCATTACAATTTACCAGATTTGTTTTATCATGGCTAATATTTAAAATGTGCTACTAATAATATTTTTACTTTTATAGTTCCTTCCAACTAAGGATCTCAAAACATAAAGGGACAAATCCTGCCTCCTCAATGTCAATGCCAATCTGTGCCTAAAAACTTTGGTGGGTTGTTCTTCTTTGAAGGGAGATGGGGAGGATGTAGGGAACCTACGCAAGAGGGCAGGACACAGTTGGGTACAAAAAGGTGTGTTTTGTGGAATTTCCTCTACAGTAGTATGGAGGAATGCTTTGGGGATGGGCTAGGGTGTGCACTGTGGATCTGCAAGTACCCCCAATCCACCAGTAAAGTAGGGAGGGATCATAGCTAATATGGAAGCTAACTGTAGCATTAAGGCTCAAGGACAGCCATGGAGTAATTTTGTATTGTTCCGGGGTTTGGAATGCAGAATTCCATTCCCCCATGCAACACCTGTGCTTAACCCTTTGGGTCAGTCTTGATCCAGAGGAGGGGATTGGGCTCCAGTTAACTGAGCTACACAACACCCTATATAATAAACCGTATATTTAAATGATATGTAAACTAGTATATAGAAGTACTAATACATTCTCAGAAGTGTCCATCAGATGTATTTTTCACTTCAGCTGACATCAGTGAGAGCTACAAGGGCTTTGCAGCTCTGCAAGTCAGGTCCTCAATTTCTCATAATGGATACACCCCAAATTAGTGGACACTTTTGAAAACGTTGGCCTCATTGGCTGTGAGTTGTTGGTAGAGCAAAGAGTAGACCCACGGAGTATCCCAGACCTCATTGTATAACCATTAGACTGCCCATCTCCCCTAAGAAAGGAAGGGGGTAGCTAAAATGCCTTATCAGTGTAACTCAAACACTTGCATTATACCAGCATCACTGGGCTTAGATTGCAAAGACTGGCTAGAGCTACAGCAAGTGGAAAAGCCATCAGTAGGCACCTTCCTTGTAGACTTTGTGGTGTGAGTGACTCAACTGGTTGGGCAGAGCAGAATGTGATTATAATTCAGTGACAGGTTTGCCCTATTTGCCTAATAGTGCAGGAATTGCTGAACCCACCCATTTTGTAAGCATGGAGTAAAATTATTTTTGCAGGAGTTATTAAAATTTATCTCCAGTAAAATGCTAAGAAATAATCAAGCTAACATTCACGATTCACTCTACCTTTTAAATTACACAGTGGTGCTGAGAGGGTTGATTAGTTGGTTCGGTTTTTTTGGTTTTATTTTTTTTTATTCTCCAGTATAAGTGCACAGGGCCGGCGCAACCCATTAGGCGACCTAGGCGGTCACCTAGGGCGCTAACATTTGGGGGGCGGCGACCGCGGCGGCCGGATCTTCGGCCACCCCGGTCATCGGCGGTATTTCGGGGGCGGGACCTTCCGCTGCCTAGCGAGGCAAAAAAGCTGGCGGCGCTCCTGTAAGTGCAACACAAAGAATTGACACTTTTAACCTGAGTCAATTAGGCATTTTAGTGACCAGGGTAAGCAAGCAAGAAAACCTCTGTGCTAAATGGAAAGCTGAAATCAGGGGGGAGCGGGAGTACATGACCCTGTGTGTGTGTCCCCCCAAAACCTCCCCATTTTTCCACCCCATAGCTTTGTGCCCTGGGCAGCTGCATCTCTTGCCCTGCCTTGATTATGGCCCTGCGTAACCTCTTTAGTTTAACTTGCAAGGTTCTGAATAGTTCTTAAACCTTTTTATTAAAATAGGGAAAGCATAAACTTTCTTATGCAGTCCACATTATAAGGTTTATACAAATGAATGCTGCATGACTCAGTGGTTTTTCTGATCCATGTAGGTGTAAATCTTTTCACTGCAAGAGATAGTATACTGAAGCAGGGTTTTAAAGGGATGCTCTGCTGGACTTATTTTCAGGTTCTATATTTGAATTTTTATTTTCTGTTGTTTTTAATATCTCTAGGAAGCTTGAATACACTGTATCATGTATTTTTCTACCTTTTAGTCCTTTTCTTTTTGAAGAAATACTCATTGTTTTTTGTGGAACACAAGGCAACATGTCTTTTTGTTTGTTTAGACCTTTGCCCGCAGAGTTGTCATTGATTAGGTATACGATTATGTCAGCACTGTTATGTGGTTGGGTTTTTAAGTTCTTAATTAATTTGATTTGACTGGCTGGGCTTCCAGTATCAGAATAACGAGATTGTGGAGTCACATAACTGTAGATTTTTTTTCATATTTCTCATATTTCTTGGCAGTGACACGTTAGATTAGTAAAGTACATAAATAGGACTAGATGGTGCAAATGAAATCTGCCCTGTGTAAGAGCAACACATACCTCTGCCACCCCAGGGCACTGCAATCTGACAGAGGTGCAATTTCTTCCCTTCCATCACCGCTTCCTGCCCCCAGTCATTCCAATGGGTTATATGATCTGTGTAGGGTGACAAGATGTCCCAATTTTATAGGGACAGTCCTGATATTTGTGGCTTTCTCTTATATAGAGGCCTATTATCCGTCACCCCCTGTCCCGATTTTTCACACTTGCTGTCTGGTCACCCTAGATCTGCCGCTTGTTTACGCCAATAGCACATTACTCCTCCCCACCTGCACACTGTCTCAGCTGCACCAGCCAGAGCATTGGTGAGGAGAGGAAGGCTGAGCCAAGACTTCCCCCTTCCTCTATCCCTCTATGCCCACTCTATGCCCACTTGCTCAGTTCATGAAGGGGACAAGGATATCTTACTCCGCATTAATCCTCTGCGTGGCCACATAGATCAGGCTATGATTTGGCCCTGTGAATCCAGAGAATCTTCTTTACTATCAGATCTATATTACTTGACTGTATCATGTTAATGATTCAGAGATATTCTACTATGAAATAAATGTGAAGAAGGCTAATGTCATAAAGGGCTATTTTAAAAAGGCCACCTTTTCTAGGGCAAATGCTAGAATTGAGTTGTCCGCCTACTTGCTTACACTTCCAAAACTGCAGTCCAAGTTGAGGTCCCTCTAGAAATGTACCCCAATTAGTTAAAATATGTTATATCACATGATTGTTTTGTAGAGAGATACGTCATCCTCATTCTGGCCTGATTTTGACATTGCATCTCATTTTCATCTCACATCAGTACTTTACCAGTTAGCCCCAGTGATTTTACTAGTGTGGCTCCTAATTTACAGCCGCGTGAGATCAGAATCAGGCCTACTTGTTGGATTTTTATTTTTTCCATTCATTTACTCTGAAGGTGCATGCAAATCAGGTAACTGCATATGCAAAAAGATGGTTTTGCAGGCAAATAGTCATGCACACACAATTAGCAAATTTGCATATGCAGGCACAATGATTTACATGCAAATTAGATGTGCAGTTGCATATGTATTTTTACATCTGCATAATTTGTAAATTTGGGCTGTTTGAGGAAGATTTTCCAAGGTGCAAAGGGGAGTTAAGCACCCAACTCCCATTAAAGTCAATGAAAATTGGACACCTAACTGCTTTCTTTACCTTTGAAACTCTCCCCCATTCTGTCTATGAATTTGAGTAGAAGGTCAGAGCTTGATGCAATTTTAGATGTAAGAAGTTTCTTTATTTCCTATTTTATTCATTATGTTCACCTATCCCAACGTGGTACCTAACTAGTTACAAAGAATAACAATGTGGATCTGTGAATACTACAGGTCGTATGCTGCTATTTCCTTTTTAACATTTAGACTCATTGACTTTAATGCCAGAAAAGATCATCAGGATCATCTAGTCTGATCTCCTGCACATTACAGGCCACAGAACCTTACCCACACACTCCTGTAGTAGACCCATAACTTCTGGCTGAGCTACTGATGTCCTCAAATCATGATTTAAAAACTTCAGGTTACAGAGAATGCCCCATTTACTGTAGTTTAAACCAGCAAGTGACCAGTGCCCCATGCTGCGGAAGAAGGCAAAAACCCCACCCCCCACACCTCAAGGGTTTAATTGTGAGATTATCAGTAGCATTTCTGTGTAAGTATAGGATACTATTATTTTTTGTCCTTATTTCATAAGCAAGAAAGTAGAGCATGGGCTAACTTTGAGAAATACAACTGAGAGCTCTATAAAGTACTTGTAATGTTGAAATGCTTATACATAGGAATTGAGAGGTATAGCAGAAAAAGCAGTGTTCCATCTTTCACTGCTGGGACCAGTGTTCAAGTGTGGATAGATTTCCTAAGAAATAAAAGGAACTGATCTCAGCTGGATGCCTAGCAAATTGGAGTCCACTCTAAACCACCACACATGACTGAGCACTTAACTGTCCGCTGAGGGGAAGCCCAGGACTGTAATGAACTATTCCTTACCCTGAAAACAGAGGATCGTCCAATTCAGAGGTCACTAGGAAAAGAAGAGGGCTTTGATTTCCATTGCTGTTATTAATATTCATAGGCAAAAATATACAAAATTAAACAGATTGCCACTATCTTAAAATGGCACCATTTACAAAGCTGCCCCTCATGTGTACTCAGTTGTCATATCTTCTCTTTTTAGTGAAGAACATTTCTGCACTGCTTTTTACTCCTGCTAGTCAGGCAGAACCAACATAGCTAAGAGACAGTGACTTAGATTCAGTAGAATTGTCTACAAAGTTCTAACCATGTTCAACCATATTTGATGGCCATTGATTAAAAAGTGGAAATTATGTCACATATATTGTCAAGCCACTTATGTTTGTATTTGTCTTCTGGAAAACTCTACCTCAGGTCAAGAGCCCATTATCACTACCAGGATGGACCAAAGCAAGACATTTCAGAGCAAAGTCAAGAGACTAAAAGGACTGAGCCCAGGCCAGGTAGTTAAACTGGGGTTTTACCTGTAAATTGACTATATAAATATGACACCTTCTTGCTCAGTAGAACCATGCATTATGTCACTTACATCTGTAAAAGGCAATGGAGTGCCATAGATCTAACTGAGGTGTAGTTTTAGAACCATTATTACAGGTGATCATATGTGAGAAGAAAAGAACCCAACTCAACCAAGTGACCTCAGGTTGAGTTTGCAAGGCTAACAGTGAGAAAAACCTCCTTTTTCCTTGTAGACTGAGCACATTTGACATGGAATTCCTTGATTGAGACTGTAACCATGAAGCCTCACCATGCTATTTTTAGAGAGTCACTTCTCAGAGTACAATTGCACTTCAGTGAAGTTTGTATGTTGTATGTTGACACTGGCAAGAGCAGCCAATATTGTTAAAACCATTTGCCCAGAAAGGATTAGGGTTGACCTCTTTCTCTCTATATATATATATCGGTATCATTGGATTACCCCTTAGTAAGGGAGAGAATACATAGTCGTATTTATACATTACTTCATATTACAGTATATTAACAGTATGGAATAATGATAACACTTCACTCATATACTGATTTACACATTCAAAGTTTTGCACAATCTTAACAAATTAAGCCAATTAGTTCATACACACAGACTAATTTAACTAATTAAAGTTTCCATCTATAGTGAAAGATGCTACTTACTGGACCCCATTTAAAAACGATGGCATAAGAAAACATTCTGGAGGTACTTTGTAGAGTTGGACAAATTTAAATTGTTAATTTACCATTAGTATTATTACTGCTTTGTTACACCTATCGGACTACAAGAACTGAAGCCAATATCAGTGAAGAGCCAGGAAAAAGGTGATCATTTACAGTATGAAAGAAACAAAGTCCTATTTTGTTTTTATCAGATTTTAGCCCTCTTACTCAGAGCAGAAGTAGGGACTTTTCTGTTACCAAATAGGATCTCACCGACACCGAGAACAATAGCTTTGCTATTTCCTTTATATTTAAGGTGTGAATTTGAAGACAATATTCACATCTTCTGAGGCTGGTATGATTGTTTGCACTGGATGAAAAGGTGAGAAGAGAAAATCATTCAGAAGACAGGAGTAACATTTTCCTCATAGATGAGTAATTGATCTCAGTGAGAGTTATGTACATGTCAGAAGAACAGAATACTACAGACAGATCTGCCACGCAGAACAGAGAATTTTGCCAATGAGTAGGGAGGGTAAAGCTGGGGCTTCTCTTTCTCCCTACCCTTTCCCAATCTCTCACAGCCTATTGGCTTTCATGGCTTTTATTTGGAAAGTAGCCCCTGCTTTCTCTCTCATCCCCATGGCCAGATCTGCCACACACAGCCAAGAAGGGCCATAATGGAGAAACTTTAATCCCCTGCACATCTTAATAAAGACCAGGGACTCTTTAGTCCTTGGTTTGCATTATTAGCATAAGGAGGCTCTCTTGATAGCTTTGAGTCAGTGGGTTGATATTTTTAATGTACCCTTTGGCAGCATAACAAAAGATGTACTTTTGTGTTCATTTTTTGTTATGCACACAACATATGTTCAATATGCTGTTTTATATTATTCCTCTTCCCCTCTCCCCCACAGTGCACAACATGAACACACACACACACACACACACACACACACACACACACACACACAATAGATTGTGTTAAATAAATATTCTACTACCGCTCAGTGCATTGCACTAACCAGTACTGAAGTACTAAGACATGGTTGGAATGTATCTTTGATCGTTGGTCCTCTGTCTGTTGCTTGTATAGTATAGTTTTGAGAATGCTTCAGCAAGGCTTTGAGAATGTCTCAAAAATTGTCTGGGATCAATTGGTTCATTGAATTTTCTGAGTTCTTAGATTTCTATTGCGTGCTATTTCTATGAGGTGTATACCTCTGAGAATAGACATAAACATAGTCTTTCAGAAAGTCCTCAAAGTGACTAGCTATTTGCATCTACAGTAGCTCCTCGCTTAACATTGTAGTTATGTTCCTGAAAAATGGGACTTTAAGTGAAACAATATTAAGTGAATCCAATTTCCCCATAAGAATTAATGTAAATAGGGGAGGTTAGGTTCCAGGGAATTTTTTTTCACCAGATAAAGGACTAATATATATATATATATATATATATATATATATATATATATACACACACACACACACAGTATAAGTTTTAAACAAACAATTTAATACTGTACACAGCAATGATGATTGTGAAGCTTCATTGAGATGGTGAAGTCAGAGAGTGGAAGAGGGTGGGATATTTCCCAGGGAATGCCTTACTGCTAAATGATGAACTAGAACTTGGCTGAGCTCTCAAGGGTTAACACATTGTTATTAATATAGCCTCACACTCTATAAGGCAGCGCAAGTGGAGGGAGGGGAGACAGCATGGCAGACACAGACAGAGACACACACCATGTGTGAGCGAGAGAGAGAGAGAGAGATGCGCATTGCCCCTTTAAGTACTCTGACCCCGCTCTAAGTACATTGCCTTTTTAAGTAGATCAGCAAGTTGAAACAGCAGCTGGTGCTAGCAAGCTCCCTCCGTCCTGGGCCCTGTCATGATACCAAGAGGTAGGCCCAGAAATCCAGTGCTTCTCTACTCCCAAGGAAAAGAGGAGAGCTCTTGTTCCCAGGCTCAGAATGGTGTCCTAACCAGGAGAAATGGATTATAAATAAAACTGGCTGAAGGATGACGATTCCACTTCATGCCAACTTTATAGATTTCAAAATTTGTTTTTGTTACTCATTGGAACAAACCCAAAACCTTCCAAAGGTTTTCATGAAACGGAATTGTGTCAAAACATCCATTTTCAGATCAAAAAGGTCATGGGGCTCTCTCTCAAGTCCACCCTGGACTTGAGAAACTATCCCATCAGCCACATAGCCACGTTAATTTATAACCCAGATTTTACCCAATAATCATGCTAATGCCAATCCTTTAGTGACTAAAACTAAAGGTTTATTAATAAAAGAAAAGAGTTAATAATGGAAGAGCTATCTGGAGAGTTCATTCTTCCTAACGGCTCATCAAGCTTGAATAGTCCATTCACAATGGGTTGGCAAAACTGAATGTAAACGACCTTGTGGGTGTTACCCCACTAACAAATACGTTTAAGAGAGATACATAGCCAATATTCATAACTTTGGATAGAGTGATGATACATGGATTTAACCAGGATAATCATACTTGACAGATTGTAACTTTTTCTTTGACACATTACATGATACACTTTGTATAAGATTTGTTGCAATTGTAGAACAGTGATAGCAACAATGATAAGAATGGTCATTTTCAATCAGACAGCATCACACTGAACAAGGACTGAGTAAAACTCAGTAAAGACCTCATGATCTGACCTACAGAATGGTTTCAGTGAAGTACATAGTGAGGTTTAATTCAAATATTTTTACTGTTACTGGGGGGGGGAAGGATGGTTCCAGGGACTTGGAAGACTCAAGTTCAGTTCCTTGCTCTGCTACAGACTCCCTGGATGCCCTTGGGCAAGTCACTTAGTCTCTCTGTGCTCTAGTTCCCCAGCTGTGAAATGGGGATGATAGCACTTCCCTACCTCACTGGGGTGCTATAAGGATAAATACAGTGAAGATTGTGTGGTGCTCAGACACTACAATGATGGGGGCCATATAAGTACCCCCCCATAGACAGACACTTTATACATAATCCATCCTTTACATTTCTTTTGCTCTCTTCTTCAATTAGGTTTTCACTGTGCTTAATAATGGCTAGCTCCTCATGCTACCTTTACTCATGTTGAGTAGCACCTTACTCCACAAAGGTCCCACTAGCTTCAGTGGACAATTCAAGATGAACATTGGTATCAGAATCTATCCCTTAGGGAAAATAAGTAATGTTCACCACATATCTTTGTGCATTAAAGAAAAACTATTGTAATAAACCAGATGACACTGTCATAGGACAATCAACTGGACTAATGCTATCACTGCAAAAAAAGATGATGGAAACTATAATCACCATTCTGTTTTTATGATGGCTATCCTCCTATTGACTAGCTTTAAAATTGTCTCAGATGTTCACTCTTGCGTTTACTATAAAAGTATAGTTTTCTATATCAGTAACACCAGTTACCAGTACTGTCTTAAATAAGAGTATCTCTGTGAATTCACTCATGAAAAATCAAATTTCCACGAGAGACCAGTGCAGGACAGTTTAAGTCCACTAGTATTGCAGACAGATCACTCTTTGAAAACTGCAGTTCATTTTGTCACCCAGTCACCACTATCATTTCTCTTTGCTCCATTGCTATGGCTGGAAGAGACATTACATCACTGAAACTCTCACACAGCGATCATCCTCACATCCTTCCTTGCCACTGCTCTGTGTGGGGCCTTGGGTCTGTTCTTTGTTTTAAAAAAATAGTGAATTAGTTGAAAAGTAGCTATATGTTTGCACACTATGGCTGAGCTTTCAAAGCCATGCTGGGAAATGAGAATGCCGGTTATTATTAATGGGAATGGGGTGTCCAAATCCACTAGACAGCTTTGAAAATCTTTATAGACCTATCTTTGCTCCTGGATCATATGATCAATGTTTAGCCTGTGCCTATAACCATGTGTCATATTAATTTCTTTGTTGATTATTTGTCTGCCACATTGTTCTGGCTGTCCAGTTCAGGACTTATTCCCTAGCCATATGCTCTTACCTGAGCATAATTTAGGCAAGCAAAGTAACTGTTTAATGGTAAATCAGGAATAAACAATATTTGAATGAAATTGTAGGCTCCAAACAGTCTAACCAACATGCGTGCGCTGAAAATACTATGTATATTTGCTTTTATTGCTTATATTCCTTTTGGGAGTGCAGTAATCAGAAATTCCTGACTGGTATCTACAGCAGGATTTTGCACTTAGGGTTGCAACTTTTTGTGACATGAGACTTGCCTCTTGGTCCAGAGTAAGGCACATCAGAAGAGGGCTTTTTAAACTTTCCAAGCCACTCCTCATTCAAAATCCCAAGGCATCACTTGTCTTCTATTTGTGCAAACCAAAACTCTGCAGTACTCACCCACCATTGGGACTTTTTGGTATTTTGTATTTTCCATTCAGTGTTTCCCATACACAAGTTTCAGAAGCAGTTAAATAAACTAGCCTATATCTAATTGACACAGGTAATTTATATTGAATGATAGTTGAATTAATTATTAAATGAGGAGTATTGCCCATGTTATATCTGCCAGAGATGATAAATTACATATGGATGTGTTTTAAGCCATTCATTTGGTTGTGGAGCCAGAAAACCCTAGAGAGTATTGCAGACCTACATTAATGGTTCAGAGCACTGAATTTTGTTCTGGATCTCTGAGTTAGCTGAAAAATGTGTACAGTCACATGTGTGCTGACCACTCCCTACTAACAATGCATTCAGGGAAGTAAGCACATCGACTATGTAGCACTCATGAAATGTGCTCCTGACGCTAATTTCAGAAAATGAATAAGCAAATAACAAGGAGGGTAGATAACAAATTTGGAATGTATATACATATTGGCACATCTATTGTGTTCTGTCTACCTTAAAGCAGACCTGTCATTGCATATCTCCATTTATAATAACATATTAAAATTGCTTTAAAGTAAAACTCTATAAGCAGGAGAGAGAAACTATCCTGCCAGTCTTGCAAAGTATATATCCAGCCTTGCAAAGCATTTATATCTGATTAGCTAGTGTTGGAGTTCTGTTATATTGTCCAAAGTGATACCACAGAAACTTTAACAGGTCCTATAAGGTCGTTTGCTTAAACTAGATACGGTCCTGAATGCTAACATTTGATTCTGGATCTGAAAGCAGATCTTGAATCCTCCCAGATTTTCAGGGTGTTCCAATCTGGAATTGCAGTTCAACTAAAGAGAGACAGAGAGAAGCCCCCCCTTACCAAACAGGGCTGTTTGAATCTGGGGCTTCTCTCTATATCACTAACTTGTAAAAACACCTCTTGTTTAAATAGTTTCCCAAAACAAAAAACAACAAAAAGGTGAATTAAAGGAATGACCGAGAGCAGCCACAAATTGCCAGGATTACCAAAGATGAAAAATTATTTTCTTTTAAATACTATCAGTTGTAACAATAAGGTATGTACAAATAAACATTTTATGAAATAAACTGAGAGATCCCATCTTGATTTTCTCTCCCAAACGCAGATGATGTGTGTTAGCAGGACTGGTCACTCCTCTTATTTTTATATGAAAAGTTCAGTTCAGAGATCAAGAAAATCCTTTCCCAGATGCATTGGGATTATGAAAATCCCTTTTTTATGGCAGTTTGGCTCAGAGAAAGCTTCCTATAAATCCACTGAGGACAGAGGGATAATAGCTTGGGTCTGAGAAACCTTGCCTAGACCTGGGTGTTTCTGGAATAACTATATCAAAATGTTATGGTGCTGTGTTGTGTGTTCTGAGTTTACCAAGTTCTCATTTTTCCTGAAGAAACAATTCACTGCATTTTTCTTGTTCTACTCTGAAAAGTAAGTACTCTGTGTATGTGTGTGCACACATGTGTGTATATGTGTCTATATATTCTCTCTCTCTCTCTCTCTCTCTCCTGAGGGATCTTTGCTTCTGATGTATCTTCAGAGTTTAAAGCTAATCACTTTAATAACAACAGTAAGTTTTTAATTTGTCATACTCCTGTTAAAGCTATAGAACCATGACACCTAAGAGAGCATGATCTGGGTTCTGTTCCTCCTTGTGTATCAGCATCAGAATTGATTAATAAATTCCAGTCATTTACACCTATTCAAATACACAATTTGAAGTGAGACTGAACAGGTGTCATTGAGGCCATGACTGGAAGACATTGAGGTTGCACGAGTATAACTGAAGACCTAATTTTTCTTGCAGAGCCTTTATTAACTTAGCTGATGGCTCAGAAAGAACCCCACTTTAGTCTCAGATCCCAAGTAGAGTTTTCAGGGATTACAATTAGAAAAACAAAACAAAAAATCTTGTAAAATCTATATGCTTTGAAAAGAATTAAGAAACAATAAAGATAGAACTCACCATGCAATTTGTAAGTGTTATTTTTTAGAGTGCAAACACACTTTAAGGAGCAATATTGTACTTTCCTTAACCACTCCATATATCCCAAAACAAGCTATGCTGGCATTAACTTTGGAAGATGCTGGTTCAGTACAGAATCCTGTTTCTCTCTCACACACACATATACACATTCTCGCTCTCTTTTTGTTGTTGCTGTTGCTTTCCTCCTTGTACTTAGGAAGTGTCTTGTCATTCTGAAAGGATCTTTCTTGAAAAATAATGAACAGGAATTTCTGCAAAATACAAATACAAATAAAGGGTTAATTTGTGGCCAGCACCTGTGCTGCTGAGCTAGGGAACCTGTCCTGTGCAAAGACCAGCCACAATTGAAGTTCTTGTGCACACTTAGCACAAGGATGCCCCTTGGCTGGTGCTGCTAGCAGTAGTAGCCACCCTAACTAAATTAGGTAGAGATAAAATGGGACCATAGCCCCTCCCTCTACCATGACCAAAGGAAGAAGGATACAGTGCAGCCCATGAAGGGGTGTAGAAGTGTGTGTGCTCCCCTATGCACCAGGGAGCTCAGAGAGACATTGTGCATAATACCTACTGGAGTAGTCTACTGCTGCATTGCCTCAATGCAGGACACAGTACCTTAAAGGAACAACTGAGCCCAGGTTTTCATGTAGGGGCTACAGGTAATTGTTCTTACAATTCAATAAGAGTAAATCAAAAAGTACATTTGAGTAAGACATTTCTTTTTTTAAAGGATTCAGGGACAAAATCCTCTGCTCTGTGTAGCCACACATTTCCTTAAAAATCCTTCCCTCTTCCAGCCAGTGACCTTCTGCTCTGCGGGTACATCATCATCCTCAAATTCACTATTTGTTCTTCCTCTTTTCTGAAGAGATTTCAGATCTCTCTTACCAAGAGCAGCTTAAAATAACAGCCCTCTGACCCCTCCAACCCACTGTTTATTTACACTAGTAGGACTACTCGCGTGTTTAAAGTTGATAGGTGTTTAAGTACTTTGCTGAACTAGGTCCTATATTGCTTTTTAGATGGGTCAAATTGATAGTGTCCTTTTCAAAAATAGACCTTTGAGGTCAGCACCTTAGTTTAGTGACAACTGCTATCCAAGGGACCTGAGTTCAAGTTGGAAACTTACTCTAAATTCCTTAGTCATGAAATACACTCTGCTGCCACATCCAGCAGTATTATTGTGGTCTTGAGGAATGGTTACTGCAATGTGGGATCTTTGAGGGTAGGGTGAGAACCTCATCTCTCCTGTAAAAAGAAAACTTTTCCAGGGCTGGAGAAATCAATGATGTTAGGCCTCATGAATGCTGTCAGCTTGGCAGTGTTAGGAGATGAATATTTAAATCCATGAAAGAGGCACAACATCAGTAATGTGATGTTCCTCTCATTGTCTCACAATATGTCCTCACCAATACCTGGAGGTTTCACTGGCAAAATGGTAGTTCACTCTCCATGCCCATTCAGTCCCAGGTATGTCTCTCAAACCTGCCATCAGTCTCAAATTAGTTCCAGCTTTGATGTGCTCATCTGTCCTCCTGGATTTAAGTTGATAACACAAACCCATTTCACATTAATAAGACATTCAATGGTAGATGAGGTTTAGCTGCTATCAACCAGTGCTGCTTTCAAATCCATGAAAATGTGGTTCTTTTGTTAAAGACATTATATTGTTGCTGGCCTCCAGAAAACAATTTTCTTCCAAGCAAAATGTCAGGAATAAAAAAAATCTGTGAAGTTGTACATGTGTGTGTTTCCCTCAGAGAATTAAACAAAAATCTTGTTTTGAGTCATTGTGTACCAGGTGCAGTCATGTAGATGACTAAAGACAATGCTACTGATAGTTTACATTTCTGGGATCAAATCTGTTCTCTGTTTCACATGTGTTGAGGTTATCTAGGTGCAGCAGAGAGCAGAATTTGACCCCTAATCTTTACAGGTAACATTTTCAAAAGCATCTATGTGACTCAAGCATTTAAGTCCCATTTTCAAAAGAGAATTAGGTGTCTAAATCCCATTCACTTTCAATGAGATTTAGGCTTCTAAGTGCCTAAACCCCTTTTTAAAAATGTGTATTGGTTTTCATAAGAAATAGACAATGAACGGTACAAAAAGGGAAATTATTTACAGCTTGTATATATTTCCCAATCCTACGCTTCACAGGATCTCCAATAGAATTAAAAAAATTTGAGGGTGTCAAAAAGCATGTGGACATGGATGAGGTAGTGCATATAGCATACTTGGACTTTCAGAAAGGTCCAGCATCCAAGACTCCTAAGCAAACTAAGCAGTCATGGGATAAGAGGGAAAGTCCTCTCATAAGAACGGCCATACTGGGTCAGACCAAAGATCCGTCTAGCCCAGTATCCTGCCTTCCGACGGTGGCCAATGCCAGATGCCGCAGAGGGAATGAACAGAGCAGGTAATCATCAAGTAATCCATCCCCTGTCGCCCATTCTCAGCTTTTGGCAAACAGAGGCTAGGGACACCATCCCTGCCCATCCTGGCTAATAGCCATTGATGGACCTATCCTCCATGAATTTATCTAGTTCTTTTTTGAACCCTGTTATAGTCTTGGCCTTCACAACATCTTCTGGCAAACGGTTCCACAGGTTTACTGTGCATTGTGTGAAGAAATACTTGCTTTTGTTTGTTTTAAACCTGCTGCCTATTAATTTCATTTGGTGACCCCTAGTTCTTGTGTTATGAGAAGGAGTAAATAACATTTCCTTATTTACTTTCTCCACACTAGTCATGATTTTATAGACCTCTATCATATCCCCCCTTATTTCTCTCTTTTCCAAGCTGAAAAGTCCCAAATCTCTCCCCATATGGCAGCTGTTCCATACCCCTAATCATTTTTGTTGCCCTTTTCTGAACCTTTTCCAATTCCAATATATCTTTTTTGAGATGGGGCGACCACATCTGCATGCAGTATTCAAGATATGGGCATACCATGGATTTATATAGAGGCAATATCCTATGTTCTGTCTTATTATCTACCCCGTTCTTAATGATTCCCAACATTCTGTTAGCTTTTTTGACTGGATCAGTAAGTGGTTAAAAGATAGGGGTAGGAATAAATGGTCAGATTTCACAATGGAATGACGTAAATAGGAACAGCACAGGATCTGTACTGTGACCTGTGCTGTACAACATATTCATAAATGATCTGGAACAGGGGATAAACAGTGAGGTGGCAAAGTTTTCAGATGATACACTGTTACTCAAGATAGTTAAGGACAAAGCTGACTGCAAAAAGTTACAAAGGGATCTCACTAAACTGGGTGACTGGGCGACAAAATGGCAGATGAATAAGACCCTACTTGAATTGCAGGATGATTGTCAAAAAATTGCAGCTGAAAATTGCATAAAAGTAATAATGGACTTTATTATTTACAGTAATAAAGTCCATTGTTACTTGTCCATGATTTTCCACTCTCGGCTGCCTGGGGCTGAGAGTGGGGGCCTGGGGCTAACAGCCGGACCACAGGGCTGAGAGCAGAGACTCCCACTCTTAGCCCCGTGGCTGGAGTTCCTGATGTCAAAATTGCAGTGGAAGCCTAATATTGCAAAATCCACAATTTCTGAAATATCACAAGTTAAGGGAGGCTTTACAGATTAAATTTGATGTTGATATGTTGATAAATGCAAAGTAATGCACACTCGAAAAAAATAATCCCAACTATACATACAAAATGGTGCGTTCTAAATTAACTGTTACCACTCAAGAAAAATATCTTGGAGTCATTGTGGATAGATCTCAGCAAACATTTGCTCAATGTGCAGCAGCAGTCAAAAAAGCTAACAGAATGGTAGGAACTATTAGGAAAGGGATAGATAATAAAACAGAAAATATCATAATGCCACTATATAAATCCATGGTACGCCCACACCTTGAATACTATGCGCAGTTCTGGTCACCTTTCTCAAAAAAGATATATTAGAATTGGAAAAGGTGCAGAGAAGGGCAATAAAAATGACTAGGGGTATGGAACAGCTTTTATAGGAGGAGAGATTAAAAAGACTGGGACTGTTCAGCTTACAAAAGAGATGACTAAGGAGGGATATAATAGAGATCTAAATCATGAATGGCATTGAGAAAGTGAATAGGAAAATGCTGTCTATCCCTTCACATAATACAAGAACCAGGGGTCACCCAATGAAATTAATAAGCAGCAGTTTAAAACAAACATAAGGAAATACTTCTTCACACAATGCACAGTCAAGCTGTGAAACTCGTTGCCAGGGGATGTTGTGAAAGCCAAAAATATAACTACTGGGCTCAGAAAAAAAAATCAGATAAGTTTGTGGAGAATAGGTCTATCAATGGCTATTAGCAGGGCCGGCTCTGCCTGGGGCGGCAAAAAAGCCTCCCGCTGCCCCCCGCTCCCCGGCGGGGAGTGCGGCAGGGGAGGGCGCCGAGCCCGGCGGTGGCCCCGCTCTGCCCGACCAGCCAGAGCCCGCCGCGGCCCTGCTCTCCCCGGCCGGCCAGAGCGCCGGGGGACAGCGGCGAGCCTGCCGCGGCCCTGCTCTCCCCGGCTGGCCAGAGCGCCGGGGGAGGGCGGCCCTGCTCTCCCCGGCCAGCCGGAGTGCCCGGGGAGGGCGGCGAGCCCGGCCGCGGCCCCATTCTCCCCGGGTGAGCGCCACCCCCCTCCAGGTGCCACCCCAAGCACATGCTTGGAGGGCTGGTGCCTGGAGCTGGCCCTGGCTATTAGCCAGGATAGTCAGGGATGCAACACCATGCCCTGGGTGTCCCTAAACCTCTGACTATCAGAAGCTGGAATTGGATGACAGGGAATGAATCATTCAAAATTGCCCTGTTCTGTTCATTCCCTCTGAGGCATCTGGCTCTGGACACTATCAGAAGACAAGCTACTGGGCTAGATGGACCATTGGTATGACCCAGTATGGCAATTCTTATATTCTTAATTATTCAAGTACACAATTTTACAACTTGTCAAAGCTGAAAGACTAGACAGTACAAACCCAGACACTACTATATACACATTACATGTTAGGGTGGGGGTAACAGTAAAAAAAAGACATACATGAATAGGGAGAAGAGGGAATGAAGAGACAGGGAGGAGGAAAAGAGGAGGAGGAATGAGCTCTGGCATGCTTCGAGCCATATCAACATTTGGGTAAAAAATGTTATCTAGAAACAGGGTCCAAATTTCTTCAAATTCATATAAATGCTCTTGACAGCGATAAGATATTCTTTCTTTGGCTGCTAACTCAGACAGGTCTGAATACCACAGTTCTATTTTGGCCATAAGCCTGGTTTTCTGTTTTTGTAAAATCATGAGGTTGGTGATGATTACAGTCCTCAAGAACCAAATTCTCTGTGGCAGAGCTCAGCAGGTAAATAACCTAGGATGTAATTTTCAGCTGAGGTTTGCGCACTGAAGCCAAGCACAATTTTAACTCTTCTGTCCACCTCTTTCCACAGCTGCCTGACTGTTGGACAGTCCCATAGCATATGCACCAGGTTTCCTTATACAGCACCAACAAACATCAGAGTATAAGGCCTTTATCTTGTGCATCCTCTGTAGCATCCAGTACATTTTGAATAAGATCTGGTTGTATCAGGCATAGAAGCCACAGAAGCATTTTTAACACTCCCATAATATACTCTGTGATTCTTTTAGGGGACTGTGATAAATCCCCTTTCCACACTTGCATAAAGTACTCCATACTAGTGGAGTTCCTCTTCATTAACAAAGTTTACGTAGTGGACATGGGCCTGCGCAGTACCCAGTAGTTCTGGGGCCTGTGACAGTCCTAGGGTATCCAGACCAAATTAATATGCTAGCAAGTGTTTTAATTGTAAGTACTGCCAATCTGCTGAGGGTGAAGGATCACAACGTTGCTTTTGCATTAGAAAAGGAACAAAGCCCTCATCCGTGGCTGCTTGGGAAATTCACATGATGCCCCTGCACAGCTAGTTCTTCCAAATTATAGATTTGTTCCCAATCTGCAACTCTGGGTTGCCCTGAATAGGTGCTTTTGCATGATGGCGAGAATGAAAATAGTACCTCTTAGCTAGGACAGTCCAAACCCTTCAACCAGCCATCACTGTAGACACTTTATTTTTTCTCCATTGGACAAAAAGAGGAATCAAGGAGACCCACAGGAGGAACTGGATACATTAATACACATTCAATTTCCACCCATGTGGGTATAAGGGTATTAGCATAGTCAGGGCCAGCTCCAGGGTTTTGGCCGCCCCAAGCAGCCAAACAAAAAAACAAAACAAAACAAAACAAAAAAGCTGCGATCGCGATCTGCGGCAACAATTCGGCGGGAGGTCCTTCACTCTGAGTGGGAGTGAGGGACCGTCTGCCGAATTGCCGTGAAACAGCTGGACGTGCCGCCCCTCTCCGAAGTGGTCACCCCAAGCACCTGCTTGGTAAGCTGGTGCCTGGAGCTGGCCCTGAGCATAGTAGAACCAGTTTGACACCTGTGACATGACCGTTTTAATTTTGTAGGTCTGGGAGCCCAACTTGCCTATAGGTCATTGCAGTTTTTAAATGTTAATCATAGATATTGACCACGCCTTACAGGAAGGGTCTACTAATCATATTAAATTTTCCATTATGCAGATACGCCATTTAGAATATAGAGAAGCCTAGGGAGAATATTCATTCTTATTGTGTTAACCCTTCTCAACAGGCTCCTGGATAGAAGATGCTACCTATTTGTATCACTAACTATTTGAGAAACTATGGGATCTCAGTTTATCTGCATTAGTTTATTAATATTTCTTGGTACTTTTCTACCTAGATACTTAATTGCATCAATTTGCATCTATTGAGAAAGAGCCCCACCCACTATGTGACAACCAGGAGATTTCCAATAGTTTAGATTGTTTCCAATTTATTTGTAACCAGACACTGATCCCAATTTTTGAATTAGTGATAAGAGGGCTGGAATTGTGGTTTTTGGCTTGGAGATATAGAAAAGGGCATTGTCTGCATATAACATTAATTTATAGTCTACGGAACAGAGCTGTGTCCTCAGATATTTGAATGAGCCCATAAGTCACTTTTAAAAATGGGACTAAGGCTCCTAAATCACTTTGATACTTGTGAGCATTTTATCCTAGGCAACTAACATGCTATTTCATATATCCCCAGGCAACAAAGAATTTACCTGTTCACCAGAGCAAAAATTAACTGAATCACTAATAATAACAATAAATTAATATTATATATTGTTTGGTCTATAAGAAAAGTGGTCAACCCTCTAATACCGTCTTTGAAAGGGCTTTTTGATAATAAACAAATACTGACTTCTGTTGATGTGAATATCAACAGCTATTGACCTGAGATGGTCAATATTTAATGCAAGAGCCAATAAAATCTCATTACTCACTCAAACAATTAGTCAGTTTGTATATTTTTACATACATTCTGAATTTCTTCATTGGAATGAACATATGCAAATCTTCCATTATGGCCACAAAATTCAAAAATGAAACCATTTCCTTGAAATAAACATTCTCAAATGGGGGTCTAGAAAAGCTTCTGTTTATTTCCTGGGATGTGAATAATAGTACCATAGAATTCACTGCAAGTAATTGCAATGCAATCATTCACATGTGCTATCCAATTGGTAATTTTCCAAATCTCATTATTGACCTCTGAGGAGGTAAGAAACAGAAACCTATTGACATGTCACATGATGGTTTTCAGCTAAGTAGGAGCTAGTACTTTACTCTTGTACCTGCGAATAAGCAGATACTGATATCTGTTGTGACAAATAAAGATTTATTGATTCCACGTAGTTGAGGTCAGTCATATTTGCGTTGACAGACAATGAATCTAGATGTTAATCCATAAATGAATCAGTTATGTCAAGTTATTTTGAATGCCTCCATCAGTATTACCTACAAAGATTACCATTGTGGCCATGGATTTAAAGTGTTATGTTTTTTTAAAGCCATGCTATTTGAGTGGCTTCAGTTTGTTGTGTGGGAAAGCTATACTTGATTGAATCCTTGAACCCTGTCAGAGGCCAATCACTATGTAGTAATTTGTGCATACAATTGAATTAGTTTACATTGTTCATTATAAACCTCTGAGGTGGTAAACAGCAGAAACATCCTGATTTACCACAGAACACTTTCTGCTAGTAATGAGCCAGGATCATTTCTTCTATTTACCAATAACTGATATTTAAATTTTAATTAAATCTAGTTCACCATTAGAGAACAATTGTTTTGTTGATTCGTTCACATTGCTGTAAAGTTTACAAAGGGAAAAGATTCAAGCCATTTGATTGATATATTTGCTGTGAAAAGAAAATCTTTCTGGACAATTTATAACACAAGGTCAATAGAAAAATAATAAGTGAAATGTAACTTGACCGACACTACATGCAATCCATAATTATTTTCTTTAGCTATGCCTGTTTAGTAAATATAGCATTCTAGTGGATTGGCAAATGTCTTGTACAAATCTTGAAATAATTTATTATTGTTCATTTTATGTATGGTTGTCTTGAACTGTTTTTAACTAAAAGCAAATGGTGTTGGGAAACCAAATATATTCTGTTCCAGAATACATTCATATCAGTAGTTGTTCAAGTAGATAGATGATGCATTTTGATTACTAATGCACCACAAGAAGATGACAATGGCCTTGCATTTCTGACCTCTTGAAGTATTCTGTTGTTATTTCTCCCATGATTTCCAGTGGCCTTGCATGTCATAAAATTTCAGTTGGAAGTGTTTACTAAGAATACTTTCTGAAATAGTGCATTAGGACAAGAGCTTAGCTGTGATACAGTAGTTATATGTTAGAAGCAACAAAATAGGATCAGATATTTTAAGGGCCAAATTTCCAAAATCTTGTGCAGACTAACTCACAATGTGCAACCCAAAGAGCTACAATTGCATGGATAGGATTTCCACAGGTTGTGGGTGGCCATGCACTGATCATGTGCACACCACAGAATGGACAGTGTAGAGGGAATAGCCCCCGAGGTTAGTGTGCGCAATCTACTTTCAGAATTGCATGAGGTACACTGAAGCTGGATCAAGCACACACAAAGTAGATGCCTTTTTGGCAGGTGGAACACAGATGGAGAAACTCTCCCATCAGCCCTCTATTCTTCTGCTAGGTAACTCACTCTGGCTCCAAAGAAGCAAAGTTTGAGGCAAGGAACCCATATATACACACACTACTTGTATTGGAGAGAAACAATTTTTTAGTGTGGACAGGAGTTTTGTTAAAAAGGGAAGAGAAGAGAGCCCAGGGGTTGGAGGAAGAAATAGGCTGAGTTTTGTGGGGCTGATGGGAAGGGATGGCAGACGGGACCATGGGAATGGGACTGAGGAACAAGCAGCAATGCTGGACGTATTAATTCTGAGGCAGATGAGGAAGAGGAGAGAGAGAGAAGGAAATAAAAGAGTAAGGGCCCTAACTCAGAGGTAGAGTCCACAAGCCGCCTTCTCGCTATATGGAAGAGCATATTTGGCTACAGACTGGCTAACCTAGTGAGGAGGGCTTTAAACTTCAACGGGGGCAGGTGACCAAAGCCCACAGGTAAGTCAAAAACATGGAGACCTGGGAGAAGGGTCAGAATCTGGGGGTAGCTTGGGTGGTTATAGCAGAAATAAGGGAGAGACAAGACAGAACTGGAGGCGTGGGATCAAATCACTATCTTAGATGTCTGTATACTAATGCAAGAAGTATGGGGAATAAGCTGGAAGAACTTGAAATGCTAGTAAATAAACACAACTATGACATAGATGGCATCACGGGGACTTGGTGGGATAATACCCATGACTGGAATATTGGTATAGAAGGATACACTTTGCTCAGGAAGGACAGGCAGGGGGAAAAGGAAGGAGGTGTTGCCTTATATATTAAAAATGTATATACTTGGACTGAGGTTGAGATAGAAATATGAGACGGACTTATTGAAAGTCTCTGGGTAAGAATAAAAGAGGTAAAAAACAAGGGTGATGTCACGGAAGGGGGTCTACTACAGACCACCAAACCAGGAAGAAGAAGTGGATGAGGCTTTTTTTAAACAACTAACAACATCATCCAAAGCACAGGACTTGGTGGTGATGGGGGACTTCAACTACCCAGACATTTGTTGGGAAAATAACACTGCAGGGCACAGATTATCCAACAAGTTCTTGGAATGTATTGGAGACAATTTTTTATTTCAGAAGGTGGAGAAAGCTACTAGTGGGGAGGCTGTTCTAGATTTGATTTTGAAAAATAGAGAAGAACTGGTTGAGAATTTGAAAGTGATCATGAAATGGTAGAGTTCATGATTCTAAAGAATGGTAAGAGGGAGCACAGCACACAAAAGACAATGAATTTCAAGAAGGCAGACTTTAGCAAACTCAGGGAGTTGGTAGGTAAAATCCCATAGGAAGCAAGTCTAAGGGGAAAAATAATAAAAGATAGTTGGCAGTTTTTCAAAGAGACATTATTAAGGGCACAAGAGCAAACTATCTCACTGCATAGGAAAGATAGGAAGTATGGCAAGAGACCACCCTGGCTTAACCAGGAGATCTTCAATGATCTAAAACTCAAAAAAGAGTCCTACAAAAAGAGGAAACTCGGTCAAATTACAAAGGATGAATATAAACAAATAACATAAGTATGTAGGGACAAAATTAGAAAAGCCAAGGCACAAAACAAGATCAAATTAGCTAGGGACATAAAAGGTAACAAGAAGACATTCTACAAATATGTTAGAAGCAAGAGGAAGACCAAGGACAGTGTAGCCCCATTACTCAATGAGGGGGGAAGACAATAACAGAAAATGTGGAAATGGCAGAAGTGCTTAATGACTTCTTTGTTTTGGTTTTCACCAAGAAGGTTGGTGGCAAATGGATGTCTAACATAATGAATGCTAGTGAAAATGAGGTAGGATCTGAGTCTAAAATAGGGAAAGAACAAGTCAAAAATTACTTAGACAAGTTAGATGTCTTCAAATCACCAGCGCCTGATGAAATGCATCCTAGAATACTCAAGGAGCTGACTGAGGAGATATCTGAGCCATTAGCAATTATCTTTGAAAAGTCATGGAAGACTGGAAACATTCCAGAAGACTGAAAAAGGGCAAATATTGTGCCCATCTATAAAAAGGGAAATAAGGACAACCCAGGGAATTACAGACCAGTCAGCTTAACTTTTGTACCCAGAAATATAATGGAGCAAACAATTAAACAATCAATTTGCAAACACCTAATTTGTTACATCTTTGTACAAACCAGTACAAAGATAATAAGGTGATAAATAACAGTCAGCATGGATTTGTCAAGAACAAATCATGTCAAACCAACCTGATAGCTTTCTTTGACAGGGTAACAAGCCTTGTGCATAGGGGGGAAGCGGTAGATGTAGTATATCTTGACTTTAGTAAGGCTTTTGATGCTGTCTCGCATGACTTTCCCATAAACAAACTAGGGAAATATAACCTAGATGGAGCTACTATAAGGTGGGTGCATAACTCATTGGAAAATTGTTCCCAGAGAGAAGTTATCAGTGGTTCATAGTCATGCCGGAAGGGCATCATGAGTGGGGTCCCGCAAGGATCGGTTCTGGGTCCGGTTCTGTTCAGTATCTTCATCAATGATTTAGATAATGGCATAAAGAATACACTTACAAAGTTTGCGGATGATACCAAGCTGGGAGAGGTTGCAAGTGCTTTGCAGGATAGGATTATACACCTCTACCTCGATATAACGCTGTCCTCGGGAGCCAAAAAATCTTACCATGTTATAGGTGAAACCGCGTTATATCAAACTTGCTTTGATCCACCGGAGTGCGCAGCCCCGCCCCCCCAGAGCACTGCTTTACTGCATTATATCCGAATTCGTGTTATATCAGGGTAAAGGTGTAATTCAAAATGATCTGGACAAACTGGAGAAATGGTCTGAAGTAAATAGGATGAAATTCAATAAGGACAAATGCAAAGTACTCCACTTAGGAAGGAACAATCAGTTGCACACATACAAAATGGGAAATGACTGCCTAGGAAGGAGTACTGCAGAAAGGGATCTGGGGGTCATAGTGGATCACAAGCTAAATATGAGTCAACAGTATAACGCTGTTGCAAAAAAAGCAAACATCATTCTGGGATGTATTAGCAGGAGTATTGTAAGCAAGACACGAGAAGTAATTCCGCTCTACTCCACACTGATTAGGCCTCAACTGGAGTATTGTGTCCAGTTCTGGGTGCCACATTTCAGAAAAGATGCGGACAAATTGGAGAAAGTCCAGAGAAGAGCAACAAAATGGTTAAAAGTGTAGACAACATGACCTATGAGGGAAGATTGAAAAAAATTGGGTTTGTTTAGTCTGGAGAGACTGAGAGGGGGCATGATAACCGTTTTCAAGTACATAAACGGTTGTTACAAGGAGGAGGGAGAAAAACGGTTGTTCTTAACCTCTGAGGATAGGACAAGAAGCAATAGACTTAACTTGCTGCAAGGGCAGTTTAGGTTGGACTTTAGGAAAAACATCCTAACTATCAGAGTGGTGAAGCACAGGAATAAATTGCCAACGGAGGTTGTGGAATCTCCATCACTTGGGATTTTTAAGAGCAGGTTGGACAAACACCTGTCAGGAATGGTCTAGGTAATACTTAGTCCTGCCTTGAGTGCAGGGGACTGGATTAGATGACCTCTCGAGGTCCCTTCCAGTTCTATGATTCCTGGTCCTGGAAATTCCTTCAGAGAAAGAAGCAGGCATTCTGTACTCTCTGCAGGAATGAAAAGATGGGTTGGAGAGCCAGACTCAGCAAAGGCATGTCCTACCAGTTTCTGTGAAGGCTACCATGGCCCTTGGAATCCTTTGAGACACCCGGGGTACCATGTAGTCAGTTACCTGCATATATTTCCCAAGATTAATTCCTTAAGCATTTCCCTGTAGCATCAGCTAATATATCCATTGTCCAAGGGACAAAGAGAAATAACAGCAAACCATGCAGAAGTTCTATACAATGGTGTAATTCCTGTCTGTCGTGGGCATCATGTTCCCCTGAAGCCACCCAAGTAATAAAATGCTGCTTACGAAAAAGAAAATCCACCTACTTCTTGTACATAATAGCAATTCACAATTTCAAGCAGATGTTCACATATGCAGAGGGCTAGTACCTGGGATCCTGTCATGACTCCTTCATACTCAGGCACTCCGGTCTGGTAGAGGGCACTGAGATTATTTGTACTATGCACATAATCATAATATACCCAAGTAACCCCTGTCATTGCAGACAAGGATCACCTCCTCTCTTCTAGTGCTGTCACCACAGAATGGAGATGAGTAATTGCTGTTGAGTAATCACTGCACCAGGGACAATGTAAGGATAAAGGTTTGCAAATGCACAGCACACAGTTTAAACAAGCATGACACATTCCTGGGAAACTGCAAAGCACCACCTAGTTGTTTAGAATAGTCGAAAAGCATGGGATCATAAATTAAAGGAAAAAGGCAGTAAGCTCTGGCCCCTGTCACCCCTAACTCCTCTTTTCAAGACACTTCCTAGGGTGTTAAGACTAGTAAATGAGGTCCTGCTAAGGCAGTGAGTGTGTTGTGTGAACAAGTTTCAGCACCAATGCAGCAGAGGTAGGGGACCAAAAAGTGCAAAAACACTGTGAAGAGCTTAGACATGAGCTGTTTAAAACACCGTTCATTTTTATGATCAGTTGTTTATCTGTATTTGGATAAATCTCTGGTAGTTTCCTGAATGAGATAGTGCCAGTACTATAGTATATCTGCTCAAGATTGCCACCAGTATGTCTTTTTCATTTTTGGTCCTATTTTTTTATATAAGGGAGAGTCACATTTTTCACTGAAATAGCAGAAATTTTTCTTTCACAAGGAATTATTTTCCAAGTTGCTCAATGAAGACTGCAGTTTCATCAATGGCTGTTGACATTTGAAATTGACAGGAGGGAGAGAAAACTTTAAATACACATAAACTAATGGAGCTAGCAGCAGCATTTGAGAAACCCTTAACCTAAGAGTCTGCTGTTAGGTGTATTAATCCCAATTCCTTATTGAGAAAAGAGTACAGCAGTCACCTGAAGAAAGGGGATTCATATTTTCTTCCAGACATGTCCTTTCTTAGCATGCTGTTTAAAGACTCAACTATATAAAACAGGATTGACATTATGTAATTACTTGCCTTTTACACTGTGCTAACTTAATTTGCTTTTCGTTCCCAGGTATTTAAAAGACCATTATTTTCCCATCAGACTTTACTGTCTGCCAATTAAAGCATGAGATCGATGAGGTGCAGAGAGAACTTTGTTATAAAAGGTTTCAGGTAGACATATTGAAAACATCTGTTTTTCATTGCTCAATTTTTTTTGCAATTTTATTGGTTAATTATAACAGCTTCTCTGACATTTTTATTTTTTTCCCAATTTTGTTCTCCAAAGCAAAATGTTTGAGACTTAATAACTGTTTTGCTTAGCAACCTTAAGTGGAACAGTAAGAGCAATGGGAATTGAGTCCAGCATCTGCAGCTGTTTTTTAAGTCCCTTTTGCCCTCTTGGATGTACCTACTACGTTACACCCAATAAGAGCACGTTATTATGGGCTGCAACTGTGACATGGCTCTGTACTTGGTCTCTGGAATTATTGTGTTTCCCAGTGCCTCGCTGGACACTTTTCAGTGGGCCAATATTACAGCTTCACCTGGATCTTTTGAGTTGCATGATCAGAAATCATTAGTGTCCAAGAAAACGTGAAGCTGGGGTTGGATAATAAGTAAGATATAACCACCTGAAATGAAAATGCATGTGCTGTCTCTTGTTATTCACTGTCATTTTAAGTAATAAGAGCTATGTTAGTAAGGTCTTTCTTTCTTGCACGGTACTTTGAATTCAGGTCATTTTCCTTCTCTCTGTGTAGTTATGGGAAATGGCTGCACTTTTGAGGTGCAGAAAATTATAGCAATTGCATTATGCATGAGAACTGTGGAAAGGGATAGCCAGTAAAAAGATATACACATTTTCTTTTCTCAAAAAGAGCATTTTAAATGAAAAGAATAATGGATAAAAAGGTCACTATTAGCAGACTAAGGTTTAGTATAGCATTAACACATTTTAATAGAGATGCCATTTTTGACAATTATAATATGAATATAGTGCAGCATTTAAGAATACAGTGGAAGTATCTTAGTACTTTACTTTGATAAAATATGATTGTTCTACTGTAACCTTCATTTAACTTTTTCTAACAAATTATGTTCTCATTTTCAGGACCTAGAAAGGAATGTCTTGTGCTTTCAATTAGGGATCACACAAGTATCAGAATTAGGAATCTAGAGAACAGTATTTTTGATTATGCCATCCTCTTTGGATTCTTGCATTTTATCATCTACCATATCTCATTAGGAGATGCCAAATTTGCATCTAATTATTTTATTAGCTTCATCAGAGGATATGTCTTTTATCCCGTCCAAGAACAATCAAAACTTAGCATGGAAAAAGAATTGCAGTTGATTGTGTAGGCAAAGTACATTTCCCTTTCAGTAAACTTGTACTTTCCAATCAGGATGATCCAAGACATACCTGGAAAGATGTATATTTGCCTATCAAGAAAATGCACTATTTTTTTCTTGGAAACTTTCATGGACTCTGTCCTAAGTTAAGATGTACAAAATCATATCCTCCCATCCTTTTTTAAAATAAAATTCACCTGTAATTCCTTGAAGATGGTATCCATAAAACTTTTTCCACCCAAAAAGGGATATCTGATCTCACCGCTATGAAAAAATTCCAATAACATTTAGGTTCTGTCAGTGGTCTTTGCAGCCTCCAGTCTTACTTTCAGTTTACACTTTCTGACTTCCCGTTTCCTGTAAATCAGATGAGCCTTCCTTATATAAGGCTTTTGATAAAGCCATAACACTTCAATACTATATGGCAGGAAATTGTGTTGGTGATTCAGTGGGTGGCTCCCTTCTCTTTTATTCAAAGCTTCAGCATTGGACAATGACAGGATACTGTTTGTTGGATAAAATGTTAAACTGAAGGCCCATACCCCTTGTGGCCATTAAAGAGTCCTTGACCCATTTTGCAAGAGTAGGAGCTTCAGCCCTAGAGTCTTAGCTACACCTGAATTTGGGTAGTTTCATTCCACCTAACTAACTAAATGTCCTGTGAGGTTTCAATACATAGAGTATCTTTTATTTCCTGTCTTGAGCAGCTGTGTGGTGTATCTGACGCTATTAAATAACTACCTTAATCCATCCCAGAAATGGCAGCATTTCTGTGTTGGTTGCAGTGATTTCCCTATATTACCCTATAGCTTGTAAAGTGCTTTGTGATCTTAGGCTGACCAGCATTATGTCAGCATAATTTTTATTATTATTTTACTACTTAGAATTTATCTCTGTTTTCATATAGCTTCATGCTGAGTTTTGGTTTTAATTATGTGCATTGCAGCTAACTTGTTCCATGAGCATTTTTATAGAAGGATGAACCATTTTTGGCTGATGCTCTGTGATGCTCTGATGCGCTGCAGAGATATTCAGTGAACTGCCCTCCTACCCTCCAATGCCAATACCTGTCCAGACAGATGAATTCAGATATCTCAGTAAGGATGCTCCACTAGTTGATTTTTTTCAGTTATAGGGCATCCTTCTCTTCTGTTACACTGACATTCCAACAGGACTCCCTGCACAAAAGACCTCACACGAAGGGGGAATAAAACTCCCACAATGGCAACAAACTGAAAAACTTCTGACAGAACATAGAAATTATCAGACGCAAGCTCCATCTTGTCCAGTATCTTGTCTCTGACAATGGCTGGCACCAGATGTTTCAGAGGAAGGTGTAAGAACCCCACAGTAGGCAGATGTGGGGTAATCCTCCCCATTAGGTCTCATCTTGGTCTCTAACATTTAGAGACTGGCTTAAGCCCGGAAAAATGAGGTTTAAAAGAAAAAGTCTTCTTAATGATTACATGAAAATTCAACCCGAGAAGCGGTGGCTACCCTGAAATTCCATTTTTAGGTCATCTACTGAATGTGATTTATACAGTATAACACCAGCACTACTGATTCACTACTCATCCCAGAAAGGAGATACATCATCCTGCATACTAGTCTTATTCCTAAAATTTTAAGGATAGATTAGTAAGAGGGATTTCCCAACTCGTAGGCCCTCTGGTGCCTAGTGGAATTCATAGCCCTGAGTTAGGCATCCAGGTGCCCCAGACAATGCATAGGGAAAGTCAGGCACCTAAAAAAGAAATTCACAGAAGTCAACGTGCTGAGTGTGGAGCCACCTAAATTAACCAGTAGGAAACGCTGAGGAGAGGGGCATGGCCTAAGCTCCACTCCTCAAAGGAAATTAGATGCCTAAAACTGGATTGAAGGAAGGTGCCTCCCTTCACTCAATCTTCACAGGTATGGACTCTCTCCTGAAGTTAGGTGCCCAAACCAGGTAAAAGCCCTTTCTCAATAAAAAGCAAGAAAAAGGAGCTGATGGTGGTAGCAATGCCACCCCTCCCTTTACCCAAGAGCCCATGGTGAGAGCACTCACCCAGGATGCAGGAGACCAGGTTCAAATGCCTTCTTTGCTTGCTGTAGAGCAGGGACTTGAACCCAGCTTTCCCCTCATGACTGAATCAGCCACTGGTCTATAGGGTATTCTGGGGTGGGCATCTCTCAATCGCTCTTGTTGAAACTGTTCCACTGTGTATAAATAGTTAAATATTCTTTGGGCCAGATAGAGAGAAAAAGGAATAATGCTATTGCCCAGGGATAAGGGCACTCTCCTGGACATGTGGGGGGAGACCTCCGTTCCAGTCCCTACTCCAGTGACACTTCAAGTAGTTCTTACAAAAGAACAACTCCAACAAGAGAGACAAACATAGCTCTGCTCTACAGCAGTGGTTCTCAAAGCCGGTCCGCCGCTTGTTCAGGGAAAGCCCCTGGGAGGCCGGGCTGGTTTGTTTACCTGCCGTGTCTGCAGGTTTGGCTGGTCGTGGCTCCCACTGGCCGCGGTTTGCCGTTCCAGGCCAATGGGGGCTGCGGGAAGCAGTGCAGGCCGAGGGATGTGCTGGCCGCCCTTCCCGCAGCCCCCATTGGCCTGGAGCAGCGAACCGCGGCCAGTGAGAGCCGCGATAAGCCGAACCTGCAGACGCGGCAAGTAAACAAACCAGCCCGGCCCGCCAGGGGCTTTCCCTGAACAAGCGACAGACCGGCTTTGAGAACCACTGCTCTACAGTACCATATAGCCCAGTGATCAGGGCAGTCAGTTAAGTCCCTGCTCCACATCAGGCAAAGGAGGGATTTGAACCAGGGTCTCCCCTGCCCTGATGACTATGCTAAACATTGGGCTATTGGGCTAAATGGGGGTAGTGCCCCCTATTTTGCATAGGTGGAGGGGTGCTCTGAGCTCACCTACTGTAGTGGGACGGAGGTGAAACAGATGGGAGAATGCCTAGATATTGAATCCCACCAAGACTTAGGCATGAGTTAGGTGCTTAGCAATTTGGCAGTGTCAGGACTGAGGTGGCTGGCATGTGCCATGGGGCAGAAATTAAGGCTCCCTAGGGGGTCATTACCAGGGACACTTAGATGCTTCCACGACTAGGGAGTAGCTGAGCAGGGGGGTTGTGAATGCCAGTGGTGCCTAAATATTGGACTGAAGCACCTACAGGGACAGTTAGATACCTCAGCCTTCCTTTTTAATCTAGTTTACTATTTAGTCATTACTGAGAATATAACAGGGTAGATTTTCAAAGTACCTTGTGTGTCTAATACCCATCAATCGGAGTGAGGTACCTAAATGACATTTTTGCCTTTGAAAATCTACTCCAATTTCACTGTGTACTCAAAGCATAAAACCCGTAAAGTCGCCTTTAGAGGACTGGATGGCTCAGGGAGCTAGTAATGGGTAAAGTAATTTTCACCCCTATGTTAAAAGTCAAATATAGAAATGTTCACCTCTTCATTATCAGCTGAAATACAACATAGGAGACTAGTGAGTAAAAGAAACCACAGAAAATAGGATTGCCATTTATCCTGGGTTTTGCAGGATCCTCCTAATTTTGAACATAATCCCACATAAGTGTCCCAAAACATCTTTTAGGGCACGTACAAAAACATGATGCAAGTTGAAAAGGAAGCCTCAACATACTATTTTTAATCACTGATAACAGATGAGTTTTGTCTTGTAAAATTGATGGATGAAATTGACCACCAACATTTTAAATCAAATCTTTGCTTTTATGAAGTATTTACAAATGTGGTTAGTTAACTGCAGCCAAATTACTTTGAGCTGCGATCTTGTTAGTTCTGATGATTAGTTAGGTAAGAGTACTCAGCATGTTGATGATTCGTTAGGAGGCAGCTCTCCAGTTAGTTTTTAACCAATGCCTTAGCAAGGTGTTAGGGCATAGGATTGTTGGGAATGCTGTGTTTTGAAAGAGAAAGAGGGAGAAAAAATCCTGACCATTTTTATTCATGAAAGACACACAGCACTTTTTATAAGGGGATGGGTGTTAGCTCCAGTGTGCTAGTCAGATTCCAGTTTAAATAATTACATTTCGCCTATTTAAATTCCCCTGGCAGATGCAATTGGATATGGTATGTTTCTTCTCTTTCTGTCCTGGACTGTTTGTGTTGTGTTTTGCTGTGTACTATTAAACAATCTCCATTCTCCTCTTGAGAAGTGGCTGCTTTTCAGCAATGGCTGAAGTGATTATATATTTTGTAATATATAAGGGCTTGATCATGTACAGTTCAGTAGGGTCAGACTGTTGCACATATAAGTGCAAGCTATAAAATGATGAACAGGAGAAGAAGCACAGAGAAAACAGATCCTACATTAATGAGAGAGTTGCAACACAGCTGATAAGTTTTTCTTTTCTAGTAATAGGAGTAAGGTCAGATATAGTTCCCTACTGTAGCTATATTCCTTATTGGTGTGCTGAGGATCACACATAAGCTTATGTATCTTCACACAAGCCCTTCTGCCTTCATATAGACATCACCTGTTTTATACCATGGGCTGTTGAGAATAGAGGGAGCTTATTTCTTCTCCGTGTGGAGGACTACATTTAGTCCCAGATGCACAGAGGTATTTAGGCTCCGAACTTCCATTGATTTCAATAGAAGAAAGGAGTCTAAATATCTTTGTGGATCTGGACTAGTGCTTAACCTTATTTCAGCCTATACATAGCATCCGCTCACACTGGCATTGGAGCACAACTCCCTTTCATGCCTTCCTGTGCACTGCACAAGGACATCCATGGTCAAGAGAGTTGTGCAAATAAATAATTTTGGGGGTTTCTGTCAATTCCAGAAAAAAGGGGGGAGGAGGAGGGAGTTGGTTCAGGTTGAACTGAAACCAACAATTTTGGAATTTTCAGTGAATTGAAAAAGTTGAAAAACATTATTTGGGGGTATTTTTAACCTTTAAAAAAGTAAAAGGAAATGAAGGTCTAGATTAATGAAAACTAGGAGGTCCAGAAGGTGGTGCATCCCTCTTCTGCCCCCATATCCATTGGCCAAGTGCTTATGACATTCTCCTGAGATGTGAAACGCCGAGGTCCAAATCCCTGCTCTGAAGAGGGGATTCAACTCCCATTTTGCAAATGCCACCTAACTTGCCTTGTGAATCTAGCCTGAAAAGCCGACTTGTTCTGATAAAAATTTGATTCGTTTCAACATTTCTGAATTTTTTTCTTTGTTTTGATTGAAATAATTTGCCAAAATTGACATGAATCTACAAAATTTTGGTTGACCAGAACCTGCATCTTTCAGCAAAAAAAAGTTTCAGATGAAAAATTTTACCAAGCTCTAATGACCAGTGCCAGAGGATATATATTTTGTGAAATGTTCTGAGATCCTGTCAGATGAGAACACTACAATAATAGCACATTATTACAATTGTTTCTAGCTCCCAAGAAATTAAGTTTATTTCTCAGACAACAGCAGAAACCTTTTAATTGTTTTTCTTATTTAAAACAATAAGTATTTAAAAATACTGACCTCAGCATGTATTATTTACGTGCTGCATTCTGAAACAGAAGCCTGTGTGGATGTTTAGAAGAATGACTTAAACATGGATGCACTCTTTTTGTCAAAGAGCACAGTCCTCATCTTTGGGAGTGCAAATAAGTCCTGACAGAGCAGTTAACGCAAAGTTCTGGCC
Organism: Chrysemys picta bellii; assembly: GCF_011386835.1. Lineage (NCBI taxonomy): Eukaryota > Metazoa > Chordata > Testudines > Emydidae > Chrysemys > Chrysemys picta. Next base: position 97,277,374 of record NC_088796.1, read on the forward strand.
TTGTTGTTTTAGAAAGGTTTGATGTATTTTGTATTATTAATGAGCACAAGATTCAAGATTAGATACCCAGTACTGATGCTTTCTTTGCAGCTGATCTTGCAATGTGGCACCCAGTGTTCCTATTTTTGAAAGCTAGCTTGAGAATTAACATATTATCAAAAAGCACCTTTAATATAAGGCACAGGATTCCCCCTCCCTTTTGCACCCTTTACATTGAATACATTCTATAGAAAATGTAATTCATGCAAATAGAATAATGTCCACATTGTTTCAAGACGCCGACTTAAATAATTTTGTTGTATCTCTCATTTCACACATTTAGCAGACAGAGAGGTATTTCTTATAAATACAATCAGGACCCAGTGGCCACTGCTAACTAGGTAATATTCACCCACAGTATTGCCCTATACTTTAATGGGAAATAGAAATTTCTCTGACTCACCTATATAGTATCACGGGGTTATGTTGACTTTGTAATGGCAACCACTGTTCATTGATAGATAAGACTTGTAAGGCTTTCTGTGTGCATGCTTTACTAAATTGCATGTAGTTTGGGAAGTTTATAATGGACTTTATTTTGGAGCCAGAGTGCAGTAATTTTACTTCACAATGGAAATATTTGAACACAATGACGAGGTTTCAGATCAGATATAACAGTGATTCTCAAACTTTTTTACTGGTGACCCCTTTCACATAGCAAGCCTCTGAGTGCGACCCCCCCCCCATCAATTAAAAATGATTTTTTTATATATTTAACACCATTATAAATGCTGGAGGCAAAGTGGGGTTTGGGGTGGAGGCTGACAGCTCGCGACCCCACATGTAAGAACCTTGCAACCCCCTGAGGGGTCCCAACCCCCAGTTTGAGAACCCCTGAGATATAATGTAAAATATGAAACTATAAGTTACATTAAGGCCTACATTTCATATTAACACATTCTTGCATACATGTTTCACTGAGATACTTGCTTTATTCCCAAATTAGTCTAAACCTTCTAGTTTTGCAATGCATTTCTCTGCAGCTTGAAGCAAACATACTGCTCTTCATGGCAGATCACCCAGTCCCAGTGACTGCCTTCAGCAATTCAAGGCAGTTTGTTGGATTGCTAGCTCTACAGTTCAAGTGGTTGGACCTGTTAGTAGCATACAAGCAGTTTAGATTATACCACTTTCCCTTTTTTATTGCCAAGAGTCATCAGTAGCATTTTCTTGTTGGACACTTTTACAATCTTCTCAGGCCCTGATCACTTGCAAACTTCCTTGGCAGATCAGACCAAGTTCTCAGTATCCGTCCATGTGTCAAGAGTTGATAGTTCTGCTATTCCAGAAAGCCGGAGTTTATAGCGGAGGCACAATGGAGGCCCTGCTTTTCAGATATCCATCCCCAGAATCCTTAGACAGATCAAGATAACCCTCTGACATTTATTTGGGAAAAGGAGACATTTACATATATCCTAATTGTGAAGGTGTCCTCCCAACCCAGAGGACAAGAATAGAAAAAATGACTAACTTATTTCCCTTACAGGCACAGATGGATGGTGATGCCCCATACTAAACAGTATGTCTTGATTTTATGGAAATGATATTATAAGGCTTTACATGAGGCCACTGTGACTGCTTCCCTTCTGCAACTTACCAAAGCCCAGGATCTGCAATTCTAATTGATTTTATCCTGTAAAAGCAAAGACATCCTCTGCTTGGTAGCCAAGCTACATAATACGTGCTCAGAACATCAGACCATAAAAGAATAATATGGATTGATATGTTAGACATGAAAGCAGCCTTCAAAGCTTTCCTGGTTTTCAGAAGGTGATTCATGAAAAAGAAAGAGTTTATTGGCCAACCTCACTGTGGTCAAAAATATCTAAGCGATCACCAATCACTTAAAAGTGGAACTCAGGACATAAGCTGGCAAATGTCTGATGTACCAAATACATTGGAACATGTCTAAATGTGGATTCTACTTTCCTAGGTTAACTCATTTTCAGAACTATAATTTCCTGTGTACCCATGACAGAGTGGGAGTGAGTGCTACATTGAGGTTAAACCTAACAAGAATTCCAGTGACAGCTCTTCAGTCACAACCAGAAGATCTCCAATCATTTCACTGTTATAGAGACTGTCAGAGAGTACCAACGTGCGCTGTTCTTTAGAAGTCAATCGGATCTCTGTTATGTGTATTTCCTCATTACTAATGATTGCAAAGATATTAGAAAAATGCAGCTGCATGGCTGGGAAAATTTACTGATTCCACAGGAACATAAGAATTGCCAGACTGGATCAGATGCCAGGTTTATGTAGTCTAGCAGCCTGTCTTTGACAGTAGCCAATAGCAGATGCTTTAGAGGAAGGTATACGAACTCAACAGTGGGCAGATATGGGATAATCTTCCCCCCACATTAAGTCTCATCCTGGTCTCTAATAGCTAGAGATTGGCTTAAAGCATGAGGTTTGGTATCTCTTCCAAAAAAATTATTATGATTAATTATAGTCACACTGGATATTCTTGTTATCCATATAATTGTCCAATCCCTTTTTGAATCTTGCTAAGTTCTTGACCTCACTAACTTCCGGTGGAAATGAGTTCCACAGTCTAATTATGTGTTGAATGAAAAATATTTCCATATTGTAAAAGGGGGTGAGGTTTCCTGAATTGGTGGACTTGGCCATAAATGTTCCTTTAGAGGTTTCCAGGAGGCCTGAGATCATTTTTCAGGAGACAGATTTTTACCAAGAGCAGCCTGTCACTCACTGCTTGGAAAGTGAAATGGAAGCAGTGAGGCAGAAAGGTCATCTAGACATTGCAAGTTACCAGCAGAAAGTCTAATAATAGAGCATACTAAAAATCTGAGGTCAGCTTTTTCAACTGGTTCAGTTTAGAAGATATTGTTTTCTACATGTCCTTGATTTTCTTCTTCTTCGGTATGGATAACTTTCTAGCTCACAGTGTTCTTAACATGGTGGTTTTCTGTGCTATTAGAAGTCATATTGAAGGGGAAAGTCTCTTTTCTTACCCTAATGTTGTAAGGTTCTTCAGAGACACTTCCTTTCTCCTCATAAAGGCAAAGGCTCTGTTATCATTTTTGAATTCTTTGAACTTAAATGCACTGCTCAATGGACCAATAGACCTTTTATCTCTCTCTCTTCCTCCCTCCCTCCCACCCCCTACTGTTCTAGAGGGTTTATTTTCACAAGGTCCAAGAGAGAACTGTTGGCAATGTCTTGTGCTCATCCTTTTGTTGTGATCCCCCATATATAGTAGTCCCAATGAAAGTGCCTGTTTTCATTCTGTATACATTTGTATTGATTTTCATTGAAACCAGGAGGCAGTGTCACAATTTCTGTATTTTAAGCCTGCGAACAGAATTTAATTCATATTGTCGAAATGTCCCCAAGGCCATGGAGACTTAGATTTACAGATGACAAACTTCAGAATGGCAGAGAGACTATTTTTTGTATTCTGTACGCACAAGGGAGGAAGCCCAGCATCCAAAAAGATATTTTCAAGGTGGATCAGAGCATGCATGGCTGAAGTATATAAAGCGAAAAAGAGCAAGCCTGCAGGTTCATCTGATCACATTCCCCAAGGACAATACCTACTTCCTACAATGAAAGAGCAGAAGCTTCTTCTTTGAAATTGTGCAGGGCCACAACCTAGAAGCTGTTGCTCAATTTCCTATGGCACTGTCAGTAAAACCAGGGGGGTTACAGCACCTGCAGCTTTCAAAAGAAGAGTTCTGCAGTCAGCTGCACCTCCTTTTACAAAGTTCTAGTCTTTTCTTTAGTCTACTATAATGACTGATGTAGAATAATTGAGAAGATAGAACCAGATCCTTAGATAGTGTAAACTGGCACAACTCCATTCACTTCAGTGGAACTATGCCAGTTTACATCAAGTCAGGATCTGGCCATATAGAATTTATTCTTATGTGTAGTTATACTTTTTCAACCCTCCTTCTCCTAAACATAAGAACATAAGAAAGGCCGTACCGGGTCAGACCAAAGGTCCATCTAGCCCAGTATCCTGTCTACCGACAGTGCCAATGCCAGGTGCCCCAGAGGGAGTGAACCTAACAGGCAATGATCAAGTGATCTCTCTCCTGCCATCCATCTCCACCCTCTGACAGACAGAGGCTAGGGACACCATTCCTTACCCCTCCTGGCTAATAGCCATTAATGGACTTAACCACCATGAATTTATCCAGTTCTCTTTTAAACTCTGTTATAATCCTAGCCTTCACAACCTCCTCAGGTAAGGAGTTCCACAAGTTGACTGTGCGCTGCATGAAGAAGAACTTCCTTTTATTTGTTTTAAACCTGCTGCCTATTAATTTCATTTGATGACCCCTAGTTCTTGTATTATGGGAATAAGTAAATAACTTCTCCACATCACTCATGATTTTATATACCTCTATCATATCCCCCCTTAGTCTCCTCTTTTCCAAGCTGAAGAGTCCTAGCCTCTTTAATCTCTTCTCATATGGGACCCGTTCCAAACCCTTAATCATTTTAGTTGCCCTTTTCTGAACCTTTTCTAGTGCCAGTATATCTTTTTGAGATGAGGAGACCACATCTGTACGCAGTATTTGAGATGAGGCGTACCATCGATTTATATAAGGGCAATAATATATTCTCAGTCTTATTCTCTATCCCCTTTTTAATGATTCCTAACATCCTGTTTGCTTTTTTGACCGCCTCTGCACACTGTGTGGACATTTTCAGAGAACTATCCACGATGACTCTAAGATCTTTTTCCTGACTTCTTGTAGCTAAATTAGCCCCCATCATATTGTATGTGTAGTTGGGTTTTTTTTCCCCAATGTGCATTACTTTACATTTATCCACATTAAATTTCATTCACCATTTTGTTGCCCAATCACTTAGTTTTGTGAGATCTTTTTGAAGTTCTTCACAGTCTGCTTTGGTCTTAACTATCTTTAGCAGTTTAGTATCATCTGCAAACTTTGCCACCTCACTGTTTACCCCTTTCTCCAGATCATTAATGAATAAGTTGAATAGGATCGGTCCGAGGACTGACCCTTGGGGAACACCACTAGTTACCCCTCTCCATTCTGAGAATTTACCATTCATTCCTATCCTTTGTTCCCTGTCTTTTAACCAGTTCTCAGTCCATGAAAGGATCTTCCCTCTTATCCCATGGCAGCTTAATTTACATAAGAGCCTTTGGTGAGGGACCTTGTCAAAGGCTTTCTGGAAATCTAAGTACACTATGTCCATTGGATCCCCCTTGTCCACATGTTTGTTGACCCCTTCAAAGAATTCTAATAGATTAGTAAGACATGATTTCCCTTTACAGAAACCATGTTGACTATTGCTCAACAGTTTATGTTTTTCTATGTGTCAGACAATTTTATTCTTAACTATTCTTAAACGAGTTGGATGTATTTTCATAAAATAGAAGAAATATATTTTGAGAAAAAAGTTCCACTCTGGATACATTTGGGACTTGATCTTAAAATATTGGTGCACTGATAGGGGTGGGTGGATAGAAATAAAAGCAAACTGCTACTCTTCTTTAATCTCACCATTTACAGCTGTCTCTAAAGCGTAGGCCAGATTGGCCTCAGTTAAGATGAACCACCTCACTTAGAACAACTGAAATGTTTTAAGTTATAAAAACGTATTCAGGATTGCAGGAGACACCATAGTCTGGAATCAACACACCAGAGCATGAACAACACCCTCCGTTTCCACTCAGCCCTTTGGAGGATCAAGATTTTGTCACAAGATTTAATCAGATCTATTTCAAACTGTATATTTGTTTGATTTTTGCCTTTAAATCCAGCCCTACATTTTTGTCACTCAAAACATTGATATTTACTTCTGGAGGCAGGGAGGCTATCATGAGATCGAGAGTTCCCTCTCCTTTTCTTTGCTCTACACTGATCATGTAATAATTAGCCTGTGAGTCCCTCATGCATTTTGTGCACAAGTCTTACTGACTAGTTATGAGAAAAATAAAGTGTAAAGCTAATTTTATAGAATTTAAGTCACCTACATGTGGAATAGATATAAATATAAAGATTTTACTGTACCTTCACATTGCTTTCAAAATCTGCAATCTCATAAAAACCTGGAGTACCTGATAGATTCTCTCTTTTAATACCTATGACTTTTGAGGATCAAATTTGTATTATGATATAATAGCTGCTATCATTATATTTCCAACCAGTACACTATACCGTTGGTTGTTCTTGTAGTTTATTTTCTTTTTCAACTACTGGTGAATATATGTCAACTTTTTATTCTCTCTCTCTCTCTTCCCCCTCCCAGTCCAAACTTGTATATTTACCTCCATATATTAGATAAAATACAGAGCAAATCATGGTGCAAGAACAACTGAAAGGGCATTCATAGATAAGACTATATTCCACAGTTTTAAGTGATTATGCATAGAGCAACAGATATAAAATGCCGTGAAACATATGAAAAGCACTCTTCATTTTAATTCCTTGCCCTTTTTCAGAGAAGTTTTCACATAAAAGAATACCCTTTTCTCTTTCATTAAACAATACTACTTCATCTTCACTGCCAACCTGGAAATACTGCACATGGGCAATTTTTTTTCACAAACATCCAAAAACGTATTTTTCTTGGCTTCCTTGTGTCATGATGCGTAAAAGATGCCTGAGTCCTTGACATTCATGCAATAACTATTGTGCAATAGTTTGATCATTTAGGCAAGTACACAACTTTTTCAGCTCAAAATGCAGGTAGCAGTGGAACTTCAGGGATTCCTGAGCTCATATAACTCTGTACTAAGAGGATTGGAGTTCCAATGGGCCAATCCATATTTGAGCTTCTATAAAGGTGTCCTCAACGTACATTTTCAGGAATAATAGAATAATTCATTTCCGGAAATGTTACCTCCTGTAGTTTCATCTTTCTATGAACTTGAAATAATATTATAGCCGTATATTTATTTTAAAAAGCTGTGGTTCAAGTATTGCCAACTTTTCTAGAAATAGAACATCATTACCAAATTCAAGTTGACTATAAATATTTGGGGCCAAATTCTGCCTTCACTGATGCTCATTGAAATCCAGAAGTTACTCTTCCTGTAAATATTGTATAAATAGATCCTGCATTCCTTGCCCACTGAAAATTCCCATTGAAACCAATGGGACTTCTGAGTACACAAGAGATGGATAAGTGGATTTGAAATCTTGCATATCAGTAATTGAAACTCTGCACCAATTGGAAGTTAAATTCTGTGTAATATTGGGTAACAATCTATTGATTTCCTTATGATTTACGCAGAACCAATTCTTACTGACACAAATTAGAGAGGAAAAAATGAGAACAGCTTATATGTTGATTTCTTTTGGCCATTTCTTTGATCCATGTACTTATATGGGAGAAACATGGTGGGTTTAATATGAAACAGTGAGCCTTAGAAATCTTCTTCTGCGATCACTCTTTCAGCAGAATGAAATGCTGTTGCAACAGGAGGGAAATTATACACCAATTATTTATCAAATCAGGAAAAATTATGCCCTGCAAGATCAAAGGCTTGCATTTTATGAAATAATAGAGCTAGGGCTATCCCTGTTCTCTTAGTATGCAAGACTGCCTCTTGGGGTTTTTTTTATTCATCTGAAATGCCGTATGCCCAGTGTTTTGGAATAAGAAATGAAGCTGCTGCTTATTTAGGATTATAACCTACAGTATAAAAAGTAGCCTGTGTGACTGAATCTAAGCAAGATCACATGAAAAATATCCAGAGGCTGTTAGTGTAGATTTAAATTAGTTATTATTGGTAATTAACTCACTGCTGTTGCTCAATGCAATGATAAAAATAATATACAATAAAAACACTGTTTTTTATTAGGGACTCTAACTTTCCATAGGCTAAATCATCACTGAGAAAAACATGTAACAGGATGACATGTTCTTAGGCATTTTTTCCCCATATTTTCCCTTAACTTTCTATATTTTTCCTTATTTTGATAAACTTTTGGAACTCCTCTTAATGTTTTCCCATTTGTCAATTTCTCTTTTAAATTCCTCAACGATAGTATCAAACTCATACAAATTTTCAAAGTAAAATTATGTGACATATCATGGGGTCCAAATGCAATAGATGGAGAGCAACAGAAGTGGCAAATTAACCTTTTAGCTTCAAACACAGGTAGGGGTGCATTATTTTACATGATGGTTTTATTATATGTATTAATATGGCATCTGCAACATGCCATTCAAATCTAGTCATCTGTACCTATCAGACTGAATGAATGATTTCTGATATTAGGAGGAGGCTGAGATTTGTCTACATATCTTTCTACATTAGTTTTTAAAAAATGCAGGTAAATAAGAAACAGGATTTTTCATTCTACATAAAGATGGTATCAAAAGAGTACTTTTTCCATCCCTCATTCCCTCACGCAGTCTCTCACCCTTTCTTAATGAAATGGAACAGTCTAGGCCTTTAACACTTCTTTCATTTAATCTTGCTAATGCAGTCTGTTAAGATTCCAGTTTTGCAACAGCATAGGTGCAGTAGCCAGTAAGTAGAGTAGTAGAAAGAATACTATTCTGTATTTAGGCTTTATATTTATTTGCATTAAAATGTCTGATAGTCAACTCAGAATAAAAACCGATGCAATTGGTGAGTTAAAACTTTTTTCTTCTTCCATTCCTTGGTAATATGAGGTGCTCGCATGAAGAATAAATGGAAAATACTAATCATGTTGGGCCAAATATATCCCTGATATACCTCAACTTGGAGTTTTACTTAGACTGTATATTACCCAGTGAGTTAAAAGATATCAAATTAAATTGGTAAGTTGACAGATAGCCAGAAAGTAGCCTTTGCCACAGATGCAAATCCATGAGCTATCTCTGGCTTATTTACTACCTTTGAAAAGAAGGTACAGTGAAATTAAATAAAAATGTCAAATTGAAAATCTATAGATAATGATAAAAAATATGACCAAATACAGAAAATCATGAGAGTAGATATAAAGTGGGAAGTCTAGCTGATTTCAGAAAAACTTTCTGTCAGCCTGAAATCTTTGTTATTGTTTATTTGTTGTTGTATTGCTTTAGCTGTGACAGTTTTGCTTTGTGGAAGTTTTGCTGTGTGTATATGATACTGGACAGTTAATGCAGGGTCTAATCCAAATCCCAATGGAAGTTCTTTCCATTAATTTCAATAGTATTTGTATAAGATTCCAAGACAATGTGGGCCAAATTTTGATCTCTGTTGCACTGGTAAATGTACTTAAAGTTACTCCTGATTTACTCATGTGCAAATAAGACCTGAATCTGGCCCACCAATGACTCACATCCTCCCTCACATTAGTGAACTTCCAGCAGATGGTTAATTTAGCTTTGAAATTTCTTGTTCTATCAAAAGTGGAAAACAAGACGACAGCTCAGGTTTGAAGAAAGTTTTTGCTACTGAATCATGCTCATTAATAAAGTAAAGACATGAACTATGCTCATGAATTCTTCCTTCTAAACTTTTCCTTGAGCATTGTAGTTAGCTATTTTGGCAAGGAGCCTAAAGCAGTAAAATATTAGCATGAAAAGCTGCATTAATTAATGGCATTTCAGGATTGCAAATATACAGTATATTTAGCTTACTAAAATGTTTTTAAAATTGCATCATACCCTGTGGTTCAAAAAATACTGTAGTTAATCAAAGTAGATAGTAGTAACAATCAACTGGGCCAAATTTTGCCCTGAGACATCTTACATAAGTCAGAAAATGATGTAATTAGCAAAATATCCTTAGTTGCATGGTTATATCATTTTTCAATAAGGGCAAAAGGCATCTAGCTTCACTAAGATACCAGAAGAGCAAAGGGATGTGTACCAGGAAATGGGAGCATGTCTGGATTAGCAGAAAAAGTTGATCTTATTTGGGGAGGGAGGGGAAGGCTATATGGTAAATGGGGACTACTCTTCCCTGCGTCCATGCTTTGACTTCTCTCACCAAGACCATTCCCAAGCCTGTGGTTCCTGATCCACATTCTCTACTTAGTGGTCCCTGAAGTACTCTATAAATCGTTGAGGACTGTTATGTACAGCAAATTAGATGTCCAGAAAATCCAGTGCTCCCTGTTCTTCATAGGCTAATGCTGGCCTCATTTGTATTCTTAATGTTCCTTGTATTTTTTAATAAATAAAAGTAAATTCCCCCCAAAATTACTTAATTACTTTACAGTATGTTTGCTACAGTATGTAATATAACTTTGAGAAAACATACATACCTTAATAAAACCTAAACAATAAAAACTATGGCAATGATCAGTTAAGGTAACGTAGATAATGATTTTAATGCTCTTACAGTCCATATATCTTCTTTAAAATATAGATGAGCGAATTCACATTAGATATTTCAGTAATCTTAACCCTGACCCCTTCCTCATTTTTTAATTATATATGGTAGTGCAAATACTTTCTAATAAATAGCATATGGCATAAGTAATCAGTAATGTAATGAATAAGGCAAGTGTTATGGTATTTTATATATTATATTTTCTACATATTATAATACTTACTAAATAAAGACATGTCTCGGTTGTATATCAGTATGAGATCCAAAAAAAAATGTTTGTTTGTTTTTATTGTTTTTAATATATTGTGTAAATAATCCAATATTCTGCAATATGTGCAGAAAGAGAAATAAACCACAAAATGTATAATTTAGATAGCTTGATGAAAGTCAGTTTATAGTTATTGTATATACTTCAGTGCTGTGTACCTTTAAGTCATTTTAACTTAATTTTATAAAACTTGAAAAGTGAAGTGCTACTTTTGGTAACTGTGTATTACAGGTCAGAGTTAAGGTTGTTACAATGTATAAAAAGAATTTTCACATCTGCTTTTTAAAGGGAATTTATGATCTGCAAAGGTATTAATGTCTTCACTTTAACTAATGATTTCCACACCTGGTAATGTTTGTTCCAAATTAATTCTAACATTTTTATATGTATGTTTTTTTACAGCAACTTTAATGATAACAACTAGTGGCACTGGAACAATTTTTATAGTAGGGAGACTGAAAGCCATTGAACAAAATTGTAAATCTCATATATGATGAAAACCACTTCAAGTCAGGGATTCTACTGCATCCCCAGCACCCCTAGTTCCAGCACCCCTGATAACAACAAAGATTTCTGTCTAGTCAGTACTAGGTGTCAAATGTTTTAATCCCAGACTCTCTTCTTCTTTCACTTCCAAAATTGTGGGTGCAAAAAGGAGACCGAACTGAGGCTTTGTTAAGTTTCTACCATGTACGAATAAATGTTCACATGAGGTGAATGATATGAAACATAATTGCCAAGCAACATGAGCAGCAAATGTGACTTGCTTATGGCAGAATACGATATCTTTTCCATTCAAACGTTATTAGCAAGTAACTTTTCTAAGTCAGTATCATAATTTTAAATAATTTTATTTATTTCTAACAATTTATTGCTTATTCAATGTTTAATTTTTAATTCTTTTCCATGTATGGTGAATACATTCCTATAAATGGGGGTTGGAGTTTAGTCTCTCTTTGATATTTATGCTCAATATGAAAGTTGTATGCTGATATCAGGAAGATAATATACTAGAGTTAGGCCCAAACCATAAAGTTCAGATCCAGATATAAATTTCTCCATAGTGTGGGTGTGTTTGACTGTGGGGTTTTGATTTGTGTGTACCTCTAGAATGAACCCCTTAGATTCTAAACTGTTCTCAGTAGAGCATGAAATAATAAAGAACCTTACAAACACATTACTGTTTCTGACATCTCTATAACCCAGAGATTGCTGCAATATTTATCCTTCTTATTAGTCTGAGTGATTGTAATGTTGTTGTTCAGAGACTAAACAGTTTAGAGGAGGAGTTAAACAGGATTGTACTTGAAGCATGTGGGCCACAAGCATTATTTAGTGGCATGAGTCATGAATATTAAAGTTGCTTATTGTCCACTAGTTTTCTGTCAAGGGCTTACATTGTACTGTGGTCCTCTTCTCCCCTGATGATTAGGCAGGGCACAGAATTCTGTTTTCAGTGTTACATAAAGAATATGAAACTCAGACAGCTTGAGCAGGAAGCCATTTTCCTTTGAGGACAAGAAGTGTATAAGCACACTTTGGCCTCTATCCTGTGGTGCGCAGTTGGGAGTGGAAGGCTGCTCACAGAGACTGCATGAGCTCAAGTAAGAGTAAGCATTAGACATAGTCTTCCATCCTCAGTGGAAATAATTCACAACAGTTACACACTTGCTGTCTGATCTCATACAAGCAGTGGTTAAAATGAGTGGGATGTGGGTAGAGAATAAATGTGTCTAAGGAGACATGAGCTCAGGTGTGATCTTCAGCCTTTAAAAGAAGCCCTTCAGTATCTGTTCCATGTTTTAGTCTTTCTTCTGCTATTAAGCAGGAGTAACGTGGTGGTTGTGTAGCAGCATGACTCTCATTAATGCAGGATCAGGTTTCCTTGTGCTCTCTATCCTGATAATTTCTATTTATTTTATATTCTTACTAGTACATGCAATACTCTGCACATATGCTGTTGCAGGATCATGTTCTTTAAGACAGAGTAATGCAAAAAAGCTCTCACCATTTTTAAACCCATCAAAAATCAAATCTTTGCACACCTATAATATTGAGTGATCAATTTACATTTACACTTGGAGTGTTATATGTGAATGACAAGCAGCTGTCATAGGCAAAATGTTTTCAAGTTTGCATGTCAATACTGGGAAAACAAAAAGAAATAATTAAAATTAAAGGCATATGTTTGGCAGGCCAAACATTTACCCTACTCTTTTGCCCAGTTGAATTGCAAAGTCTTTGTCATTCTTTCAGTTTCTTCCCTCCACACCCCAAAAGAGCTCCCAAATGCTTGCATGACTTTATGTTCTATTAAAAAAAGAAATCAATACTAACAGACCAATACTCATGAACAGCTTTCAAAACAAATCACTGTATGTGTGTGCGATGGAGTAGAATATGTGGGGAGGGAAACGGATTTTGGTTTTAAGCTGCAAAGAGGTTATTATATATTGAAACAGTGGGGGGGGGGAATATTCTACAAAGAGCTTGACTGTGTAAAACAGTGAATACAGAGCATGCTTCTCCTAGAGAAGAGCTTTTCATTTGTAATATATTTTCCATATATGCTGTTATTGCTCTTGTAAGTACATATTTTTGGTGTAGTTCATTTTGTGCATAGAAAAGACATGGTCGTCATTGCTCAAACAGCCATCCTGACCAGCTTATGTAAACACTAGCTAAAGCTGTTGGAGATTATTTGCAGAATGTTGGATCTGATGAGCTCAAATATAAGATAGCCTGGGTAGTATAATATTTTGGATTACAATAGTAATCGCTTTAGGAAAAGCGTGCAGCGTCAGCAGTACGGTTGCTTGAGTCTTTATGGGATGTGGGAACTGTGCACTAATAATTCTGCCTTTATTATGCAGTTAAATCTTCTCCTAGTAGTAATGCTGGACATGTGTCCCTGCTATTTTTAAGGCTTGTGTATGGGGCACAGGATATGGCTTTTAGGGTTTTGTTAAATTACTATGATTTGAACACACTAAAGTAGCCCAGATTGCTGGTTGGGGGCCCTGCTTCTTATCTTATGTGGTGACTTGCTTTACTTTAACACCTCCATTAAGCACTGTATGTATAATTTGCAGCCATATTATGTAAAAAGTAAAAATGGGTTAATAGATTTCAATAGAAATACCAGGCTGTGGAACAGCAAGCACCTTCTTAGGGAAGCTTAAGAAGTGTTGTGCTTATAAACAAAGTTACTGGGCTAACTGCACCCCTGACCCTTCTGAATGCACCCCTTCTTCCATCTCAGGCCTCAAGCTATCACCTCCATCAGGATGGGATCACACGATTCTCCCGTTCTCAGACCAGGCCTTGCGCTGCAGTTGCTTGATACTAACTGTGATTACCTCAGCACGTTCGACTTACATTTAGTATCTACAAGTCTGTTCCTTGGGTGTCCAGACAGCCTTCTGAAAGCAAAGTATGGTTTATTTAGAACCAAAGCATTTCAGAAAAAAAAGATCTTACAACAATAAGCAGTCTATATGAATGCCTGTTTTCCTCGCGTTTCCCATTCCCTGGAAGGCTGCGGATACCCCGGCTGCTTCACACACTCCACCAGGACTTGTGTCAGGATCAGCCTGTTCCCCTCACAAACAGCATATTGACAATTCTCCCAAGAGTCTTTTAAACCATTGTGGCTCCCTTTGATCGCTACGCTCCCAGCCTTTGCAAAAGAACTGAGTAACTTTGGGTTGGAGCCTGGAAATAGCATCTTTACCACTTATAGCTCAGCCATTGTCTTGTAAATGCCCAAGTGTTTGTTGGAAGGCTGATTATCTACAGCTGTTTGCTGCCTTCCTCCTTGTTTTTCCAGTAGCCCCCTAGGAAACCAAACCAATACATTCACATAAGCAAGCCCAAGAACCCAATATAGTAGTTCAGTAACTGTTTCACTAAGTAGGTCACATACAGTATTCATAGCAGCTGCATGTCCATCACACTAATGTATTAGAAACTCGAGGGGGAGGGCATTTATGTGTGGACATTTTGCCTAGCTCTATTCTTCATGATGTAATGGGAAGAAATTGCTCTCCTCAGCTCATTTTCTCCTATAATTTCACCTTCGTTATTGGACGTAAAGACAAATAAATCAACGTTTCTTGGAAATGTATCTATTTAGTATTCTAAAATTAGTATATGGCAAACAAGGTGCAGTAAGCTAGGATAACATGGACAGTCTGGAGATTACCTTTGACCCATGAGTAATAATCACTAATAATTTGGGTTCATATCACTTTTCATCTATAGATTTCAAAGCACTTCACAAAGGTGAGTAAGCATCATTATGCCCATGTTACCGATGGATAACTGAGGCACAGAGTTTTGAAATGACTTGCCCAAAGTTAGTACCTCACCCAATAAATAATTTTTTTTTTCTGAGTCACAATGGCCCCTAATTACATTTGGCACCTTGTCCCACTTGAGTTGAAAACAGCTACAAAATAGGAAGCATAGAATTGAACTACAAGAAGGACTGACTGATGGCAATTGTGTTTGATGTTCACTGTTAAAAAGGCAGAAATGATGTGTCATGAAAATTTGCACTGATGTTTGTATTTATAAGCTGAAAAATGCCACCTGAGGACATGATACTATTATACTGTTATAATGAAGTAAAGTAAGGTAGTGCAGAGTCAAGGATCCAGAGGACTGGGCGCAGGCCAAATTTCTAAACTGTGAATCTACATTGTGACTGACTATGTAAAAATGGCACCTTTTATAAAACAGCTCGGTTCTTTGTGTATAGTCAGAGTCGTATCTGCTTACTTTAGTGACTAACATAATTGTAGTCTATCTAGTCCCTCTTGTGCACCATCAACAGAAGTGATTACTAGATTCCAGAGCAAACCGACTGAAAGCTTGCTGTGTTGTCACTGACTGCATAATTTGATGGCAGTGGAGATGCAGTGATCTATAGGCCTAATTTGTCATGAAAACTTTTATTGGTGATATTGCATAAGAAGAAGATAATCTTGTTCAGCTCACAGAGCTCAAGCTGATATTGCAGGACTGGCAGTTAGATAAAAACATCTCTTTACTTGAAAGCTGACTATTTCAGCTGAAATCACCAAGACAATAAACGTGGAAGTGCAATGTGACATTTCCACCGTCACTATTCAAAGAAATACATTTGAAGGCAGGAGTGCTGCCAGCTTTTCCGCCGCCCCAAAATGCCACCCCCCCCCAGAGGCGGTGGAAGGTCCTGCTGCTGAAATACCACCGCAGTCGCCGCCCCCCAAATCGCAGTGCCCTAGGCGACCGGCTAGGTCGCCTAATGGGTTGCGCCGGCCCTGTTTGAAGGGTGACGAGAGTTCCTGGAAGAATTAAAGTGGATTCCATCAAATTGCTCACTGACTCTTTAAATCGCTAGCTCCACTGATTTTTCCAAGTATGATCTCTGTGGTATCAACAAATCCACTAACAGCTATCTTTCCCTTCCAGCTGTATGCCATCTCTTGTGTACAACACTCTTTTGATCTGGAACAACATCTTAAAAGTTTTAAATATCCTCATGACACATACGCTCCTTCCCCAACTAGTCCAAAGTGACCAGTTTGGAAGATTATAGTCCAGCCTCTTTTGCATGAAAATGAAGTTCCTCTGATGTGAAGCAGTGATTGCATGAGACAGAGTCTCATTTAGTCCTGCTTTTTCCTGCCAGACTGTATGTGGACATGCTTGGCCAGTCTTACATTATCCAGAACTCCATAGCCTGCTATTTCTTTTTGTTACTAAGACCAGGAAGGAATGGACTTTAGTGATTATCAAGCACACTACACAAAGGACACCTGCTGACTTTTACTTACATTTCAACATGAACTTTGTAAACTCTTTTTACACTGCATTATAGATTTACCACTAATTCCATATATTCAAAACATATGACTCTTACCTCCTCATTTTTTAGGATGTCTGGTTTGACTATAGCCACTGAATGACATTTCTAGTAGGAATGGAATTAGCTCCAGCTAGAAAAAATGCTGGTCTATGCTGATTGAATACAGTTGCTTATATTCCTTTGGTTGAGTGAGGAAGCTGTTTGTTAGCTGTATGAAATGCTGTCTCCTTGGAACATGTGATTGAAGACTTGGATCTCTGACATATTGAGCTCAGAGGTGACTGAGTTCACCTACAGCTACATCACATTTAGTGCATCCACTCAGGCAATGGGATTTTTTGTTTGCTTGTTTTCCACTCTGGAGAGCATCTGAGAGCCTGGGTAACTAATGTCTGGCTTAAAGATAGTTTAAAGAACACATTTACAGTGTTGGTACACAAATCCTTCCCTTTTCAGGGGTTTTCCTTGAGTGATGTTAATTTATTCTATAGGTACTTCCTTTGCTGTTAGACTTTAAAATGTCATCTTCTGCACTCCATCTCCTTTCACTATTCCCTCCTGTTATTCTAGTGGTATTAGGTTCCATAAAGGAAACCCATTTTTGTTTTGTTTTTTATTAATTATTAATTTATTATTTATTTGTATTGTCAGCTCCCAATGTCCATAGCCCCAGTTGTGCTAGGTACTATACAAACACATAACAAAAGAACAGTTCATGTCCCAAAGACCTTACAATCCAAGAATAAAACAAGATGTGAATACAACAAACAAATAGGGTGAGCACAAGGTATCAATGAGATGATCATGATTAGTGTGATAAGCACCAATCACAGCACAGCAAGTGCCTAACCATTGTTGATTTTTTTAGGCTTCATAGCAGAGGTGAGTTTCAAGGAGGGATTTGAAGGAAGATGATCCGGTGGCATTTCAGATCTATGAGGAGCTCCTCCTATGCAGTTTTTCAAGCAAGCATCTTCACACTTTCTCCCCAGGCATGGGAGAATGTGTGAAGATGCTTGCTTGAAAATTTGGCAAATGGACAACTGAGACCAGCATAATTGGCAAATAGGAGACAGAACTCAATATTCTCAGTAGGTAATTAGATATAAGAGGTAGGAAGGGGATAGGCCATGAAGTGCCTGAAAAGTGAAGACAAGTCGTTCTCTATTATACTAATATATAATATGTTTACTGTGTCTGAATGGGAGAAGGACATAATTTCCTGTATTGCTGAAAGTTGCCATGAGTGGCAACTTTACTGTTAGTTTATTTTCAAGATACATAATGTAATGACTTCAACATTCTGAAAGAAACTGAAAATACCCCCTTGATAAAAGGATACATTTGTTATGCTTATAAAGGATTGAAAACGAAACAGCTTCTTTTGTAATAGTTCTACAGAAAGAGAGCTAACATGTACTATTTCATCAACTCTGTTTGAAAGGAGGAGGAGGGAGAGGGGAAAATATACAAATCTAGAGCATTGAACAAAGATGCAATGTGAAGAAGGTGTAGGAGCTGCTGACAATCATTAAATCTGCAAAGGAAACCTGGTACACTGGGTGTTAATTACAGTAATTCAAGATGTTTCTGGGAATACAGTGGCTTCTTTTTCTTCTGGCCTGTACAATTAACGACTCAGGTTTTCTGTTATGAATCCTTAAATTGTCCTGCTGTCTTACGAATAAAAGAGAAATGCCTAGGAGACAGCAGCAAAGTCTGCTTTTCCAAACTTCCTTAAATCTCTTCTCTCTGCCCTAGAGATGTTGCATTTTCCATGAGCTATCTTAGGGTATGTCTACACTGGCAGAGTTATAGCACCAGCAGTTACAGTGCCGCTCAGCAGGCGCTGAAGAGAAACCACTGTTGTGTGTTCACTCTGTCAGCTGCCTGCGCAATACTGTGTTCACACTTGCGGCACTTGCAGTGGTATTCGGAGTGGTGCACTCTGGGCAGCTATCCCACGGAGCATCTCTTCCTCTTCTGCTGCTAAGAGTTGTAGGAAGGCAGAGGGGGTTGCGGGGCATCCTGGGTCCTGTCCCAATGCCCCATGATGCATTGCAGCAATCCCTGTGCTTCCATCTCTGTGTATTTGGCGCCATCTTTCAATGGTTTGTGTACTGCACGCTCTGCCTCTTCGGTCTGGAGGAATGGAACCCCAACTGTTGACAAGTATACAGCTCGCTCTGATTAACACGTCACGAGTGGCAGTGGAGTTATTGCTTAAATTAAAAGGCAAGAGGAGCGGGACTTTGATTTCGCCATACACAGGGCCAGCTCCAGGCACCAGCTTAACAAGCAGGTGCTTGGGGCAGCCAAGGGAAAGGGGCGGCACCTGCGGCAATTCGGGGGTGGCAGGTCCCTCACTCCCTCCAGGAGTGAAGGACCTGCCGCCGAACTGCCGCCACCAATCGTGGCTTTTTTTTCTTTTCCCCCAATTGCCACCACCGGTCACGATTGCGATTGTGGCTTTTTTTTTTTTTTTTTTTTTTTTTGCTTGGGGTGGCAGAAATGCTGGAGCCAGCCCTGGCCATGCATTGTAGCTATGACACAAGATTGCTTGTGGCATTCATGGAGGTGCTGACCACAGTGGAACGCCGCTTTTGGGCTTGGGAAACAAGCACTAAGCAGTGGGATCACATAGTGGGATGACAAACAGTGGCTGCAGAATTTCGGGTGAGGAAAGCCACATCCTTTGGACTGTGTGATGAGCGCACCTCAGCCCTGCAGCACAAAGACACGAGAATGAGAGCTGCCCTGCCATTAGAGAAGTGTGTGGCGATTGCACTGTGGAAGCTGGCTACTCCAGACTGCTACCAATCAGTTGCTAACCAGTTCGGAGAGGGAAAGTTGACGGTTGGACTCATGTTGATGGAAGTGTGCAGGGCCATTAATTGCATCCTGCTCCAAAAGACCGTGACTCTGGGCAACGTGTGTGACATTGTGGATGGCTTTGCACAAATGGGCTTCCCTAACTGCGGACGGGCAATAGATGGCATGCATATTCCAATTCTGGCAACAGACCACCAAGCCACCGAGTACATTAATCAGAAGGGGTATTTCTCTATGGTTCTCAGAGCGCATGTGGATCACTGTGGGCATTTCACGGACATTAATGCAGGCTGATCCAGAAAGGTGCATGGTACACGCATCTTTCGGAACACTGGCCTGTTTAGGAACCTACAAGTAGGGACTTTCTTCCTGGACCAGAAGATCACTGTAGGGGAAGTCAAAATGCCCATTGTGATCCTGGGAGATCCACCTACACCTTAATGCCGTGGCTTATGAAGCCATACACGGGGCACCTTGATAGCAGCAAGGAGTGGTTCAACAACGACTGAGCAAGTGCAGAATGACTGTTGAGTCTGCTTTTGGCCATTTAAAGGCCCGCTGGCACTGCCTATGTGGGAAGCTGGACCTGGCCAATGACAATATTCCTATGCTTATAACCACATGCTGTACACTCCATAATATTTGTGAAGGGAAGGGTGAAAGCTTCACTCAGGGCTGGACCGCTGAGGCTCAGTGCCTGGAAGCTGAATTTGAACAGCCAGAGACCAGGCTATTAGAGGGTCACACCGTGGGGCCATAAGGATCAGGGATGCCTTGAGGCAGTAATTTGAAGCTGAAAGCCACTAATATTTGTTGATATGCTCGAGAGTGCAGTGTTGTAATGCTAGGAGGTGATTGTGATTGGTGCAGATGATGAAATATGGAGGTTTAAGATAATTGCTGTTGCTTTGCAGGGCTCTGTTTGCTTTCAATTAATAGCATAAAGATTGCTATCAAACCAACACAATTATTTTATTAAAAACAACAACCAGAGGAGAGAGACAAACAAAAAAACACATCAGCACTGAGGGGGTTGGGGGAAGGGAAGGTCCCAAGAGGAGGTGAGGTCCCAGGACTGTTAAAGATTTGTGTATGTCCAGGGATCATATCCAGCCTTCTCCTTTGGAGTACAGTGCAGTGAGTACTGTACTTCAACAGGGCTAAACTGCAGAGGGACACGTGTTGAGTGCAGTGGGTAGTGGGAGTCCACAGTGCTGGACTGTGATGGGGGAGGAGTGGAATGCCGTGGGTACAGACTGGAGCCAGGAGATTGATAAGAGTGTGTTGACGGTGTCTGAGGGGCGTATAGGAAAGAGTTATGCAACAGCGGCTGCAGGGGTGGTCAGGCGCGGAGCTGCTTGGTTGGCAGTGCTCATATCGCCTGGAGCATGTCCGCGTGGCGCTCCATAATGTGTGAGAGCTGCTCCGTGGCTTCATTCTGGTGCACCATGTTCTCCTTTCGGTCCCTCTTCTCGCTCTCCCTCCACACCTACATTTCCTGTTTCTTGGCGGTGGAGTGCATCATAACCTCACGCAGAAAGTCCTCCTTAGTTCTTCATGGCCGCTTTCTAATTCTGCCCAGCCGTTCAGCGGCCTATAACAAAGAGGGAGGCTGGGCTCCCAAGATCATCTCTGAAAGGTTTCAGAGTAGCAGCCGTGTTAGTCTGTATCCGCAAAAAGAAGAACAGGAGGACTTGTGGCACCTTAGAGACTAACAAATTTATTAGAGCATAAGCTTTCGTGGACTACAGCCCACTTCTTCGGATGCATATAGATCATCTCTGTGAATTCAAAATGCAACATTTTACAGAGCAGTATTGTTTGCAACACGGAGAACACTGATTCAGTGATTTAAAACACAGCCACTATTCACATACCTGTCACTAACTGGCTGACCCCAGGCAAGCACACATGAGCCACAAGACCCCCAAAATGGTGAGTAGCCGCAGGGGCAGGGTAAATTACTCTTCATGGACCCTACTGTACACTGGGCACGTGGCCCTTCGGGAGAGCCAGCACTGTAGGAGGGGCCTGATAATCATTTCTGTCCCCACATTTTCCACAGGCTGTGATCATTATGGAAGATATCTCACTGCTGAGGGTGAGCAGGGAATCAAGGGAAGGTCTTCTCCAAGACCTTCTGCAACTTGTGCCCTGGCCCTTATGCAGCTCGCCTGTGTTGTGCAATGGTGTCCCCACCCCATGATGACACAGTGGTGTACGAAAGTTACCATTAATGGGGCAAGAAACAAAGCAGCTCTGCCAAAGAACCTGCAGCAGGGGATTGCCCAGTATCTCCATGAGTTTCCTGGAGATCTCTGAGGGAGAGTCCCGTGAAGTGAGGGAGTCAATCAACAGCCTGTTCCACCACTCAGACTAGGCATGTGGTGGTACGCACATCATACAGACACAAGCCTGCTTTCTGCAACCCTCCTGGCCCCAACAACTCACTTCAGCAATTCCCAAAATCAAATCCACTTACCAGGGGCCTTCTCTTCTGTTTGTGCTTCACCAAAGTCTGACAGCTGTGACTGGCTAGCTTCCTCCGGGGTAGAAAAGAGCTCCTGGCTGCATGCATCTCTGACCTCCGAGTTGTCCTCTGCCTCTGAGTCCCCCTCCACATCCTCGTCCAAGATTTCCTCCTCCTGGCTCAGTCCACTCTTGACTAACATAAGCCATCGAAGTATCCACAGTGGCCTTCGCAGTGGAGGTGGGGTTGCCACCGAGTATTGCATCCAACTCTTCATAGAACCGGCAGCTCGTGGGCGCAGCACCGGAGTGGCGGTTTGCCTCCCGCGCCTTGTGGTAGGCGTTCTGCAGCTCCTTCACTTTTACCCCACACTTCAATGTGTCCCAGTCATGGCCCCTTTCTGTCATTGTGAAATCAGTCCGTATGTATCATAATTCCTACGGCTGGAGCGCAGCTGGGACTGGAAAGCCTCCTCTCTCCAAATGCTGATGAAGTCCAGCAGCTTGCTGTTGCTCCAACTGGGGATTGCCTGGTGCATGGGGCAGGCATGGCCACCTGGAAAGATGCGCTGACACCACTGCATGCATCACTGAGCAAACAGGCAGGGGATTTTCAAAATTCCAAAGGAATTTATGGGGTGGGAATGATGGTTGGTCACCTGAGGGCAGGGCAGTAGAGTTCAAACCGATGACCAGAGAGGCAAGAGCAGGCATTGTGGGACACCTCCTGGAGGCCAATTGCAGCGCTGTAATCAAGTAGGGTGTCAACACTGGCACCACAGCGCTGTAGCCCCAGCGCAGAAAGCTCTACGCCTCTCATTGGGGTGTTTTTTTTACAGCGCTGCAACTGCGCAGTTTCTGCACACTAAGTGGCTTGGCAGTGTGTATACCTGGGGAGTTACAGCGCAGAAAGCTGCTTCACTGTGCAGAACCTTGCCAGTGTAGACAAGGCCTTAGAAACAGCAACACCAATCTGCTGGAGACTTTGTATTCACTGTTACTATAATACACTAAGCCCTCCAGCTCCCTCACCCCCACCCCCAATGGCTGGAGAGATGTTAACAGGCTATTTCACCTTGAATGGTCTCTTGAAATATGTGCTAAACAATTTCTTCCACCTTACATTTAGCTGTGACACTTGAGTACCTTTCTCAGATCTAAAGAAGAACTCTGTAATCTTAAAAGCTTGTCTGTCTCACCAACAGAAGTTGGTCCAATAAAAGTTATTACCTCACCCATCTTGTCTCGCTAATATTTATTACTACTAACTTATAAAATGATTAGATTGATTCTGATTTGCGGCTGAGCCTACTGTATTTGTTCCATAATAATTGAAATCCATAGCTTCAGCATTTAGGGACCCAATCCACAAACACTTATAACTGAGCACAATACTTATGACGATGAGTAGTCCCTTACTGGGTGTAGTATTATTGACTCTTCACAGTAACAAGTATGACACTCAATGCAGTAAGTGTTTGCATAATCAAGCCTTATGCCCTTGTTCCTATCACAGGAATAAAGTAATAAATAGTAAATGTGTTTAAACTATTTTTTAAAATCTATTTCTTTTATTATTATTCCACTATTTTCACTTGTTGCCTCCTACATCTTGACTTATTGAGTTTTGAGGATTTCCCCATATTCCAGACTTTAGCTTCTGCCTGAGACCTACATCTATCCCTTTGAGGTCTGACAACCCAAAACAGTCCATCCTTCCAAAGATTAAGCTTTCTCCCTCTGCATGGTTCTCACCGTAGAGATCTATAATTACTTGAAACTCAGTCTCTCAACTGGCAGCACCTAGGAATCATTCTCAGGCTTTGTCTTTGCTGCCAAAAAGGGTGTGTTTTTACCATGGAATAATTAGGGTGTTTTAGCTGTCCCAGTGCATAGTCTTGTGGAGGTAAAGAACTGCAGTTTTACTGTGAGATGAACTGGGCAAGGTCAGCCACGGGTGGGGTATACTGTTGACCTCACCTAGCTATCTCACACTAAAACTGCAGTGCTTTGTCTCCACAAGGATTTTACAGCATAATAGCTAATGCCTATTAATTACCCTGCTGTAAAACCCCACTACCATCTTTTATGCAGTGAAGGCATAAACTAAGGCGAAGCTAAAGTCAAGGGTGGCCTGAGGAACAAAATGTACAGTATATCTGAACTTTCCAGAGTTCATAGGCCCTTGCATTAAAGGAGTTGGTTCTAGCCCATCTCTGCCTAAAATATATTAACAAAAAATTATATTCAACTCAAACTAATAATTAAAATATGTGATAGGTTAACCATAAATCCGCCACATTTTTGAAACAATACAGTAATGAAATAGCATAGCAGAACTACTTTACTTTATTGTTTAGTTTGGGGAAGGGGGTAATTATTTCTTCTTGCAGAAGCTGTCTTGTGTGCTAGATGAGCATTTGCACAGAAATATAAATGAGTGTAGGAGATTTGTGTGAGTGAAAACCCATTTGAAAATTTGTCATTTGTGGATGAGTTCACAAGTGTATGCAACGGTGTATGTCTAGATCATGCTTTTATCACCCAGTCTTGCATTAGGGAAGCTAGAGAGCTACTGTGTCCCAAGAGAGCACACTGTGCCTCCCCTTGGAGGGAGTCCTTCCCCTTGGCTACACTGTGAAGCGCGAGTGTAGTCGCGCCGCCAGCACTGTGAGAGAGCTCTTGCAGTGCTGTATGTACTCCACTTCTCCGAGGGGAGTAGCTTGCAGCACTGCGAGCGAGCATGCAGCGCTGCAGGCACTGATTACACTGGTGCTTTACAGCGTTGCACTCGCTGCGCTCAGGGGGGATGTTTTTTCACACCCCTAAACGCAGCAAGTTGCAGCGCTGTACAGCGCCAGTGTAGCCAAGGTCTTAGAGTGCACAGTGGGTGTAGAAGTTTCACCATCCATGTATGTTCCTTCCGATCTCCTTCCTGCCCTCTTTGGACACTGTTCACCTCTGCGGATGCACCAAAGGAATATTCACTTCACCCCCCCTGAAAGAAGGGGCCATGATTATGACTGGCTTTCTTTGCAGGCCATTTGAGCATGGGAGGCAATTGTGCACTCCATTGTGCCTGGAAATTAAACTGAGTTATTTAAAAAATGAATTCTTAACTACCATAAACAATGATTTAGTAGTGAGAGAGACACAGCACATTCCAAGGGGTTGTAGGGACAACCCCTTACAGGTACTCATCTGATTTTAGTCAAACTATAAAGGGAGTTATAAAGATAATTGTAATGAGTCTCTGTTCTCTTACCTGGGAACAATGATGACAGATACAATTTGGTACTAGATTATAAAGCCAGAGCACTTTACTGTTTTTCCAACACCGTCCATAGTATGAACACCTGTGTACGAGTGTGTGTGCAGTAGTTTGAAAATAATTTTTTCATCCTCTACAGCTAAGTGTACGCTCCAGCGTTTGTGGTACCTCCAAGGGAAAGCATGACTTTTAAGGGAATGCATCTTAGGTTCCCTCTGGGCTCTTCCGTTTCCCCTTCACCCCCATCATCGCTCACTGTATGTGCACACTTGTTACTTACTAAAAACCAGATTGTTCCTTGAAGGCACTGACCCACAATCCCTCCTAGAGCTCTGGGGAGTGCATACTGCACTACTCCTTAGGATACAGCATGCTCCCCCTCTGCATCCAGCCAGCCTTCGGTGACAGGACTGACAGATGCATCTTTGTGGTGGGAGGTGGGTATGTGCCTTCCCCACTCACTTTGGGGAGGCATATGCCCCATCAGGGAGTTAGAAGGAAGCAGTATTTTGCTCAGGAGGTCACATCCAGAGCTCCACTGACTTCATTAGAGCTATACCAATTTGTATCAGCTGAGGATCTGGCCCACAAAGTGCAAGGGCTACAATTATGCCTGGCTCTTGCTCCCTTTCCCCAGTGCACCTGCCCAGAGCCAAGCACAGTCTGTCCCTACATATTAGTAAGCAGATGTGACCACGCAGTATAGACAGGAGAAGTCATGCAAAGGATTCAAAGTTGGAGAATGAGGCAAATACTCTGTCTCAAATATAGGAAATGATAAGATGGAAAAAAGAAAATGATATGGAGAGAGAGGAAAATATATTTTCAGATTAAGAAGTGATTGAATATTTAGGTTGTAGAAGGGTCTGAACCAAAAGCAAACACCTTCCAATTCTGGGTAAATCTGAATCTACGTGCCATTCTGAATCTTGCAGCGAGCCGCTAATTCTATAGTTAGCCAAAGCAAAGACCAGATACTGAAGATGTTAGGATCTGGATCTATAGCTCTTGCTCATTTCTAATTTAGAGCCAGTAAATAAATGGCTTTGACTGCAGGAGGTGAGATATATCTGCAAATAAATCACTGGTTTAAGCAATTCCTTGGAGGCAGAACTTTGCAGATATTTACAGATGTTGCTAGTATCTTTTGATGTATGTCAGCAAACCACAAATCAGAGGACATGAAAGAACATCACATGAACTGCATCATATCAAGTGTACAAGTACAATGAGCCGTGATGGGGGTGAGAGGGAAGAGCCCGGGGGAGCTTAATAGAAAGAGCATCAAATCATATATGGCAATTCTGCCTCAGCAAAATGAAGAGTGAGGATATGATGGAGGACAAGATTACTGGCTAGCAGTATTTGAAGGCTGTAAACACCAAAGAAGGTAATTGTTTAGAGTGATCCAATAGGTAGAGCTAGGGGATGAAATTAAAAAAAAAAAAAAAACTTACGGCAAATGTCAGGGAAAACTTTCTTATCATGAGATCTATTAGATTGTGAAACAGTCTCTTCAGGGAAATGGTGGAAGCCCCATCATGTGAATCAATTAGAACTGGAGTGAACAGAGCACTAAAAATCATAAAATATCATAAAGAACAATTTTACACTTGCAGAGAGGTAGGGGTCTGACCAGCTTTAACATCTATGATCAGTAGTTAGGGCAGAAAAGAAACGAATGGCATTATAAACCAAAAATAACCCTTTTCTCTTTTTCAGCACAAATTGAAGTGATACCATGCAAAATTTGTGGAGATAAGTCCTCTGGAATACACTATGGAGTCATCACATGTGAAGGCTGCAAGGTATGAGACTTTATACAGCACTGTCATTGGCATCTGCATTTGCCTCAGGCTTCTGTGTACTTAACAACACACTCTGACACCCTTTCAAACAAGGTGTGCCAAAGGCTGTAATGCCTGCTGCTGATACACAGGTGTTCCGTGTCTAATTTTACTTGTTGTCTTCCTTATTCAACAGTCAAATAATATTTGGAAATAGCTCCTTGTTTGAGGCTTTGAATTAGTAATATGTGATGCAGCATAAATGGTGATACAGATGCTGGTTACAGTATGTTAGAATTGCTCCACCCCGAATGAACCTGAGGACTAGTTTTGTTCTCTTGTTTCATTTACGATATGTGTGAAATGTCAAAGTTAATTTAAGTGTCATAATGCACAGTTTTAAGAGATATGGGGCTGACTTTGGCCCCACTCATAGAGAGCCTCTATGCTCTGAAGGGGACATAAAGAAATTTCAGTTGCCCAGCGAGAAATTCCCCCAGCTCAGGAAGAGTGTAAATAGCACAGCATTGTCCCTCCTTGTAGGCTTGGCATACCCCAGGGATGGAAAGGAGCAGGTTGGGGTAGACGGGAGAATGCCCATAGTGCTCCTGTGATTTGGGGCTGCTTCAGCACCTGCCATCAGCACCTGTGGGGAGGCTGCCATATGTTAAAGCAGTCCCTGTGGCTAACTTATGTATAAGGGGCTATTTTGGCACTCACAGCACCCAAAAATTTTGCAAAGGCAAATCTTCGTGTTTGCAGTTCTGACCACCCGCTTGAAGATGCAAAGGCTCTGATTAGCACCTGCAGGTCATTTTATATATAGAAACATGCACTTGTACATTTTGTGGGTGTACATACACATCTACATGTGTGTAGTGTGAAATATCTTGCTCCCCAGGTTTGTATTTAGCATTTTATAACATTGAAGGCATCTGAAAAATTCAAAACATTGGATTTATCACATCCCAAAAATAAAGTTTGATTTAATGCCAGTAAATTGAGAAGTGATATATTGTCCAAAATCAGAACTTGTCTTTCAGAAACTTTAACAATTGTAAATGAGCCATCCCCCATTGTGACACAGTTTTATTGTGATACTGGACTGGAAATAGGCTTCTTTTTATGATGATCGCACAGAACAGGATTAGTCTAATCGATCTGATACTTTAAAATTGGCACAAAAATAATAATAAAAAAAATGCTTTTAAACAGAAAAAGAGCTTCTTGTCTCTGTAACCAGTCTACATAAAGCAGTAAGGAATAAAGTCTCCTCTGGATGTGATTAGTGTTAATGGTAGCCCTTGTGTGTGCCTCAAGAGGAGACAATGCCTCTTAGCTCTATGTGTATATTGAGATAAGAAGCTCCTCTACCACTGAACACAGTTGTAACCCTTTTGTTTTTGTGCCAGTTTCAAAGTAGCAGATCAATTAGTCTAATCCTGTTTCATGAGACTGTCATGAAGAAAGATGTACGCAGTCTAGTTGTATCTGTGCTGATCCCAGGATATTAGAGAGACAAGGTGAGTGAGGTAATATCTTTTACTGGACCGACTTCTGTTGGTGAGAGAGACAAGCTTTTGAGCCACACAGAACTCTTCAGGTCTGGAAAAGGCACTCCCAGCATCACAGCAAAATGCAAGTTGGAACAGATTGTTTAACACAAGTAGTTAGCACATATTCTAAGGGACCATTCAAGGTAGAGTGTCCCGTTAACACCTCTGCAGTCATAGGACAAAAACAGGTGGATATAGAGTAACAGATTGTTGTAATAAACCATAAATCCAGTGTCTCTGTTCAATCCATGATTTTTAGTGTCTAGCAGAGTTATGAATTTAAGCATCCGGGCTCAAAATGTTTCCTTTGAGAATGAGGACTGAGAGGTCAGATATAGGCCACATCTACACTATAGACCTATATCAGTATAGTTAGTATAACCAGTATAACTACCTCGCTGAGGAGTGTGCTAAATCCTAACCCCTCTTCTCTCCTGTAGACAGTGCTATGTTAATGAGAGAGCTACCACCGCTTGGGAAGGTGGATTGACTACATTGATGGGAGAAGCTCTCCCATCAGCATAGTAGCGTTTTCACTAAGGCCTCGTCTACACTGCCACTTTACAGTGCTGAAACTTTCTTGCTCAGGGGTTTGAAAAAACACCCTCCCCCAAGCGATGCATGTTTCAGCGCTATAAAGTGGCAGTATAGACAGTGCACCAGCGCTGGGGGCTACTCCCCTTGTGGTGGTGGGTTTTTTACAACACTGGGAGAGCTCTCTCCCAGCCCTGGTACCGCAATTACACAGCCACGGTAGTGAAGACATACCCTTAAGCACTACAGTAATGCAGCTGCAGTGCTGTACGTGAAGACAAGTCCATAGAGTGATCGTTTTGTTAACACCCACTTCTGGCCTTTAAACAACCCCTCAACCCAAGCTCATCATCAGAAGTAAGCTCCCCACAGACCAGGACACAGCTACTCAGAACGGCACCAGAACCAGACAGAACAACAGATGCAAAACCTGCAGCCATATCTCCACTGCGATCAGTGATCAACACCCACCACAACACATCTTTACTCATCGAGTGCACTAAATGCCCCAATAAAAACGATCTGGGTGAAACCAGATAGTCACTACTCTCTCAAATGAACTCATACAGGAAAATGATAAATGACAAAAACACCCTGTTACCTGTGTGTGAACACTTTTCACAAAGCGATCACTCTATATCTGATCTATCAGTCCTCATTGCACCTTGTTAAAGGGTGTAGCAAATAGCACTGTCATATCCTGCAGCATGCCTGGGTATATTCAGGAATTTGGTATCTTCTGGGAATTTTCCCACTGATTTAATTGAGGCCTGGATTTCACCCCTTGTGCCTACCTCAATGTCTCTGGGGCTCTCAAAAGTGTCTCATTCCACCTGTCTCTCTACCATTGTGGGAAGTGGTTAAAACTGCAGCCTAGTTCTTTGAGGTATGGAACATATTACTATACCTGTTTTACAGACTGGGAAACTGAGATAGAGAAAGGTTAAGTGACTTGCCCAACATCACAAAGTGATTCAATGTCAGAGAGCCAAGAAACTTTTTAGCTCTTCTACTCTATGCACTAGGTCAGTGCAGTTCTTCTACCCAAAAGAGCAATTGTTCTCCCCAATAAATGTAGCCATTCAAAAAAAGGATATAAAATATTATATATTCCAAGAAAACATTTAGATCTGATGAGGAAAGGGAAAAAATAAATTATACCAAGTCAAAATTTGACTATTCACACTGGAATTGCTTAAATTTAAAGCAGAAAACCCTTTTTTATGTCAAAAAGGAAATTTCTAATAAAGTATGGCAAATACATAAGAAATGTCTCATAATTAGTGCTAAAATGGCCTTAAATTAATCCCACAGCCATGGCTTCAGTAAATTCTTTATCAGTCAGGATCAGATAAGTGCTCTACAATTTTTCATTGGTACTTTCCCTAAAGGACAACTGCATTCCCAAAGATACAAAACTTACATCTTAAATTAAATTTTAAATAGGTTATAACCACTAACACAACCAATGCAGGGTAGATGAAATGGGACTTTTAAACTTCACTTCATGGACCGGGAATGTCAGTATCTGTACTCAAACTCAGTACCTGTTGTCCAGTGCTAGTGACACCTCTGGCCATCGTTCAGTGCGCTAGGACTTGAGTGAAGCTTCAAATATTGTCTTTACTGAGTGAATACAGTCATGTACAATCCAATTACATTGTTTCTTCACCATTATTTCTCCAGACTCCACAGCTATTATTATTGTCATGGTTTGCTGCTGTCATCCATAGTCCTGTACTGAAACAATACTGGACTAGCTGTTGAATGAAGCCAGCCCTAGCTTGCTGATTCAGTTCAGGTTTAGTCTACAAACCATCCTAGCAACACTCAACCACCTCACTGCCACTGCTACCAGTGTCAAACCTTACTTACTCTGTCTCCCTCCTACAGATGCTAACTGCACTTTTTACCTTCTATCTGCCTTCATGGCTTCCTGCAGTTGCTAGACCCCCCTCCATCTCTTTCTCACTGTGTAAGTGTGCAGTTGCCTGTTTCTAAAGCTGCTAGGTTCTCCAATGAACTTCTCTCCTTTGTTTCTCTTCCCCCTCTCTGGGCTCCCTGCTCCTCCTGTGCTCTTTACCTTTCGTTGTTCTGTAGAAGAGAGAAGAACATCAAGTGTAGCTTTACTTCTCTCATCTCCCCTTCCTGGCTCCATTCCTCTTGACATCTCTGGCATTTCTTGTCACTTCTGCCCTAATGCTGCCTGATGGTGCCATTCTCAGTGGCTATGACTAAGTAAGGACATGCTCTCAGGTTCTAGTACTTTTGTCCCCAATCACAAATCCAAACAACTAGCCAGAATAACACTCAAAAAAACCTACTGAGACTGGGTAACTAAAAGTTTTAAAACTTTTTAGCCTATTCCCTAGCTAAACTGGGATTTTTAACTTTCTGTATTTACCTGACAATAATATACACCTCTACCCCAATATAATGCTGTTCTCGGGAGCCAAAAAATCTTACCACATTATAGGTGAAACTGCGTTATATCGAACTTGCTTTAATCCGCCGGAGTGCGCAGCCCCGCCCCCCCAGGAGCACTGCTTTACCGCGTTATATCCGAATTCATGTTATATCGGGTTGTGTTATATCGGGGTAGAGGTGTATTTCTTTTACATATGAAATGTCATGATTTTTTTTCCTGGAGGAGGGTGGTATTGTTTAAAAGTATTTCTTTTTCCTTTGCACTTTAGCTAGTAAGGTTATTAAATCCTAGGGCTCTTGTAGATGCCTCAATTTGAATTACCTCTCTCTTGTGGAGTATCTGGTCCCTCCAAATCAGTTCAAGCTTCTCCAGGTTAACCTAGGGAATCACACAGTATATTACAACTTCTGATACCACATGTAGCGAGTGAAAAAAAAAAATGTCAGTCTTAGACATTACCAGTACCTTTTCTTTAACAAAAAAAAGGATTCGGAGCAAATGGCAATAAGTTGCTTTGTTAGAAATATTGGTGAGAGTCTCCCTGAGCATTTGATGAAGTTCAGTGTTTATTGTATATTGAGGATGTACACTATTTTATCACTCTATCCTGTTTGTTACCCTCATATTATATTTTACAGAGTAATGCACAGGTTTTTCAGATCAGGAGAGAACATGATTTTATTTCACTATTTATGGCTAAAGCATTTACAAAGTTGTATCATAAACAAAATTTCACTGAATTAGAGTTTATTGCAGTGGCATGCCACTATATCTATCTATCTATCTATCTATCTATCTAGTAATTATCTCTCTCTCTCTTTCACGCTGTCTCTAGGGTTTCTTTAGGAGGAGTCAGCAGAACAATGCCTCTTACTCCTGCCCCAGGCAGAGAAACTGTTTAATTGACAGAACCAACAGAAATCGTTGCCAACACTGCCGACTGCAGAAGTGTCTTGCCCTAGGAATGTCTAGAGATGGTAAGGAGTTAGCTTCCTGCTTCATAGGTAAACCCTTTGAAACTGTTCTTCATTGCTGCTGACTACTTAACCCCCCGACAGATTTCTGGAAAAAAAGAAGAAAACCTAACTGCTCCATAACACGTTCACAGTAAAACATAGATCTTTGCCATTCCCTTAAACTTAGGTGCATTTTTTCATGGGGGTGGGGGAAATAACAAAATAAAAAGCAACATTAGATTAAAACAAAATGTTATAAAGAGAAATGTGGCATTCTGATTAAAAGCAAAAAGGTCCTCCCCTCATAAAGAGGGCTTCATATGCTGGATCAGATAATAACATTTTATATTAATGATATTAAATATTGATGTATTAAGCCTCCCCATGCTTAAAAATGTTTGAGGGCCTGAGACAGTATAATAAATAAAATATACAGTTAAAAAGGAAATATGCACGCTTAGAGCAATTTTTATGCTAAAGGATCTGAAAGCACTTCAATAAAAATTACATTACATTACAAAGGAGCGACTTGGTGCAACCTTCTGCTGTTTAGCAGTGAACAAGAGAGCTACACAACTGCTTAAAACAAAAAAATGAAGAAGATTATTGTATCCAGTTGACACTTCAGGGTGAGGCTGTACAGAGCAAACTATATATTTTAGTGCTGGTGGCCTCTTCTTAGTCCTTACTGTTAGTCCTCTTATCCACTTCCCAAACTGCAACACAAGTCAGCATGATTGACAAATTGAGAATAAAAATTGCCTGGGACTAGAATAAGAGTTGTGTTACAGGTTAACATTGAGGTGCAATGGCAGAGCTGTGCAAGAAAGCTTGAGCAAAATCTGTCTGCATTATTCCAAACCTAGCTACTACTGTTACTTTGGATTGCTCCCAAATCCATACTGAAGTTTTAAAATCACCAAAAAGAAAACAAAAATGTCTCCTATTTTGTAGGCATTTATCTTAATTTGGCTATCTATATCTGTATAGTGGCAAAAAAATTGTCTTGGGGATTTTTAAAAATGTGCCATTTGAATTTATTTTAAATTTCTCTGAGCTTTGTAGATCACCAGAGAAATTATGTTCATTATATGGTTCAGAGGTTTTAAATTAGTTTAAGGTCAGATTGCAATACTCTTACTCACTTTGAGTAGTACTCTACTCCATAGGTACAATGAGACAGTTCACACTGTAAAGTTCTATCCAACATGCTTAAGGGTACTACAGTCTCACCATTAAGTGAATTCAGCTTGGTATCTAGTGTGCAGCATACCGGGTTCTTAGCCTCTCATTTCTGCCCAAAGAAGATTAAAGCTGTGCTCTTTCAGCAGTTAATCAGCATATAGCTTCCTCGTAAAAATGGTGTCTCCTGACTGCAGTTGAGGGCTTTAAGGTATCACAGGGACATTTGTATTTGGCTGCTAGTGCTCTGTCCCTCACCTGTAAAGCAGAGATTCTCAGTGGCCCTGAGTTTTCATTGGTGTAGTTGAACAGAGGGTTTCATCTCCCAGTGCTGCCTTCCTCTAACCTCTATGACAGTGGTTCCCAAACTTTAACAACCTGTGAAACCCTTTCACTAAAATGTCTAGTCTCACGAACCCCCTCCTAAAAATGAATATTTCCAAGGATTTTCTCCTTTACTTGAGTATAAATTATAAAAAGAAGTGATCTTGGAAATATAAAATGTGTTTTTATGACATGCTTATTACACACTATTTATTATTAATTATTATTTATCATTACAGTATTTTTATTACATTATGAAAACGGCAACACTCTTCCAAGATCTCACTTTTGTAGCTTGTATCACTTCGAATAAGCCTCTTATAAGACAAGGCTCCTATGTTTCATCAAGGAGTATCAGATGTGAAACAGCATAAAGGTATTTAAGAAGCCAACACAAAGAGTTCCTCCTACACAAGCATTCAGGTCTTGAGCAGTCCAGGAAAACAACGCACGTTACAACAAAGCTCAAACTAGTTCTTCATAATAATTTTAAAAACAATACTAGCTGCTTATTTATTTTAAAAACAGCAAAAAAAAATCCATCTCCCTTTCCATTTCATATAAGGAGTTTTGAAGTTTAAAGTCCCTCAGTGTGATAGATAGGCTTGCTTTGAGCTGCTTAGCTCTTGGAAGTCTAGAGGCTCCGGGCTGCTTGCCCCATGCTGCCTGAGGCCCCTATGGACAGCTCTATATAAGAGGCTTATTCGAAGTGATACAAGTCCACCATTAGGGAATTTTTTCTCAAGAACCCCCTGTAACACTTCATGAACCCCCAGGGGTTCACGAACCACAGTTTGGGAACCACTGCTCTATGAGTATAACACTCACATAAACAGTCTTGCCTTTATTGATTTTTTTTGTTGTTACAAAGAAATCATATGTGAATTTTAACTCTCAGTCTAATAACAGACTCATTTCTATCATGCAGAGGCAGGATGCTAATTGACAGCAGCTGGAGAGTCCAATTAATGAAAATATAATGAGCATAAACAGTGGGTGTTTGTTTCTATTACTGAGGCCCTAAAATTAAAGAAAATATGTAGTTGCATTTTTCAACATAACGTCGTTGTGGATTGGCCCTCCCTGCTCTTATCTGGTGTGGTTAAAATAAGAGCGAGACGTGCATGATGGGCAGGATCCATAGGTAATGCAAATGATGGTGTAAAGTGGTATAATTTACGTGCTATGGGGATGGAAAGGCAGGGCCATAGCAGGGAAAGCAATCCCTAAAAGAGATTGAGAAACTGATGGGGCTGTTATCTGATATACCTTCTTGCACCCTGCTTTCTTTGGTGTTTTCCTCTCTTTTTGCACATCTTTCT
The DNA here is from genome assembly GCF_011386835.1 of Chrysemys picta bellii. Lineage (NCBI taxonomy): Eukaryota > Metazoa > Chordata > Testudines > Emydidae > Chrysemys > Chrysemys picta. Next base: position 97,312,463 of record NC_088796.1, read on the forward strand.
GCTTCCTCAGCATGCAAGTTACACTCACATTCACACAGACTTATAGGATCTGACTATCGTAAAGGGGCCTGAAAGTGTGTATAAATAGAAGTATAAAGTGGCCCTAGTGTAAATGAGAATCAGGCCCATCTTTGGCAGTCATTTATGTTGTCTCTGAATTTAGCACAATATGTAGAAGGATCTAAAGTAATTCAGCGGCTTTAGAAAACACTTGTCCTCATACCACATGAAAGGACTATTTGATGCTTCATTAAGGACAGCCATACTGGGTCAGACCAAAGGTCTACCTACCCCAGTATCCTGTCTTCCAACAGTGGCCAATGCCAGGTGCCTCAGAGGGAATGAACAGAACAGGTAATCATCAAGTGATCAGTCTCCTGTCGCTCATTCCTAGCTTCTGGCAAATAGAAGCTAGGGGCACCATCCCTGCTCATCTTGGCTAATAGCCATTCTATAATTATATTCCCAAAAAGGAATGTCCTGGTGTCCCTCTCTTGTGCTCTGTATTGATATCCCTCGGAGCTCCATCCTTGATCCCCTCTAGATATTCTCCCAACTAATTTGTGACCTAATTTGTTCTAAAAGCTTATTTACCATCTCTGGGCTGAGGTTTCCCAGATCTACCCGAAAATATTTAATAGATTTTAAAGCCAGAAAGGACCACTAATATCATCTAGACTGACCTCCTGTATAACACAGGCCATAGACTTTCAGCCAGTAATTCTTGCATCAAGCCTAATAACTCGTGCTTGAATCAGAGCATATCTTTTAGGAAGACATGAGTCTCTAAAGATTTAAAGTGCTGGAGAATCCAGTTTGCACTCTAATGCTGACTTACTCTAAAAGTAACACTATTTCCTTCATTTGTCATCAGTGAAGAATGTACAGATTTTACGCATGGAGATTATATAAAATATGATTGTGTAAATCCATAATTCTTGCCTTTATGGCAGATGTGCCATTCATTTATGCTGCTTACCTTCAAGTCTGTTATTTCCCTGCAGGTCTTAACTCTAACGTGTAATGTTGTTTTTAAAAAAAAATAGGAGTGTGAAGATAACAGTCCCTTGAAAGGTTGCAATAATAGGGCTTTAGGATTTGCTTTCATCAGAAGGCACTAATCAGTTAGTGCATAGTTTAAAGATTTGGGAGCAAGTTGATAAATCACATGGGATACAAATCTAAAGGTTGTAAGTTTTATATACCTCTGGGTTGTTGTGTAGTGAACACAGAAAGACAAGAGAAAGATGCCAGGTCTTTTTTAACATTCACAGCAGGGAGGAGTATGTTGCTTGATTGAGACCCTATCTGTCAAAATGGAGCAATGTTGTACCTTGCAAATCAAGAGCATAATGCTTCAGCTTTCATAATACGTGTGTAGTCTGCAGCTTTGTATCATTTCTGATTTCCCCGGCAGAAAGACAGGGCAAAAGTGATGTAAATAGGAAAATGATTTAAGAAAAGAGAGCAATGGTTTCTGTTATGGTTTGCTTTTCAGCTGTGAAATTTGGAAGAATGTCCAAAAAGCAGAGGGACAGCCTGTATGCTGAAGTGCAGAAGCACCAGCAGCGATTACAGGAGCAACGGCAGCAGCAGAGTGGTGAGGCAGAAGCCCTTGCCAGGGTATACAGCAGCAGCATCAGTAACGGCCTGAGCAACCTGAACAACGAAACTGGTGGCACTTACTCGAATGGGCATGTCATTGACCTGCCAAAGTCCGAGGGTTATTATAATGTGGATTCTGCCCAGCCCTCCCCAGATCAGTCTGGGTTAGACATGACTGGACTCAAACAGATAAAGCAGGAACCAATCTATGACCTCACTTCTGTACCAAACTTGTTTACCTATAGCTCTTTCAACAATGGGCAATTAGCTCCAGGGATAACCATGACTGAAATAGGTAAGAAAAATTTTCACTTCTCAAGCATTCACTGTTCCATTTGACTTTTTTCGTTGTTGAATAAATTGCAGTCCAGCTATAACGGATATGCTACACAGCCAATTCATTTAGAATGGACTGGTCCTGAAACAGGGCTGGCTGACTGGCTGGGTTTTTTCGTTGTTGAGTTTACCAAATTCTAAAATAATGATTACATTTCTTAACTCAGCAATTCATGAACTGTTTATGAAACTGGAACACCGAAAGCAACTGATGAATCAATCAAAACCAAGTGATAATTACTAATAGGGAGCTTGTTTCAAATGAGCTCATTACCAGAAGGGTTTAATGATCTTTTCTGACAGCTATACATATTCTTGTCAAAACAAAGAGTCCCTAAGGTGGCTCATTCTATTGTGTTTATTAAAATGAGCACCAGATTCTGATCTCAGTTACACAGATGTACATTTGGAGTAATTTCACTGATCTCTTGATTTAAAGCAGTGTAACTGAGATGAGGATCTGGCCTGAAATAGGCTGTGATTTGTATTCTCCTGATTAACTCTCTGGATGTTTTGGACATACATCTTACTCAAGTTTTCCTTTAACTGCCAGTGCAAATGATAGAGCAAGCCTTCTGCCAGGTGTTTCAGACAGCAAAAAAGGCTGGGTTTGGGTGAACAATAATGTTCTTTTGGTCACACTCTAGGGAAGGTTTCTAACTAAATAGAATGGCTCAAGCTCTCACTTGTACACACTCAGCCGAAAGCACTGTATTCTATTCTAAGAAAATAAAAAGAAAAAAGAAAAAGAGGCTGGCTTACTAATTAAGAGCTTCCCACCTCAACAAGTGATGAATGCTGAGTCAGTTGTGGTTTAGAATAAAATTATAGGGTAACACCTCTCTAATTGGGTTTAATTAAAAAACAAGAGGAAAAGGGTAATCTATAACAGAGGTTCTCAACCTTTTTCTATCTGAGCCCCCCCCCAATGCTATAAAACCTCCAGAGAAGGTGGGGGGGGGGAGGTGTCCTTGGACATAGACGTAGTTTGACTTCTATCTGGGGGGAGCAGGGCTCGGGCCAGCTCTGCACAGCGTGGCCCAGGGAGGGATCACCACCTCCACCCCCTGACTCACCTCAGCAGTCCAGCCAGCCTGTCTGGGAGGTGGGGGGATGCTGCACCCAAAACTTATAAATTAAATGGGGTGGGGGGCGTAGAGTGGGGCTCAGCTCAGTTTGAAAACAGCTCAAGGTGCAGGCAAGGGGTATCTAGGGGCTATGTGCAGGCAGGGGAGGTAGCTCAGGGTGCAGGGAGAGGAGTAGCTAGGGTCTCTGTGGAGAGAGCGGTGCAGGGAAGAGGGGTAGCTAGGGGCTGTGCATGGATAGGGAGGTAGCTAGGGGCTGTATATTGGGAGCCCGGGAGGGGCCCCTGCCTTGCGGTCACTGCTCCCTGAGGACTCTGCTGCCCAGGAGTCAGGTCACCTACTTGGGTGGCTCTCACCGCCTGCTCCAGCAGTAAAAGGGCGCTGGGACCTGAGGAGCAGCCACAATCCTGGGCTCCACCAGTAGCCGCAGCAGGAGATAGGAGACCTCTGTGGCTGCCCAATTCATGGCAGCAGTCGGAGCAGCAGCTGCCCCCAGTGCCTGGCTCCAATTTCCCACCTCTGACCTGGCCAGGGGGCAGGGCCTCTCGGCAGGGGCTGGGGGAGAGAAGGAGGTGAGGGAGGGTGTGGAGTTGCCCCCAGGCCTGCCCATCTCTGGGTAAGGCACTGAAGTGGGGGGGGAGGGCAGGGAACAATGCCCTTTATATCCTCCCAACTCCACCCTTGGTATTGGGGCTTTAGCCCTGCAGGGTGGCACCAGGGCTCCTGGCTTCAGTCCCATGGCTCCGGGCTTCAATCCCGTGGGAGTTTCAGCCCCACAGCTCTGGGCTTTAGACCTGCAAAGAGCATCGGGGCTTAGGGCTTCAGTCTTCAGCCGCAGGGCCCCGTGGCACCCCTGAAATGGCTCGCAGACCCCCAGCCTATACTATAGCATCAGTAAAAAAGTAAACTAAAATAGGTTCACTCTCACAAAACCAAATCTTTGAGCTCTTTGCACACACTGAATGTTTTGTATGTGCATCTTGGCTTGAGAAAACGTGTCCATGTGCTTTGGAAGAGTCACATTTCCAATTTGTGCCTAAAGATGTCTGGGGTGGGTACAAAGGAGAAAAATCAAGTCTAATAGATACCACCACTTGTGCCCCTGAAGTATCTTGTGTAGGGATAGACTTTGTAATGAGAATAAAGATGCTGCTGTAATTTGTACCATCAGCCTATTTGCTACTTGTTTATCTAAAAAACTGTGAGCCAATACTCACCTGCACCAGGGCACCGATACCTTCTGTGGTGTGCCAATGGAAACACTGCAGTAGATTGATCGGGTGGGGATGATGAGGTGCTGCCCCACTGCTCTCTGTGAGCCTGACCCAGAAATAATGAAGTCAGTGAGTGTCTTTCCATTTACTTCAGTGAGTTTTAGATCAGGCCCAAACTCTCTCGTCCTTCAGGGTCACTCAGATAAGACAGTATCCCTGCCTAAATCTTCATTCTTTCCTTGCTTTCCTAGCAAAGAACTGGGCTGGGCTCACCTTGCTCTTCCACTCCCTCTCATCATACCAGAGGTGAGCACATCAGACAACTGCCTCTTCAACACACTGTAATAAGACGATTTAGTGAGCACTGAGTTGGCACTCGCCCTTTCCTTTCCCTACATTTCCCTGTGCTATTCAGGGTAACTTTAGCTTCCTGAGGATGGGACAAGGTTGAGGAGTGTGAGGGTTTATCAGAGGAGAGTGGAACTCAGCACAGGAAGAATTCTCACACTCTCCCCTTAGTGAAACTGAAAACCGTTTGGTGGTTGAGCAGCCTTATATTAGCTCCAAATGTGGGTAGGGAAAGTAGGACCAAGCAAAGGTTTTTGGCTACAGCCACAAAGGAATTTAGGCACTTAAGTCCAAAATTTAGATCCTCAAAACCTCTGCTCAGCCGCCACCTAACCCTGTAGGCACCTAAATTCCCTAGGTTGCTACGTTTTCACTGGTAAAGTCCCCAGTGTGCCTACGTTTCTGCCAGTGGACATGCACACTGCCTAAATCCTGATGCTACCTCAGCCCCAGCAGGATCCTCAAGCTAGGAATTCCCTAACCTATCTCGCCTGTGGAGGCCAGTCTGTAGGCATTCTCAGAGGTCACCGTAGAGCATGCCTACCAGATCAGGCTCCACACAAACAGAAAGGAAGAAGGTGAGTACTCTTAACTGCTGGACTATATGGTATTCTGGGGTGGGTCTCTCTGTCTCTCTCACTGTCCTACAGTCCGTGGTCCGAAAACAGGAAAGCACTGAAGCACATCTCTCCTGTTGAAGGAGTTCCACTTTTTATGAAATACTTAAATAGTCATTGGAACAGGGTCTGGAACCCAGGTCTCCCAGGACAGTGTGCTAACCACTTGTCTGTCTATAGAGTCATTCTCACTTTCTCTCTGACCCAATGACTAAGTTACAGCTAAAGATTTCAGCGGGTGGCAGGATTCTAAACATTAGATATTGCAATATGGAGCTTAAGTTTCCTTTATGGATCTAGCTCTTTGTGAGACTTAACTGCCTAAGTGTCTAAGTTACTTTTGAAAATTGGACCTAGGGCCTTTGGAAAATTTTACCCAAGTTCTTTTTTTTTTTTTTTAATGAATGAAAACTACTGTGGACACTCTTAAGACCAGATCTTCAACTAGTGTCAATTGGCATACAGTAGAAGAACCTCAGAGTTACAAACGCCTCGGGAATCAGGGCCGTCTCTAGGCACCAGCAAACCAAGCACGTGCTTGGGGCAGCAGAATTCCAGGGGCAGCATTCCGGATTGTTGTTTGTTTTTTTTTGGCTTCGGCAGTTGCGCTCTCAGAGGTTTTGTTTGTTTTTTTTGCTTGGGGCGGCAAAAAACCTAGAGCCGGCCCTGTCGGGCATGGAGGTTGTTCGGAACTCTGAAATAGTTGTAACTTTGCAACTGAACATTGACTTAATGCGGCTTTGAAACTTTACGGTGAGAAGAAAAATGCTGCTTTTAACCATCTAAATTTAAATGAAACAAGCACAAAAACAGTTTCCTTACCTTGTGAAATCTTTTTTTAAAACGATCCCTTTGTTTTGTTAGTAGTTTACGTATAACACAGTACTGTACTATATTTGCTTCTTCTTTTTTTTTTTTTGTCTCTGCTGGTGCTTTGCTGATTGTGTACTTCTGGTTCCAAATGAAGTGTGTGGTTGACTGGTCAGTTCATAACCCTGGTATTCGGAACTCTGAGGTTCTACTGAATCTCCATTGACATCAATTTCATTCCATTCTGAAAGATCCTGTTAGCTTGGGAGATATTCCTTGTGTCTTTAACTGCGGGAACCAGTAATATTATTCACAAGGGAATGAACTGTTCAGTACAATGACTGTATGTCGCTTAGTATAAATAAGAAATCAACATATTTTTCAGATCTTCTGTCCTTTTGTTGACTTTCCAGTTATATATAAATAATTCTGCCTACCTGGCTCACTCTTTAGTAAAGAGGGATGTTTGAGCAAAATAGAAAAGATGTGCTAATGCTGTATTGCTGGAATTTTTGGAAAACTGCTCTGCAGTCCATGGCCCCAATATATGAAAACACTGAAGCACATGCTTAAGTCCTCCCTCCCCCGATTCAGGATATCTCTTAAGCCTATGCTTAATGTTTAGCATGTGATTATGTCCTGTTGTCTTCAATGAAACTGAAGCCTGGGCTTAAATTTAAGTATGTATTTAACTGGTGTGTGAGCAGAAGTGCTTTCCTGAGTTATGGCCTGTATTATGTGAAAATGATAGAGAATAATAGAAAATAGAGATGGAAAGTAAGTATTAAGTTGATACCATGCCAATGAAGATTGCTCCCTATAGGATATTTTCTAGTGATTTACTCAGCTTTGCTTTAACTGTCCCAAGTGACATTAATATTCCATTAATTCTACTACTACTCTTTGGAGACATTCTAGCCAATCTCATGGTTAAGAAGTTTTTCAGATTAAATTTTCCTCTGCTGTTTATATTCTTAAAATACTTTTAGTTGGTTATCTTGCCGCTCCTTAGTTGTCACTTAGCCAGTTGGTACTATATCCACTCTATTAATCTTACCTCAAGAATCAATCTCTCAAACTCTGCAGCCAAAATACATGTTGCTGTATTTTATACAACTCCCATAAATTGCTTTACATCTCTCCGGTACCGAGATACCCAAAACTTATTGCAAGTTTATTCTCATCAGAATCATGTGGAGAAATGGAGAGACACAAATGGCTCCATGGTTTGGGACATGTTGGCTCTGCAGAGACGATCCAGAATCACTGTGGCATTTTTTGCTTCCACTTTATATGCCCACTAACCTCTATTTTGCTGCTCGCTCTAACCCCTACATCTCTTTTGATATTAGAGCTTTGTTCTTTTCTCCCCCACATCAAATTTCTCACTTGGGGCTAGCTTCCCAAGATATACTAGCTTGCATATTTCCAGGGCTGAATCTCCTTTTTCTGTAGCCACACTTTTAACCTCTTTTGGTCACTTTAAATTGTCTCTCTCCTCACTTATATTTGCACTTCCTTACAATTTAGAATCATTTGCTCATTTCAATAACATGTGGCAAACCCTCTTTTCCAGGTTGTTAGAGAAAATGTTCAATATTTGTAGGACTAGACCGAACACTGATCCCTACTGCGCCCCACCAAACAACTTGCTGCAACTGAATAAATTGCCTTTGAGCATTATTTTGTTCATGGCCCATCAGCCATTTGCAGTCCATGTCATGGTGTTCACTTAAAAGCCAATTTGATTTAATTTTATAAATAAGATTTCATGAGGTGCCCTTTCAAATGCTTTACACATTGTTGATGGTCCCTTCTTCATGTACTAATTTTGTAACTCCTAGAAAAAATAAATCAGGTTTATTTATATTAGGGTGACCAGACAGCAAGTGTGAAAAATTGGGACGGGGGTGGGGGGTAATAGGAGCCTATATAAGAAAAAGACCCAAAAATCGGGACTGTCCCTATAAAATCGGGACATCTGGTCACCCTAATTTATATATATAATCAAAAGCAGTAACCAGGGCCTAGAAGCAAAACTGGGAAGTCTTTTTGGTAGCTAAGAAATAATGTTCATGATAAAGTATATGAAGCAATAAACAGGCTTTGTAGGTAATTAAACATAGATGCAAAACTAAGGCATTTGATAACTGGAAAAGCTATTTATTGGAAGAAATATGTTCCAATATCCTAATTCCTATTACATAGCAAAATAAAAAAAGACTACTCACAATTTGTTTTAAAAACAAAATAAATATATAGGGGAAGATCCTCAGCTTTGCACCAGCTTAGGATCTGGTCCCTTTTCTTTTTTTTCTTTTCTTTTTTCTTTTTGAAGAGTGATGGAAACTGTTCTCCGAGAATCATGAACCATTAGAACAAATCAGGTGAAATTTGGCAGATTTGACAGAATTTACCTTTTAATTTTTGGGTTTCAAACCCGAAATTCATAGTGAAATTCATGAGAAAAAAGTCTGTATGGACTGCAGCAGAACAAGGATTTGATGACCCACTGAATTTAACACTGCTCTAGTTATGATCAGCTAAATTCACTTATCTAATTTTATAAGGCCCGATTCTGCAAAAGAGAGCCAGCCGTGTAGGCATCATGGAGTCCCTTTGATTGCAGGGGATTCCACTGTGGTGTTCAGTAATGACTTTGGGTCCAAGAGGCTTGAAAGAAATCCTCTTTATTCAGTGACACAGTTCGAACTGCCTCTGTATAACAACATGGGCTTCTGCACTGCCCCTCTCCCACACTTTCTGTCTGGGATACTAAACTATTTTAAGGTAGAGTTCCTAATACCACACCTACGTTGGTGAATCTCTTGTCAAGACTGGGGTCCGATACAAGACAACTGGCTGCTATGGAAGATGAATGGGAAAGTTGATAGTCATTTAATATTATTTTGAGGGAAAGGAGCAAGCCCCATCCCCTTAGTTCCTGTAAAATCCACAGAAGGATAACAATTTATTATTATATCTGTTGGGGGGGGGAAGCCTATTCAGGGATACAACTGTAGAGAGTGTTACAGGAGTATCTGTATCTATATATACATAAGCAAATAGTTAATAAGTAAGGTAGATGGCATTCCCGATTGCATAGCAAAGTTCCTGGATTTTATAGGGCCAATAAAAATGTTGTTGTGCATCACAAATGGCTTCCTCTGGTAACTCTTTACATCAGCTCTTAACAGAGGGCGGGAAGTGGTGGTAATCTACTTAAGCTGCACCTATCAGCCTTGTGTATCTAGAAGTTTCTACTACAATAAGCAACTGTGAAATAGTGAACAATGTTGACATCATCTGGCCTGATATTATCCCCTTAGCCTGCACCACTGTGAATGAACTAATGTGCTTTAACACCTGTAGCCACTCTTTATTGTGCTCTGTAGGAGGAGTGCATGCTTTATTTCACACAGGCCTCTGCAAAATGTAGGGCTGGCTCTGACCCTGCCTTCAACCAGAAACCAAAAGCAAAGCAAGGTCTGCAACATGGCGAAAATAAACAGTTACATTTAAATTTAAAAACCCTCGACTGGTGTTTAACAGAAAAGAAAATCAAAATATGGGTAGAAGTAGGGGGCAAAATAACTTCCAATTAAAGGTTCAGGTAGCCTCACAGAAACTACAGTGCTCAATACCTTGAAGGTTTCAACCATGATTCAGTTCAGTGTATAAAAATGTTGAAGGTCCTTGGATAAACAGCATTATATACAGTAAAGTGTTGTTATTATTATTATTTATTATTAAAGCACTCTGACAACCAGGAATTTATCACACAATTACTCATTTTTATATGAGATATTAATTTTTAAAAGCTTTTGACTCCTTCACTGATGCATTTTAAGGGCCCAATCCAACTCCCCTTCATATCAATGGAAAAGCTCCCATTGACTTTAATGGGAGCTGGGTCTATCCCTACGTGCTGACATTCTGTCGGGATTTCAGCAGCACTTTGAACTGAAGCTATATGCTTTGCCTCATATACCAGGTTCCTATGATAGCACTACACTTTCTTGCTAGACCATGTATATATTTCATTTCTAAGGGTATATCTATACATGCCGTAGCATAGCTGTGCCGTTACAGCTGCACCACTGCAGCACATCTGATGAAGATGCTCTATGCTGAAAGGAGAGACCTTTCCCATCGGCATAAAAGACCCACCTCCGTGAGCAGCAGATGCTGTGTTAGCGGGAGAAGTACTCTTGCTGACATAGTACTGTGTATATGAGCGCTTATGTCAGTGTAATATATATCGTTCAGGGGGTCTGGAATATTCACCCTCCGAGCAACATAAATTTTGCCAACATAGGCTGAGGTGTAGACATAACCTAACTGTTGAAAAAAATATGCCCCCAAGAGTATGAATTTTGTTTTCTCTAACTCCTGCTTCAGTCACTCCAGAATTTGTCCTCTCAGCCGAGTTGGATTTCAGCAGGCATGTAATTTAAGATGATCTTTTCAGTCAAACGTTACTTGAAGGGACATTCAGGAGACTGACAGACTTGTACTGTAACCCATCTCCCTCCCTAAAAATATATTTAAAATTTTAAAATGTCTTCTTAATATTTCAGAAATGTCAAAGATACTATACTGCCAACTACTATGTTAAAATCCCACCTATTCTATAGGATTTTCTTGCCATTGCAACACACATGCATAATAAACCTGAACAAACTGATGCATCTATAACTGTAGTCCTATGAGCCTTATGTCTCTCTTTGCCTCTCTCTTTCCTAGGCCATATTTTAAGATCCCTCTTACAGAGGTGATATGAAGTCACATTTCTCAACTCCTCTTTTAAAATCCCCTCCAGTACAGCTACAGTATATGTCTTAAAGCTATATTTCAATGGAGCAACGTTGCCATCTAGTGACTAATTAAACTAATCCAATGTGTGTATTCCACAGACACCCTTTGGGCACTATTCCATACCATCATAACCTTACTTTCCATACCTATTTAAAGGTGATAGTCAAAATAAATTAATATGACAGTTGTATGCCCATTTCAGCACATCTGACACAGTTTAGACCAAAAAAATCCCCCTTAATTTTGTAACTATCACTGTAACTAGTTTGTTAATTCTCTCTCTCTCTCTCTCTCTCTCTCTCTCTCCCCTCCCCTCTCATACTTTCCTCTTAAACTCACAAAGAGAGAGAGAGAGGTGTATGGCAAGATTTAAAACTAATTTGATGGCTTTCCTCAGTCAGAAACTGTTTCAACTACATCAGAAAAAGGGACAAAAGGACAGAAAAACAGAGAATTAAACTAGAACATGGCAAAACCGAAACACCTTCATCATTCTAGCTTCAGCTGATATTGAACTGAAGAACCTTTTTTTTTCATTTGTTTCCTTTTCACTGTAAAACCTGTTTTTTTAGCTGCTCTGGGCTTACCATTTAGAAATAAATGTTTGATCTGGCCTCAAAAAGTACTGTATACGTTTGCAGAAATGCAGAGGATTATTTTTTTGCTAGTTTTACAATGCCTTGTTTCTCATTCAAGCAAGTTGTCATGTGTCATAGGGTTAAAATTAACTGAAAACAACCTAATTATAGATGTATGCAGTGGCCTTATTAAAGTTTGTTACACAATGTGACAGTTTAAAATGAACTAAATGCACATAGATAACTTACTATGTTGTTACAATTTAATCGAGGCATATTTAATTGCTTACTGAACTGTAATGACTTTTGGGGGAATTCAGTCTGCGGTATAACCCATGATTCAGTCTTTGAAAATAAACAAGATTTTCACAAATAAGGGCTTTAAGTTAAGTGCCTCAGCCAATATTTAAGCACCTAAATAACTGGCCTGATTTTCAAATTGCTTACCACCCAGAAGTTCCCATTGATATCAATGGGCTTTGGATCCGGACCATAGTCTAACAAGCCTCATCTCTCTCTCTCTGTCTTACACACACACACCATTGCAGTTCAATAAGCATGGCGAAATGTGTTTTTTTAAATTGCATGAGTCTAGTACTTATTTATGTAATCAAGCAATTAATTTGAAATTATTTAGTTTAACTGTTTGAAAATGTAGTAGATACCCTTAAAGAATGCCTCAGACCAGATCTTCCTACAAGTCAAAATCGCTTCAGTATATCTCTGAAAGGGACTCAACTTCTTTTAAGATTAAGTCAATTCACATGTCAGTTGTAGGCCTGCTAATAAAGTCACTATAATGTTACAAATGACGGCCGTCGGCAGTGTTCCTAATTGGGGTTTGATCAATTTACGCTAGACTCAAAGCCTTTTAAATATTGCCCTTTAAGTTTGTTGTAGAAGTTTAAGCAGAGTTCTGCCTAGGGTGATTTAAAGTTTATTTCTTTTTTGTTTATCGTATATCATGTTGGGGGGATGGGTGGGAAGGCAGTTTTCCTTTGGAAATGAGTTTGTACAGCACTCTGGACAATGTTTTAATTGGAGGTTTGAGGCATTACTGCAAGAGTCAGAGTTTAAGCCAGAGGGGACCACTAGATCACCTAATCTGACCTCCTGTATATCACAGGACACCAACACCACCATTGCACTAAAACCAACAACCAAAACCAGACCAAAGCATTGCAACTCACAGGAGACTAGATAATTATGGGCCGCAGCCAGAAAACAGGAGGGACAGAGTGCTTGAGGTCAAGGAAATGATTAAGGGAGATATACCCAGATAATCCTGGCATGTGGCCCACTCCCACAGACTGCAAAGGAGGGCGAGACCATCTAAAATCACCAACAACCTTGGGCGAAATTCCTTTCCTACCCCACATATGGTGATCAGTTAGACCCTGAGCCTATGAACAAGAACCAGCCAGCCGAGTACCTGAGAGAGATAATGCTTGGAGCCACCTCAGAGTCCTGGCCCACCCCACCCAATCTTCCATCTCCAGCCATGTCCATCCCTTGTGCTTCAGAGGAAGGAGATAAAAAAACCACTCCCAGAATACACTAGGGGGAATGGGGGGAAATCCCTTCCTGACCCCTGCTATTAGACAGCTGAAATCCTGAAGCATGAGCTTTAGGAGCATAGGACAGAAACTTTCCTAAGACAGTGAGGCCCAGGACTGTTGAGCCCTGCCCCCTACCATCACAAACAACCATGTCATACAATTGCATTCATAAATTTGTCCACTCTCTCAAAACTTATCAAGTTGTTTGTCCCCATAACTCCTATTAGGAGGCTGTTCCAGAACCTCACCCTTGTGATGGTTAAAAAACTTTTTATAATTTCCAGCCTAAATTGGTTCATGACCAGTTTATATCCATGTATTCTTGTGAAAACAGTGTCCTTCAGCTTGAATAGCTCTTCACCCTCCCTGGTATTTATTCCCCTAATGTATTTATAAACAGCAATCATATCCCAGCTCAACCTTGTTGTTGTTTTTTTGATAGACCTCTCATAATACAGGCCCTCCATTCCCCTGATCATCCTAGTAGCTCTTCTCTGCACCTGTTCCAGTTTAAATTCATCTTTCTTGAACACAGGTGGCCAGAACTGTACACAGTATTCCAAGTGAGGTCTTACCGCTGCCTTGTACAATGGCATTAATACGTATCATTCTTTACTGGAAATTCCTAAGCTAATACATTCTAGGCTTGCATTGGCCTTTTGATACCCATATCACTTTGGTGGCTCAGAGTCATCTGTCCAGGTCACAGGCCTCCTCTGTTGCATCCAACTGATGAGCCCCCAACTTGTAACAGAAATTCTTATTATTAGACCCTAAATACATGACCTTGCGCATTACACTACAAATTTGTAATTGTAGTACAAATAAATAGAGATGGATGGTACATTTTGAAAGTCATAATTTCAGTGACATTTTTGATGGAAAAAATCAGGGCAACATTTTTGTGATTTTTATGACAGTTTGGACCCACTTTTCCAAAATGAATTAGAAATAATAATAAATTTAAATGTACTTACAATTTTTAATAAGCAAGAACAGACTTTAGCATGGATTGTACTCCAAGATGTATTAAATATATTCCCGTGAAATAGGCTGCATTTTTAATTTTCTTAAAGGGACATTGTCTAAATAAAAAAACGGGAATAACTCCTTATATTGTAAACTAATAAAACTAGTTTATTCCATTGAGTGCACAAAAAAGTGTCTATTAAACGTACCTCTATAGATGTGCAGAATAAGCGAAGCATCATGTAACCACAAGTTTCCCATGAAATATTGTGATGAAAGATTGTATTCTTCTCAGGGCAGGGATCATGGCTGTCTTCGTTCTGCACAGCGCCCTGAACGCTGGTGGCACATAATAAAGAATTGTAAAAGACCAATGTACAGCCAGCACTGAGTAATGAATAACGAGATACACCATGCCCATTAAATGTCAGACGGATGGCCATTTAATTCACACAAAAGCATAGGGCATGGAGCAGCAAAATCAGTAGGAGAAGTAGTTTAATCTGGCAACTGCTACCATTACAACTGGCCCGTAATGAGGACGTTCTGGAAGGAATGGGTCACAGAAGTTGCAAGAGCAATTGGGCCTGGGAAATGGGAGGTAGAGTAGCTGCAAAATAAGTGTTAGGGCCCCTAAATGAACAGTAACTGACATGAATGATAGAAATCCAGAGGGGTGTCAGCAGGGCAGGCTATGGAGGGACGAGCACCTCTGGGACACTATGCCAACTGCAACAATGATGCCCATGCCACACAGAAGCACAGAAATACTATGGTATCTGCGACAGTAAATGTGTGCTGGATTCTGTTTCTGTACCTTCTTTCCTTTTTAGACACCTGCTCCACCATCTGAGCAGCCTTTGTATTCCAGCATTTATCCTCCCCTCGTCTTAGGGCTTGTTTACGTTGTCTCTGGCTGATCCCCTTCCTGCTTTGTATACTGTTATTCTGCATGTCAAGTCCATAATGCATTGCTCTCTCACAATAATTAACATTGCCACTAGACTCTGACATGTGTTCTTTGTGGATCTCCCTTTAACCATAGTCAACTAGAGCACAGGTGAGCATGTGTAGCTTATAGCTGATGGAGCAGCTAAACTTTATAAATCTATAGTGCATTTTCTAGAATATATGCATGGGGAATATGCATCATAGGTTCTTTTCCCAAAACCACATCTCCAATTTCAAATACTATGTCCTGTGCAGTAGATGTGTTGGAAAACCACATTGTTTGTCGTAGGCTTGTCACTATCCACTATTTTACGGTTGAGAATGTTGTACTTCCTTTTTAGTATTGTTTATGCTGCTGTTCCCAGCTTTATTAGTAGCTGGTGTCTTGCATTGGAAGAAATGTCTGGGCACTGCTAATTTTAAACATCTGTGTTATTTCGCGAGGAAGATATTCACAAACTGAAGAGAGTTCAGGAACAGCAACAAAAATGATTACGTGACTAGAGACTTACATGCGAGAAAAAAGTAGATGAGTGACAAGTATATGGGAGATGGAGAAACATGATGCATTTATTTATGGTGGAAGAAGGGGCTATAAATGGCCATAATGAGATCAAATTAACACACCAGACACTTGAGGCAGGATATCAGGGAAAATTTCTTAATAATGAAATAGTCTTTCACGAGGGTCTTGCAAAAGCCCTATATAGATTGGGACTCTTAAAGCAAGGCTGCAAGTCTCACTATATATGTTGCTTGTTTGCTGTTTGCAATGAAATCACTCAAACTGGCCAGTTTTGTTTCTAGTCAGTTTCACTTTTTGGTTCCTATGCACTAGCTCAATATTGGCCTGTGTTAGTTTCTAACACTTCCAGGGAAGATGTGAATTATTTTTAGAATATTGTCATGATTTTTTTAAAAAATATTAAAAACAAAAGGCAAAATGTTTATTCTTAGATTTTGTGAAATCTATGGCCTCATTTTAGCAAGATACTGAAGCAAATGCCTAACTTTAAGTATATGAGAAGTCCTATCTCTTTTAATGTACTTGGTTGTGTGTGTTTGATTCTCTTCTGAATTATTAAATATTATTGTGGACCACAGATTTTCTGATTACACTCCAAGAGCCTTAAAATGCCACCAGTCCCTCAGGAATTTCCTGTCCTTCCAGGTAAATTCAGCTGAAAAATTATTTCTTGTTCTAATAATAACAATAATAATAATAATAAATATAGACACCCCCTTATTGCAGGGTAGATTGAATTTTAATGCTCCAGGACTGTATAAAGATATCTTTCTGTGAGATGTGACTCTATCCAGTGTGGAATCACAAAGCAGCTCATCTCAAATACTTTTAAATATATCTGTAATAATTAAATGTTGTTTATAGAGTCCATGTCCTGTAGTCTTTTAACTATTCAGTTGCTGTGGAATGTGCTTCTACTGTCCGCTAACCTGTTTCTAATCGGCAGAAAATCCATCTTTGGCTAAATGGTCCCAATTCCAGCAAAGGTATCCTTAACCCTCATGCAGTTCATTGAATTCTGATTGGGAGTATGGGGTCCATCTTTTTGCAGGATCAGAGCTTTATTCAAATGTACTGTAGTTTCCAGTATTTGAATGTCACATTGTCAAATCCTGTTGCTAGGCTTTTATATAAATTAAATTAATACAATAGATTTGTGCCTATTGGTACTTTAATTTTTGTTGTTGTTTGCATTATCATTTGGCAAATGGTTGAAAATGAGATTAGGGAAAAAAAACATTTTAGGAAAAATAAGTCCGTCCCCCCCACCTCCTTTTCTTTTCCCCAGCAAATTTTGAAATTTGAGATTTTTCAGCCAGCGCTATAGTCTATATACATTAAGGACATACACTTCACTTTGGTCCACAGTTGTGAGACGTTCATTTGCATTTTTCTGCATTCATAACTCTATCACCTCCTAAAAACTCCACAAATTAATTAATAAAATGAAAGCTAGAGAACAGAGACCATATTTGAACAGAATGTAAAACATTTTATTTTGAAAACACAAAACCTAGAATTAGGACTCAGATGGCAATGGGACATCAGCCTAGCAGTATCCTGGGCACACCATCAGTGATTTTTGGCTTGAGAGGCTGTGTGACATTTTAAAAACCTGACATAAATGCTTACAACAGCTATCAAACAAAGCTGTGGTGTTATTGCAGCATTAATTCGAAGTGGATCCCTAAGAGAGCTCAACTTAGGGTATAAGCTGAGATGAGCTCTTAGCTACTCAACTGGATCCTGAGGGTAAGTGAAATTAAAAATTCATTATTCATTTTAATTGAGGATGATTATCGGTATTTTAGGAGGCACACTTCAAAGTTCTTCAGCTCCCAATGCAAAAGAAGGGGATGCTAAGAAAGCTAGACTCCCTCATGAGACAAGAGAAACAAATGAACGAACTCAAGAGCCTATAGGAAGCATATACTACATAATTCTAAGTGTAGCTTATATTTAGCAGGCCAAATGCACTGCTGGTGCAAGCTTCATTCAAGTACATGAAAATGCACCTACTTACACCAGATCTGCATTTGTCCCTAAGTCTAAGTTTTTTCCCTTATGAACCATCAGCACTGCAGTTTGGGATATTTTGATACTGACATTAAACATGGAGGGCCAAAGCGGTGTAGCTCCAAGTTGTGCTGATTTACATCATATGGGGACCTGACCTGGAATGTCCAGTTTTCTGTACATGTCTTGGATGTAGGTAGCTTCTTAACTCACCAGCACAATGTATGTTTGAGAGGTGGAAACCTTTGAGATGTCTACTGAAACCTAAAATAAGGAAACTTGGTTGGAAAAAAATAAAAATCCAGCTGTGCTACTGAAATCAAAAATAGAAAAGGTCACTTGCTATTTTGGAAGTTGTACGCTATAGTCCCAGTTTTAGAACATCGAAGTTGTTAACCATACATTGTCACTTTCTCTGCAGAGCATTTTTTCATTGTAAATTAGGCCAATCTTACAAAAATATGCTGGTTTCCTTTTTTTCTGCCTACAATTTAAAGAAACCTTGACTGAATGTAAAGACCTATTAAGTCAGTTAGCCCATCCCTTTTCCAGGACACAACTGTACCCTAGAGTCCCAAACTATAGGCCCCCGTCATTTCCCTTGGAAGACAATTCCATATTCTGGTTGGCTTCACTGTCCAGATTTTTTTTCCTAATAATCAGCCTTAATTTTATTTTTCTTAATTTCATTCTATTATTGCCAGTTAGATCCCCTCTACAATACTAAACAAACCCCGTCATTCAAATATAGGCCCTAATACTGTAATTTGTGCATGGGTGGATTGTTGCACCCGCCCAGAGACTCACTGTCTGCCCATGATGAGCAGTTTGCAGGATTGTGGTCATACTTTGTAGATATTTACTATGTCCCCGCTCTCCCTGGTCATCACATAATCAAATTAGATTATTTTAGTCTTTTATACTTTCCTTAGATTTAAATCCCTTCTTCCACACAACTGTTGTTTCATAAATTTCAAGGCCAGAAGGCTCTATGATGATCATCTAGCCTGTCCTCCTGTATAACACAGACCACAGAATTTCACCAAGTGATTTCTGCAGCATATAACTTGATCTAATCTCAATTTAGAGACTTCAAGTGATGGACCACATCACTTGGTACATTGTTACAGTGAGCTTTATTTCTAGTCTGAATTTGTTCAGCTTCCAGACATTAGATCTTGTTACACCTTTGCCTTCTAGATTAAAGAGTCCTTTTCTATCAGAAATGCAGCTGTCATTCTCTGAACTCCTGCTAGTTTGTCACTATTTTTCTGGTGCTGGGAAATAATCTCAGACGTCCTTTTACCAGTGCCATTTAGGGATTATTACACTGGTCTACAATTTTTGAGACGTCGTCTGCTTCAGAGATAAAATGTGCTATTTATTATGTATTTTGATGTGCTGAATTCAAATATGACAATTAAAACAACTGATTGGCTACTGTTTCTAAGATATTTAAGTTTTTACATTTTATGT
This sequence comes from Chrysemys picta bellii, assembly GCF_011386835.1. Classification (NCBI taxonomy): domain Eukaryota; kingdom Metazoa; phylum Chordata; order Testudines; family Emydidae; genus Chrysemys; species Chrysemys picta. Next base: position 97,331,371 of record NC_088796.1, read on the forward strand.
CTATGTATATTGTATAGATAGTAGAGTTTTAATCATAATTTGTAAACCTAGGTCTTTTCATGTGTTTATGGTTGCTTTACATGATAATATTTCACCTGTCCTGTTTATGTAACACTTTAAAAATCAGCAAAAGGGTTATATAAATAAAATTTATTATGAAACAAAAGGCAAAAAACTATTATGTACATAGTTTAGTCCTTCTCAGTGTCTACTCGGCGCTTCTTGGCTTGTCTCTTGTATTCATTAAATGGAGCATCTCTTGTCACTGTCCAGCAATAGTCTGCAAGCATTGATGGGCTCCATTTGCCCTGATAGCGTTTCTCCATTGTTGCAATGTCCTGGTGAAATCGCTCGCCGTGCTCATCGCTCACTGCTCCGCAGTTTGGTGGAAAAAAATCTAGATGAGAGTGCAAAAAAATGTATCTTTAATGACATGTTGCAACCAAGGCTTTTGTATGCCTTGAGGAAGTTTTCTACCAACAACCTGTAGTTGTCTGCCTTGTTGTTTCAGAGAAAATTTATTGCCACCAACTGGAAGGCTTTCCATGCCGTCTTTTCCTTGCCACGCAGTGCATGGTCAAATGAATCATCTCGAAGAAGTTCACGAATCTGAGGACCAACAAAGACACCTTCCTTTATCTTAGCTTCACTTAACCTTGGAAATTTTCCACGGAGGTACCTGAAAGCTGCTTGTGTTTTGTCAATGGCCTTGACAAAGTTCTTCATCAGACCCAGCTTGATGTGTAAGGGGGTAACAAAATCTTCCTTGATTCAACAAGTGGTGGATGCTGAACACTTTTCCTCCCAGGCTCCAATGACTGTCAGAGTGGCCAATCTTTCTTGATGTAGTGGGAATCTCTTGCATGACTATCCCATTCGCAGAGAAAACAGCAGTACTTTGTGTATCCAGTCTGCAGACCAAGCAAGAGAGCAACAACCTTCAAATCGCCACAAAACTGCCACTGATGTTGGTCATAGTTTATGCACCTCAAAAGTTGTTTCATGTTGTCATAGGTTTCCTTCATATGGACTGCATGACCAACTGGAATTGATGGCAAAACATTGCCATTATGCAGTAAAACAGCTTTAAGACTCGTCTTCGATGAATCAATGAGCAGTCTCCACTCATCTGGATTGTGAACGATGTTGAGGGCTGCCATCACACCATCGATGTTGTTGCAGGCTACAAGATCACCTTCCATGAAGAAGAATGGGACAAGATCCTTTTGACGGTCACGGAACATAGAAACCCTAACATCACCTGCCAGGAGATTCCACTGCTGTAGTCTGGAGCCCAACAGCTCTGCCTTACTCTTGGGTAGTTCCAAATCCCTGACAAGGTCATTCAGTTCACCTTGTGTTATGAGATGTGGTTCAGAGGAGGAGGATGGGAGAAAATGTGGGTACTGTGACATTGCTGGTTTAGGACCAGAAGTTTCATCCTCTTCCTCGTCTGACTCAAGTGAGAATGATTCTGGTGCATCAGGAACCGGCAGTATTGGGTGTATAGCTGATGGAATGTTTGGATAATGCACAGTCCACTTTTTCTTCTTTGACACACCTTTCCCAACTGGAGGCACCATGCAGAAGTAACAATTGATGGTATGATCTGTTGGCTCTCTCCAAATCATTGGCACTGCAAAAGGCGTAGATTTCCTTTTCCTGTTCTGGCAAAAGATTTGTTGCACAAGTATTGTAGCATATGTGTGGGGCCCACCTCTTGTCCTGATCTCCAATTTTGCAGCCAAAATAAAGGTGATAGGCTTTCTTAACCATAGTGGTTATGCTGCGCTTTTGTGATGCAAAAGTCACTTCACCACAAACATAGCAGAAGTTATCTGCACTGTTCACACAAGTACGAGGCATCTCTGCTCACTTTGGCTAAACAGAAATGTGTCCCTTTGCAAAAATCAAACACTGACAAATAAGAGAGCACTATACTGTATGGTTTCTAGAGCTGACATAGGGCAATTTGTTCAGCAGAGTGATGTAAGCTTCGTTATGATTGCATCATCCATGACTTCTAGGAATAACATGATGCAATTCATATCATGTATGACGCAATACCAGCTTCAAATTGCATCATTCATTGTTTTGCCTAAAAAGCAAGTACTGTCCAAACCCAGTCATAGATTTATTCATAGATCCAGTCAAAGATGTATTTTAGTCATTTCTGGTTTAAATTGAGATCCCTTCCCTTTATAACTCACTTATCCTCCGCCATTCCCAAGTCAAGGGTCGTATATACTGACCCAATAGCATATCTTGAAAACTAGAGCCAATCAACAATTTTAAGCATCATTTTCATTCTCAGTGACCCAGAATTAGTAAAGTTTGACTACATTTATTTCAGAAGCATTTTGGCTGTAGAGCAGTGTTGTTGTTGTTATTTCTATTGACTTATTGTTATATACTATTATATTTTATTTATATCAAACATGTATAAATATGTTTATAAATATAAAAAGTAATACTGCTTTGCATGACACTTTCCAGAGATATATCTAAATAGACAGGCTCCTTACCGTGAAGAGTTTATAGTCTAAAATAGACACACATACAACATGAAGATAACAGAAAAAGGAAGGAAGTCAGGTGAGGGGACAAAACTAATTAGAAAAATATAATTCGTATTATACAGAAAGCCAATCTGATATCGCCAGTAGGTGGGGTAGTGCAGAGGCAGAAGACTAGATAGCATAGGAAGTCAATGGTGGAAAGAAGGTTGAAGGAAGTTGCTTTCAAAAATGAAAGCAAACAAGAATTGGGATGTCCTTGCAAGCAAAGGAATGAGCATGACAAAAGGCACCAGATGAGAATGAGAGAGGGAGCAAGAGGTTTAGAAGAATGAGCAGAGCATGAATGGGAAGTGACAGAGGATGACAGATAATACATAGGCAGAGTCTTAAAAGGAATGATGGAAAGTTTGAACTTTGCATGGATGAAAGTGGAACCAGTGGAGTTATGTGGTCATAGTGGTGGGGAAAGAAGATTATTTTATCTGGAACAAGATGGACAGATAGAAGAGGTGAGAGCTAAGGATGGCAGAGAGGAGGAAGATAGAATTCTTGGGATGAGAGAGCACCATGGCATGAACCTAAGTTTTGGCAGTGAGGACAGAGAACTTTTACAGAGGGGTCTTTTATCTCTCAGCTGCAAGATCTGCAGCTTCTCCCAAAATTGCCCAAAATCTATCTGCCTTTCTTCTGCCATATCTCTTTGAAAAGTCATAACTGTTCTGTTGTCCTCTCTCATTTCTAAGTCCCTGTGGATATTACTGATTTCCAGTTTTCTCCCACACATTGAATATCTATGTTGCTTGGATTAATGCCCCCCTCCCAGTTGTGTAATGTTAGCTGGCTTTGTCTGGGCTGAGTCTCATTTTGTTATTTCCTCTTCATCTTTCTTACTATAACATTTGGCAAAACACTCAGGAGTCAGAATTGGCAGGAGAGAAACAGAAGTGTGATGCACAAAAGCACTGTGAAGAGACAGGCTGTTGTTTTCTGGCTCCAGCCACACAACATGGATCAGGGTTACAAAAGATTGTCCCTTGTCTCACAGCAGGGGGCAGTATTCACTCAGTTCTATCTATCCATCCATCCATCCTGGTTCTTATAGGGCCTTCATCACTGCAGTATCTGAGCTCCTGTTAAAAGAACTGCAACTAGGGTGACCAGATAACAAGTGTGAAAAATCGGGACTGAGGGGTGGGGGTAAGGGTAATAGGAGCCTATATAAGAAAAAGCCCCAAATATTGGGACTGTCCCTATAAAATTGGGACAGCTGGTCACCCTAACAGCAACATTTCTATCAACTGCACAAGCACCCAGGTGAGTCTGATCGCTCAGGTTTCTGAAAGCAACTATTTCACATTGGGCATGCTCTTTGTGTTGACGGATATTGGCAAAATCATTCCCATGCTGGTGAAACTTGATACCTATACTTACATCCTGCCCTTTTAGCTATTTTAATTCTTCTTTTAACATTGAAATAACATAGGGTGATGGATCTGCAAAGCAAGGGACTACACTCCCATCAGCCCTCACCCCTCTGTACTTGCCTTTTTCCTGGCCAGGTAAGAGGAAAGGTCCTGAACCAGGAAGTGGCCAGGTTCTGTTTGGAGATTGAAAGTGGGAGCTGCATGGCATCAGGGAGCTGTAGAGAAACCCCAGGGATTGTGGACAAAGCTGCATGTGGAACATCCATGTGACTGCCAGACGTTTCACTGTGTAGGACTTAGGGTGGACCAGCAGCGGCTGGGCAGGGAGCCAGTATGGAGAGGTCCCAATGGGAGACACTAGCTGACCCTGTCCTGGAACCCTACAAGCACCTATTTCCTCGAATCGATTCTGGGCTGGAAAGGGTACCCCGGACACTAGGCCTGCAGAGCCCTGACTCGTGATTGGGCTGCCCAGGGACCCAAACAAGAACTGCTGTTGCTCACTCTGAACTCTGTTTAAGCCTCTCTACCTAGGGTATTTGAAACTTTTCCCTTTCCTGCCAGCCCTAGTAAAATATCCTTTCCCTTAGCTATGTGTCCAAGTACTTACTGGGACACACCAGAGCTAGCACCTACAAGCCTAGCTGCTGAAACATCTCCAGCACTTTCCTCCTACTCATGGTACCCCTGGCACGCTACTGACACTCTAGGAGTTTGGGTTACTGGGCAGCCATAATAATTAAAATATCAATAGATTTTGAAATACTTATTTGTCACTTAGTCAGTTGTAATTTATTTCAGTCCTTCTGAATCTGCCTGTTTTCTCAAGAAATGGTCACCAAGGGCATCTGGGTACATGCTTCCCAGCTCCAGTAGACAGACATACACTAGCTCTACTCGAGCTCGCTCATCAAACTAGCAGCATAGCTGGGGGTAGCATGGGCGGTAGCTTGAGCTAGCCACTCAAGGATGTACCCAGGGCTTGGGGGCAGGTCTGTACTCAGACAGTTAGCCTGAGATGTCATCTGGGCTACCCCAGGCACGCTGCTATTTTTAGTGCAGTAGCTTTAGCAGAACTAGTGCATGTCTGTCTACTGGAGTTGGGGAGCTCACTCCCAGCTGCAGTGTAGACATACTTCAATCAAATTCACCCTAGTCTGATTACATTATGGCTTCAGCCAAGTACTGCCCAGATGAGGCAGCTTTGCCAATGCTGGTATCTGTAGTGATTTGCACTTGCCAATTTTGGCGATGCTAGTGCCTGTAACTATTCTGCTGGCACTAATACAAATTCTCTTCTTTCTGTATCTGTTTGTTGAGCTTTCCTCTTTTTCTACTGCATCAGCAGTTCTCTAGGATATCGCAAGTACTTCAAATAAATCTTGATGGTTTCTCCAGTACCTTTGAGAGTCTCTTTCATCAGTATATGAGCATGGCTCTGAGGAAGGGGTAATGACTCTTGTTTGGTTCCTGCTGTTGTTATCAATTCTCAGGTGAACTGGTTTCCCAGTTGGACAATTGCTTGTAGGTCTGTTATAGGAAAACTGTCATTTCTTTTCCTTTCTTTCATTTGTATTTGAGGTTTTGTAGAAAGTCAAGTCCTTGTTCATCTTCCCACTAGCATCTGTTCCGGGGGAAACCAATACTTCTACTGGTCTGCACTTCTAAAATCCAAAGAAACAGATTTCTACTGGCACCTTCAGCTTTCTTTAAGATATTTTCATTGCCTAAATAGGTCTCTTGGTCATGCTGTTACTCTGGGTGTATTTTAGCAAGGAGGTGACTTACTTAAACTAGCCGGTCTTAGCAGAAACTTGAAATTCTGCCCAATAAAGCTGTGGTGAGTTCTCGGGAATCAGAATCTTTGGTATTTGATGTCTCTGTGTTTGTTTGTTTTTAATTTTGAAATTCCTATGAATTAAGAGTAGAAATCAGTTAACAGCAAATAAGTTTCCATGTCAAGTTCAAGCAGCCTTTACCAGTTTAAGGCCCTGTATAATCAGCCTGGAATGAGTTATATTAGTGTCTGTGTTCTAAGAAATTTAATCAGATAAATACAGAACCAAAATAAAGTTTAATTGATAATTATATATCACGTGTTGCCTGGGTCTCTCTAGTATTTCATGACCTTGTATTGGCTCCATGGGTTTTGCATATAGTAAATAAGTATTTTTTTCTATAATTGAAAATGATCTACCAAAACTTTTTTTTTGACAGAAAATTGAGTTTACAATTGAACAGATTTTTGTTGTGAAAAGTATCTGCTTTCCATGGAAAATCTGGATTTTTTGGGCAAAAAAAATGTATGCCCCAAAACCCAAAAGTTTTCAGGTATGGCCCAAAACCCACATACTTCAGACCAAAAATGAAATAGTTCAATTTGGAAACACTACTTTGCTGCCTCATAGGAGTTGTAGTTCCGTTCTCATGTCCCTATTCTCCTTTATAGGCTGTGCTCCCCAGCCAGATTTTATCTCCATGACTCCCATGATGTACTGCATCAAGAGGGGTGTTGAAACAGATCTTTAATGGCCCACAGCTGGGTGGATGTTACCGGTCCCAGTGAGAATTCGGAAACCCATATGCTTAATGCACAGTAATTTATTTGAGAAAGAATCACACAAGTAGTTAAGGATACACAGTGCACGTCTTTTCATAGAAGCCTCAGGCTAGGTCTACACGAAGGGGCGGGGTTGATTTAAGATACACAAATTCAGCTATGCGAATAGCGTAGCTGAATTCGGCATATCCTATTCAACTTACCCTGCTTTGAGGATGGTGGCAAATCGACCGCCGCGGCTCCCCCGTCGATGGCGCTTACTCCTCCTGACGAGGTGGGAGTAAGCGCGTCGATTCAGGGATCAATTTATCCATCTAGATGAGACGCGATAAATTGATCCCCGAGAGATCGCTTTCTACCCGCCGATCCAGGCAGGTAGTGTAGACTAGCCCTCAGCTCCCCAAGCATAAACCCTCAGTAACTATGTTGGCCTTACACAGTATCCTGATTAGCAAACAAGGCAGATATATCTACCAGTTCTAGATGGAGACTTCTTTTCTTCTCTTCTTTCCACTTTTAGGTACTTGGTCTGTTAAATGTCCCTTGAAGCAGGGTCTAGGTCACCCCGAGGACTTCTGTTTCACAGTCTCGAACCTCTTCAGATGTTAATTGGGGAACTAACTTAATTAATTTACTTTGCTTAGCATTTACACCGTTTTGTTCTCAAAGGAGTCACATGTCCCAGAAATATGTCTCGTGGGCATTATCACCGGTTTTCTCTAATTAATATTTTGGAAGGAGGGGCTGCAGAACAGACCCAGACCAAAGCTCAATCAACATTTACCCTCTCATCAATCATTCGCTTAAGCTCTTAGCATGATGTTATCCAAAAAGGGTCATTTTGACCCATATCAGCCTGCACCAAGCCCACCGATATCATGATTTTATGTGTTTTTTTACCAAGGTAAAAATTTTAATTTTTTAAAAAATTTTAATTTTATTACTCTGCTGATATATTCCAAAGTTCGATGCTGAAAAATACATGCCCATTGAGCCATTATTAACCATTTAAGTGCAGTTTCAGCACCTCCAGCAGTTTTCCACATCATTTATCTAATGCTAAGAGAATTCTGCTCCGAGAATCCTCTAGCAAGTTCAGGCATACCAAGTCATCCAAAACTCATGCTTATCACATCCATTTATATCAATCACTGCAATTCATAATAATTTGACATCATCTCAACAGTCCCTCACTCAATATCCAATTACCCAAGGTAACTGTGATATCGCACCAATCATGCGAGTTGTACCAATATGCCAGTTATTGGATCTTTTTGAACTACAGCCTCATTTTACGATCTTTAAAAACATAATCTGACAATTTAATTTTAAAAGTTTTCTGCAAAGCTTGTCTTTTCTTTTATACTGCTTACATATTTGGTATTTAAAACACAAGCATAGCAGAAATAATACAGTTGTTTTACAAATTTGAAATATTATCATTTAATTTCATTTTATTTTATTACTTGACATACAACATTGTACCAAACACACATTTTAGATCTTAAGTTTTCTGCAACTTTTTAAATAATTTTATATTTTCGAGCAAGTGTATTTTTTTACAATTATTACAAGTCTGGCTGATTGTTTTATTGTACATACCATATTTTTTTTAATTCCAAATTCCAATTCCTTTTTTTTTAATTAAGGTGCCCCATTCCCTATTATTTGTTTTCATCCCTCACACGTATCCACCAAAATCCCCCATTTCATTTCCCCAGGCACTTGCATATATTACCGGATACACTTCTTGTACCTCTCCATTAGCTATACCGGAAAGGATACGGGCGCACTGGCGTATGGTACATGTATGTACATGCACCCTCCAGGTATCTTGGAGCAATTGGTTAATATAGGAATAATAATTCAATGCCCAAATAAGTGTCTCTGGCCAATTACCTCTGCGACTTTGTTTCAAGATATTTTTCCATTGTTTTCCCAAGATTCCCTGAGCTTCTATACACACTTTTTCCCAGAACAATCCTGAACAAATATTTGTTATTGTTTAACAATTTCCAAAACACTCTTTCCCAGGAGTTCACTTAGTTCCAATACAGGGTATCCCATTTCTTGATCCATTCTTTCTCCTTACTTCCCAGCATGTGCTGATTGTACTTCTGTACAGCACTTTTGCAGGGATTGGTTCCAAGTTGTTTCCCACAGTAAGGTTTACTTTGACTAGGATTTTGATCAAATCTGTACTGTTATCTACCCCAGTATTGGAATTTAGACTTTCCAAAAGCTCTTTCGGAACTTTTCCTTCCCTCGGAGAATTAACCCTGGAGGCTACTTTCAGGTTTGGGGATTTTTTCTATTTCTTCGGTCTGTTAAGGGTTTAAACAGGGTAATTGAATACTTTTATCGGTAGGTTTGTTTTATTTTCTACACACGCATCAGGTTTCGGAAATTGTATGGAGGGCCGGTTAGGGGAGGCTGTGCCTCCCCAAACAGCCAGGCATGGCCTGGACCCTACCCTCTATCCCCCTCTCCTGCTTCTTGACCCCTGACAGCCCCCCCCCCCGGGACTCCTGCCCCATCCGACCCCCCCCATTCCCTGATGGCCCCCCCGGGACCTTTGCCCCATCCACTCCCCCTTCTCCCCGCCCTTTGACCGCCCTCACCCCTATCCACACCCCCGCCCCCGACCACCACCTCGAATTCACCTGCCCTCTATTCAACGCCCCCTGCTCCCTGTCCCCTGACCCCCTCTGGAACCCCTGCCCCTGACTGCCCCCTGCCGCCCCATCCAACCCCCCTCATTCCTGACTGCCTCCGGGACCCCTGCACCCATTCAACCCCCCTGTTCCCTGCCTTCTGACCACCCTGACCCCTATCCACACCCCGAACTCCCCTGACCTCTATCCAACTCCCCCTGCTCCCTGACCCCTTAACGCGCTGCCTGGGGCACCAGTGGCTGGTGGCACTACAGCTATGCTGCCCGGCTGGAGCCAGCCACGCACCGTGCAGCACAGAGCACTGGGTCAGGCCGGGCTCTGCAGCTGCACTGCCCCAGGAGCTCACAGCCCCGCTGCCCAGAGCATTGCGCCGGCAGCGCAGTGAGCTGAGGCTGTGGGGGAGGGGGAACAGCGGGGGAGGGGCCGCAGTAGCATAGCTAGCGGGGTGCAGGGGCAGCAGCCGCTTCCCCCGCCTTTCCAAAAGCGGCTGGAGGAGCAGCCGTCAAAAAAAAGCTAACAGAATATTGGGAATTATTAGGAAAGTATTTTCTGTTTTATTATTTATCCCTTTCGTATTTTCATATAAATCCAAGGTATGCCCCATCTTCAATAAGATGTATTGGAATTGGAAAAGACACAGAAAAAAAACAAAAATGATCAGGGGTCTGGAACAACTTCACATGAGAAGAGATTAATAAGACTTGGACTCTTCAACTTGGAAAAGAGATGACTAAGGAGGGAATACGATAGAGATCCATAAATTCATGACTAGTGTCAAGAAAGTAAATAAGAAAGTGTTATTTACGTTTTCATATAACACAGGAAATAGGGGTACTAAATAAAATTAATAAGCAGCAGGTTTAAAATAAAAGGAAATATTTTCTTCACATAGTTAACTTACGGAACTTCTTGCTGAAGAACACTGTGAAGGCCAAGACTATAACAAAAAAAATTTTTTTTTAAAGAAAAAAACAAATAAATTTATGGAGGATAGCTCCTAATGGCTATTAGCCAGGATGGGATGGGTTGGTGTCCCTAGCCTCTGTTTGCCAAAAGCTGGAAATTAGCAACAAAAGTTGGATCACTTGATGATTGCCATTCATTCTCTTTGAAGCACCTGGCATTGGCCACTGTCGGAAAACAGAATACTGGGCTAGATGGACCCTCGGTCTGATCCAGTATGGCCATTCTTATATTCTTATATTTGTGCCCCTAATAAGGATGATCATTGTATTAAAATTTGAGTAACTTAAAACTCTTCTGGCTTATTCTTTGGATAGGGTCTTATGGCACAAACAGGTGCAGCAATCACATAGAAAACAAGCCCAGAAGCAACAAAACAAAGCAAATGTCACAGCATTCTTCTTGCTTCAATAAAGTCATAGGTTAACCTGCAAAAATATAAGCAAACACAAAGCAAAGGCCTCTGACCGGGCCTTATAGGTTAGTACATACTGTGCATTCATTTCTGATAATTGTTATATCTAGTCCGTTGGCAAGTATAATTTGATTTGATCAGAATATCTTCACACATTTCCATCCAAAGTGGTTACTAAAACTGCTCTGGGACTGGCCACATACTTAACTGGAAAGAGTTCCTTTTATATAGGTTTTATTTTACCTTTATTTACCAGTTCTTTAAGCATCATCTTTTCCTCTATTTTTCATTGATATTTCAGTTGTTCCTTCTGGTCTTTTTTTTTTCTGCATTGATTTTTTTCCCCTGTCCAAATGTTTTTAACTGTTTGCACCAAATTTGCCACCCAGATCTTCTTTTATATTCACTCAGGCATTTGTTTCTTTGGTGTTAACAGGAACTCAGGAGTTTTCATAACTTAGTCTGTTATTAATTTAAAGAGGTTAATGGACTAGCAAAGAAGCAATTAGCAATGTTCAGCATAAAGAACCATTTAGCCATTGCCACTACTCCAGCCATTAAAATTGGAAGGTGGGCTACAATTAGGACCATAGGTACTATAGGTTTATTAATTTTTCTGTAATCAATTGTGGGATGCCATTTGCCATCCAATTTCTATACAGACTAGATTGGGGAGTTGTATTGACTTTAACATTTTCCTACTACCCCCTATGCTTTCAAATCCTGTAACAGTTCTTCTATATGTGGAACTGCTTCTGCTGGATGGGAATACTGAGGAGTCGGTGGAAAAATGTGTAAAGCCATTTCCACTGCTGCTTCTACGTCTTCACATTCAGATTTCTTTTCTAGCCCAAACCACAGGACATTCCCTCATTCACTTATTGTCTGGCAGTGCCACAGCTGTCATAGCCTTGCAGGCCCACTTTCTTAATCCTTCTGAAATAATCCACTCGTTCAGTCTCTCTCTTTTTTCCCCACAAACAGCCTCCTGCCAAATTAAGTCCTGTTGTATCACATCTACTTCCAATATAGCTTCCTCAGTCATGCTGTTAGAAACCACTGTATCTGTTTAAAATTTGGTCTGACCTACTATCCTATACTAATACATGGCAGATGTATTAATAAAGTCCCTTTTACTTCTTTGCTGTGGAATCCAAACAAAGGAATGATTTGTTCTCTGTGCACATCCTACTGCACTGACTTAATTGAAGTTGCCTCTGCTCCCGTGTCAATTAATGCTAGCAACCATTATACGTCTACCAGTTATGTGGGGCTGTAATTTGGCCACTAATATCCAACCTTGGGGACCTGGGTTGCTAAGGGAGAGGCACCTTTACTGAAATGTAGAGCCGCCCTTACAGGGAGTCACCACGTCCATCGGAGCTAATTCCTGGAATAACAAACCATAAAGGGTTCCTATGCCTGCTTCCCCAGTCTCACCAGCCTTAGCTCCTGCTTGCAGCGTTGACTGTGATCTAGCTCTTGCCATCAAATCACTTCAATGTCTCCAAAGGTTGCCTATCCAAACAAACCATATCTGCACTCCTTTCCTCAAGTTGTGCCCATACCTGTGCTCACAATAATCCCCCACTAGACACTCCACGTCTCCTACTATACCATTCTCTGCCTTGACCTATTTCATTGCAACTATCACGTCCCAGGTCAGCATGGTTGGATGGTTGGAGCATGGTTGGAGCCTTCTTGATTACTGTAGGAAGTCTCACCAACCATTCTCTGAGGACAACTACTTGTTCCATTTACTACCCTTTCTGCTTGAGCTAAATCCATCCAAGATATTAAATCTGTCACCTGTTTTTCCTCAATTCCAGCCAGAGAGCATACCAACAACAATCTAGTACAATAAGCCATAACAGATTCCCCTTCCTCCTGATGCATCAACAAAACTGATCTCCTTAATTCAGAGGGGGTTAGAAAATATCAGGCTACCTTCAGGATAGCACCGTCTGTGCTATCTTTGCTTAATTCTGCCTCAATTTCTGCCAGCAATGTCGTTCCTTCTGTAGGGCCAGCATATGTTGTTATCAATTCTCTTAAATCTCTAAGATCTAGATGTTTTCTAATCATGTATCCCAACAGCCAAGAGAAACACGTTTTCTTAGTCAAATAACCCAATTGTTTATCCAGTGTCTGTTTTTCAGTTTCAGTCAGAGAATGAATTACTTCTTGTATTTGCTGTGGAGGCTGAGGCATTTGCACTACCACTACTGGCTGGATTACCAGAGATCCTGGAAGGGGCTCCTCTTCCTCTTCCACCTGTATATTAATTCTTTCCTCTAAATCTTGACATATATTGGTTAAAGCTGTTATCTGCTGAGCATTAGTTACATTCTGTGCTACAGCAGTTTGCAGGTCCCATTTCAGGTTTTCATTTTGCAATTTTAGTTTTTCCAATTCCTGTTCTAAACTTTCTTGCTGACATTCGAAAACATCTCACTCCTTTACAAGCTTATTCACAGCATGATACATAGCACAGATGACTTGTGCTGATGTTCAGGCTTTCTTGGGAGTGTAACCGTTATTGATACCTCAACAACAAATTGTCCAAACCTTTCTCATGCAGTGTGGGGACTGCATCACACAGACATGAATCTGACTCCAAACTTTCACATACCTGTCTTAGTAAACACTTATCCACCATACCCAGAGGCTTCGGGGCATCCCCTTTGTCTTCTGAAGTAAATCTGCCTTGCTTGCACTTGTGGAACATCATTGGCTTTAAGATGACACTGATGCAACCCTCTGTACTTGTGTGTTTCTCTATCTCTCGATATACTGGTTCCAAGTTGTATTTAGTCTCTGCTTCCCTCGCTACAGACAATGTCTCAAAATAATATTTTAATTTGCCTTGCCAGAATATTCTGGTTCCAAGATATATTTCCCCAGTTCCCCGTCACCATAAAATGCTTTAAGACGATATATTGTTCCTTTTAGCTTGGCTTACCAGTTCAGAAACAACCGACTTTTCCCACTAGCACAGTAAACCACCCTCTGCTACCAACGTTGAAACGGATCTTTAATGGCCCACGGCTGGGCGGATGTTACCAATCCCAGTGAGAATTCGAAAACCCATATGCTTAATGCACAGTAATTTATTTGAGAAAGAATCACACAAGTAGTTAAGGTTACACAGAGCACGTCTTTTCCTATAAGCCTTAGCTCCCCAAGCATAAACCCTCAGTAACTATGTTGGCCTTACACAGTATCCTGATTAGCAAACAAGACAGATATATCTACCAATTCTAGATGGAGACTTCTTTTCTTCTCTTCTTTCCACTTACCACTAGGTACTTGGTCTGTTAAATGTCCCTCAAAGCAGGGTCTAGGTCACCTGAGGACTTCCGTCTCACAGTCTTGAACTTCTTCAGATGTTAATTGGGGAACTAACTTAACTAATTTACTTTGTTTAGCATTTATACCTTTTTGTTCTCAAAGGAGTCACATGTCCCAGAAATATGCCTCTTGGGCATTTATCACTGGTTTTCTCTAATTAATATTTTGGAAGGAGGGGCTGCAGAACAAACCCAGACCAAAGCTCAATCAACGTTTACCCTCTCATCAATCATTCACTTAAGCTCTTAGCGTGATGTTATCCAAAAAGGGTCATTTTGACCCATATCAGCCTGCACCAAGCCCACCGATATCATGATTTTATGTGTTTTTTTATCTTGTGAGCTGGTTCTCTGTTGATATATTCCAAAGTTCGATGCTGAAACATACATGCCCATTGAGCCATTATTAACCATTTAAGTGCAGTTTCAGCACCTCCAGCAGTTTTCCACGTCATTTGTCTAATGCTGAGAGAATTCTGCTCCCAGAATCCTCTAGCAAGTTCAGGCATACCAAGTCATACAAAACTCATGCTTATCACATTCATTCAAATCAATCACAGCAATTCATAATAATTTGGGACCGTCTCAACAAGAGGAACCCAGGCTGAATCATGGGAGATGTAGTCTGACCAGGGAGACTAGCCTATAGAGGAGAATGGAAAGATGAAGCCCCCAAACTACGCCTCTCATGAGGCACTGTGGCAGCATTATTGCATTGAACTATGTTTATTTTTGGCTAAAATATTTCAGTTTGATTTTTTTGCCAAAAAGTCGATATTTTCCACTAGACCCATCCCCCCATTTTACGACCAGCTCTGTTTGTTTCATACTGAGCTATCATGTCTGCTATATGAGCATCTCTATTTCTCAGCACTGCTGAAACAGTTGGTTTTTGTCTTTTTGATGGGACACTCCACCATTCCACTGGTACAAAGGATAATGAGGTAAGTAGAGGCCTCCAAATACCTATCCTAGATAAAATCCATGAATTAAACTCATACCCTACACCCCAGATCATAAGACCGACATGCCACTTACTGACCTGGCAGGATATTATCTCCAGTTCAGCCCCAACATTGCATCAATTGAGGCTCCCCTGACTGACCTGCTAAAAGGCAAAGACACCAAAAATGCCCAGAAAGATGTAATGCCCTTAGAGTGTTGTGACAAGAAGATATTCTGTACCCTTTGCTCTTTTTACCTGAAGTATCTTATTTTGCTTGTCCCTCAGAAAGCCCATGCTTTTACTTTTCATCTCTCTCTTGTCAATAGCTTGTACAAGACCCATCAGCCCAACGCTTGCCATTTTAACACTAATCCCCTTTTCCTTTTCATGACTGCCATCTCTGAAAGCAGGCAAACAGTCTCCTTTGCCGCTTATGCATCTTTCTAATCAGCCAACAGAATGAGCTGTCAGGCTCCTTTCCCTAGAGACCAAGCATATCCTTTCCATGATACACTCAGACTTAGCTGGCCTGCAGCACAAGAATTTCAAGTCTGTCTTTGCACCTGGTTCATTTTGGAAGGCAGCATACAGAGCTGCTGCTACTTCTGCTGGTACTAGCCCCTAGGCCCTCATACACCTAGATGGGTTTTAACATCAGCTCAAGAAACAATTAGTATATGGGAAACAATTCTGTGTACAGCTGTATAGAGCTATCGCTTGGATGCAAGCCCCACAAAATATTGAAGAGCATATGATCTGCAGCAGAACCAGCTCATCCTAAGTAAATACATAAACAGGAAGTACAAGAATAAGAGAGCAGTGACGTGAGTGGGTACCATAAGTTAGCTGTAACAATCAAGTGTATTTCAAGACAAGTTATGCTAAAGCCTGTGTATGTTATTTTCACACTGTTCACCTTCAGTGTGCCTCGTTCTGACTGAAAAACAATAAGCTACCTCCTCTACCAGCTATGCAGTAATATGGTCTTTTATTTTCTTTATATCAAGAGTATGAATAATTCTTGCTTCATGTAAAGAAAGGTGGAGGGTGGGGTAGGAAGAATCGATGAAAACTGTAAGCAAGGATCTGGAGTCAGTAGAAAGGAAATGAATATACGAGTCCCAAGAGCATGGGACTAAAACATGGTTTGCAACATAGTCTGGAAAAATGCAATGCAAGTTTAAATTATTTTTCCATTGTCAGATATTTTGATTAAAAAAAACATAAAAGTTCCTATGACTGCACTTCAGTTCCATCTGGTTAAATCCTCCTCAGCGTAAACACGCCCTTCAGCTTGAGCTTAATTTCTGCAGTCAGGTTTGCTATGGTTCAATATGTTTCCAGCAAACATCATATACTTCATTCTCATTACCTTAATATTAACGTATTCAGTGTTATAGCTTAATGACAACAAGGACTGAACATATATTCATAGGAGTTAGGAAAGCTCAGAGTTCAGGCTGAAACTCCCTCCTTAACTCACCCCCATTACATCCAGACATTGCTGGAGTTTTAAATTCAGTGATTGATCTTTTAGCCTGGACTGCATCTGCTGCAACACAGAGATATATTTGAGTGAGTTAAATAAGGATTAAATTGAAGCCTGCTAGTTTTTAGTGATAACTCCATTTGGGATTCTTTTTAACCATAATCTAAAGCATTTTTATGTGGTTGTTTTTTGAGATTATTGATGAGTAGAGCAATCTTTCAGATTTGAGTTATTATAAAAATTATAAAATTGTTTTCTTTGAATCACTTTTTAAAAAAAAATCAACCTTCTCTGATTCCCTTAAGAGAGGGGAAGAGACAATAAAATCTTTAGCGCTTGCCACACCCTTAGCAAATAATTTTCAGTCCTGAAAAATGACTGAAACCAGAAATTTGGGGCAAATTCTTCCCTGTCTTACACTGTATACTGCCCAGTGGTTGGACAGAACTGGGCCTCCTTGTTCATGGAGCTATTTTTTCCATGTGGCATGTAGGAATCTTTTAGCATCTTGTTTATTAAGGTGGGTGGGTGTGTGTGTGTGTGTGTGTGTGTGTGTGTGTGTGTGTAAAAACAAGCACATATATTATGTATAAGTATTATACATATTGTATACACACGCATTTATATATTTTATATAATGGTCAAACTGTTTATTAACTCTCCATTTAAAAGTGGTTTAGAAAGAGTTAAATGATTAGTAAATGTTATAAACATATTATAGACATGAGTAAGTAATTCTAGTCTGGTTTATTTTTAAATATAATTTATATTAGATTAATTCATTGTTGAACCTGACCAAAGAGTATGTGAAATTTTTTCTAACATCTTGGTTGTACAGCAACAGCAAATGGACTGTGCAATTTCTTGGGAAATGATAAATGTTTTTGTGCTGGATTCTGCTTTGATCCACTGTAAATCCACAGTAACTCAGCGGAAGTCAATGAAGTAGCTCTGAATTACACATGTAAATAAGAGAAGAATTGTTTTTCCACTCAGTTATAATTTGAATTTGGAGATTGAATTAACCTGAAATATTTAAATTGAGCCTGCTAGGCTTTGTCTAATTTCTGGGTAAAACCATGATAACAAGTCAATTTTCATATGGTTTCCTTCTAAAACTATAAATGGGATCCACCTCCTCTCCCCCAGAACACTACCTGAACAAGCCAGGACTGACGGTCTGCTTTAACCCACTCCACAGCTGCTAGGCACCCAGATCACTTCATGCTAGTAAAACTACTGCTTTTGCCATAACAGATTTAAGTGGAGGAAGGTGGTTTCCCTTCCACTCATAGTATGTACAAGAGATGGGTGCATTGAGACCTGCCATTAATCTGTATGATGATTTTAGCCCAAGTCCCTGACTTATCTGCTGTCATTCTCTTACTTTCCTGTATCTTCTCTACTCCCTTCCCAGGCTTTTCTTTTTCATCCCTTTCTCCCAGCGTGACCAGATATACAGTAGGTTATTCGTGTGACAAAATAGGGCAGCCTGGTACCCTGGGACAAAGGTTCCACCTCTCCCTCCTGGACAATAATATGGTATAGACCCTACGCAGTCACTAATGTGCCCTTTTGTTGTTATTACTAGAGCTGGGTAAAAGATTTTGGCTGCAACTCTTTTTCACAGCAACATACAAATTCACATTGACCAAATCATATTTGTGAGTTCATGTTGATTTTGGTGAACTGCTTCCATTTAAAAAAAGGAAACCTCAAAATGAAATATTTTGATTTTGGGATTAGAGTCACAGGGGGAGTTAAGCACCTTTCACAAAGTGGTTGTGGCTCCCTATCCCCTAACTCCCTATCCCCTAACAACCCAGTGGTTAGGATGCTCACCTGTTAAATGGGAGACCTAGGTTCAAATCCTTGCTTCAGAGCAGGGACTTGAACCCAAATCTCCTCCCTTCCATATGAGTGTGCTAGCCATCAAACCATTGAGGTGTGGCATCTCTCTTAATCTCTCCTGTTGCAGTTGTTCCACTTTGTATAAATAATTATATATTAATTGGGCCAGAGAGAGAGTGAGAAAATGACTCTGTAGCCTGGTGGTTAGGGAACTCATCTGGGAGGGAGAACACCTGGATTCCAGTCCCTGCTCCAGTGAATAATTAATTATTTAGACCAAGTGGAACAGCTGCAACAAGAGAGCTTTAGAGTGATGTAGACAATGATGAAGAAGCTACGCTGTTCCTGGTCCTCCTCGCTCCCATGCCCAAGTCTGGCTACAGCACCTTGAATGTACTGTCTCTTTCTGAGGAATACATTGTCATTTGTGTATGAGGTTTTGCTACTGCTGCTCCATTTCAAAATCCATTTGAAAATACCATCCTGGGTTTCTAAAAATGTGTGCCTATCCAAATACAGATAAAACTTTCATTTTCAATTTTAACTGGGTATATTTTCACCCAAAGGCTGGTTATTTTTAATTTTGTAATCCACAACCAAGCAAATTTCCTGTGGCTTTGGATTTAATAAGGAACATTTCCACAGCGCAAACAATAACTAGATAAATACAAAAACATTTCACATTGATAAATGTGACATTGTCCAGTCTCCTATGCCATAAAATATATTGTTATCTACTAATCATCCCCCCCAACGTTGATGTCTTCAAAATTTTGCTATTGCCGATTACTATTCATTGTGACTTTCTGCTTTCCCCCCATTTCTTAGATCGAATTGCACAGAATATCATTAAGTCCCATTTGGAGACGTGTCAATATACAATGGATGAACTACACCAGCTAGCATGGCAGACCCACACATATGAAGAAATTAAAGTATACCAGAGCAAGGTACAATACCTTACCACTCCTTCTCTTGCTTCGCCATCTCCTTGCGATTCAGTGCAGTATATTTGGCAAGGACTTGTTGATCAATACCAGGTTAAGCTTTAAACCTTTGGGTGGGAAATAGCAGTTTGATATTAGAAGAACTTGGCAACTGAAGATGTGAGAATGGCATTTTAAAATAGAAATAACAGCTTGCTTGTGTGTTTGCTAGTAGCATAATGTCAGGGCAAAGGAAATGGTGATAAAATCAGCCTCCCATATTAATTATTTGTTTCCATGGGCCTGATCTTTTCCCCAAACTCCAGTTGATTTCAGTGGGAGCAGGATTGGACTCCATATGTTGGAAGAGTTTTTTCAAAACAGAAAATAGATTTGTTTAACGTATTTATGACAACTGTTAAAACTGTCCCCATTTTCATGTGGAAAAATGAATGTTTTTTATTGTAAGGAAAGTAAATGTCCATCACCTGTCGACAGTAGATAATGCAGAATTTAACACACTCTGTAAAGTGTGGTAATACTGTTGAAAAGTGGCTGTAAAAATGACTTCATCTGGTTGTATATTTATTCTCCCCCTACGATTCCTATATCAAATTCGTTCCGAATATTTCTCCCACTTGCAGCTCTTCAATTTCAGCCTAGGCAGTGGAAATCAAGCTGAGTTCTGCTTTTTTCATTTTCACCAATAATAATGTTTCAGCAATCAGAATTTAGACAAAGCAGAACAGAGTTCAGTTTGCTCTGTTGGCTCCCCAGGGATGATCGAAGTTGAAACTCACCTGTGGCAGATGTAGTCCAAAGATACATTTGTGCGCGCGCATATACACACACAAAGGTGATAAACTGAACAAGAAGGTCCCAATTTTGTGCGGTCACTGTTCTGACTGTAATTACACTTCAATGGTTTTTGAACCCAGCAGAAATGTTCAACTAGGTGACTAAATAGCATTAGTCTATTTCCTTTGCTAGCAATATATTTGCATATTTACATTGCCTAGTTGTCATTAATTTATATCTATCTCTAGAAAGAGATAGATAGATAGATAGATTCACAAAAGGACTTAGGCACCTAACTGCCACTTTAGGTGCCTAAATCCCAGAATCAGGCCCTAGTAGGCTTCACAGAACCCCCAATTCAACTCCCCCCTCCACCTGAGGAATAGAAGGCATTTGAACAGGGGCCTGTCATCTCTCTGGTGTCTGCTCTAAACAGTAGGCTATAGGATATTCTGATGTAGGGCTTCTTCAGTCTCTCATGCTGAAGCTGTTCCACTGTGGATAAACAATTTAAAAAGTCCTTAGAGCAGGGGGACTGGATCCTGAGTCTCACACATGATTACTCTAACCAGCAGGCTACAGAGTCAGAGGCACAGTGAGATTGTCAAAAGTACCAGATTTCAAGTCCTTCCTCCAAAGCATGGAGGCACTAGAGCTTTTCAAAAGAAATTTTACGTGAGCAAAACAATGTAAATACAAAAATGTATTTATCACTAGCCTTGTTCTTGTAAATGTCTGACATGATTTGGCTGAATTTTTCCAAACCATTTTCAGCCAGAAGCAGACACCCAGCATGGAAAATTTCAGCCCAAACAGTTAAAGTTTAGCAAAGTTATAAGCAACTGAAAATAGGGTCTTATAATGAGAAGAGTCAGGCAACCTTGATTGTAAGTGGCGCTACCAGTTCTGTCTATTATAAAATCTAAATTACACACTTTGCGTGACACAGCATTGTATTGTTTTGCCTCTGAACATTATGTTTGCTTACTGCTTTATTTTTTATTGCATATTTCCTTTGGAAGGCAAGAGAAGCATTGTGGCAGCAGTGTGCCATCCAGATCACTCATGCTATTCAGTACGTAGTGGAGTTTGCAAAGCGGATAACAGGCTTCATGGAGCTCTGTCAAAATGATCAAATTCTACTCCTTAAATCAGGTGAGTGGTTTAGTCAGTCATTCTCTCTTCAAATAACCTTACTTCTCCCCATCACAATCTTCCCTCCCCACACACGTAAACCCTACATGATCTTCTGCATTAATAACATTCAGGGCCGGCGCAACCCATTAGGCGACCTAGGCAGTCGCCTAGGGCACTACAATTTGGGGGGCGGTGACCGCGGCGGTATTTCGGCGGCAGGACCTTCCGCTGCCTCTGTGGGGGGCGGCATTTCGGGGCGGGACCTTCCGCCGCCTAGGGCAGCAGAAAAGCTGGCGGCGCTCCTGATAACATTCATGTCTTCAGATCCCATTCCCTCTAAAGTCAATTGTGCTTTTCATTTACAGAAAAACTTACTGTTAATTGCAGAAGCCACAGTTTGACACGCAGTGTAAGGTATCATTGAGCTGAGCTGGTTGAATCACCAACTGCTGCCCCTAAAACCGCCACTTGATTTTAGTGAATCAAATCCACGCTAACTGGACCCTGCCTCTCTGGTCAACTCTAATCATTTTAATGATGCTACAGCAATACCTATAATCTTATGTCAGTACTTAGTAAGAGAAATCCCTGCTGGCAATAATTAATACTGGAGTGAGCGTGGTTGGATTGTGGCAGCATGCATTGACACTGTTGTGTGTGCATTGTGATGTATGTGGGGGGAGGGGTAGTTTTTCTGTCATGTCACACAGCAATTCCTGCCATTCTTTTAGAATAATCATTTTAAGATGCACTCTGATGACATTAAGTTGTTAGGAATTGTGACCTTGCAATAACTCCATGTCACTCAGTAGAACAAAATGGTATTATCAAACAAGCTGCTACTGGTTATTAACTACATTACCCTGTACTATCCTGGTCCCTGGATCTGGCAGAGGCTGGGATGTAGCATGAGGCAGTTTCTTTGAGCTAGAGAAGTGCCTTGTGTCTTTCAATTGAGAACTCTCAGGCAATTCTGAAAGAGAGAGTGTGATCCAGTCTTTGTTCAGAAGGATGTGGCTGTAATATGGGACCAAGCTGTTGGAGGCAGATGCAAACTGCAGAAAAATAAGAGGACCAGTAGGGCTCCAACAGGAATACAGAAGATCCCCTGGAAAAGAAGGATCTTAGCATGAGAATAATTAATAATATCATTATTAACATTCCAGCTTCTGCATTAAACAACCTTATTCATTTGGCTGGTAAAGCAAAAGAAACAGTAGCGCTTCAAAAAAAGATTCAATGACATTTGGACATAAAATGTATTGTAAGAGAACCCTCATTAGCTGCAGAGTGTATAAACTGCTAAGGTTTCACTGCTCCTCATGCTGCTAATATTGAGCAGAGATAGCCAGAATTCTGGGATTTTTCCCACAGTTTCCTATAAAAATCCCCCTTTGAATTTTTCCTTTGAGGAAATTCTGGTTTCCCTGTGGTAGAGTTTAAAAATGTGACAAAGTGTTATTTTCCCCCTCACATTCCACACCCTCTGACTGTTTCCCCTCTTTTTCCATTATGAGAAAGAGGGGGAAACCTATGTTTCACACTTTCTTACAGTTTTCCAACTGAAAACATGAAGGAAATAGTATGGAAAAGTGAGGGGGGGGAAACACTTTTTACATTTAAAAGTAGAACTTCCACTTTTAAGCTAATTTACTCTCAGAAAACCCTTTGTTACAGTTTTCAAACTAGCAAACATTGGAAAACTATCAGAAAGTGTGAAACCCCCATAATTTCTAAATGGAAAAACTTCAAAAATTGCAGGAAAAAATTTTGGGGTGTTTTCCTACTTTTTTTATTTTCATAGAAAAATTTTGGGATGCTTTTTCAAAACCTTTCATTGTAAAAAAAATGTTTAATGAAACCCTTTAAAAAAACAGCTTGTCATCAGAAAATGTTTGACCAGCTCTACTACTGAAATTAGGGATGGCCTGGCAATTTGAATTGTCCTTAGCAAAAGTGGAGCCCTAAACTTCAGGGATATGGGACTGGATCGTGAATTTCTTCCCCCTCTGGTTAGTGCCAGAGGCAGAGATTGGAGGGTAAGTTGTCTTCTACTTCCACAGCCGCAGAGGAGATCTCGCTGTCTTGTGAGTAACCAATTCAAAGGCCCCAAAGACCATCAAATGTGTAGGTTGTGTTGTGGTGTTTGGGTGGGATTCACAAGGGGGACAGATGCTTCAACACTCCATATTTCAGCACCTAACTTTTAGGTAGAGCTGGGCAAATAATGGATTTTTCAGTTCACTGACATTTCTGAAAATCAAAAAATTAAAAAAAAAATTAAAAATATCAGTGCATCAAAAAATTCTATTTCAGGTCAAACGAAACAAAATCTGAAAATGGATTTTTTTTCTGGCACTTGTGAAGGTGTAGTGGTGGTAGAAGAAACCACCATTACAACTTTTAGCCCAGTGCTTAGAGTATCCTTCTGGGATGGGAAGCCCTGCGTTCAACTCTACTTCTGCCTGATATGAAGAAGGGGTGTGCTCCAGCCACTGGGCTATGGGGTGTGCTCCAGCCACTGGGCTATGGTATATTATGGGGTAGGGCTCTCTAAATCTCTCCTGTTGATCAACTGTTTACAAATAATTAAATATGAACTGGCATTGCAGGAATGGAGCCTGGGAATCAAAGTGGAACAGCTTCAACAAGAGAGACTGAGAGAGGCCTGTTCCACAATATCCCATAGCCCTGGGGTAAGGGCATTTTTTCTGAGAGATGGGAAACCCAAGTTCAAATCCCTCCGCCACACTAGGTAGAGGGGGGAAATTGAACCTGGGTCTCCAATGCCCTGGGGGAGGGCTAAAGGTCATAAGGAAGGGCACAACATCCTCCTCCTGCTGTTTTGTGTGAGTTTCAACTTGCTCTGAGCATGTCTACCACATCGATACCCAAATAGGTGGGGGAATACCTAGGTTTTTAATCCCATCTGGGGTTTAGGCATGAGTTAGACACCAAACTGCTGTGCAGTGTCAGGGTTTAGGCAGGTGTGCACATGCCCCATTGCTGACATTTAGGCACCCTGGGGACTTCAGTAATGGAAACTTAGGCACCTAGGCCCAGATCTACAAAGATATTTAGACTCCTAACTTCTATTGAACCCAGTGGAAGTTAGAAACATGAATACCTCTGTGGATCTGGGCCGTAGGGATTTTAGGCACCTACAGGGTTAGGGGGCTGCTAAGCAGGGTGTTGTGAATGCCAGTGACATATAATATTGGACTTAGGTGCTTAAGCCCCTCCCCGGTAAATCCCACCATTTGTGCCCAAGGTTGTTTCTGTTCATTGGTATTTTGCTAAGAAACTTTTTTGAAATTTAATACATTCTGCTTTCAAAAGTGCCTTGAAACATCCCAGTAATGAAGTGTGTGTAGTTTTCATACTCTTTCCTTGTCCAACAGGCTGCTTGGAAGTGGTTTTGGTGAGAATGTGCCGTGCCTTCAACCCACTCAACAACACTGTTCTGTTTGAAGGAAAGTATGGAGGAATGCAAATGTTCAAAGCTTTGGGTAGGTTTGCCTTTTTTTATTTTCAGCCATTACAATGAGCCAAATTCTGGAGTGAGTGGGGGATTTACCTTTCTAAATGTAACCACCCTCCCAAAAAAAGTCATTAGCAGCTTTTGAATCCTTTACCTTTAGCACTGAAGAACAGGGAACTGCCATTTAAGCTAACAAAGTAACTCCATTAGCTGCTAACAGTAGTAGGCTGTTTTCCTCTAGTAGAAAAGGAGCAATGGGAGGTCTGCAAGATACACTTTGGCAGTGTGCCACATAAGGACTGAGTAAAATATGAATGAAGATTTCAGAATTTGGCCTATAGTGATCCCAACCTTATTTGTGCTTGACATTTGCACTGGTGCATAATATCAGCCAAAAGAATGGTTTCAAAATTGAAACCTGTGTGGAAGGAAGGTGAATGTTGCAGAAGGGGTAAGTGGATGAAGTCTATTTTTGGCCTCGTGGCTTAGGTAGATGGATGGATGCATGGATCCCACAAAGGTCATGGGGGGGCACCAAGTATTCAGAGAATACTCTGAACCTTGAGAAAGATTCAGGCGCAGCTCAGGTTCATTCTGATTCGTTTGGTAGAGCAACTGTATCATTCCTCATCACTATATGTAACATGCATGATGACTGCTACCTTGCTTGTAGTGTTACCTTATAAATGATGTCAGTGTTCTGGTTGTGAGAATAATTAACCTGTTAATCATTCGGCAATCAGGACCAAAGCCAATGAAGGTTTCAATATTGGTAGTATTTAGTATATATTTAGCTCATTGCTAATATATACATCATATATAAACATTCCATGTATGTTTAGCTGATTTTCTTTGTCCCATAGCATGTTTTTCTCCAAACTTCTAAGAAGGCTATCTTATATTGGTATCTGATGGGATGTTGTAGGAGATGACTGTTCTGTATTAGTCAGATTCCTTGTGTAGATGTCATTTTAGTTTCAAAAACAAAATTTTCTTTCATAACGAAAAAGAAAATTCTTGGCTAACATCTCTGAATGACATTGCAAAAGACATTTTTTTTCCTTTGGCGTTTTTAGAGACAGAGTGTTTCACATATTTTACTGGGATTTATTGAAAGTTTTAGTGATATACAACTGCAAATGCTACTTTTTAAATAGCCTCACTTTCCATGTGAGTGCAAATTCAGTAATCAATGAAAGCGCTGACCTAACCAGAACACTTGCTCACTCACTTGCACTCTTTCTTTCTCTCACTCAGACGCACGCACACACACACACACACACACACGCACTCTTGACATCAAAACAAGCAGTTTTTCAAGGCAGGTTAAGGAGCTGATAAATGTCTAGCATTGACTTTGTTCTCTGTGATCTGTAGGTTCTGATGATCTGGTGAATGAAGCGTTTGACTTTGCAAAGAACTTATGTTCCTTACAGCTGACTGAGGAAGAGATTGCGTTGTTTTCATCTGCTGTTCTGATATCACCAGGTAGTTCTCGCCAAGTATTTTGATGAATCCTCTTTTTCACTGCATCCTTGTTCATATTTTTTTGCCTGCATAAACAGCTGTTGTTCCTACTCAAACTGGCACATTAAGTAATTGAAGAATTGTCTGGATTATTCTCTAAAGTTTTCTTTAATACATTATATCGACAGCAGTTAACCTACTGGAAATAGGCTCAGAACAAAATATGGCTACACCAGCCTAAAGAGCCACAGGTAGGCAGATTTATGACCTGCCTGTTATCCAAAACATTCTGGCCAGCTGTTCAGAACCTGAATTGAATGATAGAAAAATAACTGGCTGGATCTGAGCCAAGTATTGTCTCTTCAACATTCAACAGCACTGTCATAAGATGAAAGAAGAAAAATAGGAACACTAGAAAGAGATAGGGGGCCAGATTGTGTGTGATAGGCATAGGTACCGATTGCAAGTGGGGCAGAACAGCATTTCCCCAGGTGGACCTCTGAGAGATAGTGTGCCTCAGGGAGGCATATTCCTTCTTGAATTCCAGGAAGCACCGGACCTCAGCTCCTTCCTTCCCACTCTGAGGCAGCAGGCACTCTCATGGTTGGTACAAGGGAGCACACTCTGCCTTTGATAGAGTATAGGGATGGGACTGTGACTGGCTTCTCATGTGGGATGGGAGCAAGCAGGGCAAGGGCCTTCCCCATACTGTGCACCTGTACAAGGGCCAGTCAGAAATACGTTTATTGTCATGGGAATATGCTCATTTGTACAAAATACCCATAGTCACACCTATGTGTTTGAAAACACATTGGCTGCATGAATGTTGATGGAAAAGCAGAAAAAATAGGGTTTGGACCATGGGTGATTGGATCAGATCACAAGCTGAATCTAGTGGACAAGTTTTAAAAAGCACCTTAGGGAAAAGGACTTGCCCACTGAAAGTTAATGGGTATTGTGTGCCTAACTCCTTCATGCCTATAAATTCCCCCTACACACACACACACACACACACACAATTCACACAATTCTGCTCCTGGCCTCCTCTAGGCTCTGCCCTTTGTCACATCTGTGGAGGAGATTAATTTAGATACAATTAGACCAGCACAGATGGTGTCAACACGCTTGATATCTTCATAATAACATGTGCTGCAAGGATTCTGGTCCTTGTTATTTCTACAGGAGATTTTGTGTTCTGTAACAGTTTGCTCAGTGTTGGAAGGGATGATTCAGTGAGTACTTGCTGCAGGTTAGTACCATTAGTGTCTTAGATGGAGTCACTGGATGCAAAGCTGCTTTCCAGGATGTTTTCTTGGCGGGAAAGTTCCTCGGCCACAGGAGAAAGGACAGCAGCAGAGCTGTGAGCAGAATCATACTTCTCCAACCGAGCTTTGTTTTATATTACAAAACCTTCACAATGGGCAGAGGTGGAATCCCTGTGTCTTTGTATTTAAATCTTCACTGAGAGTTGTGTTCCAATTTGATGTCTTACAACAGTGACTTGGAAATATAGGATCTGATCCAAGGCATATTTAAATCAATGGGAAACTTTCCATTCATTTCTGTCGGCTTTGGATCAGACTAGTACAGCACATCTGTGGAAAAGGTGTGGCAAATGCAGCAGTTGAATGTGTTTGGGAGCTAGAGAAACTTCAGTGAAATCAAATTTCTACCCAATGTTATGCCTCAGGTAATACAGGAAGGAAGAGCAAATTACTTCCTCAGGCAGCCAGCAAGATCTGGTAACAAAACACTACCGATAATTCTAAGACTATGGCACCTGCTTTAGGCCTGATCCAAACCCCACTGAAGTAATGGAAAGATTCCCATTAACTTTAGTTGCTTTTGATGCAGCCTTTTATGAGATGTGCTAAGCTGCAGGGAGATGGTATATAGATCTCAAAATACTGATTCATCCCTGTGGTCCTCTAAATACCCCATAGTTTGGAAAGTACCAAACGTTTCTACTTGATACCAGTATTTGCTGTCGACTGAGAATCCCTTGCTCATTTCTACTTTTTCTAAACCATTTGTGGATGCATTTAGTGCTCAAAAAAGTGGGTGACTCAGCCCTGACTTGAGACAATTAAACTGCAAGCAAGTGTTCTGAAAGCTTCCCCATTAACTTTGCTAGTGCATTAACTGCTATACAACAGTCCTACTACAGTACTCAAGTGCTGTGCCTCTCTGGACCAGAAATGGCTGGATATAGCAAGCTGTTTGGGAGTTGCGTCCTTTAGATAAACAGGAGCAACTATCAAACTCATATTCACTGTGCTCCAACTCGGAATTTCAGTCTGCTCTTCAGAGACACAAGATTAGCTACTGTAATGTCCCATCATTCTACCTTTCATCTCCTGAATGGGTCTTTCCTACACAGACATAAAGACACTTGCAATTGATTTTTCTCTCCCACATCACAAAGAAGCAAATCTCAAAGTGAATAGTATGTGCCACTTCTTTCTGCAGTGGGTGTGTTTATGTATGGGGAGGGGTGATATAACAGACAGATGGGTTGAAACACCATGTACAACTATGACAAACATTTTCTTTGTCATGAACTTAACAACTGTTATGCTTTATGCGTAACAGCCCTAATTTGTAGTATTAGACACCGAAATGTAACTCACAAAGACTGTACCAACAACGCTGATTCATTTTTAAACCCACGTTTATTATTGAGAGAGAAATCCTTAGGGAATATCCCTCTGTGATAAATCTGTTTTGCTCCAGTCTGCCACACTGGGCCTTGTTTTAAATCCACTAGAGTGCATGTTTTTATGACAGCATAAAATTTAGCACTTAGTATATGAAGTCTGAATATTACTGTATGCTCACTTAGGCAGGTGTTATGTAAGTTCTTAGCTAATCTTGTTACTGCTGCTACTGCTGTTACTGAATCCAGTTGCTTACCTTATGTGAACAAGATTCTTTATCTTTCTAACAAGGTTCCTTTCTCTCAGCATCTGTTCAGTGTCTGGAGACCTCAGCTCTGTCTCTTTTCAGCAAAGCCTCAGACTAGTGTGTTCCAAACAGCAATATTTTCATGCTACACCCTTTTCATGCACTTCTCCTCACACAGGGCCTGACAAAATGATAGTATCCTGTTAATTATATGTTGAAACATCACTATTATCTGGCCTGTATGATAAATTATATTAATGGTTAGTTTACAATAATCCAATCGGTGCCATTACTTCACTTCTGCCTCTAATTAAAAAAAATAAGCATCTGAATGGGGGGAAGGGCTCTTCTGCACCTCCTGGCTCTTCCTGTAAAATTCATCTTCTGCATTAAGATAGGATTTTTCATTTCCTGATGGAAACCCAAAAACTATTTCTAAGATTCAGTCTGAATAGACAGAGAGAGCGAGAGAGAGATTTGCAGCATGATAACAAAAAAAGTTTACCGGTAGAGTAAATGCATTGTATTAATGGACTCAGAATTGAATCAAGATCTGCTGCACTACTTGCCATATGGTTGTTTCAGGAAGCCATGAGCTGGGAGAATATAGATCCTCATCTTTCACTGAAATCAGGGGGAGTTTTGCCTTTGACTTCAGTACAAGCAAGATAGCTTCCAAGCAGCTATTTCTGTAGACATATTCTCCCAGATAATTTAGAGTTTATCTGCTGCCATTTAAAAAGAAGTGCATTTTTTAAATAATATACTTCAAGATGTTGCAACAAAAAAATTAATCTAAAGTATTAAGAAACTCTTTTCAAGGAAACTATTTCTGTTCATTCAGACTTAAATGTTGGTCTCAAAATGTTAGCCCAGTTGAGACTCTAGTTTATTTAATTTTTAATTTTTAAATTGTTATATTTTATTACTGTCAAAGCTGTGTGACTACTTTGATCAGTTTGTTTATTCTTTCTGTACTCAATAGACACTCAGATAGCATTACTTGTATTTCACCTGTGAGATATGAAATAGAGAAATATGAACCAAAAAACAACAGAGAATAAATGAATTGCTTGGACCTTGTTTAATTTTTTTGCAGGAGTTTGTCCATTTTGTCACATCTTTCTCTCATTTGTCCTTTTTTTAAAGTCCACATAGTCAAGTTCAAACATGTAAAGGCAGTGCACTGGTAGCAAGTACGTACTTCATGTCCATGACTTGAACTCCCAGGTGATCTTATAATAATTCATAATATTCTGCCTCTGAAATCATGTGTTAATAGCATAGCAGTCCCTCAGCATAATGCAATTATTATTAATCCTTGTCAGCGTGGTATGTGGTGCCTATGTGTGGATGAGCCTTCTTTCCTTGTTCTTGTTGGCTTTAGCCCTTGCCTTTCTTCTTTGTCAGATCGAGCCTGGCTAATAGAACCAAGAAAGGTCCAGAAACTTCAGGAAAAGATTTATTTTGCACTTCAACATGTGATTCAGAAGAACCATCTTGATGATGAAACCTTGGCAAAGGTAGATCCTTTGAACATGCTAGCTCATGACTATATTAACGGAACAAGTGTTCCTAAGATTCAGGAGTGTTGCCAACATGTACATAGCAATTCTATTATAATTCTTCTTATATATTTGATAACCAAAGTAAGGCTTTGATAGAGAATGATTTCAAAGTGGAGGAACAGCAATAATGCTGCCAAAGGTGAAGTGGTAATTTAGTCATTACCAGATTATCTAATGCAGTATTCAAAATGTAATCTTTTTTTTTAAAGAATGCACTGAGAATGAGAGTCAGAAGACTCTGGAAGATATTAATATAAGAATTCAGAAAGCAAGCTCAGTCTTAATATATTTCCCCACTGAATAAGGGTAAGAAAGAAAGTGTTACCATTTTATAATATTTTGTTTCAGTTGTTCGACTGAGGGGGTAATAAATTCTGGAATTTGTAATCACATAAGGGGAACATAGCATTGAGTTATCCCTGACAGTTCACAGCCATAGATCATCCTGAATAAATCTGGTATTTATTCTTCTATTGGCCAAACTATTTTGCTTCTGAGTTGCTGTAATTGTAATTGTTTAAAAGAGAAATAAAATTTGTAAGACTTGAAGTGAGGATGGTCCCTTCCAGATTTCAGTAGAACCAAGACAATAGCTTTGTCAATTGTGTTGGTAAGGCTTCTTACTGAAATGTTCCTATACACATATCTGCTAACACTGGGGAAAAGTGTAAGCACATTGTTCTAGAATATCAAATGGCGAGTGCATAGCGCATCTGGTCCTCTGCTTTTTTCATGTCCACTGTAAGGACCACAAGGATACTTATTTTGTAATTTTTAGAGATTTCATATCTGTCAAAAATATGTACTACTGTAAAAAAGATATTGAAACTGTCATCAGAAAAGCAAGGCCTAATACTGCAGTCCTGGTAAATAAATAAATAAAACAAAATAAATAAATAAAAAACCTCCCATTAATTTCAGTCAGAGTTTTGCCAGAGGAAGGACTATGAAATGTGTGGCATGCATTACATAAATAGTAAATTCAGATGAAATGGAGACATTTTAATTAGGTAGGCTCCTCATGTAACTGCACAAAAATCTGCTGCTAGACCAAAAATATGTTACTTTCCACAGGAAATTCTATAGGTTTATGTAGTGGTATTTTGATTCAGTTAACAGCAGCAAGCTATATGCTTAGTTTTTCTAGGGAAAAGAGAGTTATTGCTATTCTTTTCCCTGCTACCCTATCTTATTTCCTTCTTTTTCACTCCAACCATTAGTGGTTTTATTTGGTGCTATTATGGGAATGAGACTTCATTAAGGACCACCTCCAATATGCAGCTCTATTTCTTAAATGGCCACTTTAAAGTAACACCGAGGTTTCTAGGACAGTTGTGTTTGGCCTTTAATTAAAAGACAGTTTCTTCTAGACAATTTGATATTGCCAGTTGGGGTGGTCATTTTAAACAGGTTTCGCTGTTCTCAGTTACTCTTCCACCCAGCAGGATGCTACCTCTGTTCATTCTGGAAACCCTGCTTTCTTCTAAACACTTTCTTGCTCTTTTTTTTCCCTTACAGTTAGTAGCCAAGATACCAACCATTACTGCACTTTGCAACTTGCATGGAGAGAAACTGCAGGTATTTAAGCAATCTCATCCAGATATAGTGAATACACTGTTTCCTCCATTATACAAGGAGCTTTTCAATCCAGACTCTACCACGGGCTGCAAGTGAAGGGGAAGATAGAATTGTCACATAGTCCTGGAATGCATCACTGTTAAGACAAAAGAAATGTTTTCATGAAGACTTATTAAAAACGTCACTACTGCAACACTAGGAATGTCCTGCACTTAATAGAATTATTTTTCACCGCTACAGTTTGAAGAATGTAAATATGCACCTCTGAGTGGGGCTCTTTTATTCTTGTCTTTCTTTTACTTCTTTTTTTTTTTAACTGACCATAAATATACAAATATAGGACACCGGGTGTTACCTTTTTTATTTTATTTTATTGGGGTATGTTTGGGGAGACAACTGTTCATAGAATTTTATTGTAGATATAAATGAGAATAGAGCGGTACTTTGCAGTATTACTCTTGCTGTTTATTGTTCAAATATAATTTAAGAAAATTCCACTTATTACACTTGCCTATTTCTATGTTTTTAGATAGTTTAATGCATGTGGAAATTTATAGCTGTCTTGGAAATTGTTGTGCATATATGAAATATACATATGTATATGTACTATAGACATATATATATATAGTATATGCACATGCTGTAGCTTAAAAATCCCATGCCTACTTTCAAAGGATGCTCAGTCAGGCTCTCCTGCAGTTTTTACTCTCCAAGTCATGTATTAGATTTATGTTTGGCAATCAGGATTTTGCTCTGTGAGGCAGAGTTAAATCCTCACTCACCAATGTATAATGAAAGGATGGTATCGCTTCTGAGAAACTTGTCATATAGTGTGTCTATGCAGTATGCAGTCTGTAAATCAAACATTAAGATTGTATCAATGATGCAAAAGCCTTGTCTGGATGGTTCAAATGGACAGAGGAAAAGTGATTTGGAATTTTCTCCCTGTTACGGGAATAAAGCATATATAAAAATGAACATAGCATGCCAGTAAAGTATCTAAACCACAGAGTCAAAATGTAAATTATCCCAAACAGAACATTTTTGTGAATCAGCCAAACATTATATTTTATTAGCGCTTCTTAGAGAAATAGATACAGGGCCCATCTTGCTCCCATTGACTTCAGTTGAACCAGGAGCAGGCCCAAAATATAGCTTTGAAGAGTAAAAATGTGATGTGGTGATGGTGGTGCGGGTGGTGATGACAGTGATACTCTGTCGCCAGCTAAGTCACAGTAAGCTGTTGGATGACAATGGAGGGTTTCCATTTCATAAAAATATATTGCTCAGGTGCTACTATTAGGGGTTCAGGATAGGCAAGTGAGGGGATGTGATTTTTTTTACAGATTTGAATTAAAAACAGAGATAGGCCTGAGTAGCAACATTCAAATGCAAATGTGAATCGGTCCCAGATCATGCTCTCAAACCTGAGAGTGTTCAGATCCATGGTTTGTATTCATGTCTGTCTCTTTGTGCTGCAGATACTGGGCAGAGGGGAGTGGGAGGATACCACAAGCTGAAAAAACAGTAATGAAGAATGTGTTTGTCTCTCCCAGATCCACACACAATAGACTTCCACCTGTGGAAAGGTGAGGGATTCAGCTTCCCCCATAGCATAATCCCTACTGTCCCCTTATCCTGTGGAGGCTTCTCCACAAGTTCAGGGACCTGAGTGTGGATAGCTGGCAAAGAGGGAGAATTCTGTGTGTGGGGGCCAGAGTGAGATGAATTTCCCTCCCCATTCTCCCACCCCCAAACCACATAGAAATTAATACAGCCTGAGTCATTCAGCACAGTGGAACTACCCTATAAAGGGATTTCTGCAGCCTGCATGGAAAGCCCTGTCCGTATGGCTCCACAGTGGAACTGTGTAGATAGGGAGCTGGAGGAGACACCCCGAGACTCCACAGCTGACGTGGAAGTGCATGGTTTTCACATGGGTAGCCCTGAGCCTCCAGCTCATTTCCAGGGATCTGCAGGGTTCTGGTCTGAATCTCCTCCTCCTCCTCCTTCCTCAGGGACCAAACCCCACATCTTATCAAAGAATCCATAGGAAACTCTGATAAGGGAATTTTGTGGAGTTTTCCTTTCCCCCACTGGCCACTCTTCTGTTTCTTTGGCTTGGGAGGAGCCTATCTGGGCAAAGTTAATAATTGTTTGCCTCTCATGCTCATTTTCTTTAGTAATCACAGACAAGACACAACAGCAATAATTTTTTTAAGCCTCTATTATGCATGTAACCTACAGTTTTATACTAGATCATTTTTTCTACAAGCCAGTTTCCAATCTCAAAAAATGCACAGCTGAAGTAGTTCTGCTGGGAAAGGATTTGTTGTAAACCTGATTGTGTTTGCAAAATTACTTTGTACTGTACATCCATTTCTGAAACAACTTGTTTTCCAAACCAGGGCCATGTCCCCTGATATCTACTATTTGCACCAAAAATGTCCTCAGTTAAAATAAACAAATAAAATTTGCACTTCTATAGCAACTTCCATCTCAATGCAACGTACAAATACTGATTTAACCCTACAACACCCTTGTATGGTGAGGAATGTATTTATATCCCCATTTTACAAAGGAGGAAAGTGAAGCACAAGAAGACTAAGGGTTTGACCCTGTACCTCCAAAGTAAGTGAGAGTTTTACTTGATTTCATCTGGAGCAGAATTTAGAGCCAATGTGTGACTTGCTGAAGGCCATGCAGGACATCTCTGGTAGAATGATGAATAGAACCCCAATTCCATTCTTCCTCCTCATATTATTATTATCTAAAGCCTTGATTATCCAAATTTACTCAGTGCCCCCCATGACAGTCAGACAATCAAGGTATGCAAATATGTTACAGTAAGAACAAATAAATGTGAATACAGCTAAAAATAAAACTACTCACCAGGTCAGGTTGTAGCAGCTCAGAAGAGTATATTTATAGTTATACATGATTACTCCCTTGCTTGTTTTTTTTTAAGCACAAGAACAAAAACATATAGTTGAAAACCCTCAAAGTGTTTGTTTCAGTGTTGTGGTGACCAGACATAATAAATTTAGTCTGCCCTCCAATCCATAGAGAAAATGATTAAATATAATTGTCCTTTTTGGGGAGTTAATAATAAGGCTTTGTTATGTGAGTAAATAAGAACAGTACTTCATTATGCTGAGTTGCTTCCTGAAAAGTTTTTCATTCCTTTCCTTTCATAAAATAAAACAACTATCATTGGGAATTTTACCTCTTGCACTCTAGTCAAGTTAACTGGATGTAGACACAAAAGATATTACTTAGCATTTATATAGTGCTTTTCATCATCAAAGCACTTACTTAACCCTCAGCCACTTAAACCTTTCAACACTCCTCATGCATAAGGATTATTATACCTATTTTAAAATGGCAAAACTCAAGCAAATAAATTAAGAACCTTGCCAAAGGCTACAGAAGAAGCAGTGTCCAAACTGGGATTAGAAAACAGTGATTTTTTCTTAGACCACTTTTAATGTGCACTGCTGCCCCTCTGCATTAAGATGGGTATAACAGTGGTGTTTAAAAATTGCTGATTCACAGAACCTTGATCACCATTAAAAAGGCAACAGTTATCAACAGTTACCACTATAATTATTGAATTTAGCATCCCACTTTTGTATTCCTTTTGAATAATTTGCACATACACCCTGATTTTTTCCAAATTATTTGTTAGTATTCACTGAATACTTAATACAAACAAATTTAGATACAACTTGTTTGCAAACTTTGACTAGTTGCTAATTGCTGTTCATTAGCTATGAGGTGAGACTGGTAATTTAAGTAAAATGGTATTGTTCTTGCTCCTTGACTGGATGACTAAAACTTATAAAACCCAGAGAACAATGAGTAATCAATCATGTCTAGTGCAAATTTTTGGATGATGATTCATTTGTGCTAAAATTTGAAAAAATTGAGGATTTGATACCTTTTTCATGAATTAGATGACAACCGTCTTAAGAACAATGTACAATGTGAGCTCCACACTTATAGCAAACGGAACATAGTTTTTATTTATTTTATTTCAGAAAATATTTGTGCATCATTTTATATATTATTAGTATCTCTAGTTACTCCACCGTTATATCAAAGACAGCAAAGGTTAATTCCCTACAATTAGTCTATGTCATATTTCAGCCAGTTAATTGCTGATACATGTAAAATTTTTAATGGCAAGCACTTTAAATTAGACTGATTTTCAATGACTGATTAATCCTCCTCATATTATTATCTAAAGCCTTGATTATCAAAATTTACTCAGTGCTTTAACAAAAAAAAAGAAAATTTTAAAAAATTATACCTGCTCCTCCATTTCTAGTATTGTACTCAGATAATTCAGCCACATTGAACCAAATTATCCACACCGTCTGAACAGACAGATGTATGTAGATGGCTTGTTACACTACTACAGAGACTTAATTTTGGTGTAAATGTCACTCCTGTTAGCTCTTTG
Source organism: Chrysemys picta bellii (assembly GCF_011386835.1). Lineage (NCBI taxonomy): Eukaryota > Metazoa > Chordata > Testudines > Emydidae > Chrysemys > Chrysemys picta. Next base: position 97,367,887 of record NC_088796.1, read on the forward strand.
TGTAAAGAATTAATTCCAAGAGTCATATTTCCTTTTAATGGGAAAATTACTTTACTGATTGCTAGGAAAACAGGGTAATAGAAGTCACTCAATTAAACCAAGCAGTTTCCAAATACAATATATGTTTTGATTGGCTTGTGATTGGCAGCATTTAGGGTCTGATTCTGCAATTTGTCGAGCTCCCTTAGCTCCAGTTATAGCTAATGAAATCGGAGGGCCTGCAGCACCTCCCAGGAGGTATTTGGCACCTGATAAAATCAAAGGCCTCAGAGTTTGGAGCTCCCATTTGAGCTTTGTAGAATGCATGTCAAATGTTGCCCAATGCCTTCATACTTGTTTTAATGTTTTTACTTTGTGGTTCCCATTGTTAATTTCAGCTCCATTGCACATGGGATAATTTATTTCCTCCACTTCACCTTGGATGTTTAGATTGGGCCAATTTATGTGTTTAGGGAGGTGGGGAGGATGAAGTTTATTACCCAAGACAAGTTTTATGAAGTGATTGGGTTTTGTTTGTTTGTTTATGTTCATCGTAGGTAGCCTGCAATAGTGTGAGTTTTTCTTTGGGTTAGCTTTGGTTTGTTCCCCCTCCCATTCCCCATTATGACATTTACACAGAAAAGGGGGCAAATCCTGTTCCTTGTGAACAGTTGTGTAAATAAACTGTGTAGAGAAGTGCTCTGCAAAGGCTGGGGAAAGGAACATTCCCCTTGCCACCTTCCATCTCCACTCCAAGTTGTGGAATGATAGTAGAGCTGCTTCCTGGAGGCTACTGTAGCCTCAGATGTGCTGGAAGGTGTTCTGGCTGGTAGATCTGCATAATCACAGGTCCTGGCCCCTGCCCCCAAAATCTCTCCTATGCTACTCTAGAGTTGTAGAACATGTCACAAAGGGTCTTCAGTCTCCCTACACCTTCCCCATGCAGCCTATCTCCATTGGTTGTGCTGCATTCAGAATCACACAAAGCCCTTGCTTGGACTGGAGGATTTGGCCATATTGTTATACAATATTAAGCATTCCTGAAATATCACTGGCTAATGAGATGAGAATGAAACATGATACCATCATTTTGGTCTAAGCACATCCTGTAAAAATATCTGTTGAAATTGAAACCCAAGACAAAAATAGCTTCCTTTTCCCTGACACTAACAAAATACACTATCTATTCTTAACATTACCCAGCACTTTCTGCCTCCACTGTAAGGACTACCTACTGTCTCTGACATCCTGTAGAAACAGTGGATCAGAGTATCACTCCTCTTCTTTCCTTTAAAGTTTCACACTTTGTAAATGACAATCACTGCTTGATGCAGATGTTGCACTGTATGCCACTCAGGGATGTTTCATTATTAAAAATAAATATAATGGTAATAATAAGGAAAAGAATGTTAGGGGTTTTGAAGGGCACACATTTAGATGCCCAAATGAGAGATCCAGACAAGGCTTTCAAGCCAATGATTGGAAATGACATTGGTTAGAAACTGAATTCACTGGCATTGTTTCCTCAACTCAGTGCAGTACCTTCTTCACTTATTGTTTCACATTCATTACAGTATTTCTGAGCAATTAATTCATGTTTTCAAATGTCCCCACAGAATCAGAATGTAAATTAGCTCTGTATGATTTACTGAATTAGACTATTGACAAAAGAAAGTTTGATTTAAAGGTACCAAGGTAAAGTACCATTAATGTGGGCTATATTCAGAATGGCTGGAGGCATGTAGGATGAAGGACTAGGACACAGAATAAATGATAACGCTGGTAGTAACCGCCACCATTTTGCTGACTGACCATATGGAGAAATAATCACTGAGAGGAAGCAATAGAAAAGAAAGAGGTTAACTACTCTCCTTCCCTCTCGTGGATGTATCAGATCATCAAACCCAGTCCCCATCCAGGCCACTAAACCAACTCTTCTCCTAGCATATATCCATGTCCTTCTGAGCTTATGCTCATCTCTGGCTGAGACACTGGTATTTGTTACTACTACATCAGAGGCATGATATTCCCATATTCCAACTACACTAGAATTGGGACACTATGCTCCTCCTCCCCAGTCCTACTCCTTGATGCCTTAACCAGGCCCTACTTCATCTGTTTACAAGAACTGCCTTGCTCTTCGTGTGCAGGGAACTTGAAAACACACGCGCACACATGCACACACACGCACAATCAATTCCCTCCAGGTCCCTGACCTAGCTAAGCTGTTCCTATCCTCTGACCATGATAAGATCACATCACTTCTCCCAAGTTTATTAGGGGTGGGGGCAGCTAGGATCCCTTTCTACCTCTGTGTCCTCCATATAGGGAGAGTGAATGGGAAACCTCACATCAAGAGTTGGAAGGGAGAGACTAAGATCCCTGCTACCAGTGGTTTAAAGCTATCGATCTATCTAGCCAAGTTCTTATACTGGTAGCCATCACTTGAGTTTAGGCTATTCAATTTTCTGGGCTACTTTGAGCCTGTCATGGAGGTTATGGAGATCCACAGGTAGTGCATCAGCACATCAGAAGGCAGAGCCTCCTGACCAATGAGCGAGCTCCCTACCTCAAACATGACTGGGACACTCAAGAACTGTGAAGTGACTGGCCCACTTTGGAATCTGTTTAAAGCTAATTCACCCCACAGAAGCCTTGATCTGTTCTTATCCTGGAGCCTTGTGAGACCTTCTCCACTGGGAAGGCAGGAAACTGCCTCCTTTGTCTCTCTCTCTCTCTCTCTGCCAGCATAGGCAAGTGGCTTGGACATTATGGTTCTCACAGTTAATCTTGTAAATCACTAATGGTAATGCCCAACTAATGCACAGTCTCTGAAGTGGTCTAGAAGCAGATCATTTAACTATACAAGTCACTTGCATGCACAGCCTGCACTATAGAAAAAAAATATCCAGTGTGAAAAGAGAAAAAATTCTACAGTGGTAACTCTCCCTAAAAGGCAGTCTGAATATACAATGACATGGATGGATTATGCCAATCTGCTAGTGTCCTTTTTAAACAATCCTTCCATTTAGTTTACACTAAAAGACTAAGGAAACACACAAATGCATCAGAGAATAAGGACTAGATTCTTGTTTGGTGCTTAATATTGCCCAAACATTTATTGCAGACAATGAGAATAATACTGTTGACAGTGAGTTCAGTAACTTGATGTATTGTACGTATATATTTTTATCATCGTAACAATTCGACCGCATCATATAGGAAGAGTGAAAGAAAACATATAGCAGCAATAAATTCTAAATGTTTCTTTGTAACTATACATGCAGAAAATGTTTGCTTTGCACGCTGTCTTCTGTACAGAAACATAAAGAAAAAACTTCATCTACTGTAGATATGACAATGTTTTTCCATATTTGTTGGACTTGGTAATCTTTGATTGAAGATACTGCTGTTGGGAAACATGTATATGCTTCAAGGCAAGGCAATGCTCCTTGTTTATTGCTATACATTGGTAACAGTGAAACTATATCTGGACAGAATTAGAAAATTGTCTCCTTGTTTTCAATTTTGTAACCACATTGGTCCCTTATTATTCAAGCAGCAAAAGCCCAAATGCATTGAAGAACAAATAGGGCCAGATGGGCCGCAACAGAGAACAGGCTTTACCTTGAAGACTGTTCTACTTAAAAACAGCTTATAAAAAAAGCACTTATATTTGTCTTGATTAGACGCCCAGCTTAAGAAATCAAAGTAAATAGATTAGTCTGTCAGCTTCTTCTGGGATTCAAATGCACTATAATTGTTTTCTTTAAATGTGTCACTTCAATGTCTGAATCGGGCAAATTTTTTGTTGTTGTTAATATGAAATTCTAATAATAATGTAACCCTTTGAGGTTCTAAAGTGTGGACCATGCATTTCTGTGCAGTAGATGGGGATTTGTTCATGCACTTATTATAAAAAAAAAACATCACTGAATAGCATAACAAGTGAACTAGCTGTGGTAATCTCTGCTTCTTGCATTACTGCAGTGTGACCTCCAGTGGGCTACAGGGAGCAGCTCAGTGACTATATTTGTAGCCATGACTAAAGCACAACCGAAACTCTAACTGAGCTACTGTTCACACGAAGTTCAAGAAAATGTAGGGGTGTTTTTTGAGTTTTATGCTAATCTCTATGGGATGATTCCCATGTCAAACTAATTGCCCTGGCTGTAATTGATGGACAACAGCTATAAATAAATTAGGAATCTGAATGACTACAGAAATCCCTTATTTTACTACTGCATTGTCTGCCTCATCTGATTAACACTAAAGAAAGTACTAAAAACAAAACAAACAGAAACTGAGTATGTATTGTAGAAATGTAGAGGACAAATAAAATATTTTTTCAAAAGCAATTACTTTTAATATATGCTTGTGGAAGGTCTACTACTATGTATGCTGTCTCTGTAATTTTTGCTGTAAATAACTTGGGACAGTGAATACACTGATTTTTTCTATGTCTCTGTTTAAGCATAAGACTTTGTAACAATTTTTTTTAAACAGGAAAAAACATCAAAGAGCAAACTATGTACTTGCTTCCTATGAGTGTAATGTTTTCTTCAGTTTTTAATGGAAACTGATTGTAACAGATAAAGCCTTTTGATCAGCCATTGGTGTTTAGAGTATACTTCAGTTTGTAATGGGGGAAAAATAAGACAGGTCTGTCAATGACACCTGTTCCCAACGAGTCTGTAAAGTGAATATTGTGCTAATAATACCTGAAGACCGCAGTTGAACAATACAATTTGCAAAAGGTTACTCAAGCAAATAATGTTTCCTTACAACATATGGCTTTTATGAATCTTTCCAGCATGAATTATATTAATAAAAACAAATTCTTCTTTCCCATGAACTAAATATTTTTGTATGCTTTTAATTTCTTATTCAAATTTGAGGTCAGGCCACTCATTAGCTATAATCTGAAGCCATAACTGACCTTCACCAAATAAACATTTTAAAGATCACAACAGAAAAAAGAAACTGTGTCCAGTGTATCAACAGCTATAACAACACAAGCAGGAGCATAAATAAGATGCAAACCATTTGGATGCCTTTCCTGCATCCTAAATATGATTTTAATGGCTAGTATTTTATGATTACCAATTTATAAATAAAATTAAAATAGCTATTTAGATTTAAATGAAACTTTCTAATATTTTTAATATCCCTGAAAATGCTTCCTTGCTTTTAGGATTGTGAGCGGATATGATTTTTCATATACTTCCAAGTTTCAAAGGTTTAATGTTTTTATCCTATTTCCAATTACTTTTGTTAGAGTGAAGTGAGATGTTAAATCCCAGATTTAAAAACCCTGAGCTATTTGGTGCTTGGCTGTAGCTACATTGTTGTAAATTGATTTAATTTGATTTGGGGGAGGGGGGAGGCGGGTAACTTGCTACTCAGTGAGCATGCTCACCACTTTGGCAACACACCAGAGCTGCATTGCCTGACAACGAGTGTAAAAAAATCAAATAAGTAGAATAAAAAATGACTCACACTAAAAGCAGAATGAAAAGTACTTTCTAAAGCTAAATGCCTCCTAGAGCCAACATTGATTTTTGTTTCTGAAGCTTAATTGTATAATAATAATACTAATAATAATGAATGATGTATTTTTACTAGCCTGTAGATGCAAAAAGCAAAACCACAAATGACAAAGAGACATATTGGTTGAAACTCTGGCCCCATTGAAGTCAATATTGACTTTAACAGAGCCAGGATATCATCCACTGTTTTTACATCTGCAGTTTTCTTCTGATCTCTCTCTGCTCTCTTTCTCCCCTGTTTAATATATGAGCCCTAATTTATGTGTATGTGAGTAAAACTACAGCCTGATTCATTTAGAAAGTGACCATTGAGGGTTTTTTTTTTAAATCATGAATATCCTAGAACCAGCATCCCTGTCGAATAAAAAGGTTTTATATTGCTTTAGAATGTAATAGATTTTTGTCTTATTTTATGTCCTGTAATTTATTAGTTCAATACTTTTAGCATTCCATAATAATGCACACATGATTTTTGAATGTTTTCTGTAAATGACAATCAATGTTGATGAAGTTCCTTTCTTTAACGCTGAATTAAAAAAAAACTGTATAAGAAAATAAAACTTGCCTTCTGTCTTTGTTTTATTCTGAAGTGGGGGGTGTAGGTTTATCATTTTACTCAGCGATGGAAGTTAAAAAAAAAAAGTCAGGAAAGAGAACATTTTCAGGATTTTTTTTTTCTTTTACCTATAGCATGACATATAATATGTGTATTCCTCAATACACCAAAACAACTGCTAATTTACCATTTAAATTAGACTGCAAATTTTAATATGTAAATGTTAGAGATTTCTTTGGGTTTGTTTTGTGGGGAGTTTTTTGTTTGTTTGTTTTTAAGAAAAAGCTTCAGCTAGTAGAAGAGTGACGAATTTTAGTTCAGCTACTTCTATGAATGGAAAATTCAGAGTAATATAAGATTTTCTAATCAGTACACCTAACTGAAAAGATGACCATGTCAATCATATATTTTTAAAATTGACCTATGTGTAATAAAAGTGACTAACACTGCTACAGAAAGTCACTATCTTCAGAGTCTGAGGCCATAAGGCTAGATTTTTAAAGGTATTTAAAGAGGCAGCAAATCCCACTAGGGTACTTATCTGTGCCTTTAGGTGCCTAAATATCTTTACATAGGGCCTGACACTGAAAACCTTTACACAAATCACACATGTAGTCTGTCTGATGTCAGTGGGACTACTCACTTGGTTAAAGCTAAATATCATTGAATCAGGGCTGTGGTGGATGAGGGCCCCTTGAGCCCCCACTGCACCACCGTTTGGGTTGCTTCCCTTCTCTGGCACTCAGTGTCCTTCTCAGGGCATACAAGAGTCTCTTCAAGCAATAAATGTTCTCTCCCTTCTCTCCTTCCCCTCCTCCCCCGACCTTCCTGAGGACAGGTTGCATCATAGTAAAGAAAAGAGAAAGGAAATTAAAAGGTGCTCAGTCTCTTGGGCAGTTTCTGGGTCACCCCTTTGGGGCCTAGCTGGTCTGTAGACATTTTTGGTGTCCTGATCATCGTTAGCATCCATCCCCCACCCCTCAGCTTTTGGACCCATTCTCTATCTGGTCCAGGCAGTCTCAGGGCAGCAGGGTCGGTGACTGGCTGCCTCTTTGCTGCACTAACCCTGTAACCAGTTGTCTTTGAGTATGTTTACAGTGCAATTAGATATCCGTGGCTGCCCGTGTCAGTTGACTCAGGCTCTCGGGCTAAGGGGCAGTTTAATTGCGGGATGTAGCCTGCGCTTGGGGATCCTCCCAGCCTCCTGCCTGAGCCCAAATGTTTACACAGCACTTAAACAGCCCCTTAGCCTAAGCCTACTGCTCCCAAGTCAGCTGGCACAGGCCAGCCCCAGGTCTCCAATTGCAGTGTAGACATACCCTCTAAGCTAAGGCACAGCAGAGTTCCCCCAGTGACCGCCCTTTCCTGTGGCAGGCTTTCCCTTCCTCCCACCAGTCAAAGCAAGCCCTACAGATGTCTTGTTAGTGCTGGCTGAGCCCAGAAGAGCTTATTAGTTTTCTCCTTAATAAGCTGAGTGTGTGCACCTCTCTGCACATACCACACCCCCTCCAGTTGAAAAGGTGATCTTGGGGTGGTTTGCCGCCATATCTGATTTGTTTGATTACCTCAGTGAAGCGGGAGATGGTTTTACAGAGGCTCGACCTTTAAAGGGAGCCATAACTTGCACAGCAGCTGAGAGGTGGACTTAGTCCCTTCATCAGTTAGTAGTTCCCAGGGAACTGCTATGTGTGACACGAGCTTCAGGTGTTTTCAGGTAAGGGGGGAAAAATGATGCTCAGGATCTTGGACAGTTCTCAGCCACACTTTTGGGGCTTGACTTGGTAGTGTCCTGATCAGGGTTTGAGTCCATTCATGACATCCCTGTTTTTTGTTGCACCTGTTCTGTCTCTGGTCCAGACAGTCTCATGGCTGCAGGGTGTGCAAGTGTCTCCCTCTTCACTGATGTCACCAGCTGGCTCTGAAGCACAGCAGTCTGTCTCTAGTTGCTGTCCCGGCCTGTGACAGGCTTTCCTTTGTTAAGCTTCCTCCCCGCAACCAAGCAAGCCTTGAGTCAGTGGTGGATTAATGCATTGGCCTTTGGAAAAATGGGCCCCGCAAGACCCTGCAGAAGCCACAGGGTTACAGGAGCTCCGGGAGCTCCTGCACCACCCCTTCCCCCCAAAAGCCCTGCCGCCTCACGTCCTCTTCCCACAAGGCACTGTCATCCCCATGTTCACCTCTCCACCCCCTCCTCATTGCTCACCCTTAAGTAGGGCTGCCAACCCCCCCAGGATTGCCCTGGAGGCTCCAGGAATTAAATATTAATCTTTAATTAAAGATTGTCATGTGATGAAACCTTCAGGAATATGTCCAACCAAAATGGGCATCCATAGCCTTAAGGCAGGTAAAAAGTGGGAAGACATAGCCCTCCCACTTTTAAAAGTGATGGGGCCATGGCCCTCTGGCTGCCCCTATTCCAACGACCTTGGGCTGAAGCCCTGAGCCCTGGCACCTCCTGCCTCCGAGTCCTAGCAGAAATTGCAGGGCTGAAGCCCTGAGCCCAATAGCCTTCCCCCCACGAGCCCCCAGCAGAAGCCCCATGCCCCACAGCTGAAGCTCAGCACTGTAGAGTGCAATTCACTTCCTCCAGCCAGGACTAAGTAATTGCTTCCCTCCCCCCCACCCTCTATGTCTACGCTGCTATTTTTGGCCCCACAGCCCAAGCGCTGAAAGGCCCCAGTCAATTGACCTGGGATCTGAGACTTGGTGCTGTTCGGGGGGAAGGGTTGGGGAGGGGGCAGGTTGCACACTCGGCTTGCCTTTCCCAGCATTAAGGAGGCATCATGCAGCGAAGCCACCATTTCAATGAGAAGACAGAGAGTGTGAGAGAGCAAATTGCCTCTGCCAACACCATCTAGCTGCCAGGGAAAGGCAGGGGACAGAGGAAGATAGTTTGCAGCAAGGTGTCTTATTAAGACCACACCCTGCCAGAATGTTTCCATGCACAGTGTGGTTCAATGGCTGCATCCTTGTGTCCGATTCAAAGAAGCAACTCGTGTAACTAGCTGTGTAGCCGCAGCAGCATCTCCAGTCAGTGCTCCTCTCCTGCCACAGGTGAATGTCTTCGTTGGGCTCCAGGAGCGCAGGAATCTGTGTAGAAGTGAGGGGCCACCAGCACTGGAACTGTGGCCCCGCCCCCTGCTCCTCCTCTTCCCCTGAGGCCAGGCCAGAAGACGCAGCTGGGCCATGGTAAGAGCTGCCCAGGGATCCCAGACCACTCTAGGGAGTCCCAGACCCTCCACCTGTCCTGGGCAGGGGACCAATGTGTCCAAGAGCAGCCTCTGGCTTGTGGCCCCCGCCCCCAGTGTATGCTGCACAGGGCAGGTGGCATGTGTGGTGCTCCCTACAGCAGCCTCAGTTCCCTGGGCGGCTCTTACCATGGCCCGGGTCTGGCTTCTGATTCTGGCTTCCAGCCTGATTGGGGGCAGGACCACAGGAGGAAGAGTAGGCGCAGGGGGCAAGGCCCCATTGCGAGGAGTGTTGTGGGGGGCCCAAATATTCTTTGTGCCCAGGGCCCCAATAAATCTTAATCTGCCTCTTCCTTAAGGGTGTGTTTAGTTAGTTCTGGTGGAGCCCCAGACAGCTCGTTAGTGGCCTCCTTATTAGGGAGAGGGTGTGCCCCCTCAGAAGGGCCCAAGTAAGTAAGGGGTGGTAGAATCTGACCTATTATTTAAGATGCAGAAAGTGTAGCTGAGCATAATAAAGCAGCAACAGGTTTTTCATAACACTAATACAATACAAGCTGTTTGTGTAGTATTATTGTTTAATTTAACAAACAGTGGGTTCACATACTAAAGCTTACACAGTGGGCAGCGTTAAAAAGTGGACATTTTACAATCCATAGACTTTAGAGTTAGAAATACTGCAGTAAAGTTAAGACTAGGGAATGCTACAAATACATTGGCGAAGGTAAAAAATGCAGTGGAGTAAATATTTATACTGAACTATATTTTCTGAGTGAAAGGCAGTGCTGTACTTTACAACAACTGTGAAAGATACCCGTCTATTTCATGTGTCCCTTTCACTTAGCTGCCCTTCCTCTGTCTCAGCTTGTCTCATCTCACTAGTCTTCCTGGGGAGAAATATCAGTAAAATTATTGCTTTGCTGAATGACATAATCAACTTCTTTCACAGGTATAGTGCCATTAACAGACATCATGGTGATCAGCACAGTATAAGAACCTGAGTAAGTAGAACAATTATTTCTAAACTGTTATAAAAAAAATCATTTAAAGAACATGAGTCATAATAAATTTATTCAAAAATCTGCTGGTATGTTATTTGGACTATCTTAGCCTATTTGTTTGTAGTGTGGTTGTAGCCCTGGTAGTCCCAGGATAGGAGAGAGACAAGGTGGATGAGATAATATCTTTTATTGGACCAACTTTTGTTGGTGGGCAGGACAAGCTTTCGAGAGTCACAGCTCTTCTTCAGGCTTGGGGAAGGTAACTAGAGTGTTCAAGCTAAATACCATGTCGGACAGCAGCTTGTGAAGCATAAGGGATTCACACATGTCGTAGGAGATCACTTAAAAGAATGTGGCCAAAACACACCTCTGCAGGCATAGGACAATGGAGCGTTAGCAGGCAGCAGAGTGTTACCCATTGTTGTAATTGGCCATAAACCCAGTAGCTCTGCTAAGTCCATAGTTTTTAGTGTCCCGGGATAGGGTATTTTTGTCTTTAATCATATTTCTGTGTGAATTCATTCAAGAGCATAGTGATTGTCTGGTATCACTCACGTAGTTGTTGTTGGGGTGATTTTTACAGAAATGGGATAACAAGCCAAGTTTTTGTTTTCGTAAAATGTTTCTTTATATTACTCATAAGAACATAAGAACAGCCATACTGGGTCAGACCAAAAGTCCATCAAGCCCAGTATCCTGTCCTCTGACAGTGACCAATGGCAGGTGCCCCAAAGGGAATGAACAGACAGGTTATCATCAAGTGAGCCATGCCCTGTCACCGAATCCCAGCTTCTGGCAAGCAGAGACTAGGGACACCATCCCTGCCCCTTCTGGCTAATAGCCATTGATGGACCTATCTTCCATGAATCTATCTAGCTCCCTTTTGAACCCCGTTAGTGTATTGGCCTTCACAACACCCTCTGGCAAGAAGTTCAGAGGTTGACAGTGCGTTTCATGAAAAAATACTTTCTTGTGTTTGTTTTAAACCTGCTACCTATTAATTTCATTTGGTGGCCCCTTGTTCTTGTATTATTAGAAGGAGTAATAACATTTCCTTATTTACTTTCTCTATACCACTCATGAGTTTATAGACCTCTATCATATCCCCCCTTAGTCGCCTCTTTTCCAAGCTGAAAAGTCCCAGTTTTATTAATCTCACCTCATACGGAAGCCGTTCTATATCCCTAATAATTTTGTTGCCCTTTTCTGAACCTTTTCCAATTCCAATATATATTTTTTGAGATGGGGCGACCACATCTGTACGCAGTATTTAAGGTGGGGGCATACCATGGATTTATATAGAGGCAATATGATATTTTCTGTCTTATTATCTATCCCTTTCTTGATGATTACCAACATTCTGTTCGCTTTTTTGACTGCCGCTGCACATTGAGTAGATGTTTTTAGGGAACTATTCACAATAACTCCAAGATCTCTTTCTTGAGTGGTAACAGCTAATTTAGATCCCATCGTTGTATATGTATAGTTAGGATTATGTTTTCCAGTGTGAATTACTTTACATTTGTCAACATTAAATTTCATCTGCCATTTTGTTGCCCAGTCACCCAGTTTTGTGAGATTCTTTTGTAACTCTTCACAGTCTGCCTGGGACTTATCTTTTAACCAGTTACCAATCCATGAGAGACCCTTCCCTCTTATCCCATGACTGCTTATTTTGCGTAAGAGCCTTTGGTGAGGGACTTTGTCAAAGGCTTTCTGAAAATCTAAATACACTATATTTAGATCTCCTTTGTCCACAGGCTTGTTGACCCCCTCAAAGAATTCTAGTAAATTGGTGAGGCATGATTTCCCTTTACAAAAGCCATGTTGACTATTTCCCAACAAATTATGTTCATCTACGTGTCTGACAATTTTTTCTTTACGATAGTTTCAACCAATTTGCCTGGTACTGAAGTGAGGCTTACTGGCCAGTAGTTGCCAGGGTCACCTCTGGAGCCCTTTTTAAAAATTGGCATCACATTAGCTATCCTCCAGTCATTTGGTACAGAAGCTGATTTAAATGATAGGTTATAGATGACAGTTAGTAGTTCTGCAATTTCACATTTGAATTCCTTCAGAACTCTTGGGGAATACCATCAGTTCTTGGAGACTTATTACTGTTTAGTTTATCAATTTGTTCCAAAACCTCCTCTTTTTGGGACACCTCAATTTGGGACAGTTCCTCATATCTGTCACCCAAAAAGAATGGCTCAGGTTTGGGAATCTCCCTCACATCCTCAACAGTGAAGACTGATAAAGAATTCATTTAGTTTCTCCGCAATGGCCTTATCGTCTTTGAGTGCTCCTTTAGCATCTGGATCATTCAGTTGCCCCACTGATTGTTTAGCAGGCTTTCTGCTTCTGATGTATTTAAAAAAAAATTGCTATTACTTTTGGAGTCTTTGGCTAGCTGTTCTTCAAATTCTTTTTTGGTCTTTTTAATTATATTTTTACACTTCATTTCACACTCACCTCTACTTGGTCCTGATTTTAAAAGATACAGAACTATACAAAAATAACCCAGACATTTCATATGTATGTACTGTATATATAAATATATGTGCATACATATATATGAATTATATAGTTGACTAGACATGTAAATTGGACCCATTTAAGTCAGTGGGAATTTATGAAAATGTATGGTTAATTTATAGCTAGAGCTTGTTGCAAGTTTTCAGAATTTCCACCAAAAGAATGACAAGTCTGGATGAAAGGTTTCACACAAATATTTTGGCATTTTTGGACTAGTTCAACTTATAATAGATATTCACTTTGATATTTCCATTGTAAGGTCAAAAACAAAACATATGTATGTGTATAATTTACAAATATTATAATGTTATTGTAACGTCAGGTAAGAGATCTAGTGCATATGATATGAGACTATTCAGGGAGTTATATAAACTCTAGAATAAAATGCCGAGCGATAACCGAGATCCTCTTTAATGCTAAGTTACTTAACAACCACAATTGCCATGTGTACTTTCAAATGATCATACAGGATTGTCAATTAGGGAAGCAAATTTGGTTATGGTTCAGTCTAACAGCCACAAAACAAGTCTTTGTGAGACACTGAAAAGCTAAGTCACCTCAGAATAAGGTTGATTGGATTTCATTAGATGGTAACATATGAGAGAATGATGTAAAGACTGCAAAGTCAGCATAGGTTTGATAAACCCTATATGGTATATAGTATAAGGATAAAGAAACTACTGGTGACAACTAATATGCAGCAATACTAGATTAGCATTATGATAAAGAACCTGAGAAATTTAGGCTTTATCAAAAGCCACCTCACCAGTTCATCTAGGATTAAACAATAATTGTAGTTCACCTCCCCCAAACACCTCATACCAGTTTAAACATTAGTTTGTCCATTTTCTATTATTTTGTATCATGATCTAGTGCAAGGGGTCACGTACCATGAAACTTCCTAACAAACAGAATGGACTCATTGCAAGGCCCTTCTTCTGTACACAGGAACATGACAAGTAACCTTGCTCTTTAAATATCAGTTTAAACTGAGAAGTTTGAAGTCATCCATACCAAAACAGGCTTAAACTTTACTTTTTATGCAATTTAAATGTCATAGTCAAGTAATTTTATAGCCATTCAGTGCTAACTACAACATTGGTAGCTCATAAAGACAGAAAAGGGTCTGGGAACCACTGCAAATATACATTTACAAATGTAGAACACAGCATTAAGTGAAGCGATATGCTTTCCATCCAGTATGATTGAATAGCCATGGGCTACTCTCTGTGCATGGATTGAAGCCACTGGCGCTCAGGACCTTTGGAAGGATCATTAAGGACACACCCTGGGTATGATCAAACACTAGCTCTTTATTAATAGAAGTAAACAAGCTGAGCGCTTTGTGCAACTCAATTGGTTCCTAGCTCTTCTTTGGATGCCCCTCGGAGACTGAACAGCATGCATCTGTAACGTTATAATGCACACTATATTATACTTGCTCACTTCTGAGTTTTTCATGTGCTTTTCTGGGCAGTAAGTAGTTTGGCTTGGCCATAAAGAGGACTGGAGCCTGTGTTCCCTCAGAATACTGCATGCAGCTCAGGAACATTTCTAATTGCATGCAAGCAGAAAGCAGCACAGAGTAAGTGTCGTTTGGGGGATCAGAGTTGCTCTGTCTAGACATGCTGCACTCAAAATGAAAATACAGTTGTGAACGTCATAGGTTTTTGTAGTGAGCAGCTCAGCTACAGAGAGAATGGGGGCTGGAGGAATACGGACGAGATGAGGAAGAGTGCAAGTGGGAAAGGAAAAGAGGGCGACAGTACAGAAAGCATCCTGTTGTGTTCAGTCAAAAGAGGACGACCGAGTTCTGAGTGGCAAAGCTGTCAAACTGTTCCAAAAGAGAGGCCCTGTTTCCCCTTCTTGAGGTAGTCAAATGCTCCAGCAAGATCATGTGCTTCACTTGGCACTTCAATTTGGAGCATCCTATAGCAAAATAGACTATTTCCAGCTTCGACTCCATGACAGAAAAGCCTCCAAAGTTGTTTTGTACCGTGCACCTGCTGGACTGGTGTGATGAGCTTGTAAACTAATTTCTTGTTCCCTTCCCCATTGCTGTTCTGGGTGTATCTGCATGAAAAGGTTGATGAGGCTGTTCATTTTCAAAAGGCTTCAGCATTAGTCTAACTCTGCTTCCACTGACGTGAGTGTTATTTTTACCCTTAACTTCAGGAGGAACAGAGCTTGGCCAATCCCACCCAAGATATCGTTATTTACCAAGCTTGGGTTGGATCTATACTCCCCTTGGCTTCAGTAGTGATATTTATGTGAGTAATTAGTACTGACATGAGCAAGTGTTTGGAGAGTCAGGGCCCTTGTGACTTTTTTTATTTGTTGACATGTTTTTTCCCTACTTATATTTCATAAGGATCTGACATGAAAAGGGCTTTTTTGTTCGTTTTTTTGGTTGCGTAATAGCATTGTCTGCGTGATATTAGCATAGCTTGATGAACTGTTTGTCGATTAACCACTGCCTAGCAGCCAGCAGAAGGGCCTCAAGATCAAAAAACATTGTTAAAGGTTCTTCATCATTTTGTTGTGCAGGTCACTAAGAGCTCCTCCGTTGTACTCCCCTCCCTCCTCAAGGACCCACAGCTTGGATCTGAGAAATTAACCCGGGGAGGGCTTCAGAGATGAATGGTGTTCTATGTTCTTATAATCCATTTTACTCATAAAGCTGTGCATTTGCAAAGTGAATCCTTCTAACAATATTTAGGAATTACTTGGGGCAAGGAGCTTTTACTAGTCTTTATTAATATAATATTTATATTGCAGTAGCACCTAGAGGCCTCATACAAAACCCACCTGAAAATGGTTCTGTACAAATTCCTACATGAAACGTAGGTGAGTTTCTACAGATAATGTTATGCAGGAGGTCAGAGTAGATGATCATAATGGTCACTTTTGATCATTAAATATATGAAGTAATATGGTGCCTGCCCAGAGAGCTGTCAGACTAAGAAGGGAGAACTTAGCATAGTGACTATTAAACAATCATTGGAATGGAACAGTAAGAAGGAGGATGTTGAATAAACTTCTGCTGGTGTAACCTACATGCTTACATCACAGCATTTAGTGGTGTGAATAAGGGAAGAAACACTGGGGGAGGATACTTGGTGCTCGTGTTTGTTGTGGGATAATGTGTCTGACTGCAGACTTGGCAGAGCCAGGCAGGGTGACGTTGGACCAGAATCTTCCAGAAATTGGGTGTGCCAGGCACTAAGCATTCTGATTGGCTTTTTGTAGCTGGTTAGGTGCTTTCCATTGTGGATATACCCAGAGTCACTCTCTGAAAGAGGAACCAATGGGACCTCAAGGAGAGGAGGAGGTGTTTATAAGTAGAAGCAGTGAGAGCCAGACTGGAAGAGAGGGGAGAAATAGTTGTGGAGCAGTGCAAAGACAAGAAGGGTCTGTTGTAAGGATTATGGTCTAGTGACATTGCCAGATTATTTTATTTAGCCTGCAGGCCCCCTCACCACATTGGAAAAGAAGAAGAGGACTAGAAGTGCTGCAGATGGTGCAAAGTGCAGCTTGCCATTGCAGAGACAGAGGGAGTTTGAAGGAGACTGTGGGACTATCACTTAGTTCCCAGACTTTATGGAGCTGGCATGACCTACAGAGGGTCTGGACATCATTCCAGAGACTGAAAAGGGATATATCCTCCCATAGAAGTCCTAAAGGAATGTATGTAAGTGTGTACACATAATAATACTTTGCTGTATTCCAGCTGTGGCCTCATCAGAGAAGTATGGTCACCTCCATATGCAGCGTCCGTGTGTGTGCAGTACAAAGTCACACTGGTCTTTCTTTTTTTCTTCTTCTCTGTATACATGTGTCTATTTGTGGGTGTGATTGGGTGGACCCCATCTGGGCTGACCCTTTTGCAGCAGTTGTTAGAATTTAAAGAATCTCAGAGGAACACCCGTGTCTTTTAATGTGCTCACAATTAAAAAAAAAATCAGGACACTTCGTAATTCCAAAAGCCTTAAATGAAAATAAGCTGCTTTCAGAACTGAGTTAATTGTGCTCTATCTATGTCACCCCTTGCTGCAAATCAGTGCAGTTTTCAACTAACAAGAATGGGTGCCCTACTTGATCCAGCAGCCCACATTTCCCCTCCTAGGAGAGGCACTTAGTATGGCATTACCATCATTACATCCCCAGGTTAAAGGCAATGAAACTCCAGGAGTGGTAAAGTCAAATCAGTTCAATTGTCTGATTGTTCATACTCATGAAGCAGTGAAGCTGGCAGGGGTCCAGTATAAAACTTAGGGTTTTACAGAGGAGCTCTTTTAAGGTAATTCATTGCCCTCTGCAGTAGCTTAAATCAGAAGGGCTAGAATGGTCACAGTAAATGTGGCTCCCGACACGTCTTAAGAGCAATACAGCAGATAGCCAGCTGCTAGGCCAGATGTCAAAGGTGCATTAAGAGCACTTGGTTTTCATCTAATCCATTCCAGAGAAGTACAATAGATTTGGCTTTAAGCACTGCAATAAAAAAAGATTGTGATTA
Source organism: Chrysemys picta bellii (assembly GCF_011386835.1). Lineage (NCBI taxonomy): Eukaryota > Metazoa > Chordata > Testudines > Emydidae > Chrysemys > Chrysemys picta. Next base: position 97,385,208 of record NC_088796.1, read on the forward strand.
ATGAAGCAGTACAACTTAATAAAGCAAGTTGACTCCCGCTTCCTTCTCTCATGCATTTTCACTGTCCACAAAACAGTTCTTTTACTTACCAGCAGGGACATGTAAAATGTTAATCATCAATCTGTGGGCCATTAAAGAAGTTGCTTTCCCTTTCTCAACTTGAAAACCAAGGGGGAAAGATAATAGGTTTGGTTAACAGAGCTGTTCAGATAATGGAGATGTTCAGAGGAAAGCTTTGATGAAGTCAGCATGGGAGCTCAGTGCCCTAATCCATCCTACTCTTAGGTACCATGAGTTCAAAACATAGCTGGGGACTGAAAATCAGGTCTGAGGTGGGGGTGCCTTTCTTTTAACTTTGTGGGATCATTGTCAGCCTGGACTTGCCATATGATCTTCATTCTTTATCACTTGAGCTGAGTACACACTGCTAGCAGTATTAGGTAGGCCTTTCCCTACTGGTTTATCACTAGGTGAGGAGACAAGGGCAAAATACATTCAGTATGTGAGAGAGAAAACTAAAGAGAATGTGGTGTGTAGTAAACCAGGGAACTTTGCAGTAAGTGAGGAGAATTTACAGTTCTGTCTTTTCCCATTAAAATGTTTGAATTATAGTGAATCATACACAGCAAATTTTGTGAAGATTAAGGGACTGGCAATACTGAAAACAGAAATTTTGTAGATCCACATGCCATTTTGCAAAGTGATTCTAGCTTCTGTTGTTTCAAGGAGTGAAAGGTTAGGTAATTATTCAGACTACCTAGAATTATAGGGAGGCAGACTATAAATCTATGACAATCAAAGGAACATGGCAATATTAGCAGAATCAAGAAGCCTGCCAAAAGGCAATATTAGCGGAATCAAGAAGCCTGCCAAAAACCATTCCACCTAGGATCTCAATTTAGATTCAAGATGTAGTCCTGGGCTCCATAGGCACTGACTTTTGTTTTTGCCATCGGTGCTTTGGGAAAGGTGTGTATGTTTGGAGGTGGGAGGGGCACTCTGCCAGGTTTTTTTTTGGGGGGGGGGCTATTTTCAGCATATTTATACACAATATATATATTCTAGTTATTGAATATGTCTATCAATGGTATCTTTACTATTTTAATAATGATTAAATTGTTATGAACTACATAATTAAATTATTAGGAATTACAGTATATTAAAATCATTGCACTTACCTACAAGCTGTCTTCATTAACATCCCAGTTTAAAGACATTATGTCTCATTGTAGCATTCTGGATGAAACTGTCAGCAATCTTATTTACATCTAGTTCCTTGGTAAGGACCGCTACATTATTCAGTTGCGTCTGTCCCCTTGATGACTGGAGATAATTTTTGAGTCTTCTGAAGCTAGAGAACATCTCCCAGGTCCTCACAAAACAAGAAAATAAAGCACAATTTTAGCTCACATGAGATGGCAGCAGTGTGCCCACTCCAGTATGGCACTGTGCGACCTTACAACCCTGAGGAATGAGGAACTCCACGATGATTAGGTTAATGCATTAAGTTAATGCAGATAAATTGCATGTGAGGAGACTTTTTAAGTAAGTAGATGTGGGAAACAGAGAGAAGCTGTAGAGCAGATTTTAGGACTCCTTTGTAAAATCTCTGGGCTGCGTTGTTGCTTTTATACTATCAAGTAAACCTTTCAGATGTCTTCCTGAGGCTGGGGACAACAGCCTGAAAAAACAGTCCCATCCATCTGAATTGTGTGTCAACTCAGGCCTAATGATGGCAATGTTCATGTTAATAACTATTTAACTGATGAGCAGAAATAACCAGCTAATGTGCTTACCAGCATGATTGAAAAGCATAGGTATTAGAGCATAGGTATAGATCTATGAAGCCTGTGGTGTATAAATCCATGGCTCTGAGCTGACCTTGGCTTCAATATTTCTCTGGACAAGAAGAATATGGTGTGAGTGGGCAGAAAGTAGAGAGAGCCTATATGGCCTTGAGAGGCTGTTCTGGTGGCTTCAGCGGCAGCTAGCTAGGGCAGCTTGTAGAAGGCAAGTTCTGTGGCCAGCTCTGGATGACTCTCCGCTCACTAGAGGTCTGAACCCATTTCTGACCAATGTATTTTCATATACTTTACATTTTTGACCGCCAAGAGAACCAGAGGCCTTTGCTAGTTACTGCCCAGGAAGCGGAGAGGATTGAAAGCCTTTCTTTGCAGCTGCTGGGGGTTACAGGGAGCTAAGAAAGGAGAACATGCCTAGACCCAGAAAACAGGTGTTTTAAATGGGTTAGCTAATTAACAAGGTTTTAACAAGATTTTAAACAGGATTTAGCTTCCTGTATACACAGAACAAGTTGCATTTTAAAAAATGTTCACTGGTCAACCTTCAGTGGTGACTTTCTCGTCAGTCATATTGCTCACATGCTTAAAGTTAGGCTGAATTGAAGCCAGGAAAGAGGTCAGTGTCTGCTGATTCCAATGGCTGTTACCTCTTTGAGCTTAACGAGAGCAAAGGCAAGTCCTGTCATAAGAGGTGAAATCTTGACCCAAGATGTGTACAAAAATGCTCTCTCTTTCTCTGTTTTAACTGATGCCGTAGAACTGTTAAATACCTTGTTCTCTGCTCTCTGACAGTGCCTGACAATAGTTCCATAGAACAACAAACATTGCCTCTTCATTCAGCTATTGCATGGTGAGTAAAAGTAAATGTTTCACACATGAAGTCAAAACCAAATCCTAAAAGGAATGAAGTGTTAACAGGAGTGCTAAATGCTTTGAACCAGGCTTTTATTAAAGATGTTAAGTATGTTCCAAAGGACATGCCGCAATTAACTACCTTACATAAAAGCAGGGTTTTACATAATTCACTACAGCATACAAAATATAATGCTCCCCACCACCTAACTTTAGCTGTTGACACGGCTAAACCGTACAGTGATTATGGTCATTCAGTGTAGGAAATGAATTAGACTCTCCACAGGATTCTCATTTGTGCTGTATATTAATAGGCTTCTTACATAAATAGTCACTTGTACATCACTGCTTATTTGCCTGCTAGCTGGGTTGTATCTAATTTAGAAAAGAGGCAAAAATGTTTAATTTGACATAATGTAGCTTATCCAACAGCAGTAGTTTGTTATTTACATAATAGTTATTACCTGAAGTAATCTAATACATATTCACAATAGCCCATCTATCTTTGGGCCTCAGTCGCTCTAAAAATATTACAATGCTGCCTAAAGATTGTGGACAACATTTTAAAAAGTGCCTAAATGACTTCATAGTTTCAGTGGGGCTTAGGCTCCTAAGTCACTAAGGGTATGTCTACACTGCAGAAGAAAAACTCTTCACGTCAAGTCTCAGAGCCCATGTCAATTGACTCAGGCCTGGTCTACACTAGAAAATTAAATCATCATAACTATGTTGCTCAGGGTGTGAAAAAGCCATACTACTGAGTGGCATAGTTAAGCCAACCTAAATCCCTGTGTAGACAGCAATAGTCTTTGATTACCCTCGCTACTGCCTCTTCAGGAGCTGGATTGCCTACTCCAAAGGGAGACTCCCTCCCATCAGTGTAGGGAGTGGCTTTGCTGAAGTGCTTCAGTGGCACAGCTGTGATGCTGTAGTGTTTTAAGTGTAGACAAGCCTTTAGGCTTGCAGAGCTTGGGCTAAAAATAGCAGTGTAGATGCTTTCCCTTGGGCTGGAGCTGGGCTCTCAAACCCGGCAAGGTGGCGGGTCTTGGAGCGCAGGCCCCAGTCTGAGCGGGAATGTCTACACTGCTATTTTTAGCCCCATGAGCCCAAGGCAACTGACCAGGACGCTGAGATTCAGCACTATAGGTTTTTCTTTGCAGTGTAGGCATATCCTTAGATGTGTTGCAAATGTGACCCACTGGTTGCAGTTCTCACGGCACTATGCCATTATTTTCAAAGTTCATCTTAATTGTAGTTTTGGTTCATAAATCTCAACTGTGCAAATGTCTGATGACATTGTGAAATATAAGGTGTGGTCTTTGCTTCTTATCTCCTTGGACTGCAGCTCTTCATGACAGAAACGGTCACTATGTGAACATATACAACTTACATACACAATGGGGACTGGTGGGGGGTCAGTTGAGTACGTTAATTACTGCACTTAACCTCCCCAGTTGGTTTCAGTAGCATCCTGAGGCTCAATCTGGTAGCTCTTGAAGCACTCCAGCTCTCTAAGCCCACATCACACGTGCAACACTTCCTCTGTGTAAAGGGGATAGGTCTCTGAGCAAAGCCTTGTTCATATTCACTACTGCCCTGTGTATTTTCACTGTAGGTGCTTAACCTGCTCCAGGATGCTTAGTGGTATATCAGGGTTGGAGTCAGTCCCCAGAGAAATTCTTCTATATTGGATTTTTCTCAAATTGTCCCAAAATGTGAATTCAGCTCTTGGCAGCAGTAAAAGCTGCTACAGTTAAAGAACCATTGGGGACCAAAAGCATGCAATCAGCAGACCTGCCAACTTGTGTTATGTATATATTCCCATATGACTTTGACATAAGAGAGAGAGACACTTTCTCCCTCCCCGTCATTTAATACATAGACCCTAGGGGAAAGTGCAGAGAACTACCTACTAAGAGCCCATGGGTGCTAATCCCAAATTCTTCTACTGACTGCTCTTCACATTTCAGTGCATTTCACACCCCTTATTGACAACGGCTGTAATCACTACCTTTGGGGACATTTAATTCCTCCATCATATAGCTTGGATAACTATGAGGTTGGACAAGGAGAACTAGACATAGAACCTAAATCTTTGTCGTATTGGTGTCAGGTGAAATATGGCAAACTACCTCCTGTGTAACCCAGGCTAACACAGTGTGGCTCTTTGGCTATCTGTAGTAGCTAGACCTTATATAGAGGTTTGAGTCTGCTACCATCACCATACTGCTTGGACTGGTCGTTTAGTTCAACTAATAGAAGCTCATACTTTCAGATTTAGCAGTCCCAGATTCATTCTCTACAGACATCCCAAACAGGGCCAGCCTTACATTGGATTGCACAGTGTCTCACCACTCACCCATATTCTACTCTCAGAACTTGAGAACTTACTATTTATCAGTCTAGTCTGAGTTCACAAAAAGTTGCTCTGTGGCTTTGGTGGGAGGTAGGCGTCCAGATGCCAAGAGGAAGGCAGCAGTGTGCATGCTCAGAGGCAGAAACCTAGGTGCTAAGGGAATTTTTACCCTGAAAATTTAGGTGCTGATGTTTAGGTGCCTACAGGGTTCAGCAGGAGTTTTGTGGACCACAGTAGAGCCTAAAACTGGTACTTAGGCACCTAAGTACCTTTGTGCATCTGGACCTAATCGACTATAGCACTGTCCAAGAGATCACAAATAGAACAATACTAAGGTACTTTGCTAATCCTACGGTTGGAGGTGGTCTCACAGTTTACACTACAGCTGCTGATAGAAACCGAGAGGTTCCAGACAACCAGTTCCCTGCTCTCTCCACACTAATACTGTATTTCAGTATGTCCCTTTCTTTCAATATCTCCTCTCCTGGTTCTTTGATACAATATATTTACCATAGTAAATTGCCAGTATTAGTGGGGAGGTCACCATTGCTTTATCTGCTTGTTCCAATCCCGAAGGCATGTTAGCATGACACAAACGTTCTGTGTCAGCATTAGACAGAAGCCAGTACTCTCTAATTTAACACTCCCTTAATCCCTTTGTTGTGCATAGCCCAGCTCACAAGGCAAAACACACACTTGGCAATAGCTCAGCAGGATTACAGTTTTAGTCCTGAAAGCTAAGAGTAGAATGGCTATGGAAGTCAAAGTCCTCTTTCTGATCCTTGCTCCACCCGCTCTCCTCTCCCCCCAGCCTACCAGTTGTGGTTGCATCAGACTGGCAGGGAACTGTCAAGACCCTGCATTGACCCTGTTCTGTGACAGACTGAGAAATAGAAGGTTTCAGCTTCCTAACTAAATCCCTGACATAAAAAGCCTGTCAAAAGCTTCCTTTAATGGAAATGAGTAGCTAGTTTTGTTTGTTGAGTGCGTTTTTCTTCTTCTTCTTTTTTTTTTTTAACTTCAGGGTTTTTTGTTACATGGCTACATGACACAATCTGGAGGAAAATCATTTATTTTTAACATGTTTGGAGAGAGAGAAAAAATAAACTAATGCCAACTAGGCACGCCAAGTTTTCCTTCCCTATAACAATATGTCTACACTGCAATTAGACATTCGCAGCTAGCCCGTGCCAGTGCCATGGGGCTCAGGCTAAGGATATGTCTACTTGCAGTGTAGACGTTCCTGGGACCCTCCCATCTCACAGAGTGCGAGAGTCCTTAGATTTTGGATGACCATGTCAAGGCACAAATTGAAATACCTCTTTGCATCTCCCTTCTAAGAACAACAAACAGCGTTATAGCCAGATTCTCTCATGATGTCAATTAGTGTAACCAATTGATTTCAATGGCACTCCAGTGATTTATATCAACTGAGAATCTGGCCCAAAGGTGTTTATTTATACCAAATGCTCTATGTTCCACTCATACTACAGCTCCAGAATTATGGTTTAGGAATCATGCAGTCACTTCAAATTAATTCATGTTTGGTTTATAACAGTTTCTTCATTTAGATAGGGTTACCATATTTTGTGCCTCCAAATGGAGGACACTCCCTGGGGGCCAGGCCCCGCCCCCAGCCCCACCCACGCCCCCGCCCCAACTCCGCCCCCTCCCAAAGTCTCCGCCCCCTCCCCTGCTTCCCGCGAACATTTAATTCGCGGGAAGCCTGAAGCAGGTAAGGGGGGGGGGGAGGAGGCGCGGCCCAGGCTGGTCCCCCCACGGCTCCAGCCTGGGTCGGCTCGGGCCCTGGGGTGCCGGCCCCGACCGACCACCCCCCGGCTCCCAGCCCCGCGGGCCCGGCGCACCCCCCGGCTCCCCGACCCCGGCTCCCGGCCCGGCGCACCCCCCGGCTCCCCGACCCCGGCTCCCGGACCCCGGCGCACTCCCCGGCTTCCGGACCCCGGCGCACTCCCCGGCTCCCGGCCCCGGCTCCCCGACCCCGGCGCATGCCCCGGCTCCCCGACCCCGGCTCCCAGCCCGGCTCCCCGACCTCGGCTCCCCGACCCCGGCGCACCCCCCGGCTCCCCGCCCGGCTCCCCGACCCCGGCGCACGCCCCGGCTCCCCGACCTCGGCTCCCCGGCCCTGGCGCACCCCCTGGCTCCCCGACCCCGGCTCCCGGCCCCGGCTCCCCGACCCCGGCGCACTCCCCGGCTCCGGCCCCGGCTCCCCGACCCCGGCGCACTCCCCGGCTCCCCGACCCCGACCCTGGCGCACCCCCCGGCTCCCCGACCCGGGCTCCCGGCCCGGCGCACCCCCCGGCTCCCAGCCCCGTGGGCCCGGCGCACACCCCGACCCCGGCCCGGCTCCCGGCTCCGCGGGCCCGGCCCGGCTCCCCGACCCGGCTCCGCGGGCCCGGACCGGCCCCGCGCCCCCCGGCTCCCGGCCCCGCGCCCAGCCCGGCCCCCTGCACCATGCCCCCGGCCCCGGACAAAGAGGCCCCGGCCGAGCCTCCCGATTTTCCCGGACATGCCCGGCTTTTGGGGATTTCCCCCCGGACGGGGATTTGAGCCCCCAAAAGCCGGACATGTCCGGGAAAATCCGGACGTATGGTAACCCTAATTTAGAGAATGATTTCCAAGATTTTTATATGTTAAAAATGTACGCAGATAAAGTGTAAAATCAGAGGCTTATTTTATGAACTGAGTTGTATTCACTAGCTCTGGTTGTAACTAAAAAGACATAGTGGAATTCTAATGGAAAAAGAATTTCCAATTGTTTAGATGGAGCAGTCACCACAGGTGTATAAAGAAGAATTACTATAATGGGGGGGGGGGGGGCAGATTAAAAGGCACATGACAGAGACAGAAATAAAATCTATTTATTATTCCAAGGTTAAATTCCCAAGTGAAAAATAACTTCCCATTATTTTCTGTATGTAGCTTGCTGCCTGTTTCCATTACCTTTGAGAAACATGGTCTGTGGTTGTACATTTATCAATGAAGAAACTGTTTTACTTGTTTTCAGAACAGAATAAACCAGACCAACAAAATCACAAAAACCATAAGTATGTTCATAGGAAATTATATATCTTATATCCCTCCTATCTTTTTTCACCAACAGAAAAGAAGTCACCCTTACTATGCCATGACCATTACAGAAGCACATGAGAAAAGACTGCCTGGGAACAAGGTCTGAAACCTTTAAACTTCTCATATGTTTAAGCAAAAGTATCCAAGGCAATGGCTGCCGAGACTATTGTGTACCGTTTAGCTTTGAGTAATCTTAACTTGCTTCCTTACCAAAATAAGGGTCTTTCACTCACATTTTTGATATGTGCCTGTAAATTCTTTGGTTCTGATTTATAAAAAAAACGTTTCTATGTAATGAATTCCAATGTAGGGCCAAATCCTGCTTCTGAGTGAGTAAGGTGAGTTGGATTTGGCCCTGAGCCCACAAGCAAGGTAAACACTCTCCCAAATGTGTTTTTAATCTAAAACAAATCTTGAAACTTAAAATCAGACACTTCTAAGCCTTGAAATGAATTGTTTACTGTGCAGTGGTTGGCACTAAGTAACCAGAGAAAAAGCCCAATCCTGCATACCCTTTGTGCACAGGAATGATCCTTGTTAATAAGGGGCCTGACCCTGTCCCCATTGAAGTCAATCAGAGTGTTGACATTGATTTCAATGGGACAATGTTAACAGGAGTTTGCAGAATCTGGAAATCTCAGAAATAGTTGATATTGACACTGAGGATTAAAGAAAAAAAAATTCTCTAATTGTTTTCATTACAATTTACTATGCACTACAAAAGAGACAGAAAATGACATTTTTAGTCAAAATATCAGATTTAAAACTATATTAAATGGAAATCAGCCCTTCTCAAATGTGTATTTTAAGTTAAGGTAAAAGTAATTAACAGCTATAGCTATTGAAAGTTTACTACAGTGCATACATGGAAAAGATGAGTACTATGTTGGAAATGCAGCCTCAAACAGTTGCAAAGGCAGGCACTGTATTGCAGTTATAGTATTAGTATTTGAGATTAAGCAAAGTTTGACATTGTACGTGTTCAGATTAACTGCCTTTAAAAACATCCGTGATTTTCTTGGGCACTGTTAAAAGAATCCATGATTACTTTGATATACATTTACATGGGCACGCATGTACATTTGAAAAGTAATGTGAAAATAATAAGCAAGTAACAATTTGCAGTTCACATAATTATAACCACTCATGAGAGTTATTTCCATTTTCAGAAGCCACAAATTCTTAAGAGGACCCTTAGGGAGAGTCCACACTTCCTGGCTTGGACACCTGTCCCCACCCCTCTTACTTCCACAGGGTCTGGCATTCGAACCCCAGACTTAACGAGGTCCTTTCAGCTGAGGGTGACCCCCTCATTCAGAACAGGTTAAGCACAGTTTTGCTCCCCTTTATTCATACAGTAAAGACAACAATACTGATAACTTTTCACTACCCCTTTATTTAGTATTAAAGTGATTTTTAACCCAACACCAGCCAAAGTTGATCACTTTGAGCAACACCACTCTATCTGCTGGATATCTAGGCAGAGTGAGTGTGCTCATGTAAATACAGTTTGCTCCTGATGTCTCTCCCCCCTCCCAGCTAGCTGTCAGGGGAGAAACTCATTCAGACCCTGCTTACATCTACATATACATTCTCTAAATGTACCAAATTCATGTCAAGTCATAGTGAGGCCCAATGCGGCTCTCAGTGAAATTAATGGGAGTTTTGTCCACTGACTGCAATGGCAGCAATAAATGAAAAGCACTGGTTTCCAGGATGAAATCCTGAACCTATTGAAGTCGATGGCAAAATTCCTTTTGATTTCAATGGAGTTAGGATATTACACCAGGTAGCTTTGCTATGCACTGACCTGTAATCAGAGCCAGTGTAACCACTAGGCAAACTAAGTGGCCGCCTAGGGTGCCAAGATTTGGGGGCGCCAAAAAGCGGTGTCCGGCATCACGGGAATCAGCTGAGTGGGGCAGGGCGGGGAGCAAGGCCTCCATAACAAACCCGCCCCCGCAGCGAGGGGCGCCACGCAGGACGGTCAGTGGGAGGCTGTGGCCGAGAGACAGAGCTGTTGGGGGAGGCAGAATGCGGTCCTGAGCTCAGGTGAGCTTCACCCTCCAACGCGCCGCGCCTGGAGCCGGGCGCAGCCACCTCCTGGGGTGAGGGAAAGTGAAATTAAACCCCGCAGCATGATGGAGGGGAAAGGGCTGGCGCAGGTGCCGCTTCCAAACACCGACACACACACCTGGTGGCACTGTGCCAATGTAGGGAGCCGGCCCTGATCCCCAGGGAGATCCTCACCTGCTCCCTGGGAAAGCCCGGCTCTGCCCTCCTTGCCCCTGGGTCCCCCCCGGAGGGCGAAGTACTCAGAGCCTGGGAACGTTTAGAGACCCTGCGAGCTGGGGGCATTCTCAGCCTCCTTCTTGCTCATAGGTTTCCCCAGGCCAGAAGGGACTGTTGTGATCATCTTCTCTGACCCCCTTGTATTAATTCTAATGAACAATGCCACATTATGCAGTATTCATTTTTGAAAGTTTTTAATAAGCGATGCTCCGGGGGGAGAGGAAGGAGGGGGCGCAAGGTGGAAGTTTCGCCTAGGGCACAAAATATCCTTTCACCGGCCCTGCCTGTAATGGTCCACTTCAGTGCATGATTCAGAAAGATATGCTGCCTGAAAGGAAACAAAATTACTGGTGCAATCACGTGACATTACAATAATATTCCACAGAGTAAACTAGAGTGTCTTTGTTCGCAGCTCTCAGACACTCAAAGTCTCATGATGACTTCTGCAATGGGTGGTTCAGCAGCTACAAAATATAGTGTAGAGAAAAATAGAAAGGTAAGATTCATTCTTTTGACGTTTCCTATCAATTTAAGTTCCAAAATTTGGCATTTCTAGTATCAACTATTTACAACAAAAAGAAGAAATCAGCTAATGCAAGATTTGGAATTGATTGGATGTGTTAAAGATTTTAGGTAGTGCAACACTGGGGTCACTACAGCCCCAATCCTGTCAAGCAATACTTACTTGTACCTGCTGTGAGTAGTTCCATTGAAATCACACTGCACAATTTAAGCACAAGCGTAAGTCTTTGATCTGGCACTGGGTCTCAGTAGGAAAGAGCAAAAAGAAAGCGTATCTATACACCTATCAATCACACGAAGGGAGAAAACCCAAGTATCTACAATATTCAACTAAACACCCAAGTAAGTGTAATTTTATATTATTCATTAGATCTTTTCAATTTTCTATTGTATCTTAAAACTTAAAGAATTGAGAGGGTTTTTTTCAAATTACAGACATTTTCAAGAAAGACAAAATCCTATTTAAAAATTGAAACATTTTGGTTGTAAAAAGTATAGTGTTTTTACAGCAGATGAATTCACCTTCCCACCTATTCACATTTGGAAAGACATGCAGTTTCATTACACCGCCAGTTTGTCCTTTAATGGGATTTTGGGGTGTGAAAAGAATGCAGGAAGGGGCCCTTATTGCACAGGGCAGTCCTCTCCCAAACTCACGGAATTAGGACTTTTGTTTACATGACTTTTAAACTCTTGAGCTCAGATACGCAGAGGTATTTCAGCACTTAAATCCCATGGGATTTAGGCACCTAGATACATTGGAGGATCTTTATCGTTGTTCTCAGATGGCCCATCACTGCATCCAAACTGCACTACAGAATCTAAAAAGCATTTTCCCAGGTTTCTCCACACTGAACACATAGCAGCCATCTATACGGCTATAGAACTATTTATGCATAAGCATACATACATTGTTTTACTGAAAGCAGGATCAGGTAAGGTAGCAGGGAAAGAAGCACCATATAATTCCTACTTGGGGAAATACAGCTTTAAAAAAGCAGCCCCATTTATTTTCCAACATAAACACCTTTCAGCTTCATACCATATTTCCACCTAAGGCACTGAAGTACAAATGAACTTTATTATCAGGTAAGGCAGCCCCCTGTTCCAGTCTCTTTACTAATCAGTATTACAACGAAGTACAAAAAGATTCAGTGCACTGAGGTGTGTAACTGAAGAATGTCCTTTGGAAAACATGTGTCCCCACTTGCCCATAGGATATTCAGCTATAGAAGATGGAGCAATATCACTCTTGTGCATTTATGGGTGTGTCTATACTGTAATCAAAGGACGTGATTATAGCTTGAGTAGACATACTCCATCTAATCTAGCTAGCTTGGGTCCCACAACAGTAAACCCTCAGTAGCATGAGCTTCCCCCAGGAATAATTACCCAGGGTTCTAGGCAGGCTCACACAAGCCACACTGAAACTCCTGCTGCCACACCTTCACTGCTCCAGGGCCTGACCTACATTAGAGCTAGTTCAGGAATGCCTATTCGACCTACAGTCATACCCTGTGGTTACAGTATAGACATACCCTAGACTTTGTCCTTTCAGACTGACAGGTGGCAAAACTAAGCAAGGAGTGTTTTCCAGTGTTCAAAAGGCCAGAAGTCATCCTGCTTGCTCACAAACGGGTGTAATTTTCCAGAGGCTTGTCATCAGTAGCAACAGCACTCTCTGCTCCTGCCTCTGTCTCCACTTTGACAGCTGGATTGAGCCTTGCAGGGGTGTAATCATTTCTTCTCATATCTGTGGGGGGAAACAAATTCAGTGACATGGACAGTAACTGTTCGGAGAATATGCACAGACGAAGCATGAGTCAGATCCTGAGGGTAAGAGTAAGGGGCACGTGAACCCTATATTGTGTATTGGGGGAGAGGGAGATGCTGCACTGACCTGACTCTTCCTAAGAGAGGTCAGACCAGAGTGGGAGGAGATGCACTCAGGGGTGGCTCTATGTTTTTTGCCGCCCCAAGCACGGCAGGCAGGTGGCTTTCGGCGGCGCGCCTGCGGGCGGTCTGCTGGTCACGCGGATTCGGCGGCATGCCTGCGGGAGGTCTGCCGGTGCCGCGCCATCGGCGTCGCCGCCGCTGAATTACCACCGAAGCCGCGGGACCGGCGGACCTCCCGCAGGCATGCTGCTGAAAGCTGCCTGCCTGCCGCCCTCACAGCAACCGGCAGGCCACCCCCTGCGGCTTGCTGCCCCAGGCACACACTTGCTGCGCTGGTGCCTGGAGCCGCCCCTGGATGCACTAGAGGACGACCCATGCAGAGGCAGAAGGGGATGGGGAACTTACACAAATGTATTCTCTACTGTCCTACACTACTAGTTAATCATTTGCAAGTCCTGCCCCTTCCTCCCCCATCCCAATATCCATTGGCTACAGAGGCAAGCAATCTGAAAGATAATATTACAACTCCTGATTCAGAATGAGGCAGCTATTGAAATCAAAGTACTTTTCATTAGGAAAAAAAATAGATAGATGGCAATTCTCTCTCTTTCATCCGACACCATATTACAACACTTTTGACCCAGAACTACAATTATTTTTGACACTTTGAGCCCCATAAAATGGATCTGATCTGCATCACAATGAAAAGTACATTTCTAACAAATATAATGTATGTGATTGGTGGCTCCAAATACATTATATTTGGAGCCAGGTTTGAAGGCAACATCTGCAAGAGAAAGAGAAAGACTCACGGAGATCTCTCTGTGGGCTGATGCATTGCTGATTTTTATGGAGTTCCTCAGATCCTTATTTAAACACTAACAATTATTGTTGTGGGAACTGTATTGATCCCACTGGAAAGTAATCTATTATTTTACATGGAGAAGAAAATAATTGAATGCGTGTTTAATGGTAGGGGTTTACATCATGAACTCCAGACCTCTGACTGATGGCTTCTAATTTAAAAGTGATAGCCAGGCAAAAGGAAAAGGGAAATGGAGTGCCAATCAGTGCAGTGCAGCTTCACCTGTGCTCGAAAAGGGAGCTCCAGATCATCAGCTTTACTCAGGAAAAAGATAATGTGTCAGTGTTACTTAATCACAACTGACCAGAGCGCTAAGTAAATACATTTTCAAGAAAGACAAAATCCTATTTAAAAATTGAAACATTTTTAGTCATTTCAGGACCTTCATTATTTTGCAGTTAGAAAGTTAGACGTGGACTGGAAATAAGTCACAACAGTATGTCCATTGCCCAATATGCCACCCATACCAGCTTCTACAGAACATTGTTCTTAAGATGGATTTGCTGAGGAACATATACAGTCTTGCAGTTCATACCAGGAAGTTTCAGCTTCCTGCAGCAGGAGTTACAACGGTGCTTTGCAATGAAGTTTTTAATTGCACGTTCCCCTAGGTTTGCTGGTCCAAACACCATCCCTCCAGATCTGGAAGAAATAACAGAATATCAGTGAGCTGAAAGTTAAAGAAAGGATGCTCTATATGCATTACCCCCTGGAATTCTACTCTTTAGAATGTAGTGGAGCTGTTTCAGGGATAAGTTATTCAGTGAGACCAATTTTTCTATGTAACAAACCAAAGTACAATCAAACCCTTTTAAATAAATGGGGTCAAACCTTGTCTCCAGTGCACAACTGGGGAGATTAATGAAGTTATTCTCCTTCAACTCAGCCTATGGAGGAGTACCAGGTTACTCCCTGGCTATTTCTGTAACCTCAGAGGTCCAGCAATACTACTGGCCACTGTGCTCCGTCTCCACTGGGGGAATCCCTGGTGGATCTACTCAGTCCCCACTAAAACCCTCTTCACAGAATTGTGCTCTATGCTGCTCGGGGGGCATGGGCTCCTGGTGTGGTCCTTCCTCCACCTACCTCACAACAGAACCAGCATGGTTGTGCTGCACCAAGTATTCTCCAGGCCTACGGAATGAACGGGATTGTGGGAGACATTAGGGCATAAACCGGAGTGACCAAAGAGGTCAAATTCAATGCAACTTTGACCGGATTTAGGAACAGATCATTTAAACAAATACAGTTCCAGCGTTTGCAAACAGAAAGAGGTTTCCTAAAACAAGCAGAGCTCTATTTACGCCAACACCTGTTAGAAGTATAGGGCTGTTAAGAATACAGTACATTGCTAGTAAACAAGGATCTTCAATTATCTGCTTCCAACTGTACTCAGTTCTGTATTCCTACACTTTCTGGGCAATTCAGCAATGTAACTAAATTCATCTGTGGAAGCATACAGCATATTCTGGATGAAGCTGACAAAATAACAAATAGAAGTAAGATAAACCAGACATGTATTAGAAGAACTGCATAATTATAACAGATTCTTAATGTAGTCTGAAAGATCAGTGTTCATTAATTTTAATATTTCTCCACCATTATTCTCGAGGATTTAATTGACATTCTAGACATCACGGAACAGAGCACACAAGGAACACTTCCAAAGAAACTTTATGAAAGCTAATATTTTATTTTAATGACATGCAGAGTGGAAACAACACATTTTAAAATCTGAAATCAATTATAGCTGAGAAAAGCAGGCCTGAAAAAAAGAATCTGACTCTCACAATTCTCTACTCTCCCTGCAAAAACACATCAATCACCTCCAAGGAGAGCAGCTTTCAAAAAGGGCATGGACAAAAATTGACTTTTCCTATATATATATATATATAATGAATCTCCATTTCCCCTGGAGAGAAGTAGAGTGGCTACAATGAAGATATGCCAAACCTAGAATGGAAGGCCTGATAACTTAATGTCTGGCTGACAAGCAGTGACTGTTCCCTGGCTCATTCAAGGAAATAACACAACTAGGACTCTTTCTAGTGTCCTCTATGGCTCCTTAGTGCCACAGAAATAGAGTAGAAGCTGCATAGTATTAAATAACATGGTAAGTGGTAGTCATTTCTGACTTTTGGTCCAATCTGGTAAAGTGCCAACAAGTTGCAGTCATAGGCACTCTTGTAAGTAAAGCAGCATGCCTGTGCTAATGCAGTGTGAATCTGTCCCATCCCCCCCGCCCCCAGTGCCTAGACCACAAAAAAGTTGAGGAGTCTCAGCTGCCTCCTAATGGACCTCGTCTGTCAGCTCAAGCTATACTGACTCATGCTTCCGGAACTAGAGGTCCTGTATTCAATCCATGTAGATGGCCTGTCCAGCACATCATTGGGAAGCCCAGTTCTGTACAAATGCACTAGAAAAGTTTTATTTTGGTCCTTCAGACACATGCTGATGGCCCTTCAGACACCTCTGCTTGCTGGTGCCCCAACTACCTACCTGGGCATCTGCATGGAGATAGTGGGAGTTCTAACTCCTACTGCCTCTAACCACAGCCATCTTCTTTGTCTTATATCTTTTGATACCCTCCTCTGGCATATTTTTCTTGCTACAATCCTGTTCGTCAGCTCTCTCAGTATGTAAGTTATGCCAGGCTAATGCTGCTCATCCTTATTTACTAACTCGAAACATAAACCCTTATTTACAGCACCTCTGAATCTGCATCGCTGTTATGATGCAATTACAGTGCTTGCTCATGCCTTATAGGCATAGCCTTGTGCTGTTGGTAGTGAAAATTGTTACATCCTGTCAGGAGCACCAGGAGGCACTATTCATCAGAGAATGCCTCCCAGAGCTCTGGTGTACAGGAAAACACATGAGATTGCAGAGACTGAAACTGTGTCTGGACACTGGCCCTGTATTTTCCTGGCAATAAAGTTTCAGCTATTTATATTTGGGGCTAGAATCCAAACTGCATCAATTTTCACACTGCTCACCTCATGTACCACACACCTGGGTCACATCCTTGGCTGACTTTGATCAGTTTAGCTCTGTTGAAGTCAATGAAGCTATGCTGATTTATAGCAGCTAAAGATCTGGCCCTGGGTTTAGCATTGGCCACCCTTTCTAAATACTTCTGTAATTGTAATCACTGAACTAGTGTATAGAAGACTACAGAACTGTTGTGAGAAATAGCATCAGACCATCATAGGGGGGGTGGGTCTTGGCATTAAAAACTCCATTTTAAAGGTAATGGTAGAATGCATAAAAGAAAAGACCCATTATGTGATAATGGCATAAATCTCCCACACAAATTACTTTAAAAATGAACCCCAGAATCAATGAAACTAAAGAAACAACACATTAATAATAATTATAATGATTATTAGTAGTAATAAAATATGCATCAGCCCCATCAGTCAGATGTCACCCACTCTCTTCTGGTATCTAAGAGAATGTGAGCTCAAAGACATGCCTTTGAGTCTTGCTAGCAACTTTTCAAGCAGCATTCAATTTTTGGAGAAATAAGTCATTGATAAATGAAAACATAAAACAGACCCCGATACTGCTGGAATTTTTCCCTGATGAGTGAGTGAAGGAGAAAGTTAAGAGTGCATTTTAAAGATTTTTTTTTTTTAGGAAGTATATCTCTGGAATGATCACTTTGCACAAGTATATTGCTAGCTGCATACAGGCTCCCTCTGTAGCTTCATTGTTATATTCTCTCAGATCACTAAGTCAAAACAACACTGTTTTGCTTCTTGCAGTTCTTAAGATTTTCCCTAACACATGAAGCGCAAGCTGGGTTTTTTGCTTCATTAATCAGTGTCTGCTATAACTGATCTTTAGCTAGCAAATCGAATACCTGGCTATTTTGGGGGATGACAGAGCAAACAAAAATGATTTTGTTCAAGCTTTAAATGCAAACTATATAACTCATTTTTATTAATCTGGGTGTAATGCTTTAAGTGTCCAGAACTGATGGAAGGTACTTAACCCTTCATAACTGGAGTTCTTCAAGATGTGTGGTTCCTATCTGTATTCCACTGTGGGTACACATGCATTCCATGTGCCTGAGACTGTAGTATCCATTGGTCCATGCCCTTGCTGATGCTCTGTGCTGATTGTGTAAGGGGAAAAGTGGATCAACCCCTCTCCAGTTCCTCCTCTTACCACAAATCAGAGATGATCCTTAGCAGAGAGGAAGGAGGGCACATAGTGGAATACAGATAGGGACCACACATCTCGAAGAACTCTGGTTACGAAGAGTACGTAACTTCCCTTTCTTCTTTGAGTGCTCGTCCCTATGTGTATTCCACTGTGGGTGACTGACAAGCAGTACTCCGCGAGAAGGAGGGCATGATGATGGAGGAGGTCTGGTTGTTTGTAGAACCATTGCGTTCATTCCATTATGGCAACAAACAGCCAGGGTGACTTTCCGATCTGTTTTCTTCTCTATAGGTAAAATGCCAATGATCATCTCACATCAAGGGAATGAAGTCTTTTCCTTTGCTGGCAGCATGGGGTTTTGGGAAGAACAGAAGTAAGTGGATAGTCTGGTTTATGTGAAATTCCAAAACTACTGTAGGGGTGAATTTTGGAAGTAGTCATAGCAAGACTCTGTCTTTATCCAATAGTGTGTAATGAGGATCTGCCATTAGGAACCCCAGTTCACCTACCTGCCTGGCCAAGGTGATGGCAATGAGGAAAGCAACCTTCATAGACAGATGAAGCATTGAACAGGTAGCCAGGGGGTTGAAAGGTGACTTGATAAGTGTTGAAAGTACTAAATTAAGGTCCAATTGAGGGGTTAGTTTTCTTGTTGGTGGGAAAGCTCTAACTAAACACTTTTAGAACCTGGAAGTGATTGGATAGATAGAGAGAGTCATCTTTTGGAGGGTGACATGAGCTGATTGCCTATGGGAAAACCCGCATCGAGAGGGAAAGACCCATCTTCTTGAGTGTAAGGAAGTAATCAAAGATATCAGGACTACCTATTTTATCAGGAGACATACTGTGGTGTTGGGCCCAGACAGAAAAATGCTTCCACTTGGCTAAAGAATGTTTTCTGGTGGAGTCCTTTCTGCTTTAGTGAGAATGGCTTGCACAGTTTCTGAATAGGAATGTTCTAGATCCAACACCCATCCAAATACCAACCCGTGATCATGAGTCAAGAGGACCTGGAAGGGATGAATGGCTGGGCTGGCATATGCAGGAGACCTGGGAAGCAGAACAGTTCAGGCCACTTTAACACAATGAGAATGGCTCATGCTCTGTACCATCAAATCTTCCACAAAACTTGAGGATGTAGCGGTATAAGAGGAAAGGCATAGTTCAAATGGTCTACCCAAAGAAGTAGGACAGCATCACCTCTGAAGAACTGGCCCTGAGCTCCCTTGGAACAGTATGTGCTGTACTTCCCGTTTGTCTGGGAGCAGGTCCCAGGTAGGCTTCCCCTGAGCAAAGATGCTGTTTACCACTGAGCTGTGTGACACCCATTCATGATCAGTGGCAAAGTACCTGCTGACGCTGTCCGCCAGTGAATTTTGGGTTCCAGGATGGTACGCTGCTGATAGGGTGATTGTGATTCTTCCAGTTCCATACATTGACCACTTCTATACACAAGGGAATGCAACTTACTCCTCCCTGTTTGTTTATGTAGAATATGATTGTCATATTGTCTGACATTATGAGAGAACGTAAGATTGGATTAATGGTGAGAATGCCCTGCATGCTTCTCCGACTGTTCTGCATTCCACGAGATTTATGTGCATTCTGGTTCCTAGGCCATCCAAGTGCCCTGTGCTATGTGACTGTCCATGTGCATCTCCCAACCTAACAAGCAGGCAGCTGTGATTATTGTCCTGTTGGATGTGGGGGATAGGAAAGGAATGTCCATGCATACGTGTGCAGAATCTTTCCACCAAATCAGAGAGGCCCTTATCTTATTGGGGATTATCACTACAGTGTTCATGCTGTGTTTGCTCAGTATACATACTGTTTGAAGCCAAGCGTACAGACATGGAGGTGGATGAACAGCAGTATGTATGTAGATGATGGCATGTGACCTAGGAGAGTAAGGCAAATCCAGACCAATGTCAGAGGATTGTGATTGTGCATAACCTGATTTATTGGGTTGCCCATGACTTGGAATCTGTCCATCGGGAGCTGAGCCCTTGTTTTGAATCTAAGGTCACTCCTGTGAAATCTCTAGTCTGACCCAGAGCCAGGATAGACTTTTGCATGTTCACAGAGATTCCCAGGGATTCTAGGAGATGGAGCAGAGATGAGGCTGATGTTATGACTTCTGAATATGTCCTGTCTGTAAGAAGCCAATCATCTAGACACTGGAAGATGGTAGAACCACCCAGTCTAAATTGTGTGGCTACTACAGAAAATAATTTTGTAAAGATGCTGCGTGTAGTTGCTAGACCAAACGGGAGTTGTGTTGCGAGTCCTGGGCTTTCTCTAAGGGCATTTACTGCTCTTCTGCCACACTCTGAACCAGCTCTTGGAATTGTCTGTGATCATCAGGAAGAGACAGCGAGACTGGAGCAATCACTTCATCCTCCTCTTCTTCCATAGGCTCAGGAGTTTCCCTTTGACCTCTTGGAGGGGAGGGATGGGAAGACTCCCTATTGACTCATACCGACTCTGGGTACTATGCATATGGGTCCTGTGGCCCCAAGTAAAGCCAGTATGAGGGGTCAAAAGTAGATTGTCTTATATTTGTTGTGAAACATCTAGCACATATTTGCAATAATACATCTATAGTATCTATAATCAACATGTGAGAGTAATTACTTAATAAACATTTGCACAATATTAATAATTACTAATGTTCTTGATAATACAAATAATATTAGTAATAATGGTCATTTTGGAGACAGGAGATCAAGTTTTACTCTCAGTTCTGGAATTGACTTGTTCTGTGTCCTGGGCAAGTCATTTAATATTTCTGAACTTGTTTCCCTTTTGTGAAATTGGGTTAATGATATGTACCTAGTACTTAGGGTGCTGTGGCATCTAACTGGAGACAAGATTTGATCCGACACTCTGATCCATACAGTAAGAGTCGTCTGTCTGTGTGGAGCCCCACTGACCTGGGACCTCCGTGCAGGATTAAGGGCTTGTTCACACAAACATTTAGTTCACACGAAGCTGGGGTGTGAATATACCCCTGACTTGCACTAACTGATTCCGTGGGACCTAACAGAATAATAGTATGCCCTGATCTTCTCTGCTTTGAAACAAGAGTAGATTAAAGTGCACTAACAAACTTTTGGTGCACATTATCAGGGTCCACATGAACAGTTAGTATGCAGTATATTCACACCCCAGCTTGCTGTGAACTCAGTGTTCATGTAGACAAGCCCCAAGTGTCATAATTTAAGGTCAGAAGGGGCTATTAGATCATCTAGTATGACCTCCTGTACACCCCAGGCCAGAAACAAAACCATTTTGCCTCCCCACATGGATCAGAGCCATTGTATATGAAGTGTTGTTTATATAAAAAGCACTATTAACAATCCTGTTGTGAAGCCAGAAATCTTGTGTGCCTAGTCCCCTCCCCATTCTCCTAGATCACGTATAATTATTCATTTGGAACTACACCATGTGGAAAAAAACAGAACTACTACATTCAAATCAAGTATTTAACTCCTGACTAAAAAAAAAAAATCATAAACTATTATTGAGAATGTAAATATCCACATAAAATATACCATTAGCTATCAATTGTCTGAAGTGAATTACATCAAACACACCATGTTCGGAAATGACAGCTAATAAAATGACAAACTTACTGCTTGCCTTCAGGTTTAATAACAGATGGATCTGTCAGGTTTTCCCCAACACCTACAGTAAATTAGACGAGAGTGTTACAAGCGAAGATTGTTTTTTTTAAATATAAAATCATAACCAATGTAAATATCAATTTCCGCTGTAGACTCTAAATTTACACTTAAGGTAAAAATAAAATGCTGTAGCTATTTGTTAAAAATAGACAAACAAATGCTAATTCTTCTCACCCCATTCCTGATATTACATGCTCGTGGATCTATGAATGGATAGGCTAGAAACTTACCCAAATGGCTCTATACTATGAAACCGTGGAAAGAGTTGCCAAAACTGTTGTAACTACAGTAAAATGAGGCCAGATCCTGAGGCTTGTACTGATGTTGAATAGCACCTTATTTCATTATTAAAATCCTGTTGATTTTATTAGGACCACTCAGGGGAAAAATGCTATTCAAGGTGAGGAAGGGTATCAGAATATGTCCCTTTATTTAGATGTTGTGATGTGAGGATGCTGGGGTCTATTCACCCCTTTGGCGGTGGTTACAGTAGAGTTAGATAGGTAACTCCAATAAGTGCTAATAGGCGTTTCGTGGTAAATGAATGGAAGAATAGATTCCTTTGTGCTAAACTCCTCTCCTCTAACCAATGCCCCATTAGGGCTTATGGGATTCTACTTTAAAAAGTCATTGCCTTATATCTGAGTAAATGATTGGGATGCTGATGTACAGGAAAACTTCCATGAACATTAGCATCCAATTATTTTAATTCCCGTGGTCCATTAGTGATGAACTCATGTGCTGCAATGGATACAGGTAGATAGGTAAAGAACAGCTATAACTATTGTGCTCACCGTATGTTAAAACACCTGAAAATTTGTAACACGTTCCAGTGACAATGGGCCTTTGTTAACACAGAATATATTTAAATAAAAGTATAATAAATATAGTTATAGATATTATGTGTGTGAGAGAGAGATTTTGACACACACACACACACACACACACACACACCCCTTTAGTTGCAGGTCTCCAATAGACAGACTTGTGCGCCTGGTATTCCAACTGGAACAGATTTTGTGCTCTGATTAGAGAGCTCCAGTTTAGGGACAGCCAATCAGTATGGACAACCCGAATGCTGACCCATGCCTGAAGTCAGACCTTTTCTGAGGTTTAAAAGAATTTTGTAAATAATTTTACTCCATTTTTTTCACACTTCTCTTTCCTGGTTTGGGATGGAAATGAGGGCCTCAATTCTGCAAAGATTTATGCACATACTTCCCTTTTCCAGGCTCAAGCCAGTGGTACTGGTCTGCCAATTTCAAGAGTACTATACTAAACCAAGTTTTAAAAATAAAGGAGGAAGTGTGCCTCAGTTCCAATATGTTGTAACAAAGATACACAAAGTCTTTTTATATTTCTTAATGTGAAGATAAAATCAAATGAAGGCCAGCATGGATTTAACGGTTGATTTTGCTTGACCAGGAAGTCTTACTGTAATTCACAGTTTCTGAATGCTGTAAAATGTAAATATGATAAGCCTATGTCTCGCAGCACAAATTGCCCTTGACAGGAATGAGAGCCAATGATATTTAAACTGCTTGATGGATGGTGTTCATATTCTGTACACAGTCAAATGTTTATTTTTTTAAATATACCATGTTCCCCTTTACACATGTATTGTAATGTGATCATACCACACTCTGTGCTCTTTTGAGGAGCCACCAGGCTCTGTG
The DNA here is from genome assembly GCF_011386835.1 of Chrysemys picta bellii. Classification (NCBI taxonomy): domain Eukaryota; kingdom Metazoa; phylum Chordata; order Testudines; family Emydidae; genus Chrysemys; species Chrysemys picta. Next base: position 97,408,415 of record NC_088796.1, read on the forward strand.
AATAGTTCTCAGAACTGCAGCTTAGACTGTTTACAGTTTTATTAATGAAAAATATAAACAACAATTGATGCCCGTTTTCAGCCTTCCGATGAGAAAAATGTGTTTTTGTTACAAATATTTAACAATCTTCATCAACATTAACATGTGAAGTGGTTTTTATACAGCTAATTGAAATGTTACTGCACATTGTTTTAGTACACTGTGCTTGTACACCTAAACTAGATCTATGGGGCCAGATACTGTTCTCATTTACACCTATATAAATTCAGAGTAACTCCGTGGATGTCTTTGGAATTGCTCAGGATTTTCATGGGTGTAAACAGGAGCAGAATTTGGCTCTTTTTCTCTAAGTTGAATTCAACGTTGTTTTCTTAGTGGCAACTCTAAGTTATATAATAAACTGGTCCATTTTGGCAGTCACCTTGCAAATCCAGGACAAGGAGCTCCCCTCGGGTGTACTCGTAGGTCCAGTGAGAGAAGGCCAACATCATCTCTTCCAGCAAATTGCTGGGGGAAATCTCATCCCCATTGTTGTTGTTGTACTTGCAGAACTCACCCGTCATGTACTTCTCTATGGTGAGCCACTGATTGGCTGAATGGCAATATATTAAAAAAACTTCCAGAAACCTGTGGGTAAAAATGCTGTCAGTCAGGAGCTGGCAGGATGATGAGTGTCCTCACAGTCAGGTCACAATTATTACGAATAAAGCAAATATACTGAAAAGTGGGACACTACTCCACCACTTACAAACTTCAAGCCTCTTAGAAAACTCTCAGCAGCAGAAGATAACAAATGGTAGATAGCAGGAAGTCATTCCTGAGAGATGTAACCTACTGGAGAAGACATTTCAGAGAATGATCTCAAAACAAAGCCCTTCTGTGAACAAGAAGCATATGCTGAGTAAACCAGGAAATGCCATTGTTACACTAGCTAATCTCTACAGCAACGTCTAGGCTACGAGCTAAGGGTGTTTTTCCCCTATTCACATACACGTACACCTCTACCCCGATATAACGCTGTCCTCAGGAGCCCAAAAATTTTACCGCATTATAGGTGAAACCGCGTTATATCGAACTTGCTTTGATCCGCTGGAGCACGCAGCCCCACCCACCTCCCCCCGGAGCACTGTTTTACCGCATTATATCCGAATTCATGTTCTATCGGGTCGCGTTATATCGGAGTAGAGGTGCACTTGCACTAGCTCTCATTGATCTAGCACAAGTATAAATAGCAGTGTAGCTGCATTAGCACGGGTAGCAGCAGTGGAGGCACAGGCCAAGTTTCAGGCAGGTTTGTACTTGGCACAGTTAAGCCATGCCTCCATTGCTGCTACGCATGCTATCACAGCAACACTCCTATTTACACTTGCTCTTGTTCGAGGAGAGTGAACACAAGTATGTGTTCTCAAGCAGGGGAATCACTCCCCTACCTCGTAGTGCAAGCATAGTATAAATAGATGGACTGAAATCTTTAAGATTAATTAAAGAAATGCCCCTGAACAACAAGTGCTATAAAATGCTAAGTCAGGACCCCTTTGGAAAGTTAATTTACCATCACACACCATTTTGTAAAAGAGGTGCAAAGTTGCACTCCTTTCCCTGCAAAAGCCTGATGATATTCTCCAAAATAACAAAAAAAAATCCTCGTTTTTATAAGGCACACTTGGCCCCGTAGGATGTACTATGTGACACCTGATAATCTACTCAGTGTAAATCAGGAGAAACTCCACTAAAGTCAGTGGAATTGGGGTTTACTGTGTAAAACTAATGTGAGAGGATATTTAGTATCTAGGTTCTCTCTGTTAAGATGGCTCAAATCTTCCTTTCTTCTGCAGAAAGGAAGGAGTAAATTTATGTATGCAGTTTACTATTGTGGGGGGGGGGAGGGAAGCTGTTTTGTTTCTGCAGTTTTGGGGGGGGGGTGTTTGTCTTTTTGAGGGGCTGGGTTCCTCTCAAACTCAAAAACTTTCCTCAAAATAAGCCAGTCTAAAGATATCCAGTGAGCAGTAATGCTCACAGATGCCACAGCATCTATGTAATGGGGTGAACAGGGAGAATATTCATAGACTTTAAGGCCAGTAGGGACCATCATGAACATCTAGTCCAGTGGTTCTGAATTTGGGGTACACGTATCCCTGGGGGTATGCACAATTTTTCCAGGGGGTACATCAACTCATCTAGATATTTTCCTAGTTTTACAACAGGCTACATAAAAAGCACTAGCAAATTCAGTACAAACTAAAATTTCATACAGACAATGACTTGTTTATACTGCTCTATATAGTATATACTGAAGTGTAAGTATAATATTTATATTCCAATTGATTTATTTTATAATTATATGGTAAAAATGAGAAAGTAAGCAGTTTTTCAGTAATAGTGTGCTGTGACACTTTCTGTATTTTTATGTCTGATTTTGTAAGCAAGTATTTTTAAAGTGAGGTGAAACTTGGGGGTATGCAAGACAAATCAGACTCCTGAAAGGGGTACAGTAGTGTGAAAAGATTAAAGAGCTACTAATCTAGTCTGACCTCCTGCATATCACAGGACACAGAATCTCACCCACCCACTCCTGTAGTCAGCCCATAACCTCTGGCTGAGTAACTGATGTCCTCAAATCTAGACTTACAGACGTCAAGTTACAGAGAATCCACCATTTACCATAGTTCAAATGAGCAAGTGACCTATGTCCCACTCTGCAGAGGAAGGCAAAAAACCCTCCAGGATCTCTGCAAATTTGATCTGGGTGAAAATTCCTTCCCGACCCCAAATACTGAACCACAGTTCTACATTTCCTAAGGGGAAAAAATATGCTCATAAAGCTAAGTAACTAAAAAACAGCATACAATGAGACAGAACTGGCTTGTGTAGAACTGTGGCTGCTACTGAACAAGCAAGAGTATTTCCCAAGAGTATTTCTGGGTACTGGGTAATGGGAATGTTTTTGGGACAAGATCAAATGCTCATGGTTTCCACATCTGATGGTGCATATTCACCCCTGATGTACTAATGATGTAATACAAAGAGATCATATCCATGCCCACTGAATTAAATAGAAAGACTTCCACTGACTTCAATGGGCTCTAGATCAGGCCTTACATATATTCATAGATTGTAATACACATGAGATCATCATTCCCACAGAAGCACAAGTTTTAATAGTGGCATTTCTAGAGATGGTATAGAAAAAACAGGGCTGTGTCCAAAACAGAAGGAAAAGTATTGGTGCACATGACAAAATATATGCCCTAATTATGGGTCTTCAAACATCTGGGCCCTCATACTTTCCAAACCAGACCTGCTCATCCCTCCTAAACATTAGATTTTGCTTTTCTGAAGTGGAAAGCCATTTTCACTTTGATAAAACTTTGATGAGCAGAAGGCCTTATGTTTCCTGTCATACTCTGTAAAGTTCCTTGTAAAAGAAACAGTAAAACTTTACTGTAAGGACTCAGTAGCAAACACTGATCTGCTTTACCATATGAATACAGATTTATGGGGGTGTTCAAAATATAAGCGATTCTTTACATGCACTCTCTCTTCAGACCACTGGAAACTAGTTCACAACCCTGAAAGGATTTTTCCCCCCACACTAAAGCAGCTACATCTCAGAGCAGCATGCTCAGCAGAACTGGAGACCAGCTGTTCTCTCACTAACACTTTGCTTTCCTTTTTGCTCAGTAAGGGCTTTTCCAAAGGCCACTGAAGTCAATGACGGTCTTTCCAATTATTTTTCAATGGACTTTGCTTCAGACTCTTCTTTCACAAACTTCTTCAACACCATCAAGCAACAGATACACTTAGAAAAATTCTGCAATGTCTCTAATTCATGTATATTTATTTTATTCATTTATTTCCGTTTAATTAATGCCAGGCATAAGCTCTATACACTTTACAAATATTAAAAGCATGGACACAATTTATTTTTGATAGACATCTATTAAAAAAGCCTCCCTCATCTGCTCCAGTTAATGCACTCCACCAAATCCTTTATATTTCCCCAAAATTCCCTCACCCACCCAGTCAGATGTTATCAACCTACCCCCTCCATAAAAACTACACAGAAAAAATAGGCCTTGAAAGACAGTCAACAAAGCTGGGCTTCGTCTGATCACAGAGAAGGGTAATAACTTCCCTACTTGAGAGGTCTCGCTGAAAAAACCCTACCCCCAGCACCCAAATATTGCAGAAGGTTATATTTAGTCTTTTCCACCTCACTCTTGAAAGGCAGTTTCCCTACCTTGGGGTATATGGAATGCTATGTGGCTTCAGTTGGTTGAAGGTATATATCAGCTTCTGAGCAGCCCTTTGTTGTTGTATTTCCTAAACAAAAACACATTTATAGGTATTACTTTTACATAAGCTTATAAAGAAAGGCCAGAATATATAAAGAAAGGGAGTGTTCCTTACTAATCGTAAATAGGAGATGGATTTTTCCATGCCCCTCTCTCCAATAAGATAGTAACAATAATTAAACAGCAAGTCACTCCAGGCTGGAAGTGTTTACATGTACCAAACCTTCTCATACTTGCCAAACTGGGCTGGACAGTTTCCCTGCAGGTTTATACTTACCCTCAGGCACAGATGTAGCACTGTACCCTCCTGAAAGATCGTCTGCCATGTCTGAACCACTTCAGGAAGAAACGACTTCACAATGAAGACTTGTCCCAACTTCAATACATCATTCTCAGACCAGGTACAAATGACCTTCATTGCTCTCCGGAGACCTCCATCCATCTCCTCTTGGGACAAGACCTGGATCATTGCAGCCATTCCACGCTGTGACCAGGACGACATGCTTTTATCTAGGTTCATAGGCGAACTCTCTTCTAGCCTATAGATTGTCACCTCCTCTCCAGCTGAGGTCAAAAGAAGTTTCATTTATAAATATCACAAATCACAGCAACACCATTTGAGACTTACCTTTCTTCCCCTAAAATAGCATATAACTTTCTCACTTTACAGTACTTGACAATATGGGCTTCCACTATGCTACCATATTCCTGAAATATCATCCAAATCTTCTATTGTTCACTAAGGTGATGTTCAACCCTGTTCAGAGGGCCAGAACAACAACTATGGACCCCTTAAGTTACATCGTCTCTCTGTTTTGAGGATATATATATGGTACATAGAGTTTGTACTGGCCTTCTTCATAGGGATGAATTCCAGCCTTCTGGAGTGCTTCAATACAAGCAAACTGCATTGATTTAAACCAGTGGATCTTACTGAATACAATTGTGGTCATTTTCTTCTTTTCAATGGCTTTTCTCAGTGTCAGCAGACTTACTGGATTTTAGGGATGATTGGGTCTAAATATTTGTTTTTAAACACCAATCTCTTATCTATAATTGGTTGAACTGAAATTAAATAAAAATATGCTGAGACTCTCTCTCTCCCTCTTAGTCTGAATTTGTATAAAAGAAGAAGATTATTTAGCAAGATTTTTTATTTTACAGAAAACAATTAAAATCGATACTACTCATACCGTTTTTCCCTTTTGATCTTGCTTGCTTGTAAGAAGTAACACCTTTATCTTCATGACAATTGTAAAAGCTAATGGCTGGATTTTGCCACCCTTACTCACACTGAGTAGCACTTTGATCCATGAGAGCCCCATTGATTTCAACTGGGTTATTTGAGAAATCAGACATGAGCAAGAGAAGCAGAGTCTGGCCCAAACTAACACACACAGCTAGGAACAAGTGAGTCCTCCGAATTTAGAAAGAACATCAGCTTTCCTATAATATTTAGGGTTCTGTTTTAATATAAACTAAGGGTAATGAGAAGAAATTAAGACAAATAAGCATAGAGATTTAAAGTTCCTATTTTAAATTAAGAATTTGACCTTGTTCCTAGAAATTCCTGTGTCATCTCTATTGCACAAAATTTCAGAAATTCTATCATTTTGCATGCAGAAGGCATCTGGTGAGATTCAGCTCAATCTTACACTCTGTCTCACTATGTAGTTAAACAGTATTCTGCCTTTGACAGGGAAAACTATTCATTATTATCTTTGATAAACTAATATAACAGGCCAGAGTTTTAAAGCCTGCCCTCCCTTTTTGTGACTGAGATTATTTGCAAAGTCAGCTCATGTAATATAGACATACAAGCACCTGATCTGTGAGCACCTTCAAGTACTTCATATCTAACATTGCCTGGATACACAAATAATTACAGGTGCCACAAAGGAGGCCAGGTATGAGCCAGGCTGAAAATCAGGCCCACTGTGTACAAATGTTCAATTGAATAGAATACTGACCAGAATTATTGATAGAATAATTAAACATTTACAAGTACCATTTCTATGTCTTAAGCATTTTATACAACATCCAATGGACATATTCTGTAGTAATGGTCCCAAACACGAGGGGTCTGATTCTCCACTCCATTACACAGATCTTATATCAGCTCTGTTAAAGTTGAACCAATTTAAGAGAGTGGAGAATCAGGCCCTAAGTTTTATTAAGATGTGGCAGTGTTTGGAGGGTGATTACTGTAGAATACTGCACTATTTCCTTAATAAAATAGGAACTGCTAATAAAGTGGATAAAAGAATACAAATCCTTCCAATTATGTATCTATCAGTTTTATTGCTTGGAATTCTCTCCACACAAAGGAACTTCACAAGTGGAGGGTGGATTTAAAAACCATATAAAAAAAGCCACACAAATCATGGGTGAAGAGAAGCCAAGAGGAAAGGGGAGACTTGTAGGAGAGACATGAGCTAGCACAGTAGATTTCAGTCTCGGAGCACCCTGCATAGGAGAGTCTGGTCTCGCGAAGTGGCCTGGAAGAAGGACCTGGATCCACAAAGGAACTTAGGTTTTGCAACACTCAGCATTGCAATGCCTAACTTTTAGGGACCTAGAAAAATCACTGGAACAACTGCGAACCACAAAGCCTGAGTTAGGCACCTGGACTCCCTACACAATAAATGGGGAGAGCCAGTGGCCAAAGAATGAAATCCACAAAAAACAGCACGCTAGGTGGGGAGCCACCTAAGCTAACAAATGGGAGATGCCAACAACAGGGGTGCATCCTAAGACCCGCTCCTCTTAGGGAATTTGGCACATAAGTACGGCTGTAGGGAGGTATCTATCTATCTGTCTACCCCAGTGGTTAGAGCACTCACTAGGGAAACCCAGGTTTAATTTCTCCCTCTGCCTCATGGGGAAGAAAGATATGAACAGAGGTCTCCCCACTCTCAGGAGAATACTTTAGCCACTGAGCTATGGGATATTCTGATGTGTATGGCTCCCTCAATCTCTCATGTTGAAGTTGTGGATAAATAATTAAGGCGTCATTGGACTAGGGGAACTAGACCCTGGGTCTCCCAGGTGGATGCCTTAACCAACAGGCTATAGAGTCATTCCCTTTGGTCCAGAAGTTTTTCCTTCAGAAAATAAATGTAAATTATATATACCTAAATTAATCCAATCTATGAGGTTTCTTAACTATTCTTTAAAAAATAATCCATGCTGTGATTATAATACATTCAAAACAGAACAGAGAAACTGGCACTCACCAAAGAACTGGACAGGTGTAAATGGTATAGTCTGAGCAAGCCTCATTAAGTTGTTCCTTTCAACAGCTGCAAACAAAATAGACAGTTCCACTATGCTGGCTTGGCCAATTTTCAGAAATATTTGACAGTGTTTTATTGTAATATTACAAAAACAAGTACATTTTGTTGTGGCCGGCCTTTCCTCTAGCTATGTATATCGCCTCTAGCACTATAACATCTGAGCATCAACCAAGTGATTATGGATTTATTCTCACAGTATCTAAGAAGCAGAGAAGTACTGTTAGCCCGAGTTTACAGAGGTGTGAACTGAGGCACAGAGATTAAGTGATTTGCTCAAAGTCACACAGGAACTCTGTGGTAAAATCCAGAACTGAACCCAGATTCCTTGAGTCCCATCCATTGCCACAGACACAAGTCCATCCTTGCATTACAAATGAAAAAAATTAATCCAGAAGCCTCCGAAAACATCTTATTTTTGTCAGAGTCTAGATTGCGTTGAAAAATATCACCTAATTAAATAACATGCCCAAATATATGCTGAGTCAAATTTGTTGCTGGCATAATATTGTCAAAGTCAGTGGAGTTGTGCCTGTCCACGGAATGAAAAAATTGGATACTATTCATTGTAACTATGGCACAATCTCTGAACTTCAGATAGCTGTATACTGGCTTATGTTTTATCCAAGGTTTCTCATGAAAAGGTCTAAGGTAGTGTGGTCTACAGGGACATCTGCTGGTAGGTTCTGGACAATTCTCTTCACCCAAAAGCACAGAAACCTGCAGCTTTGTAGCAATCTCTGCGCATTTTCAATTTAGGAATAAAACAGCATAGTGGGCAATCAGTGTCCAAATGATTTATTCCCTGCCAGACTTCCAGTGAGTTCATAAGTATATAAACACAGATTAAGTAGTACAGTACAAATTAACTGAAGAAATCCACTCCAGCAAGCAGGAAGAAATAGGGAAATTGCAGTGAATACTGTACTTCATCAAGATGGGAGGTGACAGCTATGAACAAACCATTGCCCCTGTCTTTTCTGGGCATTATAGCTCAGTTCCTTAAGTTTTCATCAGTTGTGAAACTAAGTTTTTTATTGCCAAGGCCTATTTTTTTCTTTATCATTTGCCAACAAATACCTGAAATGGCCTCACTACAGTGTTAGGTATGAAATTAATATACAGCTTTGACTGGGTTGTGTGGGGGTACTCTAGTGGGACTCTACAAAGTAGGAGCCACAGAAGATGACAGAAAAAGAATTAATGTGCTTGTGTTATGGATTCACAGGGTCTGTTGTGCCAGACCCAAAGGATCCACACAGTTCCATATGGGCAGGCCCTTGGCCTCCATGACTCCAAAACTGGGCCTTTGCATGCTAGCAATTCTTGTCTCTCTCTCTCTGTGGTTCCCTGCAGCAAGTCCAGCCAACTGTGGGAGACTTGTTCTTTACCCTTTCAGGACACAATGTCCTGAGTAAGTATTTGCTGTGACACCAGGCAGCCTTTTCAAAGCAAGGTAACAATTTATTAGTCACCTGACATATAGACTCTGAAAGCCCTTAGGTGTATAGGAAAGAAAAGGTTAAGACATAGTCTAAACAGTCTAAATCCAGTGAGCCCTTGAGCCATGCTGCTGTAGGAACCATTTCTGCTTCCTTTCTCTGTCTCTGTTCCTTTGTCTTCAACCCAGGTGAGAAGCCTGTGTCTCCAGGCGTATGTCTACACAGCAACTAGACACCCAGGGCTGGCCTGTGCCAGCCGACTCAGGCTCGCAGTGCTTGGGCTGCAGGGCTGTCTCATTGCTGTGTAGACTTCTGGGCTCAGGCTGGTGCCCAGGCTGTAGGAGCCTGAGAGGTGGGAGGGTCCCAGAGCTCGGGCTCCAGCCTGAACCCGGAATGAAGTTACACAGCCATGAAAGAACCCTGCAGCCCGAGCCCAAGTATGCTGTCATGGGCCAGCCACAGGTGTCTAGTTGCTGACTAGCCATACCCTATGAGCTCATCTGTTAACACTTCTTCAACACCTACTTGAAACCTTTCCCCTGTTCTCCAGGGCCTTTGCTCTGCTCTTGGCTACTAGTGCCTAAGGGCATGTCTACACTGCAATGTAAACCCAGAGTTAGTAGAACTTGAGTTAGCAGACTCTGGATTTGTTAACCTAGGACGTTAGTGTCTACACGCATTTGTAACCTCAGGATAGGAATTGCTGTACCCTGGATTCCAGCATCTACACTGCATTATGTGGACTTGAGTCCAACCACTCATATCCTAGGGTTCCTATCGCCCTCCCAAAATGTGGCTGCTCTAGCCCTTTATTCATTGTGCAGTGTGGGAAAACTTGACTGTCCACCAAACCTGACTGTCCAGAGAACAAAGAAAGTCCAATTGTGGGACTGTGGAATGCTTTTAGTGGATGCCCAGAGCATGAGTCCTGTAGGGCTGCATCTACACTGCAAAGCAATAGGGCTTGAACCCTGGATCCCATCTTGGCACAGGCTTGGACCCTCCACTCACATGGGATCCTGGGACTCTGGGTCCGATCCCTGGGTTAGCACAGTTTATGTGTAGATAAATGGAAGGGGGGGTTGGCTTGAGCCTGAGTGCAAACCCTGGGCTTACATTGCAGTGTAGACATACCCTATGTGTGAATATCCCAGACGTTAGGATTGCCATTGTCTCTTCTGGATCCTCCATTCAATGCATAGGTTGTATTCAGTTTGTTAGTGACTCTGATCTCCAATCAGATAGCTCTGTGAGTCCAACACCTTGTCCCTTTCGTTTATATTCAATTCATATTAGTACAAAGCACGGAGGGAAACTGAGGCATGCATAAGAATCAAAAATATTACCAGAATTTCTACAACTTAACAATGGGTGCAGTTGCTCAGCAGTCATTCAAGTAACTCCTGCTTACCAGAATAATGATATTGCAGGTCCTGAGGTGTTTTCAAGGAGACTGAGATTTCTGAAATTATTTTAAAAGGATCATTATGTTAATTATTGTAGCAGAGATAAATGCATGATTTTGAATGTATTCCCTTCAAGTTTGTCATGAAACAGATTAATCAGAATTACTGGTTCAGCATTCTAAAGAGAGGAATCACTAATTGACGTTAAGTATGTTATAATGTATGGTATGTTGGCAGTTTTCAGTTATCAATTTAATATAGCCATCCGACTTATTTATATAAGGAAATGAAGGGAGACTAGCAATATTAACCTCAAGGACATGTCGTTTCTCTAAGCCAATTACACCTCTGGGATGTTAAAAGCACTTTGCTGTCCATCATGCTTCACAGAATCCCAAAGGCATGATTTTTGCAACTCTATACCCAGTCATTACGCATTCCATTAACTATACTATTACATTGAAGTTATAATAATACAGGTCCATTAACCCATGACATCTAAAATGCTGTAAAAATATAAACAAGTAATTTATTGGCAAAATTAATTTAAAGAGACACTGTCAGGTCAAATTTGGTCCCAAATCTATGCTTTAGAAAACAAGCTTTTACATTACCTAAGACTAATAGAAATGTTTCCATTATCTATTTTAGTTCATTTTGTTCCAGTGAAAATGGAAGTTTACTTACCTTATAGTAACTGGAGTTCTTTGTATGCACCATGGGTGCACATGCTCTCTGTGTGCCCAGGATCAGCGATACTTTATCTTTGAGAAAGATGGTATAAGGTGGATCTGTAATAAGGGCCCCAAGTTTGCCTATCTTTCTGATTGAGGTGATAACCATGAGGAGAGCTACCTTCATTGATAAATGTAATAGGAAGCAGGAGGCCAAGGTTCAAATAGTGAGTTCCTTTAGGTACAGAGAACCAGGTTCAAACTCCTAGCCAGCACTGACCTTGACACTAGTGGGAATGTTCCCATAATGCATTTTTTTAAAATTATTGTATGATGAATAAAAATTGAACATTTTTTTCCACTGTGGGATGGAAAGCATTAAAGACTGTGAGACGTACTCACCATGAACTCAGTGACAGGCCCAAAGATTTTAAGGAGAGAAGATAGTCCAGGATAAGGGGAATTCCAATCTCTTCTGGGAACAATTGATGTTCATGGTACCAAAGGGAAAAGAGCTTCCATTTGGCTATGTAACACATCCTTGTGGAGGGCTTTGTGCTATTGAGGAAGATGGCTCAACCTTCTTCAAGCAGGATTTCTCTAACCCCATTGCCCATCCAAAAGCCACGCTGTCAGATGGAGAGGTGTGGGGTTGGGATGATTGGTTCTGCCCCCATTCTGTGACAGTAGATTTGATGATGTCTGTAAGTGAATGCATGGATGGGAGGTCACCTGGAGAGCCATATAACTCAAAACTGCTTCAGCCACCAAGGAGCTATTAAGATTACTGTCACCTTGATTTTCCTGAGGCTGCATGGTAGGAGGGAGATGGGAGGAAAGGCATACATCAGTGGATCTGACCACTGTATTAGGAAGGCATGCCCTCTGGAGCTGAATCCCTGTGTGTGGCGGGAACAGTAAATTCTTGTTTGCCTGGGTTGGCAAAGAGGTCCAAGGTGGGAATTGCCACTGAAGACAAATCTGTTGTGCCATGGATGAGTGGTATTTCCATTCATGGCTCTCATGAAAATGCCTGATGAGGCTGTATGTTAGGGAGTTCATTATCCATGGTAGGTGCACTACCAAGAGGATATGACTGTGGAAGTACCAATTTCATATCTGTGCCACCTCCCTGCAGCATGGTGTTGACCTGGCTCCCACTCTTTATATAGTAAACCATGGTCATTGTTTGACCTGACTTTTATGAGTGAATTGGATGAAAGGCAGGAATTGCTGACATGTTCTGTGTACTGCTCATAGCTGGAAGTGGTTGATGTGGCACATGGACTCTTGTGGCGTCCAGGAACCCTGAGCTGTGTGGTTGTCCAGGATATGTGTAGATTGCCAGGTCCTTGAGCAGGGCTGGAGGAAAACTTGCTGGAGTCTCTGGTATGGAATCTGTCAATGCAGGCTTGGCCATGTGGGGTGGTACTGCCAGTGCAAACGGTGAGCACTCTTTATAGTCCTTGTGCATTTTGGTGGACGCTTCTGGAGCACAGGAAGTGCCTCATACCATCGGTGCCTGCCCGCATTATCCTTGAGCTCCAAGCACTCCGACTCTGAGGTGTGGAATGCAGATTTGACCTACCTCTTAGGAGGGTGCCTCTGCTTAGCCTCATCATGCTTCCGCTTCACAGAGTCTTTGGGCCTGGTAGAGGAGTCCACCACTGCTGATGGGGCACTGCTCAGCAGCTCTGGCCAATGAGGCAAGGAATGATCTGACTGTGGTCTCATGGCGAGTACCATCTCATGCCAGTGGGGTCTGAACTCCTAAGACTGCCTAATGCATGGGACAAAAGAGCAGCAGATCTCACACTTCAATGTGATGTGTGATTCCCTTGGGCAGTAGAGGCAGTTTTCCTGCAGGTCACCCACCAGAAAGACCTGGGGGCAGGGAAGGCAAGGCTTGAAGCCTGAGACCTTGGGGATAAATGCCCAGGCTTTGGGGGAATAACAGGAGGAAACATCCCAAACCCCAATAACTAACTACACTAAGACTTCTAACTAGCTAGACTATTTACAAGAGTAGAGTTTTGAACAAGCTACAGAGGAGAGTTCAGTCCCAGACCAGGAGCAGTAGAAGAGGAACTGAAGAGGCGGTCGCTGTGTGGTGCCACTTATGCCCTTGCTTTGCAGCACAAGCTGACATTGCAGCAGACCCACATATACTGCTATTGAAAAATTTCTGTTCTGGGTGCACAGACCCTGTGCAGACCCAGAGTGAATACCCATAGGGACCAACACTTTAAGAAAAACAATTACTTGGCTGCACTGATGGGACACTATCAACTTGAAAATCATATTTCTGTCTACAATTTTTCTACTATTGTTTTGTACAAACAATTTTTATACAATTATTATAATTGAAAGAAGTTTTCCAAAAATTATTTTTTTACTTTGTATATTTGACAGCACATTTCCACAGTTGTTGTGATGCTGAAGTTCATTCAGCAAGTTCTGCCAACAGCAGCAGCGTTGAAACTGAGACTGCAGCAGGCAAGCGTGAGTACAGGAAGGGGAGGGAGCATTCAAAATATTTAGTGTTGTTCTTGACCAGGGGTAGCAGAGCCTTCCCAAAAGTGGGGGCAGGGATCCCGGCCCCCACTCCCACCGTGTCCCCACCCCTGCCCCCTTCTTCCTCCCAACACCCCACCCCCGGCCAAGCCGGAAACCAGAGCAGGCCGAGGAGCTGTGGACCCTCAACCTGCACAAGGTGAGGGGGCCGAGAACAGTTCCCGGCCTATGTCCCCACCCCCCGAGTCCGCTGCCCAGGGCAGGTGGAGGGTTCGTGCTCCGCACAGCTGCCTGGGCGGCTCTTACCCCAACCCAGCTTTAGTTGCAGGGGTGGGGCCTTGGAGTCGCTGCCGCAGCCCAGCCACGGTAAGAGCCACAAGGGAGGCAGTGGGGAGCCGCGGACCCTCCATCTGCCCTGGGCGGTGGGCCTGCTAGGCAAGGACACGGGCCAGGGGCTGCTCTCGGCCCCCGACCCTGGGCAGGCGGAGGGTCCATGGCGGCCCACAGCTGCCCAGACTCCCCGACGGGGCTCCAGTTGCCAGCCTGACTGGGGGGCAGGGCCTTGGAGGGGAGAGGAGAGGCGGGGCCCATGGAGAAAAGTGGATGGGCCAGGCCCATCCACTTTCAAAAAGTGGGAGGGCCATGGCTCCCTGGTCCCCCCTGTTCTGGCACTCCATTCTTGATTCCACCCACAATTCTCTTGTAATGATAGGAGGGGACAAAATGTCTTGAAAACCTTTTTTAAGGGATTAAAAGCCAGTCTGCTCTTTGAGAAACTTGCATTTTTAAAAATAATCATTTGCAACAAAATTCAACTTGATGGTGTCTCTTTAATATGACTGTAGCATCTTCAGCCCAAATACCCATTGTACTACCCACTGTGAACATAAACTTGACCAAAAAAAGCCTACATACAAAAGTTCTACATTTGTTGGACAATGTCATCCTTCAGATTCTTGAGTGAATATCAAAGAAGCTTGAAAACGTATTTACCATCTTTGACACTGAACTCCTGCACTGACAATGCCACAATGGACCTGATCCCTCAATGAGAGTTCCACATGCAGAGGAACTGTAGAACTGAACCCAATACCACTTACCAGAGAGATGGCTGCAACCATGACTGTGCTTAGAAATACTATGTAATCAGAAATGTTATGCTAGACTTAACCCTCAGATATATGTCAAGCTTCCCATTTAACCCCATGGAACACTGTTGCAATCCAAAGGATAGAATTCATCTGTCTCTTTTTAAGTACAGCACAGTTAATTCCTGCTGAAAAGTGTGAGATATTTTATATTGCTGGGCTGAGCAAAATTGATGGACATTTCCTTTAGCATGGGGGAAACATTATCACATTATTTGTAGTAAACTGTAAAGATAATATTCTTTCTGTTGGGTATTAATTATTGTTAACCCTCTTCCTGTTTACCCTCCATGCTTACAATGGAATCACTTCTTCTCTGGTTATGTATCTCAGAATTGTGAAAGTAGGATTTACAAATAAGAATTAAATACAAGTAATAATCAATCAAAAACTTACTGTCAATGCCGTTTGAACTTCTCAACCTGTTTTAGAATCAAGCATAGGAAATTATGCTTCAAACTTTTCTGTGATTAAACAAGCAATGACATGAAAGGATTTGAACTATGTGAATTCAAACTCACAAAGATGTAAACTCACTTCATAAAACACAAGAACCACTAGCATAAAGTTGTTTTTTGCTTTGACATAAAGCTGATCGCTTGTTATTAAGGTACAGCAGTATTTCTCTGCATTTTCCCCTCTCTGATTTGTGCTTACAATTCTGGGTCACTGTCTTGTTTAGATAATAACAATATTGTTTAAAGAGCACTTCAATCAGATATGAGTGGTGGGTGGGTGGATTGTTTGTTTGCTTTTTAATTTTATCCTACGTTTTGATGTACTGGCTGGTATGTGTCCCACTGCCTTCTACTGGATGAAATCAGACTTACTCAATTTTTTGCAGTTGCCTTGCACTTTGTTAGCTGATCTGTAGGGAGGCTATACTGTAAACCCTACTGCTACTGATATTTAACAGTCTCTGTTGCTTCAAGTTAGGGTGACCAGAGAGCAAGTGTGAAAAATCGGGACAGGGGGTGGGGGGTATAGGCACCCATAGAAGACAAAGCCTCAAATATCAGGACTGTCCCTATAAAATTGGGACATCTGGATGGAAGCTTTTTGCTTGAGGGAGGGGGTAAAAAGACAAAAGATTATGGGCATAATTCTCCTCTCACACGGGTGAGAATCAAGAGTAATTCTACTGAAGTCAGACCAGTGTAGTGACAGCAGAATCAGGCCCTGTGAGTTCAGTTCTCAGTTTAGCATGTATGCAGGTTGCCTACTGCCTGCAAGTATGCCACAATGGATTGTTAAAAAGAACAGTATTTTTCCTCATCCTATGTTGAAATTGTGTGGAATGTGGCAATTGCTTTGTGCCTTTTATTTATTTTATCAGGGATATTACTAAGTAGTGGGGATGTATACTGCAGTGATGAACTCGAGAGACAGAGGCAGAGAGAGAGAGAGGGAGAAAGAGGAGAACACATGGAAGTATCCCAAATATTAAGACAATTATCAAGCAAGCTGAAAAAACATCCAAGAGGTTTGAAGAAATAAACAAGAAAACTGAAGCCACTTTTCAAGCCAGTATGATTTTATTTCACTTTGATCAAAGCTTAACCACCACCAAAATCTCTTTATAGAAAGCAAGCCAAATATTTTGCAAATGCAGACAGACTTATTGCTAATGCAGAGTTGATACAAAGGATTTTAATCAGAGAAAGACAGCCTTTCAGGATTTTTGTTATTTTAAAAAGAAATATACAATTTATGCAGCAAAAGCAAATGTTGCCTTTCATACTCTAGAAGATTAGAATAAGTAGTTAAGATGCTGTGGTGACTGCATGAGAAAATTAGATAATACTGGGATAAAAAAAGATAAAAGTATCGATGTTCCTTCTAAAATTAGAAGTTATATTGGAATTAATAACCTTTTATAATTAAACAATAAACCTTTATTTTATTGAAAAAAGTCTATTGCCTGAATCCTTCATTTTACATATGCACAAATTCCTCATGCTAATTGTGCTATAGAACTAAAATGGAAATCTGCAATATCTACAGAACTGGGTTACAATAGAGTCTACTTTTGTAGGTATGCCGCAAGTATCTTAAAATAGTAAGGAATACATACGAGGAATTCCTGCTCAGATTATTCTTCCTGGTGGTCCCAATCATGCTATTACTCAAATCCTGAGAAGAAGAAAATGATGTTATGGGTGCATTCTATATATCACTGTCCTACATACATAATCAGAGCAACTCATAAAGCTTCCAATCCTGCAAACACATATGCATGTACTTAATTTGATTACTGTGAGTGGTCCCACAGAAATCTAAGGGTTTCACAGAACTATTAAGCCTACACTGATTTGGAACATGAAACTGTCTGGTTACAATTTTCCATAGAATCTCCATGCATTTAGGTAGATAGTAGAATAATTTAAATGATCCAGTTATATCAGACTGCACTGTGGAAAAATTCTAAATGTATGTGGAAGGATTTTACAGTTTAAAAACTATTAGGGAATTTCCCTTTATAGCAGAAAAATGAAATATATGAAATATAAATATTTCATGGATCAGTTCTTTAAAATGTGTCCTACAGTGTTACACTAGCAAGGTGTGACCAGTTGGGGGGATTTGCTTAACGAAAGCTTATGTTCAAATAAATTTGTTAGTCTCTAAGGTGCCACAAGTACTCCTGTTCTTTTTACTGTGTCTCAGTTTTCCCTATGTGCTGCATGTTTAACGAGGTGGTGGGAGAGGGTGTTTGTTGTTGCAGAGGACAAGGTGAGACCTCGCTGCCTGGACCCCAGACAATGGCTTGGAAACAGTGGAACTTAGCAACTGGTAATCGGGAGGCCCACCCCATCTTGGAAGCCAGCTGGGTTTGCCCAGTGAGAGAACAAAGGGCAGAAGAGAGAGGGTCCAGGTAATCTGGAAGGCAGCTGGTTCCAGGTGATCTGGAATTTAGCAACTGGTGATCGGGAGGCCCACCCCATCTTGGAAGCCAGCTGGTTCTAGACATTGGGAGAACAAAGGACGGAAGAGAGAAGGTCCAGGTGATATGGTTGTCGGGGAAAGAAGACAAAAGACGAAGGAAGGGCTTTTGGGGAAGGTGATATAGGGTGGTTGGCTGGAAAGAGGTCGCTTCTAGATTGGTACAAAGAGCAGCCTGAGCCCACCTGGACACTGGACAGGCCCAGATGAACAATGCTGAAATTTTCTATGTTTGAGGCCCTGAGAACTTTCTGTGCTGTGTTCAGATGTACAATAAACCCTTCTTTTTTACACTGGCTGAGAGTGACTGCAATCTAGAGATCAGAGTTGCATTGCTCTGACAGGGTGTGGAGGCTCTGGGGTTCCAGAGCGCATGGACTCCCTAAGGGAGCTCACAGAGAAATATAGGCATGTTGAAGGCTCAGAGGCAGGGCCGGTGCAACCCATTAGGCGACCTAGGCAGTCGCCTAGGGCACTAACATTTGGGGGGCGGTGACTGGATCTTCGGCCGCCCCAGTCGTCGTCGGTATTTCGGGGGCGGGACCTTCCACCGCCTAGGGCGGCAAAAAAGCTGGCGGCGCTCCTGCTCAGAGGTGCAGTTTCAAGAGGTGGTAGAGCCCAAGGCTTAATGCCCCAGAGTGTGACTCCTGAGGCGGGCTGTCAAACTGAAGAGGTTTCCTCCCAGGAACCATACAGAACTGAAAGAGCATGGGTCCTGTGAGGCCATAACACAAAGGAAACACATCACATATCACACATCTAACAGTTTGATGCACCAAGCACGGTGTATTTTTAAGAACTTTGGAGTTTGTCAATATGATATTTAGATTTTATATATTTCATTTTGGTCAGTCTGAGGTTCTTAGTCCCTTTAATAGTGCAAAACCTTCCAACTACATCAGGGAAAATGCTCCTATAGGACAATCTGACTTTGGAATATCCTCATGTATTACTCAGATATGTCAATATTCGTCTGAAAAATCTGACCAAGGCAAATTCCTTTCCCCAAAAAGAGTGCACCAGGATTCAAATAAAAAGATCAGAGGCAAGCTTTTAAGACAAACTAGATAAAACTCATCTTTAACTATTACCTTAAATTTAGTTTTAAAATTAACTATCTCAGACGTTCTCCCATGTTTTAATCCAGGAGATTACCTTTTGCATGAAAGTTCCTCTGGTAACAGGTCACTTCCCCACCCACAATCCATTGGTTTGTTCACAAAATGTTTCATCTTGTTAGGCATAAGGAAAGACCTGTGGACCAATGTTGATCCATAGATCGGTCTGAGAAGTACTGACTCAGGGAAAACTCATTTCTTAAAAATATATTATGCCCTGTTTTAAAGATTTATTGTCAAATTGACTTAATCCAAAAATTAATGTTTTACAGAATCTAGGATCAGTAGAAATGTTTCTATAATTTCTTTTCTTCAATATAAAATTCTTTTGTTTAAATTTAAACTTGCTCTGTGGTGTTTGGAAGTCAAACAGGAGAGTCAAACAGTGAAACTGACTAGAAACAAAAGTTCAACTTTCTAGTCTACTTTCATTGCCACCACTGAGAACAGCCTAGCTCCATCTTCTTTGGAACCCCCCTTCAGGTAGTTGAAGGCTGCTATCAAATTCCCCCTCATTCTTCTCTTCTGAAGACTAAACAAGCCCAGTTCCCTCAGCCTCTCCTCATAAATCACGTGCCCCAGCCCTCTGATCATTTTCACTGCCTTCCGGGGGCCTCTCTCCAATTTGTCCACATCCTTTCTGTAGTAGGGGACCCAAAACTGGACGCAGTACTCCAGATGTGGCCTCACCAGTGCCGAATAGAGGGGAATAATCACTTCCCTTGATCTGTTGGCAATGCTCCTACTAATACAGCCCAGTATGCCGTTAGCCTTCTTGGCAACAAGGGCACACTGCTGACTCGTATCCAGCTTCTCATCCACTGTAATCCCCAGGTCCTTTTCTGCAGAACTGCCGCTTAGCTAGTCGGTCATATAAGGTTGCAAATCAGTTCTGATAAATCATAATTTTTAAAAGCCAGAGATTAAAAAAACCACACTAAATACAGTAGGAAACACCTTTGCACTAGAACAAATATTTAACTCTCACTTTGCATAAAATAAATATTTTCACCTAAGAGCTAAGATGATGAACTTGCCAAAGGTTGCCTTAGTTCTCTAATCACCTCTGCTCATACATTCAACATCAGACTGTGTATTTGCTTAATGGCCTAGAGAATTACTAATAAATGCTCACCTTTCTGACCATTGTCTTCATACACACTCCCATTTCATGATTCACTAGTTAAATATCCTACTTTATGAATTATTGCTAAGTGTTAATAGCTGTTAAGTATTCATTTACTACCATAGATGTGCCTTGCCAGCATGAAATGAAATTTCGCACACATCAAAATGTGTCTCATTAGACAGAAGCTCAGCTGGTGAAAATCAGTGTAGCTCTATGGAAGCTACAATAATTTATATGAAGATTTGGCCCATGATATGTCCTCAGGTCTTACCTCTTGAGACTGCCTCAGAGAGTCACAGATTTGCAAAGAGTGCCTACCAGTTTCTTGATTTTTCATTTTCTGGTGCATATAACTGAGACGTTCCAAACCTAACCAAGAAAGTAATCAGAATAAATATATTTCTAAAACTGAAATGAAAAGCATTATTACTGTAAAATAAACACCCATAAAATATCTGTATGATGTATTACTCTAGAAGCCAACTATATAAAAGCAACAATGGAATTTCACAAAACTGAAGTACAGTAGATTGTTCCCACTTTCTGTTAACCTAGAGGTTCCAATGTAGCCCAGGCCTGTGATCTGTAGAGCATCAGTGCTCCATGGTGCTTTTCATGGTGGTCTGCAAAATAATCTAAGAGCTGTGTAGAGATAGAGTCAGGAGATAAGGTGATCTGTGGGAGCATCTCACTCTTAAAATGAGGCCTGTATAAGGTACAGTAGTGATTCTCTACCTCTTTCAAGAGTCCGAAATGTCATTCCTTAGAACAACAAGGAGTCTGGTGGCACCTTAAAGACTAACAGATTTATCTGGGCATAAGCTTTCGTGGGTAAAAATCTCACTTCTTCAGATGTGAGGTTTTTACCCACGAAAGCTTATGCCCAAATAAATTTGTTAGTCTTTAAGGTGCCACCAGACTCCTTGTTGTTTTTGTAGATACAGACTAACATGGCTACCCCCTGATACTTGACATTCCTTAGAACTTGACCCAGACCTGAAGAAGAGCTCTGTGTAGCTCAGAAGCTTGTCTCTCTCAACAGAAGTTGGTCCAATTAAAGATATTACCTCACTTACCTTCTGTCTCTAATATCCTGAGACCAACATGGCTACAGCTACAGTGGACGCATTACTTAGAACTTATCACTCAAATACAGGTGACATAAATTTACTTCTCAATGAAGAATGTATTCTGAGCAATGACATCTGAGTAATCTAAGAATGTATGGCTGATTATCCATTATGCTGCAAATGGAAAATGGAAGGTTGGTACATCAAATGGATGAAAATTACCAAAAACCAGCTAATCTACCAATGCATACAGTATCATAGTAATACCTATGACCATAAACCTCTTCAAAAATTACCAATAGCAGCTAGATTGCGCTTGTACAGTGAGATGCTGTAATACTCCAGAAATTCTCCAGGCCAGGAATCATGCCTCACAGAGACACAGTTCCATTCCCTAATCCCTGTTTACTCCTGAGCAGTAGTAATCTGCTACAGTACCACAACAATAGCAAGTTACTACCCCACCTCCTGGAACAGCTTAGCTGTGGTGGCCAGCAAACTGGAGGTAGATGGAGCCCAGACTCCACCCACTCCATGCTTCTGTCTGCCCATCCCTTTGAGTGGCAGGAATGAGTGTGTGTAAAGTGTGTGTTCACAATCTGAGCCTATAATTTGCCTCCTGAGGTGGTAGTGATTGGTGACACTTTAGGCTCATGAACTGTTACTGGTTTATTCAAGAGTTCTGAGCTTCATCAGCTGAAGAATGTTACATACTTAGCTGATTGAAATTAGATACAGTTAGCCAGTTCTTGTTGTATTTGTCTTCACCCAAGAAACAGCTTTCTGCTGGCTCTGAGCTCATTTGGGTGCTCTGGGGACAACCATCCACTGTAATCACCTGGCATGGGACAGAAAAAATTGTACTCAATATTATAAGACAAGCAGCTCTGCAGCTCCTCTATGGCATGATTCTTAGAATCATTGCAAGAGGAATACCAACAATAATTATTTTCACTTGCATAAGGTGTCTCAAAATGCTTTACAAACAATGTGAAATAAGTCTCAAAATACCTCCATGAGAAAGACGAGTGCAGTGTACCCTTAGTTATCCTAACCTCCCCTATGCAAACACCCCTGGAATGCCCCTGGTACCCTGTTTCAGATTTCAGACCTTCAGAAAAATGATGCTCAAGTAATAGAAGTGGTTTACCGGGCTTTGCCCAAGGCCAAACAATTGAAAAGGGGAAGGGCAGGGACAAGGAAGAGCAGAGGCTGTGAGGGAAGCAAAGCTGGCTGAAGTGCTTATATGGTAAAGCAATTCCACACATAATATTTTGTGGAAGAGCAGAAAGGAACTTGAAGGTTTTGGTGTCCAATGGGTTTTCAGATAACTCAGATTACAATGTATTATTCTTCCCTTACTATAGACTGGTAAACTGAAACACAGAGAATTGATCAATATTAGCTGGCAAGTGACAGGGCAGAGGATGAAACCTAGGGTTTTCTCTCTCCTAGATTCCAGCTCTAGCCACTATGAAATACAATAATTGAGAAAAATATTTTCTGTATTTGCTACATGTTGCAGAAAACACATTGCACGTGTATAGAAAATGTTACAAAGCTGGTCAGCTGATATTTAAAATGAAAGTCCTGTGACTTTTTAATACACAGTCTTTAAAATATAATTGTTTATCATGCTGTCTAGTGATGGGAATCAGCACTTCAGGGTTCTATTCATAACTCTGCTAAGCCTGCACAATAAGCCATTATTAAGTAATGAAGTTAAACCTTCCTCTGCCTCAGCTTTTTCATCACTAAAATTGGGATAACAGTTCTCCAGCTCACTAAGATGTTGGGAATCTGTAAAAAATCTGATGCACTCCACATTCCCTTAAAAAGCAGCTAGGACTCAGGGAAGGGGGCATTGGATTGCTGTAGGTTGGAGGCAAAGAAGGGGCTTTTCTTTTTTTCTGTGCAAGCTCCCGTCAGAAAAGCTTGGATCTTGACTGTCAGCAACTGATGGCATGATTGAAGCTGCTCCTTCCTTCTGTCCCATTATTCAAGTGCACCCTCCCAAACCCTGGCCTTAATCAGGAAGTGAAGACAGTCCTTACCACACAAAACTGATTTAGGGCCTGATCCTGCATCCTTTGAAGTCAATGGTAACCTCTCACTGACTTCAGTGGGTGCAGGATTGGGCCACTAAACATTATAAATAAAGAGAATTTAAACAAAAACAAACCAAGACAATAGATTTGGGATTAATTATTTAGGGTCTTTCCAGTTTGGTCATGACTGCAGTACTTTTCCAGGGCTAAAACCCCAGTGGGCATTAATGCTAACTTTACTATCCCCTACTACAATATTGTCACTAAAGAGCTACCAAGGCAGATTGAGAACACTGCATTTAGCTTACACCTGTACCTACCGGCACCTGAAGCGTTTTTTGTTTCTTCTTGTCCTTCTGGGATTGTCTGTCTCTGTTCTGTTGTTTTGCTTCTGTCCACACAGACGGGATCAACTCTGCAGATTTTGATAGCTCTGAGGGTAAAGAAAAACAAAATTAAATTATTATACAACAGAGATTTGATTACAAAGTGAAGGTTCAATAAACAATATTAAACTGAAGAATAGTCCCCTCCCTTTCCCCCATGCAGTTCCCCAAACCTCAGTGAAAGATGCTATCATAATATAATATTTTAATATTACTACCTTTGGTTTTGCAGGTCTTCCCCACTTTCTCTCCCTTGCGGGATTGAAAGCTGCTGCTCTTGTGGAAAGTCCAGCCTCTCCTGAGTGGGTTGATCCAGAAGATGGTGCTACGCTGGCACATGGGCTCAGGCTCTGAGGTGTCACTGTCATATCCTGATTTGTCTGAGTTGTAGGAGAAGGATTTTGATGCTTTTATCTGGACATGCTGTGGAATACCACGGGTGCAGTTGCAGTCACTGTTACAGGTGGAATGCATGCACAATTGCTGCCTTTTCTCACTGCATACAACTCCTTTTTCATCCCCTTCAGAGAACCCCCAGTTCACATAACCACCTCTGGTTTCCTCACTGGAGTTGTGTGAGGGCACTACGGTCTCCCTGTCAGTGGCAGATGGCTGGGGACTCACAGAGTCCTCCAGCACAATCCCATTATCCTTCTCAGATGGTAACTGAATAATGGAGTCCCATTGTCTCTCTTGGCAATTTTTTGCCTTTTTTTCAGTGAGATTAGTACTCTGCAAACTTTGGTGCAATGCAGTGCTACCGTGGTTATTTTGTTGCTTAGCTGCCAACTCATCTCGCCTATACTTGGCAGGAGTGCTTGGAAGGGACAAATTCAAGTGGACCTCTTCAGTGGAAGCTGCTCCCTGATGTGGGACCAAGAGGAACTGTCCATATCCAGGGGTTGATTTACTCTCAGAGGATACCCCAGAAGTGAGTGTGTCACTTTCTATTTCTTGCTTTTTCTGGACGCCTGCTATCTTCACATCCTTGTAGTCCCCAGTTTCAACAATGTGGCTATGGCACTCTGATGACCACTGACTTCTTGCCAAGCTCCTTAGAAGGGAAGGAGGCATGCTGTAGTAGTTGTAATTCTTATCATTCAAACATTCCAAACTGCTCAAAGTCTTCGAATACATGGCATTATTCCAGCTATGTGGCAGTTTCCTACAGGCTCGGTACTTTGTCTCAGCCAGCAGGGCCTCCTCTACCTGCAACGTGTCTACAGCAGAAATGACTTTTAGGGTATCGACAGTCAAGGCAGAGAGGTCCTGCAGGTGTCCTAGCTGGCTGTCCAGGGACAGCAAAGAGTCTTTGATGTAGAACACCTTCTCATGCACTTCCTTCAGCAGCAAAAACATCTCCTCCACTCTAGGGAAAAACACACCCATATTAAAATAATAAGGAAGAAATCTTTGTATTATTTTATTCCTTTATTCCAAATGATGAATAAAAACATTAAAACAGAGAAAATCTTTACCATTCTCTAATTAAACAATCCACTCCTATTTTTCTACCGTGGTTTCCATCTTCATAAACACCTCCATCTGATGATAAACTAACCTATTCATGATCTATATTCAGAACTACTGGGCTAAAAGCTAGAAAGCCTAAAATGAATTTTACACTGACTTTTCCATGGGGGGTAATCTACTCTAATAATTAACACATTCAAATCAACCACCGCTTGCTGGCACAAAGTTAATGATCATGGAGAACAAGAGAGAACTGGAAAATATGGGTAAATTGCTTGTGAGCCCTTCTGTCTTCAGAGGTCTCTTTCTTTCTTGTACAAAAAAAAACACCACTCTAAAAGGGCTCACAGGACTACAGATTAGTTTTTTTTCATTTCTTACATATAAAAGCCTGGTGGGGAAAGAACTTTTTTCAGAGGATCTATTTGCCACCTTGGTTCATATTTTATACATCTGAATGCTACCTTTTACTTTCTCTGTAGAATTCATCTGCCAGTCAAGCAAAGTATTTTAAGGCCTTCAAACCCTTAATGTACATTGTGAGAAGTTCCCAACCTGAAATGATCCAATAAGTTAATTTTAACTAAATGATTTTCTTAGTTTTAGCTATAGATAGATTAGATCATATAATCTTTCCATATGTCATCCCACCAATGTACAAAGACATTAAACTAGAAGCAGGCAGTACACAAGAGTAACTGCATTCTGTTAGCAGCAAGGTATCTAAAGGATGCAGCGTATCTGGATAGCTCCAAGAATCTAAACCAGCAGCTGTGCTGAACAGAAATCATGCTACAAAGAAACCTTGGTGATCCAAAAATGTTATTCATCCAAGAAGTATTCTTTTAAGAGGGGTTCTTTCTATTCTGCTAAATACATTTTCATTTAACTGATCTATTGTTTATCACTTCAGTTTTCAATTAACTCAGATCTTCCTGGTATAATAGAAATTTGCTATATGAGCAAATCTATCTTTTTATCGGCCATTTTTTTTACAAGACTCATTCATTTTCTTGTACGCATTTTGGTTTGGTATATGGAAAATGAAGTCCATGAGTAGGTAATGTGTTAAGTGGACTACATTTCACTAGGCAAAATAAATCTATGCTAATAGCTCAATGGCGACACTTTGTGTGAGATTTTCAAAAGCACTCATCATTGGTCTAACTCTGCTCCCATTGAAGTCAATAGGCGTTTTGGGGAATGAGGAAGCTGAGTTAAGCTTTTGGAAGTCCCAACTAGCACACCTTTGACACGTTATGACTAGAGGGAGGAAGTGTAGCTGAAAGTATAACAAAGGTAATTCCATACGGGCTGTAGCTATTAGGTCTCCATATCATGAATGATAGGTATACAGCATCTAGGGTCACTGTGAGAAGAATGCTCATCACTGGTAACTAATAAACCTCTAAATAAAAATGTGTTACACATGCTCCATCCTGCTACCATCCTCTTAGTGGTACATAGTTTGCAAAGGCAAAATGGTGTGATTCCCTAGCCACACCCTCAACTGCTCATGTACTGCACATGTGGGAGTGCATTTTTGCCAGAACCATTAACCAGTCACACTTTGCACTTAGTTTAAATAGATACATTATGGATGCAGGGTGGGAGGAAGGGCTATATAAGCCCTTTCCTCTTTCCCTGCACACATATATTGGAGCAACCATACTTTGTATTCAAAACATTAGTTAGCCAACAGTCTTTAGTCTTTCTAGGTAGGTTTCAGCAGCAGCAAATCCCTCATACCTTTCTGATGTCACACGGATCCTTTCACTGTCACTGGAATTCAAGCTTTCATTCTTTTCATGAAAGTACCTCTCCACACACTGCTCCTCAAACTCATGAAGTTTCTTCAAGTCCTCATCACTCAGGTAGAGCTCTAAACAAATAAGATGATAGCTGGTACCAAACATACTGACAAAGAAATTCATTTGCCCTGCTTTACTAAAAAAAGGAAGAAACTGTTAAAATATATCTCCTTTTATTTCTTGAAACTGTGCTTATATATGGAGACTAGTGATGTGTGTATATTCCAAACATGTGTATATGTGCTTTATAGCATCTTTCTCAATCCAAGGAGAGAAAGGGCAGCTGATACAAGCCCTCTTGCATGTTGACTCATTTTATAAAAAGATTTGAAAATGCACAGCCAAATAACTGATCTTAGAGATACTTTTTCTCTCCAGTATTTTCATGCATTATGTTTATACAATACCCAATACTTTTCACTATATGACTTACTTATGAGGCTCTTCTTTCATATGACTGCTCTACCTTGTCTCAAAACATTTCTAAAGAGAATTTACACCAGCTATAGGAACCAGGGCTCTTTCAAACATTCAGTGTGATCGGTGGTCATGGAGTTCTTTTTCACTTAATTGCTTTCAAACATTCATATGTATACAAATATTAACCAAGGGATATTGCAATACATATTTAAATGTACAACTCCAGATACATGTAACAAGCTTGGCATGCTTTGAGAGTGTTCTTACAGTAGGCCAATAAAAGATTTTTTCACAGAATTGGTCAAGTCTAAGCTACTGCTAAGACATGTAAACAATATCAAACAATTAGTCAGTATCTGGAGAACTTCTCTTCAGGATATTTCATTGTTTTCTTCTCCACATCTTCCAAATTCTTTTGGGGGGGGGAGGGGTGATTTTTTTCCAGCAACTTCAAAGTGAATTTCAACACTGCAGAGATATGTTTCTTCATGTGTTGGGATTCTCAGATTTGGGAACTATAATATCTCCATTCACACAATGCATTTGGCAAAAATTTTCTTTAAAAAATAGACCTAAATTCCTTTCACTTGGTCTTCAAATTCTCTTTTGCCATGGTCTTTAGCAACTATACTGCAATGGACAGCATTTGTCAGCAGTTACCACATAGTGGAGTCTGAGATACCATAGTTTCCCACTACACTGTGGTAACTGTGCAGAAACTGTGAGGCAATGGTTAGCAAAGGTTGACATTAAAAGATTTTATTGTGTCTTTGTAATACATGGTACATCCTCTATTGGAGTACTACATCCTTCTTTGCAGTGGGATGTACTCAATAATCTAATAGGTCCTTCCCATGATCATTCTGTGCTTGTCTGGATGATTCCGTTTACCATGCCTTTGTATATGCATTCATTTTCCACTGGGTGGCACAGTTTCCCTATGTCCTGGATAGACACTGATCTACAGAACTTTAACTTGATCCAGAAAAAAACTTGCCAAGCTGCTTTCGATATAGTTTTGGCTTTGTAAGCAAATTCAAATACCTGAAATAACTGTCTGAAAAAATGTGTGAAGCCAAGTCAATAGCCTCTCTATTCAAAGAACCTTTAAGTGAGCTAAACAGCTCTTTTAGGTTTTCTGTGCCCTACAAACAAGCTTCCCATGTGCCAGTTTACTCACTTATGGCATGCAAATATTCCAGAGGAACATTACTAATTCAAAAGGAATGATGCTGCATCCTTCCACAGCACAGGAGCTGAAACAAGGACTAGCAGTGAAGTGGTTAAACTCTAACTAGTTAATCCTGAATATGGAGTCAGTTATCCATTCTGACCATGACTGATATCTTTAGGGATACATATTCAGCACAGCAAGCACAGATTATCAATAACCTGGGATGTGTTTGTGAAACACCCCATTATAAGCATAAAGAATGCATACTGCAATGCACTGTATTCCAAAAAGCATAAAGTTGTCCATTACTATGGAGTAGAGCATCCTGGTGCTAAGTAACAGCAACATTGGTGTCTAATTTAAAGAGGATATTTTGGATGTGGGCAGGAAACTAGCTAGGCAGGGACTTCCTGTTACTTATATTATTCACTTGCATAACCAAAGCTTTTGAATGGTTTCATTTTATGGCTCCTTTAAATCTATAAGCAGCTTTTTTTTACTCACGCTGAGATAGGGGTTATCAAATGTCATGCTTCTTGTCATCATTGCCTGATTGCTATAGCAGCCAAGAAGGAAAACTCCACCTGTGTACAGCACTGCACAATAGGTCAGGTGCACGGGTCAGAAATTGCATTTCCTGAAAAATCAGGCATAGATTCCTGACCACTATTAACTACTGGACATCTCTGTCTATTTAGGTATTTATATGGCCTCATCACATACTATCTTAGGACCTGAATCATTAATGGATTTTATCCTCTTAATACTGAGTATTGTCTTACTGGGTGAGGTTCTATGGCTTATATTATGCTGGAGGTCAAACTAGATGACCATAATGGCCCTGTCTGGCTTTCAGATTTATGAATGTAGGTACAATCCAGTGAAATAGGGACATTTTGTCCCAATTTTACAGATGGGGAATTAAACAACTTGTTCAAGACCATGCAGGAAGTCTGTGGCTCAACTGGGTATTGAACCCAGGAGTTCTCAGTCTCAGTCCAGTGCCATATTCACTAGATTACCCTTCCGCCCTAAGTTGTTGACAGTGTCTACATTTGCAAAGCCCCAGACTTGTATTGCTGTTTGCACCTGGGGCACATTTACATGTGAATGTGTAATGTCTTACAGACAGAGTTGCCGGCACGTGGGTTCACTGTGGTGCAACAGTCTGCAAATTGCACAGTATAGATGAGATGCTGGGAAGTTGGTGAAATAAACATTATGTATACTAAGAATGGCAAGTAGTGTGTAGTGGCTGAAGGGGGCCACTTCCAGTATGGACTGTTATTTTAATTGGCCTATGTGCTGTTTCACACCTTAATTTCCTGTGGTGATACAAACATTATATCTCCTATCTTTTTTTTTTTTTTAATAATGTAACTGAAATATAGGCAAAAGGATGTTTTAAAAGTAGTAGCCAAGTTTGGGAATCCTCCCTTAAGCCTGGATCTTAAAAACTTAATGGCCAGAACTGCTGATCACGATAATAATATGTCCAAGGCTATTGCATGTGGTATATACAGTAATAAACTTGTAATTCATTTGGTTCAGGAAATAGCAGAAATAAAATCAGGGTTTCGCAAAATGCACTTTGGAACAGCTGGTACCTATCACCCAACTCATATCCAAACAAAGTAGTGAGATGGTTATACCAGCATTGCAAAACCAGTTAACCTATGGTGGGGAATCCTAGAGGAGGTTAGCCTCCAAGCCATGGTTCAAACAATAAGTTTGTTATTAATGTGTATACAATTAATAGCCACCATTGTGGTCCTGGGAATATGCTGCTGAGTAATACATCTTAAAAACAAAAACAAAAAGAGAAAGAAATATGATTAAACTGAAAAAGAAAAAAAAGTGTGGAATGTAGATTTATTCTGAGCAAGGGCATGCAACAATGAACAAAGTATGCATTCACAGTAGCCTTGTAAATATGTAAAATATGTAGCTAGTAGAAAAGAGATAGTAGGGCAATAAGCAATATGCAAGAGATAGCATACGTGCGGTGTATGAACAGCTTGTGATCTGTGTAGAGATTGTTTCCCAGAAACTAATGAACCAGTTACAGAGCGTGTGATACAATGTAGAATAGAAGGCACATGTGGCAGTTTGTTTCTGAATGTGTATATAAGCTGATTAATAATTTTGTACTCTGTATGTGTGGTATACACTGTACCCATCCCCACATAAGTCTTATCAGCTCCATATAGTTTGACTGTATGCTGCTAATAAATGAACCTCAGTGATGAGTTTGGAGTTGAGCTGAGTTCTTGGGAAACGAGTGAATAAGGTCTCAGGGGCTACCAAGTGGATATGGTCTCAGAAGCCATCCTAACATACCCCTGAGTGGATAAGGTGTCAGAGGCTACCCTAACACACATCAATCAGCAGGGGGGTGGGATGTCCACAGGAAGGAAAGAATAGCAGAAAGCCTTCCTGGCCCTTGAAACAGAGACAATGAACTTTGGGGTGATATGATGGGGCAAAAAGATATTTGAGTTGTCTCTCATTTGAGGGATTCAAGGGTCCAGAGCTTTTGAAACCACAGAACATTTGATCCTTCAACCAAGAGGGTTGACGTCTTTGGGAACCAAGTATAGATGACACAAAGATTGTAACTTACTGAAATTAATTTTTAATCTTATAAGTGTATTTTTACTTTTGTTTGCTTGTAACCCAGTCTACCTTTATTCCTTATATTTGGTATCACCCACTCCCATGTCCTTTTGTTAAATAAACTTGGTTTAATTTTACTATAAACCATTTCAATGCTGTGATTGAAATAAGAGTGTTTGTCAAACCCCAGTTAAATTAGTGAGCTGCAGCATATTGTCTCTTTAAAAGGAGCAACAAACTTAATAATGTCTGTCAATGTTCCAGGAGAGGACTGGTCAGCACTGGGGGATTCGGGAGTTGGGGTTCACGGATTGTGGCCAGCAAGGAAAGGTTTGGACTGGCAGAATCCTAAGAGTTTGCTGACAAGTTGATGTGTCAGGGAGTTGCCACAAAAGTTAGCAGTAGCAAAAACTCACCCCCTTTGCCTGAGCAAGTGAAACACTGAACCTCAGCAGATTGTCACACCAGCAGATATGGGGGAAATTCAGAACTGGGGTGGTGTTGGGCTCACTCTGCAAAAAGTAACTGGATGGTGGAAGCCAGGGTGTGACCTGCATACTTGTATGTGGGCTGTTAGCATCAGGGCTGTGAGGCACAGCAGCATAGTATTTAAGGCACCCAGAGTTGCAGGGCAGGTGGTGACACAACCCCTTACTGGTCTGGGCTGATAGCCAACTTAGGTCTTACAGTACAAACCTCAGCAAGTGTCCCTTTCACTATCAAGCCCACCAACAAGGCGATGGAAGGCTAGCAAAACATCCCTGATCACTTATTCCTGTAGGCCCCCCAGCAGAAGGCCTGGAAAACTTGCCCTCTGCTTACTTAGTCCAACATCGCCTTCCTCTTGATCCAGCTCATTTGGGGGACGATGGTGGCAGATGTGGTTTATGAGGAGGCCAATGTGGCTCAGAATGATGAAAGGAGGAGGCAGCCATGGCTTCTCGTAATACGTCATGATGTAGCGGTAACGGTTGTATTTCCAGAGCTTGTTTGATATGGATTTCATATCATAATAAACATTACTGTAAAACAGAGAGAGGGGAGAAAAAGAGAGGTTCATGTGAGGAACACATGATAACACAAGATGCCTGTCTCCAGATACACTGCATTATTGAAAAAAAGGGCCCAATCCTAAAATGGGGTAAATCAGTTTACCAACTTTAATTTAACAAAGCAGCAGCAGGTAGAGGCAGACAATGCACAGAGGCTGACATTTTCAAAGTTGCCTCACAGATTTGGACATCCAATTCCCATTAAAATTAATGGGAATTGTGCATCAAACCCACTGAGGTGGCTTTGAAAATCTCAGAGTGTTTCAAGTTCCCTCCTCCCCATCAAATAATCTCAAGAATTCAACATTGCCTGAATATCTGAACTGGATTAAATGTCGGAATCAGGACTGGTAGCCAGGGAAATGGTTGTAACAAAACAATGCTGCAGAATGGAAATTGTTCTTCAGTACTGGTTCCTCCACTTCCCTCTCCAAGTCTCCTTCCACCAACACCCTACAGCAGGCAGCAGCAGTTCAAAAGGCTCTCCTACAAAGGGTTCTTTGGGGTTAGTGACACTGCTAAAGTTGGCACTGAAAAAACATCCAACAGTTTATTGTACAACAACAGGCCAATGCTCTGGAAAGTGACCTTCAGTCTTGAGGCACAGCTTTCATTTCAATCTATTTATAATTTCCTGATCACACCTGGCTCTTGAAGACCCAAAAGTGAATCATAACAACACCCGTTCTGTTTTTGAGAGAATAATTAGATGTACTGCCAAGTCTGTACTGAGTGAGGATAACCAATTTTTGTCCAATGAGAAAGAAACCAAACTGCAGAAATGTTGGGTTTAGCACATCGTTGCTACTGAAGATTTAAATATAGAAATAATTCACACTGCAATTTCACAGCCAGGGCCGGCTGCAGGCACCAACACTCCAAGCAGGTGCTTGGGGTGGCAATCTGCAACGGGCGGCGGTCCGTGTGTTTTTGCCGCTCCGGGCCGAATTGTCAACGCGGACGGGGGGCAGTCCGTGCGCCGTTAGGGCGGCACGCGCATTTCCGCGGAAGCGGCAATTTGGCGGCAGCTTCTATGTTCAGCTGCCCGCGGCGGCAATTCTGCGGCTTCTGTCTTCCGGCTGAAGACAGAAGCTGCCGCCGAATTGCCGCCGCCGCGGAAACGCGCGTGCTGCCCTAACAGCACACGGACTGCCCCCGCCGTCCGGACCGCGGCGGCAACTCGGCGCGCTGCTTGGGGCATCGAAAACAGTAGAGCCGGCCCTGTTCACAGCTATATATGAAAAAGAAATCCTGCCTTGCCATAATTTCAGCACAGGAATTTCTGTTTGGGAATGGAAACAAAGATGGATGTTGATCATTCAATTGCCTTGAACGCTAATCACTGCATTTCTTCAAGTTGATTTTTTTAATCTATGGCTGGGAATAGATTTGAAAGAAATTCTCCACTGAAATATTGAAATTATAGAATAAAAAAAACAGTTTAGAAGGTTTGGATTGTTCTTCACTGCCAGTGCTCTAGTTATATGCATTGCTCTTTTGCATTAACAGTCAGGAGAAACTGACCTCAGTGCAATGGAGGGGTCTCCAGGGAGCCTCTTATTAAAATTCCACCACCAAACTGGAAGAGAAATTGGGGTGATTACTCTGTCTTTGATGGCACTTCCCATCTCTGGATGCAAAGGATGCCAGAGATAAATTCACCCTATGATTCTTAAAAATAATGATTAAAGCAGCATTTTTTATTTAGGGTGGATTAGACTGCACCAAATGACAGAAACCTCCACCTGTTTACAAGCACAAGTACACCCTGGAAGTTAGGGGTTTATCATAGGCTAAAGGGGGGACTTTTGTTGGATCCTCCTGTAGAAATATTTGTAGCATAGCCACTGGTTTGGTTTTGCAACATCTCATTGGTACCTACTTAAAGAAAGCAATCAGCAAGTTGACCATGATGATGTACTGTACAAAGAGGTATACAGCTTGGAGGAATGGCGTCAGGAAGGACCCAGGAGGGCAGTCTTCATTTAATTCACAAGCTTCACAGAAAGGAAATGAAAACCACAGTTACCATTTATAAATCAGCATAGCCCTGGTAGGTTAATATTTAATACGCGTTTCATTCTAGAAGGACTTATCTCATCTGGTGTAAAGCAGGGAAACCCTAGTGATTTTAGAGGATCTGTGCTAGTTAATACCAACTGAGGAGCTTTCTCTTTGTTTTTAAGAAAAATCTTTGACCTCTTCAAATCACAAATCAACAAACATTTGTCTGTTACAGGTTTTTGTTGGGGGCGGTTTGGGTAGATGGGGGTTTCGATGTTATGAGTGTAATTCTTGCTGTGGTGAAAAGGCTCTGCAGTATTTATTCAAGATGGTCAGATTTTGGATTGACTTAATCTCCTCCAGAAATTCATTCCAAAACAGGAGCCCCTGAATGAAAAATGCTTTGTCACTAGCTCCCACGTGCTCTATCATGGGCTTTGTGACTTCATTTACAAAGTTAAATTTGAGGCTCTAAAGCTGAGTTAACAAAGATCCGAAAGGGAATATTCTCCTTTCTGATCATGCATGATATAGCCAGATAACATAAGATGCACACTGAAACCAACATGCTTTGAGGAAGTATGGACTTTATAGTTGGCCCAAGCTGTATGGCCCAAATCCAGCAAAGCACTTAAGCACATACTTAACTTTAAGCACATTAGTAGTCCCATCAAGATCACTTACCATCTATTTCTCCAGCATAGACCTCACCAAACATCATCCAATAGGGTTGGAACACAATATCTCGTGCAAGAGTCCAGGTGGGAGGCTCTTCTGGAGAAAGGATCGCCTTTCGTGATACCCCAAAACTCAGCAACACTATTGCCATCATAATCACAATATAGAACATGTTTGCTGTCTGCATAGAAAAATTAAATACAGATAGCTGAATTAAAATAGTGATATTCATTCTGAGTGGGAGTACAAATCACAGCTTTCACATATATGTATTTAAATAATAATAAATGAAAATTAAATGAATTATTTGTCTCTGTCTTCATGGCTGAGGATGTGAAGGAGATTCCCAAACCTCAGCCATTCTTTTTAGGTGACAAATCTGAGGAACTGTCCCAGATTGAGGTGTCATTAGAGGAGGTTTTGGAACAAATTGATAAACTAAACAGTAATAAGTTACCAGGACCAGATGGTATTACCCAGGAGTTCTGAAGGAACTCAAATGTGAAATTGCAGAGCTACTAACTGTGGTATATAACCTATCATTTTAATCAGTTTCTGTACCAGATGACTGGAGGATAGCTAATGTGACACCAATTTTTTAAAAAGGCTCCAGAGGTGATCCTGGTAATTACAGGCCAGTAAGCCTGACTTTGGTACCAGGCAAACTGGTTGAAACTATAGTAAAGAACGGAATTGTTAGACACATCGATGTACATTATTTGTCGGGGAAGAGTCAACATGGTTTTGTAAAGGGAAATCATGCCTCACTAATTTACTAGAATTTTTGAGGGGGTCAACAAGTGTGGACAAGGGTGATCCAGTGTATATGGTGTACTTAGATTTTCAGAAAGCCTTTGACAAGGTCTCTCACAAGAGGCTCTTAAGCAAAGTAAGCTGTCATGGGATAAGAGGGAAAGTCCACTCCTGGACCAGTGACTGGTTAAAAGATAGTAAACAAAGGATAGGAATAAATTGTCAGTTTTCAGAATGGAGAGAGGTAAATAGTGGTGTCCCCCAGGAGTCTGTACTGGGACCAGTCCTATTCAACATATTCAGAAACAAACTGGAAAAAGGGGTAAGCGGTGAGGTGGCAAAATTTGAAGATGATACAAAACTACTCAAGATAGTTAAGTCCAAAACAGACTGTGAAGAGTTACAAAGGCATCTCACAAAACTGTGTGATGGGGCAACAAAATGGAAGATGAAATTCAATGTTGATAAATGCAAAGTAATGCACATTGGAAAACATAATCCCAACTATACATATAAAATGATGGGGTCTAAATTAGCTGCTACCACTCAAGAAAGAGATCTTGAAGTCATTGTGGCTAGTCCCCTGAAAACATCCACTCAATATGCAACAGCCGCCAAAAAAGGTAACAAAATGTTGGGAATCATTAAGAAAGGGATAGATAACACCACAGAAAATATCATATTGCCTCTATATAGATCTATGGTATGACCACATCTTGAATATTGCATGAAGATGTGGTCGCACCATCTCAAAAAAGATATATTGGAATTGGAAAAGGTACAGAAAAGGGCAACAAAAATTATTCGGGGTTTGGAACTGCTTCCATATGAGAAGAGATTAATAAGACTGAGACTTTTCAGTTTGGAAAAGAGACGCCTAAGTCAGAATATAATAGAGGTCTATAAAATTATGACTGGTGTGGAGAATAGGCTTGCCAACCCTCCAGGATTGGCCTGAAGTCTCCAGGAATTAAAAATTAATCTTTAATAAAAGATTATGTCATGTGATGAAACCTTCAGGAATACAGCCAATCAAAATTGACAACCCTAGACTAGAGAAAGTAAATAAGGAAGTGCTATTTACTCCTTCTCATAACATAAGAACTAGGGGTCACCAAATAAAATTAATAGGCAGCAGGTTTAAAATAAACAAAAGGAAATAATTTTTTCACACAGCACACAATCAACCTGTGGAACTCCTTGCTAGAAAATGTTGTGAAGGCCAAGACTGTAATGGGGTTAAAAAAAGAACTAGATAAATTCATGGAGGGTAGGTCCATCAATGGCTATTAGCCAGGATGGGCAGGGATGGTGTCCCTAGCCTCTGTTTGCCAGAAGCTGGGAATGGGCAACAGGGGATGAATCACTTGATGGTTACCTGTTCTGCTCATTCCCTCTGAGCACCTGGCATTGGCCACTGTCAGAAGACAGGATACTGGGCTAGATGGACCTTTAGTCTGACCCAATATGGGCGTTCTTACTTTTTATGTAATATCATCATTTCTTCGGGAGATGGAAGTCCAGGTTTTAGTTCCATAAATTAGTGGATAATAAGGCCAAGCCAGAGGTGAAATTCATGCCACCTCACAGAGCCAGTATGAGGCCTACCCATCACTCAAGTCCTTCTTAGAAGGCATAAGTAGGATTTGAATGGTTCACAGGCCTTCAGCTGGTCCTCTGTCCAGGGGTGAATTTCAGTCATGAGGTCTTCCTCAATGAATCTTACAGAAAAGAATTTCACCTTTTAATACTGTGCTATAACTATTATGTGAGACAAAATTTAAAGTATTAACAAGACATTTCCTAATAACGGAGGGAAATTACAACAGGAGTCCACAGATCTCTCTCAAGAGCATACAGTAGAGCAGTCTCAATTCTGATGCAGAAAAAAAACTGATCTCAGGGCAATTTTGACTGCTAAACATGAGATAGAATTATTTTAAACTAGATATAAAATAATCCTGAGACAGTTTCCAAGACCTAGGGGAATTACCTAAGGTACTAAGTCACTGTCTACCACAGCTAGAGAGGATTTTTTTGTTTGTTTGTTTTTTCCTCACTGTTTATCAGAAAGCTCAGCTAAAATGCAGCCTTTCTCTGAGGAACTAAGAGAAAATGACTTCTGTGGATAAATTAAAATAATGAATAAATTAGCAAAAACTGTGCTCTGATCACGGACAACTTGCCATCAGAAAGAGAGGCACAACTTGTTGGTAAAATACTTATGAATTATTAGCCCCGCTCTAGTCTTGCCACCACTCTATTTTGTGTCCATTTCTGAACTTTACTCGTCCATCATATTAGGTGTCATAAGTGCAAAAATGCTACCCTGCAGTCAAATACTCACCATTTTCCCAATCATCATCAGATATGGGCCTGCATGTTGATTTACAGCAAAGAAGTCAAGGAGCCGAGCATACCAAAATATTATATCCAAGCAGTAAATTAGCCTTCCTACTGTTTGAACAGGAGGATCAGCCCAGCGTAAGCCAAAACCAGTCACAAACAGGATGATAGCTATGGAATCAGTGAAGTTCCAGTACTCATAAATCCACACCTTCACCTTTTGGCTGAACTTTCCTGGCTCTGAAATAAATATCTAAAAAGAAAGTGGGGGAAAATATAATGGAGGCCAATAAAACCCTCACCCTTCAGCCCCCACCCTGTCTGAACCATCAATTGGTACATGGAAATACTTGATTTATGGCAAGTTTTTACAATGAAAGTTCACAAAGTCAGTGCTCTGCAATTCCATGATTGCTGGAATTTGAAATGAAACTGTAATGGTCATAGTGCTCAAGAACCCCTCTTGCCACACCAAATAGGTTAGTTCTCTCTATTGATAAATGAATTCTGCTTCTTAATTCATTCTCTGAGGAATATATTCCATAGCAGAAAAGAGCAAGCAGTATACAATTGTTAAGCATGTGTATTTTTTTGTAAACAAGTATGGGGTTTGTTTGGAGGAGAAATGGTCATGACCTACAGAAACCCTTTCAAAAGCCCCACAGTCATGGAAAATAC
Source organism: Chrysemys picta bellii (assembly GCF_011386835.1). Taxonomy (NCBI): domain Eukaryota; kingdom Metazoa; phylum Chordata; order Testudines; family Emydidae; genus Chrysemys; species Chrysemys picta. Next base: position 97,446,886 of record NC_088796.1, read on the forward strand.
CAACCCAACCCTGCTGACATGAAAGTAATTAATGTGTTTTAGTTTAGATCTGAAATACAAAATAAGATCTCTGTATGCCAATCCTGAAAAGGGAATGTTGGAAACTGGGAAGGTAGAGATTGAAATGTTTGCTTCTTGAACTGTAAGGGTGCCCCAAAGGGATTTTCAGCTTCACTAAGCAAATGTGTGAAGTGGAATCTTTGGAAGGCCATAAATAAGACCTTTACACATTGCACGATTGAGGCCAATTATGCACTGCTATGGAAGATCAAACTGATAAGGAGCAAATAAAAGAGATTTTGAAATGTTAGGCCCTGATCCTGCAAGAATTGACTCATATGAGTAACTTCATGTAAATGCCAAATCTGGGACTACTCATATGTGTACAGCTACTTACATGAGTATTTGCAAAGATCAGGCCCTAAGGCTGTAACAGTTCCTTGATACAATCTAGAGAAACACTTCTGCACCGTCAAACATAACAAGGCCCTGAGGAATCAATCAGTTGCATGTGTAAGACACAGTGTTACTTTTCCAGTAGACCAGAACTGGTATATGGACTAAGAAATTCTCCTGTAAGTTGCGTTTAATAGTCTTGATTGACATGTTCCTGAACCCACAAACAAGATGTGCCATAGCACAACTGTGACCTCTGAGATGCTTGGTGTTTCATACTGTGATTTTTTTTTTAAAACTCAGATAACCCTTTTGTGTCCTTTTGTCATTTTTAACCTCGTATCCAGTCATATAGCTTCCACATCTGTTCCAGACTCCATTTTCTACTCTAGATTTGGGCTTCCCTTTGAAAGCCTTAATGTCCTCTTCCTCTGTTTGCAGGGATCACACTTCAAAAGTTTCTTCTGCTGTGAGAGATAACGGTGTTCTAGCAGAATTCCCTACTTTCACTACAAGGAATTGTCTCAAATTGGTAAAATATTTAAAGGTATCCACTACACTTCCAACAGTAAATAAAGCAGTCCAACATAATATTAAAAATATTTATGGTACTTATTTTTATTTTATTTATGTTTGTTTGTGTGTTTAGGTAATACTACAGTCAGATGAAGAGAATTTTGGATTATCTGTCTTATCCTATAAAATAATGTAGAAAACATACCACTGTTTTTGTCATTAAAATCATCTATGGCTTTGGAGTGCAGATTGTACTTAGCATAGAGGATCCAATTTTAGTAATGTGTGTTTTTTTTCACCTAACAGTATGTTTGTAGATGTGTCTGTGTGTGAAGTGCCATATTGTCAATTTGGGGAGCTAAAGTCCTCTATGTTTCCACAGAACATAATGCAGTATAGATAGCTGAAGTGCAAGTTTCCTGGTCTACAATGAATACCTCCTTAGCAGAAAATGTACTACATGCTCATTCAAAACTTGGTTCTAGGCTGAGACATCCACCAGAGATGCCAGTTGATTTAAGCAATCAATTGCAATAAATTTTGAATTATTGTTTCATTTTTTCAAAAAATCAAAATCTGTAAAAAAAATAAAATCTTTGTTTCAAATTTTGAAAAATGTCAACCAACTTTCATTTTTATTATGTTGACTCTTCTCCACAGAGACTGGAAGGATACCGCCAATGTATTTTACATGCAATAGATCACCAAACAGCTGTTAATTGGTAATAACTTCCAGTCAATGCCACAATCAAAGCAGTGACCTAGAGATACAATCCATATTCCATTATCAATGAACCAGTGGCCTAAGCCAAGATTTTCAAAAATAGGTGTCTTGATTAAGGCTGTTACCTCCATATTTAGTCATCTAAAAAGGTGGATTAATTTTCAAATGTGCTGGGCACCTACCAGTTCCCATTAGAGCTGGTCAGGAATTTTTTGATAACTGTTTTAATCGAAAAATGTCAATTTATCAAAACCAAAACTGTTGACATAACATTGGTTTTGATAAATCTCATGACTGGACAGGTGGGGTGTTTTTTTTTTTTAAGTTTCAGAATAATTTAAATGTTCCACTGCAACATTTTAAAACAAAAACATCCAATTTTCCAGTTTGAAATGACTTTTTGTAATGAAATTTAAGCTAATTAAACTGAAAAGTGGTGTGGTTGTTGTTGTTTTTTTAAAAAGGTCAAAATTGAAATGAAACATTTCAAAACAATCAGAACGAAACAACTGACCCAAACCAAAAACTGAATTTTTTTTTGGTTTGTGAAAATTTTCAAGATTTTGACTTTTTGTCCCAATTTGGGAATGTAAACATTGTTGAATTCTCAAAAAATATTTCCTGCCAAACTATTGTTCCCACTAGCTTAGGTGCCTAAATAGGGATTTAGGAGGCAAAGATTAGGCACGTATTTGTAATCAACTAGGACCACTGAAAAGTAAAGATCATACATATTTCTTCTGCTAAACCCTATGGAAAGGAATCAAAGAATCTGCAGTCATTATTTATCATTTGTCCTCTAGAAATGTAGCGTAGAGAGAGTGGAAAAGGAAGAGCTCACCTCCCTGACTTTCTCAATGGCAGTGGTGAAAATGTAGATAATTACAAGCCACTCTTGCACGCTAGGCCTGGATTCCATCTTCACCAGCACAGTGTAAGTGAACAGCATGAGAAATGCCAAGTACGCCATCTGCAGAAAACATAATACATATTCCATATGCATAGGTAGCTGTGACAAAGAAATTCGAAACTCTCTAGAAACACAGCTAAGAGGAAAACCAAGTGTGCTATATAATGAAACAAAATTTTGTCAAATTAATGGGACTCTATCAAACGCTTGATTCCAAAAATTTCTGTCAGCCCTTCAGATTGCTATGCCCTTCTGCAGAATGTCCTCCAGAGCTTTATCATCATTTTTTTATTATCTGTATTACTGTCCCCCCTAGGAACTCCACTCATGAACTAGGACCCCATTACAGTAGGTGTTGTACAAACAGAACAAAAAGACAGTCCCTACCCCCAAAAGCTTAGAATCCTCGTAAAAGACAAAAGACAACAGATGGGTGCAGACAGAATGAGGGGGAAGTAACAAGGAAATAATGAGCTGATATTGTCTAAATAGACCAGACAGACACAGAGTGAGGGAAGGGGTGTAAGACATAAGCAGAGTGAACAATGTGATGGCAAATGTCACGTCAGTTCTGTGATACCGTTTTTGGTTTTGGTTTTTTTTGGGAGGGGGGGAGGAAGTTAGTTAGGAGGGGATCAGCTAAATGGAAAGAAAAGTGAAGGGGAAAGCATGAGGGGGACAGAGCAGGGGAGATGGGGCAGTTGTGGAGTGAAGTTGAGGTGAGGAGACTGTGAGTATGTCTACTCTTGGAGCTGGGGATGTGATTCCCAGCTCGAGAATGAGAAGACATACTCACACGAGCTCTCATTGGAGCTAGCACACTAATGAGAATAGTGTAGCTGCCATACAAATGTATGGGTTGCTTACTCAGGGTGGCTAGCCCATGCTGCCACTCACCGCTGCCGGTGCTACCGTGGCTACCACAAATATTTTTAGCACACTAACTCACATCTACACAGGCTGGGAATCACTCCACTAGCTCCAAGTGCAGACATAGCCTGTGAGGGAGGAGAAGGGTTGGTGCAAACAGCTAATCAGCACAGAGCAAAGAAAGTCAGGGAACATGCTACAGTTTTGACTGGCATGTCCAGTGGTCCTGGCTTTGGCTGCTTCTGTTCCTACAGGATGGTATTTCTGGATGGCTGCTCTCTGCAGTTGTCCCCCAAGGCCAACAGTGGGGGGAAGGATCCAACTGCCCCCAAGATGTGTGGGTGGCTTGACTCCCCTGCACAGATCTATGTCCAGCAGGGAGTTGGGGGAGGAGGGCCCCCTGGGCTTTGTTTTACTCCTTCTCCTCCCTTAGTGCAAGAGTCCCTGCTTTGGCTGCATCTTTAAAAAAAAAAAAGTCTCTTTGCTGTATTGCCAAAATATTCAACAGAAGACATGGTAAAAAAACTACTTTTCCAAGTTATATGCAGCACACATTCAAAAACCACAAAGGCTCCAATCCTGCAATTTACAATGTGCAGGCAAAATGCTGCAGCTGTGCAGAACCCCACTAAAGTCAAACCAATGTTATGAGTTCATCCTGCTGGTTCTCCAGACCCAGAGCTAAGCTTTGTACCTACAATTAATTGTGAGGATGAAAAATGCAGGCAGGAACCACCTTCCACCCCAAGAGTGGCTGCATTTCAGTGGTAGGTGAAGTGATTATTTTATATACATATATATTCCATTAAAGGTTTAACAGATGCTTGAGGCAATATTAATATCTAGTTATTCTTATTGCAATGACCAACCGTATGAAACCAGAACTTGACAATTGGGGCATTGTAGAATTCATAGACTTTTCTAGTCCTCGGAAGGCTTCCGTGCGCACTGTTGATGGAAAAGGTCTGGCTTTTGTCTGGCCTCTCGGGTCCCTTTTCTGCATCATAATCCTTTTTCAAAAGGAAACAGAGTTTTAAAGTCAGACAACATGTTGTACGAGTTCAACAATTCAGCCACATTAACAGAAACACAGGGAAACTTGGAAAGGCAACTCTAAAGTAAATGCTGTGTGGTATATGCAGAAACAATTAGCATATCTCAGTCACATGCAGTTGCAACTGTCTTTTGCAAGAAGCAACACCAGATAATATTCTTAGAATTACACTTAACTGTGAATACACAAGGTTCTTTTGAGTTTCAAAAGGGTGGTCTTATGGTTACAGCACTGGACTGGGGATCAGGAGATCTGAATCTATTCCCAGATTTGACACAGACTTCCTGTGTGACCTTGGGCAAGTCCCTAAATCGCTTGGTACCTCACTTACCCAATGTGTAAAATGGGGATAGTAATAATTCCCAATCTGATAGAAATGTGGTGACTATGAATCCTTTGATGTTCACAAGACATTCAGATATTACAGTGATGAGCACCACAGAACAGTTCTAAAAAAATTTGAAATATATATATATAGAGAGAGAAAAACTAAAGGATTGCAAAATTATTAACCTGGGGAATTTATTGTGATTTGGACAATGTGCCTGATTAAGGGAGCATGAGTGAGTCAGCACCATTCTTACACAGATCTGGGCACATAGGCGTGTTGGTGTCCACTTTGCTACCTCCAAGGAACAGATGGGCAGAGCCCTCCACCCACTGACCATTGCAGATGAGCAGGCACAGGAGGGAAGTCATAATTTGCCCTTGATATATTACTACCCACCACCAGCCCATACAATTTTCTTAAAGTCTTAATAATGGCTTCTGCCAATTGAAGAAGAGAAAGTTGTCCCATGAGAGGATACAACTTCTGGTTTCAGCAGACTGAAGTATAATTTACAACCACGTGTGAAAAATGCACTTGTGCTGAACCTGTATATCCTGGAACTCTCCCGTGGCTTTTTTATATTGTTGTTCATCTCAACTCAGTTCCAGAAAATTCATAGCTAATCTTTCCAGTTTATGGAAAAAGAATGAACACTCAACACTTGATAAATGATGAAGCTAACAACAGTGCTTCTCTAGAAAGGAAACCTTCCTGTCTCATTCAAGTCAGATAACACTCATTCTACTTTGTTCCCTTTATGTGCCTGCAAGGGGTCCCGGCTGCCCATAATTATAATTGGCCTTACCTCTGAATCGTAGCTGTTATCTAACCAGTAAAAGGCCTTTTTGAATTGACTTTATTATTCAGACACTGCAGGGTACAAGTGCATCCACATTCTTCTGCCTCTTAGAGAGACACTTCAGAATTGGCATTGCCATGTCTGTTGGGTTTCTGAGGAAGTTCTGGAGAAATTTATTTTATTTTAGGCAAATTGAGAGTTAATTGTGAAAGAAATGTCCCAAACATTTCTCTATTTTTATTTATCGTAGGTGAGGCTGGGAGCACTGTTGCCTTAATAATTTCCTATTATAAAACCCTCTTATCAGATGCTTTTAATTTTGCCAAACTTAAACAGTTTGGGTTGAAATTTTCCATGAGAGGTATCTGGTTCAGGCTGGAATATTGTGGAAAATTTCAGCCAAAATGGTTCAGCCATTTCCAAAAATGAGGCTAGGGGAAAAAACTGCCAATGATAAAAAATTCTGGTAATTTTTTCTTTGAAGAGCTCTGGTCCTCCCTTGTATTGGAGTAGGAATTTGAAATTTGACTAGGGGTGGCCTTTGTGTCAGGGATGTGCCTTTTACTGTCCCTATGAAAAGCTGCCTAAATTTGGCCAAATTATAAGTACATGCTCAGGAGAAACTTCCTAGATTTCAGCAACAAAATTCCCAGAAGATTCTGTTTGCACTAGGCATGCTACAGCCAGGGGATTTCCTTGCAGTTGCAGCTTTGGGCTGCTGTGAAATGTGCTGGGTCAGGGCACCTAAACTGATAAAGAAATTATCTCTGCTGTGCTGTCAATCATCCAGGCTGAGACAGTGTGGAGGAAGATGTTCCCTGATTCAACCAGGCCTGCGGAGGGAGACATGGGGAGCAGATTGGTACAAGGAGGTTGGGAGAGATTGGGACTGACTGGGCAAAGATATTTGGACTGTGAGCCAGGGAAGATAATGGGGGACTGGGAGCCAGTAGGTAGGTGGAGGAGACTGAGACTGGATGAGGTCATGTAATTACAGCCTGTATCATAATGCATAGGCACAAGAGGACCAAATTAAGGTTGCACGGGCAACCTTAACACTGGCATTTCTAACTTTTGAGCAATTGACTTTAATAATGTTCTTCTAACATTTTTGTCTGTGTGCAATGTATGTATATATATATATATACACACACACACACGATATATAAATATACATACATTTATCTAGATACTTATATGGCTCCTATCACCATGTAAACACCATAACCATGCTCCTCACAATCATTAAAGGATTTTATCCTCACAATACTTCTGTGAGGTAGGGCGGTATTACCTCAGTATTACAGATGGGGAAGTGATACACAAGATACATTAAGTGATTTGCCCAAGGTTACACAAGAACTCTGTGCCTAAGCTGAGAATAGAACCCATGTCTCCTGAGTTCCAGTCCAGTACCCTATCCTTCCTAATTTTTCAGGAATATATATTGTTTATAAAGTGATAGAACAGATCTTGTCAGACTTGCCTGTCCTGGTGTGGGGAGAGAGCATCTGGATGGGGGGAAATGTGTGCCGTGTTGATTGTTCTTGTGGACAGATCTGTGGACAGCTGCCCGGGTAGACTGATTTCAAATTGCCACCTTTTTTTAATAGCTGGAGGATCCTATCCACTCCTGCACCAGCTACCCAGGCAGCACCTTTCATTTATTGTCCCCTTTCCAGTGTGTTGAACCACCAATTCTCTGCTAGCATCCTCCCACCACAGGCTCAAGGTTGTTGTGCAATGTGGTAAAGTCTGAAAATGTCCAAGCTCAACCCAACACTGGGAAGATCCTTTGGGAAAGAAATTCCAAAACTGAAATCACCTGAACATATGCCCCCCCAACTCTCATCCGTTCCTTACACCCTCTGCTCCATAGTCTTCTGTTTGTGTGTGTGTGTGTGTGTGTGTGTCAAACTTACTTACAATTAATAGTACCATATCTACAACTAATCCCACGGATTTCAATGGGATTAGCTGAAGAGTGAAGTCTTACTCACATTGAATAAGGGAGATGGTAAAAAGCTTTCTAATCTAAGTCTTATAACCATTGTAACATTTTAAGACAAAAAGCTTTCAATGGAAAACTACCGACCCAGATGTTATCCCTGTTTTGTGAAAATAATAAATGCTTAAAGGGGATGCCAAACTAACCAGAGACAACTCATCTTTAATGGTGGATGGGCTCTGATCAGTGTAATGCCACGTGAACTGATGAAAGTCCTGGAGCTGTGGCACATGAGACATTTCTGCCTTGCTTTTAAACTCCAGCATCAAGATGGTGGGAGGCAGAAGAATACTTAGAATGACCTAAAAGAGAAACACAAGTCTGAGGAGGTGCATTCAGCATACATGCTTGTCTTTGATGTGTGTCTGCATTAGATCAGGACAAAACCTAGCTACATGTAAGGAGAATGTATGCTTCAGCATAAGCTTACTCTGTGGGTTTAGATGAGGCACAAGTCAGTGAGTTTACCTTAAACCAAGAGTTCTTCCGCATCTTCAGGCGTCCCATCCACATATCAGTTAGTAACATCTGTGTGCAAGTGTGAGACACAAAGGGCCGCAGCCCCACTGACACGGCTAGTTTCAGGCAAGTTGAGTTGCTCCAATTTTTCAGCTCGGAGGTCAGTAGCTTCATGGCCATCTGCTCGTTCTGTTTGAATGCATTATCCAGCACATCTAGGGCAAGCTGCCCAAATTCACTAGGACAGACAGAGAAAAAAGAAATCACCATTTTACAATACGGAGGAACAACCACAACTGAAAATGATCATGAGGTCACATCTCTAGTTCAAAAGCTTCTTTCGCATGTGGTAAGATATGAAATTGTATTAACTATGACTTCCTCATCTCTTCACACTGTCTCAGCATTGCACCCAGAGGAAAAATAATTCAGGCAGTAAATCTAAATCTCTCCTCCTAACCACAGGTTTTACTCTACATTTCTGGTCCCTGATCTTTAATTAGCCTCATTGTGTGGTTTCACACACATGCCATATAGTTCAGCCTATTATTTCATTCAGTAATGCACTTGCCAACATGGTACACAGGCACTGTGCTCAACTGCAGAAGCAGCCTCAGACTGAGTCAGATCCTAAGCACCTCTCAATGGGAGTTGAAGATGCTTAGCACCCTTAGTGAATAAACTTTGCTTTGAAAAGAGCCCTATAATTGCATGTAAACAAAGATGATAATTTGTCCTTGAGCTCTGAATCTGTTCCATTATGGCTATGAAACTACAGTACATTACATCAATAAATTTCAAGGTGCACTACCTGATTAGGGAGCAGTTGTTCATTTCCTGATTTCATGATACAAAACCTAAATACTGAATGTTTAACAGGTATTCAAAGAATGAAACTAAAATTTAAAAATTGGAGGACATAGAAAAACTGCTTGGGCTGTTCAACAAAGTAGCTTCTTCGAGTCGCTCAGCTATGATATCAGCACATTTCTCCTTTAGGCCTTAAATAGACTAGGATTTAAGGTGGGATATTAGTAAATGTTAAGTTACACATATATACTAATATATTTGAAAAGCCTTATGTAGACAAGGCACCTGGCCTTAACACATGCTAAACTATTCAAGTTAAAGCCTAAAGGGAAGTCTAGGCTTTAACTTCACCAGTTTAGCTTGGTATTAAAGGCAACTGTCCTTGTCTACTTTAGACTTTTCAGACATCTTAGTTAGCTAATATATGCTAACATCACTCCTTTAAATCCTCATGTAGACGAAGTCTTAGTGTGTCTCCTTCATATATTAAAGTGAGCAGATAGCAAAAAGTGCTTCTTGTACATTTCACAGCATATGCAGCCGCTGATCTTACAAGTTAGCTGATGGAAAGAAGAATACCTAACTATTCTAAACACTGTAGATTTTTATTAACTGTAGTGAAGGGAGAACTCCTACTTTGAGTACTTCTTCAATTCTTCTGAGGTGTCATCCACCATGTTGCTCTGTTTGGCTTCACGTGCCATTGCTCTGTAGAGTTTGCAAGCCACGACTGCCTTGACCATGGCTTCCTCTCCATGCTGCCAGAAGAACATTGCCATCTTCTGTCTCTTCATTAACACTGCCCAAACCAAGAGGTCATTATAGGGGTAAATAAAGCCAGCTGACTCATGGTCCTCTAAGAAGCTGAGTTCATCTTTTGACTTCTTCCTAGACTTACGAAAAGCAGTTGACTTTTCCTGTAAAATAGCAGACAAAATCTGAGCAAGTTGCTGCATCCTGAATACATGTAATGCATTATCAATTTGGTCGTTCCTCGGTCATTATATAGATGGACATTAGAAGAATGGCTAAGATAACATTCAAAATATGAATATAAGCAGTTGCTTGGATCAACAAAAGCAAAAAATGCACTGAGGAAATTAAATGTGATTTCCACATTCTGAACTTGTGTCCCAGCTTTTAGATCCTGATCCAACCAAATGGGCAGTGCCCTCCACTCCCATTGATTTCATTAAACTAATTTTACTAGTGCACTAGTCTACTTATGTCACACCGATGGAAGAAAATGGACTAGTAAAATCAAACATCAGTGAGAGAGCTGTGACAGCTATCTTGATTTTTAATATATGTGTCACGTTTACAGTAAGTTGTGTATTTATGGTATGTTGTGTTTCGGCCTGAACTGTCTCACATTAAAATTGGGGGGTGGGAGGAGAGAATCCTGTTGGCTTCAATAAGACTGCTCTTATGAGTAGCTGCTCACCACTGAGGTTCACAAACTGGCCCTCTGGAATTCTAATGAAGTCCCATGGACTCAAAGACTTTAAGGCCAGAAGGGACCATGATCGTCTAGTATGGCCTCCTGCACATCGCAGGCCACAGAACCTCACCCACCCCTGTAATAGACCCATAATCTCTGGCTGAGTTACTGAAATCCTCAAATCATGATTTAAAGACTTCCAGTTACGGAGTCTCCACCATCTACTCTAGTTCATACCAGCAAGTGACCCATGCCCCATTCTGCAGAGGAAGGTGAAAAACCTCCCAGTCTCTCTGCCAATCAGACCTGGGGGAAAACTCTAGTTTTATGCTGTTATCTGAGAGAAGAATGTGATTCTTTTTGTTATCTGTACCTGACACAGTTTCAAAAGAAAATATTTTGCCATCTGCTTGCAATTTACAACATCAGCTCTTTTCTCAAGGGAGTTATTATTGCCACTTACATAAAAGTTTCTAAGAGGTTTGGGGCAATGAATTCCTTGCTTTGAATTCCTATGCCTGCATCCAAATAAGAGGGTTTTTCATCTGTGCCTTATATAAGGAGATTGTGGCAATGTTACATTTCAAGGGATGAAAGCCCTTATCAACAAGGGGATGGAGATTAATGAGTTTCATTAAAACAACTGGAGCTTTACTGTAATATTGTAAAATAGCAGTAATTGTACTTCTTGAGCTGTGTGTGATACAACCTTGATGTCTTTGGTGTTTAGGGAGAGTTAAGCATAATAAGCATCCAGCCTGCATCTCACATGTCTAAAATAACTCTTGACAAACTGATCTAATTTTTCAGTCTATTGTACCCCTAACGTATTCCCAGCATAAGCAAGCAATGACAGTACCTTGTATTTGTAAGGCTGTGCTGTTCTGATGAACTGAGAATGCAAGGTGTTTTCAGCAGATTCAACTCTGCTACCCATCTGATTATTATGACAAAGGGAGCGATGAGAAAGGCTCTGAGCAAAGCTGGAGACCACACTCTAGTTCCAAAGATATCCCACAAAACACAAAGAGAAAAATATAAATATAAATATAAATAAATATAAACCCTACTCTTGTAAAAAACTGCCATAAAATATGTAAGAATCTCAAGTCGTCAGAACCTCTTATTTACATTCCTTCTACCAGAAAGCATCTCTATTATCTCTGGGGACTTTATTCAATATTAATTCCAAGGGAAGATGACTACCTACTGAATTGTTAATACCACTTCCTGCAGCTCCTAGTTTTTTGAAGAACTGATCCCACTCAATCATGTTAAACTTGTGAAATTTGATGAGTGCTATGGCTGCAGAAAATTGATGTTTTGTATCCAGAAAGTCAACTGGCACTTCCAATATTTTTGATTAAGTATAGTACAGGGGTAGGCAACCTATGGCACGCGTGCCAAAAGCGGCACGCGAGCTGATTTTAGTGGCACTCACACTGCCCGGGTCCTGGCCACTGATCCGGGGAATCTGCATTTTAATTTAATTGTTAAATGAAGCTTCTTAAATATTAAAAAAACCTTATTTACTTTACATAAAACAATAGTTTAATTATATATTATAGACTTATAGAAAGAGACCTTCTAAAAACGTGAAAATGTTTTACCGGCACGCGAAACCTTAAATTAGAGTGAATAAATGAAGACTCGGCACACCACTTCTGAAAGGTTGCTGACCCCTGGTATAGTATATCCCAATTCAGAAACTTAATTGGGTTGCTATCTCTTCATTTTTTCCATTAATTCTATAATTGTGTTGTATAATTTTCCTACCAGTTTGAGCATTTCCATTAATTCTAAGAGCAATACATTGTGAGTTTGGCTTATGGAATTCTGTACATAAAGTTCTACTCTGAAAACTCAGTATGGAAAAAAGGCACCTTCTTACTCAATAGATTACTTTTTTGTGTAGCCAGAGTTATACCTGATTAATTTACTGAAAAGTTTGGACCACTTTCCAATTGTCCACAGGAAAATGAGAGTGAGATGGATTCTATATTTTTCTTGTGCATCATTAATGAAAGTTATGGGTCTGTATAGGCAATTCTAATGACCTAATCCAAATCCATTTAAATCCGTGGAAAGAATCCCACTGACTTAATTGCGCTTTGGATCAGCTCCCTAATAATATACTGGGAAGATAATGTCATCTCACAGGTGTAAATGAGGGGACACCATGGCCTGCAAATCCTTTCTTACAGGTAATGATGAATGAGAAAATAAAAACCCAACTTGGCTTTCAGAGGCCAGGATCAGTTTGCTGAACAAGCAGTTAACTTAAAGAATCACCTTTTTACTTGTAAACTTATCAAGATTGATAGGGAAATTATTGAAAGACATTAAATGCCATTTTACCATTAATGTCATTTTAACAGTTACTTTTCAGAGAAAAACCACACAGGAAGTGAAAAGTATTATGATTATTATTACCTAGACATTTCTGATTATTATATTTTGGCTGTTTCCAATGACACAAATAGCCATTTCATTGATGTTACCTTGCGTTTTCTGTAAAGGCTGTTGTACAGAACTCTGAAATGTTTCCTTGTGTAGCTGCTCCGATAAGCTCCACCAATCAAATACTCTATCACCAGCCCGATATCAATCAATGATATCTTATAGTCCAAAGGAAGGGCACTCTGTAAGACAAACATTTACAACATTTTATAATGCCATTTTATACAGCAACCCATGCACCCAGTGTGAGGTCCATGGGTCCTGAACCCAGCTTCTGGGCCGCTGCTGCATTCACAACACCACCTGATGGCTCTACTTGTGACTGAAGAATCGGGACCCCTAAGGCTTACTCTCAACTAAAGGTACCACCTATAGTGAGCTGATTGGAGGAGCTCCATAGTCCCTGACTGGGCCAGGTATACTATTTAATCCAGAAAGAGACATACAAAGTTGTTTGTGTACAAGGTGAATTCTGGCTTGTAGTTGCTACAGAGCCTGCCATCCACTACCTGACTCCAGGCCTTGTCCTAGTTCCTGACTTCAACCATGTTCTGTTCCCAACTCCTGTCTTCAGCCTCATTCCAGTCCCTGAACCCTATTGCCCTGGTTTCTGACTGCTCCAGCTCCAACCCTAGGCTATGGATCTTTGGCTTCCAACTCAGTGCTGGCCCTTGGCTTCAACTCCTGTTTTCTGTCTGACCCCAGCCCCAACTTTCGGTTCTGATACATGGCAGCTGACTCCAGACCTGTCCATTGGCCTTGACTTCCTGAACAACTTGCTGACCTCCAGGACACACTGTCCAAGTCTTGGTCACTGGTACCGATTTTCTACAGGCCCTGACACCTGGCTAGCATGAATTGAGTTGTGAAATCTTAGCATAAAACTCTTAAGTCTGACAGAGAGCACATAGATTCAGGCATATGATGATGCTATAAAAGTAAGACAATTAAATACCTGTCAAAATGTTATGTGCCAAAATTGGTAAAACAATGTCTACCCATCCATTGCACTCTAAAATTTATAAGAATGTATATTACAACAACAGCATTTTGTAACATAGTTCAAACATAGGCAAGACCAAACTGCATTGTAACAATCGGGAGAGGAACATGTTAAAACATAATCCCCAACACAGTCAAATAGATAGGCCCTCAGATAAGTAGGACCCAGAAGTGAAAACAGATTTGAAGTGAGCCACTCACTGGGCCAATCAAAATTAACTACTTAAGAGAGGTCATCTTTGAAGCCTGGTCTACACTTAAAATTTGATTAGCCTAAGGTCTAGGTTGAGCACCATACTTAAGGCAATCTAATCCCAGTGTAGATGTGGGTGGGTCAGCAGAAGAATTTGTTTTATTCTACGATGCGTATACTTGGCAGACACGGTGAAATTAATCCAGTCTTAGATCTGGCCATTTCTCGCACTTGACATCAGATGCAAAAAGAACAGCCTCACCGCTTCCTATATTAGCAATGTCACAAGATCCAAGAGATAACAAAAGTTTGAAACAGACTAGCTGTTGCTAATTCCTCTCCACGCAGTAATTATTCACTCCCACCTTCTGATCTCCTAGAGTGTACAGTTTACAAAAAGAGTGTTACACCCATCAGAATATTTTGCTGTCACTGTTGAGCAAGGCAATTCTTTTGACTGAAAAAAAATGGTTAAAACAATGAACTGTAGCAGGGTTACTGCAATGGTTCCCCAAATCCTCGATGTATTTAATAATGAAAGTTTGAATAGTTGTGAGTGCAAGCCATTACATTAAGGTACAGAACCCTGGAGAGCATTCCATAGCTTTGGGGAATTAATGGGCTAAAGACAATTCATTCAGTAGATATAAAAATAGAAATGAAACCATCATTTCTAATTCTAAACCTTCTACAATACTATCTGATAGCAATTTGTGTCACTAGATCCTGGTATATTAAGTTATACTCTGATTCCCACACTTTCAGATTTAGATTACCTGCTTTACATCTCGAACAAGATGATGCAAAAGTAGATTTGTTGGTCCTTGTTTCTGTGATGTTAATCAAAAGAAAAAGAAATTAAACAAATGTGCCTGTTTATGCGTTAATTTCAAAATCTGTGAAAGAGAGCTGTTTAGAGATCCACAGGATAATCAGTAGTTATTCAAGCTTCCTGCAGTTCTACAAATGGCCTTCAATCCAAATCTGCAACCAGCACACTATCATCACAGTCCTGGGCCTCTCCTAAGACGAGACTAATTGTCTCCTTTGCTAAACTGTATGACAATTTTTAATATGCGGAATGTACACCAGCCCAGGTTGAAATCTAAATTCATTTTTCATGAAATTCAGTTTGAAACAAGCTGTCAAGAAGTGAAAGACTGGTGCATAGAACCAAGTATCCCCTGCCTCAAAATCTTAACATCATAATTACATCATAATTACAGCTGATCAAAATATTTCATTTAAAACTTTCTGAGGAACAATGACCTTTCTTCAACAATGAAAAATGTAATTTGTTTTTTTTCAATTTCTTGATTTTTTTGTTAATATTTTTACATTCCGATTTTTTCAGTACAGATTTTAGTGGTGGGAGGGGGGGATCTTTCTTCCCCCACTCCTTTTTTTCTAAAAAATTGGAACAAAAATTTTTTCAGATATGTTCACCATTTTTGATCAGCTCAAGCAATAGTACCATTGTAACATTGAAAATGTGTTGTATTTTGTTTTCCTTTGTTAAAATGTGTTAGGTACCTTTTATTCACACATGAATGAAAGCAAGTTACAATAGATTTTGCCACTCAGGCACAGTGTGGAAAGGGCTTTACGGTACCCATCCCTTCCCATTCCTGAGTAGAACCTCTGCGCATTCTGTCTATTTTTTGCCCTGAATGGAGGGTGCAGACTTTACAGGCATAGAGCTGCATTAACCTATAGAGAACTGAAGCAGGAGCAGGGTCCTCAAAGCGATGTTCTCACTCAAGGCATGCATTGTGTGGCTGGAGGTCTTTCACTCCCATGAGTCCAAGATGGAGAAATGGGCTTTGCCCTTAGGCAGAGAGTAGAGTTTGGTCATTGCAAAAAGGGCTTTGAAATTACCCTTCAAGGGTAATGCTTATCTTAGGGGACAGCTAAAGATCAATCCTTTGGGCTATATTGTAATTCACTTACTCATCTTAAGTAGTACCTTACTCAAAGAGTACTCTCATTGATTTCAATGGGAGTACTCCAGGAGTAACATACTATTCAGTGTAAATAAGGGTGTCACAATATGGCCCATAGATTGCAATATCATTCAGTAAAAGCCACAGCTTCCCAGATTTGTGACCAATTTTATTAGAGTTGACAGAAGTATAACAGGCTGCCCTGCAGAAACTAGTGCAGTAAATGAACATTTTCAAAATAGAAAACTGAGGGCTATATTTTTAGGATTTCAAATACAAATGAAAATTTAATTCAAGTGGGCCAGCTTCTTGCCAGAGGCCTTCCATTTGGAAAAAAAAAAAAAAAAACTCTCCCTATGGTAGTTGCAAAAAATAGTCTTGGCCTAGAAAACTCTAAATCAGTTGTTATTATTTAGATGAGACACTACTTTAAACATTTTTATTGGCCCCATATTGCAAGATGACAGTGCTGCAGGAAAGGAGACATGCATCAGTGATATTTACATTCTTGCACCTTCGGTAGCCACTTACAACTTACGGTCTGACTTGGCAGCTTTATATACCCACTTTGCCTGGATGTAACTGGCTATGCAAAGTGCAGGGCAGGGGAGAGCCAGGTCCTATGAGCTACATGTTCAAAAAGGTTGTGCTTCTGAATTCGGTATCTATGTCTACACTAGCAATTGAATGACAAAAAACTTTTGTCTTTCAGAGGTGTTAAACCTCCTTCTCCCCCAAAAGACAAAAGCTTTTCCGCAACAAGCGCCAATGTGAACAGAGCATTTTCAGCAGGAGCACTCTCCTGCCAACAACGCAAACGCCACTTGTTCGGGGTGGAAGTTTCTTGTCAGCAGGAGAGCCGACAAACAGCAGCTACACTGTGCAACTTTTAGCAGCACGGCTGTAGCGACACAGCCATGTTGCTAAAAGCTGTGTAGTGTAGACATGGCCTCAGTTAATAAACACATTCACTTCTTTTGAACAGCTCAGGAACTGTGAGCCTGTTTGGTTGTCCTTGTTCAGAAATTTACACCAGTGCAACGAGGGTATAAAACACTATGCCCCACAGATTGCAATATAAATGGTAGCATTTACACCCACTTTACACTGATGTGACTACATAAGATGCAAATCAACAGGGAATCAGGCCTTCCAATTCTGCCATTTTTATCTAGTCTGTCTGCATCCATCCAATACCTAGTCAGAAGTTACTTTGCAATGGGGTTTTAGGTACTCACTGTATTGTAGAGTTCTTCCAGTCGGGATATAGTAAGGAAACGGTGCAGATTCACTCCATGCTCTATTAACAACTTTACAAAATCCACCCGGTCCATCACTAAAGCATCCAGCATTGCCTGTTCCAGGGAGCCAACCTTCAAAGGGCGAGGGAGAAGGAGAGGAAAACAAGAAAATGAGAGAAAAAAATCATTCTGGATTAAATAAAATAAACCCTGAACAAGAGTTAAGGATCTATTTATCTCAATGCTTTGTCCTTATGTTTCACGTGTACTGTAGAAAATAAAAATATGTTAGAAGATGCACCTATGTAAAAATCCAGTAGGGAAAATTATTCTGCATAAACCAAACCTTAACAAAGATGTCTTCAAATTTGCCTTTACAATCATTGCACTAGACAGTGCATTTCCTATTGGCCTTCTTTTTAAGTCACTTCAGCATTTAATCTGTCATAATGAAAAGACTTTCTGATTTGCCACATAACAAAAAACACAGGAATTATATGAGACCAAGATATTTAAAAGGAAGGCTATATTAAAAAAGAAAAAGAATCTATGATAAGATAAACTTTCTGAAAATTATATTTGAAGATGGTAAAAAACAAACTGTGTAACACAGAACAGTATCTACATTAAAATGGAGGACCCAATTCCGAAAGTGCTCCAAGCATAGGACTTTCATTTACCTGAACAGAATTTCCATATGCACAGCAGCTAAGGAATTGGCCTATGGAGTGCTTTGATTTCAAAAATATGTACTTTGCTTCTACAAAATATGCATGCATGCATCCGTACAAATAGGAAACTGTGTGTGCAAAATGCATGTTTTGGTGTGCAAACTGGGAAATAGCCAATACCTATTTTGCACACACAAATACTTCTTCCAATGTGCAGGTTTATATTTTGTGGATGTAATATATTAACATATGTCTAGTATGCGTTAAAAAAATGTGTCACATTATGGCTGTGCAAAGTTTATATAACATTATTAAATTACTGTGGTTTCAGAAATTTTTCA
The DNA here is from genome assembly GCF_011386835.1 of Chrysemys picta bellii. Taxonomy (NCBI): domain Eukaryota; kingdom Metazoa; phylum Chordata; order Testudines; family Emydidae; genus Chrysemys; species Chrysemys picta. The sequence continues at coordinate 97,465,055 of NC_088796.1, forward strand.
GTCTTTGTTGTACAATCTATTTGATGCTGAGCTTACATTTATGCAGAAATGTAGTTACAGCTGATTATAATCATTACCTATTGAACTTTTAGGACAACATTTTTAAAAGGAAATGGTCCACAAGCCATGCATAAGTGTGCACTTTCACTTGTACGGACAAATACTATGAAAGTATACACAAATCACTTGGAAATTGTTGCTTTCATAACTGGCAATTTGAATACACAGTAGTCAGGATAACTGCACAAAAATGTAGACCCTCCCAGTTGTGTCTTGACTTTGGACCCCACTAATTAAAAATATGTCTTTTAAAGGTCACCAGCAGAGGATTTTTTTTTAAATGGGTTTGTGCCTGTCTTTTGCTTCTTTATGGTGTATAATGAAAACATTGCTGTTGAAGGCTTTTTTCTGCTTGTTTTTTAACTTTGAAATATCAAGGATGTAGACCAGACCCGGGAAGGCCAGATGTTAAACAAGGAAATTAATTACTGAAAAATCCACACCTCTGTGCAGCGTAGTTAAGTTGACTTAACCCCCAGTATAGACAGCACTAGGTCAACAGAAGAATTCTTCCATCGACCTAGCTACTACCTCTCAGGGAGGAGGATTGCCTATGCTGATGGGAGTATGCAACAGCAGTACAGCTGTGCCACTGTAGTATTTCGAGTGCAGACAAGCCCTCTGTTTTTATTGGAGAACAAGTGAGAGTATTAAGAGTTATTTAATGTGAACTCTGAAGGCTTTAACTGAAGGGGTGCAGATATTCAATATTTAACAAAGGTTTCCCTCACTCAAAATGTTAATTAATGACTGAACTTAAATAGGTAGGAACAACAACAAACAAAAGCCAAAAAGTTTCCACAATCTCAATTTAAAAATCTCTTCTCTTACCAGCCCAGTTTTCACTTTTTAACTTCATAATTTACACTCATTCACCAATCATTCACACGCTGGCTCTCACTCAGCCCAAATGACTATATAAATATGTTCCAAAGTAGAACAGCTTAAACAGGAGAGACTGAGAGACGGGCCTACCCCAGGATATCCTATAACCCAGTAATTAGGGCACTCTCCTGAATGGTGGGAGACCCATATTCAAATCCCTTCTCCCTATCAGTGGGAGAAAGGGGGGCAGGGCTTGAACCAGGCTCTCCCACATCCTGGAGGAATGCTATAACCACTGAAGTTATAAGGGAGGCAGCACTGTCATCTACTTCATCAACGTTTCTTTCAAAAAATGGCTTAAGCACCTGACTCCAGGAGAGGGTTGGAGTCCAAACAGAGAGGGTTTGGAGTCCAAACAGAGATAGGCACCTAAATCCAAGAGAGAGGTGGGGTTTAGGACACATCCATATAATTGGCATCTCCTATTGGTTAGTTTAGGCAGGGAGCCACCTATCATTCTAACCTTTGTGGATCCCATTCTTAGGCACCTATCTGTCCCCATTCATTGTATAAGGAGCTTGGGGGCCTAATTCAGGCTTTCTGGATTGCAGTGATTTTCCAGGCAACTAAAAGTTAGGAATTACAATGCTGAATGTTGCAATACTGAATGCCTAAGTCCCTTTCTGAATCAATGCCTAGCACGTCATATGTTCAAAGCATAGCTCTCATCGACTTCAACGACAGTTGTGAATGCTCAGCACTTCTGCAAAGCAGACTCCAAGGTCTCTAGGCAGGACCCAGGAAATGAGGAACACACAATAGTCTGGGAGCATAATGTAGTGAAATCTCATTCCATGGACAAATTAGTGATAGAAGGGTAAGAGACATGTCACTTGATACATAAAAATCTACAGAGTCAATGTTAATGGTGTCACTCTCCGCAGCATGGCAAGAGAGACTCGTGCCCGCCCACCCCAGCTTCAAGTCCCCCAATTGGTGAAAATTTTAATAATACCCAAATTGACCCATTTCCAATGAAACTGTATCATTCAAAAGCCCGTTTTCCACAACACAAATCTACATGACAAACCTAGAACAATTATGTAGATAATATAGTCGAGAAAATATATAATAATCGTGTTTTTAAAATTATACTTTAATGCAGGGATGCACTGCTTACATAAAAAAGACATTGATCTTTGGTAATCCTAGGGAAGTTAACCTTGACACACAGCACTGATAACATTTATTTATCATAGTCATCATCAGTGTTGTCTTCATCTAGGGCACCATAGCCAGATACATTGTCCCACTGATTCTCATCCACACTGCACTCTCACATCTCCATACAAGGCAGGCTGCTGGCCAAACATCTGCAGGGTGAGGGGAATATGATCTTTGCACATGAGCATTGCATTAGCTGAAGGGCTGATTTGGGAGTGCATGATATTTCACACATAACTGGGGTGAGCAGTCCATCCTGCAAGACCCATCCATGTCTGATAAGGGAGGGGAGTTTTGGATGCACTCGGTCATTCTGGAACCATTTCATTGCTTAATAATTTGCAGATATAAATGCACCCCATATCTGAGGCAATTTTTCTCCATTTGTCTGTTTCTTGGAAAACATCCACTAATTTAGCTCTACAAGTGTCATAATGTTGACCTTCAAATGGTAAGCTCAGCATATGAATGCCTCCAGTGCATTTGTGACCTCTTCAGTGACTGTCTCAGCCATACCGAGCACTTTCATAGAGAGGAGAGAGTCTCTGGAGGCTGAATCAAATACCTTGCTGTAAGATAATTTGGTCTTTCCAGCCAACCTTCCAGTAGTGTCATATCCTGAAAGAGTATGGAAACCTGGCAATGTGGCAGCTTTTATGGTCCAAATGATAGGAACACATTTCTGAGGGATATACAGCGATTCTGTTCACCACCAGCAGGCACAAAAACAGAATCTTAGGTAGAGTCTTATAGAGATCACTACAACATCTGTGTCTTGCACAAAAATCAGGAGTTCAGTAGCATCTCTCTTTGTGCATGCAAGACAATTTAAGTGTCAGGATCCTCATGGCAACTAGGAAGAAACTCCTCTGAACAGTGTGAGTCAGCAGCTTCATTATGCCATGCAATGACAAAATTCTTCAAGCAATTATTTGCATGCAGGAGCATTTTTCCTACAGGGCATGCAGTTAACTTGTACTTCATGTAAGTATGAGATAGTAACTTCTTCATTGTGACATTGGAGATATTCATAGAGTCAATGATTTTGTATTGGACAGGTGCAATACCATGAAGTCTCTTCTTTCTGGTGATATTTTAATTGATTCCTCTGCATAAGTGTCAAACACGAGGTGGACATCATCATAGGTCTAATATTTTCTCTGTGACCTCATAATGAAGTGTTCAGCCGAATCTCAGCAGGTGTTAGCAGTTTCTGGTTTGTCAAGAGCTTGTACGTCATCCATACCTTTTAAGATTGCTATGCTGAAAGGCCTCTGCTGGAATAAGGTACTGGTCTGGTCATGTTGTCAGTAGGTTCTGGCTTAGGAAGATGTGGCAAGATGTGCACAAGTTTGTTTTTCGCCTGGCACCTACGCATTGTGCTGTCACATTCGAACATCAATTGTGGTACCACAGAGAACTCATACTTTCCCAAAGCCTCATGAAGATCAACATCACGCTGAAATCTGGACATGAGAAGACCAAACAATGACCTATGTGCAGTTACCTCTGTATTAGTCCCTGCCACCTTCACTCTGACTTTTTACTTTGCATTCAAGCACCGCTTTAGTTTGTCCTTCTTGATTGGAACCCACAGATTGATGGAGCCTTGGATAATTCTTTGGATTTTGATGGCTTCATGCAAGTCATGACCCAACGTATCCATTGCACTGACATTTTAGCTATCTTATCACTGAAGACTGCTTTTTTCATATTAATGAGCTCTGGTTTATCATACGCAAATAGGTTGCCAGTGTGAGTAAGTTTGTCCAGTAGCTTTAAAATTGCCCCTTCTTGGCATTTAACAGCACCTAATGACTCTATATGGTGCTTGGTCACTTCTGAGGAAGTCATCCCAGCTACACTTAATATTGCATTCAACACTAGGTAGAGTTCTGAACTTGTCAGGAAGAGCATTTGGATGTTGTGTTTTGCCCACCTACCCCCAATGATTTTAATTCATCTGTTTTCATATTCCTGGGCTTCGTCTGAACCAAGTGCGCAGAAGGGAACTGGCAATCTTTTAACAACCGCATTTCCTTTTTAAAACTCCTCCCATCTTCAACTTTTTCCTGTTGCTCGATGTACTTCCTCTCCAACATTGCCAAATGCAATTTATGAGTGCACTTCTTACAGCTTATAAGGTGCCACTGAGTGTTGTGTTTAACCAGGTCCTCCACAGTAGTAGCTGAATTTTTGGATACTACTAGTCAGTAATATTTGTTTCCCCATTGATGCCTAAAAATGATCATGACCAAAAGAAAAACAAGGGTTTTGTAATAAAATTACTTTGGGAGTGTAATTAAGTATGTTATGTAACTATGTGCATACCATTTGCAGATGGATTCTAGTAATTTTTGGCTGGAACAGTGCCTCATTACAACTCTTTTGGCATAATAAACAAAGTTGATCATCAATACCACTGAATACCTTCTTTTTCCTGATGATGACAAACAAACAATTTGAAGTGTTCCATTTATAGCAATCAGCAATATTAACTTTTTTTTTTATTATTATTAGTGGAGATATCCTATCTCCTAGAACTGGAAGGGACCTTGAAAGGTCTTCATTAGCCGGACCAAGTACTGATTTTTGCCCCAGATCTCTAAGTGGCCCCCTCAAGGATTGAACTCACAACCCTGGGTTTAGCAGGCCAATGCTCAAACCACTGAGCTATCCCTCCCCCCATAGGGGGGGAATCAGATATCATGTTCTGAGCATTAACTGATAACACAGTACTGTCAGTCAAGGGCCACAATTTAACACTGTGAAAGCTATATGTTTGACATACCTGTGTTAAAGTATAATTTTTAAAAATGTTGATTTTTAAACATTTGCTGGACTATATAGCTACATAATTGTTCGAGATGTGCCATGTGTGGAACCATTGTGTTCTCGGGAGAAAGGACTTTCGAATACTTGATCCATTTCCAACAACATTGTATTATCAAAATTTCCACCAACCAGAAGACCTGGAGCTCAGAGGTACAGAGGACGACACAACTGAAATTATGATTTTGTAGATTATTACAGTACAGATGACACCTCCCTTACCTTTCTGTTATTAATGTACCCACAGAATTACATATGCTCTCAGCCTACAATGAGTGACCACCCTGTGAAAAGTTTGGTTTAAGTGACTTAACTAGCATCACATGGGAACCCTTTGGCAGAGGAAAGGATAGAATCTAATTCTTCAAGGCAGCATTCAACTGCCTTAATCATGAGATCATCCTTTCTCTTTCTGCAATCCTCTGCTTCATTCACAACACCCGTTCCAACTTCTGCAACAAATCATAGAATATCAGGGTTGGAAGGGAGCTCAGGAGGTCATCTAGTCCAACCCCCTGCTCAAAGCAGGACCAATCCCCAGACAGATTTTTACCCCCGTTCCCTAAATGGCCCCCTCAAGGATTGAACTCTCAGCCCTGGGTTTAGCAGGCCAATGCTCAAAGCACTGAGCTATCCAAATGAAACAGAGGTCCTATAGACTATAGTCTCCTTCACTAACCAACCTTGATTCATCCCCAGAGCAAGTCTAACCTGTGCACTGAATGAGATAGAGGACCTGTGGAAAATATAGTACGTGATCATGTAATTAAAGACCATATCATAACACATAAGCACAAGGTTGCATAAGAAACTTTAATTCTGGAATTTCCGAACTTTTGAGTGCCTGACTTTGCAACCTTAATGTTCTTTTAAAACAAGTTTATTTGTGTGCAATTTCCAGGTTTTTAAAGAAGCAAATGGAAAAAAAAAACAAAATTCCATCCTGTAGAATCATACGGTGACCCATATGGGTCATCAGCAGACCTCTGCCACTTCTGTACAGAGTAACAGATAGCAATAACAGGTTGTCCTTCTCTGTGGGGACCAGCACACACTTTGCCAGTGGGTTCTACATAAATTTGCTGAAAGCAGAGGAAGTGCTAGACTCAGGAATCTTGGGTTCCATTCCAGTCTCTGGAAAGGAATGTTCTCCAGTCCTCACTAATCCTTCTGCCTTATACCAGATATGGCTACAGAACTTTCTTATAGACACCAGATGTGTTCATCACAAGATCCTTTAATGCTCTGCCAGATATGGCTGAGATTCATTTAAATAAGGTATTTTACTCACTGCACCACCTAGAGGCTGAACAGTATAATACAGTTTAACATTCCATTATGCACCCCAAACTTGACCTCTAATACTCCATCCCCTCCAATCTGTCCCTATACCAGACCTGTTTCTTCCCCACACCCGCTTCCTTATCCCAGCCCCATTCTTCTTGCCTATCCAGTCCCAGTGTTGACTCTCCATGACTCCTTGTCCCAGTCTCTTAGCCCAATCAGTCAGTCCCAGTAGTCCCTTGCATCCTGGCTCCTTGCCAGATTTGTCTCCCTACCTCCTTCCCCCCCACACATATATACTGGTTCCCAATCTCCTTATCCTGTCAGACCTAGTCTTCCCCAACTAGCTCTTAGTTCCCTTCCCCATTTCCTTCACCAGGCTCCCAGTCTCACCAAACTCCTTGTCCCATTCTACTCCTTTCCCTCCCCCAGTCCATCTTTTATCCCCTCTTCAAGTCAGGAGATTTCCTCCTCCATACTGCCTGGGCACCAGCAAGGCCATCATTGAGAGCACAGGAGAGTCATCCTCCCTGTTCTCAGTTCCAGTGTCTAGCTCCACCCAAGTCTGAAGTAGCCAAAAGCAGCAATTTGCATAATGTATAATCCTATGTATTATAGGCAGTTAGGTTTAACCAGGTATCACCGTAAAAGAACCAGTTGTAGATACTGCAGACGACAGTCCACTAATCACCACTATTAGTGTTTTTGTGTGTGCAAGACTGTTTTTAACATAACTAGGGCCCATAAAATGAGTCAGAGATTGACTGTGATTAAAGGACTTTGTCTTGCTTGATTTGAAAGCATGATAAAGAGCTTGATTAGATAATGATATACTAGCTGTTTTTTTCAAACTAAATAGTAAACAATACAATTTATTGTATCTGTTCTCTCTATTCTGACACATTTTATTAAGTTGCTAATTATTTTTAACCAAAAAAAAGTCTGCCATAATCAAATGCAGTTTGAAGAAGGAAAGTGGCAAATAGAAAAAGAACAATTAAACAAAAACATTTAGCTCCTTGGAGTCTGGAACAATGAATTCCCTAACCCCTAAAAGCAATGAGTGAATTCTGGCCCCTCTGAAGTCAATGGAATTTTTGCCATTGGCTTCAGCGGGGCTAGAATTTCACCATGTGTTGCAGCCAAAAATGTGTTTCAATTAAATTAAAGGATGCCAACAGATCTAAAAATACCTCAATAAGTAATCCTGATATTGAAACATACAATTATTGCTTCAACAAGATGCAAATAAATGTGTATATCGCTTTTCTTATTTTTAAGTTTGCGGGGGGGGGGGGGGAAGGGGGTTATGTTTGTACTCTATTAACAAATACCATAACAATTTGAAAATGAAATCTATTTTTTAATTAAACTGCTTATCCTCTTTTGTTAGCTTACAATGGTGTATTATTGAAGGTCACTAATTTATGTTGGGCTATTCTTAAAAAATAGGAATATCTAAGCATCTTTTTTGGAAACAAAACAATGTATTGTCATTTTGGTCTGAATGTACCAACCTTGACAATGTCCCTGTAAATGGCATCATTTTCACTTAAGGAGAATCCAAAGATCTGATAGAAAGACAGAAAATAGCTAGAGACAGAAGAAAAAAGAAGGCAAAAGGAATAGGAAGAGCAGATATAAACCTATTCCTCCTGCTCCTACTAGAACTGTTTATGTTGAAAGATTTGCATCTGCAACCAGAAAAATGTTAACTGCAAAAAATGAGTCACCTGTGTAAGAAACCAGCATATTTTATTAATACCATCAGACTTGTTTGAAACACTGACACCTACCAGAGTTCTATGTTGGAGATGGGGATGGCCTCTGGTAAGCTTTTAGCATGTGTGCAGGTTCTTTTATTGTTTTTAATATGTTTTCTCTATGATGCTTTTATCCTAAGAATAAATGCAGTTTGCTTTGAGAAGGCTGGTTGGCAATTCGTGTATGTTCTTATGGCCCCTAGAGAAAGAGTTAAACACAAGTGCCAGACTCTGGTCACATGTGATGGAAAATCATAATAGTAAAGGGACTGCCAGCCTAAACCCTCAGTCTGAAGGAGACAGAGAGAGAGAGAGAGAGAGACAGAGACACGCTGATCTCTGCTCCTACAGAAGTGATTGCTGGGAAGCCTAAAACCTTAAGTGGGTGTCCAAGGAATACTGGGGGGAGGAGGGAAGAGAGGAGTTAGGAACCGAAACAGAAGTTAGGAACAAAACTTAGTTTGAACATTCCATGTTGAATGCCCCCCTAAGAAAACTTTGCATTTCCAAATACTAAAGATACTGACACCACCAGACAGGTAGATGAACTCAAACTCCCAAGTTACTCATCAGATGCAAAGCAATGGTGAAAACACAAGGAAAATTAAAAAGCTTCGCTGTAAAAAACAAACACATCCTGGAAAATAAAATTGAGAAGTACCTTCCAGTCTTGTCCACAAACCAATATATGTTTCTTGGCAATGTCCAGTCTATTCCATGCCAACGCCAAATTTAGCTGATCTGATGCAGACATATTTGTACCTAGAAAACAAGAAAAGGCTCCATTAACTTTCATACATTAGCTTCTTTTCCTTCCTTTCTTTGAAAGGGCATGTCAATGAATCTGTAGGTCATAGGAAAACAGAAGTGTTGTTAGATAAATACCTTTCAGGAGTGCTGTCAGAATTGCCAAATCAATGTCCTGCTGCTCCTCTGACTCTGCATCAAATATGGTTATCTGTCAGTGTTGCAAAAGCATGTTATTGGGGGGGAAGGTGGAAAAACCCTTCCAGAGAAACATATGGGTGTCCATTCTTGACCTAGTGTGCAGTGAAATAAGTTGCACAGCTCTCAGCAACATTCACAAAGGGATCTATAAATGAATGCATCTCCTTGTACACCACAAAGAAAATGTACCATTTAGGAGATGTCTACATTGGGTTAGGCAACCTATGGCACGCGTGCCAAAGGCGGCACATGAGCTGATTTTCAGTGGCACTCACACTGCCCAGGTCCTGGCCACCAGTCTGGGGGGGCTCTGCATTTTAATTTAATTTTAAATGAAGCTTCTTAAACATTTTTAAAATCTTATTTACTTTACATACAACAATAGTTTAGTTATATATTATAGACGTATAGAAAGAGACCTTCAAAAAACATTAAAATGTATGACTGGCACACGAAACCTTAAATCAGAGTGAATAAATGAAGACTCGGCACACCACTTCTGAAAGGTTGCTGACCCCTGGTCTACATTCTAATTAAAAATCTGCGGTTGGCCTGTGCCAGCTGATTCAAGCTTGCGGAGCTGTTTATTTATGGTGCAGATGTTTGGGCTAGGGTGACCAGGTGTCCGGTTTTCGACCGGAACACCCGATCAAAAAGGGACTCTGGTGGCTTTAACCGGGCGGTTAAAAGTCCGTTCAGCGATGCTGCATGGCTAAGGCAGGCTAGTCCCCACCTGGCCTGGCACCGCACTGTGCCCCGGAAGCGGCCAGCAGGTGTAGCTCCTAGACGGGGGAAGCCATGGACCTGCTGACCGCTTCCGGGGTGCAGTGCTGGAGTCAGGACAGGCAAGGAGCCTGTCTTAGCCTCACTGCGCCACTGACCGGGAGCCACCCGAGGTAAGCCCACGCCCCAACCCCAACCCAACCCCCTACTCCAGCCTTGCCCCCCCAACCCAGATCCCCCTCCTGCACCCAAAACCCCTCATCCCCAGCCTCAACCCAGAGCCCGCACCCCCATCCCAGAGCCTTCACCCCCTCCGACATGCCTACCCACAGCCCCCTCCCACATTTCAAATCCCTTAGCCCCAGCCCCCTCCTGCACCCCAAATCGCTCATCCCCAGCCCCACCCCAAAACCCAGAGCCCCTCCCACAGCCCAACTCCCTGCCCCAACCTGGAACCCCCTCCGACACCCTGAATCCCTAATTTCTGGCCCCACCCTGGAGCCTGCATCCCCCCAGTTGGAGTACTCACCCCCTCCAACACCCCAACCCCCTGCCCAAGCCCAGTGAAAGTGAATAACGGTAGGGGAGAACGAGCCACTGAGGGAAGGAGAATGTAGTGAGTGGGGGGTGGGGCCTCAGGCATGGGGCGGGGCTAGGATGATCAGAGATACACTCTTCCTATGCAAGTGTTGTGGCACAAGCCATAAAGCAGGAGCTGACCTGGGGAAGGAAAAGCACTGTGTGGAATCGGCTGCCTTGGAGAAAGCCACATAGCAGGCTCTGAAAGAGAAAAAGGAGCTAGCTGAGAGGAAACAGTGCTTGGAATTACAAGTAATGATGCTGGAACGTGACATGGAAGATTTTGTCTCCAGATTTCCAACATGGAGAAAGCGTGCTGGGAAAAAGACCAATTGAACTTGGAAGTTAGCCAGCTAAGAAAAGTGCGAGAGGGATGGCAGCCAGGAAAACAGCCTGTCCAAGCTTGACGTATGGCTGTAAATGATAGAACGTGCCCTGCAGCCAAGCAAAGCTTTAAGGAGGGAAGGAGTTGTGTAGCAGGGTGGCCTGCCCCTTTAAGGGCCAGGAGACCTGGGGCTTGCTAGCCAGCTCTGTTCAATCAGCCTGACTATACCAGAATTAGCTGCTTCCCAGGCTAAGGGCACTGGACTAATTGTGCTGAAACACCTGGGTCTCATAAAAGGGATGGGAAAAGTCAATTTGGGAGACGAAACACTTATGAAACTTCCATTAACACCAATCAGACTGTACAGAAGTAACTGAGGACAAACTTTGGCCTCCTATATTTATATCAGAGATAATATTATTACAATAGCCTCTGTGCCCAGGCCAATATATTTCATAGTCAACAAAAAGATCATAGTTTTATAGCAAATGAAAGAGATCATAATACAAATCAACAACCCATCATACTCACAGATTCTCTGTGCTCCATACACTCCATCAGCATTTGAAATAGATGAACGGACTGTTTCTGCCCAAAATTAAAGGTGTTCTGAATCATTACTGAGATCTCCTCCTTCAGCTGAGGGGGCAAATCTCTGAGGAATAGATAAGTACACAGACAAGAATAAATTGCACTGTAGGATGCCTCATCTCACTGATCTTTCTCAGATGTTACTCTGACAGAAGAAACTTGTGAGAACAGAGTAGGCTAGTGGATACAGCAATGCATACTTTGTCTTCAGTACGATATTGCCTTCACCTTCCACAGCATCACTCATGCATAACAAAGGCAGGGCATAGACCGATATACAATATTTGTTTAATACTGTATTTAAATGTTATGAACCAATGTAAACGCAATCAATGGCAAAGCTAATTAGTTTGAAAAGTATTATGAATACTAATGGTAAAAAATTTAAACAATTTCATGAAAAACAGATTTCAAACTTGCTTTTGCAATTTTTTTCTACCTTTTAAATTAGGTTCACAAAATTTAATTAAAGTTGCTTGGTATCGTACTTTCCATTTATTGTTTTCTGGCTTTTTTTCTTGTTCTCTTTCTTCTCATTTCTCCTTTAATTAAAAAAAACTTACTGGAAAATGAATTTCTTTTTAATGACAAGAAAAATAATGGAAAAAAAAGAAAGAAGAGGGAAAGAAAATAAAAAGAACAAGCAAAAAATATATAAAAGTAAGTTACCAAAAATTATACTCTAAAAAGCTAACAAACAACATCAAAGAGAGGTATAGAACAAAATATATATTACAAATATTTAAATAATGACAACATTGTGAATAAGTCCATGAACATTTTCAAAAATGGACAATTTTTCATTAAAATTTTTGATTTATAAAAAAGCCCATTTTCTCGTGAAAAAAAAATTGTGTTTAGATTTGAGGTGCATTGCTGGCCCTGAGATAAGGTTGGGGTTGGGCATAGATGTGGGCTTTAATTGGAGGCTCCTGGCAAGTTGGGGCAACATACTAGGTTTAATATTGGGGCCAAAAGGGGACCCCAAACTAGATTCAGAATTGGGGACAGATTGCAGATGAGGGACAGGGATACAATATGGCCAGATGGCAGTCCCAGAAAGATGTGGGCCCCAGGTTGTTAGAACTGAAAAGTGTGGAGAGGGGACAGGATTATGCTTGGAAACTCAGACCTAGGGTTCAGTTTTGATCTGGATGGGGGCCACAAATTAGGTTTAGGGATGGGAGGGAGGTCAGATGGGAGCCTCAACGCAGGAAAATGACTGGGACAGGATGAAGTCCCCATGGTAGGGTAAGTATGGGACCAGATAGGGCCCTGGGCTACGGAAAATCAGCTGGTGATGCTGGGCTGGAGTTAGAGTTGGTGCTGGTTATTAGCCTTGGGCAAAGATTGGGACCGATTGTTGGCCCTGGGGTTGGGTTAGGGATAGGGCCAATGGTAATCCTGGGCTAGGTTTGGACTCGGAGTCAAGTGCTAGCCACTGCCAAGCGTTATGGTTGGGACTGGCTGGGCGTCCAGCACCCACAATCAGTGTCAAGGTCAGTACTGGACACTGTATTCTAGAGAGTAAGTTTCTGTTAAGGATCAAGCTGGTCTATGGCCCTGGCCTACAGTTGGGGCTGGGGTCAGTTGGTGGCCATGGCTGAAGGTCACAACAGGGTTAAGGCCAAGGCTGGTCAGTGGCTGCAGATTAGGATCAGAGCAGGACCTGTGGGGCTCACCAGGGACAAGGTCAGGTTTAGGGCCTGCAGGTTTCCATAGGGTTATGCCTTGAATGGAGCCCACAGGTCCATGGGGATAAGATTGGGGCTGAAGCCTGCAGGCATCCCTGGGATGTTGGCGTTGAAATGAGTTGATGACTTCAGGATAGAGTGACACCTAGGATCACAAACTCTAACTATATAGACTGGACAGAGCTATGGGCACAAGAATTAATACTGGCCCACAGATGCCTAGGCGTCCCAACACTAACCCTAGCCCACGGACCTCTATGGTCTCCAACTCTATCTCTCAGTGAGAGGCCTACAAGCCCCAACCCTAACCTTGGAAAACCTCTGGCCTCCAACCCTAGCCCTAGACCATTGAAGTCAGAGGTCTCCAACCTAAACCTGGGCCAGGGAAGAGTATGGGCCCAAACCCTATCCATAGCACATGGAGACCTATACATTCAAACACTAACTCCAGAATAAGGAGACCTTCAACTCTAACCCTGGCCCAGCAAGGGCTACACATAGGAATGTGAAGAACCCCAGGAGGAGCAGATGTGAGGCTGGGGGAGCTGAACTGACGTGGGGTGAACTGAGAGGCTAGGGGATGGGGAATGAACTTATGGGCTGACCTAATGGGGGTGAGGATTGTGGGGGGACGGAATTAATTGCTGGACATAGGACAAGCAGATATGTGAATGAGAGCTCTTTCAGTAGCAGCCAAAAATCACTTTGCCCAATATATTTAGGATGGTGGGCAACGCTAAATGTCTCACACTATAAATAAAACACACACTGATGATGTGCAAGGGGATTCCAAAAATTAAAAAATGGATCACCAAAAAAATACATTTTATATATTAACCATTTAACAATCATCTCATTATTTTTGTGAAAATCTTGTTATTTTTCATCACAAGGGAAATTTCATACGAAAGGGTAAGTCTAGGGAAAGGTCACAGGGGCTGGAGGGGTTGTCATCAGGGTGTTATCAGAAATCTGGAATTCCTGGCAAAGAATACTTCACTACATTTCTCACAATCGTCTTTGATTTTGAGATAGGCATTTTCACTACCACCACACAATAATTAAAAAAAAAAAAAAAAAAAAAAAGTGGTGCAGCCTGCAGCTACTCACCCTGTATCTGCTGTGTGTTTATGAATAAAAGCCAGAAGATCTGCAGCTCGGCCAGTGCCCTCGCAGACCACCACAGGGACAGCAGGAGTATCCCTCACATATTCCCAAACCATTAGGATCACGTTTGGGCCTCCTTCTACCACTAGCCCAACCACCGGTACACCTTGGCCCATTCCTGTTTCAAACCACACACAACCAGTTACTAACAGCAAAGTTATCACTCCCACAGCACACATCATAAACATAGGTTTGTCAACTTGTACCTACAAAAATATCTCCTAGAAACCATGAGAGATATGTCTTAATTGATCAAAACAAAACAATGCCTTTATTTCTCCCACCTTGCGTCAGGCAATTCAAGGCTGTCTCAAATGAACTCTGCCATTAAAACAAAAGATTATTGAGAAACTGTGGGCAAGATTATAAGCAGGCCTGGGCATGGACTCATGAGGAAGGAAATGGGGCACAAGAAGCCTTCCCTTCTCTTGCATGGCCTGCAATAGCAGTTCCTGTGAGCTCTGCTTGCAAAATCTGTGCATGCATAGAAAAAGTGATTGTGCATATAAATATTTGCACACACTCAGGAGTAACTGGGTGCTTTTTAAGAGAAATTGTCTATATGCTATGTATTCTAGGGAGAGGTGATTTTAATAATTTGAAATAGCTGGTAGTTGGGTAATATTACAGTAAACAAAAATGGACATAGCAAATGAAAACCTAATATACAATAGTTACGAATTTTCTTTTTTTATATCTAAAACTGAACAGGGAACAAAAAACATGAATGGATTCAAGAGATTCTTGGATACGTTTCTGTGCTTATAAGAGGTGAGTAGGTAAAAGGAACCAAGGACTTAAATATTACAATTGACCTAATGGTGTTTCTTTCTAACATACCTTGTGATTTGATCATTAGACCAGTATCAAGCTTTCCATAAATCACTGATGATGGTCTTATTACATGAAAATAAGTACTTTACACAGGCTATAAATACATATTTTATGGTTTCTTTAACTCAGACATAAATGAGGTATTACACGTGCAGACAATTCCACAATGAAAATGAAAGTTGTGAAACTTGCCTTTTGCTTATTTCACAGACACAAAAGATTGATTGGACATTTTGACAATTCCTCTTTTGCAACCAGTTATTGCACTGTTTGCCAACAGCAAAAGTGACAGTTGTGCAATACAAAAGAATTGCACAGTGAGACTGCAAAACATGAACACATTTCTTTGAATTTCACTGTATCTGACATTTTTTCTCTCTTTGTAAATGTCTGGCAAATATTTGCGAAAGTTACCAGTGCTGTCATAAAGAGTGAAACAGAAGCCATGCTCTACTCAGGCATTCTAAAACTCCAGATCAACATTTTCAATTTTTGGATGCCCAATTTGACAGACTTTAAATGGGTCTGATTTTCAGTGTGTGATATCGGACTCATCATAGATGTCCCAAACCGGGAATTCAAAAATGGAGGCACCCAAAGTCATTAGTGATTTTTGGGGAAAAAAATTGTTCCTTTCCTTTTTGAGTATTTATGGCTTGATCCTTCAAGATGCTGAGCCATTCTCACTCCCACTGACATCCATGGAAGTTGAAGACACCCAGCATATCACAGGAAGTCCTCAGCATCTTAATAACCTTTCAACCTGTGATAAATTAGACATCACAATACTCACTGGTGTGTATTTTCTGAAGGTTTAAGTATTTCTCGAGATTCCTTCTGAGCTTCATCTCATTGCCATATTTGCCCACTGTCCCATCATCTGCCAGGATGAAATGGGAGTGCATGCTATTGAGGGTGCTCAGCTTGCTAAGAGGATTGCTGAGAGTCTGATATAGGCAAACTACCTGAAAAAAATCAAAAGGAGGCTGAAGTAATGTCACCTGGCATGTGACCTGACTTTTATATACTTCATTGTTACTTGGTAAACTTCTAAAAGTTTCTACCACACCTAGGGGAAAATTCTCCACATCATTCTATGGGAGACTATAACTGGTCTATCCTCTCACACCACTCATGGAACTACACTGGAATCAAGATCTGGAAGATAATGTACAAAATTATTTTTTCTGTGTACTGCTGCTTGGCCTCACTGTGGACCAGATTGTGGTACGCTTACTCACACTGAATAGTACCTTGCTCCATGTCAAGTCCCGGTTGAAATCAATTTGAGGATTAAGAAACTACCAAATGTGCGTAAAAGTATTAGCGTCTGGCCCTATGTTGTGAAAGACAACTCTGCCATCTTAATATTGCTTTGGAGAATACATACATGATCACAGATTATTTATTCATTCATTCATGACCATTTTTACATTCTGAATTCTAGATGAATGGAAATCTTTAAAAAATAGTAAATCTTCAAGTCTGTGCAATATATAGTGAATGGAAGATATTATTATGGAGTCACCCCCTAGTTAAAGGGGTCAGAAATTTCAGCTTATTTTGTAAAAATCTTAATAAAATGGTAAACACAAAACTTACAAATGTAAACTTTGAACACTATTTACATTTTCCATGGTGTTTTGATGAAAATTGGCTTCCATCAGAAAAAATAATAATTCCAAAGTAGTTCCTTTCTTAAAGTATTTTACAGGATTATCTAACTTTTTTGGGGATCCCTTTGCAAAAAAATCTATAGCACTCCGTGCTTTGCACCACATATTGTTCTTCATCTGCTGATTAATAAAATATCAGTTATGAACCCCATCCTAGAAGGCAACCCAATATGAGCTGCAACCTCATTTTACAAATAAGTTAATAGAGAAGTTATACAAAGACGACATTGTGGGCACAGAACCCAGGGTTCTAACATGTCAGCGCATATCTTAGCTAGTCAGCCTCACTGCCTTTCACAATGAATGTGCTTTGGTTATCCTATCTAACCACTAAATCATACTCTTAGCCAGAACTATAGCACAGCATTCCTGATATCCAGCTATCTAACAAACAGTTGTGTAACCCACAGAAAAAGTTCATGCCAAATCCGCCTCTAGCAGCTGAGCCTTAAGTAGACACTAGCAATTACTGTTGTACATCAAGTGATAGAGATTTAAACTGAGGGACACGGGTTCAAACCCTGCTGTCCCCTATCTGAGACGTTGTTATGGACATCCACATATAACAGATTTTGTTTTTAGAGTTTTGTTTTCAAAAAGAACTGGTTTATTTAAGTCACACAATGGGAAAATATCCTGTAACACATATTTGTAATTAAGGACTACTACAATTTGACGGCTGTTACTCTGACACCAAAATACAGGTGTTTTATATTTCAGCCATTGGCATCTCCCCCTCTTCTCTCTTTGACCCAGGGGCCAACCCAGTGAGGTACACCAACCCTATATTAAAAAACAAACAAACTAGGAAATGAACACAAACTTCTCTTAGTGATAGTTCAGTGATACCTTGCTCTCTAGCACAAAATCTTAATGGTAACCTCAGCAATGTTAAGGCATTATTATTATCATCATCATCATCATCCCCCCACCACCACAACACTTAGGAGGCCTAATCATGCTCTAAAGTGCACGTTTGATGATGTTGGCGTACATTTTTTTTTTATCTGTTGGAAATGGAAGTGAAAGCCTTATGGAGTGCAGGAGTGAGTTATCAGCAGTGTTGCAGACAATATGAAAGCAACAAGAAATGCAGGAGAATTTCCCCTTAACTTGTTATTTCCATACTTTTTAGGTTTTGAGTTGGTGGGGCATTCCAAGTCATCCTTAACTGTGATTAAACAAAGTTTTTATGGGTTTAATATTATTAGCACTGGTTGGGAATTTGCTATCAATATTTTTTTAAGGCGAAAATGTAGTTTTTACAAAACTGAAATTTTCCACAGAAAAAAAGTCAATTTTTGCTAATTTTTTCAATTTTGACATTTGAAAAAATTGAAACAAACATTTCATTTCAGGTCTACACATGACTGAACTACTGTAGTGCCTTATCAGCACTTGTAATGTTGTGCTTTATGCCTTTATTCCCCCCATGGGCTGGACTACATCTTCCAATGCATGGCAGTTTCCCATCTGGCCACCAAAAATTAAGATACATTACAGTGGAAACCAACAAGTGGATAAGAAAGCTGACAGACTCTTGTACAATTGACTGAACGAAAAGTTAATTAACTCACATCTTTTCCAATCAGGTCCCTCTGATTCTCAATGATACCCCAAGGCGGGATTCCAATGGCACAAATCTTTCTCAAATATTGAGAGGCATGCGCTTTCAATGCGTCCCCCACATGCCTGGACACTCCTAAACAGATAATCATCATCATTCTTCTACATTTAGATTCCTGCTACACAACTGTGATCAACACTTCCGAAGTTGTTTCCATCATCTATTTTACTCTGTAGTTATTTAAATGCAAGTATAATTATACACTCTATTGATACACTTCATATGGATTATAGGAATAGTGAGGTTTAATTGATTGAGACAATAATATAGTGCCCCATTCTTCCAAACTTGCTCATGCTTAACATTACGTGTGTGCAACCAATGGGACTATTCCCATTCATAATGTTAAGCACAAGTGTTTTCAGAAATAAGGCCAAAATGGAGATCTTCTTTAGGATTTACTTTTAAAAGTATTGAATCTAATTTTTATTTTTAACCATTTAAATGACTTTAAATGGATATCAAAGTTGATGTGCCCCAATTTTGAGAATCTTTTTTTCAAAATTAACTTATTATTTTTGGATAATTTTCACCCAGAAGAAACTTGTTATTTTATAAAAGTCCTACATAATAAATCAGCAGCCTCATACTCAGGAGAAGATCTACACTTAACAAAATAACTTGAGTAAAAAACAAAAAAAAATTCTTAAGGAAACATTTCACTTTCAAATTACCAAGTGGTTATTACAACTAACAGCAATTAAAAATGATTTTATTATTATAAAAAAATACCTGGACTGTGACTTTTTCTGATTTTTGAATTATAGAATAACTAAGAGAACTTATGCATCTTTCTTTCTCTTGTCTATTATCCCCTTCCAACCTCTTCTAATACACACTGAAACAGCAATTTCAAAACTCAGGCCACAGTATGATGAATGCCAGCCAGTGATTCAAGGCCTGATCAATGGTGAGCACTCACACTTAGAACTGGAAAATTGCTATAAAAAAAGGTATGAGTATAAAAACATCACCAATTCACTTTGTTAGTATTCCCGACCCGCCTTTGGTTTATTCCAAACAGGGATTTAATGTGGTTTAAGTAATCCACTTCAAATTTACATCTTTAGTTAATCTGGATTAAATTTGCCTGAATGTCCCTGTGCAGACAAGCCCTTACGCAAAAGGCATGACCCTCAACTGGTGTAAATCAGCACTGCTACACTGATTTTCAGGGAGCTATACTGATTTACACTAGCTGAAGATCTGGCCCATTGTGAATAGTTTGCAAACAACTGATTGTAAGCACACAGATTTCAGACAAAGTGTTTCAACAATTTTGAACAAGCTAATCTGTTTAAAAAAAAAGTCTGTTTGCAGAGCATTTACAGATAACAGAAAAATGATTAAATTCATCTAATAATATATAGGTTATGAACAGTTGCTCTACCATACTCCCATTAAAGGTCTCAAGACCAAGGATTCAGTGATATGGAAAAGTCCCTCCCATAGATTTTATAAACTAATTGTTATTGCCATTTCCATTACAGGATATTGCACAATAGCAGAGTAGTATAGGTCATTTGTGCGCTTCCCTTAGATCCAAATCTTCCTTGATGCATCAAAATCAGCACGTTCCCTATGTGAGATGACTACAACTAAAGAGGAATGTAAAGAGTGACTCTTCAGGGAGTTTCAGTGCATTCACAGGTTAGTTAACAGAGCACCATCATTTAAAATGCTCATAATTATAAAACTGAATGAAATCTAAATAAATGAAATTTTGTTTAAAACAAACACTTGACCAAAATAGCTAGCAGTCATTACAGTATTAGGGCTCTAACCATTTTACTAAAGAAGATCAAAATCTATTCTAAGGCAAGCACTCCAGCCAGCTCCAACTGGTCTGCAGTTTGCTTCTTATTTCATGCATAACATGATCAGGTCTTTTTTCACAGGAAAGTATTAAGAATACTGGTCAAAACTGGAGCAGCCTGATGACACACCCGTGTCTATCATGCCCTCAAAATATCTGTTTTTTTTTTTATTTTTATTTCCAAATTATAGTTTCTTATTTTGTGTTATAAGTACCCCCAAATTACTGCATTACATCAATACATTGTATCATTCCTCAAGTCTGTACATATGAGAAAAACAAAGAGCAAGTATTAGATGAAGAGGCAGATAGATAAAAAGAATTACCACTGTTGATGCCTTCTGTTATTATCCATGCTCCTGTAGTCTCAGCAGCTTTGACCAACCCTTTGCTGAAAACCTGTTTGACCTTAGATGGAAGCTTGAAGTTTTGGATGCCTCCATGAACAGAGATCACTAGCTTTGGCAGCTCCATCTGCCATTCTTTCACCATCAAATGTAATAGCTGGTCCAGTTTGGTGTCATAAGAGGTTCTAATATACTGGAAGAAATACACATGTATATTGCATGTTTCTTAAATAACCAAAACTAGACATGGTGGCACCTTAGAAAGTTCTCAGTTCTAAAGTCTTCAAGACCGTGTTGTGAAAGTTCTAATGTTTCACAAACAAAGGGACTTTAAAAAATGAGACCTCCTGGGAATAGTATAAAAGCGTCCACGTCATTGAGACATACATATAGCCATGTAAATCTCCCGAGTTTGCAAGGTCTTTGTCACTTCTTGTTTTTTTACAAAAATATTTTACTATTTGAGTTTCTAGCTCTGAGTTGGAGTGATGGTCTTCCTGCCCTAAACAGGGAAAATTCCCTTTGTGGGGTTGTATGTATGGCCCACCTAGAGGAAACAACACATCTGTGATTTGCCAGGCTGCAGTTTGTGAGGGTGAGCCGGGGAACCCAGCACTGATGATTATCCCGTCTGAGGGTGAACAGAGGGACTAGGTGTTGACGAATATCCCATGTGCTGCACTCCATGAAGGTGAGCGGAGGAACGAAGTGCTGAGAAATGTCTACCTGTTGTACTCCGCAGATTTAGGCAGCTTAAGGAAACACATTTCACTGTCACTTTGTGCTTCTCAGAGCACAGCCTACAGAAATCCCCAAGTCAGGATCTTCAGAAGATGAAGGGGATTGAGGGGCTATTTTTGTGTGTGTGCTTTATGTTGGGGTGACTCTCAAATGCAGAGTGATATTTCATATTGACAGTCCTGTGAAGAGGGACTGTGTGGTTAATTTTTTGAAGAGCTTTCTTACCCTGAGATAGAGGGGGTTCAGGTGCAAGATTTGTGCTGGACTGGGTCCAGAGGGGGCTTCTCTGGGTCCCATGCTTTGTTCAAGGGAAATTCTTAGATGTGGCCTTGAGATGAGCTGACCCCACCTCAGGAGTACACCAGGCCTCAGTCCTGGAGGTTCAAAGTGAGTCCTTGGGCCACTTGCTACACTAGGAGACAGAGCTGGGCTGACACTGTTGGCCAGGAGTAGTTCTGGGCTGCTGCAGGGCTGGCCAAGCTGTAGAATGGAGGGAGGGGTTGGGGTGAGGGCCCCTTACCAGGCTCTCCTTGCTCTGTCTGCTCTGGAACACTATTGGTAGCCCCCTGCCACTGCAGCGGTGTGAGTGAGGGGCTGGGCAGCTGTTCCACAGCCAACAGTTGTGGCTAGCATGGGCTCCAGCAGCTCAGCAGGAAGCTTCCCTGGCCCTTTGCTACAGTACTTCAATCTTCACTCCTCAGGGATGGAGGGATGGGGTAAGAGGAAGAGAGTTGCTGATTGTGCTGGTTGGAGGGCTGGTGTCCCTGTCTGTGCCAGACCCAGGGGATTTTGCTGCTGAGGTGCTGCCACTGCTTCTTGGGAGTACTCCTGCTTGGAGACAGAGGTTGCAGGAAACCCTGCCAAAACCCTGCCACAACCTGAGCACTTGAGAGAGGCCTGGGCCTCCACGAAAGAGGCACAGATCTCCATGCAGGCACTTAATCAGCAGCGAGGTGCATTTAGGGTGACCAGATCACCCAGGTCAAATATCGGGACGCGGGACGGGGGGGGTGGGGGGGGGGGGCGGGCAGAGCAAAAAACAGCGGCAGAGCAAAAAAAAAAAAAAAAAAACACCCCCCCCTTCCTCCTCCCTCCGCAAGCACTGGAGGGAGGCCCCGGAGACACAGGGGGAGCATGGGGCCAGGTGAGTGAGAGTCCGGCCTGGCCCCAAGCGCAGGCAGGACTCAGGTGGGCGGTATCTGGAGGAAGAGTAGGGGGGTGGCCCGCGGGGCCAGGCAGCGGCTGTTCTCCCCACCTGGGCAGCGGGACTTGGGAGCAGCCGCTGCTGCAGCTCCCATTGCCACGGGGAGAGGAAGCAGCCGCTGGCCAAGCTCGGCGGCTGTGGCTCTGGCGCCAGGGCCCGAACCCCCCGAGCCCGGGCCTGTTGCAGGGACCCAGCGCGCATGCTGCGCCCAGCCCCTGGCCAGTCACATCTGGGCTGGCTACCCAGCTGGTGCAATCCTGCAGGCGGCCCCGGAGTGGGGGCAGCAGGCCCCAGCCCCCGCATCCCACTCGGGTCCCACTGATAAAGGCAGATCCTGATGGTCTGGAGATTTTAAAGCATTTTTTTTCTTTAAATTTGCTCTGCAGTAGGAGAAGAGCTGGTCTGCCTGCCTGCAACTGGAGAGGAAGATGAAATCTAGCAGTTTCTCAGAGGTGGAACTACCCTCCCCTGCCTCTGATTGACAGGTTTGATCTGCCTATGTAGAGCAGAGAAACAGTCATGAATCTGTGGACCCCACTGTGAATAAGAACCAGCCTGTTTTGATCACAGTGTACAGTCTGGGCACGTGTGTAATTCTATTGGCAAGTTAATGATAGAAGGGTAAGGTAGGTGTCATTTGGTTAGTAAAAATCTACAGTCATAATTTCAATGCTGTCACTCTCGGTGGCATGGCAGGGGGAGGATTTGCTGTCCTCCCAGCTCCAGGTCCTACAATTGGTGGAAAATGTATAGCACAATGTCCTTGGAAATGAGTCAAGTTGGGTGTTTTGAAAGCCCTTTCTCCCACGACCACCATGGTACCAACCATGACAAACCTAGAACAATTATGTAGATATATAGTCCAGAAAATATTTGTAAAAGACATCCATGCAAATGACATCGTGTATCACCTCGAGTGCTACACTAAGAATGTATGTAACATGTTGCATCAAAAGGTAAAAGCAACAGAAACAAATATTGATTTTACCAATGAAAACTGGGTGGCTCAGCCAAATTCATAAATTGCATAAATTTTATCAGAAGGCATTTGATTCAACCTCCAAAGACACTCTCCTTGCTCTGAAAGTGCTTGGAATGGCTGAGACAGTCACTGATGAGGTCATAAATGCACTGGAATCATTCATATGTCAAGTTTACCATTGGAAGACCAACATTACAACACTTGCAAAGTTACATTAGTGGTTGTTTTCCAAGAAGCAGACAAATGGGGTACATTTCTAACTGCTATCAAGAAGACAAATTATCAAGAAGTGGAATGGCTCCAGGATGACTGAATGCATCTAAAACTATCCTCCCCTATAGGGCATGGGTATGTCTTGGAGGATGGACTGATCCCCCCTGTCTTGTGTGAAATACCATGTTCTCCCAAATCAATTCTTCAGCAAATGAAATGCTTGTGTGCAAAGCTCAGATGCTCATTTCCCTGAAAACATTTGACCAACAGCCTGCCCTGTAGGGAAGTGTGTGAATGTGGCCCAGACAAGGATCAGTGTGACAATGTGGCTAGGAGTGGTGCCCTAGACAGAGAAGATATGACTTTGATGAATAAATTTTTTGAATCCTACTTCTCAAGGCTAACTTCCCTAGGATTACCAAAGATCAATGTCTTTCTCTGCGTAATCACTGCATCCCTGTGTTATGATATAATTTAAAAAACATTGATTTTTAAAATTCTCAAATACATATTTGTCCTAGGTTTGTCGTGTTTGGTATCGTGTTCATGGGAAAAAGGACTTTCGAATGATACCCAACTTGACCCATGTCAGATGACATTGTATTATCAAAATTTCCTCCAGCCAGAGGACCCAGGGCTGAGATCCTGGACGTCAGCGAGTTTCCCATGCCATGCCGCAGATGGTGACACCATTAAAATGATAATTCTGTGGCTTTTTACAAATCAAATGACAGCTCCCTTATCTCTCTATCATTAACTTGTCCACAGAATGAGATTTTACTACATTCTGTTCCCAGACTAATAGTGTAACATTATATGCATGCTTTTACTGGGCCACTTTGAACTTGGTCTGTTTTCTTGTTTCAACCAAACAGTTTGAGGTTCACCCAGTGCTAATTTTAACTTGTCCAGTTTCTTTATCATTAGAATAGTAAAAAGAGAAGTCATGTTAATCCAGCATTGTTAAAATCAAATAAAGTTGCAGTTTACAGGCAAACCTTGGCATGGTAAGTGTGATCTCCATCTTGGAAATTGATCGTTCCAAATGAGTCAGTAGGACTTGTATGTGTATGCTTCTGGACAGACCATTCTTCATTCTCCCTCTCTCTGGTAGGCTGGTAGACAGGAGAACTATAATCTATCCCAGGATGGTCTCCAATCAGCCGTCCACAGCAACATCTCAAATTAAAAATAAAATCATGCATTACATAGTTTATCTCAAATACCACTTGTTAAATCTGCAAAGATGGTGTCACACTACATAGCAATCTGCCATCAAAACAATTAATAAGGACAAAAAGACATGGGATAAAAATCACCAAAACACCTTGATTCCTATGCTGAAAATTTGTAGTCTCTGGGTCTTGTCTCTTTCTTACACTTTGCAAATGCTTGTATAGCTTGCCACATCCATAAGCTATTAATGAATTAAACTGAAAGTTGAATTTCAGGCTAACCATGCGCAGCCTTGTGGATGCCTATGTTAAGATAAATACTGGGATTCTAAAATGGATTATGATGATGATGAATTTATTTGTATTGTGGTTGCACCTACGAATTCCAGTCATGGACTAGTAGGACATCACAAGGACAGGGCTGCCCTTTAACTGGATAGAGATTAAGAAGAATCTTTATGCTATTTTATCTCGACTACTACTTAACTGAATGTAGTAAAGTACGTCCACTGAAGTAGAATGTTTATGAGACATTAGCAGAATTGCATTTAGCATAGAAAACCCACAGCAGAAGACACTACAATTCAAAAGTTCCTAGTCTTGCTTTCTAGCTTAGTTTATTAATACACCTGGCATCTTCTCTGGAAAGATTTCAGGTTTTAAAATATTCTTGTGATATTCTAAAATCTGCCATGCCCTTAGGTTTAGCAATGTTCTCCCTCTAATCCCATCTATTTCTATAGGGAAAATCTGGCCAGTCTACCAGCATTAAAAGATAGGAGTATTTTTAGTGTCCTAAAAATCATGGATGAGCAAATCAATCAGTTAAGAGGACAAACTATTCTGAATTCCAATCCTTTCCCCGAATCAACCCAAAATTTTAAAGATTCAGATTGCTTTCATAAATCTGCACCCAGCAAGCTCCCACCATGTCCCTCAATTTTTGCCATCCACCCAAAAGCCTTCCCCCAACCTTTCCTTCTCTGTAGTACCTCAGCAGCTCACAAAATATTTGCACTTAATGAATTCTTGAGCACCTCTGAAACAACAGACCATGTACAATTTAAATCAATAGTTGATCCAAGGTCCACAGTAAAGACCAGACCTGCAAAACCCCACAATGGGATCAAAGTTAAGAGGTTTATGGAAGTCTTCCAGAGAGACAGGGAATCTTGTGAGTGGAGCCCTGCGCAGATACAAATTTTGTATCTGCATCCAATCCACAAACATGTTACGCGGATATCTGAACATTAGCAGGGCTCTACTTGTGAGGAGCTGAACATGGAAAGTTGCAGTAGAACCCAGTTCTGTATCCCCAAAAGGGAATGATGGGAGAAGAGAACTGGTGGGTTGGAATGGATAGTTCAGACAAAAAGAACAGGAGTACTTGTGGCACCTTAGAAACTAACAAATTTGTTTGAGCATAAGCTTTCGTGGGCTACAGCCCACTTCATCGGATGCATGCAGTGGAAAATACAGTAGGAAGATATACATATACATACAGAGAACATGAAACAATGGGTGTTACCATGCACACTATAAGGAGAGTGATCAGTTTAAGGTGAGCTATTATCAGCAGGAGAGAAAAAAAAACTGTTTGTAGTAGTAATGAAAATGGCCCATTTCCAGCAATTGACAAGAAGATGTGAGGAACTGTGGGGGGTGGGGGAGCATGGGGAAATACTTGTCTTTACTTACACAAAGTAAAACTATCTCAAATTTTTACCACTTATCTGAGCCAAAACCCCAAATCTTTTAAGGTTTGTCCAACACTGTTAAAAGCAAATTTAAAAATTATTACAAATGGGAATGGTTTGCTACAGAGAGAAAAATAGCTACAAAAGAGAGGCAAAGACATTAAACAAAGGTGGAAGATAAAAGATAAGTCTAACCAAGTGAAGGAGGAAATAGCAAGAAGAAAAAGAGCAGATAAGAAAATATTTTTAAATGATCACCAACTCTCTTTTGTAAGATTCCAAAAAGAGGGGAAAAATTACATCAACAATGTTTAAAATAGCAGTGTCGTTCTACACAATAACAGTGTCATTCTATACAAAATGTAGGACAATCACCACCTCCTGCAGATCCTGAGAAATCTGAAATGCAGACTTCCTTGTTTCTCTACCACAAAGAATGATGACAGCGTAAGGTTTGAAATAACCATTGCATTTTAAACCTCTCTTTTTAGACTGTGACAGACTGGAGTATCATCTGAGGGAAATCATGTTTGAAATACATAATTAGTAACAGGATATTAATCTTTCCTCACATAATACTCTGATTAAACTAATAATTAAGCTAGGGAAAACAGTTGCCGCCACAGAAAGAATGTAAAGCTATCACATCTGAACCCTAATACATTGTATTACGCATAGCAAGGTAATTGTTTATGAAGGTACTTTTTGGCACCTAGAGACTGCTTAATTATACATGCATTCAAAACTCTTTGATATAAGCAAATAAGCTTAATAAAATTTGAGCTATTCAGTGTCCTACAAATGAAGATTGGAGGATGAGTTTGGAGGAATGAAAACTCACATAGATACTGAAAGTAAACTGGTGCACACAATGAAGAATTGAAGAGTTGTAGAAATGTAACTAGCCTCACTATTGCTTGTACAATGATGCTTGATTAAAAGTCAGAAGGTAATGAGGACTCAACCCTTGAAGAACAAAACATAATGAGACTGTTTAGTAAGTGCTCACCTCCAAGACAAACAAGCATTCCACAGTCTGATTCAATATACAACAGTGGGGAGAAGTTTGTGGGGGACAGAGAACTTCTCTGAACAAGGATGTGCCACACAGACCTTAGGGGTTTGTCTTGATTAGGCAAAGTGGTTCAGTTTCAGTTGGGCTTTGTTAACAAGTGCTAGCTAAACTCAGTTTAAATGTAGCCTTTTTCTGAGTCAGGACAAACCCTGACGTATCAACAGAAAACACAGACCTGTCAGAAAGAGGCCAGGGGCAGACAGACGGGCGGACGAACGCATACATAAACACAAACTCTAAGGTGTAGTGTAATGGGACAATTTTATCCTGCCTAAGGGAGACTTTCATAATTCTTAGAATACTTATGATATATCCTACATAGCTTTGATTGTATTTCTCTTATTTAACTTGCTTTTAAAGATAATTTTGGAATTGTTAACTTATTTTGGTATACGTTCCAAAAGCTAGAGTCAGAGAAAAAGAAAACAAACCCCTGTATCCAGATATGTCAGAATGGGTACACAGAAATACCCTCCTGGGTCACTCAAGTCAAAGGCATAGGCAATGGAAATCTAACCCCTGGCTTATGTCAGCTACACCATGGGGAAAGCCTAAAGAGCAAAAGGGTGGCAGTCACAGCTGACACATACGTTTTCTCTAGTTTTTTAAAGTTGTGGTGTCATACTGGAACCAAAATCCGTTAGACTCTCATGGAAGTAATTTTTCTATAATACGTTTAGGTAAATTTTTAAACAATCATTGGATCTGATTCACCCAGGTTTTATGTTGGCTTATGCCCTTCCAGAGGCAGATAATCCACCAGGGTATGAAGTTGTAGCAGCACAAACCAGCCACAAATTCAGTTATTGTGAGGATGGAGATGTTGGAAACTAACACAGTCCAAAAAGTGAGCCGTGCTGCCTATTTGGAAAGAGCATGTGGCCAGAGTGTGTGCTGGTTCATCACTTCTCAGTGGCTCCTAAGGACTACCAGCAGGAACTACAATTATTCCCCCAAGGAAGAGGCAGTGATGATATTATTATTAGGTGTATTATTGCCATGCAGTGAAGTGAATTTCCCCTGCAGTCCTGGTAGCTCTTAATCACACCGTTCCAGTTTCTCTGAGTCTGGATCATATACTCTTGACTTCTTTGGAAAAGTTGCAGACACATTTTTAAGTTCTAGCAAAAATTTTGTTGCTCATCTTTAAAAGAAAGAATGAGAAAGGGAGAATCTGGACAGACTTCTGTTCTCCTATGGTCCTGAAAAGCCCTTATGGGCTCCAGTGTATATGTATAGTGGGACTCACATTAATATACCCTTATGTCATTACTGCTTCAGGCATCATACTGAATAACACAGAGCAAACAGCAATCCCCGTTAAACAATCCAATCCAATCGCCAGCTATTGAAAGCACTTACAATGGTTAAGCAGGCATGTGCAGGAAATGGAATCATAGCACTTAGATGTGATCCGGTTCACTAAAGCTTGACTGTGTTTTACGAAGGCAATTTCAGCACACACAATAAACCACTATCAAAATATCAGCATACACTGACCATCTTATGCATTACAGAACTATGCCAGCAGCTATTCCTATAGCTGCAGGTGCTAGAAAACTCAGCCTACCCTATGGAGAGGGTGATTCATCATCTGACACTATAAGTTATTCCAGTGGACCTGAAGCTGGAGCTCATAGGTCCAGTGAAAGCTGAGCAGTTTACAAAAATCATACCTTATATTAAGGGTATATTTATAAACAGTTTAAAAATGGTTAATAGATGTTATAAGTTAGTATTGGGTACAGACTGTTATATGCACTTCCATGGATGTTATAGATGGTTATACGCAACCTCTGGACTCTATAACAATTGACTAACCGTATATTCAAACATCCATTATGCAGTTATTTACCCTATGCAAACGTGCACTTTTTAAGAGCATTTAAGAGCCAGACCTGGAGACAGTTCCTGAATTCTGTTCAGATTAGTAAACTTAAAAGCTCATGAGATCCAAAGGTTTGGATCCAATACAGCAGCCTGGTGAGCATCCAAAGGGGGAAGTCAGTCTGGGTTGTAACAGAGCCATTATAGAGTTGTGTTTGCAAATCGATGCTGCTCAGAAGCATGTGTCAGCCTTTCCAATGTATTCAGTAAAGTTGGTAGAATAATGGACAGAGTCACTTATATAAGAAAGTGTTATAACAATAATAATGTATTTCAAAGGAGCTGCTTTGTCTTATTTAGGCTGATAGCTCAAGCTAGCACACAGAAGGAGCAGAATGATAGAAGGATCCAGTTTGGGGAACCCTCCATTGCAGGAACAAAGGAGTCAAGGAGGAGATTTAAATGATGCGGCAGTAAAGCCCAGTTGTGATAGCTGGGGAAGGTTGAGAGCTCCACAGCAGAGCCAGGGAGTTCGCAAAGTAGGGGCCATGATGTAATACTGACAACTAGTATTACATTCCCCACTGTGATAACTTAATCTCAGTTTCAGAAACTGACTGCAGCGAACACTCAAGTATCGTTGTGACGGAGACTGTTTCTACAAGGTCACTGCAAAGCTGGGAAATAGTCACTCCTCCTGCAAAATGTGAAAGTCTCAGCAGCAGCACTGAACTTGGAGATCTTCCCTGGAGAAAGAGAGTAAATGAGTGAGGCACCAGACGCAGCCAGATCAGACCGACCTTACCAAGGAGCTTTCCTCATTCTCGTTGCCCTTTTTTAATGATATGCATAGGAAACACTGTCATATAAAGTGCAGTTTACACAGTCTACAACCCTTTGACAATTACAGTGAGAGTCATTGTCAGTAAGGTCATTGCTTCACAAATGTTGCTTGGGTGGGAGCCAATTTCCAGAAAAGGAAATGGCTGCATAACACATGCACTATAAACATAAAAAGTATGTTCCACAGATAATGAGAGCGCTGCAAGTGCCTAGGTTAGACAGACAGAGACACCCTGTGACAGATTAGAATATGCTTGTTATATCAATCAAACCCCACTCTGTTTTGTAAACACCATTTTAATTGTAAAATTGTGCTGTGCCTTCACTTCTGCACTGCGGCCTCCATCTTGAACTGAAACACCCACAATGTGTTGGGGAAATTCTTGCTTCTAGCAGACTTCTAACAATAGAGAACAATCTTGGCTTTCCATAAATGGAAGCTCCCTAGAACAAGGAACAGGTTGTAGCCAAGGGAAACCAGTTTTCCAAGTCTGAGCTTTGGGTGGGTGGGAACTAAGCAATGAATCACTTGAAAAGAGACTTGAAGCCCCTCAGAAGGGTCACCTGATAGAAGGGACGAGAACATCATAAAAGGACAAATTCTGCTCCGAGCTGGGTCTTGCTTTCCAGCTACCCATCGGCTGACAGAAGACAAGACTGGGTAGGTGGAAAGAGGGTGCACAAGAATCCAGGATTCTCTGGAAGGACACTGCCTATGACCAAAAGGGCTCTTGGGAGGGATTAGGAAACTAAGGCAGGGTCTTGAATGCTGTTATATATATAGATAGCTCTGTATATCTATTGTGCTGTAGCTGTGTTTAAAAGTGCCTTTGCAAAGTCTCTGTGTTACTTCCTTTAATTGTCACAAACTCCCTGAAGGGTGAGACAGTAACCCAGAGTACCCACAAGGGTGAAGCTGTGCAGGTGTGCTTAACCTCCTGGGGAAACTTGGGGTCTAGAACAGCTACTGTCCCATGCCCTGAGAAGGGAAACCAGGAGTTGCAGTTTGTATCGCGTGAGCGCATTTAAGAGCCAGACCTGGAGACAGTTCCTGAATTCTGTTCAGATTAGTAAACTTAAAAGCTCATGAGATCCAAAGGTTTGGATCCAATACAGCAGCCTGGTGAGCATCCAAAGGGGGAAGTCAGTCTGGGTTGTAACAGAGCCATTATAGAGTTGTGTTTGCAAATCGATGCTGCTCAGAAGCATGTGTCAGCCTTTCCAATGTATTCAGTAAAGTTGGTAGAATAATGGACAGAGTCACTTATATATTCACAATTAAACTACTCAGATTTGATTAACAGCTATTTGTGGGGTCATGCCATTCATTATTTGAAAATATTTGTATAACCACTGGCACTCACTAAAATGATTGCAAACCTTGAGACCACATGTCGTAAACAACCGAATTTGAAAAGTAATTTGCCCAAACTATAAGGCCAATATTTACAAATATCAAATATAACCAGTGCCATCTGGAATGATTTGTGAATAATGTCTAGACCAAAGTAGGCCTAAATTGGTTGAATTTTTGTCCCAATAAATACAGTTTTAACCAGTTGTAACATTTATGTCTGTATTGAACTTTGCCAAAAAAATTCTTTCAGAATGAAGCTTTGTGCATATCTTTCAGCTAAAAACAACAACAAAGAAAGCAAAATCCTTTGTTTTGAAAATTGTAGCTGGATACAATGTTTATATTTATAAATGTAAACACTGAAAAGTGCACACTAAAAAAAACAAAAACAAATCACCATCATTGGACCCAGTTCTTATTTTTCCCACTTTGTTAGCCATTGGTTTAACATGCAGTAACTCATGCAGTTGTTTTGTTTCATTTTCCAGATTCAGCAAACATCATAGTGGGAGGACTGGGAAGGAGACTTTCAGTGTAGAACAAGTGCCAAGGAAGGTCAACATGCTGATCTAACAGCCTTTACAGTAGCCTCTTAAATGCACACTAATGCGAGCTGTGCCCAGCCACTAATGTTAATTTCAAAGGAGGGATCAAAAATCTGATGATGAACATAAGTAGTATGAATATCAGCTGCCTAAAAAGACAACTGCCCTGTTAAAACAGACAAAACGATGTGAAGGCCAGTGTATTCCCCTTTCCCATCTGCAATGTTATATGGTTAATATATGACCATATAGATCGTTGTTGCTACCACTGCTACACAACTGCAACAAAGGTTGTGCAGAAGTATGTCATGTAAGGTGTCTATGGAAAAGTTATGGTTTGCTGAATATGATTATCCTATTTGCATGCATCATTTTTTTATCTGAAGCTATTATGAATATTGACTGTATGCCTTTATTTCAAATGTGTTCGCTCCTGTGGTCACACCCACAAGGGAGTTTATTTCTAGTTTGGCCAGCACATTGTGAAGGGACTATTCAAGTTGAATGGCCCATCAAAGAACACTTAACTCACAATGGACTCACAATAAAAGAGGCTTATCCCCACCAGATGGACCTTCCTGGGGACATTCTAGCTAGAATATGGGTAATGACCTCTGCTAGCACTCAGCGAAGCATGCAAGGGCATGTGACCCTAAACTCCATCTTGTTACTTGTATTTTTCTTGTGTTTTTACTTGTATTTTTGTATTTTTCCACAAACTGTGCTAAGGGCTTTGTTTGGAACAATGGGTTTTCCTCCACATGGCAGAAGCTATAAAAGGCCCTGGAAACATCTCCATTTTGCCTCTTTCCTTCTCTAATTTCTGGACTATGGATTTATACTAATGGGAGCATTCTAACCAAGGGACCGAGGACCTTCCAAATCATTTGGAAGCAACCAGAAACTTAACAAACCAGCGATTTATTTCATCACTGCTTCAAGCCTGAACCAAGAATTTTGCAATTATTGTATGTTTTTGATTCCTTTAACCAACTTTAACTCTCACCTTTCTTTCTTTTTATAAATAAACCTTTAGATACTAAAGGATTGGCAACAGTGAGATTATTGGGGAAGATCTGAGTTATATATTGTCCTGGGTGTGTGGCTTGTCCTTTGGGATCAGAAGAACCCTTTTGTTTGATGAAATTGGTTTTAAATAACCATTCACCATTAAGTCTAGTGTCTGGGTGTTAAATCCAAGACTGGAATTCCTAAGGAGGCTGCATTCCTGACTTCCTGTTAGCCAGTGTGGGGAGACTTTTGTTGCTGGTTTGGTATATCTTATGGAAGAATAACCACCAGTTTTGGGGTATGGTTGCCCTATTTCTCAGCAGCTTGTCCTGAATTTGATATTCTCCATTGTGACCCACTGAGGCACAGGGACACCACCTTAATAAATTAAAAGAAAACAGACCAAAGACTTTCCTAGTGGCCTCATATCCTTTACACCTTCAAGCTGGTTTCTACAAAGCAGGAGCCCTGAACTACCAATGTTATCTGCTGATGGCAGATGCAAGTCCCAAAAATTTGAGAAAAAAAAAAAAAAAACTCGTGGTCCTTGCATTGTCCCCCACCCTCACCCCCACCCCCACCCAAGGATTCCATTCCAACCACTTCCTCTCTCATCTGATTCCTACTGCTTCTCACATCCCTTCCACATCCTGTGCCATTCAGCATATGGCTGGAATTGTTAGCTGCCTAGGAAGGAGTTTTGTACTATTTCTGTCTGGTACCCATCAGGGCAGGATTAAGACAATTTGCCACAGAAGTCTTTCTTTGCACATTTCCTAGTGTGTATGAATTCAGTCTTAGTATGCAACTTACTTTAGCAGAATCTATAATTAATTCTTCAAACAGACCCCAGAAATTATGTTCTGATCGTTTCAGTGGCTGCAACGTTTTGCCATTGCTTGCTGGATTAAGAACACGAATTGTTTCTTTAGCCCATTTTAGAAAGCATAGCCTCATATTTATAAGGTCTTACCTGATTAAGTTCTGGCATATCTGGCATCCTGCAGGACATCTGGAGGAATATATATCAGTAAAACAGTGTATTATTATATACAAGAAAATATCTGTAATTTGATGCATCAAATGTATTAAATACTGGGTAATAAAAAGACTTGTGAAAAAATTTTAAGCAATGGCATTGAAACTTGTGTACAAGACTGTAGTCATCATCTGAAGATCTATTCTAAAAGCTCAGTGTTTTATTTGGAATTTTAAACTGTTATACTATTAGTATTTCATAGTTGGAGTCATCATCATCCTAACAAGGCAGTAAACAGTTTAGTCTCTTGAGGACTGAAATGCTTTAATCTAACCCAAGTTATTGGGATAACTGGGTGAAATTTAATGGCCTGTGACACACAGGAGGTCAGACTACATCATCTAATGGTTCCTTCTGGCCTTAAACTCTATGAAACCATGAATTATCATTGTTTATTGAGTACCATCAATGCACTCAGAATTATATGATCATAGTACTATCCCCAAGAAGTTTACAATCTTAGGATCTGATTCCACAGGCCTTCTTTAGTCAAAGCTACCATTTAATTAGTCATAAAGCTTACGAGGAAAAAAATGTTTGTTTTGTCCATTCCTCAAATGAGGGTTGGAGCATTTTAATTTCCGACTCTTTCCAGTGTTCTATAGAAGAACAACATGATTCATCTCACTCCTCAAGACAGAGACCTGCTGATAGGGATACTGGGATTAATAGTAGCTCTCTTCTTCTATTTAGAGCAGGTTCTACCTTACTATTTGACACAAGGTCACATTTTTGGAGTAGGAAGGAGAATTTCCATGTACCAGTAATTCGGTTCTGTGAACTGCACCACACTTCTCCCTCTCAGTCTATCTCACGTGGAGGTAGGGTGACCAGACAGCAAGGGTGAAAAATCGGGACGGGGGTGGGGGGTAATAGGAGCCTATATAAGAAAAAGACCCCAAAATCGGGACAGTCCCTATAAAATCAGGACATCTGGTCACCCTACGTGGAGGCTAGGATGCATTTTCAGCTACCGGACTTAGAGCTACATGTGTGAAAGACCAGAATGCTCAACAGCTTCCAGTTTGGGTATGCAACAAACAATGGGCCTGTCATCACTTTACAAGTGTGTTGACTGAACTGTCCATGAAACAATTAATGAATGACACTGCAGCCCTACCCTGGTTATGACTAAAGGCTAAAACCTCTCCTGTATATAACAGCATCTATTCTACAGTATCTGCGCCTTCCTTAATATTTAAAGAAAACATTTGGTGTGAGCTTCTAACTGCATGGCACTCATGTAATTGTGGCACTGCAAAACTGTAAGAACAGCATCCACAGTGTCCCTATAACATCTATCAATTCTCTTTCAACGTAACAAGAATAAAACCAAAACCACAACTATACCTGTGAGGATCTTTTGAGCTGGGTATGACTTTTGCACACTCTCTTTTATTGAAGACTCCTTCAATCCAAGATTTCTGAGACTGAAAAATAATACCAAACATAATTACAGTCCTTTACCTCAGAAAGCAAAATAAATAATTACTACATAATTTCTGCAGTGCAGGGCCTGTAAAAGATCTCACAATGCTTTACACTATGATGTGTGTGCGGCATAGTTATAGCACTGTCGGTCCTTGGATATTAGAGAGACTGGGCGGGTGAGGTAAGATCTTTTATTGGGCCAACAGAAGTTGTTCCAATAGAAGTTATTACCTCACCCACCTTGTCTCTCTGTTACACTATGATGTCAGGAAACCAAATGCCAATTAATATTATCAAGGAGCCCAAACGAGAACTCTGAATCAGAACAACTCCAATACCCCACTCCCAAACGTAGAAGTGTTCTATCTGAACCAGAACTTGGTAGTTTGAGTCCATCTCTTATTAATAAATGTGAAAGCTCACTCAGGGGAGGTTTAAGACTTACTTCATCTGCTATAAGATTCTAGGACAACCCAAAACTGAGGCGAGATATGAAATAAATGCTGATCTGTCAGTATCCTCCTCCTTCTGGAGGATATATGTTAAATGTCTAGTATGTAGCTATCTTATTAAGTCTGTAGTAACCCTGGAAAGGTGCAGGCTTTGAATTATCATTACAATAAACTTTTCTAAAAGAGAGGATTGCAATTTCTCATTTTATAAAGGATGTTAAGAATTGCAGTTGTCCCAGTTAAACATTTACAGACATGAAACTACAGAAAAATGCTGAAAAAGGCCTCTCCAAGGAGTTAATCCAACTTTTACTGAAGTCAGCCAGAGTCTTTCCATTGGATAAGGCTACTAGAGAAGGGCTATAAAATTGAGTGAATTAGGTATGCACTGTGCTATGTAAACTTCTCAGGAAATCTCCCCAAGATTTTTTTTCAATCACATGATTTATTTCAAGACCAAAAAAAAAAAACCCCAAATCATCTCATGCTAAACTTCACTCTTCTGTCACTTTGCTTTTGGTACTTCTAGTTCCCTATGCCCCATCTACACAATGTCTATCTAGATAATAAAACGTTGAGGACAATGATGTGTCTTCATACTTACAGTATTTGTAAAGGGCCTATCACCCTCTAAAAGCAATGTAAAATAGTAAATAACAACAAATGAGAATGTCAATAATTCAATTACTAGAGTATACCGTTTGGAGTCTGGTAGGCAGAGTTCTGTTATAACCCAGAATAATCCTCTTCAGCTTGTTTGATTAAGCATCATATTTCCACTAATCAGGGAAGTGGTTTTTTTTTAATTCACCTCCAAATCCTTAAATATTATCATTCCAAACACAAATCTATGGCTGTTGATTTGACTGATGTACAGAACATCAAGAGCTGTGTAAAATGAGGTGTAAACATATCTTTTGACTCCCCTTGAAAGCAATGAGATTCTTTCCTTTGAATAATAGGAGCTACATCAGGAGCTTACTAATATTAGAGTTTGTAAGAAAATCAATATAAGAAATCTATTTGTGTGGATATTTGTCTGGGAACTGCTGCATTTAATTGAGCCTAATTTAGTTGTATCTTAGAAAGATGATGAATGGGGAAGATGACCCTCAGAGATTGATAGGAGCTCAGACACACACAGGAATATTAATAATCTCAGAAAGAAATTCATTGACTACAAATTTTAAAAAGAAGGCATGGAAATGCAGTTCACGGGAAATGTTGAGTAGGAGTTGCATGGAGTAGTTTCATTATTTGATAGCAGGTTTTTTATATACAGTTCTCAGAAACCATTTGGACACATTCCTATTAGGAACCATTACTCCTTCATGCCTCCCAAACAATTCCATCCTTATTTCTTGAGCAGTCAAGCAAAAAATTGAATTGACACCATTATAGCATTTGGGGATTCCAAAAATCCACCACTGTTTCCTGTAAATAAAATTCTAAGCCTATCAAAAGTGGCAGAGAACAGTATGTCCATTAATTTTACTCACTGCCTTGAGGAAGAATTCATTTTGCTGAACTTGTTAATTAAAATTACTATGTTAGGGTGACCCAGTAGCTCCTTGATTAGTGCTGAACAGTACAACATGAGAGATCCGGACTCAATCTCTTGCTCTCTTGGTGGGCAACACCTGGAAGCACTGACAAAGGCAACAGGGGAAGAAAATCTAAGAGAAAAAGGAATTCAGGAGAGCTGGCCATTTCTCAAAGACACAATATTAAAGGCACCACAGCAAGCTATCCTGATGCAAAGGAAAGATAGGAAGAATAGTAAAAGGCCAATATGGCTCCATCAGGAGCTC
This sequence comes from Chrysemys picta bellii, assembly GCF_011386835.1. NCBI lineage: Eukaryota > Metazoa > Chordata > Testudines > Emydidae > Chrysemys > Chrysemys picta. Next base: position 97,502,773 of record NC_088796.1, read on the forward strand.
TTTAATGGCCTGAAAATCAAAAAGGAAATCCTACAAAAAGTGGAAGCATGGACACATTGCTAAGGATGATACAAAAGAATAGCATGAGTATCTACAGTCAAAATCAGAAAGGCTCAAGTACAAAATGAGTTACATCTAGCAAGGGACAAAAAGCAATAAGAAGAGGGTTTGTAAATTCACTAGGAGCAAGAGAAAGATGGGTTCAGTAGTGTTCAAGAATTTTTATAATGACTTAGATAATGGAGTGGAGAATATGCTTATAAAATTGGTAGATGACATCAAGCTGTGAGGTGTTGTAAGCATTTTGGAGGTCAGGATTAGAATTCAAAAGGAGAACTGATCTGAAATCAACAAAATGAAATTCACTAAAGACAAGTGCTAAGTACTACTCTTAGGAAGGAAAAACATCAAACACACAAATACAAAATTAGGAATAACTGTCTAGGCAGTAGTACTGCAGAAAAGGATTGGGGGTTATAGTAGATCACAAATTGAGCATGAGCCAACAATGTGATGCAGTTGCAAAAAAGAGTAATATTCTGGTGTGTGTCATCATGGTTGTTGTGTCTAAGACAAGGATGGTAATTGTTTCTCTCTACTCAGCACTGGTGAAGCCTCAGCTGAAGTGTTGTGTCCAGTTTTGGAAGGCACACTTTAGAAAAGATACGGACAAACTGGAGAGAGTCCACAGGAGAGCAACAAAAATGATCAGGGATTTAGAAAAACTGACATACGAGGAAAGGTGAAAAATACTAGATATGTTCAGTCTTGAAGAAAGATGACTGAGAGGGATACTGAGAAGTTTTCAATATATTAAAGAGGATGGTGATCAATTGTTCTCTGTGTCCACTGAAGGTAGGACAAAAGATAATCAACGTAGCCTGCAGCAAGGGAGATTTAGGTTAGATATTAGGAAAAACTTGAAGGATAGTTAAATGAAGGTTGTGGAATCCCTGTCACTGGAGGTTTTTAAGGACAGGTTAGATGAAAACTGCCTCAACAAAGAGGGATGGTCCTGCCTCAACACAGGGGGATGGAGCAGATAACTAATTGAGGTCCTTTCCACCCTTATATTTCTATACTCAGCCCTGAGAGACAGGTGAGATCCTAATCTGCTTTCACTTCAATCTATGAGCAGCACTAATAGGTCATAAGAATAATTGTCCTTTTCAAGATCAAGAGATTAGTAACTCAAGGCGTCAGGTGACTTTCCTTAGGCTACACTATTTCCAGGTATAACCAGACCAATTCTTTAGATTTCCCGAAGGCATTCCCTTAGTTGGAATACTATGGTCCAGTTGTCAGATCCAGCTCTATAGCATGTAGTTCTAGTGGCGATCAAGTGTACTCAAATCATCCATAGACGTCTTACTCCTGAGGGCATTCTGCACCAAAAAGTTAAAAATTCTGTGCACAATATTTTAAAATTCTGCAAATTCTATTTGTGAAAATAACACTACATAATCACACCAGTTTCAATTATTTTGGTAATTTATTTCTAAATACCCATCAGCAAGTATGTCTGTAACAATAGGGACAAACACAAAAATTCCCCCAGGAGTAGAGAGTTAAAGAAACCCCCTATGACAACCAAGTTTCTGTTTCTCTGTACCCTTCTCTCCCCCCAGAGCCCAGCTGGGGAGCCAGACACCCACAACCCCTCTCCCCCAGCCAATACAGCCAAACCGCCTCCCCCCCCTTTCCCTGATACCTGCACCCCTTTTCCCCCCAAAACCCAGGGATCCAGAGGGAGAAACAGCCTGATGCTTGGTCCCAGGCTTGCACGGAGTTTCCTGCATGCTGCCGTCTAATTTCCCTCAGTGTGTGCTGGGAACTGCAACTGCCAAGAATCCTCTAGCTCTCTCCCCCTGGCAGTGTCTTTTATGTGTGAGCTGGGCTCTGCCTGGTCCAGCGGCCCCTAGTGGCAGCCAGCAGTACTGTGGCCCATTTCTGTGGGGGAAAGGAAATTTTGTGCGCACAATGTTAATTTCTGCAAAATTCTGCATTGCGCAGTGGCACGGAATTCCCCCAGGAGTAACGTCCCTGCCCTTAAAGATCACAGTATTTATAAACAGAAGCTTTGGATTCAGGCTGGAGCCCAAAGAGAATGGTATCAAGAGAAGTTTTGCCTGCCTAACTTTAAATTCTTATTCATTACCTTACACAATGCAAGTGATAACATATGCTATTAAGTTTTAAAGAGTAGGAAAAGATCAAACACCACATCATAGCCATTTGGTGAAGTGTTCAAAGCCAAAGGACAATTTTCAGTTTCATGTTGTCCGGAAGCATAGAAAGAAAATGCATTAGACAAGGTAACTATAGGTAGTTTTCCTTATTTTTCTGTATTCCTTACTATCAGCTTTTAGTACCGCCTGTGACGGTCACAGAGACCCCCTTGGAACTGTCACCTGATGTGCTGAAATGACCTCTGAGACTGTTTTCTTTGTCAGCTTGGGACTCCAGAACCCTGTCTTTTTGAGCCAGACATACTAGCCTGCTGCAACACAGACCCAGGGTCTGAACCATGCCCCCAAAGCTGCAAACTTAACTGAAAACAGCTCAGCAAGTACTCCTGTCTCTAGCACCCAGACACCCAGCTCCCATTGGGATCCAAACCCTAAATAAATCCACTTTACTATGTATAAAGCTTATACAAGGTAAAGTCATAAATTGACTGCCCTCTATAACACTGACAGAGAGATATGCACAGCTGGTTGCTCCCCCAGCTATTAATCACTTACTCTGGGTTCATTAATAAACAAAAGTGATTTTATTAAGTATAAAAAGTAGGATTTAAGTGGTTTCAAGTAATAACAGACAGAACAAAGTAAGTTACCAAGCAAAATAAAACAAAAGACGCAAGTCTAAGCCTAATACATTAAGAAACTGAATACAGGTAAATCTCACCCTCAGAGATGTTCCAATAAGCTTCTTTCACAGACTAGACTCCTTCCTAGTCTGGGCCCAATCCTTTCCCCTGGTACAGACCTTGTTAGTTCCAGCTCAGGTGATAACTCAGGGATTTCTCATGACTGGCAGCCCCCTTTGTTCTGTTTCACCCCCCTTTTATAGCTTTGGCACAAGGCAGGAATCTTTTGTTTCTTGAGTTCCCACCCTTCCTTCTAAATGGAAAAGCACCAGGTTTAAGATGGATTCCAGTACCAGGTGACATGGTCACATGTCCTGTGAAACCCCAAGCCTTCATTGTTCCCCAGCCTGACTCACAGGAACGCAGGAAAGCTGGCAAGTAAACACAGTCATTTACAACCAACTGTCCTAGTCAATGGGAGCCATCAAGATCTTAAACCACCATCAGTGACCCACATTTTGCGTAATTACAATAGGACTTCAGCGTTATACCTCATATTTCTAGTTTTAGATACAAGAATGATACATACATATAAATATGATGAACACACTCAGTAGACTATAAGCTTTGTAATGATACCTTACAAGAGACCTTTTGCATGAAGCATATTCCAGTTACATTATATTCACATTCATTAGCATATTTCCATCAAACATATGGAGAGCAACGTCACACCACCAACCCATTCTGAACTAGCATTAGATTTGTACGTCTCTTAAAAAAAAAAAAGGTAAAGATAGAGACCAGATGTTCTGGATACTTCCCATGGCATATTTGCATTCCTTTAATACACAGCCACTTTCTTCAGTGATTAAAATAATAATGGCAATAATCAACCCCATAAAACTTAGTCCTCAGGTAGCTGACCACACTAATTCTAATCACAATGAGCCAAGCCTGAAGCTATCAATAGGAAAAATCCTATTGACTTTAATGCGCTTTGGATCAGACCTAAAGACACAATCCTGCTTCAATTAAGGTCAATGGCACAATTCCCATTTACCTCAATGGTGCAGGATCAATGAATTTCCTTCTAAAGCTGGGGAAACTGTCAGAGGGTATACGATTCCCAGAGTCCCCACCAACCCCTATAGCAGCATTCACATCTGTTGTGCAATTCCACTTCAGAACTCTTAATAGCTTCTCCTAAACCATTCGCTAGTACCTCTCAATAATACATTTCAAATTCTACACAATTTCAAAACTGGATTGAGGGAATAAGTAAGTTTCTCCCTGCACCAGAAAGGAGCAGAAAAGAATTGAAAATTTGCCCCTACAAATGTTTCTACATTATTTAATTTTTATTTATGGGATGAAATGGTCAGGCCTTTCTACAGAATTTAAATATATATAGTGGTTGTGTTATTTCCATGTTAGAGACAGCAATAATAAGCAACAATTAAAAGCTTTGGGTTGCAGGATCATCTGAATTCAGGTTTAAGAAGTGTGGTTAAAACAAAATGCAATAAATCTGAACTTCTGAGGTTATTGTCTTCACATTGAAATAAGATAAATTAAACTACACGCAGTACAGATTTTGTGATGTTCTGATGCTCATGAGACACTGTCTAGTTCCTTAGACAGTAATATAAACAAAAATCACAACCAACCAAAAAAGTAAATATAACCAAACTAAAACTAGGAAAAATAAAACATAGGTTTGAAACTATCCTTCTCAATGAAGGTGAGCTCCCTAGTTTCTGAGCTAAAGGAGATGGAAAATATTGATATATTTTCATTTACAGCCAGATGCTCAGCTGGCATTAACAGTCTATGCCAATTTACACCAGCTAAGGATCTGGCCCATAATGTTTACTGAGCTCTGTTTCTTAAGTTAATGCTTTGATGAGGCATCTAGACTTGCACTGAATGATCAGAAAAAAAGATTAGCTAGAGAATACTGCATGTATTTTACAATTGAGTAAGGACTGCAGGATTTGGCAGCTAGAATTTAAAAACAGATTATTTCTCAAAGTCATTGTAATTAATTATTTAACACACACTTACAGCTGGCCCCCATACTACTAACAAGGTGCAAAGGCACTGCATTTAGGTCAAGAAATGCTGACTAATTCACTATATTTTCAAATATGTCAATCTATGATGAAAAGTGGTGCTTTATTAATTTTCAGATTGGTAGTTTGAAAGCAAGTGTAGTTTTCATTTTGCATGTCCTCATCAAATCCTGCCTGAGTATTCCATTTGAAATCATAGGGCTACTCCTATAAAAACAAGGGAAGCAGGATTTGGCCCTCCATCTATAATTTAGATCAGTATTTCCAGATTATGAGTTTTCTGCAAATTTGGATAGTGTATAAATTATCCACTCTGCTTTGGACTGATTGTGTAGTTTTCTGTGGCTTTTCTGTGTAGTCAAAATGCAGTCAGGGCTTGCGGTATTGATGCTTTGGGCATAGAGTTCAACTATTCAGCTAGCCAGTAATATGCTTGCTTCTTCTAAATTCCAAATCTTGCTCAGGGTGGCTATTCACAAAGCCCCAAAGGCTCTTTCCTTGGTGAAGTCAATAATATAAAGAGGTTCCAATCAACACATGCTATTTTTGAAGCTACTCCTGGAGAGCTGATCGAACAACCTGGATTTTTACCTAGATGTCTTAGACTAAACATGAGCTATCCCTCTACTGTTCCTAGAAGAACTGGGCTTCACCAGATAGTTCAAAGTTATCTTTATTCAGCAATTTACATTGATTGGGGGCAATGTCAAATGGCACAGTAGGTACTGATTCAATGTAGATTTATTATAATTAAAGTTTAAATGATTTGGAGCCATCAAATTGTGCACATTGTTAGCCTATGTAACCACGATTTTATTCCTGTCACTCATTCTCCCAACCCCTTCCTCCAGTTGTTTGTAACATTCATTTGTTGAGTCTTGTGCTCCACATGGGCACAGCAGTCCACCTGCACAATGCATATTACAAGATATGGGCCTTCGAGTAGAATTTTGAAAATTCTTATCAAACAGGGTACCCTCAAGTGGCTGACCACAGCACAACAAGCACAATCTGCAATGGTTTCCTTTGCTTCATTTCCTGAAGCCAGACAAGTTGCCCATCCTCTTCTTCACAGACCAGACCATTGGCCATCTCATCAGCCCAGGAAAGGAATGATGTCCCTCTAAGAGTTTAATAAAACCCCTCTTCCAGGCATCATTTATTAATATACGTGAATCCACTTGCAGGTCCCTCAAAGTGAAACCGTTCACAAATCCCAAAATAAAACAAGCTAAGAAAGAACAGTTCACCAGTTCTGTCATCCGTCTCCCAGGACCCCACCTCTTCAGGTCATCTACCTGAGAGGTCACAATCCTTGTTCCATGATACTTGTGCCCTATTCCAGGGCCTCCACCCTGCTGGCCATTCTCCAAGCTTCTTACAACTCTCCCGCCACAAATCTCATCTCAGGGCTTCTGTGAGCAGGCTCCCCACAGCTAGGGTGACCAGATGTCCCGATTTTATAGGGACAGTCCTGATTTTTGGGTCTTTTTCTTATATAGGCTCCTATTACCCCCCACCCCGTCCCGATTTTTCACACTTGCTATTTGGTCACCCTACCCACAGCATTCCATTCTCTAGGCTTCCTTCGCCTGCAAGTCTCATCCCTGCTGAATTCCTCCAGAATCACCCTCTTCACTTGAATTCAGCCTGCCCCTGGCTAAGCCAGATCTTCCCTTTACCTGGGGGCCACTGCACAAGCCTTCTGCTTGGCAGGGCCGGCTCCAGGGTTTTGGCCGCCCCAGGTAGCCAAAAAAAAAAAAAAGCCACTATTGCGATCTGCAGCGGCAATTCGGCGGACGGTCCCTCACTCCCGCTTGGAGCGAAGGACCTTCCGCCGAATTACCGCCGAATAGCTGGACCTGCCGCCCCTCTCCGGAGTGGCCGCCCCAAGCACCTGCTTGCCAACCTGGTGCCTGGAGCCGGCCCTGCTGCTTGGTAAGGTTCCGCAGCCCCAGCCAGTCAACTCTCTCCTGTTCTTTCTGTGCACTAACACTTCCCCCCCAGCAGCTCGCAACTCCTACTCTTTTTTTGAGGGGGGGGGCAGGAAAGAGCAAGTTCAGACCTAGCAGCTTGCTCCAAGGAACTCTCAACAGTTCCCAGCAGCTGCTGCTCCTTCCTACATCATCTTCCTCCCTGTCTGAACTGCCTCTTGGGTTTTTAGAGATGCCAGGTGCTTTCTATCAGGCCCCACTGGGAGGTGGCTAATTACTCACAAGTGAACAGGACCCATTCCTTCTTCAAGGGGCCAATCATCCTGTAACACCTAAGCAATTTAAGTGCCTAAGTCCCATTTTCCAAAGTGACTTAGGAATGTAAGGCCATAGGCCCTGTCCACCAGTAAAGTGATACAACCCTCTTTTGGATGATGTTGTTGTCTTGGTATTTATCTATAAACAATGTTGTGTAAGGGATGAAATGAAAACTTATACTGGTCATCCTAATCATTGCGTGGTGTACGTACAGGTAACAATTAAAAAGTTGTGGGTATGTACTAAAATATGCTCAAAGCATGAAACAAGGCAAGCTTGGTAAACAAGTTTGTCCAGACAAAGGAATTTTGATTTGCCTGTCTGCCTAAGTCTGGAATGTAAATGGAGCAGGGTAGGCCAAAGCCAATGGGATCTAACATTTGCATCTAAACTCAACAGGAAAAGCAAAATAACAAGAGGATAAGAAAAGAGTACCTGCCACCAGCACTGTGGGAACCAACAGCAAGAATATTTTTCAAAGGTTTACTGAACTATAAAGGTAGGGGGAGGGAGAGAGACATGTGGTTATCCATCACTGTGGGAACAAAGAAGTCAGCATCTTCTGTGGTCATGAATGGTGGATCCCCAGTCATGTGGGTTGGTGATGCTGAGAGGTGGCTTTATGGGAAAAATTGCCTTAGACAAGGATTGTAGCCTGTTAAATTTTAATCTCTAGAAAGTGTATTTATACTTTTGTTTTATTTGTAACTATTTTCAGTTTCTATTACCTTTGCTTAGTATCACTTAAGCTCTGTTCTTTTTTAGTAAACTTATTCTTGGTTTTACTATAAGTTCATCACAGTGCAATATATTAAATTGCTGATCCCCAGCTGATCTAACAGGGTGGTGTTTATACTGTCGCTTTGCAGACAACAGATTTGGTAATTTCTGGGAGTGTCCAGTGACAGGGGCTGGGTACTTCAGAGGAACGCTTTTTAATGAGGTTTGGGGTCAGAGTGCACCTAAGGTTAACCTGCAAGGCAAAACAGAGGCTGGCAGAGCTTTTGAGGAGATGCGGGGGAGGGGGAGGACAGCTAACAGACTGGAGTGTCATGTAGATGACATACAGTTTAGTTCCAACAAGTCCTCCCTCACTGAGGCAGGGGTTACAAGGTAACTCACACCAACCCCTTACACATAAAGCCAAAGACAGTTATACAAATGTCACAGTGGTTTGTGCTATTTTATAATCAGCCGATTATCCCCCAACTAATAGTAGAAAATGGAGAAGGTCTGGTTATATTTCAGCCTCACTACTACATTCCAATATTTTGGAACAAAAGTATAGTTATGTTTACTTAAGTATTAATATTATCATATCAGTAATCATGTCACATTGATCATATCTGTCCCTGTTTTCTTATGCTCCCTCCACTTCTTTGTTGTAACCACCTTGTAGCCCCTTGTCTTACTGTAAGTTCCTTGAGGAAAAGATTATCTTTTGGTATGTTGTTTGTACAGTGCCTAGCACCCTGGGTTAAGGATGAAAGAAGAAGGGTGATGGGGGTGGGGGCAGTTCTCCAAAGCTGACAGAGGTAAAAAAAAAAAAGTTACACTTATTTGCCCCAGCCCACCCTTCTCCATCCCAGTAGGGATGCAAAGGTGTACCCTCATCTCCAGGGCACCCACTCATCCCTGCATGTAGCATTGCAAAGACTTTGCCTTTCATATCCCCCTCCATCTCACTCACTGGTCACTTTGTTGTCTGCAATGGTAAGTCCCAACTTGCATCATCTCCCAACCTCCTCTTTGGGTTTTCTATGGCTCAGCCCTCCAGCCAAATCATGTAACAGTTCACTCCCCTTCTGCAATTACAAAAAGGCCCAACTTAAAGCCCAAATCAAATGCCCACACTAATAGTTCTTCTGCCCCCTTGCATTGATTTTCACTGAAGTCCTCTGCTTCTTGACCCCTTCTCCCAGCCCCTACAGAGCTTCTGTTATCTTGTTTCTTCCCCAGAAGGAATCCCCTACTGCTTTCCCTGGCCAGGTACTCCCTTCAGCCTCACTACTACATTCCAATATTTTGGAACAAAAGGATAGCTGCCTTATTGGTTACTTCCAGTTTCACACGGTGTCTGGTTGACCAGTCAGTCCATAACTCTGGAGTTTGTATATTTTAGGTTCTTCTGTACTTGACTTCAGTAAGGAAATTGAATCCACTTTTCATCATTGCAACTTCCCATAGGCAGACTTTCCCCTGTTGGAGCACTAACAGAGCAAGAGCCAACACTATCCAGGGATGAATCTGGCCCTGGCCTAGGACTATTAAAATCTATTATGTTTTGTTAAGAGACCAGCCACTGTGGTACACAGAAGCAACTGAGAAAAACAGAATGACAGCAGAATAGAATTTGTTGTTGCCTAGTACATTTAATACTTAAGATATCCCAAAGTTCTTTACAAATACATTAGACTCTCTTTTGCCTTGCATCTTATTCAGTTACTAAGGGCAGGTCTACACTACCCACCTGAATCAGCGGGTAGAAATCGATCTCTCGGGGATCGAATTATCGCGTCTCGTCGGGACGCGACAATCGATCCCCGAATCGAAGCTTCTACTCCACCAGCATAGGTAGGAGTAAGCGCCATCGATGGGGGAGCCGCGGAGGTCGATTTGCCGCCGTCCTCACAGCGGGGTAAGTCAGCTCCGATACATCGAATTCAGCTACGCTATTTGCGTAGCTGAATTTGCATATCTTAAATCGACCCCCCCCCCCCCCGTAGTGAGGACGTAGCCTAACACTATAGGGTAGTGCTTTATATCTACCTTGAACTCATGTTGTGCTGGTGTAAAATAACTAAACAAGATACAGGGCAACAGAGAATCATTGCCAGAAAGGGCAGTCTATCTTCCAAAGCTGCACAGGTTCAACTTTAAAACAGTTTTTTCAATGATTTAAATATACCAGTGCAAAGTACAATGTGGCACTCTGAATTTGATTGATGTATATAATATATTATGTAACTAATATATTATATACAAGTGATTAAAATAAGCTAAATCAGTATACATCAATATAAAATTTAAATTGAATTAAGAGTGTTCACACTGTGTTTTGCACTGGTTTAGCTAAGTCATTTCAAAACACATTGTTAATTAAAATGGTGCATCTGAACAGAAACAAGGGGTAAAAATTTCAAAAATGCTTAAGTGACTTAGGTGACTAGTCTTAATTTCAAAGGAGACTTAGGACCTTAGGTTTCATTGATTTTCAATGGGATTGAGGCTCCTAGGGGCATAAGTGTCACTTTTGAAAATGGGGCTTTTAGAAGATTTACCCAAGGCTAAATGTGGAATCCTGTATGTACTTTGCAATAGTGTGCACATGCACCCAGACACAGATTTAGTGAGATCAGACTTTGTTTTATGGACAGAAAGAATATTGACCCATACACTTTGGTTATCTCTAAAACTATTATTAGACCTTTATACTTTCACCTGGATTGTCACAGACATAGAAAATAAATATTTTAAACTCCTATTGTCTTCCTTTGTTCTCCCTAACCCTGACAGCTACATAGATACATTTAAAGAGAAGGGGAAGAGCATCTTCGCACAATGACTTGCCAACCTAGTGAGGACAGCTTTACACTAGGTTAAAAGGGGACAGGTGACAAAAGCATAAGTATAAAACAGATGACATTAGGGTGACCAGATGTCCTGATTTTATAGGGACAGTCCCAATATTTGGGGCTTTTTCTTATATAGGTTCCTATTACCCCCCACCTCTGTCCTGATTTTTCACACTTGCTGCCTGGTTACCCTAGGTGACATTAACAGAGGATCAAAGGGGTAGCCGTGTTAGTCTGGATCTGTAAAAGCAGCAAAGAGTCCTGTGGTTCCTTATAGACTAACAGACGTACAGGAGCATGAGCTTTCGTGGGTGAATACCCACTTCTGCGAATGCATGTCGACATGCATCCAAAGAAGTGGGTATTCACCCACGAAAACTCATGCTCCTATACATCTGTTAGTCTATAAAGGTGCCACAGGACTCTTTGCTACATTAACAGAGGACTAAATGCTGGGGAGAGGGGAGACATGAAAAATTACAATAGGATCATAGGAGCAACAAAAGGGAAATCAGTGGGGGAATTTGCTCAACAGCTCAGATGTCTATATACAAATGCAAGGAGTATGGAGAATAAACAAGAAAAACTGGAAGTATTAGCACACAAGCTAAATTATGACTTAATTGGCATCACAGAGGCTTAGTGGGATAAGTCACATGACTGAAATATTGGTATAGAGGGGTGTAGCTTTTTCAGGAAGGACTGGCAGGATAAAAAGGGAGGAGGTGTTACACTATACATCAAGAATATAATTACTTGCTCTGCGGTCCAGAATGAGGTCAAAGGCAGACCAGTTGAAAGACTCTGAGTAAAGATAAAATGGATAAAAAATAGGGATGACATCATGGTAGGGGTCTACTATAGACTACCAAATCAGGAAGGAGGCGGATGAGGCATTTCTAGAACAAATAACAGAAATATCCAAGCCACTTGAACTGGTAGCAATGGGGAATTTTATCTACCAGACATCAGCTGGAAAAGTAATACGGCAACACACAAAATTTCTGATAAGTTCTTAGAATGTATTGGGGATAACTTTTTGTTTCAGAAAGCGGAAGAAGAAACTTGGAGGCAGCCATTTTAGGCTCGATTCTGACCAACAGGGAGAAATTGGTAGCAAATCTGAAGGTGGAAGTTAATTTGGGTGAAAATGATCGTGAAGTGACAGATTTTGAGATTCTAAGGAAAGAAAAGAATGAGACCAGTAAAGTAAGGACCAATGGCACCGACTCCGTGCATGCTCCGGAGCTGGAGCACCCATGGGGAAAAATTAGTGGGTGCTCTGCATCCACCAGCAGCAAGCTCCCCCCCCTCCTCACCCCACTTTCTCCTTCCCCCCTGCTCCTCCACCTACCTCCCAACATTTCCTGCCTGGCCACCCCCAAACAGCTGTTTGGCAGCATTAGCACGCTCCAGGAGGGAGGGGGAGGAGCGGGAACATGGCGCACTCAGGAGAGGAGGCAGGGAAGAGGTGGGGCCCGGGCAGAGATTTGGGGAAGGAGTTGGAATATTGGCAGGGAGGGGGCAGAGTTGGGGGGGACTTTGGGGAAGCGGTGGGAAGAGGCAGGGAAGGGGCAGGGCCTCATGGAAGGGGTGGAGTGGGAGCGGGCCCCAGGGCAGAGGTGGGTCAAGCACCCACAGAAAGAGGGGAAGTCGGCACCTATGGTAAGGACAATGGACTTCAAAAAAGCAGGCTTTAAACAGACTCTGAGAACTGTTAGGTAAAGTCCCAAGGGAAGGAAATCTAAGGGAAAAAGGAGTTCAGGAGAGCTGGCAGTTTCTCAAGGATACAATATTAAGGCACAACTGTAAACTATCCTATTGCAAAGGAAAGATAGGAAGAATATAAGAGGCCATCAGGAGCTCTTTAATGACCTCAAAATAAAAAAGAAATCCTACACATAGGCGCAAACTTTCTAATTTCCCTGGGGGTGCTTGACCCCTGCTCTACGCCAGGCTCCCCTCCACCCCATCCTTGCCCTGCCTCTTCCCACTCCTGCCCCGTTCTGCCCCCTCCCCCTCAGTGCCTCCTGCATGTCACTGAACAGCTAATCCCGGCTGGTGGGAGGTGCTCGGGGGGAGGGAGAGGAGCTAAGCACCAACTATTTCTTTCCTGTGCATGCTCCAACTCCAGAGCACCCACGGAGTCAGCGCCTGTGATACTAGGGGGAAAAAAACTTTCTAACTCTGAGCATAGTTAAGTTCTGGAATTGGCTTCTAAAGGAGATTGTGGAATCCCAGATTTTTAAGAACACATTGGACAAGCACGTGTCAAGGCTAGCCTAGGTATAATTGGTCCTGTTTCAGCACAGGGGGCTGGACTTCATGACTTCTCAAAGCCCCTTCCAGCCCTACATTTCTATGATTTTATAAAATTGGTTGAGGAGAGCGTGTGTTAAGGGGGCAAAAAATTCCTTTTCACAGAACTGCTCACTACAAGATATCCTACACTTCCTCTTTAACATCTGGTACGGACTACTCTGTGTAAGCTGAAAAACTTGTCTCTTCCACCAACAGAAGTTTGTCCAGGTCTGGGAATTGTACTCAGAATGTTACAGCTAAATAGGAGGTGGAACAGATTAGACTAGTACATATTTCAAGGGACTAACCATTCAAGGTGAAGTGGTCTGTTAGCATTTAGTGCACTGGATGAGGTATACCACATGTTGGATAGGCATTTGTAGGACCCATGGATCTCGTAAGGTGTGTTGTGGAGGGTGTTGATCATTGTAGCAGAGGAGATGTGTCTGCGGGTTTTTCTATCTGTTGTACTGGTACAATCTGGTGCCACTTTAAGTTGGCATGTCCTGGTTTGTGGGGAGCTTGCTTCTATGATGATGTTAGAGCAGTGGCTCTCAAACTTTTGTATTGGTGACCCCTTTCACACAGCAAGCCTTTGAGTGTGACTCCCCTCTCCCCCCAATAAATTAAAAACACTTTTTTATATTTAACACTATTATAAATGCTGGAGGCAAAGCAGAGCTTGAGGGTGGAGGCTGATAGCTTGCAACCCCCCTAAGGGGTCAGGACCCTCAGTTTGAGAACCCCTATGTTAGAAAGGTTTCTGGGGTTGTTTGAAGGCCAGAAGGGGAACCTCAGGAAAGATTTCTTTCAGGATATGGTTCCCATCAAGTGTAGCTTGTGAATGTTTAATGATACCCCATATAGGTGGGATGGTAGGTGACAACCACAGGTGGGCCATTGGAGAGGATTTCATTTCTGTATTGAGGCAGGTTTTCTCAGTGTATTAGGTGGCCCATTCCATGATGTGATCTACTTCTGTGGTGGAGTGTCCTTGCTTGGTAAAGGCAGTTTTAAGTGCATTAAGGTGTGTATCCCAGACTTCCTCTTTGGAAAATATTCTATGGTATCCCAGTGCCTGGCTGTCAATAACAAATTGCTAGGTGTGTTTGGGCTGGTTACTGGATCTATGAAAGTAGGTGTGGTGATCTGTGGGTTTCTGGTGGATAGTTGCCTGTAGGGTTCCATTGTTGAAGCTGATTGTGGTGTGGTCCAGGAAGTTGAGTTAACATGGGAGTGTTCTAGAGACCGTTTAATGGATAGGTTGAAGTTGTGGTGGAAATCTATGATGAAGTTTAACAATGTGATAAGCAGCAAATGCTCTAAAGTGCCACTATGTGGATCCTGATCACTTCAGATAAACACAGTAGGTTCCCAGATTGTTATAATATACCACAAGCAATTCAAAAGGAATCCAGTAAATTGGTTTGAAAACACCAAATGTCTTTCCATTAAAAATAATTAAACCATAGCCAATAACTCCAATCTTAGATACTTAAAAGTTAGACCCCTAAAGCCATATTTAAGCTCCTAAATAAAAGTAAGCTGATTGTAGAAGTGCTGAGAACTACAACTCCCATTGATTTCCATGAGAGCTGTACTGCACTGCACTGCACCACTGAAAATCAGCCCTTATTTAGATGCCCAGATATGAATTTAGTGGAATAACTTTAGAACCCTAAGATGTAAAAGTGTTGGCCCCATTTTTACTGGTGTTCAAGAAGATTTATTTTATACTTTTAAAATTATATTCACACCAGGGCCAGCGCAACCCATTAGGTGACCTAGGCGGTCGCCTAGGACACTAACATTTGGGGGGCGGCGACCGTGGCGGCCAGATCTTCGGCCGCCTCTGTCAGGGGCGGCATTTCGGGGGCGGGACCTTCCGCCACCTCTGTCGGGGGCAGTATTTCGGGGGCGGGACCTTCCGCCACCTCTGTCGGGGGCAGTATTTCGGGGGCGGGACCTTCCGCCACCTCTGTCGGGGGCAGCATTTCGGGGGCGGGACCTTCCACCACCTAGGGCAGCAAAAAAGCTGGCGGCGCTCCTGATTCACACACATGATTGTTTGCACAAAGGCATCATATTTGACTGCAGATATCTCTCTCATCTTAGTGGCTACAAACAATATTGAATTTCATGAACTGACACTGTTTCGCATCCTTCAACAATAGATCACAAGCACAATCCCTTCAGATTGGTCTGTATACCATGTCACCAACTCAAACTGCATGATAAGGACTTAATAAAGACTGGGAGTGGATGGGTCACTACGAAAACTAATTTCCCCCTGCTGATACTCACACCTTCTTGTCAACTGTTTGAAATGGGCCACCTTGATTACATTGGCCTCATTAGCACTACAAAAGTGATTTTTCCTCCCTTGGTATTCACCCCTTCTTGTCAACTGTTGAGAATAGCTCACTTCCACCTTAATTGAATTGCCTCATTAGCACTCACCTCCCACTTCGTAAGGGAACTCCCATCTTTCATGTGCTGTGTATTTATATCTGCCTACTGTATTTTCCACTCGATGCATCTGATGAAGTGGGTTTTAGCCCACGAAAGCTTATACCCAAATAAATTTGTTAGTCTCTAAGGTGCCACAAGGATGCCTTGTTGTTTTTCCAATACAGCCTAACACAGCTACCACTCTGAAACCTGCATGATATGTGTTTTTCTTAAAGCCACAGATCCTGGAAGCATGTGACTCATCTCTTATTTTTAAAGTCATTTCTAGAAATCACAGTTGCACAGAAAATTGAAATTCTAATGGCTCAAAAACCAGAAGGCAATTTTTATATAGTGTAAAACCACAAGATTTTTTGGTGCCTGACTCAGGATATTTGAATACATGGGGTTGGGAATACTGATGTACAGTGCTAGTGTAATGAAACATCGATTTTGTTTGAGGCCTTTGGCTACTACCACAATACAAATATTAAATTAAATTAAAAAATGGGGATCTGATGGTACAAGTCCATATCTACAAACATCTACAATCATTAGCATCAAAAAACATGAAACAAAACTATTTTAAAAAAAACCACATGAAAAGTGATTTACATTTAAATATGCTAGAGTTTAATGTTTTCTCTCACAGCATGGAGACCCAAGGAACCCATTCTCTCCCCCATGTCATTTTTCACTTTCAAGCTAAATGAATGTAAACGTTACTCATTAAACACAGCTACTCATTAAACAGCAGGTAATATCTCCAACCAGCGCAAAAAAAAAATCTTATCTAAAGGCATTGTAGATCCATTAGGTCAACTGCTCTAGGGAGCCGGATATCCATTCCTTACTCGGAGGAGAGCCCCATTTAAGTCAATGGGAGTTTTGTCTGATTAAAGGCTGCGTTTCTTCCGAATCCCTTCAAATCTGTCCCCATCTCCATCCCTGCCACGGGATGGTTGGGGGATCGTTTCTCTGCGACCCCCAGGGTTCAGTCTGTGTAAATCCATTTTGATAACGCCAAACATACACTTTACACCCACAATGCATGGCTCATTGTAGCAAAACATAGAGCAGTAACAGAACCTTCCTCCCCCGATATTAAAATGAACTGGGGGGTGGAGAGAGAGAGAGAAAAGCTTTCAAGAAACAATAAATCACATCAAAGCAAATTAAGCCGCACCCACGTTCCCTCCCTGGTGCTGCCTAAAGCAGCTGGGCTGGGGGTGCCTGCAACAACTTTACATCGCTTGGAACGTAGGTCAACGTGTAAAGGGTTAAGGGCAGAGGTGGCAGCAGCAGAACCTGGAGGAAGCAGGCGAGCCCTAGGACCAGGGAGGAGAAGCTGAAGAAGAGGACAATTAAGGATCGCAGCCTAACACGCCCCCTCCCTCTGCCCCCAGAGGACGGCGGGACTCGCCTTACCTTCAGCGGGACTTTCATCTCGTCCTGCTTCCTCCTGCTCGCCGGGGGGTGGGAATCTGGACTGGTTTGCAGGTCTCTGTGCTCATCCCCCTCTGACAACCCTTCGTGACCAGGGTGTCGCCATCCCCCTACCCGCCTGCTGCTCCTGCACACTGAGCCTAGCTGCGAGAAGAGGAGGTCCCTCCAAGAGGGCATCTCCATCTCCTCCTGCCGGGCTCCATAAAGACTTGATCCTTGGACCACTGCTGGAGAGGGGGTGGTTAATGTTCCACTCCCCTTATCAGTGACTCAATCTCTCTTTATGGCTCATCTTCAATCAGAAGGCTCTGCAGGGCGCTCACAGAACAAGTTGTGGCTCATTTGCACAGCAGTTTAGCAATGAGTCACAGCAAGGTCACGGTGTGCATCCATGCTGAAGTGTCTTTGCTGCGCCTCCTGCCACAACCATCCCAGCATGCCACACCCTGAAGCATCGCGTTGCTATTATGAAGTATAAGCAGGGGAGGGGTTTTTTTTAGGGGAGAGGGGGAGTTGAGTGTTTGAAAGAGCAGTTACAGTTTAGGGATAAAATCAAAATTTCACGAAGAACGAGGTAGGTGTAAAACTAGGTTTGAGTGGGAGGAGGTTCCAAAAAAATCCCACGAAGTTTCAAATTTTTGAAAAATAAATAAATAAATAAATCAAAATTTTTGCTACTTTTTCCTCTCACTTTCCCACGCTACCAGAGCTGGTTGTTAAGTAACACAGAGCTGTACAAGAGAGCAATGACATAAAAGATTTTTTTTAAATTGTGTAACCCCCTATATCGGGTACCCATAGGCAACCCCCTGCCAAATTTCAAGTTTTTACTCCTAAATATGGCGGTGCTAAAGCGTCTCAAAGAAAAAGTATCAGAGGGGTAGCTGTGTTAGTCTGAATCTGTAAAAAGTAACAGAGGGTCCTGTGGCACCTTTAAGACTAACAAAAGTATTGGGAGCATAAGCTTTCGTGGGTAGAATCATAGAATCATAGAATATCAGAGTTGGAAGGGACCTCAAGAGGTCATCTAGTCCAACCCCCTGCTCAAAGCAGGACCAATTCCCAGCTAAATCATCCCAGCCAGGGCTTTGTCAAGCCGGGCCTTAAAAACCTCCAAGGAAGGAGACTCCACCACCTCCCTAGGTAACGCATTCCAGTGTTTCACCACCCTCCTAGTGAAATAGTTTTTCCTGATATCCAACCTGGACCTCCCCCACTGCAACTTGAGACCATTGCTCCTTGTTCTGTCATCTGCCACCACTGAGAACAGCCGAGCTCCATCCTCTTTGGAACCCCCCTTCAGGTAGTTGAAGGCTGCTATCAAATCCCCCCTCATTCTTCTCTTCTGGAGACTAAATAATCCCAGTTCCCTCAGCCTCTCCTCATAAGTCATGTGCTCCAGACCCCTAATCATTTTTGTTGCCCTCCGCTGGACTCTTTCCAATTTTTCCACATCCTTCTTGTAGTGTGGGGCCCAAAACTGGACACAGTATTCCAGATGAGGCCTCACCAATGTCGAATAAAGGGGAACGATCACGTCCCTCGATCTGCTGGCAATGCCCCTACTTATACAGCCCAAAATGCCGTTAGCCTTCTTGGCAACAAGAGCACACTGTTGACTCATATCCAGCTTCTCATCCACTGTGACCCCTAGGTCCTTTTCTGCAGAACTGCTACCTAGCCATTCGGTCCCTAGTCTGTAGCAGTGCATGGGATTCTTCCGTCCTAAGTGCAGGACTCTGCACTTGTCCTTGTTGAACCTCATCAGGTTTTTTTCGGCCCAATCCTCTAATTTGTCTAGGTCCCTCTGTATCCGATCCCTACCCTCTAGTGTATCTACCACGCCTCCTAGTTTAGTGTCATCTGCAAACTTGCTGAGAGTGCAGTCCACACCATCCTCCAGATCAGTAATAAAGATATTAAACAAAACCAGCCCCAGGACCGACCCTTGGGGCACTCCGCTTGAAACCGGCTGCCAACTAGACATGGAGCCATTGATCACTACCCGTTGAGCCCGACGATCTAGCCAGCTTTCTATCCACCTTACAGTCCATTCATCCAGCCCATACTTCTTTAAACTTGGCGGCAAGAATACTGTGGGAGACCGTATCAAAAGCTTTGCTAAAGTCAAGGAATAACACATCCACTGCTTTCCCCTGTGAGGGTAAGAACCTCACTTCTTCAGATGCAAGTAAGGAATACATAAATACATAAATTCAGCCTGAGGCACACACCTAGCATGGAAATTTTCACCCCAAACAGTTAAATCTTGGTAAACCTATAAACTGGGTCTTACAATGGGAAGTGTTGGACAACTTTGACAATGCTACTAGCAATGCCTATAATGTAGGTCCTGGCTCTGCAATGAGTTATGCACAGGTATACCCTAGCACCCTCATAGATCCCCATAAGCTTCATTTTGACAAGTTTCAGAGTAGCAGCCGTGTTAGTCTGTATCCGCAAAAAGAACAGGAGTATTTGTGTCACCTTAGAGACTAACA
This sequence comes from Chrysemys picta bellii, assembly GCF_011386835.1. Taxonomy (NCBI): domain Eukaryota; kingdom Metazoa; phylum Chordata; order Testudines; family Emydidae; genus Chrysemys; species Chrysemys picta. The sequence goes on from NC_088796.1 coordinate 97,522,186, forward strand.
AATTTATTAGAGCATAAGCTTTCGTGGACTACAGCCCACAAGAAGTGGGCTGTAGTCCACGAAAGCTTATGCTCTCATAAGCTTTATTGTGGGTCCAAGCAGGAGCACACATCTGCCTGTGTTCATTTCAGTGAAGGACAGAGGGCATTTGGCATTTTCACAATTCCATGTTTTTCACACCTCATTACAAACAATATGAATTCTTTCAGACATGACAGATTTTATGTTTTCCCTGGCATTGGACAGGGCTCAGTGTGGGTTATCTCTAGTACTAATTGCATAAAAAAAAAAATCTTTTGTAGTATACTCCACCAACACAATCACCTTAACTCTGTTGTAAACTTTACCACCATATTCACCAATATCTGATACAAGGATTTTCTAAAGACCCAATATTTGGTACCTCAGGATAGATCTAACCTCACATCAGCTAACTCAGGCTTGTGGGGCTTGAGCTGCAAGGCTATAAAACTGCAGTGTAAATGTTTGGGCCTGGGCTGGAGCCCAGGCTTTGGGTCAGCCCATGCCTGAACATCTACACTACAATTTTACAGCCTGAGCTCTGTGAGCATAAGTCAGCTGACATGGGCCAGCTGCAAGTGTTTATTGCAGTGTAGACATACCCTCAGAGACCACTTAACTATCATTTTAACCATCAGGAATCTATGCATATTCTACCCTTTTACCACATTATCTCCTTGTGTCTGAATTACTGAGATGTTCCTATTACCATTTTCCTAGAAAATCAAACAATCCTATTTCAATGGGACTCACCTTTAGACCAGAGAGCTCATTTACCCATTTTTGTCTTCAATGTATAATTTCTTATCTGTAAGGTATTACTAACAGCAATAACATCTACAATAGGTGAGCTTAGCCAGGGACTTCGAGTCTTCAGCATGCCACATTCCCTGCTTCTGAGATTCCACCTGAGTGCAGTATCTTTTTTTGACCACAATCCAGATAGCATACAATCAGAACTGAACCAAAAAGATAAGTTTGAGAACAGAAGATGTTCTTTTCCGGCTTTGTTAAGGGTATAAGAACTTCTCTTCAAAACAAAGATGATTTAGGGAGACTAATATCCACTTGTTTCCATGCCATATCTGGAACATATATATGTCCACTATGGTCTGATGGATCAAGCCTATTGTTCAGGAAATATATAAAACCCAGGATACTTCACCAGCCTGGCTTTAGCCAGGCAAGATCTATTATAGGAATGTCCATATTTAATTTTGTGCGGAAAGAGCCAACACCCAACTCTGACATACATACAAAGCTGCTATATAGGGAACTCCCAACATGTTTCTTTGTTTTTTCCTCCCCGAACACAAGCTTTGGAAATAGGGTTTTACAAGTCTCTCTCTCTCTCTACCTTTCACCTTTTCCTACGTACTTGGGCAGAGAATAAGGGTTGAGGTGAAGACAAGAATGAGGAACAAAATAATTATTGGTAACAATTGTCTATATGTTTCCTTTCTTCATCTCTACATCTATGAACCCTCATTTGAAAATCTTTAATCCTAGTAAAGATCCTGCTCTAGGCCCTGAGTCAGGATAGATGACAGGCAGAATTCTAAGGTAGAGTGTAATGTTCAGATTGAAATTTGTCCAGGAAACAGGATTACACCATTACTCCTATAAAAGTGGTTATTAACTTTATATATGTAATGGTAATTATATTCATAAACTTTTCATAATGCAATATATCTCATACACACACACCATTTTATCATCATTAAAATACATTACACAATCTTAATGTAATGCAAGAAGTTGTTATATTGGGAACAGGGATAGAACTGGTCAAATAAAGTTAATCAAAATGTAATTTTCCCCCTACATTATCTGATAAATACTGTTTAGGCCCTCATTTAGTAAAGCATTAAAGCGCATGCTTGAGTTTTGATTTCAATGAGATTTTGCACATGCTTAAGAGTTTTGATGAATCAGGTCCATAGAGCCAGGTGAATAATTCAAAAATATTTGTGTATATGAATTCTGCAAATATTTTATTTGTAAATTTTTCTTCAATATTTACCCAGATCTAATTTGGAATATATTTAAAAAAACAAACAAACCTGAATTTGCTTCGTCTTTCCTTGTGATACCTAGAACTTTTTTAAAGTTAATTTTAATTAGTTCTAATGTTCACCTAGCTGTTGAATGAGTAAATATAACTAAGTGTATTAGCTGAAAATTCACGTCACACAGCAGTAGTTAACACATGTTGTTGCTGCCAGACATCTCTACATGGACCAAGGACATCCAAACCATGATACTGATCAGCAGCACTTTCAATATTTGTCATTAGAGGTAAAAGTTAATGTTTTGTTAGACTCAAAAAAGTTTTTTGAGTCTACAAAATATTTTGGAATTCATTTAAACATTTAAAAAACATAACTGCATTTGTTTCTTTACAAAAATAATAAAAGTTATCTAAAAATGATCACAGCTGCCCAGGTAAATCCTAACATAAGAGGACAAACTTGGAAGCACCTTTAACTCTTGAACACAAAGCCACAAATGGTCCCACCATTTGTTATGAGCAATCCATCCATGTTTTAAAACTGTAAAAAATGAAGTTTAATATTTAGAACTTTGCTTTCTGCAACTATCCTTTCTGTAATAAACATACAGTACTAGTACCTCTCCATGGTTCTGATCCTGCAAACCTATGCTCATGGGAATGAATAGTCCTTACTCACAGGAGGAAGAGTTTGCAAGATCAAACTTCATGAGATGGGATAGTGTACAGCTTCAAGGGTTCTCCCCTAGTACCTAGGTTTCTTGTAGGATCAAGTCCATATTCCTTGAATAGTTAAAGTGCAACTATATACAAAGAGAGCTGAAAGTATGGACATAAATATATTATTATTGGAAAATCTTATCATGCCCTCCAGAGTCTGCAAGTTCAAGTCCCTGCTGAATGGAGAGCAAAGTGGTCTCTTTTAAAGTAATGAGATGTCATATTAATTGTGTTGTACCTGTTGTCTATGGTTATATTGTAACAATTAAGTGCTAGTTCTTGAGTGGCACAGAAATATTTGGTTTTAGTAACTGTGCCACAAAAATGAACTTTAAGTTGTATCAAGGATAGATACAAAATACAAAGAATCAAGGTAATGGGAAATAATTTAATTTTGGTTAAAACTGTCTAGAACAGAAAAAGATACATCAAAAACCGGACAAAACACTAAAACAAACCCCCAAAATTCAACCTTCCCATCAGTATTTTACAAGCAATTTAGAGCCTGATCCTGAGATACTGAGTGAGCAAGCTATTATATTCTTATGTATGTATGTATTTATTTATTTGAGGTGCTCAGTTACTACAGTCGTGGCTGTCTCATAAAAACGTATCTTAGATAAATTAGCAGACAGATGGATCAATCACTGACAAAAAAAGAAATCCAACTACTTTGTTTTTGAGAATGCTATTTAAGTTTTCCTGATCTTAGGAACATATTAAATCCTTTGAGTGAAATCCTGGCCCCACAAAAATAAACTGGAGCTTTGCCACTGATTTATATGAGGCCAGGATTTAACCCATTGTATACTCTTTTTAATTCATTATCTGTTGAAACATTGCTGTTTTGCTGAGTGATGCTTTTCTTTTTTCCAGTTTTTTAATAGAATTTGTAACACACTGCAGGCGAAATTCTGCTCTCTGCTGTTCAAATTGTGCTCCCATGAACAGGTCAAAGGGAGTCACGTACTTGCATATTAGTTGTGTATATGAATACAGGTATTGACCTCTAATAGTATTTATATTTTGATTCTCTAAGGTGAACTGAAAAGCTATTTTTATAAATAAGTAACTTTAATCCCCAAATAAATACAAAATATGTATAGCTGTGGAGAGTACAAATACATATATTTTTAAAATGATTGGAAATGATTGTCTCCTTGATTACTTATCTGCTGAGTCCTAAGCGCTTAATCCTGCAAATGCTTACTACTAAAACTTAGCGTTTAATACTGTGGATGACTCTATTGAAGTCACCATTTTAGTGTCTAAGTCTCATGGCAATAAAGTACTACTCTTTTAATGTCTGCAGGATTGAGTTCTAAATTAGAATACTGTATTTCCCCTGCAAAAACTGATGCTATTTCTATCTTATATTAGAACAATACAGAAGAAACAAAGACCTTGAAAAATCAGGTCTCGAAAGGCAAAATGTTTCTTATTTTTATTAATGGGGAATCTGAATGCATATATTCACACATAAAAGGGGAACCCCCCCCCCCCCCAAATCCTACTACATAAAATAAGTTAAGATTGAGAGTAGTTATCAATAATTGAAGGGCAAAAAAACAAAAAACCCAACCAACCAACCCAAACCCCCACACCTCCTCATATTAAAGAATGATAATGCACAGTTAAGGCATCAAAGAAATCTTAACCTTACCTTGTAGTTATACCATGCAATCATATTGCTTGTGATTAATGCATTTTAGTATTTGGGTTCCAGTTCAAGCTGATTTTTAAAAGTCAGCTCAGTTTGGATATTATTCATTTTAAGAGGTTTTATTGGGGGGGGGGGTAGCACTGCCCCCTGCCCCTCGCCTTCAGGGTGTCACTATAGAGTGCAACAGAGTACAATTTGGCTGTCAACATTGAACGACTTTGATGCACCTGATAAGAAAAAAGCTGTACATTTTCTCCTTCATGCCATGTATTCCTCCTTAAATTGCATGTTATCTACAAGGAAGTACAAAGTTTTCTCTTAAGCATAGTACTCAACATTTAACCATAGAAGGTTTTCCATCGTTCATAAAAATAAGTACTTAAAAAGCACATTAATAACCCTCTAATATGAGCATAGTAGCAAGATTTGATGATACTGTCTGGTCAAAATATACTGTGATTGACAACCGACAATTGTAAAACTATGCGGCATTTAGTCTATATCTGTTGTTTATCAAATTAATGTGTACAGCATTTATATAATCAGAAGCAAAATTTATCTGTTTGAGATCCCAAGAAGAAAAGGGAGAGGAAACAAACTAACAAAAAAATTACAGAATCTGGAATATAAAAGGTCACAAAGGAAATCCACTCCGCACTTTCCCTTTATAAAGAAACAGGAGGTTTGGCGCTTAAGATTTGATCCTATGAGACTACATTATATATGTTTCATTGTAATTAGAAGCATATTATGCATTGTTCCAATCAAGGGCATTACAAAACTCAGCTGTGTGTGGTGTCATATATTGTGTAAAAGTTCATGTCTATGGTCCTATATATATATATATATATATATATATATATATATATATATATATATATATATATATATATATATAAAAACCCCAGAGATAACTAACGCTTTCCTTCAAGTTTTCATTGAGGCCACTACAGCTTTTTCTTTTAATTTCTTCTTCAGCCTCATATTTCTCATGCAGTTTTGTTTCCACGATATTCAAATCAGATCCCTAAAAAATTCTGTCATCATAGAACAAACAAAGAAAAAAAAAGAGGTGCAGTACTTCACAAGCCCCTGTTCCCACTTTCATCAGTTCACAATCATTCCAAGAAAATCCAAAGGTAATCCATCCAATTGCCCATACAGTCTCAACTATGAAATGATATTATCAGAAAACAATTTTCCAGTTTTTCAGATGCTAGCAATAAATAGCATTAAGGAAACTGTTTTTACTTCAGCCAAGAAACAGTCCATAACACTCTGGAATGATTTGCATGGTTTTAATATAGGAAGAATGGTTTTAAGGACATTTGTTCAATGATATTGGATACCATTTCATTGCACAAAAGTGCTCAAATTACCTTCATATTAACAGAACAGTTCCCTTAAAGAGAAACACTGATGATTAAAAACTGCATTGCTTACTGTATTGAAATCAAATCCCATAATAAAATATGCAGTTTAAATTCAAGATCATTTTAATGAAGCAAACATTCTTGTTTTCACTAGTTACTAAAAAGCAGAATCATACATTAAAACCATAAGAATACATTGGAAATTTCATCATACATTTCAAATGCCTGTTATATACAAATTCTTAAATATTGCCCCAACAATAACTCTCATTCTTATGAGTTAACATACTTACCTTCTTCATCCCTATGACTAATGAATAAACTTCACGTAGCCTTCAGCCATTGAATTTTAGACTGAAGTTTCCACCCACCGCACAATCAGATAAAGCTTGCTTTGCAACTGCAGCTAATGGAAACAGTGCTAAGAAACAATTACTACAAATTTCCATGTGCTTAAATTGAAAAGCTTTCAGAGAGAGAAACAGGGTGATGGACTCTGAAAACTCTGGTGAAATGTTTTTACTGTAATAAAATTGAAGAGCTTGTGTTACCTTGTAATCAGGAACTTGTGCCTTGATCTGCCTTCAGTTGTGAATCACAGTAAAGAAATGATTAACATTCACGATGTCACTTGCTTGAATTTTCAGCAACAGTTCAGAATAACATTCCAATGAAAACAAATTTTTCCGTTTTACAATAGTTTATTGTGTATGTACACTGCCACCTACAGTGTCAAGGTTATAACTGTATGCTCTGAAATAATCAACCCAGCCAAATGTACAGGTTGGTCTAAAAGTTATTTAACATTATAAGAACGGCCATACTGGGTCAGACCAAAGGTCCATGTAGCCCAATATCCTGTCTTCAGACAGTGGCCAATGCCAGGTGCCCCAGAAGGAATGAACAGAACAGGTAATCATCCAGTGATCCATCCCATCACCAATTCCAGAGGCTAGGGACACCATCCCTGCCCATCTTGGCAAATAGCCATTGATAGACCTATCCTCCATGAACGTATTTAGTTCTCTTTTGAACTGTTATAGTCTTGGCCTTCGCAACATCCTCTGGCAAAGAGTTCCATAGGTTGACTATGCGTTGTGTGAAAAAAATACTTCCTTTTGTTTTAAACCTGCTGCCTATTAATTTCATTTGGTGACCCCTACTTCATGTGTTAAGACAAGGAGTAAATAACACTTCCTTATTTACTTTCTCCACACCGGTAATGATTTTTTAGACCTCTATCATATCCTCCACTTAGTCCTCTTTTCCAAGCTGAAAAATCCCAGTCTTATTAATTCCTCCTCATGCTACAGCCATTCCATACCCCTAATCATTTTGTTGCCCTCTTCTGAACCTTTTCCAATTCCAATATATCTTTTTTGAGATGGGGCAATCACATCTGCTAGCAGTATTCAAGATGTGGGAGTACCATGGATTTATATAAAGGTAATATGATATTTTGTCTTATTATCAACCCCTTTCTTTAGGATTCCCAACTTTCTGTCCGCTTTTTTGACTTCGCTGCCCACTGAGTGATGTTTGCAGAGAGCTATCCACAATGACTCCAAGATCTCTTTCTTGAGTGGTAACAGCTAATTTAGACCCTATCATTTTATATGTATAGTTGGGATTATGTTTTTCAATGTGCATTACTTTGCATTTATCAACATTGAATTTCATCTGCCATTTTGTTGCCCAGTGACCCAGTTTTGAGAGATCCTTTTGTAGCTCTTCAAGTCTGCCAGGGGGTTCACTATCTTGAGTAGTTTTGTATCATCTGCAAATTTTGCCACCTTACTGTTTACCCCTTTTTCCAGATAATTTATGAATATGTTAAATAGGACTGAGCCCAGTACAGACCCCTGGGGGACACCAGCATCCCCTAAGGAACACAAGAATTGCTTTGTCACACCAGCAGTCAATCCAATCTAATATTGTCTCTAACTATGCCATACCAAATGCTTCAAGAAAACATGCAAGAATTATGGGCTAACATGCCCCTAGCATAAGTGTCTTCCTGCAATCTCTCCCCCCACGAACTCACCCCAGGGATCTTCTACATGCTTTAGTCCTGGGGGAATTCTGCACCAAAAAAATTAAAAATTCTATGCACAACATTTTGAGCTGGCTGAGGAGATATCTGAACATTAGTGATTATCTTTGAAATGTCATGGAACACGGGAGAGATTCCAGAGAACTGGAAAGGGGCAAATATAGTGCCCATCTATTTAAAAAAAAGAAATAAAGACAACCTAGAGAATTACAGACTAGTCAGCTTAACTTCAGTACCCGGAAAGATAATGGAGAAAATAATCAAGCAATCAATTTGTAAACACCTAGAAGATAAGTAACAAGTCAGCATGGATTTATCAAGAACAAATTGTGTCAAACCAACCAAATAGCTTTCTTTAATAGGGTAAAAAGCCTTGTGGGTAGGGGAGAAGTAGTAGATCTTTACTTTAGTAAGGCTTTGATACTGTCGTGGATGCCCTTCTCATAAAAAACCTCCTTCACCAACTAGACACTTAAAGGAGTGTTGTGCCCAAAAGCCATAAAGGGGCGTGATTTGTGTTCTAATCTTGAGAATGAGAACAGTTCTGAGTCTTGTACTAAAGAACACATGACCTAGGGGTGAGAATCTTGCACAAATGATATATAGAAAAGAATGATATACTAGTAACCAAATTTGTCTTTTCAGCATATGCAGTGTAAGATGTTTAATTTCACACACCCTTTTTTTTTTTTTTAATTCTCTATTCTTCTGCCTCACATTTTCTTACCTGGAATTTTGAAGGTAACTGTGGCGCCTTTTGAAACAGTAATTGGTTCTAGTTAGTGTTTGGTTCAATAGGCTGCTAAATAACTGGGTAGTGGAGTATGACTGTAACCTTTGCTAATGTGCATGTTATTCATGTTTTATAAAAACACTGCCAAAAATATGGTCAGCTTAAAATATCAAATTAAAAGTAATTTTAGGTACTACGCTTGCACCTGACTCCCTTAATAGTTTGTGATTTTAAAATATTTTCCTATTTTTAAAAATGATTTTTCTACTTCGTCGTTGTATAAATAAACCACAAGAACTTATGGAAATAGGGGGACTGATCACACACAAAGATGTCAAATACACAAAATAAACAAAGAAAAAAAGAAAGAAAAATCTTATTTTCTACTAACTTCTTTCAGTTATAGTAAACAGAGGTGTTATTGAAAAGTACATAATTTTTTTTAAATTTTATGCACAAAAGTGATTTTTTTTTTTAAAAAGTTGACTATGTCCCTTTAAATCCAAGATGCTGTAAAACTTAAATAATAAAAATTGAACAGTCAAAATAAACAATAAAAGCTTTAAAAATGGACCTTGATATAGTAGCAATGATTAGAGCATTAGCTACCCCTCTGGAGATGTAGGATCACATACAAATTAAAATGAAACTTTTTTTTTTTGCTATGTGCAACTGAGATCTAGTCAAATAAAAACACCAATACAATCTGACAAATATCCAGCAATACTGGCCACTTGAGTTCACGAAGTCTATTTACGGGAACACAGAAAAGGGGAACATTGAGGAGAGAACCCGGATACACCAAAGCAGCATGGTAAGGAAGATTTTCAGCAAAAGCTTCATGCTATGCCCAGGTCTAGCCCCTTTCTTCACCTCTGTGTGCACCACAAAAAATGAATTCAAGCTGCACACAGTGTAAAAACTGAAGACAAAGTACAAACACTAAAAAAGGATTTTCCAAATGTTTACTAAGTAGGCCATCCAACTTAGTACTGTAAACAAACATATCCAAGCAATAACAAATTATAATTATGTCAGTAACATTCTGAAGACAGAAGAAAAGTTGGGTAATTTAAATATAGTACAAAAATGCTCAAATATACATTGAAAACTCTGTTTTTAACAAAATAAGTTTTTAAAAAATTCACCAAAAACCTTCTCAAAGCAGATACGATACCAACAAAAATATCTCGTTTCCACCTACTTGGAGACAAATCACATGAAATCAAAGTCCGCTGATAAGACGTCTAATTTCGGCCAATTATTACTGACAAAAGTCTATCAAATAAAAAAAATAGAGCTCTAAGGTACCAATCCTGCAGCAGCACATTAATTCAATGGGACTACATAGGGGTGAAAAGTTATGTACGTGCTCAAGTCTTTGCAGGCCCAGGACCTAAATCACTCAACCCTGAAAAAGTGTGCCTGATCATTTCACACTGCTCTTCTTGTCAGCTTTGTACATATCAGGCAGTTCAACTCCACAAAATGCTCTAAACCCAATGACACAAAGAATAGGAATAGCACTAACTTGAGCATGTGAAAAAGAAAACAAAACACCCACAAGCCACCCACTGCTTCGAGTTATCACTAGCGAGAAGGTGAAGTAACTTAGGGTAGCTATGAGCAGAAAAGAATATCCCACCATAATCATTTCTGGTTTGCATAGAAATCTGATTTTTGTTTGTTTTTGTTCAACATCTAAAGCAAAAACATCAGAAAAGATTGTAAAGGTGGTTGTTTTGGTGTAGTTTTTTTAAATAAGTGCATGGTATAAAAATTTCACTTTTATGTATGTTAACTACATCCTTTCTGTTCAGGGCAGGAGGAATGTTTTGGCATTTGTCTTCTACAGATAATGCTCCAAGCTATTCATTTTGCTGGCTATGAAAGTCCAGAAATAAATTCTGATTTTCTACAAATTGTTACACATCCATGTTTTCAAATATTTCTGCCAGTCCTGTGTCAGTAGCCTTCTCTTCATTGTATAGGTAAATTCACCTTTCCAGTTTATTGGCAAGTGTCCAACAATGACCCTTCAATCAACGTAGACAAACCCATCCTTACTTGTGCAGATTGACAAAAGTATAAAATTCTTTTTTTCAAAATGTCAGAAATATACTTATTGTTCCAAAGTAGGAAAAGCCTGAACACAAACAGAAACAAGCCTCCTCAAAATAGATTTGCTACGAGGAATTAATTACTCAGGTCTCCATTTCAGTCTCTATGATTTCAGTCCTGGAAGTAGTTCTTGCATCTGTCATGTTCTCCCCATCTAAGTCCAGAATGACAGACAGATCAATAGCAGGTAACGGTGCTCTCCAATACTGGAATGAGTTGTATTGCCAAAATTCTTCCTCATGCTTTGGAAATAAAACACAATGTGTTAATGTATGGCACTGCAGTAGAAAGAAGAGAATAACCCCCTTTGCAAAAGAAACTGAACCAAGAGATATTTCCCAGATGGTTTTAGGGTTATATATTTTACTTTCTTAAATGTTTTAAATGTAATACACTAAAAAATAATGGACAATCCTAACCAAATAATTTGCTTCTGTTTTTGGCATAATTATTTAAATATTTTTGCTGAGGACTATTGTATTATCTTTGAGTACCGTGTGTACAACCATGTCTCCTGCAGCTCACAGTTTATGCATGCAATGATATATTTAAGAGGCAATGTTTCTGCACTTTTTTAAACTTTACACAAATCAATATTGTTCATTACAAACCCTCCTTTGTTGCCTCTCACGAAATATACGAACACTATGGACAATTTCAAAGACTGAGACTCATGAGACGTTTCTTAGCTTAAGGAACATTCAAGAACATTTCCATAAGTCAGGGGTGGGCAAACTATGGCCTGCGGGCTGGATCCAGCCCCTCATGGCTTTGGATACAGCCTGCAGGATTGTCACCCCCGTGGCACTGTGTGCCCCGCGCCACTCCTGGAACCAGCCAGCACGATGTCCCTGTGGCCCTTGGGGAAGGGAGGAGGGGCAGAGAGCTCAGCGCGCTGCCCTCATATGTGGGTTCCACACCCGAAGCTCCCATTGGCCGCGGTTCCCTGTTCCCGGCCAATGGAAGCTTCGGGTGTGGAACCCACAGGTGAGGGCAGAGCGCGGAGCCCTCTGCCCTCCCCCAGGGGCCACAGGGACGTGGTGCCAGCCGCTGCCACCCTGAAGCTGCTCCAGGTAAGCGGGGCCAGGCCGGAGCCCGCACCCCACACCCCATCTGCACCCCAACCCCCGCCCTGATCCCCCTCCTACACCCCGCACCCCTCCTCCACCCCAACCCCTTGCCGAGCCCCTTCCTGCACACTGCACCCCCTCCCACACCCTGCACTCCCTCCCACACCCCAACCTCCTGCCCCAGCCCTACATTCATAGCCCTGCATGCAACTTCCCCACCCAGATATGGCCTTTGGGCCAAAAAGTTTGCCCACCCCTGCCATAAGTGTTATCAGTTACAAGAATCATAAGTATTTCCCCAGTAGAGAACTGAATGCATCTCTGGTAGATATATTTAAAGAATGGTAGCTACAGTGAAAGCAATATATTAGAAAAGATTTCTAATATTTTCTGTTCAGTTTTTCTTTCTACATCTACATATCTGCAAATACAAACAAAGCAATGTTAATCATGAATTTTCACCAGGGTATATGATAAGCAGTGCAGATGACAACTGATAAGACTGGAACAAATTCATTACTGATTTACTCTACAGACAGATTTGTTACAAAACTGTTTTTTTCCCTTTCTGCTGGCAAATCTGCTATCTGTTTTTAGCCAGAGATCATTACTTAAATAAGCAGCACTAAAGTTAATGGAGTGAGACACTCCATGCAAAGACTGTTTCTGTTGAAGAAACACAGACCATAAAAAGGGAACATAAGTAAACCTCCAAGTCATCCATTGTGGAATATATAAAATATCCGTTATGTATAAAAGTTGTTCCTCCAGATTCCTTCCTAAACTAAGGGACTAAGCAAAAACAATTACTCCTGTCACAACTTAAAAGGACATGTAGTTCTGTATAATTTTGTTTTACTGTATTGTTTCTAATACTCAGAATCTTGAAGCAACTCTTTCCATTTCTAATGGAGTTTGAAATTAATATGGTATTTCTAACTACTGAATTGGCATCATTCAGTGTAGACATGGCTTTTGAAATAATAAAATTTTGCACCCTCTGCTGGCTCCGCAGTAGAAGAGAACAAAATGTGATAAAATAATAACATGGAATTATCAGGCAGTCATTTGCTGTCATAATATTAAGTGTTTGAACTCAACGTGTGGTTTTTATGAAGATCTCTAGGCATTTTCCAAAACCTACATTTTCATACATGTGCACAAATGCACTATGTTTTCAGCTAACAGTACTTTATCATTATTATTTGTATTACCATAGTGCCTAGGAACTCTAGTCAAGGACCAGAACACCAATATGCTAGGCAATGTACTGCTTACTATCACAAATTGTGTTTTTCATTTATACATGTTCTTTGGAAATAGACTAAAACAGCATAGTATACCCATAAGCTAGATGTCCATGCCACAAGCAGTAGGAGAACGTAGTGCCATAGAGATGGAAGAGCTATTTACATTTTAATTGAAATAAAGACAAAATTGCATTTATAATATAGAGGACTGCAGGCATCAAAATCTTTCAAACTAAAATTTTTATATTGCATACTATCAATGATGCAAATAAAAAGTAACGATTTACATTGTTGAAGCTTATACAGGCTTCAAACAAGTTAGGGTCCGATTGTGCTAGGAACCCTACAACCATACAGCAGACAATCCCTGTTCCCAAGTGGTTACAATGTAGGGCCCCAATGCAAAGAAGTCACATGCTTAATTTGATATGGGACCAGTCACGTGCTTAACATTAAGCATGTATGTTAGTTGTTATAGCATCAGGACCTCAGCTTATTTATCTAAAGGAAAAAACAAACGTAACAAAGAGAAAGTCTCTTTGTATCATGCACAATCTATACTACCAAAGAAAGGATAACTTCAGACCACAAAAGATCGCTGCATGTGCCAAACATGAGCAAAAAGAATGTGTGGGAAAGGGTCAGATCTTTCGTATAACCTTCGAATATTTTCAAAACAGGGCTTCGAAAATCCACTTGTCAAGGGTAAGTGGAAAGCCTAAAGACCTTAAACCATCAATTTCTGTAGAATTTTAATCTTTCGTTTTAAAAGACTGATTTTTCTAACTCTACCGGTACAAAGATAAACTCCCATATGTAAGTCGTCTTGAGTCTGCAAAAAGTCAGCTCTAGGACAAATGCAGTTATAACAGCTTTGCCAAGCAGCAGCATGACATTAAAAAAGATTCTAGTCTGTTTTGCTACTGTTATTATGACATCTATAGGAAGCAATAAAATTGTGAATAATGTTAATTTCATTATGCTGCTGTTTGGGAGACCTATGAGCAGTAGAAACATCAATGATTGAGTTAGCTGTGTGCTGGACCCCAAATAAATAGGTTAGAGGGGTAGAGTAACCAAGTAGCTCTGTTATCAGAAAACTCCACCTCTTCAGGAGTGTGTATGTCTGATAAATTTGAAGCTAGAGGATATCAAAAAAGAAGCACCCTAAGCAGAGTTTATAGAAACCAGTAAATTTGTCAATACTTATTTGTCAACATATGGCCCAAAAGGTACTTTAAAAACAGAAATTTACAAATCTTTATAAAATCTTTCTGCAGAATTGTTTTCAGTAAGTCATATCTATCTCCTTAGTAAGACAGAACAAGGTACGTTTACAGCCTTCTATACAAGAAAAAAGGTTTACATAATTACAATTAGTAATTACAATTACCCTGATTTAAGGTAAAAACAGAGATAAATGAACTCAACATTTCCAATACAAATCCTTAAACCAACTTGTGCTACCAAAATACTCAATGGAGGAAGGAGTCTGTCTTTTCTCCTTCCAAATAGAGATATGTTCTTGTACGAAGCCTGGCCTAGTATGGGTTTTCCATTGGATTGAAAAATCCTTCCTCACTTCATTTGTGGGATAATTCTACACATTTCATATGTACATTTCTACCATGAGGGAAAGAAAAAGGAGCAGGAGAAGAGAACATGACACTGTATGTGGAAATCAGAAAGCGCAACACAGCTCTCAATTGAACATAGTTATGTCTTCAAGGACTCAGATTTTAAAAAATGGGTACCTAAAACTAGGGCCTTAAGTCTATAATTAGCCCGATTTTCAAAAACACTAAGTCTCCAAGAATTCCCCATTAATTTGGTCAAGGCTTCTATTTTCAGTTAAAACATCTAAATTGGCAGGGAGATGAACTAATAGATCTTTTCTACCCCCAGCTTCTATGATTTATAATTGGGGAGGAGGTTTTACAGTTGCTTTTAGGAATTTCCTTCAGCAAAAGTTAAGTGTTGTGGAACTCTTGCCTACCATTGCCATTTAGTTTCATTTTTTAAATCATTTATTTTTCTGCCTCACCACAGGTTTAAAGATATGCAACAGGTTAGAAGTATGTACTTTCCCCCTACATTATAATATTGCATATAATGGACAGTATCACAGATCTGCAAATTGCACTTTTATCATAATAATAATTGAACTGATACTTATTTGTGACATCTTCCCACTGGACCTGTTGCTTCATGTGGGCCACTCTGGCAGCACTGCACAGAACAGCTGTGCCAGGAAAAAATTTCAGTGAAAAATTAGTCTCTGAGAAGCCTCCACTCTTTGGATTTAGTAATCCAGAAATGTTGTCAGCCATTAACATGGTATATCTTTAGGGCTCCTCCTTGTGTGTATTCCAATGGTGAAGTGAAGTCAAATTAAACTGTCATGCGTTCCGGAAAAGTTGGGTTTTACCTTCTGCCTAAAGAATGAGTACAGAGAGGGAGAGTGGTGATACAGGTCCTTGTAGTGTCCCAGTGAGATGAAAGACCCCTGAAGGAGACATGAGTAATCCATGGAAGACTCCATTTACAGGAGGCACAAGCTACACAGAAATCTTAGAAATACAGAGTAAGGTACCTTATCTAGCTAAAATTAGAGTGAAGTCTGTGCACTGTGTTAAACCAGTAAATGTTGTGCAGCGGTGCTGGAACAAACTGTATAGTGGGGGTGCTGAGAGCAACTGAACCAAACTGTAAACCCTGTATACCACATGCATGGAAACTACTGCAAGCCAGGGGATGCTGGAGCATACCCTAGTTCCAGCACCTATGGCTTTGTGGTTAGAGACTGATGCAAATAACCTTTATATATTGCCCAGCTGAAGAATCACTTGTGTAGTGAAACACTAACTTGGTCCAGCTACAAAAGATGCTATGTTAAAAAGCAGAGATAGTAAAGCTCAACCTTCAAACATGATTTACACAGAAGTAGCTGGGAGGAGCAACTGTACCTGGACAGTGAACAACCACCAGATGTTTCAAATAAACCCAACACTTGCTGGCCACACCCAGTAATGGCACGTGACTTATGTGGCCACTTAAGAGAGTTTGGTGTGAAGGGAGAAGCTGGGGATGAGAAGGACACACTTGCTTTCTGCACGGATTTTACCAGGCTGTTACTCATGCGGGAGACACCCCACAGAGGAGCTGGGTGTCCCCCCCTCAGTGCGTGCAGCGCCTGGCACAGGGGCCCTGATGCGCCGGAACTGAGCCCGGGCTGCAGGCTGGGACTCTCCCGAAGCCCTAACAGCCAGCCCACCCTGATCAGCACCACCCCTCCCCCACCTTTACCTCCTCGGTTCCCCGCTCTTCCCCCCGAGGATCCGGGCTTCGCGCCCCCAAGCCGACACCGCCTGCCCGCATCGCCTGTTCCGCCCGGGGCCCTACGTCTCCCCCGCGCTGTTGCTGCCTCCTCCCTCCCGGGCTGGCGGGGTCTCCGGGCTCCCCCCCGCGCCTGTTGCCCTTGAGTCCAGGCCGCTTCCCCGGAGGCGCCTCGGCCTCCTCCAGTTTCCGCTTCTTGTCAGGGTCCCCAGGTACCGCGCGGACAGGGCTCCACAGCTCGGGGCCGTCCCGCGGGCGCCTCCCGGGCGCGCGGAGCAGCGGAGGCGGTTCGGATAGGAAACGCTTCCAGGGCACGTGACACACTAGCGGCTCCGCGTGTCGCTTGGCCATCAGGCGGCTGAGCGCGAGCGGCTCAAGCACTGGAGCGGCGGTACCTCCGTGGCGCGCGCGGGCGCAAGCACTTCTCTCCCAGCGGGCGGAACGGGGCTAGGCGCGCATGCGGCTTAAGGAGGCTTCTGTCCTTCCCTCCCTTTCCGCGTCTCGTAGTGCCCTCTAGGGGGAGCGCGCATGCAGCCAGGTCGCTGGTGCGCGGTGGTGGGCTGGAAGCCGTCATGGCCGACAACTCCACGACAATGCAGGGGCGAGACTAGACACTGCCACGCGTTTTGACTATTACCGCGTGAACCTCTTGCCCGGCTGGTCATTTATCTGTCACCCCGTCCCGTGCCTTTCTCGGGTTTAGCTGCTCGCCTCGGAACTCCCTCCTGTTGTGTAGCTACCCCGTAGGGTAACGCGGGCCCGAAGCTACACAACCCCACTAACCACCTGTAATTTACCGGCGTCCAGGTGTTTAGGACCCATGTTATAAACTAGAGCTGAGAAGTGCTGATTTGATTTAATCCCGCCCAGGACAGAGGAGCTACACTTCAGCCACTGTATTTATCTTGGCCCAGGGTGGCACCTACAATTCACCACCAGGGTCCAGCTGTGGGCATACCAGTCACATAAAGAGGGATTTAGTACATCCCTCGTTAGGGACATAGTATCTCTGGGGATGAAGCTCAAATCTGCATTCACCTTTTTGCAGCTTTATCCCTTTACAAAGTTTGCTGTTGCTTTGGCATAACTGCGTTCTAGCTCTAGGACTGGGACTACTTACAATTTAGACTTGGGCTAGAGAAAGCTGGCACTTCTAGTAAGGATTATCTAAATAAAATCAGTACCACACAGTATGCAGACTGACTTAAAAGGTCAAGAGCAATTGGACAATAATACAGGTTTAAAGGGACTGGTATGATCAACATTTACCCTAAATGTGCCTTTTTTCAACAAACTTAAAAATGTGAAAGGCTTTTTGAATGTATCTATCTATAAAGGATTAGAGTAGATTGTACAGGGGGAAAAAAGCCACAGGAGACCATCAGTTGCCTTCTAAAGGCAGAACGAGTTTATTTATTTTTATTTCCCTTAAGGACAGCATCTAAGCTTTCAATGGGCTTTAGTTGAGATTGGACTAATTTATTTTTATTAAAAAAGCAAAAATCTGATTCCTTTTAGAAAGTTCAGACTACCTGCAAGTAAACCCTTATTGAAAACTGCTGTTAGTCCAATATGGTTTCTGGATAGGGATCTGAGCAGAACAGTTTTTACAAACATGCAGGCTTTATGCTCCTAGACAGCATTTAAAATAGTAAATGCCTTTTTGCCCATGTGAACTTTAAAATTGTACTTTCAATTAAAGCAAAATTGGAAGCATAAAGTATCTGCCTTAAAAACAGAAAGCTAAAAATGACCGTATCAATGCCCAGAAAAAGTTAACACAGCTAGATGAATGAGAGTGTGAGTTTAAAATACCATAAATTTCAAATCTATTATTCAGTGTCATTTCCATGGAAACAGCTTGATTCCCTACCCTACCTTTTTTACCTTTAAAAGGATTTTCAAAGGGGATGATAGTGTAGCTAAGTTAACCATTAGATTAATGTAAAGAGAACAAAGCAGTTAATTTGATCCTTCCTCAACACAAGTCATTTAATAATTATTCTCATAGAAAATATTTATATAACTTCAAAATACAAAATGATTGTATGAAATTACAAGCTGTGGATTAATATCCATCTAATTTACTTTAGTAGGCAACTTACTTAGAACAAGGAAACATTATTAGAGGTAGATTTAAAGTACCACATGTAAATTGCCTTAAAGTTCCAATCAAATATCCAACAATTAACCTAGGTATGCTGAAACAAATATAGAAGTTGTTGCTAATAGCCAGAGGTGAGTGGGGGTAGAAATCATGTGCCCCCTAGATTTCTACCAGGGTTCACACCAGAACATCAGAAATATAAGGGCTACTGTAGAGGCACCTCATAACTGTTGATATTGCTGGGGCACAATTTAACGGTTCTGTAGTGAACCCTGGCAGCAGAGGCAATGTGTGCGGGTGGGAGGGCATGCCATATGGCCTGGTGACTGCACCATGGCCTCAGTGTCACTTACTGAGCCTTCTTCAGTGTAATGCAGAGCAGCTTCACAACACCTCCCATCTCAAAACCAGCTCCCTGCCCTCTGGCCAGCCCCACCTTTGGCCAGACACTCCCAGTGCAGCCAGGCCTTTAGCCACAGGATCCCAGCTCCCTGGACTCTATTCTTGGCTTGGTGATGGACTCTGAGCTGGGACAAGGCAGCTGGGCCCACTTCTCAGGGCTGCAGGTGCAGTCCCTGCACACACACATCCTTCCCCTCTGTATAATGAGGGATCTCCACCTCACTCCCAGCAGCACAATGTGGCTTGTAAAGGGCTTTGAGACACTGCTGGAGCACAGCAAGCTGATTGCTGCTCTAGATGTGCCCTGTGAGCCAGCCTGGGTTTGTATCAGTGGGCAGCAGCAGCCTGGAGGCAGTAGCTGCCTTTCCATCATGGGAAGGGATGGAGCTGCTTCCAGCAGCAGGTATAAGGAGGGTGTAAGGGATGAGCTCTGCAAAGAGAGACCAGGGGCAGCTCCTGTGCAAGGCAAAGGAACAACACAGGATTTGCTTAATTTTAAACTTAATGACTCCCCATTATTACAGCACAGCCATACACTCTGGGCACAGTTGTCCCAACTGTGTAACTGCTTTCTAAAAAGAAAAGAAAGTAGCAGGATTTCTCTATTGTCTAATAATCCTTAAAATAAATGCTTCAAACACTTTATTTAAGCAACAGATAAGTTACACTGATAAACTTCAAATGGGCAAAGTGAGAGTGCAATTCCTGCATTAGCAGACTAAGTCTTATTTCTGTTTCAAGGTTAATTTACTCCCATTCCTTTGTGACATGATGCTTTGCTTCACTCCGTACTATGATTTCATATATCAATATTCAAATTACCAAAGCCAACAAACTATTAGAATAGATTGCTAAGCTTAGCATGGCCAGAAAATTATAATTTATAGTTTCTAAAATATTTTATCTTTTGTTTCTATTTTCAGTCCTATAGAAAATGGTCCTGGGAGCGTTAAGTCACAATAAATGCAGCTTTCAAGAAACTTCTTAGCACTGTTCAATAATTTCAGATTTTGTAAATATTCTATTTTTAAATTGATGTTAAGAAATCCTTCTCTAACCCGTGGCTGAGCTTGTATTATACCTCTAAACATTCATAAGGTCACAAGGAAAAATGAAAACAATTAGAATTTTGTTTAAAAACTGAGGGAGAATACACAAACATTTTTTGTTTTAAGCCTCAGATCAAAAGTGGAAATAACATTCCCAGTTCTGATATCAAACATAGAATTGTACATCCTTTCCAACAGATCCTGAGAGCTGTAGCTTGTGCATGTTACAGACAGCTGCAGATAAAAGGGAAATTATTTTGGATTTCAGTACTATTGAATAATTATTAAACCAGTCTTATCAGGACAACCTCATGGCAGACATTAAAACAGGAGTTTTATACTTGTGAAAATGGGATGTTTGTATGCATTCTGATGAATGAGGGCTGTGTATGTGTACATTTTCTTCCATTTTCACTAGTACAGTACAAATATGCATGGCACAGTATATATCTGGATAGCAATACAGGTATTAAGAAAATAGACACTCTCAAATTCCTGTTAAGAATAAACAAGGCACCACTGATTTGAGGTTGTATCCAGTCATTACCTAGTCCATTGTGTGTTGTAAATTTTAGCATTATCTCCAGCATTTTTTCTGAAGAATCTATTTGAAACACTGCAACTCTGGTTTCCTAACCACAAACAACACACATTCATAGTAGTATTTCATCATGGATAGTTCATTCACAGTGTATGTAGACAATACAGATTCTTTCTCCACCTGAAAATAAAAATTGAAGTTTTCAGAATATTTTCTGAAATAGCACCTGAAGCAATTCCCTCCAAAATGTGTATTTCTCCTCTGAACAAGCATCACTGTTATGTGTTTACAGTCAGTGTTATTTGCCCTTTAATTAATTAAAAACCAGACAGCTTAAATATAACTACAATTGTCAACATAAACATGTAAGCATCTTAAAAGTTAAAAATATATATTAAACAACATTTAAGGAAAAGCCCTAATATGCCTAGTTTTGGTTGACCCATCTACTCCAATAAGCATTACTCACAATCTATCCGTACCTCTAGATGGAATCCATACTGTAATATAACATTTTTTATATCCTCATAACTCAATTCTATAGAAAGTTCATTTGCCAAGTTTTCAAAGTGGTAAAGGAGAGGACCTAGAATACAAAGATAAAGGGATTCAGTAACACTAATACCAATTTTATTGTCAAAAGTATACTTTTATCTAAACTTTTATATGAAGTCAACTCTGTAGCATTTGGGATAAGTATGAAATCAACAAATAAAAAAAAATATGACACCCTGAGCTGTAAAACTAACTGATAAGTAGAGCTAGCTGACAGCCGTGCCTGTAATTAGGTTGTCTACCGCTTTTCATTATTAGCCCGTTTTCAGTTGCTTACAGCTTTAACAAACTAAAGTTTCAGCAACAAATGGTTCAGCCATCTGAGAGAACAAGATTGGGGGAAAAGTACATTGTTTTGCCAATGTTAAAAAGAAATGGTTAAAGAATTTAAGAAACTGAGCACTTCAGTGCTTTGGAGTATGGATGTGACACTTTGGAGGGTGCAGTCCTCAGGCCAGGGAGATGCATTTTGTTTCCTTATGAAAATTCACTCAGATTTGGCTGAATAATAAGAATCTGAAAATCACTGTTGACACATGCACAGAGGCTTGAGAGAATGGGGTAGTTAAAAATGCTGAAGATTCCATGGCTATGAATGCTGAGCAGGACTTCCCCTGCAACTGCTCCTCCCACTCACCAGGGGCCATTGGTCATGCCAGGCAATAGAACTGAGAGCAAGAAGATGAACAATTTACCTAAATTTATCCATATTCCTCCTGGTTTGAGAATTTTCCATATTGTATCAATGTAATCAATGACATTATGCGCTGTATCTATGAAGAAGCAGGTTGCTATGCAGTCCCACATATCTGTACAAAGAAAATACATTATCGAGTGCACATGATCGGCTGCAACATCAATCCTCTGTATAAGACTTCAGACTTCGCTTGTATTTAGCATTTAGTATCAGAATATATAGATATTTAGTCACACCTAAGATCACCTTTAGCTAACAGTAAAGAGAATGGCTAGAAGTTAAATATTTCCTAACATTTTATTGAAAGAAAACCAATAATACTGTATTACTGTAAAAGCAGGGCAATAAAGGTATGCCTACACTGCAACTAAAAATCCTGGGCTGGCCTGTAATAGGTGACACGGGCTCCGGCTGCTTAATTGTGGGGCAGACATTCAGGGTCAGGCTGCAGGCAGAGCTCTGGGACCCTCCAACCTTGTAGGTCCTAGAGCATGGGCTCCAGCCCAAGCCTGAACATCTATACCACATTTAAACAGCCCCTTACCCTGAGCCCTGCCAGCACTGGGTTTTTAATTGCAGTGTAGATCAGAGGTTCTCAAAAACTGAGGGGCAAAATACATCCAAGGGAAGGGGGGTGAGAGAAGCTTTCCTGTGGACATTTTACCCACAGCAATGAATAACTAGAGCAAAGCGGATTCCTCTGCATTTGACTCTACATGGTGCTGTGCATTTTGAGATTTCCATTAAACGTGCACAGTATTATACAAAGTTGTTGCCATCTGTACATTAATCTGTCTGCTACGATGCAGTGTGCGCATTTAATTGTAAGCACGGACCACAACTACAGTTTTGCTTTTGCTCTTATTACAATGGATCACTCGTGCCATGAAGGGGGGTGGGGGTGGGGGAAGAGAGACATGCAAAAAACTAAGCTGAAACTGATTTGAGCGAAGCACTGCTGCCATACACATTGGTATATGTACTTGTGTGCCGGGAACGGGGATGTAAAACTACTACAGATACAAAGAAGGGGGGCATGATCAAATAAGTTTAAGAACCACTGTGTACACATACCCTTAGGGCCAGATTTCCATTAAGCAAGGCTCAAGAGCTGATACTTTAATTTAATTAATTGATTTTACACTCAATTGTTTGAGCATGGATACCACAACTGTGTACACAAAAGTAGGAAAGCAAAAATGTACCCGAACTCTGGGCCTCTTTAGCACTTTTAAAATCCAGAACAGAAGGCTGCCCATCATCAAAATATTTGGTGATTTCACTTTGAAATATCTTTATCCAAAACCACACATTTCTACTTTTGTATTTCCTATTGTATTTAACCTTTCTTTAAATTAATGCTTTGCATAGATACAAGGAAAGTCTTTTGAAGTGCAGATTTCCTTTTCGCATCTACCCATATTCTCTGAAGTTATGAAAGGTTAGGCCCTATTACCTTCAAATAAATATTTTTTAAAAAAATTATTTTTAGATTTATTTCTGACTTACAACAGCCTTCATTCCCTGGTTTGAGCTACAAACATCTGAACAGTAGCAGGGGGCTGACTACAAGCCACTATGCCTGTGGGAAAAGATATTACTACTTCTTAAGAAACCAGTGTTTAAGCAGGGCAAAGGTCTAAAAAAAAAAAAAAAAAAAAAGCAGGCCAAAAACTTGCTAGCTCAAGGAGAATAATTGCGGGTTCAAACATGTATGCCAAGTGCAAGGAAGGAATAGCACCAGCTGGTTATTTAGTACCTTGTATAGACAAATAACCTCCAGATAAAAGTAAGAAATCCATCATCACTTCCAGTCTTACTAGTACTAGGAACTGAGGTGGAAAATATTTAAATACAGTTCTCTTCTGTACATGAATTAGGGGGAGAAAAATTACCTCATCAGTTGCAACAAAAATTATTTATCCAGACAGATTTCACAAATGACAATAAGGATGTTTGTGTTGACAGGAACATTGTGATCTTTCATAAATATTATCCCTTTGCACATCCTTGAAATACTGGTCATTGATAGTTAATGAATATCTATTTGTTTTATTTGTAAATAATTGTTTTAGTAATAATTTGCCATGTTGTCTATTTTTAAATCAAGTAACAATAAATAATTAGACTTCACTTCATTTATATCCATGAAAAACATAGGCTGTTTATATTGTGCATTTCTTTAACATCAATCACTCTTCTAATTCAAGGAAAGAAAATAAGCACGAAAGATCACAGTGTTGGAAGTTGTCCAAGATATCACCATTCTCATTAAAAGAACAGAGCATATATAACCCTACAACAAGGATACAATTTAGACACTTAAATATGCTAGAGCACACGTATAACTTTTGCTTCTTTCAATTCAACTCATTTTGGTTGAGAAGAATCTAGGTGTAATATACAACTTTAGTGCCTACTTTAATGATCCAAGCCATAATTTGATTTTAATTTTAAATAGAATTCTATTCTTCCATACTGGGTTTATATTTAGTGTGTTCATGAATTCTGACCTCTAATTTCTCTACTTACTGCACTCTGAGTAAATTTCTTGAAAATCCCCTGCTGTCATAGAAAAGTTTGCACCAGAAGGAAGACTGTGGGGATCAACATCAGGGAAATAAACTGGTCGTATCTGATCAGCAGATCTCCTGTTATTGCTAAACTGATGAATCCAGGGATAAAGTTTATGAGAGTTAATTTCAGAGCATCTGGAAAATATGAAAGTCAGAACGATTCAGTTTCAACTAACTGCTCACGTATTACTTAGAAAAGTAGGTGTTTTGCAATAAAATTGGTAAGTATAAAATGATTTGATTTTCAACAATATGTATGATAAATTTAGTTGCTAATCGGGATGTTATAAAGTATTTCTGTAGGTTTTACTTAGGTTATTATTCCAACTTCTTCAAGACAAATAAAACATACAGTTTTATTGAAAAGGGGGGTTTCTTCTTTTTTGCTTAGTATATTTCAATCATGTTTTATGTCTAGCTTAAAAGAAAACCAGTAGCACAGTTCTTTCTGCAAGATGAGTGAAAATTGCCATTACATATATTCAGTTGTGCTAAACCATTAGAATTCCCATTTGTTTGTCATGGAAGAGTGTACTTGTTTATTTTATAAACAGAAGGGCTTAAGTGACTTAAGTCCTTTCTTATTTTTATATTTTCCTAAGAATACCTATTTTCATTCTAGATTCTTGCTGAGAGTTGCCTTTCTTCAGTCAGAATAAGAGAGACTTTGTGGCACAGCAAAGTAAAAACATTTTTCTGAAAGGTCATCCTTTAAACAAAAGTATGTATTTAGATTATTTCATTAGATCTGCAAAGTAAAATAATTTGCCATTGGGCAGTTTTACTAATATCATTTGAGCATATCCATTTACAGTACTGCAATTAATCTTAACAGCCTCATGCCATTTCTCTTTCTGTACACTGCAATGTGGACCAATACATAGCAAAGTAACACAAAACCCTTCCGGACTATTTCAACTATGAAAAGTGACTAAAATGACACGCTCCTATGAATTCCAACTTTTGCACAGGGGTCAAGGTGGACATTTTGAATGTTCAATAATAGGCCCAAACTGAGGAAGAGGTCTGTGGCTTCACAAGATGCCCGTGAAGTTACATCTAGGGAGCAACCTTTCAGAAGTTGTCTAGATAAGGGAACACAAGATTTCCTTTTCTGCGGAGGTATGCCCCTACTACTGACAATTTTTGAAAAGGCCGCTGGGGAAGAAAATAGGCTGAAATCGTGCACTGTGTACTATAAATGGTCCTGACCAACAGTAAAATGTAGGACTCTTTTGTGAGATTTGTGGATCGCAATATAAAAATGTGTGTCGTGAAGGTTGAGGGCCAAGAACCAATCCCCTTGGTCCGGTGACAGAATTATTGCTGCAAGTGTCACCATTTTGAATTTTTGGGCCTTCACAAAGGTGTTAGTAGCCTTATATCTTGGATAGGTCTAACCCCCATTCTTTTTTGGAAATACCAAATACCAGGAAATACCTGGAATAAAACACTCTCCCTCTGTGCTGCACAGGAACCAATTCTACAGCACCCAAGAAGAGGAGAGAGCATATTTAGTTTTGTAGCAGGTTCTTGTGAGAGGTGTCCCTGAAGAGGGTCAGGAAAGGGGTGTTGGCAAGCTGAAGAGAAGTAAAATGGATGGAGTATCCTATGGAGTTGATCTCCAAAACCCACTTGTCCATAGTGATTGACTCCCAAGCCTGCCAGGAGTGGTAAAGGTTGAGAAGTAGGTGGTTTTCTTCCCTGGAACCTCTCTTTCACTGAGGTTCATATGGTATCTGGGGGAGCTCGAGAATTGGGCAGGATGAAATCTCTTCACCAACAGGAAATTACTAAGCTCTCTCTTTTGGATCCTGAGAGAATGCAAAGTAGCCCTGGAGTCCTTTAATGTATGCAGAGATTCATCCATGCGGTGAGTGAATAATTTAGTATTATCAAAAGGGAGGTCTTCGACTGTATTTTCGACCTGCTTTAGAAATCCTGAGAGCTGGAGCCAGCAGGCCCGCCTCATAACTACTGCTGTACAAGTCGAACAGGCGGTAGTATCAGCACCATCGAGGGAGCCTGCAGAGCCTGAGCAGCTGGCCTTCCGCAATAATTGGCTGGATTACTCTCTATGTTCTGTTAGTAGATGCTCAATAAATGAGTTCAGCTTGACATAATTTGTACGATTGTACTTTGCCATTAACAGCTGGTAGTTGGCGATTCTGAACTGCAAAGTACTGACGAATACGATTTTCTATTCAATAGGTCAAGGTGCTTATGCTCCTTGTGGTAGGTCATACATTTAGCATGGTGCTGCCTCCCACATTCATTAACTGCATCAACCACCAAGGAGTTCGAAAAGGGATGAGAAAATAAAAATTTGGAGTCCTTAGATTGAATATTTCTTATCTGCTCCCTTGCATGTAGGTAGCGAGGGTGTGCCATATAACCTTTGCAGAGTCCAGTAGGGCCTCTAACAGCCAAGATAACAGATGGAGCTGTATGAAGGATGTCAAGCAGCTTATGATGTGGCTCTTTAACCTCTCAGGAGGAATCTGCAAAGAATCCACAATTCTACTGACAAGTTCCTGAAACTGCTTGAAGTCATCCACCAGGGAGGGAAGAGGTGGCATAGCTGCCTCATCCAGGGATGAAGAAGAGATGTCAGCTGGTAGAGAGACCTTTTCATCAGCCCTAGCTCCCTGTTCCTCAAAAGGTTTCTTCCTGCAGTTCTGGTCTCCTAGGGAGGGAGGGTGATGACTCTGTCTTTGTGAGTAGTGGTTCTCAAGGCCTAGAAAATTGCTGATGATAGGCTGCCCAAAAGTCCCGGTATGGCCAAAGAGGTGGTGCACATGGCATGGGTGGAGGCATCCATGGGTGTTCATACCAGCGAAACAGTGGTCGGGGCCATTTCTGACAAGTGACACCAATCTCCTCAGACATCTCTGGAAAAGAGCCTCAATAGGAACAGAGGGAAAGCTTTGCAGAGATATTTGGGAGACTGAGGCAAGATCTTTATCAGAATCATCCTCTTCCAAATCACTCTGTAGCTGTGGAGTTCTGGAAGAAAGATGAAACCGTCAGTACTGGGTGAATGTCTGGAGATCTAGAAGTCCTCAGTAATAGGAGTAAATCGGAGCCATGTAATGATGAGTTGGGCATCTCGGACACAGCAAAGTCACAGAGAAAGCAAAACTCCTGTGATACCAAGTGTTGTCGGTACCATGTCCATAGTCTGCGCTGAAATAATAGTGGCTGAAGGAGTTGACAGTACCATGAATCTCAACTGCTCCGAGGACAATACAGAGCTGAGTGTGCTTCTCCAGTACTGGGTGAGAAGCGAGAGAGCTCTTCTTGAAGCCTTGCTCCACTGATAGTATCACCGACCTCCTGGAGCCTAAGACTCAGCAGCAGTGGTCCCCAAACTTTTCAGGATCACACCCCCCTTTACCCATCTGCGCCCTGGCTGGAAGTGGGGCCGTGGCTCTGGGGGTGGGTGGTGGAATGTGCAGACAGCGGTAAGGAGGCTGGGCTGGCAGCCAGGGCCCCAGGCACAGGGCCAGGAGCTAGGTGGCTCTCCCTTCCCACCCCCTTTGGGGGCTGGCCTGGGCCCTAGCCACACTCTCCCCTCTCCCCCCCACGTTCCTCCATGTCCCTGCCCCCAGCAGACACACCCCACAGTTTGGGGACCTCTTCTCTACAGTCTTCAGGTTTGACAGTACCTGAGGAATCAGCAGCCTTGTGGGTACCAGGTCAGAAAGCAATGGGTGCTGAAGTACAGGAGTCATCCAAGACCACAGCTTCTTAGAGGCAGATTTGCTACATGAAGAATCTCGAGGGACGGTCTTTGTGAATATTATGGGAGGAATCTTGGGTCTTCCTTTTAGATGCCCTCAAGGACCGCAGTTCAGAAACAGTGAAGGCAGCAGACTTATTCACAGACTGGTGTACACAGGGAGTCCCCTGGCGAGGGGCAGAGGCCAGGTGCAGTGAGCTCTTCATCATGAGGAGTCGAAGTTTGATCTCTCTGTTTTTCTGGCTCTAGATTTTAATGCCAGACAGCACTTTTGGGAAATAGGAGATTCTCTGAGACAACAGATGCACCAGGACTAACCATCACTCATTGGGATTGCCTCCTGGCACGACAGGCAACATTTGAGACCAGGAGATCCCAGCATGCCCTCAGAGAAAAATCAAACTCACAGGAGGGGAAAAACTATCTAAAGGGTACTAAGAAAAATAGCTATATATATTCCCTAGCTACAGCCAAAATTACTACTAAGTACTAACTACTTAAAAAAAAAAAAACCATGGGACACAGTGGAGGTAAAAACACAGACAACTGCTAAGGCTCTATCTGAGGCCGAGAAGGTTGAGCAGGAACTGAAGGCGGTTCACCCGCGCAGTGCTATATAACAGCACAGAGCATGAGACTAAGTAACATGCATGTGCAGGCTGAACGGACACTACTACGAGAAATCTCTGATCAAAGGCACAGGAGGCTCAAGCACACTTAGAATGGAACGCCCATAGGGACGTTACTTGAAGAACCAGTGGGTTACAGAATATGTTAATTATACCACATAACTAATTGGGGGATGGACTAGATGACCTCTTGAAGTCCTTTCCAGACCTTTTTATGATTTTTATACGGGAGGGGACTTTGCATTTAGGGGTCTCAACCCAACACAAGAAATCTACACATCTAAGAGAGATTACTCATTTATGAATGATAAAAGTGGGAATACTGAACATAAGCAGTCTCCCAACCACCAGATATCACTCCCTATCATGATGAACAACACAGTAATTATTTCCTTTTATTCCCTCCTCTCCCCTGTTTGTACGTATACATCTGTTGGCTCTTGTTTATACTTGTATGTCTACACTGCAATTAGACCTATGGCTGGACTGTGCCAACTCACTCAGGCTAAGGGGCTGTTTAATTGCAGTGTAGACGTTGTAGCTCGGGCCCTCCTGGGACCCTCCTACCTTGCAGGGTCCCAGAGCTCAGGCTACAGCCTAAGCCCAAATGTCTATGCCGCAATTAAACAACCTCTTAGCCTGAGCCCAAGTCAGCTGGCACAGACCAGTCAAAGGTTTTTAATTGCAGTGTGTACACAACCTTAGACGATAAACTCTTTGGGGCAAGGGCCATTTTTCTGTTCTCTGTTTGTACAATGCTATCACAGTGGCGTCCTGGTCCATAACTAGGTTCCTGGGTGCTACAGTAATAAAATAATAAAAAAAATTTAAGTATAAGAATCAAAGTATTAAGTGTTTTCACAGGTATGTGTCGCTTCAGACAGATGAGCCAGTCTACTGGCAATCTGGTTCCTTTTGAACCTTGGGAGATAAAAAAAAATGTGATATCCTTCCATATACTTGCTGGCATTCCAACTCAGGATAAGAACAACTATTGTATCTTGATATCTCCCCACCCACCAAATCCACCTTCTGTTCTCCTTCTAAACAGCTCATTGGTAGTAGGATTGGCTATTTCCTTGCTGGGACTGTGATAATAGCCAACCACTCCTCTCTCTCCGCTTCCCCATCAAATTCCCATGGTTCTTAAATTTGCATACAATAATGCTTTTGAATCAAATGTTAACTTCATTCACTTAAATACAAATCTGAACCAAGTGTTTGATGGCAAGCATGTCTGAGAGGAATGTGATTTTAATTACTCATTAATAATCCATATCAGTTTAGAAGTATGGAAGTGGTTTGAGTAGATGCTAAAGGCAAACAATTAGATAGGATTTTAGTATCCATTAAAAACTACCTACATTACCAGCATGGTTTTGAAACTTAATTTTTTCTTTTCAAAATGTGATAAACAAGACATGGACAAAGGAAAAGAGAGGAATGCTATCTACACTTTAAATCTAGATATAATCCATAAGAGTCCTTTTTACTAAATTAAGCACTAGGGTTTGTTTGTTTTTTTAAAAGTCAGTAAATAAAAATGCAAGTACCAAAAGAGAAAATATTGAATGATAAAAAGATGGTTAGCAACTCACTTCATATGTGAAGCTTTTATAATCTTTCTGGAACAGACTCTGAATTTAGAGCTTCTGCAGTGAAATCTTTCTAAATGAAATTTAGGGCATTAGCCAGAAACGGCCTAAAAATGGCACCAGATTCCTGCTCATATCATTTTTCAGATAATATGTTGTTGGAGATAGCTGGTGAGGTACAAAACAGAAAGCAGCTTGACACTTGGATAAAGAAAGATTGGAGCACTCCTGATTCAGTATTGTTTTGCCTTGTCAACTGAAGATTAGTTATGGAAATCATTCTATTCTATATAGGTTCTTATACTGCGCTCATTAACATAGAAGCCGAGCGCCTTCCAGTAGTGCGTTCAGCAACATGACTAATATCTGTCATTAATGGAAAATGAACATGGGACATCAACATGTCATGCTTCTAATTATACATGTGGTGTAATGCTTATAAGATAATTTTTCTGATCATAGCCTCACTTAAACTTAACATTTATAGTGGATTCTACCGCTGTGAACCTGAGTAATTAGAAGGTGTATGCAGCTGCTGGATGAGAAAGATTGCCTAATAAGTGTTTTGATATTTTAATAGCAATGAGGCATCTATTAATAATTTTTTCTGTCAAACAAAAAACGTATACATAAAATTAAATAAATACTTGTAGAAATTTGCCTTAACTTTTAGTAATAAATGCAACCTATTTTATTTTTATTTATAAATTTTCTTTGGTGCTTATCACCATAGTATCAGAACTCCTTGAACATATGAATCAAATTTATCCTCAACATCTCTATGAGACGAGAAGTACGTCCATTTTACAGATTTAAAACAGAAGCATAGAAATTATATAACTTACTCAAGCTCAAACAAGAAATTTGTGGCTGAGCCCAGATCTCCTGAGTTCCAGTTCAGTGCTTTAACCACAAGGCAATTCTTGCTTCTACAATCTTTATGACATACAGGTATGGCTATAATAAATTTCCAAGTCAAATTTTGGAATAATCTCCCGTTCCTCCCTCCTACCCTCTTCCAGACATTTACATGAAAGCAAGAGATCTAAAAGATCTGGTTACCTAGATTAGGGATTTTGGAATTTATTTTGATTGGTTATTACTTTGTTAAAGGATTGGTCACTGATTTTTGCCTCCCTAGTACACATAGGTTGCAACCAGCAAGTAAAATATAAGCTAAGTACCTGTTGAGTACAAAATTAGAAGAAAAGAGCATAAAGAGGCTCCATTCATTTCCTTGGCAAGCATAACCGAGCATAGCTATTTCCCAGGCCAATCTACCTAGCCCAGCACCAGGTACCAGGATATTAACTTTGGAGAGATCCCTGCAACAAAACAAAAATAGTAGTTAATCCTTTATCCAATATGTCTTAATAGAATGTCTATGGGTCTGGCTAAATACTGTGGTTTTCATATATTTAAACAGAGATAATTCAATAAGAATTTTCATTTAAATGTTAGGATTTCTCTGTAGACAAATCAGACTTGTTGTGAACAGGTGCCCCAGGGGGAAAAAAAACCCATCATACTATAACAGAATAAGTTATGGAATCTCTTAAAGTATTCTTTTCTTTTCTTTTTCTTTCTTTTTTTTGGCATATTAAAAAAATGTATAGGCAAAAACCTGATTTGTGAAAAACAACATTCACACCGAAGATAAAATAATTCACATTTAGTTGCGGTGTAATACAAAATTAAAAGACAGCTTTTATAGTTTTCTTAAGTTTTTAGACCATCCCTGTAAAAAACAACTGTATTTGTTTGTAAAGGTGACATGCAAAATTAAAAAATGGGTTTGTGCCCCGTGCCCCTCCTCCCCCTTCTCTTGATGCACAGTGACAACCTACTAAGTTTTTAAATATTAGAAATTCAGGTCTTGTTTACCCTAAAAGAGTGCTTTTCCTTAAGGACTATGGACAATTGAAGACCTAGTAGGGTTTGACATCAGAAACATAAAACAAATGAAATCATATGAATTGACATGGAAGTATTCAGATGATTAAAAATTGTCTGTTAATATCTTTAACTCAAGCACTTTTTTTACATTCAGCACCCCCTTTGATTATGGATTTGGGAGATTTTTCAGACTTTATTTACACATGGTAGAATGGACACATGCAACATATGTCCAAGAACAACAGTTACGAAACAGGTTAGTAACTGTTTCTTCTTCAAGTGATTGCACATATCCATTCTACTTTAGGTGACTCACAAGCAGTTCGCTCCAGCTTGGAGCCTACCTGAATAAGGACTGGATGACCACACACCCAAATATGGCATCATCTCTAGATTGCTGAGTCTCAACAATGTGAGGTAAAGGTATGCACTGAAGACCAAGTTGCTGCTTTACAAATGTCTAGGACAGGCACATGAGCTAGGAAAGCCACAGGAGCTGCATGTGATGTAGATGAATGTGCTTGTATTCTGCTTAGTGAAGCTACACTGGCCAAGTCATAACACAAGCGTATACAGGAGGATATTCAAGTTCCTTTGAGAAGAGACTGGGAGACCTTTCCTCCTGTCTGCAACTGCCACAAACAACTGTGAGAATGATCTAAACTGTTTAGTCCTGTCCAAGTAAAACACTAACACTCTCCTGATATCCAAAGCGTGGAGTCTCTCTTCATCCTTAGGAGCACGAGGCTTCGGGAAGAAAGAAGGTAAGTACATTGCTTGACTGATATGAAAATGAGACACACCTTAGTAAGAAATTTTGTATGTGGACCTAAATAAACCTTGTCTTTGTAGAAGACAGTGTACGGAGGAGAAGACAGAGCATACAATTCACCTACTCTCCTGGCAGAAGTGAGTAGCACCAAAAAGAGTACCCTGAGACACACAATAAGGAACATATAGCTAACAATTCAAAGGGAGCACCCATAAGTTTTGACACCACCAAGCTCAAGTCCTAAGGGGGAACAGGATCCTTTACCTGAGAGTACAACCTTTCCAAACCCTTCAAAAACCTTATTGACATAGGGTTGGGGGAAAAAACAGAATCATCAACTGGAGTGTGGAAAGCTAAAATAGCTGCTAAATGAACCTTAATGAGACTAACAGCCAGACATTGTTTCAGGAACAACAGATAGCCCAGAATATGATGTAGTGGAAACTGGACTTGGGAAACCCCTTTCTAGTGGGACAAGATGGAGAATCGCTTCCATTTCATTAGATAAGTATACTTAGTGTATGGTTTCCTATTCTTTAAAAGTGGATTTTGAATTTCCTTTGAACAAACCTCTTCCTGGGGCATTACCCACAGAGCATCCAGGCTGTCAGGTGGAGGACCTGAATGTTGGGGAGGAGGCGGTGACTGTGGTCCTGGGAAACCAGGTCTTGATCCGGTGGTAGAGACAGCGGATCTTTGACTGAGAGGGACAGCAGAGTGGAAAACCAGCATTGCTGATATCACGCTGGAGCTGTGACTTTGACTTGGGCATGAGCCTGCCTCATTTTCAACAATATTCTTGGTATGAGGGGGTGTGGAGCAAATGCATACAGGAGCACACTTGCCCAAGGCAACAGGAAAGTGTCCGTGAGGGACCCTGGACTGTGACCTTGTTGAGAACAAAACCAATTATACTTCCTGCTGACTTATGTTGCAAAGAAGTCTACATAGGGAGTCCCCCACCGCCACAAAATGGATGTGGCAATGTCCTGATGGACAGACCACTCATCATGACTGGTAAATGATCTGCTTAACCAGTCTGCCAGACCATTCTTCACACTTGAAATGTGAAAGGATCTGAGGTTGATAAAAATTGGCGATGCACAAGTCCCACAGCCTGAATGACTCTTGGCATAGCAGAGTGAACAAGGTCCTCCTTGTCTGTAAGTACATGTAGACTTCTCTTGATATGAGGAAGGAAGACTTGACAAACTAGTCGAATGGCCCTCAATTCTCCGATGTTTATTTGCAGAGTTAAATCCTGTGTAGATCATAAAACTTCTGTCTGCAGAAAACCCAAGTGAGACCTGCCTGAGGGCAGAAGCATCTCTAACTAGGGTTAAAGCTGGTTGAGGAGAAGCAAATGGCACCCCAGACACACAATAAAGGGGTCTGTCCCCCAGCCCAGCCTGGCCAGAATTTGAGTGGGCATTTGCACTACCACGTGTAGAGGGAGATGAATTGGCAAGTAAACTGAAGCCATCCATCCTTGCCATTTCCTGAGATGGAGCCTGGCATGCTGGACTACATAAATGCATGAGGCCAGAAGCCTGAGGCAATTTCATATTGTCATGGTGGGATGACTCTTCAGGTCTAAAGGATGGCCAGCATCATCTGGAAGATTGTAATTGAGGGACAAATGTCTTGGCTTCTGCAGAGTCCAAGACTACTCCTATGAACTTTATTTTTTGCACTGGAGACAGGACTGACTTCTCTGTGCTGATAAGCAACCCTAGTGTATCAAAGATAGACTGGATGACAGTCACGCTGGACAGCAGCTGAGTCTTGGACTGGCCTCTCCCAACCAATTGTCCAGGTAGGTAAAAAACTTGAAATCTTGATTTTCTGCGGAATGCCACCATCACTGCCACACAGTTTGTGAACACACCTAGGGAGCTGAACAGGCCAAACGGTAGGCATGCAAATTGGTAATGGCTTTGGTTGACCACAAATCTCAGGAATTTCCTGGGGCTCTGATGTATTGCCACATGAAAACATGAGTTTTTCAAATTGACGGCAGCATACCCATCTCCAGGGAAGAGATAATGGAAGACAACATGACAATGTAAGTTTCAGAATAGCAGCCATGTTAGTCTGTATTTGCAAAAAGAACAGGAGTACTTGTGGCACCTTAGAGACTCAAAAATTTATTTGAGCATAAGCTTTCGTGGGCTACAGCCCACTTCATTGGATGCATAGAATGGAACACACAGAAAGAAGATATTTATACATACAGAGAACATGAAAAGGTGGAAGTAGCCATACCAACTGTAAGAGGCCAATCAATTGAGATGAGCGATCATCAGCAGGAGAAAAAAAAAAAACAACTTTTGAAGTGATAATCGAGATGACCCATAGAAGGTGTGAGGATACTTAACATGGGGAAATAGATTCAATTAGTGTAATGACCCAACCATTCCCAGTCTCTGCTCAAACCTAAGTTAATTGTATCTAATTTGCATATTAATTCAAGTTCAGCAGTTTCAATGTAAAACTTTCTTTTTCCAGAGAGGTCTGTTGAGCTATTGCAGGTCTAGTATGGGTCTGAGGTATCCTTTTGCTTTTGGGATCAGGAAATAGCAGGAATAAAATCCTTTTTCTATGAGAAACTGCGGAACCTCCTCTATGGCTGCCAAATGGAGGAGAGATTGCACCTCCCAAAGCAGAACTTCCTCATGAGAGTGGTCCCTGAAGAGAGACTGGGAAGTGGCTTGGATAGGGTGACCAGATAGCAAGTGTGAAAAATCAGAATGGGGCGGGTGGTATATAGGTGCCTAGCTAAGACAAAACCCCAAATATCAGGACATCTGGTCACCCTGGGCTTGGAAAAGGGGGGACGGAAATGAACTAAAGGGTGTATTTCAATTCCACTGTACTTAAGACCCACTGGTCTGCAATGATTTGAGACCAAGCATTTGAGCAGGTACATAGCAGGCTGGTAAACAGAGGGGTAGGACAGGTTGGCATGATGGAAGGTGCTATGCTGTCCTTGACATAAACATCAAAATATTTGCTTAGAACTCCTAGTCTGTCTGGATGAGCCAGAAGCTGCTGCAGAAGAAGGGGGAAGTCTCCAATAACCTCTATTCTTTTTCCTCGTTGGATCATGGTGGTGAGGAGTGAAAGCAACTAGTGAAGTGGTTCCTGAGGACAAAACTGCTTTTAAATGCCCTAATATCAGGTTATGCAGCCTGTCAGTCTGCTCAGAGAAGAGCACAACCCTTCAAAAGGAAGGTTTTGTATGGTCTGTTGGATCTCGAGGGAAACCTGGCGACTGGAGACATGAACATCTGTGAATCATAATGGCTGATGCCGTGACCCTAGCAGCAGAGTTGGCAGTGTCCACCCCCACCTGAAGTGAGGTTCTAGCCACTAATTTACCCTCTTCAACAAGGCAAGAAATTCCTGTCTCACATGCTCTGGCCATCTGTCTCTTTTTAATATACCATACCCCAGAAGTTGAAGTCCTAGCACCCTAACAATCCCTGCAGTTAGCAATCCTGAAACGCGGGCCAACCATCGAATAAAGCTTTCTGCAACAGGTCAAGATTTGTAGCAGCCTTTGACTGCAAGGTAGACAGCTGTTGCCCTTGGTGCTTTCTCATTGGTGGCTGAGACCACCAGCAACTCCTGAGAGAGGTGGGTGTAGAGGTGCTCAAACGTTGGAGAGGGCTTGACAAAGGTCTGGCTGGGATCATTTAGTTGGGATTGGTCCTGTTTTGAGGACTAGATAACCTCCTGAGGTCTCTTTCAACCCTAATCTTCTATGAGGGTACATGATATCTGCGCTCAGCTATATACATATACACACAGACACACACACACATATATATATATATATATATATATATATATATATACACACACACACACACACACCTAGAGAGAGAGACACCTATCTCATTGAACTGGAAGGGACCCTGAAAGTTCATCGAGTCCAGTCCCCTGCCTTCACTAGCAGGACCAAGTACTGATTTTGCCCCAGATCCCTAAGTGGCCCCGCTCAAGGATTGAACTCACAACCCTGGGTTTAGCAGGCCAATACTCAAACCACTGAGCTATCCCTCCCCGCCCACTGAGCTATCCCTCCACTTACTTTGATGTGGGGGAAGGAAAGATAGAGTCTGCCACAGAACCTTGGTGGGCTCCAAGATAGCTACATTAATCAGAGTGCCACCCAAGAAAGTCTAGCAGTTGCTAAAATGTCAATCAGCTTGTGGGATATCATGCAATCCTCTTCCACCTGGATATCCAAGGCAGAAACCACCCTTTTTAAAAGGTCCTGGTGGGCCCTACAGTCATCCAAAACCACTGCCTCATCAGGTAATGAAGAGGCCAAAGCCATAATTGGCTGAGGTGGAGCCTCCTCTGGCCTTTCAAAAGGAGAGTCACCTGAGCAATGTCTTCCTGCATGGTACTGAGCATCATACTGGGCACGGACTCCTGGTGTATTTAGTGGGATGGTTCTTAACACCTACTTGATGTCACAGAAGGGGGTGGGCATGGAGAACACCCAGACATCAGTAGGAATCCCAAAGCGTTCCAGGATGGCCACTGGTAAAGCCCAGGAACTCCAATTACAACAAAGAGTGGTAAGCCCTCAGAGGGAAACGGCAAGGTACACGATATGACTGTGAGACGTATGAGCAGACCTTTTAGTCTGAAGATAAATCAACCTCTTCTGACCAACGAAGGCTGGGGAGCTGATCCTGTTGGTGCCTGTGATCAGCGTTGGGAGCCTGCGGACGACAGTACTGGAGAAATCATCGCTGGCTTTCCTCCTCACAGCACTGTATGATCAGACATTCAGATATCCAGAGATGCCCACAGTATTGAACACAATATTGTAGTAGCTGGCAAAGTGTGACCGGCAGTTGTCGGTACCATCTTAAAAGACATCTGTACCATGAGCAACACCGGTACCTAGAGGCTGAACAAGTCCCTTCTCGCAGCAAATGCCTCCTGAGTTGATGGCACAGGTATAGCCTCCAGTTGGTGGGTTGAAGCAGACTGCACTGATTAGGTCGATAATGCCTGTGCAGGAGTCGATGGTCTCAGCTTCAAATTGACTATTTCCATTGTCTGCATGCCTGCCAGCCTTCAGTACAGGGGATCTTCCTTTCACTGACGTTGAGTCCTTGGAGGCCAACTTACAATGTTTGTCTTCCTCAGAGATAAGAAAGACAATCAGTGCTGGGACTCAGCAAATACAGGTGGAGCACTCCTCACTGAAGCCAAAGTGCTTTGGCACCCATTCAAAGCAGGAAGTCTCTGAGATGGTGGGAGCAGAGCTGACTATCAGGAGAAATTAAAGTCTGGCCTCCCTGTGTTTCTTGGTTCTAGTTTAAAGTCCCTGCAAATTTGACACCAATCCCGACATGCAACTCCCCATCACGCTTCAGGAAACTTGGGGGGGAGGGTGTCTCTCACTAGCACTGGTTTCTTGCAGGAGCGGCAGTGCTCGTATCCTTGTGACTGAGGCATGCCTTGGCAATGGTAACAGTACTCAGAACAGGAACTGAAGTGTTTTAAAAGATAAACACTAAAAAGAAAATGTAACTATCACTAACTAACACTATAAACTACTAACCTATCAGTGCCAGTAACAAGGACTGGGACTAAGGCAGAGATGATGTACTCCATCCAAGAACTAGAGTGGTGGTGATAGAGATTTTGAGGAAATTCCTTGCACCTAAGTGAATGAGCTCTAGCCAATGACTGGACTGATGTTAGCTAACTTTTAAGGATTAAGCATTTCTTCAGTCCTTGGATTGTGAGAAATTGATCTCTATGTGCCACTGTAAAGGTGGAGAGAAATGTCATAAAATGAAAGAGAGGATAACATAAGAAAGCACAAATCTAGTTTGTGGACAATAAACAGGATAAAGTGAACTGTCTCAGTGCATTTGTTTTCAACCTTCATCATGCTTTTGCATAAGAATTATTGTGAGTTACAACTTACTGAGACACAGAAACATATCTTTGTATTATTTGTTATCACTAGTAGCTATGTGATGGAAGCTATGATCAGAGGTCTGGACCAATGAAGTGGAGATTTTTCAAGGTTCTGGAATTAGGAATGTATATAGGCAAATATAAATAAAAAAATGCATTACATGTCCAGGAGGACTTTATTTTATGCAACTTTTCAAGATGTGTTGGCTATTTTATAGACAATGTGCCAGATTCTACGCTGATCCTTTCAGAGGAAACACAGAATGCAAGATACAGCTCAAGAGGACTGGAGGGGCAGAGGTGCTTTTATTACATCCTTTCATCTCCTGGATTTTGGGCTGCTCAGGATACTGGAGTGACTCCCTGAATAAGAGTATGTCCTGCCAATGGAGCTGTTCTGCATCCCAGAATTACAGGTATAGCGTGTCATCAATCCCTCTCTTGCTCTTTGCATCACCACTCTGCCACACAGCATGATCCTATAATGGGGAACATTTAGAATGGCAATAGAGGGCCACATAGGTTTGCACTGCGCTAAAGGAATTACGTATGGGCCACAGTGAGGGCTGGAATCTGGCCCAATGTGAGACTAGAAAACATTGAGTGCATGGAGCTATAAACGAGCTGTCAATGTGGCTTGGGCATTTCTTTAAGAGATAAAATATGAAACCAGCTATGTCAGATCCTCCTGTTGGTTGTCTAGACAACTGTGCTACCTTATAGAACTCCCATCCATTTTATTCTTAACACTGAAGTGTGTGAACCAATACAAATTATTCTAACTAGGTACTGCATGTATAATTCTAGCAAAACAAATTTAAAAGAAACTAAACGGTGACTCATTGTATCCTGACAGTTCTCATATTGACAACCGTTCAACTTTGTGTATATATTCCCCATAACCACATTTGACATCTAGGTGAATCTGTTGACAATACCAAGGAGTCCTTGCGGCACCTTAGAGACTACATTTATTTGGGCATAAACTGCCACAAGGACGCCTCGTTGTTTTTGCTGATACAGACTAGCAAAGCTACTACTCTGAAACCATTCCTTAAATGTAATTTTCTAGGTGAGAGGTCACGTTCATACCAGAGAGTTTCATCCTCAAAAGTGCACTTAGAGTAGACCACCATAAAAGAGAATTCCAGGACGACACATGGCCATGCTTGAAAGTTTAAGAGTTATTAACTCTGTATATAGTTAGATAACAGTCCCATTTTCTAAGTCTAGCCAGAAGTTTTACCCATTGGTATGATCACAAGATCCCATGGCTGCTTTTCCCATTAGAAGCAAAGATAAACAAATTTTAATTTTCAGCTTCCAACATCTAAGATTCCCACTCCCCAATCGTCTATAACCAACTCTGATGGGAGGAAAGGGAAACACCATCTGCCCCATATTAAACAGCAAGAGTACCTTAAACACTGCACTCTGCTCAGATGGGGCACCTTGCATTCCTTTCCATATCTTAACAACTTGATGCCTCCTGTGAAGGGAATCAGCTGTTCCCCACCAACATCCAAAAAGAGAAACCAGGTTAGTAATATCCTTTTTTGCCATACAAGTTTCTTTTTCTACACGGTGGGCAAGGATGTTGGGAAGAGAATACTACTAGTAAACTCCAAAAATAGATGAACGTACAAAATGGGTACTACTCTGTACTGCATCTGTTGCCCCAAAGAGGCATGATATTTTGAAGCCAGAGGGCTTCCAGATTCTAGCAAATATATCAACCTGGATATGAGCATAGACATGATATACTAAAGAGAGAAATAAATGTATTATGTAAGCACCACTCACATTTCCATCATTGAGCATTTAAACATAGCAAATTCTTTTAAATTACTATAGTATGCATTAAAGAAATCCCACGTATAGTATTAAAACATAGAAAAGATGTTTGTGCTTTTATTTCACAGAAACTCAGCTGAAGTGTAACTGAGATATGACTGAGTGGCCTAAACTGAACCAATGGTTAGATTATTTATAGTGACAGCTAAAGGGACTAAAAACAAATGCCAGACATCCAAACAGTATTTTAGAACAAATATCTTGGTAATATAGATACTGGGATGGAAGTGATATCAAATATTTTGTCTGGTAAGTTAAAAGAAATAACCCTTAAAACAAGCATGTATAGTTGTCAACTGAAGTCAATCTATGCCAGGATATTGCTTCCTTCATGCAAGTGTAAAGTTTGACTTGAGTTTGTTGATCACAAATCAAAGGTTTTGACTTTTACTACTTCAGGCATACAGTGTTAAGACCTTGAAATACAGCTAGCTTTTCCATGGCCAGATTAAAATTTTTGAAAATTTTAACCTGAGTTCTGAGGGTTAATTTTTAACATTAAGACCATTACTCTTAAAATTATTTGAATACAATCCCTCCTTTAGCTCTGCATTGAAGACACATCTGTACAGAAATTTCAATTAACTTGCAGTGGCTGATCCAATTTATTTATTTGTGAATTTATTTAGTGCATCTGTTCACACTCACTCAGAATATGTGTAAAACCTGAATCACTTACAGTTCAAACACAACATGATTAATCCAATTCACAGAGCACTTCTGCCTTAGGAAAAGCCAAACAAAATTAAGATACTTGGAGAAAATTGAAGCTTATTGTTTCACATACTGTGCTAAAAGTATACATTGGATTGAATTTTGAAGAGTGCTAAGGGCATTCAGCACTTTGGAGAGTCTTATCC
Organism: Chrysemys picta bellii; assembly: GCF_011386835.1. Taxonomy (NCBI): domain Eukaryota; kingdom Metazoa; phylum Chordata; order Testudines; family Emydidae; genus Chrysemys; species Chrysemys picta. The sequence goes on from NC_088796.1 coordinate 97,563,767, forward strand.
AACATGTCTTGTTGGAAAAAGTTATCTAGGAGTAACAGCTTTTTCTAACTCATAGTTCAAGATAGGCTTTAGTCTGAAAAGTCTACATATCTGTTTCTAAGCACGGTGAACAAATAATATACTTGCACCATAAACATTTTATAAATACTTATATCCAGCTAGTCTCGTAAGAAATGAGGAAAAAATCTAGACTTGAAAAATTTACTCAGAACTGCTTTTACACATATACCACTTTAAAATCATTAGGAACAATTTTACTACCTGGCTCAATGCCAATAAAAGATGTTTTCCATCTTTCTTTAACTTCACTGTCCTCTAAATATGCCCTCAGGCAAAAAGCCTGGTCAGATAGGCATTGCTATTCTGCATTATCTAGAGTCTGAGTGGTCTCCAGGTGCAGCTTTTTGTAGAGCACATTACAGTAATCTAATGAGACAAAGCTATTATAACTATGCAAGGTCCACATCTAAAAAGAAGTCATGATTTGCTAGCCAAACATAGGTGGGAAAGCAAGAAGATACTAACTTGCTCCCATAACCTGAAGAGGTAGAGGCAAAGAGCCACATAAAGGAAAAAATTAGGATTCAGAATTCTAAAGTAAAAAAATTCTCCTACCTCAGTTTTTGGGCTCAAGTCCATATCTTTATTGTATTTCAAAACTATGGTCAGCTACAGTTATTTTATACTACTAAGCAGTTTATTCTGAATATGATTTCTTCACAGTTACATATTTTCCTCTCGATCAAAGCCATTTGACATAAAAACATTAGTCATGGCTCCACAGTTAAGGTTTGGGGGAGTACTGCATTTGAAACAGAGACTTAAGTGGCATTATGAATGAAGAACACATTGTATCTTCCCCAAAATTAAAGCTCTTTCTCGAAGTACAGAATGAATAAAAAGTTTTAAAATATTTTTTAAGCAAATGTTTTTCACTATTTACCAAATTTAACATACATGGATTCATAAGTAACTGCTTTCACCTGTGGGTTACAAGTCAAAAAAGATTTAAATTTTCTTTTACATCATTTTTCCTGGTAGGCACAGTGCACTTAAGATATCTGAAGTGAAAAGCTTAATAAATATTCTCCACCTTTCATCCAATTTGGCTTTCATATAGAAAACTGCTTCAGAGTTGCCATTGCAAATTCAGTTACAGGAACTGCAAGTCGTTTTGGGAGTAACACACCAGCGTAGCCTGCCTACAAAGCAAAACTAAAAGAGGGATTCCATAAAGCCAAATATAAAAAACTTGTTAGCCTTTAAGGCAAAGATTTGTCTTACACAGAGGCTCACATTTCACAAGAAAAAGCCACTGACAATATTGATGCTTGAACTGCACTAACATACCTATGTAATGTAAAACGATATAATAATACATAAATATCCGCAACAAAGGGCGACTTTCTATTTTTATCACTCATGAAAATATCTAAACAGAAGATAACTTTACTTAAATGTATAAAAACTAAACTTACTGTACCTTTTCTATAAGAGAAGACATTCCTGAATGCCTTGTATCTAACAAGGGAAGAGTATTCAAGTTATATTTTTGAAAGTGCTATACAAATCTCATCCTCCAATGAAATCTTAGTGGGCTAAGTCAGTGGTTCTCAAACTTTCCAGACTACTGTACCCCTTTCAGGAGTCTGATTTGTCTTGTGTATCCCAAGTTTCACCTCACTTAAAAACTACTTGCTTACAAAATCAGACATAAAACTACTAAAAAGTGTCACAGCACACTATTATTGAAACATTTCTTTCTTTCTCATTTTTACCATATAATTATAAAATAAAGCAATTGGAATATAAACATTGTACCTACATTTCAGTGTGATACTTGAGCCTGTTTTTCACGTCTGAGCCTTGTCTGAAGCCTGAGCCACAGGCAGCAAGGGTTGCAGCATGTAACTTAGTTTCCTGGGGCCCTCTGTGGCATGAGGCCCCAGGCAACTTCCCTGCTTGCCACCCCCTAATGCTGGCCCTGCACTTGCGATACCTTTAAACCCATCCTGTGATTCCCCTAGGGGCTGCAACCTCCAGGTTGAGAAACACTGATCTAGATGAGTTGAATATGTGTACTCCTGGTTGAGAACCACTGGGCTAAGTGCTGCAGTAACATTTCACCTCAAGACAAGTCAAACCAAAAAGATTTGCTGATCTCTGTAGCTTGGATGTTTGACCGCATCAAAAACACTTTGCTGTCTGTAATGGTCGGCAGTATCTACTGCGGAAAACCAAATGACAGGTAGCAAGGAGTATTTATAGGCCAGGCTGGAGATGAACTGTTTGTACTGTATGAGGAAGCTATTGGCTGTAGCAAGCTTAGGCTCTAGCCAGAGCTATCAGTCCTCACTTTTATAAACACCAAGTTCACTCACAAATGAAATTAAAACATAAGTGTCAGTGCTGGCCACTGTTTTTCCTCATTAAAAGAACCTCTAAGTTTAAAAGTGAAATGATGTATATTTATGACAATTGCACTGATTTAATAAGTAACAATCATTTATATTTATATTCTTAGGACATGGATTTCACTAATGAGTAGTTTTTGTTGTTGTTTCTCATTTTTACTACTATATTACTTTTGATAAATAAATTTGCTCTTTTTAGGTTGTTACCATATCAGCATTTATCCTACCTTTAGACACACAGACATGCCTTACTTTTTGTCAAGTGACTTATCAAGATATACACACAAACAGATGAAAGTGTTACAAGATGCATTGTATCTTGTGTCTGAAATCAATATTGGGCCTAAACATTTGTAAACAGGATTGCAAATGTAATAAAGCTATAATAGGGGTGATAGGAACCTTTTACTTCTTTCCTCTCTCACCAAGGATAACCACATTTTAATTCCCCTTCCCTTCAAGGGATCATATACTATGGCCTCCTCTTGAGCTGAGGCAAGGTGGACATGGATCCTACCACAGCACTCATAGCAGCTGCCAAACTTGTTGATTCCTTGTATTGTGCTGCTGTAGGATCACTAGGCTTAACCATATTACAACTTTTTGAACTCACATAAAAATATATTTAGACCTATCAATATTGGCCCACAGAGAGAGAATACTTAATTCTGTTTTATTATTTCTAGGTTTAACGTTTTGTATTCTACTGTACTTCCCTACCATACAAGCATTTTTTGTTTATGCAATTAACCCAACGCTATTTGCACTTATTTTAAAATATTTTTAAATTCAAGCTTTTTTTCCCCCCCAACCACTCTCTACAAACTTTTTACAAGTGGCGTGCAATGTGGAAGACCTATGTATTTTCTCTTATAATAAATCTTAAAAACAAAGCACTATTTACCATCTCTCTTTTGGAAAGTTCTTTACAATTTCATTAATGATTGGCTGGTAGCAGGAATCTCTCTCAGGTTTCCCCGTTTCACTCCAGTCTCTTACAAACTGTTTCAAAGTGGACTTTAATTTATCCATGTCAAACGTTGAGGCTGGCACAATCTTCCCATTTTCCTGATTAAAGGGCAAATAAAAGTTAGACAAAATATAAATCCAGAAATTTAAGACGTCAAACAACCTTAGCTTTGAATACTGAAACAGACATGCTGTAGCAGCTATACGGGTGGTTTAGTTGATAAAGCACTCGCCTCTCACCTCTGGGACCAGGGCTCAAATCCAGCTTACAGTCATATATGAAATGAGTTTGGTGGTATCAGCTCAGCCCTCAATAGACCAGGGTCCACATCACAAAACCAATATATAATATAGCATAATTCAGCACAACTGGTAGTCCTTATTCAGGAAAGGACAAGGGGTGAGCTAGTATGGAGACCGAACAACCTCTCACTCTGAGAGGGAGGTCCCTCCAGGTCATTGATGAGGCAGCATGGAGAAGCTCACACTGGAGCTGCCCAGAACTGTACCCAGCCTATGGATACAAAAAAAAAAAAGAAGACTTCAGTTTCCGTCACTGCCAGTCCCTTAAGCTTCATAAGTGTAAAACTTCATTAAAAAAAATAGATATGGCATACTAAAAAAAGGTAGATCAAGTAGGGGGGAAATTATGATAAAATTGTACAGAACTATAATACCACAAATAGTTAATTTACCTAAAACACATAGGTGATTAAGAATGTTGTAAACTAATGTACTACAAAAACACTATTTATGATCAATGCAGCCAAGTGAAAAGTCAACCTTAGAAAAATAACTTGGGTAGAGTTAGAACTCCATTGGAGTTCTATCATACTGATCTGTTACTAAGAGTACTTACTGACAACTTGCCATAGCAGACAAGTACTGTTCTCCTGAGTGATTAACTGTACCTCTATATAGAAAAAATAGCCAGAGATGCCTTTATTGAAAAACTATACAATATAATTCATCAGGCCTATAAGACATGCAAAGGTTGGGGGCAAGGTAATTAAGCAAATATGAATTCATAAGGGAAGTGGGGAGGGACAAAAGAAATGGAAATCTGAAGTGAGAAAAAGAAATATAACTAACAAATGTACAGAAATTTTTACTTCTGAAATATGAAAAGAGTCCAATTTTTACATACATCTTCTCCATATTCTTTATTTTCAAACATATGTTTGCACTCGTTCACAATGGTCTGTAGGATCTCTTGATTATGATCAATGCATTTCCGAATCTTGTCCAGATGAAGAAGAAATTGAGGAAGTAGGTTTTGTTGGTTAGCTGGGAGGGATCTAAACTGTCTCTCTGTTCTGTTCACTTGCTCATGCATATTAGTTCTAGAAAATAAAAAAGTTAAGGTCTGTCAGTATTTAGCGTCAACTATAAATGCAAAGAACCCACATTTGAAGATACTCCAGATTACCGCTATTATAACTTCTCCATCTTTACTCAAAAAACCTTAGATCTCATTACACAATGATCCTCTAACCAAGCCAAAAGACCTCAATTCCTAAGAATTTTATAGAGAATGTGGTTATTTTAGACTGCAAATTATGAAGCGGTTATCTATTCCCAGATCTGTGCATGTTAGCATCACCATCAATGGCACTGGTTCACAAACTGAAGTCTACATTGGTTTGAATACCATTAGAAATTCACGGAAATAGACTGATTGGACAAACGGTTTGAAAATATCACGCTTTTAACTGTGCATTGAAACAGTAAAGAAAATAATATTAAAAGAGTATACACTATGCTGCATAAGACACAAGGAACTCACTTCACTTTTAATATCACTGTACGGATTCTGTAAAGACTTCTCCACATGCTTACCTTTTCACACTGAACAGTCCAATGAAATCAACAGAACTACTCACAATATGGAAAATTAAGTATGTGGATAAATCACTACACAATTGAGGCCTTAGTTCTTTACCTTGAGCCACTCGTTAACAGAAAAGTTAAGAAGAACAGGAGTACTTGTGGCACCTTAGAGACTAACAAATTTATTAGAGCATAAGCTTTCGTGGACTACAGCCCACTTCTTCGGATGCATATGCATCCGAAGAAGTGGGCTGTAGTCCACGAAAGCTTATGCTCTAATAAATTTGTTAGTCTCTAAGGTGCCACAAGTACTCCTGTTCTTCTTTTTGCGGATACAGACTAACACGGCTGTTACTCTGAAACCTGAGAAAAGTTAAGGATGAACACAAATTTCATTGTAACTACATAGGATAATGTTGCTGTTTTCATTTTAAATTCTAATCTGTACACAATTTTCAAATCAATGTAATTTAAGGATATTCTATAGCAAGTTTAAGAACATAAGAATGCACATACTGGGTCAAACTAATGGTTCACCTAGCCCAGTATCCTGTTTTCTAACAGCTTCAGATGCCAGATGCTTCAGAGGGAATGAATTTAGGAGGGCAATTTATCGAGTGATCCATCCCATCGTCCAGTCCCAGCTTCTGGCAGCCAGAGGTTCAGGGACACCCGGAGCATGTGGTTGCAGCCCTGACCATCTTGTCTAAAAGCCCCTGATGCACCTATCCTCCATAAACTTATCTAATTATTTTTGAACCCACTTATACTTTTGGCCTTCACAACATCTCCTGGCAACAAGCTACACAGGTTGACTGTGCGTTGTACAAATCTGCAGCTATTAATTTCACTGGGTGCCCCCTATTTCTTGTGTTACATGAAGGGATAAACAACACATCCTTATTCTCTTTCTCTACACCATTCATGATTTTAGATACCTCTATCGTATCTCTCTTCTAAACAGAACAGCCCCAGTTTTTTTTAATCTCTCCTCACAGGGAAGCTGTTCCATACCCCTAATGATTTTGTTGCCCTTCTCTATACTTCTTCCACTTGTAATACATCTTTTTTGAGATGGGGCGACGAGAACTGCATGCAGTATTCAAGGCATACCACAGATTATGTTTTTATTTGTATATGCGCATATATACACACACACATATGCATTATATATATATATATATATATGCATTAGGATATTTTCTGTCTTGTCATCTATCCCTTTCTTAATGGTTGGCTAAGACAGTCATATAGACATTCAGTCCTCTGAATTAGAACTCACTTCATTCACAGTTTACATGGGTATCTAAAACCGCTCATTTAATATTTCTATGTTCAAGCATTTAGATTGTTAAAGAGACACCCTTTAATTTCAATAACCTCGTAAGGTTTATAAAAATAAAGCTATTTGAAACATGTTTTATTGACACTAGTTATTAAATATGGGGCGCATTTCAACTCAATCTGGTTAAAGCTCTTTGAAAGGAATTGCAAAGGAGGTGGTCCTATAATTTAAAGATCATGTATGGCACCTAACATTGTCCAAACGAGACAATTGCACTATAATGGCCCCAGCTGTTTACAATTGAAATATAAAAAATATAATGTGGATCATAACATCCCAACTCTGTTTCATGTATTTAAACTTCCTAAAAGGTTCTAAAGTGACAGAACATATATGATTTCCAAGATAATGTCACAAGCATGGCTATAAACAGTTGCTTTCTCTAGATCAATTAGTTTTAACCAAAAATAAATGATGTTCTCCTCTGTTCTACACATTCGGTAGAAAAGTATTTTTGAGGCTTTCTACTCCAGCTTATTATTTTTTGAAGGGCCATAAAGCACTTTTCTGGTAGGAAAACAAGCTCAAAGTTAGTTATATCCTTCAATGTCAGTATTGAATACAATGCTGTTAACCGGCCTTGGTTTTGCAGTGTTTGCATAGTCTGTAAAGTTCAATCTCAACAGTCTAAAATAAATGTTCATTAATAATTATGTACTTTTACATTTATTATCCAAAACTCAATCAGGTTCATTTTAAAAACAGAAAAACGTACTGCTTACTTCATCTCCCCTAATTAAGCAACTTTGCCTTAAGAGGAAGATATGAAGACCCTTCAACACCACTTCAAGTATTTCTCCAGCTAACAAAGAACCAGCTTGACCAACATGCCCTGCTATCACTTCTGTACATGCACTCAGTTCCACTTCTAAATAATTTTGTATTTCCACAGTTATAAGAGAAAAACTAGAAAACTGTCATGGGGGGGGGGGGGAAGGGGAGAGATGGGGAGAGCGCACACACACACCGGTGGCGGGGGTGCATGGGAGGAAATGGGCAGAAAGGTTACATAGGCAGTGATTTCCTGGCTCCACCTGGCTGGTTTCTCGGGGGCAGGGGCCTGGGAATTGGGTAAGGGGGTCTCGTCTCTCAGCCTCAGGGGGAGCCGGCCAGGGTCGGAGTCTCTCGGGTTCAGGAAACCTGGGGGGAGGGGTCTCTAGTCTTCCGCGGAGTAGGGTATCGGTTACCCGTAGTATCGGAAGGCGTTGATGATTCTCCGGAAATGCTCCCCCTCCAGCCGCTCTTCCTCCTCCTCCTCCATCCTGCTCACCGTCCCCTGCTCCGGCTGCTTTCGCCTGAGCCGCTCGCTGCTGAACGGCACCTCCCCGTCGTCGCAACCACCCCGGTCTCGCCACGGCCGCTGTTCCCCTCCATCCCCCTCCCAGTCCCCCTGCCGGCGCCCCCGGAGCATCGCCGTGACCGAGGTGTGTCCTCCTCGCCTCCGGGCCGCGGCTGCAGCGAGAGCTGCGCCTTCCAGGACAGGCCGCACGCGGCCGACAACTCCAACGCTTTCCCCGCCCGCTTCCGGCACGAGAGAAAGGCGCACGCGCCCCCCGAGTACTTGCTTTATATGACGCGAGGACACCGCCCTCCAACGGCGATATACAACGGGCATGGCCCGCGCAGCCGCAGAAGAGCCCGTCCGACCCCTCCTACCAGCCAGTGAGTGATCGTGAGAAAATGCGGGAAGAGAAGAGTCAACGGCCTAACCACGAACTGTCGCGGGGGGGAGGTGTCACCCCTCCCCTCTACTGGCAGGATCCAAATCTGCTTCTTCACCGTGTGGCATAGATACCGGGGGGTCCCGTGCAGCCCTGACCGTGAGGCGTGGGGGGAGCCTGGCTGCAGCAGTAACGTTCTCACTGGCCAGAGAGTGTAGCACGGCCCGCCCCAGGCAGGGGGAGGTAGGCGACAGCAGGGAAAGGGGCAGTAGTTTGTAACGGGGGGGGGGGGGAGAAGATGAGTCAATGGTGGCTATTTTTCCATTGAAAAATATGTTTGAAGAGATGCCATACCTATATGTAAAGGAATAGGGCACCAGGGGCAATTTCCCCCTCTCACCAGGAGTGGCCAAGCCCTGGGAAAGAGCTTGGTTGGATAATCTAAGCCCTAGACCCAGAGCTACAGCCACTCTTTTCTTAACCTGTGTACTCTAATTTTTAAACATTAGCTCTAATAAAACATTTAAATCTGTATTTCAGTAACACATACATTGTGATAGGCACTATAACACTATTGGACTCTGCTCCTTTTTAACTCCAGGGCAAAGGTGCTGTTAATTGCACTGGAGGGAGTCCTGTCCTGGAGCTGGTGAGTGCTAAGGATGGGCCATAACACAAAAAAGTAAGAGCAGACAGTGTGTGAAGAAGGAGAGTCATGATTATAATAGGTGGTAATGACGATGGTGAGGGGCAGCCACACTAAAGTTCAGCATCTAGTTTAGATGAAAATGAAGGATGCTTCTGGCCACTTGTTCTATTTTATATTAACTATTTTTTTAGCACCATAGGACTTGAGCTCCTGCAATAATACAGCAAAACACTACATGTTACACAAATGATAGTAAATGATACACAAATGATATCTTTTGGGATATTACTATAGCATAGATATATTTTAAAAATATATAAGAATATGCAGGAGTACAGAGGTGTCTAAATAAGATCCCTCAGACAGAAAATCTGAGAATAGAAGGCAGATAACTAACTGAGGTTGGAGTTAAGGGTATCTGCGATAGATACTTTTTTTCTAAACTAGTGGCCCTCAACCTTTCCACACTACTGTACCACTTGCAGGAGTCTGCAATGTCTTGCGTATCCCAAGTTTCACTTCACTTAACTACTTGCTTACACAATCAGACACAAACACTAAAGTGTCACAGAACACTATTACTGAAAAATTGCTTATTCTCATTTTTACCATATAATTATCAAAGCAATTGGAATATAAATATTCTTACATTTCAGTTTACAGTATACAGAGCAGTATAAACAAGTCATTGTCTGTATGAAGTTTCACTAGTTGTCTGTACTGACTTCGCTAGTTCTTTTTATGTAGCCTGTTGTAAAACTAGATAAATATCTAGGTGATTTGGTGTACTCCCTGAAAGATCTCTGCGTACCCCCAGGAATACGCAAACCCCGGTTAAGAACCACTGATCTATAGTAGAATACATTGTATTGTAAAGATATCTTTAAAATACAGCTCAAATCTATAGATGTATCAAGGATCATTGCTCTTAAGGATTTAAAGTTAACTAACAGGTTATACCTATTTCTGTATTACCTTCTCCAACCACTGTTAGGAATAGAACCCAAATCTCTAAGACAGATAAAACTGGGATTGTTACATTATAGTACAGTACTTATACCCCAGAGCCAGAGATAGAATCTAGGATTTCTGTGCATCAAAAATAAGAAGTTTCTGGCAAGTATCAGCTAGTTTAATACATACTTGCTTTGCTATCATGTGACTGCACACCTCCCTGCAAAATAAACATATTTTATATATATATTTAAAGCCATTTATTGTTCCTCCAAGCCATTTGAGAAAACACAATTAGAGTATATTTTATTTGTTGTATAAAATTGAGATACAGAAATTCACATTAAAAAGTATTTCATCTTAAACATATTTCTACATACACTTACACTGCTTCTGTTTTAGTAGATCACCACGAATATATTTTCTGCTTACTATTAACAGTCTTAATATTGCATTCATGATCAGACAGTCAAGATGGCTACCATATTATAGTTGTCAGGCTAAAAATATCCGAACAAAAACACATTTCTGTGCTACCAAAATGCCTGAAAGTGAACAATACTAGAACTTTTAGGGTTGGAAGGACCCTGTAGTAGGTTATATGGTTTGCACCTTTGGTTTGAGTAGAATTAAGATATCTAGACAATCCTCAAAAGATAGTTTGTTTTCAAATAGTTTTAAGTCCTCCCTGTGTGTATTTATTTATTTTTATATGACTGAGAAGCTGGTACTATTCCTTAGCTGATCTAAACCATATAATTTTTCTGTTCTCTAATCACATTTCTTTTTTTAAATTTATTTCTAATTAATCATTTATGATTAATGAGAATCTTATTCTTTCCTTCTTCTCTTTTGTACCATCTTTTGTGCATGTCAGCCAGAATCTTTTACAACTCAAAACCTTATTTTCCAGGCTGCACATTTTTCATCCTGTTACTGTTAACACATCTGAACCACTACCAACCTCTCTTCTTATCCTACAACTCTTTCTAATAGCCTAGTAGTTGCTCTTCAGATTATCTATATCCTTTCCATAGTGCCCCAAACAATACACAATACTCCAGCTGCATTCTAACAAGCACCATGTGAAAAAGGAAGAATTCTGTTTCTGTTCTCAAGTGCAATACCTCTATTTACATACTCCCAAAATGGCTTTTGCCTCTTTAACCACATCATGTCATTTAATACTCATATTTAATATCTTATGAGCTATTACTTCTATTTTTCCCTATATTACTAACGTGCAATCACTTTGCATTTGTGATTTTCAATTCCAAAAATATTTTACTTGGATATAAAATTGTGCACATAGCGTATACCTATGAAAGTATATTTATGAAATATCCAAGGCTATATTTCCATACATTAAAGTAATTTTCAAATTCCTTATATTACATGATTAAATATTAAATCAGGCTTAAAGTTTGTCACAGGGTTACAGATGCCACTCTGAGCAAGGCTATCACTTTAAAAATACTGCACTAGTCTACTGGATGACCTATACTGTTCATCAATATTTATAAAGTCTAACAGAAATAGCAGTCACTACAGTACAATATGGATTTGTATAAACTGGTGTTTCGGATGTACATACAATAGATTGGGTGGATCACTTTGCCAGAAACCATAAAATTGACCCTGAATCCATACTGGAAAGAATTCCCACTTCTCACATGGTTTTGCTGTGACCTGCTCACCTTAAAAAAATAAAAGTAAAGATATCAGTTCACAGATATTAGATGGCATCTACTATATGTCTAATCACAATTCTTGTCACCTACCTGAATCTCAAAATATGTTATTCTTTCCCTCTATGCTCAAATCTTGTCAAACCTCAATTTTTTTGCTCAAAGTAATATGTTACCACTTTCTCTCAAAAACTTTCAAATATATCTCTTAACTCTGCAAAGTTATCCAGCAATTGATCTATCTGTTCCAGATCTGAAGCAGTTGTAAAACAAGTGTTTACATTTAGTTTGTATATAATCTACATTAAGATACTAAACGTCTCTCTCATTCATGAGGATATGGCACATATACACAATATCATTGACTGTATTTTTAATTATTTTTCCATTTAATTTTTATTTTTCAATTAATGTTAACCTGCTTCACTGTGAATAGCTGGTATTTATGATGACCTTCTCTGCATGCCTTTTATGAATGCTATGTATTGGCACAAACCATAACCAGGAGTTTTGTTTGGCTGGGCTTTTGCTACCTCATTCCCCCCCCTCTCTTGTTTTATATATATTTTTAATAGTAAAGATCAGCCACAACTCTGTACCCAGTTATCTATATCATGTAGTGATGTATTTCAAAATTTAATTTAAAATTCAAATTGTAATGGATTTTGAGTTACAAAATAAATGTATAGACAGACCAGCAAGATCTATACATTCACTACACTGCATCAGTATCAAAGAGGTAGTAAAAGCATGGCACATGTTATACACCAGGGGTTCTCAAACTGGGGGTTGGGACCCCTCAGGGGGTCATGAGGTTATTACATGGGGGGTTGCGAGGTGTCAACCTCCACCCCAAACCCCGCTTTGCCTCCAGCATTTATAATATATTTTAAAAAGTGTTTTAAATTTATAAGGGGGGGTTGCACTCAGAGGTTTGCTATGTGAAAGGGGTCACCAGTAAAAAAGTTTGAGAGCCACTGTTATACACAGTAGGAAGACCAGACTTATGGGATCAACTATTAAGACACAAGCTTTGCTTTTTCTTTCAGATAAATATGCACTGATTCTTCCACTAGAGTTCTTTTTAAGAACCAGTGGACATATTCTTTGACAGACTCCAGTTAGCTTACTGCTGCAACTCATTTAACTACTGCTTAATTTAAAAGAAGAAGAAAAAAAAAAGAGCTGTGTGTATGCTTCCTAATCTAAATAAACAAAAGGTGGGTTAACTAAAATTCCCTCTAATGATTGTGAAAATTCAGTAGAGAGAAGAAAATCACCCCAAATAGTGTGGAATAGGGGATTAGGAAAACCAGATTTATTAAATGTTCTGGTTCTTCAATATTTAAATCATTATTTGAGAGCCTTCCTGCACAGGCCTAATTGCTCCACTTAGGAAAAGCAGATGTTTGAGAATCTGGGGGAACACTGTAAAAAGGTTATTCCCAACATGCAAGCACCAACAAGAGAGAGCAGAGAGGAGATCTAAAATGATAAAATAACTCATCCTTTCAGTGCGGTCAAAGAACCTGGTCAAAATCCAGCTTAAACAGAGTGCCATAAGGTCTCCGCTGACCAAGCAGCGCCAACATGAGCTCAGTTTTTAAAGTTTTACTTTAAAGCCCACCCATAGTAAGTGATTAGTATATTCTATTGCAGGGGTAGGCAAACTACGGCCCATAGGCCGGATTGCCCACAAGTTCCCACTGGGGAATGGGGTCTGGGGCGCTGGGACTCGGGCCGCAGCACACGGCTCAGCCCCACATCAGGGGCCGCAGCACACCACTCAGCCCTGCTCTGGCGTGCTGGGTCGGGGGCCACAGCACACGGCTCGGCCCTGTTCTGGCACTCCGTCCGGGGCGCTGGGTCGGGGGCTGCACCACGCAGCTCCCAAAAGCCATGGCATGGCCCCCTCCGGCAATTGGAGCTTCAGGGGCAGTACCTCTGGATGGGGTAGCGTGCAGAGCCTCCTGGCCGCGCCTCTGCATAGGAGCCAGAAAAGGGACATGCCACTGCTTCTGGGAGCCACTTGAGGTAAGCGCCGCTCGGAGCCTGCACCCCTGAGCCTCTCCTCATGCCCCAAACCCCTTCCCCAGCCCTGATCCTCCTCCTGCTCTCCAAACTCCTCGGTCCAAGCCCAGAGCACCCTCCTACACCCCAAATTCCTCAGCCCCAACCCCACCCCAGAGCCTACACCCCCTCCCACATCTCAACCCCAATTTTGTGAGCATTCATGGCCCACCATACAATTTCTATTCCCCGATGTGGCCCTCAGGCCAAAAAGTTTGCCCACCCCAGCTCTATTGGTATACCACAGAAGGATGAAGGGCTAAGCAAATACTGGTGTACTTGGAATCTATGGTTCCAGAAAGTCCAAGTATTTTAGATCTAAGGTTCAGACCACAGCTACCCTTCTATTTTTTTAGCTTTTTGCTTCCTATTTAGACAAAATATAAGAGTTTGTAACACAGGACGTCAAATGCTAGGTATTTACATTATCCTTTAATATTGGCATAGATTTTTGTTAATGAGTTCCCTTATCCTGTTCCAATTTCCCATAAGATGACTTACTTTTTCCATGTTTCTAGCTCCCGTACTATATCATTATAAACATATGAAAAGAGGTCTTCCTCAGATTTTGTTCCATCCAAATAAACTGAGAAAGAAGGGGAGAGAAAAGTGGTCACAATATTACTAATTAAATTAAACTATAACTTCCTATAAATTTGTATAGGACCCAGCAAAATCCCAAATGGCATCTGTAGGTGCTATCACAATAGAAATCAAGAATACTTCCTTTCCTCTCCCAATATCGCTTAAATAGAAGTCCATAAATAGGGGATCGATCCACCCAAAAATACCAGATTCTTTTTAAAAAATACATAGTCCATAGATGTCCCAAAAGGACAGAAATCCTAGTTCTATGATAAGCTGAGAAATTCAGCAGAAATTTTCCCCTGTAAGGGAAAGCCCCTCGGTGAAGGAGGTTGGAAACCATTACTGCCAGAACTTGTACAGCCAACCAGAAAGTGGAGAGTTAATGCAAATTAATATTCTTCTGTGGCCCACTATGTATGTAATCTTTAGGACCTCCAGCTAGGTTGTAATAACTCTCCTAATGGGAAGAGGATACGATGATGAATGTGCTGTAATCTCTAATACTCCTGGTTGTTTAGGTTAAAAATAAATATTATATATTTACTTTATTTATTTATTTGAGCGGGGCAAAGACAGATTCTTTGTGCTATGCATGCTCTTTTATTACTTTCCCCATCCCTAAAGGAAATAATGACAAACACGACAAAACTGTTTTCCCTACCCAACTATAAATATGGATTGGTTGATGAAGTCCAGGTCTATATTAGAAAAGTATAGATATATTGGCAGATCCCCCTAGTGTGGACGCACCCTATAAAACTGGCAAAAAAGTGCTTATCCCAGCAAAAACACTTATGTCAATATAATGGTCTACCTGCAAAAGCCCCAGTGTATAGAAACACTGCAAAAAGAAAAATCAAGTCACACCCCCAACTGACATTGCTATCGCAGCAAAAAAAATTCTAATGTAGATCTGACTTGAGGAAAAGTTGAATATGGCTCCTTCATTGTTCCTTTTTGCAGGACTGACATTTATTCTGTCATTAAAAATAATAATAATAATAAAATCCTCACCAGACAGAGTATTTGAGAGATTTTGAGAATGCTGATTTGAGTCTCTCAGCATCCTTCTGCAGCCCTCTGTTATCTGAACATGTCAAATTTCACTCTAAGCAGGGTTTGTTCTGGACAGTATATGGATGAGAACCCTCTGAGGAACAAGAAACACTCCCACTTCAGCCAGTACAATACTAGGCAATTCCTCAGCATAGCGTTAAGAGGGCAAGAGGATCAACAACGAAAGGCTGGGATTGCTGCGAACAATATCATACACCCAGGGTTCCTAAATTATCAGGGCTTTGGGCACCACTAGCTTCATTTCAAACAGTTGAACCTCATTTTCTCAGATTGCTGAGTAAGAACACATGTTGCAGGTGGTTATTTAATAAATTCTTCCATTCATCTGGAACCCTACATTCATTCTCCTCTTCTGTTTTCCATAAAAGATCCAGATTTCTGGAAATAGTCCAGCATCTCCTAACTACAGAGTGGGTATGTCAGTCTCCCTGGGCACAAGATACAGGTTTCTACTCAGTTTCATAGTTAAACAAAAAAAACCAAAGTCCCATAATTCAGCCTCTCATTCAAGAGAAAAGAGCAGCACTCCCAAAAAGGAACACAAGAAAGCAGATTCTCCAAGGGTTAAAAAAACGATACTACAGACAGAGTAAAAGTTTTTTTTTCACTTTTAAACAACAAGCTTTAAATATAACAGCTAGCCCAGTTTTGTTGTCTTTTTTAAATAAAAAAGCAAAGATTCTTTGAGGCAATAAAATGGAATAAACCATTCCCAGAGAGTAGTTATCAATGGTACACAGTCATGCTGGAAGGGCATAACAAGTGGGGTCCCTCAAGGATCAGTTCTGGGTCCGGTTCTGTTCAATATCTTCATCATAATTTAGATAATTGCGTAGAGAGTACACTTATAAAATCTGCGGACGATACCAAGCTGGAAGGGGTTGCAAGCGCTTTGGAGGAGAGGATTAAAATTCAAAATGATCTGAACAAACTGGAGAAATGGTCTGAAGTAAATTGGATGAAATTCAATAAGGACAAATGCAAAGTACTCCATTTAGGAAGGAACAATCAGTTACACACATACAAAATGGGAAATGAATGCTTAGGAAGGAGTACTGTGGAAAGGGATCTGGGGGTCATCGTGGACCACAAGCTAAATATTAGTCAACAATGTAACGCTGTTGCAAAAAAAGCGAACATTATTCTGGGATGTATTAGCAAGAGTATTGTAAGCAAGACACAAGAAGTAATTTTTCCACTCTACTCTGTGCTGATTAGGTCTGAACTGGAGTACTGTGTCCAGTTCTGGGCACCACATTTCAGGAAGGATGTGGACAAATTGGAGAGATCCACAGAAGAGCAACAAAAATGATTAAAGGTCTAGAAAACATGACCTATGAGAGAAGACTGAAAAAAATTGGGTTTGTTTAGTCTGGAAAAAAGACAGAGGGGACATAACAGTTTTCAAGTATGTAAAAGGATGTTACAAGGAGGAGGAAGAAAAATTGTTGTTGTTAACCTCTGAGGATCAGACAAGAAGCAATGGGCTTAAATTGCAGCAAGGGAGGTTTAGGTTGGCCATTAGGAAAAACTTCCTAACTGTCAGGGTGGTTAAGCACCGGAATAAATTGCCTAGGGAGGTTGTGGAGTCTCCATCATTGGAGATTTTTAAGAGCAGGTTAGACAAACACCTGTCAGGAATGGTCTAGATAATACTTAGTCCTGCCACAAGTGCAGGGGACTGGATTAGATTACCTGTCGAGGTCCCTTCCAGTTCTATGATTTTATCTGTAAATCATCAGGAGGGGTTACTTCTAACAGGGCCCCAACTAAAGATTATGTATGACTATGAGTCCCATAATTCCAGTATAATCCATTTGAAAGTGACCCAAAGGAACAACTATTTCTGAATATCAGAGGGGTAGCTGTGTTAGTCTGAATCTGAAAAAAGCAACAGAGGGTCCTGTGGCACCTTTAAGACTCTGTTAGTCTTAAAGGTGCCACAGGACCCTCTGTTGCTTTTAACTATTTCTGAGATGATCCTTCAAGGCTTTTTTTTTTTTTTTTTTTTTTTTTTTAAAGGCAGTTTCTATTCCCTCCCCCATCCCATCTCTCACACGCTCACTGATTTTGAAACATGTGCTTCGGCTAATTCACACACTGATTTTGGCACAGTTCATCATAGTAGAGAGCCTGTAAGAGGCTCTATATACACCCGATACACAGGGCCTTGCACTCTCTCTTGTCACGGGGGTGAATTTCACCATTAACCTTTTCGATAAATATAAATCTTTAGTATGATATTGATCAATAAAAGAAAAGAATTTAACACCTGATCATGAACAGTGTTGAGCATGTCTAACTGCCATTCAAAACAAGCTGAAGGTGCTCAATGCCCATCGCCTTGCAGGAAGTGCTCTTCATGTTGCAGGATCAGGCTCTAACAGCATTATTAGTTTGGCATTATGCAAACTTCCCTACATAGCTCCACCAAAGCACCCAAAATCCTGACATGTCTCATGTCAGACTGTGTAGTGCCTTAGCAATGTGTACAACTTGGAGCAATCTATTAAACTTATTCCATCTAAGATCTAAATCAGGATTGTAAACCGCATTCTAATGCATCAACCCAATGAGCCATACAACTCCCCAGAATTCTTCTAGTTAACCACACACACACACACACACACACACACACACACACACAAACTGGTTTGTCACATGGAGTTTAGGAATCACTAGTGAAGGTGACTAATACATTTTTGTTTATTCCTATAACTCACAAAGGTGGGTAATCTCTACAAGATTTTCTTGCATGAAGATCACTTATCTATGAGCAGACAATAAATGCATTTAACACTGCTGCATAAATGCCAAAAAAATTCTGGAAAAATAGAGTGATTTGCAAAAATCACTACTTTTAATAATTTTTATATATTTAAAGATTATGTATACCATACCGATATTATTTTTATTTTCTTCCATTTCCCTTTTATGTTTCAAATACATAGGCCATACGTGTCCATCGAAGTATCCTGGTGGATCTGCCGGTTGATAAACTCTGGTACTACAGAAAAACAGATTTGCTTTCCTGTGCAAGTTTTACATTTTTTTCCCCTGGTGTGCACTCATATACTCTTCATTGTTTATTTAGTAAGAATATCTATCCAAAATAGTAAGAGAGGGAGGCTATCTGCTGGTCACAGCACAGGAGACTCCTTAGTTATAACAGGATTTAGCATATTGCCCACGTGACCTCCATCAAATCACCTATTTCTGCCTATCGTTTCAACTACAAACTGGATAAGAGCAGATTCTTATTGAAACAATGTTGCATCATAATTAAAATTCATTGCATAAGTAAGTTACATAAGAATATACAAAATACAAAATCTGCTATCACAGATAATATTTTTCACATTGGTCTAAATTCTGAGAAGTGACTAGCGATTTTGGTTGCTCAACTTGCAATACCTTAGAGCACTGGCTCTCAACCTTTCCAGACTACTATGCCCCTCTCAGGAATCTGATTTGTCTTGCATACCCCAAATTTCACTTCACTTAAAGACAACTTGGACTTGCTTACAAAATCAGACATAAAACAATAAAAGTGTCACAGCACACTATGACTGAAAAATTGCTTACTTTCTCTTTTTAACCGTTATAAAATTCATCAATTGGAATATAAATATTGTACTTACATTTCAGTGTATAGTATACAGAGTGGTATAAACAAGTCATTGTCTGTATGAAATTTTAGTTTGTACTGACTTCGCTAGTGTTTTTTATGTAGTCTGTTATACAACTAGGCAAATCTCTAGATGAGGTGATATACCTCCTGAAAGACCTCTGCGTACCCCTGATTGAGAACCACTGCCTTAGAGGGTCTGATTTTCAGAAGCGCTGAGTATCCACCTTTTGATGATTTAACTCCTTTAAGGTCTCTTAAATTGGGCTCCTAGAACGAAAGGCACCAAAAATCTACTAGTCACCTTTCAAAACATAGGCCATTATGAATATGGGAATTCTGCAATCAGTGAACCAGATTCTGACCTTAGCTACATTTGTGTCATTCTAGAATAAAGTCATCAACACCAGATTTGCAACAGTAACTGAAGGCAGAAAGGGGCCAATATCTAACTCAAATAATACGCAATGTAAATGCATGTCAACTCTGCCACTGAACAGCATTGTGGTGGCACAGCTTCTTGTAGCAGAAAGAGTAAACACTGTTTCTGTCCCCTCTTAAACAATGCTTAAGTGCAACTGTACTGTAATTAACCTATATTTTAAGTTCCTTGGACAAGGAGCTTTTTTCTTTGTGTCTGTACATTGGCAGTCTGAACAGTGAGTGGTGTCCCCATGCACAACTACAATATGAATAATAAACAAGGGATGGATCTATACATTTGAGGGTTACAGATGCTGTTTGAACATCCCTGGGAACCACAAAGGCTCTACCCTCAGGGATGGAATAGTAACAAGGCGAAGCTCACTACCTCAGCAATAGCAAGATCACAAGAAGGGACTGAGGAGAGTCAGCAGACTCTGCTCTGAGTTGTTACAGTTGGTAGATGTGTGAGAACACATTGACATACAGGAACCTTTCTGTCGTACGGGTACTAGGGCATGGTGATCTGCAGTGAGCAATAATTTTAAAACATTACCTCCGTCTCCTCTTGCATTCTTCATATGGAATGGTCAGAAAATATCTTCTATCCCATACTTCATTAAGAGGCCTAAGATAACAGCATGTTTAGTCATTTTGTTTCCTTATTCATGCCCCCATTCACAGTTTATATTAACGTGACATTTTAAAGTTATTTGTAAGGTAGTGTTGCTTACTCATAGTTATACAGAAGAAAACCTTCAGCTATTAAAATGTGAACTTCTTCTGTACTTTTCAGATTGACAGGTGTACTCTTTGATTCTGCTGTTGAGACAGAAGAGCCTGTTGGGTTTTTCATCCATGAGTGTATGCTTGTCACCATTTCCTCCATATAAAGGGCATCAAGTACTAGAAAAGACAAAAGGTTAAGTTAACATGTTTTTGTTTTGGCTTTTAATTTTTGCATTATTTCTGAGTTAAGTAGAAACCCTGTCAAATAGTTTAAGATCTAAATGTAGGTGTTAAGTAAAAGAAGCAGGGTTAATTTAAAAGAAATGGAAATTTAAATGTTAACATTCCCATTTACTACTGGAACCTAAAACAACAGCACTGAATTTGGGCATGTGAACCAGAATGTCCAGCTGATTCATCTAGTTTCATTGTCCAAACTGAGTGAAGTTCAAAAGTTGAACTGAAAGTTACATAGCTGATGAATGTTGGTAGTAAACACAGAATTAAAGGTTTAGGCTAATGTTATAAATAGCCAGGTATTAAAGGAAATCTTAGATCAGCTGCAGGATATTAAACTGGAGGTTTATAATTAGAGATGGCCTGATGGCTAGCCTAGAATTTAAAGATCCAGATCTCAAATTGCAATTTGGACTCATTTTTAGTTATAATTTGCAACACATTTGGTCTGTAGTACAGTCCTGAACTCAATGAGACTTCTTGCATGAGAAAAAGGTTGAAACTTGGATCTGATCTTGCTTGATTTAGGATCTGATTCTGGGAGGTGCTAAGCAGCCTTGATTCTCAGTGACTTCACATCAGGAGTTGAGGATGTTACAGGAAGTGCTCAGAACCTCCCAGGACATGTCATGAGGTGCAACTCTACAAAGGGAGAAAAAGGGACAACTATTTCAATTAAATTTCACTATTTGTTAATAGATAACTTTCTGTATTACATCTGATTTCATTTTACTGGCCTGGAATCGAAATATAACTACCAATCACTTCAAGGGAGTCAGAATTTCACCTCTGGAATGCAGTTTTCTCTAAGTTACTGTCAAACAAGAATAAGATATTAATATCTATAGTTTAATTATTTGGTTTTAAGGTGAATATTGCTCGTTATGGGCCAGATTCTAATACTCATGTTGACAACATACTCCACAAGTAGCCCTATTAAGTTAGTGGGGCTACTTGTGAAGCAAGAAGCTACCCAAAATGAGTAAGAGTGCCAGAATATGGCCCTAAATGACCAAACAAAAATAAACATTTAACACTGTAAAATGGTATAATTGGCATTAGGTTTGAAATCACAATTACTAATGCTGTTCAGAAGAGTCTTAATATTGACAGGTTAATAAATTGACAAGGTTTCACTATAAGCAACAGACAGTTGGCTGCGTCATGCCCCATAATTTAGAAGACCAAGAATAGAGAGAATAAAGTCTGTTGCAGACAGTTTGTTTAACTAGACTCTAGAAAAGGAAAGCACTGGATGAAGCAGTCTGGAGACCAACCTCCTCAGAACTTTAGATACATGCTGTCACCAGAAGAAATGTTCATAATATCCTCTGCTAAGTGAGAGCTGTTTCTGGAGAAACAGAAAGGGCTAGCTAATTTGCAAAACAGATATAAAAAGTCAGTGATAAATGCAGGAAGTTAAAATATTATTGCTATTCCATAGTAATGGTATTGTGTAATAGTCAAATAAAGGTATGTTATATTAAACTGTCCAGTATAATGATGATGAACTTTTAAAAAACTTTCTGTTAAACCAACATCCTGAAAAAATCCTCTATCGAATTACGTTTGCTTTATTTTTTTTGCCAGACACACCCCACTAACCATAAAAAAAAAAAAAAAAAAGCAAAACACTGTCCCCATTGATGACTGCATTGATCCAAAAGAAACAGAAGCTAAAGTTAATAAATTACAGCTGACATGTCAATATATAATGTTCACAAGCAATATACCCAATTTACTAACCATCATATTGCTTAAATCCATGTTCATCTATCTCTACTTCACATTCTGGCTAGAGAGAAAAAAAATAGGCAGTTATCAGGTCAAATGGCAATAGTAACCCTATTACTCTGAATTCACTTGTGTAGTATTCATGGTGGGGATGGGTAGAAGGTTGGAAGGCCAGTGTGAATGGCGTAGGGGGAAGGTTTAGGTTGCCAGGATATGAAGCAGAAAATGTAACATGGGCAGGGGGAGAAACAGGAAGCCAAAGAAGCATGTAGAGTAGGGGAAGACAGTGGTAGAATATCCACAGTGTTTTTCATAAACAGTGGATTGCAACATAGCAGGAGTGTTGCCCCCGCCCGCCCCAATTTAATCTTGATGTATCACTACGGTCCCCCCAAATTACTTTTCAAATAAAATATATTTTTTCCCCTCATCCCCCCGAAATAGTACCATCCAGGTAAAATTATTTACTAATCTACTGAAATTGATATTGATAATATATTACATATTATATAAACACAAGCATCTCTGGATTTTAATATTAACTTCTGAATAAACTACAGATTCACTCGAGAACAATAACCACATCAGGAACAAGAACAGGCCCTTCTCACTCTCATAGATACAGAAACAGTTATGCTTTTGCATTTTTTTAAGATAGGAAAAAAAACAAGCAACAATATTTAATTTTTTGTTGCTATTTTGTTTCTATTTGTTGTTTTCTATCTAGATTTAAAAATAAACTGCAAAAATAATATGAATTGCAGTAGCATGAAGCATTCCCTGAAATGCATCTGTTTCTCTACAAACCTTTAAATATAATATCAGAGGATGCAGTGCGATGATTATTCTGTTGTTCATGTTCCTAATCTTTTTTGGCAACTGAAAGCTTTAACGTTATTATAGCATTCTTAATTGTATTTCCCTCTCTTCCAGATAACAGTTTATATTGACTCTATGAACAGGATTCATTTTAAATTGTCACATACTGGTAGATCAAGAAAAAATAATATAGTCTTGCAGGAACTACATTTAAAGTCTACTTTTATGTATGAAGTCGTTCCATCAACTCAGTTACCTTAAAGAAGTCATCTTGAGAGAGTATACTGCAGTTTGGAAGCTGTTTCCTAAGTCGTTTTGCCAGTGTTGTTTTCCCCCCATTTGTCACACTGACTTTGAAAATGGAACAAACAATGGGTCAGGTCAAAAATAATGAACAACATAGGAGTGCAATGTGCGTTAGCAAAAAGGCAATTACAAAAAGTTAATTTTATTCAGAATATTAAGTACTGTTTGCAGTTTCCTAACATTTGTTTGGAAAATACTTAGTCCTGCCATGAGTACAGGGGACTGAACTAGATGCCCTCGAGTTCCCTTCCAGTCCTATGATACTATCTTTTAACTCATTTTAGTCAGCTTATATGACAATGGAAAAGAGGAAGACTAGAGTTGATGTCCGAAAGGGTCAATCTATGGTGGAGGGTGGAAAAAGTTATCAAAAAATTAAACCAGTGGCATAGCTAGGAGTGGAAATTTGTGTGGGCCCTGACTTTCAGGTGGATGGGTAATGACAGACTGTGCTAGCTCAGCTTCTCCTCCAATGCCACACCCTCTTCCTAGCCCTGGTACCCCCAGACACAAGGCTTCACCTGCCGAGCTGGGCACACGCATGGGGCAGCTCAGAAAATGGCAAGGCAGAGCTATGGGAGCTCTGAAGGGTGGGCGCATAGCTCCGTCCTGGATTTCAGGTGCCAGAGTGATGCTCCGGGGTACTGTGGCAGCACTATACCCCTGCTCAGATTTGGGTGGGCCTGGATGCTTACGGCCCATCCAAGTCCATCTGTGGCTACGCCCCTGAATTAAATACAATTGACAATACAATATTAAGCTTGAGTTTTTAATTACTTAAAAAAAAAAAAGACAGCTATATTCACACTCAGGGATTGTTAGATCACAATATGGAGTTTGAGGCAATCTTACATTTTCGTTTTAACAGAGACTTAACTTGTTTGCACTTACCCTCCAAGTCCAATGACTAACACCTTCATAATTTGTGTTCTATCTAGTTCCCTTCTTCCCACTGTTTAAAATAAGAACAATGAACAAACCTGTTTGGACAATGACAAAATCAGCTGCTACACAGGAAAATACCAATTACCACAAAAGGCCTTTTAAAGGTTTTCAACCTTTACCACTTTTATTCAACTGTCTTCACAGTCTTACCATGAGGGCTCCTTTAAGATCCAACCCTGCAATTGCTTACTACCAAGCATAGTTCTTACTATCATGAGCAGTCCCATTGCAGAAAACAGGACTACTTAGCGCAATAGTAAAGTGTTTGCAGATTCGGCCCTTGAAAGTAACCTAGGGAAGAGGGGAGAAATGAGTTTGTGTCTTGTTTTGTTTCAAGGTTTCTTCTAGGAACTTCCTTTTCTGCTTTTATTTTTTATTTTTAACATTACAGTATCATGAATCTCAGATTTTGTCTTTCTAATTTTTGGAGGATTGTTTTGGACACTGAGAAGTGTTCCTTGGGCACTGTGACACTTTGGGGGTTTACTCAGACCGAATTCTTCCATCAACCTAGCTACCATTTCTTGGGAAGGTGGATTACTTATGCCAAGGGGAGGAGGTCCTATCTACACAGAAGCACTGCAGTAATGCAGCCATGCACTGTAGCATTTTAACTGTAGACAAGCCCTTGGCAAATGACAAATATTTTATAATGAAGATCAATAAAGGTTTTTCAGTGCAGCTAAGCTCTGACTCAAAAAGAAACACTAGCTGACAAGTCAAATACCATCTACACAGCTGAAGAACTTTGAACTCATTAACTTATGTCACTGTCTGTATCAAATATAGTCACAATTTAAGGGAAGGATTCCAGAGTAAATAAAGCAGGCAACTTTATTTGTGAATGTGTAAAAAATAAAGAAAAGTGGAAACCAAGAGTGGGTAGTAAAATATTTTGTTTGCAGTGTAATTGTAGCCATGTTGGTCACAGGATAACAGAGACATAAGGTTGGTGAGGTAATATCTTCTATTGGACCAACTTTTGTTCATGAGACACACATTTTCGAGGTAGAGCTCTGTGTAAACTTCAACGCTTGTCTCTTTCGCCAACAGAAGTTGGACAAATAAAAAATTTACAAATATACCATCTTATTGCAGATAGTAAAGTTATCATCAAGCTTACCATGAGCAGCCTACAACGCCAAACATTAAGGCACCAATCCTCCCAACACAGATGTACAGAATTAGTACTTTAATTTTGCATTTCTTAATTTTTCAGCTGCAATTTTTAATTATGCCACTTGGTATATGTAAAGTATTTGCACAAATGACTTGAAGTGGCAAATCACACACACACACACACACACACGTGTAAGGAAATGCACAGAAAAATAGGGTTCCGAGAGAATTTTCAACTTTATCTGCCAACTTGGCAGCAGTGTCCATCTACAGCAGTCACTAGCCGGTGCGTGATTCCATTAACTGGCATAAGGACAGTATTCGCAAATATGCCCTACAAAATACGTAACAAGTGCATTTGAACTAAGTGAACAGCGCTGCTGGAGCCGTGGCTCAGATTTCATGCGATATCAGGGTGTATCGGTGGCACCGCGGCGCTATGAACAGGTCCAAGGCGACCCACGTTACCTGAGCTGCCGAGGCCTCTGTCGTCGCTTCCCCAGGCCGGTGGACTGCACTGCAAGCCTATGCAGCGAAAGCACCGATTATCAAGCCAGGTCACTCGCTCCCCCGGCCACGGACCGACGCACCGCGGAGCCCTGCCCCATCAGCGGGTACGCACCTCCCGCACAGAGGCTACATCGTAGCCCAGAGGACGAGCGCTCAGGAGCCCTTACGCGCGGAGACAGGCAGCAGCCTGCTCGGCCCGCCCCGTCCTGTCCCATTGACCGTCGGGATTGGCCGGCTCCAGCTCCAGCGCTCAGGAAGCGCCCGGCCCACGCCAGGGTCGGAGAGGGGAGGGGGAGCCGCCCGCCTGGCGCCACGCGCGCGGAGATTGGTTGCCTCGCGCTCCCGGGTCCACCCCTGCAGCCCCGCTTTGCGCCTGGTGCCGCAGCCGCCTCTAGAGGGAGCAGCGCCCAGCGGCTGCGCTCGCTGCTGCTCCGGCTCCTCTCACTTCCTCATCGAGCCCCGGGGACTCGCTGCTGGGACAGCCGCCGCCGCTCCGCCTTGAGCCCCGCGCCCGCTGCAGAGGAGGGGCGCCGCTGCCGGGCAGGAGCAGGGACCGGCCAAGGGCAGTTTGCGGGGAGGCGGAGAAAGGGGTTTCCCGGCTCTGTGCTAAGCCAAACTGCCGCGATGTCCAAGCCGCCACCTAAACCAGCCAAACCAGGTAAGGGAGCGGCCCGTCGCTGTGCTCCTCCTATACAGGAACAGCAGCCGCCTTGCACCCCGCCTGCACTTGCATTACACGGGCCCGCACTCAGAGCTCGGAGTTTGTGCTCGATGCTAGACCAGAGCTGGGCTCTGACACGTGGGCGATGTTTTTCTTGTTCCCTTTTTATTTGTCCGGTGCGGGGCCCCCTTTGCGATGTGCTGAAGAGGGGGTGGGATGGGGAGGCTGCTCGAGCTGGCAGAGCGCTAGGGCGAGGGGCTTCCTTTTTATCAGGGACGTGGCTCGGACTGTCACTGTCAGAGCGCACTTGCTAGCGGCCGAGGAGAAGTAGGAAGTGAGCGGAGCTAGTCCCTAGTGAGGCTCTGGGGAGAGGAAGAGGCAGAAGCAAATGCAATTACTAGTGCTCTGGGGAATCATTTTACAACCCTTTTTAGCGACCTCGGTGCTGCATGCATTACAGTTGCGGAAGGACGGAAACAAGCCTCGGTTAAAATGCTCTTCTGCTTGCTGAAGAATCTGCAACATATGCACCGAGAATTAGTCTGCAATTAAGGCGTGTCAAGCTAGAAAGTTGAAGTTGATGGTCACTGGGGTGCCTCCACGTGGGAAGAGGTGTCCTAACAAGCACCCTCCTTGGGAGCAGTTTTCCTTACTTGCGATAGCATTCTGTGATTTAATACTTGGTATAAATCTGAGACTTGCTCCTAAAAAGACAAGATTTTTTTCAGTCATTACAAAAAAATGCATTACAATTGTGACAGTAACTGATGAAAGGTCAGAAAATGATTTGTGAACTCTCAAGGTTTGATTGGTAAAAGTGTGTTGAAATTGCCAAAGCACAGAAGACTATTTTCTTCCAAAGCCTGAAAACACAGTTTGTCCTTTGTTGACTAGAGCCCTAGATAAGGATCCAGAGCTCCATATGAAGTATGATCTATTGGGATCAAATAACTTTTTAAGTGCTTAGAGTTGTCACCCTTAAACTAGTGAATTTTCGGTCATTTGCAAATATGTGACAATATCCTGTTGCTTAAATTTCCGTTTAGGAAAAGATGCTATCAAGATGATTCAGTGCTTAATTTGTAATGAAAGAGGTGCCGAGGCCTGAGCAGTTTTGTTACTTTCATAACTGACATAGTAAACCCAGAAGTGTCAGGGCTTTGAACTGTCAAGCCTAGAAGTGCCAGGGCTCAGCTCTGGCACAAATTAAGCATTGATTAGATTCTAAATCTAGTTTGCTGTTAAGTAGGGAATGGTCTATTTCTATTTTAAAAAATGCTAACACTTTACTAGTTCTTGTATTTTCTAAAAGAAGTGTATGAAGTAATTGAGGGTTTTATATATGCTACAGCTCTTTCTCCTTTTTAGACTTAGATAAAATACCATTTTTAATTCAGTCATGTAATTTTCTTTTTAAAAGAGGAAGAAATTAACTACACCAGTCTGGATGCTTATGCAAAGCTTAACTTAAACTTCTTGCTAGCATCTCTTTTAAAAAGAGAAATTGAAACCTATAATACATGCTTGGTTTACTCAAGGAAGTGGAGTTTAATTATAAACATACACATTTTGTGAGGGAATGTATATTTACCAACGGAATCATGGCTAATGAGCCACCATCAGTTTTGGTTCTGTTAAAATTAATAACAAAATTGCCATTGAACTTAGAAATCGCCATATTGAATCAGACCTACAGTGTATCTAGTCCAGTGTCCTGTCAATTTTCAGGAAGGTGCATGAAATCCCACAGAAAACTGAGGTGGGATAATCTGCCCCCATGAATGCCTCATCCTACACTTTAATAGGTAGAGGGTGGTTAAGCCCTCAAACATGAGGTTTTCTATCCCTTCCAATAATCTTTTTAGCATTAACTGTCAAAACTTGGGATATTGCTATCTATACAAATGTCCAGTCCCTCTTTGATTTTTTGTGAAATTATTGGTCTCAATGATATCCTGTGGCAGTGAGTTCTAGTCTAACAGCTTTGTTTGAAAAAGTATTTCTTTTATCAGTTTTGACTTTGCCACTTCTCAGTTTCATTGAATATCCCCTTGTTTTTGTGTTTGGAGACCGGGAGAACAGAAGCTTCTCCTGTTTATCTGAATGGAAGAAGGAAGGGCCTCTGGGCAGGAGATGATCCTTAACCCTTACACAAATTTAATCTAACTAAACTCCCGAGTAAGGACCAATTTCCTGAATAATTTGGAGGATCTAGCCTTTAATGTAGTTGGAATATGTAACACATCCTTATTTAGATGTTACAAAGTTTGTTTGGAAAAATTAACTAACAGATTTTTAAAATGACCAGAAAATTCCATATTAAGTGCTGTAATTTGGGGGAGAATATACTGTATTTTTAACAGATAAAAGGTTGAATCCCTAATTTAAGTGCAGAACTCAACTCTAAAGTAATTGTGGAGCTGTGACTGGTGCCTCTAATAAAATTACCACATGGTCACTAAAATATTTTTCATCTTTAATATCTTGGCCACTTACTATATTTCTTGAAATACTTAAAGTACTTAGTTGATATTGTTGACTAAATAGCCAATTTTTAAAAGTAACTTCTTTGCATTTGACTGTTTAAAGTCACACAAGCAAAACCCCTTGTAGGACCTGAAAATGGACATTCCCCTATCAAACTATTGTCCCCACAATGAACACACACCACCCATTAGGTATATGAAGGCATGAATAATAATTATCACCTCTTGGCTGGACTGTACCAATACAAATATACCTGGGCATGCTGGCCAGCTCCAGCCAGCCTGGGTCAGGGTACAACGCCGGGAATGGCAGGAGAGGGTCTGGGGGCAGAGCACGGCCAGGGCCACAACAGCTGCTTGGAGAGGCACAGCCTCCCCTAGCCTATGATACTCGCCACCCATGGTCAACAGCTTCGCACATCTGGCACAGTGGAACTCAATGATAAGAATAAAGCTTGTCTGGGTGGGAGACAGAACTTTCTCTAGGACTTGTCCAAATATCAAGGAACAAAACGCCCCCAGGAACTAAGGGCCATTACAGACCTCACTTGTTTCCATTCCAAGTGTAAGACCCATTTCTTTGACCTTGTCTTCTCTAACAAACACATAACAACAGCTATATTTAAAGAAAAAATAAATAAGAATAATAAAAAAAACCCAAGCAAGAACAGCACAAAAAGCCCTACCAAAACAAGACACGCCACACACTTCTCTCTTTCGGGAGAGGAGGAGAGAACAAATGTGACAGATATATACTCACATTGCTTACTGCACTATGGAAGGCAGTCAGATGATGTGGTGATGAGCACAGTAAAGAATAGAAAATAAAAATCAGCTGGGCATTTAAATGCCAAGTTTCAGCCTGTGACTGATGTTGCCCTTCCTTGCTGAATGCTAAGCCCCTTTGAAAATGAGGCTTAAAGAAAATGCTGATAGAACTGTCACTGTTTGTCTTCCTGTAAAAGATTATAGCTGAGTAAAATTCAGAGGCTTCCCAGTAGAGTTGACCCAGTTTTAAGACCCAAGTGTGTATGGATAATCTTTTTGTCTTTAATTAATTATATTAATCTTCTAACTTACCAGACATTTTAGTTAGAATTTGGTTTTAAAAAAAAGGTTTTTCAATGAGTTTGTAATCTGTAGACCTATTTGTACAGATAAGAAATTATAAACTCTGATACTTTCTAAAGGGATACTCAGAGAAATTTTTTAAATCGATTGAACATTTCTAAACTTCTTAATTCTTGAGAGAATGCCTTGTGCAGGCAGTTTTCACAGCAATAACTTGGCAGGCCATTTCAGGGAGAGGCTGTCAGTCTTTTTTTAAATGTATTGAGAAGCCATTTTTATATGAAGGCTATATTGTGTTTTTCATCTCGATAAGGCTACTTGTATTAGCCTATAATACTATCATAGTCCTAGGAATCTTGTGGTTCTAAATGTTCCAAAAGGTAACCCACTCTTACAAAGAAGAAGTAGACATATAAAGCTATGAGGACCACACCCAGAAGTATAATTTACTTGGCAATGGGATACTCTGTAGCAATTGTTCTCCCTGTGGAACACCTCCTGATGGTGGTTGGTCACACTGTGCTGGGTTTTTCTTGTTCAGAGCTGCTAGGTGTTCAGTCTGTAAAGCCAGGCAGGCATAAGGAATAGCAAGCCTAGCTACCTCTACTATGGGCTGCTACTACATAAGTGAAATAGAAAAGAAAACAGGAGCTGTCTTCAGGTATTGCAGCCATCACCAGCAGAGGAATGTCCAGAAAAGCAGAGCAGAAAGAAGAGACAGACCAGGTGGCAGAGAAGCATTTCTAGTAGATGACAGAAATTGCACCGATGGGAGGAAGAAATAGTTGACCTTTTTTTAAGAAAGAAAGAGAAAAATCACAATGAAGATATCTAAAAATACGTAAGCACTCTCCTAATATCTGTGTTGCATATATGCAACAACTGTAGTTGCCACAGGGATGTTATATGATTGCAAATTGACCAGGGGCTGAACCATAAAATAATCTATTAAGAATTAGGAAAAAAGTTTGAGAACTCCGGGAGAGGGGGGCAAATAAAGGTTACTTTAAAAAAAGAATCGTAGACAAATATATATAATCTTTGCTTAACATCTGAAAGTTTAGTATTGGATAACAGCTGTGTATGTTAAGTAATCTATTATAACTTCATTTGGCATATAAAATCTGATGCTGCCTCCCTCCGCCCAATCACCTCCGACTTCATGTTTGGGCATTTATGGTCTTTGGGAAATCAAATAATATGTTTCTCAGCTGGTTAAGCAGAGAACCTGGTTCTTGGGTCAGTGAAAAAGGGACTGCTGTATTTATTTTCTTTTATCCCCTGTGAAAACTTTGCTATCTCTACCCTGTATATGCTAGGAAGCAAGAATAGTACAATGTGCCCTATTCCAGATATGTCTGTTCTTGGCCATTCAAATGAGGTGAATGGGAGTAAGATGAAAATTTCAGTTATATTCGATAGTCAACACTATGCAAGTATTGGATCCTCCTCCTTTCTTTCAGCTGCTCCATTCTATTCTCAAAACACATTGCCCTTTTCAGAGTTTAACATTTAATTTTTTGTGTTGAGGATGTTAATCCTATTTACCAAAATTGCAAACCTGACAAATTGAATTGCCATTGCCAGCTGTGCTCTTAGACTATACGCTATGTCCAGTGGTATTTCTGAATGAGAACAATACAGGCAGTCCTTGACTTTGACGTTCAACTTATGACAAATGGCACTTATGAGGTTTCTGAATTGACCCCCTGATTCGACTTATGATAATTGGTTTCGACTTTACGACACTCTGTCCTGCAATGGAGTGTATTGCATTTCCGAGTTCCGACTTACGATGCAATTTTCAGGAACCAATTGTGTCGTAAGTCCAAGGACTGCCTATACATAGATCTGTGGCAGACTATGTGTGCTGTTAACAGCTAAAAATCCATTACTTCTACATCCTCCAGATTAAATTACTTCTGTTGTTTAATTACATAGTTACATAGGTATACAGAGCACTTCACAGAGAAGAGAAGAGGCCCTGCCCCCAAGAACCTTACTGTTTAAAATGAGATATTGGATAGGGAAGAGGGATGGCAAGAGGAAAACTGAGGTATACAGAATAAGGTTATTCGGTCATTTGTGGTGTAACGTATGCATACGGTTAGTTCCTATTTTTAACAACTTTTATAAGTGTTAGTTTTTTTAATGCAGATAAATGCAGCCACTAATAGGTCTTCACACTTGCAAACAGGATTGTAAAATATCAGTACTGAAACTGATAAGATTCTTGTTAATTTCATGGTTGAGCTAAGAAAAGCTGAAGAAGAGGCACTGGATCAATCTCATTCCCCAGAAGGGAACACTGCATTCATTCATACTTGGGAAGTCTTTGGAACCAGAGGAATTTTGTTGTTTGTGTTTTTTAAACAAATGCTTACATTCTGGATTCACTGATAGTTTAGGGCCCCTTGCTAGCCAAAGAAAACTTTCTGCTAGCCAGACATGACTAAGAAAGTGGATTTAAGGAGCACTGTATTGCTGGGTTGTTGGGTTTTTTTTGTTTGTTTGAACACACCGCCACCACCACCACCTTTATTATATTGAGCAGCTTACATAGGAAATACGAACTGATATTTCCAGCCCCACTCTGGGCACTCATTGCACTTGGGTGGACTGCCGTGCCTGTGCAGAGCCTAGCTCTATGTAAGTGCAGTAATCTGATTCCATACCACAGATTGCAGGATCAAGACCTCTGTGAATAAATGAAGTTTCCAATATTAAACAGTGGGACACCTGAATTTCACTTGTAAAGTTATTTGCAAATAAATCTTATGTTAAATAACTTTTCATACTTTTTCCTTGAAGTTATCCCAATACGGTTTGTTTTTAAAAAAACGTTAAACACTTCTGGCACCTACAATATTTGAGGTGCTGATTGATACAGTATTACTGTAGCTAAGTTGCTCTATGTAGGCCACCATTAGCAAACAGATATGCATGGCCTTCCATTTTGCAAGTTTATCTACATTTAATCAATCTCTTCAACAGAATACTCATCCAGACTTATGCATTCAGTGGGACTTCTTCCATTCATAAGTCTTTGCAGCATCAGGATATTAAATATCCTGCATTAAATACCGTGATGGATGCATTAGAAATACCTATGATAGACCTTGGTAGCTTTGCTAGGGCTAACAAATTAATTTCCCTAAAGTAATTCCAATGAAAAATTTCAAGCAGTTGATTTTTGTCAGTTCTTAATACTGAACCTTTAAAATCCACAAAGAAGAAGAACTATTTTGCATGAGTCTGGTGGTGATAAAAATGAGACAAGTGATACCCAAGATCACTGGATATAGAACAAGCAGGTTCTGTGTAAAATTCTCCAAATGGCCTTACCACTGCATCTTAATTCTGATTTGCAACATCTCTGCTATACTAGTTCTGGACCTGAGAGATTTATGAGTTCAGATTGCACAAAGTGGGAATATTAACAGGGTGTCTGCAGCAGGGTGGATAAAAATCAATGATTAAAAAAAAAATCAGATTTTTTTTACTTGCATAGGTTTTTTCCCCTCAAAAATAATTTTATCAAAAAAAATCCGATCTTAATTAAAACTCAAAGATATCTCATCATGGAATAAGAATTATAAATTCTAATTCTATAGGATCAGACAATATATTCATGTAATGTTTAAGAAAAGTTTTGTAAATGAGTTCCAATAGTTCATGAATTAGGGACCCAATTTTATGGGGTTCCAGGGGCTTCTGTATAGATTACTTGGGTTAATCTTTCCATCTATGCAGTGGGACTCAGTGCTCAGTCTAGAAGATACCATCAGAGATGTTTAGTTTTGCAGTTCTAAAACTGTGGATTTGTGTCTCCAGAGAGAACAGCAAACATGTTTTTAAATAAATAGAGGTGAGAAATAACAGACCTCAACCCTGTTGTCCCTCTGCAAATTTGTGTACACAGAGTCAATCCCTTACCTCTCTCTAAAAGTGCAAAGGTTCAAAAAGTTCAATGAATAGAAGATTGTTGGGGGCGGAATAGATCTGGACAAGGAGAAGTAGTCTGGAGATAAATGTGAGAAGGGAGGGGCAGGCAGTAGAAACAAAAGTGAAACTGTTTGAGCAGCATATTCCAGAAGTCTTGAGCAGCGCCGGTGCAACCATTTAGGCAAACTAGGCGGTTGCCTAGGGCGCCTAGTGGTTGGGGGCGCCTAAAAGCCCGCTCAGGCAAGGAGGTGGAGTGGAGGTGAGCGGGGGGGAGGGGGCACACAGGGGAACTGCTCCCCGCCCCAGATCACCTCCACTCTGCCTCCTCCGCTGAGCACACAGCCCCCGCTCGAAGTCTCCTCCAATCGGCGCCGCAAGCCTGGGAGGGGAGGAGAATTAGAGCAGTGCCGGTGTGCTCAGCGGAGGAGGCTGAGCTGAGGCGGGCTCCCCGGGCGCGGTTAGCTGCCGCGGGGGGAGGGAAGAGTCTTCCCAGGCAGGGTTAGCTGCCGTGGAGTCAGGCTCCCCGGGCAGGGTTAGCTGCCACGGAGGGGGGGGTAGCTGCTGCGAGGGGGCGGGGTTAGCTGGGTGAGGTGGGGGGCACAAGGTAGAAGTTTCGCCTAAGACCTGGTCTTGAGGTCTTTTTGAGTGTAGCCTTCATTGATTTGAGATCTACCATACCAGTCTCTTATTAGAAGGGAAAACCTATAATGGAAGCAGGCTGTAAAAGAGACCCAGTTTGGGAATAAGAACCATTCAAGAAATATATGTTTGCTGATCTTTTAAGAAAGACACACCAGTGAACTTAGGGTTACCATACGTCCTCTTTTTCCCGGACATGTCCGGCTTTTCGGCACTCAAACCCCCGTCCGGGGGGGAATTGCCAAAAAGCTGAACATGTCTGGGAAAATGGCGGCTCTGCTCCTCCCCTGACTCTTTGGCTCTGTTTAAGAGCCGAGCTGCCTGAGCGCTACCGGCTTCGGGCAGCCCCCTTGC
The DNA here is from genome assembly GCF_011386835.1 of Chrysemys picta bellii. NCBI lineage: Eukaryota > Metazoa > Chordata > Testudines > Emydidae > Chrysemys > Chrysemys picta. Next base: position 97,598,618 of record NC_088796.1, read on the forward strand.
CTCCGGACCCCAGCCGCCGGCGGGCACTTCCCCTCCCAGGCTCCGCCGGCGCAGGGTCTGGGGGTATGGGGGCTGCCCGAAGCTGGTAGCGCTGGGGCAGCCCGGCTCTTAAACAGAGCCGAAGAGACAGGAGAGGAGCAGAGCCTCCAGCCACGGCGGCTCTGCTCCTCCCCGACTCTGTTTAAGAGCCGGGCTGCCTGAGCGCTACCGGCTTCGGGCAGCCCCCATGCCTCCGGACCCTGCGCCGCCGGAGCCCGGGAGGGGAAGTGCCCGGCTGGGGGCGCAGGGTCCGGAGGCATGGGGGCTGCCCGAAGCCCAAGCGCTACCGGCTTCATGGTTTGCCGGGCAGCCTCCAGACCCTGCGCCCCCGGCTGTGCGCTTCCCCTCCTGGGCTCCAGCTGTGCTGGGGAAGCGCCGGCTGGGGGCACAGGGTCTGGGGGCTGCCCGGCAAACCGTGAAGCCGGTAGCGCTGGGGCAGCCCTTTCCTCGTGGCTGGGAGTGGGAGGGAGGAGGGGGCGGAGTTGGGGCGGGGCTGGGGAAATGGGCGGGGCCAGGGCCCGTGGAGGGTCCTCTTTTTTATTTGCTGGATATGGTAATCCTAGTGAACTGGTGGAAGTCACTTAAGCACTTGGATTCAGAGACTGTTGAAGTGATAATCTCACTTTTAACAGCAGTAGCTTCTTCTGCCAGTGCAGAAAGAATATTTTCTTCCTTTGGACTAATTCATTCCAAATTGAGAAATCGTTTGCGACCTGAAAAAGCAGGCAAACTTGTTTTTCTTTTCCAGATTATGAACAAACAGGAAAATGAAGGTGAAGATGACTGAGTTAGCTGCAGAAGCCAATATTTTAAGTTTCTCATGTTGACCTGGTTGACAGTCGATTTAATTATTTTTTAATTTCATTTAACTATTTTAGTTAAAAACAATGTTAACAAAAACAAACCTGCTTTTAAAAAACTTGAATGTTTAATAAATTCAAAAATTCATATGCTTGTTTTGTTAAAATATTATATGTTTACTGTTGAAGAAAAAAATCCAGAATATATAACGTTGTTTTAGTTAAATACAATTATTTAAATGTTTGTCTGGTGATGTTCTCCTCCTAATACAGCCTGGCAAGAAAATCCTCCAAATATTAATGATTAATCTGTTGAATTGGAGAGATAGTTCACCTCCCAATGACTTCATAAATATCTGCTTCAATTACCTTTGGTAAATGAAATAACCAACAATCATTCATTTTCTGATATAGCTGTAAAACTAATCGGAAAAGTTTTCAAAATAAATCACTTTAAAAATGTATAGTGTGTACCTTCTAAAAATGAAACCTACATCTATTTCTGAGTTGTGAAGAATATGTATTAAGGTTTATAACAACCAACAAGAATGCACTTTTATGTAGAAATCCATGATTAAATAGAGTCTTCCTGACTAGTGATTTAAATCAAGTTGATTTAAATCAAATCCACCCTGGTCTGCAGTGTTGATTAGGGACTCTGGAAAGAACACTTCACTTGTCTCCTCACTTACCCGCCCCCACAACCTTTTGTTTAGAGGCAAATCATTCTCCTGCCCAATTACTTCCTTGGACATGGAAATACCTCACAAGTGTTCCAAAATCCATGTCACCAACTCATCAGGGAGTTCTGGGAGACGAGGCATGCAGGAGCTATTGGATCTAGTGTTGTTCTGAGGCCTGGGAGGTATTCCTTTCTTCCCTACCCTCAGCCCCATGAATATCTAGAGCAGGGGTGGGCCCGGGGACAGCATCCAGCCCTCCAGACGTTTTAATCCGGCCCTCGAGCTCCCACCGGGGAGCAGGGTCTGGGACTTGACCCACTCTGGCACTCCAGCTGGGGAGAAGGGTCGGGGGCTTGCCCCACTCCGTGCGGCTCCCGGAAGCAATGGCATGTCTCCACTCCGGCTCCTACGCGTAGGGGTAGCCAGGAGGCGCTGCCCCCCACAGCTCCCATTGGCCGGGAACAGCAGCCAAATGGAACTGCATGGGTGGTGCCTGTGGACAGAGCAGTGCGCAGAGCTGCCTGGCCGTGCCTCCACGTAGGAGCTGGAGTGGAGAAATGCCGCTGCTTCTGGGAGCTGCTTGAGGTAAGTGCCGCCCAGAGCCTGCACCCTGATATCCTCCTGTGCCCCAACCCCCTCTCCCAGCCCTGATCCCCCTCCCACACTCCAAACCCCTCAGTCCCAGCCCAGAGTACTCTCCATCACCCTGAATTCCTAATTTTTGGCCCCACCCCAGAGCCCGCACCACGAGCCAGAGCCCTCACCCATTCCAGCACCCCAACCCCCAATTTTGTGAGCATTCATGGCCTGCCATACAATTTCCATACCCACATATGGCATGCGGGTCAAAAAGTTTGCCCACCCCTGCTCTAGAGCATGATCCAATATTTATGCTGTGTGTTGGGGCTAGGATTTAGCCCTTATTACCCAAATCAATTCTAGGCATCTGCTCCCAGCTTTTGAACTGTGCCCAGTGAAACCTAATGGGTGGAAGGATGATGATGACTGTATGCCAATCTCAAGGCCCATGCTTCTAGAGCCAGCCCAAGATTAGTTTAGTCCAGTGGTCCAACCTTTTTTGTCTGGCAGGTGCCAGACGCCGAGCCACTGAGGATCGTGGCGGCAGACAAGTATCCGCCGAAATGCCGTCGACAAGCGGCAACGTCAATAGGCATCACTGCCGACAAGCAGCGTCATCCAGAGGCATCGCTGCCAAAATGCCACCGATTTTTGGTGTCATTTAGGCAGCGACGCCTTTGGATGACGCTGCTTGTCGGAGGCATTTCGGCGGATGCTCGTCCGCCAGCCAGTACGTGGGCGCATTTAGACGCCCCAGCAGGCACCATGGTGCCCGCGGGCACCGCGTTGGGGACCCCTGTTTAGTCCATTAGAAAATTAAATAAGCCTGAGAGCATAGAGGTGCTGCATCAAATCTCCCTACACCAGGTGCTAAAATAGTGATTTATGAAACTCGGGATATCCCTTTAAGCTAGTTAAGATGGCTTTCTGGCTATTTGGTGTTGCCACAGCAATGCAAAGCAGTCACAGTAGTAGCCAGAATCAGGTCCCTGGAGTCCTATTTTCCTGTGGGAGAATATGAATAATTCTATCAGTGGGAACGGTTTGTATCCTACAACAGGAGAACTGGGCCTCTGATTTCTAATAGAGTTGCATCAAATCACCCTGCCATGCACCAGCTCCATTAAATATTGTTTATTGCTTTACTTTAATGTTCATTTTCTAGTCAGAAGAAATAAACAGCTTCCCAGGCTAACTTGTGTTTCTTCTACTTCAGAAGCAAAAAACTTATTTTAAGCAAATAGAGTTGATAGCTTTCCCTCCCCTTCCTCTCCGGAAGTTCAGCCTCACTCAGATGTTGAAATAAGTAGCTTCACACATAAGGGATAGTTTTTTTGAGGGGTGGAGCTGAAGAAGAGGAAGACAGGGAATGTATTAGTAGTGAGTGTAATAGAAGAGAGGATTGTTACATGGTAGTATGTAAAAACTGCAGGCTGATACAGAAGAGTTGGAATTGGGGGAAGGAAAGAAATGATTAGAAGAACTCTAGTGAGAAAACTGTAGCCTCTTGTCAGGAAAACACTAGGCACTTATTTAAAAACAACCCTCCATTAATACTACTGCAATTAAAACAAATTGCAAGTTACTCAGAGGGAAAAAATGCTTTTTCTAATGTGAGAATATTTTTCTTTAATTACATTATAAAACACAAATAAAGTTTTGTACTCATCTTGCTTGTTTGAAACAGAACATAGTCACAGCACTTCAAAATGCTGCTTCTAATTTGCCACTGCAAGCCCTTTAAGGATTTCATTTTTGTAAACTGTATTTGCTATTCATTGTTGTCAAACAAACCAATTTCTTAGTTGGAAAGGGAGTCTTAGAAGTCTCTATGAGCATCATGTTTCCATGCCTAATAGTAGCATTTTATGGGAGCAGTAATCCAGAAAGGCTCAGAGAGAGCCAAGTTGGCCTTATGTGGTTCAGTTGTTTCCTTTAACTTAAGAAGCAGAAGCAGGTCATTGAAGTCCTCAAAGCCTGATTTAAAGACGTCAAGTTCCAGGGGGGCGGGAAGGAACCGGAGTACTTGTGGCACCTTAGAGACTAACAAATTTATTTGAACATAAGCTTTCGTGGGCTACAGCCCACTTCATCAGATGCATGCAGTGGAAAATACAGTAGGAAGATATATATACACACACACAGAGAACATGAAACAATGGGTGTTACCATACACACTATAAGAAGAGTGATCAGTTAAGGTGAGCTATTATCAGGCAGGAGAGAGAAAGAACTGTTTGTAGTGGTTAACACCCATTGTTTCATGTTCTGTGTTCATATATCTTCCTACTGTATTTTCCACTGCCTGCATCCAATGAAGTGGGCTGTAGCCCACGAAAGCTTATGCTCAAATAAATTTGTTAGTCTCTAAGGTGCCACAAGTACTCCTGTTCTTTTTGCGGATACAGACTAACACGGCTGCTACCCTGAAAAAAGTTCCAGAGAATCCACCATTTACTCTAGCTCAAACCAGCAAGTGACCTGTGCCTGAGATTGCAGAGGAAGGCCAACTCCCCCCGCAGGGTCTCTGCCAATATTACCTGGGGAAAAATTCCTTCCCGCCTCTAGATATGGTAATCAATTAGACCTTCAGCGTGTGGGCAGAGGTGATACATGGGTGGGGGGGGGAGGGGGAGTGGAGGGGATGGTATGCAGGGTCCAGTGCTGCCCCAGATTGGCCTGCCAGGGGCGGGAGAGGGGTTCTGTCGTCCTGCTGCACCGCACGTCCCCCCAGCACGTCCCTGTCAGTTGGGGAGGAAGTGCAGCTTTGATTTTTTGAGCTAGATCTGTAATGCTGATGATGTATTCTGCCCTAAGGAAGGGAGAAAGATCTCCATTCCTGTGTCATTAATGTTTTTTCTCTTCTTTTTAGGACAGGTCAAAGTGTTCAGGGCCCTGTATACATTTGAACCCAGAACTGTAAGTATTTAGGTTTTCATATCACTCATATGACAAAGTGATCTAATTGCGTGGGCTAGTGCTTCAGGACTCTAAAAAAAAAAAGCATAAACAGCCTTGTTACACTGCTATATAAATAAAAACTAAATGATTAGTTTAACAGAGCTATAACTAGTTTCCAATGCTAAACAAGAATTCACGGTCCATTTCTTACTCAAGCTCAGATTCCTCAACCTGCAACTTCCATTAGGTAATGCTGTGAGCCTGGTGTCTCCTTGGTACCACATGTCCACAATAGAGGATTAGCAGATTCTGAGACTTGGGCTCATTTATTTTTCCTCCTCCCGAAGGCAGCATAAAAATTCAGCAGGACGCTAACCCTCTGCCCCTCCATCGTGGTTGCAGGTTTGAGGGGCTACCATTTCTTGCTCCTTGTCTATTTCCATTTAATTAGGTTAATTGGATTGGTAGTTAAGAGAGAGAAACATAAACCAAGCCTCCCCTAAAAAGTTTGCCATTTAGTACTCCTGCTGAATAAGCACATCTTCTGAGCAGCCTTTGCCAGAAGGGCTACTGTGGAGTCCTGCCAAGAACTTAAGGTGCCTTTCCCTGGCAGAATCCCCAGGATAAGAAGAGTATTTTTGGAGGGTTTCTGTTACAATCAGTAAGGTGGCAGTACAAGAGTTAGTTGTCTTTTTGAAGTCTGCCTCCTTTAGAGTAGGTGTAAGGGTGTTAACGAGGCAAATAGGAGTGCAATTCACTGCCAAAAACCTGACGGAATTAAAGTTTATTCAGAGTGCCTTGTACCCTTCCAGAATGTTAAGTGTGATTATACTCAAGCCTCTGAAAACTAGGAAATAGAGTTACAGGATAGCAATTTTCAAAACAACTGAAGCATGTGTGTGGTTTTTAAGAGCACTTTGAAATGTTGGCTCTTAAAACCAGAATTTTTGCTTTCAGGAGGAGTCACTGCAGAATGCAGGCAGAGAGCAACTAATATCCACACCCCATGTTCTCAGAAAGCTGCTGAGATAAACATTTGAACTCCTAGTACATGGGTGCTACTTGGGCATTTCTGAGCCATTCATTTACTGTCGTGTCACACTACCTACAAAACATTGATTTGCAGTAGAGTTCCTTCCTGCAGCATAAATGACTTTCTGTGGCTTGGTGCAAGCCAAACTGTAGATCCATTTTTTATGCCGACTAACTATTCAAATATTGCTTTCCAAATGGGCAGTGGGTGCCAGATGCTAGCTGAGATCAATACCAAGGGGATGGTTATCAGTTTGGGGAGGATCACAGCCTTAGTTTGAGTCCCAGGTAGGCACAAAAAGTAAAGATATTATTTTAATGTTAAGATAATATTGGGGGGGGGGGGGTTTGAGAAATCTGTATCTCAGAAACCCTTTGCTCAAACAACCTCAAATTTGGAGGATCCTATCCTGGATCCCCTTCATCAGTTTCCAAGATATTTACTTGCACTATGTAGATTTTAGATCATTTAGAAAATTAGCTACTAATCATTAAGGTTGACAGCTTATGGTTAAGGGTGTGATAGCCCCACTATAACACCCTAAGATTTCACACATATGCCTTCCTCTGCTTTTCCCTTCACGCCCCAAAGTCAAGTTGTTGAGATGTCTTAGAATCTTTGGCGTTTCCTTCTCCACACTATTTTTGTTTTTTAAAAACTCGATTGCATGTCATCAGTACATACAGATAAATGACAGATTCGGTTTGCCCAAAAATGTATTGTGTAGAAGAATTAAAAAACCCTAGTTACTCCCCATTCCACTTAAATTGTTGCATTCAATCCATGGTAGGAAGATGACCAGCTTCCTCTTCTAGTGTACATGCCTCATACATTACTGCCTGTCACATTTCTTAGTGTAGTTTGACTTGCCAAGAATGTAAATGACTAGCAAGCAGTTGACTTGATACTGGAGATTTGGGGATGGTGCAATATTACCACAAAAACTAGAAGTGCTGTGCTCCTTTCATGTACTTGTTTTATCTCTTCACACATTTACGTAATTTTTTTCAGCCGGATGAGTTGTATTTTGAAGAAGGGGATATTATCTACATTTCAGATATGGTGAGTAACATTATTTCAGTAGTGGTGTCACATGTAGACTAACTGTTTAAAATTCAATAGACTGTTTCTTAATTTTTTTTCCCCCCCTTCCCCTCCAGAGTGACACAAATTGGTGGAAGGGAACCTGCAAAGGCAGGACTGGACTTATTCCAAGCAACTACGGTAAAGTCTAGAATTTATTTTTCTCTTCGTTTACATGTCACTAAGTAGAAATTACTAGATATGATTATTTTTTGGACACTGCAGTTAAGGGTCCAGTATCAAAGTACATCAGAATACTTAATCAGCATTTCTCAAGTACCTATCACCACCAGAGGTAGACACTGTATATCGGTTATAAAACAAAAAACACACCTGTGGGACTGTCCAGACATGCAGGCAGTTCTCTGTCCTACTTCTTGCTTTAACTATTGGTTTCCCACTCTGGTATGCTGTCAAGTTTTGTTGTGGTTCTTTGGGAAATGCTTTGACTAAGGGGTGATCTTTGGTGGTGGTAGGACTGACTATTCTAGATATCTTTCTTTGTGGAGGAGTTCAAAAGGCTACAGCTGGTTCACCTTGGAGCCCCTTCAGTCTATACATGTCTGTCAAAGGGCATCTCTGCCCTATAGCACCTCCTTCTGGCCAAGAGGCTCTTTAGAGGCCTGCCTGAGTTTCCCCTTAACTCAAGCTCCCTCAAAGTCTACTCCAGTGGCTCTCAACCTTTCCAGACTATTGTACCTCTTTTAGGAGTCTGATTTGTCTTGCGTACCATCAGGTTTCACCTCACTTAACAGCTACTTGATTACAAAATCAGATATAAGGATACAAAAGTGTCACAGCACATTGTTATTGAACACTTGCTTACTCTGTTTTACCATATAATTATAAATTAAAATATTGCACTTACATTTCAGTGTATTGTATGTAGAGCAGTATAAACAAATCATGGTCTGTATGAAATTTTAGTTTGTACTGACTTCATTAGAGCTTTTTACGTAGCCTGTTAAACTAGGTAAATATCTAGATGAGTTGATGTACTGTCTGGAAGACCTCTGTGTACCCCCGGTTGAGAACCACTGATCTACACAGTTTAGATAGTTAAATTGGACGCAGGAGGGGATTTTTTTTTATTAAATCCTGCACAAAGTCTTTTAAAAATAGAACTCAAGCTTACACTGTCTTCATCCATGAGTATTTGTCCTCTCTTTAAAGTTCCCTTCTTTTTCCTCAGTCACAATCTGGGCACAGCCCTTCCTCCCTGAGGGTTTGTCTTCCTGTGTTTCCAGGAGCCTTCTTACTCCCTGCAGTGTCTGCAGGCATCTGACAACCTATCTGCAGCCATCTCCTCCTTTGTAAAGTCCAGGTGCTTCCCCTTAAAGCCCAACTGGGCAGTAGGTAATCAGTCTAGGTGCACTGAATCCTGCTCCCTTTCTTGCAGGGGAAAGTCACTCTGTGACAGTATCTTTTAAATACATTGTGGTAGACAATCAACTGCTGTGGTGGCTCTGAGAAGATGTCTGAGATAGCATAAGCCTGTTGCTTTAAAGAGATTTATAAATCAATACCAGAATCTCAATCTAATAATGAATAGGGAGCAAATACAAATTGCAGAGTACCAGTGTATTGGGTTTCCTGTGCTTCTTTTTGCTTAGGAAATGGACCACTGTTTTGTTTACCAGTTGTGACTTCTTTGTGAATGTCCTATTTAACCATAGATAGAGTGGGCTGCAACAATCCAGTGTCTTGGTGAGAAAGGCATGTCCTACTGCGATGGTGCTGACCAGTTCCTCAAAGTCTTTACTTGTTCAACTACCACCTGAGTCACCACCTCTGAGCTTGCCTACCAGCTCAAGTCCCATTCAAAATCCAGCTGGAGGAGGTGCCCACCTTATAACTTTTATCCAGGTGACCGATGTAACCACTGGGAATGTGAGAGACTCCTGTTTGATTTCCCCCTCCCTGCCACAGTGGGAAAAGGATTTGAACATGGGGGCCTCACACCTCTCCAGAGTGTGCTCAAACCACTGTGCTATGGGATATTCCTATGTGGGGATCCCTCAGTCTCTCCTGTAGAAGCTGTTCCACGGTGCCCAACCCCATCCCTAAGCTACTTTGGGGTATAGTACATTGGGCTGAACACTGATGTAAACTTAGTATGGATAAATGAGAGACAAATTGCAGGAGGTCCAATTCAGGGTATATGCCCTGATACACATTACGTCTTCACTACCCGCCAGATCGGCGGGTAGTAATCGATCTATCGGGGATAGATTTATCGCGTCTCATATAGACATGATAAATCGATCCCCGAACGCGCTCCCTGTCGACTCCGGAACTCCACTAGGGCGAGAGGCGGAAGTGGAGTTGACGGGGGAGCCGCGGCCATCGATTCCGCGCCGTGAGGACGCAAGGTAGTCGATCTAAGAGACGTAGACTTCAGCTAAGCTATTCTCGTAGCTGAAGTTGCGTATCTTAGATCGATCCTCCCCTCCCCCCCAGTGTAGACCAGCCCACAGAAAGCATACCTATCCTATGATCTTGTGCTCCATCTGCTTGACCTGCAGAAGCATAAACTGAAAACCAATGTAAATTTGAGAGTACTGATGGTAGGGAGATATTAAGTACCATAATTGCATCATCATAAGGAATTACAAAATAGTGGGGAAAGAAATTGGCTTCTGAGAGAAGTACAATCCATATAGAATAAAAAGAAGAGTTCTACTTCACATTGTATAGTGCTTTTAGTGTACTGTAGAATTAAGAAATTCTGTTTGCAGAGTGGCTAAGATACAATGATCAAAATTCCGCTTTTTCCTCCATATATTAACAGCATTTGTGTGTATAATCAAAGAATCTCGGATTTGCATTTTTACTTTGTTTAGGATTAATTAAGTACTTCAACGTATGAAACAGTGTAGTTATAAACCACTGTTTGGGTGATATCATAAATGGAAAACTCAAAGAAGGTCTGGATAGGACAGAGAATTTGACAATGGAATTAAAATCCTTTCATGTAAAAGCACGGACCCCTACCACCACATTCCTCAGAATACAATTGACATGTCCCGAAGTTGCCTAATGCTTGCACCTCAGTTTTTCAAAGACAAGCATTCCATTTGCAACCAAATTCCTGCTGCACTGCTGTGGAGTTTCATTAGCTTTGCCACTTCCCACACCTATAGCATAGCACCCAAGGACAACACACACACTTGCTTTACCCTGGACATCTGGAGCTCACCCTTCACCGTCTTCTGATCTTCACCAACACCAGTCAATGCTTTCCTCCTCATTCCAAGTCTTAGCTAGAAAGAACAGTCACAGGAAATGCAAACTTCAGAGTGCAGCTTACTAGATGCTGGTTGTCAACCATTGCAGTCACACAACAGTCACTTCACAAGCTTACATTAGGCTAATAAATACCATGTTTGAAATCCTGGCCCAGTTGAAGTTAGAGGTAATTTTGCCATAGATTTCCAGCAGGGTCAAGATTTCATCCTGGGACCTCGAGCTCAATTCAAAAAAAGAGGTTGTGAAAGCTAGTGTGCACAGGAAGTAGAACAGTCTCAGTGACCCACCATTCTTGACTCCGCTTTCACAAGAGACAGGAAGACCACTAACCTCAGCACTTTCGGAACAAAATGCAAAAATCTACTTCTGTACACTAGTCTCTCGAACTTAATTAGCAAGAGTCTGAAAAAAATAAAATACAAAAATCTTTACTATGAGAAACTGATCAGAATTTGTGTGTTTCATTTCAGTGGCTGAACAAGCGGAGTCCATTGATAACCCATTGCATGAAGCTGCCAAAAGAGGTGGGTGTGTGGTTTGGACTATGATACCTTGGACTTCTCATTTCGAGAATTTTAAATTTTGTAATGCCAAAAGAAGTCTCTTTGTGGTTTGTGTATGTGTGCCAACAAAGGCATTTTATTTGAATTTTAAATACTGAATGTGCTGCATATTTTGGCTGGTTAACCTGACTATTTTGAATACATTTGGTATCTAAATTCTGCAGCACTGAGAAGCAGAGTGTGTGTGTCTGTGTGTGGGGGGGGGAGCTGTTTACCAGATTGTAAATGGATGCAATATATAATGTGTTTGTCCTATTCCATCACTGATTAGCTTCTAAGGTGGGGGGAAAATTGTCCTCTGAACAAGATGTTTAATAAGTTGGACTATTTCCCCCCACCCCCCATAACTTATAGCAATAACTAAATTACTGCCTAACACTGCTTCTAATGAATCGCTAAACAAAAATTAAGATCTAATGCAACATAGCATTCATACAGAGCTAAATGCCTTTAATGGTTCTGCTACTCAATTTGTTTTCTATTTGTTTCAGGAAACCTGAGCTGGTTGAGAGAGTGCTTGGATAACCAAGTTGGTGTAAATGGTTTAGACAAAGCTGGAAGCACAGCTTTGTACTGGGCTTGCCATGGTGGGCACAAAGGTATGGTATAACACTCCAACTCTACTGATTATGTTCCAGTTTTCTCTATTTGCTGGGCTAATGGACCAGTTACTACTTAATTTGCTGTATTCAGTAACAAAAGGTCTATACTCTTATGTAATTCAGGTTAGCAATAAATAAATAAATAAATAAATAAATAAATAACAAGCCAGCAGAGAAGGGCTCAGATCTGTCAAATGTAATGCATGTTTTTAAAATGTAACATCTTTAAATCCTTTTACTTTAAAAGCAGACAGACATTCTTAATCACTATCATAAAATAGTATGATTATAAAAAATGAGAGATGAAATGCAGGCTGCTGAGGGGAAGAGCAAAAAAATGGTGTTTGTCACTGAGGTTTAAATATAGAAGTGAAACATTAATGTATTTGTAGTGCTTGCTCAGCAATCTTCACAGGCTTTAATAATATGGATTTTCTCTAACTGATTGGGTTTAGAGCCTCTCTGTGCAATCCTGACTTCAATGCTGTACTTGGAATATAAGAAAGCAAGTTTTGGTTTAATAAAGTTCCTTTTTTTCTTTATTTTATGTAGATATAGTGGAAGTGTTATTTACACAGCCAAATGTAGAACTAAATCAACAGGTAGGAAGTTTATCCATTCAAACATTTACAGTGCGGTTATTGTTAATTCTTAGTGCAGGCTGATTATTTTTTGCTGTGTTTTAATCCTGTTGCTTTTCCCTGTTACTCCACAGAACAAATTGGGAGACACAGCTTTGCATGCTGCTGCTTGGAAGGGTTATGCAGATATTGTAGAGATGCTACTGGCAAAGGGTAAAGATCTTCACCAAGATTTCAATACTCTGTGTGTGGCAAAGCTGCTTCCTGTGTGTAAATCACTGCTGAGTTTGTAATTTGCATATTTTATAAATTTGTTTTCTATAATCTGGTCATGGTTCCTAGCTAGACCAGCATATCTTTGTAAACCATGCAAACCCTGGAAGTTGTCTGTGCAACAGGCTGACCCGTCCAGGGTAAAATTTCACCCTGCTGTGGAAGACAAAAATAGGTACCAAAACCCAGTTAAGAAGCAAGGGAGCTATACAGCTCCTAAGTAGGGGCCAGATCCTAAGCCTACTGGGTATCTTTCTATTGACTTTGGATAAATCCCTAGATGAGCTCCCCATTGCCCTTTCCCATCAGTCATTCTGACCAGGCTACTTGTATGAGAAGTGATTTCATTTTACTGAAGGTTTTGCTAGGACAGTATTTTTGAACATAATTGGAATTTCTTTTTGTAAAGGGGCAAGAACAGATTTAAGAAACAATGAGAAGAAATTGGCTCTGGATATGGCTACCAATGCTGCCTGTGCTTCCCTGCTTAAAAAGAAACAAGGGACAGGTATTGTTTGTTTCTCACTTCTTTGTTCAGTTGGGACCACGGGGAGCCTCGCTCTGACAGAGCTAGAGTTAATCAAAGCAACTCCATTTTGAGGAAACTCATCAGAACTCAGCTTCTAAGTCACCAGGAGGCTAGGGAGGTTGAGGAGCATGACTGTCCAGGAGCATCATGGGATTGGAGAGGGGGAAAGGAGAGGACTCCTGGTGGAGAGCAAAGGTGGGGGTCTCCTGTGGAAGCAGGGCATTCCTGGAGGATGGAGCATGATGGGAGGGAGAAGCGGGCAAGAAAGGGAGCTGTACTCTATACTAGTGGTTCTCAACCAGGGCTCCGGGGCCCCTTAGCGGGGGCAGCGAGCTGGTTTCAGGGGGTCCGCCAAGCATGGCTGGCGTTAGACTTGTTAGGGCCCAGGACAGAAAGCTGAAGCCCCACCATGCAGGACTGCAACCTGGGTCCCTGAGCTCCAGCACCTGGGGCTGAAGCTCGAGCAACTTAGTTTCGCGGTGCCCCTTGTGGTGTGGGCCCCCAGTTAATTGCCCTGCTTCCTACCCCTTAATGCCAGCTGTAGCTTTTACATGGAGAAAAATAGTTGTTGTGGTATAGGTGGGCCATGGAGTTTTTATAATATGTTGGGGGGGGCCTCAGAAAGAAAAAGGGTGAGAATCCCTGCTCTGTACTTCATGTGGTTAGCCATATGAAGTATTCTCATGCCTATTTCTCCCCCCCACAGCTTATCCCAGAAGCAGAAACCACTCTTTTCTCTGTCACAACCCCAGCCTCCTGCTGGTTTGAGAAAGGGAGTTGTGCTCTATTGTTTGTCAGAATATAATCTTCCCACAACCCATCCATATCCCCACTCCCCTGACATATTAACTTTTTAAACACAGATATATATTCACATACACACACACACTGATACAGGGCAGTTTTAAAAAGCTTGAAGTTGGTTGTTCAGGATCAGGGAGGAGATAGGTGGATTGTGGGAGGAAGTAGAAGTGAGATGGGGAACCTATATGGAGTGTAGATGGGATGGAGAATGAGTTGAAAAGGAAATAGGACGAAGTATATCTCAGCAATGTAATCTAACAATCTTAATTAAAAGTTAGCAACAATTTTGTTTGGGGGATAGTTTTATGGAAGCTTAACTAGGCAAGAAAGAGCTATTACAACCATCCTTAAATAATGTTAGTGAAACATCTGACAACTCCTTAACTTTGAGTATTTTATGTAATTTAGGGGGTGGTAGCATAATACTCAATTTCCTGCAACATCAGAATCTCTCTTGTTTGTCAACTTGGGGTCAGAAAGAAACAGCTGTAACAGGAGCCACATAGTTTTTTCCTCAGTTCCTATACATTTTTCTAGTGTGAATTAATCTCCATTAGAAGTATTTTTTAATCTTCCTCTTTCAGAATTCTGGGATTCAAGCCATTTGCTACTGAATCCTTTTCTGTTCTAATGTCCCTATTAGTTACATTGCTTTTTCATTTTCCATCTCCAGAAAGGTAATCTTTATTTCTGGAATATTTCCTTCATTCCTTCTAGACAACTGAGAAACAAAAATCACGTAGTTTTTCCTCAATATCCACCTAATCTATCACCAAGTTACCTTTACTCACAAAATGTAATTTGTAATATTGTTTTCAGTTTTCATTTCAACATCAGTCTTTAACTTCTTGCTCACTTCTCTCCTTTAAATTGATCTTCCATAATCTTCCCTCTTGTCAATAGGGTCACAGCTACATGTGTGCTTTTCTTTTTCCCTGAATTTCTCTGATCATTCATATTTGATTCTCTTCTTCCTCTCATATTATGTTTGTTTCTCAAATGCATATGCATCTATTGAACTCCTTGCAATTTACATTTCAGTACTTCCTATATACTCTTTTAGGACTCTTCCTGTTCCTAGTATCAAACTATCCAAGTTTAGTTCTGCTTTCAGTATGTTCCCTATAGCATGAATTTGGCATATTTATAGCTTCTGTGGTCTGCTTTACCTCATTTAGCAATATTTTAATTTGTGCAGGTTTTTAATAATGCATTTGTACTTAATGGCATTGCATTCAATTGGTTTATTCTTTCCATAAACCTTATTTTTAAAGCATTAGGAACCCTCTTCATTTGTTTACTTTTCAGACGCTACTGTAGTAATGTCATATCATAACAGTTGTGTTTAAAAGTTTGGAGGATTAGGGGAGAAGAGTACTCAATATAAGAATATTTGAGAAATTCTGATGTTTGGAAAGTGTGACGCACTCCATAATAGTCAACTCAAGACATGATCTCTTCCCCAGAAAGTTTATACTATAATTCAGGCAAGCAAATACAGTTAGGGGATAAGTATTCAAATATAAGATTGCAAAGGGATATTAGAGATCCTTCATTGGAAGGCTGTAGAAAAGATAGATTTAAAGATAAGTGGTTGGCAGAGAGCTGCAGAAAGAAAGAAGATACTGAAGAGGAGGCAATGAAGGGAATTAGAAAAAAGAAATGGGAAGAAGATAGAAAGGCAAGAAATGTGCTGACCTGAGAATGAGAAGTAGGAGGCTGACCTTGGTACAACCAAGTATTTGGAAGGGCCATAGCCCTTTGATAGATAAAGCTGTGTGGATTTTTGTACTTACAGCTGGGACTAAACCTTTATTAAGCAAGATGGTGTATATTCCTCACCTTTACCAGCCTAACTCTTGAGTATTAAATGGATTTTCTGAGATTTTTAAAACAAGTCCATTTGGGCTCCCGCAATTCCCGAGATCAGAGTTTAAAATTGACTCACTTCTCAATTACTCCAAAATGTAAGACATGGGCTGGCTTACTAAGCTGCTTGTTTGAATACTGCATAACTTTAGAATTTATCAAATATTTTATTAACCAGTGTAGAACGGATTATGCATCAGTTATTTTTGATGGTGAATGGGTTGTACAACACAACTCTGCAGGATAAGTCACCTTTGAGGAAACAGACAAATCATTGTTGATTAGGACTGCCTTCCATTCCTTCACTGGAAGAGATGTAAATGAGAACCTCCTTGCAGGGCTCATCTCCTGTAGGAGAGGAATTCCTGTCCAACAACAAAAGAATTCCCCTTCTGTGCATCTCTTTAAGGAGCACAAGCCAGGTGCTCTTCTCTTGACATTACTACATATCTGGGTGAGAAGGACCACTTTCCCAGTGCCCACTAGTCCTTTGCCCTCCCTCTCTGCTGTATCCAGTTTTCTACTTGCCATCTAGAAGCACAAGGTTTAGATGTGTTTTATACATGCAGTTTTTGAAAGTATAAATCCATGTCTAAAAACTAACACGTAGTCAACAAGAAGAAAACCAGGTGGGGAAGAGAATAAGGGACAGTGGAGGACAGGAGAAGAGAAAGAAAATGTCTTCATGGGAATTAAAGTAGAGGATGAAGACTGGCTTAGAGCCTTGGAAGTGAGCTAGGGAAACTTTTTCTAGTTCACCAATCCTATATTCTGTGTTTAAAACTTTCCCATTACAGAGATTTAAATTGTGTCCAACTTGATTCTTCCGGTGTGCAAAGCTTTTCAGGCAGCCAGGCTCTTGGAGCCTCACCTGAAGAACACTGAGCAGCAGGCATGTCAGTGTCTCTCATCAACTGAGATTTCTCCAACAGACATATGCAAAGTTTGTGTAGGTGACCATTTGACCAGCTCCTGGCTAGCACCTCACCTACAAATATCTTAAACCCTAGGAAATGCCCCCCACAGACACAACCTCTTCATGTAGAGTTAGAGTTGCTCAAGTGTGTTTGCCCACAGCACCACAAATTTAAACTATTACAAATTTTGTTATATGCCTGATTCTGTCCCTGGTTAAAGTAGAATTGTTTTATTTTCAGATACAGTGCGGACATTAAGTAACGCAGAGGAATACCTTGATGATGAAGACTCTGATTAACTTTCTTCATAATGTCTTAAGAACTATAATCTCTATTGCCTGTCATTCCCAAATCATATCTTTGCAACTGTAAAAAATACCTTATACAGTAATGAAGTCTTGCAATCTCTCACTATAACATGTAAACAGAGTGAAATCTCTTGCACAAGGAGAACCCACAAAGGCTAGGAAATGCCAAGTTTTAAATCAAAGTTCCCTTGAAATCATCAAACTGGAGGTTGTATGCTGATCTCTTCCTCCCATCTTGCTGTATGGGGAAGGGACTTAGCCCTCTAAACATGCAGGTGTCCCAAGATATCCCTGCAGGTACCTAGTATCTCTGCAATACACTCCTCAATCCTAGCTGTTTTCTTTGTCAGCATAGTTGCTCTCCCACTGGCAGCACTCCGAAGAATCTCCTTGAGGTTTCTTTCTTATGTATGGATAAGAACTTGCTTAAAATATTATGCTGGCAGGGTGAGCATTATTTTACAAGGGGAAACCCCGCAGGTAAGAGATGGGATAATGCAATGGTGAATGGTCATCCCCTATCTCCACAGAGCAGGAAGAGACAATGTAAGGCTTCTTTTAATTTCCACCATATGAGAGTTGGTGTGTGGGGTGAAATGGCAGGGGAAGAGCTGCCCTGAGAAGTTTCTCTGTTTACTATTATGGGCCCAGAGAATCAGAGAATTTTGTTTTAGGAAGGAACTCAACTTTGGACTCCGTGACTGGATTACTTCGCTGTTTGAATTGTATTGGTGTTGGAATCATTAGCATTGAAGTGAGGAGGGAATATTTTTCTGTTTATCCTGCCTTAGAATTTTACCGATCTTTTGCTTTTATTTTTAAAAGTGTTCTTGTTTTTCCTCTAAAGTACTTTACCTCAGAGCTGAAGTTTTTTTGAAAATATATATATTATATTAAACCAAAAGTGTTGAAAAAATTGCCTAATCTGAATAAATCATTTAAAACACTTGAAGATATGGTCTATTCGTATGAATTCAGTAGAGCTGGCAAAAGTAAGTTGAACCACTACTTTTTAACCTTTGTGTGAAATTACTCTTTAAAAGCTTCCTTCAACTGGAATACCTTCCAAACAGCTGTAGTCAAAGCAATAGACTATGCTGAGGAGTACTTGATAAATATGTTCTGTCATGAAGTTATAAATGGGATAAATGTTATGTGTATGTATTAGCAACTTGAACAGTTCCACCACAATACTTTTTAAAGCAAAAAAAACTTGGCAATTTGTCAAATTCTTACCATCTTGAAAAACAAGTTGGGAAGAGGGAAAAAGATAAATCAGAGAATTTCACAATTAACCTAGGTCACTCCATGAACGTGTCCTCTTCTATAAGAATGTTGGGTCATATTTCCTTTCAAATGTAGAGGAAAAGGTGGTGTTAGAACACGGGTTAACTATGACTGAGACAAGGACTGTCCTGTTCCACACTGTATCTCTGGTTGTGGTTAACTGGCCATAGAGTTCACCGCAGCCAGATAACCTGTTAGACGCAGCAGCCCTAGTTTACAATGAGTGCTGAATCATATTGAACACTGAATTAGTTAACATGATGTGGGAGTAGTTGTTGCTTGCAATGATAACTCTGCTGGCTCTCTTCTCTTTTCCCTGAAGTAGGACTTCTCCAGCAGAACCTGTGTTTGGTCATCCCCATGAAGTTGCTCAATTGCAGCTAAAGAGGAGACCTAGCAGGAGATACCATTTTAAGAAAAATCAGCTTCCACTCATATACCCCTGAGATTAGCAGCCTCCTATCAGAGTAGGGGACTGGCTGTTTACCTCCAGGCCCCTCTGGAATGTTTTCATGCAAAGCCACCATTAAGGGACATTTAAGGTACTAGAGAGTGAGGAATGGCGACAGACATTAAGTTGGACTCAGAAGCCTAACTTTAAACTGCATTGATCAAGATTTTCAAATTTCTTCTCTTAAAATAAAAAAGTGCATGATTGTGTCAGGCAGCAGCTGATCCCCTAACACGTTTTCTGGGATCAAATTTGTTACTAACTGTCCACAAAACAAAACAAAACAAAAACACACACACTACATTTTTCCTTGAACCACCATCAACACATTTAGTTGTTACAGCTGCTCAGTTCCACAAGATGTGTATAAGACCCATCGGTTTTCATTTGCATCATTAGGTGCAAGCAGTTTCTGGGGATCTTCAATCTGTAAGTCTGTCTTAGAGTTTTAGGTCTGAATGATTCAAAAACCACAATAAAACTCTGGAAACTGGGAGAGGCAGAGTTCAGGGTGAAACCATGCAAAAGGGTATCATGGCTTTCCTCTGAAACCACAGTGCAGTACAGGCTTCCTGAAAGATCTGGGAACTTCTGCAAAGCTAGCTGGCTTCAGGCTTGTAAGAAAACTAGTTTATTTTTAAAATAAACTCTGGCTCTGAATTAAAAACTCAAACATAGTGCTTTCTCTTGAGAGACACACCTGCCTGTATTTCCCTTCAGAAGCTGCTGGGCTCCAGACAAGAGTTCTAGGCTTTAGGACACAGGCTATGTTATCTTCCAGGTTTGCAGAGCACTGTGCTCATTTGGGTCTGTCGCAGAATGAAAGGTTTGGGAGGGGAAGGAGGGGAGAAGGACTTCTGAATTTGTGTTTAGCAAATGTAATTAGAGGATTCTTAACTTGATATTTTCAAATTAAATTGGAATTTTTTAATTTAAATTGTTTTCTTTTTAAAAATAAAACTGTTTAAAATGAAATCTAAATTTAATACAAAATACATTAAGGCCTAAACTTATCTCTTAAAACAAAAATGCTGTTTTGTGTTTAATTAAATGCCAGTTACAATCCTAATACAGCTTGACACATGTTGAAAAAAAGTTAATTATCTAGTAAATAAGTAATACTGTACATCATTCACCATTTTCTTACATACCAAAATGTACAATTAAGAATTGGAATATTAATCTATATAATTGCTTAAATAAATGTATAGAGTTATAGTGTACTCTCCTAGGTAGCAAAGAGATGTGCCAAATCTAGTATAAAGGCTCAATTTTGCTGAAAATCAATGTTTTAAATGGTTATATCAACCAGTGAGAATACACTTATTTTCAGAAAATAAGTACAAATGAAAAAGTTTTAAATTAAAAAAAATTATACGGATTTACAATAGAGGCTTTCCACTTGGTGACTTAAATTGCGGATTTAAGATCAACCTACCCTAGGTTGAGCTGCTAAATTTTGGGTTCAGAGTAGGGACTGAATGAAATTTTGGATAATTCTTACTTCAACCAAGTGAAGGCCCATAGCCACAGTGCTACTTAGGCACCTGAGTTTGGGGGTTTAGGCACCACTATGATCTATAAAACATGCATCAAACCCTGTAGGCACTACATTCACTAGGTGCCTAAATTTTCAGGCTAGAAGTTCCCTGGGTACATCAACTTCTGCATCTGAGCATGCACACTGCTGCCTCCCTCTGAGTGCCAAAGCATCTATCTCCCTCCTAAGCCACAGAGCAAATTGATGAACAGGGAAAATAAGTATGTGCCTGCCTATCTCATGTGTGGGATCCAATCCAACAGGTGAGCTCAGAGTTTGCCTGCTGGCTCACGTCCCATTCAAAATCTGGCCAGAGGTAGTGTTACCCTCCTGATAACTTTTCGTCCAGTGGTTAGAGCACTTACTTGGGATGTGGGAAAACCCAGATTCAATTCTCTCCTCTGCTTGAGTGGGGAAAAAGATTTGAACTAGGATCTCCCATCTCTGAGGAGACTGTTCTAACCCCTGAGCTACAAGGTGTGCATCTAGGCAGGGTTTACCCATAAAGAGGAGTGTTTGCCTCTCCCATTGGCTGGCTTAGGAAGCTCCTTGCCTCCCATGCTGACTTTTGTGGATCACAGTCTTAGACACCTCTCTCTCATTGTATAGGAACCTGCACACCTGATTCAGATGTTGTGGATTGCTGTGTTGTTCCTGTGATTTCCTAAGTGCCTAGAAGTTAGGCATTGCAACACTCAAGTCCTTTTGTGGAGCCAGGCCTAGGTGACTTATCCTAAACTGCTGTCGTACTGCTTTGGCAAGGTGTTTTTTAAAAAAAAAAAAAAAAATCCACACACCCACTCAGCCTTCTATCCCCAAATGTCTCATCTCCCTGAAGGGCAATGTGTGTGTTTGTGATTTACAAGAGACAGTATGGAAAAAGAGATGAAGTGATGCGAAATACTCACATCATGTGGCCCTGTCATTTAATATTATCTGCAGCTTAGGTCAGCAATTGGCAGTTCCTAATAGTTTTAAATGCAGAGGATTTCATTTCATACATGATTTTTTTCAAATCCAGGACAAAGGATGTACTTTACAGTCAGTTTATCTGATCTTTTGGTAAGCTAGTGGCAGAAATTTCAAATGTTTAAGTGTTTGCAGCATAGATCATTCCCAGTTAGAAATATTTTGGGTTGGACTGTTGGCTCCTTACATTTAAAAGTTTAAGTGATTTCATTTCATTTTAAATAAAAAAAATAGGCCATCAATCTCCAACTTCGTAAACAAATATGAAAGATGAAGCTTGAGGGGAAGTACTGCAAGATAGCATATTAACCACAGCGTACACTGATCTGAAAGCGTCACATACAAGCAGAAGCATTTTTTCAGCTCTTTGTACCACATGGTTCTTTAGAGGAAGTGAATTTGATCACCAGAAACTCTTAAGAAAATCCAATAAGTTATTTGATTAGTTTCACTATAGAAGTGTTGAAGCTAGAAATAAGAGGGTTTATTTTTAATTTTGACAGATCCGTGAACAGTTAACAGAAGTCCGTCTTGAACTGGGGGTCGGGATCGCTCAGGGGTCATGAGCTGTCAACCTCCATCCCAAATCCCGCTTTGCCACCAGCATTTATAATGGTGTTAAATATATTTTAAAAGTGTTTTTAATTTATAAGGGGGGGGTTGCACTCAGAGGGTTCGCACTCAGAGGGTTGCTATGTGAAAGGGGTCACCAGTACAAAAGTTTGAGAGCCACTGCTCTTGAAGATCTTTCCTAAATATTACATGCAGAATTTAGATTGACAGTGTCTGGTGATTAGTGCAGGGCAATTGCTTGGTATGTCAGAAAAATGTATTTGAACTCTGACAACCTGATGGTTATGATGTAACAAATGTTTTCATTTTACCCTGTGCCCACAGGGTGATAACTGGTGTAAAGTTTGTGCATCTCCCCTAGCCAGTATGTTGATGCACCCTGCCATGACAACGAGACTAGCCTTCAACCTTCCAGTCTGCATCCCCTTCCTAGAATGCTGCCCTATTGCCTTTCATTCCCCTGCCAAACACTCCAATCCTCCTTTGGTGGGCCCAGGGCCCAAATCTAATACTCCTGGGACAGGGGAACTATTTTCTGTGTGTTAAATACCTACATTATACAAGGCTGATCAAGAATACTTAGGCCTTCTCCTTCAGTGGATGGAACACAGCATAGATCTATGAAAAATATCCTTGTTGACTAGTTCTGCATGGATTTACACCAGCCTGGAAGTCTCCCTGTGCTACTCAGGCCCAACAATATGTAGGGGACAGATTGTATTTAGCTTGTAGAGAGGCCTCCTCACCCTCTGCCTGTTGAGAAAGGAGTTTCACTCAGCCTCAATTACATGCAGGGGAATTTACAGGATCTGCACTAATATAGATCCATTTACCCTCAATCTTTGGAGGAGGTGCATAGGGGAAGCAATAGCATATGAGAATCCATTCTCTTCCACCAGTACCGGTAAATCTCCCTACACGGATTTGCATGGGGGATGATGAATTTCACCCTAAGAGAGAAGGGTCTCTTCTTCCCTCCCTCTTTTCCTCAGCAAAGATATAGTCAAACTGCAAATGCTGCAGTGACCTTACAAGTACATAAAATAGAGATTGAAAGATCTTTTATAGCACCCACAAGCATGCTGGGCACTTCCCAGGCATATCAAGAGACATCTCTGGCCTGAAGATCTTGCAGTCTAAATGATGACAAGTGAAGATATACAAGGCCCCAACTAGTCCAACCCACTCTTTTTGTGTAACTTCAAGCCCAATAAAACAGTTCATTTTTATTTGCTTGATCTGTTTTGTTTATTCTATAGCTCAGTGCATTGCTCTTGACTGTTTCACTTGAATTCATGTCTACTAGGAAAATCTCATCACAATGAAGTTAGTCCATAGTGCTCTTCGCAGACCTACAATTATAATTAATTCCTAAAAATTTACATCTGATTTTAATGGCTTTTTCCTGTTCAACAAAAGTTAAAACATCTAGTTCCACATGTTAGTAATTTATCCTGGATGTGACAAGATTTTAATTTTATCTTCTTGTATTATTTCTGAGCATAGATAAAAGGTATGGCACACTTCATATTCTTCCTTCTCGGTCTACCAATTTTTAGATCTCTATGAAAGTTAATTGATTTTTGCTATAAGGTATTTCAGTATTCTTATTTATTTATAATATTATTTTGCTAGGAAATCTTCCAGAGATCTGACATCCTTTTATCAACAGGCTCCAGGGAAAACAAGAACAGCAGCAAAAAAACAAAAATAGATTCCAGGATTACCCAGATCCTGAGAGGTCCTTAGGAGCCTAACTCACATTACTTTCAACGAAAAGTTTCAGAGTAGCAGCCATGTTAGTCTGTATCCGCAAAAAGAAGAACAGGAGGACTTGTGGCACCTTAGAGACTAACAAATTTTGTTTTCTCTTAATTAATTGGCCTCTCAGAGGTGGTAAGACAACTCCCACCTGTTTATGCTCTCTGTCTGTGTGTATATATATCTCCTCAATATATGTTCCATTCTATATGCATCCGAAGAAGTGGGCTGTAGTCCACGAAAGCTTATGCTCTAATAAATTTGTTAGTCTCTAAGGTGCCACAAGTCCTCCTGTTCTTCTTATTACTTTCAACAGCAGTCAAGCACCTAAATACCTTTTAGGATCTGGCCTTGTGTTACTACCTACATGCACCAAGGGACAGTCTGGTAAAGATTTTGATAATGGAAGAGAAATTTCTTAAAGGATGTTGCAGAAGCTCACGCCTTGTCTATATAAGAAAGTTCCACTGGTTTAAACAAAAGTGTTGTTTTAAACTGATTTAATTAGACTGGTGCAAACCTAGCCATGAGCATTTATTTTGGTTTTATGGCTGGTCTACACATGGAAAGTGACTGGCATAACTATTCTACTATAGCTATGCTAGTATAAAACTCACCCCTGTGGACACAATATTCCAGAATAAAAATGACTTTATTCTAGATTACTCAATCTTCCAAATTTCCCTGTGTAGATGAACCCTCAGTGTCACAGCAATGAGATAAAGTGACACCCTTATTTGCAATAGAAGGGCTTTTAAAGTTTTTCAAACACAAGTGACTGATGATGATGGTTCACATCTGGTCCCCATCAGCTCTTAGACTGTTTAACTGCTACTGTAAATATGACAAGGTTATTGTCAAACAGTTGCAGGAAAGTCATCTAGAGTAGTTAAAATCATTTCCTTCCACTTCAATTGAGGAAGGTTGAATGAAACCCATTGATGACACCCACTGTTAGCAAAGAATCATTTTCCTTGTGGTGACCGACCCTAAGGCCTGGTCTACACTGGGGGGGGGGGGGGGAAATCGATCTAAGTTATGCAGCTTCAGCTACGTGAACAACATAGCTGAAGTCAACGTACTTAGATCTACTTACCATGGTGTCTTCACTGAGGTGAGTCAATTGCTGACACTCCCCCGTTGACTCCACCTGCGCCTCTCACTCCAGTGGAGTACCGGAGTTGACGGGAGAGCGCTCAGCGGTTGATTTATCGCATCTTCACTAAACGCGATAAATCAACCCCTGCTGGATCGATTGCTCCGGAGGCAAGTGTAGCCATGCCCTAAGGGTAGAATCTTCAAAGGGACATAAGTGTTGCAATGCTGAACATCACGGTGCCTAGGAAATCATGGGAACACCCCCCTCAAGATAGCCAATGTGTGATGCTGATGTGCTAAATCCTGGCCCTTTCTCTGAGATAGGTGCCTTAGTCCAGGCTGCAGGGAGGTGCCGTGCTCTCCTAGAGATCCACAAACAGGAGCCCCTTTCCAGGCTTAGCCACCTATGTTGTTTCTTGCAGGAATAAGTTAGGCGCTTGCCTCACTCCACACAAGATAGGGGAGAGGAGATGGTGGTCATACCCACCATATTACCTTTAGCCCAGTCGTTCGATTATTCATCTGAGAAGTGGGAGACCCCAGTTTAAAATCCTCTCACACTCTGCCAGCGAAGGAGGAAATTGAACCTGGATCTCCCACACCCCTGATGAGTACTGTAATTGGGCTAAAAGTTATAAAGTGGACACCACCCTCCCCCAGCTCGCTTTTGAATGGGGCTTGATCCATTGTAGTCACACCGAGCACACCTACCAGATCAGGCCCTGCGTGCAAGTTAGGCAGATGAATGCCTGTTTTCCTCTGGTTTGTGGATCGCTCTGGGGCTAGGTGGGAGACAGGCATCCAGATGCCTATTAGGAAGGAGCAGTTCACCTGCCCAGAGGCAGAAACATAGGGGCAGAGGAAGCTTTTACTCTGGAAATTTAGGTGTTCAGTGTGTTTAGGAGCCTACAGGGTTTGGTGGGAGTTGTCGAGCCAAAATAGGAACTTAGGCACCTAGGCACTTCTTTGGATCCCACCCCTAACACTCAATTCAGTGCCTTATCCACTAGATCAAGTTCAGCATGGATACTTGGTATAGTAAAGCCCCAGGTCATGGAGCCATGTGACTACATAAGAATTTGAGCTTTCATTTTTTACATGAGTGTATATTTCTAGCCCTCATGGCTGCAGAAGAGAGCTTGAAGATATGACTCAAGTGTACCCTAAAAGGTAAATAACCCAAACTGCATTTAAAAAAAAAAAAAGACAAAACAGATTATTTAAACTGGTCTGATGATTTTTGAACACCCAGGGTTGGGAATAGTGATTGCTGCCTCTTTCAGGCACAGAGATCAAAGGCAAAATTAGCTGCTGTGCAGCATCTCTTTGCACATACTCTAGGAGTGGGTACTTAGCTCCAGCACAGCATCCATAATTTCATATCAATCCTAGCAAATTTACTTTCAACTAATGTTACAAAGAGCATGGCTTACCAAACATCTGGATAGAAATTTGCAGGGGACAAAAAGTGTGACTGTCTCCCAGCTCCCCAGCAAATATTTGATTGCAGGATACAGTAATGAGAGCTCATTTAAAAAAAAAAAAACCCTCACTTTAAATGGATGTGTTTATATTAGAGAAACAAGATGGGTGAGGTAATAACTTTTATTGGTTTTAAAAGCAATATTACCTCACCCATCTGGTCTCCAATATACTGGGATTAACATGGCTACAACACAACTGAGTATATTGAGACACACTGCAGAAGTTAGAATTACAGAATTAGTATATTGTGAAGCATTGTATTGTAAGCTACACTTCTGAACAGTGAAGTACACTCTATGAATCTGTTTTATTGTGTTTGTTCATTTACAGAACAATTTTGCTCTCATTTGAGGCGAGTGCCAGGATTGCCACCTTTGAAGTCAGTTACACTTTCAAAATCAGCATAAGATCAGAATTTGGCCTTAACACACATCATGAACTCAGTGATTACTGTTTTTTAGTGAGATTCTATTGCAGTTAATAGTATTTAAACTTCAATAGGAGATAAATTAAGTTTTGTGTAACTCAATGATACCAGCAGAGCAGATTTTGTAAGAATCACTGTTGCTCGACATAGAGCTCTAAAACAAAGTTTAAGTGATTAAATCAGTTATTTAAAATGTGGTTCTACTCTGAAAATTGAATGTAAAAATGTCATTGTGAGGCTCCACGTCTGTCTCATTGATTTCCATATCAAGTGTGCTCTGCTTAAGAGTTTTATTTTTAACTGTCATCCTTAAAAAAACAAAAAAAAACAAAAACACAAAAAACCAACCTGGGCTTTGAAAGCTAAGCCATATTCTTCCCATCTCAGGCATCTGCACCAAATAGAAGGTTCTGCAGGCCAAGATGGGGTTTTATAGGTGTCAGAGGGCCTATAATCTTTCATGTGTTTGCACAGGTGTAACTGACTGGAACCAAGTAAACAAACCTGTTGATGCACTGGATTCTATTGTGCATTTTTGAATATGCAGTTGCACATGCACAGTTAAGAAAACTGACATCACAGAATATGGCCAATGTCAGTCAATTTCTAGCTAGTTAATGCACAGTACTGCCTAATGAAGTTGTTCACATTAGTGAATATTTACTTGATAGCACACTAGCTAAATAAATATTAAAGCTAAATTTTTCATAACTCCCTTCAAAGTCAGTGAAAGTTATTCATCTTTATCACAGAGCAAAATTTGGCTCTTAGTAGAGAATGCTAAGTGTTTTGCAAAGATTGATTGAAACAAACAAGTTGGATTGCTAACACAGGACAGAAGTTATCTAAACATAGAAGAACACATTATTGTTTAATAATTTAGAGTAGTCAATCTCATTGACGACTTTCCACCCATCTCCAAAAAGTGCAAAACCAGCACTCCCCCCACCTCTCCAAAAAAATCCTTCATCAGTTGATTGTTTCATTAGAAAAACTAAATAGATATTGGTTTTGCTGAGCTGTGCAGTAATTCTACAATGATCTGAATTAAACCTGCATTGTACTGGATGCAGAGTAGTCTGTTGATTAAGAAATTTAATTATCTGAGTATTGACAAGACTTCCATGTTCAAAATGGAAGCATGGGCACTGGCGTGAAGGTAGGCTTGCATTTCCACTACCCTTATAAAGAGGAACTTTTTAGCCATTTTCCAATAAATACAATCTTGATGTACAGTCATGGAATTATGCCAGGACTGAGCCCCAAGTTGTTCAGGAAGCTCCTCTTGTAAAGGGAGAGGACTAGTTTGAATGAAGAGTGGCCTCATTAGATCTGGAGATTAAATGCCAGATTTTGACAGAAAGGACAAATTCTGCTCCTGGGATGTGTGTATGCAGTTCCTACAGCCTTCAGTGTGGTTTCACTGCTCAAACATCTGACGGCAGAATTCAGTCCTTAATATGGTATGTCTACACTGCAGTAAGACAGCCTGAGCCAGAACATCTACACTGCAACTTTATAGTCCCACAGCCCAAGCCCCGCGAGCCAGTCAGCTGACACAGGCCAGCCACGGGTGTTTTATTGCAGTGTAGACATATCCAGAGTGTTTATCACTGCTGAATATTTGCATCTGTTTTGAGCTGGTAAACTGACTTAGTTTCATCTAGGATTCCCCCCCCCCCCCCTTTAAATTGGGTTTAGGCTGAAGGGGACAAAAAAATCCCAGAACAGTTGCTTTATTTTTGCATTGTTCAGTAGTGACTGGTTACCAGTTGCCCCCACGTTTCCCAATAAGGTTAGTAAATAGAATATGCTTCTTTATTCTATTTTCTCAAGCTCTTTTTCTTGTAATTCCAGTAGCATTCCATCAACTGGAAGAGGATTTAACTTTCACTTTTATATTAAATAATGAATATGTAGGCAATACAATTCACCTTACCCTCAATAACCTTGTCTACATACATGTATTTGTTGTTGCAAGCAGTCAGCCACATGAGCAGCTACCAAAAGAGGGTCTTCAACCATCCGAAGATGACAAGCAATTGTCACCAAAGACTTCATACTAAGAAGAGTGGACAGAGAATTCAGCAAAGGACACATGGACAACAAGGTGGCATGCTATATCCCTGGAATGAATATACTTCCCAACTTATTAAAAATGTAAGTTAATAGCAAGCAGTAAGGTCTAGTGGAAAGGGGCAGCCCAAGATGGCTGCTCTATGGTATTCCCAGTGCAGCCAAACATGCCCCTAGATCCCACTGAGCCACAACAATGCTGTGTTTTCTAAGAGGGACTTCTGCTGTCCCCTTCTTGCTCACCACAGAAGTATACTGCCTTACTTCTGGTCCCCCCTACTCCCATTTTCATGGCCTTTCTACATGTCATGATATAGGGAATCTCAGCCTCTCAAACAGGAGACATTATACAAAACAGCTGTTAGCTATAGACACAAACAGGCCCACACAGCTGAAGTTCCAGCTTGATCTGCCTTTGTTTACCAGAGACCATATGATGTCTGGAACTCTATACAGCATAAAGAAGTGTCTAGTGGTAAACTATCATTATACTATCCCTTGTCCCACATATTCATAAGGGAGGATTTGATCTGAAGTGAGGGGATAGCAGTACAAAACTCATACTGAAAAGAGAGACAGAGCAGACATACCAATATAAAAAGGTAGATGTGGGATAAAGCACAAACAGAGTGAGTTTTCCCATGAAGTAATTGTTCTTTCCCCCCCCCAAAAAAAGCTTTCAGACATTCCACTCTCCTTAGTAGTATCAAGCATTCATAGGAAGAAACTTACAGTTATCCTAATTACACATCTAGAGTGAAATCCTAGCCCCATTTAAGTCAAAATCAATGGTAGTTTTGACACTAACAGGACCAGGATTTCACCCCTGGAAGATAAGTTATTCTAATAAAAATCATAACAAGTGAATCAAGTTATGTATTTTCTGAGGCTGTAGCAGAGCTAACCAAGCCCATCTAAGACCTCAGCAACAAGATTTATTCAGACATCCCATTGGTACATATTTTCTTTATCTTGCAAGTTCCCATTCAACGAACACAGCAAACTGATGTATATATTTACAAGTTATATTTCAAAACAAAGTTAATGATAAAATATACTGGGGGAGAAATGAAGTTACCATCTCAAACCAACTGTTTGCCCTGAAGCATAAGGAGAGGTAGGTAACATTGATGTTTCATCCTATAATAGCTAGTGGAACTGCAGTTACAGTTCTTGGTTCTTTGAATGCTCTCTGTGATGGAGGAGAGAACTGAGGCAGTTGGGATTGCACTGCCTTATATAGACTTGGACATCCAACACCAGGAGAGGGTGCACGTGCTCAGCCCCAGCTTTGCAACAAGGCACTGGTGGCGCCTTTCCCACAAGTGGAAATCAACTATTCTTATAGTCACCCCTATGCAAATTAGGCCTTGTGCTGGCTAAATGTACAGGGGTAAATTTCACCTAAGTTCTAAATGTCTTTTGAATCTTATGTCAAGAATTCTCAAAAGGAAAACAAACCATTTCTTTCCTACCTCACATTAAGCAGACACTTGGAGGCCGAAAGGAGGCCATTCCTCCCTTTCATAGGATTTATATAAAATAAAGGGATTTTATGCCAATGTATGGCCTTAATTTCATACAAATTTTAATTTGTTCCAATACGAAGGGACACGTAGGCAAGTAGATGGCACACCCCTATTAATGTCTCAGATGGGCAGTTATTACACATGCAGAAGCTAATATATGCCATCACTTTCAGCACAATGTGTTTCAACAGGAAAAGTCCTAAGGCACTTAGAAGGAACACAGCAGGATTCGATGAAGTCATAAACCTTATTTTGTCACTTCCCAATTAAAGCAAGCAGTTTTTGTTAGCTGCAGCTGTGAGGTGTGAAAAATCTAGCTTCCTTTGTGTTAGATGTAGACATCTTATGGTTTACATAGTGTAATGTATTTAAATGCATAGTACTGCATCTGAATAACAAACATTGTCCCTGTACCTTAAGATGGAACAGTAATTTTAGGGCTTATTCAACTGTATTTTGAAAATATCAGGCAAAATAGTTTAACCTTCTAATAGAGTTCTAAGGGTGACATAACATTAGTAAAAATAAATGTTTGGGGCTCTATTCACGGAAACACATGACTTGGTCTTTGGAGTGAGCTTCAGTGCATGTTCCATCATGCTGCATGGATCAAGTGTCTGGACATGAGAAGGAATACTGTATTCCATCTCTACAGTGTTTCTGTTTATCAAGAAGCTATAGGACACCCTGGACCAAGGAAATGGTCTTTATCACCTCCCAGAAACATGGAATATTATAACTCAGAATTTAGGTAAAAACTGGCTTTCCCCCAACTAGTTTCTGAGTTTGCAATTCTTACACAAGCAGAGCCATTTAACTTGAATCCATGTATGGTCCTTATACTTTTGGCAATGTGATGTACAGCCATTTAGAGTTGGACAGAAAATAAAGACTGAGGTACAATTTTATGCAGCCTGTGAGGTGTGCAGACAGCAAGATGGAGCTCCTTTTTGATTTGCTAGATTTCCCTGATTAAGAATATTTGCTTATAAGTAGGGCAAGTGTTTTTAGGTTTGACCTTTTAATCGGTTGGCAGCGTGCTTGATGCTGTACAAACAACTGCTCCTGGTTGCAATCTAAGTTAGAACCACTTTTGAAAAGCCACAAATGCTTAGAGGCTACCTGTCACCACGTTGTACAAGAATTACACATGAAATACGTCCTTAGCCAAGCACAATCCTTCATGTTCCTTGCTTTGCATTACGCATGCCTAAGCCTTGCACTTCTGCTGGTATGGAAGCAGCTTTTCTTACAATAGAAGAAAGACTCTGCACGCCAACAATTTTATTTTCCCCACACTACCTCCCATAGTCTCCTATCCTTCCCTAAAGTCATGAACTAACAGCTTCCCTCTCCTCCACAAAGCTGATTCACATGCCTGCACCAAAGGAATACATTGATTTGGAAAAATTGAACTAGCATAATGTGAAGCCAAGGAATCTTTTGAATTTTTACTGTACATCTTCCTGTGGCTTCTGTCCCCCCATCTGTGGTCATCTCTCTACAGGTCACATCACAACTTGCAGCTACAGCACTTAAAAAGATTCTTGGCCCAGGGACCTTGACTTTAATTTGTCTGTAAAGCATAATACATGCATGTGGGACTGGTTAAAAATAATACACTAAGGCAGATTACTGATCTCTAAGGCCTTGTTTACACTAAAGAAATTCTTCAAAAGTTTCCACCTGTTACTAACACTAGTTCAGCTAAGGTAATGCACCCCGGAAGGGTTCTCTTGAAGTACTCTGAGATATTGCTAGGTTCTAAAGTAAACTGCGACTGCTCAGGAAAAAAGACCCCAGAGAGGGCAGCTTCAGTCACCACATCTCAAAAAAGATTTAATAGAATTAGAAAAGGTCCAGACACAACTAATTACTGTGATTAGAGACATGGAAAGGTAAGGGAGATTGAAGAGACTGGGACTGTTTAGAGAAGGAATGAATCAGAGGAGAGATGTGATTGAGTATCTTACCTCTCCACTATCCAGATGCATCGCTCTCATGTGCTAGTCAGCAGTCTTTTCGCTTTAGTCACAGGATTATCTACTCAGCCCCTCAAGATAGCACCGCTGAAATGCAGGGCATCCCAGTACCTTCTTCTACTTCAGGCTTCAACCTAACAGCCTTTACCCATGAAGCAGCTGTCCTCTTCACTCAAAAGGCCTCCCTGCTTCATTTTTTTCTTGGGTTTCTTCCATACTGCCTGTCTCCTGTTGCCTTTTTCCAGGCTCTTTAACTAAACATATGATGGGTTCTGTTCCCAGTTCCCTGTCTGTAGGGAGCAACTCAGGTCCTTCACAAACTTCTTCAGCTTGCCTCTGTATTAAAACAGGACACTCTCCAGCTCCTTCCTAATGAGAAACCACACTGGTACTGTTCTACTCACTAGAGGAGCAGCACCTCCTACTCCTACAGTCTTACTCTATTACTGAGGTAGAAGGCCCGCCTTTTATCCCACTTCCTTCTTCCCAGTGGACATTGCTCCTGGTGCACAGTCATGTGAGTGGGCAGGGAAGAGGCAGAATCCAGGCACCTGTCATAAATGGGACTTGAACCTCTTAAAGGCTCAACTCACCCAGGGATAGGACACAATATAGGTATTTAAACAATGGGTGCTCTCTAGAGAAGGTAAACCAAGCACTCCTATTTCCCTCTCTCATATAATTCAGGAGGAGACATACTATGAAGTTGAAAGGTAACACATTTAAAATTGATAAAAGTAAACTTTTTCAAAGAACCCACCATGTTTAATTATATAGAGATAGTTTACTGCCATATAATAATCACTGAGGTCAAAGGCTTCTTAGAAGGCCTTAGAAGGATTAGCCCTTTATATTGATAATGATACAGGGAGCATTCTAGGGAAGACTCAAGGCATACTGCATTTCAATGGTCCTGGAAAGGCAGAATGGTTCTAGCCCTCATTATTTATGTGATGGGCCAGTTTAGCTCACTGTAGGGTTGCCAATTTTGATTGGCTGTATTCCTGGAAATTTCATCACATGACATAATCTTTCATTAAAGATTAATCGTTAATTCCTGGAGACTCCAGGCCACTCCTGGAGGGTTGGCAACCCTAGCTCACTGCTGGCCCCAGGAGTAGGGAGGCAGTAAAATGTCTTAAAGTTACCTTTGTTTCTCTCTTATCTCAGCTGCATCAAGCTTGGTGCAGCTAAGGATCAAAGCCCTAAACTCCTAAGTAGGAGCGTGTTGTGCTACTGCTAGAAAGTTAGGCTGACCCTCTGAACATTTCTCTGAGCTTATGATTTTCACTGTTGCATATTCCTTTTCTGTATATACATAACTGATTCAAAGCTGCTTGTTTTGCTCAGGTGAGTAGATCAACCGAAATAATTATTGCTGTTGCTAGGATTTGGTCCATTGTATCCTATTTGCACCTAAGTAAGGGATCTGCTTCTCCACTGCCTCGCACATTGTGTATCATTTGCACCAGGAAAAGAAAGTGCAAAAGTGTCACCACTGTGAAAGGAGGATTCTGATTTAGTAACATTTTGTACCTGATTTGTACTCCCTTTGCATAGATGTAAATAACTAAGGGGGTGCAGGATTAGGTCCCCTGGCTAAAGCCATCAAGACAGCTGAGATATAAACCCCAGATAGATTTATAATGGAAATGCTGTCAGGACCTTAACAGTAACTATTTTTCATAGTTGATATGAAGTATAGTTGTGCATGACAAATCTTCCATTGAATTACACCTAGTGCAACTCCAGTGACTTCTGTGTGGTTCCATAGACTGTAAATCAGTGCAGAATTTGTCCTTATGATTCTAGTTTGAGAAAAATGTTCTGATAGCAAGTGAAGGTGCGTGAGGTAATATTTCTTTTTGGGCCAACTTCTATTGGTGAAAGACACAAACTTTCAAGCTTTCAGAAGAAGCGCTCCTTGTAGCTCGAAAGTGTGTCTCTTGCAACATCAGAAGTTGGTCCAATAAAAGATATTATTTCACACACCTTGTCTCTCTTATATCCTGGGGCAAACATGGCTACAGTACTGCAAACTGATAGCAAGTGTTAATTATTTCAACCACTAGAGGTCACTCGTAGCAACAGTAAACAGCTCACTTTTCCAAGCTGCAGTTTAGTAGATCTATTGCTCCCCCTTTCTTGTTTGTTGTCTGATACTGTATTCGTAAGGTTTGTTCAAACAGCATCTACAAAATAGTTTCGTACAGAACATACAGCAACATACAGAATCATAAACTGTAACAACTCATGCATAAATCTGCAAGGACACAGCCAAAAAGTAGACTAAGAAATCCTCACTCAAATTAAGGAAGGCACAGAGCTGTGTGTTAACACAATACAGCTAACCCAATGCCATAGGGCTAAATTCCTTTTGGTCTCAGTATGTGTATTAAGTAATTCTATTGGCTTCAGTGGAGATATTTTGGATTGATACTAGAGCTGACCAGAGGATGACAATTCAGTTTGGCTGTAACTTTAGAGGTTTCGAAATTTGTTTTCGTTCCACACTGGAATGAAAACAAAACCTTTCAGACGTTTTCACACAAATGGAATTGTGTTGACATGTCCATTTTCAGACTGAAATGTGCATGTGGCTTGGGATTTGGGAGACCCAAATTTGAGCAGGGACCTGAACCTCCCTCAGCCCAGGCCTGTGTCATTACCACCAGACTAGGGAGTGTGAGGGTCTCTTTTTCTTTCTCCCTTCTCTCTCACCCCCATGAAAACTTTGTCACAATCAATACGTGTCTATAAAACATTTTGGCCTTGACAAAACTACATAATTTAGCAAAATTTAATTTTGTCAACAAAATTTCAACCAGCTCTAAATTACACTAAGATATTGGGATTTGGCCCAATATATCTACAGTAAGGTGGTAGGCTGACTGGTTTGTTAGAAAGGCTTGTAACCTAGTACAGTTCAGTTACTTATCATAACTGGGTACAAGCTCTCTAACAAAGGTACACAAACCTGGGTAATAACTTATTGTGAGATGATTTTGCTCACTGGGGTTGAAATGTAACTATCTGTTTGGTAACCCTCACGGCCGGCTCCAGGCACCAGCCTGGCAAGCAGGTGCTTGGGGCAGCCACTCCAGAGAGGAGTGGCACGTCCAGCTATTCGGCGGCAATTCGGCGGACGGTCCCGCACTCCTGCTCGGAGCGAAGGACCTCCCGCCGAATTGCCGCCGCAGATTGCGATTGCGGCTTTTTTTCTTTTTTTTTTTTTGGCTGCATGAGGCGGCCAAAACCCTGGAGCTAGCCCTGGTAACCCTGCTCTTAAGGACAACTGTAGTATGAGAGAGGACATTTTATTTTGGAGAGCAGTGAGTGATGACTGTTCATTGGGTCGTGTGGGAAAGGGGTTTTTGTTTTGAACGCACTATGCTAGAAGCAGCGAAGGAGACAGGGAGCAGAGTTTTTTGGGGAAAAGTTAAGTGAGTTGAGAAAGAAAGAAATGAAATTCCCCAAAATAGTTGCGCCTGGACCTCCCATTGAGATCCATGAGAGTGGATGGGGCTCAGCACGAAACACGTGGCTCTCAGGATGTTGCAGAAATGAGCCTTACATAGGGGAATGGAGGGGATTGCTGTATTGCACCAAATAGCAGCTCAAGGCTTCTGTGAAGATTTCAGTGTTTGGAAGCCAAGTTTAAGAGAAAAATAAAGAAGCTTTCTTGATGTTTAAGGTACAGTATTCCAAGCCATGTTACTTTTCAGTTATATTGACAGTCACCACTTATTTTGACAGGACTTAAAATGCTTGGCAGCTGAGTTGAACAAGGTATCATGTTTTGTTTGAGGAACTGAACATCTTAGGCTGTACTCAGAAGTACCCTTGGGCTGATTACATTTCTTGATGTCCCTAATGCACTTCCTAGATCAAGTCCAAGATCTGTCCCGGCTCAGTTTTGCAAGATCTTTATTTAGCAGAACTGCGAGAAGATTTACTTAAACCAAGATGTTGATCTGTTTTTCCCTCAGATGTGATAAATGTGACCACAATTCCCATCCAGTTTTGTTCCCAGTATAAGAATTACATTCTAGAAACACAATCCCCCAAATTCAGGCAACTCAGTTATCATTAGAAAAGGAACTAACAAGATGTTTAGATAACATAAGCATATCCCACAATCTTTCAATTCTACCACTCCTCATAACTCCACCCTCTTTGCTATGTCTGAATTAGATTGCGGATGCCTTGAGTCAGAGATCTTTCTTTTATGCTGCAGAGCAAGTCCATGGGCAGCCTAATAACTGCAGCTGGCCTGGAGTAGGCTGCATGATTGGCTACACCACCCGATTGGTGGGAAGAGTCAGCAGACCAGCTCTTAAGCCCAGTAGTAGCAGCAGTTTAGTGGCTGCTCAAAGCCATTGTTGTCTATGGCTGTGAGTGCTCCAGGGCCTTCTTGTTCTCAGCTCTGCTCCTGTCTTGCCCCACTCTGGGTAACCTGGCTCAGTTCTGATTCCTGACTTCTGGCCTTTGACCATCAGTTCTAGCATCTGGCGTCTGACTCCAGCTCTGACCCTGGGCTTCTAGTCCTGGCTACTGACTTCTGATCCAACCATTGGGCATGACCCCCACCCCAGTGTTTCTGACAGGAGTTAGCAAATAATTATTAAACTTTTATTGCACTTATCTCAAACTCTAAATTCATTAGAATTTTAAAAGTATGAAATAGAACAAACATCTGAAGAACATATCTTATTCCTAAAGACTCCAGAAGCAGGAGAATTTATGGCCAACTATAACTAATAAAAAGGTACTGTGTGTCTAATGTGGAGCCTAAACTGTTGTACACGAGCTTATTCATTGAATATCGGCACTCTTAACCTTGTTGGCTATGCCCAGCCTCCCTTAGGTAACATTTAGTCTACATACTTTTATAAAAAACATTCAAAATATAAAAGAAAAACAAAAGCAGTGGTACCTGAAGCTGATCCAACTGTATAACAAGAAATAAAAGCTTTTTGGATTTACTGCTTACCAAGGTTGCATCCAGGCTTCTCTTCTCAAGGAAATAAGCTCACCTCTCAAAGACAGAGAATGGAAAATCAATTCACCTTACGAGTGTTGGACTGTGCTGACAGAATTTATAGTAACACTACTGCATCCTTCTTGCACAAGATGGATAAATTGTGTTAATATGCAGTATTTTCACCTGATCTGATGGAAAGAGGAGCCCAAAGGGAAAGCGGGCGGGGGACGGGGCTGCTAGATTTCAGACAGATTGGCAGCCACTGCAGAAAGCTGAGTTTTGAACACAACAGTCCATTTAGATAGAACCTTATTTTTCGTGAGGAAAATATCATTTCCTTGCTGGTAAATTTGTATACGAATGTCATTATCTGAGTCCAGAAAGCACGCCAAGCCAAATTCTGCTAAATTATATCAGTATAAATTCAGATTAACACCTTTGACCTTCAATGACTACACCTTCAATGTCAGTTTAAACCAATCTAAGTGACAGCAGACTAGCTCGCTGTATTTATTCAGGTAACAAATCATGCCACACTATCAATTTTCAAATACAGAGTTGAAGCTGTATAACTTTTAGCCAATTATTGATGGCTACCAAGTCCCTCTCTATTTTTGGGTTCTAGTGGTTGCCAGGACAACTTTACTTTTGGATTCACTTGTTTTGTATCACTTAACAACTTTCTGGCTCACCATGTTTTTCCATTGTTAATTGGTCCTTGCTAGCCAATAAAGGTTGAGGGAAAGGTTCACAGACCCCTACTTCTTTATGTGCAATACTTCTATCAATTTTACACATGGTTACACATATGAAAAATGGGAGGCTATAAAGTTTTTACTGGCTAGAAGCACCAAGTCTATCAGAAGATTGGGGTTTCAGACCTGAGTTATTAGGAAAAAACATATTGATGAAGCGCCACCTTGTATCTTTACTCTGGTAGAGTATCTTTGGCTGCGATCATCTGGCAGCAACATCTGTTAATAACTTATCCATCAAGCCCCTTGAGAGGGAGCCTTTCTATTCTTGCTCTTCAGTTCAAGTGTGTGTGCATGTCACCATTTTTCTAAGTGAGGGCTGTCTTCTGGTACACTGCAGTTATTAGCCCACTTGTAGAACGGTGTGATCTTGCAGCAGTCCATGGCTACGTTCATAGAAAATACATGGTGTAAGGTGCAATAAAGCTTTTGCTGGAGTTTTCATTTGTCAATACTGAATTTGATCAGTTTTGGTGCTGCCTACTCACCTAGCTTTGTTAGATTTCTTGAGTTTCTCAGAGACATCCTTAGTCTTGGCTATCCTAAATAACTGTTTCACCTGCAAAAATTTTGCCACCTCATTCTTCACCCCATTTTCCAGATCATTATTGAACACCCTAAACATTGGTCTTAATACAGGTCCTTGGGCACACTACTGTTAGCCTTTTGCTTTGTAAAAAATTGGCCTTTTATTTCTTTGCTTTCATTTCTCTCCTAGCCAGTTTCTAAACTATGATAGAAATTCAACTCTAACCCCAGGACATTTTTCCTTAGTAACCTCTATGGAAGGTCTTTGTCAAACAGTTTTTAAAAGTCCAAACAAAAATTCAAGCTTCTAATTTTATAAGAAATAATTAAGTTCTTAGACTAGTAGCTAGTTAAGCTTTTTGTATCTGCCCTTAAGAACTAATATCTTTTCTACCAACTAATTTGCTATTTCAGGACCTAGCCCATTACAAAGTTACTGCCAAACCAATCTAAATATGCTAAAACCTATGACAGTTAATACCACAATGGTTGGACAGAAATGCAGGTCTTCTAAAATTTGACAATTCTGAATTGAGCTGTTCTGTCTTCCATGATTTTACTTCTACAGTTTTCCATAATTTTGATACAGTGAACTATGGCACAACTCTCTTTGCAAACAGATGTTAGGTACAAATCTAGATCTTCAAAATTAATGCTAGAAAAGAAGGAATATACTCAGGATTATATTCCATCAATCATACTTCACTTCCTTCTTCCTCTCCAAGTAGGATAAGTGGTGGAAAAACTCCATAATTACTCTGAATGATTTTTGGATTTTGTCCGTGCATGGTGTCAGTTCTTTGTTTATTAGATCAAGCTAGATTTTCCCCTGAGACTGTGACAATAGTGTCATTGCTCTGTAATCCATCCAGTCCCTCTGGAACCTCCTCTGATGGCTTTTGTAAATTTTAGGCCTCTTTATCAGAGTGCCTCATTATGTAAAATGCAGGTAATGTTTTGATCAAAGTCCTCCTTTGTGATAGTCGGATGCTAACAGAGAAACACAATCTCCTTGAGAGTTTTACCAAATGTAATTGGGAAGCTGAGGTACCAACCAACTATGAAGCAGGTGGTGGTTTCTAAAGAACTTTGGAATTTCCAGTTTGAGCACTGTTTTAGGTGTTTCAACAAGACTTCCAATGATGTTCTCAACACTCAGGCTTCAGAATGAATTCTGACTTTGCATTTATAACATAAAGATGTCCATTGTCTACTCTGGGTACCTTTGATATTGTTAAACAAAACCCAAATTAGCAGTAATCCCTCTACCCCCAGAAGAATTCCAGCAGAGCTCCATCCCCAAAATGAGGATTTACCTCCCCCAACCCGCTGTCCCTCACAAATAACTACCCCAACTGGTTCCCACCCTCTTCAAATGATCGCAAAAGTGAGACATTTTCAATGCCACTTTCATCACATGTGATTAGGATCACTGTTTCAAGAAATTGTCACTTTTTCTTTCCATTTCATTTTGATCAAAGATCCTTGCCATATTTTTCTCTGCATGCTAGGATGCCATCGTCAGCATCTTGGACACAATATTCTGTGATTTTCTTTTCAGATGTAGAAAGAATAACATTATTTTCCCCCATCTGGATGCTTGTAGCCATTTCAGTCAAATGATCAAACATGAATAATAAATCATTGGTATTAATGTCAATGCTAATTCTTTTAGTTGTTCTCTTATTTCTTCACTTGCATAATCTAGCAGTGAACTTGTAAATGTAAGTCTGCAGGCCTATATTTAAAATAAAGTCAGCTGAGTTTAAATTGCACATTTTGTGCTACCTTAAAAGGGATGTTTGCCTGAGTGAATCCTGCAACTCTTATCAAATTTAAGTCTTTGCCTTTCAGTTCTTCTTATGACACAGTCACCGTTTGAGCTTTGCCATTTTTATGGGGTGGCAAGTATGATCAGAGAGTGTTTCTGAATGAAGAGGACATTGAAGACCTGGAATAGGGACCTAAATCTACATCACTGCTGTATTTTGATGACAATGACACTAAAAATGTCTCATTTGTAAAATCATGCAACTCAAGCTCTTCCACTTGGAGATAAAATTCCATTCAATGTTAACTGGCATTACAGTAGTTCCTAGAGACTCCAGCTAAAATCAGAGTTCCAGTGTGCTAAATGTTATACATACATATAGTGAAGAACAGTCCCTGCCCCGAGGAGTTTACAATCCTTGGCTCAAATCCTGCAACTGGATCAAGATG
This sequence comes from Chrysemys picta bellii, assembly GCF_011386835.1. Lineage (NCBI taxonomy): Eukaryota > Metazoa > Chordata > Testudines > Emydidae > Chrysemys > Chrysemys picta. The sequence goes on from NC_088796.1 coordinate 97,639,096, forward strand.
GGCAGATTCCTACACCTGTGTAGAGCTCAAGGATTTCAAAGCAGAGCTAGTTGCATGATGAGACCCCAAATGGACAAGATGGGAGAAAGGAGTTGGTATTATCCCCATTTTACAGAGGGGGGAATTGAGTCAGAAAGATTAGGTGATTTGCACAAGGTCACACAGAAAGTTTGGTGCAGAGCTAGGAATTCATCTCTGTTGTTCCAAGTCCCAGTCCAGTGCCTTAACCATAAGGCAGCCATTCTTCTCAAGGGCACAGTTCATCTGGAAAAATCTGAAGAAACTGATTCTCTGCACTTTTTGAGATTAGCACAAATCCTCACTGTCTTGCTACTTAACTTTTGATAATGTTGACATTATACTTGCTAAGTAATCTCTGCTTTCTTTACTTCATGTCCATTCAGTTGCTTATTTCCTATTACTTCATTCAGCTCTAGGAATGTTTAGTGAGGTCAGTTCATACTCTGATGTGATCACTAAACCACCCATTTGCAGTACTGATCACCAGCTTTCACATTTACTACAGTCAGAATGTGAAGATAACATCTAGTGAATTATACACTGTTAAGGCTGAAAAAAGTAATGGGTGTTTTTCATTAAAAATACCTGAAATCTTTCAAGATGAACAGGTTGGGAAACCAGGCAGGTTTTCTTATCAGAACTGCGTAACAGAACCAATTAACTTCCTATATGACCAAAGGACTAAAGTGCACAGAGTTTTCACCATTTTAAAATGTGTTTTGAGTTATTTTTGAGCAGCCTACAAGCAAACAAAAGAAACTGTTTGCAGGACAGGGATTTTTTCATGATTCCATTTATGCATTGTATATATTCCTCTTAAAACTGAACTCAATAAAATACATTCAGTTTTAATGTGGCACATACTGTACATTTCAGCTTGTTCTCACCATCTTCAATCTGCCTCATTTGAATGCATTTCATTACAAAAGGAGAAAAGAGAATGTTTTGTAATTAGCTGGGTATTTCTTCCTTATTTCGTTGCTATTTTACTATTGTATTATTTATATTATTTTTAAATATAATCCCATTTTGTGAACATTTGACCTACTGCGTGGCCCTATTTCTGCCCCTGCTAGTTCTCTGAGAGAGCCAGAATGCTGACCCAATCTTGATAGCCATGGAAGGACTGTATCGGGCAGGCTTCGTAGTTTTGTTATGAGATGCACTCGGGGCCTGATCCAAATGGGAGACTCACCATTGACTTGAATGGATTTTGGATTAGGCTGTTGCTCTACAACAAGACAGAGAAACCCTATAATCAGGGGATTTCATACACTTTAGGATGTAAATTGGATCGCTAATCTAGCATTCATCCCATCATTTTCTTGTTCATTAGGGAAAGATTCTGCACTGCTGCTTCAGAGGACTGTAGTCTCCATCTGCCTCTATTAAGCAGAAGGCAGGATATACCCCGGTCTGAACTATGCTTCCATTTCTCCTGAAATTCACCTAAATGCTTGTTCCGTAGGCTAGAGGAGAATTAATAAAATTGGTAGTGGTTGACCCTGCAGCCTTACACAAACACAACTCCACTTGACTCCAGTGGAAGTTACAGGGTACATAACGGTTGAAGATCAGCTCCTGACTTTCAACTCATCTCTCCCCTTTCCTGCATTTAGTCTACTGCTTTCCTAGGGATGAGGCCATTGAGCTTCTAGCTCTGCCCAATCCAGATTTCCATTTTTAATTTTACTGCTGCTTTTGTAGTCTGTATTCATTGAAACTGATGCCTGGGCGACAGCCTACAGTGAAGGGAAAAAAGTTTCAGAAAATTCTGATTGTTTTTAAATACACAAATAAACACTATGTTTATTCTCACTTATAACTAATATTTCTAAGTATTAGGCATAGTTATTAACAACTACTAATTAATATTTTGACTTTCTATGCCCTTCTAAATTGTCCTTTCAAGGATTTCAAACACTTCACAGAAATGAACTCATTTAGGATATATCTGCACTATACAGCTTTTAGCGACATGGCTGTGTCACTACACCTGTGCTGCTAAAAGTTGAGCAGCATAGTCACTGTTTGTTGGCTCTCCTGCTGACAAAAATCTTCCACCCCCAATGAGCGGCGTTTGTGTTGTTGGCAGCGTTGAGAGCGCTCCTGCCGACAAAGCACTGTTCACACTGACACTTGGCAGCGGCAAAACTTTTGACTTTCAGGTTTTTTTTTTTTAAACACCTCTGAAAGAAAGTTTTGTCATTCAATTGCCAGTGTAGACATAGCCTTAGCCTCACAACATCCCTGTAATGTAGAGAAGTGTTATTTTCCCCACTCAAAGATGAAGAAACTGATGCAGAGGGAAGTTAAGCGATTTGCCTACTGTCAGAGAATGAGTCAGTGTTAGAGCCAGAAACAAACCTAGGTCTTGGAGTGGAACTACAGCATACCTTAGGTATGCAGCTGTCTCAGAATAACCATACTGCACTTTATCGTTGCATTCAGAATTATATCATGCTGATGCTATTTATTATATATGTCTGGGGTAAGACACAATCTCACAATCCTTAATCACATTCATAATCTTTCTTCATGCCAGTAGCCCTATTGAAGTCAATACCATCATTTGTATGAGTAAGCCTTGCGGGTTCAGACTTGTAAATTGTAAACTTAAGTGGGGTACTGAAACTTGCCTTCTCCGCACATGGGCTTATTGACTAAAGACCCTTTTGAAAGTGTTTTGCTCTGACTGGAACTGTGAATGCCGTGGAGAATTAGGATGAAAGTAGATTTGTTTTACTTTCATTTCTCCTCCCAGAAGCCCTTTGTTTTTCAGTATCACCAGCTGTCCCAACAGCAGAACTGCAATGAATGGCAAGTTCATCCGGGGGGGGAGATTTTGTCCTCTTACATGTTTTGTAAAATGAACATTTATTGTGACACTAACTATAACAATAATGCTCAATTAGCCAGTTTGAAAGGTCAGATACTTACAGAGGCTTGGTCTACACTACCCCCCTAATTCGAACTAAGGTACGCAACTTCAGCTACGTGAATAATGTAGCTGAAGTCGAAGTACCTTAGTTCGAACTTACCTTGGTCCACACTCGGCAGGCAGGCTCCCCCGTCGACTCCGCAGTACTCCTCTCGCCGAGCTGGAGTACCGCAGTCGACGGCAAGCACTTCCGGGTTCGACTTATCGCGTCCAGACTAGACGCGATAAGTCGAACCCAGAACTTCGATTTCCAGCCGTCGAACTAGCTGGTAAGTGTAGCCAAGGCCAGAGATGAGGTGTAACTGTTCATAGTATGGGGGGGGGAGGGAGGGGACACAACTGAAAGGTTCTGGTGGTATGCAGCAGGGTTCTGGGTAGGGCATATAAACCCTGGCAGAAATCTGGGGCGGGGGGGCGGGGGGGGAGGGATATGTGACCTCGCGTGCCCCTCCACATGTTGTCTCTGAATATTTATGCAGGAGGAATTCAGTCTAGATTAAAATAATGATGTTATGTTATTTTAAAATAGGTGGATACAATCATTAGTATATGTTTTATATGCATTTTTTTCACTTCTACCAATGGACAGTTAAACAAATTGTTTCATATAGGCTTCTTGCTTAGTAGTATGAAATAAAGGCACGTTTGTGCTAATATGATGAATTTGAGCCTGTAAACATTATGGATAATCTCTTCTGTGCTAACTGCTTTCCAGTCCCAATGACACACGAAAAAGTGAAGAATACAATATAAAGTGTATAGTAATATTACAACATAAAGTTGGGTCAGCTGCAGATTTAAGCAACATATTTACTTGGCAGGAAGTTCTTTTTTTCTGTTGAAAATAGTTTTGTTAGTGGGAAGCAAAAAACATTAAAATATAATTAATAATAATAGCCCCAATCCTTCAATGATATCCTCACAGGCTCTGGGATCTGCCCCTGCTGATGTCATTATGGGACTGAGGCCAAGGTTTCTACATCTGTAATTAAAAAGGAATATTTGAATTGAAATATTTTTGGATCTAGCAGAATTAATATCATAAACTCAAACACAATGATGTATCTCCAAGAATTTACTCAAATGTCAAAAAATCCCTAGAACATCCAGACGGATCTAATTAAACAAAAGGATTGGGCAGCACAACAGCAGATGAGTTTAAATCAAATGAAAAACAAGCTACTTTGGGGAATATAATCTGAACTCACATGCATGATGAGATTTGAGCTGGCAGCATCCTTCCAGGAAAGAGTTCTAGGTAAAACTATGGATAAATGATTGTATAGCACGTGTGAGGATTTGGGGATATGTCTGTACTAGGGTGGTCAATTAATCACAGTTAACTCAAATGAGTAACTCAAAAAATTAATCAAAATTAAAAACATTAATCGCAGTTTTAATTGCACTGCTAAACAATAGAATACCAATTGAAATTTAATAAATATTTTGGATGTTTTTCTACATTTTCAAATATATTGATTTCAATTGCAACACAGAATACAAAATGTACAGTGCTCACTTTATATTATTATTTTTAATTCCAAATATTTGCACTGTAAAAGTGAAAAAAGAAATAGTATTTTTTCAATTCACTTCATATAAGTGCAACTTACTAATGTAGATATTTTTGGTAAATAACAGCACTCAAAAATGTTTGATCTGGTATTTCAGTTCTCAAGTTTCCATGTTACATACAACCCAGTGTTCTTCAGCATCCATTCAACCTCGCTGAAAAATAATTTGCAGAGCAGTAATCACTGATCTTTAGGATGTAAATAATCACGTCCTTTATCTCTAACTTTACAAGCTGGAACAGCACACACAAATTGATATAATAAAATGCAGATTGGATTTATATCCACACATATGTATAAACCACAAACTTACTGGGGAAAAAATCTGGGGAAAATAACCAGAGCAATGAGCATATTCATGTTCCAAAATGCAATATTAAAGATATAAATCTAAATAAATGAGAAATGTACTTGATTTTTTTTAAAGTAAAACTGACTTTCAAATAGAGTCAATCTAGTATTATTCATAGGAAAGCAAGCTTTGTTTATGTTCAATTAAGGTAGAACTAATCAAATTAAAAAAATATTTTATAATCTGGGAAATACGCTCTTACGGAACCGTCAGGTAATTTCTTCTACGTAAACAAATATTTCAATCAATTTCAGGAATTATCCCTTTTGTTTTTTATATAATTGCACTTCATTTAATGATACTAATGACTTACAATATATTTCCATCCAGAATTCTGACTTTCTGTTGTTGTTCTATTGCTTTTGATATTTAGTAAAATTTACATGTCTATGTACTATCTACACAAATTAAAATACACTGTAGTTTAATTATAGTACTTACATTTCTCCAAAGACTTTAGGTAGTTGGAAATTAAGTTCTTCATGTGTACCAGTGTTTTCTTAATGTATAGGCAGAGTTTTATAAGGATTAAAATTCATTTTTTGTTTTACTAAAACTCACTCAAAGACACAGACATTCACCATTCTTTCCACGGTCAAACTGAAAGTGTTTAATACAACCTTAACCATAGTGCAGCTACTGCTGCCCCATAATATTTAGGTTTGGTTTACTTTTGGGTATATCTCCAAAGTGACCTGCCAGCCATACTGAATGTAACTAGGAAGGTAGTGAACAAGGCTCAGAAAGATTCTAGCCACTCCTGACAGCTAACCAGATGCTGCTGGAAAGGTGTAATGAATTTATATGGTAAATTTATAGTTTACTGGTTAAAATGAATGCAAAGTTTTTGATGTGGCTCCCAATCACCTGTTGCTTCATATCTAGTGATAGCTCCTTCATCTCTATCACTCAAGCTGAATTTGACAGTACCCTTGATTTGGGTTTGGTTTATAGTTAGGTACAGTACTCTGTACAATGCAATTTAATTTCACAGTATTTAGTCACAGAACTCTTCCACAGTTCAAAACACAAAACATTTTGATTTCATCAAAGCAGCATTTTTCAACATTTTTGTTCACTGCTCAAAAAAAGTTTCAACTAGCTTTAATATTTGAAAGTCTTTTTGGGCAGCAACCATGGCAGTTTTAAATTGCTGGCCTCCTGTGAGCAAACATTTACTCAGTAGAAAGATGGCACTTCATTCCCAAATTGTGATGCAGGCAGATCCCTGATTTCCCTGCAGGCTGAACAACCAGTTTCTTATCTTTGGAAGCAAGCCAGCTGCTGTGTGTCATGCAGTAGGTGCACTGACGAACTTCAGCAAATTTGGCTATGTGGCTTCACATTACTCTTTTAATTATTCTGGGAGAGAGTCAATTTACACTTTTTTTCCAAATCTGATTTTTCTTTGTTTGGGCAGAAATGAAGGATGCTAAGACATGGGGACATTGTTCATGTAAGTCTTTGTCCCAGTTGATTCTTCTTAAGCAAGGTTCAGATAAATCTCTGTCCTTATATTTCCAGTGTCCGAGGAAGTTCTCCCTGAATATAATTAATCTGAAGTGACTTTTGAGACTTTTCTTTTTTATTTCCAAAACCAAATTCAGATCAATGTATACATTATCACTGGCATGTGATTTATGTTTAATTGTAAAATATACTTAAAAACAACACAGTACAAACCCAAGAATACAGGATAACTATGTTTATACATATGCCATCATCATCAGCAAAAATTATGGAGTAGAGTTTGGAGAAGTAAGTAGTATGCAAAGCAAATGCCAAATAGTCAGTTAAAGCAGTTAACATCTAATCAATCCATTATGCTCAATAAATAAGTGACCACGCAGCTTATCCTGGGTCAGAAAGCCAGAACAAAGTATAGAGCACCCATCAAATATTTAAGTGGAGAGGTCCTGTAGAGAGGCATAAGGATGGGACTGGGCTGGGCTGAAGTGCAGATGTGGAGATCTCATCAGAGCTGTGGAAAAATCAAAAAGCACAATCTGGGAGCTGTCTTGATGTCCTAGCCAGGTGATAAAGGACAGGGGAGGGCTTTTCTCCTTCCCAGGAAGTATCAAGACTGCTGGGGTCTTTGTTAGCATGTGGAGAGTGTGCTGGCCAATGGTTGCCCACATCTGCCATAATAGATCTGCAAAACTTCTTGTCCCAGTGCCATCCACTCTCTGGTAGTTCACTGCCTATTCTCTGTTTAGATGACTGAGCCCCCGCTGGTATTTCAAATAAAATAGATGAATAAATATTTGAGATCTCAGAAACTAGAAGAGATAGCACAGGAATTGCTAAAGGCTGGTAGCTGCAGCAGGTGTAAATTGTCATTTGACTTTAATTGGACTATGACAATTTACATCAGCTGAGAATCTGGGCCAGTGGGTCCAAAGCTACTATCACTGAACTCCAAAGACTTCAATGGGTGAAGGATTCAGCCCGACTGGTATGCTATCAAAATGGGGTTATAAGTCTTGATGCAGCAAAGCACTAAAGTATGTGCATAGCTTTAAGCATGTAAGTAATCTCACTGAACTCAGGACTATGTACGTACTTTGTTGCAAAAAGTCCATAATTTCCATCTCTAGTAAAATACTGCATATCAGTAGATAAAATAAGAACATTAGTCTCTGAAGAAATGAAATGAAATTTGCATTATGGAAAAATTGTTTCTGTGGATAAGATTTTTATTGTGAAAACAACTCAGTGTGCTTACACATATTTTTAAAAGATACATCAGGGTGTTGTCTTTACAGACAAAATTAAACAAAAGAATCTGCTCTCTCAGTATAATATGTTTCTAGGCATGACAATATAGATGTGTAATATCTATGTAATATTAAAAGCAATACAATTACATTGTTGGTAATTGATAAGGTTTTTACCTGATAACGACCAGGGTCAGGAGTTTAAAAGCTGCAGCAGAATATGCTTTGCACATAAAAACACCATAAAGTTGTACACTGAAAGTCAGAGTTAGAAGATTTAAAGGATAATACAGTGTTGCCAGTTCTCACAATTTTATTGCAAGTCTCATGATATTTGGTGTTTTTCTTAAAGCCCCAACTGCTGGAATCAAGACATTAAAGACATGAGAATCTCAGCTGTCTTAAAAACACACAAGGGTCTAGCCCATATGGTTGTGGAGAAGAGCTTGAAAATGTGAAGCAAGTGCACCCAAGATACTCAGAAACCAAACAGTAAATAAAAACAGTCCATAATTAATTACTGAACATTCCTCATGATTTTTAAGCCAATCTCATGGTTTTGGGGGGCTGACCTCTGAGTTTGGCTGGCTTGAGGTTGGCAGCACTGTGTTTATGAATTGCCTGAATGGTTTGTGGTCTGTCACAATATTTAAAAGTCTATCTTATAGAGTAAGTGATAACTAATCCTATTATATGCATTTAAGGTAAAAATAAGGGCATATTTCCCAGATGGAAAACTGGGAAATAGAAGTAAAAGAACTAAAAAAAGCACTTAAAAAAAAAAGCCACATGGTGGCTTAACAACCATGTAAAAGAAGCAATGAGAGATAAAAAGACTTCCTTTAAAAAGTGGAAGTCAAATCCTAGTGAGACAAATAGAAAGGAGCATAAACACTGCCAAATTAAGTGCAAGAATGTAATAAGAAAAGCCAAAGAGGAGTTTGAAGAATGGCTAGCCAAAAACTTCAAAGGTAATAACAAAATGTTTTTAAGTACATCAGAAGTCAGAAGCCTGCTAAACAACCAGTGGGGCCCCTTGATAATCGAGATACAAAAGGAGCGCTTAAAGACGATAAAGTCATTGCGGAGAAACTGAATGGATTCTTTGCTTCAGTCTTCACGGCTGAGGATGTTAGAGAGATTCCCAAACCTGAGCTGGCTTTTGTAGGTGACAAATCTGAGGAACTGTCACAGATTGAAGTGTCACGAGAGGAGGTTTTGGAATTAATTGATAAACTTAACATTAACAAGTCACCGGGACCAGATGGCATTCACCCAAGAGTTCTGAAAGACCTCAAATGTGAAGTTGCAGAACTGTTAACTAAGGTTTGTAATCTGTCCTTTAAATTGCCATCGGTACCCAATGACTGGAAGTTAGCTAATGTAACTCCAATATTTAAAAAGGGCTCTAGAGGTTATCCCGGCAATTACAGACCAATAAGTCTAACGTCTGTACCAGGCAAATTAGTCAAAACAATAGTTAAGAATAAAATTGTCCGACACATAGAAAAACATAAACTGTTGAGCAATAGTCAACATAGTTTCTGTAAAGGGAAATCGTGTCTTACTAATCTATTAGAATTCTTTGAAGGGGTCAACAAACATGTGGACCAGGGGGATCCAATGGACATAGTGTACTTAGATTTCCAGAAAGCCTTTGACAAGGTCCCTCACCAAAGGCTCTTATGTAAATTAAGCTGCCATGGGATAAAAGGGAAGGTCCTTTCATGGATTGAGAATTGGTTAAAAGACAGGGAACACAGGGTAGGAATTAATGGTAAATTCTCAGAATGGAGAAGGGTAACTAGTGGTGTTCCCCAAGAGTCAGTCTTTGGACCGATCCTATTCAACTTATTCATAAATGATCTGGAGAAAGGGGTAAACAGTGAGGTTGCAAAGTTTGCAGATGATACTAAACTGCTAAAGATAGTTAAGACCAAAGCAGACTGTGAAGAACTTCAAAAAGATCTCACAAAACTAAGTGATTGGGCAACAAAATGGCAAATGAAATTTAATGTGGATAAATGTAAAGTAATGCACATTGGAAAAAATAACCTCAACTATACATACAATATGATGGGGGCTAATTTAGCTACAACAAGTCAGGAAAAAGATCTTGGAGTCATCGTGGATAGTTCTCTGAAAATGTCCACGCAGTGTGCAGAGACGGTCAAAAAAGCAAACAGGATGTTAGGAATCATTAAAAAGGGGATAGAGAATAAGACTGAGAATATATTATTGCCCTTATATAAATCGATGGTAGGCCCTCATCTCGAATACTGCATACAGATGTGGTCTCCTCATCTCAAAAAAGATATACTGGCACTAGAAAAGGTTCAGAAAAGGGCAACTAAAATGATTAAGGGTTTGGAACGGGTCCCATATGAGGAGAGATTAAAGAGGCTAGGACTCTTCAGCTTGGAAAAGAGGAGACTAAGGGGGGATATGATAGAGGTATATAAAATCATGAGTGATGTGGAGAAAGTGGATAAGGAAAAGTTATTTACTTATTCCCATAATACAAGAACTAGGGATCATCAAATGAAATTAATAGGCAGCAGGTTTAAAACAAATAAAAGGAAGTTCTTCTTCACGCAGCGCACAGTCAACTTGTGGAACTCCTTACCTGAGGAGGTTGTGAAGGCTAGGACTATAACAGAGTTTAAAAGAGAACTGGATAAATTCATGGTGGTTAAGTCCACTAATGGCTATTAGCCAGGATGAGTAAGGAATGGTGTCCCTAGGCTGTGTCTGTCAGAGGGTGGAGATGGATGGCAGGAGAGAGATCACTTGATCATTGCCTGTTAGGTTCACTCCCTCTGGGGCACCTGGCATTGGCCACTGTCGGTAGACAGGATACTGGGCTAGATGGACCTTTGGTCTGACCCGGTACGGCCTTTCTTATGTTCTTATGTTCTCATAAATCCAAAACACTTGTCAAAAATGTAAATTTTTAAGATTTCTGGCATCACATACATCAGTGGTTTTCGAACTTTTTTTCTGGCAATCCAGTTGAAGAAAATGTTGATGCCCATGACCCAATTGAGCTGGGGATGAGGGGTTTGGGGTGTGGGAGAGGCTCAGGGCTGGAGCAGAGAGTTGAGGTGCGGGGGTGAGGGCTGCGGGTGAGGCTGGGAATGAGAGGTTCAGGGTGCGGGGGGCGGCAGGGATCTGGGTGAAGGCTCTGGGGTGGGGCTGGGGATGAGGGCATTGGGGTGCAGGAAGGGACTCTGGATTTGGGGGGCTCAGGGCTGGGGCAGGGGATTGGGGTGTGGGGTTGGGGTGCGGGCTTACCTTGGAGGCTCCCGGTCAGCGGCACAGCAAGCTAAGGCAGGCTTCCTGTCTGTCCTGGCACCGTGGACCATGCTGCGCCCCGGATGTAGCCAGCAGCAGGTCCAGCTCCTAGGCAGAGGTGAGCAAGCAACTCCATGCAGCTCTCGTCCACAGGCACCATCCTCCCCAGCTCCCATTGGCCAGGAATTGGGCAATGGGAGTGCAGAGCCAGTGCTCAGGGTGGGGTCAGTGCGTGGAGCCCTGTGGCCCCGCTGCCTAGGAGCCGGACCTGCTGCTGGCCGCTTCCGGGGCACAGCACGGTGTCAGAACAGGTAGGGACTAGCCTGCCTTAGCTGCACAGCACCGCCGATGGGACTTTTAACAGCCTGGTTGGCAGTGCTGACCAGAGCCACTGCGATCCAGGGCCTTATATTCCGCGACCCAGTACTGGGTCGTGACCTGCAGTTTGAAAACCACTGACATACATAATAGTACCTGTATGTTCATACTATTGACATTTTCCCTTGTTCTTATATATTTCCAAATAAACGATTGCAGTAACAATTGGAGCAAGAGTACCATCAGATTAGTGGGGTAATGAACAATTGAAAACCAAATTCCTGCCCTCCTTTTCCAGATGGAAGCTAGGAAATGAGTAGGCACCTGAATACAATATGTACTTTTATAACTTCCCATTGTACTGCTTTAAAGAGCGGCTGTGTCCAATACTGAAAGAGCACAGGCCACACTTACAGGAAATAGAAGGTAGAACTTTGCTTAGGCCTCCTCAACCACCCAGAAGGTAGATCCAAATGGAAGTGATGATTCCTTAGTCTTTTAAAATTGAGGCATTTGCAGTCTGTGGACACTCTCACTGTTCCATTCTTCCTCCTCCAGCTTACTAAGAAACCTAAGCTATACAGCAACACGCATGTCCAAATTCATCCCTAACAGAGTTTACCCATCTAAGTAAATTGGAATAGTACACACATCTTTGAGATCAAGATTTGGCCAATATTATATAATCAGTTGCCACTGTTATCTCAAAGGCTATTGGTATGTTTTAATATATTTAGAAGTGTTTGTACTCTAGTATGAACATGACACTTGCTGGTATAAACATTCAAATATATTTAATATACATATGTCTATTGACTTTTTGGTACATGTGTATAATACTCAGGCTTGATCAAAACCAAACAATTTCCGCAGTCACTGCAGTGGGAAAATTGTGAGTTTCTGTTCCCATTTTAGAGCAGTATGTCACTTTTCACTGGAGGATACTTTAACCATATCTCACTCTATATTCTCACCTCTATCTAGCTAAAGAGTCTAAACATTATTATTTCTATTTTCTGCCTGGCATTTACATTCTGCTTAACTGGGTGATTTCACCTTACTTTTTGATAACTCTCACACTCACGCAGAGTTTGAAAGAGATGATTTCCCTCTCCCCCTCTTATTAATTACATACATGTTGATGGCTAAAATCTTGTGCTAATTAATGCTACCTTTTTCAAGCTGCAACTTTGCTATGTGTTAAACTACCTCCTCTGATATATCAAACATGATCCATCTGTGGGAGAATTATTCTTAAGCAAGAATCATGGAAAAAATTTTAATTTGGTTTCTATGGATTCTCAGTCCAGGAAGAGAGAAGAGACAATGATGCATCATGCTGTGCTGTCAGAATTGAATCAGAAAGAAAATCTTCAAGATAATTATCTTTATGATATTGCATATTATTATGGTAATGTTGTAATGTTGTAATAAAGTTACAGTGGCATGAGTCATGAATAGTACTGAGAGATAACCTCTTAAATGCTGGAACAAACTTATTTCCCACCACATCTGTTTAGCTCTGGGTTTTAATACTATATCCACCTCTGTAGTATCTGAACACATCATCCATTTCACAGCTGTTTGTAATGATATTGGGGATGTTCCAGTATAATTGCATTATTCAGGAGGAAAGGAAGTGCTCTTAGGATGGTACATTCATTGGAGAACTGATCGAATCTTCACAAGAATAACTTGCTCTCCTAGGTTGGTTCTGTACCTGTTAACATTCTCTTTCAAGGTTGTCCATACAATTGGTTGACCCTCAAGTTTCCATGGGGTACGGGAAAATCTAAACACTTTGAGGCAGGGACGATAGGTGAAATCTTGGCTCACTGAAGTCAACGGCAGGACTCCCAATGACTTCAATAGGGTCAGAATTCCACCACATGTCCTCATATTTGTTTGTACAGCACTTCCACGCAGGGTCAGTGCCTTAGTGTGCTAACTTCTGAGCACTGTCTTAATATAAATATTGACATAACAATGATAATGGCCAAGATCTTTTTTCAATGGGTCGGTGCAGAACATTTGAAAAAAGGACTGAGGAGACTACTTAGGAGTCCTACCTAGGCAGCCATTTTGGAAAAGTCTTTTCTATTATATATTTTATTTTGATTAATATGAATTTGCCTCTCTGTGTATCCGCTCCCAGAAGACATTGGATTGACCCTGTGTCACAGACTGAGTACAGAACCACGGAGATCACAAAAAGTTGTGCCTAATGCAGGTCTTGTTCTCCGTCCTCGGATGAACACTCACACGCCCATTGAATTTCTACAGATGCACATATAATTCCAAGAGATTGTCTATTCAAGAAAATTTACCTGCATAACTATACTGATATAACTCTCCATGTGGACATTCTTATTTTGGTATAAGAGTGTCCGCACAAGAAGTTATACCAGTAAATTTCCTTACATAGATAAGCTCTAAGAAGCAAGCTGATGATGAACCATTTAAATGCACTTTTTAAAATGAATTAGATCTTCCATAAATCTTATCTGTTCCAGGCCATGTTATCCCTTTGCAGAGAATGGAGACTTTAGAACAGAGATGGGCAAACTACGGCCCATGAGCTGTTTTAAGCTGGCCCACGAGCTCCAGCTGGGGTGCTAAGTCGGGGGCCACACCATGCGGGTTGGCCCCGCTCCAGTGCTCCAGCCTCTCCCCACACCCCAACCCTCTGCCCCAGCCCTGATCCGCCCCACCCTCCAAACCCCTCAGTCCCAGCCCAGAGCACCCTCCTACACCCCAAACTCCTCATCCCCAGGCCCATCCCAGAGCCCACACCCCCAACCTGAGCCTTCACCCTCTCCCACACCCCAACCCCAATTTTGTGAGCATTTATGGCCCGCCATACAATTTCTATTCCCCGATGTGGTCTTCAGGTAGGGTGACCAGATAGCAAGTGTAAAAAATTGGGCCAGGGGGTGGGGGGTAATAGAAGCCCATATAAAAAAAAGCCTCAAATATTGGGACTGTTCCTATAAAATCGGGACATCTGGTCACCCTATCCTCAGGCCAAAAAGTTTGCCCACTCCTGCTTTAGAAGAGATAGTGAGTTAACCAAGCATTGAAATTTATGCTTCATTTCTTCCAGATGCCCTTTACAGTGATGGAATTTTCTATCAGTGGATGGCCATATCATCTTACAGCTTATTTCCCCCTTCTGGTTCCTTGAATCAAACTTTAAAAGGGCAAAAGCTCTGAACTCTGTGGTGTGCTCGTTTTAGGAGCAATTTATGAGAGGCAAGGGAGTTCCTCCATTGTAGAACATGAATATCACAGAGCTGGTCAAAGCCTTATCAAATAAACCTCATACCAAAATAGATGAAAAAAGTTCAAACTCCATCCCCCCACACACAGAGGCTCCCACCTCTCTAACAACAGACCGCCAGATGCACTTCTGGTTGTTTAAGCACAGTCATGCTGTATCAAAGTGTAAAACAAAAGATAGCGGAATCCTTATTAGTCACGAGAGTCTGTGCATTTGTCATAGCACTTCTGTAACAAGGTCATCCTGCTCTTAAATGCTTGTCAGATGAATTTATACACACCTTCAATATATATTCTATACAAAAAGCTACTTACTAGAGCATCACGGTTGCAGTTAAGAACTCAAAAGGCAGATAATAGCAAAGCTCTAGTGCAATAGGTCCTGATCCCTGACTGGGACTCTTATGTGCTGCCGTAATCCAAATAATTAATAAAACATAAGTGTATATTTATGCATCCCCAATTCTGTGCTCCCATGTGTATGCATTACACTACCATCTTTAATTACATAGTCACTTATTATGTCTCAAGTTACACAATATCAGGCAATTTCTTCGACAAGCAATACACATGGATAATACTTTGTATTATTTCATCATCAACGATCTAAAATTTTTCTGTGTTGACGTAGAGCCTGCTGCTCCTCTCTATTATATTGGTATCATTCTATTGCAGTCAATGGAGTTACGCAAACTTAACATTGATGTAATGGGGTTGAGATTTAATACGGTAAGTTCTTCTCTCAGCTATATAATGTAATAATACTGTTAATGTCCATGCAGTACACATTTTCTGGGCAACCAACAGCAAAGCCTTCAATAAGATGCAATTCAGGGAGTAAAAATTCTTTTAAATCCCACTTTAGCTGAGAAATAATGTAATATATCACTACATTTTCAGTATTGCCATAAAGATATATAGTATGTTGTATAACTACAGTTTATTGTACCTATATCAATGACTTTTCATTTCACTTCTTCACACCACTTTGTGGTGAAGTGACTTTTGCATCACAAAAGCGCAGTATAACCACTATGGTTAAGAAAGCCTATCACCTTTATTTTGGCTGCAAAATTGGAGATCAGGACAAGAGGTGGGCCCCACACATATGCTGCAACACTTGTGCAACAAATCTTCGCCAGTGGTTGAACAGGAAAAGGAAATCTATGCCTTTTGCAGTGCCAATGATTTGGAGAGAGCCAACAGATCATACCAGCAATTGTTACTTCTGCATGGTGCCTCCAGTTGGGAAAGGTGTGTCAGAGAAGAATAGTTTTTTGCCTTCTGTTTCATAATACATTTTATTTATATAACCCTTTTGCTGATTTTTAAAGTGTTACATAAACAGGACAGGTGAAATGTTATCATGTAAAGCAATCATAAACACATGAAAAGACCTAGGTTTACAATTTATGATTAAAACTCTACTATCTACACAATATACATAGACATAAAATGTAAAAACTTAAATATCTTAGAAACAGTAGCCAATCAGTTGTTTTAATTGTCATATTTGAATTCAGCACATCAAAATACATAATAAATAGCACATTTTATCTCTGAAGCAGACGACTTCTCAAAAATTGTAGTCAAGTGTAATCAGTCTCATTTTGCTGTTTGTTATTATAATCCATTTGGTACTAATGGACTGTCATTCAGTCTCACCTATAACAGGTGTGGTTGGCCACCACTGAGAATGGATGTGCTCACACTCACAGCAAGAGTTATATACACAACAGGCTTCAGGATTTTAATTATGAGATGGCAACTGAGTCCACTGAGGTTTCCTCTGCTCAGCTTCTGTAAAGGATGATTTGGAGGGTATTGTTCAATCTGGGCTCCTGAATGCCCAGAGAAGTGCACAGATTCTTTTTATCCAAGACAAACATAAAAGCCCTCACAGCTTATGCCCATAGGGAAAGAAATATGGTTACAACTGCACCATGCACCTGACACACATGGCTTTGTCTCACCAAACACAGCTTCTTGCATGATCAGGAAATTAGCAGAATGGTCATTGGGAAATAGTTTGACCTCTGTCCTCTCTGAAGAGCACCCATAATCCTTCATTAACAAGTCACTCCTTCCAGCTCAGTGCCCCTTACGAAATACTGCCGATTTTCCTCTGGCTGAAGACACCAATCAAGTATAAGTTCCACATGGCACTCTGTTACTTTTTGTATTGCACATACTATGGATTGCATTGCAGCTTCAGACTGTAAACTCTCAGTCCCTTGGTACAACTTTCAAAAGTGCCTAAATTGGATTTTCAAAAGTGATTTAGGAGCACTTAGTAGGCTAGGTCCATTTAACTTTCAATGAGACTTAGGCTCCTAAATCATATACATTTTTAACAACAGTGTTGAGAATGGATTAGCTCTCAGGCTTTTATTTGCACCATATACATTAGTGTCGAGTATCAGAGGGGTAGCCGTGTTAGTCTGAATCTGTAAAAAACAACAGAGGGTCCTGTGGCACCTTTAAGACTAACAGAAGTATTGGGAGCATAAGCTTTCGTGGGTAAGAACCTCACTTCTTCAGATGCAAGACCTGCATCTGAAGAAGTGAGGTTCTTACCCACGAAAGCTTATGCTCCCAATATTTCTGTTAGTCTTAAAGGTGCCACAGGACCCTCTGTTGCTATATACATTAGTGTGTACCATATAGAGACAGGCAGGAGATCTGGAAAATCCCAAATTCTAATTCTGACTCTAGGTCACCCCGGGCAACTGTCCCAAACTTCCATGCCTCATGTTTCTTGTGTGTAACCTGGAGATACTTAAATACCACTAAGTGAGGACTAATTAATGTTTGTAAAGAGCTTTGAAGGAATTTAGTACTATATATTATTATGTACTTGCCCGTTTGGGTATTATATTGGGTAACAAACACCCACTCCCCCCAAAAGGCAAAACAGCCTCTAGCATCTTAGGTCAAGAAGCCATTGATTTACAAAATCTACTCTAAATAATGATTTAAGAAACATCATGCAAAGCTATCATGCTATTTTCTGCTTTTTTCTTCTTTATTCTCTAGATGCTGTTTTTGGCACATCTGACAAAACTTGTAATTTCTGGAATGTACATTTTGTTTTACAGTTGTGGCACTTTGTGGAGAAAGCAGGGCTGATGACCCACCAGCTCTGGGGCTGATTATTTCAGCCAGTAAAACTCCAACATCTGTTTCTGTAATAAAAATCCAAGAAGAGCAATGTAAATCATTTTTTCACCTCCATTTCTCCAGCATTTTAAAAAGCTGATCACCTACAGTCCTGGTCCTGGTCGCAAATGAGGTTGCAGTGTCTGAACTGATGGCATTCAATAAGATCAATATCTAAAACAGTAAAAAGTCAATGAGGCATACATTTGAAGTGGAATCTGTTGGAGCTCTAGCCTCAAGGAGTCAAATTAGTTGGTCTGGTTTATACAGCAGTGTTGTGTGCAATTCCCTGAAAAAGTAAAACATCTTTCAACTTAAAGATAACAGTGTTGTTTGAAAGAATTATTTTATCTGCAGTCCTGTGTTATATTACTGTCCTTTACTGAAAATTCTCTGCCAGACTATTTTGGGGCACTAAATATTTTGTATCTTAAAGCTAATAATGTCTGAGAGTCAAAGGCAATGGCCACAATTAATTAAGAGGCCAATGGACATAGAGGCTGTTACACCAAATATTTGTATAAACAAAATGAATTTATGAGAGGTTGAGAAACATGGATTAATATTCACTACTCAATCATTAGGAATGTTTAGAAGACCATTAATTTACTTTTCTAAAACTGCAGGCAAATTTACAGTAATTTTGTGCAGTCTGTCTCTTAAAGATAGATCAGATGGGCAAATAATTTCAATATGAACCTTGCATCATTTGTGCTCCTTGTTAAATATACCACTAGGAGTTGTTGTTTTAAAGAAAGAACAACAAGGCACTCAGAGGAAAATGGTTACTACAATCTTCAGTGAGAGAGAAGCCTGTGTATTAAAAAGTGTAGACCTAGAAGTCTCATGACACTGAATCATGTTTTAAAGTATAGATATTACACATGTATGTAATCCAGAATATCCAAGGAATAAATACAGACAAAAATCTAAGGAATAAATTAATCAGCAAATTCTGGACTACTTAATCACTTAGGTGCCTATTTGCTCCCATTGGAGCCGATAGAAAAATTCTCATTAATTTTAATGGGGATAAGATCTGGCGCTAAGAATATAAATGGTGCATTTACATGGGGCGGTAAATAATTCAGAGACAAAGGAGATGTATAAAGCCCAGGCCCAGCAGAGCACTGGAATGCTGTTCTGTGACTGATCTTTAAAATGTTCCAGTTACACTTACTTATCTCTTTTCCTTTGAATTGTCTCCTCCAACTCCATATACTGTTCTTTGAGCTAGCCAATAGTATTATTCATTTATTTTAAACTATAACATCATTATTATGATTCTACAACACATGAATGTGTTGACATACTTATAAAGTACTATTTCAATAAAGCAGTTGTTTTTACATTGTTTAAATGCTTTGCTAGTTATCTATTTAACCCCAATCACAATCCAATCCGAAACCAGCTTTTAACACAGCTCCCAAAACTACTCTAATCCTAACCTCCATAACCATGAATTTTAGATTCTTCTCATCCACTGTGCCATTACTCAGTTCTGACCTATTGCACCATTGGCCACAACCTACTGAGCAGGGCCGGCTTTAGGCCGATTCCCCCGAATCGGGCCCCGCGCCTAAGAGGGCCCCGCGCTCCCGGTCTTCGGCGGCATTTCGGCAGCGGGCCCCGTCGAAACTATTCGAATCGGGCCCCGCACTTCCTAAAGCCGACCCTGCTACTGGGCCCCAGTCCTCCTTATACAGTTCTGTTAAACTGCTGCAGGATTTCAACATATACGCATCTGGGGAGAAAGCTGAATATGGCACCACATCAGTAAATCAACTTAAGCACATGCTTAAATCCACCCTGTTCAGGAAAGCACTTAACGATGTGCTTAAATACTTTGCTGAACTGACGTCTGTTTCCCTACCATGTAGAAGTCTGGAGTGATTGTAGCTCACTGGAGACTACTGAACATGGGGCCAATACAGTGAAATAGCAAGTTATCTAATAGCCCAGCTTTTAAAAAAATATTTTACACTTCAAAAAGATGTCAGATTAACATCCCTAGAGACCGAACTCCTCTCTGGAGGCAGTGTTGTCCAACGGATAGTGCACTGGACTGGGACTCAGGAGCCCAGGCTTCTGCTCCTGAGTGAATTGCTGCATTACCTCAGGCAAGTTTCTTCATTTCTCTGTGCCTCCATTTTTCCCTCCCACATTTTGTCTTGCCTAGTTGTAAAGCTCTTGGGGCCAGGATTGTCTCTTACCATTGTACAATGCCTAGCATACTAGGGCCCCAATCTCACTTGATATCTCTAGGCACTACTGTAATACAAATAATATATAATAATCTATTTATGCACAGACCAGTGCAACATGGGCAGCAGCTCCATAAATTCCCCTGTTTAATGGAATGCTAAACCAGATTATATTGTTCCATCAGTAGGTGGCACTGAAGCCAATCCATACTTGGTAGAGGCCCATGACATCCTGCACTGAGCCTACATTTTGATATGGAGAAACCACCTCTAGGGCATCATATTTGCAAGCACAGTAATTCTGATGCACACAGAGAAAGTTTGTGTACAATATTTATAAAACCTCAAATCTGAAAGTGACGTTTCATTATACAAGGGATCTCTCCTCCACATAAAAGGCTAAATTCTGGTTTAACATACCCAGGACAATCCTACTGATGTCAGTGGACTGCACAGCATGCAACTAAGAGCAGAATGTTTCCCCAAAGCTATTTGTACATGTATTTCTAGTGTGGCAGACAAGAATGGCATGTAAGATGGCTTGGCTGTATTTTATGCTTGAGTTTGCTTTCATCTCTCCTTTTTATTTTTATTTTTTTTAAAGGAGGAACAACTTCTAGATCCTTGTGCACAGTGTGTATACATCAACAAAATGGTCTTTTAATCCGATCATAAATAAATCAGAAAACATATGTTATCCAGTAATTGCAAAATTGGCACTAAGAACACGAACAATTCCTCTTTCGTCACTAACAATGTGTCACTTCCAATGAGGCCAGTCGTTTAAGAGAGACAAATCCGAGATGCCAAAGTTTAGCATTTGACAGTCACTGTATGAACAGTCTGCTAAGAGAAGATCTAGACAAAGTATGTGCAATATCAGGGAGGGGACCTGGCTGTACCTCAGTCACAGAGCACAGTGATGCAGTAACATATATCGGTTTCATTTGTCCTTGTGAATAAATTAATTAATAAAGAGAAAACTTTGCATTGTAAGACCTCTAAGTGAGCGGATTTCAAGTGTCAAAAATCAAGGGAATCATGTAAGCTTCCTTTCTGTTATTTGTAAGACTTGCAAGGTTGTCAATATTTTTCCTGTGGTAAAGTATAATACCTTGCTGAGATATATGTTTTAAGCACAGGAAATTCCTCAGAAGAGTGAAAATATTGGAGTGTAATAAATATTGACTTTTCCAGTTTATCCACCATACTGCAGGACAGAACAAGGGTCTACAGACTACTACTAAGGCTGGATATACTGTGCCATGTGTGCTACAGGACATAGGCACCGAGTGGGTAAGGGAAGAACGCCAGCATTTGCAATGAATCTTCACTGTTGCTTTAAGTAAGGCTCTTGGGGGTAAAATCTTAAAAGTGGTGCCAGGGATTTTGGCACATGACTCCACTGAGGTTAATGTGGTTCACACAGCCAAATCCCTTCACAGTGCTCTAAACATTTACTCCTTATGATGTTTTCATATATTATTTTTGCAATTATATTTTGTTATTAACAGTTTTACCTACGGCCAGTTGCTTAGTTTTTTTCCATGTCTCTATTCTCCGTCTGTAAAAATAGGAACAACAACTTACCACCTTTCTATAACACTTTGAAATCCTCCAATAAAAAGCACTATATAATGAGTACAAAGTAGCATTAATATTTAGTACATTAGTAATCCATAGGCAGTATGAAGCCATTCAGCTGTCCCTGAAGGAGGAAAGAAACTTCTAAAATAGCTAACATGAACATTATGAATGTTGCCAACTCTCACAATATTTGGAGTTAATTAATTAATAAGTTAATTTGAAAGAGAAATTTTTAAAATCTTTTCCATCAATATCTAAATAGTATGTGCAAGTCCAATAGCAGTTACATTAAAATGATACGGGTGTATCAGCTCTAGAAAACCATATCACCGTAGTAGTCAGGTCAGGGCAGATGTTCATGAGAGTGGTAAAAATGCCTGAGCTCTGCCTCCATTAGGGGCTTACACCACAGCTACTACCAATGCCGATACACTGTTGCTGGCAGTTGCTGTTAAGACTTGTTTTTCTAACACAGATGATCTCTGTGCGGGTGTCACGTCGGGAAAGAGCCTACTGGGTACAGCTGGACCAAAAAGACCATGCATCCAGCTGATGTTGGAAAATAAAAATCTTTACCCCTGGCCCTGATACTAACCCGCACCCAGCTTGGGCCAGGGTTGACTTGTTTTCTTTTTAAGTAAAGAACCATCTAGTTCATAGCTAGACCTTCCCTTCTCTCAGGGAGACTTGGGCATACTTCCACCCACCAAGTGGTTGAACAGTCTGTTGACTGAGTCTTCCCTTTTCCTTGGAAGTATCTTGTCTTATTGTCTGACTGTAGTTTCCAGGCCTGTGAACCAGCTCCATATAAGGAGAGGTATCCCTTTGGTCAGGGCAGTCACTTTTGTACCTTTTCCCCACTTGTTATTAATTCAGTTGCAGGTGCTTCCTCCAGACCTTGCACTTTTGGCAGATGTTGTGGTGCAGGACGAATTTAAATCTGTATTACCAAGATAGACCACTTACCCATTCCTGTCCTGACCTAGTGTGGGGTTTGCATACCCCATCACAAGGCTATATTGGCAGGGGCAACCTTTGGTCAGATAATTCCCTTGGCTAACCAGAAGTTGCCTCCTCCTAAAAGGCAGTCAACTGGGGAAGAAAACTTCCCTGTGAACAAGCTGAATGCCAACTTCACTCTCAACAGAGCAAACACACACACTGAGATAGGGTCAAAACCCCACTCTCCTTCCTGGGATTCTCCTTTATGATATGCTTTAAATAGATAGGTTTCAGAGTAGCAGCCGTGTTAGTCTGTATCCGCAAAAAGAAGAACAGGAGGACTTGTGGCACCTTAGAGACTAACAAATGTATTAGAGCATAAGCTTTCGTGGACTACAGCCCACTTCTGAAGTGGGCTGTAGTCCACGAAAGCTTATGCTCTAATACATTTGTTAGTCTCTAAGGTGCCACAAGTCCTCCTGTTCTTCTTTTTAAATAGATAAAAGCACTCTTGGCTTCCTGAAGAGCAGGGTGTTTCTCACATTATTCAAGAAAGGTTTCCTGTCTGACTCTAGTACTTTTTGCCTCAGAGAAAGAGCACAAACCCTTTCATACTCACAGATTGGAGCTACCTTGTCTGACTGCCAGTCGAGTAACCCTGCTGCTCTGTGCAGAGCCCTGGAAACTGATATCCAGTCACATGCCCTCTATATTTTAAGACAAGTCTATTTGCATACCAAATGCCATGTGAATTACCATTGACACATACATTTTCTGTATTTGTCCATCTTCTGAACTGTCACAATGTCAACAGGGCAAGTGAATAGTTTGGGCTTAACTCCTTGATTCTGTTATACATTTTAGTGGAGTATTTTTTTTACTATATTCATTTTTTAATTAATTTTAAAGAAAAAATAGAAGATTGGTACAAGCGTCTATTACATTTTACAGTTTGACTTCAGGTCTCCTGTGCACTATGTATGGAACAACATGCTATGTTTTCATGTCTGTCTAGCCTCTCAAACTGTGCCCTCTCCTGGCTGGAATGTTATTGGCAGTTCGGCTGAAGTATGTGTGTATGGGATTGTTTATTATCCTCCAACAGTTGCAACATACAAAGGATAAAGTCCTAAGGAAGGGGGAGGAGAAGATGAGAAAAGAGGCTACTTTTGCTGTCATAATTCCACCAAATCTCAATTCCACTTCTCCCTCCTCCCTCCCCCCATGAGTACAAGTTAGACAATTTTCCCCTCTGTTTTCTCTTTCAAATCTTAGATTTTTTTCTCATGAAAGACACTCCTATAAAACAGCCTAGTTAGTGGAAAGTATACAAAACTTGGAGGCTAGTAGAGGTGGTCAGGAAACTGCAATGAACAGAAAAATGAGAAAAAGAGCTACTGGTGAAATTGTGTAGAGATAATCAAAGCTATGTTTTTGATTTGATGGGGTTAGAGCTCTGTCATGCAGTCTCATAGAAATTCAATTAAAAATACATTTCGGATTATTCCCAGCCCCAGATTAAGCCATGCTTGACAAAAATATCTCAGATTGATGTTGGTATAATCATAGTGGGAGGAGAAGCCTGGAACATGTTCCAAAATTGGTAAATATCTAGTCTAAGACCCAGAGATAATTAGAAATATAATGAATAAGCTATTTCACTGGAATAATATCTCAGCTACTTAAGGCTGATCTCCTCTCTAGTCATTGACTGCTCTATTTATTGCTGTTACTTGTACAGTGTTATGGTACATTTAATATATTCAAGAAACTTCTGTTCTTTATCCATCAAACTACGAGACAGAAATCAATTTTAAAACTGAACAACTAAATAACACTGTTAAAACCAAGCTATATTCCTAGTTTAAAACCATTGCTTTAGAAAACAAAAGGCTTGGTCCTACACCTGTTGAAGTCAATGGCAAAACTCCCAATGACTTCTAAGACCCTGACCTTCCAATGGACTCAGTGCAGTCATGCTTGTGATATGGGCGATTGTGTCTTTAACAGATGAGCGTCTCAGACAGAGAATCTGGTCTGTGTTATTGTTATGCACAGCCAATTGCCAGACACAAAATAAAGCAGAGCTGTTGAAAGCATTTTAAGCACTGAAGCCCCTATCATCAGGCGTATTAGATGCCTAACTCCCATAGAAATCAATTATTTCAATGGGAATTAGGCACCTAAATCTCTTTGAGGATCTGGACTTGAGCGACCAGTGAGCCCCACAATTTCCAAGTACCCATGAAGTATCCCTGAAGTCAACAGAACTCTGCACTGGGCCAGGGGTCTGACTGTGTAGAATATGTTGCAGGATCAATACAAAATTTGCAGTTAGTTGGACAACGTGCAATTTAGATTTCAATCTTATGCAACTTCAAAATAGCTGCATAAAGCCCTTGTACTCCAAGTCCCTCTCTGTATGGTGTCTACAGTGGGAATGGCAATTCAAGGTCAGATTCAGGAAGAGTGGGCTCTTAGTTCAGCAATTTTGGGGCCTGTAAACATCACAATATCACATACAATATTTGATGGGCCACGCCTATTCAACATTATGACATGTGAGGACTCCTGCAATTATAAAGCTGTTAAAAAGAGGATGGTGAGCCTCCGCAGAGGGTAGGACAAGAAGTAATTGACTTAATCTGCAGTAAGAGAGATTTTAGGGAAAAACTCTCTAACCATAAGGGTAGTTAAGTACTGGACGAGGTTACCAAAGGAGGTTGTGGAGTCCCTACCACAGAAGGTTTTTAAGAACAGGTTAGATACACAGCTGTCAGGAATGGTCTAGGTGTACCTGGCACAGAGGGATGGACTAGATGACTTCCTGAGGTCCCTTCTAGCCTTACAGCTTTATGATTCTATGCAACTTCATGCTATGGCCTGCATCAGCCTAGTCAACAATCCAGCCCTGTACCAAGTGATCTCCAACTTCAGCATTAACATAGTAATGCAGTGAAACAGTGGGCCAAATTCTATTCCCTGTATGAATCCAGTCAGACATCAAGCAAGAGTTTCGCCTCCCTTGCACCAGTTTTACACTGGTGCAACTTCATCAGCTTCAACAGAGTTATTGCTTATTTACACCAATGTGAGTAAGGCAATAAGTGGATCAGGGATGGTTAAGAGAGAGGAATTGTGTATCCGTTATGTGGGTGTAACTGACTTCATTTGAGTTACTCCAGATTTACCTCAGTGTCAATGACAGGAAAATCTGGCCCACTATCTAAAAAATTATAAATGGAAACAGTGCATTTTAAACTGCTGAAGAAATGCCAGCAGCACAGTTTTTCCCTATCGCACTCATCTGTTTTGATTCACTCCTTGTATGCTGGATTTTCCATCACTACGCTCTTAAAAAACCTTTGTCTCCTTTATCTCCACATGTAATAATCTTTCTCGCCACATAATTTCCTACAAATGCTATCAGTAATAATAATAATAATAATTTTCAATATGAACTGAAAATCAAGCAGTAAAATGAAGTCCCAGGGTTCTTTCTTGCAATTTAATTTATAAAGCCTCTTGAGTTGTAGTCTCACAGCTGATGGTATTAACTAGAGGCACCTCTGGGATATATTACAGTTTCTCATGTTCAGTCAAAGACTATGTATTATCATAGTGATGCTTTTCATGTTACTATATATAAAGACTGTGACAAATTCGGGGGTTTAGATCATATAGATACGTGTTTAAGATGGTGTTGTCCAAACTTTGCAATGCTGGCCATCTCATTAGCAATTTACCAAGTCCCTGAGGCCACACCCTGTTTGTGAATGCATGGATAAATGTTCATACTGTGGTGTATTGAAAAATGTGTTAAAATTATAAGCTATCAATTTAAGTTTATAAGGGGTTTCAGGGTCCTGCTTGCAGGTGAGGGGGCTCTATTGGGACGTGTGCAATCTAGCAGCAGTCAGTCTGCATGGTCGGATGAGTTGTGCCCCTCTGCCTTAGAGAGCAACCTGTTTTTTCTCTCTGTTTTTGGTTCTTGTGTGTAAAGTTTCTAGATTTTACAAAATAACAGTGGTTGGTTGGCAGGGGGCGGAGGGGGAGGACTTGACTGAATCAATGTAAACATATTTCAAAACATTTGACTTTGAATTGAGAAGGGTCTGAAGAACAGCTTGAAATTTTTGGGAAAAGTGATGGGATTCTCCAAAAATGCCAGGATTTTAATTTAGCCTCTGTTCTCTTCATTCAACACTCTCTCCTCCATCTTTACTTTTCAAGCAGCAGTGAGAAGTTTAATGTCTTAACAATACCTATACCTGGCTTTTTTGAGCACTGGGGATGACAAAATCTCAGAATTTAGGGTTTTTCCTGGAACCTTCATATTCAAGGTATCTTGGGTGTGTTTTACAAATAAAAGGTGATGAGAATACCAAGTGATACTCTGAGGACAGAAGGAGGTAATACATCTAGGTATTGTGGAGGCCAGTGCTCTATGAATATGGAGACCAGCTAGATTAGACAGAGAGGTAATCAGAAGGCAATAATGGCATTCTACAAAAGTATGACATTAGCAGACAAACTTATCATTCAAATACTTATCAATCACATCCAATAGATAAAGTTACATATGCACAGATGTAACAGAATACAAGTTTCATAAGGGTACTAAGATGCTTATGGTCTATTACAAGCCACAAACCTACATAATGGTCAGCTAGTGCCTTTACTTAATCAAATGATTATATTACAAACAAACTCAAAACATTGACGAGTCAACTACAAATATTCTCTAACAAATGAACACTGTTTATATTAGCATAAGGTTTCGCCTTGGTTAGCTAAAATAACTCTTAGCTGGTTACTCAAATGGCCCTCAGACTGCTTCCTTCTAGCAATCAAGAATTAATTCCTTGGACTTGAACCCCAGCCTACCATTTTTTGCACACAAAATTATGTGTGCTTAGCAGGGCTGATAGAGAAATGATGTTTCAGGAAATAGATAAAACATATTTAGATCATTTCCTCTGACACACACAGTAGTAGCAAGTAGCAGGTTGTTGCCAAATATTGTGATAATTTGCTAATGGAAGGAGTGTTGGACTAACTGTCTTGTCCCTCAATTTACTCATTTTGCCAATGTTTTAGATGGCAGCATCTCACAGAAGTTTTACTCTGTTGACAGATATTCAGGAATATATTAGGGAGAGCTGGATTATTTTTTTTTTTTGGTTTAACATAAGTCAAAATGATATATTTCAATCATTTCAAAACTTAGTTTTTTGAATCAAACAATTTGTCAAAACCAAGCCTTTCCAATGAAAAGTGACAGTTTTGACAAACTGGTATTTTCCGGTGACAAAAAGTTCTTGCAAAAAAATTGCTGACCAGCTCTACCAGTAGGTAACTATTTTCTTCTAACATGTATTTTCACTCTGTTATTTCCTTTCCATCTCGGAGTATCTCTCTTTGGTTTCTTAAAAGTGATGCCATTGGAAGACACTCCGGCTATAAAACAATTCCATTTCTCATCATATAATTGCCTGAGTACAAGCACAGTGGTTATTCACCTGGTGCATCAGGAGAACCACTCTCCTGAGTGACTGAAAAGAAGTGGTCCATCATTAAAATAACAGTCTCACTGAGAATGTTATATTCATAGTGAGAACTGGGATTTACTGCACTCAACTATCCAGTATCCATATCAAAAAGTAAGAGCTAAGAGTATGTTGACTGGAAGTGAAAGAATCTCAAAAGATTCAGAGTTCAGGATCAGCTTGCATAAGCATGGTCTGAACCTCCGGAGGTTGCAGAATTGGTTGGAAATCTTGCGAGAACAAGCCATCTCAGCAGAAACATCACAATCAGCCTCTCATAGTATAATAATTTCTGGTCCAAAATAAAACAGTGAAGAGGTGGGGAAATGATAAATAATGGGGAAAACAAAACAAAAACAAAAAACCCAACAACCTAGCGTTCTTGAACTTAACCTGCGTTCTGTGATGGGAGTCTCTATGGAACAGATTGTCTCCTGTTAAGCAGAAGAGTCACTGACCTTTTATGTTCAAAACCAGCAAAACTTGTTAAGTATGCATAAGCTAGCTAGGAAAGAGGAAGCAAGAGAGCTTCCCATTACTTAAGTGAACTGACAATTACTTCCCTACAAAGTAAAGCAGTAGAGTATTAATATACTGGAATGTCCCTACGCAAATGCAGAGTCATGAAAAACATGCACAAAAAGTTGTTAGTGATGTTAAAATTCCATAAACTCCATCATTTAATCTAGTGAGCTGAGAAGAAACATTTGCTTATCAGAACTTGAATATCAATATAGAGGAATTAGATCTATATGTAAGTCCAGAGGTCTGAAGCTCTAGGTAAGGAGCTCTATATTTCTATATATAAATATAGTGTTCCTGTGTTTTCACAAATTAATGCTGTGTTCCCTATTTCACTACTGAAGTTTTCCATGTTTCATACAAAGACTCGGTGCTGGTGTGTGGGGAAATACTGCCTATTAAGTTTGTTCAGCTAAGGTACTATTTAATGATCCCAGAAAGTCTGGGTGGGATCTTGAATTGGTAGTATTTGTTAGAGGGCTCTCTAGCTACTTGAACCCAGTCCTTGTTGCTGCTAACAGCATCTGCAGAGGGGTTACATAGAAAAAGAAGAGGTAGAGTGCTGTTGCTGTATGTTAAAATTAATTACATCGGCAATCTGCAATTCAGGAAACAAGAACACGGTGGTGAAAATCTTTGTAAAAGGAGAAATGACATGAGTACTGGAAGAGAGAAAGGAGAAAACATTAATGGCCCAGTTTTTGAGGTGATCTAAACCACAACACACCATAAGAGATTTTAACTACTCGTGTCAATTGCCAAACATGCCTCAGCAATTTCTAAATTAGGAAGGCAGCAAGAACTAATGCAAAAATACCTGATGAGGTTAGAAAAACAAACAACCTATCAAGATTGCCCGTAACCAGAACTGAAGTATCTGTACTTAGAAGTTGGTCCAATAAAAGATATTACCTCACCTACCTTGTCCCTGTCAAAACACCTGGATTCAGTTTGGAATAATATGAGCTAATGCATTTGGGGGGAGGGGGGAGGAATGGTCTGAAACACACAAATACACAATGTGAGAAGTTAACTGGGAAGCAGTACATTTGAGAAAGACCCCAGCATAGCATGGATTGTGAGTGGTTTATGGTGCTTTACACCCACTCTAGGCCACTAAAGGGGGTCTACAGCCCGAGTCCCAGCTGTAGAAGGGTAATTCTG
Source organism: Chrysemys picta bellii (assembly GCF_011386835.1). Classification (NCBI taxonomy): domain Eukaryota; kingdom Metazoa; phylum Chordata; order Testudines; family Emydidae; genus Chrysemys; species Chrysemys picta. The sequence goes on from NC_088796.1 coordinate 97,668,719, forward strand.
GTTCAACGTGTTCAAAAGTTCTTTTTTTTTCTTTTCTTTTTTTCCGATTTTTTGATTTCAGACAATATTTTTGAACAAACAGTACCCTACTTCTGTATTTCAGAAGGGAAATCTTTGTTTTTTCTTTCTCTCTTTCTCAGCAATATGGTGGAATTGAAGGCTCATATTTTATGAGATAATAACTAGAGAGCTGTGATTCATCCTTTTGCTTTCTTGTTGAGTATTGTATGTACTGACATTTGTGAAACCATATTTCTCACCCTTACAATATATGAAACTATGGAATACATTTTTTAAGTGAGCTTCGGCTACCGTAGGCTGCTTGTAAAAAAAACCAAAACAGAATTTGTGCCTTAAGACTTAACAGCTGTCTCTTTGAAACAAGCAAGTAAATAAAATATACAATATTACTGCTCCAAAATTAGAGATAGAGTGCAGGTACATGCTCAGATGGATTACAGGAGAATTCTCAGTACATACATTATGTAGGCAGCGTGAGGGAAAGAAGAATGTTCTTCTAGGCACTGGGTTGGGATTCAGGAGATCTAAATTCTGTTCCTGGCTCTGCACAGACTTCCCGTGTGACCTTGGACAAGACACTTGATCTCTTTCTGTGCCTCAGTTTTCAATCTGTAAAATGGGGATAGTACTTCCTTTCCTCACAGGGGTATTGTGAAGATAAATTAGTGGGGCGCACAAATATTATAGTAGTGAGGGCCATGGAAATAGATATTACTACTGTATATTCCTGGGAATGCAACCCATTCTAAAAAAGGACACAGCATTTGACAAGAGCCAATATAAGATCTAGTGTGTGGAACATTTCTATGGAATACTGCACTTTCAGTTTAAAGATTTTAAATTTCCAAGACTTAAACAATTGCATTACTATCCTTATAAAAAATATTAACATAATTAAGGCCTTATCGATGTAGTGGTCCAAACCACTGAAACTTTCAATAATGTTTCGAGCTATTACTGTAGTATTTTTAATAAGGGAGTATTTTTCTAGTTTTTATTTAGCTGTATTTAAGGGACCAAACTTTTCCTGCAGTCACTAAATATGTTCAATGCCATAAATATGAAATGAATTCCATTTGGTAGATGTAACTTAATTGGTTACATGGATGTAGCTAAGAAAAAAAAATCTTATCTCACTTTGTTCAGTGTTACTATGGGCCCCATCCTGGATTACTTGCATGTCTAAAACTTCCACTGAAGTTAATGGAACATTGGAATACACATCGATAAGGCCTTAATTATGCAACTGTAACAAGTCTCAGCTCATGAGTTTTCTAACCCACCAGCCAGAAGAAGAATAGGCTCTCATTATTTGACAAGTGCTAACATAGTATCATATCTTGTTGTACTTGAAAAGTTTAATAAAAAGAGAATTATAAAAAACCATTAAAATGACACACACAGGATATTTAATAAAGCAGATTTAAAGCTGGTGTTTGATATTCCAGTTCTACACAACTACTATTCATTTTTATTGTTATTAAAAATGATCGAGAGGCAAACATTTCACATTTTTCCCACCACATGAGATTCTTGTAAATGCCCTCCTCTTGAAAAGAGATAGCACAGAATGAAGCTGACTGGTAAGTAGAGACATCTAGTAGCAAGAATGGCTTGTGACCATGACTGCAAAGTCAAGGCACAGATGGGGATTTAATATCCCAGCAATATATAGATGAACATAATCATTCATGCTATGCTTTCCTCATAGGAAGTTTCTCTTTCAGAGAAGGATGCTACAGCAAGTTTGTGCTGCCATTGCTCTACAACAGGTCCAGCCATAGGAAAAAGCAATATGCAGATTGTTAGAGACAGCCTGAGCCTCTAAATTCAGATCCACATATGAACTTTCAAAGTACAAGGAAGTGTTTGGATCTGGGATTTTGATTAATTCCATCAGAGAGAAGGGGACAGCTGCAAATCAATCTTGCTCAAAGACCGGGGATGGTGGGGAGAGCTCAATCCAGAATTTGCCCATATTTACGTATTATCTAGATTGTGCCCAGCCCTGAATAGGTGCAAAAAGAAAGAAAGAGGATGCAAGGAGCCTTCATCTCTTTTGCCCTGCACAGTCGCTGGGCACAGCAGCAGTCCTTGTGCTCCAATAATACTGGAAGGGGTGAACTGGGAGGCCAAGTTATGGGCCAGAGCCCTTGCACCAGACAGCACAGCCTGCCACATGCAAAGGGAGCACACCCTGCAGCCAATCAAAGGTGTTGCAATGGCTGTGCTCCTTTTGTGCTGCAGGAAGCATGGAGCTTACCAGAGGTACTGTGTCTCCAGGCATCCTACCACAGTGGTGAGCCTCCATAATGCCCCTGAGCATGGGCTGGGCTTAAGAACCACTCTGAAGTTCCTTATGTTTCAGGTTTGAGGCTTTCATTGTTTTCACTATAAGAAAAGTAATAATTTAACCCAGCAACAACCCTCCCCCCAAAAAACCACTTCAACCAACCACAACCTAACCAGACCCTCTTGTCACAGCCTAATCCAGCGGGTTTAGAGCTGACCCAGATACATGTGCAGAGGTGAGCCTGTGGCTGTCTTTAGTTTAAAATAAATAAATGAAACCAAAATGTTCCCACTTCCAGCAGCTGAAGAATTTTAAAAGGAGGGTGGTGACTTCAGCAAAGAGTACAGCCAAGCTTTGCATCTGGCCACACACAGTGCTCAAGTCTAGACTGATTGGCCCAGACATCGCTACAGCCACATGTTTTCAAATTAAATTAAACCTCCTGATCAAAGAACTAGGATCACTCAAAGCTTGCCATAACTTCTTAATGATACATCTTATTATTTGATCGGAGAAAGAAGTAAAGCAGTGATATTCAATAACTTCATCCCTGGGTGAAAGAGAGCTGCTTACGCTGGAGGAGCAATACAGAAAAGCAACATCCCATTAAGTACATATTTTATACAAACTTCTGAACAAAAAGGTGAGTGACAGCTGAGTGTGCTGCACTAGGCAAAGAGGTAGAGGCACACACGTGAGCCAGCGTCCTGTTTAAAAAACACTCTGGTGGCCCACAAAAGGGAAAAATCCATTGTTGGATACAAATAAACACACACAGTAGTTGACCCATCATATGAAAAGTTTTGTTGTGACTCTGAGCAGTAATGTAGCCTTTCCTACCCAGTGTGTTAATATCACTTGTTTCTGCCTTAATCAGGTCAGCAATGAACATTTCATTGTGAAAATATTTACAGTGTAGAAACTCTCATGTGAAGACTCATAGACTTTAAGACAGGAGGGACCATCAGGATCATCTAGTGTGACCTTCTGCACATCACAGGCCACAGAACCTCACCCACCCGCTCCTGCAATAGGCCCGTAACCTCTGGCTGGGATACTGAAGCCCTCAAATCATGATTTAAAGACTTCACATTACAGAATATCCACTGTTTGCTTTAACCAGTCAGCAGTGCCCAATGCTGCAAAGGAAGGTGAAAAATCCCTGAGACAATAAAGGGTCATAGTGTGTGTGTGGGGGGGGGGGGGGTGGGGGGGGAGGGGGAAACAGTGAGAAGGAAGGTTGTCTTCATCCACACAAATCAAATCTTTTGGGGTTCACATCTTTGGGAATGGATGCCCTGTCCTTCCTGTAGGGATGAGAGCTCTGTGTATGTGTAAGGACAGACAGGAAAGGAAAAACAAACAAACAAACCAAACCAAACCACAATATCCATATTGTATATAAAATCAGCATCGCTGATATGACTTGTGCAATTTGCTGAGGTCCAGAATTTAGCACAAAACAACCTCTACCCTCTTAAAACCTCACTCATACGTCTAATTAGACCCAGTGATAGTGGGGTTCCTGAGGGTGGCTTTTCTCCACCTGCCTGCTCCAATCCAGAGAAGTCCACACAACCAAGTCCTGCTCTGATGTGTGCTTACCTGCTTCAGGTCTGCAACATCAGCTCTTCCACCACTGGTCTGATCAGTCCTCACTAGCTTGGGAAGTGCTGTGAAGCCAGCACTGTCTTGCTACCAGTCTGATCAGTCCTCACTGCAAAGCCAGCTCTGTACAAGCCGGTTCAGCTTGGTCCAGTCCTGCAGGATCACTTCACCCATGGTTCAAATCTCTAGATAGAGAACCCAGAGAAAATTGGACCCTTAGTGTCCCTGCTCTCTGAAATAGGGCTCCTAACCTCAAAGGCAAGCCCTTGTTGAACTTGAATCCTGTTCCCTCATCAGAGTCCATTGCCTTTGAAGGCATGGTGATCATTTACTCCAGGCATTTCTGCACAATACCTATGTCCTTTCATCAATACAGGTACAGTAACAATCATTATATAATCAAATTTCCACTACAGCAAAACAGATTGTGGAACTATGGGTAAGCAATATTATATTTCATGTAAATGAGGCTGTCCAGAGCTTGCTTTTCCCCTGTAGAGGCAGCAGAAAGTTCCATTCTTTTAAGCCTTCTAGCTCTAGGGCTAACACAGATGGAAAGCAATAAGGAAAATTATTTCCGCATTCATCTCTGTTCTCTTTTTTGCTCTATGCATGTATCTGCACAGGGGGTAAAGGGACATTAGACAAATTTAGATCTTTATTAACCATACAGATGTGCTTTGTAAATGTTTTACTGTTGTAATGAAACAACAGAACTCAAAACACAATAAAAGTCAGTGCTAGCCTTTATTTAAACAATTCTCTGGGTGTGCCAGGATTTGGTGACCTGTCCCTCCCCCACAAAACAATTGGAAACAAATATTCTCCTCCAACCCCAATGTCACCTCTAATTTTGTGGTCCCCTGGGCAGCTATGCACTTCATCCACTCTGCCATCCAGCCTTGACAACCTGTAAAACAAGTGAACTTTTTAGTGTTTCATAAAATTACACTTCAGGTCTTCATTTATAATGTGTGGCAGGTAAATTTTAAGGGATTGGCAAATTGACTGTATATGGGTTAATCATTACATTCACTCTGAGATTAGAGTCTGTTCAGCCATGTCAGAATAACATGACTTAAAAATTAAGAGCCTGTGATAGGAAACACCATTGTGACAGACAGATGGAGCTAATCACAAAACAGTAGTTTAATGAGGTGATACCACATGACCATCATGTTGAGCTTTTGTCCCAAACATTTTACCACAGCTATGTTTATAACAGAATTCATTTATGGCTCAGGGACAGTTTTGAGCTTTGTGTAAATGACAAACTGCACGGATATTATTTATCAGTGGGCTAGCAACTAATACAGGGAGGCCTGACTTCATAACTCTGTACATCTGGATATGCCAAAGGCCTAAAAACAGTATTGTAGCATGTACTGGGTGTACTTTTGACTTGCTTACTGAAAACCTAAACATCTTCTTGAGTTTAACCAGGATTTAGCACTGCAGAAATATAAGCCCATTCTGAGTTGGAAAAAGACTTGGATGCAGTTTCTGGTTCTGTTGCCTCTGCAATAAAACTGGACCATTCTGCCTCAGGCATCAGAGTAGGAGTCAGGAGACTCGGGTTTTATTACCAGGTTTGCCACTGACATACTATTAGACCTGAGTGGATTTTTTTTGAATTAATGCTTTATTTGCCAAAAAATGCAGGGTTTTTTACACTTTTTGATTCGCCAAACAATTTAGAAAAATGTCATTTTTGGTTCAACCCAAAACAACATTTTCCCCCCCCTCGATTTTTTGAAATGGCCAGAGAACCAAAATAGGGGTGTAAAGAGGCGGGGCCTCATGGAAGGGGTGGAGTGGGGGCGGGGCCAAGGGCGGCGGGGGGTGGTGTCAGTAATGCGGCCCTCAGGCCAATGTACTAGTCCTCATGTGGCCCTCGTGGTCATTTGAGTTTGAGACCCCTGATGTAGGCAATCCCCTCTTCTGGAACTCTCAGCTCACACACCAGGAAGCTATCTGTCCCAAGAATTGCTTCCAAGTATAAATAAAGCAGAGAGCAAAGTATTTGCTCAAAAGGACACCTGCATAACGAACAGTAACAATAATATTGTGTTTCTTCAAAGCCTAAAAACTTGCTCACATACACCTCTACCTCGATATAATGCGACCTGATATAACATGAATTCGGATATAATGCAGTAAAGCAGTGCTTCGGGGGGGGGGGGGGGGGGGGGGGGCTGCACACTCCAGTGGATCAAAGCAAGTTCAATATAATGGGGTTTCACCTATAACGTGGTAAGATTTTTTGGCTCCTGAGGACAGCGTTATATCGAGGTAGAGGTGTACTAAGAAAAAAAACCCCAATCTAGTAAAGCTATGTGTAACAGCACCATCTGATGACTGCTGCCATAACAGTGCTTTGTTCATTTAGTTAAGATTTTTGGAGTGTCTTAATTATACACCTGTGACCCAATTTGCCACTCATGTAGATGTGAGCCACTCCCATTTGACTTCTTTGGGAAATATGTGTATCCCATAAAGGGAGAACAGGATCCCAGAGTTTTAATATGGATATTAATATAGAAGGGAATTTTTAAAGCACATTGAACATTCTCCTACAAAGTTTATGGCTATAAGATATTTCTTTAATTTTACGGCATGGGTCTGGCCAAACAGGAAAATGAGACTGTCCTGGAGTTCCTTTTTCCAGCTTGATTGAGAGACGTAATCAAACACATCTTTGGCATAAGAAGTCAGAGGAATTATGACCACTTATGCCAGAAGTGAATTTAGGCCATTGGATCTATTTTCATTTTGTTGATAAATCCCCAAAATATCCAATCTCCAAAGCCTTTCAAAGAAAGACAATTCAGTGATCAGTAAAGCAAGCAATTCTCTGCAACAGGATATTTGATATAGCTCAATTCCTCCACTACCGGGGTAAAACACATCTACTAATTTACTGTAAGGTTCAGGCAGAATTGTGAAAGAAGAGCTACACCATTTGAAAAATCTGAGCTTCCTAACTGGAAGTTTTGAGCTGTCACTATTTAATGACATCACCATATAGCAAAAGGAGGAAGTGATGCAGAGACCTTCCCTTCTTCAGCCTCAGGCAACGGATTTTAAAATAAGATGATGTGAATCTGGATATTACATTTTGGATGTTGGTCAAGTCTGCATACTGCAACCTTTGCAGAGTATATAATCTTTGCAGCCCTTGCTCAGATAATTGTCTGTTTTGTGTCACTTGGAGCTCTAAGTTCAAAAACACAAGCCAATGTTCTGGTTTTGCTTTACAGCATGTTCTTCGCATCACGTCAAGTGATGTTTGTTTCCTTTCCACTGTGATCCCAATTTCTATAAAGTGATGTAATACACTGCAAAGAGGGGCAAATAAAAGATTTTAAATATGCATTCCACTGTGAAGTGCAACAAGTCAAGTCTTTGGAAGGCTGAAACCAGTTTTCAAAACAAAAAAACAAAAAAACAAACAGGCATTGCAGTTTAGTTTGGGTGAAGTGGTTCTGTTAAATTAAGAAGTCAAGTACTCCCAAACTGAAGACCATCCTTCAGCCTGAACTGAGGTTCCAGAAATCTGTGATAGGGACTCCATCTTCCTCCCAATACAGCCCCTATATCTTCCAGTCCCACCTCTCCCCTTACTTGCTCAAAGAATATGATCCAGTAAGAGAGAGAGAGAGAGAGGGTGAGGGAGGGGGAAACCCAGGTCTTACTAACCACTCTCTTACATTGGAGTTTCTTCTTTTGAGGCAGCTAGACAGAATGCTCTCCCACTATGACATTTGCTCTTAAGGGAAAAGTTTGGAGGTTTGCTTCCTTGGTCCATTCTAGTTTCATCCTGTTGGGATAACTTCCTAGCTTGTAGCCCAGAGCCAGGAAGCTTTCTGCTGGATCTCATTAATCTGAGTAATGGTATTAGTCCCAGCGTCCAGACCAGATTTCAGTTTGGGTTACAAACTGTAGAGAGAATTTTGTCTGTGTGTGCAGAATGTAGTTACATACAACACTGTTAACTCTTCTACCCAAGCAGCTAGTCAAAATTCAGGGCTTGCATGTTGTTTCTGTTAGAATGAGAAATTGATGATAGCATCGTGTCTCTTTGTACATCTTTACAGAATGCCCCTTTCAGCCAGCATTCAGCCAAAAAAGCTCTCTCTCTCCAGGCCTTTCTCTGCACCAACACTGAGCTCTTGTTCAGGATGTGTCTGGAGCATCTCTCTCTCTCTCTTGCTTTCTTACACACACTCACACCCCTCCCCACACCCACACCCAGGGCCGACTCCAGGCACCAACGCAGCAAGCAGGTGCTTGGGGCGGCCCATGGAAGGGGCGGCACATCCGGCTCTTTGGCAGCAATTCGGCGGTGGGTCCCTCAGTCCCTCTCGGAGGGAAGGACTTGCCGCCGAATTGCCGCTGAAGAATGAAGCAGCAAACACGCTGGAGTCAGCCCTGCCCACACCTTTCCACCAAACAATACCCAGAGAATCCTCCCTTCCACCACCACACAGTTCAAATTCCTGAGCAGACTCACATGTGCCTTTGTTTTGGGCAGTGACATTTGCCTTGATTTTGGTTTGAGGTTCCTATTGTTTCTTACATTTATCACCAGTTTTAATGAGGTTTAACCCAGCCTATAACAATATTCTTCTTTGATTATTGCCCTGTAGTGTAGTGTTGCTACGTGCTGTTAAATAGCTGTTGCACCTCACAACAGAGGTATTTCAGTGATGGCAGAGTAGCTTTCTGTTCACAATTTATAAAGGGCTTTGGGATCTTTTCAGCCACATAATACTACATAATTGTAAGACTTAATTAAATTTTAATATCAGGAATTATTTATTACAAATCAGAGCTGTGGCTAGAGAGTTAGGAGAAGCTCCTTTACTCTCCTGCAGTAATTGGGAAGATTAGATAATAGAATAATAATAGAAAAGAATAGAATAATAGAATCGTAGGACTGAAAGGGACTTCCAGAAGTCATCTAGTCCAGTCCCCTGCACACATGGCAGAACTAAGTATTACCTAGACCAGGGATTCTCAACCTTTTTTTTTCTGAGGTCCTCATAACATGCTATAAAAACTGCATGCCCCACCTGTCACAACCATTCTTCTGCATATAAAAACCAGGGCCAGCATTAGGGGGTAACAAGCACAGCAATTGCCTGTGGCCCCGTCCCACAGGGATCCCTGTGAAGCTACATTGCTCAGACTTTGGCTTCAGCCCTGGGTGGTGGGGCTGAGGGCTCCGGGCTTCTGCCCCATGCAGTTGGGCTTTGGCTTTCTGCCCCTGGGCCCCAGCTAGTCTAATGCTGGCCCTGCTTGGTGGACCCCCTGAAACCTGCTCGCTGCCCCGGACCCCTGATTGAGAACCACTCATCTAGACCAGCGGTTCTAGATATTAGTTCCTTTTTGTCGTTAGAAGGAACTACGTGCACAACTTTGGTGAAACACATTACAGTGGCACCGTCTTGCTTTAGAGGGGTAGTATAAACAAAAATAAGCACACACAAGCCTGCCTCAGTTTCCCCTCTTGCAGGCAGGGTAGTTCAGCCCACTGGTCTATCCCAAAACATTCCTCCCCTTTCAATGTAAAGGAGATTCCAACAGAAGTCCCCCAGATTTCCATCTGTTGGTTTAGGGGCTCACAAGCAGTCTTTTCCGAGTAGACTTCTTTGAAGGAGAAGCACAAATAGTTGGTGTTCCTGCTCTCTCTTTCTCCCCCCAGTCCCTCCTTCAGTCTTTAGTTTTCTCATCCAAAACACCATTCCTTCCTCCAGGTGCTTTCCGTAGCTGTCCTTCTATGCCTGTTCCTGAGCTCTTTGTCTGGAAAGACCCAACAGCAGTTCCTATTCTCTTCTAGTAGAGAGACTCACAACTAATTTCATCTCTTCCCTGGTTTCTGTCTTACTGGATGTATTACTTACTGACCAACCTATATTCTCCCTGCTCCTTAGGAGTTCCAGTGCCCAAATACCTTGGTTCTGGGTGGACTCTGAACAGGGTCAGAACTGGACCCAAAACTCCTTAAAGGGACAGCATGTTTATAACTGGTATGTTATGAGACCCTATTGTTACATTACAGTATTAGAATTTTGTTAGTGTAAGCAAACCTAGAATTGTGGTATTCTAGAATCTAGAGATGGAATGACTTATTAGGTCCTCTAATCTATGTCTCTGACAGTGCAGCATTGCTATCTACTGAATCCCCAAATGACCTGGAAGATTTTAGCACTCTGAATGAATGCTCACACTGGCTCTTTGCCAAATAATGAAACCGTTTATGGGCAAGACTTATTGCTTCCTCGCCATCCCCTCGGCCTCCTCCCCCCCGCCATGAACTATGTTAATCAGTTAAATTCTGCTTACCAATCATTTTTAAACTGTGTGATTCAAAAAACTGACAGTCTGACCTGATCAAAACCAATGTCAGCCATAATCTAAAAAGAAGAAAGGCAAAATTGATAGTGGTTGAACATGACATAACTTTAATTATTATAACAAGGCATGGGGATAATGCAATAATCCATATTCAGACCTGGAGCAGGTGGGTGCAACTCCCATTAACAGCGTTTTGCCACCTGCTTAATCCAGGGCCAAACGTGACCCTTTATTTCCCGAGGAATTTTTTTCATATTTCCCCTTTGTGCAAGCGGAATCCTCAGTCAATGTAGCTTCAATAAGAATAGGGTTAAAATTGAGTAAAGACCTCTAGATCTAACTGCTAATTATTTCTTTTCCCTGTATCTACATTCCGTATAGATATCACAGCATGTTTTCTGGTGCATTAGTTACATTCCCTGAGCACTTAACATAAGAACAGCCATACTTGGTCAGACCAAAGGTCCATCTAGCCCAGTATCCTGTTATCTGACAGTGGCCAGGCCAGTTGCCCCAGAGGGAATGAACAGAAAAGGTAATCATCAAGTGATCCACCCCCTGTCGCTCATTCCCAGCTTCTGGCAAACAGAGGCTAGGGACACCATCCATGCCCATCCTAGCTAATAGCCATTGATGGGCCAATCCTCCATGAATTTTCTTACTATTTTTGTTCAAAATTTTCAATGTTATTTTAATGCATGAATTCTTTCCTATTATTTATTTTTTTGTATTATTGTATCCTCTTTCATTAGATATTTATTTATTTAAGATTTTATTCCTTTTCTGATTTTTTTTATTTTAATAATTTTTCATTCTTATTAATATTTCTTTTTGATAGCTTAGCTTTTTAAGCCTTCCACTTGCTACATGCATAATACAGGGAGACTTCTTTTAAAAAGCTTTAGTATATAATACATGGATTATAATTTTTTCATTGAAAGATTTTTTGATGAAAGATGGTTTTTGATCAAAATTAAAACTGCCATGGAAAAATTTCATTTGGGTCAAAAATTTTCTCCTCCTCTCTTTCCGCCCCTCCCCCCAAAAGAGAAAACCCTAAACCAAAAACCAATTTTTTAAAATAAATATTTTGAGGTTTTGGTAAAATCTGAGGGGCTTTGGGTTTTGAAACCAATTTTTTTTTTACCAAAAAACTGAAAAAGTTTACTCAAAATTTTTGAAAACCAAAAAAGATTTTGGTTTGTTTTTTCATGGAAAAAGCAAAACATTCACAGGATTCCTTTTTTAAAAGATTTTTTAAAAATTCTGCCAAAGAATAATTGCCATTTTCAACTGGCTCTAATAATTCATGCTAGGTGAGAAGGAACATAGTGTTCAAGCAAATAGATGGTAGATAAAACAAGCACTGTTTCTTTACCTGAGAATCCTATGGGTGAGGTGAGGAAGTAGGGAAGGAGGAGATTTAATATCCCACACAAAGGAATTATACGTATTATCCCCATAATGCAGCATTTTGGCACAATATTAAATCTGAAATAAAACTACGGAAAAAAGAAAGACTCTGTATACAGCAACATTATTATACTCTGGCTGCCAGTCATGACTGAAATAACATTACTATGGGGAAAATCACAGAAAACCTCTCTCATACCCATATCATATCATCTGAAAAGAAAATTCCCACCTTCTTGTCATGTCCCTCTCTCACCCCCACCCATCCGATTTTGGATTTCCCACTAGCTGAAATGTTTGTCTCCTACCACAGTCTCACTTACATTCTTTCCAACTTCTGTGAGTCTCATTCAAATGTGAATCGAAATCAAAACACCTCAGAATTTCAAATGCTCATGATTTCCCCATCATTTATCCTATTGTGCCAATTTTAAGTCATTCTTTTCAACTCAGTGAGCTCAGAATTTGTTATGAATGGAGAATATTGGAGCATCATTAACATTTTAATACCATTTTATTAGCCTATGTACGGACTTAAGACTTAATGGAGTGCAGGAGTTGTGTGCAGACCTCTTCATGCAATGTACTGAAAAATCAGTCCCAGGTATGGTTTACTGAATGGCTAACAATTTTGAAGACTCCTCCAAGGAGTCATGTTTTTCTCTTCCCTAAGTGGATATTGTATATAAAAAAGCTCCTTGCCAAGTATCTTTTCTCAGCCCAATTAGGTGTGAAAAGCTAAATATATCATATCAAAATGATTCCTTTTGGATCATAAATTCTACCAAGTGCTTATGAGCTCTTTCATTCTCAGAATATTGGTCAGTAAAACAAGAGCCAAGGATGCATATTAGTCACAGTGGGTACACTTGATAATGTCTGGATTTGCAATTCACAAGCTAAATATCACGCATTATAGTGTGCATATAGACTATAGATGGCATTTATGTGATTAATATGATTAAATGGAGAGGTATGTGATAAACTGCACCGATATGTGATAATATAAATTTATCCTCACCTCTCTTAGGTCCTTACAACTATCTCAGGTACTCATTACCATAGATGCTGAGTGCTACACAATCTTTTTTAATCATAGAAATGTAGTCCTGGAAGGGACCTCAAGAAGTCATCAAGTCCAGCCTCCAGTGCTGCGGTAGGTCAAGTAAATCTAGAACATCCCTGATAATTGTTTGTCCAACCTGTTCTTAAAAACCTCCAATGATGGAGATTCCACAACCTCCCTTGGAAGCCTATTCCAGAGTTTAATTGCCATTATAGTTACAAAGTTTTTCCTAAAATCTAACCTAAATCTCCCTTGCTGCAGATTAAGCCCAGTACTTCTTGTCCTATATTCAGTCGGACATGGAGAACAATTGATCACAGACCTCTCCACAGAAGCCCTTAACATATCTGAAGGCTATTATCAGGTTCCCCCCCCCATTCTTTTCTCAAGAATAAAGATGACTACTTTTTAAGCCTTTCCTCATAGGTCAGGTTGTCTAAATCTTTTACCACGTTTGTTGCTCTTCTCTGGACTCTCTCCAATTTGACCACATCTTTCCTGAAGTGTGGAGTCCAGAACTGGATGCAGCACTCCAGCCGAGGTCTCACCAGTGCCAAGCAGAGTAGGACAATTAGTTCCCATGCCTTACATACTACACTCCTCTTAGTAATATGTATATCCTCACAGAACCCTGTGAAGTAGTGTTATTCCCCCTTTTACAGATGGGGAATTGAGGCACAGATAAATTAAATGACTTGCCAAGCGTATGGCAGCACAAGGCATTGAACATAGGTATCCCAAACCCCTGACTAGGGCCTTAACCATCGGATGACCCTTCTTGTCACATTGCCTCTCTACTAATCCATATTCCCAGGATATATGGTAGCATACCAGTCCCTCAGCAGCTCCAAACAGACACTATCTGAGTCTATAAATCAACTTGCAGAGAAATTTCTTTCTGTTTTCCCCAAATATGGAATTTCCCTCAAAAATTATAATGGCCCAAGGTCCAAAACTGGTGACGAAGATGCAAACCATGGCCATTGATAGTTTTTCTATATGTAAAGATGTCATTGATTTAAAATCTGATACCTCACAGCTCTTCAGAGGTCAAAATATGAACTTTGATACCACTGGGACATACACCACTCACTTCTAGCCCTGGAATTTAAATTAGTGACGTTCTTCTGTATTCAAAATTATTTTGGGTCATTTTCTGATGGGGTTTACATATGTGTGTTTTCATTTTTCTTTCCCTCTTAAAGCTGCATAACTGGACACATGGTAACTAAAGCACCTGGATCTATAGGCCAAGGGATACAAGACATAGGCTGAATAAATATTTTTAAACTCTCTGAAAACTCCTAAAATAGTTGTTCATGTGACCTATCTGCAATACATGGTGAATACAAAGGTTTGTATTATGCCTAATGAAAATATTTAGTAACTATTTTTTCCATTAGTCCAATTAGTTCATCATTTTTTCATGTAACTGAGCATATTATTCACAAATGGCAAACCCACAAGTAATGTATGCAGCACTTGTCTGCGATGACTTGCATAAGTTTTGTGTGTGTTTGCCATTTGTGAGTAATGCACTATCTCAAACATTTGTGTATGTAAATATATACTTAACGTGCAGCTTTGAGCTACTATTTTTATTTACATGTTAAAAATATAATGTCACATGGGAACATAAGATTTGTCATTTGGTCCTGTGACAAGATAAGTTCACTGTGGTCTGTAAAGGTTAACAGGTCCTGCCAGTTGCAGGCCGTTCTGACAGAGTACAAAAGGAAGGGTCTCTTCTCCTTTGGAAATTATTGCCCAGTGTTTTTTGATTGATTTACTTTGTTTTTACCCCAGACAAAAACAAGCTCTGAGGAAAGAGTCCTAAGCTTCAGGCATTACGATTTTATTTCTCTTCCATGGCTGGTGAAATTGCTTGCCAGCTTACAGGTGCACCTAGTCAACTATTCAGCCTCATTCAGTAGGAAAGCAGGACGAAGCCCTAGGTGCTTGCCCCGTAAGCCCATTCCAGTGAAGCACTTGAGCACATGCTTAACTTTAAGCTGGTGAATAGTCCCACTGACGCCCCAATATCTGACATTTCAGAGAAAGATGGAAGAAAATACATAAAGTTTTTATTCAATTGTGCAATACTGTGAATGGAATCAAAATATCCCTTCCTGACAACTGTGGCAATGTCACAAAACAAGAGATTTGATTACCCTCATGTAAGTGGACGAATGTGTATGTGTAATAAATGTTGGCTTGCCGACTCAGAACTCCTGTGGACTTCCAGGGGAATTCTGCGTGCACAAAAATACAGGGCTGGACCCTACACATGTATGTATTACTTTCAAAAAGTTTTATTTTCCAGTTATGCCCCAGTTATTTCATCTCACTATTACCGTGTGCTTCCTCCCCATCTGCGTTTTGTATGCACCTGTCATCTCTCATCTGCTACTTAGATTGCAAGATCTTCAGGGGCCATCACAATTATGTTTGTACAGAGCCTAGCACAGTGGGGAAGAGCATCCAGATACTATTGCAGTACAAATAATTAAAAATAATAATATAGAACACAATCCATGTGAAAGATGGCAACACTTTGAATCAAAACCCTATGAATAATTTTAGCATATTGATCCTGGGATGGGTAGAACAATCATCCCTAGAAGTGCTGAGAACGTTCCAAGCACCCCTCTGGATCATGTCCATATTCTGCAATATGGGGAATGCATATCCAAATGACATAGTTAACATACTCTATTTTTGCCGTGTTAATCTAGTGTAATTGAAATTAATTTTTCACTCCATCTCCTGTAAATGCAGAAGAGAAGATTGCAATAAAATATTTGTAGGTTTTACCTAAATTGGCTGACTGATGAAAAAAATAGTTACTAAAGTTCTTAATTAGGTACAAGGAAAAAAAAACAAGTATTAGAAACAATTCACACAGGCATTAGTATCTATATACAAAGAAGTAAGCCAAAGGAAGAGGGGGGAGAGAAGGTTTATTTGAATGCATTTAGGGCCTGGTTTTCCACTCTGTTACACCACTTTTATTCCACTGAAACTCTGCTGAAGTCATTGGGGTTACACCTGTGTAAAACTGGAGAATGAGATTCAAAATGCCTGAAAGAGGGCTCACCGCTGCAAGGGGCCATGGGCCACCTGTGCAGTTCTGAGCACCTTCAACTCCCACAGATTTCAGTGGGAGTTGAGTGCTCAGCATGTCACAATAGGCTCTCAGCAGCTTGCAGGATTGAGCTCAGAGACTGAAAAATGCTTTTCCTAAAGGTGTTGCTAAAGAACTACACAGTTTGAGAATCTAGTGCTCAATAATCACTAATAGAAAAAAGAGGAGTTAGTAAAAAGTGGACCTGTTAGTCCAAAATAGGAGAATCCACCCACTGACATGCACTGAAATAACTGAAGGCATGAATTACAACTCATTTAGCTGTTGTGGCTCCAGTTACTGTGTTGACAAGCCCTGAACTACTCGGTTTCCCCTACAAGCTGTCCACCTACACCAGGGTTGAGGCACTTGAATGGTACATTGTGGGGAAGCTTGAATTGCTGCTGCTCATACTATACTAAGCAGAAATAGAGGATGTTGGTCTCCAGTGCTGTGAGTCCAGCAGTTTATCAAACCATTAGAACTTGCTTTTTAAAGGAAAAAGGATAAGGACCTCTGAATTAATTAGATAAAATACTAGGGCCAGCTCCTTGGGTCTGGCTGAGCTGTTCTCATTGCAGGGCCTGTGAGAAGATTGGGGTAAACCATCTTTTGTACTCTCCTTATCCTGGGGTTACAGGAGGTCACTTTGGCCTTCAGGGCTATTAGTTGCACCAGCACTAACAGTTCCCCAGAAGCCATTCTGCTTGTTGGGAAATCACCAGGGCTCAAGGCACTCTAGACTTGCTGCTTCTGACATGCCCCTTATGCTGAAGGATGGGAGGAGTAGGTTGCATAGAGCTGCCCATATTGGCTTTATTACACCAGGGCTGCCAGGCGTATCCTCACTGCAGTGCAAAGCAGTCAGGAAGGCAGGGGAGGCTGTAAAAGGCCCTGAATACACTTAATAAACCTTCTCTTCTCCCCATCTTATTTTTTTCCTCTCTCACTCTTCTTTTGCCCTACTTCTTTGCATACAAATACCAATACCTGTGTGAAGTGGTTTTGTCTGTTGACGACTTCAGAGGAGTTGCATCTGCTTATGTCAGCACTGAATTTGTCATGCTTTATGTATATATTAGTGAGGACTAGTTATATAAAACAGAACTGGACCCTACAGGTAATTAATATTATCAGTCCCACCAGAAGGAATAGGATGAGGATGTTTTTTAAAACGGAAAGGTGGCACTTGGGATTCACTATTGAAATACAAAGGGGAGGTCATCATACTGGCAAGTAGAGGAAGTTAGTGGGGTGTTCTACTTTGGGACTGGCTGGCTGGCTGCTTTTCAGTGCAAGTACCGTGCCAGGCATATGGGGCTAAGTGCCGAACATCTGTGAGAAATGCCAGCCAGAAAAATAAGAGACTTCTGGCTGTGGTTGCCTTCCACAGAAACCCAACATTTCAGCAACTTGGAAACAGAAGACAAAACTTGCTGCTATGGCTCTGTAGCTGTTTCATAAGTAATCAAAATCTTAATACTTTTAAAAAAAGGAGATAGAGAGGAAGAAGCGACAAAGAGTCCTGTGGCACCTTATAGACTAACAGACGTATCGGAGCATAAGCTTTCGTGGGTGAATATTCACCCACGAAAGCTTATGCTCCAATACATCTATTAGTCTATAAGGTGCCACAGGACTCTCTGTCACTTTTTATAGATCCAGACTAACACAGCTACCCCTCTGATACAGAGAGAGAGAAGTACTTAAATAGGTGGTCCCAGCACAGAGCTGCTTTAAATACTGTCTTACTTCATCTGTGAATACTGGCATGACCATTTTAATCTCCCTTTTTTCACTGTTTGCACATAAGAGCTTTGACACTGAGACAAAAAAATAATATTCTAACATCTGCTGCTGTGAGAAACCAGTACCACCAGTGAAAACCTCAGTAAACTAGGGGCTGATCTTGCAAGGTGCTGACCATCTCATTTATTTCAGTGGGAGCTTAGGGTTCTCAGCACCTAACAGGGTCAGGCCCAAAGGGTCTGATCCCGCTACCATTGAAGTCAGAGTTTCCTTGATGTCAGTGGTGCGGATCAGGTTCTAAGTACATGATAGCCATACAAAGCACCCTTCCGTGAAAAAGCCTATTTTAAACAGAAGACAGTTTCTTTGCAAGATTTCATATTACAGGACCTTGAAATGAAGGCAGACTGGACAGTGATTAGAATGCAGCACTATCTTGGAGATTAGGATCTTCCTTGTAATAAACTGCTTTGTGCCTAGGTATTATCTGTTTTCTCTTCCCTCTTTATAAAATATAGTTTTGATTTCGAGTATGAATGGCCACGTACAGAACTATCCTCATACCCTTATATCTGGGTCAAAGGCACTCTCTACATAAAAATACTATCTTTTTTTGGACCAACTTCTGTCTCTCTCACCAACAGAAGTTAGTCCAATAAAATATATTACCTCACCCAAAATGTTCTGTGACCAACATAGCTACAACTCATGCATACATTATGTCCATTCTGAGTCATAATACCTTCTGTTAGGTCACCAAGTAATGATAGAATACAATTACTATATTGTCAGTAGCACTTTTGTCTCTGGACCAGAAGGCCATGGGTTCAAATGCTGTATTGGGATTTAGGGTCTTATCCAATGCTGACATTGCAGAGCACTACAGCGGGCTAGAACCCAGGTCTCAGAGACAGGTCTTGGGTTCTATTCTGGACTCTGCCATGGCAAAGTGATGCCCCTGCTTTGTAAAATGCATTGAGAATGATAGAAGAAAAGTGCTAGAAGATCTAAGTATTATTTTCAAGGCCCCTGGGAATGGTAAAGGAGTTCACAGCCATATTGCCTGGAAATGTTCAATTCAGAGTGCTTAACTTCTTAAATTTACTTAGGAAGGGATTCACAAGGGGGACTTAAGCCCCTAAAGTAGCAGGTAGGTGCCTAAGTCCAAAATGTAGCTTCCAAAAACCCCTGCTCAGTTGCTGCTAAACGTAACAGGCACCTAAACTGCTGCTGGTGGAGTGTGCACGGCTGCTTTAGTCCTGACACCACCAAGCAGCTCAGTGGCTGACATAATGGGATTTACAAATTAGGCACTCCCTCTAGCTTGCCTGTGGGGCCTTAGAATGGATTCTAATTCACAACCCTGGTTAGTTCCTCATACAATGGTCCTTTAATTATCTCTTCCCTATTTTCTCTGTAACCCATCTACTAAACAAAGTTAACTCTCTCTACACTGCTGTGCAAAACAAGGGTACTACAGCATAATCTCTGAATTTGGCAATTTATGTTTTTATCCTTTCGCTTAGTATATTTCCAGTAGTTATCTGAGCCAAGGAGACTGAAAGCAAGACATGTGGTGGTGAAGTATGAAGAGCCCAATCCTGCAACATATCATCTGTCTTCTGAGGAGTGATCAGCATTTTTACCTACTATTGAAACGAATGGGAGTTGAGTACTCGGTACATGCTTAGCAGAATGAACCCCATGCAAGACTGGGTCACTTGAACTGCTGTGGTGTGAAGTGTCAATGAGTTCTCAAGAGTGATTTTGGGGAATACATTTAAAGTTTGCCTGGAACCCGAACTCTTTGCTCCATACCATATCTAAAATTGCATTAGGAGGAGTTTAACAGTCTGAGGCAGTATCGAGTATTCTGTCCAATTCTGCATTAATGTAAATCAGGCTTGTGTATTAATGTGATCCTGGCAGGAATACTGTACCTATTTCAGTATGGCACATTTTTAATAATGTCACTTTCTTTAGCTTTCAGTTTTGCCTTTCTTGCTTTGTTTGTGATTTTTTATACTATTATGTGAGTACATAACCTTCAGTTAACAGAACAAAAGAGAACCTGTTAGGGTATGTTATACACTATAAAAGATCTCCTGGCACTTTTCAAACAGTAGAGGAGACTATTTATGCCAGTGTCCCAGCCAACAATCCCTGTCTCACTAAAAGCAGATTCTAATTTGGCAAAAGGTTGTGTATGAGCTTGTCACGAAGTGGGGTTTTATTCATCTTATGTTGCATGTGAATCTTACTGTCCTATTTCCCTATGTACTGTACCAATATTTCAGTGGTGGGGATTGGGAAATCTTTGCTGAGGCCCTCGGGGCAGGTGAGGCTGCCCAGCTGTCTGCACATATGTAACCTGAGACCCAGAAAGGGGGTGAGACCAAGTGACACCTTTTGCCGGGGAAGCAGGACAAAGAGGAAGAGCAACGGGGGTGTCAGAGGTTGGGGTCACTGGAAGCTGGGCAGTCTGCTTGGGGACTTGAAGAGGGGGAGTCCAGGACATCTGGCCCAGGACTCCCTAAGATGGACTTGGCTGAAAGTCATGGATTTCTGTGATAGCAAGCTCTGTTCTATGCTGTGTTCCTGTCAGCTAATAAACTGTTCTGTTCTACATGCTGGCTGAGAGTCACTGCTGACTGCAGGAGTTGCAGTGCAGGGCCCTCTGGCTTCCCCAGGAGTCTCGCCTGGGCAGACTCACTGCGGGAAGCACACGGGGAGGAAGGAGATGCTGAATACTCCGAGGTTAGATCCAGGAAGGTCGAAGCTGGGTAAGCTTTTTGCCTTGGTGACAATATGCTCAGAGAGAGGAGGCATGCTACAACCAGAGTCCTGGCTGGCTTTGTATGGAGTAGTTCCAGGGCATTGACCCGGTGACTCCATGACAGAGCTATAGCCAAAAGCACAATGATTTAACTCTATTTGCCTACCGTCCCTGCGTAGCCACACCAATATCTAATTATTATGTGGAACAATATAGGATATCTTCAGTGTAAAGGCATTGTATAAAAACACATTCCAGTCTATTCCAATAACAAAACAGTTCTCAACTTAAGGAGATCTCATTTGTATTGCACTTGCTAATATGTGTTTTATTAGACTATCTATATTGAATACAAATAACCTTGTATTTGCCTTTCTCCTCCCATCTCTCTTTAATCTGTACCAAACAGCTGTAAAGGCAAGTACAGTGCTGTGGACCTCTATCTTCCTCCATAACTCCAATACTAAGCATGGCTCTCATTTTTTAAATGCTAGATCTACCCCAGTTTATAGATACTGTTTAAAAGCACATAAAGTAAATGTTAAAGGTACTGTCTATTTAGCTGTTTTCAGCATTGCTGAGGCACTTCCTAAGCAGGGCCGGCTCCGGGCACCAGCCGATCAAGCTCATGCTTAGGGTGGCAGGTTCTATGGGGCGGCATTCCGCCCAATCCTAGGGCGGCACGGCCGCTTTTTTAATTTTGGTTCAATTCTGTAGGGGGCGGCGGCGCAGAGGAGGGGAGCGCCCTGCGCGCTCCGTCTGCCCCAGCTCCATCTGCCCCAGGTCTGTAGCAAGCCCGGCAGGGCAGCCCGCGTCCTTCTCTCCCCACCGACCGGAGCAGCGCAGAGCTCTCCCAGCAGGCAGTGCGGCGGTCGGGGCCGTGTGGCGAGTGCCCCACTGAAGCCCTGGCCACCACCCTTCTCTCTCTCCCCCCGATCCCTCCCCTTCACCCCCGCTAACTGGGGCAGGTCTGCGGCGCAGGGAGTCCGCCTGCACCCTGGCTCCGGCCGCCCCGCAGGTTTTTGTTTTTTTTCCTGCTTTGCCACTCCGGCTGTGCCGCAGGTTTTTTTTTAAATTATTATTATTTTGCTTTGCCGTTCTGGCCGCCCCGATTTCTTTTTTTTTTTTTTTTTTTTTTTGCTTGGGGTGGCAAAAAAGCCAGAGCCGGCTCTGTTCCTAAGTTTTGGAACCACTGAGAAAAACATGTAGGAATGAGACTTTAAATTACTACAGGCAACTGTATCTCAGAGGTGCAGCCTAAAAGGGATTTAGTAATAATAATCTGCTGTTTTTCAGTCCCTACATTTTCATTAAATATTTAACATTTATTATTGTTGAAATATTGGAAAATGCTCTAGATGTCTCACCAAATACACAAGTCCCTCCATTGTGCTAGTTGCTGTGGAAACACATAAGAGACAGTCCCTGCCTTGAAATGCTTACAGTCTAAATAGACAAGACAGACAAAGGGTATCAGGGTAAATCACAAGCACAGAGAAGTAAGTTACCGAAGGTCACATAGCAAGTCAGTGGCTGAGTCCAGAATAGAACCCTGGGCTCCCAACTCTCAGGCCAGTACCCAATCCACTTCCTCCAACCTGAATGGGTGCTAGCTACATTCAATATTACACAAGTGAGGGTCAAACAGACCAAATTACAATGGGAAGGAGGAAGAGGACGGACAAACATGTGGTTGATCTGTACGGTCTCAAGTCTTACAAACACTCCTGCATGGGCTTTATTTTAAAAAGCAAGCAGTCCTAATGAAACCAACGGCATTACTCGTGTGCTTAAATCTAAGCATGTTCATAAGTGTCTGCAGTATTGAGGCCGCCGTTATGTACATCTCTTGATCTTTCTATTAAATATTTCCCCTCCCCCTAACTTCTTGTAGGGAAGCAACAGAAGTGAGTTATTAGGCTGGATTCTAATATAAGGAGCTGGCTTAGAAAAAGGCTTTAGTCAGGGCATTCCATGCATTGGGGGTAAGGCCTAGAAGGTGACCCCCCAGACATGAGAGTGGGAGAAGAGAACAAAAGGAGCATCAAGGCGGGCATCATTAGTGGAATGGCAAGGGTGGGGGGAGGGACACTGAAGGACACAAGGTCAAGGGTATAGTTTGGGGCATTGATCCCTTGTAGTTAGGAATTAAATCAATATCATGATTAAGTAATAGTAGATTACTTGATTATAGTATTTGTTCCCCCAGAGCACAAAGCTGAAAAAGGACTAAAATGCTTTGTATGGGATTTTTAAAGATTTTTTTTTTTTAATGTAGACCCATAGGATTTACCATGCTGGTTCAGCTCTCTGATCCACTTAATCTGGTATTTTACCTTTGGCAGTGGCCACTGCACAATGCCTCAGAAAGTCAAATTCCCACTGTAGAATGTACCTCGTTGGTTCTGCAATGCTGCAGGAAAGGAGAGAAATTCCATTCTTTCTCTGGCAGGTGTGCAGCTCACATCCTGAAAAGAAAACAATTACCTGTTATACTTGGTCTCTGAAGAGACAAAAAGCCTTTGTCTTCCTCAGTCTCCCTCTGGGGGACACACAAACACAGCCTCAGAGGAGCCTTTCAGCTCAGCTGTGTCCAGAAAAGACTCCTGAGGGTTTTCCTCTCACCAGTCCCTTTGATCCCAAATAGACTCACTGCATCAATGTGGGAGGCAGCTGTGCTGATACAGGTGTTGAAACTGGCTACACTGAGATTACTGATGGCATTGACCATATTGGCAGGTTGGACACGTGCTGAAGAGCACAAAGAAATTAGGCTGAAGAAATGAGCTTCAACGCAGTGAATTTAGTGCAAACCTGAGCTTTGAGGAAACTCAAGCTTTGGTTGGCAGTATTGGCAAATGCCCCATCAATGCAGATCAAGGAATGTGGTAGAACAAAACCAGGAAAGCTGCAGCAAGGGTTTTGCTGTGTCCTGCACTCACAAGTGCTCAAAATCCCACAAGTGACCAAATCTGTGTCTGTCTAGGTTAATACTGGTGCTCATCACTATAGTAAGGACTATAAAGATATCTCTGTCTTCCTTCCCTGCTGGCATGAGGCAGGTTTATGGGCGTTATTTTAAAAAAAAAGAGTATATATTTAAAGTGTATATATTTAAAGTGATAGTTTTGCAGTGCTAAGAGAAGAGGTGGATGTTGCATTTCTCTCCAAGTGTAGCAGGATTGCCAATCACTCATTATTTTGTGTGGCATGCAATTGTATAAAGAGTCGTGAATGGAATTATCTATGTATTTATAAGGCATCCATCATGATAGCATGTTGGAATCAGAAGCAGAGGCAGTAAAAGGAACAGTGAGAGAGATTCTCAAGAGACAAGGAGGATGTTGAAAAGAATCTGCACTGACCCAGCAACAGCTGGACTGCAGCAGGGAGCTGCTTTACTGTCATCTGACAAGTAAAAGAACTGATGGTTGGAGGATTTAGAGGTGACTATGGATCAAGAGCAGGGCCACCATGCTACACTGCTTGTTGGGGACCAACTTTGGGATCTGAGTGAGGAGCCTTATCTGTCTATGTAAGTACATATCTGGCCTTCATTTCCACACTATCTGAGTGAATAAGGGGCCGATTGGGCCCTCAGTTCCACTGCTGTAAGTCTTAAGTAATTCCATTGAAATTAAGAGTTGTACTGGTGTAAAACCTGCATAAGCGAGGCTAGAATCAGGCCATAAGAGTGGCAATCTATTGTGACTGCTTTTGGAAGAGCATGAAATTTGACCATCTTTATCATATTACCTTGCATCATGTTTGACTCAATGACCTCCATGGTCCAATTAGTTTAATTACTAATGTACAGTAGATTCCCTGGGTATTTGTCCTAGGCCTTGAGCTGTATATAAAGATGGCCATTGGGATTAAATACCATCAGTGTGTCAAGTCTGGTACTTAACTCTACTGGCTAGTATTTAAAATGTTTCACCAGGCTAACCACCTGAAGGCACGGAGGATTTTCACTAATTCTTTCTGCTCTCTTTTATTTCATCCTCCCTCCCTTTGTTTCTTGCTTTCTTTCTCCTACCACTTCCCTTCTCTCTCTGTCAGCCCCCCAACCTGTAGCAGATGGTTATTACATTATACACTGTCATACTCTAAACTCTAATGTGCAAATTAAGTGCCCAGTCAAGAAACACTTAAAGGACAATGAATCTCAGAAGGCTCCAATCCACATAAGAAGTCTACCTGAGGATGTTCAAGGTAACATAGAATCATAGAATATCAGGGTTGGAAGGGATCTCAGGAGGACATCTAGTCCAACCCCCATGTAAGCAATGGCTGCTGCCTGTAAAAACGGAGTCATTCATGGACACGTGGCTTGCCCATGTGACTCCAAAACTCCATCTTGGAGCTGGACTTTGCATAGGAGAGAGGAGAGGGTCTCCACCCACAAGAGAAAGTCTATTTAAGCCCGTGGGAGACCCCTCCATTTTGTCTTCAGCTGGCTAAGGAGATAGCCTCTCCGCCCCCAAGGATACCTGAAAGAAAGAAGAAAGGCAGTTACATGATGGTAAACATCACATGCTTTTATTGTCACTATATGCTTGTCTTTCACAAATATAGATTGTAGGTTCTGAGACCTTTCCCCTGTGTGTTTACTGAGTAAGCATGTTGTGCTGCTTTTATCATATCTAATAGCTATTCCACATAACAGAACTATTGGAGGTTGTATTTTTGTGCACAGCTGTCTTTGAATTTATTTATAGTGTAATTATGTACGATGTGAGATGGTACTGGGATAAAATAAGTGGTACACAAATAAATGATTATATACTATGAGTAATCATTAGGCTATAAATAATATCTGCTGGCAGCAAACACAGTTAAAGATGCCCATAAATAAATAAAAAAGTCAATTGGAATAGTTGGAAATGAATGTGTTTTCTGCAAGTAAGCAGGGGGACTGATTCTGCTCCTACAGAGGATAATGACAAATGGCCCTTTGACTTCAGTGGGAGCATAATGGGTCTGTGATTCATATTTCTAGAATTGAATCCTCATGCAGTATAAAATGCCTCTGACGTCAATGAGAGTATTTGAGTAAGGCCTGAGCAAGTTCTTCAGGGTTGAGCCTGTATGAACAAATCTTTGCTATAATAAGAGGTTTAGTATCATGATTGTACCCGAGTCCCCTATCATACAACTCTATCCTGGGCAAGATATATTGTACATTTAGAGCCTAACTCAACACCCATTGAAAGTATGGAAAAACATCCAGTGGATCAAGTCCTTAAAAATAACACTGTAATTGTACTATGGGGCTTTGTAGAGCTCAGTCTTAAGCATCCGAAATTTAAATGTTCAGAAGAAGCAGGTATTTCCTTAATGCCAGTAGTTCAGGAGTGTGACTACTTTTAGGGAAACATGTAAGATTGTCCACAACCCTGTGTCAAAAAACCTTTCCTTGTGGATCTTATAGGCCAAATTCTACCTTGGGATATACCCGTATGACTCCAGTTGGAGTGGGTTGCACATTCACATCCAAAAGGCAGAGTTTGGCCTTTCTTGTAGCTCTTTAACTACATTAAGAGCCAAATTCTCAAAAATAGGGGCTTGAGGGTTCTCACAGCCAGTGAAAAAGAAGTTATTGTACATGCAGAAAGAAGACAGAAAAGATCTTACCAGTTTTCACTCCAAGGTGCATTTTTTTGACTTTGCCTTCTCCAAAATAAACACATAGCAATATGTGTACTAAGAAAACCCCTAAACCCAACCAAAACAAGACCCTCCTCTGCACAAGCTTTTCCCCCTGGGAAGATAATGAGAGCAAACACATGACAGATGTGTAGTCACAATGCTTAATGCACTACTGGAAAGCGCACGGATACTATGGGGACGAGCATAGTATAAGAATCCATCTAGAATAGAACAGAACCTGCTGTTCTGTCTCAAATTGTGGTAATTCTTGAATTACTCGATTGAAATACACTGCTGAAGTACTGAAGGGTGATCTAGTCAAGTAAACACTGGACTGGGTCTCAGGAAACAGATTCTATTCCTGGCTTGGCCACTGACCTGCTGTGTGATCTTGTGCAAGTCTCTTCATTTCCCTGTAACATCATGGATGAAATCCTGGCCCTGCTGAAGTCAGTTGTAGCTTTGCCATTGACTTCAATGGGCCTGGGATTTTATCTGTTTCTCTAAGCCCTAAAACCATGGGACCCTGATCTCAGCTTGGGGCTGAAGGTGCTACTATAATACTCCTAAAGACATTACAGTTTTAATTAAATGCATCCAATAGGCCTGCAAGTGTTCCTGCATATGACAAGTCTTGTGTAAACTCTGTGGTGGATACTTTTAGGGTTGTCTCTCTTGGTCATGAGCACAGATGAAATCTTCCCTGGACATTGCATCTACCATGTATGTATATATTTAATTCAAGGTGAAGAATAGGAAATAAAAATCAAGCACTGAAGAATTATTCATGTCAATGAAAAAATGGAAGTCAAAACACTGGTGGTACCATCACCATTTATTTCTCAGTCAAAATAGTGAATATACATTTGCAGCTTCAGAGTGTCTGTTGAACTTTTTTGTTCTGTTTTAACTTTCAGTTTGTCCAGCTATGTTACTTACTGTACAGTGGTATTTTTATAATATACTTTATCAAAAACCTTTACTGTAGTCTGAAAAATACTACTGTACATACCGAACTCTGACATTTCTCTAAACTATATTTGTCACTAAATCAGCTAATTGCACTCTGATCACTAATACAGTACTATGGCTTATTTAAGTGGCAATTTTAAAAATCTGTTAATAAGAACAACAACAAATATTGATTTTTTTCCCCCTTTAAAGACAAAGTCATTGCCAGCATCATTGGGCAGCCATACAGCAGCATCTAACCTTTATATGCATGACAGAAGGGGAAAACTTCAACAAGGAATAAGGTTTCATTTGCATGATTCCAAGGCGATATTAAGATAAACAAAATGTGAGATACAAAGATTTTCAGAATGATGAAAAAAATACCTTGACAGTGGCAGTGCCTTTTTAACATCTTACTTTTAATGAATAACTGCAAGGAAGCATTTTGTTGTCCTGCATTAGCTACTCTTAGAAGTCAAACAGGAGTGGGGGTAGATTCACCTCTCCCCTCCATTCCCCCATGCACAATATGAAGGCAATCTTGGAATGATCTGGAAAGTTTTTATGAGACGAAAATAAAAACCCCACAGCTGAACCGATTACTTTCAGAAGATGGAGCGCTAAGAAGAGCCTGAAGTTAGTTTTTCTCCTTGTTAAATTCCTGCAAGGGAAGAATTGCAGCTTTTTTCCCAGCCAAGTGTAAACCACAGGCAGGGAAAGTGTGAAGAAAAGTCCCAATATGGAATCCATTAATAAAATCCTTTCATCTTGTTCCTGAGGAAACTGGAACTGAGGATTTTATTATTTTTGTTGTATTTATTTGTCTGGGTTGAACTGAAGAGGAACGGACATTGAAATGACAGATGATTTTCAGAAAGGAACAGAGTTGCCAAAACTTTCATTCAACCTGTGAGGGGTGGGGGTTATTTTAAAAGGGCCTTTCATGAAATTGCAATGTCCCCATTTTCTGGATAGCCCAGAACTAACTTTTGGTCTTGTATATTGTCTACAAACTCTGATATTCCAGTGACAACAGTATGACATCATGCAATCTTATTGCATTAGCTAAATAAATGATTCTGGTAAAATGATATCAATTCTAGAAATATATTATTTCTTTTACTACATGGGAAAGATGTCACAGAAAATAGGAAACCCTCTCATTCGATGGGTCTTCCCCATGGGACACTATTCTCCAGTATAAACAGATCTCACTGTTAAGATGATTTTTCCTAAATTTTCTAGTATAAAATTTTCTTTTCTTAATTTGGTATTATAGCTCATATTTATAGCATGGGGCTCACACAGGGGGAAACAGTTAGGGAAGGATGCACGGAAAGAGATTCAGCAGCCATGAAGAGAGAAAAGATGGAGGAGTTACTTGGGGGAGCATATGACAAGCAAGGCATGAGTATAATTCCACCTTTTTTTCCACCAGTTCTAAATCTTTACCTACCTTCCCCTGATATAATGTACTGCACTACCGCTCCTTAAACTACTGAAGTCTGCTATAAACTATGCATAGGGCTTGTCTTCACTAGGAAATTTAAGTGTGCTTGAACACAATTTTGAGCAATTGAGATAGGTGACAAGTTGCTCACTATGGTCAGACAAAGAGAAATTGCAAAGTAGGGTTTGCTCACACCTATCTGACATGACGTCTAACATGACTTAACCTATCTATACTGACCAGTCAGCATCAAGTAACTCAACTGTTAAAAACAGAGATTAAAAATGATCACATTTCCTAGAGAAGATGCGGCCTTACAGGATGCGCCTTTAAGGCATATATAGATTCCTTGGTTATGGAAAAAAACAAAAGGGGAGAGAGAGAGAGGGAGGGAGACAGACAGACAGACCTTGCTAATTCTGAACTTTCGTCTTACTGTACATAGTATGCTATGAAATTACAAAACTACTCTGCTGTACTTCCAAAGGCATTTATATGAGGTGATAGAACATTCCCATCTATTTTAAATGAGCTGTATAAGATTAGAATACCCTGGGGCTTTAAACTAGCAAACACAATATACGGGGGGGAGGGGGAGGGAACACTTTGATTCAATAATGCATGAAGACAACAAGAAGAATTGAAATACATCATCATGATTACTTTGAAAGACCAACAGGTTAATCAGAAAGTGAGCAGGAAAATCAAATGGTTTATCATACCGACGTCACTGCTTGTCTTTTATTAAATTGCAAATTGGAGGCTTTCCTGTTAACAGAGGCCCCAGCCTTTCTCTCAGGTCTCAGGTGAATAGATGATGGACTTCCCGAGCAGAAGAGGACTGCTTTTGTTTTCATAGATTCATAGATTCCAAGGCCAGAAGGGACCACTGTGATCATCTAATCTGACCTCCTGTATAATATGTGATATAGAACTTCCCCAAAATAATTCCTAGAGTATATCTTTTAGAAAAACATCCAGTCTTGATTTAAAAATTATCAGTGATGGAGACTCCACTACAGCTTTTGGTAAATTGTTCCAATGGCTAATTACTTTCACTATTAAAAATTTACACCTTATTTCCAGTCTGAATTTGTCTAGCTTCAACTTCCAGGCGTTAGACCGTGTTATACCTTCTCAGCTAAATTGAAGAGCCCATTATTAAATATTTGTTCCCCATGTAGATATTTATAGACTGTGGTTAAGTCATCCCTTAACCGTCTCTTTGTTAAGTTAAACAGATGGAGCTCTTTAAGTCTATCACTATAAGGCATGTTTTCTAATTCTTTAATCATTCTCATGGCTCCACTCTGAACCCTCTCCAATTGAACAACATCCTTCTTGAATTGTGGGAATCAGAACTGGACACAGTATTCCAGCAGCCATCACACAAGTGACAAATACAGAGGTAAAATAACCTCTCTACTCCAGATTCCCCTATTTATGTATCCCGGGATCACATTAGTGTTTTTAGCCACAGGGTCACACTGGGAACTCATGTTCAGCTGATTAACCACAACGACCCCCAAATCTTTTTCAGAGTCACTGCTTCCAAAGATAGAGTCCTCCATCTTTTAAGTATGGCCTATGTTCTTTGTTCCTAGATGTACATATTTATATTTAGCAGTGTTAAAGCACATATAGTTGGCTTGCACCCACTTTACCAGGTGTTCCAGCTTGTTATGAATCAGTGACCTGTCCTCTTCATTATTTACCAGTTCCCCAGTTTGTGTGTCATCTGCAAACTTTATCAGTGATGATTTTATGTCTTCTTGATAATGATGAGTTTTCCCCTTCTCATCCTCTGGTTGAATGGCATATTTCTCTGCTGCTTCAGGTGCTGTTCTCATGACTATAGCATTGTTCTTTGTTATGACTAAACTTAAATATATATTCTACCACCGTCTATTCATTCTTCACAATTTTTACTATGCCTTCTGTTTGAATTACAAACAGTAAGGTTGCAGACAACTCCATTTTCAGCTAGTGTGCAACACAGGTAATCAAAAAGTAGAGAAATGAATAAACATCTGGAACACTGGGCCATGACTACTGACATAACAGGAAAAGAATACATATTAGTCCAAATGTTAGATGAAAGATGCTTATGAATGGGCATCAAAAAGTATTCTCAAAAACCCGCTGCTTGTGAAAAAAATTAGAGTGCTCTTATCAGCTGACAGGACCTGCAGGAATCTTTCATAGAGGGGGACTCATACATTGCCATTAAACTTTCAATATCCAGGCATGTGTGAGCCCAAAATATTACATTAGTGATTTTTCATTTGTGGATAATTATATCTCTTCTCCCAACTTTAAACATGCATAAGTCTGAAATGTTATTTCTGATGAAGTTCACAAGAGCCTCTACTTTTGCAGGAAATATTCCATACTGATAATGAACTTAGCTGTTGGTGCCTTAGGTGAATTTCAGCAATAGTCTTTGACTATCTCCTCAATAACATTGCAGACAATAAACAAGTGCGCCAATTTATGTAGACTGGCCAGCACAGGAACAAAGATGATGTCACGATCTTTGCTTAATCAAAATTGGACTTCAGTCCAGCCTTTGTATGGGATTTGAGTTCCATTGGCAGCTTTAAGATCAAGGCCATCTTCTATTTCCAGTAACTTGACAAGCTTTCTAAAGCATGTTCTTGGGAGATTGCCTTTTACATATTGACCTGAGATTTTGTGCACATGTATTCCAGTGAGATTTTACTGTACTGACAAAACAACACATCAGATACCTCTTTCCAACTAAGCTGGCTACTCTGACTTGTTGTTTTGGGGTTAGATGTAAATATGGGCCACTCCTGTTAAATTAGATGTAGTGCTCTCAGCTCTGTCTGTGCTTTCTTGTGATTTTCCTGCATGATATTGAGATTGATTTTGGAACTCTGAAGTTCTACCAGTTACTCCTGGTCCCATAAGGGGTCATCCTCTGCCTTTCTCCTTCTGGCCAGTTTCCTGAGTGATCTTCTTTACCTGGCATCCTGATTGGTAATATTCTTTGCTCCCACATCTGAAATAGTGGTCACAATTACTGCCATTGCCAGACTTCTCAAAGCTAACACACCCTCTTCTCTGGGGCTGCATGTCTCCACTTACCACAACTGGGCTAAGTCGACATGACACACTACTTCTGGCAGCATGGAGGGTATGTATGGCTACATACTGCAGTGAAAATCAGGCTGTACCCACACTGCGGCAGATAGCTACACATCTCAGTGAAAGGCTCTAGTATCTGGGAGGCAGCCGGGAAAGGCTTCATCAGCTCCCTGCTGACAGGACCAATTCCATGCAGCGAGGAAAGGCTCTGGAAGGAGGAAAGCAGCATGGAAACCTTGCTGCCTCCCCCTGCCACAGCCTTACCCTCTAGCCCGAGTCTTTATCTGTGGTGGGGAAGGGCCTTTCTCCACCATCTCACCTCTGCCAGAGCCCTTACCTGTAATCTTTCCCTGCGGTGGGGAAAGTGTCTAGCAGCAGAGAGCTGGCAGAGCCTTTCACTGCTTCAACAGCATTTCCCCATTGCCGGAGTCTTGTCCTGTGGTGGGGAAAAGCTCCAGCAGCTGGGAAGCAGTGGGACACAACACAGTTAAAAAAGCAGTGTAGACTGGAAGGCCTGGTTTGGGCGAGTGGAGAGCTGTATTGGGTATATACTCAGGGGTGTCTATAATCCACTTGCCTAAGCCATGCCACATGCTCTACACTGCTACTTACATCTGTGTTAAAGGGGCTACACAAGTATGTATTCTACACACAGCCGAAGAAAGCAGGAAGCATAGATGTAGCCTTAGTGCTTTTGTCACGTGTCTAGACAACTTGCTACTGAACCATCCTTCTCTTCTCAGTAACTCTCCATTCAGTTACATGATGAGCAACTACAAAGAAAACAGGTGATTATTCTTCTGGCATCTGTGCTACTTGTGTTCTGTTTATATCTACTACTAGTGTATTTACTTAGCAAAGGCTCTGCAGAAACATATAATTACTAATTAATTCTCTCTGTGCTTACATGCCACAAACAGTACCAACTGATATTTTGTAGTATACTTTTATGGCTTGCAACTTAAAGCATCAGAGTATCCTGGCTGTCTAGGAATAATTCTACAGCTTCTGATACTATAACAGAGATGTGGTATTGTCTCTGAGGAACAGAATATTCTAGAACAGCGGTTCTCAACCTTTAGCAACCCGAGGACCCCCATTTTTATTTAAAAATTGTTGGGGACCCCCAAGCTCTTGTGCTCAGCCCTTGACCCACCCCCTTCCCTGAGGCCACGCTGCTACCCCACCCCCCCACTCACTCCATCCACCCTCCCTCCGTTGCTCACTCTCCCCCACCCTCACTCAGTTTCACCAGACTGGGGCAGGGAGTTGGGGTGCAGGATAGGGTGCGGGCTCTGGGAAGGAGTTTGGGTGTGGGATCTGGCTGGGCAGTGCTTACCTTGGGCAGCTCCTGAAAGTGACCAGCACATCTCTCTGGCAGCAGCTCCTAGGCAGGGAGGCACACAGGCACCGCCCGCACAGCTCCCATTGGCTGCAGCTCCCACCAATGGGAGTTGTGGAGTTGGCGCTCAGGGCAGGGCAGTGCACAGAGACTCCGTACCCCTTCCTTGGGCCTCAGGGATGTGCCGGCCACTTCCAGGAGTGGTGCAGAGCTGGGGCAGGTAGAAAGCCTACCTTCACCCCACTGCGCCGCTGGACCTTAAGTGTGCATGAAGCGCTGGGAGGGAGGGGGAGGAGTTGATCGGTGGGGCCTGCAGACACCTGGGGTACCCTCAGGGACTCCCAGGGGTCCGTGGACCCCAGTTTGAGAAACGCTGTTCTAGAAGGACACAGGAGACCAAGAGACAGGGAGAAAGCTCAGGAAAGGTTCAGACTGTGTAAATATTTCTTGCTCATTCACTTAAATAAATAACTGTTTTTGTTCTAGTTTAAATGTGTTCTGCCTCCCTACACAACATTACCAATTCCTCCTCCTCCTTGATACAAAACCTCTGGGAACAAACACACAGAACTTCTGAGGCCAAAATGTGGAGCCCTTGGGAGTAAAGCATATGGTGTCTCAATGTCAGCTTGCTGGCTGAGCAATGAGGAATTTGCTTGTTTTGTAATGGTAAAGCCTAGCTATAAAACAGTGCAGTGAGGACTTGTTGTCATTAGAACACCTGTTATGTTTAACATTCGATTTCTTCAAACACAGTTCTGGAAAAGCCACATTGTTCAACATTTATTTTTCTGACCCTGCCAGACTTATATGCCACACAAGACTGTCAGTCACACTTCTCTACAGAGACTTACAAGGAGTAACTGATAAAAAAAATTGTGCTGGGAAGGATGTGCCTTCATGTAAGAAAGGGAGGGAGAAACAGGAAATAGAAGTTCAAAACTATGGCCTGGTCTACATTAGAAAATTAGGTCAGTTTAACTATGTCAGCCAGGTGTGTGAAAAATCCACACCCCTGAACGGTGTAGTTAAGCTGACCTAAGTACCTGTGTAGACAGCGCTAGATTGAGGGAAGAATTCTTCTGTCTCTTCACCCACCTTTCATCCCTAAAATTTCCCTTCATCGCTAATGATGATTGAGCATCAAAGATAAGAGTGCTAGTTCATACAAGGTTACAGGTAGCCTGCGTTTTAAACACTCTCTCACTTGACCCCGTTTACAGAATTGCAAATATCTGAACATGGTAGGTGTGATGAGGAGCTGCTCACTGAGGATTATAATTTGTACTTTGGAAAAAAAATTGAGTTTTGAAAAGGGATTTGCATGAGATGGTGGTCATTTGGCACACAAGAGAAAATGCTGTTCCAGGCATAAAGGGGCTCCACATAAGGTGTGAAGATGGGAGTGGGAGGAAATAAAGGGCCTGGTTCAACTCATGTTACATCAATTGGAGCCTCTACATTCCCCAAAGGGAGAAGACTAGGTTGGAGCACAATGAGCAAGACAGGGAATAGGAAGAAATGAGCACAGGGATGATGAGCAGTGTGTTGATTAGTAAATGAAAGAAATTCCCCCAAAAGTATGGAACTTAGGCCAAAGGGTGCACTAGTGTTTTTTCCCCATAAGAAATGTATGGTTCTGAGTCATTCTGTGCTCTCAGATATGGGGATATGCAGTTGTTTTAAGATGTCCTGTTACTTTGGGGATGCACTGAAGTTTCATAGCAACACTTGGTCTGCAAATCTATACATAGAGGGGAGATAAATATTTAGAATGTCTGGTTGAAAACATCATGTTCTCTTTGGAGTGCCTACCCCATACATAGCTGGCATTGCATGGTAATAACTTCATGAATGCAATGTTATACAGGGAGATAAAATAAACAAAACATGAGGTAGAGGGAAAAGGCTCAGAGAAAAGTAAAACATAAAAAGTTTAAGACCATGGAGTCTAGTGAGCCAGTTGTTTCATTGAAACTGTAACTTTGGCTTTCATTTTTAGATATTCTGATTTGTTTTTAAAACATTTGTCATTGGCTCACATGATGATTATTTAATCCATAGTAAATATTTAAAATAGTGCTAATAACTTATAAGGATACCAGTAACCTAAACTAATCCTATCTTGAAATGGCCACACTGTAAGGTGCTGGCGTATTGCTAGCCCACAAAGGATTCACTCCAGCACCCAGAATCCCTTTTCCAGGCAGTTCTGTTTCTCAGATATAGGCAAACCCCACTCAGACACAATTCCTCAGTTCACCCTGGGCTACAGCTCCCAAGGGATTTTCCCCTTTGTCTCTCTCTATTCCTTCTGCAGGATTTTCCCATGCTCTGTTAACTGAGCACTGTCTCCCAGGGCGCTCTCCCTGGAGCTCCTTTCCCCCAGTAGGTTCCTACTGCCTCCCTGCCCAGCAGACTCTGGCAGCCACTCCCACATAAGTCCCTGCTGCTGTTCCTACTCCCACTACCCAGGCCTCCTGGCTTCTGGCAGGCAGCAAGAGCTCCATGTCTGCTTTCTCTACCCCTTTCCTGACCGACTAAGGTCTGACTTATTCAGGCACCCCCTCAGGCCTTCTCTTATAGACCAATCACAGGTGCACTGGCCTCTTCTCTGTTAAAGGACCTATGCCACCCTGTGACATAATCCTAGAACCGATGGACTGAATCCAATTTAATGACTGCAGCCAATTCACTTTCCCTATATCCATGACTTACAGTGAGAAGTCAGGCCTTAAAGTATTCCTTCGAGAAAGCTGTACCCGTAGGAATGACTTGCAGAGCTGGAACCAGTGTACTAAAAAAACAGTGAAGCTTGCTACCCACATAGCTCTTATGTTATGTGTCAGCATGCTACACATGGGGTCCCACAGGTGTCTGTCCTGGACCTGGTACAATTCAATATTTTCATTAATGACATGGATAATGGAGTGGAGTGTGCACTTATAAAATTTGCAGATGACTCCAAGCTCAGAGGGGTTTGAAGCTCTTTGAAGGAAAGGTTTAGAATTAAAATGGCCTTGACAAATTGGAGGACTGGGCTGAAAACAACAAGATGAAATTCAATAAAGACAAATGCACTACTCTTGTCTCTTAGGAAGGAGAAATCAAATGCACAGCTACAAAATGGGAATAACTGGCTAGGCAGTGATACTACAGAAAAGGATGTGAGGGTTGCAGTGAATCACTAATTGAATACAAGTTAATAATGTGAAGCAGTTGCAAAAAAGGCTAATATCATATAGGGGTGTATTAACAAAAGTGTAGTATGAGAGACATGGGAGGGAATTGTCCTACTCTACTTGGCACTGGTGGAGTACTGTATCCAGTTCTGGGTGCCACATTTAGGAAAGATGTAGACAAATTGGAGAGAGCCCAGAGGAGAGCAACAAAAATAATAAAAGGTTTAGACAACCTGACTTATGAGGAAAGGTTTATAAAAACAGGCATGGTTAGTCTTGAGAAAAAAAGACTGCGTGGGAGCCTGATAGTCTTCATATATGTTAAGAGCTATTACAAAGAGGATGGTGATCAACTGTTTTCCAGGTCCACCAAGATATGACAAGAAGTAATTGGCTTAATCTACAACAAGAGAGATTTAGGTTAGATATTAGGAAAAGTTTCTAAGTGTATGGATAGTTAAGCTCTGGAATAGGCTTCCAAGGGAGGTTGTGGACTACCCATTGTGACAGGTTGGATCACAGAAACCCCCTGGGACCTGCCACCTGATGTGCCAAGACTACTTCTACCCCTGCCTTCCCTGCCAGCTCAGTACTCCAGCACCCTGTCTTGCTGAGCCAGACACTCCTGTCTGCTCCAACAAAGACCCAGGGTCTGAATTACTTGCCCCAAAGCTGCAGGTTTACCTGAAAGCAGCTAACAGAAGTGTTCCTGTCTTTAACACTCAGATGCCCAACTCCCAATGGGGTCTAAACCCAAATAAATCTGTTTTACCCTGTATAAAGCTTATGCAGGGTAAACTCATAAATTGTTCATCCTGTATAACACTGAAAGAGATATGCACAGTTGTTTGCTCCCCCAGGTATTAATACATACTCGGAGTTAATTAATAAGTAAAAAGTGATTTTATTAAATACAGAAAATAGGATTTAAGTGGTTCCAAGTAGTAACAGACAGAACAAAGTAAGTCACCAAGCAAAATAAAATAAAATAAAATAAAATAAAATGTGCAAATCTATTTCTAATCAAACTGAATACAGATAATCTCACCCTCAGAGATGCTTCAGTACGTTTTTCTCAGACTGGACCCCTTCCAGGCCTGGGCACAATTCTTTCCCCTGGTACAGCTCTTGTTCCAGCTCAGGTGGTAGCTAGGGGATTCTTCATGATGGCTCCTCTCTTTGTTCTGTTCCACTCCTTTATATATCTTTTGCATAAGGCGGTAATTCTTTGTCCCTC
Source organism: Chrysemys picta bellii (assembly GCF_011386835.1). Classification (NCBI taxonomy): domain Eukaryota; kingdom Metazoa; phylum Chordata; order Testudines; family Emydidae; genus Chrysemys; species Chrysemys picta. The sequence goes on from NC_088796.1 coordinate 97,706,057, forward strand.
TCTGGGTTTCCACCCTTCCTTCTCAATGGAAAGACACCAGGTTAAAGATGGATTCCAGTTCAGGTGACATGATCACATGTCACTGCAAGACTTCATTGCCCACTTGCCAGCACACATGTATACACGAAGACTTACAGGTAAAACACACCCATCTGCAGACAATTGTCCTGGTTAATGGGAGTCATCAAGATTCCAAACCACTATTAATGGCCCACACTTTGCATAATTACAATAGACCCTCAGAGTTATATTTCATATTTCTAGTTTCAGATACAAGAATGGTACATTTATACAAATAGGATGATCACACTCAGTAGATTATAAGCTTTGTAATGATACCTTACAAGAGACCTTTTGCATGAAGCATATTCCAGTTACATTATATTCACTCATTAGCATATTTTTATAAAATTATATAGTCTGCAATGTCACACCCATCACTGGAAGTTTTAAATAACAGGTTAGACAAACACCTGACAGGGATTGTCTAGGTATAATTGGTCCTGCCTCAGTGCAGGGAGCTGGAGTAGATGACCTCTCATAGTCTCTTCTAGGCTTTCATTTCTATGATACTTTGATACTATGTGATAAATTAATGAGTTCTTCTTATATGGTTCATCTTTATAAATTAACAGCTAATTCACAAATAATTGTAATGTTGTTTGGTTTATAGTGCCCACATGGAGTCAGAGATATTTTGTGACATTGAGATCATGGGTCAAATCAGAGAGTTTACTGCAAATCTAGGGGAAAGTACCTTTTGACTGATGTATGTCACAATCTTCAATTCTTAATAGTCTAGGAAGAATTCAAGGCTGAAAGTTCATACATTTAGAACGACCAGTTGTGTACACGATATATGATTGCAAGGATACTGTTCAATGAGTTCACATTAAAATCAATATTTCAAAAACAGAGACCTGGATTTTCAGTTATATTTTATGGAACTCCAACTGTACTGATAAATCATCACCATGGCTTCTGTCAGAATAAATAATGGATTTCAAATGTCCTATGTGATGCAGAAAGGCTCAGTGCAATCGAGCCATTCCTGCACCTGGCTTTACTCAGTACCTAGGCCGTTCATTGCCTAACACAAAGCACGTTTACATATTGCCTGTCTGAGACAAAATAAATGCACTGCCTGGATTCTGAAGTGGCTTAGTTCTAAAGTTGGCTTCTCACAGTACATCTGTCTGGCAAAAGAACAATAACTTGGATCAAAGAAAGCAGAGGCCTTTAGGCAGCTTATAAGTCTATTGTGTGATATTGTGTGTGCTTATCCAGTGAACACGTGCTTTAAATTAAAAGCTATGGAAGCAGGATAAGTATGTGTACTGTGTACAATTCACTTTCTCTTCACTCCAAACAGCTTTGCCTTAAACCTCCATGCCTAGATATTATATCAGCATCTTCATAAAAGAATGCTTTTGTTACCAGTACATCAAGAATAAAATCTGCTCTTGTTGTGTCAGCAAACAAGAATGGAATGTCATGCTGGTAAGATACAATAGGAAGCACACAATGGGGAAAGCATTAACAATAAGATGAGACAAGGTATATGTTACTAACATATATACTAACAGACATACTAACAGACTGAGACACATCTCAGGGGCATTAGGCTGGTCCTTACCTTTAAAGACCAGGAACCTATGTAGTTAGTTATAATAATAATATATAGTAATAAACCACTGAAATACATTACAATGATTATAAATTTGGCGACACACACTATGATCCTTTTCTTAAAAAATAAGTCTCAATGCAATGAATACATCTTTCCACTTTAAGAACTGCAATAATTGAAGCTTTTAAAATTGATCTTTTAAATTTTTTTTTTTTTTTAAATCTCTTTAAAAGTTAGCAGTCCCATCTATTGATTTGGTGCTAAAGGAGTCCAACAGAGTTAAGAAATCTGGGGACCCACAAGTAGCTCATCTACCAATGCACTCTCCCATTGACCTAAGGAACATTTTTCCTTAAAAAAAAAAAAAAATGTTAGTGTTGAATTGAAACCACAGGAGACTGGACTCTTCTATTTATCCAGTGAACAGGTAGCAGACAGAAGCATCAATGCATGCTTGGTCACAGCATTCTACAAAATGTATCTTTGCCTGTTTCTGAGGGACCATCTCTAGGAAGGAGAGTGTAGTTCGGCATCCATGCCCATATAGGCCTTGTGCTTTATGCAGAGCAAGCCAACAAGGATGTCAACTCCTGCCGTTTTTGGTATAACCATCATTTTTGCGATAGAATTACCTAACAACTAGCACCCGATTGAGCTAAACGACAGGCAACTGAACACTCAACATACAGTAATGCTTATTGGTCACAATCAGCTCGGGTCATTTTCCATACTGGTGACCTTGTGATGAAAGACGTATTCTTTCATCTAAAGCCCCAGTCATTCAATACCCTGAGACAAGAAATTTAAAATCTAGCAGCAAATGACAATTGTAACTTAGAGGGGTGAGCATTGCTCGTAAAGAGCAACTGGAATGAGATGTCACTAGAATTGAACAGCATTAAAAATTAACTAGTGTTTTCATATAACGTGTTTTCTGAAGTACTTTACATAGCAATGAGTTAGACAGTGGTATAGTGACTGCCTAGACAAACAGTCTACATGTGTTCAGTAATTGCTCATATACCACTAGGACATTAGAACCTGTTTTATTGAGAAAAGAAGCACTGACAAGGAGAATTAGGGGTAGACCTTCTTCCAAATGGGTCATTTTAATTTCACTAGAGACAATCACGTTTGACTCTTATGCATATTTACCAGACTGAGTGAGTTATTCTGATGTCCTGAGCCATTCACTTTTTCTCTGTTGTAAGGACAATGAAGGGAGCTGATTAATTCTAATATTACTATAAAGTCAAACTCCAGAAAGAGCTACTATATGAGATATCTGATGCAATGGGAAACACAAAGAAACCATAGAAGTTGAGGGCACTTAGCACCTTGGTGAAGACACTTAGTACCTCACTAAATGAGTCTCTGTTGACATAACCTGCACTTTTAATTACTTTTAAGAAATATACCATGTTGGGGCCTGATCCTGCAAGCTACTGAGCACCACCAACTCTCATTACCTCACTAAGTGATAAGGAAAAGTACCTGAATGGATTGTGCTTTTAGAATTCACAAATCTTTTTGTAGTTCTGAATGTAAACTCACCCAAGTTGGAAAAAACAGCCTAGTCCTCAATCCACTGGAGTTCCAAATGTAGAGTGCCAGTAAAGCTAATATAGTCCATAAATGCATTTACACTGTAGCCTTTACTGTCCGCTGAGGGATTAATGGAAACACTCCCCCTGGCTCTGGAGTCCATCATCTCTGTTCTCTTTTCTTTGCTGTTGAAAACAAAAAAACAATGTCCTGCTGTGAAGAGAATCCTCTGGCCATTCAAAGACAAATGGGACCAGATCAGCTGCCCCAGGATGCAATTCATTTACAGCAATTTTAGGCTCTGCCCATTTCACTGTGTCACACAGACACACTTGAGGAACTCAAGAATTTGCATTTTGTATGTGCTGAAACCCCATTAAATGCAGCCCCGCTCAATGTGGGTATTTTTAAAAATCATACTTCTGAAGAACTAAAGAAAACTGATCTGTGACATTTCTGAGAGTCAGAAACTAGTAACTAATTTAAGGGAACTGTAGTGTATTTTGAAAACAATGCAGCAGTGAAAAATAAATGGAGAGGCAGAAGGTTTGCATATATTTGCCAGCTGTTAGGACCTACTGACTCATATTTACTATTGTTATCCAGATGGTCTTTTCAGAGCCTTAGAGGTTGCTAATTCACTATACCTAATGCTTTGGCAAATAAATCTGAAACCAAAACATGAGTAATAATAAAGGAAAGAAGAAAATACAGAAAGAAATGTAAACAGCCTAAAGTAAATGGGTTCCATTTCGCCCCTTAAATGCAGTAAGAGAAGGAAAAACAACTTGTCCAAAGCTTCCAACAGACTCCAGCTGTGTCTCTTTAGTAGTTTCTTTCATTTTCAGACACAGCAAACCATCTAGTTTTCTAGAGTAGTTTCATCAGTTTGGACAATGTGACCTTAAAGCTCAAATAAAGTTGAACTGATTACTAGAATGTTTTCTGTGTGTTGCACCATTACATATTATTGAGCTGGTCAACATTATAATTTATAACATACCTCTTACCAGAGTGCTATAAAAATCAGGGACACCATTTAAAAAATATATATTCAGGGACAAAGAATCAAATTCAGGAATGGTCTTTGTAAAAAGAGTGATTAATGACTCCAAAACCTATTAATTCAAATAACATCAAAATAGAAAAGATAGTTTGAAAAGGAACAAAACCTTGACAATATTTTTTTTAAATTACACTCTTTCTGGTTCTCTAATAAGATAGCTAGGAAGAGAGACAGTCTATAGAAGGGCTATTATTATATTTGCTAAAACATCATTAATGAAAGTAAGGAAGACATGAGAGGTATGTTAATCAGTAGAATTAAATGAATAATTTGCGATGAATTATTGGATACATTTAACCTATATTTCTGTTCACAGATATTCCCACAGATCACAATTACCTTGGATTAATTCATTTTTGTAACATATTTTAATAACTCAATGTAGTGATCACTAACAGTCATTTTCTGCTACCCTTCCTCATATTGAATAATACTATACACTTTAAACAGTATCACCTGAGGACTATTTTAGGAGTGAGGATGTGTGTGAGGATAGCAGACCCTAGCCCTAACATTTCTTTGTAAGTATTTTATAATCAATATTTGCTATTTGAGTTGAGCTGGTTAATTGTGATTAGTCAAGTAAACCACATGGTATTGTTTGGATAGTATATTGACACTCCTCTATAGAAGAGATATGCAGATAACAACAAACAACTCATCTATATGAAAAGATACATGCTTATGGACTCAATAATGATGTCAAATCTCATGTTTCTGGAGAAATTTGACTGGGGAAACATGAAGGCACTGATTCAAATCACACTTATTCAAAATGGTGGAGTTGTACAACATGAGCAATTCTACCATGGATATGAAACGTTTTTTCTTTTCTCCTCATAGCTCAATGTCCCTTGGCTTTTTGATGGCTACTGGACTGTGGGAAACTGGAGATATAGCAACAGATGTCATCATATCATCATGGTTCAAATTCCATTTGAATTATAAGATTCCATTGCTAGTTTTGCAGTGGGTCAAGATTAATATTTCATTAACTGGTGGGTTAAAATAGGCCAAAATGAACCGCAGTGCTTGGAGAAAATAAAATCCCATACATTAGACACCAACACCTCACAAACAGAACTGCTAATTGGAGATCCTTCACGTTGGTGGTGGTGTGTTTCTATTAGAATATCTGTCCACAACTCCTATTCATACATTTGAAAGGAACCATTAGTGTGATCTATGTAAACAATACTGATCAGCAATTGCTGTTCAGGAAGATCAAACTGGACACATTGATGTGCCTCTCTTCCTCTTTTCAGCTGAACCCCGTCACAAATAAGACAGCTAACAAAATATTAGGTGATTTCCATAAAAGGGTTTTCTTGTAGTTCGCCCAGGTCACAAAACATAAATTATCTCCCAGACCAAAAGAACGACACAAGGTTCTTCTGGCATCCCAAAAAGTGTACAGGGATAAGGTTGTGTGACAGTTTTGTGTGAGAAGTGCCATCTTAAATCCCACTGTGCTAATGTTTGCTTTTGTTTTTTACTGTTTTGTTAAAGTTCTTGTAAGGAATACATTGGTGAAACTTAACTCTGTGCTTCATGGTTTATCATTGTTTTAGCTTGGGTATTTAAACTCAGATTCGGGAAGGAATCAACAACTAACTTTAACTTTAGCTCCACCATTTTCTGTCTGATGAATATCTTCTGTGATTGGTGTCTCATTATCTGATATTGGCACTTCCCTGGGGGGAAAAAAATGTGTTTGCTGCTTAATTTTTGCTCTCCTATCCAACTAAATGGATAGCTTTAAAGGCAGATAAGGTTGAAAAATCTGTCAGAGAAACTCTGAAAATAAGCAAACCAAGAAGTAAAAGAACATAAAACTAGATACTGACACCCCCAGAGATAAAACACAATGAGATACTTAATGAACCAACCAATTACAATAGGAAATTATTGGAAAACAAATTTTTCAACAAACACCTAAGGGCTTTTTATAGCCAGTAAATATAGTACTGGGAAAGCTTCAGGTCAAACGTGTACTACCCTAGCAAAGTAGAATGAGGAAGAGAAGGGTTGTGAAAAATGGGGCTGTCAGAGTCTCTACATCTCACACCTTAGAGTGAAACTGGATCAATGCCCCTTGGGTCCCATGTACTTATATCTGATAATAATCTCACAGGTAATTAAATAACCTGTGTTAAAACTTCTCTCTTGCACCAATACAGAAGTGAGAAGGTTAGGTCCAGGAAAATATACCACTGGCTCCAGAGAGGCAATCATAGTCACCATAGAAACAGAAATCTCATGAGAGACTGGGAAAAATTCCCCTGGCAGCCCTTCCTCACTGGAGACATGCTGCAGGTCAGCTTGTCTTGATGCTACATGCTATGTTATGGGTAGGGTCCAGGAACAAGTGAACACTGAAAAAATAATTTCCATGATAATTCATTTGAATTTTGACAACAATTGGTTTCAGCTGTATTTACATTCTGTTGTGTTTGCTTCCCGCTAACACTCTATGAGTTTCCTGGGAAGGACTGTTCGTGGAAACAGAAAATTTCAAATGGATTTTTAATTCACAAATGAAAGTTTTCAAACTGGAAATCTGATCCCAAGTCTATTGTCTACATTGGACTTTTCCCTCCTAAAAGTTCCTATGGTTGCTGTCAATGGTGCAATTCCTCCCATGGTAACAACAGAAAGAGCTCTAGTGTACACAAGGCTTGGTGTCTAGCAGCATTTAACCACTGTGGGTATGTCTGCTTTGCAATCAGAGGTCTGACTGCTGCACAAGCCCACCCAATACCTTGGATAGCTACTTAGCAGCCAACCCATACTGACACCAGGACTGCCGTGGCTTCTGTGCTATTGTTGTTTGAACTAGCTAGATCGAAGTAAGCCTGGGTATGTCTACATGTGCTGCAGTCACACTCTGATTGTCGTATAGACAGACACTAGGCATCTAACCCGTTTAGCAGGGATAGATCACGTGGTGGTTAAAAAAGTCTAATGTAGAGTTATAATGTGTCCAATCAAGGAACTGAAACATACTATGGGCCTGATTCTCCACTGCCTTGCCCCTTTTGTGGCCATCTACATCTATGCAAAGTGAATCTAAAAGTTACCACTCCAATTTGGTTGGCTGAAATTCTGTCTTGGAGCCTCAGGGCAGACCAAGTTTTACTCTGTGCAGGATCCAAAGCTGGGAAAGAAAAGGTGCTGTATGCCACCTCCATGGTCCCAAAACTCTGGGGCTGCCATGGGCCAAATCAGTCCCAGTGCAAGTTAGCGCAGCCTCAGGATGTTCCAAATGTATAGCCCTCTACAGTGCTGGCAGCTGTAAGGAGACACCAGCTCTATGCCATGTGACTCTCCAGCCAACCACCTAGATGAGCTTTCAGACTGTTTTGCACAACCAGAACCATTCAGAGCACCTTGCTGGAGATGAGGCTGTCTGACTTCAATAAAGTTATTCCAGGCTTACACTGTAACTGAAAGCAGAATTTGGCCCATAGTGATGTACAGTCACTTTATATGTATATAAATGATTACATGCCATTCCTAAAAGTGGAGATCCAGGCCTTAATTCTCAGTTGCTCCATGTAACTGCTGGGCACACTGGAAGGGGCCGAATTATTTCTGGTTCCCTGATCCTGGGACTAGTTTGGCCACTGGCTGACTATAACCCAAAGACCATATAAAAGTGTTGCCCTTTTGCAAGCAGCCACTCCTCTCACTCAGTCAGTAAATCATCAGCGTTCCCAGCTCTGCCTACCACATATGGCATCCGTGTCCCAAGAAAGGGAGTAATCATGGGAAAAGCAGAGCAAGTAAAGTTCCCTTGATTGGTGCTTCTTTCCCAGGTGTTTAAGAAATAAATAAAGGAGAGGAATATACCAGAGAAGATGGCCTGAGCAGGCAAAAAGTAAAAGTCTTGGAGGGCCCGTTCACTAAAGAACAGAGTGACAAGGAGCTCTTGGTCTCCCTGGTAAGGACCCAGGAGGAAGGAGCAATTTATTCATTGATTCATGGAGTTTAAGGCCAGAAGAGCCTATTACATCATCTAGTCTAACCTCATTTGTATCACAGGCCATTACATTTCACCCAGCTGCACCTGTATTGAGCCCAATAATTTTTGTTCAATTAAAGCTTATCTTCCAGAAAAGCAGACAATTTTGATCTGAAGATATCAGGAGATGGAGAATCCAATATTTCTCTTAGCAGTTTTCTCCGGTGGTTAATCACCCTCACTGTTAAAAATGTGTGTCCAATTTGAATTTGTTTAGCTTCAGCTTCCAGCCATTGGTGGTTGTTATGCTGTTCTCTGCTAGATTAAAGAGCTCTTTATTACCTGTTATTTTCTTCCTGTGAAGTCCTTATACGGCATAATCAAGTCACCTCTCAAGCTTCTTTCTGATAAACTAAACAGACTGAGCTTTTTAAATCTCTCCCCTAAGGCATTTTCTCCACCCCCTCAGATAATTTTTGTGGCTCTTTTCTTTGTTCTCTCCAATTTTTCATCCTTTTTAAACAATGGACACCAGAACTAGACACAGTATTCCAATAATGGTTTCACCAATGCCCTATACAGAGCTAAAATCACCTTCTGCTCACTGCTCCCCTATTTATACATCCAAGGATCACATTAGCCCTTTTTGCCACAGCATCTCACTGGGAGCTCATGCAGAGATGCTTGTCCACTGTGACTCCTACATCCTTTTCAGAGAGTCATTATTTTCCAGGATACAGTCACCCACTCTGTAGGTATGACCTGCATTTCTTTTCCTAAATGTATAACTTCACTTTTAATACAGCCAAATAGCATTTTGTTTGAACGGGGCCAGTTTATGAAGCGATGCAGATTGCTCTATATGACTGTCCTGTCCTCAACATGACTCATTGTTCTGCCAGTCTTTGTTTTATCAGTACATTTTATGAGAAGCCTTTTATATTTACTTCCACCTCATTGATGAAAGTGAATAGCATCAGCCCTGGAACTGATCCCCGTGGAACCCTAGAGACACCTACATTCTATGAGGATTCCACATTGACAATTACTTTTTGAGATTGGTCAGTTACAGTATGAAATTTAATCTGTGCTTTATTCATATTGTGTAGTGCTAATTTTTTAATCAGAATATTGTGCAGTACTAAGTCAAACACCTTGCAAAAGACTAAGTGTATTACATCTACAGAGTTATCTTCATCAATCAACTTTATAATCTGATTGATGAATTAAATCAGGTTTGTTTGACAAGACCTATTTTCCATAAAACCATGTTGACTGGCATTAATTATATTTCTAGCTTTTAATTCTTTATTAATTGCATCCTATATCAGCTTTTCCATTATTTTCTTCAAGATTCATGTCAGACTAACCAGCCTTTAGTTACCTGAATAATCTCACTTGCACTTTTTGAATACTGGCACAAAATTTGCACTCTTCCAGACTTCTGAAATTACCACAGTATTCCAAGATTTATTAAAAGCTAACATCAGCAGGCCAGATATCTTTTAGGACTCTTGGGTGCAAGTTATCCAGGCCTGCTGATTTGAAAATGTTTTACCCTGTAGATGCTTTAGCATCCTCCTTAGTTACTACTTGACTGGAAAGTATTTCATCATCCTTGTGTGATACTAGGTACATCATCCTACTTTTTTCTGATTACAGAGAAAATATTTATTGAACACTTCTGCCTTTTCAGCATCAGTAATAATTTTAACATCTCTATCTCCTAATGGGACTATACAATTGCTAGGATTTACTTGGTATCTCATATATTTTAAATCCTCCTCCCCATTTTCTTTTGCCCTGCCATCCATGGATTTTCCCTGATGTCTTTAGCTTCCCTTAGCAACTTTCTATACTTCATAACATCTAATTTAAAATTATTGCTCACCATTTCCATTTGTTATATATTGCTTTTACATTTCTAATTGCTGCCTTTACTTTGCCACGGAATCAGGACAGGCTTTTAGCCAAAGTTATCCTCTTTCCTGTTTGTGGCTTTTTGGCCACCTAATAAACTCTTCTTAAAGAACTCCCAATTTTCGGTAACATTTTTCTATCTATATTTTTCCTCCCAATCAATTTCACTCATAATTTTCCTCAGCTTTGGGAAACTAGCCCTTTTGAACCATCAAGTACTTATATTACTGGTTGGAACTGTCCTCCATTTGCCTGTATTGAATGCAGTCAGATCAAGATCACTGGTCTCTAGGTGATCACCAATTTCCATTCTAGTGATAAATTCATCTTTCTTCATCACAATGAGGTCCAAAATAGAATTAAGTCATGTAGTGTACCATACCTTTTGTGTTAGAAAATTATCATTTATAAATTTTAGAAACTCCATTGATGTTTATTACATTATGACTTGGATGGCTCTGGAAGGGAAACTTGGAAGGAGAGTGTCTGCAGCTGTGCATTAGGGGAATCCCTGAAAGGGCAAATGACCCTGGAACTAGTGGAGGAAGATATCCTGGGCAAGGAGGCATAGAGAGCTTAGAACAGGCCAAAAAAATTGCCCACTCCTGAAGGCCACATCTGGGAATAGAAATTGTATGGCAGGCTATGAATGCTCACAACATTGGGGTTGGGATGCAGGAGGGAGTGAGGGCTCTGGTTGTGGGTGCGGGCTCCAGGGTGGGGCCAGAAATGAGGAGTTCAGGGTGTAGAAGGGGGCTCTGGGCTTGAGTGCAGGGGGGGGCTCCAGCTGAGGGGTGCTGGGATGGGGCTGGGGATGAGGAGTTTGGGGTATAGGAGGGTGCTCTGGGCTGGGACCAAAGGGTTCAGAACAGGATCAGGGTTGGGGCAGGGGGTTGGGGCACAGGGAGAGGCTCAGGGGTGCAGACTCCGGGTGGCGCTTACCTCAAGCAGCTCCCGGAAGCAGCGACATGCCCTTCTCCGGCTCCTATGTGGAGGTGCGGCCAGGCGGCTCTGCACGCTGCCCCATCCGCAGGCACCGCCCCTGCAACTCCCATTGGCTGTGGTTCCCGGCCAATGGGAGCTGCAGTGGCAGTGCTTGGGGTGGTGCTTAGGGCGGGGCAGTGTGCAGAGCCCTCTGGCTGCCCCTACATGTAGGAGCTGGAGAAGGGCCATGCCGCTGCTTCCGGGAGCTGCGTGGAGCGGCCCCCCACCCTGCTTCCTGGCTGGAGCGCCGGAGAGGGGCAAGCCCCGGACCCCACTCACCAGCGGGAGCTCGAGGGCTGGATTAAAACAGCTGGCGGGCCATATCCGATCCACGGGATGTAGTTTGCCCACTCCTGGCTTAGAAAGTGACCATGTGATCATCTTTGTCTTCTTTTCAGGGCTTAAAATTGCAGATGCTGGCTGATGGTTGGAGGAGCTCCCCTGCGATCTTCTCCTTGAAAACAGGGAAAGAGGAACTGTCCTACCCCCAAAAAAGAGGAAACTGCTAGATCTTTGGATAAGGCTGTGCCGCAGGGAAGGACACTGAATGAAGGTTTTGAATTTTCATGACCTTAGATGAGGTGAAGTTTTGTTTTATCTAGAGGGCTAATGTATCCAAACAGTGAGAAGGAAACTGAGGCAGGGCTGCATTGCCACATGAAACCAGGTGCGTCACTGCTACAATAACACAGATTTGTCAAGTGGCATTTCCACTGATGGCTGTCTAATGGCCTATCTGAAACATGGTGGTGTTCTCAGTCCAGTTCTTAATGGTTTGGGATCAAACCTCACACAAACCTTTCTGACATTCAGCTCTAGTTGGCCCCCCTTCCCCCCACCCCACCCCCCACCCCCCCCCCCCCCGTTGCTGGCAACCTCTGTAGAGGCCAAGAACTGAATGTGCATATAGACTGGACTACTCTCTCCCCCTCAAACCTAATGCCTCTGGTTTAACATTAAAGCAAAGTGGTGAAAGGAAGTTTGTGTTGCTGCCACCCATGCTGTATACGCTGTCAATCTGGCTCCTCTCACAAGCACTGAATTAACTTAACCTAAAAATGAAAATGAATGTGTCAAGTGGAAGAAACAGTTAAAGGGTTCTGTGTATTCTTCCTCCCCCACAGGCAATCCCAAAGACCTAGCTGTGCCCGGCTAATCGGCTCAAAAATTTATGTATCTCACCCAGCAGTGGGACTACAGAACAGCCACACAATTGGATTTGACAAAAGCAATTGTTAAAATCTGCACAAACTAAAGCAATGGTTTTAGAGAAGCGTTTGGCCTCCACCCCTTCTTCAATGATTTTGTAAATCTCCTGGGTTAGCTTAGTGGTGCATCCACAGGCTCCCATTGCTTTCATTAACTCTGACAAAGAGATGGCAATTCCTTACAGAGATAAGAAAGTATTAAAATACAGGCAAACCACAGTATCTACTGAAACAGAAAAGAGAGTGTTGTTATTACAGAGATGGAAATTAACTTCCTCAGGGTTTTATTATCCTAGTGTTTGTTGCTGTTATTTTGACCTGCACTGGTGGATGGACAGAGCTTACACTGACCTCTTCCAAGTTTAAAAACAAGCAAAATTCCCTTCAGAAAGAGCACAAACCCTTATGCCTTCATTTTCTTTTCTTTTTTTAAATAATTTCAAATTTTTTCAGCCAACTTTTGCTCTGTTAAATCAGCCCAAGCAAATGGGTGTCCTGCTTCTCTCTCGCTCTCTCCTCATCCAACCTTTAAATAAGCAACTACTTCAAGACCAAATACGCTCTCATATTTTCTTCTGCTAATTTGCAGTCTGTCCAGCATGGAATCCATAGTTGTGCAACTACGTGCTGTTGACTGGTCAATCTGAGAATCTCTGGCAGTTTTATCAAAATCCTCCCGGAGTTTCCTGGTTTTCATTGTAAATCAGCTTTTCCTTTAAATCCATAAAAATCCTATTTACAGATAGTTGGTTTTCTTTCATTATCTGTGTTGGAGAAATCACCATTTTGTAGGAGTAGAATGAATATATAAGATTTATCTATTGGGTTTGCTTTTAAATAGCAGCCCATGGCAAGAATTTGCATTGAAGATAAAGTGATATGAGGCTGCTCTTCGACTTACAGGCATTTTTGATAGAAATGAAAATATCATACATCTCACTAAAATGGATTGAATGGTTCAGTGCACAGAGTGTTCTTTTCATCAGTAAACAGTTTGAAAAATCCAGTGTGTGAAAAATGAAACACTGATTTAGTCTAAAATTGAAACCTCTCATATAAATTTAATACTTGCTGCAACCACATCCAAGACACTCATGCTTGGAAATATATAGCCTTGGGCTAAAGTCAAAGGCATTAGCCGGTTTTCCCCCTTGGAAATACAGTATATCATCATTAACATTAAGACCACATGTCCAACAACAATGACCAAAACCAAAACCACACAAACAAAACAAAATAAATAACTAAAAGTACATAGGAAAATTCAGGAAACCTACTAGTAAATAAACACAAAACACCACCCAGTCCTTCTAGACTTGCGGCACCCAAATTTTGCTCAGCTGGGGCCTGTGGTTGCAATTTACTGGGAACCAAAAGGCTAAACATAAAATGAAATAAACTGTGGCTATCTTTCATCTTTAATTTGGAGATGTAACCTACAGAGACTACATGTTCCAGAATGCCGGGCTCCATCTTTGTCCTAGCAGTAGCCATTCACAACAAGATGGAGCCTTACCTCCTGCTACCTGTACTCTTTGTGGGTAGATGCAAGTATCATGAGCCGAAGGCAGCTGTTGACCCCATGGTAGAACTGTAAGTCCTTACTTTTTTTCCCCCCTTTTAAAATATTTTCTGCTTTTTCCTATATATGTCTATGAAGAAGGAAATGCAATGAACCAAACTATTATGTGAGGCTGATCTTGCTTTCATTGAAGGCCCTGGCAAAGTTCTCATTGACCTCAGTAGGAACAAGACCAATCTCTTTGTTAATAAAATGTTCAAGTTGCAACAGATACACATTCTAGTCAAGAAAATCAGAAAGAAAGCTTTAATGACAACTTAAGCCTGTCCTATTTTAGATACACATTGTAACCCTTCTGCCAGGTGGTTAATAGCAGCAAAAAGAGCTGGGTTCTTCTATATATCTAGTGTCCCTCATGAAAAATAATTATTAAACCAACTTGAATCCCCAGCCAGAAACCCGGGAAAACTAAATGCACCTTCCTCGAAAGCCTTTAATAAGCAAGCACTGTGAGACTGTGGAAAAACAAAGCAATCTTTATTAGGGAACATAGAAACTTGAAAAAGCACAGCAATAGAATATATATATGATATATATGCAAATAAACGGCCCTTTCTGTTAACTATGACAATCTAAGTCCCTACCCACCCTCTGTGGAGACAGTCCCACAGATAATAGTCCTTTGGCAGCATCATCTCACCCCTCCATGAAACCCCACTCACAGCTGAGATCAGATAGTAGCAGTAGTCCAAGCATCTATGTGCAGGCCTGCCTCCAGTTCCAAGGGAGCTGCTTGCCTAGGCCTGTTTGGAGGAACCACAACGTAAGTGACTCAGTTTTATTAAGGTGCTGGGTGGACAGGAGTCCACTCAGCAATTCTGCTGTCCTCTACAAAAGTCCCCATGGGAGGGGAGCTAAGTGCTCTTAGGAACCTTGAGCTGATTCTGGCTTCTTGTAAAAGAGCTCTGTCCCGTCTTGAGCTTCCTTGGGAGCCCACTGCTCTCCAAAATTCAAGTTCACACACAGCTACGATGACTCCCCCAAGGTTCATTAGAGGAATTGTGCATAGGTAGCCCGCGCAATTGTAGCTATGGCAGCACTTTCCCCTTGCCACAGATAGAGGGAGAAGAAAGCTCTTTCTGTGTGTGTGTGTGATATATATCTCTCTCTCTCTCTCTCTCACACACACACACACACACACACACACACACACACACACACACACACACACAAAGAGCTCTCTACTCCTCTCTCTCTATGAAAATATGTACTTCTCTATGTGTGTGTGTGTGTGTGTGTATTTGTGTGAAATATTTATCACACACACACACACACACACACACAGAAAGAGCTCTCTACTCCTCTCTCTCTCTCTCTAAAAATATATACTACTCTAGTCCTCTCTCTATATATAAAAATGCTTTATCTACTCATCCATCAACTAATTGCATTGGGCCAGCTTCTCAACTGTAATTTACACCAGGGGAAAATCTGTATAGAAAGCTCTGGACATGCATATACTTCTGCACAAAATGCAGAGGTAGTGGAGAATCATGCCTATCATCTTTCTCTATGTGGAAGTATCATTTGGATCATTGCACTTCACAAAAGTCTGTTTGGACTTATTGTCAGGACTACTATTATCCTAAAAAAAAGTGTTGCTTCACAAGACTGCAAAACCTTTTTTTAGAAAATACATTTCTAATTTTTAATAGTACGTTACTTATGTATTTGGCACAGATACAACAACAGAAAAAGAAATGCAGCATATAGAACCTACAATATCCATTAAGATGCATCTAGTGAAACAGGACTATTTGTATTCCTTTTCCAAATGAAAAGCATGTGCGGGGCTGAGAAACAACAAATGGTATTACAGTTGTCAAAGTTAAATAAAGGGTTATAAACTTATAGTGAACTGTCTTGCCTCTTATGTTCTTTGTTCAGGAAATAATTTGATTTTCTAATCATTGACTCTGTCATTTCTTATAGCATTATTCATGCCATCGAACAAAGGCGGTCACAATTTCCCAAAATCACCATGCACTGTTTTGTAGCCTATATGCTGGCTGTTCTCTCTGGAGATTTATCGAGTTTTTCCATTCCGTTTTTAAGAGGAGATCCTTATCTTTCCTATTTTGAGAAATTATGCATTTAAAAGCAATCATTAATAGTATTTTGCCATTATTTGCCATTATTTGTTTTTCTACCCAATAAAGAACCGTTATTTAATTAACAAAATACAAGATGGCTGGTCTCCCCAAAGAGATGCTGAAAGCAATAGCTGCCCAGAAAGAATGTGACATAATGGTTAATACTTTAGGACAGGGGCTGCATCTTATTATATGTTTGAAAAGCACCTAGCACATTGGGGGCACTGTCAATAATCCAAAATCAAATCAATCAATCAATAATACTGCCTGCAAAATCCTTGGGCAGATCTTCTGATGTGAGCAGGAGAATAGAAACGGATGCAGATCCTGCTCTGCATACAGCTTAAATCTCAAAGTGCAGTTCTGCTTGAAGGCAGAAGTACAAGTTCTACACTTCAGAAATATATGGCCATTGTTCCACCAATCAATTTTATATTATGGTTAATCCTGGTATTACTTTAAGGGGTCTTACTCCAGCTCCCAAACAGAATAAATTATGTATTTAGTCTCTAAACCGAGTGTCATCCTAAATGGGACAAATATCTGAACTTTATTGATGTCTGTGCTCAGGGATTGGAGTGTGCAGGTGTCACTAATGTAATATAGAACCTCTCATTGCTAGAATTCACTGCTGTAAATCCAGCTCAGGCTGGTAATTATCATCATCAAGGCTGTTCAAAGAATACTTTTTGCGGATACAGACTAACACGGCTGCTACTCTGAAGGGCTGTTCAGTGGTCAGTGTGTGAATCAGTGATCTCAATCCAGTTCTTAGTGCAAGTGTCCACATCAGAAACACCCAACTAGCATTTATCAGTTTGGCGACTGGCAGATTTAGCAGAGAACTCCAGGATTATGTGGGCACTGAGTGGGAAAGCCATGAAAGTGACCCCTGAAGATGTTTGAGGCTCACTGGTGGGGTGTTCTATTTTATTTTATTGTGTATAGGTTCTTATCCCACACTTACAGAGAAGCTTAGGCTGCTGTTTTCCATGCCATTCTTGATCTATGGTCTAGGACAGTGGTTCTCAATCGGGGTCCAGGGGGCCACGAGTAGGTTTCAGGGGGCTCACCAAAAAGGGCCAGTGTTAGACTCACAGGGGCCCAGGGAAGAAAGCCGAAGCCTCACCATATGGAGCTGAACTCCAGGGCCCTGAGTCCCACCACCCAGGGCTGAAGCCGAACTTAGCTTTGCGGGGCCCCTGTGGAATGGGGGCCCAGGAAATTGCCCTGCTTGCTACCCCCTAACGCAGCCCTGGCTTTTATATGCAGAAAACTAGTTGTCATGGCACTGGTGGCCCGTAGAGCTTTTATAGCATGTTGGGGGGCTTCAGAAAGAAAAAGGTTGAAAACCCCTGGTCTAGGACATCAGATTCCTGGGTTGCCAGTCTGGCACCTTTCTCAAGCAGTACAGCCACCAAAAAAAGACAGATTTCTACTGAAAGACCAAGGTCACAGAGAATCTGAAGAATTCTTCCTCAATAGATTATCCCAGGCAATGATTTCCAAAAAAGTGTCACATATCTCAAAATGAACCAAGAACATATAGTGTGCTGCCAGACCTCTATCAAGACAAACTTCCTGTCTGAGACTTTAGACTCCAAAAACAATAGGGGATGCAACATTCTGTGGCATGTTTTATGAATGATTCTATTTCTAGTGACTGGGTAAGTGCTATGTCTGTGAAATTATTTTCATCTCTATCATGTCACTGATGGCAAGAGAGTAGGAATTATCTGGTGATTAACACACTTGACTGGGACTTAGCTATTTCTGAAAATTTTGGCCATTAGGCGTATCAATTTTGGATGCCCAGGTGGAGACGTCTTAACAAAACCTACTTTTGAGACTTCACTGAATACCCACCCTCTGAAAATTAGACCTTTTACTTGCCACAAATTGCTGCAAGCCCGTCACATATCAAATTGATAGTTTCCAGTTCTGTTTTGTTCTGACATCAAGACTATCACAAAACAACAAAAATAAAACTGTTCAGTTGTTAAGTAATTATTGTGGGCCCTTAAACATAGTGACAGTAACAGCAAGTATCCAAAATATTAACGTGTCATGTAAACAGTGCTTCAGAAAAGGAATAGCAAGATCGTATACAATGATACTAAGAGCATCATTTGCCACTTTGTGAAATCATTTCCACTCGTGCACAGTGGGTGCAAAGCACTATCAGTTTGATCTGGTAGCATTTTTTACCCTCTTTGCGCTCATTTGCACAGGTGTAAATGACTACACAAGAGGCAAGGCAATTGAGAATCAGGCCCAAGATACTAAGTAGTAGTAGTGGGCTAGTTTCAAGTATCTGAGCCTTGGGCTTTGAGATTGTCCCAATCATATAACAAAGTTCCATTTGGGTAGCACTGCTTGATGTGTGTATAGGTGCAGTATCTGTGCACTTTGCTCTGCCCTTCCCTGGGCAGTACTTGAGCTTGCAGTCCCAGAACTTCCTTTTCTGTTGTCAACTACTAGGGCTCCATTTACTTTTTCTTCCACTCGGATTTCCTTGGTGATTATCCGCTAGAGTTAGCACACTTCTGAATCCTCTGAGTTTGAGAGATTGGCTCTGGAGTTTCAGAAGTATAGTGCTTTCCAGAGCATGAATAGTGCGGCTGAGTAGAGAAAGGAAAATGGATTTCCAGCATGGGGCAATTAGGAGTACCTCTTCTCGTAGTCCTGTAGGCACCATTGCTTAACTATTTACAGAGAAGAGGCTCTGCTAGAAGGCGAGAGGAGGAGGAGTGTTGGGCCATCATCACATCACATCCACTACCAAGAGAAGATGCCAGAAGGGGGAGAAGGCTGAAGAGGCTTTGTCCACAAGTGACAGATTTTCAAAGAAAGGGAGGGAGAAGTATTTGGGTGGAGAGTCTATGGGTACATCTACCTACAGCAGTGAGTCTCAGAGCTCAGGTCAGCTGACTCAGGATCACAGGGCTCATGCCATAGGGCTAAAAATAACAGTGTAGACATTCCTGCTTGGGTTGGAAACTGGAGTCTGAGATCCTCCCCCTTGTAGGATTTCATAGCCCGGGCTCCAGCCTGCGCAGGAACATCTATACAGTACTGCTATTTTTAGCCCCATAGAATAAGCCCAAATCAGTTGACCCAGGCTCTGAGACTTGCTGTTAAGGGTTCCCCCCCCCCCCCTCCCCCAGCATAGACATCCCCTATGTGGCCAGAGAGAGAACCGAGGCCTGGAACTGGAATGTGATTCAAAAGATTTGGATAAATTGGAAAAACATCAAAATGTCTGGATGTCTAGCAAAACCAAACTTCACTCCCCTCACAAAAATGTGAGCTACTCCCTACAGCTCTCTCATAACAACTTAGGCCACTACACAGACACTGGGAATTCACAACCTACTCTCCTGATACTCAGACTGTGGGGACTTGTGAGCATACATGTATGGGGAATGTACTTCGTTGTTGGACTGTTCTACATTTAGCCTTGATCCATCCTTGCTGCAAGCTTGGGAGATATCTAATGCTATTTAGTAGGGATTTCCCCCTTCTCTCAGACTTCAGAGAGGCTTACTAATCTCTCACTATATATGCATCCATACATTCGATTCTCAAATAAAACCAGATGAAAATCTCTTGTAGAAAGAGCTCAGTTGTCAACTGTTAAGAAAATAAACAAATAGGGTACTTGACTCCTCCACTTTTGCTGTCTGTTTTGAGGATAACTATGCCCATTATCAATCTAGTTCTAAGAGTATTGCCATTTATTTTAAATGGGGAGGTTAATTTGTATTAAAAAGTTTGTTCTGTGTTGTTATGTGAGAGGGAGCAAGACTGAGGAAATACCTGAATGCAGATTGAATCTGAAGCAGTTTTAAACTGAGCTACATGCTTTGGTTCAGCCTTATCCCCTTGAAAATGATCAAAATAATCTTAATCTTTTGCAAATCTATAACGCTTACATGTAAAACTGTTTTAAACTCTAATCCTGGAATGATAAATAGCTAAGGGTTTGTCTACATAAGGACTCTCAGGAGAAAGAATATGAATTAACTAAAGCATTAAACCTCTGTGTGGACGTTCTCATTCAGAAATAAAGTGGCTTTAATTTGGTTTAGTTTAATTCTGAACACATTTTTTTTAAACAGTGTGGACATAGCCTTTCAGCCCAATGCCTGATATTTCGAATGCCAAAATCATCTGCATGGCCAGGAAAACTTCTCCTCAGGGAAAAGTGGTTTAACCATCGTGAAGCTGCTAGTATGGGTAATACTTGCTGTCTTTGACAGGAAATGCTTATTTCATAATGGTGCTAATTCCAGAAACACACAGGCAAAATAGACAGCCCAAGATCAACTTCATTATCCTTGACCCAAAATAAAGCAGGCAAACAAGACCACTGGTTAGTCTGAACTTAAAGCAGCAGTGTCTGTATTCAGCAGCAATAATCTAATCTACACCCCCTCTGCTTCTGACCATGGCTATAGCCTCACACTGAGCACAATCAAAAGTTTATTGTAATGTTTAATAGTATGATCATTTCATCAAAAACTAAGAATTGCTCTGAAACAGTCCCAATTTACAGAGATGCTGATGACAGATACATCCAAAGGCTTTTTGTTATAAAAATTTCAAAATGATTACTTTTTAAATAGGAACAAAACTTTTTTATTTAATTAAATTGGAACACTTCAACTGACCCAAAATGATTTTGGAAGGTGGGGGGAAGGCTGGGGAGGATTTTGTTTCCTGGAAAATTTCAGATTTTTTGTTTTCATTCCATTCTGGAATAGGAACAAATTTTAAATTTAAGGAATATCCCAGGAATGGGAAATCTGGTTCATACCTAGCCCTAATCCTAATCTGCTAGTATTGCTGGCTTTAGGGGATTAGGCTTTACTCTTCCCACATCCTTCTCCTTTCTTCCTCCCCATCTACCCTATTCCAGGATGTGTGGACTCAGGAGAGAAAAGAGATGGGAAGTGGTAAAGTTGGCATCGGTTGCTTTTACCCATCAGCTCGATGCTTGTTCTGCACACAGTAAAAAAATCCAATGAGAGAAGAGACAGATTCTAACCTTGGAGCCTCCAGAAAGAAGGCTACTATGGCAAACTCTAGATATTTATCCATTTTTAATTAATATATTTTGGGGTATTTTCCAGTCTCTTAATCCATCCGTGTAAAAAAATTTCCTAAATTAAAGTCAGTTTGCAGCTTCATCCTCTTTTTGTCATAAAAAATGTAGTCTTTTACCTGTGTCCCTAGGCCAGATACTTACAGAGGAGTGAATCAAACAGAACTTCTGATCCATCTTTAATAACTACTAGCTAATTACCATAAAGGAACTTTTTCAGATTGATCAGTCAGTTTGGGTTGCTAGAATCTCTTAAATCTTTATCTAACAACTGCTTAGAAGTTATCGATACTATTTCTCCAGTAGCAAATAAGCTGTGTCTTGAAAAATGCCTGAGGTCTCACATTCATCATGGGGCTCTGTGGAGAAACTTTTGTCCCTGGACAAGCAAGGAAACATGTTTAGGCCTTTAAGAAACATTATGACCAGACCAACAAGAAAAGTGAAAAAACCCACTTAAGACCTGTGTAATTACCAGCAGCAAATAAAACAAATCAAGGAGAAACAGAGTGATTATCTAAAACGGCTAATTCATCCAATTGTCTGCGTTTTCTACAATCAGCCACGTGTGAGTGGATCCACTTGTGAGTGGATCCCTTATGCCTATGGACATAGCTCCACTGACTTCAGTGGGGCTCCTCGTAGGCCCACCCACATGCATCAGGTTGGGTTCCAGATTTGGTGTAGTACCATGTAACTTACTGAGACACACAATGAACTAGGGATCTATGCAACTAGGGATCCAGGGCCAGATTTTATAAAGGTATTTAAGTGCCTAAAACCCTTTAAAAGTCTGGCCCTCAGTCACTTGCCTATAAATATCACCACAGAAACCAAACTGCATTCTACATATAGGTTAGAGACCTGACTCTGCCATCCTTCTTTGGATTCAGTGGGAGTTTTCCCTGTCCAAGGACTTCAGGATGTTGCTCTTTATTACTCTTCCTTCCTGCGTTTTTGATTTCTTCTGTTCTGAAAAGTGATTGAGGTTTAGCGCTTTTGTCACCCACCAATACACAAGTGTCCTTAATTTTTCCAGATGTTAAACAAAAGGTAAAATGTAGTCACCAACAAATGAATACCAAGTTAAGATTTCATTTTCAATGATTGACTGCTGCTATATCAAACTCCAGACCTTTTGTAATCTCCTGCAACAAGGAAAATTTCTTCTCACCAGACATTGCTGGAAATGAGTGTTTTCTCAAAGATTCTTATGTTGAGTAAAGAAGAAACAATGGCAGCACAGGTCTCTGAGTTCAAATTTATTATTTCCTAAGTGTGGTAAAATAGCAAACTAGACAGGAGTGTACCAATTAGCATTATGATCTGCCAGAACATGGATATGTGCTGAAATATAAAGAAAGCACAAGAAGTATTTGAGTGTGACGCCTGCCAAAGAGAGGACAAAGAAACCCGTGTATACATTTGGAGAACATACCTAATCCATTTACAGATTATCTGTATTACATATAGTGCTTCCTTACTGGCATATGGCTCGCAGAATACAGACAAAAAATCTACCATAAAAAGATGGGCAGAGGCTTCAGAAAGGGTTGTCCAGTCAAAGCTGGATTTAGTTCACTTTTATTAAAGCATTAAAGGCTTTTTTTCCAGACAGGCCTAAAAATCACAGGCAATAATAATCTGTATGCAATTGCAGTTCAGTATTTGCATGCTCAGTTTACAGTGACTGCATGGATGTTTGTGTTGAATATAGAGAAGAGATGAGCAAAATTTGGAATTGAAATTTCATGAGAAATTGCAACACTTCAATATTTATTTTCATCCCAAATCATAATGAAAAGTTTAATTCTTTCCACAGAACAGAAATTCTGATTCAGAAATATCAAGTCTCATAATTCCCATGGGGCACTACACAGTCAGAGGGAAATCTTTATTGCATTATGAGAGATTTTGTCCTCCAGGAAGCCCAGGCAATATGAAAGAATGGGGGCCCAAACTACAATTCCCATAAAGCAATGCTGATAGGAAACTGCAGTTTAATATTTTGTTGACCTGATTTGAAATGAAACATATTGGGTCAGTTAAAGAAATGAAATATTCTGATTTGAGCAGAAGCAATCCCAAGTGAAATATTTAATTTTTACTTTCCTGACAAAAAATTAAAAAAATTACTGGCAAAATTAAAATATACCCAGGGAAAATTTTGATTTTGTGGAATCTTCATTTTCTATTGGAAAATCCACTGCTAGTTGGGCATTTAAATAGCTATTTCAACATGCAAACCCAAACACTTGTGTGCAATTGTGCACAAATCATGTGCCTCCTTTTTAAGAAAGTAGCCCTGAATTGAGTAAGGGTTGCAGGATCTTCATTCAAAGGTTAATTGTTTGCTATGGGGAAATTATAGAAGTACATTAATGGTGACCAGATGTCCTGATTTTATAGGGACAGTCCAGATATTCGGGGCTTTGTCTTATATAGGCACCTATTACCACCTTCACCCTCTTGATTTTTCACACTTGCTATCTAGTCACCATAAGTACATCGCACATTTTTATGCACTTGTTATTGAAAAAAATGTATTCACAATGGAACAAAATTGAGAACTGACATTATTAAAAGCTATAAAAATGATTTGACCATGCTACAAATGTATAACAACATAAGCAACTGATAGTTTCTAGTAGTAAAATAGTAATTCATTCATTAAGGACCAAATCTTCAACCCAGCACACATCCCAACTACGCTCAGAAGAGATTCATTGAGGTCTAGGGAGAAGGAATTTTCTGCCCCATATTGCTCTGCAGCAATTAACTGAAGACTCTGGCCTGCAATAGTTTCCATAGCAGATGTGTCTTCTCTGGAGGGTGAAGGGAGAGGGAAAAATAACCACCAGGTAAATGGCAAATTACTTTGTAATAAGTGATTCAGATGAGAAACTAATTTTCTTCAATGTTTAAAAATTATATATTGAGACATCTTTTCTAGCCTTCATATAACTGAACAGTCATTATACTGAGAAGAAAAGTCACCAGCAGCAGCGCAGTCTACACTTTGTGTGACTCTATTAAATATTCTCTGCTATACCAAACTCAACCTCAGGTTGTCAGGATGTTTAGCATACTTACTGCCAAAGAGCAGATGGCTTCAATGGCTTGAGACATGCATCTAAGGAATGTTTGGCCAACTAGATAGAAGATAGCCTCAGGAGCTAAGGAAGGCAATTTACTATCCTGTACCATTCTGTGATCTGTGAACAAGGCAGCCTGAGACAGGGAAGAGACAATGGCAGCGGGCAAAAGTCAGGCAGAGACCCTCATCTACAAAGGCCTTAGGAAAACATTAGCCTAAAGGTTTCAAAGTGGTAGCAGTGTTAGTCTGTATCAGCAAAAACAACGAGGAGTCCTTGTGACACCTTAGAGACTAACAAATTTATTTGGGCATAAGATGAAGTGGGTTCTTGCCCACAAAAGCTTATGCCCAAATAAATTTGTTACTCTCTAAGGTCCCACAAGGACTCCTCGTTGTTTTTGATTAAGCTAAAAGAAACAATGGAGCTGTGATAACTGGACAGCTGAAATTAGTGACTAATGTTTAAAAATTATATATTGAGACATCTTTTCTAGCCTTCATATAACTGAACAGTCATTATACTGAGAAGAAAAGTCACCAGCAGCAGCGCAGTCTACACTTTGTGTGACTCTATTAAATATTCTCTGCTATACCAAACTCAACCTCAGGTTGTCAGGATG
This sequence comes from Chrysemys picta bellii, assembly GCF_011386835.1. Taxonomy (NCBI): domain Eukaryota; kingdom Metazoa; phylum Chordata; order Testudines; family Emydidae; genus Chrysemys; species Chrysemys picta. The sequence continues at coordinate 97,730,873 of NC_088796.1, forward strand.
TTTAGCATACTTACTGCCAAAGAGCAGATGGCTTCAATGGCTTGAGACATGCATCTAAGGAATGTTTGGCCAACTAGATAGAAGATAGCCTCAGGAGCTAAGGAAGGCAATTTACTATCCTGTACCATTCTGTGATCTGTGAACAAGGCAGCCTGAGACAGGGAAGAGACAATGGCAGCGGGCAAAAGTCAGGCAGAGACCCTCATCTACAAAGGCCTTAGGAAAACATTAGCCTAAAGGTTTCAAAGTGGTAGCAGTGTTAGTCTGTATCAGCAAAAACAACGAGGAGTCCTTGTGACACCTTAGAGACTAACAAATTTATTTGGGCATAAGATGAAGTGGGTTCTTGCCCACAAAAGCTTATGCCCAAATAAATTTGTTACTCTCTAAGGTCCCACAAGGACTCCTCGTTGTTTTTGATTAAGCTAAAAGAAACAATGGAGCTGTGATAACTGGACAGCTGAAATTAGTGACTATCATCTTTTCTCTTCTTTTGTTCCAGATAAGCATTACAAAGGACAGACAGGTTCTTACAGAACTCTGCAAGCAGTAAGCAAGAGGTACAACAACTAAGGAAGTCCCCTAGAAAAACTATCTGCAGACTTCCAGTTTATACAGTTTTCATATAACAAAGTACCTGGAAGTATGCCTTAAGGGTGAAATTCTGCCCGGTGCAGAGCATCCCACAGAAGGCCACATGCATCATGTAAGTCCCACTAAGCCCTTAATGAAGATTTTAAGTGGGTCTTAAATGATAAGGCTTTATGCAGGCTTCCTGCACAAGGTTGACATTTACCCTAAATATCACTCCCTCCGTATGAAATATGCCACCAGCTGACCCCAGGACTGGGAAACCTTTAAAGACAACTTTCCCTATTCCTGCTGGGATCCTGCACTGAGCAAAGCTCAGTTGGAACAAGAAAATTGAGGCAAAAGAATTTTAAAATGAACTAGAGAAGCAAAAATTAAAAAATACTGTATTTAGCATTAACTACAGCTAATAATAACACATATTACTCAGGCATCAGTAAATTCAGGCAGAGATTTCACTAGTGGAATGTTTAAGTGCCTAGCTTATATCACCATGATCAATCGATCCTTCAGCCCTCATATAGATTGTGCCGATCACAACACTTTTTCTATTAATACGGGACCCTTAGGGTAAGTGGCTGTTTGTAGTGTGTGTTTGTGTTTGGGGATTACTTGCTGTGTGCTGAGCTTGAGTTTGTCTGTCTGTTCATTTGTTTGTTTGAAGGACCATGTGCTGTGGCCAGCAGTCAGACGCTGTGAACTTCTAACCAAGGTTTGAAATCTAGAAGCCTCTGTTCATTGGCTGAGCCTTAGTCAGAGGGCGGGGCTACCAGGGAGGCCAGGGCTTTATAAAGCCATGAGCAAGCAACCAGGGAGCTTTGTGAACAGGGGACTCTAACAGGGAGTTTCGATAATCAAATCTTCTTGATTTAAACAAAAACCCTTTCATTAACCCAGGTAGCTGTAGGAGAGAATGCAGGCAGAAGCCCAGCAGCAGATTGGGAGCTATCCAGTTTATTGCGCCGAGTGCAGCATGAATGGTTACCTGCCCTGTGGGCGGGTGGCGTATGTGTGCATTCGGTGCGAGGCGCTCCTGGTCCTCAGAGACTGCATACGGGCTTTGGAGGCCAGGGTGGCGCAACTGGAGGAGGTAAGGGAGGCAGAGAGGTATGTTGATGAGGCTTTCCGGGACACTGTAGATTTGTCCCACCTCTGGTCAGACAGCCCCTGCACTGTTAAGGAGGATGAAAGGCTCAGGGAAGGAGAGCAGTCAATGGGAGCAGAGGGAAACCTTTGGACCCTCCGTCCAGATGATGTTGGGGTATCCTCTCGCACTGAGGTTACCTCTCTGGGGGAGGGAACTCCAGTCATTAGGAAAAGGCAGGTGTTAGTAAGGGGAGATTCGATCATTAGAAACATAGATAGCTGGGTTTGTGATGACCAGGAGAACCGTATGGTGACTTGCCTGCCTAGTGTGAAGGTTGCGGATCTCTCGAGGCATCTAGATAGACTTATGTGTAGTGCTGGGGAGGAGCTGGTGGTCGTGGTACATGTAGGCACTAATGACATAGGGAAGGGTAGGAGAGACGTCCTGGAGGCCAAATTTAGGCTGCTAGGAAAGAGACTGAAATCCAGGACCTCTATGGTGGCATTCTCAGAAATGCTTCCAGTTCCACGCGCAGGGCCAGGTAGGCAGGCAGAGCTTCAGAGTCTCAATACGTGGATGAGACGATGGTGTAGGAAGGAGGGGTTTAGATTTATTAGGAACTAGGGAAACTTTTGGGATGGGGGAGCCTATACAGGAAGGATGGGCTCCACCTAAACTAAAGTGGATCCAGACTGCTGGCGCTTAACATTAAAAAGGTTGCAGAGCAGTTTTTAAACTAAGAGATGGGGGAAAGCCGATTGCTGCAGCAGAGTACGTGGATTGGACAGAGATGTCTCTTAGAGGAGGGTCTATTGATAGAGATTCTCTAGGTTCTAGTCAGGAGGAGAGGATGGAAGAGGATAAAGTAGGGGCCAGATCAGACAAGAAACATTCACATAAAAAAGAATCTGACACATCAGAAAAGGGCAGACAAATAAACAGTGACAAGTTTTTAAAGTGCTTGTACACAAATGCTAGAAGTCTAAATAATAAGATGGGTGAACTAGAGTGCCTCGTGTTAAAGGAGCATATTGATATAATAGGCATCACAGAAACCTGGTGGAGTGGGGACAATCAATTTGACACAATCATTCCAGGGTACAAAATATATTGGAAGGACAGAACAGGTTGTGCAGTGTGTATGTGTGTGTGTGTGTGTGTGTGTGTGTGTGTGTGTGTGGAGTGGCACTATATGTGAAAGAAAATATAGAATCAAATTAAGTAAAAATCTCATCCCATAGACTCTCTATGGATAGTAATTCCATGCTCTAATAAAAATATAACAGTAGGGATCTATTATCGACCACCTGACCAGGACAGTGATAGTGACAATGAAATGCTAAGGGAGATTAGAGAGGCTATCAAAATAAAAAACTCGATAATTGTGGGGGATTTCAATTATCCCCATATTGACTGGGTACAAGTCACCTCAGGATGAAATGCAGAGACAAAATTTCTTGATACTTTAAATGACTGCTTCTTGGAGCAGCTGGTACAGGAACCCACAAGGGGAGAGGCAATTCTCGATTTAGTCCTGAGTGGAGCGCAGGATCTGGTCCAAGAGGTAACTATAACAGGAATAAAATTGTCAGACACATAGAAGACCATAACTTGTTGGCCAAAAGTCAACATGGTTTCTGTAAAGGGAAATCATGTCTTACTAATCTATGAGAGTTCTTTAAGGGGTCAACAAACATGTGGACAAGGGGAATCCAGTGGACATAGTGTACTTAGATTTCCAGAAAGCCTTTGACAAGGTCCCTCACCAAAGGCTCTTATGTAAATTAAGTTGTCACGGGATAAGAGGGAAGATCCTTTCATGGACTGAGAATTGGTTAAAAACAGGGAACAAAGGGTAGGAATAAATTGTAAATTTTCAGAATGGAGAGAGGTAACTAGTGATGTTCCCCAAGGGTCGGTTCTAGGACCAATCCTATTCAACTTATTCATAAATGTTCTGGAGAAAGGGGTAAACAGTGAGGTGGCAAAGTTTGCAGATGAAACTAAACTGTTCAAGATAGTTAAGACCAAAGCAGACTGTGAAGAACTTCAAAAAGATCTCACAAAACTAAGCGATTGGGCAACAAAATGGCAAATGAAATTTAATGTGGATAAATGTAAAGTAATGCAAAAATAACCTTATATAAATAAAAATAAAAATAGGGAAAAAATAACCTTAACTATACATACAATATGATGGGGGCTAATTTAGCTACAACTAATCAGGAAAGAGATCTTGGAGTCATCGTGGATAGTTCTCTGAAGACATCCATGCTGTGTGTAACGGCAGTCAAAAAAGCAAACAGGATGTTAGGAATCATTAAAAAAGGGATAGAGAATAAGACAAAGAATATTTTATTGCCCTTATATGAATCCATGGTATGCCCACATCTTGAATACTGCGTACAGATGTGGTCTCCTCATCTCAAAAAAGATATACTGGCATTAGAAAAAGTTCAGAAAAGGGCAACTAAAATTATTAGGGGTTTGGAACTGGTCCCATATGAGAAGAGATTAAAGAGGCTAGGACTTTTCAGCTTGGAAAAGAGGAGACTAAGAGGGGATATGATAGAGGTATATAAAATCATGAGTGATGTGGAGAAAGTGAATAAGGAAAAGTTATTTATTTGTTCCCATAATATAAGAACTAGGGGCCACCAAATGAAATTAATGGGCAGCAGGTTTAAAACAAATAAAAGGAACTAGTTCTTCACACAGCGCCCAGTCAACCTGTGGAACTCCTTGCCTGAGGAGGTTGTGAAGGCTAGGACTGTAACAGGGTTTAAAAGAGAACTAGATAAATTCATGGAGATTAAGTCCATTAATAGCTATTAGCCAGGATGGGTAAGGAATGGTGTCCCTAGCCTCTATTTGTCAGAGGGTGGAGATGGATGGCAGGAGAGAGATCACTTGATCATTACCTGTTAGGTTCACTCCCTCTGAGGCACCTGGCATTGGCCACTGTCAGTAGACAAGATACTGGGCTGGATGGACCTTTAGTCTGACCCAGTATGGCCATTATGTTCTTATTTTTCTCTTATCCTTGCCTTCCTTCTCCATGTGTGGCCATGCCTTTTCACAATAAAATCTTCCCATCTCTTTGGAGATCAGCCAAGTGGTCATTTCAGTTCCCATAGATACCACTTGACAACAGCTGTAGTCCATCGATTGTCAGTGAGCCTAGCTATATGCCTGACCCATCGCATTTTTCTGTACCTGCTTTCAGCAACGACATCCTGTACTCCACTCTGTCGTCTGTATGACAGACAGTTGTTGCTCCTCTATCTTGGTCAGAGCCCATGTTTCACTTCCATATAACATTGCCAGCAGTGCTGCTGAGCTGAAGAGGTTGGCATGTGCTGCCTTGTTGATTTTTCCTTTATGCATTGCCTTCATCGACTATGTAAAAGCGTTTGACAGCGTAGAGATCAATGCAGTGTTGAAAGCTCTTGCAGAGCAGGGCATTGACACAAAGTACATCAAACTACTAAAGGAAGCAAACTCTGACTGCACTAAGGATATAACTCCCTTCGCATCCCAGTAAAAAAAAAAAAAAAAAAAAAGGTGTGAAGCAAGGAGACATGGTTTCAGCAAAACTCTTCACAGCCTGCCTCGAAATGGTAATGAGGCGGATGAACTGGAAGGGTGGAATCAGTGTCAACGGAGAGCAGTTAAACCTTCTGAGATTCACAGACAATATCGTGTTGATTGCCGAAAACACTATCAAACTACAGAAAATGCTGTGAGAACTCAACACAAAAAGCAGCCAAGATGGACTGAAAATGAACCACTCTAAAACGAAATTTATGCGGTCTGATGCCTTGCCAAAAGCTCAAATAATAGTCAAGGGAGAACAAATAGAAGAAGTTGAACAATGCAGCTATTTGGGCCAAAAAATTAACATGTGCCATGATCAGGAAGGTGAACTCTCACAAAAAAAAAAGAAAGCTGGTTGGTGCACATTCAATTCTGTCAAGGATGTCCTCCAAGAAAAAAAAAAAATCAACACAGCATCACACGCTAGTTTATATACTGCAGTGAAATCCTCGTCCTATTAAAATCAATGGGAGTTTTGCCATTGACTTCAGTGAAGCCAGCATTTCACCTGAGAAACAAGATCGCCCTATATTATGACCTTGCAGAAGTTACAGATGTTGATCTGTAGGTTAAATAATTTCAAATGACTAAAAACTTAGAAAACTGTCCCAATATAACAAGGGTATGTTGCCCTGTTCAACCAAACTCAATGTTATATTCTGCAAAATTAAGCTGCTGAATACATTTCCCCTGGCCTCCCAAAAAACCCACTAAGGGGGTGACCTGTAGCTACAAAAGATCAGTACATAAACACTAACTACTTCAGAAATAGACTAGACAGCTGAGGGAATTTTTGTGGGGGGATTCAGCTATTTCAGATGCAATCATACTATTTATTGATGAGTTCCTGAGAAATCTCCAGGTTTTTTCCCTCTAAAACCACCACCATCTACTTTATTTTTCACTTGTATATTCTGTAACCAAACTGGGGACTTTCAAATAAAATTAAGTTCTCCATTCATTTTCTAGGTATCTTGTTCAATGTCAGTCTCTTATTGCTTATAACATGATGCAATATGACCTAATACTCATGTGTAATCTATAAATAAAATGTTTTTTTAAAGTATATTGACATTTTTACTGTTAACCCCAAGATGCTAATTGTGAAGCAGCAGAGATAGTAGAAAGGAGAAATGTCAACAGGAAGGAGAGAAGCCTAAGGTATTAAGAGGGTTAGAAGTTAGATTTCTGCCCTGTGTATTTTAGTGACTGATGAAAATGACCCAGAAAAGAGGTGTAATTCAAATAGTTTCCAAGATCTCATGTGTAGGCTGCTTACAGGTGAAAGCACAAGTCTTAAATAAGATTTACACTTCATAGAGCAGGAGAGAAGGGATTCAGTTTGTCTGTGATCTCTATTTGGTAAGTAACCACACTTTGGCTCTGCGTCTGGCTTGCCAGCCAGTTAATTTGAATAGAATCTATGTGATGATTTGAATGCCATGCAGAAACTCACATATTGCTGCAGTGAACAAGCCAGTCAGCATGCCAGGAGTCAAAGCAACAGCCAGATGAAGTAAAGTGAGTCAGGCAACAGGTTTCTCGGGGTGACAATGCCAGACCACCTGTATAAACTAGCTACACAGGAAACTGGTTAGTCAGACACAAAGTCCAATTGCTTCTGTTGCCTGCCTGTTCCCCCACACATATCCCAAGTCCTCTATTTTGGTAGAAATGAATCACTTTTTTATAATAAATATATATATTCTGTCATCAGAGGCAAAATACTGTCCATTTGCTGTCTTTATCCATACTGTGTTCTCTTTCTTCCATGCAATTCATCCTGGACTGTGCAGTCTCAGACAGACAGACTAAGGAGTCAATACAGCCTAAGTGGGGTCACATCCAGGAAGGAAGCCTTTGGGGAAAGAGGTCACTCATGCTTAAAAGGATTTCAGACAGGGAGCCAGAGAGGGACTTGAACTGCTTTCTTTGCCTTGAGGACTGCAGAACTGAGGGCCAGCTTTGTATCTGAATGGTCAAAGGACAGTGGTTCATATCTTGGGTATGAATCACTAAATATTACTACAAACTACAGGATATGCCAGCTGGATAAATTCTCTGATCATTGTAAAGCAATTAAGGCCTTTTTTTTCTCTTCAAAAATGTCCATTAATTCTAGGTGCCTCCTTTTCTAGGTGCCCTGCCTGAGACTCTTAGAATCTGATTTAGAGAGGTGCGGGTGCAGCTCCCATTGAAATTAAATAGAATTTTGGGCGCTCAACCTCAGGCCAGAAATGTCTCAAACTGGATACCCAAAAAAGCGAGGCTCCCAACTTGGTGGGCACTTTTGAAAATGTAGGCTGCAATTACTCATTTGAAGGCACGTATTTATATTAGTGTGAATATATTTGTATTTCCATATAATTTGCTGGTGGTATGTGTTTGAATAGCATACAACCAATGAGCATGCAAACAAAATCAACAACACATACTAAGACATTCAACTACTGTTTCCACCCCTTCGGATGAGGGCCTCAACTCCATTCAGGCAAACTGCAGAACACTAAACCTGTTAAATCTGGCAAAGGAAGTTCTACTAAAAGAGATGTGGTTTGCTATTTTTTTCTTAATAAAGGGAGGTCAACTAATTCATGAAGCAGCATGCGTAAGGTGATTCTGCCAAGTACCAACTATCCAGGCATGTAGGACAAAATCAGTTGGACAATGTCAAATTTATAGACCTGATCTTGAAAGGTGACTTCAGTGAGAAATATAGGTGCTCAGCTCCTCACAGGTTCAAACCCTTTAACTCCATTCAAATGATGTTTTGAATCTGTCACTGTGTAGTTTAAATTGGCTTTGGTTCAGTGCATTAGAATTTCCAGGTAAATATAAAGGAATACCCTGTTAGGAAAGTTAACTGTATAGCTTTATCTACCAGAGAGACATGTCTTATGCATTGGTGGGATGTTCGTTACAGCTCCTTTGGATGGAATATTTTTCCTGGATGGAGACCTGTACTCACATCTTTCATGCCTACCCATCAGTTTGGTAGGATATTATTCCTGGCTGGAGACAGAGTTCAATGCTTGTGTCTCATAAAATGCTGGATTATGTGATGCTCTCTGGCTAAACTGGTATATATTATTCCCCAGGCAGAGAAGTTAGTGCTTATGCATGGCATGAAGTGGAACATCTGGTACCTTTATTGCAGAATGGGATATTATTCTTGGATCAAGAGGTGTGCCAGTTGGTGAAGTCAACATTATTATAAGCATGTATTCTGCATACTTGCTGCTAGTTATTCCAGAAAGTAGTTATGGAAATATTGGAAGTCTGGTTAAGAGAAAGGCTATGGGACCTCACCAGCCTTAAAAGTGTGTCCTCAAATGCTTTAGAGAGAGCGGGGAAAAACAAAACATCATTAGTATTAAAACACTACTGCTTCTTTGCGGGAGCTGTTGTACAGGCAGATAGAAAAGGATTTGGAAGAATGCTAATGTAAAGAGTCCAGTTTGAGTAGCAGCCAATACGAAAGTGAAGCCTGGAAATGGTATAAACACAAAAATTGACTCCACTACCGTCAAAAGTAAGTGTAGAAATACAGTAATTTTAGTAATCTGTACTTTTCTAATCTGCACAAAAGGCTTTTTGTCTCTCCCCACTTCTCAGCAAAGGCTTAATAGCAATGGCTGCAAGGGGGCGTCACTAAGATTTGTTTAAAAAAAAAAAACCCACAAAATTACTCCAGAATGTTTACTAGTACTTTATGAAGAATCAAAATAAATTATTAAAACAGGACTAAAATGTCAAAAAAATGAACAAAGTACATTTTGTGATGCATTATCCCATTTCTTATCTCTTGTATTCACTTACTCGATAATTTGTAAAATTCACTCCTTTGCAAAGAGTGTCCCCTGTCATTAATGCACATGTGAGATTCTGCTAGGGTGGAAAAATTAGGACACTTTTTCAGGGGTGGGAGGGTGTATAATTGTGTATATAAAACAAAGCCCCTAATATCAGGATGTTTGATCACTTTATGGTCTACTGTACTGTATTTATATGGTATTCTTATAGGTTTGGGCTTTATTTGATACTCTATTAAAAGTTTTGATATTGATGGATATAAAGAACCCCAGAGGCAACAAAAAGTATACAGTACAAATGGAAATATTGACCTGTTCAGGTAAATGATGCCATAATGTAAGCAAGATACAACTCCCATTAACTTAAGTGGGAGCTGTGCTTGCTTACATCATGGCTGAATTTGGTACATTGTGCTTTCTCCTTTTACAGAGATTGGTCAGTAGTAATGCGTTATAAATCCCCTATGTCATCTCATTCACTTCACTGTAATTATACCAGCAATGAATTTTGTCCAGATGCTTAATAACTATTGTTTTGAGAGAAATAGTTTATCAGTAACCAATGAATTCATTTCACTTTTGGGCCTCCGCAGTCACTCTGTCAGAATGATTTTCAGTAAGGAAGGGCTTTAAATTGAGTCTCTCTCTCTTTCATGGATCAAATACCAAGTAAAAAAATCTATTGTGCCACTAGACCACCAATACTATAAATTGATTTGAAAGTAGATGTATTCTTCTCACGCACGTCTGGGCAGATGTCCAGAGACAGCAATAAAATAAGCAATTATCATTTTTGTAGCAGTTTTCTCTTACAGTAGAGGTTTCTTTTTCAATTTCAAATTTTAACTTTTTCTTTTTTGGAGTATGCAGCTTGTACTTGGAAGCTTACTAGTCCTCAGATGGAAGAAATATATTGTCCTGGAAAAGTTTGCTAAAGTATATTCTTAGCAAAAGCATTATGCAACAGAAAAAAATTATCAAACACAGACACCTCCAAGGTACAGTTTCAATAAGGTGATGCTTTAGGACCATATTCTGCTCTCAGATTCCACTGGCATAAATCCAGAGTAACTGTTCATGTATTTTCATTGGTGGAACTAAGCACAGAATTTGCCTTTGGACTATATGCCTATAGCTGATGGTTCACGTAGAGACATTAGTGGTAAAGATTTTTTTTTAAGTGACTAGTGATTTTGGATGCCTTGATTGCTGGGCTTAAAAGGGGCCTGATTTTCAGAGCTGACCATCTACCCTATGACAATCAGGCCCTGTTACAGTGTCATGGAGGATAGGTCCATCAATGGTTATTAGCCAAGATGGTGAGAGAGACAGCCCCGTGGTCTGGGTGTCCCTAAACCTCTAACTGCCAAAAGCTGGGACTAGATGAAGATGGCAGTAAATTTCTCTGTTCTATCACTCCCTCTGAAGCATCTGGCACCAGCCACTATCAGGATAGTGGGCTAGATGAACCATTGGTTTGACACAGTTTGGCCATTCTTATGTCTCAAGTTGGGCATCTAAAAACTGCAGCATCCAAAATCACGAGGTACTTCTGAGAATCTTGGCATGAATAATAGTCTTTGAAGAAGATGCATATATTTTCTAGTAGCCAAAATGGCAACGATGCTTATTTGGAGGAAGGTGAAGGGTCTATCCAGAAGGAAAGAACAATAATTAACCCCACAGAAACCAGCCTATTATCCATAATAAGCCAGGGAAAGGCAAGTTTAGTTTACACTTCTCGGACCTAGTTATCCTCTTCTTCATTTTATTTCACAAGGATCAAAATAGGGCAAAACATCCCAAGAGTTATCAGGGAGTAAAGAGCTGAACCTCACCTCAGCAGAATCATCCCTTTCTTCTTCCAGCCCTGCAGAAGGCCCTCTGCCTGAACTCCATGGGTTTAGTGCTCAAAAGGTTAGGAAGGGAGAGGAGTCACCAGGAAGTGAGAGAGCTGAGAAACAGGGCTATGGGATCATCCCCCAACAAATCTACGTGGAAGATACCTGTGGGGAACAAGTGCTCATTGTGTCAGCATTCATTCATATAGGTTGTCCTTCTGGACAATCAAACCATCTCAGGTGGAGGACCTAGAGAGAAGGTACTTCCCATGTAGGCCAAAAGAATACCATGGGGATTCTAAGCTTCTGCATGTGTACCTCTTCCCTCTTTAGATGACCTGGATATTGGGACATTTGTGGGTTAGGAAGGCCACAACCCCTGGCTACTCCACCATTTCCAGAAATGCCCTCCACCTCCACCCTGTTCCCTGATATGAGGCAGCAGAGTTTTCGCCCTAACACTGGCCATAACCTAGGTCAGCAGTTCTCAAACTTTAGCAACCCGAGGTCCCCCATTTTGATTTAAATTTTTGGGGGACCCCCAAGCAATCCGCTCAGCCCCAGGCCCTGCCCCCACTACACCCTTCCCCCAAGGCCTCACCCCCACCTGTCTTGTTCCCCTCCCCCTCCCCTGAGCATGCCCAGTCCCCACTCCACCCCCTCCCTCCCAGCTCCTCCTGCACACCACTGAACAGCTGTTCCCTGGCATGCGGGAGGCACTGGGAGGGAGAGGAGTTGATCACTGGGGCCCACAGACCCCCTGGAGTACCTTCATGAACCCCCAGGAGTCCGCAGACCCCAGTTTGAGAAACACTGTCCTAGTTTTTTTCTGTCAGAAGGGAATGGTGTGGGCCTTAGTCAGGCTGATGCACTTGGCCTGTCCTGCAAACTAAATCGATTCAAGTAGGGAAAGTAAAGTGATGTGTTATGATTTTGAAGTATGTGGTGCTTGCTTGTCTCTAGGTGAACTATGAAACTGTACCAAGAAAAGAATAAAAAAGTTGGGTCTATTGGTGAGTCTCTTCACCATGTGAATGTGAGAAAGAGAAAAGGTATTTTTATTTTCATTAAAATTCAGTAAGCATCAAAGTTGCAAAATAGAACATCTTTCTTCATGGCTGCAAGCAAATAGAAACTGATGATTTTTTAGCATCCTGCAGTGTGTAGCAAAAAGCTAGTTATGGTAACACATTTTCCTAACAGACACAAGCACAAGTATACATAAAGACAGCTAATGTGATTGTAAGTAGGATCACTTTTGAAACAGCATCACTTAAAGGAAGACAATCAACATTTAAATGCAAATTTACAGGGAAGGAGACATTTTTAGTGTCTCATGCAGTGAGTTCTGAGCATAGTTTGATTATGAGATTTGTGTCTGAATCTCTAGTTTGGAATATCTATCCCAGTTACAGATCTCATAACCAAATGTTTCTAAATAAATACAAACATGTGATTACTAAAAATGCTTGGGGTAGGGGAGCAAATCCTGCTTGGATTACTTGGCTGAATTTTGCTCTCATTTGCCCTTGTGCAAACTGGAGTAATTCCATTTATGTCACCTGGGTCCATTAAGGTACTTATTGAACATCTGACTTTTATTCTAACATAAAATATTTAGGAACCCCTTACTTTGTCATTAAGACCATTTTTTCCTTGAAGGGGCAAATCCTGTGACCATGTTGTGTGAGTAAAGTGTGCAAGGTTTGGCCCCAGTCTCTTATTCTGACGTTGACAATTGCTAATAGTTTTGTGGATACAAACTAACATGGCTACCTCTCTGATACTTGCTAATAGTTGATGCATTAAAATACATAATGCCAATATCCAGTTGCACAATGCGGTACTGGAGGAAACATTCCATCCTGACTGTATGTCTTATTCATTATATCATTTGGGGCAGAGGGTCTCATTCAGATCTCACTAATATTGGTTTTACACCATTGTAAGTGCATTGACTTCAGGGACCCTACACCTTATTTACATCAGTGTGAGATAAGAATCAAGCACAGAAGGATGGATTCTGCTCACAATTACACCGGTGTAAATCCCGAGTAACTACACTGTACTGAATGCCATGACTTTGTATTTATACTGGTGAAAATGAGAACAGAAGTTAGCCCACGGGTCCTGATTTCTCTCTCACTTACACCAATGCAATTCATAAGTAACTCAATGGAGTTGCACCATTGTGCATCTAATGTAAGTGAGAGAGAATTGGGCCCATTATCTGTATAGTAATGAACCAATTGAGAAATGGAGAAAGGAAGGTCCTAGGATAATATCTCATTTACATGTGTACTTTCCTTAATATAATATTTTAAAGATCTTGACTTAAACACTAGTCACTGCTCTTTTTCTGCACTTCAGTGTATTTTGCTGATACCCGTGAACTTGGATTCTAACTTAAACTGAGATTAGGCACTGGCCAGAACCTTATCAGGGCATCCGTCTTCATGATTGTATTCTGTGAAGAAGATGTGCTCTCCTAAAATATCAAGGTCCTCCACCCTGTACCTTCACAAGGGTATTGACTTTTTCTCTCACTAGTGGATGAGGAAAATGAATGTGTTTTTCAGGATGCCATAACCATTTACAGATAAGCGATGGTTGATTAGAGCAAACTGCAGGAATGCAATGATAAAGGGAGGCATTTACATTTTTTTTTGTTGTGAAAAAAATATCAGGGGTTAAAAGGACTGGTTATTATTTAGTGTCTGCACAGCCATGGTTTGCGGTACCTGCAGAGACTTTGTCTTCTCTTTTCAAAACCTTTACTGAAAGAAACCAACATACTTTCTTGAATATGTATTTCTTGAATATGACAAAATTCCTCTCTAGTAAATAATGCTCTTGTTTTGTTTTTATAGATTACATCTAATTTTAAGGGATCTGTAAATATTTTCTTAAGTAAGGGACAGGCTGTCTCATAGTATGCAAATAATATACATGCTTGCTTTAAAAATGTGGGATTGACTTTGAACTGACCCTGTACTTTATCCCTCTGTGGAGATCTATGAAGGGATATTTATAATACCTATGGACATCTCACATTATACCAGTGGGAATTTTCTTCATCAGTAGATGAATAGCAGAAACATGGACAGACTAAAACATGGCAGATATATGCAAAAGACCGATCAGATATGATTTATTTAGCGGTGTATTACTTAGTATAGCTCTCTGGTCTCTCTTGGGTACCTGAAATGGCATTGTTTCCTGTAACAGTAAAATATAAAACTGGAAAAAAACAACACGCAATAAAATACCACTTGAATAAAAGGAGTTTAAATCACAAATGTTATTTCCTGGTTCCTAATACAGTATATTTTCCAGGAAACCTTCAACAATTTCTGCTGCTGTCAATTCCCATATGAAGAAAACTAACAAGATGATTATTCTTATTCATTGTTATTAATGTAGAGCACCCACAAGTGTGTTTGGCACTTCACAGAAGGAAAAATCAGGACTCTGCCTCGGAGAGGTTACAGACCACACAACGGACAATTAACAACATCACACACACACACACACACACACACACACACACACACGAAACAAAAAGAGGGACCTGGGTTAGTATAGAACTACACAGACACTCAATTAGGCAGGGCCGTCCTTGGCATTTTCTATTAAGTCTGTGAAAAATTCCCCTCTCCTCACTCTGGCAAAAAAATTAAATACCGATTCCTGGCCCCCATAAGAGCCGGTGCCAGATCCTCCACTGGTGTAAAGCTTCATAGCTACACTGAAGTCAATGATAAAGGGATTAGAAAACATGTCTTATGATGATAAACACAAGGAGCTCAATCTATTTAGCTTAACAAAGCGAAGGATAAGGAGGGACTTGATTACAGTCTGTAAGTACCTACATAGGGAACAAATAATTGGCTCATCAATCTAGGAGAGAAATGTATAATACGATCCAATGGCTAGAAGTTGAATCTAGACAAATTCAGAATGGAAATACAGGTGTAATTTTTTACATTGAGAGTAATTAATCATTGGAACAATTTACCAAGGATTGTGATGTATTCTCCATCACTAATTTTTAAATCAAGAATGGATATTTTTCTAAAAGCTCTGCTCTAGGAATCATTGTGGGGAAATTCCATGGCCTGTGTTATTCAGGAGGTCAGGCTAGATGATCACAGGGGGCCCTTCTGGCCTTGGAATCTATAAATTTGCAGCAGCTGAGGTCCTGGCTCCCTGACTTTTGTCTGCCAGGACCACAATCCACTGTGCATTAATGTGAATGAACTGCACAATCCCCATTTTTATAATTAAATAGGGCAACTGCATTTTCCCTGAAGAATGGGAATGTCCCTGTTCTCAGAGCCTGCCTCTCTGGGTTTACCGAAAATAGCTTTTTCTAACAAAACTCAGAAGAGTGACCACCTGAAGGAGCTGCCAGCCAGTTGAGCTGGTGAGATAGGGAAGTATTCTTTAGAGCTAGTCAAAATTTTTCATAGAGACAATTTTCTGTTGGAAAATGCTGCTTTGACAAACATTGGTGTTTTAATGAAATTGTATTAATTTTTACAAAATTTTGTTTAGAAAAAAATTATAATGAAGTTTTCAAAATGTTGAAATGTCCCATTTTGACATTTTCGGAATGGAAAATTTTGAGGTTTTTTGTTTCTAAACAAGTTTTCATTTAGATATTTACTTTATTTTATATTAAAGAAATAAAAATGATTGAAGTCAAAATGAAACACTTTAAATTTGTTGAAACAAAACATTTCAAATGATCTGAAACAATTTTGTTTCATGAAAATTTTGAAGATTTAGCTTTTTATCTCATTTCAAATGAAAAAATTCAAAATTGCAAATTTTTTCACAGGTTGAAAAACCCATTTCCTGACCAGCTCTAGTATTATCTCCTTGCTACACATGTGGGAATACAAGTACGAAACTGTTAAGCACAACATTTTTAACATTGGTTGAGCAACTATGTCTGTACTTTTGCATTTAGGTTCCTAATTTTAGGCACCCAAGTTTGAAAATTTTGTCCTCTGTGACTTGACAAAGCACAAAAAATTTACTAGTGGTAGAACTGGGCTAGTTCCTTGCTTAAGAATAATGTGGTATACAAAAGTACATTTGTATACACAGAGGAAAGAGCTAAAGAAGGGAAAAGGCTTAAGGAGAGTGAGAGAGAAAGGATGAGAGCAGAGACAAGGGACGTTAATAGTCAGGAGGGGATAGGGCCAAGGTAGCAGGTGGAAAAGACAGAAGTGGACAGTAAGCCAAAAATTTCACTCATGCTGGTCTGAATCCAGAGCAACAAAAGTAACCTCAATGAACTGTAACTGAGACCAGAGTCTGGTCTTCTAACACTAATATACAAGTGTATGGCTTCATGTGGTTATAATTATCTATCTTTTTGAGGGCATTGTCTAATTATTATCCAGTGTTTATCAGCTCCATAAATGCTAGGGAAACCCATACATTAAAATACTTGTCATTCCATTTGTTCCCCTCTCCCATTATCATACAGGTTACACCATTTGTTTTAGTTTTTAATGCCAAAGTCAAATCAGTGATTTTGAACCTTAAATATTCTGTTTATCCAGAGACAAAATACAATACGGGCAGTGGCAATGCAAGCTTCCCTACACACAGCCTTGCCCATGTGTCTTCACCTTCTCCTGCAGGGGTACTTTGGCTCTTATATTCATCAGACCCTGGGTCTGTTGAGGCCGCCATTGGTGATTATGCTTTTTGCTCTGTGTACATCATACACCAATCCACCAGAACTGGACTGAAAAAGCTGACTCATTTCTCATACGTCTGGTTACTATCCACTTGTTTAGGATTTGAATCAGTGACCTTGCAGATGAAAGGGTTCATATGCTCTTTTACCAATGCAATCCCTGGAAAAGCTTAGTAAAGTTATCCTCATCTGTTGTACTCTTTATACAAACTTAATATAAAGGAACCATATAGGCAAAATGGGGGCCAAATAATCATGTTTACTGAATATACACAACATGCAAGGCTAGCTACGTACAAACACTGCTATATTGGCTGAGTTCTGTCACTTTCGAGACATGGAACATGGTAGCCAAAACTAGAGGGCCCACAAATTATTTAAAGAGACATTATCCTATTCCTGTACATAGGCTTGGCAGAATTCGATTTTTATTTTCTTTATAATTTTGACAGATATCAATGTTTATTTAAGCATTTTTATCAGATTTTCAGTTGTACAAAATTATTTTAAAGTATTTTTTTCAATTGTTATGGATTTAAATTTTCACAGTTGTGGGAAATTATGGGTTATCAGATAATTATTCAATGACAACAGACATTGAGATTCAAAAAGTTAAAGCTCAAACTTTTTATAAACAAAAATTATCAACATCACTTGTCAAATTATACAAAGTAAATATCCTTAAATCAAACTCTAATAGGTTCTTAGGTAGCATTTTTCTTACTTTGTCTATCTGCCAATGTCGATCACCACCTATGGAAGTATTTTTTCATTAGTTTGTGTGTGTGTCTGGTTAAATCAACTGAATCCTTCCAAGCCTACCTATACACTACATCATCCATCAAGGCCTTGTCTCTGTTAGAAGTTTTCCTTTATTTAAACATGACTTAACAACTGAGTTAGCCAACATGATGCTGAACACAGCTTTGCAGTCATACAGACAAGAACAAGCCATGTTCACCATCATGTCATGATTAAACCATAACGAGCTCACACAGTGCTGAGCACTCCTTGTATCTGGCTACATCAATCGCAAAGTCCTGGTCAGCATGGTTAAAAATCATATTTTAAACACACAATATAATTTCCTAATATAGGCAATGGCCTAATGGATTCTTATACATTGTTAACTTACTCACAGCCTCAGTGATTTTTCTTTTTGGTCAACGTAACTGAAATGGTAAACAGAGGCAATAAGGGATTTTATTTTCTAAAAGAGAAGGATGAAATGACCTGCCTGTTGATTATTTTAAAAGGTGTCATTTGGAATTCAGTTTTAGTTATCCAGGTATGTTTTTAAATAGTAGTTTTCCTAAATTTGACCAAATCGTGAGAGGGGTAAAATGACTGAAACCAACCCTGAAGCTATAATATAATACTGGAAGGAATACTGCTGATTTCAACACCCTAAAATGCATGCTGCATTAAATGGAGTTTCCAAAACTAAAAAAGCACTATGTGAAATGCCAAAGTTCTTTGAGACATGTAGCAATATGAACATAGCCTGTTTTCAGTAGTAGGTAAAAGATCAAAATGTAATCAAATACATTTGTTTCAATGCTCTTCTGTAGGTTTGATTTTTTTAATCTAGATTTTTCAAGGTCTCAGACCCATTCGTGCTTGGACAAGTTTCCTTTTAAAGTTTGTAAGCCATTCAGAAATATTGATATTGAACCAGAGTTTGATGAGTCTAATTCTTCCACCTGATGATTAAAAACAAAACAAAAAAACTTTTATTGTGAAATGGTACTGGCCTTAATAGAAGGAAGTTACCGTATCAGCCACGCAGTCCTTATGCACCCTGAAAATGGAGAGGGCAGTTGTTGGGGCTGCCTCAGTAGGAGAAGAGCTTAAAGAGTGTGTAGTCTTTACAGTTTTGCAGTGGGCATGAGGTCCCTGTTTTAATATTTGCAGAAGATATGTATGACCTCGGGTTGGCCCAACATCGTCATCATGAAATCATGGAGTGTAAGACTCTGGAGGAGAATCAGGAATTGAAGCCAACTGCTCTTGAGCTGCTGGCAAGGGATAATAAGTAGAGAAAAACAGCAATATTTTGTTTTTATGTTGGTTGTAAAATCTTAACTTCCATGTAAACTGTTGTCTTCAAAGATCAGAGTTTTTAACCAAAAAGAGTACATTTGGAAAAAAACTGGGAAAGGAATAGATCACACGTAAGAAAACATATCACTTGTTAGCGCATTTGGCTAAACATCTCTCTTGGGCAACATTTAGAAAATGATCCCCTTAGCATTTATTACTGATAACAAATACTGTGGAACTGTTGTGGGTTTGATAAACTTCTCTTACTGTAATCTTTCTAATAAACTCCCATATGCCTCTTGGATTCATTGCACTGTAGGAGACATTCCACTGAAATGAACAGCAAAAGCAGTACGGGATTATTACTTCATTGATAATTGCCATGCAGCATGATCATGCTACAAAGAACCATTTTCCTCTGATGTTAAAAGTCTGCCTTCAGCCTATAAAAGCCAGGAAAAGCAGGGCTTTGGAGCAAAAATTTGTCTTTAAATTTACCATCAAAATCTGGGGTTTCCAAACAGTGCAGTAGGACTGATATATCATCCACTGTCTAGATGCAAGATGAATTAAATTTATTTTCTTCAGCATTTTTTTAAAAGAAAATGAAAACAAAATCAAGAAAATGTACAAAAGCTAAGATTGACCAAACCAGTCCAGTATACAGTAGCACACATGCAAATTTAGGGTACCTCTACAGCACAAGTGAGGGTGTGATTGTAGCACAGCTAGGCATACCTGTACTAACTTTAATCTAGCTAGCAAAGGTAACAGCAGTAGTAAAGACATAGGTTACATCTACACTGCACTCTTCTTTTGGCAGTATGTAGTGTACATACATGCATAGCACTCTTGCATGGGTAAAAATAGCAGTGTAGATGACGAGGCACAGCTTAGGCGAGTAAAGACACACATGAAGGGTTTGGGTACATACCCTACACGGCTCTCTACTTGCCCAAGCTCTGCCTCCCCGTCTACACTGCTATTTTTAGCATCCTCCTGTCTCTCAGCTGCTGGAGCCTTTCCCCACCCCAGGAAAAGACTCCAGCACTTAGAGGCAGTGGGGGAATACTCTCACAGCTGCCCCTTATGCTCCAGCAGCCCCAGTATGGCTGTGCTACAATCACACCTTCAATTGCAGTGTAGACATACCTACAGACACTCTCTCAAAATAGTTCATTTGCCTGGAAGATGTCATTTGTTTTACAGAACCCCAAAGTGTGTAATTTGTTTCCGGTACAGAATTAGTTAATAGATTTCTGCCCTAAAGTTCTTGCAATGTAAGTAGGAAAGAAATAGATGAGGGATAGAGAAAAGGATGCAAATATTTGACACAGATCATGTTGGGTCCATTATATTGTGTTGCCTTCTTTTTCTCTCTTTTTATTCTCTCTTTCTCTCTCCCACCCCACCCTACTTCTTTCCCCGACATTTATCCCATTGTATGGTTTCCCACTAGCTGTCACATGACCTCACTGCCTAGTTCCAACCCTCCATCCCTTGCAACTGATCTAATACATCAAATAAGTATTTGCTATATTCAAGCCCTGCCCCCTAGTTAAATCCCACCCACTTACCTCTGACTCATCTCAGACAAGTTTTCCCATAAAACAACAAAGAAAATTGCATAGACTACAAAGCTACTGATTCCTGAGCCCCCGTTTCTCTTGGTTGCTGCAGTTTTTGCTACCAGAAGGGAGCAGGGGTCTTGTTAAAGGGCCACTTCCCTAGGAAACATTGTGAGCTTTAGTCCTCATGGTGGTTTGTGTGCTGGCTCAGAGGACCAGGTGTCCTCCAAAATCCTGACTGCACCGGGAGGCTAAAAAACTCAAAAATGGCCCTGTTTTTTTATTAAAGGAAAACTTGACCACACTATGAAAATTAGAAAACAATGGGCTCATTTCCTAGTGCAAATGGGCACGTTTTTTGAGCTAACCAGGTTTTGTTTGAAAGTGAAAGCAGCATTTGCAATGACCACATCAAAGATACATGTTCTCAATGTGAAAAATAACCATTTTGTCAAAGTGGGAGTAGAGCACAATTACACAAATAGAAATGATATCCACTTTTTGAGGGTTTTTTAAAAGTAATATGGACCCTATCATGCTCGTATGTAAGTGATATTTTTCATGCAAGACTCAGAAATAGCCTTAGAAATATGTGAAATTCATATATTTTTGTTTTTGATAAGACTTAAAACAAACAAATTATAAGCAAAAACCAAAGGGACCTGCATTAATTCAATTTTAAAAAATAACTAAAGAGTTTCTGCTCTCTGAGATATGGTTTGCTAGGTTCTAACCCAGAGCCAATTTTTACTGACACCTCCCTCAAAGTCTGAATTTATAATTTAAATTATTGGTGGTATACTGAACAGGCTGGTAGAGCTTTAGCCATAACAGTACTAGCAAATGCTACGCTAATTTATGCTCAGACACTGATTCTAATTAAGTAATAGTAGAGGTTCCCTTTGAATTTATGAGGCTATAATCAGCTCCCTCGTGTTCAATAAGTGCCACAACTACACTCTGTGGTGCTAATTTCACACTACAGTGGGAGCTGGTGATTGTTGCCAAGTATAATCATAAGTCACAGGCAGTTTGGATTATTACTGTAGTGTACAGTGCACCAAGAAATGAATTAGTTCATAATCACTTTTTAAAGTCATTACCATACATTTGAAAATTGTAACTCTTCTGTCTCTGATAAAGCATAGCGTATCTGCTATTCTTTGCCCACAAATGATCTACAGGTGCAGTAAATACCTGTATCTGTTACAAATAATACACAAGCTTCCCTGTCACAGATTTTTATTTGTCTCTAGGATCATTAGGTGGTTGAAGCCCAGTGTTCTCTTTGCTCAACGCCAAATGGGAAGTTCCTGTTCCCAGGCAGAAAGTCTAAAGCTGAGTCAGTTCAGTCTGGGATTTCGCAATATGGAGGGGCTGTTCGGAGCTGAGAAAGATGTTTGTACTTTGCTGACTTTGGATTCCAAGCAGAATATTCTCTGTGTGGTTTAATGCTGAAGTCATAATAATAAAAGTGTCTGAGAGAGAAAGATTATAATTGGATGACGCAGCTCAAATGAGCCTGGAAACTTTTGTCCTATCTTGGAAGGCTTAATCTTGCTATTGGAGAAAAAATGAAAACACTTCACCAGATTCTCTTCTTAGTCATATTAGAACAACCTCATTGACTTCAGTGGGGGTGCATCAGCAGAACTAAAAGGAGAATTTGGTCAGTACACACTATATTTTTCCTTGCATTGTATGTTAGAAGGTTTCCCCCTGCCCCCTACTTTGCCTTTTTTCTTATAATTAGGTGAAAGAGAAGCTGAGATTTGGCAGGCAACCAGGTGATATTGTTGACTATTATTTTGAGGTCACCTCTATTACTTCAGTGCAGTTTCTGACTGTTCTTTAACCCCAAAAATGTACCCAGCACATTTGTGGCTTTTGGGAAGGACCTGTCATTCACTGCATATTTCATGAGGCCATCATTTTTAGAGGCCCAGCAATGAGCACAAACTACGGACCAAGGATATTAAGAGCCAAATCCTGCACCCATGAAAGTCAATGGATATTTTTCAGTTATTTCAATGGAATCAGAATTATACTGTGTGCGCCTTCCTAAGTATCTCTCTGTGGGACATACATGAGACACTGCTGTAATTGTGTAACCCACTGGTCAGAGTCTGTTGCAAGCCCCCTTCTGTGCTTGATCCACAGAGGATGTGGGTCTATTACTCTCATAGCCATTTTGGGTTACATTCAGAAATTATGTACACTGTGGTGTAAGTTTTTCAGCTGTAAACTGGTTAGAAAATAGGTGTAACTGGTAAAATAGTGTAACTAGCACCAATATGACAATCAGTGGGTATTTAAAAAGGTACATGACACGTTATGGCTAGATCGTCGGGCTCAACGGGTAGTGATCAATGGCTCCATGTCTAGTTGGCAGCCGGTTTCAAGTGGAGTGCCCCAAGGGTCGGTCCTGGGGCCGGTTTTGTTTAATATCTTTATTAATGATCTGGAGGATGGTGTGGACTGCACTCTCAGCAAGTTTGCAGATGACACTAAACTAGGAGGCGTGGTAGATACACTAGAGGGTAGGGATCGGATACAGAGGGACCTAGACAAATTAGAGGATTGGGCAGAAAAAAACCTGATGAGGTTCAACAAGGACAAGTGCAGAGTCCTGCACTTAGGACGGAAGAATCCCATGCACTGCTACAGACTAGGGACCGAATGGCTAGGTAGCAGTTCTGCTGAAAAGGACCTAGGGGTCACAGTGGACGAGAAGCTGGATATGAGTCAACAGTGTGCTCTTGTTGCCAAGAAGGCTAACGGCATTTTGGGCTGTATAAGTAGGGGCATTGCCAGCAGATCGAGGGACGTGATCGTTCCCCTTTATTCGACATTGGTGAGGCCTCATCTGGAATACTGTGTCCAGTTTTGGGCCCCACACTACAAGAAGGATGTGGAAAAATTGGAAAGAGTCCAGCGGAGGGCAACAAAAATGATTAGGGGTCTGGAGCATATGACTTATGAGGAGAGGCTGAGAGAACTGGGATTGTTTAGTCTCCAGAAGAGAAGAATGAGGGGGGATTTGATAGCAGCCTTCAACTACCTGAAGGGGGGTTCCAAAGAGGATGGAGCTCGGCTGTTCTCAGTGGTGGCAGATGACAGAACAAGGAGCAATGGTCTCAAGTTGCGGTGGGGGAAGTCCAGGTTGGATATCAGGAAAAACTATTTCACTAGGAGGGTGGTGAAACACTGGAATGCGTTACCTAGGGAGGTGGTGGAGTCTCCTTCCTTGGAGGTTTTTAAGGCCCGGCTTGACAAAGCCCTGGCTGGGATGATTTAGCTGGGAATTGGTCCTGCTTTGAGCAGGGGGTTGGACTAGATGACCTCTTGAGGTCCCTTCCAACTCTGATATTCTATGATTCTATGATTCTATGATTCTAAGAGGAGTGTAGCCAGAAAAGCAACCAAGAGGTTTGTAATATAAAGCTGTCCACATAACCATAATAGACTTATGTGCAATGTGCGTTATTGATTGCAATAGACAGGTTTATCCTAGAGCAAAGATGAACTCCGCAAAGCAAGAGAGAGATTAATTTGTGTATTCACTTAGTCATGTCATATTGGACTTCTGCCTTGTGTCTAAACCAGGAAGTGTGAATTTAATTAATTTGCATTTCTCTTATTTAGTCCAAAGAGTGAAATCTATCAACAACTTACCTGGGGAGGAAAAAAAATGACATATAGCAATATGAACACAGCCAGTTTTCAGTAGTTGGTAAAAGATCAGCATGTATAGGATTTAAAGCAGAATAAGGCCCACCTTGCTTATGCTGAGGAGCCTGTTCTGGTACAAAGGAAAAGAGGGACACAAAGAACTGCTTAGTGATTCTGATGAGAAAAGGTGGGTGAGGTAATGTCTCTTTCACCAACAGAAGTTGTCCGATAAAAGATACGCTTTTGAGTCTACACAAAGCTCTTCTTCAGGTGATTCTAATGTTATTTAGAAAGGCCACTGACTGCCCACACATCCGTGGTACTGCAAGAAGAGCTGCTCTGTGATATGATTATTATGGGTCTTCCCACTGAAGGAACAGAATCACAATACTGGAAAGTATACAAGGAAGAGAGGCTATAGTGGTGGTAAATGGACACCATTTTCCTTCCACTGAGATCCCACAAGCATCCAGTGCAGCCCCCAAAATGGGTGGCACTAGCTAAATAGGGGTGTGTGCTTTTGGGCAGCTGTGGAAGCATTGAATCAATGCATCCCAGCTGCAGCCTCTGCCAGCAGGCTCTTACTGGAGGTCCCAGCAGAACTTAAAGTTGGCTGCCTCTACCTAATCCCTTCAAGCAGCAAAAACACAACTTTTCCTCCACCAGTTGTGAATCACCCTGGACCACATCTTCCTTTGATGGTGCAGAGAGGTGCCATTTTCACTTTCTGGCATCAGTGGGGTATATCTGGCCTGACTTTGCTATTGGATAAAACAGGGGCAAAGGTTGCTTTCAGTACCAAACCCATATTGTACCTTGCTCCAGGCCCTCTCAGAGGTCGAGAGAGGCCCGAGCCACTTCCAGCTTTTGAGACCCCTAGCATAGTAAAAATAAAAAATGACAACACATGGTCTAAGCTTGTGCCATCAAAACAGATATATTTTTATGAATATTTATGAACATTTTAACTCTTTAATATGGCAAAATCTATATCAGTTACCAAATCACATCTCTTATTTGCCTAAATCTGCAGCTCTAAGCTGAGAAAGTGTGTCACATTATGGTCCGATAGAGATGCGCATAAAAACAAGTTGCGAAACTTATCAAATGCCAAAAAATTAACAAGTGTCTAAATTTGAGGCCCCCTTTGAGCTTGAGGCCCAGGCCAAATGGCCCTCCTGGCCCCAACTCTGATTGGCCCTGCCCTGCTCCAGTCAGATACCACAGAAATCCTCTGATGTCAATAGAGTGTTAGGGCAGAATCTGTCCCTAAATTTATATAAATTATAATAATTAGTTTATACCACATGAGAGATAAAACGCCCAAGTTTTTTTAATTAAGCTTTGCCACAAACAAACGTATACCTTTTACATTACTATGGTACCATTGGGAAGATAAATATAATTGTACCTCTGGCCTGGGGTAGATGGTAGACATGCATCATGGTGGCCTTGCTTTGCCCTGCAGGTAAGATGAGCTTTACAATAGACCTTTCATTCTTACAGTATTTATATAGGTGCATTGCTTGCTGAGGTCTGCTCCAATAGCACAGAAATTAAGCATTAGCCAGCTACTTTTGAGCCACTGATTCATCACAAGAGCTTTATTAAAAATGTATTCTCCATTCTTCAGAGAACAAATATGAAAATCTGGTCTCTGAAGACACCAGAATAATTTATTGTTAAGGTTGGCAGCACTGACTGTGAGCAGTGCTCCTAGAGGAGGAGGGAAAGAGTTGCATATGTCTTTTATCCACTGGAAATATTGAAATATTAAACACTGTATAAAAAAATTAAAATATTTTGAAGGAAAGAGAAAGCAAAGCACATTATCTGACTTGACTTCATCACAGGGCACCTCTCTGATACCAGTACATAGGCATCAGAATATTCTTGATGCAGGGCCCTCTGGATTTGCACAACCTGAGGCTAGTTCTACCATGCAGCTGAGGGGATGCTAAAGAATTTAGTGTTTCTAGGTAAGCAGCTTCTATGCCATATGGGCATACTACATGATACACTTCTAGCAGAGCATCTCCAAATGGTTATATGGGCTGTGTAAATTATATGTTCAGCAAAGCTTTGCCACCTAGGCAGTTATATGGAAATACACCCCCCCCCTCTTGAATAGATAATACATCTCAGCTCTAAGTGAACTCCACAAAATTTTGAGGCATCTTTTCTCTTCAATATGCTTTCCCATAGAAGGGATCATCGCCTCATTTAAATGGGCTTAGCGTTTATTCCTACTCCCATTCAAGTGAGTGGGAAAACTCCCATTGACTTGAATGGTGGAGGATCACGCCCTTAGTTTGTTGGTGGCCATTGTCATCTCTATGCAGTGCATCCTTATGGCCTATGGGCAGTGCCGGAAACTCCCAAGAAGACAATCCTTAGGAAACCTGATATGTCTCATTTAAAACTTGTGTTTTACTTGCTTCTGTAAGTTTTAAAGCCAAGATAAAGACTAGGCAATGTTAGACAAAATTGTTCAGCCAGCTAGAAATGTTACGTTTCATTACAGCCAAGAATACGAACACTACACTAGCACAAACACTTCGGAGTGAGAAGTGAGATGCGGAGGGCGTGGAACACTCTGATTTTTGTCAATGAATCACAGTTACAGGAACAACTTGTTCAGATCCTGTGTAAAAGTCTAGAGCTTAATAGCCCTTGAAAGGCTTTATTTCTTATCAGCAGAGGTGTGGCGGGGGGAGGACTAGGTTCTAAGCACTAGGCTAAAATCTCTTACATGTAAATATAGCAAAACTGATTTAAAACCCTGTGAAAATACTTAACTTACCTGGACACAAAAGTACCTGTGGCCTATATTTGTAAATAAGTACATGTATTCATTCCCAGATTTCTATTTAATAGGTCAGATTTTGATCTAATTAGCATAACTGTAAAGTCAGTGGCTTCAGTCAGGCTATTCTGGGTGTACAGCAGCAGATGGAGATCACAGTGTGACCAATATGATAATGAAAACACATAGGACTAAATCCATGTTATTTAGACATTGCAACACCTAACCCCTAGGTATCCTGCCACCTAGGAGAATCCTCAGCCACAAGTTAGGCAGCCAGGCTCACTATGCAATGTGCGGAAAGAGTAAAGTGCCAAAGGAAGGGATCCTCAGAAGCCAGCAAGCTGAGCAAGGAGCTACCTAGGCCAGCCAAGAATGAAATGTTGAGGAAAGGGGCGGAGCTTAGGCTGCATCCCTCAAAGATATTTAGGTGCCTAACTGATGGGCTGCAGGAGGCAACTAACTCTGCTCAAGGTTCTCAGCTGTGAATGCTCTCCTGGAGTTAGGAGCCTAAGGCAGGTCAGCACATACCCTAGCACAGTGTGTTTCTCAATTACCAGTCCGTGGACCAGCACCAGTCCCTGAGATCTCCCTGACACAGTTTAGGAAGGCAGCAAGCCGGTCCCTGGTATTAAAAAGGTTGAGAAACCAGGGCCGGCTCCAAGCACCAGCCCACCAAGCTTGTGCTTGGGGTGGCACCTGGAGCGGGGCGGCGCGGTGCGGCGCTCCGGCTCCGGGGAGAGCGGGGCCACTGCCGGGCTCGCCGCCCTCCCCCCCGGCGCTCTGGCCACCGGGGAGAGCGGAGCCCTGGCCGGGGCTCACCGCCCTCCCCCCAGGACTCCAGCCGCCCTCCCCCCGCGCCCTCCCCTGCCGCACAGGGGGGAGAGGGGGAGGCAGCCGGAGGCTTTTTTGCCTGGGGCGGCAAAAAAGCCAGAGCCGGCCCTGTGAGAAACACACTGCTCTAGCAGACGAAACCTAGACCTTTCTTGTGAAAAACAAGAGCGAGACTACCCCACCCATTCCCTTACAGCCAATAGCCTGGTGGTTAAGGCAGTCACCAGGGAACTGAGGAACCCCTTTCAAGTCCCCACTCTGCCTGATTTGGAGCAAGGACCTGTACCCAGGTTCCCAAATCCCAGGTGAGTGCCCTAACCACTAGTGAGATATTCCCAGGGGATGCTGGCCAGTGACCCACATCGACATGCTTCAGAGGAAGGCAACCCCCCACGCCCAAGGTCACTGCCAAACTGATCCCACATATAGCGATCAACTAGAGTCAGACCACGAGCAAGAGCCAGTCAGCCAAGCACCCGAGAGACACAATTTTTGGTGCCACCTCAGTGCACGGGCCTACCCTGTCCAATGTCCCATTTCCAGCTGTAGCCATCCCTGATGCTTTTGAGGAAGGGGATTGTAAATGGCTGCACTCACTGCATGTGTGCCTCCTTGTGGCTAGGTTTGGGAATTAGCTTTTGCCCCATCGTTGGTTGCTTGCACTGTGGTCCCGCTCCCTCTTTGTGACAAGATGCTCTGGCTAAGTCACTATACAGTCCCCACCTCAAAGCCCCATCCATCAAGCTGTCCGGATGCTGCCTCCATATCTGTTCCAGTTTATATTCATCTTTTTTGAACACAGGTGACCAGAACTGTACACAGCATTCCAAATGAGGTCTTACTAGCGCCTTGTACAATGGCATTCATATTTCTTGCTTTCTACAGGAAATGCCTTGCCTGATACAGCCTGAGATCACATTTGCCTTTGTCACAGCCATCATGTTCTGTATTGAAAACCGAGGCAAAATATTGATTTCATTTTTGGGTCGTATCTAGCTTATCTTTACTCTCCTTCCCATCCATACTGCCTAGCAGCCCAAACTCATCCTTCCTTACTCTCTTTTTATTTATATAGCTAAAAAAAGAGTCTCTTATTTTCCTTGTCAAGAGCTAATTCAGCTTGACTTTTAGGAATTCTCATTTTATTCCTACATTTTCTAACACCCACAGCGTAGCTTTCTTTGCTGATGAACCCCTTTTCTCATTCCCTATAGGTTCTCTGCTTACTTCTCATAAACTTTCTGAGGTGGTTATTCATCCAGGTTGGTCTGGAACCTTTCCCAACATGTTTTTCCCCCATTGCTTGGGAGGCAAAGATCAGATAGTTTTTTGTATAGTTGATTGGACAAAATTCTAAGCCTCCCCCACATTTAAATCATGGAGCTCTTCAGTCCAGTAGACTTCTTTAATAAATTCCCCTAACTTCCCCAAATCTGCCCTTTTGAAATCAAAAACTATAGCTGATGGCCTGGTTTTGATTCTCCTTCCATTCAATTGGAACTGAACAGTCTTCTACAAACCATCCCGATGTGTAGAAAGAATAGTAAATATGGCAGGCGACCAGCTTGGCTAAACAGTGAAATCCTTGCTGATCTTAAACGCAAAAAAGAAGCTTACAAGAAGTGGAAGATTGGACAAATGACCAGGGAGGAGTATAAAAATATTGCTCAGGCGTGCAGGAGTGAAATCAGGAAGGCCAAATCACACTTGGAGTTGCAGTTAGCAAGAGATGTTAAGAGTAACAAGAAGGGTTTCTTCAGGTATGTTCGCAACAAGAAGAAAATCAAGGAAAGTGTGGGCCCCTTACTGAATGAGGGAGGCAACCTAGTGACCGAGGATGTGGAAAAAGCTAATGTACTCAATGATTTTTTTGCCTCTGTCTTCACGAACAAGGTCAGCTCCCAGACTGCTGCACTGGGCAGTACAGCATGGGGAGAAGGTGACCAACCCTCTGTGGAGAAAGAAGTGGTTCGGGACTATTTAGAAAAACTGGACGTGCACAAGTCCATGGGGCCGGATGCGCTGCATCCGAGGGTGCTAAAGGAGTTGGCGGGTGAGATTGCAGAGCCATTAGCCATTATTTTTGAAAACTCATGGTGATCGGGGGAGGTCCCAGATGACTGGAAAAAGGCTAATGTAGTGCCCATCTTTAAAAAAGGGAAGAAGGAGGATCCGGGGAACTACAGGCCAGTGAGCCTCACCTCAGTCCCTGGAAAAATCATGGAGAAGGTCCTCAAGGAATCAATTATGAAACATTTAGAGGAGAGGAAAGTGATCAGGAACAGTCAGCATGGATTCACGAAGGGGAAGTCGTGCCTGACTAACCTAATTGCCTTCTATGATGAGATAACTGGCTCTGTGGATGAGGGGAAAGCAGTGGATGTGTTATTCCTTGACTTTAGCAAAGCTTTTGATACGGTCTCCCACAGTATTCTTGCCGCCAAGTTAAAGAAGTATGGGCTGGATGAATGGACTGTAAGGTGGATAGAAAGCTGGCTAGATCGTCGGGCTCAACGGGTAGTGATCAATGGCTCCATGTCTAGTTGGCAGCCGGTTTCAAGCCGAGTGCCCCAAGGGTCGGTCCTGGGGCCGGTTTTGTTTAATATCTTTATTAATGATCTGGAGGATGGTGTGGACTGCACTCTCAGCAAGTTTGCAGATGACACTAAACTAGGAGGCGTGGTAGATACACTAGAGGGTAGGGATCGGATACAGAGGGACCTAGACAAATTAGAAGATTGGGCCGAAAAAAACCGGATGAGGTTCAACAAGGACAAGTGCAGAGTCCTGCACTTAGGACGGAAGAATCCCATGCACTGCTACAGATTAGGGACCGAATGGCTAGGTAGCAGTTCTGCAGAAAAGGACCTAGGGGTCACAGTGGACGAGAAGCTGGATATGAGTCAACAGTGTGCTCTTGTTGCCAAGAAGGCTAACGGCATTTTGGGCTGTATAAGTAGGGGCATTGCCAGCAGATCGAGGGACGTGATCGTTCCCCTTTATTCGACATTGGTGAGGCCTCATCTGGAATACTGTGTCCAGTTTTGGGCCCCACACTACAAGAAGGATGTGGAAAAATTGGAAAGAGTCCAGCGGAGGGCAACAAAAATGATTAGGGGTCTGGAGCACATGACTTATGAGGAGAGGCTGAGGGAACTGGGATTGTTTAGTCTCCAGAAGAGAAGAATGAGGGGGGATTTGATAGCAGCCTTCAACTACCTGAAGGGGGGTTCCAAAGAGGATGGAGCTCGGCTGTTCTCGGTGGCAGACGACAGAACAAGGAGCAATGGTCTCAAGTTGCAGTGGGGGAGGTCCAGGTTGGATATCAGGAAAAACTATTTCACTAGGAGGGTGGTGAAACACTGGAATGCGTTACCTAGGGAGGTGGTGGAGTCTCCTTCCTTGGAGGTTTTTAAGGCCCGGCTTGACAAAGCCCTGGCTGGGATGATTTAGCTGGGAATTGGTCCTGCTTTGAGCAGGGGGTTGGACTAGATGACCTCTTGAGGTCCCTTCCAACTCTGATATTCTATGATTCTATGATCACTCAATTATTTCCTATGATCTGATCTTCTATGAGGTCCTCACTGCTTAACAAAGCCAATTAAAGAGTGGCAATGATTAGGGTTTCTGGGTGGGGCCAGAAATGAGGGATTCAGAGTGTGGGAGAGGGCTCCAGGCTGGGGCAGGGGGTTGGGGTGCAGGGACCGGGGGTGTGGGCTCTGGGGTAGGGCCGGGGATGAGGGGTTTGGGGTGCAGGAGAGGGCTCGGGGGGGATGCGGTCTCTGGGAGGGAGTTTGGGTGTGGGAGGGGGTGTGTGCTCCAGCTGGGGGTATGGGTTCTGGGGTGGGGTCGGGGATGAGGGGTTTGGGGTGCAGGAGGGAGCTTAGGGATGGGGCAGGTATTGGAGGGAGTTCAGGGTGCAGGAGGGGGTTTGGGGTCCCGGTGGGGCTTATCACGGCTCCCAGGAAGCAGCTGTCAGGTCCCTACAGCCCCTAGGCTCATGGGCGGCCAGGGAGACTCCATGTGCTGCCCTCGTGCCCACAAGTGCCGCCCCCATGACTCCCCTTGGTCGTGGTTCCCAGCCAATGGGAGCTGCAGAGCCGGCACTAGGGATGGGGGCAGCACGCGGAGCCTCCCTGGCTGCCTGTGCGTCTAGGGGCCACAAGGACCCGGCAGCTGCTTTCGGGAGCCACACAGAGCTAGGGCACGCAGGGAGCCAGCTTTACCCCGGGCCCCTGCTGCACCGCTGACCGGATTGTTAAGAGCCCTGCCAGCAGTGCTGACCAGAGCCACCAGAGTCCCTTTTAGACTGGCATTCCGGTCGAAAAGCGGATGCCTGGCAACCCTAGTTATGATTCATGTGGCACCAAGTTACTATGATGAAAAGCTCAATAAAATATCTAGCAAGTAGGGGGAGATACATGCAATGTTTGAATATAATGATGTCTGTCACTTTATTTGTAAAAATGTTTTAAAATACTGAAAGTTTCACTAATTTTAGAACAAATGAGGATTCATCCAACCATCCATGCTGGAACTGCGTGATGCAATATTTGCTATTTCATTTTTCAGCATTCACTATTTGTTACTCATTCACCCATTATCTCCAGTTTAACGAGACATGCACCAAGGCAGCCGAAAAAATACCATACAATAGATGACAACATATACATCACAGACAATAAACAGCGACTAGACAAAAACATAACTGAAGTGAATAGATTACAAAACCACCTATAGGTGGAAATTTGTTCACATAAGTACTTGTAAATTATGAATACAATTGTAAAGAAATTCACAAAAAGGTTAAATTAGTTGGATAATTTATTCACAACAAAACGGACCTGTTCGACTAATTATATTAAGTTGTACAGTTTACCTGCATTTCCAGAGTACCAGTTATAAAAATAGACATGTTTTGACAGCTAGATCTTTAGGAACAAATACTGTATAGTTGTCATTCCAGAGTGCCCAGTACTGCAGTAATTGAAATCAATGGCAGAATTCCCACCAGACTTCAGATAAATCATGACTGAGCCCTTACTATGACTCAGAAATGAGCAGCCTCTAATTTATACTTAACCTCAGTGTGATGCCCATTTTCTTTTGTTGTCTAAACAATGGTCACTGTTAAAAATGTATGGGCCTATCTTATAGCAAGCCCATTCTGAACCTGGCATTGCTGTTACCTTACTGTCACATTTTAAATGGTTTGGAGATGCATCTGAAATTGCAATTAAGCTATTTAAGTGCAATACGTAATCAGCACAGTGATGAGATAAGAGCTATTTTCACTCGGGGCGAACTTGCATAGTCCTCAATGCTTTTATTTGCTTTTCTGTTTCTCGGCTGAGCTCATCTTTAACTTGTAAAATATTCCTATCAAACACCCCATCATTATGTATTCTATAGATGTGTACATATTTTCTGCCTCATTTTTCTCTCTTATTTATTCCCAATCTGCTTTATGTGGTTGTCTTACCTTATATATTTTTATAGAGTTTGCTCCATTGCATAAAGTATATAAAAACAAGTCATAAAAGTACTGCTTGTTGTGATGTTACGAGAGGCAATGGCGAAGATATTAAGTCTTAAAATGTGATCAAAAAGAAGGAACAAGAAAGAATATAGCAGGACTACGATTGTGCATAACATATTATATTCCATTATCCT
Organism: Chrysemys picta bellii; assembly: GCF_011386835.1. NCBI lineage: Eukaryota > Metazoa > Chordata > Testudines > Emydidae > Chrysemys > Chrysemys picta. The sequence goes on from NC_088796.1 coordinate 97,764,113, forward strand.
ACTGGTCATGAACATATAGAAAAGCTGGCAATATATCTTAAAAAGTAACAATTCTTTCTGATAGAAGTTTGGAGAGTGTTTTATCTCTTGACGGGATTAAGCTAGTAGTTCAATTGATTATGTTTAGAGACATTGACAATTTCACTGAGACTACTCACAGTAGTAAAGTTAAAAATATACACAATTGCTTACAGTACTAGGGGTCTTAGTTAATGGTACAAATTACATGAAAAATGTAGCCTTTTCATGTCTTTGTAAATTATCAGCAACAGACTTTGATTTTTACTTTATTTTCTGACTTCATGGTTAATACAGTTCAGCCAATAGTTCATTCACAAACAATTGTTTTTAACGATGACTTTTCAGTTCGACTGTGCTCTTTTGCATGAAATGCCAGCCTGGTCATATAAAATTCTTCACCTGAAGCTATCGATCAATCAGTCCAAACTTGGTAAGATGGCAAAAGTGAGGCTTTATAAAAAAACAAAACAAGTGAAACTGATGAAGTCTTCAGAATCCAAATGTATTATTTTAAAAGTCTTAACTTCTTAGATCTTCACCTCCCCTATTTCTAGAGCACCTCTATTTCTATAGAAGTCAATATTCTTCACCATACATTTCCACTTAATCTTCTTCACAGAAGTGGTATTACAGTAGGTGGCACTCTTTCCTTTGAGTCAGTATTGAGCCAGTACCCCAGCATGGTGTTAGAAACACCGTGAGCTGGAGGTGTAGAGTCTTTTAGGATTTTAAATTCCCACCAGAGATTCTAAGGCATTTTTATAGGGGCGTTAACTCAAATGTCCTGGTCAAATTCCCACTCTGGTAATTACACCCTCCCTATCTTAATTCACCCTGCAGTTTCAGGTGCATATGATATTCTTCTCATCTGTGTACCCTTAACTGTACATTGTGACATGGTTGCTGTGTTCCCCTCAACTTGCTACATCCACCCAGTGACTGCAATTCAGTGGTTAGTGGCTCTCTCTATAGCCATTATTCATCTTATGGGGTAATAAGAGTTGAGGCTTAGCAAGCATGTTTGTATTTTTAAAGCATTATCAGGGTGCTATAGAAATATGAAATGTTGTTATATATTAGTAAATGTGTATAGGGAAACAATGAAGCTGATCCAAAAGGAAACAAGTTACATTCCAGGGGGTACAATCATCAACCTCAGTGACTATGTGGAAACCAAATTGTACTCATTTGGCTTTCCACAAAATACACCACAGAGGTAGTGATGACAGTAACGGCTGGTGATCAAGGCAGAGAATCCTAAGAAATGTAAATCAAGGGACAGAGCAATTTGATCAATAATGAGAGAGAACATAACAGTTTGTTTGCAGAGGGCAGTAAGGAAGGATCATTAACTTCTCCTTGAAGTGACTTTTTTCCTGTACTCAGGAAACCTGGTCAAGATATGGTTGTTATTGGTGCCACCCACTATGTTTTCTTTCACTATTTATCTGTGAAATCCATTTTTACTGGCTGGAATTGCAGGCAGGCAGTCTCAGCTCAAGGAGACTCAGGACTAGCTTATTGTTTTGCATTAATTTTTCAGCTACAATCAATGATCCTGTTGAAAATATATTGATGAAGGGGCTCCGCCGACATGCCTAACAAGAAAACAAGGCGGAATCTGCACAACAAATATCAGATTAAAACTCTGGCTGGAAAATAAAAGTGATCATTTTAAATAGTAAAATTACATTTTAGAGACAATACAATGCAAAGGAAATAATTTGGTACAGTCCAAAAACTAATGCTTTCCATGATCTTAAAGTCACCTAATTTTAATCTTGGCAAATATCTCCTGAAATGATTTGTTCAAGAGAGACAATGTTTAAAATTGCAATAGGGTAGTATAGTGATTGCAACAGAAACAGGAAAGGCAAAAAGATCATATTTATGTGATAACCTCATAACGGTTGCAGAAAAAGATAAAGCTTTCTTTTCCACTTGTTATATGAGAGTCTCATAAGAACTTTACAAACAGGCCCCACTAATGCCTGCACTAGAATAACCTACTGAGGAGAACAAAAAAGTTTTAGTGTATGGAGTTTTCTTGGAAATAATGCAACAAAGAGTGGGGTTTCCCCATCCCCATCCCCCCCTCGCAAGAAGGCAGGAATTCCATTCCCCATACACATTGTTCCCTTGCAGAAGCTTCTTACTCTGCTGCTCAACCTCTTGGCCACCACAGCGCCCTGGTTATTATTGCTATTACAGAAGTGGTACTTCCCTGAGTTATTTTGACCCTATAACAACTCTTAAAGGCGGTCTTTCCTGTGGGAGACAAGCTGGGTGAGGTAATGTCTTTTACTGGACCAACTTCTGTTGGTGAGAGAAACCAGCTTTCCTGTGCTCAGACCACTAGACTTACAGCTCACTCTTTAGTGGCTTGGCCTTCATGAGTTCAAAAGATTATCATAAACTCCAAGGGGGAGATTTTCAAAGGCAGAAAGGCACCTAGTAGGATTTTCTAAAGCACCTAAGCAAGTGCGATCAATAGAAACGAGATGCCTAACCTATTTAGGGCATTTGAAATCCTCCACACTGACCACTGCTGGCAGTTTATATCAAATTTCTTTGATTGAAATGCCAGTACTGATGCTGAATGGTGCATGGGGTCACATGTGGCACAAAGTCTTGTGCTCTGGTGAAAGTACATGGAAAAAAGCAATTTGTGTTAAACGTAAATGGACAAAGAAAGAAAAGTTTTCAGCTACACAGAGAAAACCATAAGAAAGAAGAACAAAGAATTGTCACTTTCATATTTGTAGATGAAAGTAAGCTTATAAAAATATTAAAAGAATGTCTCCTTAAGGGAAAAGTATTAGGGTATGAATATGTTTATGTATTTTATGGAAATTGCTATTTCACTAGAGCTGTAGAGTTACCACAAGGAGGGCAAAATATAATTTGCTGAGAGCCCCTCAAAAATCAAAGGACTGGAAGGGACCTCGAGAGGTCATCTAGTCCAGTCCCCTGCACTCATGGCAGGACTATATTATCTAGACCATCCCTGACAGGTGTTTGTCTAACCTGCTCTTAAAAATCTCCAATGATGAAGATTCCACAACCTCCCTAGGCAATTTATTCCAGTGCTTAACCACTCTGACAGTTAGGAAGTTTTTCCTAATGTCCAACCTAAACCTCCCTTGCTGCAATGTAAGCCCATTGCTTCTTGTCCTATCCTCGGAGGTTAAGAACAACAGTGTTTCTCCCTCCTCCTTGTAACAACCTTTTATGTACTTGAAAACTGTTATCGTGTCCCCTCTCAGTCTTCTCTTTTGCAGACTAAACAAACCCATTTTTTTCAATCTTCATAGGTCATGTTTTCTAGACCTTTAATTATTTTTGTTGCTCCTCTCTGGACTTGCTCCAGTTTGTCCACATCTTTCCTGAAATGTGGTGCCCAGAACTGGACACAATACTCCAGTTGAGGTCTAATCAGTGTTATGCCCTTGCAGCATGACTGTGAACGACTAATAATTATGCTCTGGGAACGGTTTTTAAACCAGTTTTGCACTCACCTTATAGTAGCTCCATCTAGGTTGCATTTCCCTAGTTTGTTTATGAGAAGGTCATGTGAGACAGTATCAAAAGCTTTACTAAAGTCACGATATACCACGTCTACTACTTCCCCCCCATCCACAAGGCTTGTTTGCTTTCTTTGCAGGGCCGGCTCCAGGCACCAGGCAACCAAGCACATGCTTGGGGCAGCACTTGGTAAGGGGCGGCCAATCCTGGGGTGGTGGGGGGCAGCGCAGCGCGGCATTCCGCGGGGGGGGGGGGTGCTCCGGCGGCATGGCGCGCGGCGGGGGGGGCGGCACAGGGCGCGGTGCTTGGGGGGGTTCCGGCAGCGCGGCGCTCGGTGGGGGGGCGGCGTGGGGTGCGGCGCTCGGTGGGGAGGCGGCGTGGGGTGCAGCGCTCGGGAGGGGGTTCCAGCGGCGCTCGGTGGGGGGGGCTCGGCGGGGCGGCGCTTTTTTTTTGCTGTTTGGGGCAGCAAAAAAGTTAGAGCCAGCCCTGTTTCTTTGACAGGGTATCAGGTTGGTTTGAAGCTATCCAGCTTCAGATGACTGCTGTCACACCTCTGGGGGAGAAGGCTTTGTCCCAGGGAGGACACTGGGTGCTGGTTACTTCTGGCAGCAGGCAGTATATTCCACCCCTACTCCCAACCCACCCACCATCGTGATGGAAATCTGATATGCTTCCCTGACAACAAGCGATGAGGAATCACCCCCAAAGGTGGAGGAGGAGAAGCCATGTACCCAGAAGGGTGGGAGGATCGCAGCCACCACTCTCAGGAGGAAACGTAAGGTAGTGGTGATTGGTGACTCTCTTCTGAGGGGGGCGGAGGCACCCATCTGTCGCCCTGACATGGCATCCCAGGAGGTATGCTGCCTGCCAGGGGCCCGTATCTGAGATGTTACAGAGAGATTGTCGAGGATCATCCAGCCTTCTGACTACTATCCCATGCGGGTACTAATGATAGTGTGAGGTATGACCCTCAGCAGATCAGAAGTGACTACAGGGCTCGGGAAGTGAGGGTGAAGGAGTTGGGAGCACAGGTGGTGTTTTCTTCCATCCTTCTGGTCAAGGGTAGGGGCCCAGGCAGAGACAGATGCATCCTGGAGGTGAATGCCTGGCTGCGAAGATGGTGTTGCCAGGAGGGCTTCGGCTTCCTTGCCCATGGGATGCTGTTCCAGGAAGAAGGACTGCTAAGCAGAGATGGGGTCCACCTATCAAGGAAGGGAAAGAGCATATTTGGATAGAGACTGGCTAACCTAGTGAGGAGGGCTTTAAACTAGGTTCAAAGGGGCAGGTGACCAAAGCCCATAGGTAGAGTCAAAAACATGGAGATCTGAGAGAAGCGTCGGAATTTGGGGGGGGGAACGGGGGGGGGGGAAGAGACATGGGCTGAAATCAAATCAGTATCTTAGATGTCTGTATACTAATGCGAGAAGTATGAGGAATGAGCAGGAAGAACTTGAAATGCTAGTAAACAAACAACTATGACATAGTTGGCATCACAGAGACCTGGTGGGATAATACATATGACAGGAATATTGGTATAGAAGGGTACGGCTTGCTCAGGAAGGACAGGCAAGGAAAAAAGGGAGGAGATGTTGCCCTATATATTAAAAATGTATACACTTGGTCTGAGATTGAGATGGAAATAGGAGACAGACTTGTTGAAAGTTTCTGGGTAAGGATAAAAGGGGTAACAAACAAGGGTGATGTCATGGTAGGGGTCTACTACAGACCACCTAACCGGGAAGAAGAGGTGGATGGGGCTTTTTTTAAACAACTAACAAAATAATCCAAAGCACAGCACAGGACTTGGTGGTGATGAGGGACTTCAACTATTCAGACATCTGTTGGGAAAATAACACAGCAGGGCACAGATTATCCAACCAGTTCTTGGAATGTATTGGAGACAATTTTTTATTTTAGAAGGTGGAGAAAGCTACCACGGGAGAGGCTGTTCTAGATTTGATTTTGACAAATAGAGAGGAACTGGTTGAGAATTTGAAAGTGGAAAGCAGCTTGGGTGAAAGTGATCATGAAATGATGAGTTCATGATTCTAAGGAATGGTAGGAGGGAGAACAGCAAAATAAAGACAATGGATTTCAAGAAGGTGGACTTTAGCAAACTCAGGGAGTTGGTAGGTAAGATCGCATGGGAAGCAAGTCTAAGGGAAAAAAATATTGAAAACAGTTTGAAAAACTGCCAAAAAACATTAAGGGCACAAGAGCAAATTATCCCACTGCATAGGAAAGATAGGCAGTATGGTAACAGACCACCCTAGCTTAACCAAGAGATCTTCAATGATCTAAAAACCAAAAAGAGTCCTACAAAAAGTGGAAACTAGATCAAATGACATAGGATGAATATAAACAAATAACACAAGTATGTAGGGACAAAATTAGAAAGGCCAAAGCACAAAATTAGATCAAACTAGCTAGAGACGTAAAGGGTAACAAGAAAACAATCTACAAATACATTAGAAGCAAGGAGGAAGACCAAGGCCAGAGTAGGCCTGTTAATCAGGGGAGGAAATAACAGAAAATGTGGAAATGGCAGAAGTGCTTAATTACTTCTTTGTTTTGGTTTTCACCAAGAAGGTTGGTGGTGATTGGATGTCTAACATAGTGAATGCCAGTGAAAATGAGGTAGGATCTGAGTCTAAAATAGGGAAAGAACAAGTTAAAAATTACTTAGACAAGTTAGATGTCTTCAAGTCACCAGGGCCTGATGAAATGAATCCTAGAGTACTCAAGGAGCTGACTGAGGAGATATCTGAGCCATTAGCAATTATCTTTGAAAAATAGTCATGGAAGATGGGAGAGATTCCAGATGACTGCAAAAGGACAAATATAGTTCCCCTCTATAAAAAGGAAAATAAGGACAACCCGGGGAATTACCCGGGGAAGCTTAACTCTGTACCCAGAAAGATAAGGGAGCAAATAATTAAGCAATCAATTTGCAAACATCTAGAAGATAATAAGGTGATAAGTAACAGTCACCATGGATTTGTCAAGAACAAATCATGTCAAACCAGCCTGATAGCTATGAAATAGTCAACTGAAAAAAACTTCAGTGCTGATGTGATTTATGGACATTGCTTCAATGGGGCTATGTTGATTTATACCAGCTGAGGAGACAGCTCCAAAAACTCCATCAGACCTTTAACTCTGGTACTAGATGGCGGTCATAGAAAATATTTCCTTTTGTAGTTTTAATAAATGTTTAAAAAATGATAAACATCATAATCATAAGGACGGTAATAATAATTTACCTTTTATCTTAATCTAGCCCTTTTGCAAGGTTTTCTGTTTTTATGCTTTTTCCTTTCCCTCCCTAATCCTATTTGGCTTTATTTGTATATATAGGGTAGGTCTACACTTACCTCCGGGTCCGGCGGTAAGCAATCGATTTTCTGGGATCAATCCCGGAAGTGCTTGCCGTCGACGCTGGTACTCCAGCTCAGCGAGAGGAGTACGCGGCATCGACCGGGGAGCCTGCCTGCCACGTCTGGACCCGCAGTAAGTTCGAACTAATGTACTTCGAATTCAGCTACGTTATTAACGTAGCTGAATTTGCGTACCTTAGTTCGAAGTGGGGGGTTAGTGTGGACCAGGCCATGGTCTCCCTTTCCTTACCTCCAGTATAATTTTAGTTCTGTTTTATCCATTTCCCCCTATTTCCTTCCCCTTTTTCCTCAGAATGTTGGTTTCATTTCTCTAGTCTATTTGTAGCCCTCTCTCACATGGCAACTGCATGGTTATTGGTGATGTATGAAGATTTTTGCATTCATTAGGCTAATAGCTTGCCTTCTTTAATGACTTCAGTTGTCAAAGGATCCATGGGTTCCTCACTAGACGTCATCGGGTTACAAGGAGCAGGGGACAATTTCCCAGATGGTGGGCGAGGCATCCCTCAGATTCCAGTGCTTCTGTTTTAATGATTGTTCCAGATTCTATCAGGGCAGACAGGATGGGCCTTGTTCCTCCATCTGGTATGGCTATGCTTGTTTCAGTGCAGGCTTCTCTGATACTGTTTATTTTTAATCTGCAAAATAAGAAGGCCCCATTTTCAGCAGGCGATGCTTAGGTCTAGCAACATGTGTAGATATCTTGGGTCAATTGGCTGTTTACTGCTCAGAGCAATTGGCTGGCCATGATTTGGTGCATGCAATGGTATCTGAGAGTAGGTTCTTTTAGCTTCCTTTAGGGCAGTCTGCAATTAGTGCTTGAGCTGCTTCATTTTGCAGGGTTTGTCAGAGAACCATGGTGAACTGTGGGGAGACTAAGGAAGGAAAGGGCTATTTTGGAACTAGCTTGTCAGTGGTTTTTAACAACAGTTGCCTGTGGCCTTCCACTAGTTCAGCAACTTGGCCTTTCAAATGGGTAGTTTTTACTTCCTAAAACTTATGGAAGTTTGCCAGAAACAAGAATTTCCAGGGATAACTAGTTTGGTTGGCTCACTAGAGTAGTAATCATAGATCTAGTCAATGACTGGTCATCCTGAGCCATTTGCCTAGCCCCAGACTACTCCCAATTGTGTTCAGTAACGGCTGAACTCTACAGCATCATTCTTGCTTGCTTTAATACTGCATCAGACGACCATAACCACACAAACCACCATTTAAAAAAAAAATGTAGTTGAAGACTCTACAGCTCCAAAATCCAAGATTTATGTTACCTTGTGTGTCTGCTACAATCCCATAATTTCCATGAGTTTACACAGTTTCAGATATGTTGTTTTATGTCTGAGATTCCAGTTCCCTTTTGGTTGGTATTTTTTGTTTTTTTAATTTAACATTTCTTGTGCTGTTCACACTACTACAAAGATCAACTGAGGCATAAGACAGGCACTACCTGAAAGCTCGGTCCTGTGTCGTGCTGAATACATACGACACGGAGCGCTACTCTGGCATCTACTGGGTACCACTGAAATCAATGGGAGTGGAGGATATTCTGTGCCTGCAGGTTCACTGTTTGAAACAAAATCCTAGACTAATGACCAGCAATATTCCTGCAGCAGTGGGTGACTGATAGAAGTGTCACATTGTTCATTTTACAGAAGTCAAAAAAAAATTTTTTTTTCCAGAATAAAAACAATGGCCGATTTCAGAATTTTCTGGAATTTATTTATGAACATATCTATATCTTTAGACTTATGCAACTTTTAAATGATCAGGTTTCAGAGTGGTAGCCATGTTAGTCTGTATCAGCAAAAAAGAATGAGTATTTGTGGCATATTAGAGACTAACAAATTTATTTGGACATAAGCTTTCGTGGGCTAAAACCCACTTCCTCGGATGCATGCATGAAGTGGGTTTTAGCCCACGAAAGCTTATGCCCAAATAAATTTGTTAGTCTCTAAGGTGCCACAAGTACTCCTGTTCTTTTTAAATGACTAGACATGCTTTGTATTTGTACAACAGTTCTAAAAAGGTTTCCAAAGATGCCTGTTTGGCAACTCTCATATAACTTCCACAGAGCTTTCTTTTCTTACTATTACTATGAGGGGAAATAAAAAGAAATTAAATCACAGACACAGATTCAAATAATTTTAAGAGATTTACTTAAGCTCACAGAAGTCAAGAAATTCATAGTGAAGGATACTTCATTTGACCTTAGCTCACCCCACTGTGCAAGAATCTCCACTGAATAAGAAATTTGACACATCTGCTACAACATCTATAATCCAAAATTCTGAATTTCCTTTCTTGATTTAATTCAGATCCTTAGTGTTTTTTTATTTTTTAATTTGGGGGGGGGGGGGGAAGAAGAGCGTTATTAATTCTGCATGGGAACAAAGAGCATCAGAAAGGGTGTACTATGTGGCATAATAGGAATTTGCAGCGATCCTGGATCCAACATCTTTAGTTCAGGCTACACTCTGTTTTTTCTCAGAAAACAACATGTAAAACAAATGGTGGAGCAGAGGACAGTTACCACTGAATAAAGAAAAACTAGCGAGTGGTTTCAACGAATGACATTAAAAGGTGTTTGAGGCAAACTCTTCTACTGGCATACATCTTCAGTATTTCTCTTTATTGATTTGTGATCAAATTACATAGAAGGTCCTTGTAAATCCTGAGAGAATGCATCATACTTTTTATTCAATTTTTTTTTATTTATTCTGTGTATTATTGTTTTTAAGTACAGACTAAAACGCATTCTAGTGGCTGAAGAAGAGGACTGGCAGGTAGGAAATATGGGTTTTATTGCTCAGTATGCCATTGACTTGTGTGACCATGGGCAAGATCACTAAACACCTCCGTAACTCAGTTTTCTCTTCTAAAATAGGAATGAAAGGGGTGTTTTGAGATTTACTCCACTGAGGTTTGTAAAATTATTTGAAATCTTTGGATAGAGAGTGCTACCTAAGTGCATAGTGTATATTACAGTAGGCATTCCAAGGATTCTGAATATACACATTCAGAATACACCTTCTAACATGTGCCCATTCTCCATTCATTAGATAGTTTTGTGTGGATTAGCAATGTAGTATAGATAGGGTTGCCTGGTATACATTGTACACTCCTAGCAACCTCACAGTGTTCCAATAGGCTGTGACTGATTGTATCTATGCGGTCTTGGGGGGCAGATATCTTTACGCCTTTCGAGATGTGATCAAATTTGCAATATCTACATGTATCTTGTTGTCTTTAGAATAGCCTTAGGTTAATTTGAAAACTATTCTATGTCCCAAGTCTCTTAGTTGGTACAGACATCTTATTACAGATATACACTGACTCCACTGATAGAACACACAAGGGAGGACCATTTGGTGCAGAAATAGTCATCAGATTCCTAATTAGAAGACCAACTGTCCAAACAAAAGAATGACTTGCATGCCTGGCTTTGTTGTGGTAGAGTGAAAGGGAGCATCAAATTGCATGATTCACAAAGAAAATGACACTTTCACAAGAGCCCTCCGAGTGGTAGCATGTAATTAGGGCTTCGTGAGGTCACTTTTTTGTGCATAGTAATGAAAATTTAGGCATGATGAGTCACCCTTTTTTGCCCTTGCAAAGATAAGTCATAGGCTAAACATCTGGGATTTCACTACATTTTGCTTTTTCAGTCTCCCAGAGCAGAGAAGAAAATTGCCTCATCTTACATACCCTTAGCACCAGCTTCTTCCTTTCTCCCTCATTTACAGTCAGACAATTGTTTCCACTTTTCCCCAGACTTTTTTAAATTAAAAAGTGAAAACATCTACACAAAAAGACTGGAGCTTAGTCTAGCCAGGTGCTAAGCACCCTTGGCTCCTATTGACTTCAGTAAAGACTGAGCAACCTCAGCACCTCTCAAGAGATGATTTGTCCGTCATGGGAACAGGTTCTTAATGCAATAAAAATATTCATAAACCTCTTATTTTAACCACGCATCCTAATCCAAAATGAGGATTTTTAACCAAAAGCATAATTTAAGTGCAGTGTTTTGATGCTAATAAAATATTTTTCTATATTTCAATTTTTAAAAGTAGCATGCTACTAAGAGCAATAAACTTTTTTGGGGGGGTGGGGGAGGGACACATGCACACCTCGGAGAACACACATTATTTTAAACAGAAAATTCCATATGATTTGATATGTACAGAGGCACCATTCTGTTTTTAGTGATTTGTGTGTCCCCAGAGGTGAATAAATCACAAAATCTGTCAGCACAAAATGTTTCTGCCCCAGGCTACAATAAACAATACGTAAATTTCAAAATTTTGTATTTTCCCCCCTAGGGAAGTGTGTGGTTTGGTCTCAGTGCAATGTTGGTCTAAGCTCTGTGGGCTCAGTTCTGAATTCCTTGCTCAGGCAAAAATTCCATTACTTTCAAAGGGAGTTTTGCCTGGGTACAGACTAAGAGTCAAGATCTCGGTCTTGCAAGATGACAAGTACTCTGGACCTGATCCAGCAATGTATTTAAATTTAAGTGCTTTTCTTGGGTAGGGCTGGAATGCTCAGGCATCTTTATGATTGAGCCCATGATCTTGGGCCCATGTAAACAGATACATTACAACCAAAGGTAGCCTCCAATCTGCAGGATAGCCTTCCCTGGGGACAGCGAGAGAAAAGCAGTGGAGACCCCATACTGGGGAGCTACAAAAATACAGTATGTACCACGGAGAAAAGTTTACCAGTTTGGCCATAGACAGATGAAAAGGAATGGAGGAGGTCCATATACACAAAGCAGAGCCACAAAACCACTTAAAGGGGAGTAAAGACTAGAGGTGAGCAAATAATTGATTTTTTGGTTTGTCATCTGAACTGAAAAATATCTAAAGAATTGGATTGAATTGTTTTAGTTCAACATGGAAATACTTTCATTCGGGGGGGCAGGAAACAAAAACAAACAAAAAGAAGAACAGGAGTACTTGTGGCACCTTAGAGACTAACAAATTTATTAGACCATAAGCTTTCGTGGACTACAGCCCACTTCTTCGGATGCATATAGAATGGAACATATATTGAGGAGATATATATACACACACATACAGAGAGCATAAACAGGTGGGAGTTGTCTTACCAACTCTGAGAGGCCAATTAATTAAGAGAAAAAAAACTTTTGAAGTGATAATCAAGATAGCCCAGTACAGACGGTTTGATAAGAAGTGTGAGCATACTTACAAGGGGAGATAGATTCAATGTTTGTAATGGCTCAGCCATTCCCAGTCCTTATTCAAACCGGAGTTGATTGTGTCTAGTTTGCATATCAATTCCAGCTCAGCAGTCTCTCGTTGGAGTCTGTTTTTGAAGTTTTTCTGTTGTAATATAGCCACCCGCAGGTCTGTCACTGAATGACCAGACAGGTTAAAGTGTTCTCCCACTGGTTTTTGAGTATTTTGATTCCTGATGTCAGATTTGTGTCCATTAATTCTTTTGCGTAGAGACTGTTCGGTTTGGCCAATGTACATGGCAGAGGGGCATTGCTGGCACATGATGGCATATATCACATTGGTAGATGTGCAGGTGAATGAGCCCCTGATGGTATGGCTGATGTGATTAGGTCCTATGATGATGTCACTTGAATAGATATGTGGACAGAGTTGGCATCGGGGTTTGTTACAAGGATAGGTTCCTGGGTTAGTGGTTTTGTTCAGTGATGTGTGGTTACTCAGAGTTGGTAAGACAACTCCCACCTGTTTATGCTCTCTGTATGTGTGTATATATATCTCCTCAATATATGTTCCATTCTATATGCATCCGAAGAAGTGGGCTGTAGTCCACGAAAGCTTATGCTCTAATAAATTTGTTAGTCTCTAAGGTGCCACAAGTACTCCTGTTCTTCTTTTTGCGGATACAGACTAACATGGCTGCTACTCAAAAACAAACAAAAATCATTTTGAGTCAAATGAACTGTTTTTATTCACCCAAAATGATTTGTTTCATTTTTTAAATGAACTAAATTTTTAATTTTGAAACAGTTCATTTTCAAAATTTCAAACCAAAAATTTGACTTTTATGCCATCAAACTATTTGCCAACTTCAACCAATATAAACTCTGTGTCAGAAAATGTTTGCACAACCCTACTAAACAGTTGTGTCTGCCACTCTTCTGCACAGGCTGTAGGAGGAGCTGCAGCCTGCCTGTGCAAAAGCCTGCAATAAAAATTCCATTCTCTCTGTCCCTATAGGCAAAAATCTTTTACTCAAGCTTTGCTCTTGAGTTCAGGATTACAGCTACCTGCAAATCCTAATCTCCTGTGCAAACAGGCTCCCATCCTTCACTACTTCACACCACTCACTTTCATCTGAATACCCTGCTGCAATGCAAAAATGAGAAGTAATCAACTTACATAGGGAAGGCAAGAAGCAGAATGACTACCAACTAATTTTGAATTATTCAGAAAGAGAAGACTCAGTTTTGTTTTTTCCTTGGAGAAGGTTATGTATAATTCCAAGGAAATTCAGTTGCCTACGCCCTGAATAATTATTAGTGCTTGACAGAAAGTTTAATAATTTATCTCTTGATACTACTTAATACATTCCTACTTATGAGTAACAAGAATATACGTAACATGTAGTGACAAATATTTTTAACTGATTTGGTTGAAAAAAATTCTTTTAAAAATTAGAAATGGGTGTTTTCCCTTCTCAGGCAAGCTTTTGGAGCTGGATGTGAGCAATACAGATTCTGAAAGCCTCATCTTGACTTTAATCTTACAAGTTCAGGAAGAACTATTCAATATGTGTTTCTATGAAAAGACTCCACAGTTATCAAGAAGAAAAATAAACATCTCATACAATCTTGTGCTTTCTGCATGTTCATAAATAAAGTCTACGGAGAGCAGGTTGCCATTGCCTATTGAATTCAGCCGTCCTTATGAATCTGAGCAAACAGGAATTGGTTAAAAGAATATAATTTTGCATTACAGTTTAGGTTCAAAAACAAATAATGGGTCTGATATTATTGCATAACCTTTTCATTCAAATCAGCATAATTCCATTGGCTTCAGGAGAGTGATGTCAACACATATACCAACTGAGGATCTAGCCTGAGATCACTAAAAAGTTCTTAGCTGTTGTGTTTTCGTTTTTAAACTGAAGAGCATCTATTTTATTTTATCTGTCTGGTATGGCAAGCGATAGCCTTCCAAAAAGAATAACATCTGCTCATGGTGACTATCCCCGGTCTGCTTTAAAAGTTTTATTATATACCTTGAGGTGTGATTTTTCAGAAATGCCACTTTTTGTAGTTGTTGCAAAGTATCCACAAATAAGGCAACTTTAAAGTGTGAGAAAAAAACATTCAGAAGGAAATGATGTTTTTACAAAAAATTAATCAGAATCTGGATTTAATTGCTAAAGCTAATTTAACAGAAACAGCCCACCACTAAATGGCAAGGGTGAGAAAAGTCAATTACAGAATTTTGGACCCATTCTTAATGGGCAGGTAATTATAGTATTCAAACAGCCTTGTTGTTTCAAGAAGGATAAATCAGTGAGAATAAAGTTGTATTAGAACAGGGGTCAGCAATGTTTGGCAAGCAGCTCGCCAGGGTAAGCACCCTGGCGGGCCGGGCCAGTTTATTTACCTGCTGAGGCAGCAGGTTCGGCCGATCGCGGCCCCCACTGGCCGCGGTTCACCGTCCCGGGCCAATGGGGGCGGCGGGAAGCGGCGCGGGCGAGGGATGTGCTGGCCGCAGCTTCCCACAGCCCCCGTTGGCTCGGGACAGCGAACCATGGCCAGTGGGGGCCGCGATCGGCCGAACTTGCCGCGTCAGCAGGTGATAAACTGGCCCGACCCACCAGGGTGCTTACCCTGGCAAGCCATGTGCCAAACGTTGCCAACCCCTGTATTAGAACATGATCTCCTTTGTGAAATACACATGGCAGCCCTTCTCACTTACTAGTAGGTAGCTATTATTTTCTTTAAACACAGGGAAATTAAAATCCTAAAATATATTTACATTGAGACACTAAGGATAAAGATAGCATATTAAACATTCCAAGGACAGGAAATGGAAGAGTTAATGTTCTTGGAGTAATGAAAACTCACTTTGCACATATACAATGCTTTCTTTTGAAGAGTCCGATTCCAGCCTGACTTACACCTTGCTGGAACTTCCCCATATTTCAAATCCGGGAAGGATTCTGGTTCTGGCCAATCTCTGCTCTTTGGGGCAGGGAATGTCATTTCCTGTGTGTTTATGGAGTGCCTAGCATGATGGGACCTGATCAGCTTGCAGCCTTTAGACACAACCACAATGTAAATGTTCAATAACCTCTACAAAAATCAGAGAAGCATTCTCTTTTTTGTTGCTGTTGTTGTTGTTGGAGGGGAGCAGTGTTAACAGACATGGTATCCTTTAATATAGCTTATTCCTCATTCAAAGGTTCATTGTGGGCTATCTATGTAGTATATTGAAGGCTGTAACTAGCTGAAGGCAAAAAAATTAAATTCTGTAGGCTTCCTGCTTATCAGTCCTGTGAACTCCAGCTCCAGTAACGACATGTGTTGTTGAAAATACTGAGCACAAATATTTCTTCTAGTATTCCTGAGTTCCTGCTGCTGCATCCTGTTTGCTAGACTACAGGTTACTACACCATGAGCTGGAGAGGGTGATAGGAAACAGTTATAAAAGCCATCTGAGAATAAAAAAAAGAGAAACAGGACAAACTGACCAGGTTCTGGATTATGAGGAGAATTTAAATGTCGGGGAAAGAGACAATCCTGGAACTCTCAAAATGTCACCAACACTAAAGTCTTTTAGACTAACAACACAAGACATCCTCCCAGCTCCTTTAAACACTAAACCTTTGTCCAAATATCCACATTCCAAATAGTTATTATAAATATTTAAATGAGAATATTTCACATTTCTATGGAGCATTACAACCCCCAACATACAAATTCATGATTGAGGTCCCCCCCCCAAAAAATGAGACTTAAAATATATATTAAAACTTTTATTTGCCTTAGGTTTCATGTTTCCATTTGTAGGAGCTAGAGATTTTTTTTTTTTTTTTTTTTTTTTTGTTAAATGCAAGCTGAGATTCTCACATAATCACTTGACTTGAAGAGCCGAGGCTTTAGGAAAAACAGCAAATATCACAAGACATGATAAAATTGCAAAAGTTGACCATACTGAGAATTAATCTTCCTAATGTTCCTGTAAAGTAGGTGAGTGTTAGCTCCGTTCTACAGATGAGGTACAGAGTAGGTTAAGGACCAGGTTTTCAGAGGCATGCACAGGCCCCACATGCTATTGCGTACACTCTACTACGTAAAAACTCTTATTTCCATTAAAAAAATATTTACTTTCATACGTGATGAGTGTTCTGAGTCTGATGAGTTATGTGAGGTAACTGCACGTCTTAAGGGTCCAGCCAATCCACAGGCCGGGGCTAACCAGTTGACCATACGGTACATGGACTTCTAACGAAAGCAGCCATTCCAGTGTGCTCAACTTCGCCACATGGTTGGGGACACCCCCAGCTGCGTGGTAGATCTGAGAGGCTGCACCTGCTCCTGTTCCAGCCCTGGCCCCAGCGAGTTGCCTGATCATCCTCACATCATGTGCAAATCAAACAACCACACTGGCATTCATATGCCCACACTTTAGGCATACTCAGAAGTACACTCTTAAAAATATTTGGCCCAATGTGACTTGCCCAAGATCATACAGAAAGATGGGCAAATGCAGGAATTGAACCGAGCTCTTTAGACTTGTTCATAAAAATCAAGCAATACACTGGGATGTCAGTGGAAAAAACAAAGTTTCTGATCATGAGGACTCATTAATATTAAAAGTATGTATTTTTTAAAGTAATGAATGTTTAAAGAAAAAATTGTGCCTCCTTTCATGTATTATCTCATTTCTTTCTTTCTTGTAATGTATTCAGGATAAGTCCTAAGAAATGCAATCTTTCACTTTCATTATTTCATGTCTGGTTAATAATAGCTCTAATATTACAAATTATAATACTGGTAATCATGAGAAACTGACATATTAAAGAGAACTGTAGTGGTAATTTAAAAACATTACTTAGTTTTTCTTACCAAAAAAAGCACACCTGAAGGAAGAATTTTGCCATGATTCTGACTTAAGTTTTGAAATAGCTAAAGACCTTTATTCACTTCATTCCAGAGAGGGTAGGAGTCAGACCCATCCTGTTATACAGCAGACTGGGTAACCATCTTCCGCATTAAAGCAGAGTTTGCAGAGATGCAGTGCTCCAATGGGACAAGCAGGACATTGTTACCAGGAGTGGAGTGGGAATTATGGCCACTGAGCATAGGGTAAGGCTCATCTGTACAAGAGCCAGAGCTTTCCCAGGATCAGCCTAAGCCTATAGAATGAATTCCCTAGGAACTAAGGAGCCTCACAAACCTCACCACTTTCCACTCCAAGTGCAACGTGCATTTCTTTGACCTTGTCTTCCATAACAAACACCAAGGAACTTGTTTGTCTGCGTATAAATTAAAAAAAAATCCATAACCAAACATTCCACTGCCCACACTGCTCCCGATAGAGAGAAGATGAGAGAACACATGGCAGATAGCAGTCACTGCACTTAATACACTCCAGGAAGGCACTTGTATACTACAGTGAGAGCACAGTGGAAGAACGTATATGGACAAGAATAGTTGAAATGTGCCCCCACTATCCTCTGACTGGGGGAAGCCATGGCTGTGTTTTTGCCCCACCAATACCTGCTTTCTCTCAGGATTTTTCTACACGTCAAGCTGGAGGTGTAAATTCCAGCTCGAGGAGACATACCTCTGATCTAGCTAGCTGCTAAAAATAGAGCATAGCTGTGGCAGTGCAAGCAGCAGGAGGGACTAGCTGCCCAAGTACGTAACTAGGGTCCCAGGTGAGCACTTGTGCTGCTGTGCTCTATTTCTAGCACACGATCTCTGATCAGGGAAGTGTCTTCGAGCTGGAACTTACACCTCCAGTGTAGATATACCCTCAGGATGGTACTGACAGTAACGATAGCCTGAAAAAGTCTTTGAGCTTAGGAGATAAGGACTGACATTTTGCTTGGGTCCTGCACAGGTGCAGATAGAGGGAGGGAAGGTTCCTTTCGCGCATCTTCTTTTATGATTTTGCATACCAAATCGAAAAAATTAAGTTGCTCTGCAGGTGGTGAAGAAAGTCAAGTAACCATCTCTTCCTCATGGGTCCCAAAGCCAGAATTACACTCAAATCCAATCATTCTATCATACAAAACATCCTGTTCATTAAGAAACAATTAATTGGTATTCCAGCACTTCAGAATAATGCCACTATAATAGGAGCCCCATTAGAATACAGATTAGGGCTAGGATGCTCAGCACTGACAGTGGTCATTTGTAAAAGATGAAAGCAGCATGGAGAGACAGTGACCTAGCTTTTTGGGTCCCCCTCTGGGGTTAGTCTAAAGGGTCCCACCATCATCTGTCTTGCTCTGTACCAGAATGTAGTCTTGTCCACACCCAATGGTAATACTTTTTGTACAAGGCATGTCATATATATATGGAGATATACCTATCTCATAGAGCTAGAAGGGACCTTGAAAGGTCATCAAGTCCAGCCCCCTGCCTTCACTAGCAGGACCAAGTACTGATTTTTGCCTCAGATCCCTAAGTGGCCCCCTCAAGGATTGAACTCACAACCCTGGCTTTAGCAGGCCAATGCTCAAACCACCGAGCTATCCCTCTCCTCTCCCCTTTTGTAAGGTATCATTTGAAAACTCAATTTTCTCATCAATATTGTCCTGATATAATATGTGCGGCAACATTGTATGTGAAGTTATAAGATTTCCCTCTATGATGTTATTAACACATGTTCCAAACCACAGCACACCCCAAGCAGAAGTTGGCAAGCAGGTCTGTCCTAAACAAAGGAATGTGTGCTCTGCTTAATATGCATTTAAGTAGTAACCAGAGTCATTAAGTAGGAAGGGAAACAAAGGAAGCTCAAACAGGTGAGAGAGAAAAAAAAGCAGCAAGGAACATCCTTCCCCATGGTCTCCTGGTATCCACCTGGAAATAGTTCCAATCCCCCTCTTGAAAACCATAAAAAGGAAGGACAAATACCCCAAGGCAGTCCTTTCTCTCTCCCTGCCCATCACATTCACAACACCTGAAGCGACAAAGGAAGTCTTTGTTGGACTTAGGTCAGGACTCCTTCTCCCAAAGAAGTTTGGTCAATAAGACTGCTGAAAGCATGTGATGAGAAAACTTTGCTTTGAATTTAAGAAGTTAAGTTGGGACCAGTTGCATTTTATTTTATTTGGTAACCATTTCTGACTTTTATGCCTCAGTGTATACTGTCCAGGAGAGGGCTGGACAGCACAGGACATACATTTCTGAGGGAAAAATCTAAGACTGGGGTGTGTTTGGGGTCACCCTGCAGTATAACCAAGGGTGGTGAGGGCCAGAGTGTAACCCAAGTGTGGTTGGCAGACTGCAGTTACACACAAATATTCAGGGTGTGACTTGCATGCTTGAAGGCTGTTTTTGAGCAGCCCAGGTGGGAACTCCTTCATCAAAGCATCATAAGGCATCCAGGGAAAGGGTTGCACAGCTGCTCATTGGTCTAGATTGTACCCAGGTAGGTCACACTCTCCCAAATCCCTCCTGTCTCGGATTTATCTGCTCAGACAGTAGCATCCCTCACAGTCTCTCATGTTAAATGGACAATGGCAACTTGATTTTTTTTTAAGTGGATCAATTGCTCCAGTATCCAATAGAGCATCTTTCCAATATGATGGATGACTTGAATTCTGGATTTTATAAATGTCTTCCCCACTTCTGCCCATTAAATTTTTTTTCTGCTCCCTAGTTGATCTTTATCAGGTTTTTCTTAGCAAAGGAAAAACTGAACTCACTGATTATAAAAGGTAAACAGTGAAACTCACTACAGACAAAGGGCTGTCATACACAAAGTCAAAAAACTAAAAAGAGAGGAAAGGGTTTTTTTGCTAACTTCCTTCAGTTATAGTGATCTTTGGTGTTAGTTGTAATTATAGCAGGTACAACATTTTCAGACAAAATTCCATGTTGACAATGTCCCTTCAAACTTGCAATGCTTCCACAAAAGAGACCAGGAGAACTGTTTTGGACACTCCTTTAGTATGGAAGGGTAAGGAGGGCTAACACAGACAAACTTTTGCTTCTGCTGAGAGCAGTGTGGAAAGTTTCCCTTTCATCTCTTTCCTAAGTGATCTATCAGACCCTTCCTCTGGATGGAACGACTGTGTAGGTCATTGTTTAAGGGCAAGTGCATTCCCAAAGAAGCTGTCAGGTAGAGGGGCAACCCAGAGAATTAATGGCATATGTAATGTGATAATGCGTACAATTGCTTCAAATAAAGCAAGGTTTTCAACATGAACAAAACAGCAACCAGCTGTCTATCAACTGTAGCTCCACAGTCAATGACTGGCAGGATAAAATGCTGGACCTTCACTGAAGAACTTTGACAAAGTCACTGTATGTCCTTTGAGAGCAGCTAGTTCAGATGGAATACAAGGCATGCATTATTTTATGAGCAAAGCCTAAAGAACATCACAAGTGATATTATTCTGCTCTAAACACATTCTACATCCAAATGCTGCAACGTTGCTGGATTAACGCTCTACTCTATTCCAGAGTTTGCCAATACACTTATGGGATAAGGCCTTTCCTCTTTCCTTGCAGGCTCCATGCAGGTCCAGGGGAAGAAGGGAATGCTGAAACACAGTGCAAGATATTTGGATGGATTTATCTTTAGACATGACACCACTTGAAGTCTTCTGTAGCAGTGTGCAGTACCTTTGATTTAACGGGGAATGGGAGAGGAGGAGGGGGGGAAGGGGAAGAGAAAAGGTAAATGATCCTTTTAAATATTTATAGAAGACTAAAATCTTCAGTGCAAAGCATACTACAAGAGGAGAACCTTATTCTTTTCAGGACAGCCTCACAATAAAAAGTGGTTATGGAATTCATCTGGCACAGATATTAGCTAAAGTTATCAGGACCCTCCAATTGCTGCTATAATCCTGCTTGAAGAGGTGGCATACCAGTCTAAGGATTTATAGACCAATATGCTTGCATTTATCTCTGACTAATATCCAGTGTAATTTTGTGTGTATTTTAAATGCAAATTAGATGTGACTCTCATCCCCTTTCAAGTAGCCAGTGTGATCCTTGGTCCTGCAAAAACTGTATCTCACTATGATAAACCAATGTTAATGATGACATTAATTTGCTTCTGCTGTTTCTATTTGCTGACGTACAAACAAAGCCTGAAAGATTTTTTTTGGAGGGGGTGGGAGTGAGAGAAACATGCTTTTGTTATCTATCCTGGAAGTTTGTATATAGTATTTGTATTGCAGTAGCAACCTAGCAGCCAGTAGACCCAGTCATGGACCAGAACCCCACTGTGCTAAGTGTTGTACATAACAAACACTTCACAATGGAGGTATGAGGAATATCAAGTTTGTTCCTCCTGGTTTTTCTGGTAGACTTCTGGGACGGGTCTGGGTGATTTATTGTGAGCTCTAACACTAGTTGAAGGGGTACCGCTATTGATTAATAAAAGCTTCCTTGATCCAAATTGTTAGCTAGCCACTGAAGTTAAACAGGAATTAAGAAACAAAAGCCCCCAAAGGTTTTAAGCAGTCTGATTAAAAATCTCTTCCCTTTTCAAATTCAGTCTCTTGGGTGTTGTGAGGTCATCATTTCACTTGTTCTCCAGTCATCACAGAATCATCCAACCTAGACAAAAACAACCCTCCCTAAATTTCTAATCTTCAAAACAAACAGAACCACTCCTTTCTTTAAAAAAAAATACCCAAAAGCCACCACCATAGCTTTCAGTCCTTCTCTGTGCATCATAAAGAAGCATAAAAGGGCACTAGCTCATTTTTCTCCTTTGCAGGTTACCTTAAAGTCACAGCTAAAGCAGATTAGTTTAAACAGAAGGTATCAGTGTTCCAGCATCAGCATATTTCCTGACACATTCTTATTTGATACTTCAGGCAAGTTATTAAAAAAAAAAAAAGATACTGGACTAAGACTCAACCTCTGCAGAATTTTGCACATCACAGACAGACACTGTGCAAACACGAGCCTACTGAGGCTCGCCATAGGTGAGATCAATGGTCCATTTAGCCCAGCGTTCTCTCCGGATAGTGGCCAATGCCTGAAAGACAATGAGAAACCAACAGACTGCTGCTTAACAAAGCTACAAACTAGAAAGCTTCTGCAGTCACAAATCAGGATTAGTTAGATCAAAACCTTTCACAGAAAGACAGTTCAATGTTGGGTAAAAGCCCTGCAATGAAGTTACTCATTACTGGCATCCAAACAAAAAGCAGTGATTATTACATTGTAAGGCAATTTTGTCAGGGTTATTCAACATGTTTAGTCTGATGCTAATGTTTAGAGAGGAACAACTGGCTCAAACAAGCAGATCAGAGGCAGAATAAGAAAAAATTAATAGAAAAAAAGTGTTGGAAGAGGCAGGGCACTTACAGACATAGATGCAATGAGTCAGATACTGATATTTAAAAAAAAAGGGGGGGGGAACAGTGTCAGGAACTGTGCTGTAGATCTCTGTGAAGCCCTGTTTAGATTAGAGTACACACATTTCTGCCATGAAGAACAGGAACAGTGTGTAGTGTTTTGGCACAATTTAATGTCTGTTTGCTTACGTGGCTATAGCCAGTAGGCAGTAGCTACACTGAGACAAAAATGAGGCAGAATAGACTTTTACTGGTGATATGTTCAGAATCTAAAAGAGAACTGCACCACAGATGACAATAAGCATTGCTTCAAGAGTTATGTGCTTATACATTCACTTGAACAGAACAAGCAAGACCATCTGCAATAAGGATATCTGGTGACACTCAATAACATTACGCAATGAGGAGTGTTTAGCTAAAATCGTAATTGTAAAAAGAAGAAGAAATTAAATGCCAAATCTTATGAAGCACTGAAATCCTGTGGCTTGATCTCACAAAAATGCTGCTGAGTTCCTCAAATCCCACTGAGACAGTGAGTGGGAGAGAGAGAGAGAGAGAGAGCGCGCACTCAGTATCTCCTTGTAAGTGCTTAGCAGCTCTCATGTTCAGGTCTATTGGAGGTTAAGAGTGCTTAGCAGCTGAAAGTCCCTCTCTGTGGATCCATAGTACCTCTGTGGACAGAATCAGTAAAGATAAGATAACATTTATCCTAATGGCCTTAAGTAAGATGATAGCTGCTCATACTATTTCCTGATATGCCCATATAAATATGGGCCTGTTTGAGTTGAGGCGGGCTTTATAAGTTAAACAGTAATTTAAAAGTACATACAAAGGAGTCAAATGGGCTACAGTTTTTTTAATTAAATGAGTCATCATCCAGTTAGAAGATTGACTATTTTCTAATTATGTGTAACTTTCTCAATTTTCCTGAGTTTACAAAACATGATTTTACACATTAGTGTTCTGACAGTTACTCTAAGTTGCAGGATTTGTTTCAAAAATAGTAGTGGAAAAATATTATTTGCTTTTAGCATGTAATATACTAGGCCTGCTCTATGCTGGCTGCATGGTGGGGGGGATGAACATAAATTAGTAGCTAATATTTAGATGCAATCGTGTATTTAGATGCAATAGAGTATTTCCCCCCTCCCCTTATTTCTACTTTTGTAGATTTACTTTAAGTTCTAAACAAAAGTTATAGCAATAGCCTACAGACAACAGTTAAACCACAGAGAAACAGATAATTGATATTTTTCTTACTTAGCATTGGTACATCCTGACTGTGAACCATTCAGCTGTGGTCAGTAGTCAGGAAAATCTCCTTTCTATAAAGTTATGAAATCAAGTTTGTGAAATCTGTGGTAAACTGAGGGGCATTCTCCATCTGGATTTAGTTAGGGCCTACGAGGGCATGTAGGTGGGGGGAGGGGCTTCCTTGAATCCCCATCCCCAACCCTGCTTTCAGTGGTTTGTAGTGACCTTCCCAACCCCCAGTTAGTAGCATATGAGGGGCTCTCTGAATAAAACAGACAAAGGAAAGATCCTTTCTCCCCGCTTTCCCTGATGGGAGAGGGGAATCCAATTGAAAAACAAAGAAAGGAAAAGGTGGCCCATCTCTCAGGCAATCTTTCTGGATCCAGCTTTTGGGCCTTGGTCTATCAGTTGTTCTATTGTCTTTCAGGGGTCTACCTCCAGCCCCTCATCTCTTAGGACATACTGCTTTGCAGCTAGTCCATACAGCTTTGGGAGCAGTGAGGCCTGCAACTATCTCCCTCTCAGCCAACCTGTGTCTATCAATAGGCTCTGAGGTGCGGCAGCCCTCCTCCTGTTCACCACCCCTTCTCTTCAGGAAAACAAGCCTTGCAGGTGCATGTCGTTAGTGCTGAACTGACCCAGAAGAGCTCATTAGTCTCCTCCCCACCAGAGTGAGGGCATGTCCCTTCACAGTATGTCTATATTGCAGCTGGGAGCAAGTCTGCAAGCCTGGCAGACAGACTTGTGTTAGCAGGGATTGAACTTGCATGTTAAAAACAGCAATGTGGACATTCCGGCTTAGGCAGAAGCTCCAACCCTCAAATCTACCCAACCCCTTAGGCTTGAGAACCTGAGCTCCAGCCCAAGCAATAACATCCATATTGCTATTTTTAGTGCACTAGTTTGAGCCCCAGTAGCATGAGTCCAGTTGGAAAGCTCACTCCCACGTAGTTCAACTCCCATACAGCGTAGATCTACCCTTAGGCACAAGTCAACGTTACAGATAGTACTGAGCCACAATGTCCCAGAGAGAACTGTGGTCCAGAGCTCTCCAGTGCTCAGGAGGAAAGCACGTGCTGTGCCTTCTCTTAGGAGGTCGCATGCTCCCATTTTGCAGCCCATCCACTTTGCTGGACTTTAAAAGGGAGAGTTAGACCAAGTCCCTGCCTTTAACCTGCCCCCTCTGGAATGGCTTTCACACCCAGGCTCGTTCTCAGAGATTGCTCTGTATGTGCCTCATAAAGCACAGGAGTTGCAGTTGTGCTTTGCCTTTGCCTGGGAGGTGCAAGGTGGTAAAGGTTTCATGCATCCTCCCCACACATGCATGGGCCAAGCTCAATCCAGCCCATGAGGAGTATCAAACGACGTGTTTTGTTTTCCGTGTAAAATCATTAGAAATATGTATAGTCAGAGGCTAGTAGACACAGGGGTATAAATGTGGGAGGACATCAAAATTAATGAGAGCTTTATGTGGATGAGGGCAAGGTTGACAGGATCCGACTTAGAGGCCAACTTGAAAAAGAAAATAAACAAACAAGGAACCCATTTCAGAATTACTGTTTGCACATGGCAATCATGGGTTGCTGAATTCCCATATTTGTAGATTATATTGACTTTCTTGTGTGCAAAAACACCCACTCACCCTAGCAGCCTTTCATAGTATTAGCAGATCTGTGTGTCTGTCACACAACACATGAATGTCAGATGTGAATCGTTAATAGCTGCATTATTATGCAGTGAGATGCACAGCTTTCTGGTCATTCAATTTATGTAGTGGCTCTGTGAGCTCTGCCTCTCTCACAATAGCACTCAGCTTTTCACCTTTAGTGTCAGACTCAAAATAGAAATAGTCTATTTTCAAAGTGCCAGGACCCAAAGAAACATCCCCAGTCTATCACTGGAAATCAAAATGTGATTTTCTTCCCCCCCCTCAGCAATGCAAACAAACTAGCTTTATCTGTGTCACGTCTCTTCTGTTCTCATTTTTGCAATAATGGCATTAAACTTGAAAAGCAAAGTCAAATGCAATGTAAACATGCTGTAGTAGCTTGGAGGGTTGGATGGTGCAATGGATTGATTGACCTGGGTTTAAGTCTAGATTTGGAGGCAGATGAAACGAGTTTTCTGGATTCACAGAAGGAGGGACATAAATTTTTATAGTATCTTATCCTGAAGTAATGGGGCAGTGAAAGGGGTTATCAAGAGCCACCATGCATTTATTATTGTTTCTATTTTCAGTCGTTGTTGCAAAAAGATCAAGTCCTTTTTTTCTGGTCTGAGTTTTGCAAAGACATTCATTATTCAAATCTATTTCTTTTTCTCTAGCAACAGCGTGGCCCTTACACAGAAAGGCAGATGACAGGTTCCTATGTGAGTCAGCTGACTTCTGTCGATCAGGGAGCAGTGTCATCCTTCCTGATCCTTCCCCAAAATAACAATTGCCCAGCATCAGTAGGAGTTCTGCACAAGCAAGGCGAGCAAAATAGATCTGACAACACTACTTTCCCCATAGTATTTCAGGCTATATGAGAAATGCCTTTTCAGTCAGGAAATTCATCTCCTATTATTAACAGGAAGTTATTATTATTAGATTGTGGTGGGTGCTTTCAAAACACAGAAATAGACAGTATCTGTATCTGAGAGCTTGTCATCTGAATAAAAATTTTTTTTACTTTACCTAGTTCTCATAATCACAACATTCCTCAGTATACAGCTTGACTCTCAGTGAATCATGTAGTATACCCCTGCCACTCTGTAATAGAAAAAAATTAATTTGACATTTAAAAGTCATGGTCCTGGACACAGGACCTGATCCAAAGCCCTTTACAGTTTATTGAAAGTCTCCCACTGTCCTCAATGGGCTTTGGATTAGCACCAGTGAGAGATGAGGCAGAAATATTTTAATGTATTATTAGATTTAATATTTCACTTTCCCCACACTTGTGAAACTTTAAGACCTACTATGCAGATCTGAAAACTGAATCTTTCCTTTAATACATGGCAGCTTTATTTTATAAAAACAGTTCCACAGCTGTGCAATACACTATTTTTCCTTTTGCTTCGCCAGTGGAGTTTACACTTTTGGGCCCGATCCTTCAGGGACTTATTTATATACTTAATTTTAACTACATGTCCCACTGAAAACAAGGGCATTTTTCACAAGCTTAAAGTTAACCCCACTGATGTAACTCTTTGTGGAATCAGGGATTCAGTCTGTGCAGCACTTACAATGCTACAGGCAAAAATAAAAAATTACTATTATTTGTTGTGTATCATTATTGTTCTTAGTTGTGGTTATTTTATAGCCTGATACACTGAGCATCATAGTAAAGGAACAGAAACTATTATAAAAAAAACATATGGATGTATTTATGTTGAAAGAAAGGCTTTCGTTCATTTGGAAAAATGTAATATTCTCAGAACAAAGAAGATTGTTTTGCAAAAGCACAGAGCTAATATTGCCATTGCATAAATTGTCAAAATATATGACTATTCCCCTCCTCCCCCGCCTTACTGAATGCTGTTCCAAAAAGAGAGTGTTTTAAAAGTGCATTGGAACAATAAAAGGGTTGACTGGCATGTCACTATGGAAAAGCAAGTTAACTTGTCATGCAACAGGGACTTGGCATACCTGAATGTGACTGGAGAAAACATACAAAATTCAGAAATGTAGGCCACAAAAAAAGCCAGAAAAGGGAGAACTTTTACATATAGTAACTATTTTTGGCAATTCCATTAATAATAGGGAACAAGGAAAGACTGTAATTTACCTTTAGTTTAGTTTGCCTCAAGGATGGAGTTATGAAGCAGAAATGAACAGCAAGCTGACAAAAGGCCAAATGCTACAAGATGCTGAGCAGGTGTTTTGCATCTCTTGGGAGTTGGAGGTAGTGAGCAGATCCTCAGCTGCTGTAAAGTGTCCTAGCTCCATTGGAGCTCTGACAATGTACAGTAGATAAAGATCTGCCTCCAGTTGCTTTGCATCGCTTAGGATTTACAGGTGCTGTTCCTAATCTCTCAGGATTTGGCTACAAAATTATAGCCTATTTCTCCCTCCAAAAGAGTCAGTTAAAAACAAGGAGTGAGAATAGCATCTGTGTGAAAGCAAGAAGTTCAAGTGAATACATTAGCCAAAGTGTTTCCTCTTTTAACCCAGTGAAAGCACCATTTCCTCAGGGTTCCTAATTAATTGTGACATGCTGGTATTAATGCTTTAAAAATCAGCACAGAAGGGTATATTTTAAAGATCTCCTCCTGATATATAATACATAACAAATTACAGAGAAATGAATAGCAACTCCTGTTTTTCCTAAAAAGAGAAATGAAGAGTAAAGGTAATTGGAAAATTGCATACAGAGGGAAAGAATGGAGTCCTCACACTGTGGACAGAGAATCTTTATGGCCCAGAAACATGATCAGTGGGACAGCAGAATTTCTGGAGATTAAGATTCTCTCTTGAGTAATTTGAAAGGTTTCAGAGTAGCAGCCGTGTTAGTCTGTATCCGCAAAAAGAAGAGGAGTTGATTGTGTCTAGTTTGCATATCAATTCTAGCTCAGCAGTTTCTCGTTGGAGTCTGTTTTTGAAGTTTTTCTGTTGTAATATAGCCACCCGCAGGTCTGTCACTGAATGACCAGACAGGTTAAAGTGTTCTCCCACTGGTTTTTGAGTATTTTGATTCCTGATGTCAGATTTGTGTCCATTAATTCTTTTGCGTAGAGACTGTCCGGTTTGGCCAATGTACATGGCAGAGGGGCATTGCTGGCACATGATGGCATATATCACATTGGTAGATGTGCAGGTGAACGAGCCCCTGATGGTATGGCTGATGTGATTAGGTCCTATGATGATGTCACTGGAATAGATATGTGGACAGAGTTGACATCGGGGTTTGTTACAAGGATAGGTTCCTGCGGGTGGCTATATTACAACAGAAAAACTTCAAAAACAGACTCCAACGAGAAACTGCTGAGCTAGAATTGATATGCAAACTAGACACAATCAACTCCGGTTTGAATAAGGACTGGGAATGGTTGAGCCATTACAAACATTGAATCTCTCACACTTGTTATCTAACTGTCTGTCTGTACTCGGCTAGCTTGATTATCACTTCAAAAGTTTTTTTTCTCTTAATTAATTGGCCTCTCAGAGGTGGTAAGACAACTCCCACCTGTTTATGCTCTCTGTATGTGTGTATATATATCTCCTCAATATATGTTCCATTCTATATGCATCCGAAGAAGTGGGCTGTAGTCCACGAAAGCTTATGCTCTAATAAATTTGTTAGTCTCTAAGGTGCCACAAGTACTCCTGTTCTTCTTTTCTCTTGAGTAATGTAAATATGCCTTTGATGATTACAATCTCCCTTCTCAAAATTGTTGCAGGCAATTATTAATTTAATTGTTGTGCATATTTATATTGTGATAGTGCCCTGAGGCCCTAATCAAAATCAGGGTCCCATTGTGTAAGGTGCAGTACAAACACCCAGAAACCTTATCCTTTCAGCATGTTCACTTTTTAAAACTGCATCATGCTTCTCCATGTTTTGATGGGATTAACCAGCAATATATCAGAGTTTTTAAGCCATTTTAGGCCTATATTAAAAGAAGAGTGTGTGACATTATTGATATGAACTGTGACCATATAGATCATTGTTGCAACCAAGGTCCTATAGTTACACCAAATCTTGTACAAAGGAGGTCAAGTAAGGTGTCTATGAAAAGGTTATGATTTACTGGTTATGATTATGCTATCTGTATGCATGTATCATTTTTGTATTTAAAGTCATAAGTACTGGATCTATACCTGTTTCAACTGTTGGCTCCTGGGGTAACACCCACAAAGTAATCAGCCAGATATGCCATGTTAGATATCTGCAAAAATGTTATAATTTGCCAGATATGATAATCTTGTTTCTATGTTTGTATCACCTTGGTGTTATGAGTTATAGATATGTATGTATGTCTGTATTTCAAACTTGAGCTATGCTTCTGGGTGACACCCCAGACAGTTTGGCATCAGCACTGCCTAGCCTGCTTGATGGCCCATTAAGGATCATCAGCTATACAATTGACCCACTGAGAGAAGGCAGATACATCCTATGACTCAGCAAGGCATCCGGGGACATGCCTATGGAGAGAACTCTAAGGCTTCCAAGCCATGTACTGGGCAGCTTTGTGTTTGAAACAAAGGAAGCACAGGCCACATGGCAAGAGACTATAAATGGCAGCTGCATCTTCTCCATTTGATCTTCAATCCTGCTTCTTACCTCTGGAGGAACATTGCTACAAACTGAAGCTCTGAACAATGGACTGACTGACCCATCCAAGCTGTGGATGTACTTGATTTGAGCCTGCAGTTTATTCCATCACTGCTACAAGCCTGTTGGTGTCTGAACCAAGAACTTTGCCAATATTGTATGTAATTAATTCAATTTAACCAATTTTAACTCTCATCTATATTTCTTTCCCAGATTTTAAAGGATTGGCAATAGTGTGATTTGTGGTTAGATCTAACTGGTATATTGGTCTGGGGCTTGGCCCTTTGGGATTGGGAGAACCTTTTTTCTTTTACTGGGGTATTGGTTTTCATAACCATTCATCCCCATAATGAGTGGCGCTGTTGGTGATACTGAGAAACTGGCGTATCTAAGGGAATTACTTGTATGACTTCTGGTTAGCCAATGGGGTGAAACCGAAGTCCTCTCTGTTTGGCTGGTTTGGTGTGCCTTAGTAGTAAAGGACCCCCAGCCTTGGGCTGTGACTGCCCTGCTCTAAGCAATTTATCCAGAATTGATACTCTCAGCAGTGTCCTGCCAAAGGCCACATTGTTACAGAGTGACATGTAAATAAACGTAACTCCACCAGTGTCAATGGAGTTTTACTGATTTACATCCGCTGATGTTCCCCTCCTCCCCACCCCCATATTACAAGCTGTGAAATAGGCCATTATGTATGGTGGGATGTCTTTAAGTGCATTTTTCCTTACAATAAATGTATGCTAAATCTTAACATGCATTTTTCTATGTGGCCATTATCACATCCACCCAAATGAAGTGCAACTCCTACAGATAATTATGTGTTTGACATTCATTTCAGAGTTAGTAATTTTCCTTGTTAATAGAATATATCTTTTGTACCCAGGCCAGAACTGAAGCAGGGACACAAGAAGCAGCCTGCATGTGTCAAAATACCGTATTTAGGGCTAGTAGTGTGTCTCTTTGCAAAATTTAAAGGGCCAGCCCTACAAAGGCAGGCTAGGAAAAAGTTCTCATAAGAAGGTATCCTGACAATAAGGAAGCAGGTAGTAATTAAGGAAGTTACTCCTACATAAATGCATTCCCAGCTCTGTGTTGATAGTCACTACATCAGTGGTTCTCAAACTTTCGTACTGGTGATCCCTTTTACACAGCAAACCTCTGAGTGCGACCCCCTTTATACATTAAAAACACTGTTTTTATATTTAACATTATTATAAATGCTGGAGGCGAAGTGCGGTTTGGGGGCGGAGTCTGATTGCTCAGGACCTCCCCATGCAATAACCTTGCGACCCCCTGAGGGGTCACGACTCCCAGTTTGAGAACCCCTGCACTACATCCTTCAAGCCTTCATACCATTTATGTGCCATGGTAGAAATATTTTACTAAC
Organism: Chrysemys picta bellii; assembly: GCF_011386835.1. Classification (NCBI taxonomy): domain Eukaryota; kingdom Metazoa; phylum Chordata; order Testudines; family Emydidae; genus Chrysemys; species Chrysemys picta. The sequence goes on from NC_088796.1 coordinate 97,795,468, forward strand.
GTCATTCTCTATGACCAATGCCATTTTATTTTGTAAAAAAAGAGCCACCACAGAACATCTAACTAGGTAAATAGGCTGGGTGTGGTGACTGGAGCAAGGGATGAGATCAGTATTGGTTTACAAACATCCCACATAGTGTAGTTACAGCCAGTTTTAGTCATCCCTAGTTTAAATGAGCAATGACACCAGTAAGAGAACCATGAGTTGCTAAATATCTCTGAAGTTACAAAATGCATTAAGTTGTATTTTTTTGGTTATATCTCTACTGCACTACACGGTGTACTAGCAGAGGAATATGTTAACCAAAGAAATACACAGTGCGTTGGCTCAGGACAGGTAATGTCAATTAATAACTCAATTAAATTTCTAATTTCTTAAAGAACACTGGCAAGTTAAAACTCTGTGCAAGAAATCCTGGCCCAGCAAAGTGAATGGGAGTTTTACCATTGACTTTAATGGGGCCAGAAATGTGTGACCCCTATATATTTTAAAGAAACACATTTCCTTCCTAATATTATCACCAACAACTTAGGTTATTAAAAGTGAAAGAATTTAAAAATATAATTTACTGCTTATGATCTTAGCTGCACTGGAACCGACTACGGACTAGCCCTCAGTGTCACTGGAGTAAATTCAGAGTAATCTCCTGGCTTTACACTGATGTCAATGAGAACTGTGTTTGGCCCACAATCACTCTAGTCTGTTTCATTGTCAGTTTCCCATGCACTACCCCAGCACTGCAATATTTGTTTGTTAGCTCAGCTGCATAATGTTTTATTATTTCAAATAAAATTGTTTCCTTTTTTTAATGAAATATTTTTATTGGTCTTAGATTTTATAAAAGATTAAATTTACAAAATCTAAATTTGGGGCCAGTATTCAACTGGCACTGACCTTTTTAAGAAGCAAAGGAATCATAGAATTTGATCCATCCCCCCCTATGCTGAGGCAGAACAAACTATACCTAAACCATCCCTGACAGGTGATTGCTTAACCTGCTCTTAAAAATCTCCAGGAATTCCACAGCTTCCCTGGATACCTTATTCCAGCACTATCCTTATAATTATAATTTTTTTCATAATATCTCACCTAAATCTTCCTTGCTGCAGATTAAGCTCATTACTTCTTGTCCTACCTTCAATGGACATGGAGAACAACTGATCACCAACCTCTTTATGACAGGCTTTAGCGTAGTTGAAGACTGCTTTCAGGTCTGTCCCCCTCAAGCCCCCCATCTTTTTTCTCAACATGCCCAGTTTTTAACCTTTCCTCCTAGGTTAGGTTTCCTAAACCTCTTATCATTTTAATTGCTCTCTTAAGGACTCTCTCCTCTTTGTCCACATCTTTATTAAAGTATTGCACCCCAAACTGGACACAATACTCCAGCTGAGTAGAGTGGGACAATTACTTCCCATGTTTTATGAGACACTGTGTTAATACACCCCAGAATTATATTAGCCTTTTTGGCAACTGCATCACAGTGTTGACTCATATTGAATTTGTGATCCACTATAACTTCCTAGATCCTTTTCTGCAGTATTGCTGCCTACCCAGTTATTCCCAATTTTGTAGCTGTGTATTTGATATTTCCTTCCAAAGTGTAGTATTTTGCATTTGTCTTTACTGATTTTCATCGAGTTGATTTCATGCCAATTCTCCAATTTGTTTAGGTCATTTTGACTTCTAATTCTGTCCTCCAAAGTGCTTGCAACCCCTTCTAGCTTGGTGTCATCCATAAATTTTACAGGCATACTCGCCACACCATTATCCAAGTTATTAATGAAAATATTGACTAGTACCAGATCCAGGACAGACCCCTGCAGGACCCACTAGATATGTCCTCCCAGTTTGACAGACCACCATTGATTACTATTCTTTGAGTACAGTTTTTCAACCAGCAATACACTCACTTTATAGTAATTTCATCTAAACCACAATTTTCCTAGTTTGCTCATTAGAGTGTCATCTGTGTCAAAAGCTTTACTAAAATTCAGATAAATCATGTCTACAGCTTGCCCCCTACCCACTAGGCCAGTAACCCTGTCAAGGGAGGAAATCAGCTTGATTTGGCATAATTTGTTCTTGACAAAGGAGAATCCAGATCATTCAAGTGAACTTACTGGAAACATTCAGCAAAATTTAAACAGCAAACGGCAGGTGGGCTGACTTTTTTCTTTCTATTTTGAAATCATGTTCAACTCACCCACTTGAGTAATCCCACTGAATCACATCCACCCATCTTATAAGTCAATTGATTTACATTCAATGATGACTTTAGCCCACTTGGGCTACTCATGTAAGATGAGCAGAACTTGGCTCCTGAGCCTATGCAATGGGTTTTCTTTTCTTTTTCTGGTTTGGTTTTGTTTCTATTTGTTCCTTATTGTCTTATTTTTCTTCGTACTGTCATATCTTGCCTGAGGAAGAAATATTTTCTCAAAGCTATTCATCCAGAATTGAAAGCTGAGTGATATCTGTGAGTTAGACAGCTTAATGGACGAAACATTGGCCTTTCACCTCTGACAGTTGTAGAAATGTAGGGGCTTTGTTTATTCATATTACAGATACAGCAGAGGTAGCTGTAAAACAGTCCTCCATATAACTTCTCCACTAATTACTTCAGTAGGTGACCTAGAAAGCCCCATCTCTCATAGTTTTTGTATATGTGTGAGAGAAAGAGAGAGAGAGAGAGATGCTTCTCCAGATTTGCTCATTCTTCAGCTTTTCTAAACAGACTGAGAAGTGTGCCAAAAGTGACTGAATTATGTCAGATATTTGTGTGGTTTTTAATAGATTCCCCTGTGGAACTCAAGATTTTGTCACTTAATTAACAATAAGTAAAAAGAGAGGAAAAATCATGGGATGATATAGCTGAGAAAGTTAGATTGAGAAGTTGGAGAGAACAGTGTGTTATTACAAACTGATTTTAGTTCATGCTAAAAGAATCTTTACAGAGAAATACAATGATTTAATATGCGAAAATACAGAAAAAGAGGGCTGCAACTTTTATTTTAATAAGTCATATTTTCCCCTTTATGAAATCTATGATGCACCAGAAAAAGCCTTGAATTGTTCAGCAGTGTTGATGAATCCATAAAAATCCTCACCAAGAAACTATTGCAACCTTTTTTTAAATATCACTCACTATAAATGAATTGTCCCTGACAACTAGCTAGGGAAATAACTTAATCTATATAGACAAGATCATACTCTTCTATTTAGCCATTTTAACTCCTGTATTCCATTAATAAGAAAGATTTCATTAAGGTTGAGGACTGATTTGCAAATTAATGGTGCTCTGAATCCTTCTAATACAGAACATTGTTTTTTTGGTTTAGCTGTTGAATTAGTCCCCCTTGATGCCCATTAAGTTAGAAGCAATCATGAGAAATGGCCAGGAAAATGAACCTAGGTTCAAGTTTAGATTAACTTTATCAATGTTATTATTAATTTCAATTGAAAAACTTAAAAAAAAAAACCTCAATGAAATTACATTGGGAAATGGCAGAGCACAACAACAAATATTATTTGGCTTTCCTGATATGTTTTATGTAGTCGGAAATAAAAGCAAATATTTCAAAGGAATTAAAGACAATGTAGTAAAGAGAAAAATATTTTGTGTTGTCAGAAGTCCATAGATTAGGCAAGTTAAAACAGAATAATACATATTTCAATCTAAGGGATGTTGCAAGAGGAATTATATTGAAAGAACACAGGACATAAAACAGCAGCAAACGAGTTGTTTATTGTTGCTGAACAATTTATTTTCCACAGCATTCTTGTGGTGTTGAGTGACTTCTGGGCAGAGTGATAAAGGTGGTGAATGTCTACTTTGAATTAGCTCCTGTTGTGGTGCAGTAGCTAAACTGGATTTGTTTCTTCATGATAACCCCCATTTACCGCTGATCTTTTCTAAGGATCTGCACAAAATTGCTTGACGTGCTGCCACTCACAAGAATGATGTTCTCAAATAGTAACTAGCTAATGCAAGTTAGTGGAGTTAAGGCCATCCTTGCATGTTTGTTCTAACTCAGATGTAAATTTACCATAGCCATATAACTTCCTCACCCAAAAGTAGATGTTTTTGCATACAAAATTAAAAACTAGGTCAGTTTGGCCTGAATCAGTTTGATCCTATTCTCTGCAGCTGAAAATGATCTCTGCCACAAAGGGCTTTGTTTTTGTAGCCCTTTTTTTTTAACCTCTTGGGAAAAAAGTAGCTATGACCACCAAAGTACTTCAGTAAAATGCAGGAACTTTTTCCAACTAATCGTTTCCTAGTGATTTTAGTAGGTGACATAGGGTGTATGAGAAACAGCCATGACAGTGTCGATATATGTTAGTTCATGTATGCATAGATATGTCTATAGCTAAAAACAGCCATGGACCAAGTTCATTCTGCTACATGGAAAAATGGAGGGAGCAGGGTGGAGATTCTCTCCCTTTGTGGAGCTTTCCCAGTGCTGCTCCCTTGGGAGAAGAGAAGTTGCTCCTCCAAAAATTGCTGGGCTCTTGTATTCTGTGCAGTTTCTGCGCCTCTGCAAAGTCTCCTAGCCCCTTGTGGGTCCCACCATCTTTCTGCCAAAATGGCTCCAATGGAGCTGTCTTCCAGGGCCTCCCCTGCTATGTTGCCCCAGAGCCTCCCTGAAGATTTGATCCTGTTACAATTGACGTTAATAGCAAAGCTCCTACTGGGAGAAGAATCAGACACTTAAAGGGGAAGGGGAAAGAGGAAAAGGGGCTCCACAGTATGCACAGGAGATTTTCTCAACCAGCCTGAGACTGTATTGACTCTTAAATGCATTCCCCAGTGGAAACAATGTGTGACATACACCAAACTTCCCAGTCCTGGCCTGGGCCCCCGTTCCCATCTCCTCTCCATGTGCTGACAGTCCAGAGTTTTTTGCAGGGAAGGTGCTGTGGAGGTATCTAATCACCTTCTTCACAAACAAGTGAAGATGCAGTGATCTGGCCCAAAGTGACTGAGATGTCTCAGCATTCAAGTCAATAATCCATTTACACAGCTACACTGTCTTTAAGGAGGTTTCTACATCATAAACCATAACATAGGTATCTTTAATTACAGTCTGTCAAGCTGATGATTCACTTTTCAAAAGTACATAAACACAAAGGGCCAAAATCACATGCTTTTGACCTAAGTAAGAGTTACTTGACATTTACCTCAGTGTAACTAAAAACAGAACTTGGACCTTGGAATATGTTACACTTGTTCTGCACACCCTCTAAATGTCAATGGCTAAATTCTCTGCTGCTTTAATGCCACGGATATCAATGGAATTTTGCCAGCAGCTAATTCAGCTCCAAATCAGTGCAAGTAACTATTTTACCAACCTACATGTGCTCTCTTACCAAACATCCAATCTGTAGTTTACACTGCTGGTTACTTCAGTGCTGAATCTGCCCCATATACTGTATTTTCATGGCTCACGCAACTATCTCCAGTGCTCAAAGTGAGAAGAAAAAAGGGTTAGTGCCACATACTGCTGTTGCTCAGCTGGCAAATAGTGAGTACATAACCAGATAGGGGTGACCATTGTAGAACAGGTTTGCTTGGACTCTTGCATTAATTTTCTATTGCTTTCTCTCTTCTTTCTCATTTATCTTCTCCTGTTTCCTTTACTTTCTGCAACCTTCTAAGCTGTTATTCTCAACACCTGTTCTTCTTGCTCAAGTGAAACACGAGGACTTTTCCGTTTCTTTTGGGGGAGGAGGGAATGGTTATCACTCCATTCCACTATGAGCACAGAGCTAGTCTAATTCTGAAACAGGTGCTATGTAGAGTGACCAAGGTAGTCACAAGCTTTCATATGGTCCCTCAGGAATTTGTATGAGGACAAATGAAATGTCCTCATTTTTCATTTCATCAAGCAAAATGTGCAAGATGTATTTGTAACTCCGAGATGTTTGTTAAAGGCATATTTCTATGCCAAGAATAATTTGCTCTGTGTTTACCAGGAACAAACAGTGTGATAAACAGTGTTTGTAGTGAAGGGAAAAATCACAGGAGCTTAGACACTATCAAAGCTGTTATTTTGTTCAAACTGAATGTTAATGACAGATGTTCAGTATTTTATGATAAACTCATTCAAAACGTTACAGTACTGGAAAGAAATCCTGCACTCTGAGAAATAAGCATTTATGTTGAATCAGAAGTTGACAGTAATGATATCACCACAAATGTTTTAAAAAGTGAATTTTTGTCTTTTTCTAGGGGTATTTTATGATCCTAAAGAAGGTCACCACAAAATTGCCTCCATTTTTTATTTTGAAAATATGGTTGCATTAATGCTGTGATCTGTCAACTCTTGTCTTTCTTTTTTAAACCATCCTTAGGGAAATGTTTACACGACTGGATAAACTATTAGGCTCAGTCAGGCCAATAATCCACGTTTTACAAGCTTCCTACAGATATATTTAGAAATTCAAAGCACATGGCTTTGGACCTGCCTATTTAGGAGACTGACTCTTTCCCAGTAGCATCCTGCTCTAGCTGTGGTCAAGAGAGGCGCTCGATCTGAATGTCCCTTGGTATAAAAAAGAGCTTCCAGCAGGGTATTTTACAGTGAGGGTCCCTTATCCTTAAAAAAATTAAAAAAATTTTTTTTAAAGGAGATATACCTATCTCATAGAACTGGAAGGGACCTTGAAAGGTCATCAAGTCCAGTCCCCTGCCTTCACTAGCAGGACCAAGTACTGATTTTGCCCCAGATCCCTAAGTGGCCCCCTTGAGGATTGAACTCACAACACTGGTTTAACAGGCCAATGCTCAAACCACAGAGCTATCCCTCCCTTCTTCATACACACACTCCTCTTTTGGTCCAAAATAACTCAAATCTGGTGCATTCAGGGCATGCTGCAAAGCCCATCTATTTGCAAGTCTTGGGAGAAAAGAGTAATCTGCTAGGGGTTAATATTTGTTGGTTTGGTGGATGATTTGAGTTTTCCATTCTGGTTTGAAAGGGGAGAGAGAAGCTGGGGTTTTTTATTCTTTATGTGACTGCATTTTAATGTACATTACACACAGAAAACTACATTAAAATAACATTATTAGGGTTACAAAGTGAAGCACTGAAGGGTTCGGAAGTCCCAGCATAAGGTTGTCCCCCTATGATGCAGCCTTTAATTACATGGTGTCAAGGGCCAGGATATCAGCAGCTGGACTAATGGTTAGCGTAAGAGGGACAGGTCCACAAGCAAGCCCAGGTTAAAGACTAGAAGGTCAGGAGCCATAGTCAGGAACCAAGAGTCAAGATATCAGGAATCAGGTCAGGATTGGGAGACAAGAGCAGGTAGCACTGGGTGAGCAGTCCAATGCAGGGTGGAGCTCAGTTGTATGGATGACTTCCTGTTCTTCCTTCCAGTTTAATTAGGGGGAATGGGCCAATCAGGAGCTCTGGTGTTCCATCAGTTGAGGCCTGGGGTGGAGCACACTATCTGAACAGGGCTTCAAGAAGTCCTGGTTCTAGCTGTTGATAAGGAGACATCAGGTGGACGGTTGGAGCAAGGTGCCCCTCCACCCCCAGGAATCCTGTGGACCCTAGTGTGAGACCTGTGGGTCATAACACATGGTCACCTACTATTTTTCCCGACAGACCCCCGCCTCATTCCAGGCACAAAACGGACTGTGCTCACCGAATGCACAATTACTTAATATTTTTTTGTTTTTTCCTCATTGTTCAATGTGTGACTCCGGGCCTTAGTTAAGACACACTAGTCAAACTCTGCTCTTCAGACAGAAAAATGTATTTCCCTATGGGATTTTCTGTAGTATCTGACTTTCACAGCTATTTACTGCCAGCAGCGGAATGATAAATCAAGCATCTTGAGTTTAGTTCCAGCTTCTGGAGGGTAGTGGGCATAGACGTATATTCTGCGTCTGTTCCCCCCCTTCTGCTCTCATCCCCTCTGACCTGTCTCTTCTCCATTCCTGAGCCCAGTTCCAATCTCTTTGCCTAACTAATCCCAGCCTCCTGCTTTAGGCCTCACACCCAGGTTCCATCTCTCCTTTACACAGCCCAGTGCCCCAGTAGCCCGGAGCAGCACTTTCAGGGAAAGTCTCTCAATCCCTGCAGCCCTGCTCTGGTGCATGATCAGTGCAGATGGAATCTTTGGTGTATATTTAACTGCCAAACTCTAATAAGTCTCTATTGTGAATTTCTTAACTGAATTTTTCAAAGGCTCATAACTTGGCCAGATTTGGGCAGTTTTTCACGTGACAGCAAAAGACACATACTTGACACTAAGGCAACCTCCCTGCCTTAAGCTCAAGTTCCTCTTCCAACGCATGGCAGTGCTAGAGCTTCTCAATGAAAAGTTATCATGTTTTTTTTAACCTGAGCAAAACAATCTTTCTAATCTTGCTCTGAGGGAAGACAACCATTTTTACAACCAAAAAACCTCAGTCTGAAGCAGACACCCAGCATGGAAAATTTCAGCCCAAACGGTTAGTGTTCGGCAAAGTAATAAGCAACTGAAAATAGGACCTTTATTATTGGAAGTGTCAGGCAACCTTAATTACAGGCAGCACTATCAACTCTGCCTATAATCAAAAGGAACCTACAGCTTGAGATAGGCACTTTTTATTTTTAGATAGATAATAAGACCCGTCTTTGAAGTAATTTAGTTGAGAGACTATAACTACTTCAATCATAACATTTTATTTAACTGCTGTTGAAAGAACACAGGCAATCACATAATAAACGACCCTAAAATCCTGGCATAGTTAAGAAAAAAGCCTTAGAGGAGAAACAAAAAGTAAAAGTAAGACTGGTTTTCCATCTCCTATTCATGGCTAGGTACTGTTGGGTTAATTATTATATTTGTATTGCAGTAACATATAGGGGTACCAATCAAGGATCAGAACCCCATTACGATAAGTGCTATACAACACATGCCTTAAAAAAAAATCCCTGCTCCATAAAGCTCATAAACTAGGTTTCAACAAGATGTATTAGGTAAATGAGACAAACATAGAGGCAGAGGAGGAAGCAGCAGTAAAGCAAGACAAATAAATATGATACAATAAGCAAAGGTCTCTGCTTGTTACTTGTCTAGACAGATCAGTGTGCAAGTTTATGTCTAGTCCCAGAACAAAACTCTATCACTTTATATTGGGAAGGTGTCAAGATGGATTAAGAATAAATTCTTGTCATTTTAATCATCATGCTGGAACCTTTGGCCAGGTTTTTTATTACCTGGCACTATCTACTAATGTAAAATATGTGCAAATCATTACCAGTCTGATTTGACAGTTTTGCACTCCCTTTGTACTAGTATAAAGGGATATAACAGCTGCATGGTAATGGTGAATCAAACCCCTTAACGGAATTTCCTGTTTCTAGGAATTAGGAACCTATGCTGGATTCTGGTAATGCAGTATTGCCATCCTCCACTAATTTGTATATGTGGGTAGACTTTTGAAATATCAAAGCAGCCTAGTATTGCAAAAGTTGGAGGGAAGTTTCCTGGTGGGGTCAAAAAAGGTCCACTCCCACAGAAAAGATGGCATAGCCTGTCCCCTTCTCACAGGAAATATTATGCTGTTGCCTATCTCTCCCATGCAGGGACATGAACGTTCTTTCACTGAAGGCCCACTCAAGGGTGTGTGTGGATATTCTGCAGATTGAAAAAGCCTACAGTAGTATCCATCCACACTCCTGTTACTTCAGGGATGGCCCCTGGAGAGACAAGGTGTGGTGTTTTAGACCAAGAGTCAGGAAAGCAGAGGAGAGCAACTACTTCTTCCACACAACATAACTCTATGCAGCTTAGCACACAGGAGTGCCCACAGGAGGTATCATCATCATCCGTAGCATAGATAGGGGGGTTCAGGGGAAGCAGCCGCTTCCCCTCAGTACATTTTTCAAAAGTGGCGCCTGCCGGGCCGCCGCTGGGGTCCTGCAGGCAAGTGGGGGAGCAGCACGGTTGGACTCTGGCAGAGGCATTGGGGGGGGAGTGGGCGCGGCCAGAGGAGCGAAGGGGCCAGCTCCTTGGCCATCGCGCCCCACGCTTAGCGCAGCCCCAACCTCGCCGCCGCGGCCGCCTCCTGCAGCGGCTCAGGGCTTGACAGCCGAGTGCTCCGCAGCTGGCGGGCAGATCCCCTCTCCCTGGCAGCTTCCTGCTTCCAGGCCGAGGGAAGCAGGAAGCTGCCGGGGAGAGGGGATCTACCCGCCAGCTGCGGAGTGCTCGGCCGCCAAGCCCTGAGCCGCCGCAGGAGACGGCCACGCTGAATGTGGGGTGTGATGGCTGAGGAGCCCGGCTGCTTCGCTCCTCCGTTCGCGCCCACCGCCGCCCCAAATGGCTCCTCCGGAGTCCAACCGTGCTGCCTCTCCCCCTTGCCTGCAGGAGCCCAGCGGCAGCCTGGCAGGCTCCGGTTTTGAAAAAAATGCTGGGCTGCCTGGGGGAGGGAACCAGGAAGCTACCGAGGAGAAGGGATCTGCCCGCCAGCTGCTGCCCGCCCCACTGCTACGCTCCCCCAGCCCCCAGGAGAAGCGAGCAGCGCCCACCCACCACCCCTTCCCTAGGGTTACCATACGTCCGGATTTTCCCAGACATGTCCGGCTTTTTGGGCCTCAAATCCCCGTCCGGGAGGAAATCCCAAAAAGCCGGACATGTCCGGGAAAATAGGGAGGGAGGGGCCGGCGGTGCTCGGCCGGGGGCCAGGCCGGGGCTGGGGCCGGCAGTGCTCGGCCGGGGGCCAGGAGCCGGCGCCCCAGGGCCTGAGCCGAGCCGGGTGGGAGTCACCGGGGCCAGAGCCTCTTGGCCTGGGCCGGCCGGCTGCTGAAGGGAGCCGCTCAGCCGGGGAGGCCGGACTGGGCCGCGCCTCCTCGCGCCCCCCTGCCCCAGCCCCAGCCTCAGCTTACCTGCTGCCTGCCTGCTTCAGGCTTCCCGTGAATCAAATGTTCGCGGGAAGCAGCAGAGTTGGGGCGGGGCCAGGAAGGGGCAGGGCGAGGGTGGGGGCGGAGTTGGGGCATGGCTGGGGCCCCGTGGAGTGTCCTCTTTTTGGTCACTTAAAATATGGTAACCCTACCCTTCCCCCGCGCCCGGCCCTCCGAGCCCCTCCAAGGGGGCGGGGCGCAGCATGGCTGCAGCGTGGCCGGAGGAGCCAAGGGGGGGGCGCAGAGCGACCGGAGGAGGAGCCAAGGAGGGGCGTGGCCAGAGGAGGAGCCAAGGGGGGGCACCTTTTTTATGGTTGCTCCCCCTGCACTGAGAAGCTGGCTACGCCACTGATTATCATCCTGCCTTGCTCATGGAGACTTCAACTCCTTAAGTTTAGAACAATAGGAAACAAAGCAGATGTTGTCCCAGGATGGGGGTGGGGCATGTCACACCAGTCTCTCCAGCAGTGCTACTTAAGGGAGCTACAGAACTCCAGGGTAGAAGTCCAAGGACAAAGCACAGGGGTGAAAAAATTGTCAACTGCCACCCCCGTAGTAGTGCTAAGGTGAAGATTCTGGCTGACAGGAACAAGCACTCAAAATCCTCTCAAAATGATCATGAATTTAAAGTTAAATTTTTGTTTATTCCTCTGTATTATTTGCTTGTCCATAGCTCTACATGCCATAGGTACTTTAATAAAAACACATACGGAGTATCATACACTAACATCATCAAGACTTCCCTTTCCTGACAAAAAGTTACCCTCGATTTATAAGGAAAAATCTCCATGACAAACTCACAAATTTAGGGGGGGATTCCAAAGCCCACAGAAGTCAGTAGAATGACTTCCATTGAGTTTGATGGGCAGTAGATCAGGCCCCTAGTGAGCCTGTTATACTTTGAAAAGTCATCTTTGCAATTAAAAGAAATGTCTTCTTTGTAAATGGAAGTTTATAGTAGGGTGAAGCTGAACTTTCAGAATTCACCAATACCTTCACAGAAGTCCTATAATACCTATGCAGAGCATTCTGATGAGAAAAAAACTGCATTACAACTTGGTAAATATAGCCTTGAAATATGCATTAGTTCTCACTGAGTGCATTTACAGGTTTATATAGGGTCAGGAGTTGACAAAAATGCTAGAAATTTTTTTTAAAAGTAAAAGGTTACTGCTTTTTCAGAGTCTCATGACAAAAAAAAAAAGTCTTGTCCAATTAACCCAAACTCACCAACCACCAAAATTCATCATCAGTTGGGCAGGGACTATACGTGCAGTATGTTAAGTGGAAAGGAACTAGCTTCTGAAACCTGCATGCAGATAGAAGTGTCAAAATATGGCTTATTGTGCAAAAGTGTCTAACCCTTAACTATGCAGTCACTAAGCTATTACAGTGGGACAAGAGACAACTGGACAAGGAGGATGTGCCATACTGTGCCTTTCCCTTGTGGAGGTGAATAAGGTGGGGGATATTTCCCCCACCCACTTGCACACATTCCAGCCACAATTACAGTCCCTGTACTTTCCTCAGTTCAGATACAGTTTTATTCCAGACTTCCCAAATGAGGCAGGGAGCAGGCTGAACTATAGTTCCACCTTTCTTCAAATCAGACATCAAAGCTGACTAAGGGCAGAGGGAGTATACCTTGTGCCTTCCAGCATGCTAGGTTGCTCTAGAAAGCAAGGCAGCTCCCTAAATCCTATTACCCCCAGGAGCTTCTTTTGGGACAGCACTGCACCAGCCCAATGTAGACTTGTGCCTTAATGGTACAATCTGGCCCCCTTGTTTTTGTTTGCAATGCAGACTTAATGTTACTCCCACATCTACGTGGGACAATGTATAAATAAATCAGTTTAAAACTAAATTGCAGTCTCACAGAGTCCTCCTTTTTCCTTTTGGGCTTTAAAAAAATTTGCAAACAAATGGTTTTGCTGGATTTGTTTTGTGGCATCCTCTTTGTCAGCACAGAATGGTCGCAATTTCCTAGCCTGCATCCCTAGACTCTTGTTCCTAAGGCAGACATTTTCAAGCCACTGAAAGTGTGTCTTTTCCCTGACATTTCAAATTATTCAGCTAGGGTAACAAACTAAAGTTCAAACTGGAAAACTAATAAAGCATTGCCTGTAATTTTTAAAGGCAAATATCCTGCCAGGGACATTTTGGACATCCCACTAGGACATATAGTGTAGGTAGCAATGCTGCATCAGCAGGGGAATGGACTGGATAACTTAATGGGGTATTTTTCCCTCTTTAGTTTCTGTGATCCTGCAACTCTACTCTCTCCCTGCTCCACTGTGATTTGGGTAGTTAGAACTATAATTAATATAAACTATAGGTCTCAACTGGCTTTTTTAAATATTAAAATTTAGAGAAAATACACAATTTTAATGGAATCACGAGTGCTGTGTTTTTCTGTCTCTGGCATGAGGGGAACTGTGTGGGTACTAAAATGAGGTCTCTGGAAAGCCAAAGATGGGCATCAAGCAGCATTTTAGTTATAAATTAAAAAGCCTTCAAAATGATCCCTATTTTCGTTGATTTATGAATTCAACAACAAAAATCACGGTCCCCAATTTTCATCTGAATTCTGAAGAGTTATTTCCAATTGGAACAGCCATTTAGGAAAGGTGACTATGTGACATGAGATTCTTCTCTATTGCTGGAATTAAAAAAAAATAAAAAATCTTTAGAATGAACTCTATCTTGTCCCAAAAACCAAACTATGAATTCCCAGATAAATAAACACAATTTGCTTATTAAAACAGAGCTTTAACTTTTTATTTTAATTGAATTTGACCCAGTGGAGGCCTATGTAGGGGTTGTAATGTTAATTAGAAAAGTGAAATAAGAGTTTATTTCGGTGCCAAAAATTCTGCTCTTGGATACCCATGCACAATTCCTACAACAGGAGCTACAACCACCTACTGGAGAAGAGAATTTGGTTATTCAGACTCTATTTAGAATAAGTTGTGATTCATGTCTGTCAAGCCATTTAAGCTCCATAGGTAAAAAATCAAAGCAGTTATGGAGTCTGGTTCTAATCCAGAGACACTTGTGGTCTGCCTCCAGAAGTCCATTATGTTAGTTTCATCTTGTGCAATGCAAAATCCCATCTCCTGTCTCTTGATATGTATATTTGTTTCCTGGAAACACTATACACATTCTGAATAGTCAAAGATAAAAACGTCTTTACTTAGAAAGGAAACTATCTTTTAAAGTGATTTCAACTTTGTGTAGAAGAAGATCAAAGGAAAGGTGAATGTGATGGGGCAGATAGGCCCTGCACTGGCAATGAGAGGATTAAGGAAAGCCTGTGGCATCAGTTGACCCTGCCTCACTACACCTGCAACCAATATCAGTCATGGAGAGATAGTTAAAAGGAGACCTAGCCCAGGTCAGGGCTGTCCAGGAAAGAAAGCAGAGTTCTGCTACTTCCTCAGGGCTGGCCTTACCGTGAGGTGGCCGCCTCAGGTACCAGACTGTGGGGGATGCCACTAGGACCCAGAGTGTAGAAAATTGTGTCTGCTGCTGGTGCATATGTATTCTTTCTGCTCTAGATGGTAGAGTGCTGTGCTGGAGGAAGGAGGGCACAAGAGATATAACAGGCAGGCAGGAGAAAAGGTGAGGGAATAACAGAAAGCAGCAGGAGCTGCAAGGAGAGAGAAGAGGCGGAGCCTCTTATGTACTTCTCTAGTACCCCCAGGAGCCTGGACTGATTAACACCAGCTTCTCAGAGAGCTTCCTGTTTCCTGCTGCTTCCCTGAACCCATTTGAGGAGAACAGGCAGTCAACTGAAGTAGTAGGAGCCAGTGAGGATGTGAGTGGTGAGGAGATGCCTGATCTTCCAGTTAGTCAGAGTGCAAGTGACCTGGCAGCTACTGCAGTATCCATATCTCCATGTCAAATGGATGTAACCATGCACATTCCCAAACAAAAGTGTAGATCAGAAAAGAGTGTGGTGGAGGCACAAGAAATAGCTGCTGCTGAATTTAGTTCCTTAAGTCTAGATGATCCAGGACTGTGGACCCACTTGAGCAGTAGCCTGAGGGACTTTCTTGTACTGCATGGACTACACCAAGTGAAAAACTTCATGTTTCCCAAAGACAATGAAAATAGAAGTTTCCATCCAACACGTTACTGGCGTGAAATCCCCAGTGGTGATAAAGTGGAGAGGCCATGGTTTATGTTCTCAAAAACCCAGAATGCTGCATACTGTTTTTGTTGCAAACTCTTCCAGTCTAATGTTCCAGCCACCTTGGGTTCTACAGGAACAAAGGATTGGAAAAATCTGGCTAGAAATCTGGCATGCCATGAGAAGGCACCAAATCACCAGAGAGCATTCCATAGGTGGAAAGAGCTTGAAATGAGACTAAGGGTAAAGGCCACCATTGATGATCAGCATCAAGAGAAGATTGCATCAGAGTCTCTTTACTGGCAAAATGTTCTGAAAAGGCTCATTGCCATTTTGAGAATGCTTGCTACCCAAAACCTAGCACTGCAAGGCACTTCAGATCAGCTGTGCCAAACAATGGAAACTTCCTTAAAATTGTGGAGCTGCTGGCTGAGTTTGATGCTGTACTCCAGGAGTATCTAAGAAGAGTTGCCACCCAAGAAATGTACACACCACTACCTTGGAAAAACAATTCAAAATGAGATCATACTGTTACTGGCAACAAAAGTCAAACAGAAGATTGTGGCAGATGTGAAGTCAGCAAGATATTATTCTATTATTCTGGACTGCACACCTGACGTCAGCCATACAGAACAAATGACTTAAATGGTGCGTTTTGTAACAACCACAGAACCTAGTGAAAATGTTCCTGCAATGGTGACTGTCAGAGAGCATTTTCTAGAATTTATTGACATTGATGATACTACAGGAGCTGGTATGACAAATCACAGAATCATAGAATATCAGGGTTGGAAGGGACCTCAGGAGGTCATCTAGTCTAACCCCCTGCTCAAAGCAGGACCAATCCCCAGACAGATTTTTGTCCCAGACCCCTAAATGGCCCCCTCAAGGATTGCTTCTTAAAAAGCTGGAAGAATTGGGAATTGCGATAGCTGACATGAGAGGTCAGGGCTACGATAATGGTGCCAACATGAGAGGAAAGAACAGAGGAATGCAGACACGGATCTGAGAGTTAAACCCTCAAGCTTTTTTTGTCCCATGCAGTTCTCATTCATTGAGCTTGGTGGTCAGTGATGCAGCATCAGCTTCTAGTGAGGCTGCTGAATTTTTTAATGTAATTCAAAGCATCTATGTCTTTCTCTGCATGAACTCATTGATGGCAAATTTTGAAGCAACATCTGGGAACATCCTCTCTGACACTGAAACCACTGAGTGCCACACAATGGGAAAGTTGAGTGGAGGCGATAAAGCCTATCAAACACCAAATTGGGAAGATAGATGATGCCATAGTTGCCATTATGGAGGATAATGCTATGACAGGAACTGTTCGTGGGAGAACAGTGGCAGAGGGAAATGGAATCACCAGAAACATACATAACTTCAGATTTCTGTGTGGCTTAGTTCTGTGTAATGACATACTGTTTGAAATAAATGTTGTAAGCAAGAGACTCCCAGATGTTGACCTTGATATATCTGGAGCAATGGAACAACTAGACAAAGCAAAGTCAGACCTACAGTCTTACCGGTCAGATGAGGGATTTCAAAACGTTCTGAAGAGTGCACCGAAGTTGGCATAGGAACTTCACACTGAAGCTATTTTCCCACCCATTCAAGAATACAAGAGTCACCAAAAGAAGACAACATTTTGATTATGAGGCACAGGAGAATCCCATAAGAATCCCATAAGAGACCCCAAACAACAATTCAAAGTTGAATTCTTTAACCAGATGCTAGATTGTGCAACACAGCCAATTGAAGAACATTTCATGCAGCTCAAGGAACACAGCAGTATATTTGGGATGTTGTATGATATTCCAAAACTCCTCACTATACCTGTAGAAGACCTACACCAGCAATGCAGGGCACTAGAGACAGTGTTGACACGTGATGACATGCACAATATTGATGCGAGTGATTTAGGTGATGAACTGAAAGCCCTTTCAAGATACATTTCAGCAGGATCAACTCCAAAGGCTGTTCTGGAAAATATGTGCACAAATAAGATGACCACCCTCTTTTCAAATGCTTTTGTTGCTCTGTGCATACTTCTAACACTTCCTATAACAGTTGCCAGTGGAGAACGCAGCTTCTCCAAGCTGAAGTTAATAAAAACACATCTACGTTACACAATGACACAGAAGAGGCTGGTCGGCCTCAATAGAGCATGAGCTGGCCCAGACTGTGGACCTTCAGGAAGCAGTTCAAATCTTTGCAACCAAGGCACAGAAAGCACCACTTTGATTATTAAAACAGATAAAAATGCCAATGTTTACTGTGCTGACAAGAAAAGTTACATTTGCTGTTCAGGTGTTTGAAAGTTAAGTGTTACTTAAAATTTTTGAACAAGGCATTTTAAGTTGTTAGTTCTCCTTTATTGGGGTAGGTAGCAGAGTAGTACCATGAGAGGAGTAGAACAGGAAGAAGACAGAATTGAGACCTTTCAAAGTTTTGGCCCAAGCAAGGGGGCATGGGGGGGTCATTTGAGCTTCCCGCATCAGGTGCCAAAATGTCGTGGGCCGGCCCTGTACTTCCTTGATGAGGGAAGCCTAGGTCCACCAAGACCCTGAGACAGGTAGCTCAGGAAGACTCACAGAAAGACTAGCCACATGGAGACAACCTTGGAGCAGAAGGCAGTGGTGCCACCAATGAATCCATGAGTGATCATTATTTTTAATTTCAATTTTCCTTTTTGCTTAGAGTCTAACACCCTGGACAGGTAGGACTCAAATGTGCCAGAGCTGGATGACTAAGGCATCATGGCATGGGATCTATGAGGGTGACTGGTGGGGACCTGCAGAGAGGTGAGTTGTGCCCTAATAGGCCACTAAGAGGTGCTGCCTAGACAACCTGGTTACAGTGATCTACTGTTCTGGTTACAGTGATCTACTGTTCTTATGCTCTAATACATTTGTTAGTCTATAAGGTGCCACAGGACTTTGTTGCTTTTTGCAGATCCAGACTAACACAGCTCCCCCTCTGATACTGTTCTGGGTAATTCTGGAAGCAGTCCTTCCTATGTCAAGCAAAAGTGTTTTGCACCTGAAGCAACTTTTACCAGCCTTGTAAGAAATGTTCTTTTTCTCAAAAATGTTCTTTTTCTCAGGTTTGATCCCACAGTCTTCAACTGGACTTTCTTTGAGAGCCATTATTTGAGGCATGCATTACATTGTACTAGGTTCCATGACATGACATTTATATATATGAAATAGGTGGCAGACAGACACAAAGTCATGCACATCAGTCCTAATTTGTAGCTGCCCCCCAGCCTGGCTTCCAAGTAATTGTGCCTGCAGTTGAAAACCCTAATGAAAACTCTAATGACCTTATTTGCCAGGCACTTGTGTAGTTAAGCTTCTAAAATAGTGCAGCTGCATCCAGAATTTTGCACTCAAATTTTATAAGCATAAAATATCTGCAATAGTAGAGGCAAAGCACAAAATACTGAAAAGTTTTACATCTTCAAAGCACTTTTCAAATATATTAATTAACCCTCTGAGTACGATTACTTCTATATGAACTAATCCTCACAATACAATACTATCTCCGTGATACAGATGGGTAAAACAAGGCACAGAGTACAATAACTTGCTGTGGGTCTCATAGAAAAGTAGTGGAAGAACCAAGGATAGAACCCACAAATCCTGGCTCCCAGTTCCCTATTCTAGCTGTTAATATTTCATGCTAAAAAGAAAGAGGAATTCACTCGAGCTATGTGCCCAACAGAAATACTGCGACAAGACAGCAGTGGCTGATGTCTACCTCTGTGTATTTTTCTCCCTTGTCATTCATTTCTCTTGGCAGCAAGATGAACTCATCATCCTTCAGACACCTTGCTAGACGGATGACACTCTTGGGAATAGTTCCTTCTGCCTGACCTAAAGTGGATCCCTGACTGCTATTTGTCATTAACATGTTTCCTAGACAGATGTTGGTATGTCATTAGTTATATAATCCCTCCCTGAAATGTCACCTTCTTGCAAGAGGATTATTTTGATCTATATAGGAAACATCGTCACTGTTTTCTATTTAAGCAGGTATCCCACAAGATTACCTGCCTCTACAGAATAAGTGGCATGGTCATGTTTACAATTCTGCCTGTAAATGTGTGTATTACTTTACATCAACCACCACATTGACTTCAATGGTTATTATAAAGTTAAAATAGGCAAGTTTCTACACACAGGGTTGAGATATTGGTGTTTCTCTCCACTCTTAGAAAAGGAAATAACCACATTAGCTAAGGTATCACTGAAAGAAAGTCAGCAGTTGCCAACAGTTATCAAAGAGGCAAGTACTGTGGGCCAGATTGTAAATTCATTTTTGCAGGCTGCAGTGAGATTATCTAAAATTGGAATTCTGCATTCTGGAAGCAGAACAAATGTGCAACAGATGACAGTGAGAAGAAGAGAGAAGCACTGACAAAAGCAAATGCTCAGTTTATTTTGTGTGCCTGCTTAAGTGTCCAGCTTTGATGATGGACCTAGGCTGTCCCTGGGATAAGTCACATAATAAAGCCTTTTATCTTGTATAGAAAATACAGGCTGGTGCATATTCTTATAGATACAAAATACAGAAAGAAGAGTGCCCACTTCTAATGAAAAAAGCTCTGCGTCTTTTCTTTCTCAAGCCTTCCTTTGGATTGAAAGGACCAGATTCTCCTCTTGGTAATAGTGTAAACCCATTGACTTGTATGAAATTGCAATGTTATAAACTGATAAACAGTAGACCATGGGCCAAGTTGTTCTATTTTTGGTCCTTATTTCCTTTTAGAAGAACAAAGGATTTGCCTTCACTGAAAAGTTAACTGAAATTATAATTAGAGTGTTGGCCTTAACCTGACTCCCATCCACACACAAAAATCCCTACCTTGAACATGATGCATTAAAGTCAAGCTAGCTGGCCTGCCAGGGGTATAGGTAGAAGCTTGATGACAGTTGCTGCTTAAGCTACTGCACACTATGTGGATGCAGCTAGAGTCCATTCTATTCCCCTAGTATCTTACCAAAATTGCCCCTGGGAGTTAGTCTCCCTACCCGGGCTGGCTCCAGGCACCAGCTGAGCAAGCAGGTGCTTGGGGTGGCCAAGGAGAAGGGGCGGCACGTCGGGCTCTTCAGCGGGTCCCTCGGTCCCTCTTGGAGGGAAGGACCTGCCGCCGAATTGCTGAAGAAGAAAGCGGCGCGATGGAGCTGCCGCCAGTCGCGGCTTTTTTTTTTTTCCGCCGCTTGGGGCGGCAAAAACCCTCGAGCCGGCCCTGCTCCCTACTCCTTGGTTCCAGATCAGAAGTTACCTCCAGTCAGCATAGTCTGCTTGGATGTTCAGCCCCCAACTTAACATGTGGCTTATTATACCTGTAACACTTGTCTAGCACTCTCACTACACTTGTTCAGAGCAGACGGTGTCCAGGAGAGCATACTCTCAGCATGAGGTTGACACCAAAGTTCTTGCAGACATATGGTGTGAGGCCATCAACACATGATTTTTTTGGGACCAGAACCAACAATCAAAAGTCTTATGAAGCTACCATATGGGAGACAGCAGGAGGGAGAGGAGAAAGGAAGGGGGAGATCTGCTAGACCTCAGTGTCATCAGAAGAAAATTCTTGAAGAACCTGTTCTGTCAGGCAAATGACCACAACTCCTGGTCCCATAACTCCCCTAAAATGTTAGAAGCAAGACTAGGTGCTCAGCAGCACCCCCAAGCTTGGAGCTTGTGTATACCTTTAACACCTCAAGGGCCAAGACAACCAAGCACTGAGACTTTGGAGGAAGAGAAGGATCCAGGTCTGGTGCTGACACTGGCCACAGCAGTCTCAGCTGAGGTGGAGCAGGTGCTCATCATTCTGGGCACAGTCAATTTGAATGTGCTGAAGACTCCCATGTCCTGTTTAGGGTGGAGATGGAGGAGCAGACTGTGGAAAAACAGACCAGGGAGAATGTGGTAGAAGTACCAACATCATCTCAGCTGGGTAATAGAGTGATTCGCCATTGTTGACATGGTTAGTGGGATATGACAACATAAAAGTGCCATCATTGCTGGTTTAGGACCAATCTACTACTGTAGTTCAGGCTGCTGTGTGCTGGGAGATGGACTTTTTTTGGTAATACTACATGTACCTTCACTTGAGGGCTGTAGCACTGCCATTTCCAACCCAACTCTTCTCCCTCCCTCTGTGGTCAACCAAGGTCTTTAGAATAATGAAATAATCCCCTTTCCAATTTGCATTAAAATGTGCACCTGGAAGGGGTCAGATATAGGCACAAGCATCATTGATGGCACTAGCCCAGTTCAGGAAGCCCATTTACTCAAAGCTGCTATTACTTCAGGGATACTACCAATCTATAACTTCAATTGCAACCTCATCACCACAGCAGCAACATTGACTTCTGTCGCCAAACTGATTATCCACCCACCTACAGCAGTTTGGGGTAGCCAGCTTTCAGATGGCAAGAATAACCCATTTCTGGACTGTCTCTACTGCATATCTGGGCACTGCGGGTCTGGGGCAAGCTCTTAGCACAGCTCTAGGAAGGTAGAAGTTCTGGGTTCACTGATTGTCATGCCAGGTCTGCACGCTAATGTAGTTCCACCACTCTGTGCCTGTGATCCTGCTCCAGAACCACCAGTCAACACAGGAGGATTCATCAGCTAAGAAAATCAGGATGAGTTTCTCCACTCTTCTATCATGGCTACAGGCAGCCTGCATGATCTCCTTAGCAAATCCTATTGCTACCTTCTGAGAGCAACCAGCCATTGTGAAAAGCCCTCCCCTCTGTATATGCCTCCCATTACTTAAGTCAGAACTCCATTAATTCACGGTAAGTATTCTATGCCTTCACGCTGGAACACAGGCCATGAACACAAAAGCAGAAGCGGTGTGCTGTAATGAGTTGCCAGCCTAGCCCACTTCTGCCCATGTGCCCAGAAAAGAGACAACTTGTACTGCAATTAGATAGCAAGTGTGAAAAATTGGGACAGGGGGTGGGGGATAATAAGTGCCTATATGAGAAAAAGCCCCAAATATCGGCGCTGTCCCTATAAAATCGGGACATCTGGTCACCCTAACTGCAATATTGTACAAAAGATTTCAAAGAGTGGTTCACTAGTGCAGTGCTAAGAACCCAGGGATAACACTTTATGGGGTTCAGTACAGTGTGCACACACTACCTTGAATATGACTTGAGTTACCCTCTGTGGTGTGGACACTCACTTTAGCTAAGTTAGCTTGAGTGGAGAAACGCAGGTTAACTGCAGTGAAGACATACCCTAGGAGACAAAACTACATGTGAGAATGTAAGGCTTTAAGAAATAAGAACCCCCTACAGAGTCCAATATACACAAAGTATAGAAATGTGGAATTAAAGCTGAAAATCCCACTTTCCCAACTAGCTTCATGTCATCATAACGTTAAACACTGAAAAACAAGAGGACCACAAGATGTGTACAATAAGAGAAATGCAGATCAGTGATCAGTCTAAGAACTCTAAGGCAGTCACTCTTGCCTAGCTGTCTGCTGAAATCCTTTGCCCTGTTCACTGCCCTCAGTGCCTGGACTCGTCAAAAACAGGTAGCTCTCTGTACCAGAGCTTTGAAAAAGATCATATGGCCTTGAACCTCCTACAAGAGCTAAAGATATGCATAGCTGAAAGGCCACAGGGGAGTGAGTCATTCTCCATGATCTGTCCTGTCAAACAATGGAGCCGAGGTCGTGCATGCATTCAAGATGAGGACACTTGTGCCCATACCATATTTTCCCCAGACTCTTGACCTGGCTTGACATGATTTCCCCTTGTGAGGATAAGACTGTATACAATGTTGTGCTCTAGCACACAGAAATACAGCAAGTGGTGGGCTCCTCAGGCACGCGTAAAAGGGATTTGTTGTTGCATTACATAAAGCAAGAAGTTGTCTCTCCAATCTCCATTCTTGTGCTATGAGCCAAAACTATGAGGCTCATAGTGTGACTCCTGTGGGCTGCTGAAGAGGAACCATCAGCTCCCCAAAATGCTAGAGGAATTGAGAGTACACAGCCCCCCAGATATTTATTAAATCCAGCGGTGCCACAATCCAGCACATTTGGCACGGCAAAGCTGTGCCCACTATTCCACTGTCTAGGCTGCACTGGTCAGGAGTCCTAGCTGGCAGGTTGACTTTTACCTCTGTTCCTTTGCATTCCATCCACTATGTGGGTGGAGAGGATTTACCCACAGAAAATATTTGCAGAGATCTGACAAACAGATCTAAAAAAGTCTCAAACATATCAAATAGTTTACAATTCTCAAGAATGTATTTGTTGCAGTCTGTTGGAACAGTGTGTGCTGGAAAAGAGGCTACATTTGTCAGATGAATTAAGTATTGCAAGTAACACTGGTCCAATAATATTTATCAAATCCTTTATTCAATAATGTTTGCTATATTTTGAATACCTGATTCAACAATATATTTTCATTATTCAACGAGCTTACAGAGCAGGGAAATTCATTAATGTTCATGATTTAGTTTGGAAAAGAGAAGACTGAGAGGGGACATGATAGCAGTTTTCAGGTATCTAAAAGGGTGTCATAAGGAGGCGGGAGAAAACTTGTTCACCTTAGCCTCTAAGGATAGAACAAGAAGCAATGGGCTTAAACTGCAGCAAGGGAGGTCTAGGTTGGACATTAGGAAAAAGTTCCTAACTGTCAGGGTGGTTAAACACTGGAACAAATTGCCTAGGGAGGTTGTGGAATCTCCGTCTCTGGAGATATTTAAGAGTAGGTTAGATAAATGTCCATCAGGGATGGTCTAGACAGTATTTTGTCATACCATGTGGGCAGGGGACTGGACTCGATGACCTCTCGAGGTCCCTTCCAGTCCTAGAATCTATGAATCTATGATTTAAAAGCATTCAGAAATTTTATATATATATATTTTTTGAGGACCACCCAGCTCTAGCTGCAAATTACTGGAGAGGAACAGATTGTTCTGGTGGTAAGGTTTTGGACTGGGAGATGTGAGTTCAGGTTCCAGCTTTAGCACATTTCCTGCAGTTCCCCAGCTGTAAAATAGAGACATTTCTTTTCTTCCACCTTCTGTCTGTCTTTTTTTATTCATTGTGGGAAGTCTTTTTGGGGCAAGGACTGTCTCTTCCTGTTTGTATGGTGCCTAATGGATGTGTGGTGTGGATTGGGGCCAGCAGGTGCTACTGTAATACAAATAAATATTTGTTGACTTCTAGTACAGCCACTTGAGGATACCTCGATTTCTCTATCTTTTCTAATTTTTTTTTTTTTTGGTTAGCATATCCTGAGAATTATAGCTCTTTCCTCCATAAAAGAAGCACTCAGTGAAATATTTAATAAAAAAGTTTGTGAACCTCTGCTGAACTTAGCCCACCGATCACAAAAAGTACTTCTATTACTTGCATACCTGGGGTACATAGGTGCTAATGGGAGCAGAATCTGGCCCCATATCACTGGAAAGAAGCTGGAGGATTTCAGAACATTAGGCCTAGATTAGGAGTGGAGTTTGCAAACCCTATGTCCTGAAACTCACCAAGGACCAATCTGAATTGAGAGAGCTGCCTTGACTAATAGGAGCAAAAATACACTCCAGCCACACCCCCATATAAAGCTTATGATGTACAAAGCTATGCTATTATAACAGCTGTACTGTACATTACTCAGCGATTACCCTTACATAAGGGAAATTCCCAGGTAGCTGGTTAAAGCAACTTTCTGGCTTCTTCGTACTGCTTCAGAATGCCTGGAGTAGGACCAGAATCTAACTTTCAAATTCTGGTTGCAATATTGAAGCTACATTTAAAGATTAGAGTCTAGGGATTCTCACACTTCACTGTACTGCAACCCCCTTCTGACAACAAAAATTACTACGCAACCCCAGGAGCCCACCTGAGCCCTGCCACCCCAGCGGGGAGGCAAAGCTCAAGCCCAAGCACTAGCCCCCTGGGCTAAAGCCCTTTGGCTTTGGCCCCAGGTGGTGGGGCTCAACCTTCAGCTTCGGCCCCGAGGCTCCAGCAAGTCTAACACCAGCTCTGGTGACCCCATTAAAACATGGTCATGACCCACAGTTTGAGAACCGCTGGACTACACTAACAGTCTTTGTGTTGCTAGCACTCAGATTTTAATAATAACTTTCGAAACCCATTAAGAAAAGGTATTGACTCATACTATTTAAAAGGTATGGTAATCAGAAACAGTGGTAGCAGTGCCATCCTAAAAGAGAGTTTTACTGGGGAACACATGGACTTATAGTTTCTATTGTATTACTCATTTGTATTTTTTAAATTAAACTTCCCCATACTATTTTGCTACTTACAGTTATATATTTACATTATTGCTTCCTTTCCCTATATCTACTTAATCTTTCAAAGAAGTCAGGATACTGAAATTGCGACAATCTAATCTTTCCCATAATGGTAATTTGATGCCATAAACATAGGATTATGTGCTTTATTCTCTCACATCTGCATTGTTTTACTTAAATGAACAACCCAGCCGTAACAAGCTTCCAAGTTTTGCACTGTAAATTTGCCTTGTAATCAATTGCAAGAGTCAGTTATCTGTGATTATAAAAATTCATTAGGTTTCTAGCTTCTAGTATGGTACCCACAGACTGTGACGTCTACAAAACCTGATGGGCTAATTTAGAGCCCATTTGTGAAAAATCAAGTATTCAATATTAAGCCAAAATATTTCTTTGAACAAAAAAATCCCATTAATCCTGGATTGGGAGGTATTTATGAACTTTGACCTTACTGGGACTTATTTATTAGCAATAGAGTTACATAAGGGATGTATTTAGCCCATGGGCAAAATATGGCCTTCTCATCTGCAACTGTCTCCCTCCCCCAAGGAGAATCTATAGATCCAGAAACCACTACAGGCCAAGATGGGATAGCTAAATTTCTATTGGCAATTTCCCCTCCCCACTCCCGCCAGAAACTCATACTACGGTATAAACTGCATGTTTTCACAGAACCAATTGGCCCTGCTGTAACACGTCTTGTGATTAAGCATCTGGCTACAGTTCCTGATGTTTACATCACAAGAATAGTCTGATGAAGAAATCATGCAGGAAAACTAAAATTTAGAAGGGAAAATAATGTTTAAAAAATATTCTGACGCAGATGTAGAGATCAGGTACAGAAGGAAACTAAATTTAAAGGAAAAGACTATATAGACTTACATAGACTTCAGTCTTACTGAGAGGGCACACTAGAGGGCACTGGTATTTAAAACAGATCATAGTAATATTAACTTGCCAGTAGAGGAAAGTCATGAGGAGATAAATGTTCTTCCTTTCTGGAATCTGAAGAGCTCTGTGTAGGCTTGAAAGCTTGACTCTTTAACCAACAGAAGTTGGTCCAATAAAATATATTACCTCACCCATCTTGTCTTCCTGGAATCTGCAAGAACAAGTTGTGAAACGTATACCTGTTAAATGCAATATGTATCCTCCAAATTAGTTATGATCCTGTTTATACTGATGTTGGTATCAGACTCTACTTATCTTTTCCTTGCTTACAGTCAATTGCTAAGATTCATGAGTAAAGCTGGTCAAAACATTTGATGCAAAGTGACTTTTCAACCAGAAAACTTCATGGAAAACTTTCATTCCGGTCAAAGATCAGGAATTAAAAAAAGGATTCTTAAAAGATATTTGATTTTTGGAAGCCATATTTTTATTTAGTGGAACCTAAAAATTTTTACCAAGAGCAGTTTTCAAAAACTGAAAATATTTATATTTGGATTCAGTTTTTCATTTAAAAAGTGAAATATTTCTCAGAAGCTTTTAAAAAGACCAATTTCTTTTCAATTTCCCCATGGTAATAATTGGCATTTTTGACAAGTTCTATCCACAGGTAAGATTTTCAGAAGTGCCTAAGTGATTTAAGGAGCACAACATAGCAGGACTTGTGCTCTTAAGCCACTAAAAAAATCCTACCTCACATGAGATCAAGCACATACAATAATTCTACCACTCAGTGGGATAGTGTAGAACCTGACACAATGGCAGAGGATTACTTAAGAGATCACAAATAGGGAAGCTGTAGGAAGGTAGTGATCAACTCATCGGTTCAAATATGCTGTAGTCACAGTAAGTTTGGTCTATATCACTAAGCTCTTTATGCTAGTTTTTGGCATGTTAGGCATATGCATCAGTGTATGGGAGAGGTGGGTCATTACTGAAGCATACCAGCAGAATGACATGCGTAGTGCCTGACTGGATTATGCCTGTTTTCAGCCCAGCACTATTAGTCTTTTGCTTTCCTGAATAATCCAACAAAAGATCTGAAAATGTCTGAAGGGGGAACAAAATAAATGGAAGATCACAAGATAAATGAGCAGAAAGATTTACACCTTTCAAATATAGGCCTGAAATAAGAAATCTCTCATTGACATTCTACAAAGTGACTTCGTAATAATCTTGAGAAATTATTTAGCA
Source organism: Chrysemys picta bellii (assembly GCF_011386835.1). NCBI lineage: Eukaryota > Metazoa > Chordata > Testudines > Emydidae > Chrysemys > Chrysemys picta. Next base: position 97,822,939 of record NC_088796.1, read on the forward strand.
CTCAGGATAACATTGCCACTGAATGATGGAGTTTGCTGGCAGAAATGTTGAAAGACTGACATCGATCAAAGTTAACTGTGGTATCTTTGCTGATGCTGTGTACCCTGGCGTGCTGCCAAAGCATATCTCAGATGCAACTGATGATGAGGCTATGGGTGACTCTGATGATGACTGATGTGATAGCCCTGCCAATGCTCAGCATTTGACGGAAGGCTTGGTGTCTTTTTGATATAGAACAACTCATTCTTTTATTTACTTCATTATTTGGCTTTACGAAAGTTGCCAACAATACTGGACTCAAAAAATTCTCACCTAACCCATCAGGAAAAAGCTTTCCCCCCTTAACTGATATGTACCATCTTCTAAAGCCTGAGGGAATAGATCACCATTGCATTGTCCCCTCAAGAAAAGTTAGTGTTCTACTGAAACGAAGGGGGAAGGGAAAGGAGGGCTTCTGAAGTCTTACTGCCAATCCCAGAGGGCCTTTAGCTCTAGGCTTCAGTTGATCACAATTGTCACATTATCACTTGAGGAGAGAAGCCAGTGCACATATCCAGGTGTTGAACCTTTAGGACTTTACAGATTAACACCAGCCCCATTATTGCACCTGGAAACTTGTATTTTGCCACCAAACTGCAAGTAGCACTCCTGGCAGAGGCACGTTTAGTTGTAGCTCATTTGCTTATTCTTATTTCACTTGCTAATGTTTGATAAGTAAAAGAGGGGCTTGGGAGGAGGAGGAGCAGAAAGGCCAGAGTGCTGGAGCGGCATCATAGCCAACATTACAGAAATGTAGATAAGGAACACTTGACTTGAATAAAGCATAGATGTGTGTACAATGTTGTATGCACACAATTATGTGAAATACTGCATGCCTCAGCTAGACTGACCTAAAATTATACAGCATTCTACCCATACATTCTGTGATGGTCCACTCCAGCAGACTGGAAGTTCTGTGGTGGTTTTAGGGAATTTTTTAAAAAAAGAATGATGATTTTCTAAATTAAATGTGAAAAATACAATCACGGAGGTGTGCCCTCTGCTAGTTAATATGACAATACATTCATTTTATTTTACTGTACCCATCTTTTTGATTTCCAGTGTTGCAGAATTGTGTGTTGAAATTGCATAACTGCATTATAGAATTTGTCAGGGACAAGTTGAATTTTTTTTGATCAGCACAAGTGCCAGCAAGGAAATTGTGATTTTCAAAAGTTTCTCAGCAAAACTTGAATGGAATTTCATGGGACAAAAAAGGAAATTCTCTAGCCATAGGTCTCTCCCTCCTACCCACTTCAGAGGCCTGCTACAAACAATGGAGGTATTTATATATATTTATATATATATATAAAAATAAAAATAAAAAGTCACAAGAATCTTTTATAATGGCAACTTGAATATAGGTATCACTACCAGCTCCCCCTATAATAAAAATTATCTGAATGTTAAAATAACCAGAAGGAAATTAATATTGACATAGAAATTGGCATGATTCATTTTCAAAGTTGCTCCCTTACTGAAGATGCAGTTCACAGCTTTGAGATTTTGTTCCAGGCTACCTGCAGGCTCAGTAACGGTAATACTGAACTCTTACACAGTGCTTTTCATTAGTAGATCTCAAAGAGCTTTACAAAGGAGATAGTGTCATCAGCCCCGTGTTTTAGATAGAGAAACTGAGGCACACAGAAATTGAACCCAAGTCTCCTGAGTCCCAGCCTCGTTCTCTATCCAAGAGGTGATACTGCCCCTCGTATTACTCAGATGGACAGGACGGCATCAGTTTACACTTAGCTGATATTTTCTTTGCAAGACTAGAACTTAAGAGGTTTTTTAAATGAAAGTTTAAATCCTGCTGCAGAGCTCTGTAGCAAAAGGTGGAATCTGCAGCAAATGAGTATATAGGGCCTGCTTATGTTTGGTGCAATTTAGTTTCTTCCGTGGCTGAATATATCAAATGGATGACAAGGAAATATTTTCTGTTTTTCACATTGTATCAAACAATGTCACTCTACTTGCTTGGGAAGATTTTTCTTTTCTTTTCTTTTTTAATAAAGAAGTGAATTTAATGCTTGCAAAAGGTGCTGAATTGTCAGCCTTGAAAAATGCCTGAAGCTGGTTTATCATCAGAATAAATGAAGCATTACTGCAGACTAACCCCACCCTGCCTTGTTCGTGTGTTCCACCACTAAATTGACAGGATCACCTCAGAACACCCAGAAGAGAATCTTTTTTTGCTCCACACCTGTCCCTGTGGATTTATAAAGAGCAACAGTTAAGAGCTCCAAAGACAGTCCCTTGTAGTCACAACCAGAATGACAGTGCCTAAGACACAAAGCCTAAATCGGGGGTTCTCAAACTGGGGGTCGGGACCCCTCAGGGGGTCGTAAGGTTATTACATGGGGGTCATGAGCTGTCAGCCTCCACCCAAAACCCTGTTTTGCCTCCAGCATTTATAATAGTGTTAAATATATAAAAAAGTGTTTTTAATTTATAAAGGGGGGGGTCGCACTCAGAGGCTTGCTATGTGAAAAGGGTCCCCAGAAAAAAGTTTGAGAACCACTGGCCTAAATGGTGATGTGCAGGGGTCAAGCTGGATAATGGGAGGATCATTTCCTCAGGGCTCCATTATGGATGAAGGATTCCAGAGGAAGGGGATGGGGGGGTGGGTTGTCTAAGATGACAAAAACGAATATGTAAAACCATTAGAGGCAGGATTTGAGAGAAGTGACAAATTGTTCCATTTTAGCACTAGCACCAGGTCGTGGCTGCATGGAGTGGCACTGTCCTATGGGGAGGGATTATGCCATAGGGAGACACAATATGTCCCAAGTGGTATAGTGTGCAGGGACCTGCACTGGCAGGACTGTCCCTTAACATGGTTATTTGTATTATCTATTTGTATTCTGGTAGTACCAATCAGGGGTAGCAGCTCTGTGTTCTGTTATGTGTTGGAGCAGTGGAGAAGCCAGGCCCTGCATCAAAGAGATTTTTCAGTCTAAATAAGAAGTCAGATTAAGGGTGGAGGGGAAAGGATGTAACATACAAGCTGGCTAGTCAGGGTGATGGAGGGGCAAATGTCATGATAAAGGGGCAGGGGGATTCCACTTTAAACATTTGTTTTGTTTTCCTTTTCTAAAATAGAAATTTAAAAAATGTGGGCAGAGGATAAATGAAGAGGAGCATGAGTAAGAAAAAGGAGGAAGAGCTGTGGAAATATTGTAAATGGAGAGAGGGAAGGAGAAATAGGAGGAAAGGATAAATATGGATGGAAGGAAGTTGCTGTGGAGGATCTGTAAGAGTGAGAAGGGGTTGGAGCCAGGAAGGACAAAAAGTGTCCAAAATCAAAACATTCACAAAAGGAGTCTGATGCCATCACCACTGCCTGAAAGTTCCAAACGTTCTGAATGTTCTTGTGCACCAGCATGTTCTAGGGAGCAGAATGGAGAAAGGCAGCTGGTCATTACTCCATTTCTCCCTCCTTTGGAGTGGTGTGCAACCCTGGGGGCTCATCAAGGGAGCTGGCTCTGGGTTCCCCAAAGAGCAGGCCCTGACATTGTAGCTGGCCCCTATGTGAGCCATGCGTCGAGCAGAGGGTTCCTTTCACTCTTCCACATTGCATCTGTGTCAGGGGCAGCTACTATCTGGCCTTGTATCTGGCCAAGGATCTGAGCTCAGCTCAGGCATAATGACACCAGATTTATACTCCATGTTTACATTGGGATGTAACTGATCAGTTTTCTGCTAACATCTATCCATTCAATTATATAGAAATTATATAGTCTAGTAGGCGTAACTGGTCTGTAAGCCATATGCAGTTCTTCCAGTATTGCATAACATTATTAAATTATTTTATCTGACTTTAATGGTATCTAGGAACAGACAAGCCTGAAAAATGAAAATGGACTGATATAAATCAGTATCATGGAACATTGTGCTTATCACATTGCTTTTTCATAACTCATACATGTAAGACCATGCTGTATTCCAAATATATGATTCTCACTTCATATCCAAACACCATAGCACATCCAGCTAGAGAGGAGATCAAGCCACAGGACCCACTTGTAACAGATCTCAAGCACCCCAAAGTAGAGTGGGTTTTGGATCTGAAGTTTCCTCCCAGCCCTTTTGCCATGCAAAGAGCCATTTTATCACCAGATGGAGTTTCGCACCTTTAGACTATGACAATGCATAGACTGCACAAGTTTATATTATACGGTAAATTATATATATCTGTCAGTTAAATACAGGTTGCAATTTCAATAGTTTTAATACCTAGTAACAAGAACAAGATATTTTGCACTTCTATAGCATCCTCTATTTACTGTTATCAAATTGCTTTACATATATCAACAAACTAAGCCTTGCAACTTCCCCTTGAGGGAGGGTGTATTATCTGAGAAAATAGACCTGGTCTTACCTATGCCACTTTTCTGGTCATATAGGACCCCACAGTTCAGGTGTGCCATGCACCCACCCACTGCAGATCAGAACATTGCTCCAGAACAGTTCAACATCTGAGGTGGGAAGAATTCTCCCTCTGTTCCAGGTGATTAAGTGACACTGTTGTCTCAGGCTGCAAAGAGGTTCCAGAAGGAAGAACCACTCCCCTCCACAATAAAAAAAATTTGCAATCTGGGAGACCTGCAAAGACTGCATTGTTACTGGCTTATAACAACATCATGCCAGACACCTAGTTTTCTGGGATTCCAGGAAAGAATCCACTTTGTCCTCAAGCCCTGCTGGAACTGGCTGCAGCCAAACTAGAGATTGAAGGATGTGCTCTTGGAAGCCATCATCCCTGATCACCGACTCCATGTACTCAAACACCTCAGACAGGGAACAAGAACCAGAGATGACTAAAAACAAATCTCATAAGGGACACTTACAGCTCCACCAAGAGCTACAGAAGATTAAATTCAAATCACCATGGTAAAAGGAACCAGACTCAGTCAGAGGTCCGATGTAGAGAATCCCATCAGGATGCAGACACTTGCACTCAGGAAGATAAACTGGGTGTGGGGTCTCTGGTCTGTTATTGTAACCAGAAAAGCCATCAGGCTGCAAGATCCCATTAGAAAAGAGAACTCAAATGCCAACTTTAGAATATATACCATGAAAAACTCTGATTTCTGATGGGGAGAGGGAGGTTGTAGGGTGCAGAAGGGGGTGTCTTTTGGGCATTGGAGATTAAGTAATTAGGTGGCCTTTCTTGATTGACTGAAGGAAGTAGTTTCTGACCTCCACAGAGACCAGTAAACTATGGATGAAGAATAATTTCTGGCAGCTATGAAGACACTGGATAGCTGGAAGTATTAGCTTCTCAGGCAAGTGTACCTCCTGGATTCAGTTCCTTGGGTTCTGCAGTAGCTAGCCTTGATGAAGGAACAGAATAACAGGCTCATTCACTTGTCCTATAGATTTATCCTCCCACCGCCACCACCATCCCCACCTCAGCCAGGTACTATAAGGACATGCAATGGTGGACCATCAGCTCCTACCCAAACAGAGGTCTAGCAACTTAGGAGGGAGGATAAATAGGATCACATGGATTGGGGGCCAGAGGGCTTGAAAAGCCACCTGTTCTTGCAAATTCAAACGAGTTGTTTTTCCTCTTGACTTCTTTCCTTCCAACCCATCTCGCCTAGAGTGAGCTGTATAGAAGGCGCACACCTTGTTTCCGTATTTTCCATCTCTCCACTTCCATCCCAGGTCCTTTTCTTTCTCTTGGTTAATTAAATGCACCTCTTTCTGGCTGCTCTGCTGCATCAGCAGCTGTGCTTATGTGGCTGCAGGCATTCAGTGTATTTATAGACTCAGTCCCTCCCACAGGAGTGGTTATGCCACTTACAGGTTGGAGCTGTTCCCTGTTGCAGATAGTCCTGGTCCTGATGATAGGGAGCCTTGGTTAAGGCTGGAGGATAGAAAAGTTGGAAAGATTCAGGCTGCTTGTCAGTTTTTTTGGCTGTCCAAAGCTATTTATTATTTTGTTGCCTATTCATTGTTTTATTTTATATCACTTGCAGTCCTTGCATTCAGTAGCCACGTTTTTGCAGTACAAACCACACAAGCACTTTGTGATGGAACCACAAATGTGTGTATATTAACCTCTCAACTTTCTGCCACGCTGAGGAGTATGACAGACTGTTTGTGGGTCTGTCTAAAAATGGGTGTACTTATAATCCTTTTCTAGAGATTGATTGCAAGTTGCTTCCTACCCATTAGTTAGGCAAATTGCAAATCTATATATATATATAAATATAAAAATATATATAACAATCACAATTTGAAATGAAAGCAATTTCAAAAATCAAATAGAATATACCTACTCTTTTATGCTAAAAAGCCCACAAGGAATAAAATAAGCCACATTTACAGAACTGCATACATGCATGCATTTGCACACATAGGAATGCAAACAATTTTAGTTTACATGCATACCATTGCAATTCCATGTGTAATCACAGGAAATTAATACAAAATAGAGGCAAAACTAAATTTGCATCTTTTGCCCAAACAGTTCTAATAATCTGACCCTTTCACTTCCTTAGTTTTAACAGAAATATATCTTGATACACTGATTATGTATATAGTTTTTTCTCAAATAGCTAACAGTGGGAATTCCAAAGAGGTATGCAAATTGGAAGTCAAACCTTGAAGAAAATAGAAGAGCTAACAACTAAAAGGAAAGGACAAGTGAGTGAGGCAACTTGCTTTGCTCTGGCTCTGACGCAGCCGCACTAGACACGCAGTGCTGTCTCCCTTCTATGGAGATTCACTTTCCCAGTTTAAATAAAAAAAAAAAATCATTTGTTCCCATTTACCCCCTGGATGCTCACCACATTGTGTATTCATTTTTCATCTTCTATTTCTCTATTTTGAAAAATCTTATTTAAGGGAGACCTTGATGTAATTCCTTGGATATTTGAAGGTAATTCTGATTTTCTATTAAAATAACCCACAAACCTAGAGTGATTTTTGTTGTAATAATTTGTCTCTCTCATATATTCCTTTCCTCTACAGAGTCTACAATCCATTCCAGGTATGTAAGGTATAAATGGGACTAGTCACCCAAGTAAGGACTGCTCACATGAAATTCAAACCAGAGGGTTGACTCCAGCAAACTCTTATTCATGTGATTAGTCTTTAGTCAAAGATCTCCATTAAAGTTAATGCTGCTACTCACATGAGCAAAGGTATACAGGTTCAGGTCTCTAGTTTGAACTTAATGTTTTTCCATACAAATAATTTGATTTGCATCCCTCTGTCTCGCTGACACTCTTGGCCCCATTTTTTATATAAAGGACAGAATTATTCTGAAAAAGATTGTCATTTCCCATGAAAGGTATCTGTCAATGCCCCACAGAGATTTATTTTGACTTACCAGATTTGAAGTTTCACTGAAAGACTTATTTCCATGAGACTAGGGTATAACTCAATAACCAACCCTACTGGGGTGGCGTTCCAAATTTATATCTTCTGCAGTCACCATGGGGGAAAAGAGGTTGAATCAATGTCATCCATCCAACTAAACTGACAGAATTTAAGTTCTCATTTCTATGGAAAGGGAATACATGCATTTATTTTAAACATCAGTAAAAGCAAATACAAGTTCAATGCTGAAATGGTGACAGTATTGGTATGTCATATACAATGCAATGTAACCTAGCAGGTGAAAATCCCAATGATCAGTTAATAGCTGATATTGCCAACTAAATATTTACTAAATTAAAATATATAGAAATATGCTGGTGATACCACTGTGATAAATTGTGAAATTATGTGTCAATGTACATAGATCAGGCACCTTAGACTGCTTCACCTGCATTCTTCCAGCTAATCCAACTCTGTCAGGACTATTTAATATATACAAAGCCTCTAAGCAGCTTTCAAAAATCTCTCTTTTATAGGCCTGAAAGATTCTAAGATACCAGACCTTAAAATGGTGACTTTGATTTATAGGAAGCTATTTTCAATAATTTGTAGCGGCTGCTAAAATTTATGAGGACTCATTTGTCTTTCTATGCGAGGTACAGTTGGACTCATGCTATTAAGACAATATGGCTTCATAGGTATATGGATATGAAAAATAGGATCAATAAAATTTGTAAAACTAATGAAATTCCAAAATAATTTCTGTAAAATGTTGCTTCTACAGAGGAGCGGGGAGAGACAGATGAACTCCTGAACAAAATGCTAATAGAGAAGCCAGTAAAGTAAAAAGAGCAGGAAAGTATACAGCCCATGAAGTACAGGGTCAAGAGATTACAGAGCAGGAAGGAGTGCTCAGCCATGTCAAAGGCAGCAGAATGTGAATACAGAAATGTCAGACTTGGCCAGGAGTAGGTAATTACTGAATTTGGTGAGAGCTATGTCAGCAGAGCATAGACAGTGAAATTCAAACTGCATGGGGTCAAAGAAAGATGGCAGGAAGGAGCTCAAGGGAGCAGGAGCTGACCATTACCTCTGGAAACTTAAAAATAAAGGAGAGAAGGTGACAGGGCAGTAGAGAGGCAAGAAGGGATGAGGCAGTAGTTGTGCTATTTTTCGCTTCTCTGCTGCAAATTTTACAGAGGGAAAGGAAACTGAGGGGAAAGGTTGAGGATAAGGACATGCATGAGAAAGGAAGAGAAGGATCGGATAGAGAGGGCATGTCTTAAGGTGAGAGGATAGGAGAAAGAAGGGTGTGGAGGAGGAAATAGTTCAAGGTGAAGGAGAGTTCCTGACAGTTACAATTGATTTTTCCTTTGAGAAATATTACATCCTTTGGCAGAGAAAGTAGAGGTGGGGGATAAGCAGAAAATAGTAGGATTAAGAGGTGAGTCAAAGGTAGTGAAGAATTGCCATGGATAAAGGGCATGTGAGCTGCTGAGAGAAGAAAAGTAGACCTGTTGAGCATGGGAAGGAACAGAATTGTGAAAGGAGAAAGTCTCTTTAAAACGTTTCAATCCTCTGGAGACTCTCAGAAGAGCAGGGGGACAATTTGATCAACAAGACAGGGCTATGATTAGTGGGGCAAAGAGGGTGGTGAGAGCTAGAGGAGCAGAGATTTTAAGTGATGAGGAGAGTGATGATGGGTTATAAATAGACAGGAAAGGGATTAGACAGGGTTGGAGTATTAGACAGGAGTTCATAAGGTGTAAGAACACGGGAAGAGCAAGAGCGGAAGGGGTGATTAAAGAGAACTCAGAAAAGTAAGGAAGAGAGCATTTCAATGTGAAGACCAAGGTGAGTGGCCAATAGGGTGACTACGAGTCAATATGCTGATTGAGATCAAAACAGGTGGTAAGGGAGAGCAAGTAAGTGACTCTAGAGTAACAAGTATCATTGGTTTGGAAGCTGAGGTTCCCCACGACCATAATGGAGGACTGAGGAGAGAGGAATGGGAGGAATCAAGAGTAGATGTCAAGGAAGGAACAGGAAGGAGAAATGGGAGAATGGCAGAGGATGGCCATACCTTGGAGAGAAAGGCAGGAAGTGTCAGATCGATTTCATGTTACCCTGGAATTTCCCTGTTATTGTTTGGGCAATTATGGTCATACTGTAAAATGTTGAAAGATTCAAGTTAACGTTAATATTATACATTCCTCCTAAACTATTTTGAAAACATTGTAAAAACCTTCTAATAATCAAGGACTACTCTGTCTATAAACCAGACTCAAATTACAGAATGTTATCTGGGATTATGCTCTGTTTATAAACTTGAAAATGTATGGATTACATAAAGCAGCTGTTTAAATATATAATGATTTGTTTCCTTTGCAATACTGCTGCTAGAAAAACATGAAACTATTTGATGAAGCCTGCAAGGTATTTATCATCATTGTTTGTTAACTTCATGTACATCCAGAAAAGGAATTGTACAATAATTGAAAGTGATGGTCATTGCAAAGGCTTTGACACCACACACCTCTTAGCACTGAAGAAATTTAAAAAGCAGGATTTTCAGAGCAAGGCTAAAAGACAGACACTGCTGCAAAGAAGGATATTACAAGTTTGCTTTCTATGTATACTAAACTATGAATTTAATTAAAATGTATAATTACATAGTTTTAGAATATCAAATACTATTGTTTAGAATATGTAATGAGATGTGACAAATAAAGGGTGGTGTGTGTGGTATTACTCAATTGTTGAATCTTATTCTCATTAATTATGTTCCTAAAGAGCAACTGCTATGTAATTAATGCACAACTAGTTAAATGTAGAGATCCATTTAGTTGGAGTCATTAGTGAATGTTAGTTACAGACTAAGGATTGAATTGTGGCTTTGCCACAAGCCCTGTATATGGGTTTGCACATAGCACCCTCTGAGATGTGCAGTTCCCATCCCTACTGTGCTCTGGGGAGATGGAGGCGCAAGATGCACCAACAACTACACCTCTACCCTGATATAATGCGACCTGATATAACACGAATTCGGATATAACGAGGTAAAGCAGTGCTCCGGGGGGGCGGGGCTGCGCACTCCGGTGGATCAGAGCAAGTTCGATATAATGCGGTTTCACCTATAATGCGGTAAGATTTTTTGGCTCCCGAGGACAGCGTTATATTGGGGTAGAGGTGTAATTTGCTGCTGTCTGACACCTGCAGCAAATTATAAAAACCCTATGTTAATCTCCATTGGCTGATGCCTCGCTGCCCCATCTCACTCAAAGGGGAGGACTAGTATGTGACTATTCCTGAATGGTGAAAATTAGGCTTTACAGGCTTTATTGGCTCTAGTGACTCTTGTTCTTTTCAGAATTCCCTAAAGACCAAGAGGAGGAAGAAAGCTAACTGGGCCTTCTGCATAGCTGCTGCTCAATGCAATCACTACCTCCAAACCGTCTGAGGATCCATTACAAAAACAGTATTTAAATGCTACTTTGAGATTCATTCTGTAACATACTCTGATGAAGGGGGGAGAACTGAAACATTGGCATGCACAGTTTGACACAGCCAGGCAAGCATAGAACTCTGAAATGATTCACATGGAGTATACATGTTAAGTGAAGCTGGAGTGGACTTCTGTTTCCTTTCTCAGGGCTACTGAGAGGTTAGACTGAATTTAATAGAGGAGATTTGGGAAAGGATCACAGGATGCTACTTTATTGACCTACATTTTAAATACCCCAATTTACCAAAATGAACATGACTGAAATAATGATTAAACTCCAATTGCTGCTGTAAATAAACAGAATATTTTCAAAATTGTATTGTGCTGTTTCAGACTGTTCTTGATTCGCTCTCAATATACAGTAGTCTGTTTTCATCTCTACACCAATTGTGAAGGTAACTTCATGCCAATGGGGGCCCCCCATGTGTAGAAAGCAGAACAGATTCATTATTCCATATAATCATACACAACCTCCTTCCCACCAACCAGTCCCTCCCCCCAATTTTATGTCCTGAGTTGCAGATTCAGTGCATGATTTACATTAATTCTTCTCTGATATGTTACTACTCCAGTCTCAGGTTCACTTTGTCTACCTGAATGCCCTACCTACCACCAAAAATGAGACCTTGAACTAGTGGTCTCACTATGACCAGTTTTTCTTAATATTTCATCAAACAAATTCAGAAAGATGCTAGCCTGACAACCCTAAAGTTCAACATAGGCAACGACAGGCCAAACTACTTAAAACTGCCCCTCCAACATGCATCAGTGATGATCTTCAAAGACAATCTCTAGGAAGCACCGACATGATGAGCTAATGGGGCCTCTCTGTGCAGGCCCCAGCAACCACCACAACTCTTGGTCTTGGGAAGCTCTCTGAAGACTCCAGATCTCTTAGAGTTCAGAGATAAAGGGGGCAGAAAGGGAGTAGCTTCACTTTCCCTCCCTCATTTCAGTCCATTAGCACCTCATTTCTCTCCAGTGCCTCCCCAAAAAAACAAAACAAAAATTACATAATTATAAATTTCTAAAGGACATTTGTAGTTTTACACATAACAAGTTAATACTGATCTGTAAGATGGAGATGCAACAAAGTTTCAAAATGGCCACTTTAGGGCTGCAGCTACTTGGCTCTGCCTTTTTTTTTTTTAAACCGCCAAATCCAGAAAGACATACTGGAGAAAAAAGTTCCTATAAGAAGTTAAATTCAATGGGAAAGAATAGGGACCAGGCAAAAGAATTGGCTGTTTGTTGTGACACCACTATTGGCCATATTTTAGTAAGTGTCTCTACTATTTGTTTGCTCACTTTCATGATCTGTGGCCTTCATGTTAGACTATAAGCTCTCCAGGCAAAGACTGTGTATTGTGTGTGTCTGGATGGCACTTAGCCCACTTTAAAACATTAAGACCAGAGACTCTGGATCAATAAGACTGGAAATGGTCTGTGGAGAATTCTCCAGAGTTCTTTGCCAGTAAAAAGCTAGCAGAAACAGTCCTACCATCCCCGACCACAAGAGGAAAGATGGGGCATGAGCAGGACAAGGAGAAGAGAAAGTGTGGTAAAACAGCACTGCCGTGGCTTGATCCTGCACTGGTATAGAGTCCTCAATTTATGCTGGGACCAGACAGACCTGAGTCAGAGAGCTTCAGTTGGTTCCTTGCAGCCTCCCTCTCCACTGGGAAGACCTCAAATATAGTGGAGAATCAAGGCCTTCTTCAGTCCCACACAATCCTTGGCCTCTGTGCGAGACTGCCAGTGGTTTTCAGGAAGTAGACCAGTGGTTCTCAAACTTTTGAACTGGTGACCCCTTTCAAATAGCAAGCCTCTGAGTGGGACCCCCCTTATAAATTAAAAATACTTTTAAATATATTTAACATTATATTATAAATGCTGGATACAAAGCAGGGTTTGGGGTGGAGGCTAACAGCTCGCGACCCCCGATGTAATAACCTCGTGACCCCCTGAGGGGTCCCAACCCCCAGTTTGAGAACCCCTGAAGTAGACAGACTTCTAGCATTTCACACATTACACGAAACAAAACTATGAGTTACTACCAGCTTGGTCTGTTTGAACCAATGACCTAGAGGTGAAAGGATCTTTGCCACTTCTATATACCAAAACCCAAAGCCATCATGTACATTAAATTGTGTCCTTTCAGCTCCATTGAGAATTACATTGCATGCATATGTGGGAGAAGGAGACAGGGCATTGCGATGGTCATTATGGCAGAACTGAGGTAGTGGATAATGGACATAATTAAGGGACAAAATCAGAGATGTAGGCTTGAGAAGAATAATGAGAGGCCTTGAAGATGCTGACAAGCTGACAGTGTAGTCAGCAAAATTGGTCAGGAAATCTCATGAGAACAGCCTGTCCTTTGACATTTCTGTTACTTCCTGCTTCCAGTCAGGCCAGAAATAGCATGAGGACAGGCTCTCTCTCGGTATTTCAGCTGTTTGGCTTCCAATCTAATCATGGTCACAACAAGGAAGAGTAAAAATTCAAAAAACAGCATAATGTTTTAGAACTTAAAAAGGATTCAGAACCCCTCATATTTTGGGCCAAAGTTTTGAGTTTATTTTATCCAGACTAGTTTATCCAGCCCTAATATAAAAGATGGGACCAAGTTAAAGTTTAGATCTGGAATTAGACTCTTCTAAATTTTGGACATGCTTGAATAGAGGGTTTTGGTTCAACCAATAGAGAGAGAACCATAAAGTTTGAATCTGTATCAGCTTCCTCAAAGCTTGGGGTGACTGAAACTGGATTTTGGGTTTGGACCCATCTCAATCCAATAAATACACAAAGTGAGTAAAAACATGACTGTGTTGTAGATTTGGCCAAAACTCAGGAAGGCAACACTTATGATTATGCAAACGTAAGACATATGCTTCCATCTGGAGATGGACATAAATATCTGTTACTTCTGTTCTGCCTCTACAAATTATGGGTAAAAATGAAATCAAAATGAAACAAATCAAATAAACCTCAAGTGATCAAAAAAGAGTAACTTAGTGGCCTACATGTGCACCTCTGTACTTTCATTGATATGTAAAGCAGACTGTCAGTGGGATGCTGCTCACCCCTTGCAGCCACCCTCCTGCTGGACGGATGCATGCCTGCACTCTCTAGGTTTGGGCTGCTTACAGTGACCCCTGTTGGCAGTTAACTCTTCTCAAGTAAGTTTTCATTGACTTATCATTCCAGCTAAGTCGCACACAGACTGTATGTGTGAAACAAAACAGACCCCTTCTGGAGTATACACTCTGACTGGGCCTATCACAGTACTCTTGTTGGTAATGTTTTCACCTGCAGCTCTCCCTGGGCTCAGGTTCTCAATCAGTCCAACAAGGCCTATCACTGTACCCCAGTTCAAACAGTCTTTCAACCCCTTCTGGGTCCTCTCTCATTTGAATAGAGCAGTGCCCTCAAGGCTTCCTCCCTGAAGACTCTTTGCTCAGTAGCAAGCCTCACTGCCCCAGCTCTCCAGTTGGACCACTAGTTCAGTTCAATCCCCTTCCAGGGGGTATTAAAGTTCAGTACATACTGACCCCTTTTGGGTCTTCAGCCCCTTCCCTGGGCCTATGTAATCTCCTTTCTTCAGGGCTTTGGCCCAGAGGCGATGCGTCAGGGGGGCATCAAGGTCAAGTGCCCCCCCAGGTGCCAGCCCAGGCAGGGAGGGGAAGGACGGGACCAGAGTCATAGTGGAAGGGACAGGGCCTCTTCTGGCGGCTGGGACACTGCCCAGTGCAGCAGCTGCCTGGGAGAGCACCTGACTGCGGGGGGCTGCCTCCTGCCCAGGCTCAGCTTCCAGGGACAGTGACCGAGAAATCAGAGCCCCCCTGCCCCTCAGCATGCCCAGCCCCTGTGCCCAGAAGCTGAGCCTGAGCAGGGAATGGGCTGCTGCTGCCACCCCTTCCCGGGCAGGCTCTCTCCCAGGCAGCTGGCTATGCTGCACAGAGCAGCTCCATTCCACTTCCCGGCTAGACCTGCCTGATAGGAAGAACAGCCGAACGTGCCGGGGGAAGCTGGCGCAGCGGGAGGATAGAGCCCCTCCCCCCCGCACACTGATAATGGGGTGTTGAGAGTGTAGGGGCCCCAGGCTGGATAGGGAGGAGACACATGGAGAGATCAGGTGTCCTCCCCTTTAGCTTGTCCTTCCCCACCCCCCCCGTATGGGGAGGCACCAGTTGTCTATGTTTTGGCCACTCTGCCTGAGGCTGGTGGAGGGGGACCTAGGCCCACCCACTATTCCAGGTCCCAACCCAGGAACCCTATAAATAGCAACCACATGTGCATCCCTTTTAATTTTGTTCTACTGTCCCCTGGGACACTTTCCTGTAGCCCATTCACCTTTATCTCAGGAATGAAGACTTTCTTGCATTCCTGCAGTCAGCCAGGAGCACCTTCCTTGCTCCCCTTGTCCCTGCCAGCAGCCACTCTGTCCAACCCTGCAGCCAGGACACCGCCTTTGGCTCCAGCCAGTAACTGACTCTGTTCTGTCCAGCCTCCTCTTTTATCTGAGTCTGCTGGGCTCTGATTGGCTGCTTCCTCTGCAGCCATTCTAGGCAGCCTGAAGGACTCACCTACACTGCTCCTTTTCTGGAGTTGGGCAGGACCATGAGGCCTCCAGCAAAGGGCTATGAGTCTAGTACACCACATCAGACACATCTAAGTAGCAGTTTGATATTCTAAATACAGGATTTAGGTGCCTTGTTTAGTTTCCTAAGGTGCAAAATGCGCAGAATGTTTTTATCATCATTCAGATCGGGAGAATAAATTTTGAAAGATGTCTATAAATAATCCTTAGCCCTTCTATAGTGCCTTCTATAGTAAAAGTGCCATGCAAACGTCAACTATTCTTCATCAAACCACAGTGAAGTAAGTATGTTTTATTATTCCATTTTAAAAATAGGGAAGTCAAGAAAGAGTGAGGAGATGATTTGCTTGAGGCCAAGGAAGGAGTCAGTGGAAGAATCAGGGTTAGCATTCAGGTCCTCTGGTCTCTTATCCATGCACTCATTTCTGTAGACCACATTGCCTCTGCCTCTATAAATGTCTTAGCAGTTTTACTTTCTTATTTCTTTGGCATTCTTGACACAGCAGGACATTTAGAGGAGTCTATTTTTGAAACTGTACTAACTACAATTATTAAAAAATCCCTGTTCTGTGCTGAATTACTATACTCCTTCCATAAATATCATTACAGTTTTCATGCCTGAGAAGGCCAGGAAAGTATACAGTTTAATTTTGTTTATTTATCCTTGCCAATTTAATCATAATTTTTCTGAATTCAACAATGACATGGTTTTTCTCTCCCTTAAACATCAGTTCTTTACACTGAAAGGCAATGATCAGAAGAGTTTCCTCATCTCTTTCATGTTATATTAAAAGACAGAGATATTTTTGCCCCCAAGTCATTGTTAAATTTGACAGCAGGACTATTCATTGCAGAACTGGCTGCAATTAAAGCAATTATGCAGATCACACGTCTTTCTAGTTTAATGGGTGTTTTTTTGTGTTTTTTTTCAGGGTAGCTTCTCTGAGCCTATGACTAGAGCAGCGTTTCTCAAACTCCATTGCACTGCGACCCCCTTCAGACAATAAAAATCACTACATGACCCCAGGAAGGGGGAGCGAAGCCTGAGCCCCATCGCCCCAGGTGGGAGGGCCAAAGCCCAAGCCCCAGCCCCACTGCCCTGGGGAGAGGGGTGAAGCCAAAGCTCGAGGGCTTCTGCTCTGGGCAGGTGGGCTGTAACTTGAGCCCCACCGCCCAGGACTGAAGCCAAAGCCTGAACCCACTGCCCAGGGCTGAAGTCCTTGGGCTATAGCTTCAGCCCTGGCAGTGGGGCTCGGACTTTGGCTTCAACTCTGCGCCCCAGCAAGTCTAATACCAGCCCTGGCGACCCTGTTAAAACAGGGTCATGACGCGCTTTGGAGTCCCGATCCACAGTTTGAGAACCACTGGACTAGAGGAAGATAAGAAAAGGGAACGAGGAGGACAGACAAACTGATCTACTGAACAGATCCCACAGTGGAATTGTAAAATTTGTTAGGCAGGAGGAAATTTGCGCAGTGTGGTTTGCATTTCAGATTGTCAAAGATCTCACCTATACCCCAAGTCCAGTTCCTTCTCACCATGCAGGAAGGGGATGGCACACTGAGGTCAAATCCTGATCCTACTGAAAACAAGAAAACTCCAATTGGTTTAAATGAAATTAGGATTTTGACTTTAGTTAGAATATACTAAGGCTTAAACAATTAAACACTTATGCTGCTTTAAGGACATACATTTACCTTAAGTCTTTAAAAAAAGTTTAGTGGAAGACTTTTGGCTCATATTCTCAATGGTATTTAACCTTCTATTTCCTTTGAGTAGAAGTCAAGCGCCTAAATATCTTTGAAGATCTGGACCTTAGCCTTTTCCTGTTTTAAAAAAGGAAGTATTTCTCCAAGATCTGAGTCCTATATAGTCAGATAAATAGAATCCCAGTAAGTTTCAGTTGTCATAATCTGTTATTTTTTAGTATTATGAACTTTGTGGGTCTGCAATAGACAGTTTCATACAACCATGTGTCCTCTGCTAACTGCTCTGTTGATATGGCTGAATCATGTCCAGGGCTACCTAAAGGGGCACGAGGCACCCTTTACAATCCTGGGAAAGCTAACTGCATCGTGGATAGCAGCACAGGATGGGAGGTAGACTCTGCAGAGCTGCTATGTCCCTTCCCAGTACAGGTGGGAGGAAGGGGACAGGAAGTGGGTGAAACCTTGTCTTGCTCCACCCCCTCATTAAATGTGTACAACGGTGCAACTACACCCTTGCCTTTGGGAACAGAGCTCCCTCCTTGTGTCACCATCTCCCCACATCACAATCTCCCTAGCTGCTCCAAGAGCGGCGCAGCAACATGCTACCCTTAACACAGGGCTCATGGAAGAGCCACAATTGACCTCAAAGAATTTCAGCAATTTTCCTTAGTATTTTCATTAAATTCATGTCCTGTTATTTTCAGAACCTAAGTGGTTTTCTGATCTCTCTTCACTTGTTTTACCTAAACTAATGGGTGTTTCTTCTTCATGTAACATTACATCTCAAAAAACCCTCTGTTCTTTCAACATCTGGAAATAGAACTTTTGAATTAATAATCACATTTTCCTCATTTTTAGAGTCTGTCCGGCTCTGAGCTTCATTATTGTGCCTTTCGAAGAAACAATCTGGTCATCTCTTTTGCATTTTATCGAGTCACTCCAACTTCTGTGATAGCCCCTGTGAATGGATTTCATTATGTAAGAACAAGGTTCCTTGAGCCACATAGTTGCTACAGCTCGCTTCCATGTGCGAACATTCTATCCCGACATCTCCGTGACACTAGAGATGAAATGCTTGTCCGTTTTGTTGTAGTGTTGCCTTTATGTTGAAAGGTTTTCAGATTGTTCCTCATCTATGATATTACTTGTGATTGTTGGAAGAAGTGCTCTAGTTTTATAAGCAGCAATGTACAAGCACCACTTCCTTTAGTTGAAGCAACAGTTCAGCAAAATTGTTCATAAATTGCCACATTCTTTACAAACTAAAGAGGCCATCTCAAAGCCAAGATTATTGAATTTGTTCATGAACCTATTGATCTATCCACATCAAGGGGAAGTTACATCTCAAAGTATATTTTGGAACCCAGTCCTACAGAGCTTACTCATACAAAATTTCCATTAACTTCAATTGGAGTTTTGTCTGAGCAAGGTCATCTGGATGAGTCACCTAATCCAGACATGTTGGAAGAAAAAATTAATACTGGAGGTCAGATTCTGCTTTCAGTTACACTGCTATAACACTTGGGTATATCTATTGACATCGGTGGTATGGTACTGTGGCTTAACAGTGTAAATAAAATCAGAAAATGGCCTAGGATTAGAGCTGAACTAATAATTCACAAGCAATTTACTCAAATTCAGACTCCAGCCTTACAACTTGCTCAATGGGGCTCCACAGTGGCATAGGAATCTGCCCACTGGAAAGTGAACTCGTTGCAAGATTGGGGATTTAGCCTCTTTTCTGCTTGTGAAACGTCCGCAAGCAGATTGTAATCTCTACTAATACATGTGTGCATTGTTTGAATGTTCTCAATGATTATTTTTGCATTGCTTTTGTTTACTCTGTGGATTGATCATGCATGCTTCAACTATTCCACACTAGATATACAAAATTCAAGCTGTGTTGGCTAGTTATTACTGATCATGTAAATCATATGGTTCTCTCTTCAGAAGAGCTAACATGAATTAGAACATTAACATTTTCCTTTCTGGGCCAAACAGGCCTTGCCTCAGGCATCAGTCTTAGGAAAAAAAACAAGATTGACTGGATAGAATTGAAAATCTAATATTTTAATGTCACATTCACACTATGTGTGAGCACTCATGGTCCTAGTTGCCTTGGAACCAAGACTCTGGTGAGAAGCTATTGGTAGCTGTGTCATACAGTATCCTGGCTATCCAGCAGATCCCAGTAGGACCAGTGTGAATGCTCGGGAGGACAAGATGAAAATGACAAAAGGAGATCCATATTGAATTTGAGCAAAAATACTTGCAGGAATCTTTGGTGGTATTTTCCCAGTTTTACTCAGGATCTTTAAGGCCTCTTTGTACAGGTCAGGTGCCATGTTAATACATTTTCACCCAAGAAATAATTTTTCAAAATACCAAAAGGTTATAGTTTCCCAATGTATTATCTATACCGGCTATAAGGTGGCTCTCCGCAAATGTTCATTTGTGAAATAATGTCTTTGGCAGAAGGGAGAATTTTTATTTTTATTTTTTGGATCTATAGCCATCAGAAATATTGCACTGTGTATCTTAAATGGGTGCTCACACAATGCTTACCACAGGAAAGAATCCACAGCTTATTAACATAAAGAGCTACATATAATAGTTAACTCCGGAGACCCACTAAGTGAAATTGTTAATAGACACTAAAAAGCAACAGAGGGTCCTGTGGCACCTTTGAGACTAACAGAAGTATTGGGAGCATAAGCTTTCGTGGGTAAGAACCTCACTTCTTCAGATGCAAGTACTACCCACGAAAGCTTATGCTCCCAATACTTCTGTTAGTCTCAAAGGTGCCACAGGACCCTCTGTTGCTTTTTACAGATTCAGACTAACACAGCTACCCCTCTGATACCTTAATAGACACTGTGGCTCACAATATCATGTGATTTGTTACTACAAGCGTTCAGCCACTAATCACTAATTTTAAAAAATGCAGTGTCTGTACTTCTATTATTTAACTCAGTGAAGGAATGAAGGTAAAACAGAGAGGGAGGGGAAAAGAGGGAGTGAGGAGAAGAGTGTTGATGGGGGTGGGTGATCTGACATAATTTAGTAGTAGGGGGTTGGATTTCTTCTAGAGTGAGTGAAACCTTTCTGGGAGAAATCTAATTTCTTCATGAATTGTAGGAGTTTAATTTCTCAACAGCAGAGAAAGGTGGTAAATGCTGTCTCTTGCCTCATTCATAATATAACTCCAAAACAAAAGCACCTTCATTTCAAAAACTAGTTAAGGTTTCTCAGTGATGACCATGTTCTTTATCTTCAATATATCACATCATTTATCAAACCACATCACTTTAAGGCAAGGAAATGAATAAGACCATAAATTATACACTCCCTACATAAAAAAATCCACACACTATTCTTATCAACCATAAAGCAATGTATATTTCATCACAACTCCACAACCTTAACTCTGACCAGGGGATTATTTTTTTAAAAGTTATCTTAAATTGTATTATTTAATTTTTTTCTTTTAATACACTCAAATGAAAAGTAAGAGGGGGTGATATTATCCCCCTCTACAGTTAAAGTTGAAAGTAGGGATATGTCTCATAGCTGCAGCTGTGCTTGGGCTGCCTACCCAAACTAGCTTGAATCTAGCTAGCGAGGCTAACAATAGCAGTGATGACAGTGTAGCACAGGGTAGTGTGCCACGTATGAGCCAGGGTCCGTGCCATGTTTGTACTACCCATGCTGAAGTTTTGGCTGTGTAGACATACTCTAGGATTCAGTCATAAGCTTCATTTTCTCACATACACTCACCCATTTCTAACTTGTAGTAGGAATGTTTCTGGTCAGTTTAGGCTGAAAGGAATCCTGATGCATTTTCTAAAGTCTAGTATACTAACTCTGGAATGGAGTCAGCCAGAGACTGAAGTCAACAGAAGCAGCTACAGCAGATTTTAAACATCCCCTCATACACCACTGTTGTCAGACTATGCTTTCTACAGTTCTTATTCTGAAGATTTTTCCCCTCTGCTGATTGGCAGTTTTCTCTAGCTCCTATTCACCTACTCCCCTCAGTCTCTTCACTTCAGCCTCACTTCAACTCCCCTTCATCCTTTTCTCCATTCTCTGCCCATTCCCTATATCCTTTGCTTTGTTTCTCCTTGCAGCCAATCCCTTCACGTCTTCATCTCTCTCCCACCCTTGCTTTATAACTTTAATATAAAAAAGTAAACAAAACTCCATCCAAAAATTATACATAAATATATGAACAACTAGAAAAAAATCCATGGAACTCACATGATGCTTGCAAATTATCAGTGTGTGGATATCAATTTCCCTATCATTTCCAGTTAGACTGTAAGCTCTTTGGCACAGGGACTGTTTATTCAGTATCTAGCACAATGGAGTCTGCACTGGAACTCTAAGCATTACTGTACTACAAATAACCACAATAATAATAACTGAGGAGCTCTCTACTATGACCTGGAGTTCAAACTGATAGAACGGAATAGAGAGGGGGAAGTTATATGGAGAGGGTGCAGACAAGGAGTTGCATTGTGGGGAAGAAGGGAGGAGACTATAGGTGATGGAGAGGTCACAGAGGTGAGCACATGGGCAAAGGGAGGTGACAGGGTGTCTACACGGTCCAAAAGGTGAGGCAGCGAAGGTATTGCAGGTGGGCAGCAGAAAGGAATTCAGGTCTGTTAAGAGAAAGGCATGAGTGGGAGGGAATCTGAAAGGGGAAGAGGCTTTCATTTGGTAGAAATGATGAAATAGAAATGATGAAATCTCCCAGAGAAAGAACACTGAACTGGCTCAGACAGAAGCTGTCAATACACCCCACCCCCTCAGTACCTGAGCTAACAGTTTCCCAATGGATACATAAGAATCCTTCATGCATTTATAAAGCCTCATTGCTAGGGCCATACCAAATTCATGGTCCATTTTGGTCAATTTCACAGTCATAGGATTTTAAAAATCATAAATTAAATGATTTCAGCTATTTAAATCTGAAATTTCATGTTGTTGTAATTATAGGGGTCCTGACCCAAAAACGAGTTGTGGGGGAGTCACAAAAGGTTATTGTAGGAGGGTTGCGGTACTGCTCCCCTTACTGCTGGCAATGTACTGCCTTCAGAACTGGTCAGCCGGAGAGTGGTGGCTGCAGGCCGGGAGTCCAGCTCTGAATGCAGAGCCACCACCAGCAGCAGCGCAGCAGTAAGGATGGTATGGTATGGTATTGCAACCCTTACTTCTGTGCTGCTGTCTGCAGAGCTGGGTCCTCAGTCAGCAGCCGCCACTGTCTGGCCACCCAGCTCTGAAGACAGCAGTGCAGCAGTAAGGGTGGCAACACCACTCCATGCCATCCTTACTGCTGCGCTGCTGCTGGTGGTGGCTCTGCCTTCAGAGCTGGGCTCCCGGCCTGCAGCTGCCACTCTCCGGCCACCCAACTCTGAAGGCAGTGCAGAAGTAAGGGTGGCAATACTGCAGCCCCCCTAAAATAACCTTGTGACCCTCCGGCAACATCCTTTTGGGTCAGGATCCCCCATTTGAGAAATGCTGGTCTCCCCCATGAAATCTGTACAGTATAGGGCAAAAGCACACAAAAGACCAGATTTCATGGTCCATGATGCGTTTTTTCATGGCCGTGAGTTTGTTAAGGCCCTACTCATTGCTTAGTTTCAGCGTCTAGAGCAAGGGTGGCCAAACTGTGGCTCACAAGCCATATACAGCTCTTTTACCATTAAAGTGTGGCTCATGGAGCCCCCCACATCCTCCCCATTCTCCACCCACCAGGACCTCTGCCCTGCAGCAGGGTGGTGGGGCAGGGCCTTCTGCCCAGTGGGGAGGGAGATATCAGGGCTTCTGCCAAGCAGGGCATACCTGCCAGGGCTTGGGGCTTCAGTATGAGCAGAGCTGAAGCCCCGAGCCCCATCAGATGCCTTCCACAGGACTGAAGCCCCAAGCACTGGCAGGTGCGCCCCAGCTCTCAAACTTCTGAAGATTGTCATATGCGGCTCGGCGGATCAATACATTTGGCCACCCCTGCTCTGAAAGAATCCTGTTTCATACTCTCCATGCTCCTGAATGCCTTTCTGAGGGATAGGAGGCCAAATTCACCCTCCCCACAAAAGGAGTATGTGTTTCATTTCAGAATGTCCCTTGTTTTTAAGATAGCCCATTTTTTCATGAATCATAGAATCATAGAACTAGAAGGGACCTTGAGAGGTCATCTAGTCCATTCCAGTCCCCTGCACTCGTGGCAAGACCAATTATTTAGACCATGCCTGGTCTAGACCTGGAGATATTTAAGAGTAGGTTAGATAAATGTCTATCAGGGATGGTCTAGACAGTATTTGGTCCTGCCATGAGGGCAGGGGACTGGACTCAATGACCTCTCGAGGTCCCTTCCAGTCCTAGAGTCTATGAATCTATGCCTGACAGGTGTTTGTCTAACCTGCTCTTAAATATCTCCAATGATGGAGATTCCACAACCTACCTAGGCAATTTATTCCAGTGCTTAGTCACCCTGACAGTTAGGAAGTTTTTCCTAATGTCCAACTTAAACCTCCCTTGCTGCAATTTAAGCCCATTGCTTCTTGTCCTATCCTCAGAGGTTAAGAACAACAATTTTTCTTCCTCCTCGTAACAATCTTTTACATACTTGAAAACTATTATCATGGTCCCTCTCTGTCTTCTCTTTTCCAGACTAAACAAACCCAATTTTCAATCTTCCCTCATAGGTCATGTTTTCTAGATCTTTAATAATTTTTGTTGCTCTTCCCTGAACTTTCTCCAATTTGTCCACATCCTTCCTGAAATGCATCGCCCAGAACTGGACACAATACTCCAATTGAGGCCTGATCAGAGCAAAGTAGAGCAGAAGAATTGCTTCTAGTTTCTTGCTTACAACACTCCTGCTAATACATCACAGAATGATGATTTTTTTGTTTTTGTTTTTGCAACAACGTTACACTGTTGACTCATATTTAGCTTGTGGTCCATGACTCCCAGATCCCTTTCCTAGGCAGTCATTTCCCATTTTGTATGTGTGCAACTGATTGTTCCTTCCTAAGTGGAGTACTTTTTTGCATTTGTCCTTATTGAATTTCATCCTATTTACTTCCAGTTTGTCCAGATCTTTTTGAATTTTAATCCTATCCTCCAGAGCACTTGCAACCCCTCCCAGCTTGGTATCATTCACAAACTTTATAAATGTACTCTGTATGCCATTTTCCAAATCACTGATGAAGCTGTTGAACAGAACCGGACCCAGATCTGATCATTATGCCCTTCCAGCATGAAGTGAACCACTGATAACTACTCTCTGGGAATGATTTTCCAACCAGTTTTGCACTCACCTTATAGTAGCTCCATCTAGGTTGCATTTCCTTAGTTTGTTTATGAGACGGTCGTACGAGAAAGTATCAAATGCTTTACTAAAGTCAAGATATACCACGTCTACCGCTCCCCCTCCCCATCCACAAGGCTTGTTACCCTGTCAAAGAAAGCGATCAGGTTGGTTTGACATGATTTGTTTTTGACAAATCCATGCTGACTGCTACTTATCACCTTATTGTTTTCTAGATGTTTGCAAACTGATTGCTTAATTATTTGCTCCATTATCTTGACGTCTTTGTCTCTATTCTCATTGTGCTATATTGTGCTCTATTCTCACTGTTGGCATCTGCTTTATTATTGTTGCTCACTGCCACCATATTGACTTTCCTTTTGGAAAACCCCTTGAGTTTCTCATTTTCCAGGGTGAGAATGTTGGTGGATGGTGTCTTAAGAGAAAGGAAGCTTCCTTACTTGTAATTCTGCTTCCCTGTAATAAAATCACTCATTCAACCATCTCCCCTCAGAGTGCAGAGATTATATCCTTTTAAGTACTTGTTTCTATTTTTCTTTGACTAGAGCATTTGGAGGGCAATATTTATACCTGCAGTGGGTAGCATCCAATGGTCAATAAGGGGATGCAGTGTGTGTGTGCATGCATGTATACCTGTTCTCTATATGTACACCCATGTATACACAGAGAGCATACTTAAACATAGCAGATGCTAAAGGAAACTGCCCCTCAAGTCCAAGTCCTTGTAGAAGAAATATCTTTGAGGGATCTGTTTTTCACTTTTGCATCTTATCACTGGATAATCTGTATTTATCTGTGCTTATTGTCAAGTCAGGCCTTTTAACATATAATCCATGCAGAGGCCACAGCAATCAATGACAAACCATGGTGATGAACACAGTATAGAGAGTTAGAGTACATAAGTATAAAATGATTCAGAACCCATGTCAGCCACTCAAACGTATGCTGTTTAGCGTCTTGTTATGCATGTAGTGCCATTGAAGAGGAAACAAGGTGAAGGAAAAGGATTATAATATGATTATGTGGTTACTTATTTAGTAGTAATCAATGTGAGTATGCATGGCTGAATTGTGCCCTAAATAAATAGAAAAGTGTAGACGTCAGTCATATAGCATAGCTCTGTTTAATCACATTCCCCACACCAACAAAAGTCTACTATGGGGATAAGGTCATTATAACAACTTTAGTTAACACAGTGAGATGAAAGATGGTCCAGTGGTTAGGGCACTAGCTTGGGACTTGACACCCAGGTCTGCTCTGCCACAGATGTCCTTGGTTAAGTCACTCAGGCTAGATTCACAAGGGTACTTAAGTATTGCTCTGTTCAGTGATGCTGGGCTAATTGCTAGATGGCCTGCTGACCAATAGAAACCTCAGCCCCAAGCTAGGTGCTCAGACTCCCCATAGAATACACAGCAAGAGTTACAAGTCTAAAAAAGGGATCCTCATAAGTCTCAGAGCTGAGTGGAGAATCACCTAAGATAGCCAGGAATGAAATGCCCAGGAGACGGGTAGGGAGGGGAGAGGGCCTTAGGTGCCTATGCAGCTGACCTGGGGCAAATTGGCTGAGGCATCAAAGATAGGCAGCTCCCTCCACAGGGAATCCTCTGGCATGAACCCTCATCTGGATGGAGACACCAAAGCCAGGTCAACTGCTTAGGTAGCACATGCCCTAGCAGCAGAAAAGGCGTCTCCTGCTCAATACCTCTTTTACGCTCTTCCTGTGCCCGTGACTGCCTTGGTAATGGGTGGTTTTCTGACCCCACCCCCGTCAGTGGCCTACATCTGGCTCTCCTGCTGTAGCATCTGAAAGGTATCATGTCTTAGGCATGCTCAGAGCATGCCTAGAGAATGGGGCCCACTGGTGAGATAGGCACTCCCCTGCCTAGTTTGAGCATCTCACTTTGGGGTCTTCAGGTCTTCATCTTGAGCTAGGGCTCCAAGCTGCTCATCCACGTGGGGTGGAATTAGGGCTTAAGTGACTTTGCAAATGCAGACTGGTGGAAATGTAGGTGCCTGAGGAACTTAGATGACTATGGGGTTAGACAGCAGCTGAGCAGTGGCTTTGAAAGTATCAGTGGTGCCTAAAGAGGAAGCCAGGCCTTTGAGGATCTGTATCCTAGTCTCTCTGTGCCTGAGTTCCTCATCTGTAAAATGGGGGTAATAGCACTGTCCTACCTCACAGGGACATGATGAGGAAACATACATTAAATTGTTAAGCAGATACTGTAGTGATGAGAGCCATATAAGTACCCATGAGATAGGATACAGTAGAGTCTATCTTCTAGGAAGAATTGTAGATTCCAGCAGCGACCCCTTCATTTACTAGAGAAAGACAGTGGATGTGGAGCCCTGTTAGTCATAGTTAGCTCTGATTAACTTTTATTATACCTACAAATTAGGTGTACATTATGCTTACAAATATATTTTTCTGAACCTAGTTTTACAAGTGTCCATGATTCAGTAAGGAATTAAAAAGAGAAAACATCTTTACTACCTCAAAAAGCTAAACGATTTCCTTTCATGAGAATGAGCCCTAAGAGATTTCCAGGTTTGTATGAAAACAATATTCAGGGGGCTAATACTAAGAGGTTTATAAGAAATATTGCAAAGATACTGAGACATACAAAAGAGGAGTAAAATTATTGTTATATGTACTACATTAATACTCAGAGGACCCAAACAAACTTGGGGCCCCATTTGCTGGGGATTGCACATATACAGACAGTCCCAGCTCTCACTTGAGATGACAGACAAAAGGTGAGAGGGGAAACAGAAGCACAGAGATTAAATGCATTGCTCAGAGTAACCCAGCAGGTCAATGGCAATGCTGGGAACAGAATCGAGGTCTCCTTACCAGGGCCGGTGCTACCATTAAGGTGAACTAGGCGGTTGCCTAGGGCACCAAGATTTGGGGGCGCCAAAAAGCGGTGCCCCCAATTTTTTTTTTACAGCGTTCCTCCCCGAGCACGCCGTCGCTGCTCCACTCCTCCCGCCTCCCAGGCTTGCGGCGCCAATCAGCTGTTTGGCGCCGCAAGCCTGGGAGGAGAATTAGAGCAGGGGCGGTGTGCTCGGGGAGGAGGCCAAGCAGAGGTGAGCTGGGGTGGGGAGGTGCCGCACGGCTCCGCGGGCTGGGGAAGCTGCAGCAGGGCTCCCCACCCCAGCTCACTTCTGCTACGCCCCCTCCCCGAGCACGCCATCACTGCTCCACTTCTCCCATCTCCCAGGCTTGCGGCACCAATCAGCTGTTTGGCGCCACAAGCCTGGGAGGGGAGGAGAATTAGAGCGGGGGCGGCGTGCTCGGGGAGGAGGCGGAGCAGAGGCGAGCTGGGGTGGGGAGCTGTCGCAGGGCTGGGGGGGAGGGGAGGGTGCGCAAGGTGGAAGTTTCGCCTAGGGCGCGAAACTTCCTTGCATCGGCCCTGCTCCTTACTCCCAATCCAGTGCCCTATCCACTAGATTATGCCATCTCACTTATCAAATACATCTTTGCAATTTTCCATTATTATAGGTAGCAATTTTCACCCATCATCATGGGCTCAAAGTGCTCTTCATCGACAATTAGAATCCCCACTTTGCAGACAGGTTAAGTGAAGCACAGTGAGGTTAAAGTCAGTTGTAATAACTACACCTTCCCTTGAGTCCTCTGGTTTTTATGGTTTTACAATCACACTTCAAATAGATTTTTTTCTCCTCTGTTGCTGAATTTGGGGTTTTCACCTTTCTCTACAGCATGATGTGGATGACAGTCACTGGCTAGGATAAGTCTCACATCTCACTTAATCATTTCCCTATTATTCCAGAGGCCTCAGGCATTGATGCACCTTGGTACCTTCTATTTTTTTCCCGTATGGAACACAATAGTTAGTCTCCTATGGGGTGTATTACTGTGGTCGAATGTCAGTTGCTGGATTTCATGTGGGGGTACTGGCCTGTGATATATAGGCAATCAGAGTAGATGATCTAGTGGTCCCTCCTGGCTTTGAGCTCTATGACAGTAAGGTCTGAGGTAATGCTAAATCTTACCTAAACCTCTGCACTAACACCCATTCAGAGTAACCACATTCTCTTCCTGAGGGCTACTGTTTCACTCAGCATGCTCCAGGCCACCTATTCCAAAACCTGACTATCATGTACTCCCAGTGCCTTATGAAAGCCCTCCCTACTTTTGAAGATCCCCAGGGCCCAACATATCTGATTGCTACTTTGCAGAATTTTGGCTTGCTGCTCACTTCAAATGTATTGGCACTCTGAGGTTTCCTTCTTAATTACACTCCAGAGTGCAAAGTACACTTCTACAACTCCAGAACATGCAAAATTTGAATGGAGGAGTCTTAAAGTGAACCACAGCCAGAGACCCATGAGAGGGGTTACCATACTTATTGAGTCCCAGGAATTCACAAGAGAAGAAGGGAAATTAGAGCCTCAGGAAAGAATTTGGGGTAGGGAGTAGCAAGAATAGAGAAGATATTTAGATCAAATAGGAACAGCCATGGATGCACAGATAAAGGTCAGATAGTGGATTACTGTCCTGGGGTTCACACACCACTAGTGGCACCTCCTGCTGGCCATCCTGGAAATTATCTCCAGCATCCCCTGGCAGGGTCTCTTCCATGAGCCTCTTGCCCTGCAAACTCCAAGAACTGCAGCCTCTTCTTCCTGACTCAGTCCTCTGGCCAGGTCACCATACAAGTCTCCCCCACACCCTTCCTGAGCCCATTTGTCAAGAAGGACTTTGTTACCTCAGGAAGTCTTCCTATTCACTGCCCCACCAGTGCCACTTAATCAGCAGCTGGCAGGGGGTTCCAGGTCAGGGGCCATTTCATCAGCAGAGAAAGTTTGTCCTACCCCAGACCTTGCTGTTTTTCCCCCAAGCCTTGCCCACCTCTCTGGGTTTACCAAGCCACAGTCCTTCCTCCCACAGAGTAACTATAGGCTACTTTCCTCAAGCCACACCCACCCAGGAAGCAGCTGAAGACTCCTTCCCTCCTACCCCTTTTGTTGCCAGCTTCCTGGTTTATATAGTCCCCATCTGTGTCTGCCCAGCTGAGCCTTGTGTCTGGATTAATCAATTCCTGCTCCCTGTCTCCTCCTCCAGGTGCTGTCTAGAGGTTAATTGGGCTTAATTTAACCTCTCAGAGCCAGTATAGGTAGTACACCCATCATAATCATTATCAATGGAGAGTAACAATAGAAAAGGGTTTAGGTATTAATAACAATAGGGAAAGAGCTGGATTCAGGTGGAAGTTTGCATTTAATATGGAGAAATGATCAGAATTGGTTGTGTGGTAGAAGTAGTAGGAACAGGGAAGAGAACTGAGGTAGAAAGAGCAAGTTGTGGTGGAGTGGGTGATAGAGACTTACATGATCCTGAACCTTTAAACAGCCTTAGAACTTGTTTTCACTGCAGAGTCAACTTGGACTCTTAGGTGCTGCCCTTAACCCAGCTCCTGTCCACACAAAAAAACCTGTCACCCGAATGCCATGGTGCTTTACACCTAGGCTACTTGCCCCATCCTGGAGTATCAAATAAAGCCCAAGTGCTGCTTATCCAGGGGATAGTAACCTGCCCACTTTGCAATGAGATTAGATGCTAAACAACTTGAGTACTGATAGTTCTTCAGTGCCTTCACACAGTTGCCCAGAAAGGCAGAAGGGTTCTCCCACAATAGAGTGGCTCAGCTTACTGAAGGTCTAAGAAACTTGGGATATGACCCTGGAAGTCCTAGCACCCCACAAGTGAAGAAGCATCAGTGTGGATGCACTAGAGTGGATATGCTCAAGTATGGCTTTGCAGTAAGGCTGCTCATATCCAAGCTAGGCCATCCT
Source organism: Chrysemys picta bellii (assembly GCF_011386835.1). Classification (NCBI taxonomy): domain Eukaryota; kingdom Metazoa; phylum Chordata; order Testudines; family Emydidae; genus Chrysemys; species Chrysemys picta. The sequence goes on from NC_088796.1 coordinate 97,853,292, forward strand.
GGATGGTCACTTGTTCAGCCTGATCATCTGAGTTAACTCCGCAGTGAAGACATACCCTTAGATATGTCTCTAGGGGCTGGTGATGACGTGTTATTTATCAAGAACTGGTTTTCAGAATATAGCCTTATATTCCTTATCCCTTTATGGTACTGTTGTCTATCTGTGGAAGAATGTTCTATTGCATCACCAACTTTTTTTATTGATATAAGTACTAAACATTTTTGAACCCGTTCCCCATTAACTTATAAATTCTCATTTATGGTCAATACCTTGCATGTTATGTTTGTCAAAAAAAGACACACGCATATCTGGAAACAAATTAGTGAAGAAAAAAGTGGAGTCCATTCAGAAATGATCAGTGAACAATTTTTCCATTCCTTCTAGTTTTAAAAAAACATCAACAGCAAGAGAGCTACGTTTTGCAGGACGTTGATTGCTATACACTTCAGTAGGGAGATCGTTTATGATTAAATATACTTTAAACATTCCAGATGTAGAATGCTGTGAAAGAGAGCTGACTTGTGTAATTATCACTGAAGTAATCAATAAGGAGGGCTAATTGCTGGAGGAGATTTAATGTCATATTCGATTAAAGTGGATTTATGAATATCAGCAACATGACAGCCCCTTCTGGGCCCAATCCTGCTTCTTTTGAAGTCAATGAGAGTTCTGCTATTGATTTCACTGGAACCAGGATTGTGCCCATTGTTTGCCAAAGAGTGAATCATTATTTGTGAAATTTTTAGAGGAGGTAAACTCATGGCAGTCTTGGAACTGAGGACAGAGGTAAATAGTGTGTTGTAATATGATTAGCAAATGATAATGTGAACTACAGAAAAATGTACAGGGAAGAGAAAATTTCCTGGCAAGTGAAATTTTAGAGACAAGGAACATATAATTCAATGGGGGAGTAGAGAGTGGATTTTCCCGATTTTTCCCCTTAAAGTTAATGACAGAATATGGTGGCAGGTTGGCTAGTAATAGAATATAACAAGCTTATAGAAAAAATAAGTGAATTGGGTGCATAGAATATTTTAATATAGATTGTATAAATTTTTTGTTGTTGCTAATTTACATTTAATTAGGGAGACAGCATATTTAGTGTTTAGAGCAGAGAACTGGGATCAAAATACTGCCCACTTGCTATGTGACCCTTTGAAAAGCATTTAATCTCTCATGTCTGTTTCCTGTAGGAATGGGAATATTAACGCCTGTTTCTGTAATGTTCTTTAGAGTCTCTGATAAAAAATAATACTTTGAATTTATATAGTGTTTTTAATTTTCAATAGCTTTACAAAGACTAATGAATCCTCCCAACTCCTCTGGGAGGTAGATACATTGGTTTATGTATCCCCATTTTACAGATAAACCAAGGCTAAGTTAAGTGACTTGTTCAAGGTCACAACAAGGGAGCTATCATTGGCTGGCAGCAAATATGAGGATTTGCTTCAAGAAAACACTTTGGCACATGCTTAACTTAAAGCATGTGAGTAATGCCATTGAAGACAACATTACTATTCATATACTTATTAAGAGCTACCATTAGAACTCATTAGGTCCGCATACACAGTTCTGGGCTCAGACCACTACCCTATCTTTCTCTAAGACTAAGCCTCTTTGTATAATTGGTGATGATATAATGCAATATTAGATATTCTTAGATACTCTTCAAAGACATTACATATTTATTATATACATTTCAAAAGCATCTGTTGCTACAGTATCCAGTGCTCCTACATAAAATATCTAATATTTATACTATCATGTTTTAAAATATAGTTGATGTGTGTGGATTTTTATTTTTCAGTGTTACTATGAAATAATATTTTCAAAATAATTAATATGTCAAGGACTACAAAGACAATCCTGCAACTCATCCCTAACAGGATATTATGAGGTGTGGCATAATTAGAGCTAATTTTTTAGTTATGACTAACATTTTATATTGCAATAGCATCTCCATTTCAGTCAGGTTGGGTCCTCATTGTGCTAGGCATCATACAAACACATAGCCAGTGACAGTCCCTGACCCAAAGAACTTATAATTGAAAAGAATTATGTTTATATGTAACTGACAGGTATTTGAAATGTTTTATCCTGGATGATAAAGAAATGAGAGGGTGGATTTTATTCATGTGACAGGTTTTTTATGCGCAATTCTAGGTGTCTGTTTTTCTGTGCTGGTGTTGAGCTGACTTTCTTTTATTATTATTGCAATGTATAAAAATGTACACTATAAACTTCTGATGCATGGTTTTGGAGTTGGGTTTAGAATGTCCGTGCATGTGTGCTGGATCTCTAGGATGTGGTTGCACGCCCGGTGATGATACCATGTATGTTACGAGGTTCTGTGCCCTGAAATAAATAATGAATTGAATCAAATCCACATCCGATGTTGGCTGTGTGTTTTCACGTGTGGGATCACCTCGCGCTGTTTGTTTAAGGCTTTTGTATTTGTAAAGGGAAAAGGAAGGCGCTAGGACCGGGCTGGCTCCTGGTATCAGCCGGGAGGGAACTGGAGGAGAGAAGGGGGGTGCACAGTGACTTATGCAGAGAAGGCGCTGCTGCCATTTCCACTCACACTCCGCACTCACTACTCAGAGGGAGGGAGGGAGGGAGGTTACACAGGCTGACTGAACTGAGGAGCTCAGCTGCCAACACTCAACACTGCCTGCTGCTGCTGCTGTACTCTGGGCAAGGGGAGGGAGGGAGAAAAGAAGGAGAAGAAGAAAATTAAGAAAGAGAGAGCAGATAAGTAGAGGGGGGAAATCTGAGAAAGAAGGAAAAGCAAAGGACACCTCCCTCCCTACAGAGAGAAGACTTTCCATGTAGCAGGGGAAAGAGGGAGAAGCCTGAAGCTCAGAAACTGTGAGAGAAGCTTTCCTACCAAGTTACTTAATCCCTGGAGAGAGGAGGGAGATTAATAATAACAACAGTTGCTGATGATAATAATTATACATAACCTCTAATAATTTAAACCCAAAGAAAGTTCAATGCAATATTCTAAGCTATTTCTAGTTGCCTCTTCGGGGTAACTTTGGAAGACTTGCTGCTGCTGCTGCTGCTGGTGTCGCCTGGAGGTGAGAGAGGAGCCTCGGAAGAAGGAAGGAGAAGTTTCGTGGGGCTTGTTTGCACAGGAGGAGAAGATGGGCTGGAAGAGTCGCTGCTGCTGGGGAGGCGGAGGAGGAGGGGACCGTCTCTGCCTGCTCACCCTCTTGCTGGGGTTCCTGCTACCCGCCTGCAGGACTCGAATGTACACCAACCACTGGGCTGTGAGGATAACTGGGGGGCATCAGGAAGCCAGCAGGATAGCTAGCAAATACGGATACGTCAATATAGGACAGGTAACCCTCCTTCAAACTACATGCACTACTTTCTAACAGATGGTAACGTTGCAGATGCCGCAGGCAGGACCTTCTCCCAGATCTGCTGCTGCTGCTGCTGCTTAGTCTCGGCTGGCACAAAAAGTTAAGCAAGGGAGCGCAGGGCAATGGAAGGGGCAGACAGAAGTTTGCCCTTCAGTCTAGATTCCTCGGAGCCGTTCCGCGAGTGCGGAGTGTGTGGAGAGTCCTGTTCGAGTCAGCAGGGATCTGTCTGTGGCTGAATCCTGCCGGTGGATTGTGGTGGCAGGGGGCTGTTTCTCCCCTTGTGTTTGTTTTGTGTGGCTGCGTGCAGGGGTTATTTTAGGCCAGGTGTAACACGCATGTTTTAATTGTATGTGTGTGTCCCGGGTGCCGGTGCTCTGGGGGATGACGCGAGTGTGCAATGCACAACAACAGCGGGAGACAGAAGTTTCTCTCTGCAGACACTTTTGGGGAAGGATTGTGCGAGTGAGGCGGGGGATGTTCTCTGTGCAGCGCCGTGGGCATTTCTCAGACAACTGCTCACGAAGTGGGAGCATGCAAAACACCCAGCCAGGAGACGTTTGAAACTTCCTGCGTTCAGACAGTGGCTCTAGCAGCAGGATTGAGAGGGGAGGGGAAAACAAACATCCAGCTCCCCACCCGCAGATTCCTCGTCTTTGTCCTAGGGCTTGGGAGGGTTGGGGGAATATTACTGTCTAGGCGTGATCCTACCAGGTAAAGGAACGGGAGCTGGGGTTTTAAAATGCAATGAAAATCGGTGCTTAGAAAAGGTGCCCCGGTTGTTATTTGTGATTGTTATGAATGCAGAATAAAGACCAGTTCATGGGGGTGGACTGATGATAACATGGACACAGCGATAAAGCCAAAATACGCGCTCGTTCAGCCAGGTAAATTTCCGGCTAAGCTTGGAATCCTGCCCGCCCCCGCAAGAGCTGTACTGGGGGGGGGGGGTGTTCAGGGGAACACGTTTGTCACGGAAATTAAATGCATCTAAGGAATTACCCTTGTCCTGCTGACGCTGGGTGGAAGTGGATCTGCTGCGGATCGGAGCCTTCTGCCGCTAGGGACGTGTTTGTGAAGGGGGAGGGAGGAGGAGATCGCTTGGAGGCAAGGAGTATCCGCTCTGTCCAAGATATCAGAGCATCTAGCCCTCCCACAGCTTTCCCCACCTCCAGGCGCCTCATTCCATTTGTGCCGTTTCAGAGCATGAACTTTGAGCTCAGTCCCTGAAAATCAGATCTCCCGGAACAAGCAGATTGTGTGTCCCACGGGACTAGGAGGACACAGCTGCTGCTATTGCCAAGGTGGGAGTGGGGGGAATTTCTAGCCCCCATTTTGGACACCTTCCGGAGGGACAGGTTACGAGGAAGGAGGAGGAGGTGGCAAAAGGGTCGCCCTTTGTGCCCCTGCCTGCATGTCGTCTTGCTGCCGCTACGATTTGTAGCAGGCAGCTTGGAGAGAGAAAAATAAACCAGACTAGTCCTGTTAAAAATCAGGTTGTGCATGGACGGGGGAAACACTGAGGGCATTCGAGGGCTGATGTACGGAATCTATCAGGACTTACTTGTGCTCAGAGATCTAGATTTTACATATCTCGGTAAAGGGAAGCATTCCTGTCAATGCACGGCCTATATGGGGGAAAACACTGATTTCCTAAATTGTGTGTGTGTGTATATGTGTATACATAAATATACATATATATACATATATATACACACACATATATACATGTGTACATATATATATATACACACACACACAATAAAATTACTTCCTCCTTTCTCTAGTTCATAATAAAATTAAAATTGGAAAGGGGGAGAAGTAAAATCTTGAATCCAAGCAAATTTAACACAAAATCGTACAAATCTTCCTTGATCTATGCCCAGTCAGTTAGAAAACATGGGGACTCTGTTGAATCCACAGATGTTTAGTTAGAAAACACCTGGAACTGTCTGGATCCAAAAACAGACCATGAGGAAATTATTGGATCCAGACACTTGGAGTGAGGAAACATCTGGTTCTTGCTGGATCCAGTCACATTTAGAAAATACTCTGCTGCTGCATCTAGGCACAGATACTACAGTAAGAAATAAGAGTTAAGGTACTCTTTTTCTGATGTACACCCTGCCATAGGTGTACACACATTTCTTGGTATTTAGCCTTATAAAGTGTGAGTTGTTATCCAATGCATCACAAACTGAGTGCTTAAAAATAAACAATACTGTTTTGCAAGCAGTTTTTCTGGGTGCACTTTTAATTACACCAATTAAAAGTTTAGAACACAAGACTTAACATATACAGAAGACCTCTTCATCTCATGCAAGAAATTCACAAAAATAGAGCTGCACTTCAGATCTTTTTCACCCCATCAGATCAAAGGACAGTAACACTCACCCAATTGTTAGTATAATAAAATCAGTTCACACATACTGTATCATTGTACTGAAAGTTTCAAACATACCTCTCAGTTTCTTGCTAAGAGGGACATCCTTTATGTTATAACTTAATCTGGAATAGTGCACATTTATTTACATCAAAAAATCTGGAACACAACACTGATATTATGTAAAATGTGAAATACAAATACAAATCTTCAAAAGGGCTGAGTCCCAGCTTCCCTTTTTGTTCCCACATTCAGGTAATTAGAGGCACAAATAATCCTATTTAGGGGCACAAAATTACGGAGGCAAATGTATATGTGCAAATTGCACCCACTCTTTGGAAAATTTGGCTCCAAATTGCCATTTATATAAAATAAGTGAATCCAATAGAGTTTCCTGCTCTATTGTTTTTGTGTCCCTTATTCTGGGTCTTTTTTTCTTTTTTGTATCTTCACATTTGGACCTCAGTAGTTTGAGCATTACCATATTGTTCAAGTACAGAAACAGGCAATATAGTAAGATGTATGGAGAAGGATTCTCTTCTGCCCCTTGTTTTATTTGCCATGCCAGATGGCTAATTTAGGGCCTGACCCTGCATTCCTTGCACACCCAAACCTTCCATTGAATAAATAAGGAAAGCAATAAGAAGCTTTTGTCTTCTTATATGTCAGTAAAGTGCCATGTGTACACCTATGGCCTTATATTAATAATACATACATTGCTGATCAGGTGTGCAGATAGGGAGGGGACAAAATACAGAGCATATAAATAATGGACAATTGGAAAATGCATAAATAGATCTATAAATCAAAGGAGTGCATAATGCTGATTCCCTTCATTTAAGTATTATTTAGGTATGCAGATGTGCAGTATGCAAATAAAGAAAAGACTATAGGAATATATTAACTGGGGAATGTGTATTTGAGGGAACAAGTGAGCATTAATGAGCGCATGAACAGGTCTGGTAGTTGATTCCTAGTCTCATTCTGCTTGCTGCCAAGCTTTAAACAGGAAAAAGCTGGCAGTGGATGTATGCTAAAACATTCATGGAGATTACTACACATGTTTTGGCTACTAGATGTAATTTTGCTCTATCAAATAGAGATCCCAGAGCATGGTTTATTACAGGGTCGGCAACCTTTCAGAAGTGCTGTGCCGAGTCTTCATTTATTCACTCTAATTTAAGGTTTTGTGTGCCAGTAATACATTTTAACGTTTTTAGAAGGTTTCTTTCTATAAGTCTATAATATATAACTAAACTATTGTTGTATGTAAAGTAAATAAGGTTTTTAAAATGTTTAAGAAGCTTTATTTAAAATTAAATTAAAATGCAGAGCCCCCAACCCCGGACCAGTGGCCAGGACCCGGGCAGTGTGAGTGGCACTGAAAATCAGCTTGTGTGCCGCCTTCGGCACGGGTGCCATAGGTTGCCTATCCCTGGTTTATTACATATTTATGTGTTCTGAAGAGTGGTATGCAAGAAGAGTTTCATGGCTGTGTAAAGTTCTCTTTAGGTCTGGCACTTTTAAGTTTCTGGTTACTCCTTACAAAAGGTTCTCCAAATGGTTTTTTTATGTCAGAGGGTTCATGAGAGTGTCCTTGGGCATTCACGTGAGTAGTCTGTTCTGTTCCATTCCATACCCCCCCACCCGCCGCTCTGAAAATTTGGTACCATTTTCATCAGGTTCCCAGATCACTGGGTCTACAGGTGTATGACTTTGATTCTACATCCCTTGTTACCTCGTGGATAGCACAGAACTATGCGATTCAGAGTGTACATAATACCATTCAAAAGAGTTATGGCACCATTCTTGAAAAGTATAACAGAACATATGTAATCTCTACATGTGAAACAAAGCATACAGGTTATCTTGTAGGTAGCATATGTAGATTTTATAGAGCACAGGGGAAGAGAGATTTGAGGGTTAAGTTTTAAGGATAATGATTAAGGAAAGGAAAATTGGGAAGTCCAAGGAGTAGGATTTGGCTGTCTTTTTATTAGGGAGATTTAGAAGTCACAGGTAAGGGAGAAGTGATAGTTGTTAACATGGATTTGGAGAGTGAAGGAATCAATCCAACCAAAAAAAAAAAAGCATGGAAAGTGAGGGAGAAAAATCTATGCCAAGGACAGTAAGGGATGAGAATTTACTATTTATTGGGGAGAGCCAATGGGAAGTGGCTGAAAGAAATCTAATAGTATGGAGTACAGGAAATAGACAGAAGAACAGGACAAGATAAATTCAAAAGGATTGTGAAAAGTATTGTGGTCTGATATCTGGTTACACTATTAAGATACTTAAAGTAACCAGTTAGCAGATTCCTTTTCCAGTAGCAGAACTTGTTGCATGTGCAACCTGTAGATTATGGCAGCCAAGATAGTTAGGATTTTGGTTTTGTAGACAGTGTTACTGCCAAGTGAGCTGAAAGGGAGCCTTCTTCTGATTGGGTCGGTAGGAGCTGTGCTATGTCTATTTTGGCTCGAAGTTGCTCATTGCAAATCTTATGGAAGAACAGATCCATAAACAATCTGAAATGGACAAGAAACCATTACAGGGTTCTGAACATGGGATATTACCACCTCCAGATAGAAGTAAAGGGACAAGGAGCTGAATTTTGGGGTAATTGAAGATTTGAGAGTTGGGCTTTAGAAAGAATGTACAGAACGCTAAATCTTGGCTCTTTAAAATCAGTGTGAGTCTTGCAATTGACTTCAACAGGCATTTTACCCAAGGGAACAGAAGAATTACAAGAGTCTAGATAAGACACAATAAGGTCATATATAAGAACTGATGTCTAATATGAATAGTGTTTCAGAGGTTTTTGTGGGCAGATTTGCAAACCAGGAAGATCCTGACAATATTGTCAATTGACTGAGTTGAACTGAGGGGAGCAGTAGAGATGGAGGGATTTGCTTTAGGGTGCTTTTGTTACCAGTTGATCTATCCATTTTGAATGAGTGGAGATGAAAGAAGTTATGAGAAAAAGCAAACTAGAGGATGAGATTTAGGCAGGCTGCAAGTTAATTTAGGGATAAAAGAGGAAAGGTGGTATAAGTTTTGGATTTTATCTGCAGAGAAGTGATACTCAATGTTGACTTGAGAAAAGAGATGATCAATGGAGATGAAATAATGGGCAGGGGGTTGTGAAATGAAGTTCAGACAATACACTGGAAAGGGCTGTAGAACATCTGTTTTATGGGTTGGGGTTTTTGTGATTTAATGGTTCCTTGGGGGTGCATGGAAGTTAGCTCTTGTGTCTTTTGCTTTGTTTGGGTGATAGGTAGTAGAATATAACAAGTGGTCCTTGAAATATGTGCTTATTTTCATTGTCCAGTTGGTGTCTTAGTCCTGGCCATGGCTAGAAAAACTAATCAAACACCAGATGACTAGATCAATTAGTGAGGGGTAGATGTGATAGATGGATGAGGGAGGGGCCAGAGGCAAAATATTGGAGGGAAGCCCAGCTCCCTGCTACTCCCAGTTCCTGGTCAGATGGAGAGATTCCTACCAGTGTGCTGTCTGTGAACCTTGCTTAGGGTTTTCATCTTTTATTCCAGTCTCTGACTAGTAGGTAGTTGATTAACTTGAAGCTCCAGTCTTCTTTACTTCCCCAAAGGAAGAAGGAGTTTTCTGTCACTTCTCTCACTGCATGGCCTCCTGGCAGACATAAGGTGGGAGAGGAAGAGGTTTTTCCTAAGCAACCTCTTTCCTAGGCTCCATTTTTTCATCCTCCTTTCCTGTGAATAACTCCAATAACTGCCTGTGCTGTTGGTGGTATTTTTTTCTTACCTTTACAAGCATGAAATTGACATGAGTTTTGACAATTGTACCCTCACCCATAGTTATTTGAATAGCTGCAGTGAAACTAACCAGAATGTTACTAATTTCATTCTTCTCTGGCTTGGGAAAGCAATGAGCAGCAGCTGAGGTGTCAGGAAGATGACACTGCAGAACATTTGATTTGTGGTTGAAGACTGTCTTCCTAAACATAAGGGGTAGACATTTTTGTTTTTAAAAGAAAAGCCAAAATCCTGCAGAAATTGATGATGTAGGTCCCCTTATTGGTTCTGACAAGTGGGTAAATAGATTTTTCAAGCCTTGATTATGGTTATCCACAAAAAAATTGTTCACTGAGTTTTTTGTTTTGGTAAGACTGTCTTACCGATGAGGGCTCATTTTGATAACTGTAGGTAGTGCTGTAGATTTTGAGCATATTAATTCACACTGTTGGACCTGATCTCACCTACACTTAAATCAGTGGGAGTGTTTCCATGTACTTTAATGGGAGCTGGATCAGGGCCATTGTGCTTGGTTATTGACAGTAGGCCTAGTGTAAATCAATAATAACTCCATTAAAGCCAACAGAGTTACCCTAGTGTAAAGCCAGTGTAAGTGACAGTCCCAAAGCTTAGTTTGTTAGTTTGGGCTTTTGTATGACAGAAGTATCTTAAGTGATCACACCATATCCTGAATTTTGATTTTTAGTGATGACATTTTTGTTTGTGGTCTTAAGAAGCGGGGATTCTGTCCCACTCTAAATGGGCAGTTGGTGATTCCTTTGTTGTGCGTGAATCCCTGGCTGGCATAAAGCTGTCTCTACACCTTACCCTCCCATCTGTGCCAAGAATGGGATTGGAGTGCACTTTATTGAACCCTGGTCAGAATAATGGCCCCTGGGGAGGCTGTTACAAGTTGGCATAATGTAGAGCACTATAGAGGTTGCTTTAGGTTACACTGTGATTGAACCAGACCCTCAATAGTTGCAGAGTGACATATCCCCCTTCCATCTCCCCCATTACACTGAGCAGAGGTCTAGCACTGAGCTGAGTATCTATTGCTAATTCCACTTTACATTGGCTGTCTAGAGATAGAAGCTGTTGAAGGATTTATTAAAATAATGTAGCGTGTTTTGCACTTTGTCCAATTGTTTGCAGTGTTGTTGTAGCCATGTTGGTCCCAGGATAAGAGACGGACAAGATAATTGAGGTAATATCTTTTATGGACCTTCCACCAATAGAGATTGGTCCAATCAAAGATACTACCTCACCTACATTGACTTTCTCCAATTGACAGATATGTTGTAACTCGATTGATATAAAATGGCTTATCACTATTCAGTGAGAGAAAAGGAAGCTTTTTTTTTAATACAGCCATGAAAATTCTAGTATACTGATATGTCATCTTAGTTCCCATAGTTTTCCTTGTTTCCTGAAGTACAGCTTCTCACTGGAAGTACATTTGTGGTTTAGTGCTCACATGTACTCAATACATTGCAGAAAGGGATGCTAGCTTAGTGAGATAAGACCTGAGAAGAGCCAGCAGCTCTAATTCTGGCTCTGACACTAATGCCTTCCATGGTCTTGGGAAAATCAGTTAACCCTGTCTTCCTCCACTTCTCATTGTATAAAAAGGGAGCTGATAATTAGGGATGGGTGCATGAGTTTCCTCTAATTTCAAATATTGTGGCTTCAAAGTAAGGAATGGGCAGTGAACCTTTTGAGATTTGTGTTCATATTGTTTTGCTAGTTCCTGTCTGCTGCTGCCAGCAGCAGCCCTGAGCCTGGAGCACTGCTCCTAGCTCAGGCGGGGCACTCTGCCTCTTCCTAATTGTGCAAGAAGAGTGGGAGAGAGAAGAGAGAAGGGGTGAAGATTTCCTTTCTATGCCTCCATCCTAAAGTGGAGTGGGGGTGAAGACTCTTTGCTCCTTTCCTTGATTCCAGGGAAGGGATGAATATGTAGGTACCCTCCCCATCCCCACAACTCCTCCCTTCACACCTCGATTGTCCCAACAGATTGTCCATTCCCTTCCACTGATTTCATCTGGGGAAAGGCGCCTAGTGACCTATGCTCACCTTTCCATCATCTTCTAGAGGCAACAGGCTACCTCTTTCCCAGTATTCTGCCTTGGGCAAGGCAATAAGGACGCTCAATGTTATAAGGATAGTGTACTAAGCTCTAATATGAGGAGCCAACCTGTGGCCATTGCAGATTACAGTATTATGTTATGACTCTGTGCTTCGTAAAGATTTTATTTGAAAAGTCTTGGTTGAACCACAGGGTCAGGAGTGTTGTGTGGGATTTTAGTGCTTTTAGGCCAGTAAATCACACAAACAGTGAATAAATATTAATCAGATTCAAACCTGAAGATCTAGCAAAGGCACAGAGAAGCTGTTGTTGAAAGAAGAAAGATCGATTGTTCAGAAAGATTAAGTAGAATGGCTGTTAGCAATTTGCCAGTCCTATTGCCTATGGGTTAAAGGGAGATTGCTGTTATCCTGATAGGTTTTTTTTTTAAATCAGAAGATTACAAAAAAATGCAGCTGAACTAGAGAAGAAAGATCCTGAAATAAGGATAGCTTCTTTTCATTGAGTGAGAGAAAAAGACTGCTGCCTGAGTTCCCAGCATCTCACACTGACTGATGCAGAAAAGCAGGATGATAGACCCTTGATGCTCTGTAGAAGCTTTTTCAGCCACTCAGGACTGTTATATTTAAAGATTTAATACAGAAGACAGGCACTTAGATCTCAGTTCAGTAGGTCATGAAACTGAGACAGGGCACAGCCACATGAGAATTTGGGACTTTGCATAAATAAGTTTCTATAGCCTGGGCGTCACAGATATAGGTACCAGAGCTAAGATGTTAAAAGATCTTAAACTAGATATGTTATGAGCTATGTACAGAATAGTGAAATTGCACAGATGCAGCTGACAGAATTAAATACAGGCCATACTGAGGTAAACTTTATAGGGAAAAAACTCAACTGAACAAGAAAGGCCGAGAATTATAAACAACTACAACAATACAGAGAGAGCACAACATGCAGACTGTCTGCTGCTGCTATTGTGCTAGCAGGCATTCTGGGGCCAGCCAGAAGTGTCCACCTTCTGAAGAGATCTTTAGAAAATAAAAGGAAAAACATATTTTTGCAAAGCTTGCAGGCAGCAAAAGCAGCAAAGTAAGACATGTGGCAGAATACAAAGAGGAGAGCATATCTGATGAATCCATATTCAGCATTAGATATCTTGTAGGTGCAGTTAAGACTAAAGTAAAACAGAAGTTCACATTACTGAATGTGAGCACTGGTAAGGAGGTGGGTAAAAAAATCATGTGCCAAATGTGCTGTGGGTCCACGTGCAAACTAATAACCTACATAGATTATTGTAAATAAAACGAGGGGAATCTGGCTTTACAGTATAGTGGAGTCAAGATACCATTATATGATGATTCTAATATGAAGCCCTTAGGTCGGGGTGGGCAAACTTTTTGGCCTGAGGGCGCCACACCGGGGAATAGAAATTGTATTGCGGGCCATGAATGCTCACAAAATTGGGGTTGGGGTGTGGGAGGGGGTGAGGGCTCTGGGGTGGGGCTGGGGATGAGAGGTTTGGGGTGCAGGAGGGTGCTCCGTGCTGGGATCGAGGGGTTTGGAGAGTGGGAGGGGGACCAGGGCTGGGGCAGGGGCTCAGGGGTGCAGGCTCCGAGTGACGCTTATCTCAAGCAGTGGTATGTCCCTTCTCTGGCTCCTACGCGTTGAGTGCCCCCTGACCCTGCTAGAGCGCTGGAACGGGGCCATGCAGCTGCTTCCAGGAGCTGCGTGGTGCAGCTCCCGACCTTGTGCCCCAGAGCGGGACCATGCAGCATGGCGCGGCCCCCAACCTGGCACCCCCACCTGGCACGCCAGAGCGGGACAAGCCCCAGACCACGCTCCCCAGCGGGAACTCACGGGCGGGCTTAAAACAGCTCAGTCCACGGGCTGTAGTTTGCCCACCCCTGCCTTAGGTAAATGCACCCTGAGCTACATTTATAAGAATTAATTATGATTTAAACTTTCAAGTAGTGAAAGGGGAGAAGGAGCCATTCCTCTTAGTGACCGTGGCAGAAGGCTCAGCGTGAATCAATAAAAATGGACACTGTATCCAAAGATGATACCTCCCACATACAAAAAGATAATGGTTGGCAATGGGGATCTGTTTCATGTACTTGGTTGCCTGCTAGGAAAGTACTATTTGAGGTGGACCCAAAGTCAAGGAAGCAAAATTACCAGCACTGTTAAAAGCACAGCTCAGAGTAAAAACAATCTCAAACTGAAAATGAAATTAGGACTTTGGCTGTTCTCTAGATAGGGCATCTGCTCATAGATGAAGCTGTACATCTAACTCCTGAGAAATTCTAGGAATACGCGCGAGAAAAAATATCAGGCAATACAACACTTTATGGAATTCGTGAATACCTTTCTACCCCATCCCTCTGATGTGTATAAGTAACAGCCAGTATCCAGTACTTAGGTGCAAAGATGTGAATGGGGATGCTCCAATTCAGCGCAATGCAAATGAGAGGAACTAGGTGCAGCCTTACTACAGGAAAGGCCTCCAAGCAGCTTTTATGTCAAGCTCACTTTTGCTTACACAGCAACAGGATGCAGAGAGTGAGAAGAAGTGTCTTGTTACAATATTTTCATGGGAGAGATTCATTCAGTACCTGCATGGTGGAGATGTGATCAGTGATGATGATGCAGATGATAAGCCTCCAGAAAACAGCTTTCATAAACCTTTTCTATTACCCCAAATGCCTTCAGTGTAGATTCATAGAAGAAATATAATTTGAAGTTACACTATGGTAAAGGATCAGAAATATACAAAGCAGATTTCCTATCTAGAGCAGCACTACCTCAGACATACGTTATATTTGAAACTCTTGATCAGAAGACATTACAAAAGATAGCTTTTGCTATTGAACTTGAGGGAATTAACTATGCTGAATTGCTTTTTGCTGGATCAGCATCTAGCCCAGATAGAACAGCCTGGACAGCAAGGTTAACTACTGCAGCCACTGAAAAAAACAGGTCTGTGTGGAAAATGTGGACGCTGAGCAATAGTGCATAGTGTACAAAACAGAATCATATACATATGAACCAGAGTTGCTATACCCAACGTTGTAAGACCTGAGACATTGGCAAGAATCCAATGCTAGCCACCTACACAAAGAAACATGTCTTCACAAAGCCAGAATTATTGTTGATTAGACATACGTTGTTATAATTATTTGTATTACTGTAGCACCCAGAGACCTGATTCAGGATTGGATTTCCATTGTGCTTCAGTCCTCACTAGTGTGACGATTAATCGGTTGACATTACTAACATGATGTGAAGATCAAAAGTGTTATAGAAATGCTCAACAAAATTAATAGTAATACACCGCTACCTCGATATAACGCTGTCCTTGGGAGCCAAAAAATCTTACCATGTTAGAGGTGAAACCGCGTTATATCGAATTTGCTTTGATCCACCGGAGTGCACAGCCTCTCCTCCCCCCCCCCCCCCCCGAGGCACTGCTTTACCGTGTTATATCTGAATTTGTGTTATATTGGGTCGTGTTATATTGGGGTAAAGGTGTAGTTGTAACAGCAAGCTCTGATATCTTTCATGAACATACCACTGACCCAAATTTAACCTATGCTACTACATGAAAACATATTTCCTAAATAGTTGTATGCATGGTGTTATATTTTGCATTTGTAAAGGACTTCTAGAAAAAAAATGCAGCCATTGACTATGGCTCTGAATCTGCAAACATCTGCCTGTAAAAGAAGTTATGCTCATGAGTAGGACTACTCAGGAGTGTAAAGTTACTCATGGGTCCACATCTTTGAAGAATTGGATCTTAGAATCGTTAGGTTATAGAAAGAGAAGGCTCATCATTCAGCAGCAGGTGCACACTTTTCATCAACTCATGAGCCTTTTCATGTTGCCTGCATCTTTTCATCTATTTTTCCACTTTGCAAGTTAATGGAATGTTTCTTATTTGGTTGGTGACTTTCAGATAACAAGTATCCTACATTTTAGGGCAAAATCCTTCTGTGATATGCCACATTGAATCATGTGTCATGTCAGTAATGTTGAATGTCAAGCTGAGATAACCACCAACCTGAGAAATTGGGAAAGTTCAGTTTTCTAACAGGAGGTCTGAAAACACTGAGGTTCAAATTCTGGCCTTGTGTGCATAGATAACTTCACATGAAGTCAATAGGACTTGTTTCCATGCATAACTGGGGCAGAATTCGTCTCTTAAAACAGGAACCAGAGTGTTACCCCGCCCAGGATTGTACCACATTAACTATATGTTTAATCTGTGGTAAACAATTAGGAAAATTTGGTTTCCTATCAGCAGTCTAGCATACTGTCAAATGTTACTAGACAAAAAAGGCATCTGTTATGGGGCCGTTAGGTTTATCTCATTTTTAGTGAACTAAAAGCAACCTTGAACTTTGCTCTTTTTTGCCAAAAGCAAGTAGGTCTTGCTCATGTTTGTTCTCCAGAGCCAAAATACAAATCTTAGATACATTGCTAGAACTCATGATTAAATCGGTTGCTACATTTGTACATGCATTCTTAGTCAAATTGTGGGGGAAAAAAAGATGCTGTATTTGTGCTGGTATGAGTGTTCATTGGGCAGTGAGGGCTTTGTTGATATCCGTATGCTATGTGCTAGAAATTTGAGACTAGACTCTGATGGTGGCCTACATTTTTAGCTGTTTAACTTAATTAAAAGTAGCAGGTAGCCTTCACTTCTGGATAACAAGAAGTAGAGAACATTCTATTTATTAATTTTGCTGGAATTTCTTGTGCCTATTGATATGGCAACCAGCTTTAAGTACAAACAATAGACAAACAAAACAAAAAACCCACATAAATGATATCTGCTACCCATAGCACATGGTTGCACCACCTGTCACCTGATCCTGCAGATCCTTACATGAAAAATTTTTACTCACAAAGGTAGTAGATATGCCCCAAATATTAAACCTAAAGTAGCCTAAATTAATAGGCAAAATAAACTAAGCCAAAACCAAAAAGTCAACCAAATGCTACCCTAAAAAAATATCTGAAGTTCCTCAAGGCAAGTTGGTCTCTAGTGGGCCAGCCAGGAGGAATGAATTCTAAAGGCAGGGCCTTAAACTGAGAATGGCCTGCCACCAACAACACAGCTGCATTGTTGTGACAGGTTATAGAGTGAGCTGTGGTCCCTCAAATAACAAGGCCCCAATCCATTCAGGGCTTTAAAGACCGCTACCAGCCGGAAGTGAAAAGGGGAGTGAGTGCAGAGATCTGAGCACCAGCCTTGCAAGCTCACAGTAGCTTTCCCCATTTAAGTAACAAGCAGGCAGCTACACCCTTTTGTCACTGAAACTTATGGATAGTATTCAACTGAAGCCTAACAGAATTTTCTAGTTGTGTATTCCTGAGGAGACAAAGTGCCTACATACGCATCATGTGAGCAATAAAGAGATGTGGTTGCAGCTACCTGGCCCACCACTGATTATACCCAAGAATCCAGGAGCATCAATGCCTTCCATCAGAGCCCCAGTGTAGCAGGGTCTGACCCGTACTGGCATCAAGCCCTGACACTGTCTCAGATTTGTTTTCTTGAGCTTTTTAGCAACTGCCCCCAGACCCTTATGAGTCAAATACACTTTTGAGGATCTGGTTTATTGAAGCACAGATTGCATATCAGCTGATATGACAGGACATCTTTCCCCAACTCACCATTAATTCAGTCCTTTGCTGAGCTCAACAGTTCTTTCCCAAAACACAGATCTTGCTCCCTGGAGTTTCCTCAAGCTTCTTAAGGCTTCTGCCCCTCATTGCACAACTCCACTCAAGCCTTTCTGTCTGGCTACCATGGAGAACCCTTTCCCCCAGTTGTCTCTGACCTTACAGCTCCTGAAAGGGCATTCATACTCCCTGCAAGTCTCTTTCCTCTCTCTACTGATGGAACAGGCTCCTTCTTATAGGAAGTTCACCTCCAACTTACTGTCAAGTAACCTGGTCACTTGAATCAGCCACCAGCCCCCATCATCTGGGACTTGATAGCTCGACACAATGGGTTGCTGAGCTCCCAAAACGGGCCAGCACACACTGGAGCACCTAGACTATGGGCTATTTTGGCCAAGTCAATTACGTGTCATCAATAATTGGTGCTGACACAACTGCCTACTCTTCTAGATGCTTCCCCTGCCAATGAGCCACATTTCCACCTTGTAAGGGTTGAGTCATTTCCCTTTCTTGGTCATGTGCTGGGAACATAGTGAAACTGTTGCATTTGGATAAGGAGACATAGTATCAACTGTTTGTAGCCTGCTAATGACATTAAAGCCCAAAACATGTAATAATCCCCCTACTGTACATACATGCACAGTGAACAGGGGGCGTGAGAAGGTAGTTAGTAGGATCTCTGATTTATCGCTTTACATTTCTGACACATTTAAGGTGATGCATTATTTTGAAGCTGCCTTTTCAAAATAATATGTGTCCAAAGATATTTTAAATATTAATCAATTCACCAGACCTTGTAATGCAGGAATTATATGGCATGAAAGTAAATGTTTTACATTTGAAATGAGGTCTGTATATTTAAAGTACATCTTCTTTTATGCCATTCATTATTTATTTCAAAGCTGACCAAACTTCCTATACACCTCTACCCCGATATAATGCTGTCCTCGGGAGCCAAAAAATCATACCGCATTATAGGCGAAACCGCGTTATATCGAACTTGCTTTGATCCGTCTTAGTGCGCAGCCCCGCCCCCCCGGAGCACTGCTTTACCGCGTTATATCCAAATTCGTGTTATATCGGGTTGCGTTATATCGGGGTAGAGGTGTATTTAAATGTATGGATCATAAAAATAACCTGCCATCTGTGAAGGCAAAATGTTTTTCTTTCCTTTGCACAAATAATTTTTGAGACACAGCTATGTATGTATTCATTGATCAGCAAAGTTCTAAAGGATTTCTTTCCCAAAGAGGATGTCCCAAAAGAGTATTCTTTATAAACATGCTATAGACATACCCCAAGTATTGCCCTGAATACTTTCAGTGGCTCTGGTAAATCTAGATACTTGATCACCAACTGTAGCTGGACCTCACAGCTTTCACTGACTTTTCTCCACATGTTGGAGTAATTTTAATGCTGTTGCCAAGTACTTTGAGAGGTGTCAGTACTATAAAATGTAGATTCAGAACTTTTTTCCTGATTGAGCCTGGATTCATCAAGATATATGCTAGGTGTTGTCTCAGTAAGAGTTCAATGCAGTTTCCATTAAAGACTGTGAAAAGATTCCCATTGATTTAACTGAAAGTTGGATTGAGCTCTAGTAGTCCATATGACACTATGATGAGTGGGAGCAGGATGGCGACCTAACTGTCTGAATTATGGAGGATGTAATTTTTTCCTGTTATTTCTGACTTGACATAACTAGATTAAATAGACAGTAGATTCCTACCTGATTATACCTAGAACCAGCAGCTCCATGATTTGGCATAATCCAGATTTTGTTTTGCCAAACACCATTTAAACTGGTAGCACGTTTCTGACATTTCCTTTCTTATTAGGTGTGCATGCTATGGGATCTGATATTTTTCTTGAAGCTTGTCTCTAGGTCCTGCCAATTACAAGTGTTTTCTTACTAACAAGTATTGAATTTTAATATCTATCTATAGGACTCTGTGCTGGAACATGAGTAGTCCTTGCATAAGTAGTTCTATCGAAGTCAATGGGACTACTTGCATGAGTAAGGATTGCTCATGTGAATAAGGGTTGTGGGATTAGGCCTCAGTTTTTCAATAGGATATAGTAGTGCCTTTATAAGGATCTTGCATTGATCAAATTAGGCATGTGCATATTATCACTGAAATATCTGGATCTGGGATGGTTTGACCTTTATTCATGCTCTGTTAAGCTTGTTGTGCAGAGTGGTAGATTATTAGACTTTGATACAGGACAAAGTCAAAGAAATATGTTACAGTTTCACTGTTGTGGCAGTTTACACTGATAAAATGATTGATTGAACTAGAATGATGGGTATTTAATACTGCCACACATCACGTAGATGAACTAAACTCATTCCCAGTAATTCTCATGAGTCACAGCTTTATTATTCTTCAAAAAAAATGTAGTGAGGATGGAGGGGGAAATTACTTAATAAATTCTGATGTGAAAGTCAATAAAATGAAAACGTAATTACTATAGCCAATAAGAACTGAGTTCAGATTTGTAAGGCAAAGTGCAGTCTGAAAAGGTTTATTGCTGCAATTTTAGATGTTTTGTGGAAATAGCATGACTACTGTATGTTGATGCGTCAGTCACTTTGAATGTTATAAGATCTTCTGATATTAATGCACTAGTGAGTTTTATGCTGAAATTAAAATAAATGAACAGAAACATAGCATTATATCTGAGTTGGTGCCCAATCCTGCAAACCCTTACTGACAGATTCTTCTCTCACTTAAACCAGTTTAACTCAATTGACTTCAACAGAGTTACTTCTGATTTACTTTGGTGCAAATGAGAAGAGACTTGCGCCTGGTGGGAATGCTCAGGTGGGTGAGTGAGGGTTTTCAGGATTAGCTCATATTATTAAACATTTTGTGATCAATTTTCAAAGGAAATTAATGCCTGTTTTTCCCATGAATCTGTTTTATTAAAACATAAAACCTATTTAATAACTTATCTTTATACTATTGGCATGATTGAAATAACAGTGACTAAACCTTGTAAAGCCTCATTATTTTCCAGAATTATTATAATATATTGATGAGAGTCCAAATGAATCCCTCCCATCAATAATGCTTAGGGTTTGGAATAGTCATAAAAGATGGAATATGTCAGTGATGTAAAGTACTTAAAGGAACATTCAAGGTACAGTATGTATATTCATTTTCTTTTCTTTCATTCTCCTTTTGCATTTCTCCACTAACACAACATGAAATAGGGGTAGAATTCAGTAATAACAGCAATGAAGATTATTCTAAGACATATATCAGCTTTTAAATGATCAATTGGCGAGTTAGTAAAGAAAGAAAAGAGAGGAAGGTTAGAACAAAATCTGCAGTTGTGTGAACCTCTTGAAATGTTAAAGAGATTTGTTTTCTGCCCAACAGCTTTTATAGAGAAACAAACATTATCATTTTCCCCACAGCTTCTTTATAGGTACAAACCGCATTCATTATCACTTGAACTTGCATGGATAATGATTACAAAACTTTAAATCATTAAGTCTTTAAGTCTTTAAATCACTGCAAATATCAGAGGTAAAGTCTTTTTATTTTGTGGAAAAGGATTAAAGTATTTGCTGCACTTATTTTGTAGTTCCTGTGGAAATACCATGAGGTAAATAGTCAGGTTCAACAAAGAGAGGCATGAATAATCAGTTTAACATTACATTGTTTTATTTGACAGGGACATTAACTTACCTAAAGGTAAATCCCTCCCTTCATAAAACTCTCATTAATGGGTCCATAATTGTGTTTTCATTTTGTGGGATGGTTAGGCTGGCTATGCTGCATCATAACATTAACTAGCTTTACATGAGAAATCTGAAAATGATCTTCTTTAATGCAAAGACATCTGTTGAAGAACTGAAAAAAAATCCTGTATCTGTGTTTCTTAAGTTTTTAGTCACTTATTTTAACATATTAATAAAAATCATAACCTCTCTTTCAATCCTTGAAAGGAAATGGATGGAGGAGTGGTGTTCTTTATGTACTTCAAAAGGCAGAATTCAAGTTTCCTTTAATTTAGAGTATTTGAATGATCAACATGATGGCCAAATATCACTGTTAAATTCATTAGGAATTCTGTTGGTTTGGTTCTTTAAAATGCCAACTGTTCATTCAATCCTTGACTCCAGTTAGGGCCAATTTTGAGGTCCTTACTCAGTTTTTACTTGGGCCTGTAATGTACAGCCCTGCATTGAAGTGGTGTGGTGTCACATTGCTTCTAGGGAAACATTAGCAGGCATTCTTCCTTAGATGTTCAGAAAAAGTCCCTTGGCTCTTCCTCCCCCTTCCTGAAGTGCAGCACATCCCCATTTCCCGTGCTGTGATAGAGGGAGGTGAGGCCATGAGCCCATCCCGTCCCATGCTTCATCTTCTTTTGGGGTGCTGAAGGGACTGCAGTTTTCCCTAGCTCTTATTTGAGTCACACTGGAAAGGCTCCTTGGGCCATTCTTTTCATTGCACATTCATGTAAGGGACAAATATAGAAAGCTAACCCTTAGCTTTCATTCAGTCTTTAATCAGGCAATCTCCTATTACCGTTATTGGAAGTTTCCCTGGATAAGGTGCTCAAGATTTGGCCTAGTATGAATATTATTTTCTTCAACACATTCCAAGAGAAGTATCACTGGATACAATTAACTGTAGTCAATTAAAATCTCTAAGTAGTTTTATTTAAAACAACCAGCTAACCGCCCCTCCTCTCCAACCTCATTTATAAGGAGAGAACAACTTCAGATTGAAATCCGCAGGATTTAAATAAATATATAATCCAAAAAAGCTGCCACAATCCTCTTTTGAAGGATTGTTCATCCTGTTTAGAAGGGTGCTTTTAATGAATAATTCTTTGTGATTAAACACATATGAATATGAAACTATTGATGCATTTCTGATCTTTTTAAAGGTCACCCTTCTTTTAAAAGATTACAGTGTTCCCTGAACATTCTGACCTCTTTTATCATTGAATCTTTTCTCATTTTTGCAAAGGATGTTCACTTAAAACTTAGTTGTATTAGTGGGTAGTAAGACCTCACTCTTAAGTATCAAAACATTTTATTTCTTTTGATGATACAAAAGCATTACATGTTGCTAAATGTCTCAGCACTTCTCCTTTCATCATGTAATTTCAAATGTTGAATATGGTTTCCATGGTAGCATTGATGTACGAGAGACCCACTAGACAGAAGTTCATTTGCAATATTTCTTTCAATGCATAACTGTACATTCTTTTTGTATTTGCATCATCTATTGATCCATAAAGTTTTGTCCTGTGTACCTTGAGCTTTTTCAAGGTAGTTAATCAATTATTAGTCTGCTGCATAGCCTAGAGGAAAGCTGACATATCTTTGTATTGGTAAATATATTTTGGAATATGACCTATATAGGGAACAGATTAGAGAAACTTTGATTATATAGGTGGTATACAAAATGCAATATGTAATCTCATGTAAATAATTTCCATTATAAATTAATTTTTTTATTTTAGAAGTTCTTTAAAACTGTATATTCTCTAACGTGCTATATCCACGCTCTAATTACATTTTTGGGATGAAATGTTTAAAGCTTCTTAATGGATTTAAATGCTCAATTCCTATTAATCATAAAACAGTGACTTTGAAAATCTCAGCCTTGATATTGAAATAGAACAGATGCAAAGAACTCAAATTGCAGTTGGGGTTATTGTTGCTCATTTTGTCCTGTTAACAAAAGCACATATAACAAGTTAAAAGTCTAGAGAGTTTATTTTGGATTTTCTGTTGAAGCACTTAACATGCTAAGGTTTTTGTGGGATTTTTAAAGCAAAATGCAGCAGTATGTAAACAATAGTAATAACATTCTTCTGTGAAAGAACATAATGCAGAGCTATTTTATGTTAATAGCTCCGTTTTTCATTTTAGACATCCACTGATTGAAAAACAAAATTGTACCTTTCCAGTTCAATGTAAATGCCCAGGCAAAATTTCTCCATGCAAATAGCTGAAATACAGTGGAAAATTGCCCAAGGCTGCAAAGGAAGTCAGCAGTGGCATACATTACTTCAATAAGGTGTTATATTTTTCTCTGTTTAAAAAAAAAAGAAGAGAGGGAATTTCAAGGATAAAGGACTTGCTCTGTTTTGGGGGTAAAGCTGATTTATTTAAAACAGAAATAGCGATCTTCCTATTGTAACAGCAGGATGCAGTAATTAATCTTCCTAGTGTTATTCATGCACAAGTAATTCAGAAGAGAATCACCAACCTGTCTGTGTTACTAGTTGGCTGAACTCCTTTGTCTCGAGGATCAGGTTCTTTTCAGAAACTGATCAAGAAAACTCACTCACAGCAAAGCTTTATATATGAGAGGGGAAGGCAATTAGCTTTTATTTTTGTCTGGAATTAGAGTTATGACCATCCCTAATTTCAACCTATGAGACCGAGAAAAAATGTTTTAAGGGAACACAAACCATTACAAATATCTAAATCACTGGTTTCCCAAACTGCGGTACAAGCCCCCATGGGGGAATACAAGACTGCTCTGGGGGTTAAGGGCAGGGGAAGTGACCACTATGCTGCTCAGCCTTGTCTTCACTGAAAAAAAGTATATTTTTTGCCTCTCAGTAACTAATGTATTGAGGTAAAAACACAGTGAAGACAAGGCACTTTCATTTCACCATGAAGTAGACGAAGCAATGTCAACCCCAGGCGATGGCATAGGCCTGCCCTTAATGAGTTTCTCTCAGGATAAAACTAAAATGCCTTGTTTTCAACTGTGTTTTCACTTTGGGGTAGCTCACACTGAATAGTTACTCTGAGGTAAAAAAGCACACCTCTTTTAGCAGTGAAGACATTACCTCAGACTACAGCATAAATGATGAAAAAACAGAGGGAGACTCTGCACTCCAAGAACTGCCACTCTTTCCACTCCTGTCTCTGACAGGCCACCACTAGATCTGGGAGGATGCGTTGAATACCAGGAGAGGATCAGACAGTGCTAAGCACCCATGCTTTGAAAATCAGATACCTTTAAGGTGTCTCAAATCGGGCACCCAAAAACTGAGGAACCCAAAATTACTAGCCACTTTTTAAAATCTTGGCCTTTATTTTTCTATGTATTTTATTTTATTTTATATTAGCATTTTGTGGGGATGGAGGAAGGGCTCATTACCATAGTATCTGCATACTTCAGTAATGGAGTTTCCAGGAATGCCATTGAAGTCAAACTCTGATCTTTGGCAGATACTGAGCTGTTATTCTGAGGAATGTCACCATTCAGAGGCACAAATTTTGGAAATGTTGTGTAAACATATTTGTCCCCTACCAGACTGCAGTGCTAGCCTGAAGGGAAAAAGGAATAGGGAAGAGATATGCATTGGCATGTGAGAATACCAGTTGAGCCCAACTATTAGGCCTGGACTGTATTACAAAGTTAGATAGACATAAGCTGTCTTGTGTCGACCTAGCTGCACATGTTTCTATACTTAAATTTGTCTCCCGCCGATGTAAGTGCCCTGTTACGGTAAGGCAGTAACACCACCTATCCAAGCAGTGGGTAGCCATGGCCAATATACTGAGGTCAATGTAGCAAGAGTGTAGACACTGTAGAGTGTAGATTGTGTAGAGTGTAGTTACTTAGATTTACCCTAACAGTCTTCCAACAGCTGTCCTACAATGCCCAACACTGACAATCGTGAACTCCACTTCCCTGGGGGTCCTGGAGACTGAAGGCTCCCCTCCCCTTTAAAGCCCTGTGAATTTTTGAAATGCCGTTTCCTGATCGTCTAGCTTGGTGAGCACACCTTGCAGCTAGCTCTCTATTGTTGTGTGCTACTGCTCAGCTGACAATGCCAGCTACTCACTCCAGATATGCGCCAGCTTGGAGCAAACAGGAGATATTGGATCTCCTGGGCCTGAGGAGAGAAGAGGCTGTGCAAGCATAGCTACAGACCAGCCAAAGAAACATGGACAACTATGAGCAGATTGCATGGGGGATGCAGGAGAAGGGATGTGACAGGGATCAGCAGCCATGCCACATGAAAACAAAGGAACTGTGTTAGGCATATCAGAAGGCCAAGGAGGCAAACAGTCAACCTGGTGCTGAGCAACAGATCTGCCGCTTTTACAAAAAGCAGCATGCCATACTTGGCAGAGACCACACTGCCACCCTGCAGACCACCATGGATACCTTTGAGGAGCTGGAGTCACAGGCCAGTGGTGTGAACAGCGAGGCGGAGGATGGGGAAATACATGACCGGGGGATCCAGCTATGGCACAAGCCAGGACCTCTTTGAGACTCCACTGCAGACCAGTCAGTCCCGGCAGTCGAGCATGGGCAAGCCTGATGCAGGGGAAGCATCCTCGGGTAAGCATATACATTTATTTCCCATTATAGTGATGGCGCCCCCAAGTTAACAGGACGCAACTATCAACTTTTAATTAATTTACTCATACTAGAAGAAGTACAACAAAAAGAGGCAGCATTGTTATCTGCTCTTCATTCCCCTGTGGAGTTAGGCAAAGAGGAGCCATGCGGAGCAGTTTGTTTATGTACACAGCACTGTCTCTTGAATCCTCCTGAGAGATCTCAATGAAACTTTCATGGAGGTACTCAGCAATCCTTTCCTGAAGGTTTCTAGGGATGGCACCATTGCAGTAGACAAGCTAGCAGCATGTGGGTCCTGGCAGCTTTGGGATGCCAGTAGCAGCTGTTCTCTCTCTGCCTTTGTTACCCTTCTGTGGAAAATGGTGCCAGTATTCAGTGTCTTTGCCCTATAGTCATAGTTTTATGCAACTGAACAATTTCTTCCTCATTTCCCTCATCCCTGGTGGGCCACACTCACCATGGCTGGTGCCGAGAGTGGCACAATGCACAAGCACACTGAAGCAGAAGTGTCAAGAGGCATGTTTTGTTTAAAACCTCAGGAGAGCAAGGGAAGGGAGTTCTGAATCTTCACTTTTGCTTTCCATTGTGACTATACCGACAACGGTACCTCTGTGTGTTTTATCTGCAGCTGCTGCCTTTGAAGCCTTGAAGGGTCCCGCGTCCACAGCCATGGAATGCCCGAGCCAGATAAGAAGGAGAAAGAAGAGGACTTGGGATGACATGTTCAGTGAGATCTTGCAAGCCAGTGCTGCATCAGACCATGAGCAAAGGGCCTGGAGGGTGAATACTGCAGACAGCCTGGAGTAGGAAAGACAGGAGAAAGGCCCAGGAGTCCCGGCAAGAAGAGAAGGAGATGCACCAGGACACAATGGAGTTTCTCTGGCAGAAAACACAGATGCTGCAGACTCTTGTGGACCTATGGGTGGACTCTTGTGGGCTCACCTCTCTTTGCAATCATGGAGAACTCCATTACAGTACCTCCCAACTTCCCCCCACCCAAACATTCCATGTAGCATCAGAGGCTGCATCCCTACCCCACCACTCCACCCCGGGGGACATGAAGGACAATCATAGCTTCACATATACTGACGTGATAGAGCAACGGTTGCTGTATATGTAGATAAAAGTAGACATGAATGTTCTTTCCCCTTGTTAAGTTCTGTTCCATTAATGTATTAAGTGTTTACTGTATTTGTGTTTAAATTTCACAGATTTTTCTACGCATTGATTTTGTTACTGAATAAAATTCTGTTATTGGGAAAATAATTTTTATTCGTTCATAACATATGCTACGGAGTGCCTACAAGTCCTGAAAGCAACCAATTACTTGTTACTGCACAGTGTGACACAACTCATAGGATCAGTGACAAACATTGTGTGATAATCATAACTGTGCAGCAAGCACCGCAAAATTCCTAAAGGGTCCCAAAACAGCAGGTCCAGGTAGAGAACAGTACTCCACAGTGCATTACTGTGGCTCACTGTTAATGTGCACTTTCACAGCCTCCCTGAGCTGTATAGCTCCGCACTGAGCTCTTATAATAGCCTTTGTGTCTAGCTGTTCAAACTCAGCAGACTGCCACCTCTACTCTCCACCCTCGCAGCTACTGTTCGCCATCTGCCTCACAGATTTTATGCAGGACAGAGCAGGGAGCTATAACCCTTGAGATGTTTTTTTCACTGAGATCCACTGTCATGAGTAAACAATGCCAGTGTCCCTTCAATCTACCAAAAGTGCATTCTACTGTCATTCTGCACCAGCTGAGCTGGTAGTTAAATTTTTCCTTGCTGCTCTCAAGGTGGCTTGTGTATGGCTTCATGAGCCACAGGAGCAAGGAATAGACTCAGCCCCTCAGGATCACTACTGGCATTTCAACATTGCCAATGGTAATCCACCAGTCAGGGGAAAAAGTCCCTTTTTACAGCGTTCCGAACAGTCCTGTGTTCTTAAAGATGCGAGCGTTATGCATCTTCCCGGACCAGCCAACACTCAGTGAAGTGTCCCCAGTGATCCACCAGTGCTTGCATAACCATAGAAAAATAGCTCTTTCTGTTGATGGACTCTGTAGCAAGATGGTCTGGCGCTAAAATAAGGATATGCGTGCCGTCTATCACTCCATCGCAGTTTGGGAACCCCATTGCTGCAAATCCATCCACTACGTCCTGCACATTGCCAAGAGTCACAGTCCTGTGTATGAGGAGATGATTAATGACCCTGCATATCTGCATGACAATGGTCCCCACATTGGATTTTCCAGCTCCAAAATGATTTCCACTGACCAGCAGCAATCCGGCGTTGCACGTTTCCACAGTGTTATCACCAATTGCTTCTCCACTGAGAGTGCAGTTCTCATTTTGGTGTCCCTGCGCTGGAGGACTGGGCAAGCTTGTCACACAGACCCAGGAATGTGACCATGTGCATCCGTAAGTTCTGAAGCCACTGCTCATCATCGCGAGCCTGTATTACAATGCGATCCCACCAGTCGGTGCTTGTTTCTCAGGCCCAGAAGCAGTGCTCCGTCATCTGCAGCGGCTCCTTGAACTCCACCAACAACTGTGAATTGGTTCTCGCTGTGTCCCACAGCAATCTGCCCTCCGAGAAATCATCATGTTCCCCGCTCATTCAGTTCTTCTTGCAGCTCTGCAAATACGGAGGATCTTGCTTAAGTGTGCTTGTAACACTTATGACAACAGTGCAGAGCTGTTCAGGCTCCATGCTTTTGTCAGAGATGATGGACAGTGAGGAGGGCTGTGCAGGTTCGTGGGATTTTTTAAAAAAGGCATGAAAATTATGGGATATAGATGACATTATGGGATGGAAACTGTTGCAAGCTATGAAGTTGACCCCTTGTTCTCAGTCACCCCTGCATGACTCGTTTCAGTTCCAACATGCATTGCCAAAACTTTCCAAAAGAGTGTGCAGGACGGTGGCAGTTGCACATGCACAAGCGATATACTAACTGCAGTGGCTTTATGCCGATTTAACTTGTCGACCAAAGTTTGTAGTGTAGCCAGGGCCTTAAGTATAAAGACAAAATAGCAGCCTCTGCCTATTTTAAGCTGACTGACTGCCGCAATGGTTTTAACTTGCTGCTTCAGTGCAGAACAAGACCAGAGCACCCAGCAATGTCAGGAACAGGGTAGTTTTGTTGTTGTTTTAATCATGGCTGACTGAAATAATTCAAAAAACTCATTTACTCCTCAGGAGCAGGAGGCTGGGCTGCAAAACCAATGGGAGTGGCAGGGAGCTGACATATTTGGAAAGAGGCCTGCTTGTCATTGTTGGAATTTCAGCTTGATTAGTTTCCTGCAGCTGTGATCGTCTCTGTCTCTTCTATTTAAGTTCTTTACTAATTGGCCAGCTTTTTAGTGCCTGAAACTGTACAAAACTGAAAGCAAGTCACTCTTTAAACTTACCGTGCTGAAGCATCTATGGGAAAATGACATGGGGCCTAATACCTTGTAGAATGTTTACTAAATAACACATCATGGGTGAGATTCCCCTTCCTCAGTACAAAACTGGAGTAAATGGGCTTTGTTTGAAGAAGTAGGTGGCAGCTTTGGGTAATTAATCCATATCTTATTCTACAGTCAAATTTCCTGGCAGCTCCGCAGCCCATCCAGGGCTGCTATTCCTGCCCTGGTCTGGTGGATCCACCACTGTGCAGAACTATCAGTAACATCTCACCAAGGTGATAGAAGGCAAGAAGCACAGAGCCTACTTTTGGCACTGGAGAAGCGGCTACAGTGTGAGTCACTATTGAAGAGTGGTTTGTAGGAAAGAAATTCCCTACTGCATGGTCTGCCTGCTTGGAATGTGAGCTGGAGACAGGATTTACGCCTTGGGCAGTTCATACCTCTCCATTGCTATGTGGCTGGATTGTGCAAATTGTACGTGCCACTGAGTAAGTAGCACTGCACAGCTTCACTCCGCCCTAGGAGGGCTAAGGACAAAGTCAGGACCTGCATGATATGCAATGCCTTCCCAGGTTCCCCAGTACACAGGGAGGGGGCAAAGACTGCACTGTTGTTTAGCATTGTGAAGCCTGTTTTCTCTTGGTGAGTTCAGCCTGTGGAGGGGCCAGTGTGGGAGGGAACTCCTCCATGCCTGTGGAGGGGCCAGTGTGGGAGGGAACTCCTCCATGCCTCCTTATGTATAATTTATATAATATACAATTATAATTAAAAATTACTACAAAATCTTTAAAAAGTTGAAATCAAAAGAATATGTTGTGAATGACCTGAAACCTTATCCAGAATGTTTCCTTCAAAGAATTTTGAAATTTTCAATTTTTGCTCCAATTTGGAACAAAGCCAAATTTCAAAATCCCCAAATCCTTTGTGAAAGAGAACTTCCATCCTCTGCACAGCCCTAGTGATTTGTGTGCCCAAGGCTGCACAGAGATACCAGTTTCTGCACTCCCCTGGTTGCAGGGACTGTCAGTTGTCTCTGTTACTGAGGCAGAATTTGTACGGTGGAGAATCCTCTCTTCCCTCCCAATTCCCCTGCAACTGCCAAGGAAACTCTGGTCTAAGGATGTCTGTCTACAGATTCAGGCAGTCTACAGCGCATCGCAGATCTCATTCGGCTCACAGGCGGAAGGTTATGTTTGCAACCAGAAGGAGTAGAAACTTCTCGTCTAAATCAAACTTTAAATTCTATGGAAACTGATGGATAAGTCCCTCCCCACCAGAAAACGTTTCCTATTTCCCATTATCAAACCGGCAAGTAACTTTGTCAGCCCTGCTGAGGTGCTGCTATACAGGATAAATGGAAATGTTCAGTTGTTGGTGAACCTAGTCATATAGAACAGTCTGGTGAATGTATGTAATGCACTCAATATGGCGTTTATCATTCGTCACAAGGTTTCTGAGGACACTCCAAGGTTCAGTTAG
The DNA here is from genome assembly GCF_011386835.1 of Chrysemys picta bellii. Lineage (NCBI taxonomy): Eukaryota > Metazoa > Chordata > Testudines > Emydidae > Chrysemys > Chrysemys picta. Next base: position 97,883,849 of record NC_088796.1, read on the forward strand.
GTAGAGGAACTGAGTCACTGTATCCTGAGTTATCCTTATGCTACTTTCAAAGTTAAAGCTGCCTTAGGGAAAATATATTTCAAGAACTAAAGCAGAGGTTTTGCTGTTGTTACACAGTAATGACAGTGCGTTGGTTAACTTCTTCAAAGTTCACTCAAATTCTTATCTGTAATAAAGCAGGCAAGACATCCTAATCATAGCAGGGATATATGTATTTGTTTGCATGTACATGTGGTTCCCTATGGTCCAAGGATTTGGAGGCTCTAAGGAAATTCCCTTTAAGGTAAAAGAGGGTAATAAAATTTATAATACACTACTGCTTTACTATGAGAAGGCACTGGCTCTCGCTGAATAGGAATAAAATTCCATTTCCAAGATTTGGGCTTCTTTGATCCCACTAGTATTTATGAACCTAATCTAGTGTTTCTCAAATGTGGCCACCATGGCCGCATGTGGCCACTAGGGGCTTTTCTTGCAGCCACAGCCTCCTGGGTGATGGGGGGGAGGGGAAGGGAAGGAAGCAGTGGCCCCTCCCTCAGCGCCTCTAGGAGGAGTTGAGCCTAGCCCCCTCTGGAGACACACACACCGGAGGAGCAAGCAGCCAGTTCCCCACCTTCCCAGGGGTGGCGGGGTCAGGCTTCAGCCCAGGGGTGGCAGGCAGCAGGCTCCAGCTGCAGGGCTTCGGGTTCTATCTCCAGACTCTGGGGTCTGTCTCTGGGCTCAGGGCTTCAGGGTCTGTCCCCCAGCCACACAGCGGTGGGCTCCAGTCCCGGCCCCTGGCCATGTGGCAGTGGGCTCTGGCCCCGGGCTAACCCCCTTCTCCCATCACCCAGGCCCCCATCCATTCCTCCTATCACCCCAGCCCCACTGCCTCCCTACCTACCTCACCATTCAGGACTTAATTTGTATCCTGGCATGCCCGGGTTGAGTAAGTCTGCTGTGAAAAGTGATATTTGTATTTCACAGCAGATTAAGATTATGTCTACATTAGCTCTTTTGTCAGTCAGAGGTGTGAACAAAATACCCCCCGACCGACAAAAGTTTCACAGACAGAAGTGCCGGTGTGGACAGCAGTATGTCAGCGGGAGACACTCTCCCACCAGCATAGCCACTGCCGCTCATTAGGGATGGGTTAATTATGCCTACAGGAGAGCTCTCTCCTGTTGACATGGAGCGGCTACATGGGAGACCTTACAGCAGCGCTGCCATGCTGCTGTAAGGTCTGAAGTGTAGACATAGCCTTAGTAGCTAGCTGGGAGGCTGTGAAAAGTGGTATTAACATACAAATATCACTTTTCACAGCAGCAGACTTAATAGCCAGCAAGTCTTTTAAAAACACAACCAAAAAAGCAAAAGAAAAAACAACAAAAAAGACCAGAAAATGCAAAGCACCTTATCTGTGTTTCTAGTCTGTTTAGATCCAGTAAAGAGTAGAAACAGCTGTCCATTATTTTTATTATTGAGTCTGCAAAAATAAAACCCTACATAAATAAATTCCTATGATTTGGATATGTCTATGTGCATATTTATTTGTTTTTCCTAAAGTTAATTAAGTATTTTAGGAAAAATTGTCAGTGCGGGCAGCAGCAAGAGTTGGTGGCCGCACTCTGAGGCCACTAAAAATTTTGTTTTGAGAACCCCTGACCTAAGCTATGGATTTCTGACAACTGTAGTTATAATTATTTGAAAAGTGATGGTGCTTGGAAGACATGGCCCAGCCTCACAGCACTTACCTCTAGGACAGGGGTGGCCAACCTGTGGCTCCAGAGCCACATGCGGCTCTTCAGAAGGTAATATGCGGCTCCTTGTATAGGCACCGACTCTGGGGTTAGAGCTACAGACGCTAACTTTCCAATGTGCTGGGGGTGCTCACTGCTCAACCCCTGGCTCAGCCATAGGCCCTGCCCCACTCCACTCCTTCCCACCCCCTCCCCTGAGCCTGCCGTGCCCTCACTCCTCCCCCTCCCGCCCAGAGCCTTCTGTACGCCACAACAGCTGATGGGGAGGGAAGGGAAGGCGCTGATTGACAGGGCTGCTGGTGGGCGGGAGGCGCTGGGAGCGGGGCGGTGGGGAGCTGATGGGGGGGCTACTGATGTATTTTTTTTGCAATGTACATTGGTAAATTCTGGCTCCTTCTCAGGCTCAGGTTGGCCACCCCTGCTCTAAGAGCTCAGTTGTGCCTCATTAGTGCAAGCCTATCCTGGGAAGGATTCAGAGGCAGTATACACAATGCCTGGGGAGCACCCCAGCACACAAGGGGAGCAGCCCCACTGCTTCCCCATTTCCAGTGGATGCAGCACGTGCTTCCCTCTATGATCAGTCAACCCTGCTGGTTGATGTGTATGTGTTGGGGACGATGTCCTCATCTCCACCTCACCTCTTTACGAGTGGCCAGTACTGCTAACTCAGGGGAATTCTAGGAGTACAGTTGTTGCCAGCCCCCTGCTCTCTTGACCCACACAGTAGTTAGCCACAGCCTACCGCTGTAGGTTAACAGACAAATGCAATGCAGACACATAGAGCACTGGGTAATCTGAAAATGTATGTGGCATAAAACAGTCCAGGTTTTCTCCCTGTCCCTTCCCCCTCCTTCTCCCCCAAATAAATATGACAGATTCTGTGTGTGCAGTTCTGTGCAATGGTGAAATATAGACCTACTTGCTTTGTGACTGCATTGTGTGTGTGTGTGTAAACAAGGAGTTACAGTAGAGGCTCATTAATCCACACTAATGAGAGGGAGGCCATAGACGATTAAAGTTGCGTTTAGTGTTGTGGTTTAGTGAATATGCAAAAAATGCAATTAAAGCAATAAACAAACAAGAAATCCCCAGGCTCCTGCATCAAACAAACATATAGCAGAACCTCATAAATCTTCATAAATGGGCCGAGACCTGGCACAAACTGGTAAAGTTTGAATGCTGCCAATGCTGGGGTGAGGACTAGATCTGGCACCACTGATTAGTTTAAAGCACCCTAGCCTTGTTTCTGGCATTGCGAGCATCAGGACAGGGGCTAGGAGATGATGAAGTGTTCTGCATTGTCCTGTAGGCAGCACAGAGCCAGAGACTTTAGTCTTCATGAATCCTAAAAACAGATCCTTGGAGCCCTATTGTGTTTTCCTGCCAGTTCTCCTAGAACCTTAGAGGTTGAACTCTTGAGTTATTTCCTGTATACTTGTCTTTATTAGGGGCTATTAATTCAAAACACAGAATCCATGAGGTTAGATAACTATTCTTCCACCATCTTTTGTGATTTCATTCAGACTTGTTTTCAAAACTAAGCCAAATTTGCTTTCTAAGGTCATTTGAGTGTTTACAATTTTAATAAATATTGTTAAAAATAAACAAACAAACAAAAAAAGAGAGCGAGAGATCTGAACACTGTTCATTCAAATAAAGGATCTTTCTATAAGATTTACAACTATTATGACATTCTTTTGAAGGCCAAATTTTAAAATGCTTAGGAGAAGCATTTTCCATTGGGTCAAAGATGTTGGGTGTGTGTGGATGTGTGTAAGTAATGTCTTAAAAGTGTGGCTATCCATTATAAAACAGGTGTTAATGATTTAAAATTTATTACAAAGATTGGTGCTGGGTAAAACTGACAACATTGCCAGACTATACTGAAGTGGTGGATACAAAGTAATTTGAATTCTGTTATTTAGAAGTTGCCCATTTTGACTTCTCATAACTTGAATAAGCACTTCTAGTAATTGATTAAGAGTTCTGACATTACTCCTCTCTTTCCCCCCAAAATCATATATTTATATTCCTTGTGAATGGTATGATGCTTAGGACTTTTTTGGGGTAAGTTAATGACATAAATAACCTATTCTGCATTTTATAGTACATTTCCTTGAGCAAACTAGATGGAATGCTTTTTAATAACCATATAGCTATTTGATGATTTTTATACTTGCCATGTGAAGACAGTTTGGATATAGATTGGTATAGAATTACTTAAAATGCTGCATATAAATTAAACATTAAAAAAGGTAGATACAGACAAGCTAAGCAGCTCAATTATAATAGTTGGTTTTGCAGTTGCTGCCTCAAGGACACTCCATCCATTTCATATCATATGTCCTTCTTTTGAAAGATGATCACTGGGGTTCAAGTAACGTTTCAGCACAGCAGGAAATTGCATAATTTATAGTCCTTTAAAAAATGAAAAACAGAAAACTGCTTTTCATAAATTAAATCTCTCTCTTTCTCTCCTTCTCCCCTGTCTCTTCCTCCCAACAGATTGGAGCACTGAAGGATTATTACCACTTCTATCATAGTAAAACAATTAAAAGGTCAGTTCTCTCAAGTAGAGGTACCCACAGCTTCATTTCAATGGAACCAAAGGTAAGAAAATCCAGCTAGGCAAGCATCTGAGACAAAAGCTTCTGCATTTTTAATTTGAAATGTCATACCAGGAAACATTTGCCTGGATGGCAGCTAACATTACAAGAGCTGATATACTATCTGTTCACCAAGGTACATTAAGATGAAACAAAGACAAATACCATATTATTAACTGATGTGCTATCCTCAGAACATAATGTCCAGTGTTGTTCTTGGGGGAGATGTACTGTAAGAATTTTGTTAATGTACTAATCTTTATGTCATGCCTCGCTAGTTTAAACTCCCAAGAATAACCTTAACAGGCTGCTGTTTCCTTGTCAGCTGCCTTTGCGAATGAAAATGTGCAAAGTAGGATGATATATCCATGGTTTGGTGGTATTTTTGGGGCTTTTTATGGTCATTTAGTGCAGTAGGGGAATTAAGATTTGCACACTCTTTTCCATGTTCCTTTTAATTAATCCTTATGCTTTATTTTATATTAAAGGACCTTTTTTTATTTGAAATGTGGCATCTCACCCTACATCACATATTTAGTCTTAGTAAATTTTAGATGTTGGGTAACTGAGGGCATTGGGTAATACTGGACAGTCTGTTATAGCATTGCATAATCTTATAATTGTGGCTGAGAAAGCATTTTTATTGCAAGCCCCTAATTTCAGTTGTTTTGTAACTTCTCCCCCAAACAACCTTAGAGTTGGAATTTCTGATGTGTTTCCTCAACCAGGAAACGCATGTTTTTGAAAAGTTTGAGGAAAAATCATTAAGCTTTTTTATTTTATTCAAATGCGAAAAAAACCTTAGTGTTTTTCAAGAGTTAAGAAATTTTCAGCTACTTTTTTTAGCACTTGGATTATATAAACATGGCATGTTGATCCCCCTTATTGAGAAATTTGTGCTTTACTAACCTTGAAAAAAAGTTAAGTATAAAAATGATCAACAAATAAAAGCAGAATGCTGCACATGGGAGATAAATGTCACTCAATGACAGTGAGTGGTGAATCCTGCCTTCCTAGTGGTGTGAAAGGCTATCTAGGAAGCATAAGTTGGGTAGTTTTGCTGTGCATTGAGGCAAGAACAGCATGTGGGGCATCTACAAAGGAGGTTCTCACACAGTGTGTGGCTAAACTGTCTTCTCTAAGGACTCCATCAACCTTACTGTTCAGGTTGTTTCAGTGATAAACATGGAGAGGGTCAAGGGCAAGGCTGGAGAGTCCAGGAATACTCAGATTCACTGAACAAATACCAAGTGCTCCCCACCCTGCATAGGCAGTAGCGCAAATGGAGTGGAAACCATTTGCATCTTTTAGCAACTGCCCCAGCACATGTGAGTCTTCTGTGGGCACAGAGCTAGTGTAGTTGACTTTGTAGCACAAACACTCTGGCTATACCCAGCTGCTGAATGGTCCCTTGTGGATCACTAGCAACATTCCTAAATTAGAGCAGCCTTGAGCGAAGTATGGGGAAGGGCTAAGGCAGAGCTGAGCAAAGAATCAGGGAGACATAACCAGTTCCCTGATGGCCCCTTGCTGCGCCAAGTAGATTTTGGCCACATGCGAGAATCTGCCCCATCAAAAACTACTAATGTACACTTGATTGGTAATCATAACTATGAATTTCTTGATTTTATTTTTTTAAATTATATTACTGTAGCACCTGAAAGCTCCAATCAGGGTTGAGGTCCCATTATGGAATACACTGTACAAACAATGAAGACACATACCCTGTGATGGTGTTTTAGATTCTAAGAGGAGTTTAGGTGAACACTAGGGTTTGTGGACTTTCCACAAACTGTTTAAAAGTAGCTTCCTTATAACTTAAAATCCTCTTCCAAGTGACAAAATAACACACATACTTAATTATACATTTGATTTGAAAACAGTGACATGATTTTAGTACACAAAATGGATGTAAAACTGCATATGTGCCACTCATGATAGGCCCAGCCCTGAAAGCTTCCATTCTTCCTCTTTCTATGGGTATTTTAACTTCAGGATTGGACTACAAAATTTTTAAAAATAAAATAAAGATAAAATACTGGGCCCAATTTTAAAGGGGCATTTACTCAACCCCCAGCTTGGTGCTCGGAATTAATTGCAAATAAATCCCACACATTAGTTGGCTAAGTACCTGATTTGTGCTAATTCAATAGCATGACCTCCACTTAGTGGGAATTCAGGAAGTTAATAGTAGTATTTTTGTAGTCTGGTATTTCTAAACTACCTGTGTACATAATGTTGTCGTTGACTGTGTGAACACAAAGGGCCAGATTCCTAGCTGGCATATCTTGGTGTAGCTTTATTGATTTCAATGGAACTATGACACTTTATGCCAGCTGATGTGTGAGTCTCTCTTTCTAGATATTTATGAATGTGGTTATTAATGTCTTAGAAACATATTATCTGATTCAGATTAGGAAGAAACTTCCCTTATGGTCAAGTTATCCGTTCAATTCCTTTGAACTCAATGGAGCTGGCCCATTTCCACTAGCCGAGAATCTGGGTCCAGACAATTCATTAATACTGCGCTGTTTGATTTTCCTGTAAGTTGTTCTAACTCTATTATAGTTTGTTCTCAGTTATTTCAGATATACTTGCAGGAACTTCCTTCGGCCTTTGTTTACACTCTGCATAAATTATTAATAGGGCGCATATTTTTTAAAATGGCATCTGCGGTTTTATGGGCAGTTACCACGATTGCTTACACAAGTCAGAGAAATGTGTGGACAAAAGGCTAATTTTGCATCTAACTAATTAATTAGTTAAATGTATACGCTGGCTTTGAAGATCTACAGTTTGGGGTTCTCTTTCTCATTTAAACTAAGGCTACTTTACACCATTCTGGAAGTGTAAAAAGGCCTTAAAGTGGGCATCAATTAGAAGTGTATAGAGTACACATTTTGAAAATTTGGCCCAATGTTTACATGAATCCTACTCTATCTTTAAATGAGTGTGTAAACCATATTCAGTATAGTAGAATGTGGTCTGTATATTGATAAATATATTCATTAATGTCTGCAGTGAGCCCTTTGCTCCTCAGCTGAAGAATGTACATTGGCACCATCAACAGAGGCTATCAACTTGGTACTTTTAGAGGAGGAGTGGTGAAAGTGAGCACCTGTGGTCACGTGTAGACCTCCAGCACTCTTAATGTAACTTAGCACACTACTCTGCAGAGTGGAGAGGTTCACACATAGCTTTCTTCAAAGCAGCACCGCTAGAGTGTGGTTTACTGAGCATGTCATCACCTGTTATATAATAATAATAATAATATATGTATCTCATAGAACTGGAAGGGACCCTGAAAGGTTATTGAGTCCAGCTCCCTGCCTTCAATAGCAGGACCAAGTACTGATTTTACCCCAGATCCTTAAGTGGCCCCCTCAAGGATTGAGCTCACAACCCTGGGTTTAGCAGGCCAATGCACAAACCACTGAGCTATCCCTCCCCCCTGTTGCAACTTGCTGTGAAAACTGATAGAAAGATAGGCAGGTGAGAGGCCTAGACCCAAAGCAGGGATCAGTATCATGCACCAAATTAAAGTATTGCCCCAAGTCTATAGTGGGCAGGCAAATGACGAGACAGAACAAAACTCCCTGGCCTTTCTAATGAGCTCCACTCCCACCAACTAACTCTTGCAGGGTTCACTGTAACCCCCTTCTCAGCAGTCGTGGGCTCCTCTGTCATTCCTACACAGACTGCTTTGAAGAGTCCTTTTGGGAATGTTAGTGCGTATGTATGGGGGTGAAGAGTGATCAGAGTCAATCCATGACTAGTGAAGGGTATGGGGAGCTGCAGAGGGTGTTGGGGAGCCTCTCTGTGCTCCCTTATGTGCCTACCTGACTTTCCTTTAGAATCAGGTTGGTGCAGAATTCCCCTATTGAGGAATAAAGCAGGTAAGGCATCCCTCAGTATTTGCCCCAGGACTAGTGTGCCAAGAGAAGGGGATGCTAACGGGAAGGAGAAGTGAAAAATGAGTGTGATCTCAGGCCATGTCTACACTACCATGCTACAGCCACGCTGCTGAAACCCTGTAGTGGTGATGCAGATTACATCAATGGACGGAGTTTTTCCACTCCACTTCCCCGAGCGATGATAGCTAGATCCACGAAAGCATTCTTCTGTTGACCAAGCTGTGTCTACATTGGGGGTTAGGTTGACCTAACTATAATGCTAGGGTGTGTGGATTTCTCACATCCCTGAGCACTGACACTAGGTCAACCTAAGTTTTACATGTAGACCCGGCCTCAGTTACACTAGTATCAAACAGGGTGTAAGTAAGATCAGAATTGAGCTCTTCTTGCACCAATGAGATTACAGTTTAAAGTAGATGTCAGTAATGAAGCCCACACAGGAAATTAACCACACATCACAATAACACACATATATGAAATACACAAGTCTGTATGCAATGAGTGAATTCGTTTTTGGTTATTTTTTAAAAAAATAAAGGGCCAGCATTGAAAGGCACAGAAAATCAAGATCATGGCCTATAATGTGTAACATGCCCCGAAAGTATCTGAAAAATCAAGATAGCATACATGACTGCTGTGTAAGGCTCTGTAGTACAATATTTAACAAAAGAGCTACACTAAAAATCATGTTGGGTAAATAATCTTCCATTAAGAATCTCATATCTGTGCCTTAATTTCAAATGATGTAAATACACGCTAAAGTGTGTCCAGTTTTGCCCATCAAGTCCCCAATGCCCTGCGTGACAAGAGAGATGGAGATTTGAAAAATGAAATGTTGCTCAGAGCAATGCTGCTTAAGTATGAAATTAATCATTCAAGTACCATGTTTTAACTCCATCTGTGAAATCGTCAGTTTACAGATGACGAAGGCATTTACAGTACTAGTGTTTGTGGGCATTGTTTTTAGTCTAGAATCATCTCACCTTTTGATTTTGTTAAACTCCTTTTATATAGTAGTAGTTCGGTTTAATCCATATTAGAATTTTTTCATACTCTGAAAGATGAAAGTGTTTGAGGCCCAGCCCTTCTTCTATTGAAATCAATAGCAAAGCTTGGATAGGATTTGAAGTGAAGTGTTTGAAGATAGGATTTGGCTCATGTTGCTGACATTTCACACCGTCACGACCACCTGTTCAGTTCCATTGGTGGCAGCAACATTGGGAGCGCTATTGTATGACATTTAACTTTATTAAGAGCAGATCTATGTGACCTGGTGCTTAAAATGCCACTTTTTGTCAGCACCATGTCTGCACTGGTTGTGCTACCACAGCAGAACTGGTGGTAACAACAGTGACAACTCTTAGCCAAAATGTCTTAGTGTAGACAAGATCTATATGTGCAGAGCTATCCTCTAGGACAGGGGTTCTCAAACTGGAGATTGGGACCCCTCAGGGGGTCGCGAGGTTATTACATGGGGGGTCACGAGCTGTTAGTCTCCACCCCAAACCCTGCTTTGCCTCCAGCATTTATAATAGTGTTAAATATATTAAAAGTGTTTTTAATTTATAGGGAGGTCTCACTCAGAGGCTTCCTATGTGAAAGGGGTCACCAGTGCAAAAGTTTGAGCACTAGTGCTCTAGGAGGATCACACAGTGTTACAAAGGCTGGACAGCTGTAAGAGAGTGGTGGAAGACAGGTATACTAGCCATAAAATGATAAAGACTGTTTTCCCTATAAGCTGAAAATGGGTTACCTCCAGTCAATTAGGGACACCTGAGTCCAATTAAGGGCTGCCTGAGACCTTGAAAAACTTTTCCTCCCATGAGAGATGGGAGGAGAGACCAGGTGCTGCAGGGCTAGTGGCAGCAGGGAGAAAGGCTTCTCCAGGGTAGATGGCTGCTCTTCTCTGTACAGGGGACGCTATGTAAGAGATTGCCTATTTAGGAAAAGGCCTGGCACCCCAGGAACAATAACAAGGCCACCACCGTTTGGGTGACACTAGGGAAAGGTATTCCCCTTTGTTTTGTGTTGGAACTGGTTTCTTTTATGTTTTGTTTTGTTTTGTTTTGTTTGGCAGAGGGGCACTCCGGAGGCTTGCCTGGAAAATATTGGGAAATAAACCCCCAAATGGGAGAATAAACACTGACCAGGGTGGGACTGACTTACTCCAGCGTCCCACCATCAGAGAGGGAAGCACTGAGCCTCCCGAGATGGAGGAGATGCCTTGCCACAACCCTGTTCTTAACTCTGGCAAGATAGCAGGGTGGAAGTTTGTGAGAGGGTAAAGGAAGGAGGAACAGTAGCAGCCACAAATAAATCATCATGTTGCTATGTAGCAGTGTTTGTACCAGTTCAAACTAACAAATAAACAATAAATTAGGCTGACATGGGGTTTAGCTAGCTGAAAGGCTGGGAAAAAGGATGGATTTCACCACAAGATTATGGTTTTGCTTTGGCAAGGATTTCGGCGAAGAAGTTGATTCCTTCTGATTCCTTGGGAATCTTGCCAATAGGAAGAGAGAATGTACTCATCTCTTCTTGATCAGCATGCTTGTTATACATATAGAGGGGGGTTGGGGGGGTTTCCCAATAAAACATGGGATGGTCAGGAAGATGTTCAATTATTTTTGGATTTAATATGCCAGGAGTGAAGTCTTAGGTTGAATTAAAGGGCGGCGGGGGAGGGGGGGTGAGAGAACACCCAACCCTGCCAATTAGTAAATTAGCATATCACACAGTGAAGGGTCAGCATGAGAATTTCATTACGGGGCTAAAGCCCCAGTCTTTTTAAAAGCGGTGGTTTGGACTTTCAGCTTAGAGCAATTTTGGAGAGGAGTTATTATGGGAAAGTTTGTGTTTAGCATTGACAATGCTAAGTGTAAGTTGTTAAATGTCATTAGTGAACAAAAAGATTTTGTTAGCCAAACAGAATGACAAAGCTGTTCAACCATGAGGCCAGGTGATATCTGTGTGTGTAGCCATAAGCATATGAGCACCCAGAAGACAAAGAATCAATACTAGTGGGTAAATAATGGCTACTGTCCTGCTATTTTCCAAATTTAAAGCTTGATCAGTGAGTTGAAAAGTTGAAATATTATCCTCATGGATGCTGCATTTCATTGAGTCTCAAACTTAAATAATAATATAATATATACCTATCTCATAGAGCTGGAAGGGACCTTGAAAGGTTATTGAGTCCAGCCCACTGCCTTCACTAGCAGAACCAATTTTGCCCCACATCCCTAAGTGGCCCCTTCAAGGATTGGGCTCACAACCCTGGGTTTAGCAGCAGGTCAATGCTCAAACCACTGAGCTATCCCTCCCCTCTTGTACCAGTCATGCTTCCTCCTTAACCTTAGTCAGGATCAAGAGGCAGTCTTGCTATTGCTACCCTGGCTAAAGGATCCTGCTGCTGGGTGAAATTAGATCATGAATTGGTTACTGACTTACAGTGTACAAGAGAGCATAGAAAGACTTCATGTTCATACCTGCCTCCTGAGTATTCAACAGTTTGATATGAACATGAACAAACTAATACATAATACTTGTTACAAGTTAAATTCTATTATAATTACTGTTGTTATAAACAAGGTGTTAGGATGTTATAAAGTGTGTGCAAGAAGGGTTTTTTCCCCTTTGTTTTAGTTTGTGAGTGAAATTGGTGCTTATGAAAAGTGACTCATCTTCACACTAGTTTAAACCAGGTTCTTCATTCACCCAGCTTTGCCACTGCAGCTCAATCCTGATCTTCAAACCTCCCTATGAGTCCTGGGCCCCTCAAGCAGAAACTAGCAATGATGGTGTGATTTTGTGTTACGAATGAATGGGGTCTGTATGAGACCACCATATGCACTTTTACTTGTGACCCAATATGGGCTAGACTGTAATCTTCCAATCTGCCCAGAGTGAGGGCAAAGCATAGTTGCACCGTCCAGAGCAGGAACTGAATTGTGAGTCACGACCCTTGTCCTGGAACGACTTTCTTCCGGCTCTGCACCAGCTTAGTTGTGCCTATCAATGTGTTGGAGAGGGTGAAGTGAACACACTTTGTCCCTGCCTGCACATTCTCTTTCCACTTGATGGGACAGGGACTAGTGGCCTAGAGGCGCTGCTCTTCCCCTCACAGAAACCCGTGGATAGCCTGTGTAATGGAGTTGGGCAGCTCACAATAGAACCCTCTGGGATTGGAACCTGAAGCACTCCAAAGGTGACAGGCTAGTGCTATTGTATCATCTAACCCTTGAATGCAAATATATTTTGAATTATCAGTGATACGTCCTTTGGGCCAAATTACAATATCAATGGGGTAACTAGGGCCGGCGCTTCCATTTAGGCGACCTAGACGGTTGCCTAGGGCACCAGGATTTGGGGGGGCAGCATTTTGCCACCCTCGGCGGCAATTCGGCGCGGGGGGTCCTTCCGCGCTCCGGGTCTTTGGCGGCAATTCTGTGGCGGGTCCTTCACTCGCTCCAGGACCCGCCGCCGAACTGCCCCGAAGACCAGGAGCGCGGAAGGACCCCCCCCATCGCAGAATTGACGACGACGACCAGGAGCGCGGAAGGACCTCCGCCTAGGGTGCCAAAAACCCTGGCGCCGCTCCTGGGAGTAACATGTAGCTATTTTTCATCAATAAAATTTTAATGCATAAATGGCAATTCCTATTTGTTTATCTGTATTGCATAGACATCTTTAACAAAGTTAATTATAATGTTAACTGGACTGTGGTTTATTAATAAAAATAAATACTTTGTTAATATCTAATTCCACTACATTCAGAAAAATCCTCATTTTTTTCTATTAATGCAAACAAGCAAAGAAACACAACCTCGGAAATAATCACTAGAGCTACCCAATGAAATTATTTTTTTGATGTTTCCTGCTAAAAAGTGGAGCTCAGTCAGCCTGCCCTGCCACACCTGTAAGAGTTGTTAGACTTGGTGGTAGGAGCTTAAAAAGAGAAAACAAAACACATCACAGTTGGTGGCAGACCAGAGGGGACAAAACTCCAGTCCTCAGCTTCTGGGGAAAGGGATGGCTAAAGGCAGGAATGCCTCACACAGCCACTGCCCAAGAGCCTTTCCCTGAAGGAAGGGAGGGCCTGATGCTGATCCACCTTCGATGGGACCATATTAGCATGTGAGCCTTGTTGGGACCACAGCTTAACAGAAGCATTCTGAAGGACGAGAGCCTTACTGCACTTGTGGGACAATTCATTTGTGTTACTTTATTTTCATGTTCATTGAGAACCCCAGAAGGGGCAGACTGTCACGGGCTCAGTTGGATGGTGGAGCCTCTTACAACTGGTCTGGCATGGTGGAAAACCTGGACATAGGAGTGTGGAGTGCTATGGCTGCAGGGGCCTGACTCAGGTCTGGTGGGGAAGGAACCCAGAGACACTGACACAGAGGTTATTTGCCCTCCCCTCCTTAATTATCTGGACCTTAGAAAGCAACATTGTATTTCAGAAAATTCCAGTTATCTATTTGCCATGTAATTTTTAGATCTCCTTTGCAATTACAATCTCATTGATAATTGTTAGGCAAAAAAATGGAGATTAGTCTGAAGGTTTTAACTGGCTCACTTTGTAGTTAGTGTAACAAATGGCTTGGGAAATGGAGACACGTATTCAGTAGGATTGCCTTCTCTTGCTATTTCTTCACAGCGTTTTTTTTTAAGCTTGCTATGATACTGGCTGCAAGGATGGAGGATCACTTGATGGCAAGGTTGGCTAGAGACACTGCCCTGCACTATGGGATGGAAAAAGTAATTATAGCCCCTTGTCCATTTTATCCGGTTATCACAGCATCTTGGAAACCCAAGGTCTGAACAACTGGCAGGTATCACATTCCAGCATGTAGCAGAGTTGCTGAAGCAGCTGAAGGCTGATTAAGTTCTTTGGGCTTTATGATGAATGAGAATTATGACAGCTTTTGGGGGGATCTTCAGGAGGCTGGTGATATGGTCTACTGTGACTGTTGAGATCAGAACATTTAAAAACATCTAGGTCATATATGGGTCTCTGTAGCATCATGGCAGGAGTTTGACATAAGTAGGTGTTCTTGAAAATCATCATTAGGCACCTCATTACTTTTGAAAATCTGGCTTTCTCTAACCTTGGGGGAGAATTCTCCCAGTGACTCTGCATGAAATGTGCCAGTGTACAGGAAAACTGATGTTGTTTCTAACTGCAAGCCAGTAGTCAAACCCACTTGGAATCTAGAAATAAAGCTGTTTTTTGTCTGGTTCCTGGATGACCGTCATCAGTGAGAAGGATCTGCAGCTGGGATTTTTTTTAAATTCGTTGAAAAGAATCCAGCTCATCTCCCAATCGGAGTCAAAACTCTTAGGCCTTGGCTACACTGGCGCTGTACAGCGCTGCAACTTGCTGCACTCAGGGGTGTGAAAACGCCGCCCCCCCGAGCGCAGCGAGTGCAGCGCTGTAAAGCGCCAGTGTAATCAGCGCCTGCAGCGCTGCACACTCGCTCGCAGCGCTGCAAGCTACTCCCCTCGGAGAGGTGGAGTACAGCGCTGCGAGAGAGCTCTCGCAGTGCTGGTGGCGCGACTACACTCACGCTTCACAATGCTGCCGTGGCAGCGCTGTGAATTCCCAAGTGTAGCCAAGGCCTTAGTTCTGTCACTAAAGACAGACAATACGACTAAGGCTATGTCTGCACTGTGTTGCACTGTGGACTACGGAGGTGTGAATTGCAAAGTGCACCAAAATGTTCCACTTTAACTGCCCTGTGTGGACACTCCTGGCGCAAACAAAAAGGTACCTAGATTGCGTTAACAGAGTCCTGTTTGACAGAGGACTATGTTAATGTGTATTAGCAGGTACCTTCTAGTTTACACCAGCAACTTCCACATGGGGCAGTTAGAGTGCAGCACTCTTAGTCCGCACAGTGTAGACAAGCCCTGCGTATGCTCAATTTGCTCACCTCATTAGTGAAGAGGCTCACATTTTACAGTCACTTTTTTTTTTTAAACATACCTGCAATTTAAGGCTGGTTGGTACCAATAAGCGCACATTGAACATTATATACTAAGGCCCTGTCTACATTAAGGCAATTTACATCAGTGTAACTACATCAATGTCACAAACCAATGTGATAGATGCACTGCACTGATATAAAGTGGGGTTTACAATTAACGGTGCATGCTTAATGAGTGTACACTTAAAAAATCCTGCAGCCTTGCACAGCTCAGCTCTCTAGATGTGAACACTCAGAGTTGACAGAATTGTATAGTGTGCATTGGCAGCAGCCCAAAAGGGGAAAGTGTTACTTTCATTCTCACAGAACTTAATAAACTGCTGAAGGGTTTTGCGCAAACTTTTAGCAACAGTTAAAAATCACTCTTAGGTAGAAACCATGTTTGGGAAATTTCAGCCCAAAAGATAAATATTTCATAATGCTAACAATAAATGTGTAAAAGGAAAGGGTTATAAAGGAAACTGTTTGGTGACCTTAACTTTGTGGATGCTCCCAGGTATTAATAACATTTGAATTACTTTACAGTTCACGTAACACACTACAAGTTCTTGCAGGGAAGCACAATAACTTACGTGAATTGTAACAAAAAGGGCAGCTGAATGATGTAGGAAGTTAGGGAGAAACAATGCTTTTCAATGTCCTCAGAGTGGTTCTGAATAATCATTCTTTGCTCTAATAGCTCAACAAGAAACACAGCAGCATTGACTTCTGCAGTAGTCTCCATGTGATGCTACGAGTCTTTACTCCATTTACATTGCCAGCAATGGAAATATAGAAAATTGCTGTTTCAGCTGCTGGGGTGGGTATTATTTCAGAATGATCTAGAAATGGAGGAAGTGGAGTGATCCTGGTTTTGAACTGGGGAAAGGGATGACAATCTGGAAAAAGCTGATCCTGCAGGGTCAAGTGCCAGAATATCAGCCAGCACTAGGGTTGCCACCTTTCTAATTGATAACAACCAACCTTTGAGGCACTGCCCCCTTCTCCACTTCTTCCCCCCAAAGCCCTGTTAATGTCACTCACTCCTCTCTCCCCAGTCCTCCCATCACTTGCTTGATCATCTCCACCTCTCTCCCCCTGCCCAGCTGGGCTCTTTCTGCTCTGATGCTGGGGCCAGAGCTGCTACAGCCTGACAAGGAGCCTGACTGCGGGGCAGAGGGAGGTGCCAGGTCATTAACACTTTTGGTATCCGGTCAGTACATCTGACTAGGTCCCCCTTTTCAACTGGACTTTCCAGTTGAAAATCAGACACATGGCAACCCTAGCCCAGCACACAGAGAGAGAGAAAACATTTTGGAAAGGAGCATCTCAGAGCAGACTATCTAGGAATGTGACAGAACACCTTTTACACACCAGGGAAATATTTCCTAAGAGGAATCAGCTCCATCTGACATTGATTATATTGGTTACAATACAGGATACTCATAGAAAAATTGGGCTGAAGGTTTTTGTTATGTTTTGTTTTGGTCTTGCCTTTAGAAACCTTTCTAGTAGCAGTGTGCAGCCCTGATGTAACATGTTGCTTTGCGGTGCAACTCATTGCCAACTGCTGATGGCAACTGTCTCACTCAGAGATTGTGGATCAGAGCAAAGAGCAGGTGTTCAGAATGTGCATAGATAATTTGGCACATCTCTGTTAATTAGCAAAGGTAATGGAAGATGGATGGAGCTGGCAAAAAAATTGCATCATGTCAGCCCCTGTTTTATTTTAGGATCATTTCCAGAAAACATGAGCATCACTCAAGATTGGAAAACCTCTTTTATTCCCATTGACTCTTTAGTATATCAGACCCTCCCTTTACTATAATCAGCATGGTTCAGTGGCCAACCTTGGGTTCTGCTCTCACCTGGGCTATGGACTTTCTGTGTGATCTTGCTCAAATCACTTCACCTCTTTATGCTTCAAATTCCCAACATGGAAAATGGGAACAATGATGTTTACCAAATTAGTAAAAAAAGTTTTGAGAGCTACAGATGAAAAGTGCTAATTAAGTATTATTATTAAAGGCCTGGAAACCACACTTCACTTAGTGGATTTCATATATTTGTATTCCAGAGCATTTTTGAATTAACACAATTAATTTTTAATGAAATAAAACATTCTGCCATTCTAAATCCTCTCATATAATCAACTTAGAACCAGTAGTCTCTATCAATATGTTGGCCATCACTTACATACAACACATTTAACTTTGATTCAAGATTTGACATTGTTTGAATTTTTTCCCTGTTCAAGTGACAATGCACTTCATCACTCAGACTGACACTGGGATGCCAAATACAATAACAGGGCAATATGTTGATTTGCCTTCATTTTTGCAAAGGATCCAAATCAAATACATCTTGGTAGGTTCATTAAGCAAACTTAAAATCAATCTGCTCTTTAACTGATCGCCACTGTAATGAGTTCACAACTCACATAATAATCCAGACTCTCTGTATGCAAAAGACCTCTTTCTCTTTTACCAGGATGAGGCTGGCATTCTGTCTTGCTCCACTTGCCCACTTAGTAGGTACTGGTAGATCAGGCAGTCCTGAGAAAGGCAGCTGTATAATCCCATGTTCTCACAATCTTTGTGGGAAACATGGTTTTCTAGCTCTAACTCTGTGGGCTTTCATGTTGCGCTGGTAGGAAGTAGAACCATCTAGGAGCCTCTAGTATTTAGAGACAGTGTTCAGTACAATGTTCTATAAACCCTCTTTCCCATTTCCCATCTCCAGTTTAGTGTCCTAGCCACTCCAGTCACTAGGTCAGGCACTTCAGTGCACAAGCTACAAGAAGAGGGGAACTGGGTATAACAGTCACCAGAAGGAAAGGTGTGTGAAAGCCCTCGTGTTTGCCTAAGGTCCTGAAGTCCTTGGCTTGGGAGGATGAGACGTCCTGTGTAATATATCCCAGATGGCATCAAACAAGCTCAGGACTGCATGCTTGAGAAGGCAAGCTCATGTTTGTATGCTTGGGGCCTGTCATAGGTGGAAAAAAACAAGTCTTTTATTGGAGCAGAGAATATTCAGAACCTCTAGTCAAATAAAGAATCACGTTTATAGTAGGCCATTTTCATAACCTTTCATCACTACAGAATATGCAACAAAATCTCACACAAACATTACCATCTGAGCGACATAAATGTAGATAATAGTCATGTCAGGAAGCACCAATCAGAACACACTCTAACCTCACTTACGTGGTCTAATTGGAAATCTAAAACTCTGATGTATTCCAATGAAAAGTGTTCAATTAAATGTGAGTGATGAAAATGGGTTCTTTATTTTCTTTTTTCTGTATTATTTTTATTATGGAGGGTGTTATGAATTATGAGGTCAGGAAAACTGAGCCATAGTAAAGTGACTGTTGTTGGCACTCTTCTTATGTCAAAATGCACAGGATTGCCAGCAAGTTGCAAGCCATGGTACTGCCCTGATTTCACACATGCATTTAAAATGCACTAGCCAGCACATTCATTAATCAAGCATTGCTCCACTTTTCATGTGGTCTGACCTGCAGAATCTGACAGATACCACATAACTGGAAGCGCTGTCAGTGGTTTTTCAGGTGTGGGAATAATACTAGTTGAGAAAACATTTGGTTTGCTTCTGGCTACTGGATCTAGGAAGGTAAACTCCAATCTTTTCCCATTTGCACTGGGAGTTGGACTAAATTTTTCCCTGAGGCTGGATACATGCTTCTTTCATGGGTAGCAAAATGTTTCAGAAGGCGATGATGGTGTTTAAGAGCTGTAGCAATCTCAATGTTTTAGTAGCAACAAACTGCACTGCCAGCTGGGAGACTAGAGTGCAGGAGCTCAGGTCAGAGGCCAAGAAAAAGGAGATGAAGTCATCAGTGTTTCTGATTTAAAGGAGATTGAACATTCATCTTACTTTTCCTTCCCTGTACCCTTGGGTTGAGGTAGCAATCAGGTTGGATCCACTCTCTTGATTTGTAGTCAGAGAACAGGGGCAAAAATATCAGTTGTCAATGAGATAGGAGTGATCATTAAGGCTGATGTCCTGGCTACAGTGAGGTACATTCCCCAGAACCAATGAGGGGGTGTAATAGTAAAAGATGCTCCCAGTCTTTGCCTAAGTTGCAAAAGAAATAAAAATGACCACAACAGCAAGGCTAAACCAGAAGATGCAGATTTCTGACCCAATTCTGGTCTCTAATAAACAGCCTGATTATCTGAGACAAGAATTCAGCCTTTTTTTTTTTTTTTAATAATCAGTGTTACACAGCAGCAATGGCATAAAGTGGAAAAATGGCACAAGGCAATCAACTTCCATTTTTAGTTGCCAAAACCAGGCATTACAATAGAAAAACACTTGATTTAATTAGAAAAGTTATATGTTTGGGTGAAGCTGTTGTAACTGAATTTTTCCATGGCAGGGATTTCCACAATGGCAAAGTACCATTAAACAAAACTGCTGTCTACTAAAAAGTACGTTGAATGGGGGGGGGGCATAATTTCTTTTAAAACAGAAACAATAATATATGAGAACTACTTTCAGCTGTATCCTGGCCAGCAGAGAGGCCACTCAGGAATAGATATATCAGTCTACCATTCTAGGTCCCTATGAATCACTAGGTTGTGGCTGCTCTGTATTGCCAGCACAGCCCGCAGTGGATTTTTGACTACTGGCATCATGATCTATGCAGGCAGAAGCCAGTGTAGACCCTTGAGTGAAGTGGCCATTATCTTTGAAAACTCGTGGAGATCAGGGGAGGTCCCGGATGACTGGAAAAAGGCAAATATAGTGCCCATCTTTAAAAAAGGGAAGAAGAAGAAGAATCTGGGGAACTACAGACCGGGTCAGCCTCACCTCAGTCCCTGGAAAAATCATGGAGCAGGTCCTCAAGGAATCCATTTTGAAGCACTTGGAGGAGAAGGTGGTGATCAGGAACAGTCAACATGGATTCACCAAGGGCAAGTCATGCCTGACCAATCTGATTGCCTTCTATGATGAGATAACTGGCTCTGTGGATATGGGGAAAGCAGTGGACGTGTTATATCTTGACGTTAGCAAAGCTTTTAATACCGTCTCCCACAGTATTCTTGCCAGCAAGCTAGAAAAATATGGATTGGATGAATGGACTATAAGGTGGATAGAAAGCTGGCTAGATCGTCGGGCTCAACAGGTAGTGATCAACAGCTCGATATCTAGTTGGCATCCAGTATCAAGTGTAGTGCCACAGGGGTCTGTTCTGGAGCCAGTTTTATTCAACATATTCATAAATGATCTGGATGATGGGATGGATTGCACCCTTAGCAAGTTTGCGGATGACACTAAGCTGTGGGGAGAAGTAGGTACGCTGGAGGTTAAGGATAGGGTCCAGAGTGACCTAGACAAATTGGAGGATTGGGCCAAAAGAAATCTGATGAGGTTCAAGAAGGACAAATGCAGAGTCCTGCACTTAGGACCAAAGAATCCCATGCACCACTACAGGCTGGGGACCAACTGGCTAAGCGGCAATTCTGCAGAAAAGGACCTGGGGATTAGAGTGGACGAGACGCTGGATATGAGTCAACAGTGTGCCCTTGTTGCCAAGAAGGCTAACGGCATATTGGGCTGCATTAGTAAGAGCATTGCCAGCAGATCAATGGAAGTGATTATTCCCCTCTATTCGGCACTGGTGAGGCCACATCTGGAGTATTGTCCACATTCTTTCTGTAGTGGGGGGCCCAAAACTGGACACCCTACTACAGAAAGGATGTGGACAAATTGGAGAGAGTCCAGCAGAGGGCAACGAAAATGATTAGGGGCAGGGGCACATGACTTATGAGGAGAGGATGAGGAACATATTTAGTCTGCAGAAGAGAAGAGGGAGGCGGTATTTGATAGCAGCCTTCAACTACCTGAAGGGGGGGTTCCAAAGAGACTGGAGCTAGGCTGTTCTCAGTGGTGGCAGATAACAGAACAAGAAGCAATGGTCTCAAGTTGCAGTGGGAGAGGTCTAGGTTGGATATTAGGAAACACTATTTCACTAGGAGGGTGGTGAAGCACTGGAATGGGTTACCTAGGGAGGTGGTGAAATCTCCATCCTTAGAGGTTTTTAAGGCCCATCTTGACAAAGCCCTGGCTGGGATGATTTAGTTGGTGTTGGTCCTGCTTTGAGCAGGGGGTTGGACTAGATGACTCCTGCGGTCTCTTCCAATCCTAATATCTATGATTCTATGAATCTAGACCATTGGAAGTACTCTGGATTTACACTGGTATTATTGAGAGCAAAATTTGGCCCAGTGGGAGATTTGAGTGCCTAGGAACTCATTTAGTAAATGATTTGAGGTTATCTGAAAATAGCAAATGCAAATTTTTCAAGGACTTAAATGATTCATGGCCAGAGTTAAAGGACTAGCCTAAGGAGAGCAAAAATCCATTAAACAGTTCAACAGAGCTTTTTTTAATATGATCATCACTCCAGTTATATAAACACAAAACCCCAAGATATTTCAAATGTAAGATGTTAGACTCCAAAGCTAATTAAAATACTGTGGTAAAGAGTTTTTAAAATTACAATCCCCTACTGGATACTTGGTTCTGCATTTGATTTAAGAATTCCTAAGAAGACGCATTTAGACATATGTTAGCTAAAGACATGTCATATTATTTTGTGTTCAATGCAATATTAATACTAACCCTCGTGGTACAATAAAACTGCACAGAATATATTATGGTATCCCCAAATCAGTCACATTAATATTATTTTTAAACCAATGGTGTGAACTTAGCCTTGGGTATCATGCAAAACAAAATAACTGGTTGTAGGTATTTCAGAGATCTATTTCCCTGTTATTTGTGAGCAGTTACAAACTTGTGTGGCCAGGGAACTAGAATGGCTTATATTAACATAACAGTTGACATAAGGCAGGAGTGAGGATCATTTCGTACTTTGTAAAGGGTGAGTTATCCCTGAAACTGATTCTGAAGCCTGTGAACTTGTTACTGTACCCCAAATTTTAAAGGTAAAAAGTCATGAAGAAACATGACATTCTAAAACATTCTAAAAAGACTGGTATAATAATTGAGGATGGTATTGTGTTAAAACCACAAGACTGAGACTCAGAAGATTTTATCTAATTCTCAGCTTTGCCCCAGACTTCCTGTGTGACTTTCAGCTGGTCACTTTGAGCCAGATTGTGGCCTGCCCCTACTGCAATACACAATGTGGGAGGCTCCGACTCTCCCCCCCCCACACACACATAGTTGCAGCCATAAATGTAAGGGCTGTTGAGGGCCTTTTCAAATGGGTGGTGATGAGTGGGGAGAGTGGGACTACACCTCACCGTAGCCCACATACAGTCATATAGGTCACCCATCCTGCCCACCTATGGAGGGGAAATCATGCTGCAATTCCCTACAGCAGAAGTTCCCAAACTATTTTTGCTGAGCCCCTCTTCAGAAAGTACATGCTCCCTCACAGGAACTGGGGAAGAGTTGGGAGGGGGTGGCCTGTACTCACAGGTCGGCATGGAGGGATGCCCAGTACTCATGGAGGACCAGAGGTCGGGGAGAGAGGAGTTCCCAGTATCCACAGGGGCTGAGGTGGGGAAGGACTGCCCAGTGTCAATGAGGGTGCAGGGAGTGGTGGTGGTGGAGGGGTACCCCGAACCCAGTCGGGGGCCAGGGGTTACACATCATGTAGCAGCTGAGGAAGCCTTCTGCTCCCTACAATGGTTAGTTGGTTTCAGCTGCTGGGACCCAGTTCCCTGCCCATTTCACTCCCCCACCCACAGGGAAGTGAAAGGGGGCTGCATTGAAGGCTCAAGGTCAGGAGGAAAGTGGAAGGCTGTACCTTGTGAGAACTGACCCCCCCCTCCCCCCGCACTAGACAGAGCCCCCTGCTGACCCTGGTCCTTCCGTATGGCCTTGACCACTTCCCACACGCAGGGTCTGTCCTGCGGGGGAAGTGGACGGCACTCTGGGCCCTGGGGCTGTGCTGAGCAGGGGGCCCTGTCCGAGAGGGGCGGTAGTACTCCCACGGTGTAGCCTTCTGCTCCCTGCTTGTGGAATCCCCCCGGCCTCCCCAGCAAAGGAGGGTAACTGCTGGTTGGTGTCTGCTGCAGCTGTGGCAGTGGAGGCGTGTGATGGGCAGGGAGCCTGGCAGCTGAGACTGCCCAACGCAGCCCCATCCACTTACCCTGTGACACAGATCCCCTTGGTGCAAAAGAACCTAGGCTTGGTCTACATTTAAAGTTAGCTCAACATAGCTACATCAGTCAGGTGTTTGAAAAATCCATACCCCTGACCAATATAGCTATGCTGACCTGACCCCCACTGTAGATGCAGTTACATCAACAGAAGAATGCTTCTGTAAGCATAGCTATTAGGGATGTAAAATGCTATTAGAGATATAACCAACCTTAACTGTTAACCCCAACCACCTTGCACCAGCCGGCCAGACCCCTGCTTTGGCCGCACCAGCCGACGGAACCCCAGCCCCGGCTGTGTCAGGCCCCCGGAGCTACCTTGGTTAATGATTAAATGATATAATTTTAATCGTTTAACCAGTTAACTTTTTAAACCAATATTTACATCCCTAATAGCTATCATCATTCATGGAGGTGGTTTTCCTGCACAGATGGAAAAACCCCTTTCGTCAGCACAGGTTGTGTCTACACTACGGGGTTATGCTACGATATACAGAGTACTGTATTTTCTGGCGTATAAGACTACTTTTTAACCCAGGAAAATCTTCTCAAAAGTCGGGGGTCGTCTTATACGCCGGGTGTCGTCTTATAGGGCGGGTGCTGAAACTTCCGAGCCGGACTGGAGAATCTGCGGTCGCCGCATATGGTGGGGGGGAGCTCAAAAACGGCCGCGGCCGCATCCCCGCCCGATGACGAGGTGAGGGGGCGCCTCACCAGGAAGGTGTAAGTGAAGGGCGGAGCAAGCTGCAGGCGTCCGGGACGCCCGGGGTATGGAAAAAAGAGATAGAGCGGCGCTGTGCCCAGAAAAACACGCCTCTTTCACCCGTCTGGCCCGCCCTTGTATCCTATTACCGTACCTCCTTCTCTGCCTCTCAGATCTCGCTCCTGAGGACTGCAGTGAAGCGGCGCAGGCGCGCATGTGCGAGATCTGAGAGGCAGAGAAGGAGGTAATAGGATACAAGGGCGGGCCAGACGGGTGAAATAGGCGTGTTTGCGCTACCGCTCTGATAGTCTTGGAGACAGGGAGGGCTGGGCAGGCAGGGAGAGCTGACCAATCCAAGCAGGCTTTGTATACAACAACCAGCCAATCGCCGGTAAGGTACATCGCTTGCCGTGATTGGCTGGTTGTTGTATACTGGGTACCACATACAGTACAGCACCAGTATCTGTACCTGTTCATACAGTATAGCACCAGTACATACAGTACAGTATACAAATGTCCAACAGTCAAAACCCCATCATGGCTCCACCAGCAAGAAGAAAGAAATATGAAGCCAGTTTCAAACTTAAAGTTGTAAACTTTGCCATGGAACATAATAACTGCGCTGCTGCAAGACAATATGGAGTAACAGAAAAGATGGTTCAGGACTGGAAAGCAAATGAAAAAGCATTAAAGAGTATGCCAAGGGGTAAGTGTGCATTAAGAAGAGGCACTCCACATTGGCCAGAACTCGAAAAACATGTAGCAGACATGGTGAATGAGCATCGCCAAAACGGTTATGTAGTGACACGAAATAAAATACATTTGTTTGCACTTCAGTGGGCCAAATCTAACCCAGATCACAGCAACAGATTTAAGGCCACTGTATCCTGGTGTACTAGATTCATGGGAAGGCATAATATGGTACTGAGGCAAAAGATGAAAATTGCCCCAAAATTACCTGCAGATCTTGATAGCAAAGTAAATAGTTTCCATCGATACGTAATACAACAGCGCACTAAACATGGCTATGTGTTAAGTAGTATTGGAAATATGGATGAAACTCCAATGAATTTTGATATGGTTGGAAATAAAACTGTCCATCAAAAAGGTGAAAAAACAATTTTAATTAAAACAACAGGACATGAGAAGTCCAGTTTTACAGTGGTACTAGGATGCACAGCTGATGGCGCCAAACTGAGACCAATGATTATTTTTAAAAGAAAAACAATGCCAAAATTCAAGTTCCCTGTTGGTTGTTTTGTACATGTGAATGAAAAAGGCTGGATGGATGAAGAAGGGGTAAAGCTATGGCTTGATAATGTATGGAGCAGGCGACCAGGTGGACTTATTCAAAAATGTAGTCTACTGGTGTGGGATATGTTCAGGGCTCATTTAACTCCCAGCACCAAGCAAATGCTTGCAAGACTAAACACAGATGCGGCAGTTATTCCTGCAGGATTGACATCGTTGGTACAGCCACTGGATGTGTGCCTAAACAAGCCATTTAAAGATCGCATTCAAGAACAGTGGAATGAATGGATGGTTAGCGGCGAAAAGTCATTCACAAAAGGAGGAAACATGCGTGCTCCACAGTTGGATGTTTTGTGCAAGTTTGTCATAAAAGCCTGGAATGATATTGATGCAGAAACAGTAATCAAGTCTTTCAAGAAGTGTGGCATATCAAATTCATTAGATGGTATGGAGGACGACTACTTGTGGCAAGATGAAGAGGAAGCCGAAGCTGAGACCACACCATCTGATACGGAATTCGATCCATACGATGACTGCCTTACAAATGTATCACAAGATGTCATTGATGTACTTATGATATCAGATGACGAACAGGAGGATTTTGAAGGCTTTTAAAGGGAAACTGTCACGCCAGCAAAACCTGTAAAAATACCGTAGCTTGCAGTTATGATGGGCGTTGCTAACTCGCCAGGGACTTGCCCGGCACTTGCTCTCTCTCTCTTGTTTGTTATCTTCCTCCTATCATCATCAGTTCCAGTTTGGTTGACAACTTAGAAAACAAACAGCATGGCAGCTCCCATGGGTTTATTGTCTTATCCTTCCTTTCAGCTTTAGAGTGAATTAGGAAAAGTTTAATCCACTTGCACTGTTTTATGTTTACATGTTTGATGACAAACAGCCTTATGTTTATAAGTGACAGTTTTCCTGCTAAGTACCTGCATGTCATAAGCATTTGAATTAAAATTACCATATTGAAATCAAATCTGATGTTTTTTAAAAAAATTTTTGGTGTGCGTTGGAAGAGGGGTAGTCTTATACGGCGAGTATATCCCAAACTCTATATTTTAACTGGAAAAGTTGGGGGTCGTCTTATACGCCCAGTCGTCTTATACGCCGGAAAATACGGTACTTTGTGAACATGTATATGTTAAGCTGTGATATCTGTATCACTATGATGGAAAGATGGCTTACTTGCATATAG
Organism: Chrysemys picta bellii; assembly: GCF_011386835.1. NCBI lineage: Eukaryota > Metazoa > Chordata > Testudines > Emydidae > Chrysemys > Chrysemys picta. The sequence continues at coordinate 97,910,399 of NC_088796.1, forward strand.
CAAAGTGGATAGATACATTCACAATAAATCTGATTGGCTTTTTCATGTCAGTGAGACTTGAAAAAATCTGAATTGAATTTCTGACAAGCCTTTTCAGCTGCTTTGCTCCACAGGTCAAACTATTATAGTCTGTACTGCTGTTACATAGGATGTATTTATAGAGACACAGGTAGTAATTTCAAACATTTTCTGCCTCTTCCTTTTTTCCCTCTGCCCTCCAGATTGTTTTGACCTGGTGTTTCTTTCTTGCTTTTATCATGCTTTTTCAGAATGCGTGTAGCATAATTATGTCAACTGTTTTGATTGTGGATAGACATTGACCCTTATTGAAGACGCACTTTGTCAATCAATGAGAATGTATCACTTGGTGTTGTTGGATTCATTATCTTTTATCCAGCATTAGACCCTGGCAGTTTATGGAGATTTGCAGAAATGGGTAACTGCAAATCATTTCCTATGCTCTTGACTTGGGTCAACAGCTACTTTGTCCTACAGTCTTCAACCATTTTTATGTGCAGACTCGCTACTGTTACTGAGAGGCTCGAAGTGCTGGTACAGAGGTGGGGAAATTAAGCCTGTTGTTTGTTTTTTAAAAGATCAACTCTTTAAAGCATTTGTTTTTAAAATAACATGAAAAGCTCACCAGTAATGGTGTTTTTTTTTCAAATTTTCAAACTCAGAATATGTAAAAACTTTTCATACATCAAATGCCTAAAGTTACATGTGGCTTTTAGAGTATTGGAATGTCATCCTGATGCAGATAGACATTTTAGTTCTAGATCTTCAACTTCATAGGTTTTGTACTGTTGAAATGTGAAATACAAATTGAGAATGCTGTTGTGCACTGGTGTACTTAGATATACTTTGTGATGTGGAAAGTATAGGGATATGAGAATACACACTCTCTATTTCCCTTTCTAAATATCTTCTTCCATCTTTAGTCAGTCTAAGATAATACCAACCTCACCTTCATCTTTAACTCAATGTAAGAAACAAGTCCTATAGTCATTACCCAAGACTTAAGCAGGCAAAACTCCCATTGAAGTCAGGAGCAATTACAGAGTATGGGCTGAAAGTATTGGCTCTAAGATAATATCAAAACAAACACCATAAATTGTATCTTTAAAATTTCTATATGTTTCCCACATTTTGTCCTGTTTCCACTGCTAAAAAGCTTGTCATTCCATTGAACATGAAATCCCATGATGCTTCTGTTGAGAAAGGGAAAAAAGTACTGTAGTGTCGTATGTTTTAAGTGCAGTCTTTTTTATATAAAAAGAGCTTGGTGACATTATAATCGGTTAGTGTACTCATTTTTATATCTGGAAATCTCATCTGAAATCATGTTAATGGTTTTGGTGGTCATATCCTACTCCATAGTGGCATTTGCCAGAATAATCACACAGCTTGGCATGAGGAAGAACTCAGAAGAGGCCCCTGAGGAGATTGGGATGGTAGACTTTTTTTTTTCTTCAGATTATGAATGAGGTAGAGTGGTGTGAGGAGGTTCACAAGGGCACCAATCCAGTTGGCAACACTGGAAGTGATCGGGGAAGGGGGACTCCCACAGTCCAGTGACTTGACATTCATGTATGCTACAGGCACCTATATATGCATAGTTCTTGCCAACAGGGGTCTGGCTGTTCATCTGCTTTAGGAGGGTCAATAAGATGTAATCCTTGAAGAGATAGGGATAACACTATTACATATATCTGTCCATGTGGTTTGTGGTTTTCATCATGCTGATCACATAAAATAGTCAATCACCAAATCTATTAAATTGTTAAGTTCATTGACTTCAAAAAGACAATGTCTATTATCAAAAGGTGATTCCCGGGCTACCCACCCCAGTAAGTGAAAGTGTTGCCTGTTGGCCAGTTCCACCTTTCCCCATGACATCTCCCACTCACTCATCCAATACAGCCATCCAAGTTCATTGCTTGTTTTGTGACATTTCCCAAGACTCTTGTCCGAGGTGGTTCTCTCTCTCTCTTTCTCTGTTTAATCTGTTGTGTTTCTAAAGTCCCTGTTTCCTTGGTAGCTGAGCAGCTATTTCTATTTCCAATTTACAGACATAGGCTAGGCTTAGGTGAATGGTGGCCTGACAGTTGGACCTATGAGTGCATTGGGAATGGCATGCACATGCAGTCTGTCGTCCTAGACTCAAGGCCCACATATGCATGTTTCCAATGCTGCAAAGCTAAAAGGATAGATTTTAGTGTAAAACCCAGTCCCTATTCATAGTTGGCATTCACTGTTTTTTCTTCCTGTGTACTCCTCCCTTCTCCCTACATAGGGCATGATTTTGCCTTAAGTTTGTCTGTAGCTGTTGCTATTTACCTATCACATTCACATGCACTGTATTTGCCCAAAGAAATAGAAAATGTAAACAACACATCTCCAATGCCATTTGAAAACTAGAAAATATTTACTGCAACAAACCCACCAAAGTGATATTAAAAATAATTACAAAACCCTCAATCCCCAAAATTGGCCCATATTACAATTTCCAGTGTTTTGATAAACTTCTTAGAAAGCTAGACTTGTGAAAGATTGGTGTGGTTAATTTTTTTCTGATTAAACATATTCGGTATTCTGTTAATTAACAATTAGTTTTTTCCTCTCTTGACAACTTCTTTTGTTCAATCACTTTCATTTTCACTGTTCCTACAAGACAAATTGATTACACTGAATGAGTGAGGGAGTAAATTGAGAGAAAAGTGTTTCACTGTATGAAAGATAACATCTCATTGTTTTGTTTGGCACCTCTTTTTTAAAAGGGCCATTTGCATTAGCTCAGAGCAACTTGTATTCAGCAGCACTGCTTGCATGTCAGTAAAGAAGAGCAATATTGTGCACAGAACAACCCTGTAAATGCTGAGATGAGGAGACTGGAAATGATGATTTTTATTTGAAGTAGTTTGGTTTCCAATCTGGCTTGGCTTTGATTTCTAGACATTCAGGAAATGGAACTTTCGGAGCTGAAGTCAATTGGAAAATGTGCACTGTTCCCCCTCAGCTAAGTGTGACTTTATGGAAATGTTAGAATGCACCTCATTGTTTGCATACAGTCTCCTTTTGGCAAGAAGTAGGAATCTGTATAATCACTTACTCCAGAGATTTTCCTTCAAGGACTAGGGATAGGAAGTGTGGACTGGACACTTTTTAAAAGGAAACATTTTTAAACAAATGAACTTTTTTCATACAGAATCAGATTCAGTCAAATCCATACTATACCAGCCATTGGGCAGTGAAGTGTGTGCATATATATGCATAAAACGCTAAAGGGAAATATATGGCAGAACATTTAAATAACTGCTGAGTTTTGATCTATTCATCAGTATTACAACACAGGAATCAGACAGTTTAGACAAGACCAACTGGCAAGCTTTCTGTTCACTAAGGAAAAAGCTCTATTGCTCCATGGAGTGAGTACTATAGAAGTGATAGTTTCTGTAAATTAATGTCATGCCTCTAATGCACCTGAACTCCTCTTCTGGGAAAATGAGTCTCCTGTGATGCTTTTAATTACACTCCAAATGAGTGTGTTGGTACATCCTCGATGCAATTATAAAAACAGCTATTAAAAACAGATCCCAACAGAGGGTGTTGATTAAAAAAATGCATAGGCACCAATGGGAGGAGGACTGTGATTAGGCACAGTATACCGGGCCGATTTTCCTCCGCCTGGGCTCCTTGTGTTGTCATTTGTGTCTGTGCAAAGTGCACCAAATCAAAGTGGTAGCATTTTACAGCCACTTTGGGATGTTATAAATGCCTACCCATGGAGCAAGAGAGGGACAAGATGGGTGAGGTAATACCTTTTATTGAACCAGCTCCTGTTGGTGGAAGGTACAAGCTTTCAAGTGACACAGAACTCTTCTTCAGGTCTGGGGAAGGAAAAAAGAGCTTCTGAGTTAAATACAAGTTGGAACAGATTGTTAAGAGTAAGGAGTAACACATTGTAGGAGACCACTTATAGGGTTACATTGTTATGTAAAAGAGGTTTGAAATGGGCCATTAAGGATTAGCAGGTAGATATGTTACAAATTATTGTAATGAGCTATAAAGCCAGTGTCCGTGTTAAGTTCATGGTTTTTGGTGTCTAACAGCGTTATGCATTTAAGTACCCAGACTCACCTGTTGACGGCCCTGTGCAGGTTTCCTTTGTGGACAATTACGGAAAGATCACATATGGAGTCATCACTTTATACAAAGTGTTCACAAATGGGTGATATGGTATTTTTGTATTTTATCGTGTTTCTGTGTGAGTTCATTTGAGAGTGTAGTGAGTGTCTGGTTTCACCCACATAGTTGTCATTGGAGCATTTAGTGCACTAGGTTTGGTACACCACATGTTGTGATAGGCATGTGTAGGACCCATGGATCTTGAAAGGTGTATTGTGGGAGGATGATATTGATCATCGTAGCATTGGAGATATGTATGCAGGTTTTGCATCTGTTTTTTTTAGTAGGGTCTGGTACTGCTTTGAGTTGGTGTCCTGGTCTCTAGAGAGCTTTCTTCTTCTGATGAGCTTGGTGAATTTGAGGGGTTATTTGAAGACCAAAGACGGGTTTGAAAAAGATTTAGTTCAGGATGTGGTTCTCATCAAATATGAGTTGTAATTTTTTGATGATACCCCAGATGGGTTCTATTGTAGAATGGTAGGTGACAGCTAGGGGTGTGCAGGCAGTGTTTTTTTCCCCCTATATTGAAGCAGGTTCTCTTGGAGTATTTGGGTGGCCCTTGACATGATGTGATCTTTTTCTCTGGTGGAGTGTTCTTGTTTGATGAAGGTGGTTTTCAGTGTGTTTAGGTGTTTATCCTGGACTTTCTCTTCAGAGCAAATTCTGCAACATCTGAAAGCCTGGCTGTAGATAACAAATTTTGTGGTGCATCTGGAGTGGTTGCTGGATCTATGGAGGTAAGTGTGGTGATCTGTAGGTTTCTTGTATGTAGTCATTTGGATGGTTCTATTGTTGACGCTGATCACAGTGTCCAAGAAGTTGATGCTGGTGTGAGAGTGTTCTAGCGAGTTTGATGGATGGCTCGTGGTTGCTGATGATGTGGTGGAAATCCATTAGGGATTTTAGGTCTTCTGTGCAGAGGATGAAAATATCATTAATATATTTAATGTAGAACGTTGGTTTCATGGAGGATTTTTCCAGAAATTCTTCCTCAAGTTGGCGTATGAAGAGGTTGGCATGTTGGGGAGCCACTCTAGTTCCCATGGGTGTTCTCATGGTTTGGACATAATGTTTGTAGTTAAAGATAAAGTCACTGTGGGTGAGGATGAAAGCATTGTACATTATCTTGTAGGTATTTGAGGCAGGCAATGATGCCGTCATGGTGAGGATATTGGGGTTTAGGGAGGTCACATCTATGGTGGCAAGGATGGTGTTCTGGGGAAGTTGTTTATATTACAGAGTTTCTGGAGGAAGTTGATAGTGACTTGAAGAAATCTGTTTTTTTGTGTGGTGAGTGGTCTGAGGCTGAGTTCTATGAGTCCTGATATTTCTTTAGTAACAGTGCCATGGTCAGATATGATCAGTCTGCCTGGTTCCCTTGTTTGTGTTGCTTGGGAAGCTTGTAGAAGGTCTCTGGAGTGGTTTAATGGAGGTGAGGTTGTAGAGTGTTTCTTGCAGTTGATTGGGGAAGGATTTGATGGTATCTTTACATTTCTGTGTGAATAGTGGTGTGGGGTCTTCTTTTAGTTCTTTATAGTAGGTGGTGTCAGAGAGTTGTCTGTTGGTCTCATTCACATAGTCATCATGATTAAGGACTTCTTTAGCACCCTTTTTTTCTGTTGGTTTGATCACTATCTGGTGGTTGGATTCTAGGGACTGTATAGCTATCCTCTTGGTGGTAGAGAGATTATAGTGGATGTAATGTTTATTGAGGATTTCACTGTCAATTTTTTTCCTCACACAATTATTTTAATGATCAGTGTGTGGTTTCGTCCACTGGGGGGTGTCCAATCAGATGACTGTTTATTCATATGACTGTTGGTGAGGATGTGGTTGTTGTGGGTGGTGTCATCTTTACTGTGAAAGAATTCCTTGAGGTGGAACCAGTGGAAGAATTCTTTTAGTTTTCCACATGTTAGTATAGTGTCAGCTTCTGTGGTGGGGCAGAAGCTCAGTCCTTTGGCGAGTACTGGTCCTTCAGTTTTGGTTATGGGTAGTCTTGATAGGTTAATGATGTTGGGGTGTCTTGTAGTGTCCATATGGTGGGTCATGGTGTCTTGGTTTCTCCTGGAGGTGGTGTTCTGTTGGTTGTGGAGTTGTTGTAGTTGGTTCCACTTTTTGTTTTTGTGTTGGATTGCTGTCATCAGGTTTTTTTAGATTGATGTTTTGGGTTTCCTGCATGATATCCAGGTAGGTTTCCTGATTTTTTCCTTCCAGTGTGTGGGAGCATGTGATCATTTGATGTTTGCAGTGGTCCCTTTTGGAGTGTGTAAAGTGCAGGAGACGGCTCCTCAATTTTTCTGAGGTCCTTCTGTAGAGCTGGTCAGCATTTTTGAAATACAAGGAGCAAGTCAGTGGAGAATCAGGCTCAGTGTATCAGAATGCATCGTTATGGTGCAATGATGGTGTATATGTATCTGCTGTATATATGTATTTACAGTTTGGTTTTATGGTAGGACAGTGAGCTATGTCATTTGTCATTCCAGTATTTTGACCTGATCTTGCAAGCTTCAGAGCACCTTCTGCAAAGTGCTCACATCATCAGCTCTGACTTACTTCATTAGGAGTGAAGGGTGCTCATCTTGCAGGAGACATTTATATCTCTCAGGTCTGATCCCAGTGATAGACAAATAGGTTCTTTAAAACACAATTGCTAGCTTCTTTTGCCAAACACAGTGAATTGTTTCCTGAAACAAGCTCCGTCTATAGTATATTGAAATGCAAAACCCTCGTGCTCCTAAATGTTGAGAACACTGATTTACAAATGGGTTCAATTTTATACATAAAAATCTCTCTATGTGCTAAGTAATTGCTCTGGGTCCCCGGTGGATGGGAATGGTGCAGTGAGGGAGGGTTTATGATTGCTGGCACTACGGAATTGTATGATAAGTGTTCTCAGTTATTTGATCTGAGACAAAATAAACTAATTGTACCTTTCGAGAGATCTACATGCAGATTAGTGTTGAGATCACATTGCTGTATTTGTTAATAAAGCTTTCCGCCTTCACAAGCACTGTTATTTTGCATTCACTTTCAACTTTTTTATGGTCAGCAGCAGAGTGTAAATGTTTGTGCAGTGTAGACATCAGAGATCCCTTGTTATACTGAAAATATGACTAGTCATAAGCAATAATGTCTAAATCAAAATAAGATTTGGAGGTTGGGTTTGCATAAGCCTTGAAAATCTTGATTGCTTATCTGGCGGTATTGAAGTTTCACTCCTCCCTGACCTCAACAAGTCAGGGACAGATTAAGACAGGTTCATGGTCCAAGGGGACCTAGTTTGCAGTGAGTCAGCTAAGGTGCAGCATGTGTGACCTTGTATGTGCTAGGGAGTGTTGTTTTACATAGCAGGAAGAGTTGGAAAAAAACAAGGATCCATTATCAGGGTCTGGAAGAGAGAGTTCATGCCACCAATAGGGGGCTGGGAGGGAGCATCTGTTGAAGATCTGTGGGACACCAACTTTTTTGATAGGAGAGAGTTTAAAATAATGTGGCTCTGGGTCCCATTTAACCTTATTCTGTCTCTCTTCTGTGTTCAGTAATTGCCATCAGTAGAGACTCAGGTCTTTGGCCCTCTCTCTTGGCATCTGGCCAGCTACAATCTATATGTCTTGGATGCTCCAGGAATTTGCTGCTTCAGAGGTGCCCAAGTATGATTGCCTGCCTTCCCTTTCTGAAGGAAGCTCCTCAATGTGTAATATTTGAAGGCAGCAGACAACCCAGTAAATATTCCCAGGCTTGCTGAGAAGTCCATGAGATGGATTTTAGCCAAGCCAGGCATCCTGTTGGAAGAGGAAAGAGGTGGCCAGAAGAGAAAGGGGACTTATCAAAACTTTCTCAATTCCCTACCACCCAGAGATATCGGAGGGGTAGATTTTGGAGGATTTGACAGAGAAAGGGGACTTCAACTTGCTTACACAGCACCAACCAGCTCCCTCCTGTTCTGTGTCCGTTGACATCACAGCTCTTCCTGTAGAAACCATGCTGCTACTGCTGACCCTGAAGCAATTCTCAGGTAGCGACGTTGCTTGGTGCAGAGGGAAAAACTATGATGTTATCACAGTCCCCACACTGTCCTCTACCACCCTATGGAAATGGTACCCCATAGAACTGCCTCACAGAAGGGATTCCACAGGTTCAGAGATGCCTCTTTCTCCTCTCACCATGATCAGAATCTGGAGAGTCTGCATTCCCTGTTTTCAGAAGCCAGGGAAGCATGGGGCCATCAATTCTTACTCATGAATAACTCCCCTTATAATAAGTTGGAGATTTGCCTGGCTTAAGATCTCAGGATTTGAACTAGAATTAAGAATGCATGGTTAGAGACATTTTTCTGCTATGGGAAAACATTAATATTGTCCCTACCTAGTGACTTTGAGCTGGAACAAGAAAATAAAGATGGGCTCTGAAAGTAAAGTTTATTTTTGTGCGTGTGTGAGTGTACATGCCTGGGAATCAGGAGTGCAAGGTGCAGAACAGGCTGTTAGCAGGTGATGGCTGCCTTTCTTTCTTTGGAAGATGTGAATTGAATTTTTTTATATTTTTATTCTGTACCAGCAGTTCAGCAGCAATACGAGCTGTCGGTAAGCCACAAGCATGCAAGTAAAATCTGGGTTTGACTGTGGATAGTTTACAATATTTACATTTATAGCAGCAAGTTCCCATTTAGAAAAGTTAATGGTATTGGGGGGGAGAGGGAAAGCATTACAAATTAATATCTGCTATGGACTGGATGTCACCTTTGGTATCGCTTTTCTGAATGTGTTCAGAGTCTTTGATGAGGTGTCTGTCAGAGAAGAAGCTTAACTTTGGAAGCCTGATTTTGACCTTGATCTCTTCTTTCATTTATATTTTGAGCTTCTTGTTGTAATTTAACCTATTACCCTGTACTCTGTTGCTTTTTCCTGGGAAGTACTTTAATTTTACAGAAAATACAGTTCCTGAAAACTGAGTGAATCGTGCCAAATAATCTCATTGCAATGAATTATAACTTATTTTTTGGTCTTTTCATGAGGTTGATTCAGATATTGGTTAAACAGAGCTTTTTAATACATTTTAGTATTAGCAGTTGACAACTTCAATAAAGGAAAAAGAAAAAAAGAAAAACCCTTGGAAATCCCATTCATTTTTCTTTTGAGTAACTGTTAATCTTTGTGTTTATAAATACAAAATGGGGTCAGTTTATTATTTTTTATTACTATTATTAATAAAGAATAATAAAATATGCAATGGCATTGTTCAATAGCTAATGAAGTCCTGTTAGCAGGGGATTTAAATAGTTGTGCATGGCAACCTGTAGTACTAACTAAACTGGTATATTTTCCTGCGAACTAAATGACAAGGTGAGCTTTGCATTCCCTTTGCCAAAATGAACACTTTAATGTGAAATAGACGTGGACTTCAGTAATGGGAAACTTCCCAAGATTGCTCACATTTCTTGATAATCTCCATGGAACTCTAACACTTACCAAATATTTTTCTTGTTGGCAGGTGGAGTGGATACAACAACAGGTAGTTAAAAGAAGGATAAAGAGGGATTATAAACCTGGTGGTACTCAATCCACTTATTTCAATGATCCCAAGTGGCCAAGCATGTGGTACATGGTAAGTATAAAGGCAGCCATTGGCTCTGATTCATGCTAATCGTTTAGTTGCTCTGCTATGATCAAACTTTCTTTTTAGTTTTATGTGGACTAAGGAAGGGTCTGTAAACTCCTTACCAGTATAATGAGTGCTTCCTATTGCGGTGCTCTTGGGGAATGTTTTATTATAGAATAAAGTTTCATCAGTGGGGAGGGGAAGGGACATAACCATGGTCCATATGAGGAAGGGGAAAAAAACCCTTCTGGTCTGGGTGCCCTGCCTCCAAGACCCCATGTGCTACAGATAATTCCCATTGACTCCAATATCAGTTGTATCATGAAGCAAGAGAATGGAGACCAGAATTATGTCTTTGTGACAGTAGTAGGCACACAGATATGGTGTGTTAGATAATGAACTATTCCATTCGACCCTGGGTTGCTTTTTGTCTGACATAAGAAATACAAGCAAACTTTTTTTTTTAAAAACATGTAACAGTCACAGTTAAAGCTTGGACTGAAGATCTTGGCTACCCAAACAGATTTTAACTATGTCCTTAATTTGTGTTGCATGGCCTAAATTAAGTATTTTAGTCTTCGTATATCCAGGCTTTGGAAGAAGGGAGAGTCAAATTAGGCAAATGACTGCAGTTTAATAACAGGATAGTCATATTTCCCAGTTCACTGAAAACTTTGCCTATGGTAAACCATCCTGTCTTCAAAGACACATGTTTGTTAGGATATAAATCACACATCCAAAGGCTTTAAAGAGAGATTAAACTAATATAGGACCAAATCTGACCCTGGTCAGCAAGTGAGATGGAGCCAGGCCACTGCCTAGTCCTATTCTGCAGTAGGATGTTTGTGAGGCATAGTGGAGAAGGACCAGGACAGTTTGGAGAGGACATTTGCTGGGGCCAATGCTTCTGCTCCTTTGAATAAGAACAGTATGGTCTTCAGGTGATCATATATACTACCTGTGTTGGCCATTTCCACAGTTATGAGACCAGCCTTTTGGATTTGTGTTGTGCCCGCCATTACAGTCTTGATCTCCTTTGCTAGTGCTCTGTTGAACACTTGGTAGGACTCCTGGCCCTGCAACCCTCTTTCCACACAAGGTCACCCATGTAGCTCAGATGAGAGCAGGGCCCTAAACTGAAGTAAGCGTTTTGAGACTTGATGGCTTGATTGTCATCAGACTTGAGGGGAAAATGTACATTTTTGAAACTGTTATGTAAGAAGATGTTTAATTTTAGGATAGATACATTTTCAGTGGAATATCATCTCTCTGCTTTTAAAAATTGCAATTGAAAAACAAAAAGGACACAGACCAAAGGTAATTTGCAAATAACAGTATAGTCCGAGATTTTGAGATGCCTTATCTTCAAGCACAGATAAGAGTATGTGCTGTATGGGTAGGTCACCAATCAGGATAGGGAGTGACTTGGGTATTGGCCCATGGTTCCAGGGTTGCTGGGCTTTGATCAGAGACTATGCAATAACCAGACTTCCCAGATTTTTCATATATTTATCACTGAACCTTATCACTGACCCTTTGAAAGGCACATTGTTGTCCCTGACTCCAGCATGACTCTACTTACTGAATTTCTGGCATAATTTTAAAATCTCCTCAATAAGCCTTGACATACAGTAGGGGCATATTTATGTGTATACAATAGGGTATTTTCAGTTAAGGGCTCTTGACTTTGGAACTTGCTTCCCTTTTTGGTCCAGCAGACCTGAATCCTTTGATATTATGGGCATGATGCAAGGTCCCTGTTTTCCCAGGTTCTTGATGAGGAGGTGGGTTAAGGAATGCATAAGTGGGTTCAAAGAGGAGATATTTGTGACTCCTGATAGGCCGTTAGGATCCTTTTTTATGTGTACACTCAGAGCACTCAATCGGTGCAGTTTAAAACTACCAAGAAATTAACTAAGTATTGAAAAAGGATGGTCAAGTCTCTTGAGCTAGGTGTATAGTATGTTTTGGTGGAGGCTACCACAGTCCCTGGGAACTCTCCAGTTTAGTTGCAGGGAATCTTTCCTCCCTGGTTATATATAATTTCCTTTCTAAAGCCTCCTATTGTGACAAACAGTACTTATCCTGGGAAGGCTGGATGTGATGTTTGCTGGGCCCTGTCAATGCTGCGGCTTGGCACTGGAAGGGAAAAGGGTACTTATTAAATGATGGCTATTATACCAAACAGATTTTGATAGAAACCACTCACATTGCTCAATGATTGCGCTATACTCACTAATGAAAGCATTTTATTGAATTTTTACTAGTTCACAAAATCATATAAATTGAGTATAGGTGTAAGTATAACTGCAGGAAAACGATTCTGCTATTGGATATAGCATATAGCATGATTCTCCAACTCCACCATAGCACTGCTGTCCATATGCCACATATGAGTGTTGTGTCATGGGAGTAAGGCAGCTTGTTCTTGCTACCCTGTGGTACATGTTTGTGGTTACCATGATACTGGCAGTGGAGGAATTCCAGGCTCTCCTGGCCTCTGCATAGAAGTGCAAAGTAGTAGTACTATTTTATTTATTATGTTAACACAGGTGGAGAGGAAGCCCTCAGAAAAACCTCAAAGGAATAATTAGGGCTCCAAGACCCAGATCCTACAAAGACTTACTTATGAGCTTAACTTTAAGCAGGTGAGTTGTCCCATTGAGTTTTGTGGGACTACTCACCTGCTTAAAGTTAAGTATATGTATAATGTTTTGTAGGATTAGACCCAAGTTCAGAACCCACATTTTATGTACGGGTGTGTTTGTGTGTGTGCTTGATCCACAATTTCAGGAAAAGTTTAATTAAAATAAAAAGTTTAACAAACAGAATCTCTTCTCTGACATGGTGGGAAGGATCAAAGGTGGATATTTCCTACTCATGAAAGTCAAGATAGTGGGGCTGGGAGAACTTAGGTTTTGGGAGACCCAAGTTCAATTTCCTGCTCTACCACAGACATCCTGTGTGACCTTGGGCACGTCACTTAGCCTCTCGGCCTCATTTCTCCATCTGTGAAATGGGGATAATACCCCTTCCTTACCTCACAGAGGTGTTGTGAGGAGAAATACATGAAAGATTGAGAAGTCTTTGATATCTACTGATGAAAAGTTCTATATAAGAACTAGATATTATTATATTATGTCAGGCTAGGGATGTTAATACTAGATATGTGCACTGGACAGAAATTCCATTTTATGAAGGATTTTTGGATTTCAAAATTTGGTTTTGTCCTAAATCAGAGGGAAACATGAACATTTCTAAATTATCCATGAAAGACAATTCAGGGGAAAAAATATTTGAAATCAATCAAAACATTTTGTTTGGACAAAATCAAAATGTTTTATTTTTATTTGAACTTTTAAAATTGTATATTATAATACAAAGTATAATACAATAACAATTGTATATGATATTACAAAATAAAATATTTCTAAAAAATTTGAAACATTTCATTGCTAAAATGTTAAAACAGGATGTTTCAACAGTGTCTGAACTTCCCCCGCTGTTTTTTCTCTGAAACGAAATTTCAGCAAAATCAAGGTGATTTTGTGAAGCATTTCAATTTTGATGGAACTGCATTTTCAGAACAGAAAATAGTTCTATCAAAGTTTTTCTGACCAGCTCTAGTTACAACCCATTTGAGATCACATGTTCACTCCTTGAGGCTATAATTTCCTCTATGCTTTCTCTATCTGTGCTTTCTAAATTTTATTGCAAGTACTGTACTGAAATGACAAAGTTTGTTTTAATGGTTCATTGTGCATTTTGAAAAAAGCATTTTTATCTGAAATGTAATACATTTTCAGTAACTCTTTGTTGATGCTGTTTTCTCTGGATCAGAGTCATGACAGGACCTTGTCCCAGCCTTTTGGAGCACGTGTATTTGTCTTTATTTGATCTATCTAATTTGTATGTTGATTTAGTCCCCATCCTATCAGGACACTCACGGTGATGTAGATAGATAGAGTTGAATAAATGACAGTAATTTGTGATATTACTGGAGTGGTAACAATATACCACTAGGCAGGAAATTCTGATTGCCATAAAGGCTCAGTTAAAGAGGAGGCAACCATTAACAAGTATTGAATAAATGACCTCAGAGCTGTTTCAGGTCATTTCTAAAACATCCCCATAAGACTGCATTTGTGATTGTAACTTCATCTCTATATATTAAACTCACTTATCTTCTCTGGTTGTCAGAAACAAACCAAAAAGAAAGGGGGAAAAAACTCTGTATAGAGCTATCAGTCATTGCTACACCATAGAGAGAGGATTCTAGGTTGCTAGCTACAAACTCCTTATTATGAAAGCAATAAAGTACTATCATTTGCTGGTACAGATTTTGATTAATGAGTTACAGGTTGAGATTGATACCTTTGGCCCTTGAACTGGTCTAATCTCTAGCAGGGCTGTAAATTTCATTGAGATTTGTTGACACAAGATCTTTTATCTATATACTATGTCAAACAAACTGTTTGATTAATGTCTTTCTCTTCTCTCTCTCTCTCTCCCTCTCCCCCCTCTTACTTTGCTTCACAACCACAAACCTGGTCATTTTAATGAGTAGGAACTAAGAAAATGGTATGGGCTTATTTGAGTGACATCTATGCCCAGAAGTGATGGGGTGATGATGTGGTGGTGGTGGGGCGCATGCCTGCTGTCCCCTTTGATTCATCACAAACCTGAGATGTGTATCCCGTGAGATATATTTAAAACAAATATTCCACCTCTGTATTTTTCAATGTTGATTCTAAAGATGTTCCTAGAAAGTGAAACTTAGAAACTGTTGTAATTCCTTTCACTTAGGGCCTGAGCCTCTAAAGCAGTGGTCTCCAAACTGTGGGGGAGGAATGTTTGTGGGGGGCATGGCAGGGCCCAGGCCAGCCCCCACAGGGAGTGAGGAAGAGGCGCCATCCAGCCCCACTGTGCCCCCAGCTCTGCTCTGGCTCCAGCTCTGGCCTGGGCCCCAGCTGAGGCCCCAGCTTTGGCTTCCAGCCCCAGCCACAGCTCCCCCCTTCTGACCCTGGCTCTCGCCCCAATCTCAGCCCCCAGTCCCGCTCCCAGTCCCAGGTCACAGGGTGATGCGAACAGTTCACATTACAGGTGGGGGTGGGGGCAGTGACAAAGAGTTTGGGGACCACTACTCTAAACTTCCAGTGAGAGTAAGGAGAGTAGAAAATGCACAGCACCTCACAGAAGGCACTCATTACCTGCAAGATTAAGTCCACTGTGTTTCATTATTCGAGAGCCCAGATATCTGTGTATGCTCTTGTGTTATGCTTTCTAATAGTGAGGAAAAGAAAACATTAAATGCTACTTTTCTCCACCTTGAGACAATACTACACCTCTACCCTGATATAATACGACCCGATATAACACGAATTCTGATATAACACGGTAAAGCAGTGCTCCGGGGGGCGGGGCTGCGCACTCCGGCGGATCAAAGCAAGTTCGATATAACACGGTTTCACCTATAACGCGGTAAGATTTTTTGGCTCCCGAGGACAGCGTTATATTGAGGTAGAGGTGTAGTTTAAAGAATGCAATATGTTTTCGTTACCTGAACCTGTCAGTTCTGATGAATCTATAGCTAACATGGCGGAATATAACCTTTCTTGGATGAATGACACATAATATCTAATCTGATGGTCACAGCTCAAACATTGCTCAAGATTGACTTACACAGCTGGGAATTGGTTTTGTCTCAATTTATACCAAGTAAAGAATAACTAGAGACCATGTGCCTTGCTTTTGCTATGACCTGGGCCCCATACGAGTTTAGGGTTTGGAGAGTGAACAGTCCAACATATTACCCCCACAGCTCACCTGTCTATGTATCATTAGTTTAATACCAAAAATATCTACAATATTTCATCTCTTTAATTCTTGTGGATAAAATATGCAGACTGCTCATAATTGTTCCATATTGAATCCATTCACATAGCCATTAAAAGGGGTCACAGTCATCTGCAAAATTCCACTGCTGTCTGAAAATACTTTACCTTACCTGTGATAATAGTCCCACTATAACTGGAAGGGATTTGAGGAAAAATGTTTCTCTGTGCATTTGACAGCGTAGTCAGATTCATAGTCAGATTCACTCTTTCTGCTGCATAGTCAGTTGGTGTTGCCAGTTTCTTCCGGTTTGTGTTGGTTTTTCACATGGCAACCGGGGAGAGAAAAATATTTTTAAAAATAGGAGAATGTGTCTGTAAAACCTCAAAAATGGCAGGAGGACTGAGAGACAGGCGTAGTAAGCGAAACTATTTTTAACTCATTTTTTTAAAGTTTACTAGATTTCAAGTTAGGAGTGTCTCCCTAAAAGCTATGCTTTGCCCCCTACAGTAGATATCTCCAGAGATAATGAAATGAGTCTGATTCCACTGTAGGTGAGGTGGATTCAGGGAGCCCATATAAAGGGTCCACCTTCCCCTTCTTCACTAGACAATCACATTGAGTTAGAATATGACCTCCAGGAGTTGTGTTAATTAAGATGATGCTGACTATGACTTTTCAATCAATGCAGAAAGGGGCAAGCCTTGTTCAGCATTGTCAGCTTGTCACAGGTAAGCCCTATCAATACTATTATTATTAATTATAATTATTAGACAAGCCCTCTGTGCCCAAGGTAGAGGTCTCATTCATAGAATCATAGAATATCAGAGTTGGAAGGGACCTCAAGAGGTCATCTAGTCCAACCCCCTGCTCAAAGCAGGACCAATTCCCAGCTAAATCATCCCAGCCAGGGCTTTGTCAAGCCGGGCCTTAAAAACCTCCAAGGAAGGAGACTCCACCACCTCCCTAGGTAACGCATTCCAGTGTTTCACCACCCTCCTAGTGAAATAGTTTTTCCTGATATCCAACCTGGACTTCCCCCACCGCAACTTGAGACCATTGCTCCTTGTTCTGTCATCTGCCACCACTGAGAACAGCCGAGCTCCATCCTCTTTGGAACCCCCCTTCAGGTAGTTGAAGGCTGCTATCAAATCCCCCCTCATTCTTCTCTTCTGGAGACTAAACAATCCCAGTTCTCTCAGCCTCTCCTCATAAGTCATGTGCTCCAGACCCCTAATCATTTTTGTTGCCCTCCGCTGGACTCTTTCCAATTTTTCCACATCCTTCTTGTAGTGTGGGGCCCAAAACTGGACACAGTATTCCAGATGAGGCCTCACCAATGTCGAATAAAGGGGAACGATCACGTTCCTCGATCTGCTGGCAATGCCCCTACTTATACAGCCCAAAATGCCGTTAGCCTTCTTGGCAACAAGAGCACACTGTTGACTCATATCCAGCTTCTCGTCCACTGTGACCCCTAGGTCCTTTTCAGCAGAACTGCTACCTAGCCATTCGGTCCCTAGTCTGTAGCAGTTCATTCACTGTGAACCTTGCAGACCGCCTATTAGTTTGCTTAGGCTGGGCATTTGGGTCCACTATTTGAACATAAATAGAAGATTTTACTAAGACTAAGAAGAAGAAGACTGACTAAAGATATGAGGAGAAATAAGAAATTTAAAAGTACATCAGAAGTGAGATGCTGTAGGGAAAGATGATGGATCTGCTATAGCACCTGGGAGTAAATGTGAAAATCAAAATGATTTGGGAATTGAATAGAAACAAAATGATTGCTCAGCATTGGACTTCACCAGAGAAGTTAAGAAGAAAATGTCTATCCAAAGGCTACACTTTGCAGCTAATGAAGGTGTGGTGCTGTCAGAGAGAAAACTAGAACTTAAGTTGCAGTAAATCACTGGGACACAATGGTATTCCTCTGAGAAACTAGTGCATAAAATAACTGAGCTACCCACAAATATATGTAATATTTTTTTTAAATGTTATACTCGATGAGAAGAAGGTGGCCAATATTGTAGCCACCTTTAAAGTGGGTCATCCTGCAAATTTATATACCAGTGAACCTTACCTAAGATCCTGAGGAAATATCTGAGAAAGCCATTAAAATTATAAAGCATGGTGAGGAGTGTAATGTAAGAGCATACCTGTCAACTTCTCATAAAAGAAAATGAAGGTGATCTACAGCATCCATAGAGGACTTGGAATGGGGAGAGAAATGTCACCCATTGCCTGTCCAAAGCGGGAAAAATGTTCACACTTTTCACGGTTGTTGTTAGAAACAGCCCAAAGCCACCACTAAATCCCCTTTCACACAGCAAGCCTCTGAGTGTGACCCCCCCCCTTATAAATTAAAAACACTTTTAAAAATATTTAACACTGTTATAAATTCTGGAGGCAAAGTGGGGTTTGGGATGGAGGCTGACAGCTTGTGACCCTCCATATAATAATCTTGTGATCCCCTGAGGGGTCATGACCCCCAGTTTGAGAACCCCTGCTCTATTTGCTTTTTACTTGCAGTGTTTTCCTGCTCTCCTTTCCCTGCTCAGTTCCAGACTTTCCTTTATTTTCTATTTCCCCTCCACTTCTGGCCCTCCACCTCCAGTTTTGTAAGTCCTGCTTTCCCTCCAGTTAATTTTGGAGAGTAAGAATTTTGGGCAGTTTCCTTCCAACTGCAGATGAGTCAACATCCTTTCTTAGGGCTTGTCTACACTTACTGGGGGATAAACATGCGGCAATCGATGCACAGCGATCAATGCAACCTGCTAAATCGACCACAGAGCATTCTTCCATCGACTCCTGTACTCCAGTGGATTGAGAAGAGTAAGGGGAGTCGATGGGAGAGTGTCTCCTGTTGCCATTGCATAGTGTGGACCCACGGTAAGTAGATCTAAGCTATGTCTATTTGAGTTACGCTATTCACATAACTCAAATTGCATAGCTTAGATTGACTTTTCCCTTTAGTGTAGACAAGGCCTTACGCACAAAAGGTTGGCTTTTGTAAGGGTGAATTGTGCTTCTCTAGTCTGTTAGATGTCTTTGAAAAAGATAATAAAATAATACATAAAGGACTGTCAGTAAATATTTATGTAGTCTTTGAAAAGAAGAAAAAAATAGAGTACATGTAATTTATTTAGGCTTTTGAAAAAGGAGTTGTCTCTTACATGGTGTTGTTACTGTAACTTGGAAAACCCAAGCAAAGATATGGAACCTGATTCTGCACTCTCACTGTTTTACTTTGTTTTACACTGACTTCAATGGAATTATTCCTGATTTACATAGTTGTGAGAGCAACATGAGGCATACAAAGTCCTGTTGTGGCTTAATAGTTGTTTAAAAGACAGAAAAGAAAAAAAAAAGGATAAATGGGCAGTTATCAGCATTGAAAGAGGCTAATAGTGGGATGGCTTAGGAGGCATCAGAAGTGGAGCCAATGTTGCTCAGTGTATTGAGCTGGCAGATGAATGAAGAGTGAGTTGGCACAATGCTTTAGAGTAGCTATGATGAGGGAGGATTATTTGGAACGCCAGAAGGGCCAAACAAAACTCGATAATTGGGCAACATGGTGGCAACTAATGTTGAGTTAAGCATTCAGGGAACAGTTTAGTTGAAAAGAGGCCACTATATATGTATTAGCTGCACAGGTAGCCAGTTCAAATTGAAATTGCTTCAGTTTGTGGAAACACCTAGTAGACACTGGACATGCTCAGAGACTTAACTCAGGCATTGGCATTATCACTCAGTCTCTATATTTGTAACATTATCTTTAGGGTGTAGACAATTGAAAGGTAATTCACACTGGAATTTGAGCTATTCTGTACACATTGATGAGCTCTGAGTTACTTGTAACTAGGGCTGGCTGTGCGAAACTCTTATAGTGAAACCCAAACCAGGTGAAACTCAGTTGGGTTTGGGTTCCAATGAGACCCCAAACTCAGAGCTTTGTGTGAAGGTTGGAGAAGGGTCTGTCAAACTCAGGACTCTGCCCTCCCTTCAGAAAACTCCCCCACTAAAATAGACCTGGAGCCATGAATAGTGGATTGGGCGGTGGCTGGTTACATATACTCTACTGACATCTTCAGGGACTTCCAAGTGAACCCTACCAAAATCCCCTTTAAGGGATATTCTGTTACCATGCAATGCATTCTAAGGTGCATAAGAGCCTAAAATAAGGTTAATTGGCCTTCAGTAGCAGCAGTGGGTCAAAAGGAATGCCTTCAGGTCATGTAGCTATTCAATGAGTGTTGAGGACAAATGTTAGACAAAGAGTCTGCTTCCCTAAAGATGCCAATAAGATTTGTGGGAATTGGGCTTATCTTGCTGGACCCCCAAAAATGCAAGATAGAAAACTGAAAAAAGGAGTGTTACAAACTTCTGGGCTTCCCTAGATGATGGCACCAGCTAAGGGGAGAGTTGTCTCAGGGTCTAGCAGGGTTGCGTGAGGGCAGAAGTGGAGAAACCAGTGAGCAGTGCCTCATGGAATAGGCTGGGAGGGAGAGAGAAGAGTCACTGTGGGGTCAGGAACAGTTGAGCAGACGATCAAGACAACCTAAAACAATCTGTGTCAGGGTACACCAGAGGTGAGTATCAGTTGACAACTAAGTCTGAGCCTCACAATGTCCTTTTATTGTCATCTACCTGTATTAAGGTACTCATCCTTTGGCCCAGAGTCTTCACTAGCCATTTGCCATCTCTATACCTGTACATTGGCTCTTCCTTCTACTGGGAAGACACTGACATGCCTAGAAAGCAACATACTTTAAAACTGGTAGGGCATTCGTATATTACACTATCATGTATTTCCCTAACATTTGCCAAAAGGGATGCAATGCTGCTACGTCTCTGTACAAGATCCAGGAAGGGGAAGCCAAAACCAACTAACCAAAACACACATGTCCACTTTAAGAAGGCCTCCAAACTGACCAGGGCCACAAGAGATCCTAGTTCTCTACTTGTTCTTGGAGACAGGCAGGCAGACAGGCTGGCTCTCTCCTTTCCCTTAGATGTCAAGTCAGGGGAAGAACTGCTTAGTCCACTTCATAATGGCCTTACCCCAGAGCCTTCAGTCAGAGCAACCAAACTTATACTTAGAAAAACAAAGTCTCTGGTCTTTCCGATCAGAGTGATAACATGAAGTCTGCAACCAGAGTGACCTCTAGTCCCATCTACTTTGCACAGCTTCTTTTCCTGTTTATATAGCTCCAGGGGTAAGACATGGTGCTCCTTGACAGCACTCTCACTGTCTTGGCTGTAAGTGCCACTGTCCTTTAAAGGAGTAATACACCCTGCCACACTATTTAGCCATATCCATTTTTCCTTTTGACACACCTTTTTCTATTGCTATGCACACCAACTATACAGTGAAAGCCAGGTATGTATTGATGTACTGATGGCAATACTCTGTTTTTCATACATCTTTCACTTGTGCTGGTTGCCATTTGCACCTTTTTACGTGTGTGTATGTGTTCCAGACAGATGCCCCATCAGAATATCAAGTATTTAATATTTGATAAAGGAAGACAAGGAGATAACATTTTACCGGCTGTTGTGGAGTTGTCACTGAATATTATCAAACCACCAGCAGTCATATGATAAGGGGAAAAGTCCTCTCTTATGGATCAGTAACTAGTTAAAAGATAGGAAACAAAGGGGAGGAATAAATGGTCAGTTTTCACAGTGGAGAATGGACCCCCAAGGATCTGTACTGGGACTATGTTCAACATATTCATAAGTGATCTTGAAAAGACAAACAGTGAGGTGGCAAAGTTTGCAGACAATACAAAATCACTCAAGATAGTGAAGTCCCAGGCAGACTGTAAAGAGTTACAAAAGAATCTCACAAAACTGGGTGACTGGGCAACAAAATGGCAGATGAAATTCAGAGTTGATAAGTGCAAAGTAATGCACATTGGAAAACATAATTCCAACTATACATACAAAATGATGGGGGCTAAATTATCTGTTTCTACTCAATAAAGAGATCTTGGAGTCATCGTGGAGGGTGTGCAGCGGTCGTCAAAAAAGTTAACAATGTTAGGAACCATTAGGAAAGGAATAGGTAATAAGACAGATGTGACGGATTGGATCACAGAAACCCCGTTGGGAGCTGCCACCTGATGTGCAAAGACTACCTCTGCTCCTGTTTTCCCTGACAGCTCAGGACTCCAGCACCCTGTCTTGCTGAGCCAGACACTCCATCTGCTCCAACACAGACCCAGGGTCTGAATCACTTGTCCCAAAGCTGCAAGTTTACCTGAAAACAGCTCACAGAAGTGTGCTTGTCTTTAGCACTCAGATGCCCAACTCCCAGTGGGGTCTAAACCCAAATAAATCTGTTTTACCCTGCATAAAGCTTATGCAGGGCAAACTCATAAATTGTTCACCCTCTATAACACTGATAGAGAGATATGCACAGTTGTTTGCTCCCCCAGGTATTAATACATACTCTGAGTTAATTAATAAGGAAAAAAGTGATTTTATTAAATACAGAAAATAGGATTTAAGTGGTTCCAAGTAGTAACAGACAGAACAAAGTAAGTCACCAAGCAAAATAAAATAAAATGCACAAATCTATGTCTAATCAAACTGAATACAGATAATCTCACCCTCAGACTGGACACCGTCCAGGCCTGGGCACAATTCTTTCCCCTGGTACAGCTCTTGTTGCAGCTCAGGTGATAGCTAGGGTATTCTTCATGATGGCTCCTCTCCCCTTTGTTCTCTTCCACCCCTTTATATATCTTTTGCATAAGGCGGGAACCCTTTGTCCCTCTGGGTTTCCACCCCCCCGCACTGGAAAAGCACCAGGTTAAAGATGGATTCCAGTTCAGGTGACATGATCACATGTCACTGCAAGACTTCATTGCCCACTTGCCAGCACACACATATACAGGAAGACTCACAGGTAAACACAGCCATCTGCAGACAATGGTCCTTGTTAATGGGAGTCATCAAGATTCCAAACCATCATTAATGGCCCACACTTTACATAATTACAATAGGCCCTCAGAGTTATGTTTTATATTTCTAGTTTTAGATACTAGAGTGGTACATTTCTACAAATAGGATGATCACACTCAGTAGATTATGAGCTTTGTAATGATACCTTACAAGAGACCTTTTGCACGAAGCATATCCCAGTTACATTATATTCACTTATAATCAAATCTTTATAAAACTATCCCAGTTACCTTATATTCACTTATTATCATGTTTTTATAAAACCATATAGACTGCACAACGTCACAACAGAAAATACCATAATGCCACTATGTAAATCCATGGTACGTCCACACCTTGAATACTGAGTGCAGTTCTGGTCACGCCGTCTCAAAAAGGGATACATTAGAATTGGAAAAGGTTCAGAGAATTGCAACAAAATGACTAGGGGTATGGAACAACTTTCATAGGAGGAGAGATTAAAAAGACTGGGACTGTTCATCTTAGAATAGAGTCAACTAAGGAGGGATATGATAGAGGTCTATAAAATCATGAATGGTATGATGAAAGTGAGTAGGGAAATATTATTTACCCCTTCACATAACATAAGAACTAGGGGTCACCTGATGAAATTAATAGGCAGCAGGCTTTAAAAAAACATAAGGAAGTACTTCTTCACACAACTCACAATCAATTTGTGGAACTCATTGCCAAGGGATGTTCTGAAGGCCAAAAGTATAATGGGTTCAAAAAAGAATTATAAAAGTTCATGGAGGATAGGTCTATCAATGGCTATTAGCCTGGATGGACAGGCATGCAACCCATGGGTGGATCATTTGATAATTGCCCTGTTCTGTTCAGTCTCTCTGAAGCATATGGCACCAGCATTGTCAGAAGACAGCAATCTGAACTAGATGAACCATTGGTTGACCAGTATGGCCAATCTTATGTTTTTATCAGGAAATCAGGGAAGATTTCTTATAGCTCCTTGTCTGTTTACTGGTGGAAGCATACATCTTGTTCTCAGTGAGATATTATGATAACATAATCTATCATTAGTTAACACTAGATCATGCTGTCACTACCTGGATCAATACTCACTTCCTGATGAGAAACAACAACTACTATTTGGTATTCCAGCAAATCAGGAGGAAAAGTGGATTAATCACATCTCTGCTAACCACAGGAGATTATTGAAGTAACTAGTGTAGTGAGATTAACAAGTAGTTTAGTAAGATTAACGGAAAGACTAGACACAGACTGCTGGTCTGTTCCATGGTAGCTATTCTTATTTCCCTGAGCAGCTACTGTGTGTTTCCTACTGGGTCACATCTGGAAGTGCCCAGTGAATGCAAAGTAGATGTCAAGCAGCATTCTGGCAATTATTTTCACTGAACCAAGAAGAGGTGATATTAAAGTGATCTGCGTAGTAGCTATCTGGATAGATTTTCCTGCTTGTCAAAAATGAGATGGTTTCATTTCTGCTGTAAACAGATTTTTTTTCCCAATGATAAATCATATAGTAATAACACATATTCTGCCCTCTACCTACTGCTGCTGATCTTATCTTCGAAGAGAGCGAATCCACTTCTCTCTTAAAAATTATTTAAAATGTGATATTATGTGTTTTAAGTGCCAGCAGTCAGGTTAAGAACTTCAGTTTTCTCTCTGTATATATTGTATTTTCTGAGCTATCCGTATGTCTTTTTTGTAGTAGTTTCTGTAATTAACAAGGAAAAGGCAATTCCTTATAATGTATGTTGTACTTCTGTTAAGAGGGAATAAATGTTTGACTGTTTAATTAGTCCAGAATAAAATGCTAGTAATAAGTGCTATGGAATATAAATAGATAGTACGGTAATTGCTAAATTTGATAACAATACATAGTATTCCAATGGAAAAAAGTTTGCAAATTTAGACATATAGTTATTGAATGGCATAATTTCCTTTTTAAGTAGAAGCAGTTGCCACTTATTACTTTTCAAGAAACCTATTCAATAAGAATCCATGTTAATCTCTTTTCAGGTTGTTGACAATCACAGAGTAGCAGATCTGTAGAATGATTTTCCTTTGTGGAGCAATACTGCATGCTCTCCTATGATGATTGAAAAAGGCAAGGATCATTCCTAAAGTTCTGAGAAATACCAAATTTTTGTTTAGAAACCTCATCTGCTATTCAATTTAAATGCTTCCCCTGTGGCTTGCCTAGTAAAAGCGCTGTTACTGTAGGGCAGTGGCTGCTAATTAAGAGTGTCTACTAAATAAAGTATCAGAGGGGTAGCCGTGTTAGTCTGAATCTGTAAAAAGCAACAGAGGGTCCTGTGGCACCTTTGAGACTAACAGAAGTATTGGGAGCATAAGCTTTCGTGGGTAAGAACCTCACTTCTTCAGATGCAAGGACTTAAATAAAGATATCATATAGCACTTTTCAGATTGACAATGCTTTACCAACTTTAAAGCCCAGATCATGGCCGGGGTGTCAGTATGTTTACCCTGTCTCCAATTGAGCTAGTATGCTAAAAATAGCAGTGTGGCCATGCTAGCGTGGGCAGTAGCACAGACTAGTCATCTGAGTAGAGTCAAGTACATGGGAGGTTGAGCTACCTGCACCACACCGCTATTTGTAGCACCCTAGATCGATCAAAGCTAGCATGTGTATGTCTGTTCAAGCTGAGAATTACACCTCCAGCTGCAGTGTAGACATATACTCAGGCACAGCTACGCAGGGTAAGTAAGTAGAGTAGAGTAAGACACTCCCACTATGCCATTGTGCAGCCTGCCTCACTGTGGGTCTGGCTGTCTAAGGGTAAGCAGGTGCTGTGCAGGTGGGCAGGGAGGGGGGTGGGAATGAGCGGAGTCTTGGCTTTGCTCTGCAGTGTACTAACTAATAAAGATGAGCTGGGGAGAGGGAGAAAGTGATTAGAGCTGGGTGAATAACTAATTTTTCAGTTTGCTGGCAGTTATGAAAAATCAGGAAAAAAATTGTTTTGTGTCAAACTGAATTTGGAATTTTCAGCAAATCAAAAAAATTCTTTCCAGTCAAATTAAACATATACTTCAACCTGAAACATTTTGTTTCCTGGCGTTTTTAAAGGACTAGATTCATCAAACAGGGGACATGGGGAGAGGGAGACACAATTCCTTAACTGTTTGCTCCTGGATCAGCAAAGCTATATGCTGCTCTTTACACTGGGCAGGTTGGAGAAACCCAGTCTAGCCTTAACTAATTAAGCATTATAATATTCCTTTACGTTTTCACCCATTTTTCACCACAGCTGAGGTAAGGTTAAGTGACTTGCCCAGAGCCATGCGGCACTCAGTTTGAGTGGTGGGATCAGAACTCCAGAATTCCTGACTCCCCCCCACCTTCTTCTAACTGCTAAACTCCACTTCCATCTCATTTATCACAAATTATTGCCAAATACTGCAATTGTCTGGCTGTGCTGGTGTAACTAAACCTAAATATGGGAATTTATCCTTGCAAGCTCTATGGACCAATTTTTCACTGTGTAAAACTGGACAAACTTACAATAAACAGGTACCTTGCATTGTAGTTTACTCAGCATCAGTGAACTGGCTGGATTCCTCAAGCAAGAAGGGGCAAATTTGCTTCAGCATAATTTGCTCCTATTTTTAATGTTGCAAAAGCTGTATTGCAACTACTACTACCTCCCAAGTTCTAAGAGAAATGGGTCACATTCTGCATCTTCCTCTGCCCAGCTAAGAAAAAAGTTCCTCAAAAAGGTAATTATAGGTGAAAAGGTTATAAATAGAATCTACAGTTTTGGCAATGGTGCTATGGATGGAAATTCTCCCAAGGGGAAAAAAATACAGATCCATGTAATCTCCAGTGACTCTTAGACACAGATTCAATAGAAGTAACACAAAAACAGCCAAATCTGATCAGTATGCACAGATAGAGAGAGCAAAATCAGAACGGAATTTTCTGCCCCTTAAGTTTAAGACCACAAAGTCTCTTCACGCAAGTATGCCATGTAAGAAGAAAGGTGTGTCAGTCCAGAGGGGAGAAGCAAGGGGTAAAGTTACTTTCTTTGGCATTATAAAAAAAAAATGCACTCTGTGCACAATAAATACAGACAAGATAGTTGAATAATAATAAGAAATTACTTTACTACTTGAGGGAAGTGTGTGTTGAACTGTTCAGCCTTTTATGAATATAAACACCTAATGGAGACAAGGTTTCTGAAGTTCAGAAGCAATCAGTTAACTCTTCTTTTGTTCAACTTCCATGTGCCTCTAAAGCCTCTTTCTGTCCCTCTCCAAACCTGAGGTGCATTTTCCTCACAAAACTTGTGGTTTTGGCTCCAGCCAGGATGTACTGGAAATTTCACAAGTGATCCTGATGTGACCTTCTAAGGTTTTCAGACTCAATGTTTGAGCAAGCAACTCAACTTTTAGGCATCTATCCAACCCAAATTGCTGGACCTATGTCCCTAGTTAATTAAGGTCTGGTTTACACTTAAAATGTATTCTGGCTGAGCTGTGTCACTTAGAGATGTGGTTTCTTTTTTTACCAACTTGGTTATTCTGGTATGAGCCCTGTGTAGTTGCAGTTATACCAGCAAAAAAGTCCTTTTGCTATTTAGCCTATTTCATTTGAGGAACTGGTATAATCGATACTGGCAAAAGTACAAGCTGTGTCTCCATTACAGATATATGGCAAACCCTTTCTAGTGTAGACAAGGCCTAAATGCAAATACCAGCTGCATAAATTAGAACAGGAGATAGACTATTTTAATTCACGTACATTGTTCATACAACGGCCACCATAAAATGTTAATCTTTATGACTGGAGAGTAATTAGTCTTGCTGCAGTATTCCATATACAAGGGGAATGCCTGCCATGCCTCCGTAAAGTCGACGTTTCAACAGTTGACTTTCAACTGGTAAGCTTTTTGAGACCACTGTACTCAATGTGGGAGATTTTCCCCCCTTAAAGTTTGGATTCAGTATACAAAGATTAAGTTTACTTGCTAGCTTGTGGTGGTTGTGCTCCTTTTCTCATAGACTCATAGACTTTAAGGTCAGAAGGGACCATTATGATCTTCTAGTCTAACTTCCTGCACAACGCAGGCTACAGAATCTCACCCACCCACTCCTGACCTATGTCTCAGCTACTGAAGTCTTCAACTTGTGGTTTAAAGACTTCAAGGTGCAGAGAATCCTCCAGCAAGTGACCCAGGCCCCACGCTGCAGAGGAAGGCGAAAACCCCCCAGGGCCTCTGCCAATCTGCCCTGGAGGGAAATTCCTTCCCGACCCCAAATATGGCGATCAGCTAAACCCTGAGCATATGGGCAAGTCACACCAGCCAGGCTCCCAGGAAAGAATTCTCTGTAGTAACTCAGATCCCACCCCATCTAACATCCCATCACAGGCCATTGGGCATATTTACCACTAATAGTCAAAGATCAATTAATTGCCAAAATTAGGCTATCCCATCATACCATCCCCTCCATAAACTTATCAAGCTCAGTCTTGAAGCCAGATATGTCTTTTGCCTCCACTGCTGCCCTTGGAAAGCTATTCCAGAACTTCACTCCTCTGATGGAGTCTTAACTTTGTCTAAATTCAAGTCTAAACTTCCTGATGGCCAGTTTATATCAATTTGTTCTTGTGTCCACATTGGTACTGAGCTTAAATAACTCCTCTCCCTCCCTGGTATATTTATATACCCTCTGATATATTTATAGAGAGCAATCATATCTCCCCTCAGCCTTCTTTTGGTTAGGCTAAACAAGCCAAGCAATTTGAGTCTCCTTTTGTAAGACAGGTTTTCCATTCCTCGGATCATCGTAGTAGCCACTTCTCTGTACCTGTTCCAGTTTGAATTCATCCTTCTTAAACATGGGAGACCAGAACTGCACACAATATTCCAGATGAGGTCTCACCTATAATGTATAATGGTACTAACACCTCCTTATCTCTACTGGAAATTCCTCGCCTGATGCATCCCAAGACCACATTAGCTTTTTTTCACAGCCATATCACATTGGCGGCTCTTAGTCATCCTGTGATCAACCAATATTCCGAGGTCCTTCTCCTCCTCTGTTACTTCCAAGTGATGCGTCCCCAGTTTATAACAAAAATTCTTGTTGTTAATCCCTAAATGCATGTCCTTGCACTTTTCACTATTAAATTTCATCCTGTTACTATTCTCCAGTTTACAAGGTCATCCAGATCTTCCTGTAGGATATCCCGGTCCCTCTCTATATTGGCAATACCTCCCAGCTGCGTGTCATCTGCAAACTTTATTAGCACATTCCCACTTTTTGTGCCACGGTCAGTAATAAAAAGATTAAATAAGATTGGTCCCAAAACCAATCCCTGAGGAACTCCACTAGTAACCTCCTTCCAACCTGACAGTTCACTTTTCAGTATGACCCGTTGTAGTCTCCCCTTTAACCAGTTCTTTATCCACCTTTCAATTTTCATATTGATCCCCATCTTTTCCAATTTAGCTAATAATTCCCCATGTGGAACCGTATCAAATGCCTTACTGAAATCAAGGTAAATTAGATCCATTGCATTTCCTTTGTCTAAAAAATGTTACCTTCTCAAAGAAGGAGATCAGTTGGCTTGGCATGATCTACCTTTTGTAAAACCATGTTGTAGTTTGTTCCAATTATGAGTTTTTTCCTTTTCTTGGGATGCAGGTTTCTGGTAGTTTCTGGAACCTTGACTTGAAGTAAATCCAGGCCTCCTCCGCCTTTAGATCCACAAGTTCTTCAGTCCAATCCACTTCCTAACTAATTTCCTTAATTTTTTTAAGTTAGCCCTTTTGAAATCAAAAATCCTAGTCACAGATCTATTTTTGTTTATCCTTCCTTTTAGTTTGAACTGAATTTGTTCATGGTTGCTTGAACCAAGGTTGTCTCCTACAACCATTTCTTCTATGAGGTCCTCACTACGCATCAAAACCAAATCTAAAATGGCATCTCCTCTTGTTGGTTCAGCAACTACTTGGTAAAGGAATCCATCAGATATCGCATCCAAGAAAATCTGAGCCCTATTATTACTACTAGCACTTGTCCTCCAGTCTATATCTGGGAAGTTAAAGTCTCCCATGATCACACAATTCCCATTAATATTTACTTCATTAAAAACATTAAAGAGGTCTCTATCCATATCCAGATCAGATCCCGGCGGTCTATAGCACACCCCAAGCACTATCCCAGGGAAAGCTCTAGTAGCTTTCTTCCCCAATGTGATTTTTGCCCAGATAGACTCTGTCTTACCCATTCCATCACTTCTTATTTCTTTACAGTTTACCTCATCATTGATATACAGTGCTACTCCACTATCTTTGCCTTTATTTCTGTCTTTCCTAAACAGCACATACCCTTCAATACCTGTACTCCAGTCATGACTATTATTCCACCATGTTTCTGTTATCCCTATAATATCTGGTTTCACTTCCTGCACCAATAATTCTAGTTCCTCCATTTTGTTACCTAGGCTCCTCGCATTAATGTACAAACATCTTAATTTTTGCTGTTTGGCTTCTCTCACATTCTTTACCCGATTAGGCAAAGACATTCTACTGCCAGTATTACCTATTAGACTGGTATCTACATTACTCTTCCTCCTTATTTCCATTCTCCTACCCACGGCTGTATCCTTTCTTACTTCATTTTCTTCCCTTTCAATGTTAAAATCCGGCGTGGAGATTACCTGAACATCTCCCAACCATCTCCCCCAAATTCCTAGTTTAAAGCTCTCTTAATCAGTTGTGCCAGCCTCCATCCTAGAAGTCTATTTCCCTCCCTCCTCAGGTGAAGTCCATCCCGAGAGACAAGTCCTCTGTCCATGAATGCTTCCCAGTGGCCATACATCCCAAAGCCCTCCTTATAGCACCACTGCCTGAGCCATCTGTTGATCATCATAATCTTGTCACACCTTTGTTGCCCTTCTCTAGGAACAGGCAGAATCCCACTGAATCCCTAACCCTAAATGCTGCCCTCTCCATCTTTTTGACTTCTGTGTTTCCCCATTGCTTGTAAATGGCACGGACTCCAAAAGGAAAACTATTGCACAATTCCACAGGGATGTGACTGTCATGTACTGCTCTTTTTTCATTTGTTTATCCTTCCAAAACATTGGGCCAAATTCACCAGAAATTTGGCCCATTCTTTTTATTTAATAAACAGGTTGCACAATTGTGGCCAGTGAGACAGCCAGTAAAAATGTGAAATGTTCCTGTTTTATTCTCTCAGACTGGATACAGGTTTTGTTGTTTACCATGTTTGGGTATTTTCTCTCCTCTGACATTAAAATTACAAATGTTTATGAGGTAGATGTGGAAGAATTGTGATCACACTGATCCAGAGACAGTGGGCCAGAAACATGCCTCTGGGCCTATCCTGTGGTACAGACTGTGTAAGCTATTTCCATTAATGGAGATATTTCATTTGAAGGATTGATTCATTGGCTATTTTCAATGAAGGAATTTACAGTATAGGAAAAATAAACCTGAGGCCGAGAAGTTCTTCTCTTTTCAGACATGCCACAGGAACTTCCTAACAGACACATGTGTGTGTCTGAGGGGGTGACCCTGCAAGGAACACAGTTTAAGACCCTTGTTATCTTCAGACAAGCAGGGAGCAACACAGATTGACTAAAACCTCCTGAAACAATTATGTGGGAGGGCTAAGGGATGATTTAACTGCAGATGTATATATTGAGAATTATTTTCTGCACCATCTAAACAGTCACCATGTTTAATACCAGCTAGTCATGAGAAGGGTTTTTTATTTTTTGTTTCAAATAAGGGAGATCAGATTAACAATGTCAGGCATGAAATGACAGCTTTCTACATTTTTTTTCTTTTCTTGCTAGCAGCCTTACAATTGCAGTCGTGCTGCTGCTGGCAGATCAAGTTGTTCATTTGATTCATATGCTGGTTTGAAAAAAATGTATCTGTACATATACAGGGCAGTCAAGTAAAGCATTCGTCGTGAATAGAAAGGTTCTCACCTAGTTTCCTTTTTTCCCTGCTAGTTAAATACTTCCATTTGCAGCAGCTTAAGTCAAAGGATACAGGTTAACTGGGGTCAAGTAGCTGAAAAAGTAAAAGGAAAGGAAAATGCTGGCTTTGCTTGCTAATAAAAAAGGGAAAACCCTGATATTCACTGTGTCAATGAAAAAATTGACCAGAGCCCCAAATCAGCTTAGTACTTAACCATAAGACTAAATCATGTAGACTTCAATGGGATTTAGGCACATACCTGATGGGTTTGCTAAACAGAACTGGATTTAAGCACATGCTTAAGGTTAATCACACACTTCTGCTGAATCAGGGCCCAGGTTCTGTTTTAATCTCCCACAAATCAAAATTAATTTGCTTCTCATTGTCCTGAACCTGTTCACTTGAATGTATGTATCATCTTATGTTTAAGTAGACCTGTTATTTCATTGCAATTGAGTGTTATTTGGTTTTGTGGATTATTTTATGTGCAACTTTCAAGAGCCAGATTAGTACAAAAAGTGGTCTTGGCTTCCACAGAAGGTACACTCCCAAAATGAGCTTAGATTGTCACAGTGCAAAAGGATTATATTGTGGGTGCAACAGAATGCCTGGGTGCATACTTTCCTGTCTCCTTAGAAGATTGCTTTTTCCTTGGAGACTTTTAATTTTTTAATCTAGAAGTCAGGTCCTCAAGGAATCCATTTTGAAGCACTTGGAGGAGAGGAAGGTGATCAGGAACAGCCAACATAGATTCACCAAGTGCAAGTCATGCCTGACCAACCTGATTGCTTTCTATGATGAGATAACTGGCTCTGTGGATATGGGGAAAATGGTGGACATGATATACCTTGACTTTAGCAAAGCTTTTGATACGGTCTCCCACAGTATTCTTGTCAGCAAGTTAAAAAAGTATGGATTGGATGAATGGACTATATGTGGATAGAAAGCTGGCTAGATCATAGGACTCATCGGGTAGTGATCAATGGCTCGATGTCTAGTTGGCAGCCAGTATCAAGCAAAGTGCCCCAGGGGTCGGTCCTGGGGCCGGTTTTGTTCAATATCTTCATTAATGATCTGGATGATGGGATGGATTACACTCTCAGCAAGTTCGCAGATGACACTAAGATGGGGGGAGAGGTAGATACACTGGAAGGTAGGGATAGGGTCCAGAGTGACCTAGACAAATTGTAACTGATCTGTAACCAGCAAGTTTTGAGTCATCTGTAGATTACTAGCAATGTTTTTATATTTTCTTCCTGATCATTGATAAAGATATTGAATAACATTGGGTCAAGACGAAATCCCTGTGGGACCCCACTGGACCCTGTAAAATGCTGATTCCCCATTTACAGATTATTTTTGAGATCTAGCAGTTAACCAGTTTTTAATCCATTTAACATGGGCTGTGCAGATTTTGTATAATGCTTTATTTTATTTTTATCAGAATGTCATGTTGGACTAAGTCAAATGACTTACAGTAGTCTAAGTATGTTATGTCAGTATAGTTACTTTTATCAGCCAAACTAGCAAATTATCTGGTCCTGCTGATTTTAAACATTTTAACTTTAATAGTTGCTGTTTAATATCATCCCTAGTTACTAGAGGGAAAGAAAGCATTTCTTAATCACTATGAGATATGAATACATCATCCCGCTTCTTTCCAAATATAGTACAGAAATATTTATTGAATAATTTTGATTTTTTAGCATCAGGATTGACAATTTAACAATCCTTGTCTGATATTGGACCTATTCCAGCGTTAGGATTTCATTTATTCCTGATCGATTTAAAGAATTCCTTTTTTATTATCCTTAACCCTATTGGCTGTAGATTTTATGATTATACCTTTAGCTTCCTTTATCCATTGTCTGCATTGCATAACTGCCTATTTGTACTCATTGCTATCAACTTCCCAATTTTCCATTTGTTTTATATTTTAAAAAAATATATATTTTTTTTACTTTCACTTCCCTTCTTAACTAGGATTTTTTTAAAGTAAGATGCCTACTTGCAAGATTGCAGAATTGTATTCATTTGGTATCTAATAAAACATTCTTAACTCCCAATTATAATTAATATTTTCATTAATGACTGGGATAATGAAGTGGAGGGTATGCTTATATAATTTGTGGTTGACACTAAGCTAGAAGATGACAAGATTAGAATTCAAAATGACTTTGACAAATTGGAGAATTGGTCTGAAATCAGCAAGATGAAATGCAATAAAGACAAGTGCAAACTACTACACTTAGGAAGGAAAAATCGAATGCACAGCTACAAAATAGGGAATAACTGGGTAGGTGGTAATAATGCTGAAAAGAATCTTGGGGTTATAGTAGATCACAGATTGAATATGAGTCAACAAAGTGATGCAGTTGCAAAAATGGCTAATATGATTGTGAAGTGTATTAACAGGAGTGTTGTATGGAAGACACCGGAGGTAATTATCTTGTTGTATGTGAGGTCTCAGCTGGAGTACTGGATGCAGTTCTGGGTGCCACACTTCAAGAATGATGTGGACAAGTTAGAGAGAGAATCCAGAGGAGAGTGACAAAAATGATTAAACTGACCTATGAAGAAAAATTTAAAAACTTGGGCTTGTTTAGTCTGAGAGGAGAACACACAATAGTCTTCAAATATGTTGAGGGCTGTAATAAAGAGGACAGTGATCAATTGTTCTTCATGTCCACTGAAGGTGGGACAAGGAGTATTGGGCTTAATCTGCAGCAAGGGAGATATAGGTTAGATATTAGGAAAAGCTTTCTAACACTAAGGGCAGTTAAGCTCCAGAATAGGCTTCCAAGAAAGGTTTTGGAAACCCCATCATTGGAGATTTTTAAAAACGAGTTGGAGAAACACCTGTCAGGGATGGTCTAGGTTTACTTGGTCCTGCCTTAGCACTGGTGGCTGGACTTGATGATTTCTGAAGGTCCCTTCCAGCCCTACATGTCTATGACACTATCATCATTCACATTTTTATATTTACATTTTTCCTCCTACTGTTTTGCTCTCTGATTGATTTCAGCTTTGGGAAGATGGTGCAGGGAGGTACATTTTAAATCTCCCTGTTCTACAGAATGCACTTGGCCCATTGTATTTAATGATTGCCAAAGTACTCATATTTAAAACTTGAAACTGTGCATAATCAGTAACATTTTCTTAACATTATGAATTTGACTATCTGTGTGATCATCATGATAGCTTCAAAGCACAAACTGACATGGTAAACCCTCCATTAACCTTGTTGTGAGTGGTTGTAGTATTGAGTAAATAATGTGCAATTTCCAAATTGTCTGCTTACAAATTTACAAGATGTCCTTAATAGCTCCAAAAATCTCATTACATTATATCAAGTAAATTGAAAATATCTTTAAAACACATGTCGCGTACTTACATAATACAATATAATAGCTTAAAAAAAAAAGCTGAAATTCTCTCTATGGCACAGACTTGTTACATTTCCATGAGAGTTTTCTTTTCTCTTCCTTTTATTATGCTGCCACTTTACCTTGTACGGTATTTTTCATACAAATTGTATCCTACAACAATTTACACAGTTAAATAATACAGCCATAAAGCTGAAAATAACAACAAAGTGAAGGAGAAATGAAGAGGCATGAATAAGGGAGAAAAGATATGTTTTCAGCCAAGATTTGACAGGAGATAAGGCAAAGGGATGGATACAAGAAGTCAGTTCTATTTGACAGAAGCTGTGTAGGTGAAGGTTCTCCTCCCAACAGGGGCGAGATTGTGTGAATGACCAGAGTGAATGATGACAAGGGAACAAGGAGCCTCCAAGAGACAAGGTCATAACAGTAACACAAAGCAAAATACTACAGAAACAAGACAAGAATCAGTGATTATGACATTAGTAATTTGTACTGTAGATTAATTTCTGGGCGTGTATTGTGTTCCTCTGCTTCATTATGCTCTGATCTCTTAACTCTGTTCTGGGCGTTCCTGTCACCCACCACCTCTCTTTTCTTTCCCTGTCATTGGTGACCTCTGAAAAGTGTAAAGACTCTTATTGATAAATAAAGCTGTTTGTATCTCCTTTCTTTCAAAAGATAAGGCCTGGTCTACACCTAGATTTTGTACCAGTATAACTATGTCAGTTAGGGATGTGAGCTTTCACCAAAATAATTATATTGGTATACTGTGGACGCAATTATACTGGTGCCTTATACTGGTATAGCTTTTCCCCCTTCCCTACAGGAATAAGTTATACTAGTATAAAGCACCTTTGTACTGCTATACTGGTATAGTTACAGCAATACAATTTTTGAGGACAAGGAAGTCCTAAGGAAAAAAAGCAATTAAAACCCTCCAAACTCTACTCCCCACCACACTCTCAAAACAACTTGATGTAGCATTAAGGCTATGACTACAGTGATGTTGGCATGTAGCTTGCAGACACTGCACACCTCCCAGCACAGGTATACATAGGAGTGAGACACTGCTTAGGTGAGTAAAGACATGCCCAGAACTTTACGGTATATACCCTACACATCTCTCTACATGTCCAAGCACTGCTGTGCACACCTACACTACACTGCTGCCTCCTCATTGGCTTTGGCTGCTCTGAGAG
Organism: Chrysemys picta bellii; assembly: GCF_011386835.1. Lineage (NCBI taxonomy): Eukaryota > Metazoa > Chordata > Testudines > Emydidae > Chrysemys > Chrysemys picta. The sequence goes on from NC_088796.1 coordinate 97,946,549, forward strand.
CTGCTGGATCCTTTCCCTGCTGCCAGAGCCTTTCACTGCATGTAGCTACACATTGCAGTGTGGATGAGGCCTGCTTTTCTCTGTGGCATGTAGCTACACATATCCTGCATGCCACCGCAAGTGTAGATAAGGCCTAAGAGGGTATGTCTAAACTGCAATTAGACATCCGCAGCTGGCCCATGCCAGCTGACCTGGGCTTGCAGGGCTCAGGCTAAGAGGCTGTTTAATTGTGGTGCAGACATTCGGGCACAGGCTACAGCCCGACCTCTGGGACACTCCCACCTCGCACGGTTCACTTCTGATTTCAATAGTTTTCTGGTCATCATAGAGTCATTCAGGGCAAACAAGACATGAATTTTAAAATGTGAAATATGAGTTTCGTATAATCATATGACTCCATGGCACTTTAAGAAAATGACCATATGTCATGAGACTCTCGATAAAATTCTCCAATACTTCTTACTTTTGTGGGAATTAATGGAAGTCACATAAAAGCACAATGCACAGGCCACAAAAATGGCAGAATGGAAAGAATGATGTATTTGTGGAATAATTCCCCCTTCTTGAATAACACCACTCTGGGTGAGGCTGCACAACTCAGGGCAGGGAGCAGTCACTCTGTGCATATGCTCCTTCCAACAGGATTTCCACAGTTTTTCTTAGACTGGAGTTAAAGCAGGTGAAAACAGCATTAACTTCTGATCCACTCTGATGTCCGCCCAGGCTGAGGGGAGTAGGGTATATGTATAATGGAAGCATCCTCAAGTAAAGGATGGTGCCACAGAGCCCCAAATAAGGCTCTGAATCCATGGGTCTGGATGGATTCTTTCTTCATGAATTCCTAGGATCCACAGGATTGGTAAATTACCTCTCCAACCCTCTCTGTGATCTCAAATCTCACCCCACATGCGGGGAGCATTAGTAAATATTTTTTGCTAGGTTTATCTCCTGCATGTTTTGCTGCAGAACAGTATCATATGATGCACTGTTTCACTTTTTTCAAAAGGAATTTAGCGAACATTGTTTCAGACCAAACGTTTTGCCTTAATAGTGACTTTTTTTTTGGTTTTATACTTGAACTGTAATTCATTTAATAATTAAATTAATTTAGTGGTATCATGGAGCTGATGATACCATCAGTCAAAATGCAGCAAATCTGTGTGTGTATATTCGCAAGGTTAGTTATCACCAAATAAATATGAATACTTGATAAACTAGTACATAAATTTAGCCCCCAAGAAAAGCTTTGAACCTAAAGTCCTTGGTAGAATAGATTCATAAATTATATGGCCAGAAGGAACCATTACGATTATTTAGTCTGACTTCCTGTATAACTGGCCAGAGGACTTCCCTAAATTAATTTCTGTTTGAACCAGAGCAGATGTTTCAGAAAAATATCCAATCTTTATTTAAAAATTTCCAGTAATGAGAAATGATAGAATAGTCTCAGTGTATATGTGAGCTAACTATATTCTGAATTGTTCTCCTTTTGGGAAAACCTGAAGTTTAGTGTCAAGTCACAGAGTAACCTGAGTCATTAACTCATTTTTTTCATAGAGATAAATTGGGTTCTGTTGTCTTGTTCTTGTTTCCCTGTAGCCAATAGATAGTTCTATAAATATAAGGAATCCATTTACATTGATTCCCTGTTCTGCTTCTCAGTTTAAACAAACTTAACAAATAACGTATGTTTATGATTTGTTTCCTCCCACTGGCCTCTAAATATATTTTACTTGTTTACTTGAAAAATCAATAAAGGTCAAGAGCCAAATTCATCTCCGGTGTAACTCAGTCAAATACGTTGAAGTTATACCAGGGATGAATTTGATGCTAAATATTTAATACTGTATATTTTTCAAATATTTCATTGGAAAGAGACCCAGATGGGAAAAAGTAGCAGTTCAGTAAAATGTCTTGTTTCAGACGTCAAATACTAGTTAATCCAAAGCATCTCAAGCATGAGATGAATCAGTCCCTATAATATCTCCAACTTCTATAGGCCTTTAAAATGCTGTGATCCAAAACTGTTCAGGGGTGAAACTCAGAGGAAAAGAAGTTTCTATGCAGACAGTGTTTCCTATTTAACATGCAATAAATATTAGATTACATTTACGAAAACTAAAATATTTATTTCCTGCAAAAACTCCTCCTAATCATTAATATTCCCCTTTCATTTATTGCTAGCTCTGATTGAAGAGTTTCTACTCAACATTCAAAATGTGATAAACACTCTTGGAAAAAAAGCATTATTTTTAAAAATATTATCCCTTAGTAAACACAATTTACTAACTGCCTAATTTGAAAAGATGAAGAAAAATGAAATCATTCATTCCTGAGTTATATTGTTCCTGAAAACATGTTTTCTTTGTTTATATTGAATCATATGGGCCATTTTAACAGTGGATCTATCTATCTATTTAGACTTTTAGAAGGTCATCCTTCACTGTGGTAACTGATGTTTCCTCTCCTCCATTCAAAATGAAGATTGTTTCATATCAAAAGTACCAAATGAACTTGAACTTGAACCTGGCACCAGTAAGCCAACTCCACTAAAGCTAAGAGCAACTAAACTCTGCTGCTTGCATATATGTACTGACCATCCTGGCAGCTAGTGGTTAACCAGATATCCAACACTGAATTTCTTCTAACAGAAAAGGCAGAAGGTCTCTTCCCTTGACAACCCCTTGGTTAACCAAGACCCACCTTTTGGCCCCATGCAGTTCTGTCCCCTCTATGCATGGATTTTAGGGGTTGATCAAGGCCAAATAATTTGCCCTTGACCATTCTTACTGTTCTACCTGTGTGACCCTGTGCAACTTTACCACATCATATATTCTACCATGTTGTATAGCACAGTGGATGAAGCTCCTAGACCTAAAGAATGTGTTCCATAAACTGCAAGGTCTACTGCCTGTGGCAAGACTCTTTTTACTACTGTTCTACGTGAAAATCAGGAAGAGCCCGTCTTTTTACAAGGTTCTTTTTTTCCTGTTGATTTCTGGTTGGGGGGGGGGGAGGGGTTGGAAGATTTACTGGGCTTTAAAGTACTTGTACTGTTCTACCAAATTAGTTCTAAATCTGCCAGATCTTTGACATGATCTTTAACCACTGTTAACTCAAGAACTGCTGGAAACCAGTGCTTTGTACCATGTGATAGGTTTCAGAGGGCATAACATCAACAGTTAATGAGAGATGGACTGTTAAAAACTTGTCAAAGACAGAATAGAATGCCTTACATAGCTTTCCTCTAAATTCATTTTTGGCTCTGGAATTTCACAAGATATTGACTTTAAGATGATTACTGGTTCCTCAGTCTATCGATTCCTTTTTGGTATTGATCCATAACTGGATATAGCCAGTATCAGACCTCTGAAATTAGCACACCAGGCAGAAAACGTTAAAATAATGATAATGACAATGAGCTACATTTGTAAACATCTACTCAGTGTGCAGCGGCAATCAAAAAAGCGAACAGAATGTTAGGAATCATTAAGAAAGGGATACATAATAAGACAGAAATTATCATATTGCCTCTATATAAATCTATGATACACCAACATCTTGAATACTGCATGCAGATGTGGTTGCCCCATCTCAAAAAATATATTGGAATTGGAAAAGGTTCAGAAAAGGGCAACAAAAATTATTAGGGGAATGGAACAGCTTCTGTATGAGGAGAGATTAGTAAGACTGGGACTTTTCAGCTTGGAAAAGAGACAACTAAGGGGGGGATATGATAGAGGTATATAAAATCATGATGGGTGTAGAGAAAGTAATTAATAAAATGTTATTTACTCCTTCTCATAACATAAGAACTAGGGGTCACCACTGAAATTAATAGGCAGCAGGTTTAAAACAAACAAAAGGAAGTATTTCTTCATACAACACAGTCAACCCGTGGAACTCCTTGCCAGAGGATGTTGTGAAGGCCAAGACTATAACAGGGTTCAAAAAAGTACTAGATAAATTCATGGAGGATAGCTCCATCAGTGGCTAGGGATGGTGTCCCTAGTCTCTTTGCCAAAAACTGGGAATGGGTGACAGGGGATGGATCACTTGATGATTACCTGTTCTGTTCATTCCTGCTGAAGCACCTGGAATTGGCCACTGTCGGAAGACAGGATACTGGGCTAAATGGACCTTTGGTCTGACCCAGTATGGCCATTCTTATGAGAGAGGATGTAACACAATAACTACAAAACTCCAGGCAAGTCTGGCATTGAAAGAATGTAGCCGATAACAGAAAATCCTTTAATAGCTGAATCACTTCTTTTAAACACTGTGTCTGTTTCTTAATTGCAGGAATGAATAGCTTCCAAACTGTCCACATCCAAGTGATTCTTTTGGCCTCTCACCTCTATGAGACTTGAATTGCAAGTCTGAGGGAAGTTCTAGATCAGTAATTTTCCTCAAAACACCCTTCTCACTTCCTAAGCATTTTTGGAACACAAGAGTCTCTCTACCTCTGCAGAGGTTTCTGATTAAATGTTAACTGTAGTGTCATTAATGTTTTGCAGTTAAACAGTACAAAGAGAAACATCATCCTTTAACTGCTTTTTAAAAAACTCAGTCAAATTATATTGGTTGAGGGGTTGTTACGCCTTTCGATGATATCCTTCAGGCAGTGGGCAAAAGCTAAAATGATGCTCTTTTACTGTGACTAAACTAACTTGTCTGTGGGAAGGTAGGATTCCACGTACTTGCCTATTCTCTGTGGTGGAGGTGGAGAAATCAATCAGCAATACTTACACGGATGGATCTGGTAAAAACCTGCCACTCCCAAGGTTTTGTATGTTAACAAAGTTAGTTGTTGTGAGGTTTCTTTGTTGTTGGGGTTTTTTTTTTTTGTCTGATTACTGCTGGGGTAGATTTGACCACTAATCAAAATTTTAAAAATCAATATTTTAAAATAGCCAACCAAAAATAAAAATGATTCTTAGAACTTCATATCAATAGAGATTAAGATAAATTAAGCCTCAATCCTGCAAATTTAACTTAGTGTGTCTGACTAGTTCCACTGATTGAAGTAAGATAACTTTCCATAAGCACATGAGTTAAGCAGGACTGGGGGCAAAAACTACAACTACATACACAAAAAAAATCATATTCCAAAAAGGGGGAACAGAGACAATACACTGACATTATTGCGAATCAATAAGATGCTTTAGTACTTGCCCATTGACACAAAGTCCAATTAATTTAGGCACTTGCTTTCTTATTTTAATGACTATTCATTATTTAGGTAGCTCTGTAAATCTACACAATGCTTTCAATCATTTAAAACACAAAGTCTCTGTCCCAAGGATCTGACAACGTAATTCAGACAGATGAATATGAAACACAAAATAAAGATTAAACACAATACAGTTAAGGAAGAATGATAGAATGGAAGTCTGTACTGGAGATTTCTTGCTAGAAGTGATTTTGAAGGAGAGATTTAAAGAGGTGGAGGAGAGAACTTATAGTGGACAAGAAGTTGAAGGCTGTTCCTCATATTGCACTATGGGATGGTGCTTAACTGCACTGTAGTTGAGGTTGAAAGAGCATTTATGTTAAAAGCTAAATTTTCAAACTGCTTTAAAATCTACAGACCTAATCAGATTGGCCTGAAAAATGGTATGCCAGTTCAGAGTGTGGGGTACAGTTTGTGGTGCAAATTTGGGGCGAGAAGAGCTGATTGTGGGGCAGAGGATTTGTGGTGGAGAGAAGGTTGAATTTGATGTGGAAAAAAGAAAGGGAGCCAGAGACGAGAGAGAATGAAGGAGATGGGAGCATGGAGGCAGAGAACTGGTCAGAGCAGCAGGAGAGGAAGATGATTCTAATAGCAGCATTTTGCCTAGACTAGGAGGGAGAGGTGAGAAGAGAACGAAGAGGCTCCATAGGCATGGTGAGAGATGACAAAGATGTTGTTAGTAATAGGGGTTGAAAGGAAAGGATGGATTTTAACAAAGATGAGCTACAGTTGATATGTGCTTGGCAGAGATGGGGATAGGAATGACGGTGGCTTTATACCACCTTTACATCCCTTATATGCCACCTATGCTATGGCCGAAGGATGGGCTGGGTGTAGAGATATGCCAGCTCTCTACTGGCTGGAGATTCTCCTTTGCTGGGAGATTCTCTGACCACCCATTTAGTTTGGCTGTCTTCCCGGTGCTGGAGCACAAAGTGCGGGCCAGGATCTGGCCCAGTATATTAGAAGAATCAGTGAATCATTCACTAATGCGGTAGGTGTATCTTGTCTTGCTTTTTTGTACATATGTGCAGGAAAGAGACCAATGAGAACCTCTGCTGCTTCCCCAGAAGCAGATATTCAGGCATGGGCAGCCTGCTGACATCACTGAGGGAGAAAGGAGTCATTTTCTGGTAGAGGTCCAAGGGCCTTTCAGGGGAATAGGAATCAAACCCCCAAACACTTGCCCAGGGCGAGTGGTGAGACTAGACTACTGATTCTCAACCTATTTACCATTGTGGGCCGCATCCAATACTACCCGTATAGCCTCAAGGATGTCACATGGGCCGCTGAGCTGTGCTGATTGGGCCGCAGGTTGAGAACCACTGGACTAGACCAAGAAGCAAAGCAGCCAGAACTGCTAGTTGTTCCCCAGAGGGAAAGGGTTAACCCTAGGAACAATGAAAGGGAGGAGAGGAGGAAAGATCAAGTGGTGGGTTGCATGTTGGTTATTGGGAGTCATTTTTCCCTTTCCTCATTCCCAGCAACCAGGAAGAAAAGAAGGGTGGAGTTTCTGCATTTTGTCAGACTGGAGGGATTATGTGCTGTGTTTCCTACCAGGTGTTGCCCCTCTCCCGCCCCACCTGCAGGAGAATACTTCACTTTTAGTATTGGCTTCTGGCTAATAAGTCTACTCCTCTAGCTAACAGGAGTCTGGTAAATATGTCAAGGCATGATCATCTCGGAGTGGTGAGTCAGCATAGTTCAGTAAATTGACCTTGGGGCAGGGAGGCTGGAACTCCCATCCCACTTCTGCCTCTGACTTGCTCTGTGACCTTGGGCAAATCACTTCGCCCTTCCTGTCTCCGTTTTCCCAGCTGTAAAATGGCAGTAGTCATATTTATCTACCTCACAGCTGTTTTGTGAAGATTAATTGGTTGAAGTCTGTAGTGCACTTTGAAAAATACAAGGGAACTCTATGTGTGAAGCACTGTTATAATCTTTAGCACTGCAGTGATAACACCATCCTGGATGATGGCATTGAGAGAACCCACCCAGACTTGATGCAGAATTATGTGAGCCTTTGCAGTAGTTCAGAATGCTGTTTTATTATTGTTGGTATATCACAAAGAGTCTTGAGCAGTCTCTGCACAAAGTGTGCACAAAAGGAAGTGTAGAGTGTTGCTAACCTTGTAAAACAAGCTGTCTGCACATTTTTGAATGATATACATAACTCTACTTTAAAACCTCATCTAAACATTTCTTTGGAGTTGATCCCTAAAGTTGTACAAATGCCTTGTTTATACAATGCTTAATAGCAAATTTGCTTTAGTAACCTCTAATTAACACTGTGAAAGCCACTGGTTTGTGTATTATATCAAGGTGCATGGGGGGGTGAATGGAAGAGGCAGTGGTAAGAGTGGTCTCAGAAGTATTCTTACATTAATTTACACCACATTCTGTGCTAACAAATTGTCTTCAGTGGGGTTACCCCATTCCCCTCCCTCGTGTGTAAGTCAGGGCAGAATCTGTCCCTTTTTATTTACGTGAACTGTTTAGTTTCCAAAATGCTAAAACATTACATTGAGGTGCATATGCAAGGAAATGGGGAGGGGGCAGTGAACGCTGAGAGCTTTCATGTGGCTACTGTTGCTATGATACTAGGTTCAAGCATTTCTTTCTTTCCTTCTTCTTTTTCCCCCTCCTTGCTCTCACTGAGTTGGAGAAAAGCAACACTGATGAGGGTCTGAATGGTTCGGGCTTCATAGGGAACCACTTTGTTTATGGGTCAGAGACTTGCTAGTGGGGGTATATGAATACCCAAGTGTCATTTCTCATTTCCGTAGCAAGCCAGATTTTTTTACGTAAACGGGGGATGTATTCATGTCAGAGGAGAGTCATTCACTTTTTATGTACCCTAATTTCTCTCCGCACCCATTCCTCAGCAAGTTGTACCCCAACATGTTGACTTGTAGCCATCTACAATTCATCAGGCACTTTAAGCTGCAAGTTTTTCAGAGGGTTGTTTTGGTTACAGGTTCTTAAGTGCTGCTCATCTCCTGCTGATATTGCACAAAACCTGCCAAAAGCCTTCTTTTGTAGATAGAAACGAATCTGGATTAGTTTCCAGACATCCAGTAAAGAAATTATACAGCACGTAGGCTCCAAAAAGCAGGTTTTGTTTCCAGGGCTGTTTCTCTACAGACATTTGTCTGCTTTTATCCACATATGATTTGTTTTGCTGAAAAAATCAAATGCACATTTCCAATGAGCACATTGAATGGTCAGAAAAAAAAAAGTGTTTTATTTTATACAGGGCTTCTAATTGGGCATCATAACTAATAGCCGCCCTTTTCTACTGTTCAGTATTTAAAAAGAGATAAGTAGGTCTAGTGATTTCCATTTCATTTAGCGTTTCTTTTAAATTATCCTGGTATATGTTAATGAAGACATTGATCTTCCGTATCTGCTATTCAAATCAATACAGTCATCTGCTGATAATTTAATTGGTTATGATAATGAATAAGCTAATATTGCAACCCTCCCTCCCCCCACTGTTCAATTATCTCCAACATCCAATGTATTTATCTCCTCTTCTCTCTTTAGCACTGCAGTGATAACACCCATCACTGTCAGTCAGATATGAACATAGTAGGTGCTTGGAAGAGAGGCTACACCGGAAAGAATGTCGTGATCACCATCCTGGATGATGGCATTGAGAGAACCCACCCAGACTTGATGCAGAATTATGTGAGTCTTTGCAGTAGTTCAGAATGCTGTTTTATTATTCAGAATTAAGATTGCTGCTTGTAGAAAGATGACTGTGTTGTTCTGGTTGATGGAGAAAGAAAGAAAGAAAGAAAGAAAGAAAGAAAGAAAGAAAGAAAGAAAGAAAGAAAGAGAAAGAAAGAATAGATTTTCTATAACAGCAACAATAATAGGAAGTAAATTACAAAAAGTTATATTTTTCATATGGAAATAATCTGTAGGATAATATCTTGTATAATGTCAGTTTAATATCTGATATGTCTTCATAAGGAATCTATATCCTTATGGAATATAAGGAGGGGGTTGAATTCAATGATCTCATAATTTTTCACCCCATATCTAAATACTTTGACCTGTGGTCTTCCCACCACCATCACTCTCAGAGCTTTTGAATATGCTACACATCTGCTAATTTCAAGAGTATATAGCTAAAGGGAGAGTATAAATCCTGGTAGGCCAAAAATATTTATCTAGAGAGATAACAGCCCGTTCCTGAAGGTCTTAACTTAATTATATCCTCTTGAGTATTTATTTAAGTTCAAGCTATCCATTCTATGGCTAGAAAAAATGTAAAGAAAAAAAAGATGTGTGACTTGCACTCATCTGCAACACTTTGGCGTCTTGCCAGTATAGCTCCGTTGATTCCAATGACGTTACCCACAACTGTAAATGAGAGGAGAACCATGCCCTTTGTTTATTGTAAGTTTCCTATGGCCTTATAGGTTTTCTGTCTGCTTGTGTTTTGTCACATTTAAACAATTGGTTTAAAATAAATAGGAATATTTGCTTAATGTACAGAGAGGCTTCTCTCTTGGTAGGTAAACTTTTTGTCTTATCAAAGCTGACATTGTCCTTTCAAGCTATTTAGAATCTCAGGGCAGTTCATTGCTAGGGTGATTATTCTAGGCCACAGGTATAGTCATGATGCAGAAGTGCACAACCTTGGGTGTCTTGTTGTTTTTTATTAAATGGAATGTGTATGCTGTACATGAATAGCAGTGAAGAAAACAGATGTGTGCATTGGGGATGAAATTCTCTTGTGCAGAGGGCCAGCACAAAGGGTTCTAGCTGTAGAGGTGAATTTCATCCTGACAGAGCATTCAAGACAGAGGGCATGGCTACCCTTGCAGATGTAGAGTACTGTGAGTTAAACCCGCCTTCGTAGAGCGCAGTAGGGAAAGTGCTGCAGTCTGTCCACACTGACAGCTTCAAGTGCACTGGCATGGCTACATTTGCAGCACTTGCAGCGGCATTGGGAGCAGTGCATTGTGGGCAGCTATCCCCCCAGCATGCAAGTGACTGCAACGTACTTTTCAAATGGGGTGGGGTGGAGTGGAATGTGACAGGAAGAGTGTTCTATGTATGTGGGGGGGAGAGAGAGTGGATTTTGGGGATGCTGAGAGTGTGTCAGCATGCTGTCTTGTAAGTTCAGACCCCCCGCCACTCACTCACTCACTCACTCACTCACTCACTCAAAGCAAACAGTAAATGTTTGCTTATTCTCGGAGCTGATAAGCAGCCGGCTTCTCCGAAACGGAGCTTTGAAAGGGCATTTCCGCATTCCTGCAGCCGATTTCACAACAATAACAAGAGTGGCCGCTTGACTTAAGGGGATTATGGGACGTTTCCGGAGACTGATCACAGCGCAGTAATGCAACAAACTCGTTCACACTGGCGCCGCAGCGCTCCAGCGGGGGCGCAGCAAATGTTATTCCATTCGCCGAGGTGGAGTACCAGCAGCGCTGTAGCTGCGGAGTCAGAGCACTCTACGTGCCTTGCCAGTGTGGACGGGGAGCGAGCTAGGGCGCCTGGGGCTGCTTTATTGCGCTGTAACTCACAAGTGTAGCCAAGGCCATAGAGATGACGCTGTCATTAACATCCAGTCCAAAAAGTTAGAGATGGGTCCGCAGTTCTTAAGCCACTGATTTTGAATTAGCCACACTTATGGCCATATCCTGCCATCCATTCTGTATATGAACTCCCTTTTGAAAACAGGAAGTTCTGCCTAAAAATCAATGACAGGATATAGCTTTATTTGTCAATTTAAGATTCGTTTGATCTTCACATATACTACATCTTTCATGTTAATTCCCATATCAGAGGTTATTTAAACAAGTCAGGTACAACTTTCCTCCCTCACAGAACAGCTGAGATTGTATCAGATGCCACTAACTTTATCCCAGTCCTATCCTTCCAGTGAATGTAAATGCAGCTATTTACTCCCTTCCCCACCTTCTCCCCCTGCCAGTGAGGAATTCCCCCAGGGCAATTCACTGGTTTGATGACAAATGCCTTCTATGTGGCTACAAACAGGAAAATTTGAGGTGGATGTGGTAACTGGTTTTGAACAAAGAAGAGATTAAAAGGAACCGCTTGCCATGTCAACACACCACATGCTACCACATCAGTTAACAGAAGCCACAGAAACAAGCAATTGTTTGCACTATAAACTATTTTCAACAGGAAGAATCTTGGTAAATGCGGAAAATACGACAAAAACACACATTTCACATACATTACAAATAGTTATGCTCCCTGAAAAGATAAGGCAGTTTAAAATGGTATCTTCTTTTCCAGAGTGTATCGTTTGTGTTATGTATTTGAACGCTATGTGGGAATATTTTCTTAGAGGAATATAAAGGATCTCTGCTTCCTAACATTTTGGGAATTTTTCTTTTCTTAGACTATATCCAATTGTTATTGAACCTAGATAAATTTAATGCAAACCTAGTCTCTTTTTCAGGTGTTATATAGAGAGGTCTCAGAGGAGGAGTATAGGGTTTTATGTAATAAATTTACATATGTGACAAACAGCTCTTCCTATTTTATAATGGTTGTTGGAAAAATACTTTTGTCTAATGTATTTGTTATCCTCCACTCTTTCCAAAACAAAATTTTAAAAATGTAAATCCTGTAATTATTGAACATATAATCCTTTCCTAAAACATCACAAAACCTCAGGAATGTTAGTTAACCCAATTACTCTCTTGTAGAAACCTGCTGAAGAATGTATGTGGGCCACATGAGTCAATGTCTAATTAATGAGAAACTGGTTCTCTCTCTCTCTCTCTCTCTCTCTCTTTTTTCTGTTGGTTACAGGATTCGAACGCCAGCTATGATGTCAATAGCAACGATATTGACCCCATGCCTCGGTATGATGCCAGCAACGAAAACAAGTAAGGCCTGTTCACTATGGCATGTTTGACATTTTAAATGCAGTGCCTCAAGCAGAACATACCAAGTCTGCCAATGTAGTAGGGATGCACCTGAATATCTTCATAAAGCATTGAGATTTGCATTTAGCTCTGTGTTATGTATATATAATATAGTGTGTCTCCTCACACACTGTACAGCACTCACTCTGTGAGTAGATGGGTGCACTTATCTGAGAATTTATAAGTAAATCCATTAATTAGAGTTCTAAGCATTTAAAAATGAATCCATTTTGAATTTGTTTTTTGACAAGTCTAACCTTTTTTCAGATGCTGTTTCTAAGCAAATTGTTGGAGTCTGGTACTGTGTTTTGTGTGGACTTTGCCTTAGCTTATGATTCCCTTGCACTTTTAGTTTTTGTGGTGTTGTGAGGAAATACACTTGAGCAACTTCAATTCAAAGTTAATGGAGTTTTGTGTGTGTGTGTGTGTGTGTGTGTGTGTGTGTGTGTGTGTGTGTGTGTGTGTGTGTGTGTGTGTGTGATTTTACTAGAGGCAATTTAAAACTAACTAACAAACAAATGAACGGTAATTTGGTTTGATTGTAATTGTATGTCCTTTGCTGCTGATGGTTAGATATTTCCATTTGAAAGATAGTTTTCTCCTTTGGAGATCAACTTCTTTTTCAATGTTATTCAGCAGTTATTTTTAATGGTCCAAGAATCTCTCTGAGAGGCTCTTGGTACTATTCCTGGGGCACCTGGAAGGGCCCAGCACTATCACTGGGGCTCCTGGCAGACAGTCATTTATCTGTTAAACATGGTGCTTCACACAGGGAAGTATAATCCTTTTATAGAATCATAGACATTAGAAGCAGTTATCTAGTCTCCCTGCCACTGCAGGATTGTTCCTACATTATATATACATGGAAATTATTGTAATGTTACTTGCCTGCAAGATAGATTTGCATTAGAGAAGCTATAAGGGAGGAAGCCTTTTCCTTCTCACCACTCCAGAGTTTTAGGCTATTCTTCTCCCCACCCCCACCCCCCGAGCCCTACAGTGCTCATGTTACAGAAGCCATCCTTGATTAGTTTTTGTCTAAAACCAGTCAATGCTGCAACCATTATGGTCAGAGGGTTCGCTCCAGAAGGATCTGATCTTGCTCCCATTAGAGTCAGTGGCGAAACATCCATTAACTTCAATGGACAAATCCTGCTCCTGCGGCAAAATGGTGGTGGGCTGTGCAGGGTTTGTGCAGCAGAGAGCTCTGCCTTCAGGGACTCCTCGTGTAGTATGTCTGAGATACTGATGGCAAGGGAAGTGGTGCTGCTGGGCCACTTGGATCTTCCTAGCCTCTAGAAGGGAATGACACAAGGAGCTGCAGTGTCTCTTCCAGTCTTTAGGTGGCAATAACTTACATGGCAAGGGTAGGCGGATTCTGCTAAGTGCCCAGTTTGGCTAATCAAGCTGAGCGCTGTGCTTGGGATTTGCCCACTCGTCTGTTGTCTCCTCAATGCCCCCAGCCCCTCTGGGTTTGGGAAGAAACGCTTCTTCAAACAAATATTTTGTAAAAATTTCAAGAAAATGTATGGAAAAACAATTGAAAATGAATGCATACAAGATCATCTGCTACAATATTTTCTCATAGCATGAATGTACCGCTTAAAGCTTACTAGCTGTGTTATTTAAGATCTATATATAATATATACATTATGTTTTTTTATAAAGATATAGTAAGATCTGGATGAGAACTAATAAGGGATTTGGTATTAAAACAGTGATATAGGAGGTTGTAAATGACTGGAAAATTCATTTCACACAGAAATCTATTATATTGAAATTGATTAGAATAGCATATCTAATAAATGATTATTATTAACTATTTTTTGTGGGCATATGTTCTAATTCAGGTTCTCTCGTTTGCTGTTGTTTACATGCTCCAAACATTATTTTCTAGACACAAGTAGATGCATGAGCTATTTTCTTCTCCCTATACCATTCTATACCATAGGCACATTTCTTATCCTTTTTTCATACTGATGCTCACTTTACTGAATAATGTCTGTCTTTTCTTTACTAGAAAAATCTTCTAAAACAGTAGTGCAATTAGATAGTAATTGCCAATAAAGCCATATTGCTTTGAAATCTGTAAATATCCTGCAGATGTGGTTTATTGTAATGTTAAACAAAAAGACTCATCAGGAACAAGCTATACAAAACTTGCTGCTATGCTAACTTGGTGAAGCAAGCAGCAAACCCAAGATCACAGACCACGTGTCAACAAGAAAAATGCTAATGATCAAATTGAATCTGTTAGGAGATGCTTCTAGGACATTTGATAAATAAAACAGAAAAAAAGAAGAAGCAAAATAGACTGCAAAGAGGCTTGCTCTTTTGAAATGTACTGTAGCACTTTTCAGTTGAGATTCTTAAAGTGCTGTACACAGAGGCCTATTATCATCCTCATTTTAGTGATGAAAAATTCAGGTACTGAAAGGTCAAGGCCTAAATTGTAAGAAGTGTCTGTAAAGTTTGGGTTCCCAACATCAGGAATCTCTGGCTTGATTTTCAGAGGTGCTGAGTACCCTTAGTACTCAGGGCCAGATTTTTAAAGCTATTTAGGTACCTAAAAATGCAGATAGGCACCTAGTGGGATTTTCAAAAGTGTGTTGGTGCCCCGTTCCCAGTGGCTGTTAGGCACCTATGCATTTTTGAAAATCCCACTAGGTATCTATCTTTAGGTGCCTAAATACCTTTAAATACCCCACTGACTTTCAGCTGGGATTCTGGTTGCTCAATACAGCTGATAATCAGGTGCCAGGTGTCTCAAATTGGTCCCACAAAAATGGAGGCTCCCAAAATCAGTGGTCACTTTTGAAAATGTAGGTCTTAGCGACTGGCCCACGATCATAAATAGAAGTACATATAGAACCCAAATCTCCTGACTCTCAGTTCCTGCTCTAACACTGCTCCAACACGCAACAGTGCATTATAATGTTCCAATTAAAAAGGATAGTGGGACATACAAGTACACATCAGCAGGCTAAGCGAATTTATTTTATAAAGCAATATAATTATGGGGGTGGAGTTATAAGAAGAAATAAAAAGAAATGCTGCAAAACTAAGCAGGTGTCTTAGTGGAGCTTTGCTAGGACACAGCTGGGAAACTTCAGGGTACTGGTACTGTTTGCTAACTTTTCTCTTTTAATCAGTAATGAGGCTTATTAGGAATATAAAATTATGAGCAAGCGTAAATTGGGGTTTGTGAAAAGACAGTAGATAAACTTGAATGACGTATTTTGAAATTATGTATAAAAATAAAGTTCTCAAGTAAGTGTAGAGAATGTGGGGGGAAGGAAAAAAAACCTTAAATCAATCTCTTGAACTTTTTAGTCAAAACCAGAGTGGGATGATAGTGTCTTTAACTACTATGGTATGTAGGAGTCCTGCCAGAAGTTTACTTTGGTCTCTACAACTTGGCAGAGAATTGTGAAGCTTGTAAATGGTATGGGCCTATACTATAACTTCTCTTTGCACAGCTAAAGACAGCAGTCAGCTGTGGATGAAGTCATTCTTGCTATGCAAGTCATCTTGTTTTGATTTAATGCTGAGTGCTGCTGCTTCATTCTATGTCTGTTATTTAGCTGTCACCCGTAAACATCATTTTAAAACAACTGTGTCACTTAGCCATCAGAACTCACTGGATAGAATGCAAACAGACTTACTGGGTTACAGCCCCATACCATTGGGTAAACTCAGAAATTAAAGAAACGAAAACAAACGTTAGCAACATTAAAACAAGTTTTCATTTTGGACCACACACAAAAAAAGGCATTTCTCTGTTTCAGGCTGAGATTTTCCTTTGATATTTCAGATCTTAGTAACCTATCTTTTTAAAAAGCAGGACTTCTGATCTGCTCCATATAAGAAAGAAGAAAATCAGGCCCATAATTTCTGATTGGGAGATATATAGTTGCTCTATTGGAATACAGTTCAAAATTTTGCAGCTTTATATTTAATTCAATTAACACATTTTATTTTAATAACCCTGTATATATACTTTTTTAAATGAATGAATTTGTAATTTTTACAAGAATGTGTTTGCATATTGACTGTAAGAGTCATGATATAAAAATGCTCTAAATCGGGAATCTTTGCTAGTCTAAAATCATAAAAGGTAAAAAAAATTGTTTTGGCTTTCTAATAGCTACAGTTCATAGTATCTACACAGCTTTATATGCAGTTGCAAAGGTGGGGAGAGAGTTAATAAGTCACAGTGAGTTTTTTTGCTTCTACTTGGTCCAAAATAATGAGAATGTTTTTTCCAGCAGAAGACCAATATACCCATTCCAAATCATTGCCATTTTTCTTCCTTTGTCAAATTAACACATTTTCCCAATAAAATGCCAAAAGGCAATTCGTTTTCTGCCAGTTTATGGAAGTTGTTTTGTAGTGGACAACAGAATCTATGTTTTAAGTCATTTAATCAGAATGTATATTAGATATCGGACAGGCAGAATAGCTTCTAATGCATCCTGGATGGCCAGTAAAGTGACTTCAGTGGAATAAAAGGGTCTATTGACTTTATGGTGTCATTATTCAGATATGGAACCCTGAAGAACTTAATGCAATCTAACACAGAGAATTTGAATTTGTTTGATTGCTCGCTCCAAAAATCAGTCCTAAGAAAATGCCCTTCTCAGTGCAAGACAAAATTGAGCTTTGGTAACACCAAACATGTCCCCTTTAAGACAACATAACAATTTAGAAAGGAAAACTAATTGACGGTATGTGTACTAGTAGACACATGGAGACCAAACCTACAGTGGCGCAGAGTTTCATCAGTTCCAGCTGAAGTCAATGTGAGTTTAGGTACTCAGCATCTCATGCAGTTTCTCTGCAAGTTTAGTTGACGGCTGTGAGGTACTATTAGGAAACTGCAGATTTTGTTGTTGTTGTCCTGTAAATTTATGTCTGGATTTCTTGTTTATGAAAGTGAGGGGCCCAAAAAATATTAGCAAACCTGTTAGCAGGCAGCCAAGTGCTATGAAAGCTTTTCCACTGCAGCCCAATCCTGATTTACAACACTGCTACTATCTAGTCTTGGGCCTCTCTGATGGGCCTATAGCTGATAAGCTCATTTTGTGCTGTGATTTTTAGCAGTAACTAAGCAGCTTCAGGCAATATATGGCTAGATCTCCATAGAAGAAGTATATTTTACAAGGAGCAGTATTGGTGATTTAGCAGCTAACCTCAGAGTTAATACTGATCTAGTTCCCCATGAGAGTGGTAAGAGACACCATTACTCTGGAGATGATGTCATCTTTCTGATTAGATATTAAATCAATGATCTGACCATTTGTTGTAATTAAAGATCCATTGTACTGTTTGCAAGAGTAAAGGAACTAAACCTTGTCTAAAGTCCAGCTTGCATAATCATGTTATGTTTAACTAGATTCCCCTTGCAATTTCATTTCAAGAGCATTCTTCCTCACTACCTGCCCTAAACAATTATGTGGAGTTGCTGTGCACCGTTACCCAGCTGTTGTGTCTATTCATTAGATGGCTGCATTTCAGCGGTAATCCTTACATAATCTTTGTATGCCTTACAGGAGGGTTGAGGGGCTTAATTAATGTTTGTAGAGTTTTGAGATCCTTGGAAGGAACATCCTATAGAAACACAAAGCATGACTACTAATAATCACATCAGACTGTGTGGTGCATTGCTAGTATATGGCCATTAGAGAAATTTGACTTTCTGTTCTAAAACAGGGTTGAACCTATGTCTAAAGGGTCTGTTTTCTACACTACATAATCCTCTCCAAAGTTCAGAGTTAGTTTGAATGGTTCTGTTTCTAAAATCGAAAGGAATACATTGATTTGAAAAGTCATTGAGGTTAACAGATTTCCAGAGGGGGAGGAAAAAAAGAGTGAAAAGAAAATAAATTTCCATTTGTTTGCAGAAGTGTGGGGGTGGGCGGGGGGAGAAATCCCTTTCAATACCTTGGTGTTGGTTACTGAGCAGTATAACTCACTTAAATAATAGATGCGTGAGGAGCAGCAGCCTTTCCTTTCAGACCGTGTTAAAACATAGTCTCTTGCTTCACTTGTCCTGTATTTACCCAAGAAAGTTTAATAAAAGCTGTCTCCATCGTTCTAATTATTTAAGCTACCCAAAAAGTGGACTCACCGATAAAATACTATTCTGAAGTTCTGTGCCACTACTTCTCTTTCTGATATATGAATTATTGATGATGATGAGTCAGAACATCCCTTCAGATTCTAAGTCCCAGCTGGTCCATGGTGCAACAATATATTAGCGGGAAGATGAACCCTTGTATTGACCTGGGTTTGTGGTAAAGACCTCTTATTTAAGGAAGACAGATTTTTTTTTCTGGAAGGAATGGGTTTTCTATCCCAAAACTTATCTGTGTTTTATAGCTATTCATTTAAGTTGGGGCAGACCACATCTGCAATAAGACTATTTTTGTTTTATATAACAGTGTGATAGTCCTGGTTTAACAGGACAGTTGGGTAGGAACTTGAGTAAGAATATAGCAGACCTTATCTTAGAGGAAGCTAAAGAGAGTGATTATGATTCTATTGCACCTGTTTTGTGCCTGTGTAATTCCACAGCCTCAGAAATAACTCTGACATCATAATCAAAAAGGCTGACAAAGGAGGTGCTGTCGTCATCATAAATAGGTCGGAATATGAATGAGAGGATGCTAGGCAGCTCTCTAACGCCACATTCTACAAGTCATTACCCTCTGATCCTACTGAGGGTTACCAAAAGCAACTACACCATCTGCTCAAGAAACTCCCTGAAAAAGCACGAGAACAAATCTGCACAGACACACCCCTAGAACCTCAACCAGATGTATTCTATCTGCTACCCAAGATCCATAAACCTGGAAATCCTGGACACCCCATCATCTCAGGCATTGGCACCCTGACAGCAGGATTGTCTGGCTATGTAGACTCTCTCCTCAAGCCCTATGCTACCAGCACTCCTTGCTATCTTCGAGACACCACTGACTTCCTGAGGAAACTACAATCCATTGGTGATCTTCCAGAAAACACCATCCTGGCCACTATGGATGTAGAAGCCCTCTACACCAGCATTCCACACAAAGATGGACTGCAAGCCATCAGGAATAGCATCCCCGATACCATCACGGCAAACCTGGTGGCTGAACTTTGTGACTTTGTCCTCACCCACAACTATTTCACATTTGGGGACAATGTATACCTTCAAGTCAGCGGCACTGCTGTGGGTGCCCGCATGGTTCCACAGTATGCCAACATTTTTATGGCTGACTTAGAACAATGCTTTCTCAGCTCTCGTCCCCTAATGTCCCTACTCTACTTGCGCAACATTGATGACATCTTCATCATCTGAACCCCTGGAAAAGAAGCCCTTGAGGAATTCCACCATGATTTCAACAATTTCCATCCCACCATCAACCTCAGCCTGGACCAGTCCGCACAAGACACTACAGTGCTAATAAGCAATGGTCACATAAACACCACCCTATACCAGAAACCTACTGACTGCTATAGTTACCTACATGCCTCCAGCTTTCATCCATTGTCTACAACCAAGCTCTAAGATACAACCGCATTTGCTCCAATCCCTCAGACAGAGACAAACACCTACAAGATCTCTATCAAGCATTCTGAAAACTACAATACTCACCTGCTGAAGTGAAGAAACAGATTGACAAAGCCAGAAGAGTACCCAGAAGTCACCTGCAACAGGACAGGCCCAACAAAGAAAGTAACAGAACGCCACTAGCCGTCACCTTCAGCCCCCAACTAAAACCTCTCCAGCGCATCATCAAGGATCTACAACCTATCCTGAAGGACGATACCTCACTCTCACAGTGAGACAGGCCAGTCCTTGCTTACAGATAACCCCCCAACCTGAAGCAAATACTCACCAGCAACTACACACCACACAACAAAATCACTAACCCAGGAACCTATCCTTGCAACAAAGCCTGTTGCCAATTCTGTCCACTTATCTATTCAGGGAACACCATCATAGGACCTAATCACATCAGCCACACTATCAGAGGCTTGTTCATCTGCACATCTACCAATGTGATATATGCCATCATGTGCCAGCAATGCCCCTCTGCCATGTACATTGGCCAAACCGGACAGTCTCTATGCAAAAGAATAAATGGACACAAATCAGACGTCAAGAATTATAACATTCAAAAACTAGTCGGAGAACACTTCAATCTCACAGGTCACTCAATTACAGACCTAAAAGTGGCAATACTACAACAAAAAAACTTCAAAGAGAGACTCCAACGAGAAACTGCTAAATTGGAATTAATTTGCAAACTAGACAACATTAAATTAGGCTTGAATAAAAACTGGGAGTGGATGGGTCATTACACAAAGTAGAACTATTCCCCCACTGTTACTCATACCTTCTTGTCAATTGTTGGAAAATGGGCCATCCTGGTTATCACTACAAAAGTTTTTTTTCTCCTGCTGACAATAGCCCACCTTAACTGATTATGGCAACACCCATTTTTCATGTTCTCTGTATATATATATCTTCCCATTGTATTTTGCACTGCATGCATCCGATGAAGTGGGTTTTAGCCCACGAAAGCTTATGCTTAAATAAATTTGTTAGTCTCTAAGGTGCCACAAGTACTCCTCGTTCTTTTTGCTGATACATATAACA
The DNA here is from genome assembly GCF_011386835.1 of Chrysemys picta bellii. Classification (NCBI taxonomy): domain Eukaryota; kingdom Metazoa; phylum Chordata; order Testudines; family Emydidae; genus Chrysemys; species Chrysemys picta. Next base: position 97,967,352 of record NC_088796.1, read on the forward strand.
CGGCTACCACTCTGAAACCTGTCTAATAGAGTGGAAAATCTGGCCCACTGAATCTTCTATTTGTGTTGTGCAGCTAAAGCACACATATCCGGATATACTATTGATTTCCTCTTACTATACCATTAAAAATAACCTTTAACTACAAGTTGGATAGAGCACCCACACAGTAACAGTCAAAAGCTGATGACTAAACTATAAGCTGCTAACCAAAAGTGGAGTTCCATAACTCTAAACTAATGACTTAGGGTTTCATTAGCCATGGAATGTTTTTGTAAAATACTTTAAGGGCAAATCTTTAGGGGATTCCTTTCTCTCCCAAATGATAAAATGTGGTTGAACAAACTTAAACTGAAATACAAACTAAGAGTTATGTACTTCCCCAGCTCTTTGGAATTGTGGCAGGCTGGGAAAGTTGCTAGCAGCAGGTCTGATATTAGAAAGCACAGGACAGGCTGTGAAGGGAAACAAATGGTGGGGTATACCTCATTGCTTCTTTGACTTAAGTTTACTACCCCACTTACCATGTACTGTACATAACAGCATAAGCATAGGGTACCTGGCCATGTACAATCCAGCACACCATGCCTCATTCAGGCCATGTGGGGTACCCAGTTTATAGATCTTTTGAGAGTTATCCTGCCATACTAGTTCAGTCTGGGGAAGACGCTCCCCAAACCCTTTTTTCTAGCAGAGGCGTAATCCAGCACCCTCTGAAGTCCATGTTAAAACTCCCTTAGAAAATGTAGTTGTGCCGGATTGATGCCTTATTGCATCAACACAAAGAAGGGTAGGGTTTAGCTCTATTTTGAGAGGGATTCACCTAACTTGAAATGCAACCAGCTCTAGAGAGAAAACTGTCTGTTTAATAGTGCACAGCAGCATCACATAGAATTTAGGACAGAACACAATACCATAGCCAGTTGATTGCAGTGGGAATTAAAGTAGGCAGAATGTAGTTGCCTATGCTGGAATTTGGCCAGGACACCACGGTTTCAAAATACCCTATTCCTTTCTTAACTGTTGTTCTGGGATTGAAATAATCACCACATATCCAAATAAGGTCTGCAACCTGGATAAAATAGCAGGCTGTTAGCCAAGTGACCCACCAACACATCACTTTGCTGTTCCTCTGCTTTTCCTCACCTCTCCCTGCTTCCTCAGAGCAGTGTTCTTGTATATTTCAGTCATTTGCCTCACAGAAGAACAGAGAGAAAAGAGGGAGGAGGTGCCCCTTTCAAGGGAAAAATCTCGCCTTTCCAAAAGCTTTTCCCCCAACCTTTTCTTTAGCAATGGATGGGTATCCTTTGCTGCCTGAGGATGATTGGGAATGAGAATTCCAGCTTGCCTTCCTGTAATTTTTAGGAGCTTTTTCTGTCATGCTTGATTTTATATTTTTGTCTTTGTGTTTTTAGTACAACCAGCTCTATCCATTTGATGAGTTATTTTTATGTGTTTTGTTTTCTCCCTGCTATACAGAAATGATAAGGCTCTAGTGTGGAGGTTTTGGAAGAAGGGGAATTGCTTGCTCTGGCACTTGAGATGTCATTGGCTGCATAATTTCTCTGTCAGTCTGGATGAGAAGTCTGAATCACAATCAATAGCGATTGATGATATATTGTAATGCACCAGAGGAGGAAGTGGGAAAGGAGGAGAGGAAGTTAGAATGTCACTGGAAGTTTATTCACAATGAGGAGGAGCCAGCACCATAAAATTAAGATGACAAGGGACAATAAAATTCGAAGTGAGGCTTGGGGATTGGAGAAAGTATTACACAACAAGATTTGGGCTGTTTATGGAGCATGGGAATTCCATCATGGCTCTTTCGGCACACTCAGATTATAGTCTCTTTTCCTCCCACATTCATTTCTTTTATTAAAGGGACACTGTGAACTTTTTAGTACATTACTAATCTTAAAAAGTCTAGTGTCTGAGAGAGATCATTTTTAAATAATATTTCAGAGTGGTAGCCGTGTTAGTCTGTATCAGCAAAAAGAACGAGGAGTACTTGTGGCACCTTAGAGACTAACAAATTTATTTGGGCATAAGCTTTCATGGGCTAAAACCCACTTCATCAGATGCATGGAGTAGAAAATACAGTAGATAATAGCCCACTTTAATTGATTTGTCTCGTTAGAGTTGGTATGGCAATGCCTTTTCATGTTCTTCGTATATATATATATCTTCCTACTGTATTTTCCACTCCATGCATCTGATGAAGTGGGTTTTAGCGCACAAAAGCTTATGCCCAAATAAATTTGTTTGTCTCTAAGGTGCCACAAGTACTCCTTGTTCTTTTTAAATAGTAGGCCCTTGTTTGTTTAATCCCTTTAATATATTTTATAAGGATTTTTCTGTTGTGCTGTTGATGTTCATAATGGTCTCTTCAAGACTTTAGCAAAAGGAGACATGGACTATAGGCATGATCATATAAACACTTACTGACGCGTGTGAGCAGTCCTATTGGCTTCATTGAGACACTTTATGTGCATAGATGTTTGAAGGACTGGGGCCTTAGAGCTTGTCTTTATGGGGAAATTAACCAGAATAGCTATTGTGGAATAAACTATTCTGCAATAGTTATTCCTCCCCATGTGGACACTATTCCAGAATGGAGAGTCCTCTGGGGAGCTATTCTGAAATAGCTGTTCTGATCAATTTCTCCATGCAGACAGGCCCTAATGGAAGGAAGAGTGAAACTCTCTAGACAGAGTGCAGTCAAATGCATGAAGGAAACAAATTGAAGAGAAAAAAAAAGACACATTTTATTTGCTAACTTCTTAAAATCATCACAATCTTAGGGGTTAAATGTAACAACTGTAGGTATACAAGCTTCAGAGAAATGTGTTATTTTTTAAAAGAGTACTTATCACCATGGCAGCTTGGTGACCTCCAGAAACATCACTATTCATGCTGCTAGCCATAAAGATAAACATGACAAAAAGAAAGAAATCCATCATATGGAACTGTATTGGCTCCATTATGGGTCATCAGCAAGGTTGGAATGCAGAGGCTTTACATCCACAGCCCAGACCTCTTCGCGCCTCCTTACTCGAAATAAAGGAGTAACTGATAGCAGTGGCTGATCTCATCTATGTGGGCCGGCCACTAGAGGAGGACACAACACATACTTGGTCAGTGGTTTACATGCTATTTTCTAGTCTTCAGAGGAATGTTGGGAAGTGGGCATCAGCAGTTCTATTCCTGGCTCTGGAGAGGAAATTGGACTAGTGTTTATAGGCAGCAGAGACAAGCACATAAAATTGACATTATTTCTGAATGTCAGTGTTGCTAACTAGATGAGCCTTTGGTTGTCATCTTGGAGAAATGAGTGTTATTCTCAGCTTTGCTAGAAGTAACTTGTGTAACCTCTCAATTATCCCATGTGTAAAATGGGAGGAATTAATACTTTTCTACCTGTTACCCTAATGATATACATTTTAAGTAATAAGGGCTGTGAAATGAACAGAAAAGCAATTTTCCACTGCTTTTCCACATGTCAGTGGAAAAGCAGACTCCTGGCCCTTAACCAAACACTCCTTTTGCTACACTAGAAGGGAAGCTGCTGATGCTACTGATGCTGTGTCCCTGCTATCCGAAGTTGTAGCCTGTGCCTACTATGTAGGTGGTTCTAATGAGCTCTGCTGGGCTGGAGCATGTTCATTGCAGATAGAAGGTTTGGAAATTTCAGCAACAGTTCTCTAAGAAGTTCTACAGGGCATATGCAAATTACACTTTTCAGAGACATATGATTTAGCCAAATCTGGGCAGATTTTCATGGTGACAGCAAAAGGCACCTATGGCCCAAGGACTTTTACCCTGCCAAATTTCCAATTTTCTGCTCCAAAGTATTGAAGCATGGAAGTTTGTCAAAAAATGATTGGAAAAATTATTTTATATTGGAAAAACTTTCCCCCTAATCTCATTCTCAGAAACACTGAACCATTTTCATGCTGAAACTTTCAAAATAAAATTCTGCCTGAGGCAGAGAACAAATATGGACATTTTAGTGTGAGTGGTTAAGTTTGGCAAATTTAAAAGCAACTGAAAACAGGAACTTACAATAGAAAGTATCAGGCAATCTTAACTTTAGGTATTGGTATACGTTCTGCCTATAATTCATTTTCTACAGTATTTTGTAATTTCCTGTGTTTCTTGGTCATCCATAGCATTAGATTCTCCTTTCACAATGGTGCAACTCCATTGTTTAAATTGAATGGTCTTAATTCTCCAATGTATTGCATTGTATGTAAGCAGCTGCATCTTAAATCAGTTTTTAAAAGGTTATAGAGTACTGGTAAATTTACAGGGGCAAACTAAACTGGCACAAGCTACATTTAAAATGATATGAGTGTCCATACACAAAGTGGTGCTGGTTAAACTAATACATAGGTTTAACTTCATACCTTTAGTTAATTTAAACCAGTGGAACATTGTGAGTAGACCAGGCTTAAGAGGCTGATATCAATTAGGTAGCACATTTAAAAACACATCAAAACATCATGTCTGTCCCTCTGCTGATGTTTCCTGTTGAGATAGATGTGTACCTTTCCATCTCCCCTTCCCAGAGTATAACACCTTTTCTTTTTTTTAACGGAATGCTGTCTGGCACATTGACGATGGAAATTACAATCTGATAGCCTCTGTGTAATATGGAACATGTTTGCATGGACAGTGAGTGTGAAAGGCACTTGGGGGTAGACAGGAAATGTGGAAAAAAGAGAAGAAGAAGTGGGAAAGCTGCTGAGAAGATTATCATCTGGTAAATTGTGGCCTGTCAACAACCAGCCAGCTCTTGTCAGGAGCGAGGAAGGGTCATTTCACAGGTTAATGCTTGAGTACTGCATTAATGCAGATTTTGAGGAAGAGGACAGTGGCTGCTGAAGGGGAGTGAGAGCTTTTTCAGAGCCAGTTTTCCTCTGCAGATGTATTCAGTATTTGTCTTGTGCGCATTTGCACATACAGACAACAGAGCCTTTCAAATTTCCCTGGTAGCAGTAGAAGGACCAGCAGCTCAGATGTTATAGGATTCTTGTGAAGTGCTGCTGTATTGACAAAAGAATGAATAGCAGGGGCTGTGGACACCGAACCCATTATCCAAAGTTGCTCCAAAAGTTGATCACTTTACATGTGTAGCCCAGAGTGAACTGCAGCTCACTTGAATAGACTGGGTTGCATTGGTGTGAGATTGTAACTTTTCCTTTAGTGCGTCATGTCAAACCTGTTTTATTAATTCCCAAAGGGCATATCTCCTGTTTAAGACTATAAGGCTAAGTCTACACTAGTGGGAGGGATCGATTTAAGATACGCAAATTTAGCTACGCAAATAGCGTAACTGAATTCGACGTATCCTATTCAACTTACCCCGCTGTGAGGATGGCGGCAAATCGACCACTGCGGCTCCCCCGTCGACGGCGCTTACTCCTCCTGACGAGGTGGGAGTACACGCGTCGATTCAGGGATTGTTTTATCCATCTAGATGAGACGCGATAAATCGATCACCGAGAGATCGATTTCTACCTGCCAATCCGGGTGGGTAGTGTAGACTAGCCCTAAGTAACACCAATTGAAACTGGAGGGAAGGAGCCAACCCTGACTCCCCACAAGCAATGCATCACATAGAATGTTCCGAGAGACAGTCTTGAGCTCCAAGAACTTATACCCAAATAGGCATTATTTGGTGGCAGATTAATTCATTTTTAATGTGCTGTGATCAGTCTGTAAATGGATGATCCTGAAACAGGATTCTGAAGATTCTCACCAACATCTAGAATTGCTCCTGGAAGTGGCCTATTACACTCCAAAAAGCTCCCTTCTTCTCTTCCCTTGGAGGAATGAACTTGGGTTAATACACTTGTCATAGTTTTGCATTGATACTGACTTGTATATTGAAATGCACATGGGATGAATTTTAGTGTGGTGCAGAGCAACATGTAAAAAGTTCACCAGCTTTCCATAGCCCAACACAGAATGCCACAGTGGGGACTAAGCCTGAGGCAGGACCACAGATCTATGTTTATGTGGACACATTGTCCCCAGCACCCAATATAATTATGCAGAGAGGCAGTGGGTATTATTTTTACAATAGCAGCAACCATGCATCTTGCCCCTGGTTGGCGGGCGGGGAGGATTTTACCTCCCCAACTGTTCCACCTTCACAGAGCTCGATTACTAGGGCTTTATGTATGCAGAATGGATTTCAACCAGAGGTATCTGAGGTAATAAATAAATAAATATATATATTACTCCAGAAGTTCTTGTTCCTCCTATATTTTCCCTTATAAGAAAATATGGGAAAACATTTACATTTGTGTGTATTGTATATATTTATACATTGATGGTTGCTTCTGTCTGTTGCTCACAGCATCTATATCTTTGTGTCAAAAAATGGTGCTTCTGTGACTCAGACCTATACTACATTGAGCTTCTTCATGATTTGTTCAGGTGGAACTCATAGCTTTCTTTATCTACCCAGGAGTTTGAGCTTCAGTAGAGGTGTTATTGCATAACCATTAAATGCTAGGACATCAAAATGTAGCAGGAACTAATTTCAAGGGTTATATTAATGGTCTGTGCTTTTTATTGCAAACTGGAGAGAACTAATTCCATTCTTCTCTTCAGCTATAAAGATTCAAGAATGAGAAATTACTTAGATTGGCTGCTTTTACACAATCATCACAATGATCTTTGCTGTGTAAATTTTGCACAAATCTTGGTCTGTCTCCCTCCCTCATTAAGTTGTTTAACAGAGTAGCTAATGTCAGCATTTTCCAATTTAAACCCCATTCAGAGGGTTAGAATTTGGGCCTCTGCTGTGTGTCATGGAGTGAAGCAAAACTCCCTTGTCCCTGTAGATTTAGATGGGGGAAGGGGAAAATGTAGCAACACAAGGATTTCCCTTCCACTGTCGATCTGCCATGGCTTCACTGGGCTACACACAAAAAGGGTGGTTAAGAAGCCATATTTATAAGAAGCCATAAGCAAAAATGATAGGATTACTTAATGCTGTTTAAAGCTCATCCTCAATATCCTATGACCCTCATTCTATCCAGAATCTCTCTGCTTGTGGATAGCCTCTGCTTGTATGGCTGAGGAGCCAAGAAGTTGAGACCACAGGTTCTCACGGAGTCCCAGCCTCCAGTTGTTCAAGCCACACTCCCTGCTTCTACTATTTCTCTGGAACAGCGGGATGTCAGGGAAGAATTACTATTATCAAATATTTGTGTGTAGCATTCTAGATGTGCATGGCATTGTGAATTGGGTTTGCGTCTGATCTGACTGGGACACCAGTTTATCTCCATTAAGTTTGTTGTAGTTACTCCTGTTTTGCACTAGTGTAAGTGAGCTAAGAATCAATAATACATTTCCTCCCCTAAGGAGCTTGCTATCTAACTCATATAAAAAGTAATAAAGAAAGAGAGACTTCGCAGCTTTTTTTATTAATTTGTTCCCTCTCTTCTACCATCATTTTTTTTCCAGAAAAGGCGTGTACATACAGCCTTTTGATTTAAAAACTCACACTGAGCTAAAATGTGGTGTACAAGATGTTGGCAAGCATTTTATATATATACATATAATTGGGACTAAAATTATTTGCTACATTTTTAGTTAACTTATTTCATATTCTTGGTATTGTGTGTATATATATATATATTACTCCAGAAGTACTTGTTCATCTTATATTTTTCCCTTAGAATATTTTTCCCTTGGAAAACACTTACATTTGTATGTGTTTTATATATGTTTAGAGTTAACCATGTTTTTAAATTATAACTGCTCAGTTAATTGCACTGAAGAAGAGACAACAAGGGTCAGATTTTTAAAGGCATTTAGTCATCTAAAAATGCAGATGGGCATTGCAGATAGTGGGATTTTAAAAGCAAACATCTAACTCTGACAAAATTCCCAGTGTCTTAGATTGGAGCAGGATTGGCCCCTACTAAGAAAAAAATGTTTTAGCTATAATTTGCCTTAAACAGAAATAATAATCAGGCTTCAACTTTGCAAACCCATTGTTGTAAACAATTGACAAAAAATATGATAGCTACTAAATACACAGGATGGTTTTGCAGTTTCCTTGGAAGCATGAATTCCAATTCTTTGGACTCACATAATGCATATTATTCAATGGAAAGCTGATGGATGTGGACTTCATTACTATGGTACTATGTTGCCTTATTCAGCCCGACTGCTTGGAAAATCAGGGCCAGATTCTCCACTGCCTTGCTTCTTACATTGTCATCTATGCTTGGGAACAGTGAGTGCAAAACCCCTACCATTCTGAATTGGGAGACTGATCTTTAGGTGAATTACTTGGAAGAAAAGCATATACTGTCTCTTCCACTCAGAGAGTGTCATAGCCTCTAGTCACAAAGTGATGCTGCTTCTTTCCCCTTTGTCTATAGGACACTATTATGGCACTGCTCTATATTATCAGAACATGTTGTTCCCATGAGTATCAATAGAGTACTAACAGTGATCAAGTGCTCAGCTCCAGAAAATGGATGCCCATCAATTTTTGGCTCTTGACCATTTCCCTGAAATGCATCCTCTCCCTATCTTTGGAGTCTTGCGTGTATATAATAGCTCTTGGTGGGCTATACAGCAATGATCCTTGTACTGCGTTGCTGGTTCCTACTGAACATGGTAGTGACTATAACTTGTTTCCTTCGGTTTACTTTCCTCTGCTGATTTGCACTTTGTCAATAAAAGTTGACTCACACACAGTATTATTCATAATATAACTAATATATGAAGCTATTAAGTCCAGCAGACTGAGAAGTATAGATCTGGGTATAATTCCCCTTCTCTGATCTCCCGGATTGTTGTTATCTGGGACCTAAGGGGAATCTCTTCAAGATGCCTAGTAATACTCCTTGATGTCATACTCTGAGCAGATAGAGGCTGTTCTTTCCCCACTATAACACAACATTTAGCAATTTATATGTAGGCTGACTTGTCCTTCTGATATTTGTAAAATTTAATGTATTGTCTATTAATTCCCTTTGCTGCTTCCTGCAATTTCAACTCCAGTACAGCATGTCCAATCAGATACTGTATCATCAGATATGTAACACTGCATGGAAGCAGTTAAGCTGCTTCATTTATTCCTGTTACACTTCCATTGCAAGTCCCAGGACTGGAATGTTTGGAATAGCTATTTATTTTGTTTTACATAACTGGAAATATTTACCAGATAAGCTTCTAACTTCCTCTTGCTCTGTTTTTCTAAATTCAGAGAGTCATCTTTAGTTTTTTATTCTTATTATCTGGAAATAATCAAGGGGAAACAGTGTGTCCTGAATCAAGCGCCAATGTCTGAATCCAGCAGCTCATCTTCCTAAATGAACAAAGAGTCAGAAAAGGAATAAAATGAAATCTGATTTTCTGGATTTTTGTTTTTTACTTTGTGGTTCTCCCCCTTCCCCCCCTCATATTTTTAAAAGCATTCTCTGCCACTTTTTTTTTCTTTTCCTCTTTTATTGAAATCCGAAGAGCAAGTAGATCCTATGCAATTTTTCCAATATCTTCATTTATTTATTTGACATTGAGCTAACGTTATAGAACAACAGACAAGCTCTTAAAAGATGTTTTCTTTATCTGAGGAAGTAGATTCCTGCAGGTTCTAAATCCATCCCAGACACCACTTGGGCAGAATTAATAGCAAGAATTATCCTTTTTTCCTTTTCAAGTACTGTTACAAGTTATCTAGCACGTAACTTTAGGTGCCACATTGCTGATGCTTGCTTTAGAAACCAAAAATCTTGAAATGTTGGATGTAGGTTCAGCTACTCACCAGGAAATTCTTACCAGAATTCAGTTGTCACTATAGAATCTCTGAGTTACTGTGCGAGGCTCTTAGGTGCACTCACCTTGGAGCCACCATATACAGTGTTTCATAAAGACAAGGTGCAGCTCCGCCCACACCCCAAGTTCCTTCCAAAGGTGGTCTCACAATTCCATCTCAGCCAGGACATTTGTCTGCCGGTGTTTTTTCCCAAACCCCATGCGGACCCGAGTCACCGCATCCTGCACACCCTGGATGTCTGTCAAGCGTTGGCGTTCTACTTGGAGCGCACCAAGCCCTTTCATAAATCCATGCAGCTGTTCGTGGCCATGGCTGAGAGGATGAGAGGCCTCCCGGTGACGGCGCAGCAAATCTCATCGTGGATTACGGATTGCATTCGGGCGTGTTATGACCTCGCAGGTGTTCTGGCCCCGGAGGTCACGTCCCACTCAACCAGGGTGCAAGCAGCTTCAGCGGCTTTCCTGGCACAGGTCCTGATCCAGGAGATCTGCAGGGCAGCCACCTGGTCATCGGTGCATACCTTCACGACCCACTACGCGGTCAACCAGCAGGCTCAGGAGGAAGCAGCGGTTGGCAGGGCGGTCCTCCAATCGATTGTTCCGTGACTCCTACCCTCTTCCAAAGGTAAGCCTGTGATTCACCTAATGTGGAATGGACATGAACAAGCACTCGAAGAAGAAAAAACGGTTACCTACCTTCTCGTAACTGTAGTCTTTCGAGATGTGTTGTTCACGTCCATTCCACCACCCGCCCTCCTACCCCTCTGTCGGAGTCGCCGGCAAGAAGGAACTGGAGGGGGTCGAGCCAGCAGGGGTATATATGCACAGCGCAGTGGCGCCACTCGGGGGGCCTCGCCGGCCCGACAGGTACCACTAAGGGAAAAGTTTCCGACGTTCGTGCACGCGGCGTGCGCACACCTAATGTGGAATGGCCGTGAAGTTTTTTCTTCTGGAATAGCAGAGCAGTCGAAATACAGATTTTCCCCCTTATTGATCTGCTAAGTAGCATTGGCAGAAATGGTGGGATTTTGGCTTCAGCCTCCTTCCATCATCTACTGTTTTCTTTTTAATCAAGGAGAACTTGTTCTACTCTGGAGAAGAATGTAAAAAGAAAGCTCAACATTTGTTCAAAATCTGAAACAATCGACCAAAATAACTGAGACTATTAAGATCAAATTGAAGAACACTCATTGCTATATAAGACTGAAAAGTCAGAGTCCAGTTGTGTGAGAAGCGGAGTTTATGAAATGACTGATTACCTCACTGCAGAGACAGATATTTTTGACGGAAACATGGTGGGATTGTCCTTACTGGCTAGCTGGACATGATTGGCAGCTCTGGATCTCTGGGCAGTGCTCTATTTACCTAATTCTGTCTATCTAGGAATGGAATGCATCACCTTAGTATCTGAGCACCTCACAGACATTAATAAAATTTACCTTCACAGTGCCCCCATGAGGAAGGAAAGTATTACTACCCCAAGATCGCACACCCTGGCAGAGCTCGGAATTGAATCCAAGTTGCCTGAGTCCCAGTTTAATACTTTCATTACAAGACCATCTTTGTATCTGGACAGCTTCTGTGAACTTCTTGGCAGAAGGAGTGTGCTAGGTGGCTTTGCTCAATCCCTGTCTTCTGCTGCTTTGGGGGCTTTTCTGCTCCATTTTACTTTTATTTGCTCTCCTGTACACCTTACAGTGGATGAGAGCACAGGGGGCTAGGACAGTCGAATGTGAACGGTTGAGAAGAATTTAAATACAAAAACTCAAGGACCTTTGAGATATTTGCACTGGATTAAACTTTGATCACCACTAGGGTTAGGTGAACTGTTCACAGCAAACTGTTTATATTGACAAGTTTAGTTTCTGTCCTTTATTTCTAATTATTCATTAACAGGCTCTAATTTTGAAATATTTATTTGTTATTTGGAGTTATTACCCAAATAATTGGTGTAACTATATTTCAGCCTGCAGTATCAACTGTTCCCAAACTTTTCATTATGCCTGTTGCTTTGAGCGTTCACTATTCACACTGGTGATTGCAGCCATCTAATTCACATACTAGTGTTTGGGCTTCCTGACTCGATTACTCGCAAGCACATAAAAAGCTTTCCAAAATGCCTGCACGCACAGTGTGTTGTTGTGAGTACTCATGCAAACACATAACAACATAGATATGACTCTCTTTCTGCCAGCATTCATTTGTACAAAAGTTTACTCATATGGGGGGAAAGAATAAAAAGTACTTCAGATACTGTAGAAGCAAATGCGAGGAGGTTACTGTTGGGTTGTTTTATTCTGGAACAAAATTGTTGGGAATATCTTTTTACAGTATTCACCCAACTCAATTCTGCACTGAGAGACTGATGAATAAACAACTATAGTTTTGTTAGTTACCATTTCCAACCATCCACCTTTCCAACCTTAATGTTAATCTTGATGGCATGTCAAATTCTCTAGTTCAGTGGTGTGCAATTTTCTGCTCTCTGATCAAAGAAGGCCTCTTTAGAATATGACTACACCTCTACACAGCAGTCTGTTCTGTGAATTGTTAGCAATAGTCAGCATACCTTTCAGACATGCTTCTGCCATTAAGCTTTTACCTGTTAAGGGATATCACCCTTGTGAAGCAAGTAGAAGTGAAATATAACTTTAGAAACAAAAGGAAAAGATATGCAGGTCAAGCAAGACAGTTGGCAGGCTGAAAACAATACATATGTTTGTATATTATTCAGCAGGACTTTCTTGCTCTGTATCAGAGGGGTAGCTGTGTTAGTCTGAATCTGTAAAAAGCTACAGAGACAAAGTGGGCATTCACCCACGAAAGCTTATGCTCCAATACATCTGTTAGTCTTAAATGTGCCATAGGACTCTCTGTTGTTTCTTGCTCTGGTGGCTCCTGGTTTCACAGAATGCATCTTCATTTTAAAATCTTGGTTACATCTCAAACTCAACAATGCTTTTGGAATGGGAGGAGGGAAGAGGAGGAGGAAAGCAGTAATGTATACAGAAACAATAATGTATACTACATCATTCTTCATCCCTTTTATCTTTGCTGATTTTCAAGGATTTGCCAGCATGGAGCACACCTGTAGTCAGAGTTAAAAAAACTGCTTTTAATTAGGGTAATTTTAAGTGGGCTAAGTGAACCAGTTCAGAAAACAAATAAAAACTGGACTGAACCTCAGCCCAAGCACTGAACCTGAAGTATTTGTGTGAAAGCAACATGTTGATAAAGCTAAGCAAAAATCTTTCCATGGGGAAAAGAATGTAATATTTTCTTGAGACTCTTAAAGGTAACCTGCACTTATTCAGTAAAAAGAAAAGATTCCACTAACTGTTCTGATAAACTTCAGTGGGAATCCAGCAAATCATTGATTTTAAACTTAGTTTTAGAATATCAGCATTTTTAAAAATGTTTTAAAATCATATTGCATGTTACTTCCCTGAACCAAAGAAGCCAGTCCTGTGCGCTAAAGAGAGTTCCATAACACTTGGGACATCACAATTATAATATATATTTAGAATCTAAGGTGACTGCATTTTGAGTAGTGAAAGCTTGTGATCTATGACTTTAGGGAACATGAACAGAAAAAAATGCAGTAAATTGTAAAGAAACTGTGTACCAAATGTCCCTCGTACCCTTTCCATTTAGAACATTCAGCATGTGTTTTGTGTTCTTTTGTCTTTTAACTAAATATGGCAGGTCATCATTCAAGGAACACAGACTGTAAAAGCAGCAAGCTATGTAAATGCTTCCATGGAAGAAGGGCATGGGTTTGCCGTGAAGAGCAGCATAGTTGGGAGAATCCATTTCATGCAAATAGGGGTACATTTTATATGAGAAATTCATCAAAGTTTGTCAGAGTTCCAGAAGGGCTAAAATTTAGGGAGGGAGAGGTACTAGAGACAACGTCGGATCTGATATCTCAGGCGATGTAAGTCAGATTCCTTAACACTCAGTTACACTCTCCCTTAGGGCTGTTTACACTCATGTGCCAATTTGTAAGAGCCCATGACTTTGCCCACACTGAGGTTTTGACCACTGGTCTAGCCATAGGAATGAGGCCAAGATAACTGTCATGGACCTTTCTGAGGGACCTATGATCAACATGCAGATTGGAGATGATGGTGCTCTTGTAACAGTCATCCAGCTGCTGCGTGCTTGGCCCATTGCCCTTATTTAGATAGTTCCAACCTTAAACCACCAATAGATACATGCTGAGGAAAGCTTTTAGGAGTATGATGCTTCAAGACAAGAGAAGGCTTTATTGTCTTGTAAATAGAAAGACTTCTGGAACTAGTGCCTGAGTTCTGAAAGTGCTGCTTCTGGCCTACCTTCTTCACTTTAGTCTTGTAATTTGGGCTAGTTAACTATATAATTATCAGATTTGGATGATTATTAGGTGATCATAACAGATGCACACTGTGGGCCTAAACTCTCTACTGTTGAAGTCAGTGGAAATTTTGCCACTGACTTCAATGAAAGCAGGATCAAGCTCTGTAAGAATAGTAATGCTGTGTGTGAGTAAGAAGAGGATGGCAAAAGAAAGAGCATTGTTATCCTCTCTTTGATATGTATTGTGTTCCTCATGGCACAGCCAGGCTTTCTTAATTTGCCATGCCTTCAATTCAGTATAGACCTGGAGAAGTTCCCTATCTCAGTGCCCAATTCCTGTTCACAAGGAGAAATGTAGCATGTGTAAGAGTGATGAATGCCTCTTCCCTTTTCTTATGAAGAAGCTTTATTGCAAGTTCTCTCTGTTAGATGGGAAGACTCCAGAAGGCAGTAAGTCCAGCCCTAATTAAGGTCTTCACAAGTAGGTTTTTACATATTTCTGGCTTGCCATTAATGACAGACAGACAGACTTTCTCCACATAGAAAAGCAACAGAAAGAATGAGGAGAGGAGAAAATTGATTCTTGCTTGTAGGTTTTCTTTAAAAATCTGGGTTCTATCCATCTTAGACACAATATATAGAGATAATTTTCGAAAAGAACTCAGCCAGGCATAGATACCTGGCATGGAAAATTTCAACCCAAGCATTTAAAATTTGGCAGAGCATAAGCAATTAAAAACTGGGACTTATAATGGACTTTTACTTTAGACATAGATGCCAGCTCTGCCCAGAGCCATCCCTTAAGTAGGGCAAATCGGGGCAACTGCTTTGGGGGACCCCGCTGGCTGGTGCGAATGGCCGGCGCGGTCAGTCCCAGAAGAGAGGAATCCGCCAATTCTGCCCCAGGCTCCGCACCCCATAGGGACGGCCCTGGCTCTATAATAAATTGGGAGGAGGTTGGTTTGAAATATGACAGCTTCCTTCCTTTACCTGAACGCTGTTGAGCTTGCACCATCTTTGAATGGTTTTTTCCACACTCCTGTTTCTAAAACAACAACAACAAATAAAGCTCATTTTCTTATTTCTAGTTAGCATACCCGTCTTGTAGATTGGCAAAATATTATAACCAAGATTTCCTTCATTCTTTCATTCTACAGCACTACATCATCTTGACATTAACACAAAGGACAAGTGCACAACCCTTTTAGCCAAGCATCTTTTTAAAGTGCCATTTAAAAGCCTGGGAACTTGTTTCTATACATTATAAATATAAAAGGAGCCAAGGAAATGAAGCACAGACCCTTGAAAGTTTCTCAAGGCATGTCTCTGTAGGATGTCAAGCATAAGTTTTTCTGGGACTGCACCAACATCCTAGTGGGGTGGTGGTTAAATGTTTTGTGTAATGCAAACATTCAATAAAGGGGTGTTTGTTGTCATTTATGGTATATGAATTAATGTAGGCTTTAAGCTAGATGTCATTGTCTTCATTCAGTATGTGTAGTTTGAAATTTTTCTGAGTTCATCCGCAGTAGAAATTTGTGTAAAGTTTCAAAGCAATCTTAATCAAATTTCAGGTACCTGTTTCACTATTTTAAATTTGTGTAAATAGTGCAGGCATTCGTGCATTGTTGAGGCAAAAAATTGTTTCAAGGATACTCAAAAATACTGCTAGGGAAGTCTGAAAATTAAAAACAGGGAACTTTTTAAAAAACCCATACCTCTGCAAATCCTTGTGTGATTTACTCCAGGCTTGGGGGGGGGGGGGGGAATCTGCCCTGGGATGAGATGTGCTGTGAAATTTGAGGTAGTTTGGTTTTAGTGAAGTTGAAAACCAGGCTTCTAAAGAGAAAAAGAGCTTCAAAGTTGGGGGGGGGGGGGGAGGATACTATGATCAAATTTGGTGAGTTATAAACAAGTTAATAAAGAAGTGACTTCGTGAGAAGTATCTAATTCTGATATCTTGATTCATCATTAGAGTTACTCAGCATTTAGCTTATTACTGTGGTCTTGTGAGTAAAGATGATACTCATTTCATACAAATATAGTTTATCAGTTGCTTGAGAAATTAAAGATGCCCTTGGACATTTCTTAGGGGTTATGATTGTAATTTTATACATAATTTTTTGTTGTTGACCACCACTGTTTTTGTTTCCTAGTCTCATCTCTTTGTTTGTTAATCCTTTTCTATTTACGAAATATAATTTTGTATCTAATATATGCACTACAGGCTGGGGTCATATAGTAACAGCTCACACAGACATCCAGATAAATTTTTGCATCTGAGGATGAGCAAAATCAAAACTTTAAACATTGACAATCTGCATTTTAGTGGGTAATGTTACTTGCTTTAAAAAAAATCTCTGTTCTGCCTGCAGGCATGGAACTCGTTGTGCTGGGGAAGTGGCAGCCATTGCAAACAACTCACACTGCACAGTAGGAATCGCCTTTAATGCCAAGATCGGAGGTATGTACAACAGTCTCACTGTTAACACAAGTACAATTTGTACAAAGTGGAACACAGGAACCTTTTTGAACAAGAGGTAGAAATTTGTTTATTTAACAATGTTAGCTGTTTTGACAGGTAAATGCATCTTTGACAGGATGTAGTTAAATATAGTTACTGAAGGGAAGCCTTTTGTAGTGATACTTCAGAACTGCTCTGTAGAACTCTTTAAATACGCATAGAAAGTTAAGAAGCGAGACTTGTGATTAAAATACAGAATGAGGACTCAGGAGACCTGTATTCTATTACCAGCACTCCCAGAAACTTACTGCGTAACTTCGGGCAAGTCACCTACTCTCTATATGACTCAATTTCACAGCCTGTGTTATTGGGATAATAATTATTCACCTCACAGGTCTGTTGTGAAAATTGGGTTTTTAGTGTTTTTAAAGCACTTTGAGATTTTCTGATGAAAGGACTATATTAAAATATTTAAATCCTTCATCAAGAAATCAGGTTTGAGACCGCATCAAAACTTAAATTTGTGACTTTGGTGTACCATATCAGTTATATTCAAAAAGAGGCAGTGTGGTCTAATGGCTAAAGCACTGGACAAGGGCTCTGGAGATTTGGTATCTATTCTCAGCTCTGCCATTGACCTGTTGTGGGACAAGTCACTTCACATCCCTAAGCCTCAGTTTCCCTGTCTGTAAAATGGGGATAATGATATTGATCTCCTTTGTAAGGTGCTTTGAGATCTACTAATGAAAAATGCTATAAAAGAGATGGGTACTATGATTATTATTAAAAATGCATGAATCTGTCTATATCAAGAAATAATTTGCCACTCTTACATGTTAAAAATGTACCATCATCTTCACTTCTGTTTATCCCTCACAGAGGTTCAATATTAATAATTATTCATATTTTAAAGAGACACTGAAAAAATAATCACCAGTGTTATTAATATGGATGTGTAAAAATGTTTTTTTAAAGTATTAAGGAAGGGCAAGGACAACATTGTTGGCATTTACTGTGACCCAAGAAATGCATCTCTGCATGTATAGCAGGAAACAGAAAGTCCCCAGTGGTTTTGGTGAAAAATGTTGAGTGAGTTTCCAGCCAGCTCACCAGGCCACTCTTCCATACAAAAGAGTTTGTCAGCCCACCTCTCCCTAGTGACTTTTCTGGGTGGACTAGAATATAGTTATCCCCTACTGCCCAGCTTTTGTTCCATTGTAGGGAAGGTGCAGGTCAGACTCTTAGTTCCTCACTAATCAGGAGTGGGCTTATTCTTCCAATTTCCAGAAGATTTATCTTATTATAGCTTAGGGACAAGGGAAGGTTCTGGAGCCTTCCCCTTCCTCAGAGGAAGAATCATGATACCTCCATCCAGAGAGATAAAGAAATGAATTTGTTTGGGTCTGGCTGGTTTGATTGATGAAATGTGAGAAATGGGTAAGGGCAAGGGAAAAAGAGACTTGTCCCAAGGATATATTGGAGTTATGGTGAGTGGAGTGTGGGGAGAAATTGTATAAGGGACACACAGGATTAACTATGTGTGAGGGAGAAGGGACAGTGGAAACTGATGGTAGAGGTTACACCAGAATAATGTGATTATTTTTTAAATTTTATTATTATGGTGGATGAATTGGGATTGAGCCCAGCTGTTTGTTTGGGTGGTTGGTTGGTTTGGGAGATGGCCATTTCTGAGGTTGGCCTGGGGGCAGGTGGGTGGGTGGATGGAATTTAGTATATGTGAATACAAAGAGTAACAAAATTAGGAAACCTGTGGACTTCTAAAATCTTCCTCAGTAATATATAATACCTTAAACGATGTTACCGACATTTTATATCTGAAGACATAACTGAAATGAATTGTATCAAATATTGTTCCTTGAGTAAAGGAAAAAAAATGCCATCACTGGATGTGTTCCCCCTCCAAGGGTTGAAAGAGAGAGACCGAGTTAGTATTCTCACCCTGATTAGAGGAAAGACCACAGCTGCATACCCCTAAGTGCACAAATTGTCAGGGTAACTGGACTTGACCAGCTGTGGTGAATGAAGTAACTCCTCAGCATACTGGCACAAATTTTCAAAGACGCACATTTCAACGTGTGCGCAATGCTGAACTTTTCTGACATCGGTGTACAAATCAAGAATGCACATGTGCATATGGACTCCAATCCAGCAAAACCCTTAAGCACTTACCTAACTTTAAGCATGTGTGTTAGTGCTTTGTTTGGTTGTGATCATAGTTGCTGAGAAAGCACTTTCTTCCTTCCTAACCATGGCAGGTGAGCAGAATATGCCCTGAAGTATGAGATTTTATTACACTTATTTATTCCATTCACTTGAAATGTAAGTCATTTCTATAGATTTTTAAACAGTATCTGGTTAATTAAGATATGTTTCAGTTCTTGTAACATAGTATGGAGACGTGATCTATGAAACGGTTAATGAACAGAACTGAATGCAGAAATACTGCTTAAATACAATTCAGCACTTTGCATTTGATGAAACCATAGTGTCATCACATCCCCTTTCTTTCTACATCCCCTTCTTTCTCAGGAAAACACTGTAATTCAGACTCATTAACTGGTGATTCTCTGTCCTACAGTAGAGGCCATCTGGGAATGCAGAAGTGTGAAATGGTGATATTTAAGCCAACATGGAGATGGGCTCATCTCCATGAAAGACAGTAGGGAATACTAGAGGGGGAACTTAGAAAAGGTATTGCTGAAAGAAATAAAAGAAATTAAAAGCTTTGCTCTGAATAGCTGTGGGGAAGGGGAAAAAAGACATTATTCACTATCTAATGAAAGGACCAAGACAGAGTAAGGCTGCAGACACCTCCTGCAGACACTGTAAGGCTTTCCTCTGCATAGCAATGCTGGATTTTAAATGCATTATTATTTATTAAGCATCATGAATGTGTTTAGTGCTGCAGGACAGCCCCAATTGATTCAGCCATATTTGCTGAACCACAGCCTGTTTTAAACATAGTTTAAAACTGATTCAGGCTAATGTGAGTTAAACATGGTTTACCTGGCCAGTGGGCAGGGAGTGTAACCACATCAAAACTAAATTTAATCACTTTGCTCTGGACTAGAAACCAAACTCATCCTTTGAGCCACTCCACTGGCAACTGAAGGAAGAACTTCATCCACATATTTACAATGTGTTGCGGGCTGTCACGAGTATGTTTCTTAAACACTGTTTGAAAAATGGTTATGTCCCATCTGCCCTAGTCGGACAAACTGTGTTATATTTGAAACCATATTAAACTGAACCAGAGTCCAGTTTATGGTTTAATTCCCAGTGTAGGCGTGGATTTAAAGAGCCTCTTTTGACCTACTGATGGAGAGCACTTTACACCTTCCTCAGAGATGTGCCTGCTTCCACTGGTATGAATTTGGCCAGGGAACAGTATTCCTCACCTCAGCCAGAATGTGCTCTCAGGGCCCAGGGGGTGTAGAGAGGAAATAAAGGGAAGTGGAAGATAATCCTTTCCATCAATATTTCATCAAATTCTATCAGCAGAACCACCACGATTAATGATGTTTGTGATGGAAAGTCATTTGCAATATATCCACCAGTAATGCTCACCTTTTTCTAAGTGCTTTGTCCTCTTCCTCTCTTTTCCATTCACGCCAGAAACACTGACCATAGAACAGATCAGGGAATAATTTCCTCAAAAGTCTGATTCTCTTCTCACAGCAGTGCAAATCAGGAGTAAATCTGCTGACATCAATGGAGCTGTGCTGACAAGAGACAGTGAGAGTGAGATTAGAATCTGGACCTTAATTCTGTTGCTGTTTGGAAGATAACTCTTGTGAAGAAATCATACAATGTGCTCCCAGTTCTTATTCCTCTCTGCTATGGTTGAGCCTCCCTTAGCTGAGCCAAAGGAATGTGATTATTTGAATGTTTGCCAGTGGCTTTTTACATCACTCATACATAGCAAGTTACCACCTACAGGGTTTTGGGCTTTCTTTGTTTGCTATAAGAAGGGATGGCTAGCTTGTTGTTGTTGTTTCTGCCTTATTGTGGAAGTTGCAGAGCATCTGTGGGGATTTGGTGCTTAGTCATTTGGCTGGGCTTGAGTCCTGATGGGAAAGTGGTTATACTAAATTATGACAGAACAGATGTAGATTGTCTTTAACTGACAAGGAATTTGTTCAGCTGTTTCTTTAAGCTTAAGTGACACACTGATTAAAAACAAATATTTGAAAGGAAAACGTGCTTTCACTTAATTTTCACATGCTTCTACAGGATTTGTTAGAAGTTTGTGCTCACTAAAATTCCACTTAGGTTTTGATATTTATGGCAAATATTTGGAAGTTTAAAGAATTCTGAAGATTTAGTGGACAGTCTGCAAACTAAGTCTGCTAATTGCCTTCTGGATGGTTATAATTGTGCTATCACCACCTGGGAGAAACACTTCGTATGTTCTGTGAGGGGGCAAAATTAACAACTCATGTAATTGTTAAAGAAAAGAAAGCAACTATTTAAAATAGCCAATGATATGTCCTTTGATAAAAGTTGCACTTGAGGTCTGCTAATTGTTGGTAAAAAGAGAAGAGTGGACAGGTTGCTTTTGGATTTTACCACTGTCATATTTGTTAACATTAAACATGGTGTGAATTATTTCAGATGCCAGGGATAGAACTTGATTTTACTATTCACTGTAGTGAATGTTACATTCATAAAGCATGTTACATAGTTGTAGTAACACAAATGAAATTCTCTCCCTCTGTTTTTTATCTTGCTTTGTTTAAATGTAGTATACCTTTTGTTGTTTTAGTTTGGAACCAAATATATTGATATGCTTGAAAGAATGAGAACATACCTTCTATCCCTCATTAAATTTTTAAGATTGCTGAGGAGGAAAAATAAAACCTGAGATTACCAAACTTGGTTTAATGGCTTTTTTATAAAGTAAAATGCATAGTGAGATCACTGTTTGGACAAGTTCCTTATCTCACAGAACCTGGTCAGTTTTTGTGCGAATTTAGAAATATGATCACTTCTCAGATTCAAGTAAATTAGAATGAGAAAAAACAAATCCTCTATCAACAAACCAATCCATATACCTTGGAAGGTAAGGCCTTGGTAAACACTCAACTTAATTCAGTGCAAACTCATGAACAAATCCATGTTCTTATAATTAAGATATATACATTTTATTTATAAATAGTAATGTTCCTATTAAATGGGGAAAGACTTCAAATATGTTAATTGTGGAAGTGAACATCAACATATATGAAAGGTTTCAGAGTAGCAGCCGTGTTGCATCAACATATACTATCTCATACAGTTAAATACTAATTATTATTTAAAAATGAAAATCTTTGATCAGATGTCACATTGACTTGGAGGTTATCCTTTCATTGCTGCTACTTATTAAGGTGTGAGAAAGTTTTAAACTGGCCTCAAGTGGCTGCTCCCTCAAGATTAAATCATATTGAGATGTTATGGTTGACTTGAACAAGAACATTTATTTAAAATTCCAAAATATTCTCAGTTTACAGCCTTCAGGCTTTCTCATCACACTGCCCCTAAAACACCATGCCGTCATGTAGATATCCACTTTACAAATGCCAGCCCACAAGTTTGTCAAATACTACTGTTTACCGAGGGTTGGATCTTGAGATCCCTTATTTATACATAACTGCCATTGACATTAATGGGAGTTCTGCGTACACAACTCAATTTCAGAATCAGGTCTTACACACTTTCCTACCTAGAGAGGGATGTTCACAGTTTTGCAACTGAGGTAGAATAATGTTATGCAAATAATGCTGTAGTTTGTCTGTAACTTTCTGTAACACTTTTGCTAGTACCCAAGAACTTTCTCCCCAGCTTCTCCTTTTGCAGACTCCTGCAATGAAGACATAATCCTGTGTTTAGCTATCAGCATACATCCTGTGTTTTATGTCTATCAAATTAGGAGTGCCATATCTCAAATTGCACTGCGTCGCAGAGAAGGAAAGGAAATTATAATTATTTTTAAATGAGAAATATAAATGTACTGAGGTACAAATAATTTTTTTAAGTTTTCCCCAGAATTAAAGTTTTTCTTTAACATTCAAATGTTGTGTATTGGATGAAGGAATTTGAGCACAGATGTTTCCTAAAGCTTGAGAGAAACCGACTCTACAATTTGAGTGCCATAATCAATAAGAACATAAGAAATGTAATCAGCAAAGACTAGTTCTCTGTATTTTTCACATAGTTTTTCAAACATGCTTCATTAATCTAGTTCTCACATTTACTGCCTTTCTTTCTTTTTTTTTTTTTTTGAAGGAGTGAGGATGCTGGATGGTGATGTTACAGACATGGTGGAAGCAAAGTCTCTCAGTCTGAATCCACAACATATACACATCTACAGTGCCAGCTGGGGTCCTGATGATGATGGGAAGACTGTGGACGGACCTGCTTCTCTAGCACGTCAGGCCTTTGAGAATGGCATCAGAACAGTAGGTTCCCTTAAACACCATGTCATGTCCTGGGCGCATGTGCACAGGCAGGGAAAACTAAAGCTCTCAAGACACATTGCTGATAAGGAGAAGCTTGGTTTTGTTTAAAGGAAAAATAGCACTCATGCCTCTTTCCCCTGTTTAGAGTTAGGCCTGGTCCACACTAACCCCCCACTTCGAACTAAGATATGCAACTTCAGCTACGTGAATAATGTAGCTGAAGTCGAAGTACCTTAGTTCGAACTTACCGCGGGTCCAGACGTGGCAAGCAGGCTCCCCCGTCGACTCCGCGTACTCCTCTCACGGAGCAGGAGTACCGGCGTCGATAGCGAGCACTTCCTGGATCGATCCGGGATCGATTTATCGCGTCTAGACAAGACGCGATAAATTGAACCCAGAAGATCGATTACTTACCACCGGACCTGGAGGTAAGTATAGACGTACTCCTCAGATCAGTGTCTCTCAACCTTTCCAGATTACTGGCCCCCTTTCAGGAGTCTGATTTGTCTTGCGTACCCCTCATTTAACACCTACTTGCTTACAAAATCAGACATAAAAATACAAAAGTGTCACAGCACATTATTACTGAAAAATTTCTTACTTTCTCATTTTTACCATATAATTATAAAATAAATCAATTAGAATATAAATATTGTACTTACATTTCAGTGTATAGTACATAGAGCAGTATAAACCAGTCATTTCTGTATGAAATTTTAGTTTTTACTGACTTTGCTAGTGCTTTTTATGTAGCACTGTTGTAAAACTAGGCAAATATCTAGATGAGTTGATCTACCCCCAGAAGATCTCTATGTACCCCTGGTTGAGAACTACTAGGTGAAAACCATTTTAAAATTGCACATTTGAAGGTCTGAGCACTGTTTTGAATGTAGTGAGAGACTTTCTAGCAAAAAGACGACGGCTCTGGGATTGTAAGAGGTGAGATCAGCACAAAATATTTCTTCAAAGTGATCAAGAGACCATTTGTCTGTTCATTCCAATGTTGAAATTTTACAATTCTGGGGACCAAATTCAGGAGATGCAACTACTATTTAAGTCAACGAGAGCTGTAACCACTTATACTAGGACTGAATTTAGCAAAATATAATTAGCAGTAGCTTTGGAGCATATGCAACAATAAAGATTGTCTTTGCTTTGAAGAGCTCATGTTAATTTATAATGTGCCACAGCAGCTGATCATAGCAAAAAACAGGTGGAGTGGGTGAGAGAGGCGAATAGTAACAGTTATAAGAACATGGAAGTGCCTAGATTATCTGTATGCACTACTAGACGATTTCAAGTCATTCAAAGTTTAATTCTAAGATGTAAAACACAACATAAAATTGATATCAATAATCCCTCCTGGTCATTTTCCTAGTATTGAGCACAAGATGGGGAGTCAGGAATTCTTCAGTTCTAATCCCAGCTATGCCTTGGGCAAGTCAGTTAAATTTTCTGTTTTGGTTTACCTTTCTGTAAAATGGAGATATTTGCTTACCTGCCTGACAGGACTGTTGTGATGATTTATTAGTTAATACTTATTAATCTCTTTGCAGATGGAAAGCATTATATGCATACTGAATATTACTATTATTTAATATAAAGTAAATGCCATTAACAAAACTAGTTTTAATTATCACTGGGACCTGCTGCAATGTAACATGATTGATTTCTTTCCGCAACTGATACTTCCATTCAGTTCAGATCTGACAGGCACATGTGGCAGCCTATCATGCTTTTGCTTAATACAGTATGTGCTGTATAAGGTCCCGCTACAACAAAGCTCTTAAGTACATACTTAACTTTAAGCATGGGAGTAGCTCCAGCGACTTCAGTGGCTTCATGTAAGAACATGTTTAAATGTTTTGCTGGACCAGGGTGGACAACAGCAACAAAGCCTTTAAGGGAAGGTAGTGGAACTGCAGGAAGGGGAAGAAATAGCTGAATGAAATAAGAAAGTGTGTGTGTGTGTGTGTGTGTGTGTGTGTGTGTGTGTGTGTGTGTGTGTGTGTGAGAGAGAGAGAGAGAGAGAGAGAGAGAGAGAGAGAGAGAGAGAGCATCATTTCACTGAGATAATGCAATCACAAAAAAGTTATTCCCACTCACATATTAGAAGAAAACAGATATTCATTTGCTCTTTATAATTTCAAGGGCCTGATCTTCATCTGGTGTAAATCTGCAGTGAAGTCAACAGACCACAGACTACTTTGATTATAGTACCAAATCATTTGATTTGTTTTACATAGATAACAGCACAAAACATAAATTAAATTCTTCATTATATAGTTATAAATAGATTATTTTTTCCATAAACAGTCCAGGGGGGAAGTTTGTTCTTATTTCTTAGAACAATAAAAACAATAATATTTGGGACAAGTTATATACCCTTTAATTTTTAATTTCTTTTATCCTTTTTTCCTTTTGAAGTGTTTTACAAAGGATTGCCATAGGTCTCACTATTCTGAATAGTTGTCTGGGTCCCACTGTGAGACCGCATACATTTATGCTAAAAAAGTTTTTTTTTTAATTTTAGAATTAATAATTAAAAGTTTTAAATATTTTTAAAGTACCTTATCACCAGACTAAAATCAGCAGATATGTCTGAATGGAAGAAACAGATGTGTAGAGTCAGAAGTTGCTGAAAGGGTGGGTGTACTGTCTCTTTAAAACTGTAGCAAGTCAGGATAGCGTTATGGAATGCTCTCAGGCAGAAGCGCTATAGTGAATCAGTGAAAGAGAGAAGCTGTTTTCCTTATTCATTCTAATATAGTTACTTCTTTGGTCTTAGAATAAAGCTACTCTTTCTGCTTTTTGCACTGAAATATGACAAGTGCTGTTTTTATACGGGGATTTTTCAGATCACAGGGTTTACACAAATTGCTGGTTAGGAACTATGCCAAATCCTCTGATTTATAAAAGCTGTTATAATAGTTGTGCAAATGAAGGTAGGCAGGTAACTCCACACACAATTTTGCACACAGATCTTGGCCTTTCTTTTTATAAATACTGGTCCTAAACAGTAACTACAGAATAAATTTAGCTTCTTTGATCCAAGTTAAAGTAATAGATCGACAATGGGAAAGTTGGCAGGTTTGTCTTTCAGATCCATGTAGTAGATCTGGACTTGATATTCTGCTTTAGTACTACAAGACACATCTCCCATTGATACGAATGCAAGCAGGAATATAGAGGCAAGATCCTTTAAGTGGGTCTGAGAGGAAAAATTGTGCACAGTTTATTTAATTAAGAAAATTACAGGTGCAGCTGAATAATGACTTCGATTAAAATGTAATTAAACTGAACTAACAAAATAAAAGTGAAATGGGTATGTCTTTTCGAGAATCACCCCTCTTCTTCAGGCCATTCAGAGACTGATTTTTGAAAACATGTCCAAATTATCTTTAGGTTGTATCATTCCAATTAAAAGATTCACGCAGGGTGTCTGAGAATTTTTTGAAAAATCTACTGGGCTAAGACGCTTATCCTAAATCCTATACCAAATAACAAAGATAAATAAGTGTACATTTTCAGAGGTCCATAGAGACAGAACAACATGCCATAAATTGAAAAAGACAAATGTGTTTTTGTTTTAAATGACATGAAGTAATAGCAAAAGTTTAAAAAATGAAAATCTCATACAGAAATTAAATGTGCTATACAGCTGTTGTGCAAGATCAGGATAAAGAATGGAGAAGGGAAAATGTTGTAAACTAGTTTCAAGCACCATAATTTTACATCATCTTTAGCTTAGTTTGTGTAATTCTATTATACTTAATTAAGTTCTTGAATCTAATGAGTGCTTTTGCTCTTGGAGAGTTTGTTTTCAAATAGTATTAATTTCAAATGGCAAAGTTATCTTGGCATCATACTTTCAAATGCCAAGGGATTTTTTCTTGGAAATGTTATAGGTACAAGCATTGTATTAGCTAGTATGGAAAATGCATCCAGTCAAAAGATCTGTGTTTTAAACGCCAGTGTATAACAAGTAGTAGATTTAATAACCTGAAAAATGAGTGTATTATAATTGCACAATTCAGTTTTAGATGAAAAATCAAGTTTAGAGCAGTATGTCCAAGAGTAACATTTTTGAAGAAAAGAGTATATGAGTATACGATATGTCAACACTGTAAAATATACAGGCTTATTTATTGTAGTCAAACAAGGTTCTGGACAAACCATGTAATAAGGTTTTCCTCTTCCTTGTATTGGAGGAAAAACCCAAATGTTTTAGAGATTCATAGATTTTAGGGACAGAAGGAACCATTAGATCATTTAGTCTGACCTCCTGTATACCACAGGCCATTTGTTAAATCAGGTTAGATTTAGTTCTCCGATATAGATTTGAACATGATGTTTTGTCCACACAAGCAAGCATATTTGTAATGTCAATATAAGAAAGCGTAAATCCGTTGATATGATCAGATAGTCATGACTTTAAATTGTTATGCTTTTGTTTTTACATGTTCCTTTGCAAAGATACCATAACTATGTTTCTGGAGAGTTGTGGCTACTGTTGGCATTTTGTATAGCAAGGTTTCAAAGGGCTGTGACAACGTGCAGCCAGCTTCACTTGTTTTCCATTATTGATTTTGCATCACCTGTTCTGCATACACATGAGCTACGCTAAGGCTGTGGCAGAGCAGGTCATCTTTAATGTATTATAAAAGGGGAGAAGGACAGGCAGGGAAATCTAAATCAGGATCTTTGGCTTTTTGCCTGCATGTCAGAACAGTGGCCTTCATTTCATTCCCACTACACTGTTCTGTTAGTGAGCTGGACATAAGCCAAAATATTTGATGGACATTAATGATCTGATGTCGTGCTGCTGAACCTCTTGTGAGAACTCGGCTTGGTGCCTCCCCTCCCATCATCACTGCCCCTTTTCATCTCTCTCGCTTCACCAACTTTGGCTGCAGAGTGTGTGTTCAAGTGTATTTTAGAAGCAGAAGGCTCTCCTACAGTCACTGAACAGCCCTCAAACTCAAGTGCAAGCATTTGGGAGAGGGAATTACATGTGGATTTATTTCTTTAAAAAAATAATGCCAGGAGATTCCAGCAATTGGACTGTGATAAAAAGATGCCAATAAAGTTAAAAGGTAGAGTGTATAAAACTGTTATTCAATCCATCCTAATGTATGGAGCAGAGACTCGGACGGCCACAAGAAGAGAAATCAGCATGCTCTCCACCACCAAAATGAAGATGGTGAAGTGATTGGACACTCCATGATAAGAAACAAAAGGAGGTTGTGAGGAGCCTAATGCAGGTTGCCCCAACTGAAAACAAATTCAGGGAGGCTAGGCTACATTGGTGTGGACATGACCAGTGGAGACCTCAGAGACCTTATATTGGTAGGATGGTCCTTGCAATGATTGTGGAAGGAAAAGGACCAGGGAGGAAGCCAAAGACTAGATATCCGTGTACCTTAGAGAGACCAATTTGCCTAATAGCCAGGCGTACAATCATGAGTTTTGGAAGAAGGCTATAAAAGTCGCCAACCCCAAATAGGGAAGTGGCAAGAAAGAGTAAGATGATTCCAGTGGTGGAGGGCAATGTATATAATGCATAACTGTTTAGGCAGAGGAGTTGCTGCTTGTGTTGAGGTAAATAACAGACTGTTCTTAGATATATTAAAAAATGTTATTAATTTCCTCTGTCATCATAATTTGCATGGGTTTAAGAGGAACACGTAACTGTTGTCTACACAAAATATTCACTTTGTTGCAGATTTGCACTGAAAATACAATAATAATATTTTTTACTTCTATTGAGAGTTTCAATTAAGTATCTCAAAAGCACGTCACAAAAATGGCTATCACCACATTGTACAGATGAAGAAACTGAGGCACATACAAATTACAAATGCAAATCCCAAATTGTATGTCCATGTATGATTAGTAAGCAGGCAAGTTGGACATGTGCAAAAGTGTACACACACTTATAAAAAGTTGGCCAAAAATGATTTTCCCAAGGTCACTCAGTGGGTTAGCCCCCCTACATTAGTCACTCGACTAAGCACAGAAATTTTCTGTTACAGGTACTGTATAGCCCCTATGGCTGTGACATATGAGCAAATAACTATTTTTTTACTTCATGATTTTGAGTGAAAAATGTGGAGCTTCTGCTTTACAATGAATTGTGTTGGTTGTTAACACAACAGAGATGATATCTCTAATAGCTCATTCTGAAGGACAGACTAATTGCACAGTGTAGTGATGTTTGTGTTTTAATCTCACAACTATATGTCCTGATAACATAAGACAATATCATTGGCCTACATCATTGGTATATGGGGGAGAGGGATAGCTCAGTGGTTTGAGCATTGGCCTGCTAAATCCAGGGTTGTCAATTCAATCCTTGAGGGGGCCATTTAGGGATCTGGGGCAAAAATCTGTCTGGGGCTTGGTCTTGCTTTGAGCAGCGGGTTGGACTAGATGACCTCCTGAGGTCCCTTCTAACCCTGATATTCTATAGGTTCATAGATTTTAAGGCAAGAAGGCATCATTGCATAGCAATGGGGCCTATGGATGATGGTATGGGCATCTCTAGACTGACTGCCACTGCACAGCATTACATGGATCTGGCATTGACCATCACACCACTCTTCTAGGGTAAACAGAATAGATTGAGCTTCTTTACCCTTTCATGGTTGGGCAAGATTTTACAGACCTCGACTCATTCTTGTAGCTCTTATCTGAACCCTTTCCAATTTGTCAATATTCTTTTTATAAAGTTTGGACACCAGAACAGGACACAGTATTTCAGTAATGGTCTCACTAACGCTGAATTCTAACGTAATATCACTTCCCTACTCCTACTAGATATTTCCCAGTTTACACATCCAGGAATCAGATTTGCTCTCAGCCACTGAATTGCATGGGAGATCATGTTCAATTAGTTATTCTCCATGACCCCCTAAGTCCCTTTCATTGTCACTGATTTCCAGGATGCAGTTCTTGAAACAAATCTGTTTCTAAATGTATGTGGCTGTGTTAAAGCACACATTTTAGGACACTGAATGGTTTTGCAAGAATATCTGGCACTGGATATGCTCTAGTCCTTTCCAAATTAACGCTGCCCATCAAAACTCAGATTGGGTGAAAACCTCCATACATGTCATGAAACTAGCAATTCTTCCTCGGTCTATGCTTTGCATGAAGTTGGAAATTCCCAGTGCTCTGCTCAAACACCCTAGATTACAAATACTGTCTTCCAATCAGTAAAGTAGCAGAGTTTATTTTTCATAATGCCTAGATGTGCTGTGATACAATGCATTCTGTTTTCTTTTGGAAATAACTAGAATATTCCTTTATAGCAGTACTATTTGTTATATGCAGTTTTTCCACAGATGATCAGAATGTAGTGCAAAAAGAAAGTGTACAGAAAATAAAATAATGTAACAAATGTTCCTACATTAGATTCAATGTGATATACACATCCAAAAGGCAGAAAAACTTGGAAAGTAAGTTACAGGAAAACATACCTCAATATGTCCACAGTTTCCATACAATGTCACAAAAGGTATTGGAAACAGACTGTATTAATTACAAATCCTCACACATTTGTGGAAACTGTTCTAACAAGCCAGAAGAGCGTTATGGCCTAAGCGCCAGCTTTTCAAAAGTGGCCTCTTATTTTGGGTGCCCAACTTGAAATAGATTAACATAAAATACATCAGGTCTCTGACTTAGGATAAGTCTTAAGTTGGGAAGCCAAAATTAACAGGCTACTTTGGAAAAAATTGGGCCTTTCCATATGTTTAAAATGTACTTATTTCAGTGAGGATGCATTTACATAATAAAAGAATCTGGTTAATTAATAGGGGTAAGTCTCTCATCCCACTTCTCCGCAGAACTGTAGGGACTCAGACACAGCAGAGTCTGTGCGTTTCTACTGCTTATGGAGAGAGCAGGATTTCATGAAGCCAGTTCAAGGAGTGCCAGTTTGTACTCAAGGGTTTGCTGCATTACAGAGTAAGGTTAGGGCAAGGAAGGTGAGGCCAATAGATCTGACACTAAATCAGATCACATCCTTTCTTCCCAACCACAACCATGTGGTGGGGACAGTCCATACACAGGGATTACTGCAGTCCTAAGTCTGTAAAGGCAGCCACGGAGCAGCATCTCTGTTGCTTGTGTCTGGGAGGAGGATTCCTTCCCTCAATCCCTGTGGAAATCCCTGTACCTACCTTGTGTACTTTTCTTAGAAATGTGGATTTATTTTTCATTCACTCATGGCACTGGGGCTACAGAAGTCACCTCTGAACAGTGTCGCTGCTGAGCGGGTTGGCAGCTGCAGAATCTGCACCCTAATGTGCCATGGGGCTGAGCTCTCAACTACTTGTGAATACCTGGTGGGAATAGGAGTTTAGGTATCACCACTAGGTCTATAATTACATGGATCTGTTGGCCACAAATCCCTGTCTAGGGGGTTTCAACAGGTAACTGCACAAGGACAGTAAGAGCTGACTGAATCCTCGCTGTAGGCTAGGGAGGTGAATTCCATCCCTCACTCAAACCCTGCATAGCTTTCGCATAATGCCTCTTTACTTGGGCTTTGTGTGATGAGGGAACTTTACCTATTAGTAACCAGAGAGTGTCTCATCCTAAAGCTATTCTTGGTTTAACAGATATTTTGGAAAACCTGGATTTTTTTGTTTGTTTTTGTTGGACAATAATGCAGTATGCAACATGCTATTTCTTCATAGTAATAATGAATCATAATGAATAGATAGGCAGAATCTGTGATGCATGCAGCAGCCCTGTAGCTGGCTTTATTTTGTTTTGTTTAGGAAAAGTAGAAATTCATTCCAGCATTCCACGGGTTCAGGTTTCAGCCAACACTTTTTTTAGGGGGAAGGGGGTTGCACTTTAAGCACTAATTATAGCACTGTGGGGAATAGCTTGAAGCTATTGAACCTGTTGTTCTAGTAAAGAGGCAAATAAAAAATATACCAGAAGCATGTTGAAATATTCTTCACATATTCTATCACCATCATTACTGTGTTAATGCATAATCTGTTTTAGTTCTTCAGTACATTATATGTTACCTGCACATAGAATATTTCCACAATAACTTATTAAAGACACTGTAAATATTAAGAATGTAAAATCCTATGAAAGGGTGAAATGCATTTGTACTTTTTTTCTTTTCTTGTTTAGATTTCTCTTCTCTTTTAAGATAAGAAAATGGTGCAATTCAGAACTAAATTAAGAAGATGAGGAAAATAAACTTTGAAATCATGAATATAGCTACAATTCTTTTTCCTTGCTCTCTATTTTTTATCTGCATGACTTATTTCCTCTACCTGGTGTAGCATTTCAAATTTATTAGGACAAAATTGCCTCTCATTGCCTGTAGCTCCCACTGCTCTAATCTCTCCAGGTCACTGGTTCTGTCTTCCTGTGTGTTTCCTACTCCTTCACACTGAGTTTCCTCTCCCTCATCAAATTTGATCACTCTGGAAATGACACCAAAAAAACTTCCACCCAGTAAAGAGAATCATTAACAGACTTCAGTTCCTGTTCATCTCTTAGGCAGAAGAACACAAAGATGCAGAAGCAAGAGTAAGGAAGCCTTGTTTGTAGAATAGTGATGAATACATGATTTTAACTTTCTAGAATGGTGGGACTACCTCTTACCTCACCTGCTCATGTTTCACATGTTCAATGGAAGTTGTTTCAGAGACTACTTGGAAATGCCTTGTGGACCACTAATGGTCCATGGACCACAGTGTGTAGATAACCACTCTACAGTGATGTGTACCGTGACTGTCAGTAAGGTATCAACTAATAAAGCTATAGCAATGTATAAACTTGGAGCAATGGAGGCTCCTTTAATATTGTTGAGGAAGTTTTCCATGTGTCTTTACAAGAATGTTCATATTGGCTCTGATTCCTGGCAGAATCTGGCCCTAAAACTGGATTAAGTGGCCCAGAAAAGATCACACCAGCGTAAGAGTGATCCTCCTGTGGTGCTGAGCTGCAGAAAAGCTTTACACCAATTGCCCTCTCTGTTGCTAGTAGTACAAGGAAAAGGGAATGGCCAGAAGAAAGTGGGCATGTTGTGAGCTCCTGGGCCACCCCTATTTTTCAGCCCTTTGTGGCCTTTTGCAGTTGGTATCAGTTAGAGCAGCTCTCATGCACAGTCTGTGCACATCAGCTATACCCAGAAAATATCTCAGTAAAATTCTTCATGTACCTAGACTGATGATACACTAAATGTCAGTGAAGTGCTTTTTTTTCTTGTCAGAATTGAAGGCCGAGGGTTTTGAGTTGTGTGGTTTTTTTGTTTTTGTTTTTTAAATATTCAGACATTTTCTAAACGCTAGTGACAAAGATAAAAACAGTAGGAGAACATCTCAAAAAGTACACTGACAACCACAAGTAAGGTTGTGGAATGCTTTACAGTATTTGGAAAAGAGTCAGTAATATTATTGCAAAGGCAAGACATGAGAAGACATAGCTCTGTACCCAGGGGGGATGGTTGATGCATTTTTATCTGACATCATTGGCATGAGCACTCTGAATGTTCTGCTGCACTCACATTCTAGCCCATGCCATTCCTCTACTATAATTCACATCACTGACTAGTGTTTTGCTTCTGTCTAAAAACGTGTGTCTATATGGTCTGTAAATAGAACTTTTGCTTTCAAGTAATACAAGATGCAAAACCTCCTGGCAGCCCCGGAATAGACTTTTTGTCCTGACACCCTTGGGCATCTGGAGCATGACAGATGGTAGATTTAGCCAAATTGTAAAAGCTACAGTATGTTACGTGTGTGTTTGTCTTAACTTTGTAACACAGCCCAAATGTCTCTTATTTAACTTCATATTTTAAACAGAGACCAATTTTAAACTGGGTTCACATACAGTAGGACAACTAGTGCTGTTGCTTTAAGTAGGTTGTTTGGTATCTAGAGTTACTAGCAAGTTTATAATTTCCCGAGCACAAGTGGGTCCAATGAATTGAAGTGGGGTGTGAGGGCAGAGGGGAAAGGAGACAACCAAATAGTAATCAAACAATAAACAGTAAATGAAAACCAGAGCATACTTACTTGACATGTTATTTTGGGCAGGTTGGGGTTTTGTTTTTGTTTTTTTGGTTTGGGGTTTTTTTGTTTGTTTGTTTTTTAAAGACTGTCATTTGCTTTGCCAAATAGCTTTTAGGAACAAGATCTTAGCATATTGTCTAGACTGAAGGCTAAATTCCATTGTTTTCTGTGAAATGCTGAGTTGTTAGATGTACCATTGTCATAACTATAAAGGGAAGGGTAACAGCCCTCCTGTGTACAATACTATAAAATCTCTCCTGGCCAGAGACTCCAAAATCCTTTTACCTGTAAAGAGTTAAGAAGCTCAGGTAACCTGGCTGACACCTGACCCAAAGGACCAAGAAGGGGACAAGATACTTTCAAATCTTGGTGGGGGGAAGGCTTTTGTTTGTGCTCTTTGTTTTTGGGGAGAGTTCGCTCTTGAGACTGAGAGGGACCAGACATCAATCCATGCTCTCCAAATCTTTCTGAACAAGTCTCTCATATTTCAAACTTGTAAGTAAACAGCCAGGCAAGGCGTGTTAGTTTTATCTTTGTTTTCTCAACTTGTAAATGTGCCTTTTACTAGGGTGTTTACCTCTGTTTGCTGTAACTTTGAACCTAAGGCTAGAGGGGGTTCCTCTGGGCTCTTTAAGTTTGATTACCCTGTAAAGTTATTTTCCATCCTGATTTTACAGAGATGATTTTTACCTTTTTCTTTAATTAAAAGCCTTCCTTTTAAGAACCTGATTGATTTTTCCTTGTTTTTAGATCCAAGGGGGTTGGAGCTTGATCCACCAGGAGTTGATGGGAGAAAGGAGGGGGAATGGTTAATTTCTCCTTGTTTTAAGATCCCAGGGGTTTGGATCTGTACTCACCAGGGAATTGGTGAAGAGTCTCTCAAGGCTACCCAGGGAAGGGAATTAGCACATTGGGAGTGGTGGCAGCGCACCAGATCTAAACTGGTAGGTAAGCTTAGAAGTTTTCATGCAGGCCCCCACATCTGTACCCTAAAGTTCAGAGTGGGGAAGGAGCCTTGACAACCATATTGCAGTATGTTAGAGGAACTGGAATTCTTTGCTTCATGTAGATTAGAGGGAGGATTTTTTCCCCATTAGTCTTTGCACCTGGTATTTGTTTTTTATGGAAACAACATTAATTATGAACCTTTATTTTTTAAAGGCAACACTGATTTTGAAAAAGTAGAATTTTTTATACATGTAATAAGTGTTTTCCAAAAAAGTCACAACAGAAAGGTCAACTGGGATGTTAATAGTCATTATTCCTGTTCTTCAAAGCCTTATTTGAATTAATAAAACTTAAGTTGGTGTTTATTATTTTTAAATATTGCACTGCAGCATTTCTAACACTCAGGGCCTCATTTTCGGCAGCCCTCTATCTTGTTCAGGAGCGAAATTGCTCAAATAGCTATTTCTACCTGCTAAAATCTCATTTCACATTATTAGTATTATTTATTTATTTATTTTATTATAGCACTATCAACGTACTAGTGCTTTACAAAAATAAGATACCTTTCTCTGGACAGAGGAACTAATAATTTCAGGCCTGTTCCTGCAACACTTCCTCACAAGAGCAATCTTTAGTCTGCTGAGAAATTCCACTGCAGTAATTGTAGTAACAGGGTGAATCACATGCATAGGGGTTATGGGATCAGTGCCCAAATTAGCCAAATTCAGCCATATGAACTGGCCAGAAAAATATTTATTTCCTGTGGATAATTTCTACAAAAATGGAAACAAAGTCATGCTTAACTTTTTGACGAAAAACAGAAAATGGAAATAGTTATAGTCCAAAATGCTATTGTGGTGCCTGATGGGAGTTGTAGTTTGCGTGCCTCACGTTCTCATTCTCCTTTATAGCATGGGATCCCTTATTGGACAACATTTCCCAGGACAGATCATGGCCTCACCTCTTGGTGAGTGGAGGTGATGTATCATGGTAGTCCCTGTAGTGCTACATGGGAGATGAAGTCCAGCTGGGGAGTGTGACCTGTAGGGGAGAATGGGTATGTGAGGCAGGTGAACAATAACTCTCATGAGGCACTGCAACAGTATATCCAAATTGATATATTTCATTTTTTGACCAAAATGCAGAAACTTTTGTTTTGAGGGGATTGGAGAGGTAGGGTTTACTGAAAAATGAAAAATTTCTGCAAAAGCCATCAGTTTTTGTTGAAAACCCAATTTTGTATTGCATACACTGCTTGTTCTGATATATACAGTAGAGTGTGTGTGTGGCACGGGGGGCGGGGGAGAGAGAGAGAGAGAGAGAGAGAGAGACAGGAGTTATTTTCTTTTGCTTTTTGTTCATTTGATAAGAATATTGTAGGGCCAGACAGAAGTATGGACATCACTCTGGAGTGAAAACTAGCAGTGACAAACTAGTCTAAAGTGAATGTCGAGGAGGGATTTAAAGGAGGAGAGTGAGGTAGCTTAGCACTGGAACAAAGAGGGTACCAGTGGTTAGAGACTAATGTAATCAGCAGAAATCAGCCAGGAGCATAGTAAAAAGGAATGAACAGCAGCTGTTTGGCATGATCTTCTAGTCACCTCCCAATCCTAAAGAAGCTCCTGAACCTCAAATCCATGGGCATGGTGGAGTGAGTTGAGGCAGTAGATGGATGCTCTCTGTGTCATCAACCTGTCTCAAATTTGCAGGTATTCTCAAGCATAAACTACTTTTCCCTCAGTCAGTATTTCAAGAAGAGGGAGAGGGAACAAGAACAAAAGTTAGCGAGAGAGGTGACCAGAGGACGAATGGACAGAATGAATGAGACAAGCAATAGTTCATAGGTCTGATATAAAGCCCATGGAAGTCAGTGGAAAGACTGCCATTGACTTTTCTCAGCCTTGGGTCATGCCCTAAAAGGTAAAAGAGCTGCGAAAAAGCAGAACACAAAACAGCAAGGTGATGTCACTCTTTCTTGGGTTCACACAAGGGATGAGAGAGAGGGATGAGACCTGGAAGAGATGAACAGAACCAGAGTCTACTGCTCTAATCCAGATGTAAAGACAGAGAGATGATGGAGCAGGGAACACAATGAACTGAACTTTCCCTGTGCAGGAGCGGCGCTGTTATATGAGTGGTCTGCTGGGGCATGGGTGTACTTGATAAGAACAACCACAAAGTTTGTGCAGTATGATGTTGCAATGCTACCATTTGTGTATGTGTGAAAATAATGTCAAAATCAGACGCTGTGGTGTTAGTTGCTTGAATTGAAGCCCTGCAAAAAGTCCAGTACTGCTCCAGCCTTTTAAACAAGTATATTGTAATGTACATTTTTATCACTGGAGCAGCTAAGATCAGCCAAAGAAAGAAAAAGAAATTGAAATAGTTATACTTCCTGGCTGGCTGGACTGGTCTTGTCAGGAGCATGTGGATTTCATAGTACATTTAACTTGGCACCCTGGGATATTTTTTCCTTCGTTTGAAATGTTTTTTAATGAAAAATTGCATTTTAAAGGCATAACCTTATGTAAACACTAGCAAGGAGAATTTGATATCTAAGTTATTGTGTTGAGGAGAAGAATCTCTACAGGTACTGAACTTTATTAAACTCACAAAGTGAAACTCATCAATGTTTGTGAATTCAAGCACATATATCTGCCAGAATCATGAACCGCGGGATTTTTTTTTCTTACATTGATTTAGGCTCTATTACACTCAGCAAAAAATGCACTAATGAAAACCCCCTGTGCATCTGGATTAGATGAATCTTTGAATTGCTAATTGTTTAAGATTCTCTTGGTAGATATCCAACAGCTGTCTTTATGTCATTTGCAGCACACAAATCCACTCTGTTTATAAAAAAACAAAATATATGTACTAGTAATTTATTCATGATCACAGAAACCGAAGTAGCATGTGGCATAACATTAGTTCATCATACACAGGAATGAACCTACCACTTATACAAACCATATATTGCATGATGTGCTGCAAACAAATGAGATATAAATTAGGCTATTAACTTAATTGTAACCCTTGGGCTTTTTCCTTTGCCCTCAAAAGAATTAATAAATAATAAAAGTATGTCATTTTTCAGAACTAGAATTAAAGACATGTTTACTCCTTTGATTAAAATCTCTATCCTAATTAATATCATAGTGTTTGCAAACAGTCAATGAATGTATTTAGATTATGTAAATTACGGGAACCTCATATGTTAACCTGTTTATCTGTCTGCATGAAGTGCCTGGAATATGGAAAACTACAGTTCCCTGCTAGACAGCAGGCATGCAGTATGTTGATCATCTTCACCCTTTACATCAACACCAAATTGAGAACACCAAAATAATTATGGATTCATTTTCACTCCCACTATATTTATTTAGACTCACCTATTAAATTTTCTTAATATGTATATCTGTTTTAGGTCCTCATTCAGCAATTTACTTAAGCATGTGCCTAACTTCAGTTAGACTACTGACTTGGGGCCATAGTGCTTACTGCTAATATATTAACAAAGCAATCCTTGCCTGTCCATTTTTGTTTTAACAAAGTGTTTTACATTTACCATTTATAACATTTGTGCAACTGATCCAGTGTGGTTCCGAATACTTGATATTACTCAAACAGTACATGGCATCACTTGGTAATTCCAGAATGAGACATTCAGGAGAACCCTTATAAACAACTGGTTCTGTCTATTACAAATGTTTGTAGCTACAACATGCTCTTCTTTTGTTTGTTTGTTTACTATTTAAATCCAGTATGATACATTTAATGCATGTTGTGTGTCTTCTGCATTTCTCTTTGTAAGGCTGGACAGAATAGACCCACACCTACAAATAGAATCTGAATTTAATTTTTGTTTTTACGGTTGTGTTTATTCATCTCACTCATGTTTTGAATTTGTGAGGGTTAGCTCTTACCTCAGCTAAACGCTGTTTTTTCTTCACAATCTTCCACAATGAGCTCTTTTGTCTTTTTAAGGGGGGCAGGATTTGGGGTAAGGGCCCACTTGCTTACCAAGAAAAAAACATTAATCAAATCTTTCCTATTGTTTGTAAACAGGGACGAAATAAGTTAGGTTCCATTTTTGTTTGGGCGTCTGGAAATGGTGGAAGGAGTAAGGACCATTGCTCCTGCGATGGCTACACCAATAGCATCTACACTATTTCCATAAGCAGCACAGCTGAAAGCGGAAAAAAACCTTGGTATCTGGAAGAATGTGCATCCACCCTAGCTACGACTTACAGCAGTGGGGAATCCTACGACAAGAAAATAGTATGTGTTTGCTTTTTTGTAATGCTATTTTAATTGTATGTGGTTTTGTATTTTCTATAATGATTTTTAGGGGAGGGCAAAATGACTACTAGGCCTTTGTGTCTACGCGTGGGCTTGTTTGAAAAATGTTCACCCTTGGTCAATATGGTATATATTTGTATACAAGTTTTGGACCAAGAATTTGAATGTAAATTTCTGCCACTGTGTGTAGCTCCTTCAGCCTCCTTGTATTCTGACATCGATAATTCTACACAATACATCAAGTATGGTCTTACTAACCCTTGTGACAGAGACTGATTTCTCCTCTCACTTCCACTATGTGTCCTACATTCTTTCTGCTTTCCTAACTGCTTCCAAACTCTGAGCAGAGTCTCTCTGCTGTCATCCATAAAGATTATTTTCCTGACCAACACTTTGTAGCATATCACCAGACCTCAGAGCAAATCTCCTTTTGGTATATTTTATCCAGTACTCGTTATTTTTCATTTTTAAATGTGCAGTTATAGAAGCCATTTTCCAGCCCACGTTCCCGTTTATTTCAGATTTATTGGGACCCTTCATCCTTCGTTTTTTGTATTCATTCTCCCTCAGTTGTCATTCGTATTGCTGCCTAGTCCTGGTAGCTGATACACAGTAAGTAAAATAGGTTCAATGCTTATCTCTCCTGCGCTATTTGCCATCTCATTCCGTCCCAGGCTATGGCTGTTTTCAATTAATTTCTGACCATGGCTGTTTTTTTATTCCACTGGAGAATTCCACTATTGTTGCCATCATTACTTTTTTAATTGGAGAGCCTTCCTGAAGTCCAGATAGTCTGTCAACTTCTGCTTTGCCCCTTACTCTTCTCAAACCATTATTGTCACTGCCTCAAAAATATTATCAGATTCATTAAGCACAGCCTTCCTGCTGACTTATCATTGACCAATCTATACCTGTTCACTGTGCTCTTCATAATAAAAAATCACAAGGTGCTTTTCTAATACTGAATATAACTTATACTTTCTAGAATCTTTCCTTGCTCCCTCTTTAAGCATTGGTTTCATGATACCTTATTTCCAGTTCTTTTCTTATTGTTAATGAGGAGTTAAA
This sequence comes from Chrysemys picta bellii, assembly GCF_011386835.1. NCBI lineage: Eukaryota > Metazoa > Chordata > Testudines > Emydidae > Chrysemys > Chrysemys picta. The sequence goes on from NC_088796.1 coordinate 98,007,788, forward strand.
AATTCCTGCTCTAGCTTTTTTGTTAATTTAAATACAGTCTGCTGTGTCTTTCAAGATTCTGGGATGCTGGCCATCCCTTACTGGAATCTTCCCTATTTTCAGATGATCTAATTTAAAAAAAAAAAAAAATCTTGTTCTGAGGTAACTCTTCGTTCCAGTAATTTTTCTGTTCTTTCTTTGCTTCTCTCCACATAAACTTTATCTCTGTTTCTGGCATCTCTCCTTGTTCTCCCCGAGAGATAATAAAGCAAAGAAGTCATTCCATTTTCTAGCAGTACTCATTTCTATAATCAAATTTCCCATACAGTCCTTTCAAAGACCTTTGCTAACCTTTTTTTCAAAGTTCAATAAAATTAATAGATTCATGAATTTTAAGTTCAGAAGGGATCATTGTGATCATCTAATCAATGCTCTTGCATGACTCATACAACAGGACTCCCCTGAAATAATTCCTTCTTCAAGTCCAAGTTGTTAATAGTTAATTACCCTCCCTGTTAAAAATTGGTGCCTTATTTCTAGTCTGGATTTGTCTAGTATCAATTTCCAGCTGTTGGATCTTGTTATACCTTTGTCTGCCAGATTGAAGAGCTCTCTATTATCAAATTTCTGTTCTTTGTGTAGGTGCTTATGGACTATGATCAAGTCATGCCTTAACTCTCTTTGATAAGCTAAATAGATTGAGCTCCTCTCTGAACCCTCTCCAGCGTTTCTACATGATGTGTGGACACCAGAACTGGACACAGTAGTCCAAGAGCAATCACCACTCACAGTATCAGATATATGGATTAATATAACCTCCCTGTTCCCACTTGATATTCTCCTATTTATATTGTCACGCTCTCTGGGGTGGCTCACAACTGTGAGTGCCTACCCCAGGGCAGACTGTCAGAAAACAGGGAAGACACCCCAAGCTGGTGATGTGTTCTATAATTAGATGTCACCAAGCCAGTACCACCTGTGAGCTCCTGGATCACTATACCAGTCCTACCATGGAGTCACAGACAGTCCCTTAGATGCCCCAATCTGTCTTGCCACCCAGACAAACCAGACTTAAGTGATAAATGGTCACTTACACCAAAGATCACGTCACATTTAGGCTGCTCCCAGTCCCAGAAGACCAGTCACTTACCCCAGATCAATTGGTACTGTGGATCTTACACCCAAGACAATGCTGGCAGCCAATTCTATAGTAAACCCACTTAAGATTTATTAGCTACAAAAAGGAAATGAGAATTATTGAGAGGTTAAAACGGGTAAAATATATGTACAGGTGAGTCACCGTCCATAATTCCAAATGGTAGCAGAAAGTTAGTAATCTGCCAATTTCCCCAAAGTCTGTAAGGGCTATCCAGAATAACTCTGGATCTCCATCTTCTCATTCAGTCATTCTGCCTTGTTAGAATCCAAACAGTCCAGAGATGAAGGGTCTTTCATTAAATCCATTCTTATAGCTTCTTCTCACAGAAAACTGAGCTGACTGGGTCACTCCCCATGTGGGTTTTTCCTTTGATGACAGAAAGTGAGGAATACAGTTAAAGTCTTTGACCTCCAATCATCAGGCACAATGACCATTTGCTTTGAAATTAGCACTTTTCTGTTAGAGTTCTTCATTTGCATTCCACAAGGTCTCTTCTTGTTTGATGGGTTATTTAGTTACAGGGGTACACACAATGTAAATGTTTGCTACTACATTATAACAGGATACAGATAAGTGAAAACAATGCAACTAACATCCCATTAGTTTTCATGAAGTTTAAACACCATATACACACTCTTATACATTTAACAATTACTTTGATCTAAACTAATACACAAGTGAATTGGCCTGGGACTCTGGCATGAGCTGGCATCTGGTCTGCTAGCGGCACATATACATCCAAGAATCTCATTAGCCTTTTTAGCCACAGCTCATGCAAGCTCATATCATCTGATTATCCACCATGAATGTCAAGTCTTTTTCAGAATCACTATTTTGCATGGTAATGTTCCCCCATCCTGAAAGTATGGCCTAAGTTATTTGTTGCTAGAGGCATGGCCTTACCTTTGGCCATATAAAAACAGATTGTTTGCTTACACCCAGTGTACCCAGCAATGCAGATCACTCTGTGTCAGTGTTCTGTCCTCTTCATTATTTCCACTTCCCCATTTTTTGTGTCATCTACAAACTTTATCAAGTAATGATTTTATGTTTTCTTCAGATCATTGATAAATATTTAATAGTATGGGTCCAAAAATTGATCCTTGTGGGACCCCATTAGAAACATACCCGCTTCGTGATGATTCCCCATTTACTATTAAATTTTGAGATATCAGTTAGCAAGTTTTAATCTATTTAAGAAAGTAATCCAGTTTATCCTTTTAAAATATTGATGCAACATTAGCTTTCTTCTGGTCCTCTGGAACTTCCTCAGTGTTTCAAGATTATTGAAAGCCAACTTTAACAGCCCACTTAAGAGTTCAGCAAGCTCCTTGGCCAGGGTAGCTGCTGCAGAACATCCTCTTTAATTACTGTTGGAATGGGAAGTATTTTATCATCAAATGAGGGGAATGCATCTTCTGTCTTTTTCCCAAATACAGAGATATTTATTGGATGCTTCTGCCTTTTCTGTGATATTATTTGTAATTCTGCCATTTCCATCACGTAATGGATCAACACCATTTTTAGGGTTGCTTTTGTTCCTGATACACTTAAAATACTCCTTCTTCTTCTCCTTGCTATAGAATCTATAGCCTGACTATAGATTACCACTTGTGTCCTTTTACTTCCCTTGTCAAATTTCTAACTTCTAATTTATATTTGTTGCTATCAACTTCCCTTTTTTACATTTGTTTTATATTATATAGTAATGCTTTCGTTTCCCCTCTTAGCCAGGCTGGTTTTTTAACCAGTGTAACCTTTTTTCTTGATTGTGAAATTGTGAGTTTGGGATCATCTAGTAAAACATTCTTAAACTCTTCACAATATCAGTCATGTTTTTCTGTTTAAATTCTTTCTCCGGCCTGACTTGTTGTTACATCTTATGCAATCCTCTCATTCTTCTTCAATCATAGTTTTCTCAATCATTTTCTTCCATTCTTTTAGGTAAGTCTTACTCCCTGTGTTTACACTTAAACAGTCTCATTACATCAGGGCATTTATATTCCTTACTTCTGACCCAAAATTACCTCCACACACTTTTGTTATTATCACACTTCCATTATTGTAAATTTACTTGTAAGTTGAATCATGAGAATAAGGTTAAATAAATGTTGTTTAGTCTACAGATATTTAATCCTACATAGCTTTTAAAATGTATTGCATTATTATATTTCTAATAATAATAATACTTTGCACTCATATATTGTCCTACTTCCAAAGATCCCAAAGTGTTTGGCAAATGTAAATTTAGCCATACATTATCCTGGTGAAATAGGGAAATCTGATACCCATTTTATATAAAGACTTATATGGCAAATATATTAAGGCCTATATTTTCAAAAGTGCCATTTTTCTTAATTTAGAATGCAAATTTGAGACATCCAGAGCCTGCTTTTCAGTGGAGATGAAGAAATGCAGCTTTTAGTTGAAGTCAATGAGTTGTGTGAGTGCTCATTAGTTCTGAGAATTGGGTCCGGCAGCTGTGATCCAATAACCGTGGGCTGATCCAGCTCATACATGTTAATCATTTAAGGCATGTGCAGTGCCAGCTGCCATAGGAGATTACAGTACTCCTTCGATTCTCTGCTTATCGTGGCCCAGTTCAGATCCTGGCTACTCTTGTTCAAACCACCATCTGTTCACTTAATAGCCACACTGTAGGGGCCTGATTCTCCACGGAGTTATATCAGTTTTATACCAGTGTAACTCCACTGATTTCACACAGTGAAGAATCAGACCCTAAATATTCCATCAAAGACCCTTTCCTCTTCTTCTGTGTTGCACTGTATTACCAGTTGACTCCTGAGGTCCATAACCTCTCCTCAGGATGTTTTACTGCTGGTAGCTGGCACCTCAAGCAAGCGTAATCCCCTCTGACACTTCCAATAACAAAGAAAAACATTGTTCACTGAGTGCAGGAAATAGCCTTCTCCCACAGTATTGTATACAAACCAGTCACCTTCCTTTGAACAACATTTGTGTTAGTTCTTATATTACTCTAAGGTCAGCTCTAAAGAGAGATGAGGTGAATTTGCAGAACCAACCCTTTAACTGAAAGAATTTAAGAGTTACAAGTAACAGCTGTAACCTATCAATCAGTGTCCTCTGAGCGCGCACACAGAATGATGACCCTCTCCCCCGTCTTTCTCTCTCTCACATATCTGTAGTAAACTATCATTATAGGGTTATGGCTAAGGATAATATTAATATCGCCTCTCTCTTCTCTAACTTGCTCAGTATAACACACCTTTTCCAAAAGACCTAATAACCCTAATGCCCCTGACAGAGATGTTTTGACTAATACACACAAGTGAAAATCATCACCAGAAAACATAGAAAACTTCTATACAAAGCCAACAAATCATGGCGCTAAGATGATGCAAATTCAATTTCATTATGAAATCATATGGCTTTTTGCTGCCTCACGTCTCCTATCCTTAGTTTTTATGTTGTCTGCTTAGACGGTCAGTCCTTTGAGGCAGAGACCTCATCTTCATTCTTTTCCTCAAACTGACCAGGACATTGTTGGTGCTGTGTATATATATATAAACAGCAAATAACGATGGGAAAAATAAAGATTAAAATTTTTATATAAATTAAATTTAATCCTGTCCTGAAGACTGTACTTCACACCCACCCACAAAAGGAAATTAGATAGAAAGTGCTTGATGGCTTCATCGTGTGGAATAGCAGCAGCAGCTTTCTTAAGATTAGTGACTTTTCTATAGGTCAGTCTAATTGGATGTGATAGTTCAGCTTGCTGTACTGTGTGTATGAGATTCTTGCTTTTAAGAAAGGAGAAAATATGTTATAAAATACAATCCACCATAAAAATCCATCATAAATATCCTAGTGCCTGATTCTGATCTCACAGAAGATTTACATTAGGTAACTGATTTAAATGACGATACTCCTCATTTATTTCATTGTAACTGAGGATAGAGTCGAGCCCCCGGTATATTATGAGTTTTTAACAATATAGTAATACAGAAATATCGCTAAGTGACAGCACATTGTTCTTCTGTCTCATCTGGTTTATAGAGTCAGATTGTACAAATACAAAGCAGAATTAAGCAGGGACAGGAGTTTGAAAAATCTCAGTGAAATCAGCATATTGGTTTGTGCTGATTATGTTGTATTCCTATCCAATTTGTATTAGTGTGACCTTCTGAGTTGGACAAGTAAACAATCCCCATACAAGCAAAAATGCTAGTGGTATTGGGTGTTCTAAAAAGGCACTCAGTAGTATGGTGAGTGGAGAGAGGGAGTATGTAAAAGCTGATACAGATGTCTCCTGGTTTCATCTTGTCCTAAGAAAATATTCTTTGTGGATAACCACACATTTTTTCCCCTTTACATGTTTTTTTCATCCTCACAAACATGCTATGTGCCAGAATTGTTCTTTTTCAATCTGATATAATCATAGTTGCTTTAGTAACATAGGCAAGTCTCTGATCTCATTTACTATGATGAAGATATGGAATTTACATTTACATTAAAGTAAGTGACACAAGAATCTGGCTTGTTCAGTTTAGTCAGCAGTTCTTACACAGTCAAAACTCCCACTGACATTAATATCCTGCACTAAGACTCCATTAAGGATGAGGCCAAGAATACATATTAGTTATTACTATATTGTACTGCACCTGTCAAAAATCTCTGTTGCATATTTTGGACTGGATTTTCAACTCTTGACTTCCACTGTGCATGCACAAAGTATACCTGCCTTTTCAGATGCAAAGACTGTGCACGTATTCCTTTTAAATAGTTCAGTGCTAGAATTGTTATCAGATGTTTGCAGGAGCAGCTGCAAAGTGCAGGCACAAGTATATAAAGCCACAATTTGGGACACAGATAAGTGGAAACCAAGTACAGGCCTGTTGAAAAATGTACTCCTTTAAAACAATTATCATTTGAAACACATGCTTAGTGTGAGACTCTAAGGATCTCAGTAGAAGTGACATGAAATATGCCTAGGACACTTAACTGTAGCAAATTCCTCCCCTTCTAACCTCAGAAAGCTCCAGAAGGCATTGTGCCCCTCCCCCCCAGGCAGAAATGCTTCTACATATTGCCCCTAGAGCCTTGCGTTTCTGCACCACCTCTTGGAATAGGCTGTATTTAAGGGCACAATCTAGCTCTATATGTTAATATGGCCTTTATCTTAGCAAAGGCATTACACAAATAAATAATAACAATATTATCAGTGTACTGTGGATTTACTCAAATATTTTCTGTTAACAATACTGGTGAGTTATGCATGAAAATCCCCCACTCACTGATTAAATTTACGATCTATGGTATACACAATTGCGCCTTTTAAAAATTAATTCAATGCTCATCAATAGCATCTCTTGTCAGTTATTAACACCCCCCCCTCCCCCCGTTCAACTGCTCTTGTAGAGCAGATATAATACAACATGGCACCTTCAATGGAAAGTGGTTTGGGATCACATGACACTGGGGTAGAGGGAGTATTGGCAACTACAGATTTTCATTAAACACTTCTCATTTTAGAAGACAAGTTGGTTCAAGCTGACATACCCGTAGGAATTACATCAGCAGGTAAAAAGTGTTTCAACTACAGCTAAGGGCTCAAGACATGAATTATGAAATATCTGGAAATAAGAGGCTTAGGATGGGAGAAGTGATAATGTTCTCTGCAAAGGAAAATCCTATTTTTGACCTGAATAACTAACTTTCCCTACAGCTATAACTAAGGGAAGATTGATATCATAACCAGAATAATAACTGTACAGAAATGACACTTCTTTAAATCTTCAGAGTAAGTCGCTTGTACCAAACCGTTACTGTAGGTATCTGGGTCTTTCTTTTATAAAACTGCACTTAGTCTGAAAACCACCTGACTCTCATATACGGTAAAGGAGAAAATATACTGGGCTGATAATGATACCTTTAAACTGACCTTTGTCATGGTGTTCTAAGTTGTTAATTTCATATTGATTAAACTATATCTTTACCAGCCAGTATGTAATTGCTTTCAGTCAAATCCAGTTGTTTTCTTCTGTTGTTGGAGGAAAGATGGGATGATTGTAACACAGTGCATTATAAAATATTACATAGCCTGAATTTAGGCTTATCACTGTTTCCTTAGATCAGCAGTTGTTACAATGATATCTAAAACCTGTGAGTGCATTGTACTTTAGGTAAAAGATCCAAAATTGGTGCCCACATCCACTCACACTATTGAATAGAATGACAGCTTTCATACACTAATGTCAACTTCATGTCCCTGGCAGGCCTCATCTCCTTGTATTATGATTAATGATGTTGCCCTCATGTGGTCCTGGAATCTCGAACATCATTTTTCTTCTTGAAGCTTGACTGCTTGTTGGTGGTCCTGTCTCTTTGTTTCTAAAGATAGACACACGGCTTCTCTGGCAGTGCACCCTTAATGCTGAAAAACATGCCTTAGATTTCTCCTGTAATTTACATCTAAACATCTCAGCTGCTATCAGTAACTTCCCTTTGAAATGGCTCAGATAGGATTTCCACTTAGGGAGCTTTCGTTACACATCTTCTGCTGCAATATTTGCTGAGTGAAAGAGAGAGATAAGGGATTGTACAATGTCTGCTAGGACATGGGACAAACAATGCAGCATAAGAGTGTAATGGCTTTATTGCACTTGCTATTCATGGGCACTGCACACGTAAATCCAAGACTACATTTACTCTATGAGCTAGGGGTGTGATTCCCAGCTCGCATAGCTGTACTCATGGTAGCTTTCACCTGAGCTAGCACACTAAAAATAGCAGTGTAGCCCTGCTAATATGGGCAGTGACAGTGGGCGGCACATGCTCGTAGCCCCAATTATGTACCTATAGGATTCAGGTGGGTTTGTATTCGGGGCGGCTAGCACAGTGCCATACTGTCCATTCCACCACAGCTACACTACTATTTTTAGCTTGCTAGATCAATGAGCATGAGTATGTCTACACAAACTGGGAATCTCACTCCGAGCTTGTAGTGTAGATGTAGCCTCAAAAACACTCCCTTCTTTCTCCTGATGATAGATATGTAGATAACATCAGACAATATGCTTTCAATGTAGAGGGCTAAATAGTGTCTCTCAAGGCAAAACCATTGTCAGGGGAGATGAGGATGAGACTTTCCCCTGCATGAGCTCCTGAAGGTATCAGTGTGCTGCAAGAAAATCCAGTGCTTCTTGGAGTGCAGGGAGAGTTCAGTGACTGCACTACTCTTTCGCAGGGTGCAGTAGTTCTGCTGGCCACTGTGTGAGAGAGAGTGAGCGTGTGCTATTCATTCCGCTTTATTTTTTCCACTCTTTTGGGGCCGAATTTTCAGAAAGAGGTCCCCGAAGAAGCCCACAGAACTTAATTTATGTACATAGTTGTGTGTTCCTTGGCCATTTAGATTTCCCCTGCAAATACTCTACCTGATTTGCATTTGCACAGTAGACACAGGGCTTCTGGAGCCCTCCTGCTATAAATTTGGCCCTTTAAGTTTCCCTTTGCCTACCCCCTTTCAAAAAATATCAAGGAAAGTATGTCATTGTATTAGAGATTAGTTACAGTACAAATTCCATTTACACCAGGGTGTGGGAAATACAGGATGGTTTTCGGCACTCCTTTTACAATATAAACTAGTACACACACTTAGTGCTTCATTGATACTCTAAATATCCATTGGCCAAATTGATGCACAATTGTTAAATGAGGGAGAGTCTGAAAATTTTATTTAAAGATTTTTACAGGTCATGGACAGAATAAAATGATTTATCAAGAATTCAGAAATAGACCAAAATGGTTCTTTCCAGACTTTTGAGAGTTTGGAAGCTGAGAGTTTGGCAGATCAAATAGTTTAGAAACATGATTTTCTAAATGCCTTAGTCAATTTTTTCCCAATCTTTCAGCTTTTCTCCTAGTCTTCACTAGTGGTCTTATATGTAAAATATAAGGCTAGTGAAAGTTGCTGAGTGGCGAGCCCGGGAGACCAAGAGCTTTGTATAGCCCGGGAAGAGGTACACTACCTGCAGCAAAACTGCAAGCTTCTCCCCACTACCCACACGCTGCCCCATTAATGACTTAACCTAAAGAGCCACCTAAAATGTTAGGAAAGCCAGTCCAATTTTTAACCTATATAGTGTTTTTTGTGATATAGGTCCTTGTTCACAAGGAGCTACTATGACACCACCCACTCATTGCACGTCCTCCTGAAAAATTGTAGATAATAAAGACTTTGTTTCTAATGACACGAGCTAGATTTGAATTAGTGATCTAGAAGCATGTTTGTAGCACTGTGCTAGTCCCCTGAACTGTGATAACTAGTTTGAATACATCTTTACATGTGATTTAAAACTTTGTAGAAATACATTTATCTTCCTGTCATCACACTTCTTTCTGAGATACGTGTGTTCTAATGTTAAATGCAAGATTATTTTGTTAAATGCAATTCTGTTTTGTCTATTTCACTGGACATGCCCATTGTGGCTTTTGGAGCTTTATCTACTTAGGCCACATTTTAAAATAAGTTTTCTATAAGCAATATATTACAATATAAGACTGTAAACAACTTATGAAGTTGGTTGATCTGACAGATAAAAACTTCTTCAACGTGACTGAGGCAGTTTCTTTGAGGCTGCCAGGATTTTCAAAGACATGGTGGGTGAAGTAATATCTTTTATTGGACCAGCTTCTGTTGGTTAGAGAGAGATGCTTTCGAGCTATACAGAGCCCTTCCCCAGGTCTGGGAAAGGTGTCACAGCTAAATACAAGGTTGAACAGATAGTTTACCACATATTCTAAGGGACCATCCGAGGTGAAGTGGCCCATTAACACCCCTGTAGTCATAGGACAAAAAGAGGGGTTAGTGATTGTTGTAATAACCCCTAAAAACAGTGTTTTTATTAAGAGCATGATTATGTCTAGCAAAGCTATGAATTTAAGCGCCCAGGCTCATCTTCTGAAGAGCTGTGCAGGTTTCTTTTGAGGATGAGGACTGATAGGTCAGATATGGAGTGATTGCTTTGTGAAAAGTGTTCACACATGGGTGATATGGTGTTTTTGTGTTTTATTGTGTTTCTGTGTGTGTTCATTGGAGAGTGTAGTGATTGTCTGGTTTCACCCACATAGTTGTTATTGGGGCTTGTAGTGCACTGGATGAGATGAGGTACATCACATGTTGTGATAGGCATGTGTCGTGAAAGGTGTGTAAGGGATGTTGATCATTGTAGCATTGGAGATAAGTCTACAGGTTTTGCATCTGTTGTGACAGGATCTGGTGCCGCTTTGAGTTGGTGTGTCCTGGTCTGTGGAGAGCTTGCTTTTGATGATAAGGCTGGGAGGTTGTTTGAAAGCCAGAAGAGGAGGTTCAGGAAAGCTTTCTTTCAGGGTGGCCACTCCATACATTTAAGTTGTTTGATGATACCTCCTATGGGTTCCAATGTGGGGTGTTAAGTAACAACTAGGGGTTATTTTCAGATGAATTATTGCTTAAAGGAGAAAGCATGGTGTTGTGGTTAAAACACAGCAGTTGGATTCAGCAGATGTGTATTCTGTTCCTAGCTCTGCCATACATTCCCTATATGACTTCAGGCAAATTGGTTAACCCCTTCATACCTGTTTTCTCATCTGTAAAACTGGGATAATGATACTTACCTGCATCACAAGAGCATTGAGAGATTTAATTACATTAATGTTTGTAAAGCACTTTGTGGTTCTTGAATAGAAAGTGCTATATAAATGCAAAGTAATATGAGGGCGGAATTTTAACCCACTTTTGGTATGTGTGTTTTTCTAATTTCCAAATCTTTAGGTGGTCCTGCCATGACAAACTGAGACTAACATACCTGTTCAGTACTGTAGAATAGAGTGAACATTTCTCCAAGTTCACAAATACCTTCAACCTGTGAGTAGAATAGGAAAGTTTCAAATCAATGTATTCAAAAGCCTTTTTTATCCCTATTAAAGAAGAAAATTCTGTTCACCTGCATTTGACTTACGTAGGCAATAGAAACCTGTTCTGATTTCTGCAGTTGTGTTCTAAATTTCACACATTCAATTTCTTCCAGATCACCACCGACCTGAGGCAGCGTTGTACAGACAGTCATACTGGAACCTCGGCCTCTGCACCTATGGCTGCAGGCATCATTGCATTGGCACTGGAAGCAAAGTAAGATTTGGTCTATACTCTGGTAAAATTAATAATAATTCATAAATAAATGCATATATTTTGTTAACATGACATCTTTCATCCAGCACCTCAAAGTGCTATAGAAACATTAACTAGTGAAAATTCACAATAAACCTATGAGTGAAGGAAATATTCTCTCTCTCTCACACACACACACACACACACACACACACACACACACACCACTCAATTTTACATGTGGGAAAACTGAAACAGACAGAGACAAGGGAAAAAATGTTCTAACTTGGGTGCCTAAAGCTGTGATATACTTTGCAATGGTGTTGAACACATGCAGCTCCCATTGAAAGACTTGGGGGACCTTCACAATGCAGCTCGAGCTTGAATCTAGTATTTAGGCCATTGTATGTGGCATTGTGCACGGACCCAAGTCCCTTTCACTACCTCAGTTCATAGGGATGGTGGAACTGAGGACAGTAGGCCAGTATGAGCAGATGTTCGCATTGTATAAAAAATAAAAACTCTCACCAGTATCATGTGTGATGAAACAATAAATCCAAGATTTCTATCATGTATATATCTACGCACTGGTTTTTAAAATATAGATTATCTGACAATGGACCAAATCAGTTAACTCTTACTATAGCAAAATTCCCATTAGCTTTTACAAGAGTTTTCCTCAACTGCAGAATTTTGCACATTGTAACCAGGATATATTTTTAACGGGCATTCTTGACCAGAAAAAGCCATTGAGAGTTTATCATGTAAATTCATATTTCAAAACTTTTTCATTCTTGTGTATTTTATCAGAGTGAACTGGTCTGGTATGTACAATGTACATAGACTAATGATCTGCAAAATCCTGTTTAAAATCAGATATTTTTAAGTTAAGAGATTGATCCTATGAGGTTCAGACAACACTATTTAACTCCCACTGAGACTGATAAAAGCTAGGGGCACTCAGAACCTCAAAGGACCAGGCATGGGAAGGTGGGAGGGAGTAGAGGGAGTGTGCATCATAATCATTTCAAATTGTATTATACTGTCGTAGTATGTAATTTGTAATAACAAACAGATTTTGGGTTGCCATTTTGTAAAAATGTAGCTTTTAGTGTAGAAACCCTGACCGAAAATTCAATCCAGAACACATTTTTACTTCTGAATTACATAGCCATGAAAATAAGAGATTGTAATTGAAAAGCTGATACAATCTTAAGCAGAGCAGAACTTGTGTCATTATAATTGGGTTTTCTCAATGCAATAGTTAGTGACAAAAACGGCTTTGAAAAGTTAATGTAATACTGTTATTTCAAAAACCATTCTTTAAATCACTTTTTAATCTCAGTTGTAAAATACTTACATTAGTTTTTAAACAGCCCACAGACACAGATAAAATTACATCTGTATGCACCAAAATAGTACACTGCTGGAGGTTTTCATAATTACTTTTTAATGAATTGCTGTTGCCTATAATTCTAATTGTATCTCTTTTCATGGTATTTTATGTATATTTTCAAACACATCATTGTTATAACTGGAATTTTCAAAGTATGGTATCAGACACATAATACCTGCAGCCATACCAATCTGATCAGGTACTGGATGCTGCTGGTAATTCAGTAGGTGATGCTCTTCTTCCAAATAAATAGCTGCCATTGTGGCTGACACTGCAGACATAAGCAAAATATTGTACTAATGTGTCAGGTGTGGTGATGGGACAAGGTGCTGCTGCTGTACGTAGATAAGATGAAGAAAACCAAGAAACTGACTAATTTTTAAATATCCTGTGGTAATCCCTGAATATTGGTCAAATTCCAGGTGAGAGAGTTATATTTTGCATTGCTAAATTCCCTGGGAGTTTTAGTAGATAAAGAATTCTTCACTTCCTTTCCAGAAATGGATATGGGCTAAGTGTGTCTGTATCTATATAGATATAAAATAATTTGTATTGCTATTAATATGATACAATGCAGAGCTACTTAATACAATATGCTTAACATGCATTTTTACCACCTTACCTGCATTCTGCCTACTAATATTTCTCCAGTGGAACTATGCATAACTGAACCTCAGATAGGCTTCACTACTGCCATTAAAAGAAACCAAACAAACAGCTGGCAAGATAAATGTTTCCTGTTTTCCCCAAAAATTAAAATTTCCCTCCCAAAATTAGCTTGGCTTGGGACCCAAGACATTCAGTCCTGCAACAGTGACAGATTTATTATCTAATCCTTTTTTTACGAGAGCTAGAAATAGGAACTTTATACCATTAAAAACCAGGAATGCCCCTTTAGAGAGGGATGAAGCTTTTTTAATAGCTCAAGAAGATCATAATATATTCAACTTTAATATCTTGACATTATTTTGTATGGATCAGCTATTTAAAATAATTGTAAGGTGTTTCTGAATGTTACAATATTAAGAAGTATTTGTTATAATTTTCCTCTGCCTCTGATTCCTGTTGGGTTAGATGACACTAAAGCATCTATCTTTATAGGTGATACGATATGAAAAACATTACTAATAACAATATTTAAAACTCTCTTAACCATTTCTAAAATACTTTTATTTTGTAAAATATGTGGCATACAGAGAATACATGATGGTGTCATGTCATGCAAAGATTTTATTGGCACCGGCAAATGGAGATCGGGGGTTGCAGATTTAGCCTTAAATTTCATATTAATGCCTGTGCTAGCAACCATCATATTTATATTAGATTTTTCAAAAGATTAGTGGGAAAGGAGTTTTCAAGGTTAATTATGTTCTTCACACCATGAGCTGCCCAGTAATCAGAGCCCTTTTTTTAATATGTTTGAAAGAATGTGTTTTGTTCAATGATAAGGCACTGCCTACTAGGAAAATTGTGGATCTATCACGTGTATTGAAGCTCTGGAAATGATTAGATCCTAGGTGTGCAATTCTCTACAGCAGCCAAGCTATGTTCACTGCCTGGGAGGCATACTGCTCCCTGATTTAGCATCAGCCTGACCTTGACATTATTTAGAGCACCCAAGAGGCTGCTCTAACTTTTACCACTAGTGTAAGGATCCTAAGAGACCTTAAACCAGTGGAGATTTGAAGTATTGGAGCTCCATGTTCTACCTCCCCCTACTCCTGGCCTGTCCCAGCCTGCTATCTCCCTGCCTTAGCACCCCCCACCATGGCACAAATGGACGGGGTGGCTGGTACAGGACGCAGCTCTGGCATTTTGACCAGCATTACTTCAGTGGGGAGTTCCCCTCCACAAGGGGAATTCTCTGCTGATCTTTTCAACCGGTGGTGTGGGATTTTTGGAGAGCTGATAAATTCAATACTGCATTATAGTCTGTGATATTTAAAAAACTTTCTTGTGAATTACAACTTCCATCCAGTATTTTTGTATCAAAAAGCATATCCACATCATGTAACCAAAGGAGCCTAATTTAGCTTCCAATATTCAGGTTTTTCAAATGCTCATTTGGTAAAACATGTTAGCATAACTTAGAAATGTAAATATGAGTCTGTTGCATTGAAACAACAAAGGAATAGTTAGCATACACACATGCACAAAGCCAGTCTCCATGAGGGATTTCTGCATCTAGGGCTCAGACCTATAAAGACCAATAGTATTTGGGCTTTCATGTCCTGTTTTTCAGTTGCTTTCTTTTACATGATCAGTGCCCAGTGGAGTTAGTATCCTGCTCCAGCTCTGTAATTGGGTGCTTAATTGTTTTCCATTCTTTTATGTTCATTATGCAATGCCAAATTTTCCTAACTATAAACCTGCTGCTAGAGGGTAAATTGTTATATTCTACTAATTCAGCATTGGTGGCATCTTAGCTCTAAATATAAAATGTTAAAGTTGCTTAACAGCATTCTACTGCCAGATCAGAAGAGCTTTTTGGCAGATGAAGGATTTGAATTCAGGATTTGCATGAATCAGTGTGAAGAGAGAGAGTCTGTTTAAACAGCAGATTCCTTCCTTTAGGCATTGTGTCGTGTTCTTAGGGAAAACTTAAATAAAGAGAATGTCTTTTACTTTGCTTGAGAGGAGGTACCTGAACTTGAAAAAAAATAATATGTATGCTTCCAAGGTGAAACCTGCATGTTTCTCTATTAACAAGCCAATACCTATGTGTTTCCATCTCCATGTTTTGAGAAGCTCTGTAGCTACATTACCAAGAAAAAGCCCATGAAATCAGGCAGAGTTAACCTGCTATTTTTTCTCAACTGCTGCAAAATACCTGTTGTATTGCCTGTGTTTCCTTTTCTCATACGAGTTATATACTTCCTTTGTCTTTGCTAATATAATGTCAGGGATAAAACAAATTACTATTGGAAACAAATGAAGAACTTTGGTGAATATTAACATGCTGATATCCATCCAAAAAAGTGACAATAAAAGTACATCAAAAAGCTCCTCATTTTTTTTAAACAACAACATAATTGAATGTAAATCACTGAGAGGAGAGGAAGTCTGTGCCCAGGGCCGGCTCCAGGCACCAGCCCACCAAGCTTGTGCTTGGGGCGGTACCTGGAGGGGGGCGGCACGGCGCTCCGGCCCCCGGGGAGAGCGGGGCCACGGCCGGGCTCGCCGCCCTCCCCCCGGCAGTCTGGCCGCCCTCCCCCCTGGCGCCCTCCCCCCGGCCGCCGGGGGGGAGAGCGGCGAGCCCTGGCTGGGGCTCGCCGCCCTCTCGCCGCCCTGCCCCCTGCTTTCATCCCAGCTACTAGGAGCTTGATTACCAATAAATACAATAAAAGGCCAAAGGTGATAAGAAAACTGAACTGTGGAAATGCTTTTGGAGTGTCATTTTTTTATATATGGTTCCAGTATGAGATGAGAATGACAGGTCTTCCGTTTAATCCTATGACACTCAGTTAACTCAAAGTTGTTCTGCTTACCTCACTGGCTGCATGTTATTAAAAGGAAACGTAAGAAGACTGTACATAAAACAGAAATATTAACATTTGGTTTAAATAGATTATGGTTATAACTTATGAATTCTATTTTCAGAAGAGATTTAGAAATAGAATTTTTAACAAGTTATGTACTTGAAATCATGGACTTATAGGGCTAGAAGGACCACGAGTGGTCATCAAGTTCAGGCCCCTTCACTGAGACAGGACCAAGTAAACCTAGATCATCCCTGACCGATCTTTGTCCAAACTGCTCTTAAAAACCTCCAGTGATGGGGATTCCACAACCTCCTTTGGAAGCCTATTCTGGAACTTAACTGTCCTTATAGTTAGAAAGTTTTTCCTAATGTAAATCTCTCTTGCTGCAGATTAAGCCCATTACTTCTTGTCCTACCTTCAATGGACATGGAGAACAATTCACCACCATTCTCTTTATTACAGCCCTTAATATCTGTGACACTGTTATGAGTTCTCCTCTCAGTCTTCTTTTCTCAAGACTAAACATGCCCAGGTTTTTTAACCTTTCCTCGTAAGTCAGGTTTTCTAAACCTTTGATCATTTTTGTTGTTCTCCTCTAAACTCTCTCCAGTTTATCCACATCCTCCCTCAGTATGGCACCCAGAATTGAACATAGTACTCCATCTGAGTTCTCAACAGTGCCATGCGAGAGGGACAATTACCTCCTGTGTCTTACATATGACTCTCCTGTTAATACACCCCAGAATTACATTAGCCTTTTTCACAACTGCATCACATTGTTGGATCATATTCAATTTGTGATTCACTATAACCCGACAGGTAAAAATAAGTGGTTTGGCCCATGTTAAGAAAATGTGTACAGCCATTTTGTTGAGAAGCTCTAGTACCTCCATGCTTTGGAGGACGGGCCTGAAATTTGGTGGGTGAGTGAGGTATCACCTTGTCTTTTGCTGTTTCCATGGAAACACATCCTCATTTGGCCAAGTTATAAACTTTTGAAAAATATCTTAGTTCACACATGCACAGTAGGTTTCTCGTCGCTAAGCATTCTTTAGCTCACTGGCGCAGGAACTAAGAAGGACTTTCCCTGCAGTTGCTCCTCTTAGCTGCTGCTGCTGGCCTCTGGTGTGTCATGCATCAGCAATAGGAGAACATGGAGATTCTCCCTTCTGTTCTGTGAGTACTCCTGCTGCTGGTGCTCTGGTGTGTCATGCATCAGCAATAGGAGAGCGCCTGGAGGAGGAGCAGCCTGACTGAACTGCGGAGGAGACAAGAACCAGATCTCAGCAGGAGGCCTTGTTTTTAGAGTGCTTTAGAGTCTATAGTTGAAGGCTCGATTTTGCGACCTTAGTATTTTCAAGGTAGTTTCTTGGATGCGATAACATAAATAGGACTGAGTTCTAAGCACTTACAGATCTAGATGAAAATGATAGTTTGGGCACTGTCCTAGACCTAGCTGCCTGCATAGGGTTACCATACGTCCGGATTTTCCCGGACATGTCCGGCTTTTGGGGGCTCAAATCCCCGTCCGGGGGGAAATCCCCAAAAGCCGGGCATGTCCGGGAAAATCGGGAGGTCAGCCGGGCCGGCGGGCCGGCCGGGCCGGCGGGGAGCCGGGCCGGCGGGGAGCCGGGTCGGCCGGGCCGGCCGGGCCGGCGGGGAGCCGGGCCGGCGGGGAGCCGGGCCGGCAGGGAGCCGGGTCGGCTGGGCCCGCGGGGAGCCGGTCAGCCGGGCCCGCGGGGCCGGGAGCCAGGGGGTGCACCGGGGGCCGGCAGTGCTGGGCGGGCCGGGGGTGGTCGGCCGGGGCCGGCACCCCAGGGCCCGAGCTGACCCAGGCTGGAAACGCCGGGGGGCCAGCCTGGGCCACGCCTCCTCCCCCCACACCCTCCTTACCTGCTTCAGGCTTCCCGCGAATCAAATATTCGCGGGAAGCAGGGGAGGGGGCGGAGACTTTGGGGAGGGGGCGGGGTTGGGCGGGGCTGGGGGCGGGGCCGTGGGCCGTGGAGTGTCCTCCATTTGGAGGCACAAAATATGGTAACCCTATGCCTGCAGGTTTGTTAATTGACAGTTACGTAGGACTTTCCCAAAGGTACCCCAGATGCTGAATTAAAGAGTATAATAAGCCTGAATTGATAATGGGGTGCTGTGATGTCAGGGGGTAGCTCCTCGTCTGGGTGGACTGTATATCTCTTGAGTAGTTCTGTTTCATTCTTTCCTCCTAAGAAGGCACAGAGAATAGTGTGAAGCCATAGGCCGAGATCTCTCTGCAAGGTTCTATTTTGTCCCCCCTCCTTTTCTACATGTATCTGAAGCCACTAGAGGCTACAGCAAAATATAGGCAGCAGTGTCATCAACATGAAAATGGTCCTTTGTTTATTTCATTTTCATCAGAACTGATCTATATCTATGCCTGGTTATTGTGTGATATTCTGCCCGGCTCTGGATCTTGCCACTGTTATCCATGTTTTTGTGGTTATATTGCAGTGTGGTCTATGTGGGTCTACATTTAGGACTACTGAAGCTAGTGCAAAATGTGACTGATTGCTCATCTGCTGATGCTGGCTGTAAGGAACATACATAACAAAACTTGTTCCCTATTTGCTTCCAGGTGAAACTTAAGATCTTGACTTTTGATCTATAAAGCCCTTAAAAATCTAAAGGACAAACTCTTTTTCTGAGAGTGACCAAAGCAGCTGCCATAAAATAGAGTGCTCCAGATAGTACTCCCTGGATTT
Organism: Chrysemys picta bellii; assembly: GCF_011386835.1. Lineage (NCBI taxonomy): Eukaryota > Metazoa > Chordata > Testudines > Emydidae > Chrysemys > Chrysemys picta. The sequence goes on from NC_088796.1 coordinate 98,026,671, forward strand.
AATAATCAGGCAGACATCCTAGGTGCTGAGAGACAAGGTGGGGGAGGTAATATCTTTTATTGGACCAACTTCTTTTGGTGAGAGAGACAAGCTTTTGAGCCACAAATAGCTTTTCTTTAGGTCTGGGACCTGAGCCACCGGCCGGGCACTTCCCCTCCTGGGCTCCGGGGGCACAGGGTCCAGAGGCCTGGGGGCTGCCCAAAGCCGGTAGCGCTCGGGCAGCTCGGCTCTTAAACAGAGCCAAAGAGTCAGGGGAGGAGCACATCAGCCAGAGCCCAGGAGGGGAAGTGCCCGGCCGGCGGCTCAGGGTCCGGAAGCATGGGGGCTGCCTGAAGCCGGTAGCGCTCGGGCAGCTCGGCTTTAAACAGAGCAGAAGAGTCAAGGTAGGGAGCACAGCAGCCGCAGGAGGGGAAGTGCCCGGCCGGCAGTATTATTCCTGGACATGTTCGGCTTTTTGGCAATTCCCTCCGGATGGGGATTTGATTACCAAAAAGCCGGACATGTCCGGGAAAAAACGGACGTATGGTAACCCTATACAACATAAGCTCATAAATTTGCCCCCTCCCTCAGTGGGGGAAAGATATGTACAACTTCTTCCCCTCCCCACCCCCTGATTATAAATTGCACAAACTGGGTTTAATAATATGACTTAGGCTGGATGCAGAGTTTCTGTAGCTTAGCATTCTAGTTATTTCTCTTTAAAGACTAGAGTCCTCTGTCTCAGTCTGAACTCAGCCCTTGCCTTTCTGTCAGCTTAGTTCCTTTGTCTCTTTAGGTACTTTTAGCAGTCTTTCTTGGGTGGGAAGGCAGTGAAGGGAGAGTCCTGATTGCCTTACTCCCCAGCCTTAAATAAGATTTACATAAGGCGGGAATCTTTTGTTTCCCAGTCTTAACCGCCCCCTTCTTTTAGTGGAAAATTACTAGAAATCCAAGATGATGTTTATTACCAGGTGACAGGCCTACCTGACCTAGTTGTGGCACATCTACATCCCAAGATGCCTCTCAGGAAGGAGAGAGATTGGTATCTTCAAAGACTTATTGTTTCTTCCTAATGGCCCATCAAGGCTGATGGCCTGTTGTCTGATGGGTGTATCCCAAATACACACACCATTGTAATTGTTACATAGTCAATATTCCTATCATTAGATACAGAAATGATACATGCATACAAATTGGATAATTACATTCAGTATATTATAACCTTTCCGACGATACCTTACAAGACCCATCTTGCATAAAGAAAGGTTTCAGAGTAGCAGCCGTGTTAGTCTGTATCCGCAAAAAGAAGAACAGGAGGACTTGTGGCACCTTAGAGACTAACAAATTTATTAGAGCATAAGCTTTCGTGGACTACGAAAGCTTATGCTCTAATAAATTTGTTAGTCTCTAAGGTGCCACAAGTCCTCCTGTTCTTCATCTTGCATAAAATATCTCAGTTATGCCATTTCCATATAATAAGAATATTTCCATAAATAATAATTGGGTATAACATCAGACAGTTATTAATTGACTGGTCATAAAGAGACATTAATCATTCAGTAAATGTGAATATGGATTTTGGATGACTCATTAGAATTGGATCTGTCTTACGTGGCTAGGCCAAGCAGCTGTGTTTTCTGCTTTGTTTATAAAGTTGTTGAATGGCCTCATGGGGCAGAGTCATGTGGACATCAGAATGCTGAAAATGCTGTTGTTGGAATAGGAATTGTATTTTAAAATTGATTAGACTTTGTGTGTGATCTACTAATAAATACTATGTAACAGTATTCCAGGGAAGGATGCGGTGTCGGAAAATACTACTTGTTTTGATGAGATATAGCAGTAACAATCAAAGCCCGTCTCGTCATAGCCAGGATTTGCAAAGATGGCCCATTGACCCCTTCAGATTGCCTGGCAACATTTCTTCTTTTGTAAATCCTATGGTATTATGTTTTACTTCTGCCTGTATGGAGATCAGTTTTCTATATCCTTTCTTTAACTAGACTCACAGACGCCTCTGACATTTTAGCAAAACATTTCTTTTCAGATAGACTGATCTGCATCAAACCACTGGTCATTATGACAATGTAATCACCATTGTTAATATTGATTGCTTTAGCATTTTGCTATGAAGGAAAACTTAATTTGCACTCTGATCCCTCTCTGTTTGATCCTGGTTGTGTCATACAACTTCACACCAACTGAATTTTCCTCTAATTTTCTTTCACTAATGGCATTTTTGTTTCTTTTGAATCATTATTTTTGTTCTTTATTTTTACATACAAGGCCAGATTTTGATCCCTGTACTCATGTTAAAGGATATGATTCTGTCATGGAGGTCACGGATTCAGTGACTTTAACAGACCTATGTATCTTCTTCAGCTTCAGCCCACTGCAGTGGCGGGGTTGGAGCAACTGTCAACGCTCACCCAGGAGCAGTGGCAGAACTGGGTTCAGTGCCCAGGGCTGGATCAGCCCACACCACAGGAGCAGTGGCCAGCAGTCAGCCCCCAGTGGGACTCCCACTGTTAGTCCGTCCCCCCCTGCAGGGTATTTTTAGGAAAAGTCACAGACAGGTCACAGTCTTCTGTGAATTTTTGTTTATTGCCCACAACCTGTTTGTGACTTTTGCTAAAAATACCCATGACAAAATCTTAACCTTACTCATGTTGAATAGCACCTGCTTCAGGATTAGCTACAGTGTCTTCAAAAGGACTACTTGTGGAGTAAAGCGCTACTCAGTGTAAGTAAAGGGATCAAAATTTGACCTGAAATTAAAGCTTCTCATTTCTAACCAATTTGTATAATGCTGTTCATTCTTGGTTAAGGATCCAGTTAAAAACTCAAACTAATATTGTTGATTTTGTACACCATTATTGTACAGTTGTTCCATTTCCATATTTTCTCATTTAGCTTGCTTTATAAACATTTTGAAAAGGTTGAAAGAAGAGGGTCAGACCTTGGAGTATTACTAGAGAGCTGAGGACTTAACATTCATTATTTATTGGCTGCTGGTCATGCAATTTTTGTTTAGTTATTCTTACTTCTGCTCATTCTGGTGTGATTTTGAGTATTGTCTGGTATGCATAATCCCCAGGCAATTTCAAATGAGACATTCAAGGTTTTTGTTTTTTTTTCTTGGAAGGAAATTGTCCTGTTTTTGAAATTGATCCCATTATATAGCAGTGTTAGTATTGCTCTTGTTAGTACATGTTTTCATTTCAAGATGTTTACCTATTAACTCTTTTGAGATTAATCAAATGGTAAATCAATTAACATCAGTGACGTTTTATCGGGATCTGTGGCTTACATGGCTAGTGAACAACTGTTTACTCACTTAAGTTCCAATTTTGTCATGTTTTACAAATACTTGACTGCTTCTGTGATTGTTTCAGATGCTTTAAAATTGGCTCCTATGACTCCCTGGTTTGGAAAAAAAAAAAAACCTATTTTTTCTCCAAATGAACTGCTAGTTTGACTCCTTTCCAATTTCTTATTTTTTGTCAAAGTTTCTGACAAAAGTTGGGGGCGAACAATTGCAGTCCTATTTGGTTTCAAATGAGGTGTCTACTGTAAAGAGGAAATTTCAATTTGGCAATAGCTCACTTCATAATACAGCGAAGGTTCTGTCGGAGGCTGTAGAAATCAGCTGAAATGCTGTTCTTATGCTGTTATATCTCTCTGCTGCCTTTGATATAATACACCAAAAGCTTGTCTATGTTTGAGACAACAACATAAATAAAAGAAAAATGTTATACTTCAATGGCTCTTGCAGTAAGCAAACTGGCATGCAGGCACGAGAGAGAGGTTGAACTTATACACATCTGTTTACTGGGTACTTGACATTTAGCTTTAGCTTTTCAGTTTGAGAAATTGTTGTCTGAGTTTGGTTTTGATGATGGGATGTAGCAGGCAGATACAACAGTGGCCTCTTACACAGAACTTTAAAACAGAACCACTATCAGGGTAGCTCGCTTTTCAGGGTTCCCCAATCTGGAAGTTTTTGGAGGGTCTTCATTAAACCTTAACTGTGGGTTGTATTTTCATCTTGACACACTGTATAATTCCCAGTAATGAGAGCTCACTGTTCATTGAAAGGAGACTGGACCCCCTGGTTTGTTTTTAATAATTAGCTGAATGTAGCCAGTCTTGAATATTGCCTTTTAAAACTGATGTGAATATTTTAGTGCCTTTTCTTCCCAGTAGTTTCGACAACTATAACACCTTGCTTTGTGGAATCACAGAGTGTTCAGACTTCACCTAATAAAGAATGCAGCTCTTGGGATTCTCAGAGGTACTCTTGAAGGCTTGAGCCAGTGCTACATCTTTTCCTAAAACATTACATGGGCTCCTAGTGAAATTCCTGATCTGGTATAAAATTTTATTGATTTCTTTCTGAAGCATGTTACATGCCTGCCCAAGCATACCATATCTTACAAGCCCTTAATGTCCACTACATTCCATGACATTCACTTTTTGCAGTTCTGTTTTTTTACCAGATCTCAGCCGGATAAATACTTACTATCATACCAGTCCAATTGTCTAACTTGAAAAGAGACCCCTTCTTGGAAAACAAGCTATATTTATATTAATATTTTTAAATGTCCATCCATCACCAAAAGGCACTAGTGCACCTTAAAAATAATGTAGTAATTTAACCACATGCTGCTCCAGTACCTCAGATGCACACAAGAAAAATGAAATGGTCGTGATTAAACTGATCCAGCTAGGAAGGAATGCAACAAGTTCTGAAAACCAAAAGACATTTCAGCACAAATGATCTTGCTTCTTCGAAGTGAGTATTCCAGCTGATCTGCATACACCAACGTCTTCAGGGCTCCAGTGCGAGCAGGACTTAGGGTATGTCTTCACTACCCGCCGTATCGGCGGGTAGCATTCAATTTATCCGGGAACGATATATTGCGTCTCATTAAGACGCGCTATATTGATCCCCGAACGTGTTCACCGTCGACTCTGGAACTCCACCAGAGCGAGCGGCAGTAGCGCAGTCAACGGGGGAGCCACGGCCATCGATCCCGCGCCGTCTGGACCCCAGGTAATTCAATCCAAGATACTTCGACTTCAGCTACGCTATTCGCGTAGCTGAAGTTGCGTATCTTGGATCGTTCCTCCCCCCACCCCCGCCCAGTGTAGACCAGTCCTCTGTGTTGGCTTCACTAAAATACACAATATCTCCTTTGATGCTCCATTGGTAGCTAAAAAAGGGGATTTCATGCTAGGTCACATCAGAGTCTAGTTGACATTGGCCTCACACAACCTAGTGGGAAACATGCTGCAAAGGAACAAGAGTCCATCCAAAAGTAAAATAGCAGTGTCAGCCCCCCAAAAAACAAACAAAAGAAAAAAAATGAAAAAAAATAGAGGGGAAGGGTATATAGTTAAGTGGCTTCACACCTGACTTTGAGGTGCCATTCATAACTCAGTTACAGTATACAAGACTTATTTTAAGCAATTCCTACTTGGTCAATATATATAAAAATTCTGTTGCCTACGGTCCCATTTCAACTATTTAGACTGTGTGGCCATTGGAGGACCCCTCCGCCCCCACCCTTCACCCCATCCCCACGTCTGTTACTTTTTAGTGTATTTTCTACACTTCCCAGCTTTACTGCCATTATATGGTATTGTGACTTATGAAGCTCAAATGTAATTGGTTTTCATTTCCTTCCTTTAATCTCATTCAGACAGATGAAATCCCTTTGATCACAAACCTGTTAATTTCCATCAGTCTATTTCTGTCTTTGCCCTGTGTGAAATAGAGGCACGTTTTACATAGAAGACTTGGATGTTTGCAGTAATTTCTGCATATCTGCTGCTTCCCTATGGAGTTCCAATTTACTGAAGCTAAAGTTTGTCATCTTAATTGTGTACAGCTCAGAAACCCGGCTTATGCAGCTCAGCAAGAAAATAAAACACTAATTTCTTCAGACCGAGTTATATGTAGGAAATTTTATAGATCTGACTGATTTCAACTACTTATTTCAAAAGATAAACAAGATACTATTTCTATGTTTAAGTACGGTATAGCATCCACAAAACAAGCATTTCAAAAGGTTAAATTTACAAGAAAATAAATTCTGGCAGATGTTAGGACAGTATAAAAATAAGAAACACTGCATTGAGTTCAGCACACCAAACTCTCAGACTGGTGAGTTTCTCTTGTGACTTCCTGTGTCAGGAAGAGCTCACAGAAAAATCAACCTGCTTGGATGGTTTCTGTTATCCTGCAGATGTTCCACATAGAAATCTCTCACTGAATTTAGTAGGCATTCCATGCATGAAAAAACTGCAGGACAATCAATCTATGGCCCTTGTTACCATAGTATCTGAGTGCCTCACAATCTTTAATGTATTTATCTTCACAATACCCCTGTGAGGTAGGGAAGCATTATCCCCAACTTCCAGATGGGGATTTGAGGCAGGAAGACACTAAGTGACTTGCCCAAGGTCACACAGGAACTTTATGATTGGAGCAGGGAATTGAACCTGCATCTCCTGAGTCCCAGCTTAGTGCCCTAGCTACTAGACCAGGGGTTCTCCAATTGGGATTTGGGACAGCGGGTTGCGAGGTTCTTAAATGGGGGTTCATGAGCTGTTAGCCTCCACCCCAAACCCTGCTTTGCCTCCAGCATTTATAATGGTGTTAAATATATAAAAAAGTGTTTTTAATTTTAATTTATAAGGGGGTGAGGGGCTCACTCAGAGGCTTGCTATGTGAAAGGTTTGAGTACAAAAGTTTGAGAACCACTGTACTAGACAGTATAGTTAACTTGTATTGGGCCTGATCCAGCACCATCCAAGTCAATGACAGTGTATGGGAACAGGAGCAGGGCTATTCAGAGGTTGATGTTTGGTGAATAATGGTATGAGCACAAATCCCCATTTCCTCTTTTTTATTTAATTTTTGTGAAGCCATACCATAGCTGCTCAGTCTGTTGTTCATTTATCATTCTCACTATTAACAGCATTGTTGGAAGAACAGTCATATTCCCCATCTCATTGCTAACAGAACAAATGAGAAATTGTCAATGAACACCACCATAATCCATGGCCTTTTAAGCTGTGGTTTTAGAAAGGAAGTCCTCCTGAGAATATGTATCTGTGAAACAAAGGGCATCTGGAAGGCTACATTCTCTAAAGATTTCTTCTGTTCCTGAGAGAAAAAAAATGGTAGTTCATTCCACTGTGGAGACCCAGATGGGATCCTCTTTTGGATAAATAATAAGAATCATTTTTTACATATTGTAGAAACTCATATATGTGTTGTTAGTTGCTTGCCCATTGTCACAGATCCACAGGATCCGTGCTGCTTTCCAGGTTCTAAACAGTCCCTTGGAGGTACCTGTTCAGAATGCCACCCCCAAGTGTTCTACTCTTCTTTAAGGGTAGGCCATGTTGCCTCTGTGCCTCCAAGACTGATTCTCTGGGCTCTTGCACTCCCATTTCACACTGTGAGTTCCTTCCAGCGAGTCCAACTGAGATAGACTCCTCCTCAGAGACTTTTATACTCTTCAGGGATCAGTGAACCTCAGCAATTATTTGCAGTGACACCAGGCAGCCTTTTCAAAATAAAGTAGAATTTATTAGTCAACTGAAACACTACATCAGAAGCCCTTAGTTTAGCATAGAGAAGCAAAGGTTAAGATATAGTCCATACTGACCAAGCCAGTGCAATCAGCCGTGCTGCTATGGAATCCATTTCTGGCTCTGACTCGCTGTCAGTCTCAGGTGAGAGCTGCTGAGTCTCTCCAACAGCCACCCCCAAGCCCCTGCCAACCCCTGTGGAGTTCACATGTTCTGCCTGCTGGATAAGCATCAGTTGCTCAATCCCTAGGGCTCCCAATGTCTTTGTGGATCGATCCTCCATTGATATGGATCGGTTTCAGACAGTTCTTTAATGACCTATTCATTTCCCCTCCCAATAGTTACATGTCAACACCTCATGTCTCCTGCTCTGCCCCAAGAGCAGCTTTTTATTTTTAACCCTTTTGCACCCACAGGGTAGCAATGCAAAGTACAGAGGGAAACTGAGGCACACACAGGACTAATAAAATAGTGCAGAAAAATTCCACTTCATCACAGCCATTAACTATCCAGATTCATTGGAGTTTTGGGTACCTAAAGAATACAGGATTGATCTCTGCCTGATTACCAGTAGTTAATCTTGCTATAATGAGCAAGTCAATGACAACATAGACTCACGCTTCCATAATGACTACAATGGAAGTTTAGAGTGTGAAAGGAATGCCAGACTGGGGCCCTAATGAATCTGAAATACCTTGTGATCTGTTATGCTTTTCTTCTCTTGAGCATGTCTGAGGTAGGCAACCATGTACAGATGTAACGTGAAGCACTTGGTGGTCATATTAGTTATCTCTAGGTCAAATACACTTTTTTGTCCCTCCTTGTAAATTTCACGTGTGGAATACTGAGTGTATTTATTTTACAGGCTGCCTATCAATTAATGCATCTCTCTTAATCGAAAAAGAACAGTAGAGGTGGAAATAATTTGATACATCAATCCTGTAAAGCTGGGTCATGTTACTCTGATCACCAGTCTTGTTTGTGATTTTGTTTTTTAACTTGTGTAACTTTTTTTTTTCCTTTTTGGTAAGAAAAATCTGATTTTCACTTTGTCTTTGTCCTTTTCCTTAGTCCATCTCTGACCTGGAGAGACGTACAGCATATTATTGTAAGGACTTCACGTGCAGGACATCTGAATTCTAATGACTGGAAAACCAATGCTGCTGGTTATAAGGGTGAGAGCTTCCTTTCTTATTCACCATGACAGGCAAAAACAAAATCTGACATTTAAAGGCGAAGCTGAGGGAAATAATCTCAGATGGTTTGTCTGTCACCTGCAGTATGTGCAGCTTTTGGTCTTTTTCATTAACAAAAGAGAGATGTTCCTTCTCCTCCTTTAAAGACTGGGATTTGAAATTACTAGAAAAGTAAAAATTATGGACTGAATTTTGGTCAACCCTTTCTGCCTACTTTTTGCTACGTTGGTAGCACAAAGCAGGCAGTAAAGTATCTTAACCAGGTGTTTGTGTCTTCCAGGCACAGGTGTACAGATGGTCTAGCTTGCTATTAATGTCACAGAATTTAATGTCAAGCAAACCTGAAATAAAACATTTCAATTCGGGAATATAAGGGATTTTGATTGAAAATGGCGAAATGGAACATTTTGACATTACTGAATAGAAATTTTTTCAGAACATTTCATTCTACACAAAGAAGGCTTTGATATTTCAGCTGTTTGCCCTGATTTGGGATGAAAACAAGTGTTAAAATATCAGACTGTCTCAAGGGACAGAAATCCCAGTTTTTACTCAGACATTTTAAAAAATGTCTAGAGTTTTTTGAAATTTTGAAAACTTCTCACTAAATGTTTTACTGGTTTTGACCAGCTGTTACAGATATATATACATACCATCATAGTCAATGACTAGCAATACTATATAATTCTGCTTATATTTTAGAGATGGGCTAAAATTGGACCTTGAATCTAAACACCTCTGAATTTCAAGATGGTTTAAATTCTAGTTCCTATTTCTAAACCCTTTATTGGCTTTATTTCTGGGTTGGATGCAAAACTCAGATGGTCTATTTCTGATTCCATTCTCATGAGAATTCCACCCAAGTTTTAAGATGAGCCTATCTTGTGAGATTTATGCCATTTTGTGCCAAAAACTCCTGAGAATAGTTCACAAAGTATCAGAGCAATCAAATTTTCACACAATTTCACACTAAAATTTGGCCTCGAATCTAAGCCCTAGCTTTAACCTATTCCAGACCACAGAACATCCACCACGTAACATATTTAATATGTAATTCTGCCCCATGATATTTCCGCTGCATCTGAATTAGAAACAGAAAAAAGGCCCCGTTCGTTTTTGGATCCAGTCCAGAACCTAAACGATAGAGGATAGTTTTGAAAATGGGGATTCAACTCCAGACTGCCTCAAAATTAAAATGTTTTCACATTCAAGGTTCTGGTTTTGACCCATTTACAATGCATATAAAAAAGATAGAGAGAGGTACGAAGGCCCAAACCTACATGCAAGAAAACACAGAGAGATACTTAATGATGTTGTCAATATAGTACTTGTCACTGTGAGGCATAGCCTGGCATTAAAAATGTATTGGAAGGAAATGTGTATTGATATCTTATTATTGTGCTTGAAACTATCTAGACTATGTCTTCAAGTTTTGTAAATTGTAGCATTTTGGTTACTATCTAATTTTCAGAATTCTATCCCTTTGTATTTTTTCACCTGTTCCCAAGAAAGGCAATAACGTCATAGTACTCAGTATCATACTCTGATGTATCTTAGAGCAGTTGTCTCTCATTAACAAATTGAAGAGTTGTATTAACACATGTTATACTAGCAGCAGCAACAGAGCCTTTATAGTTACAACAATTCTTTCTCTGGCTTAACCCCCAACAACTGGAAGACACACTGTGTTTGAATTGTGGTGGCTGATATTTATGAGGTAAAGGAGTTAAGGAGGGTTTCTCCCCCACTTGTCTAAAATCAGGAAAGTAGATGTGGATGACTGTGGGGAGGCAGGAAATACAACTTCACCTGGCAAAACTCGGCAGTAGACTTCATGGTGGAATTCAAAAGGAGCAAGACAAACCAAGTGCCTCGACCTCTGTGGAGCTAAGGATCAACTTTAACCCAAATAAAGCACCAGTTTTAACTAAATTATTTTGGCAACTTAGGCTAAGCAAATGGTTCCAATAAAAATTCATCTCTCTTTAAACCTCTGTTGGTTTTGGATAGAAAAGAAGCAAAAGAGTTAGATTAAATCACAACATCCAAACCTGAGCTCAAAGGGGGAGTTGCACACCGCTGCTGGCAAGAATGATACTGTATTTTACTAGTGCACGTGGCAATATTTAGTATAATATTTCACTATTATCCTTCGCTGCTGCCAAGAGTAACAGTTAAAGTATGGGTTTTTCATAGATGAATTACTCTGATCCTTGTGGAATTGTATCATAATTTTGTTGATGTCAAGACCCATATTTCTTCCAAAGTATGTTCATAACAAGGCCGAAAAGAGAATTTTTCTGAAATTGACTAAGGCAAAGTGAGGCACAAGAAACAAGCTGCCTTTCTTCCATGAATGCTAGAAGATAAAGGAGAAGGGGGCGGGGGGATTGGTTCTTTAGAAATGAGAAATCAAAGGGTGAAAACAACAAAAACTTGGAAGAACCTCTCACTCAAAGGGTCAGCAAAAGCTGGTACTTGAAAGTGGGTCAGCCTGCCTGTTCAGTGGGCTGGCTGGCTGGGCTGCATGGCAACACCGTCCCTCAGCACAGTTACTCTCACTGTTTGTCATTGGGGAACAGAAAGGAGGAGCTCACAAATGTAGCTATTGGCTACAAGGTCTCCAGTTTTCTTTCTTTCTTTTTTACACTAATGAAAGATTAACTAATGAATAATACTTGAGCTGCCTTATGCTTTGCACTGCAGCGATACCACTTTTCCTCTCCCCCTTCCTCCTTCCAGTATACTTTTTCTGGAGAATAAACAGCACTTATTAAATACCAGTCAACTGAATGAATCTCATGGTCAGAAAACCGGTTTTCTTTTTAATTATTATTTCACTGAGAGTCAACAGGTGTCTTTACACAGTAGCTTAAGACAAGGCACTCTCAAAAAATAAATAGTTTTGAAAATATATTTTACAAGCACTCCCAGTCACAGACCTTGGTCATATGGTTTGCAGTACATCCTTGATCACTACAAAAAATTGGCAAACTATAGAATGCTCAGCATGGCTAGATTCTACCTGTTATTCCACCTCAAATAATTTCTTTTTATAACTAATGCAGGCCTCTGGTCTAGCAAAAAGTTAGAGAGCATCCTTTTTCCTTCCTTCCTTAGGGGTATCAAAACGGTTGATCTTTATCTACTACAAGTAGATTGCTTTGGAAAGGTTACTTCCTCTTTCAAGTGTTCAGTCAGCAGTGTAGGTTGATATTGAAATCATAAAAGAAGAATGCAGCATCAGTGCTCACTTGTCTATAGGTTGAAAGAAAACAGAATGCAACAAAGTAATTTTAAGAAGCATAATCATCTCTTCTGAATGGCATCACTGAGCAGGTATTCACAGTTAGGATCTTAATTTAAGGAGCTTCCCATTTCATACTTCTTTACGTGGTACTAAAGTTCCATGAGCAGTCCAAGACTGTGCATTCTAGCGGCGAGTACAGCATTAGGGGGTCAGGAATGCCAGAATTCTAATCCTAACTCTGCCAGTGATTTACTATGTGGTCTTGCAACTCATTTCACCCCTGCCTCACTTTCCCTCATCTCTAAAATGGAGATAATATTACTTATGAGAGCAAAATCCAATTTAGTGAAAAATATCAAAACTTTAACAGATTGTTTCCATTTTCTGACCACCTCTACAGGCTTTTGCCCCACTGGAGACATTCCAGTTGCCTGTAAGAACTGCAAGTGATATGTACCTTTTTGCATCCCACCTCCCCAGCAGTATAGCTATGGTTTGTAAAGCAATGACAGGGCATTTAAGACCTAATCATTGATGGCAACTAAATGTCACCACTGACTTCACTGGGAGCAGGAGAGAGCCCTTAACATTTGAATAGGCCCTTGAAGGTATAAACTGCTGTATAACTGCTGAGTATTCTTATGATGTGCAGAGCTTGTATTGGATGGGGGCAACATTGGAGAAACACAGAAAGAGGAAAATAAGACAACACCATTTGTATTCTGATAATAGATCAGGTTTAAACTGATGTCAAAGGTAAGTATTCAAACAAAATTCAGAGAACAACTGCAGTGTCTGCACAACATTGTGGGTTATTTCAAAAGAGCTGAATCAGCTTCCCATACACATTCCGTCACACATTTTAAATCATGATTTAAGAATTAGATTCTAATCATTGCTAACAAATATAAGAATTCTGAATGTGACAAACTTTACATTCTAAGCTCTCTTGATTTATAGCAGCCACCTATGAGACCTTTTGTCAGCCAAAAATACTCAGGCTACATCTACATTACGGGGGGGGGTCGATTTAAGATACGCAAATTCAGCTACGTGAATAGCGTAGCTGAATTTGACGTATTGCAGCCGACTTACCCCGCTGTGAGGACGGCGGCAAAATCGACCTCTGCGGCTTCCCGTCGACGGAGCTTACTCCCACCTCCGCTGGTGGAGTAAGAGCGTCGATTCGGGGATCGATTGTCGCGTCCTGACGGGACGCGATAAATCAATCCCCGAGAGGTCGATTTCTACCCGCCAATTCAGGCGGGTAGTGTAGACCCAGCCTCAGAGTGCAGTTCTCTCTGGCCATACCCTATTCCTCCCCCCTTAGGGGCTGCAGGTCAGTGTAGTAGTATAGAACCAGTCCCATAGCTCTGCATCACCCAGGGAACCCTCTTAAACCAACACCGTAAAAAAAGGTGCAGTAGCACACAGAGTCTAGACCATTGAATGTAGGATAACTCAATAGAGGATTCTAGCATCCTTCATCAGGGCCCTAGCATCTGCCACTCTGCTATGGCATTCTAATACTTCACGCATTATATTTATCAAGAAGCAGGAAAGACTATTACATCATGCACCTTCCAACAAAAGCCAGATCCTTCAGCAATCACCTTTAATCAGCAAATTAAGCGCAGGGGAGGGGAATGAAAAAACACCTTCATTAATGAAATGTCCTTGAAAACTGCCGAGTCGGTATGACCCCATGAGTTAGTTGAGCAGGCCCTCAGCTTCCCAGTCCATGTGGATTTAAAGTTTGAGAGATATCCCCAAGCTATTTCCTTGACCACAGTTGAACATCTAGATGCTATTATTAATTTATGGCCTTACCTGATTAATTTCATTTTAACTCTCATTTTGCTGCCCTTTGCTTACATCATGGGCTTTTGGTGGTGTTCTGAACACATGAGGGCAGCACTCGGCATAGTACCAAGGAAGCAGATAGAAGAAGTCCCTAAAATTAACTGGGATTCTGTCAGAAATGTAGTCCCCTACTTCTCACAATAAGGAACCACATTGGCAGAATACACACTATAGGTGTGGAAGAGGAGGAGTGCCCAGTGATAGTGGTGACCATTTAGAATTGTCAAACAAGTTTAAATATCACAGAAATCATAGGATTGACGCCAGCACCTTTATCATTTCATTTGTATAAAGTATCATTACAGTTATTCCTGTGGAAACTGAGGGGTGGAGGAGATATAATATAAATAGTCGGGGAAATAGGGCCATAAATCTTTAATTTTTCAATACAGGGTTTTAGATGATTGTGGGACCTAGACATTATAGGGTTTCATTTGGCAGACATTGGCTCTTGTTTCCTAGATCATTTCCTCCATCCCATCAGCAAATGCTCAGATGGCAGTTATCAGTAATGTTAAAATTACTTTGGAAGCTATTCAGTGCTCCAAATTTAAAATTGGTTAAACAAATTGCCTGGTTTCTGAACCTTATCTGCCTTTGCAAGAATCACCAAATGTATTTGGGATGCTGGGGAAGGTAGAGCAGAAAGTGAGAGGAGATCTTGTGTAGGATTCTGCAACCTGAAAGCTTGCAGGAGCCTTCTCAGGGATTTTTATTTTTGCTTAATAGAAATTGATATACCTTCCAATTTTGCTTTTTTAAATTAAAAGAGATAGCTGAGCGCAGGAACAACAGCTACATGGTTAGGTAGTTCCAGAGATGAGGAGTTCCAGAGAAAGGAAAAAAGATGCCTGGAAAGAGCCCAAAAAATCCTCATTTCTCCTCCCAACTTTAAACCCATCAAAAGCTCCTCTAGCTGAGGCTGCTATGTCTGCAGTGCTCTGTTCCCTGCTGGCCCTAGGAACCAAGGGATTGGTTGTAAAATCAAACTGGGAAAGTCTGAGCGGACACACCTTTTTAAGATCAGTGACTAGCTACATAAAGGAACGTAGACTGACCATAACATATTGTAATACACCCTAATTTGCTTTTCTGCATTTATAGTATTCATATATTGTCGGCCTGATTTACCACTATGTTGGTTCGGTTTGACAGCGGTGTGACTCCGTGGTTTTCAGTGGACTTAGTCTACCCTAAAACTGGAGTAACAGTGATAAATCAGTCCATACACTTATTTATATTACAGTAGCACCTACAAACCCTATTCAAGGATGAGATGGATTGTGGTTGGCACCTTACAAACAAGCAATAAAGAAGACAGTCCTTGCCCCAGAGAGCTTCCAGGCTTGGTATCCATTGCATAATCCAGGCTATGAACAAACAGTTTTCAAGAAATGTACATTATAAAAATTGCAGACTGAACTGACAGCACCCAACACCAGCCAGCCCACGGATAAGATAACATTTGACTTTTCCCCTTTAATACACCTTAATCCAACCCTTTCTCAAAGCCTGGGGGGAAGAAAAATTAGCCTTGTAGCATGCATGCCCTATAGGTCAACAGACTCAGGCTCTGCATGAAAAACTAAAATGATACCTTTCCAGTTTGCAATAATAACTATTCCTAGTAAGACTAGAGTTATTGAATTAAACATGAGTAAGAAATGGTTATGCTGGAAAGACAGAACACTTTGCCTTTAGTCCTTAAAAATAAAAAGCCCAAGGAATATGTGCAATCACTTAATTACATTGATGTGCACTGTTATAACAACCGTCCTTGGAAATTGGGAGATTTTGCAATCTAGTTGCCTAGCTTTACACATACACCCATGGGAATTCTATGCAGATGTTAGGTGCAGAGTTTTGTGGGTGGAGCTCAGTTCTCGTTCTCTCTCTCTCAGGGCCAATGGAGTTTGATTTTCATTGTGTTTTATTGGGTATTTTCAGTAATTATATTCACAAATATTCTGCCACCAGGATGACTATATTGTTTAGTTGACAGAGTTTGGGACTGGGATTCAGGGCTCTTAGGGTGAAATCATGGTCCCATTGAAGTAAATGGGAACTTTGCCATTAACTTGCAAGGGTCCAGGATGTCACCCTTAGGTCTATTTTTTACATTGCCAATTACTCTGAGACTTTGGCCAATTGTTTAACTTCTCTTTGTCTTAGTTCACTTATCTGTACCTATTATAATACTTACTCACCTTACAGGGTTATTGAGATGGATATTTAATTATAAATACTTATTGTATTATTATTTATTAAATATGTATACCGTAACCACAATTTATGTTTTAGTCATCCATCTGTTGCTGAAATCTGATACTGTCCCTGTGCTCAGTCAGGTGTTCTTTTAACTGTTGATATTTTACTGGAATATAAGCACTTTCAAAAAGATACAGAAATTGCATAAGGCAACACAAGAGAGATGTTCTTCACTATGTACCTGATACTCTAAGCAGCACAGAAATGGTATTTGTGTGTCTATAGCTAAAGATCTGTCAGCATTTCCACTTCTAATTCACTCAACTAATCTGTCATAATTTGTTCTGAGTTATTTGCTTATAAATTCTCAGTGAAAGGTTGTTTGTTTGTTTGTTTTCTGTAATCCAAATATGGTTAGATCCATCTGCTTTTAATATCTAGAGTAAACCTCAGATTTACATTCAAGGGGAAATTTGGCCTGAAGAGTCTTAAAAAGGGAAATGAGGGTTTTTTTAAATACATTTTGTGCTCCAGGCACAAATGGCTTGTTTTGTTTAAAGAAAATTTACAGACAGTTGGTTTTGCAATGGAGTTGTCTCTTTTGGAGAAATACACTGTAAAATGACCATCACTGAGTTTAAAAATTATATCTTACATTACCACACATGTAGGGTGACCAGATGTCCCGATTTTATAGGGACAGTCCCGATTTTGGGGTCTTTTTCTTATATAGGCTCCTATTACCCCCCACCCCCTGTCCCGATTTTTCATATTTGCTGTCTGGTCACCCTACACACATGCATCATAGCCAACTTTCTTTCAACAAACCTTTTATAAAGCTAACTTCTTGTAGTCCACGAAAGCTTATGCTCTAATAAATTTGTTAGTCTCTAAGGTGCCACAAGTACTCCTGTTCTTTTTGCGGATACAGAATAACACGGCTGCTACTCTGAAACCTTTTATAAAGCTAGTGCACCAGCATATAACCCTTAGATTTATTCCCTTCATACAGGAGGAGTCATTTTATAAGAGATAGAAATGAATGGCTTCAGTGCAGTCTTTATAGCCAAAATCCTATTATACAGTGTGATACCCGTGCCAGAGGGTGGGAGGCAATCATAGAAAAAGTAGGGGTAGGGCAGATTTTCTCATTCTATCATGACACTTTTCACGAGGTAACTTTTCTAGGGACAAAGGAAAGAACAGGTTTCTTGATCACTCTGATAAAATTCTCAACAAATATGATAAATGCGATGGTGTTTTTCTGTGATGTGGATGACAATGCATCCATTGGTAGTGGACTTAACTAGTGACCTATTTCTGATAAGCTATCAAATGACCATCAAAGTGTAATGACTTTCATTACTGCCCAGGGCCTGATTTGCATCACTGACCCAGAAGTGAAGAGCTCTGTCTTCTATTACAAGTCCTTTTAGTCAACCAGTCTTCATCTAGTGAATAAGCTAATATGCAGGTGTATTTTAAATTCCTGAAATAGGCAATTACTGTGAGGATGTAATTATAAATGCAATCTGCAGGTTGATTTTCTGCATCCTAAGGTGGTCTTTGTTGTTTTTTAAGGTGGATTTAGGTCTCATAAAGGATGCTATATTGACAAAACTGCAAACGGAAACATTTTATCCACCAGACTGAACCGACAGTGGAAGTATAAACTTCCACATGCTGCTCTGCCAGTGTGCCACAGACCTCTCTATTTTATTTCTTATAGATCACAGAACAGTCAATAGTGACTTTCAGTCAGATAGTTCGATCTACCAATAAAATCTATATGGTAGTCTTGCGTGTGGTGTTGGATAATATAGTGTTGGTATTGTCTGAAGAAATCAAGCTGTACTGATACAAATAATCACTGGGTAACTCCTCACTTAAAGTGGCCCAGGTTAACGTTGTTTCATTGTTACGTTGCTGAACAATTAGGGAACATGCTCGTTTAACGTTGTGCAATGCTCCCTTCTAACGTCTATTGGCAGCCGCCTGCTTTGTCCACTGCTTGCAGGAAGAGCAGCCTGGTGGAGCTAGCTGGTGGGTGGTTGGAACCAGAGTGGACTGAAAGCCCCCCTATCAGCTCCCACTATTAGCTCCTCACTCCCCTAAGTTCCCTGTGCAGCAGCTGCCCAGCAGGCTACCAATTGCAGCTGTCCCTCCCCCCACTGCCTTGTGCTGCTCCTGCCCTCTGCCTGGGAGATGCTCCCCGAGACTCCTGCTTGCTGTGGGGGGGAGTAAGAGGGGGCCTAATGTCAGGGGGGACACACGACAGAGGGAGCTTCCAGGCAGCAGCAGCTGCAGCTGTGGTTGGGTCTCAGCTTGCTGATCTAATTAACAAGGCAGTGTACTTCTGACCCCACTCTTCATATTAAAGGGGAAATCTCTCTCTCTCTCTCTCTCTCACACACACACACACACACACACACACACACACACACAGGGTGTGTGTTTCTGTCTCTGTCTGCCCTCCCTCCTTTCCTGCTGCCTTGTACAGTAGAGTGTGAGAGTTAACCCTTGAGGGCTCAGTCAATTGCTAGTTCATCATTTAGCAGTAAGGCATTCCCTGGGAAATATCCCACCCTCTTACTCCTCCACCTCAACCAAGCTTCACAATCATCACTGTGTACCAGTATTAAATTGTTTGTTTAAAACTTATAGAGTGTGTGTGTGTATATATATATATATATATATTACTTACTTATAGAGTCTTTGTCTGGTGAAAAAGAATTCCCTGGAACCTAACCCCCTCATTTACATTAATTCTTATGGGGAAATGGGATTCACTTAACATCGTTTCGCTTAAAGTTGCATTTTTCAGGAACATAACTCCAACGTTAAGTGAGGAGTTACTGTAATTACATGTAGAAGTTAAGCACAAGTTTTATTGAACAAATAATGTACATTGTATCCTTTTTCTGATTATTTGCTATCACTTTTCTATCTACATATCTGGCCCCCAAATTTTCAGTGTATCCCATTGGAATGTAATGTAATAAAGAGGGTAGTACACAGTGCACCTTTCTGTCCTACAAACGGACTATTATGTTGTGTGATCCTTGGAACAGAAACTGAAAATTCCTTCTATTCCTGCCGAGTCCTTAGAGTTATCTGTATTTTGGGGAAATATGTGGTTTTCTGTTGTCTTGGTTCTAAACAGAAACATTTATATTTTGGTTATAAGCAGAAACATAAAAATGCAAGGAATACGATTGCATTCTTTCCATGCCCTCCTTTGAGTTTCAAATACATTATGTGAATTTGAAAAGCCTGAGTGTTGGTTTTATCCCCAAGAGTAAAAAGAACAGTATCACATAATTTGTTGTTGGCTGTGCAGTACAGTTATGAGTTTCAAAAGTCAAATCCCATTATTTTAAATTACTGGTAGCTTTTGGCACAACACAAGTGAATTGAGATTTAAGGATGTGGCTGAAAAATACTAAGTTCCGATTCAAAATCTCAAAAATTCTTTTAGTTGAAATTGACATAGGCCAAATAGGACAAAGCTTAAGCAGTGCTGCTTAAAAACAAACACATTTTCCTGGTAGCATCCTTTACCATCCCTTCATTTTTCCTTTAAATACATCTGCTTTATACTTGACATACCAAAATACTTCTAACATTTGCAATAAAACTAATCAAATGACAGAAATTAATTAAAGAAATGTGGAATTAGAACTATATTTAGTAAGTTATCCATCTTTAATAACCTGTCAAAAGTAGAAGTTTGGGAAGAAGATCTATTCTAAGATTATCTTGCAGAAAGATGAGGGATGAAAAAAGTTGTAGGATGAGTAAGAAGGGGAGAGTGGCTAATTTCAGGAGTCTTAAGAATCTTCTCATGTTTAAGATATTGTGAAATCCTTTAAAAAAATATATTGACCAAATTCCTGTGAAATACAGACATCCTTGTAGATGAGAAGGACAATCTACAGGCAAGCCGGGAGAATTGAAAGGGGGAAGCTTTTCACTGCCAATTAAACACAGATGTTTTGGAATCTCTGTTGTCAAGTACAGAGTTGCCAGCACACTATCTGGCATCAGCATATCCAAAAAAAACCCCACAAGATCTAAAACACAGTCTAACAGAGCAATCCTGTGTAAAGAGGAGTACTGCAAAATTTCCTAATCAGGTGTAATAATGTTCCTGTTTACTTTCACCACAGCGCTAGTTACACTTGCACCTCTGTCTGGTAAATATGCACAAAACCAATACAGCTGTGGAAACAAATTCAGATTCAGTCTTGTATTTTAAAGCATTTCAGTGCAGATGATTCTGTCCTCATTTGATTTTCAGTGAGATTGATATAGATGTCTGGGTCTAGAATAACACAAAACAAATCCAAAAATCCAAAGAAATCCTGTGATTTTATTTCTCCAAATCTAGCTGAGCAATATCTAAAAGCACAGAAACATGCCATATATAGTGACATTTCAGGCAAGTAATTTTGCAGATTCCAGCTGGCTGGATACATACCAGTAGCTTTAGAAGAGATCAGGGGCCAGATCCACAACTGGTGTAAATTCACTTCACTGGCAATTTACGCCAGTTGAGACTCTTCCCCCAGATGTATTTCTAAACTCTCATACTGCCAGCAGTGTCTTCTATTGATTCAATATTGGTAGTATAAAGCATGCACCAACATGAACATTAGGCAATACCTCTACACTTTAAAAGCCATTTTCAGGGATTGGAAAACTAGAGAGAATAGTGACAATTGCTGGATAATATCAAATGAGGAGAAGACATTCTGCCTCCTATGTAGTTGTTTCATTTGTTTCTGTCAATCCAGTATCTGAAGAGGGATATAATAATCAGACGCTTTTACAGTGGCTAAACAGTCTGTGAGAAGAGGTGATCAGAAGAACTGAAGATCATTTCATTAAAATGGACAAGGACAAAATCTGGTAGCATAACTTACATTCTGTTTAGCTCTATTAGACATTATAAGTACTGTATTTTCAATGTGGCCCAATTCACCTAGAGACTGTATGAGATTTTAAATTATGACTGAATTTATAAATAACAGCCATTAATACTTCTGCATATGACCAAATCTTGGGAATAGATTCTGTCCTTTAAAGGCTGCACTTCAGAGGGGGCAGCACATAATACGAGGTTTACATCACCTTTATGTATAAACAAGAACAGTCTTTTCCTAAACATCCTACATCTTTTCCTATACATGAGAGCGTTGGCCCAAAATAAAGGGATTATGTACCTTTCCTAGAAAAACTCGGGAAGATCTGATAAGCTTGCACAGTTAATCGTTGCTAGATGGTCTCTGCTTTTATAGTGGGGGTTGGAGGAGCTGCTCTGTGGATAAATAAATGGACATTAGCCTCTAGAAATGTTAGTTATTCTTCTTTAATGGTAAGAAGAGTAAAGAGATCAGCTAAAATTCAATATTTGCTTTGTGAGACTAGTTTTCTCTTAAACCTGTCCTTTTATGTATATGTAAAGCTCTGTGCACACCTGTGAAACAGTATAAACAATAGTAGGCCAAGTTACATGTGTGTGCATGAGGAGATACATGGCTCAAGGAACACTTTTGCCCTTTACACCCCTGAGCAACCCATGGAGCACAGTTGCAGTCCCTCCTCTCAGAGAGTGCAGAGGCTGCTTCCTCCCAACACGCCTGACACCATTATTATGTCAAAGAGAGTGGAGAGGAGGTAGGACCATGGGCTCCCTATGCATTGACCAGCCAGCAGAGTTAAATGGGCATGGGGGGGAGTATGTTGCTACTGAAGTGGCACAGCGACAGGTTTGCTCCCATTCCATATTCCTCTTCTCTGTCAATGAGGTAGAAATCTCCCTGAAGCTCTGCCTGTGAAGGGCCATCTCCACACCATCACTAACATAGGCAGAGCCATAAAGTCACAAATGAACCCAATAATAATTCCTAGTAATTATGATGTGCAGCACATAATGTGTAGTGTGCCTGGCTCTTACCCTGCACCTGTATCAGCCTTCACTAGACAGCAAAGACAACACATCATGATTACCTTGCTAATGTTGTTTTCCTACCTGTGTCAGCAGAACTGAGTCCGCATTCTTTTGCAATAGCAATCACATCTCTAGATGTTACCCCAATGGCACGCCTAGCCCTATATGTGCTGTCAATGTAATTTTTTACCATTCTTGGAGGTGCCAGAATTGGTTACTGTCAGACACAGCAGCAGCAGAAGTAGAGTTCATAAGCATCACCAATTTGTGTACAAATGAAGGGGTGTGATTTGAAGACAGTGGGAAAGAAGATTAAACCCTCTTTTCTTTTATGATGGGAGTGATCAGCAACTTTTGTTAACTCTGTAATGTTTTCCTAAATTATTATTTAGTGTCTGAAAATGATGGCCCTGTCTCAGTCCCTGCAGCTGCCAGCCAAACCCACTTGATCAAGGGCTTTGAAGTGTAGGCACTGCAGACAGTCAAATATCAGCTGTCTGGAAGATTTCCACATGGAAGTCTTTAGTAGCACCACTGACTTGATTTGGATGGGAATATTTTTCAAGGAAGTATGTATTATGCTTAAAGTGTGTGTGTGTGTGTGTGTGTGTGTGTGTGTGTGTGTGTGTGTGTGTGTGTGTGTGTGTGTGTGTGTGTGTGTGTGTAAAAAAACAGGTGCCAAGCCTCTTAGTCCTACTTCTCATTTTCCATACAAAAGAGTTTAAACATTAACTGTAATGATGGTGATGGACAATTAACATAAGCACCATCATCCTTACTGTTAATCTCTTCTCATGAATTAAAAATGAGCACAACTTCATTTTAAAAATAGGTGTTAAAAGTAGGAAAGATAGTGGGGGAGGAGGAGTTGTTCTGTAAATATTTCAAACCAGCCATTTTTTAAAGTGTGAATATTCAGGCTCTGGTTCCTCAGGAAACTCAGTGTGTATGTAGGGTAGAGGAAACCACTTTGGGCTCAACCAGAGGTCTGCCTGACCAGGGGTGTACTTGAACAGACTCCTGCCATCACCAAAGCCTGCTATACACCCTCCCACTCAGCTGGGTCAGGAGTGGGTGTGCAAGGGTGGGGAACGAGCAAAGGTTTGGCTCTTCCCTGTCCCCTGTCTCCCAACATATCAGCTGTGCCAACTGCTTCCCCTGGGAGCAAAAAACTATATTTCTATGAGTTATCCCAAAGATTTCTCTATTAGGTAATATGGTGGCAATAACACAGACCTCATTCCCTCTTGTTGAAATCAGTTGCTATACCAGTTATGTCTGCACAATTGATAGGCATATTGAGAGCTACTTCCACCCATATAGCTGGTCCTAGTCTGGGTGAACAGTGTGACGTTCCTCAGTAGGAGCTTGCATACCACAGTGAAGGGCACAGCATAAAAACAGACAGATAAGTAGATAACTGTACGTTACTTAAAAGTCCCTCTTTTCCCAAGAAGACGTTTACACCTAAGAGCTTTTTCATTTAACCTCATTGACTCCAGTGGCCATATTTATGAAATGAGGAATTGCTCAGCCCATGCTTTATTTGCCCTCATATAGTATTGATGAACCTTCTTCCTTGTCCATTTATTTTTGCAGTGGACATTTGCAGTATTTTTCAGTACAAAGAATTCAAAAGTCTGGGGGAAGGGCTTTGAGGTCTTAGGTTGCCAATACTGAAATATCCTTGGAATTTCTAAATATCACAGATGACAATTTCCTAGTTCAAGAAGTGTGCAACCAACATGAGGGAATTCTGTGTTAGACCTCATCTTCACAGATAAATAGGAACTGATTACAAAAATAAAAATTAATGGTCGCTTAGGTACAAGTATCGTGACTTGATCACATCTATAATATGCAACAGAATAAAGTCTAAATCAGTAATATAGATCCTTGGTGCTTTAAAAGGGCTAGTTTCACAAAGCTGAAAACAATTATGAGCCAAAATCAGCTGTGAGGAAAAAATTAATCAGAAAAATGTGAATTATAATTGGGAATTGTTTAAGAATACTTCACTAGATGCCCAGAACGCCACAATTGAGGAAGAAGGCTAAATTATTTAAAACACTGATCTGGTTTAGAGGGGAAGTGAAGGCAGCTATAAAAAAATGTATAACAAATGTATAACAAATGGAAGAAAGGGATAGTATAGTAGTGAATATAATTAGGAAGCTCGGAATTGTAGAAAATGTATAAGGGAAGCAAAGGGACACAAGGAGGAATCTATAGTCAGCAGATTTAAAGGATAATAAGAAGGCAGTATATTAGGAACAAAGGAATCCTGACAATAATATTGGTCCATTACTAGATGGAGATGGTAGAATTATTATTAAATGTTTCTGTTCTATATTTGGGAAAAAACTGATGATGTAGTCCCATTATATGATGCTGATAATACTCTTTCCATTCCATTAGTATCTCAGGAGTATGTTATCCGGCATCTACTTAAGTCTGACTTTTTCAAATTAGCAGGTATAACATGCATCTAAGCATTTTAAAAGACCTGCGTGAGGTCTTTTAAATGCTGGACCATTAATGTTGATTTCAATAAGTCTTGAAGGATTGGGGGAAATTTCAGAAGACTGGAAGAAAGCCAATGTTGTGTCAATATTTAAAAAAGGTAAATGGGATGACCTGGGTAATTATAGGCCTATCAGTCTAACATCAAAACAGAGCAAGATAATGGAGCAGCTGATACTGGACTCAGTCAATAAAGTATTAAAGGAGGGTAATATAATGAATGCCAATCAACATGGTTTATGAAAAATAGATCCTCTCACACTATCTTGATATCTGTTTTGATGAGATTATAAATTTGGTTGATAAAGATAATAGTGTTGATATAATATACTTAGATTTCTCTAAGGCATTTGACTTGGTACCATACAACATTTTGATTAAAAAACTAAAATGATATAAAATTAACATTGCACACATTAAATAGATTAAAAGCTGCCTAACTGATAAGTTCTCAAAATGTAATTGTAAAAGGGGAATCATTGTCAAGCATGAGTGTTTCTAGTGGAGTCCCACAGGGATCTGTTCTTGGACCTCTGCTATTTAACATTTTTATCAGTGACCTGGAAGAAATCAAAATATCATCACTGACACAAAACTTGGAGGAGTGGTTAATAATGAAGTGGACAGGTCACTGAACAGAGTGATCTGGATTGTTTGGTGAACTGGGCACATGCAAATAATATGTGTTTAATATGCCTAAATGTCAATGTGTATATCTGGAGCAAAGACTGTAGGCCATACTTCCACAATGGGGGCCTCTGTCCTGGGAACCAGTGACTCTGAAAAAGATTTGGGGGTGATGGTGGATAATCAGTTGAACATGTGCTCCCAGTGCGACAGCCGAAAGGTCTAATGCAATCCTTGGATGCATAAACAGGGGAATCTCAAGTAGGAATAAAGAGGTTATTTTACCTGTATTTGGCACTGCTAGAACCTGTGTCCAGTTCTTGTGCCCACAATTCAAGAAAGATGTTGATAGATTAAAGAGGGCTCAGAGAAAAGCCACTAGAATGATTAAAGGATTAGAAAACATGCCTTTTGGTCATAGACTCAAGGAGCTCAATCTGTTTAGTTTAACAAAGAGAAGGACTTGATTACAGTGTACAAGTAACTACATGGGGAACAAATATTTAATAATGGTCTAGCAGAGGAAAGTATAACACAATCCGCTGGCTGGAAGTTGAAGCTAGTTAAATTCAGACTGGAAATAATGCATAATTTTTTATCAATGAGGGTAATTAGCCATTGGAACAATGAACCAAGGGTTGTGGTGGATTCTCCATCACTGACAATCTTTAAATCAAAATTTGATGTTTTTCTAGAAGATCTGCTCTAGGAATTATTGTGTGGAAATTCTATGGCCTGTGTTACACAGGAAGTGTAACATCATAATGACAAGATCATAACAATGGTCCCTTCTGGCCTTGGAAGGCATGAATCTGTTATACACTGTGAAGTCTTTTTATGGTTTGTTTTATTCTGAAAATGTTAGCTGCCCAATCACTTAGAAGAGCTGTGTTTTAGCTCTCTTAGAATGCACGTTTCCATTCTATGTGCACTTGCGTTTGGGGCTAAAGGGAAAGGAGATTGTAAGAATAACAGTTCATTGCACACTCATTATGCCTTGCAGGATTTTTCTTTGAAGAACCTTCTTCAGTTGGCCGTTTCAGCCAGCATTAGATATTGCCATATTTGGAAGATGTGATCTTTAAGTATAGATCGGTTTTATACTTTGAACTGTCATTTGTTTAACAAGGTTTTGTGCGGGGTGGGGAATGTTAGATGCAATCCTTTGAGTTCTAGTTTGGCATTGATTGGAGGCTGGTTTCATAAACTTTCTGCAAAGTGTAGCTAGAAAGACTTACACCATGCCTTGTCACATTAGAGATTAAAACAGCATTTATGTTTTTTCTGAGGTTTTGTCTGTAGTACTGTCTGTGGTAGCAGTCTAACCTGATTTATCAATACAATGTTGTGATTTAAAAGTACTCACTCACATACCCTTCTCCTTCCACTGCCTCCACCCAAGAAATCTACCAAAGATATAGATTTGTAGCAGCTGTAACAGATGGTCACTGATGTTTGCAGTCCCTTCTAATTAATCAACATCCACTTGCAAGCTCCTGTTTTGATTGGAACTAAAAAAAATTCACAGCTGATTAACAGGTCAGTGAGTGAAACTTTCAGTACATGCCGTGAAGCTGCTTATTACTAAGCCCTTTTAAGTACTAGACATTTTATGTTCTTTATTTTAAAAAAAAAATCAAAAGTAACTTTCTACCCTTCAAGAGCAGGTATGTGAAATAATTGACATGCCTGAGACAACGGGATCAAGTTCATATCCACAGGACTATCACTTTAAAATGTCAAAAGTGAAAGCTTGCAGGGCGGGGGAGAAAATCTGTCACACATTTCATGGCCTCCATATCTTTTATGCATCTGGGTTCAATTACGGATTCACCTAAAATTAGGAAAGATAGCATTTTTAAGCCGCCTTCTGAGATGTTGAACTTAATTATTAGGTATGACAGGAAATTGAATTTCTCACAAAAAGGGAATTGTTTACTGTGAACAGTCTGCTGCATGGTGGTTTTTCCACTTTAAAACTGCTAGTGTTAGAGATAGGAGGAGTCGTCCACGGTCATAACTGCTCTATGGGCTTCATTGTCCCTGGTTCTGTGCGGGTGTGCAGAGGGAATGGAGCAAGGAGCTATCCCCTCCTCTGCTTTGCACCCTGCTCAAGGGCCAGGGATGACTTTAGCCCCTGGGGTTGGAGAAGTATAGGGATTTCTCCCTCCTTGCACAAACTACCCCAAGGATGGAGGGAAGAGCTGGGAGCTGCACAGGAGGAACATACTGCACCATCTGAGAGAGAATGAGGCAACATCCACACTCCCCCTGTGCACAAGGAAACAAGGAAGGGATTATACCAGCATCTAAATGCCACAGTCTGGCCCCGTGTAAATTGCAAAAGCCTAGTGAGTCAGCCACCTTCAGAATGTGTCTGTAGTTGCGGTTCTGAGGCATTTGAATAATCAGAGATATCACACTTCTGGCTCCTTCCACCTTCTAACATTTGTTTGCAGGTTCATGGTAAAGGACTGGCTTGAATTAAAGCAGGTGACCAAAAGGCAGTCTGTAAGGCAGTTGCACTCCATGGAGTTTTACAATGTCTGGGCTACCCCGTTCTTGATGAAGCAATGCATGCTGGGATCTGTAGTCTCCATTGGCCACATCTGCAATGAAGATCTGAACAGCTGCAATATGTTCTATTTTGTGTATATTAGATATAGCCCTTATTACCAGAATAGCTCTTGGTGAGGAAACTGTGGGTGCTCCTGAGCAAAAGGAATGAAGCAGAGGAAATGAAGCAATAGCCTTTAGCTGATGACTGCAGTGACTAATGATGCCATTCTGTTAGCCAAACAGCAATGTGCTATGTTGTGATTGTAACCATTCTTTTTACATCTGACAGTGAGCCACTTATATGGATTTGGACTGATGGATGCTGAAGCTATGGTGATGGAAGCAGAAAAATGGACAACAGTCCCTCAACAGCATGTGTGTGTGGAGAGCACGGATCACCAAGCCAAGTAATACACGTTATAATCACTGGTTCATATATTTACATGTAAAGTAATTGATACAATATACCTTTCCTTGTGCTCGCTTTGATTTGCCCATATGAAAGGTATCCTGCCCTTGATATATCATAGAACTGTAGGGCTGGAAGGGACTTCGAGAGCTCATCTAGTCAAGCCCCGCAGCCTGGCGGAAGTTTGTTTTCTCACTGTATGTGCCCAGCCTGTTCTGTGGCTACACAGAAAATATCAGTCTTCAGGCATACTTCCAAAATGATAGATGTATTTAATGGGCTAGATCCTCAGCTGCTGAAAATTGGCACACTTCCAGGAAGCTATGCCAGTTTATACCAGATGCAGGGGCGGCTCCAGGCACCAGCGCAGCAAGCATGTGCCTGGGGGCGGCATGCCGGTCGCCATGAGGCAGCCTTCGGCGGCATGCCTGCGGGAGGTCCGCCAGTCCCGCGGCTTTGGCAGCAATTCGGCGGCGGGTACGCCTAAGGCGTGCATGGGACCGGCAGATCACCCGCAGAAACGCCGCTAAATCCGTGTGACCAGTGGACCGCCCGCAGGCATGCCACCGAAGGCCGCCTGACTGCCGTGCTTGGGGCGGCAAAAAACATAGAGCCGCCCCTGACCAGATGAGGGTCTGATCCACTGCTTGTTAATGATATTGACTATCTAATACATAGTAGTCAAAATTATTTAAGCAACAACCATGGAGCCAGGCATTTCTGTGAATTAACAAGCTGTGGTCCTGTGACATTCTCTGATGCCATCAGCAAACCTCAGCCGGTCCCTAAAATTATGCTAACTGAGATGCCTGGTAGATAACTAAAATAATGCTAAAGTTTTATTTTTTAAACTAAAAAATAGTAGTCTGACACTGACCAATAAATGTCATACAAGGATGATTTGGTTCCATTCTCCAGAAAGCAAGCCTGAAACAACTTTGTTGTTGGTATATGTTTCTGTTACAGAACAATACGGCCCGACAGCCAGGTCCACTCAGTATACAAAGCCACTGGCTGTTCAGATAATTCCAACCACCATGTGATCTACTTGGAGCATGTGGTCGTGCGCATCACTATCACCCATCCTCGGCGTGGAGACTTGGCAATTTTCCTAACCTCTCCTTCTGGAACAAAGTCGCAGCTATTGGCTAACAGGTGCAGTAACCCTATGCAACTTTGCACTCCAGTCAGAGCTCAGAGCTGGGGTGAGATTGTAGTTTACACAGAGAGGAATCAAATAATTGTTGTTGGTGTGTTAACAGTCATAGGCACCTAATTACTTTGGGGAGGGGAGTGGGTGGGGGAAATGAAGCAGTAATTAGCTGTGAGGACTGTAGTCATTACTGCAGCAGTATAGGACTAGACTAGAGCAAAGCTGTTATAGACTGTCATCTTTACAGCAGGAAGCAGAGGTTTTTGACGGAACCCCTCCCAGCTGTGAGATTAGCACAGAAGCAAAGGAAATTTTGATAGTCTGAGTGTTATAGGAAGGTAGCTGAATGGGAAAAAGTCTTCTATAGACAATTAATACATAATTGTTCATCCCTCCTTCCTTAACACTTTCTCCCAAATAATAAACATAGGACAAAGTAGCCTAATTCCTCTGTAATTGTTTTCCTCATCAATTCCCCTTCCATTTTTCCTTCTGCCAGAGTATATAGAAGTGGTCTCCTCCAGCCACAAAAGGCTCTTGACAGAATAAGAAAGAAAACATGGTTATTGTTATGAGCGGGCATGGCACTGTTGATCATAAAAGGTTGTTGACACTCATATGAGATTTTTTAATTGGCATCTCACAAGTGGACCCACATTCCTATCTCACTGTTCCCATAGAGTTGTGATGGACACTTGCTGTTTGTTATTAGCCCTCTATCATGCAGCAATCCACAAGGCTCAGTCTCTCTCCCTTCCTCTTTCAGCTCTACATGAGACTGCTTAGAGAAACTGGGAGACACCTTATCCAGATCCGACAGAGTGTCTCATTCTCTGAGGCAGCTCCTCCACCACCAGGATGCCCCAATGCCTAGAAGTGATTTGTATCACGATCACTTACTCTCAGCATCCATCAACAGATGGAAGAAGAGCAGTTGTCTTAAACCCAGCTCATGAATAATGTCAGTAGGAAGGGGACACTCTTTAGAGACCCTGCCAGTACCTTAATCTCACCAAAACTTTAAATACCAATCAATGGTCCAGGGAATCTCATCAGATCACAGATTTTCAAAATGGAGTGGCACCTCAGGGTCCTCCTCAAACTCCTTGCTACTCCCAGCCATGCAAATAGCCACAGTGGCAAGGAATGCTTTCTTGCATCTCCAGCTGGCCAGAAAAATGTACCCTTTCTTCTCATGCAAGGATAATCAACACTTTTGCCTTGGTGACTCACCACATTAGTCTGCTGTAGTTCTACGTAGGGTTGAATGCAGCTATCGCACAAAGGCTGAATTTAGTGCAGCATGTCGCCTTAGCAACAACAACCAAAACTAGCACATCACACCTGTGCTTTGTGAACTCCATCGGGTCCTCATTCATTTCAGAAAAAAAATGTGAAGTCCCAATCATTATCTGCAAAGCCTTTAACAAATTGGAACCTGGCTACTTCAGAGACGGCCTCAGAAGTCCTGGTCTTCCAAGACAGCTGAGCTCCACTGGAACAACACAGCTATAAAGAACCAGGGGTAAACTCTTTCACCTGGGCAACAGAGCATTCGTAGTGGCAGAACAGACACTGTGGAGCTCCTTGATAGAAGAGACAGATTGACTCCAAACATGGTTTTGTTCAAATTGAAGTGTAAGACCCATCTTCTCACTAAAATCTTTCCCCAGGAGTGATGCCCCTAAATACTTTTTAAAAAATCCTTCAAGCATATAAATTCACACATGGAATAGAGAGGGAAATCACCATTTGTTCTGAATTCTTTAGCTTCTTCATAGTATTTCCAGTGTTGAGATACCATCATTATCAATGCCTTAGAAATAACATTGACAGGTACATGTGCCATACAGAACCTTCTTCTTTGTTGACCTGTACAGAGACAGATTCTGTCCATCTAAACAGTTGCAACTTTGAGTTTGATTTTCTGCTTGGAGGAGGCTCTCTTTACTCTTCTATCCTGTTTCTGTGCAGTGGTTCTTCCATGAAAGCTTCAAGATGAAAATTTTTAAAGCAGTCCAAATAAATATATCCAAATAAAATAAGTTGGTATAAACCCTTGGGTTTTACTAGAGCTCACTTTAGGATCCAGCCTTTCATGTGTTGCAGCTGACTCATTACCAGTGGGAGATAAAGACATTCCGGTGTTCACAGCTCACCTCTTGTGATGATTGGTATGTGGAAAAGGTACAGAATTTAATGCAATCATCCTATTTGTAGTCCTTGCTCCTTAAAAGGCAGTCATTTTCTGAGCTTGCAAGTGAAACAGAAATGATGCAAAAGATATATATATCTTTATATATATAAAAAGCATGGAAATGTGAGGCTGCTTCCCATTCTGCACTGTTATCTGAATGCTACCCTCAAAACAAAGATTGAAAGGCCTTTTATGTTCAGCCCTTTTCCAGAAACAAATTATTCATGAAAGAGCAAATATTATCACACACAGACACACCAAAAATCCCTTTCTCATGCAGGCTTCTGAAATATATTAGCTTGCCAGTCAGATTCAGTTAACATCAGTTCACAGCTCTAGGATTTTAATAACAAATAATATTTGTATTTTGGGGAAGCCAGGACTGGCAAATGAACTACAGCCCCTAACAATCCTTTCCTTACAGTAGAGTTCAAAAGTGGGTGGATACAGTGTTTTCAGATTATTGGAAGGCTTGTTTATTTTCTTTTAATCGGCAAAGTATAAACCGTACAATTTAGGGACAGTGCATATTAGTGATTCGAGTGTGTATTTTTAAATGTCATTTTGTCATACAGGAAAGAGTTGTTTTTGTTATTATTTAATAGCTTTAGTTAGGGCAAAGAGAAGCAATGCTTGTTTTTCCCTAAGATAGTCATAGGTGTGCCAGAATAAATCCATGCAAGTGCACGGGTAATACAAGGATGCCTCGGAGTCGGCAGCCAATCATTTGGGGGTTTTCTACAGACAGAGGCTGCCATACATTGCTGCTACCTGACTGAGACACTTTTTTCAGACTTACAAGACCTTTACATGCACACAGACATGATTAATAGCAGCAATACCAGCTGTTTTACTGAACCCAGGAAAAATCTCATTGCTTCACCATTACTCATCTGGTTTTAATTTGAAACAGTTTACTGGTGAAATATCTTAGAAGTGCAGATGTACATTTTACATGTGTGCCACCAGATCTAGAAGAAGAGTCACTGCATAGTTTCTGTTGCATTAATGAGTAGGTTCCCCAGACAATATCTGTTGTTTTTTTCCCCCTGAATATTTTGTTCTTAATGTTGGCATCCCCCAAAATGACGTCAGGAATAAAACTTGTTAGTCAGAGGCGCTTTGGATTCCTTCACAGGCATTTGGTGGATTACATTGTCACTGGCTTCAGCTTCTTGTGCATTCTTCAAAAACTGCATTACAGGGAACATCTGCTTTGCTGTTTAGAAAGTGCTAAACATGATTAAATTGGATGTACTGCAAAAGAGGAAAATACAGATTCAGAGAGTGCAGGCTGGGGTGAGGCTGAGGCTCAGCTAGTCATAATAACTACATTTGGACCAAAGCGGAACAGAATCCCCTTTTCAAAACAATTGCCCATTGGATTTGGCAACTCACACAGAATAATTTTGAGAGACCAAGGCTTGTCCCAATACACATTCAAATCAAGAGGCCACAGAGGACCATCTAGATGGAAAGAACACGGAGAGGGGCTAGTATGCCATGAGCTCACTTATCTCCCACCAAAGTCACTGCTTGCTTTAAATTGCATCCTTTACATTTAAAACAGCTGCTGCCCGTTAGAACTACGTAACTGAATGCCTTTTAACCATATGGTGGCAAAATTCCAGACCCTTATCTTCATCTGCTTACATCTCAATGACATTCATAATACCTCTTCCAAACAACAAGAGGATGTGCTTTCCATTGCTATCTTTTCCTCTAATGAAATCTTTGATATCAGTAAATTTTGTTAATAAAATTCTCTGCCAAAAACTCTCCATCTCTGACTAAATATGGGGTCCTGTAATCTAGTGTCACTTGCAAGATCACTTAATAAAAATTCTTGGTGATTAGAAATGGAAGAGGAAGCCCTTTCTTTATATAGGGCTATTTAGATTTCTGGACTGTCCCATCTGTCATTAACATATTAAAATCTACTCTGGAAATACTTCATAAAAGTGTTGCATTTTCGAGGTAAATTAAAAAGAAATGGAGAGGACAACCCCACTTTTGATGAGAGAGCACCCAGAACCTCTCTCCACTAACAACTAGTGCAGGGGTAGGCAACCTATGGCACATGTGCCAAGGCAGATGTAAGCTGATTTTCAGTGGCACTCACACTGCCCGGGTCCTGGCCACTGGTCCGGGGCCCTCTGCATTTTAATTTAATTTTAAATGAAGCTTCTTAAACATTTTAAAAACCTTATTTAGTTTACATACAACAATAGTTTAGTTATATATTAAAGACTTATAGAAAGAGACCTTCTAAAAACATTAAAATGTATTACTGGCACGCGAAACCTTAAATTAGAGTGAATAAATGAAGACTCGGCACAGCACTTCTGAAAGGTTGCCGACCCCTGAACTAGAGTGACTCTACAGTACTGCCATCAAATAGAGAAACAAAAGAATACAATCACCTACCTGTACCCAGCCCATTAGGATGAACCAGCATCTGGAATAATTATCTCCCATCCCCAGGCTGCTATTTTGCACTGCCTCCTTTAGCTTTGCCCCTGCCCTTCTCTCTTGCTGAATGGACATTGTGCCATTCCTTCTTCTCCATACAGTTGCCTCCCACCCCCAATTTCTTCGAAGTCCTGCACTTGCTGCTTTGCTGTGTCTGTCAGCACTGGCCTTGCTGCCTTCTTCCTCCCCCCTCTCACTCTCCCCCCCGCAAAAAAAGACTTTTTCTCCTGTCAGCTACAGCAAGAGAAGCACACAAAGTCTTGTGCAATGCATTAGAATTGTTTCCAGCAGGCAGACAACAGATGGAAAATAAATAAGTTCAGGAGCACTGGGAATGTTAGTAATGCTGGAGACAGAAAAATAGCATCAGAAAATAAATACATTTAAAATAGTGGGGGAAAGATTTTCTTTTGATCTTTCCACCGGACACTGGAGGGCCAAATTCAGTTCTTTGTGAGGAAGCAAGTGGCACCATCCTCCCTGTTTTTCTAAATCCAGTCTTGGGAGATGCCCAAAGATGAGCTTGTAAGAAGGATGAAGTTCATTATATCCTACCTCTACAAAAATGCAGGCCTTTTAGATCAGGCCTGAGATTACTGCTGGATTAGGGAACCTTTGTGTTCCTCGCAGTACTAGTCTACCTATAGCTGTCTATCAGCTTTTAACACTCAATACTTCATTTAATTTTTGTTTCAAATTAATTTTAGTTGAAGCTGGATTCATCCTGAAAAGTGGAACAGGTGGGAATGGGGTCAAATTTATGATCTATCTGAATGCCCCAGTAAATGGTGTTTTCAATAAATTAGGAAGGAAGAAGGGAGCTGAATTAAACTTTGTCAGATCAGGGGATAGCTCTGAAGAATTTTGCTCCCTCCGCACGGATTTGTGTCAGCTGCTTAAGATGAATGTAGCCTTGGGATCACTGAGCCCAGTTCGTTCCTGGTATAATAGCATTGACTTCAATGGAGATTCACCAGGGATGAATTTGACCTACTTGATGTACTGCCTTGTTCCTGTCTCCGCCACCAGCTTTCCTGTGCCTGAAACAAGTCTGTATTATGCTGCTGTGTTCATTCATGGACCTGCACCAGGGGCTTCTGAAGATTTTCAGCAAATTAGATAGAAAAGTGTGTTTTTTAAACAAACAACCATTAGCACAAATAATACCTGGGTGTAACAGGTGGAACCTCAAGTCCTCCCACGTCTGGTCCGATGAAGATGGACCATTGCATGCTGTTACCTATAGAATCTGTGGGCAAGTTCTCTATATCAAAGATGAGGGTGGCTGTAGTCAGGCCTTTTTTCCTTCAGTTTAGTTATATCTTTCCTGTTGTACATGCAACCAGCCTATGAGCCGAGATGGCATGCTCACATTTCAGATCGAACTGTGCTTGAGTTCCATTTTGCCTCATAAATTAGCTTTAATGAGTAAATGTAAGAGATGAACTTCTGGAGGTAAGATCTATAGAAAACAATGCCTTTACAGAGGGAAGACATAATCATCTACTTTCTTATGGAAAATCCCTTTAAGTTAACAGATATAGGTGAGAAGGCTTTCAGCGTGCCTATCTGCTGCCAGACCACTTCTTAGGAGGATTTGTTTTCTTCATACTGTAATGCAAATAGGTGGTAGGAACTGGTTGACTCTTTGATTAAGCTGTTTTCAGCTGCCTGGAGTTCCTCAACAGTTACTTCTCCTGGCTGACAGGCAGTTGCTGGAGCCCCTGTGGAGAACAGCTGTTCAAAGGAGTTTACCCAAACATCTGCAGGTGCAAAGCTCAAGAAGGCACTCTGCAATGTTAAAAATACTAGTTCAGCTTAAGTCTTGTGCCCCATTAGCCCAGCGTGCAGGGATCACTTATATGTCAAGTTGCTAATTTAGGAGGGCTGGAGTACATCATAAACAAAGTGCTCTGCGGTAGAGGACAAATCGTCCCCCACCTCCAACTGCCCTCAGCCCCACTCATCAATCGTTTGGGCGTGTGTACATTTCCTGACTCTTGAGGCAGTGAATTCGGTATGTAGTGTATGGTTGTCTATCACATGCACTGGAACTTCAAGGATAAAAAAGGACCAGAGTAATACAAATCTATATTTATAAATTTACCTTTTTTGTTTGTCTTGTCATGATGTCTGATTGTGGTGGTACTCACCAAATTCTAGCCCCCAGATCCATCTTCCGTTATAGACAGGAGGGGGTTTCAGTTTGCAAACTCAAGTTAACTATGGCTTACTGTTTTTCTCTTTGGTTTCTTGGATTTTCTTGTTCTTATTGTTGCTTTTGTTTTTTGCATTTATCAATTGTGAGCCGTTTACTAAAAATCTAAACTGTTTTCATCCATGAAGATCTTGTAGATGTAACTGTGAGGGGCTAACCCTATGTTCCCAGTTGTGGAATGTGATTGAAAGTACCTGCCTCTATTTCTAAAATTTAATTACAGATGAATATTTCGGTTTCTCATTATGCTGTTAAATGGAGAGGAGATACAATTGTTAGTGGTGAGGGTGGTAGAAAGAGACACCTGCACATTTCAACAAGATGATCTTGTTTTAAGGAAATAATTATTTGAGTATACTTTCTACGTATGTATGTGTGTGGGTAGGAATATATATTCATGTACAGTACACACCTACACATGTGTATTATATAATTTCTCAAAGAGACCCATTATTTTTCAGTTTAAAATTAATTTAATACTGGACATGTTCCTTTTCAGCACATAGATGTTCCATCTCTTAGTACAGGAAGTCAGGACTGCCATATCCAACCTATCTTGGCCATATTGGTATCACCAAGGTTCACATGGGTACTTAGGCAACTGGTCCCACTTTATATTAAAATTACATTAATAAATAGTTTATAGAGGTTCCTGAGTGATTAGTTAATGTTAGATGTATGTTACAGGCATGAGTAGAGGTGTTATAGTGGTTAAAAAGCACATCTATCATTGTTGTACATGGCTATAAGCCACCCATTGAACTATTGGACTCTGCAATAATCTATAACAGTTGATTAGCCAATCATTTACTAATTCTTTGTAAACTATTCATAAATATAGCCTTAGTATGAAGTATGACCTAGTAACTGAATCCACCTGACACATGAAAAAGTATGAGCTGGGTTTTAATGAATCACTGCCCATTAAAAAAAAAAAATCCCACTCAGTTGTATGATTTCTTTTTGTGTGAGAGAAAAGTTCATCCTAACTTTCTGGTAAATCTGTTTCAGTCGATTTAGATATATGCTTCAGTGCTTACCACCCTTATATGAGAAAGACATGGACATCTTGGTATGCCACCTACACTCTCCTTTATGTAAAAGACCCAAGTAAATATGCAGATCCGCATAATAATGCTCATACAGGAGAGCGCATATAACACATGCACAGCTGGGCCTAGGCTGTATGAACTCAGCCTTTTACAAACTCAAACTCACCATTTTACTCCTTGCAAACACTTTTTCTTCACTGACTCTTGTGATGTTTTCCTGTGGCTTGTTGACAGTGTGTTCATTTTTAAGAACAGGTGAGAATGAAATAGAAAAATACCATTTAAACCCCTATTTGATAAGTACTGTACCTTTCCAATAGGAGATTGGTAATCTGTTCATTCCAAAAACTAGCCCATGCCATAGAAACAGTACTAAACTATTCCCCAATAATGATCCAAAACTTGACTGCTTACAGCATTAATGTAGAATTCTGTAGTAAATTTTAATTAGAGATATTATTGTACATCTGGGACAAAGTCTCATTTTTGCACCCAAAAGTGACTGTGGTTTTAGATAAGAGTAAAAATCTAATCACATTTTTAAATACCACATTTTGGATAGAATTTAAATAAGCAAACAATATGGAGACCAAACATCTGAGGTGACTGAAAATGTAATTGCCACTGATCTGAGGACAAGGTTGAAAAGTAGATTATAACCTCCTCTGAAACACAAATGCTGTGGAAAATCTTGTACTAGTCCTTGGTAAAAATAGGTAGTAAATATCTGTGACATGTCTCTGTGAAAGGTATGTGACTTAAATCTCAATAAATATAGAATTTTTAAAATAATTACATGGTATTTATATAATGCTATGTAATTTAGTTGCCATAACAGTAGAGAGGACAGTTGCTGCCTTGACTGACTGACACACAGTTTAAAAATAAGGTATTGTGGTAGTATGAGTTGTTTACTGAGTTCCTGTAAAATATTGCATGGAAGGATAGTTCAGTGGTTTGAGCATTGGCCTGCTAAACCCAGGGTTGTGAGTTCAATCCTTGAGGGGCTATTTAGGGAACTGGGGTAAAAATCTGTCTGGGGATGGGTCCTGCTTTGAGCAGGGGGTTGGTCTAAATGATCTCCTGAGGTGCCTTTCAACCCTGATATTCTGTGAACTGTATTAAGTCTGTTGAAAACAATTTTTGCAATCATTTAAATTGAACCTACCCAGTATGTGTGTGTGGAATGATAACTGGATAGGTAATCTGGATCACTCAGTACATGGTGT
Source organism: Chrysemys picta bellii (assembly GCF_011386835.1). NCBI lineage: Eukaryota > Metazoa > Chordata > Testudines > Emydidae > Chrysemys > Chrysemys picta. The sequence goes on from NC_088796.1 coordinate 98,065,164, forward strand.
ATGCTATACTAGCAAACATTTGTTTGCAAAATCTGTTGTACTCGGATAACTAAATTGATAATCACATAGAATGGACCAAATTCTCTGCTAGTACAAATTCTGTGACATGCACATTGTATTCACAACTTTTTTTTAAAAAAAAAGAGGCTGAAAATACACTTAGAAACTACAAGAAAGAGTCAAGTGATTTAAAGGTTTGCTTGGTTTGTTTGGGATTTTTTAAACATTTGTATGAATAGGTTTTTCTCTTTTTAAGAGAAAATTGTGGTAAATCCACTGAATCAACAATGGTGCTATGCCAGTAGTCAGCTAGTGTACAAATCTAATTTTATGAAATATACTTAAGCACAGATGTGAGCCATGGAATCTCCATACATAAAGAGTGTGAATAAAAATATATAGCTAAACACAGTATTTGTGAATCTGGGTGTATGTGTGTGTTTCCAGGAAAGGGAGAGAGAGATCTGAAATTGTATATATTCTTCCAAAGCTGAACTGTACCATTTATGAGGCAGCAGTCTCTACTCCAGTGAATCTCTCATCGATAGCTTTGGGGCACCAGGCAACATACTGTTAACACTGAACAAAAGTGCATGCTCTCTTGTGTCTTTTCAAAATCTCATTAATAAATTCCAGTCTTAGGCAATAAAATCTTGGGCCAGACCTCCCCACTGATCAGCATCAGATTGCAGACTCTACACTGGGTCCCTCTACTAAAACGCACTGTATTTCAGACCCAAGCTCCAACCTCTTCATCCAAGCCCTAAGTAATGAAATTACTGTAAAAGTGTTAGTAAGACGAAATCATCATATGCCAATTAGTTCAAGCAAAACTAGACTCTGTCAAACTTTTGGATATAGCAATACTTAAATCATTTGAAGTTCGATACACCAATGTCTCAGTTACCTTTGTTCTGTTCACAAGCATCATAAGTACTGAAACTCTCCTGGCCCCCACTGCTCATGTTGTATTGCTCACCTAGTATTTCTTATTTTCGTAACCCCCTGTTCAGTATTTCAACCCAAAACTGGAACAAAGAAAACTTTCCACTCAAAAAATGATGTTTGTATCTGGGTCACGCTTTTAGAACAAAGGAAAGGTAGTTGTGTTCAGTGTGTACTTTTTCAGGATGTGGATTTTATTAAACTGCACTGGCAATTTTAATTTGCAGTATATAAACTCTCATTCTCTCTTTCATTATATGAAGCAACAGCATATAGAAGAATTGTCCTTCCTCCCCCATTGACTTGTTATATACAAAATGGTCCCATCAGATATGTTTGAAATAGGTGCTGCAAAACCATGGTGATAAATTCAGTATAAATGCTTAGATTAGATACACTAATTAGTTTAAATATACTTCATTTGTGAGTGGGCACACGAGAGTTGAGGATCACCGATGAAGGCAAGGATTTATTTTCTTGTTCTTCTGTGTATATAGTAATACTTTATTGCTTTATCTTAGGTTATTTGATCATTCCACAGAAGGTTTTAAAAACTGGGAGTTCATGACTACTCATTGCTGGGGTGAAAAAGCAGCAGGTGACTGGAAGTTGGAGATTCATGATACCCCATCTCAGCTGAGAAGTTTCAAGTCTCCAGGTATGAATCCATCCTTTAGTTAGGCTCAGTGGTCCAGAAGAATATGTTCAGTTGCATGCAGTACTTGGGCTAATTCCTGCCCTCATTTACACTTGAGCAGACACACTGATTTCAATGGGATTGCAGAGAATTGAGGCAGAATTTGACTCCCTTCTATTTGTTGTGCTTCACGTCCACACTTTTATTACTTGTCTTCTGAGACCCGTAGCTCCTTCTTACCATGAACCTACTTCTGGTTTGTGTGGAAAGAATGGCAACAATGCAGTGTTCTTGGGGGCAAACTACCACCTCCTTTATCCCCACCGTGTGAAAACTTGCCATCTCAAGGTATAAGTTGCACTCCACAGCTAGACCACACCAGGCTTGTGAGTTTTGGCAGCCAAGAGTCAGTGTCTGAAAATACAAAGGGATTTAGAGACAAATTTTCAGAAGGAGAAGCCCAAGCTTGGTATGTACAGTTGCATGCCTGCATTTTTAAGGCAGTTAACACAATGGCATGTACAAACTGAGCCACCTTTGCATCAGGCTGATGAAGGCCACTCCCCTCGTTGTAGCTGATAAAACTGCTAGCAATCTCTGTCCACACACTTTCTCCAATCCATGCTCACTGCGCCAGCTACAAGGAGGGAAAAGGCCTTGATCAGTTCTCCACCACTGGAGAATCCACACACACACACACACCATACTGGGGTGAGCCTCCCTTAGCCTCTACACCTGCTTTGAGGTTTCTTTGTGCTGCCATACACAAGACAAAGTATCCCCGACCTTTTTATTCTCCCGCTTTTGAATCCTATTCTTGGTTAGATATGTTTTTAGCCTCAGAAGATCTCCTGCTTATAATTCCTGTTCCACACATAGGTCCCAATATGTGGTCTGATCTTACACTAGTATATGCAAATATCAAAAAAAATCAATACAGATAGATCAAATAAATGAAGATTTAGGTTAGAATTTTCAGAGGGGCCCAAGAGAGTTAGGTGCCAGTCCCCATTGACTTGCAATGTGAGATGAGTATCTTAAGTATTCTGAAAAAATCTCATCCCTAAGCCTCATTTTCAAAAAGATATACTGCAAACAAAAAAGTAGCACCGATATTAATGAATATAGAGTAGAATGCTTCTCTTGATATCTCACATCAAAATAAACGAGATGCCCTCAAACCAGTTGTCTGAGGGCGTTTAATTTCTGTCAAGATTGATTTCAATAAAAAATATTGAAGAAGAAAAATTACAGCAGCAAGAAATCTAAACTAAAAATGGTCACAAGAGTTGGAGTACAAAGAATGTATTGATAATTATGTAACAGTGAAGCTAAATTAACACTTATAGTACGATTGAAAACACTGAGAATCAACTCAGTGAACAACATTGCAATAAAGGTGGAAAAATCTGAGTGATGACTAGCCTGTGACATTTAAAAAATGTATAAAAATTCAAGATTAACTATCTAAAATCTGATCAGGGTCACCATAACATTGCCACTAGGCATGTTGGTTTAGAATTCTATGAAGACAACAAAATATATTACCCTTCAGAAAACTAAGTAAACTCACAAACCATTCAAGATTTTTTTTAATTGATTTACCTAAAATCAATCCTAAATTGCCAGAATAAGATATGTCTGATACTCAAGATAAAATATATGAAGCCATACAAATATATTCTTGATAGTTTAACACCAGAATTTTATTTTTAAACAATTAAAAATACACTTGTTTCTGAATTAGAAAATATATAATGACACTCAAAAATCTAAACTGCTTTTACCAAATATGATGGCCACCTTCATATCACCAGTACACAGGAAAAGAATAAAGCACTAGCTACGAGGCTTGAAAATTATATATTTAAAGTTGATTTTATAAAAAAGTTTGTGGCTTATAACATAAGCATATTAAATATCTCCAAATTCAGCCTTGTCAGAAAGTCCCATTAGTAGTTTTGTTATCAGATGTAGAGATGGCCTTTTGTCCTGTGGACTGGAACAGTGTTTTTTTCTCTCTTGGTTGAAATTGGATTTGTCTTAAGATACTTATATTGGAATACTACACCTTCTTCTTCGAGTGGTTGCTCATGTCAATTCTAATTAGGTGTTTCCCCTAGCAGCATCTGTTGGGTCGACCTGGGTGCCCCCTGGGGTCACGCCTTTATGGCGCTCAATATAGGGCCCTGCCGACCCGCCATCCCCTCAGTTCCTTCTTGCCGGCTGGATTTATGGATTTAGAAGACTAACTTTAGGCACCCAGTTTTGAAGGGCTTGGGTACAGCACTCTAGAGGCATGGAGCGAAATACAGTCTTCTTCAGTTTTTCAGTCATCACTCAGCTATCTCTGGTCTGATTATCTTCTCACACCAATTTTCACTGGTGTCATTCCATTGGCTTCAATGGAGTTCCTCCTTTCATCAGGTTATTAAAAAGGAAGCCCATAAAGTCAATGGTTGGCAACTTCATCAATATTTTAATGTTACCAAATTTATTCTTGGGGTAGCCAGAGGCCTGCCTTACTCCAAGGAATTGGTTAGAGCAGCTTGCAACAGCACCCTAAGAGTCATCCCCCAGCCAAGTACAGCAAAGAGCAATGCATTCCAGCCACCTCCCTCCCTCTCTGCTGTGGCATGCTCCCTATGCTAGAGCCTGAGCGAGGGCTGGCATAGAGCCACTTCGGTAGTTCTCCACCAGTTCCTTATAGAGGGGCTATTCTCCAGAGTCCAGTTATAGCCCCTTTATGCTACCAGGGCAGTGAAAAGGGGACAAGCTAAAGAGAGGATTGAGTTCCACCAAATTTTATATAGGACTTACATTAGTTCTAATACCTAATACTCTTTAAGGACCTGTTCCTGCCAACTCTAGCTTGAATGAGTAGTCCTGTTGATTTCAATACTTTATATTGTATGAACTGCAGCACAATTAGTGGCTTGTCATATGGAGCTAGATCTTCAAGTGGTGTACATTGGCAGAGCTCTACTGATTTCAATCGAGCAATGAGGATTTACAGCTGGTGACGATCTAGCTCATGTGATGCAAAGAAGTTGTAAATGCAGTAGACCTACCCAGCTGAGGATTTCTCTGGCAGCTGGCACCGAGCTATCATAGCCGTCTCCTCCAATACCCAGCTGTAGAAGTCCACAGCTGGTATATCAGCCCCTAGGGCCATAGTTAACCAGCATAGTTTAAAGAAGTCCAGAGGCTTCTCTAAACTGTCAGGAATCATGCCAAAGGGAAATCATCCCCCATATCTTCAGATGCACCCAGTGGTTAGTGGCTACAGCTGAGAATCTGGACCTGGAGAAGTGATTCTTCACTGCCTTGAACCTTATGTAGTCATTTACACCTCTGCAAGATGGGTGTAAAACACCACCAGACCCGAATATCAATGTTAGACACCCACTCTGCATTCACACGCACGCATGTAAGTGACAACACAGGATCCAGGACAGTGGAGAATTCAGGCCTGGTTCTTTTTGTCCTCTTTAGCATCATTTACTCTTAGCATCCAGAGTCGTACTTGCCTCATAATGGAAACTGTCCAATAGCATTCCTGTTCAGAAAAGATGTGTTAATGCCTGGCATATGTTAGCCAAGGAAAAACTCAGATGTTTGACTTTGTCCTGGCAGTGATAGATCAGTGGGCAGAGTGTGAAGTAAGCAAAGGTGCATCAGTACAATCTATGATAGTTACCCAGTTTATCACCATAGTCTGCGATTGATCACACTGCTATCCCCACCATATGTGTTTTGTATTTCTGCATGTCTGTAAATACTTGTTTAGCTATCAAAAAGTTTTATAATTAATAACTACAGTTTTCCTGTCTCAAAATGTGAACAAATGGCCAACCCATGTAATGTTTCTGATGTCATCAGAACCTAGCATTGGGCAAGGTATCGTCACATCTGTTAGCCATAAAGAAAAGCAGCATCCAGTTTATAAAAAAACAACGTATGTTATTTCTGCATTTAATTCAGCAGAATTTATGGGGCAAAGTGCAGACATATGCTGTCTATGAAACACTGTGATATACTGTTTCTCTTACACATACAACTAGGGATCTCTTTGTTATGGACTAAATATAAGGAGGGAAAGGGACTGTGCTAGCCAGACTAAATGGTGGAATAAGCCAAAACAAATATTTTGGCTCAAATGTGTATGGTTTGTATCTTTGTTATAAAAGTGTGTGTCTGTGTATGTGTGTGTATTTTCATTGTGCAAATTAAACCTGCCTTGAAGCAGACTTCATTTACATGCTGGCGAATTCCATGGATTTTCTCAATTTATCGACTGAACTAGTCTTTAAAAGGAAACTACTCCCATGGTAACGCCTGCATTACTCTCCCCTCCACTTGTTTAATTAAGAAACAAGTTCAAGGCCCAGATCCTGTAAATAGATGTGCTCGTGTAGACCACTGCATGCATGCAAAGTCCAAGAATGGTAGCTTCAGTAGGACTCAGATTCAGACTTTAAGGCCAGAAGGGACCATCATGATCATCTAGTCTGACCTTCTGAAGATTACAGGCCACGGAACCTGACCACCCACTCCTGTAACAGGCCCATAACCTCTGGCTGAGTTACTGAAGTCCTCAAATCTTGATTTAAAGACTTCAAGTTACAGAGAATCCACCATTTACTGTAGATCAGACCAACAATTGATCTGTGCCTCATGTTGCAGATGAAGGTGAAAAAAACAAAGCGTCTCTGCCAATCTGATCTCGGAGAAAAATCCTTCCAAATTCCATGCATGGGCAGCAAAAATAAGTGGAGTATTTCTAGTGGGGTCCTGCAGAAATTGGTTCTTGGACCAATATTTTTGTCAATGATCTGGAAAAAATTATAAAATCATTGCTTATAAAGTTTGCAGGTGACAAAGATTGGTGAAGAATTAAATGATGAGGGCAGGGTGGTCTAGATCTGTTAGTAAAACACATTATTTGACTGCATCCAGTTTATTACAGCCAAATGCAAGGTCATACATCTTAAAACGTAGGCCATAATTACAGGCTGGGGGACTGGAAAGCTGTGGCTCTGACAAGGATTTAGGGATAAGCACCTAGAGACATGCTGGGGTTACAAGGGGCAATGTGATCCTGGGGTTTATAAGCAGAGAATAAAGGTGTTTGATCTATAGACGGTTCAGGGGCCACTTCAGCATGATCTTATACAGGGAGATGATGTCTGATACTACAGGGCTCTTTAATCTAGCAGACAAAGGCAAGTGGCTGGGAGGTGAAGCTAGAAAAATTCATACTGGAAATAAGGTGCACATTTTATCACTAGTAGGGTAATTAACCATTAGAACACCCTACCAAGAGATGTGGTAAGTTCTCCATCACTTGAAGTCTTTAAATCAAGGTTGGATGTCTTTCTAAAAGATATGCTCTACCTCAACCACAAGTTGTTGGGCTCAGTGCAAGAATTGTGATGCAATAAGTTAGACTATAGGCCCATGACCTTTTCCAGCCTTATAATCTATCAAGAGAGCACAAAATAACATCAGATAAAGGGTAGGATTTCTATCAAATCAGGCTGAAAATCAAACAGTAGGCAATACTGGGTTGACTGAGACAGGTACTATTTCACAACAATCTTTAGTCTGAAAATATAACAATTGACAAGAAAATGAGTGATCACCTCCCATCAGCCAGTCACCTTAGGAAAACCTCTGTTCTTGTTGCTTTAATTTTAGGTGTTGAATGTAAAATCAGAGAGGTAATAGGGCATATAATTTGGGTACCTCACTAGAGGACAGCAACAAAATTGGGAGAATACAGAAAGAGAACTAGGATTTAGTAAAAGTTAATGGAACTTAACTTCTATAGTTTAAAAATACACAGGCAAAGGAGAATATTAAAGCCCAAAACAAATTGTGGAGAGCATTTAATAGAAAGGAGAGGGTAAATTTATTTGAATTTTACCATATATGTAGTAGGAGTGATCTCTTTAAAGAAAGGTTAATTTGGTTTAAACTTCTGAAAAAAGTTGCTCCGAGGGAAGAGCAATTAGACTAAAGAACAGCCCACCACGAAATGTAGCTGCAGGACTTTTTCAAATATTCACTGCTGACCTATTTCAGTCCCAAGCCTTTCATAATGAGAGACCGACAATTATGCTGACTTGGGCTAAATTGTATAGTGATTTTTACTGTGGGCAAATACAATGAAGGGAGCAGTGTGGCCAAACTTATTTTCCATGTTTTAATTTTATAGTATGGGTTTTCACTGATGGTGTTGTTTTCAGAGGATGACATGGAAGTTTTACTACAGAGATTTTGATAAGTTAGGAGAGTTTTTCTTCCCTCAGTGTGCATTAGTAGACCTCCATTAAAGCCAGTAGGAGTTACTCATTGGGTATTATAAGAAAATCAACCCCCTTAATAAACTGGAATCCCATCGACTGTGCAACTAATTAATTGACAGATTAAGAATAATAAAAAAGAAAAGTTGGTTTACTAGTGTTCTGAAGGAAAGTGAAATGTGGAATGAAAACTTGCCTCATTGAAGTCCATATGAGTTTTCCCATTGATTTCAGGGTCAGGATTTCACCCCTTATATGAAAACTATTTATGTTTTTTTATTGAAGCAAGCATGGAGTATTTAAGTAGTCTTTTATTAGAATTGGAAGAGGTTGATGTGGTGTTAGATCCGATGTATGAAAAACTGATTTAGAAAGGTGAGCTGGTTTGGATTTATACTGAAGCTAAAACTGCATTATCTCTGTCTCACTATGTTCTGCACGAGGACACAGAGATAAAGCAAGGGCTCAGACTCACTCATATTCATTCACAATTTCACATGATCAGTATCAAAATCCACATGAGAGAGAGAAAGAGAGGATGTAAGTAATTTCTAAGATTATGCTTTAAATATTTGACTGCTAGGCAAATTGAAAGAATGGTCCTTAGTTCTTTATGGGACATCCATCCAGCCTTACTCGCCAAGAAACGATTTTCCCAAAGTGGAACGAGTGCGCTCCAGTCCAGTCGAAGACCCTACAGAAGACTATGGGACAGATGACTATGCAGGTGAGTTGGAGTCTACATCTCGAGGAATCATTCATTTACTTTACCTCATGTATAATAGGGTTGAGGACTAATTTGGCACACTGTATGTGCCATTGTACTGTCAGAACGTCACTGCCTAGCCACCTTAATTGTTTGATGTTTCCCACTTCCCTATACTCTATTCTTCCTTCTTCTGTCTACTTGCATTCCCTAATTAGACGCTAAGATCTTGGAAGCAGGAATTGTGCCTTTTTGTTTTTGTTTGTTTGGAAGCCACTTAGCACCATGTGGATGCTTCTGGAAACAAATAATAAACAACAAAAATAACCAAAGCAATTGAATAAAACATAACTTGCACAGTTACTTTGATCTGCCTTTCCCTTTCTCTGGATTGAAGAGGAAGTTTGTATGTGTGTTTATAAAACGTCTTTTCATAAGTTAGAATTGTAATAAATATAAACATGCAAGCTTTAGAATAATTACATGCAGGAAAATGAACTTTCTAAGATCAAAAGCATGATGCCAACCAAAGCTCTAGTAAAAAGGCTTTGCACTGAGGTTTTTCCCATGAGGAATGGGAGTGGTGGGACTTCAGTTAAGAGTTTTGATTAAGATACGAGTCATGTGACTTGTTATTTAAAGTTGCACATAAATCTTTTTAATTCTGATTTTTTTTAAGCATGGCAAGTACATATGGTATATTTCATGATGAATATGCACGGTGAAGAATTCCCCAGCAGTATATATGAACAGCTGTTCGGGATGGTATCATCTACATTGTGTCAGGAGAGACAATGAAAAATTGTCCATTGTCTTCATTGAATCTTTTATTATAACTAGTCTTTCTGGCATCAGTCAATAGTGTCAGAGCAAGAAGGCAACAAGTCTGTGGGGCTGTCCTGTTTGGGTGTGACATTATCTATTCCAACAATGTCTAGAGCGTTCTGAAAGCACTTAGGCCCATTATGTGTGAAAAGGAACTTTGAAGGCCATTAGCTGGGTAATATTTGATTGGATGATTCTGTGATCAATATCTCCCTGTCTAAAGGTAGAGTGCCAGCCCCAAGATGACAGCATTATACTGAGAACTTTTCCATTCTCCACTCACTCTTGAACCTCTCTTTATTTTGGAAGGTGATGGAGCCACTCTAGAATCACCTGGACAGACTGAGATTTTACTTTTTATTTTATTTTTTTTCTATTCTGGCTTCAGGCATCAATATGGCATGGAGATGGGATTGGCATATGATGGTTATTGAGCAGCTTTCCATAATGATAATATTTAATCTGCTAATCACTTTTGATGGTATTAGTTATAAACACCAAACCACTGTATAACATTCACATTGCCAGTGTGGACCACAAACTCTGCCTTCCCAAAATGTAAATACAGACCTACAAAATAAACACTATGTATAGGCAAAAGACTCAAAGAGACCCGCTTCAGCTGCTGATTTAGAGAGACAATACACTGAAATCTAGTCCATTATCTTGCCTACACATTCCAAAAATTACATCCAAAATTCCACCATAAGCCATACAGCCCAAGTGACCTCAACTGCTCTCTAACCTATGAAGCCACTGGAAGATGCCATTTTTCATTAATATATCTCCTTTTTTCAACTTCCCCTGGTTCTAAGATACCACACCATTATATAATCATCATCTACCCACATCCTCTTCTGAAATTATGAAGAAACTGCACCACAAGATAGTGGTCATTACTAGCATCTAGTTGCTATGCAGTAAGAGGCTGTTAGCAAGAAGATGAGGTCAGAGTTAAGGTTACGTGGAGAATCCTAACTATCAATTCTCCAACTTTCAGAGTTAAAGTTCATATGAAAAATATTGTAATGATATTGTGAACAACAGGGCCCCAGTACTCTTATTTAATTATTAACAACAATCTGCTAGTGATAGCCTACCATATACTGTTTGCTCCCAATCTTAGATTTATGTGGGCACACAGAACTATTTATGATAAATGATGTTGTTAGTCTTTGTTAAGGGACTCAGGGACCTTCGGGCATCAGTGACGAAAAATTTAAATGATTTATTTATTATGACAGCATCTATTTGACTCCACAAATAGTATCTGATAAGTCTGTGTTAGATGCTGTGTTAGCTTCACTGTAGCTAGCCACTGAGTCCATATAGGGAACTGGGGTAATTATACTCTGCGTTATACTAATATTTTGTAAGGACCACAGAGTAGCAAATATAGATGTGTCATTTCTCCCCTCCTTTGATTTTTGGATTTATTAAAGGTCCATGCAATGCAGAATGCAGTAAAGTAGGGTGTGATGGGCCAGGACCAGACCACTGTACTGATTGTCTACACTATTACTACAAATCTAAAAACAACACACGGTAAGAAAGAAAAAAACATCTTTATATATCATCCCTTGTTCTATTTTTATCTTAATATCTCCCTCCTTTTCCCCTTTCTACAGGATATGGAATAATTTCTCTTACCTTTAGTTTATTTTACAAATTTGCATAGGAGTTAGAGGAAAGTCCTACTAATTTGAATGTAATGTAGATCCTTCAAACACCATTTCCTGATTATTCAACCATCCTGTGACTATTTTTTAACAAAATGAACATAAAAACAAAATTAGAACCAGCATAACTAGTATATAGCATCAGTCACTGGGCTTGGGCAAGCTTGGGGCAGATGTAAATGGTCTGCGTCCCCCCGCCTCTGCCAGGACCGGGGTGGATGGGGATGGGGTAAGGGGACTGAGGTTGGGGTCTCAGCTGGGGGTGGGGCTGGGAGCTGGAGATGCAGCTGCATTCAGAACCAGAGCAGAGCTGGGGGTGGAGAGGGGCTGGGTGGTGCTCCCTCCCTGCCCTCTGTAGGGACTGGCCCACACCCCCGCCTCCGAAGGTTCCTCTGTGCTCCCTAGGTGGGGCGCGCCACACAGTATGGGGACCTCTGCTATAGGGTGGTGGGTTTACATCAGTGATGAGACTGCCTTTTCTTCACTGCACAATGCAGGATCTGTGTTCCAAACTGCCCACCTGGTCACTATAATGTAGACAAGAAACGCTGTAAAAAATGCTCACCCAATTGTGAAACCTGTGTTGGAAGCCACAGTGACCAATGCCTGAGCTGTAAATCCGGTTTCTATCTAAATGAAGAATCCAACATCTGTATTACCAGCTGCCCAGATGGATTTTACCTTGACAAAAGTCAGTATTTTCTCCTGCTTAGTTCTTTGGGTTTCCAGTATTTGGGCTGGGTTGTTTGAGGAGGTCAGGGAGTAGTTTTTAAGATAAAAAGTGTATTTTGATACATTTGTCTCTTTTCTAAATCTCATTCCTTTTATGAAATTGTAGGGAACCAATCTTGATCAAGTGTGTCTTTCAAAACTACAACTGGATTCTGCTTTGAATATTAGCTCTTGAAAATCATGCTTAGTGGTACATGACAAAATCCTTCCCTTCCTCTTTCTGACTATGAAGTGGAGGTAGCAGAGCAACACTTGTCCCTCTACAATAGTAGATCCACTATGTGGTGGGGGAACATGTGGAAGAATGCATCTTCTTGACGCATGTGCTCATCTCCAGCACATACTAAACATTACTTCCTAATGGGACACTATGCTTCCCTGGTAAACCAGTGGGCATGTGAGAGCCAGACGGGCATGCTGCTCTGCTGCTACATTGGTATGCTAAGGAAGGTAGAGGCTCTGTCCTCAACTCTTAACAAAGCTGCACAACAATGGGCAAAATTTGGCAGACGTTTAATATCTGCAGCGATGCAATGATGCAGTAGCAGTAACATACACTGCCATGTGGGAGACCTGGCTTTAATTCCCACCTATGGATGACCATGCAGCGTCCCCAGTCTTAATTCCCAGCCTAGGCCCTGATCCTTTAAAATATTTAATCCCAGGGATTTAGGCATATCCTTAAAGATAATTACCGTATGTGCTTAAGAGCTTTGCTGAACTGGGACCAGTGTCTCCTGCTTGCAGTACTGTGAAGCAGTATACTCATAACCAGGTGTAGCAGGGGCAGATATAGTATTAGTTCTTTTAAAGTGAAAATGAAAGAAATGAAGCTAAGTAGTAGTATTTCTTTCTACCACAATGGCTCCTCTGCCTGATCAAGGTGCAGGATAAAAGAGAATGTGGAGTTAGATGGGATTCTCACACAGCCCTTTTCAGGTAGAAAGTTGGTGTCCATGATACAGAACTTCCAGAGTAAGAAGTGTAAATGTGTGGAGGAACGTGGGCTCTTTAGGTCTTACGGCTGGGGTAAAGAGAACAGTAATATGTTGCTTAGGTTTGATAAGATCAGAAAAGTGCAATCAGGCGTATCCTTGAACCCCAAAAAAATGAAATTAGGAAAGTCTGTTTGCTTAAATGATCTAAAAGACAATTACACAAAGCTTAGTAGGTCGCTTTGCATGAGCAATTCATGTAGAAACTCTTATTTGCATGAATTTAGTATTTTTCCTATTATCTGAAAAAGATTGCATGAGTCAGTAGTAAAAACACAATTTAAACAAGTGTATTCATGTAAGTGTTTTTACAATCTCAAAGCATATTATTTTTCAAAGGAATAGGATGTTATTTTAAATATTTAGAAATAACTGAAAGCATTTGATGTTTGATGGAGAAGGTCAATATATAAGTAGCACTTTAGCTATTTAATTTTATTCTTGCTTTCTACTTCATTGCTTTTTTACCTGGGCACAAGAAATGGAACAATGGAATATATCCATATAATTTTATTAAACATGATTGACCAGGGTTTTCTGGGCTGTTTTTCTTTTTTCCTTTGCAGATAAGATTGTTTGCCGGAAATGCAGTGAGAACTGTAAGACATGTGCTGAATCCCAAAGTTGCACAGAGTGCAGACATGGCCTAAGGTAAGGATATGATGGATTTCACTGCACACAATAGCCAAAGAGACTTCCTGAGTCTATGGACATACATCAAAGAGACTTACATAATATTACTATTTAACCTTGACGGGGCCTCCATTTATGTGTTCTATTGCTGTTTGTGCTGTAATTTAATACTTTCTTGTGCCATCATAAGCCATCTTGGCTAACAATGAATTTTAAAAAATGTTTAACTGCAGGCAAAATGAAAGTTGTAGCCATGTAAAAGCTATGTTCTTCACTTTTTTGACCTACAGTGTGGCAGTCAAGGATTATTTTAGAAGTGAAACTGATGAATTGTATTAATCCTTCTGATTCATTCCTGTGATAGTTAGAAACTATTTCCTTATCTTTATTGTGTCTCTTCATACATCCAATCATTCACTTATCTTAAATACCTCAGGCTCAATTCCATTACGATATGGTGTGCCCATATATTAAACAGCAGTGGTTATTTTTTCTTGGTAGGGGGACTTAATCATTTCTGAAACTGATAGGTAAAGCAGCAGCAGCACACATTTTTACTTCCATGTGAATTGAGTGGCCTTTTGATCCAAGTGGAGAGGGTCAAAAATCCCTATAGAGTTTGTAAGGGATTGTATGCTGGGTTTATGCCACAAAAAATTGAAGTCAAAATCTGTATCTGAGACTTGTTTAGAATAAGGATGATCCTTAATTGTTTTAGTATTGGACATGTACCTTGTGTCAAAATAGATTACAGTCTTTGAGTTCGTGCAAGCTGACCATTATAATTAGTTTCCTTGAATGTCTTTGCCCAATTTATTTTTCACATGGTAAAGCCACTTCTCACTGTCTATGTACCCATGGTGCATTTAGATTTTTCAACCACCTGCATTGTTCTGTCTTCAGTGATGTGGTTTATCACTCACTAAAAAATGACGCTCCTTAGAAAGAAGGCTTGATCTGAGGGAGGGAAGGCATCAGCTCAAGCCAAGGCCCCAGCACATCTAAACCCTCTGTAAAATGGGGGTGATATTTATTTCCCTCACCGGAGTGCTGTGAGGCTATTGGTAAATTCATGGCTATAGAGCATGTTGAGATCTTCTTATGGAAATGTATAGTATTATTAATTCATGTAACTACACCCTCTTATTCCAGGCCTGTAAACAGTTGTGGGTGGAAATGTGAAAATCTCGAGGACGATTTCAGGAAATTTTCCTAAGTTTTGCCTTTTATGTTTTTGACTAATTTTAATAGCCACACTTATACCTCCTCAAATTGGTCTGGTGCAAGTCTCTTTAAAATGATACTAACTGGTGAACTCAGGCAGACATCAGCTTAGCAAAGCAACAGTGTGGAGACTTTTCATAGCTATATCAGGCGGCCTGGTGGAAGAGCCAAGGTTACAGGTTTGTAGGAGAGAGTATCTAACAGGTTTCCTGGAGCATAAAAGGTAGGCTTATTGAACTCACAACACATACCCTGCCAGGAAATATGTACAGCAGCTTGTAGAACCATGGAAAAAAGGAGCCAAGTGGTCAAACTCAAAGAATGAAAGAGCCAAAAGAATGCCAGCCTCACTATAGCTTAGGCAATGTGACAGGAAAGACCGTCTCTTCAAAGGACCAAATAAAGCCCACCCTGAAATAAAGAAGGAAGAAATCTCAAGAGAAAATTTTTAAAGAGTACCTGGATTACAGTTGTCTATTTGTTCTGTGGATAGCCATTCCAAAGACTAAAATTCAAATTAAACATGGAACACAGGCTGCAAATTCTGGATTCAAATCAAGATTTCAGGCCCTCCCAAAGTTAATTTGGATCTAGGGTTTTTGTTCAGCTGATGATAGGTTTAATCCTGCAAGGAGCCAAATGCCTTTAAGTTCCCATTGATTTCAGTGGGCTCTCAAAGTTCTTAGCACTCAAGGTATTGATCCTTTTAATGGTAGGGAAATTAAACTCAGTAATTCCAACTACACTTTGAAATAAAGATTTCATTTATGTGAATGGAATGATGCAAAGTAGTGGTTTGCAAATACTATTTGATTGGAGACAGCTTTCTGCAAGCCTAGGGGCATGTCACACTGTCCAGCAGTTTGGACTAAGGAGGAGTGAATAGCAGTGCATACCATAGTACTAGGCTGTAATTCCCCTGTGTGGATGCAGCGAGCATGAACTGAAGGGTCCCAGTTCACATGCAAACTCAGGACCTTTACAAAGGGAAATCTTTGTGCTGCAGTAAGTGGCATTCTTCACACTGAGTTCGTATGTGTTAGTACTTTAACATGGCATTAGGGGACACCACTGGTCTTGATGTCTTTCAGGCAAAGTTTAAGTTCTTGGGAACAAATTGCTTTGCATGTTTTTAAGTGTAGTGGTACTGACCCCAGACCAAGTTCCATTTGGGTAATTACATTCTGCATACTTGAATTTTCTTTGCACTTTCCCTTAGATTTGACATTCTTCTTCACTTCCTGTCCTATAGTACTGTGTACTGTTTGCTACAAGAAGCTGTGTAATTGTACAGTAGGATACTATTATTTCAGCTGAACTTTTATTAACAGAATTTCAAAAGAGACCTACATTGCAGAATACTTTAGAGGTTTCTGAGTCTGATCATCATCCTCCCTCCTTACTTGCTGTTAGCTGGTCAATATTAAACAGTCTAATTTGTACTTTTGCACTAGTTTATATGGATCCAGATGTGCAGTCCGCTGTGAAGAAGGAAAATATCACAATGGCAGGGAATGTGAACCGTGTCACCGTTCCTGTGCAACATGTGCAGGTACCTCAGTGACATTTGACTTCACTTAATCATTTTGTCCTTTGGGCAATATTACATCACGTTTCCAAATACAGTATGATGATTGGCTTGTAAATGAAAAGTTAAGCCTTGGAGGTTCTTTAATAGATCTCTGAGTAAAGTAGGTTTCTTCCTGTTGACATAAAAATATAAACGTTCTAGCTGAAAAGTACACATATACTCACTAGCTATCTTTGCTTGTAATTCCTAGCTATAGAAATAATTTTTTTCTCAGAAAAAAATATGTCAGGATTACTGCTATATTTATCTTTTGTTGCAAACTGATATAGTTTGCAGTACATGTAGGAAAAGGTGTAAAGCAACAAGAATATATATGTCCAATAACCTATGATGAGCAGATGTTTTGTTACAGTTAGAGCTGCTGTCTGTTATCCAGGCTATATTGAGAATGTGTCAATGTGTTACAGTGTGTTTTCTCTTGGCTTTAAGGCTCAGGAGCAGATGCTTGCATAAACTGCACAGAAGGTTATTTTTTGGAGGATGGGAGATGTGTGCAGTCCTGTAGTGGTGGTTATTACCTTGATCACTCTCTTGAAAATGGATACAAAACCTGCAAAAGGTAAGATATAGTCTTCAAAGGCTACATTATATTTTAGGGTTTTTTTATAGCAAGTGTCTAATATTTGATATCGTGCATCTACTACTGTGTAAATCAGATTAAATAATAGAATGTTACGACATTGTAGAACATATTACTGACTGTTGAGAATAAGAGAATACACAGTATGCTAAGCAAACTATGGGAAGAAAGCAAGAATTTTTAACATTATTATAATTTCCATATAAGGGCTTTTAAATCGTTTTAAAACACACACGTGTGTGTGCGTTCTGCTTATTTAAATCAAGATTTTATTAATCAATTTTAAATTATGGGCATAAAAATATGGTAAAAAGGTAATGGGTCTAGCAGAGGGGCTGTTCTTTTCCATTAAAAAAGCAATAGTAGCCATTTGCCAAGAGGTAAATTGCCATTCATATGGACCATTCAGTTCCTTGGCTATACAAAACCAGCTACGGAGCAGAAATACTTGATGGACAAGGCTTGGTAACCTTTTGCTGAGTTTTATTTGACAGGGACAGAGTTTTTTGCAGATCTTTGTAAAGTACCATTCAGGCCCTTCTGCAGCTCTTATTTTTTGACTTTGGACAAACTCTCTTTGACAGGTATAAGTATCAGAGGGGTAGCCATGTTAGTCTGGATCTGTAAAAGCAGCAAAGAGTCCTGTGGCACCTTATAGACTAACAGATGTATTGGGAATCACCTTTTGTTACAGCTTTCCACAGAAAACGCATAATACTCCTTTAATCTTCTATGACACGCTTTACTTTTCGATGCTTGTCTCCCTGTATAGTTTTGTCCAGTCTATGGATGTCTAATGTCTTTTATAAATGTGACTGGTTACTTCTACCTGCTGTACTTAGTTTCAAAATTTCAGAATCAAGTAGTTATCATTAAATAAAAGAATATGAATGATCTCAGTGACGAGAACTTAACTGAGACAGTGTGATGGAAATTCTTGTTGTTGCTTAGTGGCAATTGTGATAACTTCTGGCTTTTTGTTTTTTGTTTTGTTTTGTTTAAAGATGTGATGCCAGCTGCTTGGAATGCAGTGGTCAAGGAGACAAAAACTGTACATCTTGTCCAAATGGCTATATCTTAGATACCGGCATCTGTGTAATTGGAACAGTCTGTAAGGATGGTAAGTATTATTATTTTTCTCAAAAATATTCCTTTTGTTGGCATCAAAGTTAACTTAATATTTCCACATTTTGTGTTGGCTTGGCTTCTTGAAGTATTTTGGATCTCCCAAATGATTTTTTGTTATATTTTCAGATTTATAAGTGGGGCAAATATATAATATGGATTATTTTTGTTTCATAGACCCCGTTCTTTATCTGAGCTTTAGCCCATGACTTCCACCTCATTTTTTTTGTAATGGGCATTTCCGTAGAAAGATTTTTCATATGAATATCTTAACGCACTCTTAACTGAAAGATTCATGTGTGTCTGATTTGCCTTTCTAAGCTGTAAAGATGTTGACAACTAATGTGATGTTAACTGTCAATAACCTTAATTGAATTATGTGAATGAATAGCAAGAGGAAAATAGAGACCATTTTGAAAATATTGTACCATCTTCATAATGGAAATTTTGGCATTCTCTAAGCTCTTTCTTGCATTTGATACAGCATTGCTCTTACTGCATATTATTGGCTTCATTACTATATTATTTAAAGCATCAAAGGGTGTGTACAGTTAAAGAGATAACAGGGTCCTTTTCCTGAAGGTGTTACTACCGAAGGTCATTGCAGGTACGGGCCAATTCAACAAGTGAGATCATTTCAGAAAGGAAGCTTAGTGTTACACACAGTGGGACAAATGTCTGGCAAAGCAAATATAGTAAGAACTAATAATCATTCTGGGGCCCATTTAGCTCCCATTTAAGTCAAATGAGCATTTTACCATTGATTCAATAGAAGCAGGATTGGGCCCATAGTGCTTCTTTGGACATTTATAGATCATGTTAGTCAGTTTACACTTTCAAGTCAGATAAAGCTAGTAGTAAAAGAAAAATTAAAGTCGTATACTCAGAGTATCCTCTTGCATATCAGCAATATGTTGCAATACCCGTTAGGCCTGGAACTCCTTTGGCTAAAATATGTCCTCATTTATACCTGTGCAACCTCAATGACTTCAATGAGTTTGCACAGATGGGCATAATTGAGGGCAGAATTTTGTTTCTTGTACTTTACATGGATTAAAAACAACGAGGAGTCCTTGTGGCACCTTCGAGACTAACAAATGTATTTGGGCATAAGCTTTCATGGGCTATAACCCACTTCATCAGATGCAACTTCATTAGATGCAGCTGATGAAGTGGGTTATAGCCCACAACAGCTTATGCCCAAATACATTTGTTAGTCTCGAAGGTGCCACAAGGACTCCTCGTTGTTTTTCCAGATACAGACTAACACGGCTGCTACTCTGAAATCTGTTTACATGGATTGTTATTGAAGTTGAGCTGAAAAAAAAAGAGCTCAGGCAAAGTAAATTTGCATTAGAAATACTCTTCTGTGTGAACATGATTATACCAGCTTCTCACTTTCCACGGCTGTTACACACCATCCTTTTTGTGAAAAATATTATGTATACACCCACAAGTGCTTTCCTCTGCCCACTTGTACAAATTAAAGCTGCGTCTGTGGATACAAAATCAAAATGGTACAAGACCAACATGCACAGAAATAACTAACTCATCATTTCATGGGTATATGGCTCAATCCTGCCAGAAGCTGAGAAGTCCGAGGAAGTACTGAGCACCCTCCACTGCCATTGAAGTCAGCAGGCGTTGAGAAGGTGCTCATGCAAATGGTGTTATTTTTATTACAGTAGCCTGGGAGGACAAACAGAAGTAATCATGTTGCTTATAATTTCCAAAGAAGGAGGATCTTATATTACTGGCTGGGGATCAAGAAGCATTGGTTGCGTGTCAGACTTACAAAGTTTCAATTTCTGTTTAGAATGTTTTATTCTCTTTCTGTGATATGATTGTTATACCCTTTTGATTCATAATAACTCAGAAAAAATCCTTCACTGTATTTATCACTGTTTTCTAATTATTCTTTTTCTAATCTTTTTTTTTCCCCTTTCACAAATGGATACCAATCACTCCCTGTCGGACAACACAATATTTCTTCTTGAAAAAAAAAATGTTGTTGACTGAAATTCCTTTTGATGGACCAAATTTCCTACTTGCTACCTGCTCCTGAATGGTCTCTTCTATCAAATCTGCCTGTCTGACCAATTAAACCTTCCTCCGTTGTACACCATACTCTTCAAATCTTCAACTTGCCCCCTCCCTCTATCGCTGACCTCCGGAAGCAACGGAAGAATCTTGGGCCGAGGGAGGATTCTGTATGCTAGTGAAAAAGAACAATCTGTGTCAAAGGAAAGTACTTCAGCAACTTTGTTGCAGAACATGTACGCACAAAGGGTGAACTGGTACCTCCCAGAATCCTCTTGCTCCTGTAGACTTATAGATTAATCCATATTATTAAAAAAAAGAAAAAAAGAAAAAAAAAGCAAGCCACCTCTTTCTCTCTCTCGCTCCTCTTTGTCAGGGGAGACGGTGAACTGTTTGTTGGAACTTTAATGGAAAAACTACAACAAGCCTACCTTTCATAACTGGGTGTTTAGAGCTAAGCATCCGGGATCACAGTCAGTATTGTGTGACCAAAGCATTGATGCCAAAATTAACATTAAAGTAATTATTTGATTTCCTGTCAACCTTAGGATTATCCCTGTTTTTGGTGGTCCTTTTTCTTCCTTTCCTTTTTTTTTTTTTCCCCCTGCTTGTTTCCCCTTCAAGGTGTTTAAAGAGTGTTTCAAGAATACGACACAAGTTTACATGGATTAAAACAAACAAAAACAAAAACAAAAATACTTGCATCAGTCTTTTTTTGTGCTTATATAGTAATAATCAGGGGGAACTTAAGAATACCAGTCCCTGCGGGAATTAGAAACATCTTTGTATGTGGGACTATGTTCTGCATCCTTTGTATCAGTATTAAAAATAAATTAAAAAGTGATCAATTCCACACATATTTCTTACTTTGTTTCCTACGCTGTGTGCTTGTTTTTGCATCACGCAGTCTTTACATACATTTTGCTTCTCACCCTCCACCCCAGTTATATAGATCTGGTCATGAGACAGTTAGCTTGTTAACCGCTATTCTGGGATTTTAATTTCTTTCTTTAAATTGTCAAAGCTATTTGGAATAAAATGTAAGCGGTTCATAACACCTAAGTTTTGACAAGGGCATTCTTCCTATTGTGAACAAATTCCGAAAGGGCCTGGTCCTCTTATTTTTCATGAATGAAAGTATTTTGTAAACTCATGTCTGGAGCACACAGGTAACACTGAAGTAGTAGTTGTATAATCTTATCTTGTATTTTAGCAAACAGGGGGCCTGATCCTGCAAACATGTACTACTAGTCACAGTGCTAATACATAGATTTCAATGAGACTACATCCAGAAGTAAGTGTTTACAGGACTGGGCCCTACAACTGGAATCGATACATTGGGTCAAATTCAACCCTTGGAGTAACTACATTTAGATCAATAAATTTACATCGAGGGATGATGTCTATCCAGTTTGGATTTTGTGTAGTAATATTCCTCTTGTCAGTCTGGGCCTTAAGCTGCTCTTAATCAACAATGGTATAAATTGGGAGTAACCCAGTGAAGCCAGTTTAAGTGAGAGAAGAATAAGGCTCCAGTGTTTCCTTTTCTAGTTACACGTCAGTCCCAGTCAACATATTTTTATATGTTCCTATTAGAATATTGCTTGACACCCATTATTTACGTAAAATGTAGTAAATTAAATTTCAAAGATATTGATTTGACTAAGGGCTTGTCTTCACTACAGAGCTAAATTGGCATAACGGCATCGATTTAGCAGGTCTAGTGAAGATGCTCAATCGATGGGAGATCGCTCTCCCATCGATTTCTGTACTCCACCTCAATGAGAGGCGGAAGTAATGTCGGCGGGAGAGCATCTCCTGTCGACATAGAGAAGTGTGGACCCTGCGGTAAGTAGCTCTAAGCTACATCGACTTGAGTTACACTACTAACATAACTCAAATTGCATAGCTTAGATTGACCGGCAGCGGTAGTGTAGACCTGGCCTAAAACAAGTCTTCCTTCTGCGACGATCACTGACACACAAATGGAAAATGGAAAACATTTCTGTAAAAATATAAATGGTAGAAATAGAACTTCTAGACTTCCCTTTTTTCAATATGAAATCAGTCCCTGAATTTTACAAATGAAAGCACCAGTGCCAGTAGAAACAATATGTTCCTTTTCACAGAAAACAGGTGAATTCTTACAGACATCCTGTTCTCAATGATAGTAAAAGAACTGTGACATTCCTTTGGTGCTCATTAAATTTTCTGCTTAACATTCAAAGTTATGACAACTTTATTTGTGCTAGTTTAACTACTAGTCTGTTACATCCTCATTACTCTAATAACATTATTAACTAGAACATAATGCTTTCAAAGTTTAAGTTAATATTATATATTATATATAAATATATATATATTCATAATTGAGATATAATTATGTAATGGATTGTAAAGAATTTGTTTGGATACTTACAAATGTCTCTAACACTATTATAGAGAAGAAATTAATATCTTTGTTTTCTTTTTAAAATACTGACACGTTGTTAAATCCAAATTCATTTTTACTGAAAAATACTGTACATGTGTAAAATGTTCAGTTGTCATTTGTAAAATAGAGTAGTACTGTTGTAATTGATACTGGCCAAAATCAATGTTATTCCATATTTTATTTTTTCTATTAAATTAACCTAAGTTCCTGTTGCTTTGGTCTGGAAAAACATGTTGATAATTGATATGTAAAGTATCTCGCTTTAGGAGAAGAAGGTAATTGTTATATTTGATATCACATATAAGTCATTGCGACAAAGTGGGGGGGGGGTTGTTTTTTGTTTTTAATGAATGTATTGACTTTTTGAAAAGCAGTGGTATTTATCATGGCAGAAACACCTGGTTTTGATGCAGGTTACTTTTTGTGCTGTAGAAGCACAACTGAAGCTGAATCCTGATGCAGGATAGCTTCGACTTCTTCTAATCCATAACAGTAATTATCAGCCCAGTTTCTTTCATATTTAGGATTAAAACCCAGATCCATAACTCCCTAATGGCTGGGATGGTTAGGAATAGATTAGGGAGGTATTCACGTTTCCAGTTAGGCAGCCAGAGGTGTCCATTGTGCAATGGATTGCTGATTGCCATTATTTCCCAATGCACAGATGTCAGTACCACAGAAGCACTGTTTTAGGCCCTGTTCTTATACATGACTGTTCGCAGCCAGATTGCTGCACCCATGAAGAGCCTCACTGAAGTCAACAGGCCTCCACATGGGCGTAGCATTCCAACCATGCAGGTTTGGGGCCTTTATTTGTATTAATTGGTATCTCTGGCTACCAGCTCAGCTGAGAGATGAAGAACTGAATGGGCTTGAAGGCTGAATTACCTTTCATCCATAGAGGTAGTGTCTTCAAATTAAGCGAGGGCAGTCTGAGGAAGCCTGCACTTCAGCTGCCCAATCAGAGTATGTTCTGTAGTGGTTTTCAATCCAGTACATTTTGCTAGCTCTAAAATCACTTAAAAATAAAGGGCTAGATCATCGATCAGCATCCCTCCCACTCTCCCCTCTGCTCCTGGGAGAGAATGAATTTCAGCCTGCTGCAGCATACATCCCCAACACGCTGGTATAATTACTCTATAAGCACATTGGGGAGACAGTCACAGGGACACCCACTGCCTGCTGTCTCCTGCTGCTTTCTGCCCACCTGTGCCAGGGTGGGACATAGTCATGCTGCACAGGAAGTGGCAAAATGGCACAAGGAAGAATGTGTGTGCAGTATGCCCCACCACTCCCTTGCATGAGCATGCAAGACAGGCCACAATCTGGCCCAAAGAAAATCAGTTGATACATTAGTAGTTTGTTGCATAAAGGACTTCTGCACTCTGCTTCCATTTTCATCTTTCTATTGTTGATACTGTTGCAGGGCATTTCACCAATTTGGGTGTGTTGCATTCGCAACATATTGTCCTCTGTGGGGAGAGCTTGCAAAAAGTGATAGTATAGTCATGTTAATATTGGCCAAATAGCTTTTTCCAGAATGCGTATCTTTAAACACTAAGCTGTAGAGCCTCTCAGACAGGCAACTGCTGAACTGAGTCTTACTCCTGAATGCAATACTTTGTAGCATGAAGTTGGAGCATTAACCAGCCATCTTTCATTGATGTGTCTAGTAATGGAGTCCAGTGTTTTATAAGCATTGCTATTACAGAGCTTTAGAGGAGGCTGGCCAGCATTCTAGCCCAACCCTGGTCACATGATAATCCATATACATGTAGTCCCGTTGTAGCCAATGAGATTAATCATGAGCAAGTTCTTCAGAAATGGGCCCTAAATTTGCCAACATGTATCTTCCTTTGCTATGTAATTTTTTTCTCATTACACGATCAATCCTCCTTCAGCTTCATTTGGGAGGAGTTACTCTTCAATATTTGAGCTCCAGTACTAATAATGAATATATGATAGATACACACAAAACACTTCATTGAAGTTCAGAAACTTTGTTACATGGAGCAGTTTACCCATTTTCTCCACCTGCCTGCTAAAGAACATATCTGCCTTTATGTATATCACAGTTCAAAAAGTGGCAACAAAGATTTTTTTTAACAATAATACTTTACTTAAGGCATTTCACAACTATGATAAAACATATGCTTGTCTCCCTACCTGTTCAAAAAGGCACATGTTGACTTCCCATTGACCTCAGTGGGGATTAAGAATGTGCTTAAGTGCCTCCCTAAATTGAAGCCTGGGAGATAATGAGGCCTAGCTAACTGTGAGCCAGAAAGATTCTCACAGCATAACCAACATGTCTCAGGAGAATAGGCAGAATTTCAACTAGCTATTAAACTAGTAAGTACAACTGCCCATTACAGAAAGGCAACTTTTTTTAATGAAAGATTTATTTATTTTTTGTAATGGGGTTACAAGTTTTACCCATCTTCTCGCTCTACACCACCAACTCAAAAAATACACCCTTATTATTTTTCTGAGCAACAAAGACTGCCTGGTAAGTGGGACAAGTGATTGTAACAGGTATGTGGAGATAAGTCTGCGTCCACAGTGCATTCATTCTCAGCAGCACCAATGCACCTTGTTTTTATCCAGTCTACTTACACAGAGTTGACACTGGAGAGTTCTCTTCTTTTTTTCCTATAAAGTTTTGCAAGCTCCCTCTCTTTGCAGAACAATGTATTGTAACAAAAAACTATTTTGATGAACATGTTGATAAAAAAAATCATGGAAAAATACCAGAAAATGTATCCATTCTTAACCCTGCAAAAGAGAAACAACTTGGAAGTTTCATCATTTTTCACAAAATTGTTTTCCTGGGTTTTGACCAATTCAGTTTACCACTCACCAAGAATACTGGTGTGGGAAGGGCTTCCTTTCCTCCTCTACGGATGAAAGCATCATCACATAGCAAATTGCTGTATGCTAGCAACTGAGCCTTGTTAATTTGCCAACAGTCTGCTTACTAGGGTCATGTCCATCTATTTGGTGCATATGCTGCCATCACCAACAAATGTTATATGCCAAATGTAACCACATCTCAATTCTCCATCACTGCACTGGCCAACAGAGCAGGACTTGGACCTACCGATGTCCTGGAATATTTTGGTTAAGTCCAAGGCACCTAGAGCACAGCAATATTGGGCCTCTCACCTGGGTTTGAGTCAGGCCCATTATTTTTATAGGCCCAATTTCTGAAACCCTCATACTGAGTATCCCAGCAAAGTCAATGGGATTGCTCATGAATGTGTTACTCTGTGTGGGTAAAGGTAGCAGAATCAGTTCCATACTCAGCTACACATGTACTGTAGTTAGCAGATACTAGAAGGAGTTTGTCTCTGGATCACCACAATGATATCTATTCCCCAATAAGGAAGTGAAGCTTCACTTCTTCTGTGTGAAATGCAGACAAGGGAGTGAATGCTGTAGAAAGAACTCCCAAGTATTTAAAAGGAGGGCTCCAGTCAGCAGCAAACGCTGCACCTTCATGTAGTGCCAGGCGTTATCTTTTTGTTTCATTTCTTCTTTGAGTATCTCCTGGACTCACTGCCAGATCTGGCAGTGGTTGGGTATGCATCAATGCCACATTCACAATTATTAAATTATTGCCATCTTTACAGAGTGTAAGATGGATTTTGTGAAGGTTTTTTAATGGAAAAACATCACATTTCAAGGCTGGCCTTTTCCTACCATGCTCCATGGAACATCGCTTTTCTTTTGTTTTGCAGATATACAACACTGTTATTGTAAAAGCAAAGGGGGCAATTGCCATGGGGCCTGGACAATTTAAAAGGGCCTGGGGACCCCGGGGGCCAGCATGGGCGGTCACGGATTCGTCACTTCCGCCCCAGGCCCCGCCCTGCCTATGGACAGCCCTGGCCCTGGGGCTGGAATTTCTGTCAGTGGGCCTGGCAATAACCAACACATGGATCCATTCCAACCCCTTTAGCCTTTGTCAACTATCCACTGGGCAGGGACAGATCCACTCTAGCATTATAAGGAACAGCTAGTGGGAGCTGACAACTAAGGGATGTCCCAATACAATTTGTTATCCGCAACAATAAAACTGGTAAAAAAGTATCCATCATCCCATCACTATACTGTCTGAGCACCAAAAGATCTCAATACCTGACTCTGCTAACTCACATAATGAAGAGACAGTCAAAACAATTCTTCCCATCTTAGTTCCACAGGTGGAACTGCCTTCATTTGGTGGTAGTGGTGGTGGCCAATGCATTTGTGCTGTGTGAGCTTATAATGTGAGTCTTGGTCTCCATCACATCATAAGGGGTCTGTCCTCAGTGGAGAGTAACATGAGGTTCTTTTTACTCAGTCTCCAACCCACTTCTCACTGGCTTTAGCAGTAGCTCAGGACTCCTTTCAAGTGACAGATGGAGGCGCTGACCCAATGGAGGAAAACACATTCTGGGTTGTAATTACCAATGGTAATTTAAAAACTGATTTTTTTTTAAATTATGGCAAATATCTGAGCTCTTTGGTGGAAGGACTATCTTTTCACATGTTAGGACTGTGCCTAACAGAATAGGGTTCCAATCCCTGACTGGGGACTGTGAGCTCTTAAACCGATAAATAATAAATAGCAGTGAGAATAAACTTCAGCTGTTTTGGCAAAGGGACAGATACAGCAGGTGTAAATGTTTTTATTCAGAGGAGACAAGAATTGAGGATTATGCAAAATACTGCAGTTGATAAACCCTTTCTCCTCTACGTCCTGCTTCAAGTCTAACCTGAAGCATTATGTGATCTCTGCTAATCCTGCAACAGAAGACCCTTACATCCTATAATCACCATATCAAACTCTGCACAAAATATCTCTGCTGAGGGAATGGAATCCCTGGTCTGTTCCGACCCCCAAGCATGATTGGATCAAATATTCAAAAGCACCTTAGTGAATTAGGAGCTGAGGTTCCATTTTTTCAGTCCTACTGAAAGTCAGTGGGACTTGGTGCCTAAGTCGCTTTTGAAAACAAGACTGCCACGTAGGCACATTTGAAAATTTACCTCAAAGCTTAAACACTTAAGGATCCCTCACTCAGATTTGTGCACCCTCCCCTGTACACCCAGAGCGTTTTCCCAAATCCCAGTGCAACAGGTGTCATGCTTAGATTCAGAGGCAACTTGATTACAGTGTACAAGTACCAGCCCAGGGAGAAAAATACTGGGTTCTAATGGGCTCTTTAATCAAGCAAATAACAGCTTAGCAAGAATCAATGGCTGGAAGCTGAACCCAGCCAAATTCAATTTAGAAATTAGGCACAAATTTTTAATAGTGAGGGTGATTAATCTTTGGAACAGACTGCTAGGGGAAGTGCTGGATTCTCAGCTCCTGCTGTCTTCAGATCAAAATTGGATGCTTTAGCCAAACACAAGTTATTGGGCTCACTACAGAGTAACTAAGTGAAATTTAATGGTATGTGATATACAAGAGGCCAAACTAGCCAATCTAATGGTCTCTTCTGGCCTTAAACTCTATGAAACTCTATGCTTCTTTCAAATTCATTCTCTTCCCCAAAGCCCACAAATGCTGAACCCTGCCTCTAGCAATGAAGCTGCTGTCACCAAGCCCTCAGTAACGTGTTTGTTTTTTTTAAATAAAATTGCTCTAAGGACCCAAGCCTTTAAAATGCCAATCACCTCCTGGTGCTGCATTCTTTCAACTCCTAGTGATGATAGGGGAGGATGGTTTGATGGATATAACACTCAGAAGACACCAGAAGGGATCGGTTCTGGGGTTAACCACAGACTTCTTATATGACCATGGGCCATTCACTTTATCACCCCAGTTCCCCTATCTGTAATACTGATCACAATATCTCCAAACCCCAAAAGGGGGTTGTGAAAATAAAAATAATTAAAGATTGTCAGGTGCTGCAATACTACGGTAAGGAGGGCTGGGTAAGTGCTTAGCCAGGATGACTTTGGGGGCAGTACTCACCATCTTGCAGAATCAGACACTAAATTAGCATCATACTTTGGGCCTCCCAGTGCATTTTGTGTTGTCTATCTGGGCAGGGCTATGGCCTACTGTGTATTTTACAGCACCGCCTGCACTAGTGGTAAATATTACTGAAATAACAGCAATCAAAATCATTTATGCAAGACAAACTAGAAAAAAGTAGTTTTTACACGCTGGCTAGTGCAGTGGCCTGGGACTCAGGAGACCTGGGTTCTAATACCCAAATCTGCCACAGACCTGCTGGGTGACATTGAGCAAGACACTTCACTTCTCTGTGCCTCAGGTTTCCCATCAGTAAAAAGGGGATAATGGTGCTTATTCTCCTTTTTAAAGCACTTTTAGATCTGCTGATGAAAAGTGCTATATAAGAGCTAAGTATTATTCATTATTTATTGTATGTATTACTGTAGTGCTTGTTATTAATAACAATACTATAAATAATTAAAGCCATACTTTGCAACCTGCCAAAATCCAAATGTCGAATGCAGTATACCCCAAAGATCCCAAATGAGGGATACAAAGCATTATTCACAATGGAAACTTAACTTGCAGTGGGTTTCATGTCCTTAATATAACTAACTTCTGTTATAAGCTCAGATTCATGGTTTTGTTGTGATTATGTAAATAATTTTCAGCAATAAAAGTGAGGGAAACACCAGCTGAGGGAAACACCCAGTTTGCATGGAACACGGCTAACTTTGGGTGTGGCTACACTGCAATTAAACACCCGTGGCTGGCCCGTGTCAGCTGGTTTGGGCTGTAAAATTGCAGGGTAGATGTTCGGGCTCATGCTGGACCCTGAGCTCTGGCACCTTCCCCACTCTCAGAGCTCAGGCTCCAGCCCAAGCCTGAACATCTACCCTGCAATTTTACAGCTCTGCCGCCATGGGTGTTTGATTGCAGTGTAGACATAACCTTTGGGACTAAAAGGGAGGGATTTCCCTTGAAATGAGGTACAATGGAGAAGTATGTTTGAAGGTGGTAAAATTACTTTTTAAAATGATCTAGTGTTATTTCCCAGTTACATGCATGACATGGATACCTTGCAGAATAACGTAAAAGAGTGCAGCTTTTCAAGGGTCAGCTAGCTACCAATATCTGAAGGGGGAGGAGGGGTAGTTAAGCACTTTTTAGCCTTAAGCAAATACGTCAAGTTAATAAATAGTTCTGTACTATAGTTTAAAAATCTTCTTTCAAGTGGCGTTTCAGCATTAACTATTTTAATTTCCACAGAAAAAGATGCATTGTAATAATGTTTAATGACAGCTTTACAACCATAGCTGTGACTTGTGAAATCAGAGGCCCAGAACATAGGCAATTTTTGGTGTTCACTCTTATAATAGTGTGTTTTAAGATGCTGCAAATTAAAGATTAAGCTAGCAAAGAACTGGCCTTCGACTGGCACTAATCCAGGACAGCTGAAATGAATTACAGCACTTCAGCTGCAGGAAGTAACAAAGAAATAACGAAGGCCTTTTAAAACTCACCACTTATGCCAGGAGGGGAGGGGTTGGAAGGGGGTATTCTGAGGTATATGAATTAGTGGCTCCAGACTCACTGATTCTGTACAGGACACATAATCTAGCACTGTTGCCAAATAAAGTGAATTTAACAGAGATGAAGAAACAACAAAAAGCTTTCAGAATATAAATTACAACCAAAACAACAATATCAGATAAAGAATGGTTTAATACCAGGGTAACAGTCCACTGAGGGATGCTACAACCATGAGCACACTCCCCAAGCAATGAACCATCAGAATCTTCAATGTGGAATTTGCATGTATTCTAGTGTTGCCTAGTTATTTTATAGCATCAAACATTGTGCTTAGAAACGTCACATAAAATATATAGAAGACAGAACCTGGCCCTGAGGAACATGTTTATTTTTTATATCAAGTTTCTGTTGGGAAAAGTATCTGTTTATATGCCATATTCTGAAAAAGTCATTTGTACTGATGTGCTTCCATATCATAACACCTTTACACGTAATAGTTCTATGGTAATCTAAAAATGGGGTTGCTAATTGTGGGAATACAGTGTTTATGGAGAGGACTGTAATCTAGTGAGTACAGCACTGGCCTGAAAGTCAGGAGATAAAGGTTTTCATTCCGGCTCTGTCATTATTTGACCTAGGGCAAATCATATAACCTATCTATACCTCATTTTCTCTCTCTGTACAAGCATAATAATACTTATAGGGTGCAGTGAGGACTAATTAATGAGGGCCAAATTTTATCTCAGTTACACAAGTGTGAAAGCACAAAGCTGTACTCAATTCAATATCAAATGGTTAGTTTATCACATCTTTATCATCATCCCCTTATATGATATATATATTTATGGGCCAGATCCTCAACTGGTGTAAATCAGCAGACCTCAGCTTACTTCAGTAGATCTATGCCAATTTACATTAGCTGAAAATCTCACTTGCACAGTCTAGAGAGATTATATAAACCGATTAGAGTGACTAGATGTCCCAATTTTATAGGGCCAGTCCCGATTTTTGGATCTTTTTCTTATATAGGCTTCTATTACCCCCTACCCCCGTCCCGATTTTTCACATTTGCTGTCTGGTCACCCTAAAACAGATGGATACCCATACAAATAGGCACATATAAATATGCTAAACGCCCTTTGAGATCTATGGCTGAAAAGCACTATAGAAGTGTTAATATATAAATTCTATGTATGTATGTACGTACTCATACACACAGACACCTAAATATATTGGTTACCTCTGAGACTTGCAAAGAAAAGGTGCTTAAAAGCAAAGGGGGGGAGGGGGCTGTTGTTGTTTTGCCTTTTTTTTATATAACACACACACACACACACACACACACACACACACACACACAATAGAAAGCCTCAATATTTTCTTTCACTGCTGGAAAGGAAGAAAGATAGCCAAAAATATGTTAACAATTCCTGTAAATCCCAGATTATTTGCAAAAACAATGTATTTTTAACAGACAATTCAAAAGGATCCCGCAGACTTTGTAAAACCTGTCTGCAGAATTCCTTGTGGATAGGGATCTCACTATCTGGGCAATTTTATATATGTCTGCCACTCTTACTCATGATGAGAAGGACATTAGTTCATAAGTCATCCCAGTGATTTCTCCTATATATAAAATTGAGTTGGTAATATGTCTGGAGTGAGAGGGAATAGACAGTTGTATATTAACATTATTTTATGGCTTGTCTACATGGTGTGGTAATGCCCTACATTAACTGGTCCATGTAGATCCTGCTGGTGTGCACTAAAGGTTCCCTAGTGTGCGTTAACATAATAGCTTTTCTGCCTCCCTTCCGTTCACCCGACATTGCTCCTTCATACAGCCTCCCTCCCCCCTCCCCCCCCCCACACACACAGACACACACTGTGGAGGACAGCAAAACAGAGATAGCCAAAACCAAAAGACACTCCACTCTTCTGTGTCCTAAGTCCCACAATGCACATGTACAGCCCAAGTTTCAAGGCAGCAATGCAAGTGGG
Organism: Chrysemys picta bellii; assembly: GCF_011386835.1. Taxonomy (NCBI): domain Eukaryota; kingdom Metazoa; phylum Chordata; order Testudines; family Emydidae; genus Chrysemys; species Chrysemys picta. Next base: position 98,097,105 of record NC_088796.1, read on the forward strand.
AAGAAATCTCCACCTAGGGGTATTCACAGAATTTGCAGCCTTCATTTACCTCCCAGGGTTCACTGCCCAGACCATATCCTCAGCTAAATCAGCTGCTAAAGAATGAAGCAGCAGATAGTAAATTCAGTCAAATATCTATACTTGACTAGCATAGATTACCTGCTAACCAAATAACATAAGGCACTCTTATTTAATCTAGGGCCTTATAAAACTGTTCAATAGATAGATTTACTGCCCCCACACAGTGCTTAATACACACACGGCTGGCATGTCACTTGCCAAATGACTCTATCTACTCTACAAGTTATGGGGAGCATAGATATGCAGCACAGTAACCATGGTTTAATGAGCACCCAATAAATAAAAGGACATGTCATGTATTACAGCACCACAGCAGCAGCAGCTATAGTCTCGCTGCCCATATAGGATGAGATTTTCAAAGTCACTGAGAGGACTGGAACACCCAGTTCTCTTTAATTTTAAAGATAATTGAGTGTCTACATCCCTGAGCAAGTGGCAAGCACTGAAGGAACAGTCCAAGCGGAGAGATAAGGGGGACAGAGAGGACCATTGTGCCCTCCTGATTTTGGGCTGGTCCAGGCTTTCTTATATAGAAACCCATCCCTGGCTGCCTATGAGTTGCAATGCAGTCTTCTAGGATCTCTGTGGTGGCACATGCTACGAATATGACCTCAGCACATGCCTTACACTGGGGCTTGTAAGCTGGCAGTGTAAGAATGCTGTATTGGCACCAGAGGGATTCATCCTGAGTTTGCTGCAGCCCATTAATGGCTCCTATATAGGTGACATCTTTCTGCAACCACTTTGAATGTGTTTCTGCTAGAGAGAGAAAATATCACCAAATACACAACATGCCAACACATCTGAATGATCATAGTAAACATGAGAGACTCAAGAGGACTCGGTCTGATCTCACGCTGGTGAGAATCAGGAATGACTCCACTGAAATCTCCTGATGAAAAGCACTATAAGAGCTAGGTATTAAATCTATGGAGTTACACCGGGGCAAAATGAGCTAAGTGAAATCAGAATTAAACCCCAACATTTTCAGAAGAAATTACTTTATTTGTGGTTATGTCATCCACAGGAATGATAAGCCATTCCCAATCAATTCTGGATGCATTTAGTTGCTTGAGATTTGCCTTTTAAATTTGTCACCAAAATGTTTATGGAGATACTACAGTGGTTAGCATGTTAGAAATAGTAAATGCAGACAGGCAGCTGAATGGTTGCGATGTATCTTGTATCTACCAGATGGTTGCCAAACAGTACAGTGTACTGCACCTAACCTATTTCAAAATCCCATCTGGTGTCTGGACTCACTCCTCATGCATCCCACACACAACTCAAACCGTTACCCTTCATGCAGTGTCCTTTATCTATTTCTCCAAGGTGCACTAGAATAGAGCCCCTCCCTCAGTCCCCAGCTAAGCCAATAGGAGCTGGGCTAATTCAGCCACTTACAGGCATTCTTCATAAGACTCATGCAGACTCAAAGAAAACAAGTCATTGGGCTCATCATTCCGAAAGACACCATGCTCCAGCACCCGGGGCACAAGCAGTTGGTTCCCTGTTGACACAACTGAGACCTGCCGGTTTCAGAAATTCAAAACAACTTTGGTGTCTAATTCTTTTCAATTAGCACCATATTGGGCAAAGATTTTTATTTGATCTGTGGGTCTTAAGTAAACAATTGGGTTTTGTTTGCCAGGGGAATATGCCGAGCGTGTGGATCGGTGTCTGTTCTGTGAAGCATCCTGTTCTAAGTGCACAGGGCCAACTCAGAATGACTGTATCGGCTGTGCAACCACAAGGTAAGTGATTGTTGTTGTTGTTATTTATTTACATTGTGGTAGCAGGTAGACGCCCCAGTCAGGATCAGGGCCCCACTGTACTAGGTGATGTACAAACACACAAAAAGAGACTGTAATTAACCCAATGAGGCGAATCGAGTATGACAAACAAAATTAGATCAAGGAAGGAGAACAAAGGGGGCACAAATGAGACCAATTGCTTGCACAAGTAACTAGTGCATGCCCAGATGGATCCTGAGGGCAGAAAATCTTTTTTCCTTAAATAAATGAAATCAGCTAATCCTGACTGACATACAGGCAAACCATAACTGTTGGTAGTAGGTACTGGCCTCTAACATGCCACAAAGGACACAGGCTGACACTGATCAGTGACAGTCAGGGTATGTCTACACCGCAATTAAAAACCTGTGGCTGGCCAGTGCCAGTTGATGTGAGCTTGGGCTAAAGGTTTGTTTAATTGTGATGTAGATGTTTGGGCTCGGGATGGAGCCCAGGCTCTAGGACCCTAAAGGGGGAGGAGAGTCCCATAGCCAGCTCCAGCCAGAGCCCGAACATCTACACCACAATTAAACAGACCCTTAGCCTGATCCCCACAAGCCCAAGTCAGCTGGCATAGGTTAGCTGCAGGTGTCCAATTGCAGTGTAGACATATCTTCAGACACTCGGAGTCCAATTTTTGACTTGCCACATCTGCATTGTTTTTTACTACACATATTTGATTTATATGGTAACCTGGCATATCAATTACCATACAGGTCCTGAAAGGATTATTGTCTAACTAAAGACATAATTATTTATTTAAAATATATCTAAATACTTCCTTACTAGAGCAGATCCTGAACTAAATCCCAACCTGAACCACTGCTCAAACTTTGGGAAAGTTTAAATCTAATATGAATTCTGCAGCTCAGGGTCACCTCTGCTATTTATACAAGGGAGCTATTATAGCCTCTTGTTTTAAATCCCATGTTCTTCTAATAGAGAAGGTGTAGTCTTGACTCTGCACTCACATTAGTTTTGCTCTGGTGTAACTGCACTGATTTCAGTGGAGTTACTCCATTTTTACACTGGTGTGAGATCAGAATCAGCTCCTATAAGCTTTTTCCATGGTATAAGAACACACCAAAAAACAAGTAAACATACAATTTATAACACCAGTGTCTATGAGAAGACCTCTGAAATAACAAGAAACACCCAGTGGCGTCAATTCATCCTTAAAGCAACTCTACTGCCTTTAGGTGGGTTATACCATGGATTAATTTAGCCCAATGTGTCCGGCCAGAGTGTCAGGCTCAGAGCTCAAGTTCTATGCTTCTGGGTGGTAAATTGGAACCTCTGTGTTACTGTAACACAGATTATTGTGGGGGAGGGGAGGTTTGTTTGTTTATTGTTCCACAACAAAAGGTACAAGGTGATCTAATTATAACAAATTACGCAAAACCCCCTAGATGTTCCAGTCTGTAATGATCAAGCTCCTCTCTTTCTTGAGTGTCCATGGCCTTTGGGAGGCTATGATCATAACCAGAGTTTTAGTTGTCTCCTATTTGGCTTCAAGCAGAATTTCTCAGTTTTGTGTGGAGCTAGACATTTATTCCACTTCTGTCACCAATTTTGGGATTCTAGAATATACACGTAGGTCATTTGCAGAGGTACTTTTCCTTACACAGGGTTACACTACATAATACAACTGGAGAAGAGGGGAGTTAAACTCCAAAGCTCTTATTTCACTGTAACAAGTCCCTCACCAGTTTTTGCTTTTTCTTTTTACATCTAGGGCTTCCAAAGAGAGTCGGATTTTTATCCTTCTGTCTGTTGTAAAAGATCTACTAAGAAAATACAAAAATAAAAAGAAACAACAAAAATAAAAATAGATAAAAGAAAAATCCAAATGGAAACTGTAGGAGGAAAAATATCTCCAGTGGATACTATTTGTAATATATTGGAAATAGACTTATTTAAGTCTCAGTCTCCAGGGTCCTATGGTTCTAAATGGTTCACACTGAAGAGAGTGATGAATGGTGCTCTAATACAGACTACAATTCAGGAGAGAAGATCTCCTACAGTGGGATTCTTTTTCTTTTCTACAAAGGATGAAAAGATTGTGTTTTCCTTCTGAAGTCCTATGAAAATGAGAACACTGAACATCCCCATTCTCTGTGGAAAATCTGCTCTAGGCACTGTTCCCTTGTTAGGAAACCTAAGATTCCATTATCTGTTTTTAATGCAGCAGGGTAATTTGTTTTTTGCCAGCCAAACAATTTAGTTCTCAATTAAAAAAACAACTTCTCCTTCAGTTGTAAATCTATATCCCATGATCTATAGAGCTCAGGATCAGGATCTGAGCTGTAAGCTTCTATCATGAGGACTACATTGTGACAAGGGCAAGAGAGGGTCTCTCTTTACTGTAAAAAGAACAGAAGTACTTGTGGCACCTTAGAGACTAACAAATTTATTTGAGCATACGCTAAGGTGCCACAAGTACTCCTGTTCTTTTTGCGGATACAGACTAACACGGCTGCTATTCTGAAACCTCTCTTTACTGTACTAGCTTTGTTGATAAAAATCAGTCAGCCTCCTGAACAGAGATAAAGTCTACTGAATGCCATGTGTAGGTATGCGAGTCTCTTTCTCTCCAACCATCTAGTGTTCTTAACTTTTCCCCGTCGAACCTATATGTTTGTTCCTAAACTTTTTCAAAGGAAGCATCCTGGGAACTGCTTATTTATGGGGCACTCCTGGAGAATCATTTGCTACTGAGTGAGCAACGCAGTGGCATAGCTAGGAGTGGGAGTGGAAATTTGGGTGGGCCCTGACTTTTGGGTGGATGGACAATGACAGACTGTGCTAGCTCAGCTTCTCCCCCAATGCCACACCCTCTTCCTAGCTCTGGTACCCCCAGACACAGGGCTTCACCTGCTGAGCGGGGCACGCACATAGGGTGGCTCAGAAAATGGCAAGGCAGAGCTGCCGGAGCATAGCTTTCTGAAGTGCGGGCGCATAGCTCCATCCTGGATTTCAGCTGCTCGAGTGATGCTCCGGGGCACTGTGGCAGCACTATACCCCTGCTCAGATTTGGGTGGGCCTGGATGCTAAGTGGGTGGGCCGCAGTTCATCCAGGCCCATGCGTGGCTATGCCCCTGGGGCAAACTTGCTTCAGCAGAAGGCAAGAGGCAGGAAATGGGAGCAAACTTGCACCCTACCCTGAAATTTACTGTTCCTCCCCCAGGCATCGATGACCCACAGAATGAGAACCTCTCATTAAGCAAAGAGACTTGCATTGTCACCAGTGGCAGCACAGCTGTGCAAAATGTTCACTAACTATATACCAAGCCATGCAAAATTCCTTTGGTTTCATTATCAATTCAATGTTCGGGTCATGTTCTTCAAAGTTTTGCTAAAGACCTCTTCACATTTCATATAATGGAGATGTTGGAACCAATCAGAGGCAAAGATACGAGTAACACTATCCAATTTGTGTCCACACAGCAGTAGTTTTGCCATTACAGCCATGTTTGTCCATCCCCACAATTATCAACATTGCAAATCAGTTGATTTTTGCATCCGAAGAAGTGAGGTTTTAACTCACGAAAGCTTATGCCCAAATAAATCTGTTAGTCTTTAAGGTGCCACCAGACTCCTTGTTGTTTTTGTAGATACAGACTAACACGGCTACCCCCTGATAATTGCAAATCAGGGTAATTTTGAGATGATTTCCAACTAAAACACCATTTGACAAATTGTCCTCAAATTCTGCAGAAACAATCTCCCTTCAGAACAAATCTGGTTGATTGTCACACCAAACCAAAATTACAGGGGCACAAAATAGGGCTCTCTAATGAAACTTGATACCATAATATGGAGAAACTACTGTTCTGAAATCAGTGCTAAGAAAGTAAGGAGTTAATCCTTAATTGTCATGTTAAACACATATCAAGATCAGGTTCCACATATATAAATGCCAGTCCAGCCAAAGATTTAAGCACAGAACTGCATGAGGCAATACGGAGTCCTCTCCATTATTTTCCTTAGCTATATTTAAGACATCTTGAGGTTCTAGCCCACTGCTTCAACTTTTTCTTTCATATATCTTTCTCCACGTTTACTCAAAGGCCACGTCGTTATAATATGTATCTTTTCCTCCATTAAGATTAAAACCATTAAATATAAAATAATGGTGAACCTGAGCCAGTTATGTTGCTACCACATTCACTCAGTTCCTTCAGACTCATCAAAAAAGTTTTGGAGAAGATGTGTCATTAGCCAGCATTAAAAAGTATTCAGCAATAACCCTCATAGGATTCAACAATAATCCTCATATGGGGACAGCCCCTAACACCCCAATCCTGTGAAGATTTACACATTTATGTTTAACTTTATGCACTATGAATAGTCCCATGGGCAGTTCAAAGCAAATCTTTAAAGTAAAATAAATAGAAAGCTTTGACAGAGGCTTAGATTTTTTCACAGATAACTTCTGTGACAGAAATATGTTCTTGGCTTCTTTTTAACAGACATAAGGAACATTTCAGAGCTTGTGGTACAGAGACATCAAGATAAGTGATTTTCTGTGGGGGAAAAAAGTCAAATTCAAATCTGAAGTATAAGATTGAAGTTAAAGGCTTAGTTGGCCTCCCACTTTATCTTACCAAATGTTGTAAAGAAAATCAATGGGAAATTAAAAGCAACGTGAAAAAAATATAAGTAATAAATATACCTGGGGGGACGTTTTCTTTTTGTTTGTTTTAAAGATGAAGAGACAGCTATAGACTCTAATTTTTGCCTTTCTCTGCCACCACAGATTTTTTGATGATGGACGGTGTGTGCTGCAATGCCCCAAAGGGAAATTTGAATTTAACAACCAATGCCATTTGTGCCATCATACCTGCATGGATTGCAGTGGAAGTGAACCAAACAAATGTACTGCTTGTGGTACAGGTAAGTCAGATTTCTTCTTACAACTTTTTCCTTTGCCTCTTAATTTCTCTTTGCCTCTGCTCTCAGGACTAATCCTGGCCATGTTGATGTCAGTGGAACTTCTGCCACTGTTTCGGGCTATCCTCATGATTTAACTCGGTATAATGTCCTGGAATTCAGTTTGTATGAAAAACACTCTTGAAAATACAGATGTATTCTGTTCTTGTTGGGTCAGTTCATTATTTATCCAACAAAGACAGCCTAATGTATTTGGAATTATGCCTGACTTTAGAGAAGCAAAAATTAAAAAAAATTAAAAAGGAAATGTTTTTGGTTGAATAAAACAGAAAACCTAAGTTTGGAAATAGAAAAGCTGCACTAGGCGGTCTAGTCTACCCTGGAAGCCTTTTAGTGCTAACCCAGACAAGAAAAAAGTCTGCTCTTTCATCACAATTCACTTAAATGAAACATGTATAATAGCCACAATAGCTTCATCTTCCATCTGCTTCTAACTGCCCCCCTGCTTGGAAGAAATATATTAAATTATATTCAAAGGTGAGCCATGTGTCAGAGTCATGAAGCTCAGATCCAGATTCTGACCCAAGTCTGAACTTTGCCACAGCTGGTGCGGGCTATTTCTAATTCAGTGTTCTAGCTTAGGCACATTACAGAGGTAGATTCAAGCCTGACTCCAAAGTCCAAACTTCAACCAACTTTGGTAGGAATACATGTATGTTTCAGCCCCGGTACTCCTGTTTAGCAGTGAAAAATGTATGTTTAAAATAGTTATTACAGTGAGAATGTGTAAGTCTCAGAAAATGCTGCTCTTTGGGAGCTAAGGACAGAACAGTAACAGTCATTGCAGAACAAGGTAGATAATAGGAGATATGGGATCACCAGGATCCTGTCTAAAGCAGATGTAGGTCAGATGCAGATGTATAGTGAACCCACTTCCATATTCCTAAAGAGAATGCTACCATCCACACAAAAGGAATCAAATCTAATCTCTTAACAGATTATATTTAAACAGACAATACAGGGAATTCCATGGTAGAAGGAATTCTTTTTTACTTTGAAATTATGGTAGAGCATGGTAGATTTCCCCAAAGTACTGCACATGAACATCTGTTAGATTTCTGGGGGTATAGTCTAAAAAGTTATTGAAAGTAAAGAGTATTCAGCTGCTGAAAAGACAGGAATGGATTATGTGTCTTTGTCACAATATTTTCTTGAATAATGTTTTCCTGACAATATGTTACTCAAATCACAATTTTATGTTGTCAGAGGTACTTAAACTCTATGGACCAATGGACCAAAATTACAGGGGCACAAAATAGGGCTCTCTAATGAAACTTGATTGCTACCATAATATGGAGAAACTACTGTCCTGAAATCAGTGCTAAGAAAGTAAGGAGTCAATCCTTAATTGTCATGTTAAACACAGATCAAGATCGGGTTACAAACAATCAAGCAGCTACAAGATTTATACATAATATTCTATACATCTGTTGGTATTTCTAATTATCACTTATGACTAAATGAGCAAGCAAAACTTACACCATCATAAATTCAGCAAAAGCTTGACAGGAGTGCTGAATTAGCTAATACAGCCAGACTGTGCAAGTAATACAGGCCATTGCCCTACCAAGTGGTAGCAACCAGAGCACAAGGCTGCCGTAAGGACAAAGGTATCTGAATCACTTGCCTTGACAGGCTTAACATCTCTCAAGTGTAGATCATCTTCCAAAGAATCTCTCTTTTCATTAGGCATTATTTTCCATTAAGATCCCCAAATACTAATTGAATAACATTTTTTCTAAAATAATTGAGTTAAAATTTGTTATTGATGGATTGACTCAGAGTATTGATAAGGGAATATGGAGCCTTTCACTTCTAGGAAGCCAGTTCAAATCCAGACCAGGTTGGTGGTGACCCCAAATCTTTCGCATCTGACTGACACTTTCATGGCAAATGTGAAATACATGAGTTGATGGTCTCAGTCCAGTTCTCAATACATAGATGTCTACATCACAAAAAACACTATTACAATATGTACTAATTGGTACCCACATTGGCAGTCTCATTCCAGAGGCTGAGACCAAATGGACAAAGAGGCTAAGCCACACTTTTACCCCTATAAGCAGTATCTTCTTGTCAGGATCACAACAGTGTGGGGAAAAACTTGCACCGCTGCTGCCCATTCTGCCCCTATTTTGGGCAGCAATATAGAACTTCCATCTCTATGGGCACCCAGAGAGGCAGACACCATGGTAACAGTCACAGTATCAGGACCTGAGTAGACTAGAATCCATTCTGCAACTTTCATGAATAACCAAAATTCACACACAAAAAGTAAAAATAAAAGAGTATGAATGGCTCTTTTTATACAGAGCAACTACCCATTAATAATATTTAGGTTCTGTCTGCAGCTTCAAAAATTGTCATGGGGAAAATATTGATGCAACATAATACAGTTAGCACAGTAATAATAGTATTGTAAGGTGACTTGTAAAGAGCTCCCTACACTGGAATGCAAGCGCCCTGAGTTATACCTGCTTTCGCAAGTTACATTGTTTCAGGCGGGAGGTGGGGTAGACTGAGGGAAGAGGTTTCACTACTGAAATGACTCTGTGGAGTAGACATGGGAGAGCTTTCATCTAGTGGATCTGCCAGTTTTTACCTTGAAACACTAGAGATCACTGGTGCTTCAGTATAAAACAGACAAGCTTACACTTCTAAATTCAATCCAAAAATCCAAACTTTCAAGATTCAGTGTAATCAGGATGAAGATTCCAATGAAGACTCAAGCTTCCCCAAAGTTTAAGTGAAAGATATCCAAGTTCAGGGAGGGGCCTCTTCTGTCACACCCATATGTGTTGAGGAGAATTCAGGGTGAGAGTCCCAATCATGGAAGCGTCTCTGTCCATATTTGAGGATTGTGGGGTGTTTATAGTGTTTGTACACTTGAAATAACTGTTATAAAATTTTTAGTGCCATAATTTCCCAACACTGTGGAAAGTGTTGGGTACAGATCCTCAGTTGGTGTAAACGAGTGAAATAATTTCATTTATTTCAACTGAGCTATACTAATTGACCATCAGCTAAAGCTCTGGTGTTCAATGTTAACACTACTTTTTCTGCCTTAGCTAAATGATGTCTCTTTTACTGCTGATCTATTTCTCCCACTGTGTTTTTGTTGCATAGACAAGAGAGGGAAAAAACGTTTCCTGTACATGGGAGAGTGCAGAGAGAGTTGTCCACAAGGCTACTACCATTCAGAGAAGAACAGCGCCTGTCTGTCTTGCTTAGAGCAGTGTGAAATGTGCCTCGACTCCACCCAGTGCAACAGATGTTTCAAAGGATATTACCTAGCTGATAACAGGTGTCTGAAGCACGAGTGTAGAGAAGGTAAGCACCCACCAGTAGGAATAATACCCCTGGGCTGAAAATTTTCAGTTGAAAATCTGGCCCTGGTTTTCTGATACACAAAAAGACCAAATCCTAAGGTCCTTAATTCAAGTTCTGGTTCCCCTCTCACATGTATCCATGTAAATTGGGAGTCAGTCCCTTGAGGTGAATGGAGTTACACAAGTGTAAGTGGGAGAAGAATCACACTGAGTTAAAATGAGTGATTCCAAGTATGAGTAGTACCCTTAGGGTTTGGCCAGATTGATACATTTATTTTCAGTATCCCAGCTGAATGCTTTAAATATTGACCTTCATTTTGCTAGAATTAACCCTAAACTTGGAATCTTCAATGCGCAGGTGAAGTGGAGGACCCTAACTCTGAAGACTGCGTGCCATGTGCAGATGGATGCCGGAGTTGTCAGCTGGGTATGTGTTGTTTTTATGTGCCTTCCCCTGGTAGTTTCAATTGGGAATATATTATTCCTTTTCATCTCTGATCCTAAATCCTTGTGTGGGGTTAATGAGCACTGCTCATTCTGTCCCAGAGCAAGCTGCTTTTCAGATGGTGTGATTCTTGAACAAGAGCCATATTTTAGCCACAGCATGCACTATACATTGAGAATTATGTTTACCTAATTCATCTTCATGACACTCTTCTGAGATAGGTAACTATTAGTACCCCAACTAATTGGTTTTGTGAAATTCCCAAAGCTACAGAAAGAGTTGATGTCAGAACCAGAATTAGACCTCAGACATTCTAGGCCTGAGCACAGATCACTAGACTATTTCTCTTCTTTGACGAAACATCTGTAAAGTCAAACTCCATTACAGGGCAATTTACTTCTGCTGAGCTACAGTGTCTCAAAAATTGATTAATACTAGTAATTTTTCATGAGGATAAAAAAATGCGTCTCCTACTCACAATGTGGTTCTGTCAGAATGTTTGACATCCTCAAATAAATACCATCTACTCAGTCCAAAACAGTTAATTCTAATCTGCCTGATATTAATTCAAATGGAGACAGACAATTCACCACCATTTTTGGCCCTTGGACATTTCTTTTGGAGACTTAAATGTTGAAAAGATGTTGCAGTTAGTTTAATTTAGCTGGCTTTAATACATTTGTGTTAAGAAACCTGACTTCATCATGGCTATGCTGACAGGAGTACAACAAACGAATCTATAACCCGGGGACTGAAGGAGAACAGGGTGACCCAACAGGAAGACAAAATAGTGTCCAAGTGGGGATTAATTATACTGATGAGGAAGTTCACATCACAGAAAGGAACTTCTTGCTGTCAAGCAATTTCCAAAAAGTTAAAGGAAAGGAAAGTATACGGGGCCAAATTTTACTCTAATTAACTTGTTATAAATCTGGAGAAACTCTACTGCAATCAACAGAGTTACTTTGAATTTATAGTGGTATAAATGAGAGAGGAATTTGCCCTAGTGTCTTTCAACAGTCTGTATCCAAATGTGTTAAAATTAGAGATGGCCCTGAATCACAAACTCTAGATCCAGATGTCAACAAGTTTCCACAGTTCGGGGTTGTTCATATCTGGCACTTTGGTTTGGCCAAATCCCTAGTTAAAATTCTTGCTTTGTAACACTAGCTACAGCAGTAAATTGTATGGAGCCATCTAAAGCAAAGTGAATACTGAAAGAGGTATCTGCAAACATTCATTAAAAGAAAATTCATGAATGCACTCCCACCCTCAGTATTCACAGTCACTTTGATTTACTGTTTTCAAGCTTGCATGCATGTGATCATGATATTTTTACTTTTTTGTGAAAAAAATAAATACCCATACAAATATGTATTCGTACAGACGTTTTCACCACAAGCCCTCCGGTTCTTAATTGTTCAGTCATTCAATAAATGAGCAAACATAATAGCATGTGACTTAGGTGACCGTTACTCAGTATAAATATTATCAAGTCCAACACCTTCTTTCATGACTGTGGATGTTCCTTTGGCAATGGAATTCAGTTCTCAAACTTCATTGCACCGTGACCCCCTTGTGCCAACAAAAATTACTACATAACCCTCGGCGGAGATGGGCTGGAGTTTGAGCCCTGCCCTGGGCTGAAGCCCTTGGGCTTCGGCGTCAGCCCAGGGTGGCAGGGTTCAGGCTTCATCTTCAGCCCCAGGCCACAGTCAGACTAATGCTGGCCCTGGCGACCCCATTAAAATGGAGTCCCGACCCACTTTGGGGTCCCAACCCACAGTTTGAGAACCATTGTAAAAATGGAGGCAGGAGGGAAGGATTCAATACGACTGTGTGGACCTTTCGTAAGCTGCAATCCTACCCCACCCAAACTCCCTACTTGCTGTGAGGTTGGCTAGAAGAGGAGTGAGGGTGGAGAATCTGCTGCTATGCAAATCCTCCTGTTTATGGATAACTGGGAAACAGAAAAAGGGGCTAAAGTAGTTGGCAAATGGGACACCCTATTCTAATGTCATTCAGCTCCTAAATAGAAACTCACCATGAGGTTTGCTTCTCAATTCCCTTTTGACTCTTATCTTTGAAATTCTGATTTAAACAGGGTTTCCAAAAGCTCCAATCAAAGCTTGAGACAATTGGCAAGAGTCAGGCAAATTCAGGATCAATTTTTAGCATATTCCAAAGGTCAGAAGTGTTCAGTGTGTGGAAAGTTTGGCTGGAACTCCAGAAAATCTTTGTGATTTTTGGCTAAGACAGATGATAGAACAGTGGATACGGTTATTTTAAAATGCTGCCACTAGATTTTAAACTGAAGCACAAAAGCAGGCAGAAAGCAAGATCCTGAACAGATTTCAAAAGTTATCACATGTCCCTACAGTAGAACATTATTATTAAGTTCTAGATTTAATATGAACTGCTGGGAGGGTTTTTTTTCTGTTATTAATTGGTTAGATTTTAACTGCATCATTAGCTTAGTTTGCAGCTAAGACAAATGAAGGAAGAGAGTTCTCATAGCTGATCAGAAATGGATAGACTAGATACCTCTGAGAGCAAACAGTTGGGCCATGCTGCTCTGCCCAGCCAAAAGTGGTTTCTGATGACAAAAGCTGTAAAAACATTCCAGTGCCACAAAAGACACAAAACAATGAAATGTTATGTCTGCTGGGAAAATGCTGAATTTGATGCATTTGTATTCATCCAAAAATGCCAGATGTAACTTTTTCTTTCTGAAGCCTGATCCTGCAGTCTTTACTTGTCTCAGACATATCTCCCCTCTGACAACACTAAGGAATTTTGCCTCAGATCAGGGCATAATGGTAATTGGGGCACTCTCAATCAGCAGTGCACTAGGAGTTTCTGGGGGTAAACAAATCTTCTTTCTAGAAAATAGTGTAATAGCCCAACTAGACTTAAAGCTATGTCATTTTCTTCTCTAAAAAGATATGATTCTTAATATGTAAATAGATATAGATACATTTAGTTAGATATACAAAAAGATTCAGACTCTTCTGTGAAATGAGTAATGATATGCATCATTTGTTTAGTGTTTTGAGATCTATGGATGAACAGCACTATCTAAGAACTAACTATTATTATCCTGCTGTCACTCTGGGTTGTGAGTAAACCACAGCTTTTATTGACTGCAAGATGATTTATCGGAACTGAATAAAATAAGAAAGCGAGATACATCACAAACACACTGCAATAAGCTTGTTGATTGATGGATTTGTTATCTTCAGCAAATCACAAGAGTTTAACTGATTTTTTTCTTTTTATAAACTGATTCTTTGGTAATGCATGTAACTTCAAATATACTTAGTAGGGTCAGATTAATTAAGATAATTGAACTGAGTGTGTTGCTGGTAGTCCGTGGGCAGAAGAATTCTTGCTTGCCACAACCTGGGTCTGCTGTATTTCTATCTATCCCTATTTAGCCTTATCTGTGACCAGACATAAGTTATAAACCTTCTGGTAGCTAATTATTTATGTCTTGACTGACCTATATCAGCAATCTCTTAGTCAAAGTTGATGACAACTGATCAACAAAGATAAATGTAATATTTCAGGATCAAACTTTACGCTCAGTTTCTGTTAGCTATTGTACTTCAGTATTTTAGTTTTAGGAACTGGTGAAGGTAACATGGCAGGAGAGGGTAGGAAAGATCTTCAGGAAAGCCAAGGAAGCGATGAATGGATTAGCCCAAAGAAGGTAGTAAGCAGATGGAATTTGGTGCCTCCTCAGACAGATGAAGATGGCAGATGCTTGCACAATGACCCGATCCCTGGTGTTGGGATAAGGGGAAGAAGCAGTCTAGTTTTAGGAATAGAGAAGTCACTTAACCTCTCTCTGCCTCAGTCTCCACATGTCAAAGGATGTATTGACACTTACTTCTCTCACAAAGCTATTCTGAAACGTTATTAATGATAATAAGCCATTTTGAGATGAAAAGTATTGATATTATTAAAACAAATACAGCAGTGATAAGGCAAAAAACATTCTTACAGACCAGTCAGACCATTTATAGGAAAATGCTCCAAAAATAGACATTACTAATAATGCATTTAGGGTGCACTGGTGTGAGTGAGAGCTACAAATGCTAGGTATCATGCAATGTATTGTCAAATCCATATTTTTAAATAGCCATTTTTACTGAGACCTAGAAAGCAGACCCCATAGTCTTAACCCTAATTCTTATCCTAGTGCACAATAATAGTAACTAACCAGGCTGGGTGCTAGAGAATTCTGCAGGTGCAGTGGAGAAGGGCTCTTTCACCAGGCCATGTCTTATGGCAACTACTGCAGCCTCACTGCTGTAGAAAGCCTACATTCATACTGAATCCCCATCTTCCCACTGAGGGGGGACGGGGGTTGGTCCTGTAACCAACACTGGAATAAGATGAGGGAATTAAAGACTCTCCTTTTTTGGCCATCATCATCTCTGCTGATTCCTGGCTGGCAAACATGAACCCTCTTGTTCTCTGCTTCATTACACTGAATGGTGGCAACCCACAGAACAATGGTTACTATTATGCCACCAAACACGTAAATAAATTTTAGGACTGGTGAAAATGTGTATTGTGGCATTTCCAATTTCTGCAATTCAATCTTTGTCACTGCAAGTGGGTCTTACATGAGAACAGTTGCTGCTGCATGATGGCAATGGCATAACAGACATGTTTGCTGATTTTAATACTAAGAATATTATCCAGCTAATAAGCCTGCCTCTGTGGATGCGAGCTGAGAAGGTCCTAAAACACAGAACCTTAGGCACCTAATTGTGTGTCTCAAGTTCCCTGGCCCTAGCAATGTGGATCTTACAATTCATCCTAAATCTCTCCTAAAGCCAGAAATGAAGGAAACAAGATGTCAGATGTAGCCAATAGTGTCAAATATGACATTGGAGAAATCCCCTGAGCATGCTCCGTGAGCTGCTGACAAGAATATATGTGTTATTACATTAGAAATGCTGCTGTGTCACAGAGACAGACTTTAGAAGAGAGGAGACGGTATTAAAAAATCTCTCTGCTTTGGCAAACAGGCACAGATAGCAAGCCACTCTTTCAGGCAGTGATTCAGGCTAGAGTTGGACTATTCATAACACATTTCCCCTGTAGCTATGGAGCCTGCAATTTTTGCCTTTCAAAAGATCAAGTGGACGGTTGTTTAGGAGAGGGAAGGGGAGAAAGGCAGAAGGGTGAAGTGAAAGAGGCCACAAGACAGGGTGGGGGGAGCCTCAGTCCGCAAAGACTTCAAGCTGCTCCCCCCACATGAGCACAAGGTCCAACTGTGCAATCCTAGGTCTCATTTACCTTGGGGAGATGGCCCTTTTAGCTTTAACCTGCACTGGACACCAGCCACGGAGAGCACCAGCAAGTAGCATCACACACCTCACGCGCCTAATACTCATCTCCTGCATGACCCTGTCCCTAGGATCAGAGAGTCAAATGTTGCTCCTCCCCTCAGCATCTGACAGATACACCTTGTCCTCCCTAAAGAACTCAGGCCCATTTTATCAGCTATCACCATGCCCCACCCCTCAATTCCCAAAATTAACCTGGCTACCTCATGGTTACTTTTTTTTCATGTTCTGTTAATGTGGGCTGGCTCAATGCCCCCCTGCACCACACTCATCTTGTGAGTACCTCTGACCAAACCAATCAAGTGTGAGGCAATAATTGGATAAATCAGTTCTGCATCTCTGTGTGTCATAATCCTTAAATCTAATCCAGTACAATTCCCCAAATCATTTTCACCAAGGTGAATAATAAGGACATGAGCTGACAATAGCTTAGACATCAATTAGTGCAACCGAGGCATGTGCTGGACCTAGCACCTGCCCTGTCTACCAAACTTTAGGCTTGAAGCTCAGTTGTGATCCACCTGCTGACCTGGCCACCCACATGTGGGCCCAATGCACAATACAATGCCCACAGATCCAGACCTCAACCTTCCTCCTGATGTCTCTTGCAATTGTAAATAACAAGGTTAATGCAAATCCTGGCACACCTAGAGATGAACAAATCCAGAAATGCACACTAGCCTGCAACAAGAAATTAAGCCTGAGAGGCACCCCAAAATCATGGAGGAAATCAATCCCAGTGCACCAGGTATATTGCATATCCCATTGCTCGAAGGTCAGTGATGGACCATATGCACCGAAGTCCTTCTCGATCTCTAAATTTTGTAACTTTGAGCAAACCAGCCATTAAACCAGAAAGTCAGTGGAGCGATAGATGTTGGGAGGGTTTTTTTGTTTGTTTGTAATAATCCTAAAACTGTCATGAACCAAGGCTTCACAACTGTTCCTTGTGTTCCTTTCGTTATTCTTGTAACTTGATCACATTTGATTTTTTGATAAGAGGGCATGTACCATCCACTCCCAGACTCAGAGCTTGCTTCAGTGTCTCAATTTCTCCAGGTTCTTTAAAAACAATGAATTTTAAACTTTCTTCAGAGAGCTACCATAGCTCTTTAGAAAGTGACTGTGCTACATCTCCTTTAAGGTCAACAGAGTTACTCTGGTGGAACTGCAGAATATGGCTCATTTTATTTCACTGTTTATAGAGTGTCTGAAATTGGTTTAAGTAAAGATGCCTGCAGAGCTGGAAAATATTGATGCTTTGTAGTTTTAGTTGTATGCTATGTATGAAAATATAGCACATAGGATACATACTTTTTTTTCAACCAGCCAGTGCACTCCATGGGAGAATGGCCAGTGAATCCACATATTCACCAATTCAGCAGCCCCTCTGCTAAGTTACTTCCCTTCACTTCCATAAACCTCTTCCACAGCTATCGTATGAAGGATAAGCAGCAGTACTTACTAATTGGAGTGATCATCAAGACAAAAAGGGGAAAAAAAAGAGTCAGATGAGCAACTACATTGTTCTTGTTCAAGCATTCTTTATAAGAATAAATACTGAAACACTCTGAGTGGCAGTACTCCTGGAAGAACGAACACAGGAATAAGCATTTTGGGCCAAATATGCCTTGCTTACACCAGTATAAATCTGATGAGCTGTCAAAGGTCATCCAAATCAATCTTGACTGCAAGGGAGCTAACAAACAGAGAAGGAAGACTGAATAACTTTCAAAATACTCTGCAAAGCCATTACACAGAATGAGATGGAGAAAAATGGAATATAATGGAGCTGGAGTGAGAGAAAATGTTTTTGGAGAAGATTTAAAGAACCCACGAGATGTCTAAAGGGTGGCACTGTGAACAAAGATTCAAGCATACAGGTACAAATTGGGACTCTGGCTGTTGCGTTCTTGATTAATGAATAGAAAGTGATCTAGTTCCCATAGCAACCTAAGAAGCACAAAGGAAAACTTCATTTCTTAAAGATATCTCTGATGATGAATAGGCATAGACTTTCAAAATACAGAGAACTTTACTACAAAGATCCTCTTTTATCTTAGAGTAAATCTTTCTCCAGAAGTTAATCTCACAGGATGGGTTTTAGCTTTGCAGATAATAGGTCTTGTTTGCACTGGCTTCTTAAGTGGGAATTGCAATCTGTCCAAAAATAATACCCAGTAAATTTGGAACAGTTTTTTTTATTTTCAGCAGTGACATTTCAGTTTAGGCAGAACACGAGATTAAAGGACATTGTCTTTCCAACAGTATCTTCACATGAAGACTTTTCTTGGGTGCTTATAATATTAAATATATCTAATAAGAATCAGTAAATGAAAGGCTCTTTTTTGTAGCATTTTCTTTCTTTGTGAAATAACATTACTGGGTCAATTCATGCTTGGGAAAAGCCCATTAAGTCAATGGATTTATTCAAGAGATGAATTTGACCTAGAACTTCAGCAGTTTTAGACGCACAGCCTCTTCACTATTTCCAGGTTGGCATCTGCAGAGCTGAAATCATTTTTTACTATTCACAAAGTAGATCAGCCTTGGCTCCTGGGAGTATTGGGTTTTGGCAAAATCTGAGCCAAATTCTGCTTTCATTTCCATGGGTAAGATTCCATCAATTTCATTGAGTTACTCCAGATTCACAGTGTGACTGAGAGCAGAATTTTGCCTTCTGATTATTGGAGGTTTGAAGCCTGATCTTTAGGATCTCATTAAACCATTAAATCATAGAATTAGTCTGAGAGTGGAATGGCAGTCATTATGTTATGTGTTAGAAATCTGTATGTAAATATAAAATTTAACAATGAACCTCTCAGCAACTTCACCCCAAGTATTGATCACAAGCACCTACTTTTTAAACAGTTACAAACAGGTGCAAGCTTTGGGTTTGTGCCTTTACATAAGGAAGAGCATTTATGGAACCTCTTACTGACTAAAGCAAATGCAAGTCTTCTGGGACTATCTGCATATTAAAGGGAAGTTAAATTGTTTATATATAAGCCTTTCCCTGGCTACACATTTTTGATAGCAGGGGACAGACTGATCCAGCTGCCATTCAAGTCAATGGCAAAACTCCGATGGACTTCTGGGGTGAAAGATTAGGACTGTAGTGTTGCCCTCTGATACCCTTACTCACACTAAGTAGTGCCTTACTCCACCACTAGTCCTATTGACTTCTGTGGAATCACTTGTGGAGTAATGTACTATTCAACATGAGTAAAGATATCAGGCTTTAGCCCAGTGAGATATGTATTTCTGTACAATACAGTTTTTCTCAGACATGAATGATAGCTCTAACGTCTCAATACATATGAAACTTGCTTTAAAAATAATGAACCTATCATACTGCTCGGATTCATCTCATTATGTTTCTGAAATACCAAAAACACACTGTAGTTTATACTCTCACCCAAGTGAGACATTTTCCTTTTTATTCTATTTTTATGACTGATAACCTCCAGACAAACCCAAAACCCTTCATTCTGAATGATCTGATTTTCAGCTGGTTTATTTCAATGACCCCTGGCTAACTACCACTACCACAGTTGTATTGATGGCATATACTCTCTGCTTAACCTCTCACTTAGGGGCCTGCTCCTGCTCCCATTGATGGATTCTTGCCATTAACTTCAACAGGAGTAAAATTAAGCCATTAATTCCTCTCTGTAAACCAGAGATCAGAAAGTTCTTATGTGTGAGATTCATCCCCTGACTGCTAGCAGAAGCACTTGACTGCAGACAACTAGATACACAGCTATTCCACTGCAGTTTTGGTGTATAACAGTTATATGCGGTTTTGGTTTATGAAACTGTGAAACTACTAACCGTGATATGTAAGCCAACCCTTAGATCAGTCTTTGTACTAGATAACTGGAGGATAGCTAATGTAACACCAAAGGTGGCTCCACAGGCAATCCTGGCAATTGCAGGCCGGTAAGCCTAACTTCAGTACTAGGCAAATTGAATGAAACTATAGTAAAGAACCGAATTATCAGACACATTGATGAACACAGTTTGTTGGGGAAGAGTCAACCTGGCTTTTCTAAAAGGAAATGATTCCTCACCAATCTATTAGAATTCTTTGAGGGGGTCAACACACGTGGACAAGGGTGATATGGTGATATAGCATACCTGGACTTTCAAAAAAGCCTTTGACAATGTACCTCACCAAAGGCTCTGAGGCAAAGTAAGCTGTCCTGGGATAAGAGGGAAGGTCCTTTCATGGATCAGTAACTGGTTAAATGATAGGAAACAAAGGGTAGAAATAAATGGTCAGTTTTCACAGTGGAGACAGGTAAATAGTGGTGTGTCCCCCAGGGATCTGTACTGGAACCAGTGCTGTTCAACATATTCATAAGTGATCTGGAAAAAGGAGTAAGCAATGAGATGGCAAAGTTTGCAGATGATACAAAATATTCAAGGCAGTTAAGTCCAAAGCTGACTGTGAAGAGTTACAAAGAGATCTCACAAAACTGGGTGACTGGGCAACAAAATGGCAGATGAAATTCAATGTTGATAAATGCAAAGTAATGTATATTGAAAAACATAATCCCAACTATACATACAAATTGATGGGATCTAAGTTAGCTGTTACCACTCAAGAAAGATCTTGGAGTCATCGTGGATAGTTCCCTTTAAATATTTGCTCAATGTGCAGCGGCAGTCAAAAAAGCTAACAGAATGTTAGAACTATTAAGAAAGGGATAGATAGTAAGACAGAAAATATCATAATACCCCTATATAAATCCAGGCTACACCCACACCTTGAAAACTGCATGAAGTTATGGTCATCCCATCTCAGAAAGATGTATTAGAATTGGGATAAGTACAGAGAAGGTCAACAAAAATTATTAGGGGCGTGGAACAGCTTCCGTATGAGGAGAGATTAAAAAGACTGGGACTGTTCAGCCTGGACAAGAGATGATTAAGGGGGAAGATGATCGAGGTCTGTAAAATCATGAATGGTGTGGAGAAAGTGAACAGGGAAGTGTTATTTATCCCTTCACATAGCACAAGAGCCTGGGGTCATCCAATGATTTTAGTAGGGAGCAGTCTTAAAATAAACAGAAGGAAGTACGTCTTCACACAACAACGCACAGTCAACCTATGGAACTCATTATGGGAGACATGTGACAGCCAAAAGTATAACTGGTTTCAAAAGATAATTAGATAAATTCATGGACGCTAGGTCCATCAATGAGTATTAGCCAAGATGGTCAGGGACACAGACCCAAAACCTCTGACTGTCAGAAGCTGGGATTGGATGACAGGGGATGGATCACTCGACAATTACCCTGTTCTATTCATTCCCTCTGAAACATCTGGCACCAACCACTATAGGAAGACAAGATCCTGGGCTAGATGGACCATTGGTCTGACCTAGTAGGGCCATTATTATCTTCATGTATAACCTATCACTTCAGGGTTTGGCACATTTTGGACCGGATTCTTATTTTGCAAGTTAGTATAAATCAAATCCATTAAGGCAACTGACCTATTCCACTTGATAGTACTTCCTCCTACTCAACCTCTTCTCATTTCAAATGCCTCCTAAAAATCCAGATCTTCCCTGTTGTTGAAAAACATGAATTTATTATCACTCACTCCTGAGACCTGCTGCCCTCTCAAGCTATTGAACCTTTACATGGAACACACTGAGTAACCACATAATCTTTATCTTCTTATACCCCATCTCCTCTGTTGTTCATTACAACCTTTCCTTACATCATGGGTCAAATTAGACTGTATAATCTTTGGGGAAAAGGCTATGTCTTTTTCTTTTTCTTTTGTAAATAAAGCCACAGTAATCAAATTAAAGTTATTCCTGTGTTACAGCACCGTAATTGAGAGCAGCATCTGGCCTTCTCTCTTGCTGTTATAGAGTGATGTACTTTCTCACCTGGCTGGCTCTCAGATGTCCTGGCCACCCAAAGAAAGGTGTAATGGTGTCAAGAAAAAAAAGGAAGAGAGGGGTGAAAAAAGAAAACTGGGACAAAAATGAAAGGGGGAAAAAAAAACCCTTTCACACAAACAGAGAAGATCCAAGCAACAAAGGTTGGGTCTGATATTTCCCAAAGTTTGGGGACTGCCTCGGTGCTGGGGTTTTGGTTTGGGCCCATCTCTAGTCAACATTCCCATTATGATAGCAGTATATGTTTCAGTTGCTTTAACTGAGAGCCAATAAAGTAAAAGTAAAAAAAGTTCTAGAGTGGTAAAATATAATTATACTCATCAGTGACACATTAAAACTTAAAGTACTTTTTAATATTATTTCATGTTATTGTTCAGAGAAACGTAAAAGGCAGTACAATTAGCAATAACTTGAAATTAAGCAATTACAAAATCTTGATCCTTAAAGGAAGATCGTAGTGTAATATCAAATCATTTCTAGCCATTGCCTTTAATTAAATTTAAAAAGGCGAGCAAGGGCTTGATAATGCCAGGCGCTGAATACCTCCATCTCCCTCTGACTGCAAGAAGAGCTGGGTGTGATTAGCACATTGCAGGCTCAAGGCTAAGTCAATTAATTTTTCCTCCAAGCAATTTAATGAAAAGGTGATAGTTAATAAACAAATGGAAAGCTAAAACAAAGAGTGCATAAAATTATACTCACCGTGTATAAAGTTAAGTGTGTGCTTGAGTCATTTCAGGATCTGGTTCTAATTTGATGGAACTACTTGTGTGAGTAAATTATACTCAATGGGGGAAATTCAGTACAGAGGGCCAGTAATGTAAGTAATGTTTCCAGAATCAGACCCTGGCTAAATACTGTGAACAGACATAATGAAACATCACCAGGATTTCCAAAACACCTTTGGAATTCATTTTTAATATTGAAGCCTCTATGGTAATATTACAAATCCCTTTCAGTTTTACTTTATCTATTCAAACATAAATACTCCTCCAGCATAACGTTATTATGCTCGTAACATGAATGTCAATACTTCCCTTCGGGAATAGAAAAGGCACCAAACAATTTCCCAAACCAGAGAACTCCAACTGAAATTAGAGTCTTTGACTTTTGACCAACAGTCTTTGAATGTAATCTTTGAATGTACCTTTAATCTTTGAATGTACCTTTCTTATATCAAAACATGAATTATTTTTACACCACATATTATCTCCACTCCAGGTTTATTGTTCTGGAGAAAGTGTGTGTGTTTCGGGTGGTGGGGGGGGGGGGAAATCAGTTTGTTACAAAGTGGAAGAGAAACCAAATGACTTTCTCCATGAACTCTAGGTGATGTATATTAGCTAACAACTCTAACAAAATCACAAAGTCAATGAAGTCAATGGGAGTTGTGCACACATAACTGAGGGCACAATTTGGCCATAGATTTTTAATAAGTTCAATCCTGCTCCCGCTGTAATCAATGGGTGCTTTGCATTTGGCTTCAAAAGAAGCAGGGGGAGGACCAGTAGAGTTGGAAATAACACTGATAATACCAGGATAATATGCAGATCAGTCATTAGTAGTCACATGCCAAAAAGGATTCCTGACACCAGAGACCTCTACTGGTTTACTTACCCAGCCCTTTTATAGCTACCCACATGGATGATTGAGCTCTTACTTAATACGATGTGAACACAAGGACATCCATCCCAGCATCCTTTCATGTTTGTTTTAGCCAGGAATTGAGCTTGGTATTAGTCTGACAAGTTTTCAGGGAGCCACGTTTGAGAAGAATTTAATTCAATAAATTCTTCCAGAATAGAGTCTCTCTCAAAGATGGTTTCAAACAACTTGGAAAATATAAAGCAGGATCTGTATTGAATGGCAAATTCAATATTATCGAATTATGCGTGAGCCATATTTTATTTTTGCCTGCCATCAGACAAAATTATAATCTTTGGATTTCTTCCTCCGAGGTCCATTGGATATTAACAATTTTAACTCAGAAGCTTTAGCTGCCCAAGTATAGGACAGTAAAGTATCCATTTTAATTGACATAATTTTCAGAGAACAAATAATGTTGTAGCAAGTTCTGACAAATGATTTAATAGAGTGACCAAATCAATAGACAACTGTACTCAGGTCACACTGGTTTAACAAAGGCTGCAAATCTGAATATTTGATTGGACTAGTTAATGGTTTTAACTAGAAAAAAGTGAAAGAACTGAAATGAGTATGACTTTACCCTTGACAGTATAATCCTATAATTTCCTCTGAATGACAAAAAAACAATTAAATGATTAGTGTGTTTTCAGAGGGGTCGTTATCACTAGCTACAGTTCCAGACGTGCATTCCCTGTAATAATTTTCTTTTTTACAGTTTGATAGATAATAAAGCCCTCTGACAGCTTGTGGTTCCCAGCTATATAGTTGCACAAGGAGGGGAGACATAAGTGTTACATATGTATCTACTGACAGATGTGAACAGAAACCAAGTTCTCAAAACCTTCCATAGCAATAATGATCCAATATTGCCCCTGTCTATATCCATTTTTTGTCATGTATACAATTATTGGGCCTATCCCTGTGAGTTGCTGAGTAACTTTCCCTCCCACTGGAGTAAACAAGTATTGAGGGTGCTCAGCAAATTATGGTATCAGAGAGAAATGGCAAAAATACATAACTCTGTTTGCCAGTCATTTCAAAGGGTAGACAAAACATTCGTAAGTTTTGCTTTGACCTCCTTGAATTGTGATACATTCTTCTTCCAGCTTTAGCAATTTGAAAAGCTGTCAGCAGAACTTACTCTGGAGGGCTCCATATAGGAATCAACCCAATCGCCTCCCAAATGAAACAGTCTAAAGTTAGCTTTTCCCAAAGATGGGTATAGTCTCTTGACAAGGTATTTACTATCAGCACATCCACCTTCACAGGGATGTAAGCAGCTGGAAACTAGCATTGTACAAAGATTGCTTTTTAAAATGTCATACTGAGAATTTCCCTGTATAGTAACTAGAATTAGGCTGAAACCACATTTTGAACAGCGACTAGTGATTATGAGTCTCTGAATTTTTTGGTGCTCAATTTAAGACCCCTTGAAGGGTCCTGATTTTCAGAAGATGGGTGCTCAGCACTTTATGAAAAGCTGGCCCCTTTAAGGTGTCTTAAGTTGGGCACCCAGAATCACTAGTCACTTCAAAATTTAGGCCAGGATCTGGTTTTGGGAAGAAATTACTTCAAAACTGAAGGGGATTCAGATCTGAGATTCCAGTTCAGGCCCATCTCTAATAACTGCAATGTCAGAAAATAGTTTATTTTTAAATTTTGCCATGTATAGCATTTTGTTTTTCAAACTGGAGTACCATTTATATAATTTTGTTTTTTAATTCCAGATGACCCGAGAATATGCAGAGCATGCATTCACAATTACTATATGTAAGTTCAACTCTTTTAGCGTCACTACGTTTTCTGAACCGAAAACAATGCTCCTGAAGGTACTGGTGATGCCATACCAGTTAGCTTCAGAGTTGCTGCTTGAACAAAGAGGGGTTGTGGAGGAACTTTAAAAAGGAGGTGGGGAGATTGGTGTGGGGGAGAACCCCTCAAACACTAAAGCAAAGCATTATTCACTTGAGGATACTTAACACTTTGGTCTTAACTATCACTGACCATAATAAGCGTTGAGAAAATTTATCACCAAACAGAATCGGGTTGTTTTCATCTTTTCCCGCTCCTACCTAAGTCAATGGCAAAATCCCCAAAGGGAGCAGGTTCATGCCTGATATCTGATATTCAGTGGGGACAATAAACAGATCCAGCACTCTAACACTGTCAAGCTGTTGAGATGAGCAGCCAATGGCATAACAAACAATAGCCTACATGTTTACCTGCTTGTGGGAAAGCCTTACTCTATTGAAAATGGCAAGTATCCAGCCTCACATCAGTGTTCAGGAAGCTTTTGTCTTTCGGTACCTGATCCTGGAAATTTACCTGTTGGCAAATTCCAAAATTAATCCCCATATATGCTACAGTTGATATCCACTATCTACAGGGCCCGGTAGTAAGTATTTGCAGTTGTAATTAATGTAATGATTGCAGTTAGAAAATACATATTACAATCTTCAACATTCATGCTGTCAAGTATCAGAGGGGTAGCCGTGTTAGTCTGAATCTGTAAAAGCAACAGAGGGTCCTGTGGCACCTTTGAGACTAACAGAAGTACTGGGAGCATACTTCTCCCAGCATATTGCTCCCAGTACTTCTGTTAGTCTCAAAGGTGCCACAGGACCCTCTGTTGCTGTCAACATTCATGCTGTAGATTAAGTAACATCCAAGATTAAAAACTGGCTGATAGGTCTCAAAATGTAATTGTAAACAAGGAATCATCATTAAGTGTATGTTTCTAGAGGGACTTCAGAAAAGATCAGTTCTTGGACCTACATTACTTAATATTTTTATCAATAACCTGGAAGAAAACAAAATCATCACTGATAAAGTTTGAAAGTGACACAAAGAATGGGATATATGATGAAGAGGACAGGTCATTGATACATTTTAAAATCAAGATTGGACGTTTTTCTAAAAGACATGCTATAGTTTAACAGCAGCTATTGGACTTGAAACAGGAATTAATTCAAGGAAGTCCTATGGTCTCTATTATGCAGGAATTCAGATTAGATTATCACAACAGTATCTTCTGGCTTTCAAATTTGTGGATCTATGAATCTATGTATACACATACATGACTGTGTGTACAAATATGGTGTAACGCATGTTCAGATGGCCAGTTATTATCAAGCAACTGCAATAAATGTACAAATTAGGCACACAATTGTGTGCATTAATTTTTTTAAATCAAACTTTACAAGTATATTTGAGAACTATAATATTAACAGACCTGGCTTTTAGAGTAGTGTTGAACTAGGTAGCTATTTAGTTTGTGAGTAATTGTATTACATCTGCTTAGGAATTACGTATGTTCACCACACTTACAAAAATGAACTCCATGACCTCACACAGATTTATTAAACTTACTAAAAATGTTCTGTCACTAGGTATAAGCAGCATTGCTATAAGAACTGCCCTGAGAACACCTACGATGATGAGAGTACTCTCCAGTGTATAGAATGTGATGAAAACTGCAACAGCTGTGACCAGTACGAGTGCTACTGGTGTAAAAAAGGCTTTTATCTCTTAGGTAAGCAAAGTAACAGGTAATGTACATATGCAGTGTCAAAAATTATTTGGGAGCCTTGCACTGAAAGCCAAAATTCGGACCTAATTCTCTGAGGTTCCTGAGCATCCTCTATAGATGTCATTGTGAATCAAGGGCACCTTGTAGAAGCAGGCCCTTTGTGTAAATACAAGGGATCTTTTGGTTCAAAAGTCCCAAAATGTTTGACTATGAATTCCAACTGGGATTTTTATTTTTAACAAGTGTTTGGCTTCAATCCCCTCTCTTTGAGCACGTACAGGAAAAGATTTATATTTGATAGAGCTATGTGAAACAAGGTGGTTTTAGTTCTACAGAGAGTCAAGCAAACCTTTTCTTTGCTTTTAATTTGTGTGACTTTGCACATTCTAGTTTAACTTTGACTTTCAGATCTGAACAAATAAACCTCAAATGTTCTGAGCAAAACCCAGTTAAAACCACTAAATTTCATATCAAACTCACACAAAACTAAGAATTCCTCATAAAACTATTAGCAGCCAGGGCTAATTCAGACAATATTTCCAAACCTGAACTACAGGGAGTCCCAAACATATGGCAGAGCCACCCCTCCTGTTCTGGGTGCTATGGAGCACAGCTTCATGCTGATAGAAATCTCTGTGGTGATAAGAGAGAGACCAAGGTTGCCTCGAGGTTACCATGACCATTGCTGGGGTACATTGTAAGTGCCTCTATTCTCCTGTTTAATTTGAAAGTCCTATCAACTTTTCTCCTGTCTCCTTCTGCAAGCCTATATATTTCCATTTGTATATCCAATTCCAAACACAAGACCTGTTGCCCCCTACCTGATTGTGGGCATTGGAAGGAAGTCAAATTCAATTTTGGGCTTTGCAAGGAACCTCAGATTTGCTCAAACTAGCCCTGAGTCTATCTTATCTATTTTAGTGTTTACACTGCTGAACATCACCATGGTATCAGAGCACCTTCGCTGTGGTAGCTGAAGATCTGAATCAACCCAGGTTCACTCAATATTGACCCCACATTTGCTGGAATCTTAAAATTAATCAAACCTTGGGTCTAGATTTGGATCTTAGATGTTTGTTGTCCCATTTTAGAGGTAGGGTTCAATCATGAAATTCAGATCTATATCTGAACTTTGACAAGATGGTGAGTGTTAGTATTTTGAGATAGACTCAGCTCTATGTAAACCTTGGTAGAGAATAGCTTGAAAGATTTGTGAAGTTTTCTATAAGTACATGGGCTGAGTTTAAAGTTTGCAATAAAATTTAAAACCGGGGCCGGGGTGATGGGGGAGGCACAACAAAAATTTCACACTGTTCTACTGTTCTGTTTGTTTCTCTTAAAATTGCCTGAGAGAGAGTTCAGGGATATATGCCTTCCCCAATCTCAAGTAGCCAGGATTATTCAAAATACACAAGTCTAATCTTGGATGCTGAAACCTAAAGAATACAGTTTTGGAGCGGTAATGGGTCTCAGCTGCAGGATTCCCAATTGATTTTAATTTTCATTTCTAATTGGTTTTAATAGGAATCATAATACTGAAACCACACACAATCTTTCAAAATGTATCCCTGAATTTCCAACAGGGAAGTTGAAGACTAGAGATTAAATTTCACTAATAATCCTTAAGCACACAGTATCGCTGGTGTTGCTGTTCCCCACAACACCCAGAATGGATAGGTCTATAAAGCATTTCTTCATCTTGTGGTTCTCAACCTGTGTGAGTGATACTATGACTTAAAGGATCTATCTATGTTGTAGATGGGAAATGTGTGAGTGACTGCGGGGCTGGTTTCTACAGTGATGAGGACTTTGCAGAATGTGAAGAGTGCCATAGGACCTGTGCAACATGTGAAGGGCTCAACTTTGATGACTGCACCAGCTGCAAAGAGAATTTACAACTACTGCATGGGAAGTGTGTGAATCCAAAAAACATGGTAGTGGAGGGGAAATTCTGGAATGGTATGTTGCTAGATCCTTTGATCCCTTTCATTTCACCCCCGTGGACTATTATGATTAGAAATGTTTAGAAAGGTATCCAACCCCTTGTTTTCAAGATCTTATAGATTGGATAAAACTACCTTATATCTAGTAGACTGAGAAGTAAAGGAATCATACTGACTATGAGTATAAATCTGGTCACAGAGGGTGGAATTCACCCTTTGGCAGAGAGCCTAAAGCTTATGCACAATTTAAATCCAGTTTAGGCCCTATTTTTGAGGCCTTGTGTTGGCTCCCTGAACAGGGTTGAATTTCACTTTGAATGAAGTATAGAGTATATTGTAAGTAATTTAATGGATTCTCAAATTTAAGAATAACTATAATGATCTAATGGACTGAACACTGGATTTGGAGTAGGAGTTCTTGAAGTCTAGACCCAGCTCTGCCAGTAGCTTAATCTGTGACTGCCCAAGGTCACTTCAACTCTATCTCGGATTCCCCATCTATACACTGGAGATAATATTTTTACTCCCACAAGAGCATGGCAAGGTATTAATTAATGTCAGTGAAACATTCTGAAATGCAAAATGCTATTGCTGAGTATTAGTATCATTACTGGAACAGACCAAATGATTTGATGCAAATATATATATATTATATCTTTTTTGTTTTCATGAACTACCTGCGAACAGATCACAGTACTTTCACATTTGTTCACTGTAAAAATTACTTACATATTTCTTCAGAAAATAATTCTTAATCTGTAGATGATTAATGAACAATTCCTTGTGACTTTTGGTAATTTGCACTATGTACTGTGTTGGTATTTTTTTATTCCCGGTTTGCATGATTTATGCATCAAATCAAAGCACCACTACTTGTGAATTTTATGAATTCACTTTTTGTGAATATTTGTATACAAGCTTTAAAGTAGGCTTTTTAAACTGAAATTCACTGCCATGCAGAGGCCCAGCACAAGCCCTCTGCATGGCTTAAGTCCCACACTAGGGACTAAATAGGACTTCAATGAAGCATAGGCCTGCTACTGGCTGTCTGAATGGGCGTGAATTTCACCCTGTGTGAACATTCAAATTAGTAAAGCTCAAGTGCTCAGATGCTCATTGAAAGTGAACATGAGAGTCACAAACGTGGTCAAATCAAAATTTGCTTTTGATTCAAATGTATTTATATCGATTTAAAAGAGCAAAAACAAGAACGGCTGTCCTGAGATCTAGATGGCTTTGCCATTAACTAACATCTATATAATCCTTCTGCTAGGTGGTGTTGGTAGCAACAAGAAAATGTTCGCACTAGTAGCTCATCTCTAATTATTGTGTAATGTTTCCAAACTAATGTATTTCCTATCCATTAAAAGGTGTTGTGCCCAACAGAAGCATATTTCTTATCTGCAAAAACAATATATGTAGAGGCCCTGAATTTGCTTTTATTTGGCATCTAGATGCTTTCTTCTGGTTACAATTATCTATAACTATGAATAAATAATGACACATAGGAATTTTGTCTCATCTGAGGATCTCATTTTGTTCCACCAAGGCAAGTAAGTATTATTATTCCCATTTGATTCCCATTTATTCAGGACTGAGCCACCGGTAAAATGACATGTCCCAGGTCACACAGTGAGTCAGTGACAGAATAAAAACCTCAAGTCACTTCACTCCCACTCCCTGCTATAACCAAACAAAATACACAGCTAGCTGTGTCATGTTCATTAGGGTGGCAATCTAGTCAAAATCCCCAAACCCCCATAGTTTAACTCAATAACTACCACGAGTGCCTTTGAAAAAGCTTCTTAATCTTTTTATATTAAAAAGTATGCTAAAAAAGTGAAAGCAGACAGGATTGTGGCTGAGGTGTGTTGGACCTTGATCTCAACTCACAAATAACAATGCCATTACCTTCATCTCTGCTGGACTATGTCTGAGCACATGGATCCAGACAATGTAGCTGAAAATGTTACAATGGATTTAGTAACTGAATTGACCATTCATATTGGACAAGTTGGTTCATAACCAATCTTTTGAGTCTCCGTGAGACAAAAAACTTTTGTCTCAGTTTGGCACCTAGACAAACAAGTTAAAGGGCACCATACCAGAGCATGCTAAGAGATAAGTCAATGTGAAGGCAGAATTCATTTACATTTTGAGAGATTAATGTAGGTAGGACAGGATTAAAATCGCTTTCTGGGTGTAGAGTATACATTTTTTGTATGTCTAACTTTCACTTCCATTTCTTGTATGAGGATAAATAGAAGACCAGAATCATGAATTTTCATGAGTATATAGACCAAAGTCTAAGACAGTGTGTATATAAAAACTTCCTAAATTATACTTATTTTGTGGGTACTCTGGTGGGCTAACAATTCAATTCCAAACTGGGAATTTGTTAATAAATCATATCAAGGCCTGAAATAAGGAAACAGAGCTTGTCTGGCATCCAGACATTTCAAAGGAAAGGCAAGCCAAGAAAAAAAAAATGGTTGAGCTCTGTGTTTGTAGCTCAAAACATCTGTATTTTATCTGATGTACCAGATGATGAAATGACTTTGGGAGCCAGGAGACATACTAGTGTAGGCTTGATTCACCAAGTGATTACACACACCCTATCAACTGGACTAGACATTTTGCAAGCTGAAATCAGGTCTTAATTTTGCCAGTTCACTGGAAATACCACACCCTGAGCTTGTATGCTCCTCAGTCAGACAGTGTAGCCTCGCGTATTCTTTTGAGAGGTGCAAAGGACATGTTTCTGTTACAGATTCAACATGGAGTATGTGCCTCTTCACATGCAAATCATTTCAAAATAAAATTAGTCATTAATTATGTAAGGTAAGTATACAGCCAGTACAGCTCAGATCACACATTGTAACACAGAATGGAAGTAGCATCCAAAAAGAAGCCATTGCGAAGTGTACTAGAAGCCTTACACCAACTGCATGTGCCTGTGCACATTTTCTTTCCCTAAATACCAAATTAAACAACAAGAATTAAAAAACATAACATGTTAATAGAGGGTTGGTGGGGAGAAGACAAAATATTCAGAAATTAGAGGATTACAGGAATTACAGGCCAGCTGGTACAATTCTTTATAGGTCCACTAATTTCAATGTAGCTATGTTGATTTACACCAACTAAGGATCTGGCTCTAGGTGTGCATTTTGTGGTGTATCTGGAAAGAGATGTGAGACTAGTGAGGGGATAGGGACTAGTGGATAAGGCAGAGAAATGGGGAATATGGAATAAGGGGGAGAGGAGGAGAAAAAAATCTAGATGGAAAATTTTATGACATTTACAGAGGAGGATTTAGCACCATAGAAGGAGGTAGGGGACTTTTTTAAATAGCATCCATATGTGAAATGTAACTCTGTCAGAGGCAGACAACACTTATTCACTAACCTATACATATTTTTCATCATCCCCATTGGAGTTGCATGCAGATTTTTTATTCGAGGCATTCATTCATTAAATTAATCTTATGGCTGTTATGTGATAACCAGCTTGGGAATTAATAGTTACTGGGGGTTGTGAATTACTTCTCACCTAACCTACCAGTACCCTTGAATTTATAATTCTCATAAGTCTTTGAGATGGGATAGGTTCTAGTATTTTATTACCTCTGTATATTGTTTTCATTATATTTTATCATGTCTATTTAATTGTAATTAGCTTTTCGAGATATGTGGTCTATTTTATGTATTTTTATTCAGGGCTGTATCATTTTTGCAAGGCCAGTGCCATAAGCAGAATAAAATCTAACAAACTAAACAGCATCCCCACTGGAAACAACTGGCTTTCATTCAAATCACATCCTTACTACACAGTATACAGACCAAACAGGTCACCTTCTAAAAGTAATGTACACATGGTTACAACCCAGGCAGTACAGCTCCTTCTATGTGCCTCACTGCAGCAATGTATTGCATGTTTTTGACTTTGGGTTTACAAAAAAAAAAAAAAATTCACAAAAAAAATCAGGTTTTCTTTAGCAGA
The DNA here is from genome assembly GCF_011386835.1 of Chrysemys picta bellii. NCBI lineage: Eukaryota > Metazoa > Chordata > Testudines > Emydidae > Chrysemys > Chrysemys picta. The sequence goes on from NC_088796.1 coordinate 98,130,110, forward strand.
ACCTGCTGTATTTTCAATTAGGAAGCAAAGGAGAGTGATTGCAAATGTGGGTGGGGAGCCAGTTTGCTATCATGAACTGAAATAAATTAACTTTTTAAATCCCTTCTCCCTTATATATGAGCATAAATAAATGTGGTCCCTAAACAGAGAAAACAAATGTACTGAGTCCATAGGTGGTTTTTATAAATGTGAATAAAATGGTTTGATCCTAAGCTGCACAGGTGTGAAGGATTGTTGTGTGCATAAGCACAAGGTAAAAACTAACGAGCAGGCCAGGGATCACAGGGAAACCGACCATGCATTAATGAGAACTCTGCTGTGGCTGCCTAGCAGCATGAGAAAGACCAAAGAATGGACTGTAGAGCCCTGGAGAAGGACTGGGATCCCACAGGTCCCACTGCCATAATAGCAGAAGCAGAACTAAATATAGTCCCATACAGAGCTCTACTTTACAGCTAAGTAGCTAATTTGAATGCTGAGGATTGCATTTAAACCAATGTCTCTTCAGACACACCCATTCATCCTGCATTCTTGAAAGTGAGTAGGCATTCAAGAAGCTTCAAGTTTACTTTCACTCAATGTGAAAGATTACATTGGGTATTTTTAAGGATGGGTGTACTCTTTCTTTAGGTCTGTAGCAGATGAGTCTAAGGGAAATCTTAAGTAGAAGCACGAGAAAGATAAAAAGTAACTGTAGGGACCCTTGATTTCAGTACCAACATGGTCAGGATATCACCCACTGTTATCTTCCTTAGAACAAAGTTCCTTGTTCAGTGTTAAAAGAAATCAATGCTTACTGTGATTGTTTATCACTGTCCCATGTCCTGTTGTTGGAGGTAGACTGACATTTTGAACTAGCATAAATAAGAAAGGAAGAAAATCAAAGTTGAGCCCTTCCTAAAACTTTCAGTTTGATAAGATCATGGAATGGCCTGAACAGATGGAATGCTACCCGAACTGCCATAAAGTTTAACTCAGAAAGTGGCAAAAGTACAAGTCGGTTCCCTAGTTTCTGCAATGGGGGAGTGAAGCTGAAAATATTTATAAATTGCTTGCCTTTACTGATGAAGGAAACAAGAATCAACATGGTATTGAGGCAGATTCTGGCCCCAATGGAAGCTTACATGTGTGACATTTTAGTTTCTGCAAAATCATCCAAGCTCTGAAGGTCTGGAAAAGGTTTTTTTGCATTTTTTTTAAACCAGCAGTGAAGTAGCAAACATTATCATCAATAAGCTTCAGAGTAAACATTCCATATATATGAATAAGGGCAGTCCACACTTCTCTCTGACTGACGTATTATTTCAGGCTGTCTGCTGAATTAGCAAACGTCATTGCAATAGTGGACATCTGGCTCACATATTTAAAGTCTTCTTCGCAACCATAAGGATTAGAGATTTCAATTTTTAAATGAAAGCTTAGATTCCAGAGCCCAAGAAGGAATCCTCCAGATACAGGTAACAGCTGGCCAAGCAGCCATGAGCTGGTCTCATTTAATGCTTGGTGTAATATAACTATTGAGGGGTACAGTAGGTCAGAATGCAAGGCTAACTGCCAGAGCTGGCAATTCTTTTTTGTTGTCTCATCAACCTTTTTACTTCAGAGATACAACTCCTCCACTAACTAATTCTACTGCTTCCTTATGGAAGAATTCTACTTGCCCACATGCCCAGAGTGAGTAAGTAATGGGTCAGTGACAAGTAAAATATTGTGTGGCAGAAACTGGCCATCTGGTTTCTCATTATCATCAGAGCACAGGCCAATAAATACATTTTGTCCCTAGGCTGGCAAATTTTCTTGACAATTTTTCCAGACTGTTCTATGTATAAAAACATTGGTCCCATCACGGCAGGTGCAGTGCACAGGGATGTACCACAAAATCTTTTTCAGTATATTACTCATTTTGAAGGATATTTAGGGCATCACCCGGACTACTTTGTTTTTTCAAAATGAGGGTCCAATTGCTACTATTAAAATAAATGACAGTTTTGAAGCAGGGAGAACTCGACAATTCAGAATTCAGACAGGCCCAATTAACTGCAAGCTTTTCATATTGGTGCTAGGAAGAGAATCCTCCAGTTGAGGGTTTAAGTATTTATTTCAGATTGGAAAGTTATAAACTAAAGTAGAATAACTGGATTATAGAAATTTTCTTGTCTCTCCCAGGAAAAATATCACAAAAGCATAACTGCTTGTGCATATTCCCCTCTGGTGGAGACTGTAATGTATTGCAAAGACTGACTATCACAAATGTTGCCAAGAAAAACAAACATTAAACTATAATCTTGATCGCTGAAATATTTCATTGTAAATGAAAGTTGATATTTCTTAATTGTAAACAGTTAAATGTTTTCAAGACAATTTCTCTATAAACATTTCTCAGCAGTTGTTAAGTGTCTCTGTCTTAGCCTTATCTAATTACTATTTATTATTTATGTTGCCTGAAGTGTCCGTCAGGATCAGAGTCCCATAATCTTGGCAGAGGCTACTACAGCTATATTTCTGTTTCCCTTTTTTAATCTTCATAACTGGTATTAAATGACAACACTTAGAACAGTTTTCCCTGTCTACAGAGAGGATTTCAAAGGAAATAAAATATAAAAGACATCAGTGGAAAAGGGGCTGCATATGTGACTGCTGAGAAGTTACATAAAATTTTGTATTCCATCTTGATACAAGAAAATCTCAATTTCTGTGGGAAATCATTGTAGCCTTGAGAAAGATTGAAAGTGCTAAGAAAGGATAGAGTGACCTTAGAAATGCAATAGATTCCAGGAACAGATGGTATTCAGTTCATGTGAGGTTTCTGAGGTAAATAAAGTGAGAAACATTCTTAGTTAACAACATGGCTATGGAATAGATCAACAATTCTTCAAGATGATCATAGTGTGGGGCTTACTTTAACAAGAAGGAACCAAGCCAGATGACAGGATTTGCAGACAGTGGGTCTCCCCTCAGTAAGAGAAAACAATACAGTATATTTAAGGATAGGAGAATAAAAAGCCTGAAAAAATATCACCTAATAGGATCAATTCATGTAAGAAAATAATACCTAATATTTTCAGAGTATTTTTTTAAAAATACTAAATAAACAAGGCCCAATAAACACATTTTACTTGGTATTCCACAAAGGGCTTGTTCAAGTCCACAATAAAACATTAAGTGAATAACTATGAATGGAAGGGGCAAAGTCTTATCAAAAACCAGCTGTAGTGAATTGCTGCTCCTCAGAATGAAGAGAGATCAGTAGTGAGGTTCTTAGCAGTCTGTCAAGGCTACTATAGTCTTCATGATTAGGGAAACTAGAGTGAAGTTTGCTGATTGCTCTGAGTTGTTTTGATTAGTAACATCCAGACAGTTGAGAGAGAGTCCGGATGGCTTTTAAGTGTGTTCAGCAATCTGACAGTGGATGCCATATAGCATGATAAGTGTACAGTAGTATATACTGTTAAAAGTTAGAATTTCATAGATCATAATGGGTACTGAAATTGCAGGCCTCTCAGAGGAAAGAAACCATCATAAAGAGCCCAGTGGAACATCTGCCCAGTGTGTAGCACAAAACAAACAGAAGCTGCTTGGGTGTGAGACAGGACCAAGGTATCCCTCTATAAGTGTAAAATCAATAACCAAGGATCTTAAAGTCCTACTGACTGCCCAAAGAAACAAACATTGCCCTTCAAGGTTATATAGTAAGGCTTCCTGAATCCTAGACTCTATGAACTTAACTAAAATGAATAACTCTATGAAGCTAAAGTTGCAATCAAAAAGCATTCCCCTATTCCTGCCCTACAAAAGTTTTACTGTCCAGTTTCAGTACCCTACAGTCCAGTTCTCTTATAGTGTGTTGGGAGAGTGGCTTAATTCATCACAGCTGGCCCAGCCCTACTACTCTGACAGTGCATGCGCTAAAGGCATGCAGCTGTGGACTTTCCTCTACTCACAGAGAGATAGTTAACACTCTCCCTGCCAACCTGGAAGGAGAGCTAGGGATAGGGATAGAAAACAATACAGTGTTTGCTGATGGTTCATACTGTAGTCCTGAGCTCTGTTTTGGGCACCATACCTTTGCTATTGCTAAGAAGGAATAAATCTGGATAAGTACAATGAGGCTGGTGAGAGGTATGATAAAAAAAACTAAGACTATTAAAACTGGAAAGAAGAAGAGTTAGAAGGGGCTTAATCTAGCCTTTAAGATTATAAAGGATATAAGAAGAACTGATCCATCCTTCCTTGTTTCCTTGTCTCATAATTAAGGTTAAGATTTTGTCACAGTTACTTTTAGTAAAACTCAGACAGGTCATGGGCAATAAAAAAAAAATTTTTTTTTCACAGGAGCCCATGACCTGTCTCTGACTTTATTAAAAATAACCAGGGTGGGTAGGGCTGGGGGGAGGAGGAACGGCAGCTGAAGTCCCAGGTGGCCAAGCCACCCACAGCCCCAGCTCCAGTGAGCACAGTCACAGGGAGGGCATACAGCACCAGCTCCGGAGCAGGCTGCAGCCGCGGGGCAGGGGTGCGCAGCGAAGGCTGCAGCCGTGGGGTAGGGGTGCACAGGCCCAGCTCCAGCTGCTGACAGCTGAAGTCAAAGATGTCACAAAGGTCTGGTAAATATATGTCAGAGGCCTTGGGATCAATCACCCTCTCTGCTTGATTTAGAGACGGGAATTGCACTTGGATCTCCTCCATTGCAAAAAGGTGTCCTAGTCACTCAGCTATATGACTTTCTCAATCTCTCCTGTTGAAAGTGTTCCACTGTGCCTAAATAATGAATTAGTCATGGGAAGAGGGAATTGAACTTGGGGGCATCTACAGTAGTTAGAAGCTCGCTAACCCCTGTGCTACATGAGAGCCTAGCATAAAGGTTTTTCATTCTCTCCTGTTGAAGCTGTTCCACTTTATATAAACTACTTGACTAGTCATTGAGGCTATGAGCGTGACTGACTCTATAGCCTTCTGGTTACAGTACTCCACGAGGCAGTGGGAGAGCCAAGGTTGAGCCCTCGCGCCAATGACTACATCATTATTTATACCCAATGGAACCACTTCAACAGGAAAGAGCCAGACTGCCCCAGGGGCTAAGGTGCTCTTCTGCAATGTAGATAACCCCAGTTCAAATCCCTATATTACATCCAGTAGAGGGGGGGGAATTAAACCTAGGTCTCCTATGTTCCAGCTGATTGCTCTCATCACCACCACCATAGCAGTTATTGGGAGGCACCACCTCCTTCAGTCATTTTGTGAACAGCACCTAAATCCCCCAAAAAATTGTTTTGGCCAAAACTGACAAATTTGTATCAAATTCATGAATAGTTTTGGGTCAATTGAAACCTCATTTCTCTGTGAATAAACTATTGGTCTGAAAAGCTTCACCCAGAACTAGTCATGGATTACAGAGAGTGGAATGGATTAAAGAGAGTGATACCTATCAATTGTAAAATGCTGCTGGGATGTATGTTAATAACTGTTCAATATATCCAACACGGAAGGGAGTACTATGTACATCCACAAAGGTCAAATGCATATTGATCCAAAACAGGGGTAGCCAAAGTACAGGTTGGTCAAACACAGCAGTGTCCACCCTCATCTTTAATAAGGAAGACTAGCCTGAAGGGGTTCCAGAATCCAGTGCTACATCTTCATTTGAGCAGCTTTTTGCCTGGTCAAAATGAAGAATTGCATGCTGGGACCTATGGCATTCACAGGCTACCCCATGCACATTACGTATGTACCTCAGGCTCCTGGAAATTTGGACATCAGCTGAGCAAAGTCTATGCAAACACTACCCCAAATTTCCCACTGAGAGTGTGAAGTGTAAATTTGGAGATAAAAAGATTCGATAAGAGGAACATGAAGGATTCTTCCTGATGGGGAGAACTGGGCGATTATTGATACATGGTGAATACATCTCTTTCCAGGCACTCCCTTCTTCCCCTTCATATTCTTAATTCACTTCCAAGGAACTCCGAAAATGTGTTAGGGAAATAATATAACCAAGTAGCATGAAAGCATAATACAAATTCTTCATTCAGCAGCAGTCCCCTAACCATATATTCCTCCCCTCCGCCCTCTCCCCCAGATAAAATGTGTCTGTGTTTACCTATTTGTGGTGTAAATTCTATGACCATCCACACCACCAACCTGAAATTACCAATAATAAGCTAAAATAGCCTCTGCACTTGCAATAAACACTCTAGAACAATGCCAAACTGGATTTGAGGGTGCCCTTTGTGTTTTATTTTTCTACACTAATCCTTTACTGATCAGCCAAGAATATGTGATTGAATTAAACTGTCAATTGTCTAATTTCAAGGAATATAATGAGACTTTTATGGCTGTAAATAGTTAGGTTTTTTTAAATAGCTCTGAGTGAATCTATGTAGAAAAAGCAAATAGGAAAGTTCCCAGACTGAATGAAGGTGCCCTGCCTACTTGTCCTCCTAAAAGTGCCATTGGTGATCCAGTCCCTACTAAGATGAAACAGGGTAACAGCAGTATTTTTCCCTCTTCCTTCCCAGACTCAAAAAAACAGTTCCAACAATGTGATGCTTCATGTTGGACCTGTGATAGAGCTGCCGAGGTGTGCACTTCATGTCCAGAAAGTAAGTGACATTCAGCTTCTTTGGGAAGAGTTTGTAGTTGGCTAGATGCTTCGGTATATTATATATTCCCAGGGAATATTTTGGTTAATGGATAGTAGAGGTTGTTTAATCTAGCAGATAAAGGCACAGCAAGATCCAATGACTGGAGGCTGAAACTTGATATGATCAGACTAGGAATAAACCATTTATTTTTAGCAGCAAAGGTAATTAGCCATTGGACAAATTTATCAAGGGATCTGATTCCCCACCCACTCAACCAGAAGTTATGGGCTTAATCCAGGAATTATTGGGTAAAATTCTATGTTATTCAAGATGTTAGCCTGGATGATCATCATGCTTCCTTCTGGCCTTAAAATCTCTGAGTGAGTTGGCCATAAGACTGACCTTTTTGGAAAATAGCTTAAAAGAATGTTGCAGTTTTTAAAAAAATGGGAAAAAACCCTAAATTTTGGATTTGCAGGAAATGCAAAGTTAAGGTTCCATTTTTAAAAGAAGAAACCCACCAATACGCTACTGCAGGTTTGGCCACCACAAACAAGATCCCAGAGTTATTTTGTTAAGCCTTCTCAACTGTGCCATTTCATTGGGGTGGGTGTATTGCTAGGGAGATTTCTTCTTGCTGAGAGCTGTGTACGTACATGCCCTCGAGGGACTTTTGGCGACCTGAAAAGTTCGAAGTGTGAGAATTGCACAGATGACTGTGAAAACTGCTCTGGCCCCAGGCACTGCCTGAAGTGCCAGTCTCACCCACAGCGGCCGCTCTACCTACATGAAGGCAGATGCTTTCAGGAGTGCCCCACGTAAGTTATTGTGTATTTTTTCCCTTGTTTTGTTGATTTACACCAACTTTCAAGTTTGCTCACTAATTTTTAACTGTGCCACTTGTCTCCATAATTTAGGTCCTTCTAGATAGGACATCATAAACTCCTGTTATGGAAATGTTAATGTACCATTTTGGCCATCAGAAATTATGATGTGCTGAAACAATGTATATGTATACAGTTGGATGAAGTAATTTACTTTACTCTTGTTAGCAGAGGCTACATGTGAATGTAAGTAAGTAAAGTTAAGCACTAGGCGTGAACTCCTGAAGTCAATGGCAAAACTCCCATTGATATCAATGGGGCCAGGATTTCACACTCAGTGTAGATCTTCACATTGACTGAAAGTAACCCTCAACAACCTTCTCTACCCTCTCCCTTACCCCCAAGAATACAGGATAAAAAAGAGGCAGGGTATGGGCACAGAATGGGGGTGTCTGAGGAGTTATGGACTGAAGCACAATCCTGAACATGCAAATGGAGAGCTTAATCATATACTATCTTCTTTGGTTTTTCTCCTACTATGCATCAGTAACCTGGCAGTCATTCAGCAACAAAGGTTCCCATTGACTCCAATGAGCATTGATCAGACCCTAAAGCAGATCAGGTTCCACTGCACTCTATATCCTACTTATCACTAGTTACCAAGTGCATGTATACATAATGCTCTATGCTGTGTAGGATCCAGTCCTTAGTGGCCACCACTTAGTTTCTTTCTTTTGGGAAAACACGTCCAACCCTCTTCCTCTGTGATTTACACTAATTTATTGGCTGTATTTTCCTACCACCATTTGCACATCTGCTTACTGTATTAAGTAAATCAGAGCATCAAAGGGACAGATTCTGATCTCATATACACCAGAGTGAATCTGGAATAACCACATGAAAGATATAACTGAGATCAGAATCTAGGCCAGAGTGGGTTCTTTCAGCCTACCCATGCAAAAAATGAACTATAACCCACTGATTGCAAAATAATGCTGTAGCGTTATTACACTAACTTGTGTTTGTTTCCAGAACCCATTTCCCACATTTTTTGCATGGAATCATGCAATTTAATTCACCTTGTTCATCTATACCTGCTGCATCCCCCGCACTTTTTGCTGTCTTCCAGAGTATCTTGCCAGACCCATTCATAACAGGGTTTCAGATACTGGCCTTCCTACAACAAAGTCAGCCCGAGTTAAGTTTCAAGTTTCAGCCCCTAGGATATTTTACATTACATTTATCACCTACTCCCATTTGCAAGGTATCACAGAGAAACACTGGTGCTCTCATGCAGTTCTAAATGTCTTCTTTTAGAAGCAAAGTAAGTACTGTAGTGTGCAGGGAAGGTGTTCTAGATATCTTACTGATCCACTACTCTCTTGTGACAGAGGCATTTAGAAAGAGTGAATCAGCAAAGCAAGGTGAGCTGTTGTGCTTGAGAGGATAAGTTCCCACGACAGAAGAAAGGGGGGGGAGAAGGGATTGGAAGGATATTGAGAAATGATAAGAGAAAAGAAAGGAAGAAGATAGAAACAGGAAAGATGGAGGTGGACTCTCTTCTCTTCTGTTTCCTTCTTTCCAGCTTTCCTCTTAATTGACCTCCTTGGCTTTCTTTGGAAAGTACTGCCCCTTGCTCTTTTAAAGCATTCCCTGAAATGCCAGTAAAGCACTGGAAAGCACCCCTCTTTGTGAAGGCTGCCTGGGTGTATGTGTTAGTGCAAAGTAGATATTGTGCTGGCACTGCTTTCTATACTTGTTCCTTCCTCAGTTTTAGAAGATGACTGCATAGTTTTGAATTAGTAATTATCTCAAACAGGTTATTGGCCTCTCTCCATATATTTCTTTTCAAGATCTTAAGCAGAATGAAATGTGCCTCCAGCCTGCCCTTCCATCTCCTTTCGTCTATGAGATACAGGCCAAGCCTAGCAAATATTTTATTATGATTAATCCTTCCAAACCTAGAATGACTCTGGTTGCCCACAGCTGCTCTATGTCAGTCTGCTTAAAGTTGCTCTGCTTTCATAGTCCAGGGCACATTCTTTGTAGGATCAGATTATGTCGAAGTTCAGCCACAAATTGCATCACACAGATCCATGCTGGAATCACCATATTAGATGTGCTGTCATCTGGTTATTAGAGGAGAGTTAGAGCTGCTTCTCAGAAAGGCTCCTCACCATTTACCCACAGGCTGTATAACACAGGTATCAGTGTGACACACTCCTGACAGCAGAATACACTCGCCAAAATTTTAATAGCTTCTTGAGTGACACTTCTTTTGGATGTGATCATGTTTTTCTAGCTCCTTCCTAAAAAAAATAAAATAGTGGAGATATCCTATCTGCTAAAACTGGAAGGGACCTTGAAAGGTCATGGAATCCAGCTCCCCGCCTTCACTAGTAGGACCAAGTACTGATTTTGTCCCAGATCCCTCAGTGGCCCCCCTCAAGGATTGAACTCACAACGCTGGGTTTAGCAAACCACTGAGCTATCCCTCCCCCCTCGCACCTCTACAGAGTTGTTGACCTTCCATTGTAGTGCCTTCTACTAGTGCAGGAACAGCTCATCCCTCCTGGTGCTGGGGGTGAGATCTCTCTCTTCCCTGATCCCCATCCCTCCCACTACTCAGGGGTGTATCTTCTTTCTGCTTGTCCTACCACCATTGGAATGATATCTCTCTTCCTTCTCCTGAACCACTGATATCACTGCTGCAGGCCAGGGCCGCCCAGAGTGGGGGGGCAAGTGGGGCAATTTGCCCCAGGCCCCGCAGGGACCCCCACGAGAATATAGTATTCTACAGTATTGCAACTTTTTTTTATGGAAGGGGCCCCCAAAATTGCTTTGCCCCAGGCCCCCTGAATCCTCTGGGCAGCCCTGCTGCAGGCAGTGGCTTCTTCCTTCCATATTCTGTGCTTCTCCAGCCTGGGAAGCAGAAGGAGGACACGAAGAGTGAGTATCACAGTGACACCCTGGTAGGCAGAAGGAAAGAATTCATGGGAAACTTTGCTAATACCATGCAGCCTTCTGGATGCTGGTGATTTTGGTGCTGCTAAGGGATGATGTGGTGCAGTGAGCAAAATATCTTGTATGAGATGTATGGCACATAGCAGTTCTTTGTGAAATCTGTCCATTATGAAGCTCCTGGTTCACCCAATACATTTTTATTCCTCTATATTTGCAATAAACTGTGCCATCAAACTGTGCCAGAAATGTGCTCTGTCCTACCATTTGTTCTGTTTGTCCTGACTCTCTAGGGGGTATTTTGCTGAAACTGGTACCTGCATCAAGTGTAGTGGATCCTGCAAGACGTGTGAAGGAAATGCCACAAAATGTCAGTCCTGTGAAAGTCCTTTGCTTCTGGAGCAATGGGAATGTAAAAGCTCCTGTTCTGAGAAGCACTTTGCCACCAATGGAATCTGTAAACACTGCCCTGAGATGTGTCAGGAATGCATTCATGAAAGTGCATGCAAAGGTACTGCAGGGAATCAGCATGGCATGTATCCACTTGGCTAAGATAAGACCTCGCTGAAAATATACAGACTGGCAAATATTTGTTGAAAGAGATAGTTCTTCTGTAGTTAACAAAAATGAGAAAAGTAACTTTAATTTAATTGTTAAGCTACTCAGTGCTAATGAGCACTGTATCACGTGATAGGATTTTTAACCAGATAGAGCTAGGAATGACACATGTTCAGTATTCCTTTTTCTGTTCTTTTTTTGTGTTTCAAGATATTCCTCAGGTCCTGGCTTTCCACTGCCTGGCAACTCAGTTAGTCATTTACATTTGTACAAGGTGGATGCAAAATGCTACCATTCTAAACTAGTAGCATTTTACACTGACATTACACAGGTGCAAATGGCTACACAAGATACAGAGCAGTGGAGAATCAAGCCCACTGAGTGTTCATGCAATTAATGATGAGTGAACCACAAAAGTTTTGGGGATTCTGTTTAGTTGGGCTGCTCACCCCAAAGTTTGAATGGTTGTGTGAATTTCAAGGGCAGGTAAAACTGAGCAACTATCTGTCAACCTGGAAGTGTAAAAGTGGGTGACAGTGAAAGGTAATGAAAAAATGGTTAAACTACAAGGTTAAAATAAACCCAAAGGTAGAGATCAGATCAGCCCATAACTCCATATCCTAACACATCCAGCCTCTGGGGAAATTCAGATCTGGATGCAAATATTCCAGACAGACCCTATTTCAGTAATGAGCTGAACAAAAGTTCAGATCCAAATATCCCTGAACTTTTGAGAAGTTTGGAATTAAATTCAGAGGTAACTTTGCATCATAGGCCCATCTCCATGCAGAGGTTCAATCTAGGTATAACCTGAATTTTAGTAAAGGCTCTAGGACAATTTTTGTTTTTTATTATTTTTCTGAACTAGTTTGTCCATCCCTAGATGTAATGCAGCAGGTGCTATATTCAGTTTTTGTTGGTTTTATCAGTAGAAGAAAATAAGCTGTTCTTTTGCTTAGCCAGCTGCTTTTCTTTTTCCTTAGTATGCATGGACCAGTTTTTCTTGCACAATGGGAAGTGTCTGCCGGATTGCCCTTCTGGCTTTTATGCAGACTCCAGGAGTTGCTCTCCTTGCCATGAGGACTGCAAAGAATGTGATGGGCCTGACTCGGATGACTGTAATGAGTGTGCCAGCAGGTCCTTTGTTTTGCACAATGGCGAGTGCTTTGGAGAATGCCCAGAAGGAACTTACTATGAAACAGAGACAGAAGATTGTCAAGGTATTATTTTTTTCCCCAAAATATGGAAACAGTCTTAAGTAGAACCGGTTGAATAGTATTAAAAGTGATTTGGGGGTGTTGTTTAATACATTTACCATTGATCCTGAAAAAGAGGAGAACAGCAAGGCGGCAAAATGTGCCAATGCCACAACATTACTTAGTCTAGTCAAACAAGAGAAGACTGTGAGAAAGCCAGAAGTTAGGTGAATGGGCAACATAGTTGGAAATGAAATTTATTGACAAGTGCAAGGAAATGAACATGGGAAGTAATAATTAGAACTACTCATACACATTACTGGTTTCTAAATTATATGTCACCATCCAGGAAAAAGACCAAGCATCGCTGGAGATGGTTCAGGGAAAACCACTGCTCAGTATGCAGTGGCAGTCAATAAAGAACGCAAACTGTTAGGCTATAGAAAGAATGGGATAGGAAATAATATTTAAACAAACACACAAACCTTTCTCCAGTTCCCCAAATGAAAATATGCCCCTGGGTGTATGTTCGCTACTTGACAAATTAAAACTACTTAAAAAGAATCTGAAATTAAAAAAAAACAGTGGTGAAATACTTGCTGTTTGTACATTTCAGAGTGTGACAGGACATGTCAGATTTGCTCCTCTTCCACTGCCTGCCTTACCTGTAAAGAGGGCATGGTGATGAACAGCCAGGGTCACTGTGTGACATCCAAGTATTGTTCTCTCACTGAGTACCACGATGAGCAAACTCAGACCTGTAAGCCTTGTCACAAGAGGTGTTCTCGCTGTACAGGGTCTGCTGAACATCAGTGTCTTAGCTGTCCAAAAAATCGGCATCTTCTCAGTAAGTATCATGCTTCTGCAGCCAGGTTTTATTTTGTCTTCTCCTTTGAAGATATGTGACATATGCAGATCCCCATTAATCATGGTGCTTCAAGCTGCACTTCTATTGCTCCTTTTCATGAAATGTCAAGATGGTTGGTCATGGGATCCATATTTCAACAGGCTGAAGCCAATCTGATCATTGCAAGTCCGGTATGACAGATAGCTTTCAGGTGTTTGTGCCACAATGCAAACATGCCAGTTGATTCTTTGGAGCTAGTCAAGAAAATCTCTTGGCCATATGAGACCAGCCCTGGAGTTTGGGCAGATATTTAGGTTTGGGCCTGACAAACTTTGAGGGCCAAAGCAGAACTTCTAACCATCATGACACTTTACGGCTAACAAAGAACTAAAACTTTTCTGTTACTTACTCTCTGCTTGCTTTCAACTGTCTGTTCCTACAGCTTTGATTACAAGTTGGTGACTTGAAAATCACATTAAGAACCATCTGGGTTCTTTTAGCCCTGCTTGCATATTTTGCAAATTCAAACTATTTTGCGCACATAAAACTCATGTATATTTGCAAATATGGATTTGTTCAAATGCCTTAGCAGGTTCTGAGTGTGAAATATAGATATACTCACAAATATACAGACATCGTTAAGGAGACTTGTTGAAAAATTGTCCCCAGATCAATTCTCTGTTTGACTGCATTTCAAGCAAACCAATGTTTGAAGTAAAGAACAGAAGACTGGTTTGCCTGAGTAAGGACTGGGTGAATATTGAAAGTCCATCAGGATTTAGTATTTAGTGAATAGGTGCACATAAAAAACAAACAAAAATGAACATTTACAAAGTTCATCAAAGGCCAAATTTCCTCCAGAGAAGCGAGCTTCTGTATCAAAACTAGAGAAATGTTATTGTAAGATCAAATCCTGATATTTATTTATTTATTTAGTGAATTTGTCTTAAGGCAAAAATAAATAATTTTGCAGAGAAATACCATTTTAATCACACATTTCTTCTTGCTTGTAGTCATCATAGTGTGAGAATATGATAGAGATGTAATAGAGTTGGGCATTAGCTAAAGCCTGTGATCCCAATCCTAGATCCAGGCTTGAATCAGAGTTCCCAGCTCTGGACCAAATTTGAACACTGAATCACAATTCTTTGATCTTTGGAAAGTTCAGATGTTGATCCAGATTTTGAACCCGCAAGTTTGTGAGGGTACAGATTTGAGGGTTTGGTTCAGGCCCCTTTCCACTACTAATGAACAATATCATTTTGCTCATTACTGTTTCTCCCTTAGATTGAGATAGCTAGACAGGCAACCTGTAGTCCAGAAAGTGGCAAACAAAATATCGAAGAAATAATATTAGTAAGGAAAAAAATCTTCTCTTGACTATCTGTAACCTGAGTATTGAAACACACAACACAAGAAAGATTATTTCACTTTGTTAGTAGTCATTGTTCTCCTTCACCCTAATTTACATTGGGTAGGTTGAAGCCCATATGGTTAACTGTCTTAGTGCTAACATTACATTGCAGAATTAGGTTCTGTTGATTTCCCTCTGAAATCTCAATGAAACATTGTGATATTCATGATACGTTTGGCAGGACTGTAAGTGTGTTCTCCCATCACACAAAGCAGCAGCCAAGCTGCTCAATTATTCACTGGGATTAAACCCTTTGAGCTATGAAGGCTCAAAATTCTCATAAATCCTATAGATGTGACCAAATATGCATCAAAACTGTGAGCTAGGTATTTAGAATCAAAAGCAGAAAAACCAAGAGATAAATGGTGCTGCAGATGGAGGGATAAAATTTCCTGAAGATTATTTTTTCCTTTGTATATTCTGATATAAATCGCAGATGCTGATGGTTATTAATTATTATTATATATGATAAACTCTTGATAACTTTCAGGAATTAAAAAAAGACGCAGTCCTTGCCCTGAAGAGTTTACAGTCTACATTAGGCAGAGAAAATGGAGACAGACAAATGAAGGGATAAGAGTTAAAAGGCATAAAAATAATTAGTACAGCAGGGCACTCCCTTTCTGGCTCTGCTGTAGAATCTGAGATGGAATATGTCATCTAGCCTCAATGGGGAGAAGAGAATATTGTATGTGATCCTTGGTTCTGCATTATTCCCTCTGCAGATACAACCTGTGTAGAAGTGTGTCCTGATGGATATTATGTTGACAGAG
This sequence comes from Chrysemys picta bellii, assembly GCF_011386835.1. Classification (NCBI taxonomy): domain Eukaryota; kingdom Metazoa; phylum Chordata; order Testudines; family Emydidae; genus Chrysemys; species Chrysemys picta. Next base: position 98,145,264 of record NC_088796.1, read on the forward strand.
ATGAGGGACGATGTTTCACATGCCACAGCACCTGTGAGACTTGCTATGGAAAACACAACACGCAGTGCCATACCTGCAGATCGGGCTGGTACAAACAAGGAAAGGGATGCGTACAAGTCTGCACAGTTGGGTAAGGCTCCAGGATGGATAGCTAAAACCTACATTGGACAGAGAGCTTTGCTAAACATGTAGCCTTCAATTCTGCTTTTTTTTCGATGAAAGTTTCTCATGTTATTTCTCTACACTAAGGGTGCTCTCTAGGGACAATTTAGGATTTCCCCAGCAAAGAAATATGCTGGAGCGAGATCTCCTGAGTCCTAGTCCACAGGCGCATCTGCTTACTTCATGACTGAATTTGCCCCACTGTTTTAGAAAGTGCTGTTCTTTCGCTAAACTCAGAGGCCAAATGTCAAACGTGCATTAAAGGGAACACCCTACATCCATTAAGACTGCGGTTTTGCAAAGAAAAGAGTAATCAAGAATGAAATCTTTGCAATAGCTGAGAGGAATGGATCTTTTCTGACCATGTAAACATTTTCATATCTTCACCTCTTCTAAAACTTCTTTTAGATATTATGCAAACAATTCCATCGGATTGTGCGAGAGATGCCACAAGAGCTGTAAAGAGTGTTTGGGACCTCAGCCCACAGACTGTCTGTCCTGTGATACATATTTCTTCCTGCTTCACTCCAAGAATGAATGTCTCCCCTCTTGCCCTGAATATTATTATGAGGATCGTGATACAAACACCTGTGAAAGATGCCACCCTACTTGCAGCTCCTGTGAAGGTAAGATCCTACATTATGTGCTTCTCTGCCACAAGAGCTTTAAAACATGATCTACATCTCTCTCCAACTCTCTCTGCTCAAGTTTTTGGTAACACTGTGCAGTAGGAAACTTACACGTTATGCAAACATGTTCATTTATGAGAGTTGAACAGTTTTCTAATGATTCTGTACTTGCTTCGCCAACGTATCACTAGACAGATTTTAGAAGTCTGTTGGCTACTAATAATTGTGCTGTAAAACAAGCTCATTGCTGGACTCAGCACTTATTCCACTGTAGTCCCATTTAAATCAATGAGGCTACTCACAAAATGAGATACTACTCAAGCTCAGTAAGGGGATAAGGGGCTAAATTCTGATTCCCTTATTCACGTTGAGTACTGCCTTACTTTGTGACTAGTGACAGTCCCATTGAATGCACTACTCTGTGTGAGTCAGGGTTTCAGAATCTGGTTCCAAGTTCTCAGAGATGAATGATTCTCAAAGGAAGGGGCAGAAAATCGACAGCTAATGAAATAAATCAAACTAAAAGCACAGACTTTAGGGTTCAAGGGTAGTAGGACAAAATGTGTTTTGAAATACAGTCAAATATTTTTTGAAGTTCACCTTGAGGCACCATCCATTTTGTACTAATGCCATTCTAATCCAACCTGGTGCTTATTTATTTATTTTTAAAAAATTATCTTGTATCCAATTTTGAGCTGGGCAGTGTTATTCTCCTTGGACTTAGATGGTTTCCTTGTTTCTCTGAATGGCATCAAATGATAGCTACCAGGTGCTATTCTGTAGCTTAGAATGTACTATATGCATTGAAGAATGCAGATGGTTAATTACAACATAATAATATTTGAAAGCAACCCCTGGAATGAAACATCCCCTTTGATATCTATTAAAATATAGTTGTACAGGCAAATTATTTCAATCAACAGCAATATTTTTGGCTTGGATTTGGAATCAGAAATATTGTTATAATTTACAATCTGCCTCCTACACATGATTTTGTATTTGTTTTGCCATTAATACTACTGGGCACATTTCCCACCATAGTTACAAAACCGGAGCGATTGAATATGAACGAGCCCACTGGTTAATAATCCTTCTCCTAAACAAAAAGTGTATGGCCTGTAACTGTTGTCACATTGCGGTGCTGCCCCAGCAGCACTGGGGACGAACTATGGTTGGAGAATCATGGTTCTTCTCCTGCTCCCCACTTGCTACAGGGGGGAAATAATTTATTCCAGCCTGGAAAACTGTGAAGTTCTGTTGATTGGCACTTTGAGGGGGAAGAGTCATGGCTCTACCCAGGTCCCTCCGTACTTTCCCCTCCATTTCCACACTTACTGAGACGGAGCAACAGCACAGTCCCTTTCTTGCACATGGAACCCAGTGCTGTGATCTGGATAACCTTAATCCAGCAGCACCGGGAGAGGGGGCTGTATGGCCATGTTAGGCCAAGTGACAATCTAGCCCTTACTAGTTGAGACAATGCTACTAATTTCACTCCTTTACCCACTTCTTCCATTTCTATTTTCTTCTTTTCTCACACAGCCATGGACATGGGGGTTAGGGGGATGGTTTGAAGTCTGATTGAACAGCCCCATTTTCATGTTAATCATGTCAAACCATCCACTTCAATATGCCACACAAGATGTGCATGTAACCTTTGTATTTGCCTATGAAACTGTTTGTGTAATAAACCAAGCACACAGTGTTCTGTTAGTGCTTGTCTAAGGAAGCAAAACATTATAGCATCCAGCAAATCATCTGAATCACTAATAGGAAAATGGCTCACACTCTTTTTGCCATATCCGGTAATGTTTATTTGTAGTGTTGTTATAGCCGTGTCTGTTCCAGGATATTAGAGAGGCAAGGTGGGTGAGGTAATATCTTTTACTGGACCAACTTCTGTTGGTGAAAGAGACAAGCTTTCAAGTTACACAGAGCTCTTCTTCAATAAAACATAGACCTTCACACACACACACACACACACACACACACACACAACTTGTCTCTCTCAGTAATCTTTTAGCATTTAATGAACTTAAAAATATACATTGAAAATATTTTTGAGCACCCAAAATTCTAATAGCACAAGTTTTTTTTTCTTAATTTATGGCTCAGGCACTTTTCAAATAGACTTCTTAATGCTAGGCATGTTCAGTACTGATACTTGATGACAACAAATGCCCTGTGTCATTGGTGGGAGCAGTTTAGCTTAGTTTCCAAAGGAAGATGATAACTTTTCATATTCCAATATTAAACTGTTGCTTTATTTTCCTTTAAAGGGAAGGGAGCTCTCAGCTGTACGTCCTGTGTGTGGAGTTACCATCTAGCAGGTGGAATCTGCTACTCTGAATGTTTTGCTGGAGAATACAAAGTCCCAGAGGTACTATCTATACACAAGCATCTTCTCTAGAAAATATTTACATAATAATGGACTTGAAAACCAAAGGAGAAAAGCAGAGCAAACAGTGTTTGATTCAAAATTCAAAAGTTATTTTTATTCCCCTCTTGGTGGAGAAGACATGACTCCAAATGCTTCTCTGAAATGAATGGAATTCCATCCTTGTAAAACAGGATTAAGTCAGACTACAATCAGGGCCTGAGTATGTGCAAAACAGAGGGGATCAAATGAGAGATGACCTCTATAATGGGGGATAGTTGAGATGTGTGGGAATGGGTGGTAGGCATTAGAACAGGCATTTCCTTACCTCACTTCCAAAGGATTCCAGAGGTGATGGATTTAATTCACATTTTCTTTTTTGTTTTATCTTTTCCCAGTTGTTCTACCCACCTCAATTATCCTAGCAGCATTACTGAGCAGTTTCCTTCAAGGGTGTGTCATTATTATTAATAATTATTATTAATTATTTGTATTGTGGTAGAGCCTATGAGCCCCATAGACTCAGGTCCCATTGTGCTAGGCACTGTACAAATACAGAACAAAGACATGGTTCCTGCCCCATGAAACTTACATTCTAAGTAAGTTTCAGAGCTAGGCTGTGACTGAGTCTGATCTGTGTGTAACTGAGTGCCTCTGATGAGGTGCTGGCTAATGCCTTCAGCTGCCAAGGGCATTCAGCACTTCACAGGATCTGTCCCCCATGAGCCAGCAGATGGTAAGGAAGAGGGATAAGAGGGAAAATACTAATTTTCTCCAGTCATTGTAACACCAGCCATAGGGACCCAGCTCCGAATCATTTGCCATGTCAATGAAATGAGCTAGGCCATGTGGTTATTTGCTGATTGTCACATTTAAAATAACTATTAAGGGAATTGAGCTGCATTAGGCTTCAAGAATGGAGAATTACATTTTAAAAATACTCCAGAGTTTTATATTACTGTGGGGCCTCGTTTTCAGTGTCGTTTTTATTACTGTTGATGACAGAAGAAATTACAGAGATGTGTGCAGCTCACCAAGACACTATATGGAAGCCACTAGTGGCTTCCATGTGTTACAACTCCTGCTCTGTGTCAATTCACAGAAGATATGAGTTGTTACAGCTCCCAATTATAGTGCCTTGGCTCTTTAGCTTACGATGTAGTAGCTCATGCTTTTAGTTCTGGAGGTGCCCCATTCATTCCTTGGTGTATCAGCCAAGATGGTGGCCATCACCTAAACCAGAGGTGGGCAAACTAAGGCCCGGGGGCCGCATCCGATCCTTCAGACATTTTAATCTGGCCCTCGAGCTTCCGCCACGGAGCAGGGTCTGGCGCTTGCCACACTCCGGCACTCCAGTTGGGGAGCGGGGTTGGGGATGTGCCCCACTCCTTGCATACCGTGGCTCCGCGCAGCTCCTGGAAGCAGTGGCACGACACTCCTCTGGCTCCTACATGTAGGGGCAGCCAAGGGGTTTGGCACGCTGCCTCTGCTCCAAGTGCCACCCCCACAGCTCCCATTGGTTGGGAACCACAGCCAATGGGATCTGCAGGCATGGTGTCTGTGGACAGGGCAGCGTGCAGAGCTGCCTGGCTGCACCTCAGTGTAGGAGCCAGAGGGGGGACATGCCGCTGCTTCTAGGAGCTGCTTGAGGTAAGCACCGCCTGGAGCCTGCACCCCTGATCCTCTTCCACACCTCAACACCCTGCCCCAGCCCATATCCCCCTCCTGCCCTCCAAACCCCTTGATCCCAGCCTGGAGCACCCTCCTGCACCATCCCCAGCCCCACCCCAGAGCCCTCACCCCTCCCAGGCACACCCCAACCACCTGCCCCATCCTGGAGCCCCCTCCCACATACTGAACTCCTCATTTCTGGACCCACCCCAGAGCCTGCACCCCCACAGCCAGAGCCCTCACCCCCTCCTGCACCCCAAGCCCCAATTTTGTGAGCATTTATGGCCCACCCTACAATTTCCATACCCCGATGTGGCCCTCGGGCCAAAAAGTTTGCCCACCCCGACCTAAACACTATGACTAAATCCTGGTCCCAACTAATTTTGCCATTTATGTCCACAGGACCAGAATCTGTCCCCTCAGATTACAGCAGCATAGAATTGCCAGCTCCGTGCTGAAATAGAAAAGGAAAGCAAATGTGGTTTGATTGTGTTCTGTATCCCCAGAGAGACCAATCAGAATGTGAAAAATGCCATGATACCTGCATAGAGTGTAAAGGGCCTGGACCCCTCAACTGCACTGTGTGTCCAGCTAACATGAAACTCTACCTAGACGAGGGCCGCTGTGTGCAGTGCTGTGATGGCTCTAATCTCACAGAAACCCAGGAGTGCTGCGACTGCAGTGAAACACAAGGTAGGACTGAGATGAAGAGAAATGTTGATATTTAATGACCTTGTGGTCTGTTGGGTGTTTGTTTTGTTTCTTAAACTGATTTTCTTCTGAGCTGCAGAATTATCATTGCAGGACTTTGCTGCATACAAATGCATTTCTAATACACCATTGCCAGAGTATCTAGAGTCTCTCACTCACTGCTGCTATTTTAAAGGGTCAGATCCCAGCAGACAGCTTCCAAGTCTTCTCAGAATGTTTCATGATCTGGGTGAATGGGAAATGCTTGTGTAAATAGGTGGCAAATTGAGGCATGCATTTTAAATTCAAGTCAAACTCACCCCGGGTGTAACTCCATTGTAGCTACTCAAAGTAGCTATGGTGCTTTACCCCAGAGGTAAATTCAGTCCAACACATTTAAATTGTTAGTGGGTTTAAATGTGCTATTAGACAGAATACATAAACTTTCACCTAAAATGAAGTCCCCACTTTAACTATGTCATGTTATTCACATTTTTTTGGTTACCTTTAACTTGCAGATGAGTGTGTATTACAGACCATTCTGAACCTACCAACTCAAAGCAAAGGGAAAACTACTTTTTTTGTTGCTACCTCCATTTTGCTGATCCTCTGCATTGGAGCCATTGTATTCATCTGGAGAAGATCACGAGCCAAAGCCCAGACAGTAATCAAAGGTGGGTACCAGAAGCTGACAGATCATTCAAAACCCTTCCCTTCTTACAAGAGCAACCACCATGACAGCACCAGCTATCAGGATGATCAAGTGATTGAGTATAAAGACTGGGATAAAGATGACGAAGAAGATGATGATGATGATATTGTATATATGAGCCAGGATGGCACAGTCTATCATAAATTTAAATATGGACTTCTGGAGGATGAGGAGGAAGATGAACTGGAATATGATGATGAAAGTTATTCATTTAGATAATTTTTTTATTAATTTGTGTATTTTTCCTCCTTACTGCCTTTCTCATTACATTAAATTAATTTAGTTAGCTTATAGGGGATATAAAATATTTCTTTCTCTGCATGACTGGGCTCAAGCAGAATTTTATGTTTATGGTAATTCTAAGAAAAAGGGATTTTAGCTATACATACTGTGAAAGCAGAGTTGTTTCTAAACTTTTGTTTCCAAAACATTTTATAAATCCTTGATGGGTCTTTCAAGCAGCAGTACTCAAGAAATGGGTTGGCTAAAAGATTCTTTTTCTGTATACTCATGTGTGGAAATAAAATATTTTCCAGTATGTATCTGTAAGTGCATAGGTATATAAAACAGACACACGTATCCAACTAGCACTTGCCAATCCCTTTTAAAAATATACTGATATAAACAAGAAAGGCATATGTATCTACATGATAGATGTCCCTGGGATAGGATGTCACTTAATTGTTTATTTCTGTGTGATTAAAGTTTGTACTGTAGTTCACATTATAATGTGATTTTGCATATTTTACTCTCTTTTCCTTTCATAGTATTATCCAAAGCACTGGTAAGCCCCAAAATCTGACACATTTCTATAATCTTTAAGTGCATTTCCTCAAAAATTTAATATCTCTGACATTCAGTTTTAGATAAAATTTGAGGTCACTCTGACCCTATTCCAAGAAGAATGTATTGCTGTAGCCATGGCTTGAATGAAAAAAAATCTGAAATATTTTATATGACTAACTCCTGTTTCACTTTTATCTTAGTGAGTATGCATTTTAAGCAATATTTCATTTTGTACAGACTTATTTGGACTTAGTACAAAGGAGTGCTTAGTCTATAAATATGTATGTGGAAAAATCTTGAGATTACAGAGAATTGTCACAGAACAGACATGAAACAACAGATTTATTAATCCTACTTTTCATATCTATCACAAATGGCTTTGGATGTTCAGATAATAGGAAAGGGAGTAATCAACACTGCACTGAAAAACAAAATGAAACAATGGAAGACAATAATGATCTTTTTATCATTATAGATTGTATAATTTATTGCATTACATGAGAAGACGCTAAACCTGGTTCCTTTGTTGTGAAAGAATAAACTGAATCTTTATACAAAAGCATGCCAAGAAGGTTGTTATTCACTAGTAATATGGCCTTGTGGCTAAAACCGTGGACTAGGCCTTAGGAGACCTGCGTTCAATGCTGCACACTGCTACAAAGTTCCTATGTGATTGTGGGCAAATCACTTACTTTCTCAGGCTTGGTCTACACTACCCCCCTAATTCGAACTAAGGTACGCAACTTCAGCTACGTGAATAACGTAGCTGAAGTCGAAGTACCTTAGTTCGAACTTACCTTGGTCCACACTCGGCAGGCAGGCTCCCCCGTCGACTCCGCGGTACTCCTCTCGCCGAGCTGGAGTACCGCAGTCGACGGCAAGCACTTCCAGGTTTGACTTATCGCGTCCAGACTAGACGCGATAAGTCGAACCCAGAAGTTCGATTTCCAGCCGTCGAACTAGCGGGTAAGTGTAGCCAAGGCCTAAGTCTCAGCTCCCCAGCTGTAAATCAGAGCTAATAATATTTCTGTATTGCGTGGGATTGTTAATTCATTAATGTTTGTGAGGAACTCTGATACTATGGTAAGGGATGCCATATAAAAACCTAGACAATGCATTTAATAGTCCTTGTCTCCTTACAATACACAATTGGTGTATACGCTTAGAGTATTTTTGGTTAACACTGATAGGAGAGCTTTAGAAATACTTGTGACGACCTGAAGGAAGCTGACTTTCAGTATATTTCCAATATTCTTACTACTGTCATTTATTGGCTGGTTAAAGAAACGCCTCTATAAAGCCCATTTTGCTCCTTCAGGGTGCGCTCACGTATTTTAAATCTTCTCTGGGCCACTAGGTGTGTAGTCCCAATGGATTACAATTACCATGGATCTCCCCTACAGGAGGAATTTAGAGCCAAGTGAAATGTACCCACCTAACTCAGACTAGGGAACACCCGCCTTTCCCCTATTTATGCAATGTCTGATGTTATATAGACTCCATGTAAAATATGCTACGGAACACTTTACATAAGTACTATCAACTACAGGTTATGCCTAGCAAACAGAGTTAAAAGTTTGGTTTAGGTAGTATATTAAATTCTGGATGAAGTTAGGATTGTCAAATCAACAGCCCATTCACTTTATTAAAGGAAAAAAATCATTAATTCAGGTTTCTTTCCCACTTCCACCATTTCCCACCTCCACAAAACCCAATCCAATGCCCACTGAAGTCAACGACAATCTTGGACTGAGTTCTAATTATTTAAATCCTCATTGTCAAAGTGGGATGTTGGAGATGCACATGCTGATTAATTACACATCTGAATTCGTAATACAAAAACGTGGGCTGTTGTCTATGTATCTATTGTCCCCTGCTTTGTAATGAAAAGGGCTGAAGGCCAAATTTTCAAACCCTTACTTGCAGACCAGGGGAAGGGTTAAAACCATTTAACATATTGCCCAACATAAATCAATGGCTTATAATTATAGGAAAAGATGTAACAATAAGGTACTTTGAAAATAAAGATTTGACAAATCACTTTAAGTAAAAGCTCATTCTTGGTAAAAGTTCTCAAAACAAAACAAAGGCTAGAATAAGAAAAACAGTGAAAACATATTTGAAAGGCCATACCGAGAAAAAGAACTATTCAGTTTCCTGTTCACACCTCTCATTTAACAATACCCTTATTTTAGTAGTGGTTTGTATAAATTGGCTGTAAGAATATGCTTTAACCTGAAACTGCCCTTATCAAATTTCAAAGGCTTATTTTAAGTCCCTAATATGCTTAAAATTGCTCTAAAAATTATGTATGAACTGAGCAGCCTATGGGCTTTCAGTTTCAGCATGAAGAAAGGCTGGTGTGTCCAAAACTACCCAAATGACAAATTAATGGAAATGTCTTGCACAATATTCCTTTTTGAACTCCTGTAACTCAAAAAGGGATTTGTTTTAAACTAAAAATGTGCAACTCACTATTCAAAAATATGGTCCTACCTAATGGACCAGATATAAAAATCACAGTGGTTTTAGTACACCTCTGAGAGCCAGAAACCTTTGAGTTCTACTCTCAGTTCTAGTTTGCACTGTTTCTGTGGCTTATCCCCCAGTCCTCAAAGATATTTATTTAAGCACCTAACTCCAATGGGATATATTTAGGCACCTAATAAAGAGAGTCTGCACTGTAAGCACAATGTAGAGATTGAGGGTCAGATCTTCAAAGGTATTTAGGCACCTAACTCCCATTGGAGGTACAGATCTGCCTAATCTTTAGGTGCCTAAATATATCCCATTGGAATTAGGCACCTAAATACCTCTGAAAAAATCTAGGCCTTAACTTCTACATTGTGCTTAGGTTACAGACCTGCCTAGTGTTTGGCTTTTGCCCTTCTGCATCCAGCTTGACTTGCCACCTATGGCTCTCTGGCTACCAAAATTTTTAATCTGTATCTCTTGACTGCTATGGAGATCCATTCCACCAGCTGCTGCAAGGCAGGAAAGAAGCCATAAAAAGAAGCATGAAGAGCTGCTTACCGTTACTATGAGAGTGGGGCTGCAGAAGCAGAGCAGGCCAGGCCTGGCTAGCAGAGAAGCAGCTAAGAGGCGCCTTCCCCGTTTCCATAAGAGCAGTGCTTTTGGATGAAAGAGGTGGGACAGGCTGCTGTGAGGAGAAGGCTGAGTTCTAAGAGCTCCTGGAAGAGGATATTGATTTTGTGTTGGGTGAGATGGAAGAAATTAATTATGTTTTACACAGTGGGAGATAATTAATTTTGTGGAGGGGGACTGGTTTTGTTGAGGAGGGAATTGATTGTAAGGGGTGAATACTTGATAAATGGTATCAACAGGAGCTTGAGGGGGAGGAAGTTTTGTAGTGGGGTGACGGGGGTGTTTTGCAACAGGATGCTGATCACCTCAGCCATGTTTGTTTTATTAGTTCTAAGTGATCAGATTAACCCCTTTGAACGTTATTTAAAAAAAAAAAAAAAAAATCAAAACTAGATGGTAAATGTGGCGGACACTAAAAAGTATCACTGAAAGCCAAGGAGAGTCTCTGGTTTTAAAAGGGCTCTCTCTACATATCTATCTATCAATAGAACCTACAGTCCCTAGATGAGGGATCAGAGTACTATTGTAGTAGGCAATGATTTTAAAAAAATAATTATAATAAAGGACTAAGTCTATTGATATTATCTAGCAATCTGGAGAAAAAATGTTGTAATTAAGTTTTCACTAGTGAAAGAGCCATGGTCATCCATTTAAAAAGGAAACAGCAAAAATCAATTTTGATTTACATCAGTGTGAAAAAGAGTAAGATTTGACCAAGTGAATTTTTACTAGGTTTTCATTAAAAATCTATTCTTGTGGAAATACTACCCAGGAAGTAATAGTAGCTTCAGGTGAGTACAGTGTTAGTTACACAACATGGCAATAAATCCTAGACAGTAGAAATTCTGTGAATAAATAAAACCTAGTCCTAAGAATTTAGGATGATATTGATGGGTAGAAGGTGAAGATATATAATTTGCCAAATAGTAGGAAGACTTGCTAATAAAAGGTGATTTCACATGTTGTTGAGGAGTCTGCAGGGACTCTTAGAAAACAGCATGGAATTTTAATAAACCTTTTGGTGCAAGATTCCAAAGCTCAGACACATGGTAGCTGTACCAATCTCCCTATGTACAACCATACTTTTAAGCAGTGTGAACAGGATTTTTCTTCTTTTTGTACAATCTCATTGCCCTCAACACAAAAAGCAGGTAGGGCACTTTCATGACAAGAAAGAGTGAAGTCTGCTGTCTGCAAAGGAGTCAACTGAAGCAATACAAAACCCAACTTTAACTAGTTGATTATATACATTACATACACACATACATATCCATATTAGAAATTACTAGTAACCAGTGGTTCTCAAATGTTGAACATTAACAATTGTTAGTTACTAACGTAAGTCAGGCTGAAAGAATCAAGCAAAGTTATTGCACTTTATTCAACGTTTTCAACATCTGCTAAAAATGTACACATTTCACACTAAACGAACAATACCAATTTTATCCTACCTAAAAGCTATTGTTCAGTTTTTTCCCTTTTGAAAAAAAATGAATATTGACTGGTCCCTAGACTAGACATAAGTTTATTCAAAGACAGCAGTAGATTTCAAAAAGACACTAACTCGTATTTGGCCCAAAATGTAAACTGTGAAAAAAAAGTTTTTGATGGTTCTTTTAAAATTCTAACAAACATTTTTAAAAAGCCATTTCCTTTGCAATGTTTGTAACCCAACTACTGCAGCACTGGGAAATTGAAAGTGATACAAAGTTTTCATTGTAAAAGCTGAAAGAAAGGCAAGTAAACAAGCAGCATAAATAGTGAACAGTTGACAATGTTTTCAGAACATGCCAACCAATATGTAAAAATTATTTATACCAAGCAAGACATTTCACCTGAAAACATGAGACAAACAGGAATAACTGTTACCCGGCTACAGTTCCTTTTTTTTTTTTTTTTTTTTTTTTTAAAGTTAGCTCAGATGTTGTAACAGCAGAATAAGCAAATACAAGATTGGTACTTGTACATTAGTATATAGTACAAAAATATAACTGTTCATAAAGCTTCTGTTGTACTAAGTTGTATCAAACTTAGTTAACTGATATCCAGCAAGTACATAACAAAACACAAGGGCAGAGAGATACTTTGAGACACATTTTTGCTCTCATACACCAACCTCAAGACACTACTCTATATAAACCAGCTCACTATAACTATACTTCTGTCTCACTTTCAGTTGTCTTATATGATTAGCAGTTCAAGTTCTCTCTGCTCAGTGCAATGGTTATACATTGTGAAATGACTCTTGAACATTAGTGTTCATTACTGATTATGAACAATTGTACTCAAATGTCTTAAGGCACCTTTGTTTCCTAAAATGGTAAACAATTCCTCAACTGACACATAAAATCATTGGCAAAAAGTTTATAAATGCCACAATAGTTTAGTTTTAAAACCCTAAATTAACAGATTTACTTTTCAATACGGCCCCTTTTTCTTAATAGTATATATAACTGCTACTTTGTTCCCCCAATAGAGAAAGGGGGAAATGTGAAATATCAGAATTAACTGGACATCTTCACGCAAGAAGAAGATCCTCCCTTCACTCCTTCATTTGAATTAAAATTATCCCTAGCAGTTACCATTCCTTCCGACTTACAAGTCTGAATTGTTGTGCAGAGTGTAAAAAGACATCTTACACTGAGTCATATAATAAAATGCCACTCACATTAACCATTCTTTTTAAACAGTATTTTCTACCGCATATGATTGAGTTTTCTCCCAACTTTGAACAGAAGACAAATGAGAAATTCTGAAACTTCTTTGGAAAGTTTCAGACAGCAGTTATGTCAAGAATTTTCAGTGTGCACTCTGAAAAGATAGCTAGGACCAGCTCAAGTACTATTTGCTCTTCCTCAACTGATTTAGATTCTTTTCTCTCTTTCATATCAACAGGACTGTTAAGTTCCAGTTGCAATATCTTTAATTGGCGATACGCAAATCAAAGAATTCAACTTCATTCTCCTGGCAAGATCCTCACAACTGTTCTAGTCTCTTTACACTGCGTGAGAGAGCCAGAGTAGCACAAAGGGAACCTAGAAGCCTGTATTCGGAGAAGGATTCCCATCACAGGAACTGAGGAAGACAGCTCTAAGTCTGACTTCTGAGGACCCCATAAGCCCTGAAATGAAAGGCATGCTGGGGGTGGGGGGGTGTCAAAGCAGGATTACAGCACACAGCACTGCAGAGATTCTGGACAACACTGCAGTGCACAGGGCAGTGCTCGGTGACAACTGTATATTACAGGCCCTCAGCACACTAACATATGTGAAGCGTCATTCTAGGCCTAAGGAGCAGCCCAGGATCAGGAATGCAAAATCCCCAGGTTGAGACTTCAGAATGAATTTGCATGGTTAGTAGTTAGAAAGAACAAAAATCACATACTTGTAAGAGAAGCAGATTTGATCTGGAATCAGACTAGAAATACGGAGCCCCATTTTTATAGAATCTGGCTTGGAGTACAACCACAGTTTAGATAATATGGCATTTGTCTGCATGTTTATGTCTTGTATGGCAAGAGAAACCATAATTAAGTATTTACTTTTTACTGAAATGTTTATACTTTGAATTTATCCTCTTCACATAGTGTCCCAAAAGCGGCTTTGGTTTCTTCTTCACATAGCAATTGATAGTGTGCTTCATCATCATTGGCGCCATGCAAGCTGCATTTGGTACACGACCCAAGGAAGGGGTAGGACATAAAAATGGCTTAACTTCCCAGTCCTCAAGTCAACTGGGGTGGGTTTTGTCCACAACTTAACCTAAAGAGCAGCCTCAGTGTTTCTCTCAGTTATGTCCAGCTGCAACAGCCCCTAAAGCACCATTGCAGCAGCTGTTAATAGCCAACACTCAATTGCTATGGTCCCCTCCCCCATCCTAGGGGCTATAAGGGCACAGGTCTTGCTACAGTGGCTCCACATCATTTGAGGCTCTCTTGCACTAAGGACTGCTTTGAATCAGCTCTGCAATATCAGAGTTACACAAATTTAATTTAGTAACCTAAATCTAGTGTCTTTAAATTACTTTAAATTTAGTGACCTGTTATTCCAAAATTAAATCAGTCAACCCATAATTTGGCATGATGGGATTTGTGTGTACTGTTTTAAATAAACAGAAGCATCAATTTTAGGATTCAGGCAACCCTTAAATTACGGAGCATGTCACTAAAATGGAAGACAGTGCAATTATTTTACTCTAGTGATAATCTCTTCAAATAAAATTATAATAAATAATTTCAATTAATGCCAGTTTCAAGTGTAATATATGCCTACTAAAATATATCAAAAATATAATCTCTACAGTATGTTAATTCTTGCTACCGCTGTTTTCTACATCACAGACAAACTTCTAGCATGATCACTATTGGTATTTTCTAAATTAGTGGCTCAAGTCCAGATATTAGGAAAATATAAAAACAACTGAAAGCAGAAACGACTGTCCACTCTAATCTCATCACAAACAAATGCCTTCACATGGTCTTTTGTCTGTAGCCAGTATGTACACACCACTAATAGACAAAAAAGACACTAGTAACTTTGGTTTTGTGTTTCATAGGATCAGACCGGTGAACAATTTAACATACTGAATCACAATGTTGATTTTTAAGAAGAAAATAACATTACTTTCTATTCCCTTGCATGACAGATTTAATAATACATTAGTTCAAACAAAGAAGCCTAACACAGTTGTACTGTTTTACAGTGTTTTGTTCACACACAGATTTCACTTAACTAACCAGATACAACAGCTGAATACTAATGAGAGCAGATCAAAGACAAGAGTAACAATAAAAATAAGTGTACACATGACCTTGTTTAATGGCCATTTACTAGTTTGCTTTCTGGCATGTGGAAGAAGTTGTCTTCTTTGAGTTTCAGATGTTCTGGTAAGTCTAGTTTTCTATTAGCCTCTTCAATGTCATCTTGAATTGCCGAAATAAGTGCATCTGCAAAAGGAAAGTTGACATTTTATATTTTTAAAAAAATTCAGACGAAATACTAACCATACAATATTGAGAGAGTGCATGTGACCCACAAAAACCACACTGCTACCAGTGAACAGCTCAGGTTCAGAGACAATGTTCTTTTTAGAGCTGCGCAGAGGATGGAAATCCCATATCACAAAGGATTTTGAGATTTGGCTTTGTTACTATTCAGAAAACCCAAATTTTTCATAATTTTCCATGAAAGAGTTCCCAAAAAGTTCCATTTCAGATCAAAACATTTTGATTTTGACTATTTTATTCTAATAGAAAAAAACTGGGAAATTTCTGAAACAAAAAAATGTTGAAATGGGATGTTATCAGCATGGTTGGAACTCTCCCTTCTCCCACTTTTTCCTCAAATAAAATTTCCACAAAATGAACAGTTTCGTAAAATGAAACATTTTCAGTGGAAATGCATTCTCAAATGAAAAATGGTCCCACCTAAGTTTTTCCAACTAGTGGTAAACATACATTTCTTAGTTAGAATTTTAAATCTACTCTTTCTAAATTGAAAGAGAAAAGTATAGACTTACTGCATATTTCATTAGAAGTGTGCTGAATTCTTTATACTAGATTTTTTTTGAAACTATGTCTTACTGTAGATGTAAGATTCAGAGCCAATCGGGGGGCTATTTGGCCTGGGCCTCAAGCTCAAAGGGGGCCTCAAATTTTGTTAATTTTTTGGCATTTGATAAGTTTAGCAAATTATTTTTATTCGCATCCCTATTGGAACAAAATGTGATACACTCTCTCAGCTTAGAGCTGCAAATTTAAGCAAATAATAGATGTGATTTGATAAAAAACAAATTCTTTTGTTAACTGATATAGATTTTGTCATGTAAGAGTTATAAATGTTCATAAATATTAAATGAAAATATATCAGATCTGATGGCACAAGGTTAGACCGTGATGAACGTGTCTCCCCAGATCAGCTGATTATATAAACAAACCACTACTAGTGGCTGGTGCTAGATCAAGAGCGTGTTGAAAGGCAGAGAACTGTTACATTTTAGTGTCTTTACAGTTTTACATCGCGTTGACTAAGGAATTATTTAGGTGCGAGAATTCCTCATTATTATCTTCATATGGTAGCTAAAAGAGGTGACTGGTTGGTTTAGCCCTAGCTTGGTAGCTTGGCCATCATCATAGGCTTTTGTAGTCTATAGGCCCAGATTCAAGGTGAAAATGTGTGAGGACGATCTTGTACAGTGAGTTTCATGAGGACACATGTTTGAAATTGTTTGACATTATCTCTGTCTGTATCCATGTCTGTGTGTTTTGTTTTGTGTTTTTTTCCCTCTCTCTCTCTCGCTCTCTCTGTCATCCCTTTATCTTCAGCTCATGTTATGCTCATACAAAGCACACGGGATCTTTATAGAGGAAAGTAAATACACACAGTGTTTATTGAGAATACCAGAGTTAGCATATGCTTTTTAGACACACACAGTCCTGCAGTGATGTTTATAGTTACCAGTCCAGAGTCTGGATCAATCTAGTGGCCAGCCAGATTGGTCGCAGAGGGGAGCGAGGCTCTATCGGTCGCGATCCGATGCTCCTGGAGTGTGGCAAGACGAACCCAAAGTCCCATGGCAAAGCACCCTGATCTTATAGTCTTTTTTCTCTATTGAAGTCTATGGATTTTGCTGTGTCAGTTTCTGATGTAAACATCCAATACACCTCCGAGAGGGTCATCCTGTCCTTTGTTCTGGTTTAATCAGTTGTCCGTAGGGGTGCCAGCCTTCACCTCAGGGTCGTCAATCTGCCCTTCATTATGGATGCGTGTTGATGATTCTTTGATGTTCTTTAAGTCTCTTCACTCCTCCTTCCTTGACTCTGGCTATAACAATGACCTTCACACCTCATCTTTTCCTGATGCATACATTCCTCATTCACACAAACAGATTGAGAATACAAACAATAGTATTTATATGAGCAAAAAAGCCATTGCTAATTAAACCTTGCTAAGTTTTACAATCAATAACCAAGACGATTTACATTGAGACCCAGGCCTTCAATGTTCCTCTAATCTACTTAACATAGACACAATAGAGAATCCTGTCTTTTACTTACTAAACCTTAAAACAAAGAAATGTATATTTAACTAGAGTGCCTACTTTGTAATACATATAGGAAACCATAGTAGGCATTATAACTTATCCTAAAACAAAAGGGTGACCATGATCAGTCATAAGGATTGTTCTGGTCTATCATTCCTTTCTGCTATTCAAAAAGGGTAGCTAACAGGATGAAATCAAATCATACATTGATTCTTATGGGTTATTATAAAATCCTACTCCTACACTCAACCTGTCTGACTGTTTCATTTTGTGTTCTTAAGTAGTATTCCTTCATTTTAAGTCTTTTCATAGACGCATAGAATATCAGGGTTGGAAGGGACCACAGGAGTTCATATAGTCCAACCGTCTGCTCAAAGCAGGACCAATCCCCAACTAAACCATCCCTGCCAGGGCTTTGCCAAGCCTGACCTTAAAAATCTCTAGGTAAGGAGATTCCACCACCTCCCTAGGTAACCCATTCCAGTGCTTCACCACCCTCCTAGTGAAAGTTTTTCCTAATATCCAACTCCCCTCCCTCCCCCCACACACACAGCAACTTGAGACCATTACTCCTTGTTCTGCCATCTGCTAGCACTAAGAACAGTTTAGATCCATCCTCTTTGGAACCCCCTTTCAGGTAGTTGAAAGCAGCTATCAAATCCCCCCTCATTCTTCTCTTCTGCAGACTAAACAATCCCACTTCCCTCAGCCTCTTCTCATAAGTCATGCGCTCCAGCCCCCTAATTTTTGTTGCCCTCTGCTGGACTCTTTCCAATTTTTCCACATCCTCCTTGTAGTGTGGGGCCCAAAACTGGGCACAGTACTCCAGATGAGGCCTCACCAATGCCAAACAGCAGGGAATGATCACGTCCCTCGAGCTGCTGACAATGCCTCTACTTATATAGCCCAAAATGCCATTAGCCTTCTTGGCAATAAGGGCAACTGCTGACTCATATCCAGCTTCTCCTCCACTGTAACCCCTAGGTCCTTTTCTGTAGAACTGCTGTCTAGCCATTTGGTCCCTAGTCAGTAGCAGTGCATGGGATTCTTCTGTCCTAAGTGCAGGACTCTGCACTTGTCCTTGTTGAACCTCATCAGATTTCTTTTAGCCCAATCCTCTAATTTGTCTAGGTTCCTCTGTATCCTATCCCTACCCTCCAGCGTATCTACCACTCCTCCCAGTTTAGTGTCATCTGCAAACTTGCTGAGGGTGCAGTCTACGCCATCCTCCAGATCATTAATGATTTCAGCATTTGTGTACATGTTTACAGTAGAAGATTTCAAGTGTAGATAAGCTACTTATTTACAGCAGAATATTTCAAGTGTGGATAGGCTACATATTGACCGGATAGATCACTTTGAAGAGGAGATTTGAAAGTGGTGCAAGCAAGAGATGGCAAAAACAACTGAGTAAAGCAGCAGCTAAGAGCTCAAAGCCAATAACTTCGTTTCTCAAACCACTGGAAAACACACCTTACCCAACAAACAATGCTACATATAATGAAAATTCTGCAACTGCAACAGGTGATATTTCAGTGCCAATACCTAATCATGAGCACAAATAGTCAAGAAGGAGATGTGCCAACAGTAACAGATGAAGCAGAAGATCCAGTGTACGATTAAGAAACTCAATAGCAACAGAAAGATGTAGATCTTACACAGCAAGAGCCATTCATGAGTACTACAGGTTTGACACTGACTGACATTGGAATTATTGACAAGAGCAATGCTACCCAAATGCAATCTTTTCTTCAAATTAGTTGTTTTGAAATTCCAAGTAACATTCCACGAGATGCTAATAATCATGCTTTCCCTACTCGTCTGCTGACAAAAATTCTTCCAAATGGTGAGACCTGCACAAGAGACTGGTTATGCTGGAGTACGGAAAAACAATCTCTGTACTGTGCGCCCTGCTTCATTTTGACCAAAAGTGCTGCGAATGCATCAGTTCTCTCGGATCAATCAGGATGCAGCATCAACAGAGGTTGGAGGAAGTTGAATGACCAAATACCATCACATGAGAATTCAACGACAAATAAAGAAAACTATGTCGCATGGAAATCAGCCAGTAGGGCAGCAACAGCTGAAAGTTCAGTTGAGAATTTACTCTCGACTCAACTCTCTACAGAAACTAATAATTGGAAAAAACTTCGAGTGCATCCTGAATGTCATCCTTTTTCTGAGAGGCGATAGGCTCTCTTTGGTTCCAGTCAACGTATTGGTGATCGTGTAAATAGAAACTTTCTAGGCATAGATGAGCTCCTCAGCAAATATGACCCACTTTTATCAGAGCATGTTAAACGTGTTCGAGAATCGCAAGAAAGTCAAAAGCGCACACAAGTCCATTATCTCTCCAGATGCATACATAACAAGTTTATTGAGCTATGTGGGTCATTCGTACAAACAACAATTCTTGATGAGATTTGAAATGCCAAGTATTTTTAAATCATTGTTGATGCCATTCCAGATTGTTCTCACAAGGAACCGACTACTATGGTTATTTGATATGTTAAGATTGTAGACAGCTCAAAATTTTCAACTGAAGAAAGGTTTATTTTGTTTGATAATTTCACGAGAAAATCTGGAAAAGAAATTGCAAGGAGGCAATTACTTACTTTGGAACTGTTCAGCAAATGTACAATCTCTTCAGTAGCAGTCCACAAAGGTGGGAAGTTCTGAAGCAATATCTTCCTGTTTCCCCGCATGGAATGTCCAAAACTAGATGGTCTGCACGGATTGATGGTGTTCAACCAGTTGTGCAGCATTTGAATTCAGTGATAAAGGCTTTAAATGAGCTTGAATCTCTCAATCTCACTGCACAGGCTCGAACTGAACTTCAGTCTATTCAGAAGCACATGTCCAAATTTGAATGCATTCTGATGTCATCTTTGTTGATGAAGCTACTTACAATGATCCACCAAACTAATCTGGTAACTAAAGCACGCAATGCTACACTTGATGTTGAGAGGGATAACATTGAAAGTCTTATCAACGAACAATGGGATGCGATCCTGAACGAGTCCAAATTAGTAGCACAGAATATTGGCATTTCATCTGAGTTTTCCACCAATCGCAACTTACCTACTGAATCCGATGCCAAGCAGCATTATAGGGTCAATGTCTTCCTTGTCATCATTGACTCTATTCAATCAGGTCTTGTACATCAGTTTGAGTCACTGCGACTAATTTGTACTCTTTTTGGGTTTCTTTGGCAGCTCAACAGACTGAGTAATTAAGATCTACTTTCTACAGCTGAACCATTTCAGTGACAGTACAACAAAGAAATCTCAAAAGATCTCAGTGATAAGGTCATCTTCCTCAACCAAATATATTCCATGAACTTTAAATTGGATTGCAAGCCAAAGAAATTGCTTCAAGAAATACTCTAACTTGGACTCTCTGGGGTGTTTCCTAATATCACAATTGCATTGCATATTTTTGTCAGTTTGCCTGCATCAGTGGCTTCAGGTGAACTCACTTTCAACATGTTGAAGCAGGTAAAGTAATATCAACTTGTCCCATCAACTATGGGACAAGAGCGTTTGAATGGGCTCATCATGCTTAATATCAATTGTCACATTGCACAAAAGCTAGATTTTTTTCCTCAATAATTAATGCATTTGCACGGAAAAACACTAGAAGAGCATTTGTTAAATAAAAAAATATTCAAATTATGTCTCACTCTTTTTTTGGTGCCTTATTTTGTTTTCATGTGATGTTATTTTTTATTTTTATTATGGCTAGGGACCTCAAAAGCTGGAAGTGGCCCAGGCCTCTCTGGACTTCTGAGAGGGCCTGGTAAGATTAGTGGCATTAATTAAAGGAAATAATATATTAATATTAACAAGCACTGATGGTTATTTTAAAAAGCTACTAAGTTTGAAAGGACAAACTTGAAATTTAATCAATTTCAGATGAGCCAAAGGTACTTTCAGACCCTCCATCTGTCCACAAATCACCTGCCAGTTTCAGCTTTAAAGCCACTTTAATAAAAGCTTCTTCCTCCCCTTCAGCATGCATCCTTCACACCTTTTGGGGGTTGGGGGG
Source organism: Chrysemys picta bellii (assembly GCF_011386835.1). Taxonomy (NCBI): domain Eukaryota; kingdom Metazoa; phylum Chordata; order Testudines; family Emydidae; genus Chrysemys; species Chrysemys picta. Next base: position 98,166,484 of record NC_088796.1, read on the forward strand.
AAATCGCTGACTATAAAGGAAGACAGTGAGACACACAGTGCTTATAAGTGCATAAAGTATAGCTGAGAGAAGTATTTTCCCTCAACTCTCATAGTTATACCAATATAAGGTATTACTAAACAGTAAATACCAGTTTTACAGAATGATTTAAATTAACTATGTTGCTAATGAGATATTCACTAACAAACCTAAGTTTACCAAAACAGGATGTACTTTTTGCTGCCATTAACATAATACTTAGTCTTCTATGAAGTAGTTTTATATAGCCTCATCCCACTTCTAATCAAAGCAGACCAAATATACAGATTCTACTAAGTGGGCATCCAGTACTGCTACTGCATTTACCAGTAAGTTAATGGAAAGTACCAACTGATTTGTTTAACAATGAAAAATGTACATAATTACAAAAACATTTAAAGTTGCACATGAATAAAATATTGATGCAAAAAAATGTTTTTTAAAAGAAGGGTATTTACTGGCATAAGACTTATAAAGACTAGGAAAAATGTTTCAAGTAGCAGTTCTGTAAGGCAACTTGATGCTTTACTGTACCAGTTATAGGCAAGTAAAGTTTCTTTCCTCCAAACGTCAGAGATTCCCACTGTTTGAGATTTAAAAAGGGTAGGTTGCCCTCTACAGAAGCTAAGATACAGACTGTAGGGAGAAACAGCCAGGTAGAAATCGCAAGAGGCAGATGTTGAGCGGGCATTAACAGTTACATTGTCAGAAGAAAATGATTGCCAAAGACTAGCCAGCTAGGCATCCAGTCACCCTTAACGTACATTGGAGCAGAAAGATTACAACTTTCCCTAACGAGAACGTGAATTAAAACTTCAAGTATTTGGATGTATGTTAAAGATACCACTTTCTCCTTCTTACAGGGTATGCCCTTTTCTTGCTTCATTATAAAAGGACTACAGGAAGGTGATTCCCTGCCCCCTTTTTTCTTTTTAAATATCTTACAATAAAATCTTGTTTTTCAAGGGTTTTTCCTAGAAGTTTCTTTGGAGGATCCAATGAAGTTGGGTCAGAGCTGCCTCCGCTCTTAACTGAGCAGATGGGAGTACGAATCTTTAACAAAGATCTTGACTTCTTTTTGCTGAGCACAGGAGTCAAATATGTGTTAAAAGAAACTGAATAAAAAAAAATCCTTTTCTGTCATTTTTAAAATTTCATTTTGTTGGTACATGTAAAGCCTTAATCTGACAACAATGCACATCTGGAAGCAGTGCTGCATTATTGTCTTTAATGTAATTACCAAAACTAGGATCCTCTAAGGATTTCTGCACTAAAAGGAACATAGTTTTCTAGGCCAGAAAGGACTAAAAAACAACAGAATATCACCCCATCATTTCTGTATCAATCCCATAACTTCTGATTCATAAAGACAAACTATGTGTTTACTATGTGTAAACCTGTCCAGATTATGCACAATCTGGCACAAGACACATCTAATGGGTGTTGAGATAATTACTTCCAAGGCTTCTCCTTCGGGTACTGTGCAGCACTGATAACAGGAAGAACAATTAGTAAAAAGCCCCTGCTGAAAAGCCACCAAAGTGAGATATCACCATTGCTTCCACTGCACTCTGAAGAGGAGTAAAACTGAAATGTGAAGCCTCTCCATTTGTTACAAGAAGCAATCACACAAAGGGTTGGAATCTACCACTTGATGATATATCAGATTTGCAACTCCCATAACATAGGAGGTTCCATGGCAAGTTCTGTATTGAAGAGCCAGACCAAAGAATGAGGATTCTGTTTGGACTACCACTTTTGAATAATCAATTTAGATTTTGTGAAGGAGCTGTCCTTCAATAGCTCAGATTCAGCGAGAATTCAAGGTTCTGGGAGTGATATCACCATGGTAACCCAAACAAGAATAATTCAGCCAGGAAACAGATGTGCAAGGTGACGCAGCTTGTAAGTATATCTGTTTTCTGTATTTCTCGATAATCCTTAATTATTTTTTTTTATATCAGAATAGTAAAGCCCTTTTTGTTGCGTTCAACCTACCATAGCAAGCGAAGACCATATTTATGGTTTGAATGATCCACTTCCAAAAGAAGATTTACTTAATTATCAAAAGTGAAAAGGAACACAGGAGGAAGGCAAATCTCTGGTGGCAGTAAACTGCATAAACCATCAATGTCAGGCTCAAAAATCTTCATAAACAGAAACTTTTAGGGAAGCCTTGATACTTACCTAAGGAATCAAAGTTTTTTTCTGGTCTGATGTACCCAATGATGACTATACTAAGAACTTCACCATAAAAGTCTTCTTTGAATGTGTGGATGATGTGCGTTTCCTAAAGAAAAAAGAAAAAACTGTTATAACTGTTTTGTTTATGTTTTCTCTGTTTCTCAAGAAGTTTAGCCCAAGTTACTGTTACCAACTACAAAGAGGAAAAAAAACCTATTTTATCCCTGCCCCACATCTTAATAAAGTTCAGTAACTTAAATTAACATTTATTATCCATGTTTAAGAAACCGGACAGAAAACTGTTAAAGTACGGTAAACTGAGCATCTCTGAAACTTCAGTAAGCATGACAAGAGTCTCAACCATTAATTTCATGCTACTATGTCCAAAGAACTACAGTATAGTCTACATGCTCATGTACACTTGAGCAATGCCCAGGTTTTTTTAATGAGAGTTTTGTACACACTGTATCTGAGGGCAGAAAATGGCTGAGAATCACTTAAGATGTGAATATATAATTAAAAACAAAAAAACAAAACACTCCTGTAGGTATAGTTTCTGAATCAATGGCTCCTAAGTCAAATTTAGTCACATAATCCTTCACCTTTATCCTAAACAAAGAATACCTTTAATAGATATTAAATTTGAATTTGTTTCTATTTAGATGGCTTAACACAAACAAGAGAGGAAACAAAACATTTTTCTAGTCCTCTTAAATGTATAAGCAAAAACAACGAGGAGTCCTTGTGGCACCTTAGAGACTAACATTTATTTGGGCATAAGCTTTCATGGGCTAAAACCCACTTCATCAGATGCATGGAGTGGAAAATACAGTAGGCAGGTATAAATACACAGCACATGAAAAGATGGGAGTTGCCTTACCAAGTGGGTGGGGGGGTCAGTGCTAACGAGCCAATTCAATTAAGGTGAAAGTGGCCTATTCTCAACAGTTGACAAGAAGGGGTGAATATTAAGGGAGGGAAAAATCACTTTTGTAGTGCTAATGAGGCCAATGCAATCAAGGTGGCCAATTTCTAACAGTTGACAAGAATGTGTGAGTATCAGCAGAGGGAAATTACTTTTTGTAGTAACCCATCCACTCCCAGTCTTTATTCAGGCCTAATTTGATGGTGTCCAGGTGCAAATTAATTCTAGTTCTGCAGTTTCTCGTTGGAGTCTGTTTTTGAAGATTTTTTGTTGAAGAATTGCCACTTTTAAGTCTGTTATTGAGTGTCCAAGGAGATTGAAGTGTTCTCCTACTGGTTTTTGACTGTTCTAATTCTTGATGTCTGATTTGTGTCCATTTATTCTTTTGCGTAGAGACTGTCCAGTTTGGCCAATGTACATGGCAGAGGAGGGGGTTTTAGCCCATGAAAGCTTATGCCCAAATAAATTTGTTGGTCTCTAAGGTGCCACAAGGACTCCTCATTGTTTTTGCTGATACAGACTAAAAGGGCTAACACTCTGAAATCTTAAATGCACAGAGTACCTCATGATATTGTTAGTATTTATGACTGAATTTAATGTTTCTTGAATCAAAGAAGCACATGCAATTAAATGAGGAGCTAGCAGAAATAGCTAACAAGCATGACAATTTGAACAAAGCACTTCATTTCTCAAGCAAAATCCTCATTTAGTTATGTCACTAATCGGCATTTAATCTACACACTCTAAATCCATTGCCCAAATCTAATTAAAGGAAATGTATAGCTAAGTGTCATCATAAGACATGGCAGATACAAATGACCCATAAGCTCCTCGAGTACCTTCATGTACATGCTAATCAGAAGAGACCAAACTGAAATTACTGGGTCACAGACATTCTGCACAAATTTCCATTCCTACTGAAGTTACTTTAGAAGAATATTATGGGTAAGAGCTTGAAATTTCACAAACTGCAGCAGTTTACAGTGTTTTAGTATGTGAAGCTAGGTGTACTAACAACAAATAGATTCAACAATTATATTTGTCTTTGCTTATCAAATATGGTTTTATTTCAAGTTATTCCTACACGACGCATACTCCTGCAAGTGTACTATAGAGCTCTACTGTTTTACCTGCAAAAGCTTTTAAAATACCACTGTTCTTACTGCTGCTTGAAGGTTTTTATTTATTTATTTTTTAACTGGTTAGTGTGAGAAATTTCTTAAGGTGTTTTGCTCTTCAAGAGCAAGAATCCTACATTTATGAAATTGTTAAGAATAGGAAAACTACTTATGATTTTGATTTTTTACCATCATTGTCAGGATTCCTACTACTCACCCATTTCATATCAGGTTTCAGGATTCTAATGTAGTAAACTGCCATCTAGCTTTAGATTATTTCCATCTTTAAAATGGTTTCTTGAATTCTGAAGAAATCGTGTATTATTTGAGAAGCAGATTTTAGGGATGCTTTTGCTTCTTACACATTTGGGAACTGAATGAAGATTCTAAAGAGAGATGAAAGAGTAGCAGCTGGAATAAAACTTGGGGCAGGGGCTCATGCCTAACTGCCTGTGATTTCAGAATGCTGAAAATCTAACTATTTTTGCTGGTTCAGGCTAAGGAGCCAGGACCCAAGAGAAAAAAAATCCTACACAGATGATGGTATAATTAGAGGGCATGAGACTTTGTTCTTGATAATATTTGAATTCATTCTTAGTTTATTATACTGATTCTGCATAAGAGGCCATACTATGATATGTGGATTCCATTACTGATCAGAAAACATAATGGAAGAACAATACAAATTATGTAAAGAAATCTATTAAGCCATACTAATTTTTCTTTTATTTTGAAGTGCAGTTATACTCTGAAAAATAACAGATGTCATTAGGTTCTTACTCATTTATCCTATTTCCATGTCTTTTATAATCAAATGCACTCAATTTACTATTTAAGCTTACGTTTATTTTAACTGGCAGCATGACAAGGGGCCTGTAATCAGCATCAGAATTTAGCTAATTTAATTGATGATGCAAGAGGTAAACGGGAACATGTCTTATTCTTCTATGGCTGCATGGACTCCGTCTACTAAGAGACTCTCCTCTCAGTATGTAAATAAGACAAGTGCCACTTTTATGACTAGAAATGTAATATCTAAATCCCATTCATTCAGTTTATGGAGCAACTTCCACTCCTCTTACTCAAGCCAGTAGTCTAGTTAGTTTATAATAACCAAAATACCACAAAAAGCAGAATTCTTACCACTGATTTCTTTACATTCTTGTAATATGGGTTCCAACCTATGCTCAAAACCATTTTATGCACATCTCCATTTCCAACACAGGCCCACCCATAGTATATACCAGTGGAGATATCAGATGGAAAGCTTTCAACGACTTGCTCAGAAAAGTTAGCTGCAAAATAAGTGTACATTATATAAATTAAGTGCTCCATAGTACAGTAAACAGCTTAAAATGTATTTAAAAAAACTCTACTCATATAATTTGATATTAATGATACAATGCTCCACTTAATACAAGTATAAGCAATAGGAAAAAACAGCTTCATAGCCAATTAGCACACTGGCTTTGTAGGATATCCAAGATACCACAGAGTTAGCAGATCTATGGAAAACATAGTTCCAAGTTATTGTGTAGAAATGACCTTGTATATACATTAACCAACCAGGCTGAATTCAACGCTTTAGCACAATCCGGGAATGTGGCCATAGTCCCATTTGCACTACAAAGAGAAGCCAAACTGTAATGAGGTCAGGGTACGCTGTGTTGAAAGTCACACACACAAAATAATCATTAAAGTGAAATTAAGACCACAGGTACCTATCAGTGGTTTAAGTGTATACTGCCTTTCAAAATGGTTACAGTTAAAAAACCCTCAGATGTTAGAAGACCAAGAAACAGCATTAAGCACTTATAAAACAAATCACCCAAGCTACTTTAAAGGAATACTCTCTGACCTCTAAAAACAATCCCATTCTCTCCATCTTTTCCATCTCTGAAGATCTCTTAATAAAGAGGAGTCAACACTCATTTAGGTTGAGTGTATTACAGTGTGCAGTGGTGCATTACTCAAGCCTGCCTCAGAGTCATCGCACAGTTTCACATAAGCCATACCCAGTATACACCACTTCCACACTGGTAAAGCAGTGACCTCTGTTTGGTGCTAGGCTTTCTGGGGGCATATCCCAGGGTTCTTAGCACCTCACCAAGTGGAACCACTCTAGGAATTGGTTTGTGGTATATGGTGGGAGAACTCATCTAGCCTTCCCAGACTTTTGTGCAGAAGTATTTTAGCCTGCCACGTTTAGCTGAGGCACTTCCTCTTCTACACACACCTCACCTCTGTCCACCATAACCAGGAGACAAGCCATGGATTCATTAGATGAGCTGCTCCTGTTTGCAGGAGAGTTATTTATGCAGTGGAGTGGACATTCGGTGAATTGCTGGATGGCCTTTTGGAAGCACTTTCTGAGATGCAGAATGTGGCAGGACTTTGAAGCCAATTCATTCATCACAGAATGAACAGACATGATGAATGCTGCAATTACTGAAGATTCCCCATGTGTAGACCAGCACTTCTGGTGCAAGAGAACTAGCACAGTGTGATGGGATCACATTGTCTTGGAGACCTGGGATGACCTGCAGAGGCTCCAGAATTTCTGCATGAGGAAGCAGACCTTCTGAGAAGGTTGTTCCAACCCTCCAGCACCAGATCACTCAATTGAGGGAGTCCTTACCAACAGAAGCAGGTTGCAATAGTCCTTGGGAAGCTTTCTACCCACACTGCTAAAGGTCATTGCAAAGCAGTTCAGTGTTGGCTGAAACCTGTCAGGTTTGTAATAGCAGAGATTTGAGCATTAATTAACATTGTAATTTACCAATGAGCAGTGGACATTAGAAATGTGCCTGAAATAAATAGCGTACTTTCAGAGAATGTTGTTCCCAAACTGCTCTGCAGCCATTGATGGCAAATCTGTGCCCATACTTTGCTTGCCAGAAAAAGTAAGAAAAAATGTCATCTGCAAAGAGTACTTCTCCCTAGTTTTGCAGGCCTTCATTAATCACAGAGACAGGTCCATGAAAACCAACATGGGAAGTACGGAAAGATTCATAAGGCCAGGGTGCTTAGGAGACCTGGCATTTACCTGTTGGGAGAAGCAGGGACCTTACGCTCTCCTATTTACATTGTTATCAACGGAGTGTCAGTGCCCACTGTCATTTTGGAGAACCCCGCCAACCTATTCCTGCCAATGCTTATGACAACACACCCTGACTTAAGAGAGCATGGTAAGAGAATTAAATTACATTCTTAGCAGTTGCAGGGTAGTGGAGTGCACATCTGGCAGACAGAAGGCAAGATGGCGCTGCCTACAAAATCATTTGGATGCCAGTGCGGCCAATGCCATCCGTATGATTGTGACCCACATATCTGCAAAGCTAAAAAAAGTATTTTTGCATGGAGTGGTATCAAGACACTGCTGGTCTGCAGGCCCAGTACAGGCAACCAGAAAGTGCACCTACCACTTGGGCTGGATCAAGGTGGGCAAAAAACATAAGCATCCCATTTAGGAGTGAAGGAAAATTACCAGGACCCTGGGCTGGTATGATGAAGCTTGCTAGCAGCACAGTGGAATTCCCCCCCTCCCCCTGCACCAATAGTGTCCTAATAACAGACAGAACAATCAGCAGCAATGAGGTCCAGCAGTGACTTATGAACATGCTGCCTGGAACAGTTCTTTGCTAGTCAAGGTATAAGTCTATATCATATCAGTGTAATTGAGTTCCTAAAGAGCAGTGTTTGCTAAGTATACAGGCCTCCCAAGCATGAGAATAAACTTTTAAATATTTTGAAAGGAATATTTGCAAAGGTAGTTTGAAAGAGCCATTAGCAACGTGTTTTAATTTGTTCCCCTCCGCTTGACATCCCTCTTGGATCGCATATGGGTGGGGAGTATGGGGTGGAGGAAGAGGAAACTGTCTAGAAAATATCTTGGTTTCAGCCCTCAGCCAAAGCTAAGCACACCCCATTACATACACCATCCTCCACATGATAGTTTTATTGGTCATAACCCAGAAATCCTTCCCTCTTAGAACAAAAATTCTCCCCTGTGACAACAAATATGGCAGGCAGCACTTACAATATTGCAGATTCAAAACTGGCCCTGCACATCTCCTTCAGGCTGTTCCCCAGGTCCATCCCCAAATAAGTCCTTGGACAATGGACCCAGGACGTTCACCAGCCAATCTGGCTGAGTGAGCTGAACTGGGGTTTTCAGTTTTGTGGTCTGTTCCTGGTATCCATCATGGCCCATTCACTGCCGTCCCCGCCTCCCTTCCTCCAGTCTGATAAAACGACCATCTGGATTCAGAAGGATGTCATAGGAAAGAGTGGGCTCTTCAGTGGCAAGTGCCTAGTCCAGCTCCTCACAGAAGGAGTATTTAGATGCAGAGGGCACACTGCCTACCTGCCGTTTCCATCTTTGCCCTCACAAATACAGCTGCTTCCGGTGCCTGATATGCTCCCTACACTGCACAACAGTGTGGCAGACACTCACTTCTGCCAGACTCTTCCATATAAGCTTAACGGTGGATATTTCTGGAGCTCTTGCTAAAATGATGGTCCTGAGTGTACTCACACCAGAAGTTAACTAGAACCTCAGTGTGCTCCTCGGGCCAGCTAGTGGCATGCTGGAGGTAGGCCATCTTCTATGCTGTTGGCAGAGCTAGCCTGAGCTTTGCAAAAACTAGAGCAGGCCATGTGTAAAATGAGGATGAATACCATAGTGCAGCGATGTGAACTGCCAGTAGCTTCTCATGCATAGAGGGAAAGTAGTAGGAAGTAAGTAGAAGGGCCAGAAAATACAGCTATAGAGAATTGTGAGAATGGTAGGGGAGGACTACTTAGACTCAAAGTCAGGTACCCGTGCCTTTGCTACCTTCACACGGCAAAGTGGGTAAGTCACAGGTCAATGTGCGGCCTGACTCATACCCCAGTGGAGTAAGCCAACTCCAGACAAGTCTAAAGGCTGTGAGTGTAGATGAGAGAGGATTTGGGCCAATACCACACAGGACGACATGCAGAAAAACTGCAGTGTAGACGTGCCATTAAAGAAGTTCAAATTTTATGTTTTATTATTACCTGGTCTGGGATATGAATTCAGGACTTCATAGACTTCCTTCACTACACTTCCTGATATCAGTGGGAGATTTGGATAGAAATCAAGATCAAGTTTATTTATTCCTTACTTTATTGTCACAATCAATATCACTCCGGGCTCGTCCACACAAAGAAGTTGATTGGTTTAAATTAAATCAGTCCAGTTAAACCAGTACAACATGAAACTGATATGAAAGTCAGTGCAAAAACTGGTAGCAATTAGTTTAGATTACATCTAATTTTTACAGACCCAAGCTAAACTGACAAGCCAAGTTTCAACTGACATAAGAGTGGCCATATACTTGCACCAGTTTAGCTAAATTGGTTTTAAATCATTTATTTAGAGCATTACAACTTTGCTTAAAGACCAAGCCTTAGCGAAAAATATCTACTCCCCTTTAGGCCTACCCTACTTCTGTCCTTTGTTTCTTTTCCTTCCTTTGTTATTCTCCCTCCTCCAGGTTCCTCCCTTTATGTTTCCTTTTTTGCAGCAACTCGCAATTCCTACTCCCTGTTCTAGACTAAGGGCTTGTCTACACTTACCGGGGGATCGACGAGTGGCGATTGATGCATAGGCGGTCGATTAAATCGACCGCAGATCATTCTCCCGTCAATTCCTGTACTCCACCGGATCGAGAAGAGTAGGGGGAGTCGACGGGAGAGCGTCTCCCATCGACATTGCATAATGTGGATCCTGCGATAAGTAGATCTAAGCTACATCAATTTGAGTTAAGCTATTCACGTAACTCAAGTTGCATAGCTAAGAACGAATTTCCCCTGTAGTGTAGACAAGGCCTAAGATATGACAGCTTTGTTAGGAAGCTTGAAAAAAAGCCTATCCTCACTACACGTAACTGAAATGCAAATGGCTGCTCAAATTTCAGTATCTTGCTAATCTGATAACCAGAATATGAAACTAGTTAGAATAATTTTTGTTCAGGGTGAATTTCTATTTCCATTGTGTATTTCACTCCATTTGTTCAAAGTAAACAGCACAAATTAATAAACTGAATGATTTTAACCTGACAGGATATTCAGCGGACAGCTTAATATTTTAAAGAGACAGGCTGAAACATTTACCAGAATGGTTCTGTGAAACTGCTTTTGATATTTTTAGCATTACGTCCTGAAGTGTGCGCTTTAGAAGCGACATGGATATATGGTAAAGCACACAGTTGTTGTTCTTGGCTAAATGAACTTGACTGATTTCTGTGAAGCAAATTTTTTAGTTACTGATAGAGACCAAAACATCAATGTAATGTTTTCAAAACATGCAAGTATTGTTGGTTTGTACACAAGCAGCAGCTGAACACTGTGATAGCCTTTTAGTAAGTTTAGGAATGCATAAAGCATTTTCAAGACCAATAAATGTCACCAAATGAAATAAAAATGTTTATGGTGTTTATCTTAAAGGATTTATGTTTTATGTTACAAAACAGAACGACCTTTTTTCCCCCCAATACAGAAAAGATCTTACCAGCCCTAAAGCTCGGCAGTGGTACAGAGACCCAGAAACTAAGGGCATGTCTACACTATGGGCACAACACCAGCACAGCTGCAGCTATGCGAGTATAGCGTAGATGTTTCCTACATCAATGAAAAGAGTTTTTCCACTGATGTAGGTAATCCATCACCCCAAGCAGCTGTAGCTAGGTCGATGGAAGAATTCTATGCCTGGGGTTAGGTCATCTTAACTGCAGCACTCAGGGTGTGAATTTTTCACACCCCTGAGCAACATAGCTAGATTGATCTAAATTTTAAGTGCAGACCATGGCTAAATCAGACAAGCTATCACGGATTAACTGTAAAACTCCAACTCAAACTGTTACAAATGAAGAGGCACTGTCCAGCACTCTGCTTTATGTTTCCACACTAAAGAGATTCAGCTTCCTTTTACCTGTATATAGTGATACACATACTAGTGTTGCATTTCTCCAATTCTAGTTTTGCTTTCACAAAACTATACTTTTTCTTCTCGACAAGCTAATTCCATTAGCTTGTTACTGGCAAGTTAACTTTTCTTTATCACAAAAAAGGGAGGTAACCACAACCGAAAAGCATCTCCCAAGTTGAAGAAATAGAACAGGGCCCGACAGAATGCGTCTATTTTTAATCCCTCACTATACATTTGAGTGTATGGGGGTGAGGGGGTTAGAACACATGGGGAACCCTTGTTTAGGTAAGAAACTTTCCCCACCCCCAGGAATCCTCTGTATCAGAGTCAAAGTGAGGGGTAGCTAGGGATGAAATCCTAGTTCCATTTAAATCACATAGCGCCATGATTTCATCCCAGCTTTCTGAGCAAGCTATTTTGCAACTCCTCCTTACCTACATACATGTACTCATCCCAATCTCTAAAGAAAACTCCTTCCCTCCAGCCCACAAATCCTGGAACTAGGACAATACTTTTTAGAAAGCAAGATATACCCAGTAATTGCTAATTATTTAACATTTTAAAAGGGGACATTTTGGATGCAAACCTGTCACCAATTTGTGCTGGTACCTAATCATAGCATTAAGCTGGCATGGTAGTAGGGATCATGGAAATAAATAAAACTATGCTCCTGAGTGAATCACAGATCTTCTATGGCAAACCCTAATCAACTCTAAGAAACTAGCCTGTTGCCAAAAAAATGGTTAAAAAAGGACCCCATTGAAGTGATACTCAGAACAGTGTAATTGCTAACATTAATAAAATAATCGCTTTTCATCATATTACAGAAAGCATGATTGACCTTGCCTACATAAAGGAAATTTTGCAGAACTTTCCACTGCTGCCAAGACTGGTTCAAAGAAGAACAGGAGTACTTGTGGCACCTTAGAGACTAACAAATTTATTAGAGCATAAGCTTTCGTGGACTACAGCCCACTTCTTCGGATGCATACACTTCTTCGGATGCATACAGTATGCATCCGAAGAAGTGGGCTGTAGTCCACGAAAGCTTATGCTCTAATAAATTTGTTAGTCTCTAAGGTGCCACAAGTACTCCTGTTCTCTTTGCGGATATAGACTAACACGGCTGCTACTCTGAAGACTGGTTCAGTTTCTCCAGTATTCACAACACAAGATGCTTAGTATCCACAGACACTATTTGTGATCAGCTTTGGAAGTAATAATATCCAATTCTGTTTAAGGCACATTTAATCAACATGGAGATTAAAAATTGGTGGCATGTCTATGCCAGCTCTCCCAACGTTCCTAACACAAGTGGAGCTAATCAGTGTTAGTAACTGTGGGAAATAGTTACAAGATTTCCCCACGGTAGGCTGTAGACAGGCTGTCTTAGTTCACTCTAAACAAGGACTCTAAACATAAACAAGGAGAGTGTTCAGCACCGGTTCAGACGAAATGGTGCTGTAGTGAATTCTTGTGTTATTCAGGCCAAGTCAGCGCTACAGCTTTTGTCAAGACAGTCAATGTCAGTTAGGGGTGGAATTTTTTTTTGCAACATTTCTATACCAGCAGACCTAGAATAGACGCAGGTATATCAGTATAAAAACTCTTCCGCTGAAAGAGCTTATTTAGTGCTGAGTATCAGTATAAGCTAAATGCACTTTTTGACAGCATAAGCGGTCTCTAACCTAGGCAGTTTGCGGGCACCTACACCGGCAACCTTCGCCTGTTGCTAAAGCGAGGTGGGGGGAGGGAGGTATTTCCAAGCAAGGCCATTTCCGTACGGCTCCTGCTTAGCCCTGGGTTTGCCCACCCACTCCGCAGGGAGCCCCCCAGACCTCAAGCGAACTGCCTTGCTCCCACGGCTACGCCGCGCCCGCCGGCCCAGCCCTTTCCGGGGCACGGGCCGAGAGAAGCGATTCACTTCCGGCTGCTCACCGGGCAAGCGGCACAAGAGCCCTGGCCGCGCTGGAGGCCCCAAGGACGAGCGGGGTCGGCCACGCACCGGGCAAGTAGCAAGCACGGCCGGCGAGCCCGTATTGCAATATCTGTGACGTCACAGTGGACGGGTCACTGACGCCAGGGCTAGCCCCCCTCCCCCAAGCGGGGTCTCGGCGCCCCCATGCCCCGCAGGGGGGGGGGGGGCACAGCTCGGAGCGAGTCCCTAACACCCGCACTCACCGGTGGGGATCCCCAGCTCCTTGGAGCCTCTGCCGAAGCCCCTCACCACCTCCCCACGGCAGAAATAGGGCAGGTGCCTCATGGCCGCGGCAGGAGCAGACCGGCCGCCGGCGCAGGGTCGATGAGGGCGAGGACGGCTAGCTCGAGAACCGACCCCAACGGCCACCAGCAGCGACGGTTCCCGCGCGGGCCCCTCCTGAGCGCTGCTGCTCTTTCGTAGCGCGAGGAGGGCTGCTGTCGGGTCGACTAGCCGGCTTTGAATTCCCAGACGCCGGTGCGGAAGGGATGGGCAGGGGGCGGACGCGAGCCGCGACCTACTGGAAGGTTCCAGTTTCTTCGCCATGGAATCTTCCGGATTCCCCTGTGAATGGACTCGCCCAGCCGCGCGTGGGAGGGACGCCGCGCAGAGTCGTTACGCCGCACGCATGCCTCCCCCTTTCCCCCAAGTGAGAGCGCCGCGTCCCTTCTGACTCACGATCAGCAAGGAGGGAAAGGGCCACGCGCCAGCCTGTGGGGCGGAGGGAAAGCGCCTCGCGCCAGCCTGGGGGGGCGGAGGGAGGGGCCCCGCGCCAGCCCCGACTCCTCGTCGGCCTCCTGCTCTTCTCCCGCCGCTACCCTGAGCGGGCTGCGCCGAGGGCCTCTTCCCCGCTCGCCGCCATCCGCCCGCCTGCCCTCCCCAGAAGCGGGGCCGCGACGCGCCCCACGGGGGCTCAGCGACTTCCCGGCAGCGCAGAGGCGCCGAAGGGAACGGGGGGCGGATAATTGCACTTCACTCGCATTTTCAACCAGCTGCTCCAGCCAGAACCCACATTCTCCAGCTCCAAAATCCCAGGCCCGTAGCGCCTGAGTGCACTAGCAGGTACACGCGCACAGCGGCCAGTTCGCACTTCCCAGGCCTCATCTAATGGTCTCCAGGCTAGATGCATTCACACTACCTCTCTGACACAAGGCTACATCACTAAAACAGAGTGGTTATATCTAAGGCTAGCGTCACGCAGCAAGTCAATGGCAAAACTGGGAAGAAAACTCAGATCTTCTGCCTCCCAGACCCATCCTTTAACCCAAAACTATTATTCCCTTTATTTGTTAGTATTATTAAATTGGATGTTTGTTATTAGGATGGGTAGGATTATTCACAGAGGGGAAAACCAGGTATGTCAAGATTGTGACTTGCCTATGGTCACCCAGAGTTTGTAGCACAGTATTACCATCTGCGATCAATTCTTGTGCTTTAACTACAGGAGCATTTTTGTTTCCTAATCATTACATTTGGAATCATAGAGCTAGATCATATCTTCATGACAGTCTCAGCTTTGTATACATTTTTGTTCATTTCTATGCAAGGATCTCAAACTGATGGTGTATGTAGATGGGGGGAAATGTATTAAAATGAATTTGTTTCAGCCATCAGTAAAACACTAGGAAGGAGAGTCACTTATTAAAAGAAAACCATTCAAGCTCGCATTATAGTGATTCTGCAGCACTACTGTAGTAAAGGGTTAGGTCATGACATTTGTTTAAAGATCAACCTTCCTGAGTACTCAAAGTGACAAGCATAGTTGGATTTCTTTAATAGTTGGTGTGCCCCAGCACAGTAAGGTTAGTGACCCAAATTTGGAGTCACTTGTGCCAGGTGTAATCCCCTCCCCCATAGCCATTTTTAAAAAAAGTTTCTTTGCATAGAGTAGAGGTGGGCAAACTACAGCCTGCGGGCCACATCCGGAGCCCCTGGCTCCTCCCCCACAGTCCCTCCTCCCCCGCAGCCACACTGGCAGCGCTCTGGGTGGCAGGGTTGTGCGCTCTTGCAGAGCAGCGCGGCACCGTGTCTGGCTCCATCCGGGCAGCGCGGCTGCCAGATATGCTGCTCTGAGTGGTATGGTTGGGAGGCTGGATAAGGGGCGGAAGTTCGGGGGGGGGGGCGGTCAGGGAATGGGGGGGTTGGATAGGGGGTGGGGTCCTGGGGGATGGTTAGGGGAGGGGGCGGTTAGGGGATAAGGAGGAGGGGGGGGTTGGATGGGTCAGAGGTTCTGAGGGGGGCAGTCAGGGGGTGGGGGCCAGGTTATTTGGGGAGGTACAGCCTTCCCTACCCGGCCCTCCATACAGTTTTGCAAACCTCGGGCCAAAAAGTTTGCCCACCCCTAGCATAGAGCTAGAGATCAAACTATTGATGAGCTATGGGTCAAAGTGGTTTCAGTCTGACAACTTTTGCCCAAGGTAGTGCATGGCCCCTACTAAATCTTTAGACAACCCAATTGATCATAGTATTTAAGAAAAATGTACATTTTTTACACTAGACATTCTCCAATACAGAAAAGTGAGTAGAGGTTTCCCTCACTGCCATTTTCTATTCTTTAAAGCTTGACTCTTATATCTGAACAGTTAGATTATTTTCAGAGGGGTAGCTGTGTTAGTCTGTATCAGTAAAAACAACAAGGAGTATGCCCAAATAAATTTGTTAGGCCTTGGCTACACTTGAGAGTTACAGGCCTTGGCTACACTCTGTGAAGCACGAGTGTAGTCGCTCTCGCAGCGCTGTATGTGCTCCACATCTCCGAGGGGAGTAGCTTGCAGTGCTGCGAGCGTGCAGCGCTGCAGGCTCTGATTACACTGGCGCTTTACAGCGTTATACTCGCTGCGCTCAGGGAGGTGTTTTTTCACACCCCTGAGCACAGCAAGTTGCAGCGCTGTACACCGCCAGTGTAGCCAAGGCCACAGCGCAATAAAGCCGCCCCCAGCACTGTAACTCACTCCCTGTCCACACTGGCAAGGCATTTGCAGCGCTGTATCTCCCTGGCTACAGCGCTGCAGGTACTCCACCTCCCCGAGAGGAATAACAGCTGCTGCGGAGTGGCTGAGATGCTGGTGCTCCAGTGTAAATGGGGAGTAACCTTATTACACTGTGATTGACCTCCGGAAACTCCCCATAATCCTTTTAAGTGAAGTTTCCTCTCCTTGTTTTGTTGTGATGCCTCTCTTTGTTTTGTTGTGAACTCCAGGCTCCCGGAGCTGCTTATCAAAAAACCAAACAGCTACTGTTTGCTGTGTATGAGTAGAGGCATGCAGGGGGGCTCCCTTTGGAATGTTTGCTTGAAGAGAGAGGCGGCTTGCGGGTGTGGGGCGGGAAGGTCCGTTTCTGCGAGTGGCTGCTTATCTGGTCTGTGAGGAAAAAAACAAACTGCCGCTGTTTGCTTTCAGTGAGTGAGAGAGGGGTCGGAACTTGCAAGGCAGGGTGCGTGTCCGCACTCCAAAAACCCACTCTCTCTCCCCCCCCCACGCTCCCTGTCACACTCCACCCCACCCTCACCCCTTTTGAAAAGCACGTTGCAGCCACTTGAATGCTGGGAAAGCTGCCCATAAGGCACCGCTCCCAATGCCGCTGCAAATGTGGCCACAACAGTGCACTGGCAGCTGTCAGTGTGGACAGACTGCAGCGCTTTCCCTACTCAGCCGTACGAAGACAGGTTTAATTCACAACGCTGTACTGCTGCAAGCGTAGCCAAGGCCTGAGTCTCTATAAAGTGCTACAAGGACTCCTCGTTGTTTTTAGATTATTTTGAAATTTGGTGCGCCGCATGAGGGCGCTGTGAGCTCACCTTTCAATTAACTTACAGCTAACTATACATTAATAAGCCCCACAAAGGAGTCATGGCTGGCAGTTTTATTTTTGGGGGCGGGGGAGAAGGGAATGTAATGAAACTATTTGAGAAGGAAAAAATTGACATGCTTCCTGGGACGGAAGGGATATAGGGGATAGTGGAGAGGGGGATAAATGGGGATGGGAAGTTGGTGCTCAGAGAGAGGCTATGTAGCCTACCACCACCACCCTACTTTAATATGATCAACACAACCTATTTCTCCTTAACCTCGTTCTCTGAAATGGCTGAACTGTTTTTGTTATGCCTTTCCAAAAAAATTCAGTGTGAGGCAGACACCCAGCATGGAAAACTTCATACTTCAATTTTTCAGGCTGGCAAAGCTATAAATCAACTGAAAACAGTCCTAAAATGGAAAGTGTTCAGTAGGCTGCCTGCTCTGCTTATTTTTTGTAGTTAAGTTGTTTAATACAATCATCCTTCATTCAAGTGTTCTAAATGTTAATAACTATCAGGCTCCAAAATAATGTTGTACTAAAAGGATTTAGGACCCAATTTAGCAAAGCACTTAAGCACATGCTTAATTTGCAGCACATCTGTAATCCTATTGAAGACAATGGCACTACTAATTTGATTAAAAGTAAGCATGTGTTTTGGTGCTTTGCTGAATTGGGACCACATTTTGGCCATTTTGAAGTTGTGTATTTAGTCACTGATGATTCTGATTATCTCCTAAACTTCATAAAAATACAATACTAAGAATCTGAAGAAAAGAACATTTTTCGAATGAATTCAAAATAAACTGTATCCCTTGGTAATTTGAAGTGTAGGAAATTCAAAACAAAGCATTACGAACGGGTGTTTAAAAATAGTCAATTATGCATGCAACTACAGTGACTAAGCTCAAATGCTGTTCCTACAAAGAGGCACAAAATGTAAGTGAATACATGAGTACATGTGTACTTTTAAAAACAATTCCCTAATTGATAAACATACATTTTCAGGCTTAACTAGATGACAGATAATCCAAGACTACCTTTTTTGTTTCAGTAATATACTTGCTAAGTAGCTTTTAGGATCTCATTGCAGGACACTAGTTTTTATACTCTAAAATGTCATTTGCTGAAAATGTTAGGGTTCAGGTTCCATTGCATACAGTTTTCTAGATACAACAATTGCCATTTTTACCAAAAAATTGCAATACACAGTCCTAAAATGGTAGCAGTACAAGTTAAAGTTAAGTTGTCTGGCTTTTTTGAAGACCCACTATGAACACATTACCTGTGCTCAGATATGAGTGTAAACCAAGGTGCTGGTAATCAGTCTTTAAAACTCAATGATTAGGGACTTGTCTACTAGAGAGAGTGTATCACATCCAGTCCTGCCAACTGCTGAATGTGATGAGCTCATGGAAGCTGAGGACATCAGTACCTTCCAGGATCAGGTACAAAATTAAAATTTAACCTACCTTTACTACTTCCTCTTTCTTGCTCTCCGCTTGTTTTTCCTCTGTCTCCGTATCTTCCTTTCAGTCTCCTTTTTTTTTGGTGACTAACTTGCATTCATTCCTTCAGCCTGGGTAACCTAGGCTGATTTACTGAAACAAAGTACAGCATTGTGGTGCTGGGTGTCAGCTGGGGGGAAAGGCAAAGAAAGCAGTTAATCAACCTAGACATAGCAGCATGAGTGCAGCATATTGACAACATATCAGATGCATCACAGAAAGCCAAGGAGAGATGTTTTCTAATGGTCTTAGTTTGGAAATGCTGACAAAAATCCCAGTGCCCATACTCCGTCTTTAATAAGGCAAAACACCCACACTGATTCCAAAGGGAGTTTTACCTGACAAGTGACAGAGCAGAGGACTGTTGGATTTGACCTATTAAACTAAGGGTTCCAGTATTCAATTTAGTTCAATAAAGTTGATTTTTAATGAGAATATATAGGACAATGGTTAGTTTCTATGGCCTAAAATGTTTTTTCCAGCTCCCTTATATTAAATAACCTATCTTGTTATAGTGTGTAAGGGAATTGCATACCTAGGTGTTCCTGTTTTAAAGAAACACTCTTCAAATTTTTTGTGAACAAATAAATTCTTTCAGAATAAAATTGTAGTGTTCCTCTAGTATCCACAAGGTGGTGAGCAATCTCTTCTTTTCTGACATCTGGCTTTGGGCACAAGGATTCTGAGTAGCACTTGAAAGTTACTTTAGGGTAGAAGGAAAGATTTGTTTTTAAGAACCGCATATTTTATAATTCCAGAAAGGGTTCAGCACTAACGTCTCATTCTGTGCTTCTACAGAGTAGCTGTTATAGCTAATAAAAGGAACCATGGTCAAGGATATCCCTAGTTTTTATGGAGGCCTCCTACAAAATTTGAGGCTCCATTTAGCTCCTTCCTCACCTTACACCAAGCCCTCAAACTTTGCACATGCCATTTTCTGATTTAGTACCTGAAAGTTATGTTTATCTTTGTACAAATGAAAAATACACAACCAGAAAAACAACTCCCCCTCATTAGAGTCTCTTTACAAGTCAGTTACTCCTCAAATAAGACTACTAGAGTTGTGTGAAGAATTCACAGCAAATATTTTCAAATGAACAGGTTGATTCTCCCTTACTTATTTGCTCTTCAGAATTATTAACCAAATTTCATTTAATACTTTTTGCTCTATAGGTTGTGGGAAAGTCTGTTTCAGACTATCATCATATCAGGACAGGAACTCCATCTTTCTCTCTGTAACCTGCCACAGTGGGCAGACTGTTAGCACCCCAAAAATAGATCTGATTTAGAGTTTTATAGTGGTTATCATCACAATATTGTAGGAAGCATCTAGACATAGGTTGTGTGGGTGTAGACAACTAAGTCTGGAAGGCTCTGAGTCTAACACCTACTTAGGGATTACATTAATAAAAGAAATGCTGTATTTTGAACTGAAGCTCATCTCACTTGATTAGAAGTGGATACATTTAGTTATGGTACAAAATTTCTCCTTAAAAGTGATATTCAGTGGCTTTTTTTAAACTCTAATTCCCCCCCGCCCTCAATAAATAAATAAAAGTTGTCTCCCTGGATTAGCAGAATGAAGGCCATGGTGTACTTCATGGAGTCTTCTGTTCTCCCTTTCCTTGGGGGGTTTAATTTTGAGGTAGGAGCACTGTTGTCTCATTTGGTTATGGTCAGAAAGGTGTTAGCAAACAGGAAGATCATGCAGCATTTCCTAAAGGTGGCCAGACTGAATTAGTTGCACTGGATATTTGTTCTATAGCTAGACCCCCATGATCAAGAATGCCTGATCGCTGACTATCTTTTGCTTTTACCTCAGCTTTGTGAAGTGCAACTATCTTGGCAGCTTAGATACAAAGATGCAGCAAGGACCAGAGCCATTAATGACTTTTAATATCAGGACCAACGCCTTGAAAATATTTCTTGTAAAACTGTGTCCCAGTATCTGGAAAAATAGGAGGTCTTTTATTTTTAATTTCCTTGAGAGAAATGATACTCCAGCTTGGTTTACGTAATACAGCCCCATGCAGAGCTCTTTTAACTCAGATAGTACAGGAATGTTGTTACACCTGATTTGTCTCACTGTGAATAAGTATATTAAAGGTAATCAACTATTTCAGAGGAGACAGATGGGGCTAAATTAAAGACAACATGCCACAATTGCTCAACTGTATTTAGGTTATAGAATATTTTTCGTTGCAAAACATTTCTGATTAATTTTGTCTGCTCAGTCACTTCAGGACACTAGCTTTTTTTTTGTCAGTATTTCACACTAATAGATTTCAGAGAGCTTGTAAAGTAATGTTCTCTGAAAAAGTCAGAAGCCTGATTCAGCACTCCAGTTTTATACCAGTACAGCTCCATGGATTTCAGTGTTCAAGTGAACATTTCTCCATTTTTTGTGAAAGTTTAGATCAGGGGTCGGCAACCTTTCAGAAGTGGTGTGCCAAGTCTTGATTTATTCAGTCTAATTTAAGGTTTCGCGTGCCAGTAATACATTTTAATGTTTTTAGAAGGTCTCTTTGTCTAAGTCTATAATATATAACTAAAATATTGTTGTATGTAAAGTAAATAAGGTTTTTAAAATGTTTAAGAAGCTTCATTTAAAATTAAATTAAAATGCAGACCCTCTTGAACCGGTGACCAGGACCCAGGCAAGTGTGAGAGCCACTGAAAAATCAGCTCGCGTGCCACCGGTTGCCTACCCCTGGTTTAGATAATGCCAAATCCACTTGTAAGATACAGGAACATAGAGCTTGCCATAATGAGTCACCCCATCCTTCATTCATGTCTTATATGGTCTCCTGTCTGGCTATTGCGAATCCCTAACACTTCATAGGGGAAACTCCCAACTATAATGCACCTACCCAATTCTGGAGTGACAAACTGTATGCATCTGTGTGCTTTTTGACTTCCGCTTGCGTTTTGCCATGCTGTGCTGTACAAGCATACAGTAGACACTACTAGTCCATATGCAGTTAGCATGAGAGCACCATACTCCACCAAAGTGCAAACTAATTAATTTTGAGACAGCTCCCCGCAGCAGAAAGCTAAGTGTCACACTTCAGTGAACTACCTTAGTTAAGCCATTTTGTTAGTCTCAAGTATTTTCAACAGGAAAACCTTGACATGTACATAGTACATGTACACAACTGACAGATTTACACTCTGGCAAGACAGTAACTATGTAACACTTTATATAAGAATCCTGGGCAGTCTTTATTCTATTTCAGATATGGCTGTTGTAATAGTAATCAGTCATGTCAGTAGAAACAGACTCCTCCTTTGCCAGGAACTCTGATACATAGATAGATAATTGGGACTAGGAAATAAAGTTCCTTTGTCTTGTACCAGTTCTCTTATTACACTGTTATTAAACTCATCAGTTAAAAAAAGTGAGATGTGCAAGATCATTTGTTTCTGTATTTTTTCCCCCATCACTTTCACTCACTCCACAAGAACATGGTGTTTCTTTTTGTTTAATTATTGCAATTGTGTTGATACATAACTAAGTATGCTATGGATAAAGTTAGTTTGTAACTGAGTAAAATATCAACCAAATACTGTTATTATATAACTATATAAATGTAGTGAGGCAGTGTGGGTCTCTGCTGCCCCAGAGAGAGATGAGCCTCTCTGGACACCAGAGGGTTAGGCATGGCACAGGAAGTCCAAAGGCCTAACTCCAGAGCTCACTGCGAGGGCAGCCGCTGGGGAGGCTAGATGTCTCCAGCCTACCTCCGAGTTGGGAAACCCCAGCAACCTGCAGCGGACCCAAGGGCTGGCTGGGCCTGCCCCAGGCCAGCTACCCGGGTTGCCAAGCCTGCCCTGCGCTGGCTATCCCAAGGAACCCATGGTGCTGGACCCCCGCCTGAGGACACCACCCTGACCCAGGCATCTCAAGTCTGGCTGCACCACTGCCAGAACTCATGTCAGTGTGTTGCAACCACTGACAAAGCAGCAGGTCCTCTGCCACTGCTAGGGCCCCGGGCTGGGAGGCAGTGTAATGGGAAGGCCTGCGTCCCCCCTGCCACCCAACTCACGGGTGGCAGCCGCTCCCAGGCCTTCGGACCTAGGGCCTGGGCTCACTGTTTATATACTGTTATTGCTCATCCCGTGCCTGAGGACCTGACTCACCATTGCCCTGCCCTGACTTAGGGGCTGGGCTCACTGTTTATATACTGTTATTGCTCATCCCCTGCCTGAGGACCTGACTCACCATTGCCCTGCCCTGACTTAAGGCCTGGGCCCACTAAGTATATACTGTTATTGCTCAGCCCCTGACACACCATTGCCCCGCTGTGACCTAGGGCCTGGGCTTACGCCTAACTGTTTATTTCTGCCCTCACAAGGGCCGTGGAGGAAGACTCCTGCAGTCAGACTAATTCCCTGTTAGGCCTCCTCCCAAACTTAGTGAGGCGGTGGGGGTTCCCGCCGCCACAGAGAGAGATGAGCCCCAACTAACCTCTCTACAATAAGATGCCTTTCTTCCTGAAGAATCCTAAAGTGTCTTAGAAAACATAAAGAAACATTCTAAACATAAATTTATCTTTGCTGCATTTCAGAGATGAGTTCTGTTAAGCAGCTCACAGTAACCCAGCACAACTATTTAGAACAAGAAATACTGTATTCAGTTGAAGTTGCAGAAGGGTTTAGGTAGGCAAAATACAAGTATCTGTAATTGAATTTGTCATAGGTACCAAAGTTAGCCACCTACTCTTTTATGGAAGTACCATGGGAATTTTAGCCACCAACAAGAAGTTCCCTGTGCGGCAGCCTCCCAGCAGGCTATCAATTGCTGGCAGTTCAGCTGTCCCTCCCCCCACTGCATGTGCTGCTCCTGCCCTCTGCTCCCTGAAGCCTCCTGCTTGCTGGGGGGAGGGATGAGGGGGGCTAATATTAGGGTTACCATATTTAACCAATTAAAAAAGAGGACCCTCCACGGGGCCCTGGCCCCGCCCATTTCCCACCCCAGCCCTGCCCCAATTCCACCCCTTTCCTGCCCTAACTCCGCTCCCTCCCACTCCCAGCCACTTGGAAAGGGCTGCCCGAGCGCTACTGGCTTCACGGTTTGCCAGGCAGCCCCCAGACCCTGCGCCCCCGGCCGGCGCTTCCCCAGCGCAGCTGGAGCCCGGGAGGGGAAGCGCCCAGCCGGGGGCGCAGGGTCTGGAGGCTGCCCGGCAAACCGTGAAGCCGGTAGCGCTTGGGCTTCGGGCAGACCCTATGCCTCCGGACCCTGCACTCCTGGCCGGGCACTTCCCCTCCCGGGCTCCGGCGGCGCAGGGTCCGGAGGCATAGGGGCTGCCCAAAGCCCGTAGCGCTCGGCTCTTAAACAGAGCCGAAGAGTCAGGGAGGAGCAGAGCCGCCGCGGCCGGAGGCTCTGCTCCTCCCCTGACTCTTTGGCTCTGTTTAAGAGCCGGGCTGCCCGAGCGCTACCGGCTTCGGGCAGCCCCCATGCCTCTGGACCCTGCGCTGCCGGAGCCTGGGAGGGGAAGTGCCCGGCTGGCGGCTGGGGTCCGGAGGTAAGGGGGCTGCCTGAAGCCGGTAGCGCTCGGGCAGCTCGGCTCTTAAACAGAGCCGAAGAGTCCGGGGAGGAGCAGAGCCGCCGCGGGAGGGGAAGTGCCCAGCCGGCATTTTCCCAGACATGTTCGGCTTTTTGGCAGTTCCCCCCGGACGGGGGTTTGATTGCTGAAAAGCCGGACATGTCCGGGAAAAACCGGACGTATGGTAACCCTAGCTAATATCATGGTGTGCTCCTGCCCCCCGCTTACACTATCTGCATAGAGCATGGGGGGGGACATGACAGGGCTCAGGACGGAGGGAGCGTGCTGGCAGCAGCTGCTGTCTCAACTTCCTGGTCTACTTAAAAAGGCAATCTACTTAGAGTGGTTCAGCATCCTTAAAGGGACAATGCGCATCTGCCTCTTACACACCCATAGGGTGTGTGTTTCTGTCTCTTGTTTGCCATGCTATCTCCCCTCCCTCCATTCGTGCTGTCTTGTAGAGTATGAGGCTACATTAACAACAATGTATTAACTCTTGACGGCTCAGCCAAGTTCTAGTTCATCATTTAGCAATAAGGTATTCCCTGGGAAATATCCCACCCTCTGCCTCCATCACTTCAACCAATCATCATTGCTGTGTACAGTATTGAATTGTTTAAAACTTACACTGTGTATACATATATATATATAATATAGTCTTTTGTCTGGTGAAAAACATTTCCCTGGAACCTAGCGCCCCCCGCCTCCCCATTTACATTAATTCTTATGGGGAAATTGGATTCGCTTAATATCATTATGCTTAAAGTCACATTTTTCAGGAACATAACTACAACGTTAAGTGAGGAGTTACTGTAATAGGGGGCCTGGAATCATTCATGGAGCGGTTATTTGCGGGGTGTGGAAAGTCAGGTAAATGTAGGAGTTATTGATGAAGTAACCCAGAGCAAGGTTGTAGGAAGGGCTTGAATTCTGAGATTTATGGAGCAATTCAGAATGGGGTCTTGATAACTTAGGAGGGTAACTGCTGCTGATTAGCTGAAGGAAGTGAACAGGGTAGCATATCTAGAAGTGTGACACCATTGGTGGCAGTGGCATTTTAAGTATCATGTCAGTTAGTCCTATTCTGTTCAGCGTTGAATGACATGATGTTTAAAATGCCAGCAGCAGCCCTGCAGCCCATCTGTGCTAGCAATATTGGGAGCCCTAACACTTTGGGAGCCAAACCACTGCTAGCAACAGTGAGAAATTTCCCTATTGTAGAGAAGAGATGCAGGGCTTTACATAGCAGTTGCCATACTAGATCCATAGTCCATCTTGTCCATTGTCCTGTCTCTGACAATAGCCAGCACCAGATACTGCAGAAGAAGATCAAGAAAAATGAAGGTTTCATCCTAATCACTAATAGTTAAAGATTGATGTAAAACCTGAGGCATGAGGTTTTATATCCCTTCTGATATTCTGTTGGCATTAGCTATAATAATTCTGGATATTCTTGTTATCAATGTAAGTATCCAATCAGTCTTTGGATCTTGGCCACAATGACATCTTGTAGTAATGAGCTCCACGGTTTGATTACTTGTGTATGGGGACTGTTGTTCCCTTACTAAAACTCAGTGGGCGGTAGGGTGACCAGACAGCAAATTTGAAAAATCGGGACGGGGGTGGGGGGAAATAGGATCTTATATAAGAAAAAGACCCCAAAATCGGGACTGTCCCTATAAAATTGGGACATCTGGTCACCCTAGAGGTGAAGAAAGGGGAAGGGTCAATAGGAAATCAGGACCCTGAGACTGACAGTCCCCAGGAACAATGGGGATAGGCCAATGCTCCAGGTCAACTGGATTGACAGGGTGGGCAGGCTAGTCGGAGGCCAGGGGGGTCCCATCCTCCGTGTGAGCTGGAATTGCCTGGGTCAGACAGAGTGGGGCCGAGCTAAGGAGAGAGCAGGGGCCCAAACTGAGCTGGAGAGCAGAGCTGTGCCAGCCAGAGGGGCCAGAAAAGCAGCCCAGGAAGCAGGTCAGTGCTGGGAGCAGAGTCACAGAAGCAGCCCAGGGAGGAGAGCTGCAGCAACCGGAGCCAGAGGGGCCAGAGAAGCAGGCCAGGGAGCTGGAGGCAGAGCAGCAGCAGCACTGAGGGAGAGTGGAGCTGGAGCAGTCCAGAGCCAGGTACAGTGAGCAGCTGGGGAGAGCGAGGGGGGACCCTGGGCAGTAGGCCCAGCGCAGGGAGATGCCCCCAAGCAAGAAGCCTTGCAGGACAGACTTGGACGGGGATCGTAACCCCGGCGGGTCGGGGGCAACGTTGAGAAGAAGGGTCCTGCCACCTAAAGCCTGAGGGCATGTGTCCACCAAGTCTCTGACCCGCAGCATCCCTGCAGGACAGCCAGGGCCTGAGGAAGCGGCCTGGGACTTGTGAGGAACAGACTTAACTTCCCTTACATTCCAGAGACTCTGCTTGTGGTTTCCGCATGCCACAGAGCGGGGTTATGAGTTTTCCTTTAACCTCTCTCATTTTTTCCTTATTTTTAAAAATTGATTGCTGTTTAATAAATTGTATTCGCTTTGAATTGTATGTAATGATCAGTGGGTCAGGGAAGCATCCAGTGCAGCGAGCGCACCCCAGAGTGGGGACACCCTAGCCTCTGCCCTAAGTGACCACAACAAGATTGGGGATCAAGCCCCCCAGGAATCCTGGGCCCAGCCTTGTTGGGGTTATGAGGACTCTCCCACACAGAAGAGTGGAAGGGGAGCCCTTGAGATCAGGCAGGACTGGGGTAAAGGAAGTGGGAGCGAGGACTCAGATCCTTTCGCTAGCCCATTCCACCGGGGTAGTGTATAAGCCAGGAAAGTTCCCCACAATAGCAGGACCACTCCCACGCTTCCACTTGTTTAGTTAAAAGTTTTGAATATCTCCTTCTCCACAGCTGCAGCCATCACCACCACAAGGATACCACAGTGCCTAGAGGTGTTCAGCAACTGGAATAAAAACATTTGATTCAAACTCAACCTGGGCAAAAATAAAGTGGTGTTTGAAAGAGGGAAAACTCTTTGAAGAACCAGTTGAGTCATTGTCCTCCCATTCCACTGAAAGCCTCTCCCCCAGTAGTGTTGTAGCTGGGTCCTCATTCACTGCATCATCTACAATGTACCAAGAAAGCTATGCTTCTCAGGGGCAATACAATTCAGAATGAAGCTCTGAGAGACGTGGAAACAAAGCATCATTGGTCCAAGGGGTTGAACTGTCAAACAAGTTTGCAGAGGAAATCAGGCTAATCCAGAATCTCAGTTTCAGGGCACATTCCAAAACACTCTTTGACAAAGCTTCTCCAATAAAACCAGATTAATGGGGTAGGGAGAAAAAAGGATGGAGGAGAGGGAGAGTAACAAAGAAATAGAAAGTATATATACCAAGCAGAGGAGCCTCCATCCTTTATATGGAAATGGAGAAGAACAGAATTGTATGACATCAATGTAGGGACCTTGCCCTGCAAACCAAATCTTAACTGGGAAGCAGTTAGCAGTTTTCTGCAGCAGTATCCATCACCATAATAACTAATAGGTAAGTGAACAGAAAGACAGGGAAATCTACACAGAAACTGACAGAAGAATCTAGATCTTAAAAATGTGTTTATTAAGTGACATGGGCATGTTAAATGTCCCAGTGGATTTTGGTTAACAGGAATGTACTTAAAATGTCAGGGCTAGATGAAGTTTGATGGGGGGCCCCCTTTTTGCATATTCAGTTCCTTCCCTTTATTGTTTTGCCACCATCCGTGCCTGGTACCAAACACTCCACTCTAAATTACCTTTATTTCAGTTCTGGTTTTTAAGAAAGTGATATACCAATTGTAAAGCTGAATTAAAGTTCAACAGACATTTTAATTTTGGCACATAACTGATAGTAAAACATAGTGGTGCTATGTCTTTAATTAGCTGAGTAATTGATATATATATATATTTGTGAGGGGGGCATCAAAATCAAAGGTCCTGGGCTGCAGCCCTTGTGTTAATCCGGTCCTGGGCCCAGATATATGTTTGTATACATATACAGAAACTCCCAACCTGACACACTGTAAGGCTGATAAAAATTGACAAACAGCTAAGTCAAGCAGCCAAAATATAGTTACAGAGCCAATGAATATATTTGTTTAGATTCTTCTCTTGAAGGGTTATAGTTCACATTTCATTTTTGAAAGGACACTGCTAAATTGAAGACAAGATGCATTAAAGGTGACTTGTATACTTGGAAGAGCTGACTCACATGGAGGCTGAGTTGAATATCATACAACTCTGAATTCCCTGAAGTTTTAGGCAAACAAGTGGGATGCAATTCCAGAAACTTCAACATCTTCAATATTGTGGGTTTTAGGGCCAAATCCAGGGCCAGCCCTAGGCACCAGCAAACCAAGCACGTGCTTGGGGCGGCACATTTTCACGGGTGGCATTCAGGCCACTTTTTTTTGCTTCGGGCCGGCCCTGGCAGCAGCAGTGCGTCCTGTGCCGAGGGCACCCTGGGGCTGCTGCAGTTCACGCCGCAGGGAAGCAGCATCCACACCTTGTGGCTGGGCCGGGCAGACTCCGAGTGGGGGACACTCGGGCTGGGGGCCGCCCCTCAGGGCACACGGAGCTGCGTGCAGGTGCCGCAGGGTGGCCACCCCCAGCACCGCAGCCGGGGCTGGGCGAAGCGGCCCGAGCCGCCCAGGGACTGCAGCAGGGCGGCCAGCAGCAGCAGCAGCGGAGCCATAGAGGGCGGGGCGCTGCCATGCGGGGCCCACGTCCTGCTCTCCGGGGCTCCATGCCCTCTAGGGCTACCCTGCCCCGGCTCCTCAGCCCCCTGCCAGGGCGGTCCCCCGGCTCTGCCCTCCCAGGTCCCGGCCAGTCCTGGAGGCGGGAGCCCTGGCTGGGAGGACCCTGGGCTGCGGTGCAGCCCAGGAGTCCCGCTGCTTATCCCGACCCTGCCAGCGCCGGACTGGCTGGAGGCAAGGGGGGAGCGGGCAGAGTCAACATTGGTGGGGGGAGCCCAGGGTTGGGGCGGCAGGGGGTTCAGGTCAGAGGGGAGGAGAGAGAGCCCAGCGCTGGGGCGGCAGGGGGTGCAGGTGGGGGAGGGCACTGGTGAGGGAGGTGAGAGCCCAGGGCTGGGGTGGGAGGCAGCCACAAATTTTTTTGCTTGGGGCAGCAAAAAACCTAGAGCTGGCCCTGCCCAAATCCCAAAGTTCTTATTCAAGCTGGTTTAATAATGCCAACAGTTGCAAAGCAAAATCATGTGTACAAGTCATTGTACCAGCTTTTGTCCTTATTCAATTGTAAATTATTTATTCTTAGAATTAGAGATCAGCCCCACCTAAGACCCTGGTCCCAAATAACCTTAGTCTTCAATTAGTTGAATATGGATCTGAATTCTACAACTAGGTTCTTGCTCTATCATGAGCAGATCCAAACACTCCTGTATTTAGCCATAGTATGGTTCTGCATCCAAGTTTGTGTGCATAGGCTCATCTCTCTCTAAAAACAATTTATTCTGTTTGAATGTATATAAGAATATGGGTCTGATCCTGAAAACACATTTAACTTATTAAAACTACAGAGAAAATGAACACAGGCTTTTGTCATAATAAACCATCATATAATATATTGACAAGCTCATGAGTAGCTGCATTGAAGTCAATTGGAACTACTCTCATTTATGAAGTTAGTCGCATGTGTGTTTGGAGGATGAGTGAATGCTACTCCGCCCAGTAACTTTATCAGCAATGTTCTGAAGGACTTTCCTTGGTAGTGACCTATGTGTAACCCACATGCCTGCTGGGTGTGGTGTTCTGGCTTTTAGCTTATGCGGTAGAGGCTCGTGCACTAAGCTCCAAAGGCCCCAGGTTCAATCCCGCCCACTGATGACCAGGGTGTGTCGGTGTTACAGATGCACCCTATGTTCTCTATTTAACAATATGACTGGTTACTCATACAGATATGGCACTCACTCAGCATGAACAGGCTGATATTAACTTGGCAATGGTTCAGAATGTTCAGGAAACCCATTCGTTTTTATTTGCTCTAATTTAAAATATTTCATTTTGCTAATCTTTTGGCAGATGTTTATATGAAAGCTAAAGTGAAAAGGGTGAAGAACTGCTGATTAAGTAGCCGTGTGGAAGAGGAAGAACTCAGAACTCACATATGTCTACATTTAAAACACTACAGCAGCACAGCTGCAGAACTCCATCTGCGCTGGGGTAGTGCTTCAGCATAGACACCCACTACAGCAGCTGGAGGGGGTTCTCCAGTTGCTGTAGTTAATCCATCTCCCTTAGAGGTGGTAGCTAGGTCAACAGAATTCTATCAACCTAGCACTGTCTATACAGGCCGGATTTTTCACACCCCTGAGTGATATAGTTGGGTCGACTTAACTTTTCAGCATAGACCTGCCCTAAGTAGCAGTTAATGTTGTGATGTGTCTCATTGAATTCAGTGAGGCTACTCATAAGTAAATCTCAGTGTAAGATTGCAGAACTGGGCCTTAAGTATGAAGTGACTCAGAACGATCATATGATTATGCGTTAAAGAAGTGAGGGTTTTTATGAGGGATTCTAAGGCTAAACTGCATACCAGTGATGGACAGGGACAGCAAATCACTAGAAAAATAGGAAAGCAAATGAAGACTATAATAAGGTATTTGTATTTGCTGTTCATGGTTCTGCTTGAATGACCCCTGCAGTGTACTGAACTGTTGAACCATATTGGAAATGTGTTCCTGTCAGAATCTAAACATTCAGCAAAAACGGAACAGCCTTCAGAAGCTTAAATTCTAATTAGCAAGGTCCCTAATGCAATTAGGACTTGAGAAGCCAGAATGGACATCTAGCTAACATAAAAACAGGAATGTATTCAACAATAGTACAAGTATCAATTTTGTGTACAGTTCTGTAATGAAATAGGATATTAGCTTCTATAGGTGTCATTTGAATCCCTTCATCAGGGAAGAATAAACTGATTTTTTCAGTTCTTTACCTGATAATCTTTTAATGTCAGGCAAGGTAGCTCCAAGAGTCTTATGCTGTCTTCTTAAATCACTTACTCTTTATTCCAAGAGGCAGCATGAATGCTGGAGCTGCTTCTCTGATGTGACAAACTATCAAGTAAAGAACTAAACAGACTATTTTTTTCCTCTGTGGGTGGAGGAAGTGAAAGCTTGCTGAAACTACATCAAAGAACCTATGCCTTATTTCACTTATGAACAAAGGCTTCTGCTATATATGAGGGCATCCTGTTTGTGGTAACTGGGTGTTGGTTCACTAACACCACCAGTCTGTTAGCCACTCAAACACTCTTCTGGGTTATGCCAGCCCTGACTTTACCTTGGTGGTTAACAATAGGTGTACCCCCATCCTCAAGTCCCCTTGAAGCATTCGCCTGTGATATCCAGCCCCGATAAAACAACACTTGTGAGCACTTATAATAAACCAAAAGAAGGTTTATTTAAGAAAGATTCCACTAGAAGCAAGAGAGTTATAGAAACAGATGTTCATGGTTTATATTGTAACCAAGAGCCTACACTTATAGTTACCTTTATTATCTATGAAAGTATGTTTTCTCCCAAAGTTCAGTCTGATGGAGAGCTAACTGACTTTACAGAAAGCAAGATCTAATCTTTCATGAAAAACACCCCCGCTCAGAGGTGCTAGAACTGGAGGGGTGGGTGCCACACCACCTGGTTTAAAGTGGTTTCCATCACATACAAGGTTTACAGTTTGGTTGAATGGCTTTCGGCCCCCCAACCATACATATTGTTCCAGCACCCCTGCCCCACTCAATAAAACATCTCCTCAGTGAATGGATACAGAGTGGATACAGAGTGCCTCTCCCCACTTACAGCTTACATCGACCTAACTCTAAATGTCTCTACTAAAATGCAGCTCCCACCACTGTAACTTGCCCACTACACCAACGTAATAACTCCACCTCAGAGAGGCGTAGTGCTAAGTCAATGTAGTTAGGTCCATGCAGACACCTAACACTGCGTGACTTACATCAGCTGTTGCTGCCTTTCAGAAGCCGGCCCACAATGCCCCACACTGACAGTTAAATCGGTGCAAGTGCTCCTGGTGAGAACACACACTTCCGACAAAAGGTGTGTAGCATGGACATGCAAAAGTAGTTTAATTACTGCAGTGGCTGTAAGTTGGCGTAACTTAGGTTGACTTAATTTTGTAATTGAGACTTGCCATTAGTCACGTAGTACTAAAGCCAGAAGTGTACAAACACTTATTAACATAGCTGATTTCCTACTCTTTTCTAATAAGTATTTACCAGACTTCAGAGTGGAAGCAAAAGCCATACTTAATCCCCGTCCCCACTTCTACATTGTTGTGCTTGAACCAAATAAAGGTTATGTTACCATGAGTAAAATTGATCTGGTTGCTGTGTTGTTCCCAGACAATATTAACACAGATTCCTTCAGCTTATTGATGTCTTCCTGGGCGTAGTGACTCCTGAACATAACAGCCATACTGGGTCAGACCAATGGTCCATCTAGCCCAGTATCCAGTCTTCCTACAGTGACCAATCTAGTTCTTTTTTGAACCCTGTTATAGTCTTTGCCTTCACAACATCCTCTGTCAAGGAGTTCCACAGGTTGACTGTATGTTGTGTGAAATACTTCCTTTTGTTTGTTTTAAACCTGCTGCCTATTAATTTCATTTGGTGGCCACTGGTACCATATGTTATGAGGAGGAGTAAATAACACTTCCTTATTTACTTTCTCCACACCAGTCATGATTTTATAGACCTCGATTATGCCCCCCAAGTTGTCTCTTTTCCAAGCTGAAAAGTCCCAGTCTTATTAATCGCTCCTATATGGAAGCCATTCCATACCCCTAATCATTTTTGTTGCCCTTTTCTGAATCTTTTCCAATTCCAATATATTTTTTTGAGATGGGGCAACCACATCTGCACACAGTATTCAAGGTGTGGGTGTACCATGGATTTATATAGAGGCAATATGATATTTTCTGTCTCCTGGCATCTTCCCCGCCTATGGACTGTGTCTTCTTTCCTTTATGTAAGACAGAGGTGCCCCCACACACCATGAGAAGTTTTTACTGGTGGATTCAAACAGCATCTCTAGCCCCAATACTTTCAGGTTGAGTTCATATTTGATCAATATCCTGCAGCCCTGCTCAGTTCTGGATTTGTGATTCCCAAGGGCTTCTCATAGATGATTACTAAAATTGACTGGTCAAATAGCTTTAATACTATTAAAAAAAAAAAGATGTTCTTTCCCTTGTTGGTTTAACATTGTTCAGCAAGGAAGTTTGTTTGGAGCACTGTTATTTTTAGTTTAGCACTTCAGTCAAGTTCATGTCACACTGAGGAAAAACAAGTCTTTCAGGACTGCAAATGTCTCACTTCCAGTCAGAGTTCGGAAAGCTGATCACTTTGTGACTCTTTTCTATGTTGACATAAAAGCATTGCAGCAGCCTTTGTACATAAATCTCAAAATCCCAACCTTTTTAATTACAGTGGAAAACATTTCTTTTGCTGCTGCTGAACTGTTCACTATGCTCTTTCAAAAGTGTCATTCATTACTAGTGAATTTGTTAACCCTAGATATGCTTGTCTCCCAAAATGCAATCAGTAATTCATGGTTTTTAATGTAACAAAACAATCTAGTTGGCACAGTGAAAGGATCCCAGTTTACAAACTACATCTGTCCACTGTCAATTCTAGATGCAACAAAATCCACTCCATTTCTGGATCCAGCCTTTAACTTCAATTCTAGATGCACCTAATTGCTGGTCAGTCTTTCTGAACTCATTCCAAAATATTCTGGACCTGACTGTGTGGTTAATGCAGCATGTTTCCTATATACTAAACTTGCTTTGAACATGAGGCAAACCTGCCTTTTTATCAAATGTAATAATCAGTCTGAATTACTTGGATTCTTTAATTTTGCTCATTGTATATTGCAGATTTTGTAAAAACTAGTTAAAGCCTAGCCACCATTAATCTTAATTAAGATTCCCTCTGATTACATCCCTTAACTACATCATTTTAGACTCTCACAGAGATTTGTAAGGGAGTATGCCTGACTCAGGAGCCAACTCAGTACCCTGTCACTAACCCCATTTACTCCGATTGAAAGACAGCCAGGAAACCAATTAACTGAATGGGGAGCTAATTTAGGGTGACCAAATAGCAAGTGTGAAAAATCAGGGGGGAGAATAGTTGCCTATATAGGCCAAGGCCCCTAATATCAGGCTGTCTGGTCACCTGGACTAAAGGGATGAAAGTATCCTCAGCAGCTAGATACAGACAGGAAGGACGTGTAGGAGGGAGAGTTGGGAGCCTGAAGGAAAGCAGAAGCAGGCAGGACTGTAACTTTCCCCAGAAGCAAATGGGGAGCTGGCAACTCACTGTAAATGTAAAGTACAATAAGACAGCGGTGACTGAGGAGACCTGGAATGGTTGTGGTCTGCAGTTAAGGCCTGAGGTAACTCAGAAGACCACCCTGTGATAGGGAGACTAAGCTAATCTAACATATGCAAGGAACAGAGTGGTAGTGGCCTACTTTAACTCACATCTTATTAAAGCCCTGGTTAATTGCTTTTCATGCAGGGATTCTCAAACTGGGGGTTGGGACCCCTCAGGGGGTTGTGAGGTTATTACATGGCGGGGGGTGTGAGCTATCAGCCTCCATCCCAAACCCTGCTTTGCCTCCAGCATTTATAATAGTGTTAAATATATTTTAAAAAGTGTTTTTAATTTATAAGGGGGGGTCACACAGAGGCTTGCTATGTGAAAGGGGTCACCAGTACAAAAGTTTGAGAACTACTGTGCTACAGTCCTCTTCTGACTCCTTGTTGGGGGACAAGTTGCTTCACCAACTTAGTTCCTTAAGGCCTGAAAGTCTCTAAGTACAGCAGAAAGGTGCTTCCTGTTCTGTCAGTGTCAGCCTCAATATATGTGAGAACAGCCTACAGGCCAAACACCAGCTGGAGATAGAGCAGGTGCACTCCAGTTATTTTCCTTCCCCATGCAATACAGGTTGTATGCCAGGGCTGTGTATGTGTGCAGGACTCTGTGCATTGGTTCTGTGCTAGCTGAGAGCTCATTAAGACATGGGGAAGTTCTTTTTTTAATAAGAAACATGATATGTTTCAGGTGCAAATAAAAGTCCTTAGGCTTTTCTGTGAAAGGGGAAGTGAGAAAAGAAAAGCATCTGTTTAGCTTTTTAGCTATTCCTCCTCTTTGAGTTTAACTGGACCAGTTTATATATAAATTTAAAAATCTTTTAGCCAGAGCAGTATCACACTCTACTTATCCCTTAACACTAACACCTGATTTTAGGATTTGTCTACACAGGGTTTATTTTGCACTAATAGTGGATTTTTTAAATTAAAATGGCTTCTATCCACATGGCAATTTTTCTTCTGAGTTAACTGGCCATTTAGTGTGAAATGGATAATTCCCTTTGAAAATGGTTACGTTCATTTCCAAAGAGTGGAGGGAGGGGGACAGGGGAGCTTGTGTGGATGCATCTGTATTGATTAATTTTTCAATCCTCCTACTGCTATCCCACACTGTAATACTACACATTGGGACTGACCTGTCTGTTTATATGTAATGCCCTCTATTGTTCTGGATCATAGTGACCAGATGTCACTTCCTTGGTGTGCGGCCAGGAACACTCATTTGCAGTTACTCACTACTGGAGATTTATAGCAGTGTTACAACAGCCACGTTTCATATATCTGCCACATGGCCACAATGAACCGTGCGGAGGCCATGGATTTCTTTGCTATGTGGGGATAGGAGACTCTTCAGTCCTGCCTTAACAGCAACCACTGCAGTGCATAAATATGAGTATATAGCAAAGCAAATTACTAAAACAGAGTCACTCCCAGGATATCCCATAACAAAGGGACAGAGCTCTAGCAGAATTGTAAAATAAAAGGACAAATAGGACCACTGGTAATGTTCAACGTACCTGGCCTTAGAGGAGGTGCACTGCACTTTTGCTAGGGTGGATCCCAAAATGCTGTGGACAGTGCTGAAGGCATTAGGAGACCATAGTCCCTGACCAGGACTTTGAGAAGATTTGACCTGAAAGCCAAGATCTTTCCCACACAAATGCCTGAGATAGCCCAGCAGGAACAGGCAGCTCTGGTAACACAGGCAGACAGCCAATATTATAGCTTTGCCTGTATTATGTCCTATGTTATAATAAGACTGATCATGGAGTAGTTTCAACAAACTTCTTTTTTCTGGGTGTCAAATGCTGCCATTTTAGTTGGTGGTACACTAGAAGCCATTCTGATCTTGCACAGCTTCTAGCCCCTCCCCTTTTCTCCAGGCTCAAAATGGCATCTACACCAGGAAATTTTTGCTTTATGGGGATTATTACCTACAGCCATCATGGTGGCACCCACCCCCACCTTCCTTTGTTCCATGCTCCTCACACGCCATCTCCCTCCCAGCTGACTGTCATCTGCATGCGCACACGTCAAGCTAGTGGCACAGCTGTGGTTTTAAATAAAGAAACCTTGAAGTGCAGACATGTTTACTAAAATGTCAGTTAAAGGAAAAATAAATAATTCAATATAAAAAAATACTTTGCTTCACAGTTTAACACTTTCACACAACTTAGCATTTTATTAAGTGTATTTCCCAAAGTAAGACACTGAAAATGCATAGAGATAGTAAGGCCGTTGGCAAGCTGTAATCAGACTCGAAACACTGTTAACCCCCTAGGTTCAGAACAATTACAGTAGAACTCTATGCACTTTGTGCATGCTTGCAGGTGATAAGCAAGAATTTAAGGCAAAGATAATGCTCTATTTTGGCACATTGCAAGGCAAAAGTCTACTTGGGGCTGTCTATAATAGATAGGGTTGCCCTTCCAGTCCTGCAGCACTTCTTGGGGGGGCGGGGGGAAGAGGCATTCTGGTGAATATCACTGCACAACTTTCTGGTCTGCCCACAGCCTTTTTAACAAGCCCCTTCTGTGCCTCTTGGTGACTTATCAGGGCAACATCCTCCAACATAAGATAAACTTGAAAAACTTGACGAGGTGCAGCAATTATTAACCTGCCCCATGGAAACACCCAGTCCTAATGCCCAAACCTGTTGCCCACCCACCCAGCCATCCGACCATCACACCAACAGCCTAGGATTAGAACAGTGTTACTACACAAAGGGGAAAATGAAGGTGGGAGGTGTCCTACCATTTCCAAATTTTCCCAGACTGGCAAGAGGCTATGGAAGCATATTCCAAAATTGAGGGGAAAGTAATATTTTATTTTTGTGGCCATGGAGACTTGAATTACTACAATAAATATTGGTTCTTTTTCTCAGTTCCCATATCTGATGCCACACAGTCTCCAAGGACTAGTATCAGTTGCAGAATGCCTGACAAATCTCCAGAGCAGGAAAGGAAGACCAAGGATGAAATGTGTAGGGAACTCTTGTTGGCATCCCAGAAGGATAAAAAAAACCCACACAGAGTGATGGAAGTTCTCCTTGCTGAAAGAAAGAAGGACAGAGACTTAGTCATGTCCAAACAGCTGAGAGCTAATGCAAAAATAGGCTTGATGGAGAACATGTTGCCATAGTGTTCGGGCCAAGCAACCCAACCCAGCTAGGTCCTGCAGCTCATAGAATCACAGAATATCAGGGTTGGAAGGGACCTCAGGAGGTCATCTAGTCCAACCCCCTGCTCAAAGCAGGACCAACCGCCAACTAAATGGAGAACAATGTGTATGGGGAGCAGCATTATTCTTCCCTTCTCCCTTCCACAGGATACTAAAAACAGTTAATACTGGGACTCTCCTTCACTCCTACAACCACAAATGATGGCTTTTCCCCACACCATTCTACACTCTGCAGCAAAGGGAACAGGCAGAAATCCCACATCTAGATGTGTGTGTGCCCAGTGCAGCACAAATGTGTGCGCTCAGCACTTGTAGGCATGTGTTTCACATCCTTATGGTACCATGTTGTGGTTGTGGCAATGGATAACAAGATTTGGCAGTTTTGTTCTATGTTTATTATTTGCACTGCTTGATGTTCATTAAGGATTTTTGACAAAAGTTCACTGAAGTTTCATAATTTACCACATATCCCACAAACCTAATAAAATGCCCTTCCCAAACATTGTTGTATAAATCACTTAAAAGCAAAATAAAACTTCTATTTCATTAAAGCTATGAACACAGAATAATGAAGCCATACAACAATGCATAATAAAACTACATTTCAGCTCCTAACCTCAAATTAGGAGCACAGGGCATCGCTGAGGATATGCTACAGTTTGCAGAGGCAGCCTCTCTGGCTGTTCATAACACTGTGAAAGTCTCAGTACCTTTCCCTTCCATCCCTCAGTGAGGCTCTTTCCCTTGCTGCCACAGCTGCTGGGCAGAATACAAGCAGTCATCACACGAGGCAGGTTGCTCAGCAGCTCTGTTAGGTAAAAAATTGTTAGTGTTGATTAATATGTTCAATTAGGTATTTTAATAATGTATTTTTGAAGTAATGTTAAGTAAATCACTGGCTTCAATAGAATTTAATATGGAGTATATGAACTATGACCCTTGGACTCTATCTTTATAAGCAAACTTGTTTACAACTTAGACACTGGAGTCCTCTGGCTCAAACCGGACTGAACCAGCTTTTCCCGCCAGAGCCAACCCCCAACATTCTATTCCCTCCAAACTTTTCCCGCCTTAGAGATTATATAAGATTTTGTTCAGCGCCTGCTCGGGGCTGCCCATTCCAGCGGCAGCGAGTGCACGGTTGGGTCTGCCCAACTCTCCAGAGCTAGAGAGAAGAGTACCATCTATCCCGCAGCAAGGTTAAGGAAGGAGAGGCCTGCCATCACCATCCCCGCAACAGCAAACCGAATCCATTTTACCTGTGGAGGATCCTGCTTTCTTGGTGTCCATCAGCCCAGAGGGTCTCCCCGCCTGCGACAAAATCCAGCAGTCATCAGGACTCCCCAGCAGTCCTCCTCAAAGGCTTCAAATTAGCAGGAGAGTAGAAGATCCTGGGCCTCGCGTCCGTGCATAGTGTCCATTGAGCCTAAAGCATAGGAAAGGTTTCTGTATTGGGGTTTCATTTATTTTATTTTATTTTATTGAGTGCGAAGGGAGGTTTTGTGGGTCTGAGCTTCAAGCTCTTAGAGCCAGTCACTGAATCACTGTACAATCAAGTTTGTGTTTCTTCCCCACCACCCAGCATTTTCCCCAGTTTTCTGTACCTTTACCCTTAATAACACTTACCTTTGTTTGCACCGTATTACCTTGTCTTTTCCTCATTTTTATTACATCACACGGGGGGCGGGGGGAGAGGAACACCCTTATTGTAAGCTAAATCCACCGGTGACAGACACGGAAGGGAGACAAGTCTGCTTTTCTGAGAAAAGGGGCTTTCCTTTTCCATCTAACACTTACTTACCTTTGTTTGCACCATATTACCTTGTCTTTTCTTCATTTTTATTACATCACACGGGGGGGGGGGGAGGAACACCCTTATTGTAAGCTAAATCCACTGGTGACAGACATGGAAGGGAGCCAAGTCTGCTTTTCTGAGAAAAGGGGCTTTCCTTTTCTATCTTTCCCCCTACCATTTCTCAAGTATTTTCTCTCTGAAGTGTTACCTTACTCCCCTTGGGGTAACAGCTCCCAGTCTTATCATGACAATGCCATCTCCCTCTCGCCCTTTCAAACAAACTCCAGTCATTCTGCAGTTGCTCAGGGTACAGTTGGACAGGTCCTTTCTCCTAACCAAGTACCCAGTAAATGGCTTCATAAGCCAGAAAAGCAGAGGATCAGACAAATCCCCACAATGAAAGTAGGTATCACAACATCATTAGTGTCCATAGTGGTGCTGGAAGCAAAAATTCCATTTTTCATTAATTACACAGGCACAGGTGTCAAATGAGTCTAGCATTATGGACATTTCCTGGACACCCCACATTAATGTTGCTAAACCTGAGTGATCAGCCAGGCCTTGGAGGACCTTTTTCTGTTTAGGAACTGAGGCCTGATACAAGAGAAAGAATAGGCATAAGGGTCCCATCAATAGCCCCAGTACAATTCAGGAACCCCAGTCATGCAAATCCATCTATAATCTCCTGTGTATTGCCTAGGTTCATGAACTGTGCCATCAATATCTTCACCAGCACACATCACAATTGTCAAAGTTAGACTCAGGACTCATAGTTTGTCAGACCACTCTGTTTTATTAGCACAGCGCTCTGCTAATACATTCAGATAATGTGAGCCTCCATGCAAGATTCAAACAGTCTTATTTATACAGATAAAAGGGTGCGAACTAAACAAAGGGACAGGGAGAGCAAAATTGTAAAATATGCATGGAGCACAATATGCATATCCTGCTTCCTTGTTAACTCTTATCGATCTAAGACTAATGCTTCACCAATTGCCCTTAAGTGGCAAGTTAAGCAGTTAATGTCTGCTTTTCTGCCCCCCTGGCTTGCAGCATTTTTCATTTCTACTTAAAGGTACATACAGCATTCTTTAATTCATTCTATTTCTTTAATATAATTCATTTCACTTTCACAACAACCACCAGCCCAACAGTTGATCTACATACACAAAATTAGTTAGCTACTGAGCAGTAGCAATCAGGGATGGTGAATTTCCAGTGATGATGGCCATATGCTTCACGCTGAGGGGAGCTCTCATGTTAGCGTGATGCCTCTGCAGCTTCAGAGTGAGCTCCATGCTGATCTCTAGGAAAGTGCCCTTTCTCATCCTGAAATTCTGTCTCCAGTACTGCCATCCCAGGATCACATCACTATCCTTAAAAAGCAACAAAGAGTCCTGTGGCACCTTATAGACTAACAGAAGTACTGGAGCATAAGCTTTCGTGGGTGAATACCCACTTCGTCAGACACATACTTCTGTTAGTCTATAAGGTGCCACAGGACTCTGTCGCTTTTTACAGATCCAGACTAACACGGCTACCCCTCTGATACTTATCACTATCCTTGGCTACCAATCAGTGCTAGCTTTGCAAGCCCAGAAATAGCATGTGAATTAAGCTGCTTCAGGAAAAATTTGTCCATGAGTAGCTGCCCAACTTCATCTTCCTTCATCAAAATCAGCTCAGAAGCACAGTGGCTGATGTTCAAAGCACTTGGATGTGCACTTGCAAATAATACATAGACTCTGATGTGGATGTAAGTGCCAGGACAATGGTGCAAAGCAGTGTTTCCTCCATGCTGGCTAACAGCAGTTTGAAAATGGCACTGGCTTGCAAGAAACAATCATGGGGATGCCAGAAGAACCACCATGAAAATGTTAGTTTGACCCCAATTCCCAGAATGCCAGTGGCTTCTGGTAGGTATTTCCACCAGAGGAAAAACCCTGAATACAGAGATACCAGCAGTGGGACAAAGCATTGAGGAAACTTGCCCAGAATGCGGAGTGCTTTATTTTTTTCCAGCAAGTAAGTTCTATGTGTACACACTGATTCAGAGAGATTTAGGTAAAAAGCCAGCCATGTGATCAGTTATTTCCCCATAGTTATTCCACAACACTGTGTGCACAAACCTAATCTGGAAAAAAACGTGCCGAACAAAACATGTGTAGGCAAGCCTGTATGTAAGCAGATCATGATATTACATTTGTCAGTTACACAGAAAACAATGTTAGGGTTAAATTTAGTTCTCATTCTGCTCATAGGAAGTCAATGGCAAAACTCCCAGTGCTTTCAGGATAAAGCGCCTTGTCCCTCCCGTTCCTTCCGCTGTCAAACTTACAGATATTCTTGTTTTGATTAACAGATGGGATCTTTTAACTTTTGTTTCTATAGAAACAGGTTTGAATAGAGGAAGTATCTTGGAATTATATAGGATACTAATTTAGGTTTACAGACAGCAGGCAAACTGGATGTATGCCAAACACCCACAAGTCTCCTGGCCCTCATCATTATTTTTGGAGGGAGGCCCAAATTCAGGCAATCCAGTTCCCTAAGCATACCATAATATGAAATACCTGTAGTCCCATCCCACAGCCTTGCACACATGCTTGGGGGCTAGCTGTGACTTGGAGTGTCATGGTCCTCTCCACTTCTCCCAGAGATGCAAGGGCAGCAGCTTGGTACCTCCATCTCCCCCACCACCAGGAGCAGAGGGCAACTCTACCTCTTAGAGCAGAGGTGGGCAAACTATGGCCCATGGGACTGTCCTGCTCAGCCTTTGAGCTCCCTGCCAGGGAGGCTAGCCCCTAGCCCCGCCCCTGCTGTCCCCCGTCCCCCGCAGCCACTCTGGGCGGCGGGGTTGTGTGTTCCTGCCGAGCAGCACGGCAGCATGTCTGGCTCCGGCTGGGTGGTGCAGCTGCCAGACATGCTGCTCTAAGCAGCATGGTAAAGGGGCCAGA
Organism: Chrysemys picta bellii; assembly: GCF_011386835.1. NCBI lineage: Eukaryota > Metazoa > Chordata > Testudines > Emydidae > Chrysemys > Chrysemys picta. The sequence continues at coordinate 98,208,857 of NC_088796.1, forward strand.
GGGTTGGATAAGGGGTAAGGGGTCCTGGGGGGCAGTCAGTTGACAGGGAGCAGAGGGCAGTTGGATGGGGTGGAGGTTCTGGGGGGTAGTGGTCAGGGGACGAGGAACTGGGGGGGTTGGATAGAGGGTGGGGGATCCCAGGGGGTGGTTAGGGGAAAGGGAGGAGGAGATGGTTGGATGGGGTGGAGGTTCTGGGGGACAGTCAGGGGATAGGGAACATGGGGAGGGAGGTTGGATAAGCGTGGGAGTCTCAGGTGATGGGGGTGTGGATAGTTGTCAGGGGACGGGGAACGGGGGGGTTGGATAGGCGTGGGGTCCCAGGGGCCTGTCAGGGGGTGGGGGTTTGGATAGGGGTCAGAGCAGTCAGGGAACTGGAAGCAGGGGGGGTTGGATAGGGGGTGAGGTCCTGGGGGTGGTTAGAGGCTGGGGGTCCCGGGATGGGGCGGTCAGGGGACAAGGAGCGGGGGGGTTGGATGGGTCAGTAGTTCTGAGGGGGGCAGTCAGGGAGAAGGAAGTGGGAGGGGTTGGATAGGGGGCAGGGGCCAGGCTGTTTGGGGAGGCACAGCCTTCCCTACCCGGCCCTCCATACAGTTTTGCAACCCCAATATGGCCCTCGGGCCAAAAAGTTTGCCCACCCCTGGCCTACACCTTAATCTGACACCAAGGCAGGCCCAGACCTCAAGGTCTTTGTTCAGGCCTGGCTTGTGCTGCCAAAATCTACCTGAAAGGAGCCCACTGCATAGAAGAAGGGGTCAGCAAGACTTAGGGTGACCAGATGTCCTGATTTTATAGGGACAGTCCTGATTTTTGGGTCTTTTTCTTATATAGGCTCCTATTACCACCCCACCCCCGTCCCGATTTTTCACACTTGCTGTTTGGTCACCCTAGCAAGACTCCATGGCACCATCCTCCCCAGACTCTTTCAAGAACCCTGTGGGGCTGTGGTCATCACAGCGGAAGTAGGCAGATACAGAGTGGGCCAGAGGCAAGCAGTCTGTGTGCCCACAGAGGCCAAGGGAAATCTAGCTTGGGACATGCATTCCCTAATTAGCCTAAATGAGTTTACCCATGGAAGGACATAGCACTCTAGCGCCAACATCTATTACCCTTACTGCAGGGCAAAACACACACACACACACACACACACACAAGCCCCTTAAAGGAGGATGCCAGGAACAGCAATGGCTGGGATTGCTCTTATTAACATTGGACCTGCACTATCAGGGAGAAGTAGTGAGACTGGCACTCCATAGTGGCTGTAGAGGCAGAGGGCTTTTCACACAGATAAGCCAAGCTTCCTGCACATGCCCTGCCAAGGTTGGAGAGACAACACTTTCCCTGAGGCTGGAAGGGAGGCAAACCCCACATGCAACCCTGAGAATTATTCACAGCAATGGAGAAGATTTTAATGGGGAGCATCTACATGGAGTTTCTCCTTCCTTAACTGCCTGGTAGGGCTGCTGGTCTATCTCCCCAGCCCAAGAAGAATAAATAGTACACCCAAAGTACACAGAAAACCAAACACCTTTGTCCCACCACTTCCCCTTCCCCCAGGCCCTGCTCCTTCCTCGAAGTTTCACCTCCCTGTCCCCCACCCTCGCTCATTTGCTTATTTTCACCAGGCTGGGGCAGGGGTTTGGGGGGGGGCAGGAGGGAATGAGGGCTCCAGTGTGGCACCAGAAATGAGGGGTTTGGAGTATGGGAGGGGGCTCCGGGCTGGGGCAGGTAGTGGTGAGGGCTCTGGCTGGGGGGGATCCAGGCTCTGGTGTGGGGCCGAGGATAAGGGGTTTGGGGTGCAGAAGGAGGCTCCGGTCTGGGCCAGAGGGGTTCAGAGTGCAGGAAGTGGTGCAGGCTCTGGGAGGGAGTTTGGGTACATGAAGGGGCTCAGGACTGGGGCAGGGGGTTGGGGCACAGGAGGGGATTCGGGCTCTGGGCAGCACTTACCTCAGGCAGTACCCGGAAGCTGCCGGCATGTCCGGCTCCTAGGCAGAGGGGCAAAGGGGCTCTGTGCGATGCCCTTGCCTGCACCTCCACAGCTCCCACTGACCATGGTTCCTGGCCAATGGGAGCTGTAGAGCCAGTGCTCGGGGCGGGGACAGCACACAGAGCCCCTTGGCCACCCTGTGCCTAGGAGCCAGATATGCCGTCCGCTTCTGGGAGCCATGTGGAGCCAGGGTAAGGAGGGAGCCTGCCTTAGCCCCATTGCACCAGCAACCGGACTTTTAGCAGCTTGGGCAGCAGTGCTGACTGGAGCCACCTGGGTCCCTTTTTGACCAGGCATTCCAGTCAAAAAAACAGATGCCTGGCAACCCTACTAGTAGTGCAGTGACCATGGAGACAAAGTAACAGTTTGGGCTTGATCCAAAGGCCAGTAAGTGAAGACCATTTTTCCATTGACTTTCATAGATTCTAGGACTGGAAGGGACCTCGAGAGGTCATCGAGTCCAGACCCCTGCCCGCATGGCAGGACCAAATACTGTCTAGACCATCCCTGATAGACATTTATCTAACCTACTCTTAAATATCTCCAGAGATGGAGATTCCACAACCTCTCTAGGCAATTTATACCAGTGTTTAACCACCCTGACAGGAACTTTTTCCTAATGTCCAACCTAAACCTCCCTTGCTGCAGTTTAAGCCCATTGCTTCTTGTTCTATCCTTAGAGGCTAAGATGAACAAGTTTTCTCCCTCCTCCTTATGACACCCTTTTAGATACCTGAAAACTGCTATCATGTCCCTTCTCAGTCTTCTCTTTTCCAAACTAAACAAACCCAATTCTTTCAGCCTTCTTTCATAGGTCATGTTCTCTAGACCTTGTTGCTCTTCTCTGGACCTTCTCCAATTTCTCCACATCTTTCATGAAATGCGGTGCCCAGAACTGGACACAATACTCCAGTTGAGGCTTAACCAGTGCAGAGTAGAGCGGAAGAATGACTTCTCGTGTCTTGCTCACAACACACCTGTTAATGCATCCCAGAATCATGTTTGCTTTTTTTGCAACAGCATCACACTGTTGACTCATATTTAGCTTGTGGTTCACTATAACCCCTAGATCCCTTTCTGCCGTACTCCTTCCTAGACAGTCTCTTCCCATTCTGTATGTGAGAAACATACACGATTGTTCTTTCCTAAGTGGAGCACTTTGCATTTGTCTTTATTAAATTTCATCCTGTTTACCTCAGACTATTTCTCCAATTTGTCCAGATGATTTTGAATTATGACCCTATCCTCCAAAGCAGTTGCAATCTCTCCCAGTTTGGTATCATCTGCAAACTTAATAAGCGTACTTTCTATGCCAATATCTAACTTGTTGATGAAGATATTGAACAGAGCCGGTCCCAAAACAGACCCCTTTGTTCAGTGGTGTGTGGTTGCTGGCTAAAGCAAATACTCACCAGCAACCACACATCACTGAACAAAAACACTGACCCAGGAACCTATCCTTGTAACAAAGCCCGATGCCAACTCTGTCCACATATCTATTCAAGTGACATCATCATAGGACCTAATCACATCAGCCATACCATCAGGGGCTCGTTCACCTGCACATCTACCAATGTGATATATGCCATCATGTGCCAGCAATGCCCCTCTGCCATGTACATTGGCCAAACCGGACAGTCTCTGTGCAAAAGAATTAATGGACACAAATCTGACATCAGGAATCATAATACTCAAAAACCAGTGGGAGAACACTTTAACCTGTCTGGTCATTCAATGACAGACCTGCGGGTAGCTATTTTACAACAGAAAAACTTCAAAGACAGACTCCAACGAGAGACTGCTGAGCTGGAATTGATATGCAAACTAGATACAATCAATTTAGGATTGAATAAGGACTGGGAATGGCTGAGCCATTACAAACATTGAATCTATCTCCCCTTGTAAGTATTCTCACACTTCTTATCAAACTGTCTGTACTGAGCTATCTTGATTATCACTTCAAAAGTTTTTTTCTCTTACTTAACTGGCCTCTCAGAGTTGGTAAGACAACTCCCACCTGTTCATGCTCTCTGTATGTGTATATATATCTCTCCTCAATATATGTTCCATTCTATATGTATCCAAAGAAGTGGGCTGTAGCCCACGAAAGCTTATGCTCTAATAAATTTGTTAGTCTCTAAGGTGCCACAAGTACTCCTGTTCTTTTTTTGGTAAGTTTGTGTTCTTTGTCGTCCAGCCACATTGTACCTGAAGGATGTAACTAGGAACCAGAGATCTCACAATCAGGTACACTGGGGAAATATGTCTAAGCAGCTGGGGGTTCTGGAGGGCTGTGACACTAGTTTCAGGGTCTAAGATGGCCAGACTGCAAGGTCCCATTGTCCAAGATGATCAGACACAGGGTCTGCCCGTGGGAGTGTGCCAGAGCTAGGAATAATGACCAATCACTTCCCAGACTCAAAGACACTTAGAAGCACATGGGCCCGAGAGTTGGGTCCCTTTACAACAGACTTAGGCTTGTCCAGAAGAGAGGACAGGGCAAGGTTGTGACAGATGATTTGGGGCACTGGGCGGGACAGAAGTAGTAATCCTTCTAGGTTATATCCCACTTGTTCTAAAATTGATTCAGCTAAACAAGAATTTAGAACAGTGGGAGTCATATTTTAGATAAGGCAGAGGAGCAAAGACCGCAGGGATCCAATTCTGCAGCCACTGAATACTAGTTCAGTGTAATTAACAGAATTTGAATATGTATGTCATCCACAGAACCAAACCTGAAAAGTGAGCATCTGCTGCTTCTCTCCTGTGGAGTTCATGAACTCTGTGGGAGAGGGCAGAGATCCCCATCATCACCTCTGGAATTTCTCAACTCCACAGCAGGGAAGTCTGTGCTGCTTCTCTTCATAGAATTGCGGGAAGCCTGCAGGAGAGAAGCTCTACCCCCGAGAAGCGGAGCCTTGTAGAAAACACACAAATATAAATCCCTTACCATGTCAAGTGTGGAACTAGTGAGGCTGGGGATAGGTGAGTCTCTGGGGAGTGATGTATTTCGGGAATGAGGACTTTTAGGGATATGGGTGAGTTTGGGGGTAGCAGCTGTGACAGGGTATTGGGGGGGCCTAGAGGACTGGGAAGGAGGTAGCAGTGGCTGCAAGGGAGCCTTTGGGGGGACACAGAGGACTTTGGGAACCTAGCTAGCAGTGGCTGTGAGAGGCGATGCAAAGGACTGTGGGAGTGGGAGCAGCAGTGGCAGGGGGGCGGAGAGGGGTGTCTGGGAAGTGGAGCTCTTTGGGGGGCGGCTCTGGTTGCTGGGTGGGGGGCAGCGCTAGTGAAGGGGAACCTCGGAAGCGCCTTGATTGGCTGATCGCTTGAGCAAGGCCATGCCCATCCACCCCCCTTCCGCGCCGCTGGCGGTGTAGCGGGCAGGGGATATAACGAGGCGGGGCGCTCAGAAGCGCCTCTCGGTGAGGGAAACGAAGTGCTTCCAGCCGCCTGCAAGGGGCGGGCGTTCTCACTCCCCCGGCGTTGGTTGGAGGCTGGGGGAAGTTTGTCTCCGCTGATGCTAGCCCGGCTCAGCTCGTAGCTGAGCAGCAGCAGCTCGCGTTGCTCCTGAGCCACCGGCCGCTTGCTCCAGGTAACTGCTCGGGCCCCTTTCCTCCGGCTCCCCGCGGGCCGGGCTGTGCCAGTCGCGTCCGACGGAGTCTGGCAGGGCTGCTGGCTGCCGCGCCTTTCCGGCTGCGCTGCGGTGGGAGGAGGGGTGGCTGGTGCGCACTCCCTAGGTTGCAGCGGGTCGGGGGCGGGGTGTCGTTTTTTCCCAGCCCGGGCTTTACTCCAGCCAGCCCCTCTTCGTTCGGTCGCCTGACCCGGGCGCCCTGCTTGGGTCCGGCAGAAGTTGGTCCAGTTAAAGGTCTTCCCTCGCCCACCTGGGCTCTCCATTGACTGGAACACAAGGGTGGTGGAGCCAGGGACCGAGCCCCATCCTGGGTAGCTGAGTCTGTTTGGCCGGGGCAGGCGGTGGTGAGTGTAATGGACGGTCTGTTTCGGTTTGTAAGCCTCCCTTGGTGGAACTCGCATGTTGTTGTAAAGGGCTGCGGGATAACACTTTTTGGTTCTTCGCTTGTCCTGGTAGAAACAAGAACCACTCCAATGTGAAAAAGTAGCAATAGGGAGATTTTTAATAACTGCCCCGGCTCCAGTTTCTGGGCCAACGATTCGTGCTCATCTCCCTGGTATTATTCTTACTTGGAAAAAACACTCTTTCTCCACAGCACTATGAAGTAGAAGCTATTTTAATGAAGTTGAAATTTACCAGGTTGTTCATCTGCTATTGTCCGAAAAAAATATTTCTGGAAACTTTGTTCTGTTTCAAATAGGAGTGCTTTTAGCCGTTTAACTAATGGGTCTCCAGGTTTGTTGTTGTTGCTAACACTGTTGGCAACTTGAATGAATGAATAAAGAGGGTGAACCGTACAACAGTCAATCTTCTCCACATATGAAACCTTGCAGAGGTATAACAGACTTTTTACATGAACTTTTTTTGATCTAAGGTTAAGCAATAATAACCCCTTTATTTCTGGGATTTCTGCAAACATTGCTATCTACTTTGAGCCATGCCTACATAATATTATTTAAGGGCTAAAACATCTTGACAATGGGCATGGGTTAGAGAACAGACTTCTTATTTTTAAGGAATAGCATTCCTGTTTTCTGTCAAGGTTGGTGAAACAGAGCAGAGTCTGAAGAAACCGATTTGAGGGCAACAGTTTAGAAGGTTCTAAGTGGCTTTCTGGGATCTAAGCCTGGTGAGTGGTTTCAAACCTTAACAGGCAGCTCAGTATAACACTGGCATCTTGCCCCCTTTTCAAGGCTGTTCTGGAAAGTAAATCTTTTTGCTGGAAGGCAGTGAGGTCAATGACTTTTAAAGAGCAGTATGAGTTACCTGTTTGGAGTATTTGCAATTCCAAACAGGTTTCTTAAATAGGGGGTTTCAGGTAGCTGATTTCAAGTTTGGCAAGAAATAACACAGAGGCTCTGTGGAACCAGAAAAGGGTTTTTAGCACTGTAGCTGTTGGATATTTTGTCATTGAGCTGAAACCTCTCTTGTCTTTAAAAGACGATAAACCCTTTCTGCCTCTGTGAAGTAGGGAAAAAACGTACTAGTAATGGAAGTCAAGTTATGGTACAAAAAACTTTGTCAGAACATAAATATTTTGGAAATATATAAGTTACTACTTAACTTTCTATCCTCTTTGGGAGTCTCCAGTACCCTGTAAGGTTCACAACTCTTTCCCACTCTAACCTTTCTAGTGTCCTCAGATGTCAGATAATGAGGTGGTACCAGAAAGAATCTGTATCATCTGTGATGGGCTTCAGTTGCTTGGGGCACTTCCAGTTGAGTGATATGTAACACTCCTTTCCCTGAGGCTAAGCACATCTCAGAGAATTTTTCCATGCTCCATTAGCCTGGTTGAGGATAAGACAAAGATCAGAGGCCAAAAATCTGCTGTTTTTACACCAACTACTAACTTCAGTGAAGTGGACTGCTCAGTGGAACTAACTGCATGAATAAAAATGTTCACCAGTTTGAGCAAAGGGCTTAGAATCTGCCCTGCTGAGTTTACACTGGTATGCTGGAGCAAAATTCAGTTCTTAAAATCTTTCATCACAGGGGAGAATTTCCTACCTGTCTTTCAGACAAAGCTTTTAAAACCTTCCTCTTGCCACTCCTCCCCCCCAAAAAAGAAATCTAAAGGTTCTATTCGAATTGCAGCATGTTAAATTACTAAAATCTGACTTCCTAGAACTGCTGCTGCTACTGAGGGCTTGTCTACACTGTGACTTGTCCAAAAATTTTGTCTTTCACAGGTACTTAAAGCCCCCCCCTTAAAAAAGCCCCCCCAAGACAAAAGTTTTGCTGATGCAAGTGGCAGTGTGAACGTGGCTTTGTTGGCAGGGCGACAAACCTAAAGCCGCGCTGGAAGTATTTTGTCCTCAAAAGTGCTGACAAAATACCGATAGAGAACATTTACACATGCTGACTTTTAGGGACTTTTAGCTAAAAGCTCCATTATGTAGACAAGCCCATAGGAGAGGTAATTCCCCAGGAATTCAGCATGCCAATTAGCAGCATTGATGTAGTTTATCAGATACTTGTCAGCATTATTCAGTTCCAGGAAATCTTACTGTGGTTTTTAACCTTATCACTAAAAATAGCATAAGGAAACTAATTGGGATCCTTAATTAAACAAACAAAAGTAAAAGTGAGGGAGAGGAAAATTGAAAGCAGAAAAAAGTATCTCCATACCCTTCAACAGACTATAGAGCCTTTCAGAATGCCAATAGCATCCAATGAGCCAGAGTTTTGCAAAACACGTAAATGCTATCCTGGAAAAGTCTGGCTTGCTGACAATAAAATTTTCTAAAATTTCATTTAATCTATGATAATTGTTCACATCTTTCATAAGGTTTTAGGCATTCTTCACTTATGCATGTGCAAGTATGCTGCAAATGTCTGTTAGGAGGGCAATAACAGTAAGGCAAGCACAGTTTTCCCTATAGAGAAAACTGGAAGTTTTCACTTGCGTCTGATGAAGTAGAACAGGAGGACTTGTGGCACCTTAGAGACTAACAAATTTATTAGAGCATAAGCTTTCGTGGACTACAGCCCACTTCTTCGGATGCATATAGAATGGAACATATATTGAGGAGATATATATACACACATACAGAGAGCATAAACAGGTGGGAGTTGTCTTACCACCTCTGAGAGGCCAATTAATGATGAAGTGAGCATCAGAAAGCTTATGCTCCAATACTTCTGTTAGTCTTAAAGGTGCCACAGGACTCTGTTGCTTTTTACAGATTCAGACTAACACGGCTACCCCTCTGATACATGAAAGTTTTCAGATAACTTTGTTTTGTTTTAAGTATTGTTTGCCTGTGGATGCTAAGAATGGGCCAACACAGCTTTGCATGATCATGCGCCCAAAGAAATACTTTGGGACAGGTGGGTTACATAAAATGTCTGTCTAATTTCAAAGCCGTGTTTTCTTATTAAGTTAATGTAGGGTTACCATATGTCCGGATTTTCCCGGACATGTCCGGCTTTTTGGGCTCCAAATACCCATCCGGGGGGAAATCCCAAAAAGCCAGACATGTCCGGGAAAATCGGGACAGGCGGGGCTGGGGGCGCCGAGGGTCGGCGGGGCCAGGGGGTCGGCGGGACCGGGGGCGTCAGCGGTTGGCGGGGCCGGGGGCGCCACCAGGCAGTCAGCGGGGGCGTCGGCGGGGCTGGGGGGTGCTGAGTGGGTTGGGGGTGCTCGGCCGGGGGGGTGCTGAGCGGGCCGGGGGTGCTCGGCCGGGGGCCGGGCCCGGGGCTGGCACCCCAGGGCCCGAGCCGACCCAGGCTGGAGACGCCGGGGGGGGCCAGACTGGGCCGCGCCTCCTTCCCCCACACCTCCCTTACCTTCTTCAGGCTTCCCGTGAATCAAATGTTCGCGGGCAGCAGGGGAGGGGGTGGAGTTGGGGCGGGGACTTTGGGGAAGGGGCGGAGTTGGGGCATGGGCGGGGCTGGGGCAGGGCCGGGGCCCCTTGGAGTGTCCTCCTTTTGGAGGATCAAAATATGGTAACCCTGGTTAATGAGACTTCTATTTCTTGCACTGTTTTTAACTGTCTTCAATTGGTGTATAAGAGGATGATAGACCTGTGTGAATAACTGATTTCTTCAGTTTGCTGGCAGTCCGAAAAGTCAAAAGAAAGAGTAGTTTGGGTTGAACTGAAATGTTTGGGCATTTTCAATAAATCAAAAAAAATCATTTCATTTAATCCAAAACAAAACATTTAGGTTTGGAGAATTTTAGCCTTTTTTTAAAATAAAAGCAAAATAAATGAAGAGCTGGATAAGATGATGGTGATGCTGGTACCTTGCCTCTCTCCTGTTTGCCCAATAGCTTCGTGGTTAGGGCACTCCCCTGAGATATGGGATTCAAACTGCTCTGTAGCAGGGACTAGCCAATGGGCCCTACAGAAAAGGGTGAAATCCTGACTCCATTAAAGTCCATGGCAAAAAGTTCCATTCATTTTAATGAAGCCAGGATTTCACCCCACATATCTGGATAGGCACCGTATAAGAATCTAGATTTTGAGAGTGAGGGGCAATATTAATTTAAAGAAACTCATATTTGCTGCTTACCTCCCAGGTGCAAGAAGTTTGGATTTGTATTTGACAGTTGTATCTTTTAGCATTGCTGCAATTAAAGTTGGAGGTACCTACATTAGAAATTTTTTTGGAAGGAAAAAAATCCCCACTGTTTCTACTGTTGGTGTAGCTCCACTGGTGCGAGCACTGGTGTAGAAAGGGGTCTTAAACACCATGTTAGGGTAGTCACTGTTTTAAATAATGTCCTCTAACTAGGCTTAAAAAAGAAGGCCTATCCAGCATTGTACTTAATATGTCAGTGGCCACTGGTGCCCTATCTAAACTAGCTCTCTCACTAGTGATATTTTAGCAGTAATTCCTTTTATATAGATAAGGACACTGTGTTGGTGTATATAATGGCCATTGCCTGACAGAAAGGGTCAATATTTATTTTTTAAAGCTTAACGCCTTGTCTTTGTTGCTAAAAAACGCATACCTTTTACCTTGCAGTAACTATTGTGTGAGAGAGATCCTGAAGTGAAAACCACAGTGAAAATGAGCCACTCTTCCTTATGATAAAACTAGGGCTGTCAAGCGATTAAAAAAATTTTTTTTTTAAATCCTGCGATTAAACAATAATAGAATACTATTTATTTAAATATTCTGGATGTTTTCTACATTTCAAATATATTGATTTCAATTGCAATACGAAGTGTACAGTGCTCACTTTATATTTATTTTTATTACAAATATTTGTGCTCTAAAAAAATATTATTTTTCAGTTCTCATACAAGTACTGTAGTGCAATCTCTTTATCATGAAAGTTGAACTTGCTGTTGTAGCTGGTGTTGCAAGATACTTACGTGCCAGATGCAATAAAGATTCATATGTCCCTTCATCTTCAACCACCATTCCAGAGGACATGCGTCCATGCTGATGATGGGTTCTACTCGCTAACAATCCAAAGCAGTGCAGACCAATGCATGTTCACATTCACCATCTAAGTCATATGCCACCAGCAGAAGGTTGATTTTCTTTTTTGATAGTTTGGGTTCTGTAGTTTCCGCATTGGAGTGTTGGTCTTTTAAGACTTCTGAAAGCATGTTTCACACCTCGTCCCTCTCAGATTTTGGAAGGCACTTCAGATTCTTAAACCTTGGGTTGAGTGCTGTAGCTATCTTTAGAAATCTCATTTTGGTACCTTCTTTGTGTTTTGTCAAATCTGCAGTGAAAGTGTTCTTAAAAAGGAACAATATGTGCTGTGTCATCATCCGAGACTGCTATAATATGAAATACACATCAGAATGCGGGTAAAACAGAGCAGGAGACATACCCCAAGGAGTTCAGTCAAAATTTAATTAATGCATTATTTTTTTAACAAGCATCATCGGCATGGAAGCATGTCCTCTGGAATGGTGGCCGAAGCATAAAAAGGCAAACAAATGTTTAGCATATCTGGCACGTAAATACCTTGCAATGCCAGCTACAAAAGTGCCATGCAAATGCCTGTTCTCACTTGCAGGTGACATTGTAAATAAGAAGCCAGCAGCAGTGTCTCCCATAAATATAAACAACCTTGTTTGTCTTAGTGATTGGCTGAATAAAAAGTAGGACAGAGTGGACTTGTAGGCCCTAAAGTTTTACTTTGTTTTGTTCTTGAGTGCAGTTATGTAACCAAAACAAAATCTACATTTGTAAGTTGCACTTTCACGATAAAGAGATTGCATTATGGTACTTGTATGAGGTGAATTGAAAAATATTTCTTATTTTTACAGTGCAAATATTTGTAATAAAAATAATATAAAGTGAGCACTGTACATGTTATATTCTGTGTAATTAAAATCAATATATTTGAAAATGTAGAAAAACATCCAAAAATACTTGTTAAATTTCAATTTATATTCTATTAACAGTGCGATTGAAACTGATTAATCATGATTAAGTTTTTTTAATAGTGATTCATTATTTGAGTTAATCAGTAGCCCTACATAAAACAAAAGTGTCTTGTCTTCACTGTGGTTTTCACCTCAAAATAGCTCAGATACATTAGATAGGGCAAGGTAAAAAAATAAACTTTTTTAAGCAGTGAAGACAAGGGCATGTTCTTCAGGAAAGGGCCTGTTCTCTATGACCTTGTCTCCACTAGTGTCTTGTTCTTAAATTTCCCACTGTTCTGGCAGGTGCAGCTCTACCAGCACAAACAGTAGTGTAGACAAGGCACTGGTAACTGCATATTCACTTTTGGTGTTGTCTAGACCCTGTTCTGAGCAGGATCAGATGACACAATAGTTAAAATACTCACTGTCAGTCTGTTATTACTTTTGGCATAGCTGATCTTGGTGGAGTTGCACTGATAGCTGCAGTAATGGAAAATTAAGAGGAAAATGTCTAGTGTAACTAGACGTTGATGCAATAAAATATATTACCTCACCCCCATCCCACCCTTGTCTCCTCCTTTTCGGTTGGACTAATCAGATGCTGTTCTACAGCTGCATCATAGAATACACTTTCCTGAACCAATCCTATAGTCCCAAGATTTATAAAACATGAGCTATCTCCCTCCTCCCCTATAACTACCTTATTAATATCTTAAAAAAACAGACCCAAGCATCTTTCCTGCCATGTAACACTTTTACACAGGTGCTTATAATGATTAAAACCATAAGCAGGGCTGGCTCCAAGCACCAGCTTAACAAGCAGGTGCTTGGGGTGGCCAAGGGAGAGGGGCAGCACCTGTGGCAATTTGGGGGCAGCAGGTCCCTCACTCTCTCTAGGAGCGAAGGACCTGCTGCTGAACTGCTGCCACCGATCGCGGCTTTTTTTTTTTTGCTTGGGGCGGCAGAAATGCTGGAGCCGGCCTTGACCATAAGCCCTTAGTAACAAACAGTTTTTTAAAAAAATTTCCTATGCTTTTGGTGAGGACAATTTGAAGCTGCAGCAAAAGCAGCTTTGTTAGCCAGTGAATTAGGGATAAGGAAGGCTGTTAGCTGTCCAGAACATAGAAGAGAAAAGAGGGTTGTTTCTTTTCAAATTTTTGAACAAAAGCTTGTAAAAGTTGTATTCTTTTTTGTAAAGGAATAAAACTCTATTTTATAATCACTTGAAAAGACAAGCCCTTTATTTATAGGTGTTTTATTAAAACACGAGCATACAGAAACAGCCCAGGGTTAAAACCACAGACAACTAGTTTATCAAAGTAAATTATAGTAATAAGTTTTCCCCTATGCTTTTGCTAACATTGATTATTTTTTAGTGAGGACAATTTGAAGAAGCCTTTCTAAATTAGTGGATTAGGCTGGTCTTTCAAAGAGGTTTTCTTTTCTATCTGAAGACACATCTCTTCATTTAGCACTTTTGCATATGTGTTTCAATAAAAAATTAGCACACAGAAGCATCCGAGGGTTAAAACCACGGACAAACTGTTTCTAAAAGTAATTTATAGTGATAAAGTGTATATAATTCACTGAGTATCAATGGACTTCCTTTTGTTTTGTTCTCCGTACATAGTAGCGGTAGGCACTGAAGCTGTTTAACCTACTAAGTAACAGCAGCTTGAAACTGACATGATTGTTTCATTGTTACTACTCAGAAAGCTTTTGAGCATTAATGGAAATTACCATTTTTTAGGGCTTGTTTACACTTGGAAATTTCTGAAATAGCTATTCTAAAATAATTCCCCACATGGATCTTTATTATTCCAGAATAGCTATTTTGGTAAATTTCCAAGTCTACTTATCCTTACCAATGCTGCTGCTGTTTCACTGAGACATAAGCAGGAGCACCACAGCATTCTGTCTGCAGACTCAGGAAGACAGGACTGCATTGGTTTATACTCGGTTTATATCTGGAAGACTATCCTGGTAAAATATATATATGAATGACTCTAGGAGCTCCTTTATGCCAGCTGGCAAAGGGCACGTGCAATACACTGTTGTCAGAATATTTAGCCAAATAGTGTCTTGTAAGTTATCGTATAATTAGTTACATATGGGACATTAATATCATTCTGTGATGTATGTATGGTTAGTGTGTAAAGGGTTATGTAAGTATGCTGGAAACATATTACTAAAATATGGCCAGACAAAGCAATCTGAGTGGATAAACAGGTTTATTCCACACAAAGGAATGTGGATTTGCCAGTGTCTCTGGTATACAAAGCTTGAACCTGGCAATGAAAGTATATTTGCATCTAAGGTAAACCAAGTAGTCAAACCAACAGCAAGAGCTAGTTCACAATGAGATGAAGACAGCATGCATGTGCTCACCAGTAGGGGAGAAGAACTTTTTTCTGGGGATACACTTCAAAAGAATACATTTCAAAGGTTTACGGGACTATAAGAAGAAGGGGAGGGAAGCCCTTAGTTATCCATCACTTAAGGGACAAAAGAAGCCAGCGTTCTTGGAAACTGTGGAAGGTGAATCTTTCAGCTGTGTGAGTTGAAGATGCTGAGAACTGACTAGTGAGAAATTGCCTGAGACCAGGATAGTAAACTGTTACATTTTAAATGCTAGAAAGTATATATTTTTTTAAATTGGAATGTGTCCTCCTCAGTGAGCCAGTAGGCTGGTCCAGGTATACCGTCTCTTTGGAAACAGTGGACTTCATAGTTTATGTGAATGTTCAGTGAGACAAAGTGGACACTATAGAAAGACCTCTCTGGGAGAACTTGGGAAATGGAGTTCACTGAATGTAACCTGAAAGGTAAGATTTAGACTGGCAGTGTCTCAAGGAGTTTTCTGACAAGGCAGACTGTTGTGGCATAGATTATAAATTGTCCATAAACAAGTTTAGGCTGGAAATTAGGTGAAGGTTTCTAACCATCACAGGAGTAAAGTTCTGGAACAGCCTTCCAAGGGGAGCAGTAGGTGCAATAATCCTAATAGTATTCAAGACTGAGCTTGATAAGTTTATGAAGGGGATGCTAAATCAGACTACCTACAATGGCATGTAGCTGATCTGTGACTGTTAATAGCAAATATCTCTGACCATTGATGGGACACGTGAATGGGAGAGTTACTACAGAGAATTCTTTTCCAGATGTCTGGCTGTTGGGTGTTGCTGACATGCTTGGGTTCTAGCTGACTGCCATATTGGGGGGCCAGGAAGGAATTCTCCTCTAGGTCAGATTGGCAGTGACACCCTGAGGGTTTTTTTTGCCTTCCTCTGCAACATGTGGCAACAGTTAAAAGTAGAGTGAGTTACAGAGAATCCATCATTTAAAGTCTTTAAATTCTGATTTGAGAACTTCAGTAACACAGCCAGATATTATAGGGCTATTACAGGAGAGGATCAGCGAGGCTCTGTGGCCTGCAATGTGCAGAAGATTAGACTAGATCATGATGGTACCTTCTAGCCGTTGAGTCGGAGTCTTTGAGAGCTGTCTTAAGCTATGTCTACACTATGCAACTTTTAGCGACACAGCTGTGCCACTAAAAGGTGCAGTGTAGCTGCTGTTTGTCAGCAGGAGAGACATCTCCCGCTGACAAAGCACAGTTCACACTGGCGCTTTTTGTCTGTAAAACTTTTGTTGTTCAGGGGGAGAGGGAAGCTTCACACCCCTGAATGACAAACGTTTTTACTGACGAAAGTCCAGTGTAGACAGGAGAGGCACCAGGGTTTTTGGCGCCCTAGGCAGGGGTCCTTCCGTGCTTTCTGTCGTCGTCGGCAGCAGTTCTGCGGCGGGGGGGGGTGGGGTGTCCTTCCATGCTCCTGGTTTTCGGGGCACTTCGGCGGTGGGTCCCAGAGTGAGTGAAGGACCCGCTGCAGGATTGCCACCAGAGCACGGAAGGACCGCCCACTGCCGAATTGCTGCCAAGGGCAGCAAAATGCTCCCCCCCCCCCCCAAATCCTGGTGCCCCGGTCGCCTAAATGGAAGCCCTGGCCCTGAGTGTAGACAAACCTTTGTTTCAGCTCCAGCAAAGCTCTCTAAGGCAAAGAGGTAACACAATGGGTTACAGTTTTGGGCTCCCAGAGGAGAGCATCACAATATATGGGCTAGAAATATAACTTTAATCCAAATTTAAGTTTGTTTGTTTGTTTTTAAAACTTATACTTAAATCCTGCCAAAATGGTGGTGTAGAGTCCCTTACTTACAAGGCACACTTATCTGCAGTGGTGAATTGATATTTTAGGCCTGCTCTACACTACAAAGTTACGTTGATATAAGCTGCCTTGTGTCAACCTTCTTGTGCATGTGTCTCCACTTAAGATGGCTCATTACACCAACATAATAACACCACTTCAATGAGCAGTGCTGAGCCAAGATTGATATACGGAGTTTGACATTGCGTTACTATGTCGACCCTAACAATCCTCCAGCAGCAGCTTTCCCTTAATGCCCAACGACTGCTCTGGTCTTCATTGTGAAGCCCTTCCCATCCCTGCCCCCTTTTCGAGCCCTGCGACTTTCTGAAATTCCTTTTCCTGATTACCCGGCTTGGAGAGAGAACCTAGCACCTCTCTGTTGCATAAAGCTGTAGGTGGCCATGCAAATGTAAACAAACTGGTGCCCTGCCAGTGGATTACCCTGACAGGCCGCAAGTTGCCCACCACTGGTGTACATGCTCCAGCCTAGAGTAGACAAGAGATATTAGCTCCTGGGCCTGTGGGGAGAAAAGGCTGTGCAAGCACAGCTCTGAGCCAGCCATAGAAATGTGTATATCAAAGAGCAGAGATTCCAGCACCATCCTGCACAACACCGTTGATGCATCCGAGGGCCCCGAGTCACAGGCCCCTGCTGTGAACAGCAAAGAAGAGGATGGGGCGGGTGGGAGAAGGTGACCAGGGGATCCAGCTGTAGAGTGAGCCAGGATATTTTTGACTCCACTGCAGTCCAGCCACATGGCATCAGGGGCCACAGTGCTACCTCTACAACTCCGCCCCACCTTCACATTAAAGACAATCACAACTTCATATCACTGACCTGTGAAAGCCAAGATTGGTGTAGGTGTAGCTGAAGTGGACATGAATTCTTTCCCCTTCATAAATTCTGTTTTAGTAAGTTTTGAATATATTTGTTTTAAAATGTCAAGGTTTCTTGTAGGGATGTCAAGCGATTAAAATATTAATCATGCTAAACAATAATAGAACCCCATTTATTTAAATATTTTTGGATGTTTTCTACATTTTCAAATATATTGAATTGCAACACAGAATACAAAGTGTACAGTGCTCACTTTATATTTATTTTTATTACAAATATTTGCACTGTAAAAAAACAAAAGAAATAATATTTTTCACTTCACCTTATACAAGTACTGTAGTGCAATCTCTTTATCAGGAAAGTGCAACTTACAAATGTAGATTTTGTTTGTTTGTTACATAACTGCTCTCAAAAACAAAACCATGTAAAACTTTAGAGCCTACAAGTCCACTCAGTCCTACTTCTTGTTCAGCCAATCGCTAAGACAAACAAGTTTGTTTACATTTACAGGAGATGCTCCTGCCTGCTGCTTATTTATGTCACCTGAAAGTGAGCACAGGCACTCGCATGGCACTTTTGTAGCCGGTGTTGCAAGAATTTGTGCCAGATATGTTAAACATTCATATGCCCCTTTATGCTTCAGCCACCATTCCAGTGGATATGTATGCTTCCATGCTGCTGATGCTCGTTAACAAATAATGAACTCCTTGGGGGAGAACTATGGGTCTTCAGCTCTATTTTACCTGCATTCTGCCATATATTTCATGTTATAGCAGTCTCAGAAGATGACCCAGCACATGTTTTGTTTTAAGAACAGTTTCACAGCAGATTTGACAAAACACAAAGAAGAGGGGGATCTCTTCTCCCTCGTCCCCTGCAGAGGAATTCCAAAGAATTAAGAAATAGCTATGATGACTAATGCTAAATGCTTCTGTTTGATTTTTATTTTAAAAATCAGCCTGTGAAAACACAATGTCTTTTTGTTTAGATAGATGTCTGCATAATAGTGTCAAGTGTGGTGGGTTTTCTTTAAATTATGAGACAGAAAACTCATTAGATGCTAAAGCTTCAAAAAAAGTTTCTATTTGAATTGAACTTGTAAGTTTTGAGGAAAATCTAAGGCCCTTGGTCCTGCAATGGAATGCCAGGGGACACACCTCTGTGCCTATGTGGAGACTAGTGACTTCCAAGTGGTCTGCCCTCACATCTCATTAAAGGACTGGGACCTAAATCTGTAACCTAATAGTAACTGATATAATTCTAGTTATGACTAATATTTGTACTTCCCTAACAGAGATTGAAACCTCTGTAATTGAATACATACACGTGTAATGAACTGCTTATCTCTCTAAAGTCATACCTAATTCATGGCCATTTACATCTGTATTGTGTAATGGAAAATGCTGAGCTGTATTAACATATCTCCTCTCCGTGGCAACACACATCCCATCAGATGACATTGCTGCTGTGGTTCACCAATTAGTTTTTTTTCCCCCTTCTGAAGAATAAATGTTCTACATAGTATGCTGCAACCAGCAGCAATGCAAGATTTCCACGGTATGTGTTGTGGTACACCAGTCCCCTCGGTGCAGGTTAGCATGCTAATGTGTAACGAGTTCAGAGGTGAGCTCTTGGGGCTCCAAATGCTGTGTTCAATGGGTTCTAGTCCTTGGTGGGTTCCTGTAAAAACTCAGTTTCCAGTGAAATAAATAAATTGTGCAAATACCGTAGGTACAACTTCTTCTGTGATTACAATAAATGACATAAAAACTCTAAGCCAGTCCAGTCCAGGGGTAATAAAACCAGAGTCTGACTGGAACACCTTCACATCAGTTTCTTGCCTGCATGTTGCAATCCTGTATACTTCAGCTGCTGGCCTTCTTCCAGCAACAGGCAAGTCTCTGCCAAGCTCAGAATCTCCCAGGTCCCAGCTCTCAGGCTATCCATTGTTTGGTCTTTCCTCAGGAGCCATCTTCCTGTGTGCTGTCTCTAGCCTGCTCTCCTGTGGGGTCTGGCAGTGTCCTGAGCCAGGTCTGTTCTGACCTCAGGATGTACTGACCTTTAATACAGTGCCCAGCCATGAGCCAGCAGTTTCATTACAATACCTTTATATTTTTCTGCTGGTCTGAGAACACACTTTGTTTTGGTTCTTTAAAGATATTAACCGCTCACTGTGCCAGTACCCCATAATTCTTAATATCCTCATGAAATGGTTTAAAAGTGACATGTAGAACAGAATGCTCTGTTTAATTAATCTCTTCTAAGGAAGAATTTCCATATGTTTTATCTCAGTTTGATTTAATCACTTGTTTATTCTTGTAACCACTGGCAACAAAGCACCGGGAATCTTGGAACATCATGGAAGTGTGGTGCCTTTTGCTTGGACTGTTATAGGGTAAATACAGTGCTGAGAGACTTGTCTGCGCAGATCAACCACTGACATCCTTTATTAGGTATTGACAAACAGCAACAATGTATAGACAGAGAAGTGTAATAAGTTGGTATTCTCTAAGGGCGGGTAAATGAAGCAAGTATTACTAAAGGGGATGTTCAGAGTTGTTAACCTTGTAAAAGTACAAACCTTGGAAGGAAGTGGGACATTGCCATGGATTGAGAGAAAGTGGTAGTCCCAGAGAATATTAATGAACAGTTCTTTCTGTCATATAGATATATAAATCAGGCATATAAATCAGGTGAAATTAGTAAAGGAAATAACCATCTTAGGGCTTGGCTATACTTGCAAATTAGAGTGCATTAAAGCATCCCCGGGTGCCCTAACTCCTGAGGTGTCCACACTGGCAAGACACAGAGAGCGCCTGGTCTCTACAGCTGGAGCGCTCCTGGTAATCCAACTCCACGAGAAGCATAAAGCTTGCTGTGCCCTGGCTGAAATGCCCTGGGCATCAATGTGGATGAGGTGTTGCACTGTGATTGGCCTCTGGAAACGTCCCATAATCCCCTGAAGTCAAGTGGCCACTCGTCTCATTGTTTTGAAATCAGCTGCAGGCATGCAGATATCCCCTTTCAAAGAGCAGGCATGCTTATCTCCTCCAGGACAAAGCAAACCATTAGTGTGGAATGCTGCTATTGTGAGTGTGTGTGAGGGGAGGAGAGGAAAGGAGAGGGAAGGAGGTATGCTGCTGTCTGAACTTACAGGACAACATGTTGACACACTCTCAGCTCTCCAAAACACTGTCTCTTCCCCCACATACACACAACACACTCCCTGTCACACACCACCTGCCCCCCATTTGAAAAGCACATTGCAGCCTTTTGCACACTAGGATAGCTACCACAATTCATTGCTCTTTATGGCATTTCAGAAGCTGCTAATGTGGCCACACCAGTGTGCTTGCAGCTGACAGTGTAAACACACGGCAGCGTTTTCCCTGCTGCCGTCTCTGAAGGCTGGTTTAACTCCTAGCACTCTACGTTTGCAAGTGTAGCCAAGCCCATAGACTGGTTTACAGGATGAGGTAAGGCCACTTGCTAACTTCAACTTGATACTCAAAGCAAGATGTGAGTTGGCAGGAAAGAGAGTCAAAAGCTAACTAAAGTTTTTAGAACATTTTTGCCATCTTAAAATTTATGGCCCAGATTCAGTTCCAGCAGAATTCAGGGAAAAGGCTGGCACCGTTAAGTGATTTGTCACATTGTACCCCCCTATATTTGGAGTTTGGACCCTTGCTCAAGCTAGAGCAATCCTTAGGCTGCTTGCTGTTGTATTAAGCTGCCTAGGTCCCAAAGGACTATTCCAGCAGCTGAGAACAGTTTGAGTCCAGCAGGGCTCCAACCATGTACCCTACCTTTGGGACTTCATGGGGGAGAGATGTAGAGCCATTATACTAGTTTTACACCACCTCAGGAGTCTCCATGTATCTGGTAATCCCCAGTGTCTGGATCCAACACTTGACAGCCCCTTAGTGCTATCATGATATAATTAGCAATTAGGCCCTGTAACTGTAACCTAAAACTGGTCTTGGTGAAATTATATCGGTCTTTTGAGTCTTTATTTTAAAACTACTAGTGAAGTATTTTATTGAATGTTAAACTTACTTGCTTTTGGTTTTTATAGTGGGACAAAGGATCTAATCCTGAGGTTGAAGTAGTTTTAGTATCATGCCACTTAATGTACCATCTCACTACTTAAACACTTATTGTTTTACCTCACTTATGCTTATTATATTAGGATAACTTCAAAACTTTTACTACAAAAATATTTGCAATACTTGGTGACCAGTCATGAACAGAGACCTCAAGCAGAGAAGAGTAAATGAGATTTCTATTAAGTAGTGGTCCCCTCCATAGCCCCACTTTCCAAGATTGTGAAGAGGCCCTCTAGGAAAAGATTTTGTGACGCACCTGATAGGTGCAGAAGGAGGAGCGCTGCTGGAAGTTAGACTGAAAGTTACATTTTAGTCGATCTATGTATTCTTTCAGGTGTTAAGTACCAACTATGCCCCACTGGAGTTGATGCATCTACATTTGACCTTTTATTCTTTTTAAAAGAAGGTACCAATGTGAGATTTCTAAAGATAGCTAAAGCACTGGACTTAAGGTTTAAGAATCTGAAGTGCCTTCCAAAATCTGAGAGGGACAAGGTGTGGAGCATGCTTTCAGAAGTCTTAAAAGAGCAACAATCCGATCCGGAAACTACAGAACCACCAAAAAAGAAAACTAACCTTCTGCTGGTGGCATCTGACTCAGATAATGAAAATGAACATGCATTGGTCCACACTGCTTTGGATTGTTACCAAGCAGAACCCATCATCAGCATGGACACATGTCCCCTGGAATGTTGGTTGAAGCGCTAAAGATTCATATGTCCCTTCATGCATCTGGCATGTAAATATCTTGCAATGCTGGCTACAACAGTGCCATGCAAACACCTGCTCTCACTTACAGATGACATTGTAAACAAGAAGTGGGCAGCATTCTCTCCAGTCAATTGCTCAGACAAACAAGTTTGTTTACATCTGCAGAAGTGGGACTGAGTGGACTTGTAGGCTCTGAAGTTTTTTTTTATTTTATTTCTGAATGCAGTTACTTTTTTGTACATAATTCTACATATGTAAGTTCATGATAAGGAGATTGCACTACAGTATTTGTATGAGGTGAATTGAAAAATACTACCTTTTGTTACAGTGCAAATGCTTGTAATCAAAAATAAATATAAAGGGAGCACTGTACACTTTGTATTGTGTTGTAATTGAAATCAATATATTTGAAAATATAGAATACATCCAAAAATATTTAAATGGTATTCTTATTGTTTAACAGTGCAATTAATCGCGTGATTAATTTTTTTAATCGCTTGACACCCTACTAGGAATCTATTTTGAGTGAAGTGTGTGGATATGACTTAAGACTTTGAACTGGTATAAGTGAAATTAAGGGTGCAATTCATGCCAGTTCCAAACACTAGAGCTTTTACATGGAGCATTAGCCTGTATGCATAGGCAGTGTGCAGAATGGCTATTGCCAACTGAAGAGTTCTTAAAAAATTGAAAACAAAATACAGCATCGTGTAAAGGTGACTGGAACTGTAAAAGGAGTCTTCTCAAACTGTGGGAAAGAAACTATTCAGCAAGCTATATTCTTTGTAAACGGGAGAATATGTTAAGGATATTAATAGTAACATTTAATTTTAAGGCTCTTTGGTTCTAGCCACCTGTCAGTATTCCACGGTGAAAGGTGTTTACGATGGTCTATTTTCATCTTTCTGAAGGGAAGGCAAACAGTTGTGTTTTTTTTTTTTTTTTGTAAAACTAACGCTCATGCAGCTCTATCAGTAATAGCCACACTGGGAGTGCTATTGTAGACTGGCCACTGGCATTTTTATCCTAGCACCCTAAAGTCCTGCTCTGAGTAGGTGTGAAGCTCTTGAGCAGATAAATCTTTTCTATCAACTGAAACTTGACACATGCCACTGTACTTAAATCATGTTCTTCTAGTCTTCTTGGAAGAACTGGTAATTCTTCCCTTCAAACATGTTCTACATTTCTAAGAAAACAAGCAGAAATGGTGGTTTGAGGGTAATCTGTAACAGGCTTCAGGTATTTGGTTTCTGTAGTAAATAAAAATAATCCATACTCAGTTGACATTCTCTAGACCCTAAATTCATTTGTTACATAAGAGATACCATTATTGTTTTAATTAGACCACCCTTGTAGGTCTACTAGATGTAGGTATCTGGATATGCTTCTGGTATGAATTTGCCAAATTAAAAAAAAAAAAAAAAGTTAAAACCAGATCAATGTATCACTGTCTTTGTGAATTAGTCATTTTCTT
The DNA here is from genome assembly GCF_011386835.1 of Chrysemys picta bellii. NCBI lineage: Eukaryota > Metazoa > Chordata > Testudines > Emydidae > Chrysemys > Chrysemys picta. Next base: position 98,232,153 of record NC_088796.1, read on the forward strand.
TTTAATTACCAGATATTTAATCTACTACAAGTACTGTAATCGCTTATGAAGATAATGAAGTAATATGCCACCTCATTACAGCAGTGCCTTATGTAATAATTTGCTGTTAAGTGGGGCCAAACTGTGCAGATGAGCTTCTGCAATTGAGACCATAAATTAGTAGTGTTGGTATACACTCAAGTATCAGAGGGGTAGCCGTGTTAGTCTGAATCTGTAAAAAGCAACAGAGGGTCCTGTGGCACCTTTGAGACTAACAGAAGACTTGCATCTGAAGAAGTGAGGTTCTTACCCATGAAAGCTTATGCTCCCAGTACTTCTGTTAGTCTCAAAGGTGCCACAGGACCCTTTGGTATACACTAAAGATCTATTTGGGTAACCCTCTTCTTAATCATGAAATGCTACCAAATGATGATTGTAACCAAATTTGTAAAACTTGGGAAAAGCTACAGTAAGGTGCATGTGTTCAGTAAAGATTTTATTTGTGTTTGACTGGATTTTGAAGTCCTCAGTAGTAATCTGGAATTACTTGACTGGGGGCATCTGAACTATTTTAAAGATAACTATGACAAAACTGAAGAGCTTTGTGGGAAATGGGTGGAATGCTTTTTGCCTCCAGTATTGTAATGATGGTGTAGTAGTGTAGACTTGCCCTAAGTGAGTAAGAGAAGGTGGTCCCCTGGCCCCACCTGCACTAAAGGAAACTACCATCTTTTTTTCTGAGTAGTTCTATTGAATATCTATCTTAAGTACCAAGATTGATTTCAGTAGGGCTACTCAGTGAGCAAGTTACTACTCAATGAGGTGAGCGTGTCAGAACTTGAGCCAGTTGGGAAAGGGTGGGTGGGGTGGCGAGTGCTAAATATTCCTAATGAAAATAGGAAGATGCTCTGGATAATCTAGCTGCATAATGTCTGTGAGGATTTTAGTAAGGTAGGTGGTAAATATAATTTGGGACTTGTCTACAAAAAATCACTATGTTCTGAAATCATCTTTAAGAATCAGTTATACGTTGTCTTCAAATAACGTGGCTATACACGCTAGTTGGGGTATGTCCTAATACAGCCAAAACTTTTTTAAATGGGTGCCTAAATCAAAGCTCTTATGTCCATATTCAGGCATTGAAATAGATGGCCTGATTTCTCCCCCTCCTCCCCAAAAGTATTAAACATTCAACAGCTGCCACTGACAACCTAACAATGTCAGAGCTCTGCAGAAGGATCATTTTGGAAATGGAGTGTAAGCAAAAAGGGTTACGGGGTGGCCTCTCATGAAGTACTGCAGCATCTGCTCTCTAAAGGAAAACCAATTAAATAAGGAAGGTCCCAGAAAGGGACCAAAGAAAGGGAGAAAAATGCTGATGTCAGTGGACGATGCTGTGTGTTCAGCACTTTGTCAAATGAGTCCACTTAGATGCTTAAATGTGGACTTATACTTAGGCTTTAAACAAACTCCCCCTCCCCCCAAAAATTTGAGTTTTCCACGCTTACACTACAACTGGTGTAGACTAAGCAATAGTGGATTTGACTTACTGTTCTCAGTAGACAAGTTTTTATATGTGAGACGATTGCTAAAAACATCTTTAAAAAATTAAAAATAAAATCATGTTCCTTCCCACCCCCGCACCCCGTTCTTCCTCTTTTCCCATTGCCAACTTCCACACCACACTCATAGTCTGTTTTTTAGCTTGTTTCCTTCCTGGTATCAGCTTCCACAGTGTAATAGCAAATCACTTTTTTGTTTATTGTGCAAGTAGATAGACACCCACGGTTGGCCCGTACCAGCTGACTTGGGCTCCAGGCTGTTTCATTGCTGTGCGCATTTCCGGGCTTGCTCTGTCCCCCCCCCCCCCCCCTTCCTCCCAGGGTCTTAGAGCCTAGGCTAGAGTGTGGGGGGGGGGGGGGGGTGGTCCCATACCTTGGGCTCCAGCCCAAGCCCAGAAATCTACACAGTCACCATGAATAAATTGCAAACCTGTATTTAAGTTTTTAATTACGGCTGACATTCTCATGTCTTGTGCTGGAGGCGACAATCTTCTGAAAAGTGATTACTAGCGGGAGAGAGACTTGAAGTGGGAGGCATTATGAATGGCTCTAACTAGGGCTGGGCAAACTTTTTGGCCTGAAGGCCACATCAGGGAATAGAAATTGTATGGCAGGCCATGAATGCTCACAAAATTGGGGTTGGGGTGTGGAATGAGATGAGGGCTCTGTGGGGGGCTGGGAATGAGGATTTTGGGGTGTAGGAGGGTGCTCTTGGCTGGGACAGAGGGGGATCAGGGCTGGGGCAGGTGGCTGGGGTGTGCGGAGAGGCTCAGGGGTGCAGGTGCTGAGCGACACTTACCTCAAGTGGCTCTGGGAAGCAGTGGCATGTCCCTTCTCCGGCACCTACACGTGGAGCGGCCCCCGACCCTGCTAGAGCACCGGAGCAGGGCCATGCAGCTGCTTCCAGGAGCTGTGTGGTGTGGCCTCCGACCCAGTAACCACTTCAGTTTAGCCCCATTACCTTAAAGGCATTTACTGAGTGTTTTGTATAGATTCTTACACTGTGTTCATCACCATAGTATCTGAATGCCTTCCAGCAGTGCATTGAGCAACAGGGCTAAGAACTATCACCTTTCTGTTCTCTCCTCCTTTCCCCAGTGGAAGTGTGTGCATAATAGAAACATATTTTATATCATATGTGTTTTGATTTTGGAATTTGTGTGCGCGTGTGCATAATATAAACATATTTAAAAACACATGTTGCTATCTTAGTGAAGACAAGGTCAAATAAATGTGTCTTGCACTTATTGTGGAAGGTGGAAAGGTAATGATGGTTCTTATTTCCTGTGAATATTCATTCCAAAGTCTTGGGCCAGCCCCCAAGAGAGCTCCAAAATTCAATAGATTACTTCTGTAACTACTGAATTTTTCAGTTTCTTACCAACACTTGATTGATTGAAATGGGTTAAGAACTTTAAATAGCTCTCCAAAAGGAGAGGAGGGGGGAACCTCTCTACCACATACTTTTTCAGTTTTAAACTATCATTGAAGACTTCAAACATTATCTTGCATTTCCACTCTGTTAAAAGGAAATGCTTTCTAAAGAGTCACTCTTCCTGTCTTTTTGCTTTTATGCTGTTTTGGTCTTCTTTAAAGCAATTATCAATGTATATCTAATTTGCAAAATCTATTTAGGATTAACTGTCACAAACCGGTATTATGCACAAACGTCATCATCCTTGTATTGTATGTGTGGGCTCGTGGGACCCCCACAACAAGCCGGTTCTGAGAGCGTGCGGAGTCAGTCGACGCTATGCCCGGCTCATGAGACAGCTCATGGTGTCTGACACTATCAGGTGGTCCAGAGACATTTATACAGAACACATCACAGGACGCCGTCAATACCACATTGAGGGTATGGCTACACTTGCAGCTGTACAGCGCTGTGAGTTAAACCTGTCTTTGTACAGCTGAGTAGGGAAAGCGCTGCAGTCTCTTCACATGGACAGCTGCCAGCGCACTGTCGTGGCCACATTTGCGGCACTTGCAGTGGCATTGGGAGTGGTGCATTATGGGCAGCTATCCCACAGAGCACCTCTTCCCATTCTGGCACCGTGGGTTGTGGGAAGGGGGTGGGGGGGTTGGGGCATTCTGGGTCTTGTCCCAATGCCCCGTGATGCATTGCTTCGCATCCTAGCAATCCCTGTGTTTCCGTCCACATTTGGCGCCATCTTTCAACAGTTTCTGTGCAGCACGATCTGTGTTCTGTTTCAGTCTGCGGGTAATGGAGCCTGAACTGCTGAGGAGTATGCTGACGAGTCTCGCCAGCACGTCTCGTTTGGCAGTCAAGCTATTCCTTAAGATCCCAAGTGACAGTGAGGAGTCCGATGATAGCGAGTCACATAACGCATACGACACGAAATTGCTTGTGGCATTCACGGACATGCTTAGCACCATTGAACGCCGCTTTTGGGCTCGGGAAACAAGCACTGAGTGGTGGGATCACGTCGTCATGCAAGTCTGGGATGATGAGCAGTAGCTGCAGAACTTTCAAATGAGAAAAGTCACTTTCATGGGACTGTGTGAGGAGCTCGCCCCCACCCTGTGGCACAAGGACACGAGATTGAGAGCTGCCTTGCCGGTGGAGAAGCGGGTGGCTATTGTAATCTGGAAGCTGGCAACTCCAGACAGCTACCGATCAGTCGCGAACCAGTTTGGAGTGGGAAAGTCGACTGTTGGAATCGTGTTGATGCAAGTTTGCAAGGCAATTAATCGCATCCTACTCGGAAGAACCGTGACTCTGGGTAATGTGCAGGACATTGTGGATGGTTTTGCACAAATGGGTTTCCCTAACTGGGGAGGGGCGATAGATGGGACGCATATTCCTATTCTGGCACCACCCCACCTAGCATCAGAGTACGTTAATCGGAAGGGGTATTTCTCTATGGTTCTCCAGGCGCTTGTGGATCACCGTGGGCATTTCATTGACATTAATGCAGGCTGGCCCGGAAAGGTGCATGATGCATGCATCTTTTGGAACATTGGCCTGTTCAGGAAGCTGCAGGCCGGGACTTTTTTCCCAGAGCGGAAGATCACAGTAGGGGAAGTCGAAATGCCCATTGTGATCCTCAGAGATCCCGCTTACCCGTTAATGCCGTGGCTCATGAAACCCTACACAGGGAGCCTTGACAGCAGCAAGGAACGGTTCAACTACAGGCTGAGCCGGTGCCGAATGACTGTGGAGTGTGCCTTTGGCCATTGAAAGGGCCACTGGCGATCTCTGTATGGGAAGCTGGACTTGGCCAAAAACAGCATCCCCGTGGTTATAGCCGCGAGCTGTACCCTCCATAATATTTGTGAAGGGAAGGGTGAAAGATTGTCAGGCATGGACCTCCGATGTTCAACACCTGGAGGCTGAATTTGCACAGAGCAGGGCTATTAGAGGGGCCTAGCACGGGGCTGCAAGGATTAGGGCTGCCTTGAGGGAGCAATTTGAGGCTGAAAACCAGCAGTAATGTCTGGTGCCCTGCACGGAAGTGAAGTGCAGTGGTTACAATGTCAGTAGGAATCTGTGTTTGCTAAGCTGATTTGCAGTGCCTGTTTCTTTCCTGGGCTAAGGTATCTTTTAAGGTATCTTTACTTTATGCAATAATAAAGAATGTTTTCAAAGCCAAAAAATCCATTTATTGAAAAGCAAATTCATTTATTGAAAGAAACACAACTGTTTGGGAATCAGAAAGGGCAAGAGGGTGGTGTGGGGAACAGTACAATCACAGATTTGCCTATGTCCTGTCTGGAGCACTGTGCAATGAGTGCTGCACTTCAGGATGGGTATACTGCATGGTGATGGGGGTTGAGTGCAGAGGGTAAGGGTTGTAGTTCTCAGGGCTGGTTGGTGAAGATACAGGTGTTGGAGGCAGCTGGTGGCGGTAAGAACCCGAATGTTGGGGAAAGTGGGTTGGAGGTGACATGGGGGCACAAGGGAAAGTTTTGGGACAAGGGCTGCAGGGGGGGGGGTAGTCCTCCGCCTGCATGGCTACGAGCGCCTGGATAGAGTCCGCTTGGCGCTCCATGATGCTTATCAGCTGCTCCATGCTTTGCTTCCGGTGCGCTGCATTTTCCTTGCAGATCCTGCTTTTGCTCTCCCTCCTCCTGCGCTTTTTTTATTCTCTGTAAGAGATTGATGCATCACTTCGTGCAGCATGTCTTCTTTGCTTTTTCGTGGTCTTTTCCGGAGTTTTTGCAGTCTGTCAGCCGGTGATAACACGGACAGCTGAGATCTCAAGATTGCATCTGTAAAGGCAAAATGCAACACTTAACGGAGGCAGCATTGTTTGTTTATACCAGACAGAGTAATGATTCCCCCGCACTTAAGGAGAGCACACACAATCTACACAATAGCATAATTTTCCCGTCCCAAAGAGAGCGCACATAACCCACGGGAGCCGCAAAATGGTGAGTAAGGGGGACTGATTGTTTCAGGGCTGTACTGTCCTCTGGGTTTATGTGCCTTGGGGAGAGCCAAGATCTGCAGGGAACACCTACACTGAACACTGTCCCAACATTTTCCACAGGAGTTTCCTGGAAGATATCTCACTGCAGAGGGTGACCTGGGAAGCAAGGGAGGGTCTTCTATTGCAATGCAGCTTCCGCCCTGACCCATATACAGCTTGCCTGTGTGCAGCAATGGTCCTCGCGGCACAGTGGCACGGACATGTTAGCCTGACTGGGACAAGGACCAAGGTGGCTCTCCCAATAAACCTGCGCAAGCACATTCGAAGAGATTACCGAGGCCGATTACCGCAATGTGATAGATCACATCAATGCGCTATTCCACATCTAGGCATGAAGCCCTAACCCTCCTCTCCCGAAAAATTTCCTTCCCGAAAATAAAAGCTGTTTTCCGGGAACCTGCTCTTCTGTTTGTCCTCCACCAGGTACTGGCCGCTGCGACTGGCTACCTTCCTACTGGCTTGAGAAGAGCTCCTGGCTGCATGCCTCCAGGGATTCCAGGGTATCTCCCCCCACCCCAGCACCCTCACTCCTGCTTTCCTCCTCCTCCTCCTTCCCCCACTCTGAAGTGTCCATGGTGTTGCTCGGAGTGGAGGTGGGGTCACCCCCAAGTATCGCGTCCAGCTCTTTGTAAAAACAGCAGCACCGGAGTGGCGGTTTGCCTCGCGGGCTTTGTGGTAGGCATTCCGCAGCTCCTTCACTTTAATCCTACACTGCAGTATGTCCCGGTCATGGCCCTTGATATCTGCCTGAAGGTATCGTAATTCCTACAGCTGGAGCACAGCTGGGACTGGACAGCTTCCTCCCCCCAAATGCTGATGAGGTCCAGCAACTCGCCATTGCTCCATATTGGGGCTTGTTTGGCGCATGGAGACATGGTCATCTGGAAAGATTCACTGGTAGCACTCCACACCTGGTTGAGCAAACAGGAAGGGGATTTTTAAAATTCCCAGGGAATATAAAGGGCAGGTCTGACGGTTGGTCACCTGAGGTCAGGGCAGTAGAGTTCGAACTGATGAGCAGAGTGGCTAGAACAGGCATTGTGGGACACTGCCAAATACTTCTGGAGGCCAATCCGAGTGCATTGGGTGGCCACACTGATGCCAGAGCGCAGCAGCAGCAGCGCAATACTCGCTATTCCTCTCGGGGAGGTGGAGTACAAGCAGAGCTGTAGCCACAGAGATACAGCGCTGTACATGCCTTGCCAGTGTGGACGGGGAGTGAGTTACAACACTGGGGGCAGCTTTATTGCGCTGTAACTCTCAAGTGTAGCCAAGGCCTGAGTAATCGAGACCACCAACCAGGGAAATAGCCCACTTCCTTCCCTGACGAACCAAGGGATGCACCCCACCCATGTACTCATTCGCTGCACCGATACTGACTTGGACTCCTTATACATTCCATGAGTGGCATACCCGAGCCCACTTAGCTGCTGAAACTTTTTTTTTTTTTTTTTTTTTAAATCCTCTTGCATCCCAATCTGGGTCAATGCCGGTTATGTGATATATATATATATATATATATATATATATATATATATCTTCACCCTTGCAACCGATACCTGTAATCCCTCATAACCCAAGCCTGACCCCAGATGTACAGTTCCTTCCCTCTTAACTTGTGTCTATTTAATTTTAAATATTAATTTTAATCCAAGCCACTCTCTTTTTTTGTGCGGGGAGGAATTGCAATAACCAAGCTTGTACATAAAGTCTAAGAAATTATTGGGGAAAGAGGTGGATTTAGATTTGGAGCTGCTCTGTAATTTATGTTCACCTGCTTATTTTTGTTGTATGAATATATTGATTTACCTTAATAGTCCGAGGGGGGAAATCAAGCAGGAAGGAAAAGAAAAGCTCAAGATAAACCACTTCTCAGTAAGCACGTGAGGGCTAAGAGACCATACCAGTATAGGAAAAAATCCCAGGAATGCAAGAGTGAAAGAACTCTGGTAGGTTTTAAAAGCAACACTCTCTCAAGATGGGGGTGGACATTTGGGACAACTATCCTGAAACACAGGCACCCATATGTTGCCAAAACAAAAAATGCTGCCAGACTGGGTAGCTGCTGAGTGAAATTGACATAATTTTTGACAGTTTCACAACTGCTGGTCAGTGGTGGGTGCCATAAAACTAAAGAATTATGTTAATTTCACTCCACAGTTGCCAGGTCTCCTATGTTGCCATGTGCTCTGCCCCAGGCCTGGGACCCCTGGACTCCTGGGCCAGATGATTCACCGGGCTGCAGGAGTTGGCCAGTCAAAGGAGCAAGCTGTCTGAGGAGTCTAGAAACCTTGATCTCTCTGGCCAGCCTGCATGGTAGGGCTGCCTTGGAGCTGTAGATTTGGAAAGCCACCCCAAACTTTCCAGGCTGCTGGCTCTGTGGCAGGGAGCTCAGAGGCTCTGAGAGCCCCCAGGACTTGCAGGCTCCCAGCTCTGCAGCAAGGATAGGATAGTTCCTGAGCTGCAGGGCTGCCCCGAAGCTGCATACCCTAGCAGCCCTGGTCCCTAGCAGGCCACCTGCAAAACAGAATAGGTTCCATCAGAATTTTTTCTAACCTGAAATGTTTTCACAGAACACTTCAGGTTGGACAAAAGTAAGGGTGGCATGGTATGGTGTATTGCCATCCTTCCTTCTGCACTGCTGCTGGTGGTGGTGCTGCCTTCAGAGTTGGGCAGCCAGAGAGTAGTGGCTGCTGGCTGGGAGGCCAGATTGTTGGGGCTATGAACAGCCAAACCCCAGCACAAATTAAGCCCTGAACATTGCTATTCTTAAGCTATATGAAAGAAGTATATGCATTGCATAAGTTTTTGAGGACAACTTTAAATACTAAATTGTTGATCCTGCCCGCCAATATACTGGCCCATGGTTTTTTTAAAAAAAGAGAAACAAAAACACTACCTTTCTTGTTGCCAAACTACAAGCATGAGACAAAGGCGAAGGCAGCAAGGCTCCTTGAAACCTATGAAAGTTGTGGAGTTGCTACAAAAACCAAAACGCTTACTATGTGACTTTGGAGAGGGAAAAATTGCTTCCCTTTATTTTGTTCTTTCAGTGACCTCTCAAAACATTTAGTCAAATAACTTGCTGTTTTTTGCTAATTTTGTTCAGCTTAATACTGAGTTGTTAAAATACTTATCTTCTCTTGAAGAGGCAGAGGCCATATCTAAATATACTGGTTCAGAAACTAATTTTTGGTTAAGTTGTGATTTTTATTAAGAAGGGGAAAAGCATCCTGTCATAGATGATTTATATTGATATAGTTTATTCCTCTTCCGATACAAGAATAAGGTATAACTGGTATAAAGCACCTTTATACTAGCAAAACTGCATCCACGCTAGAGGGTTATAACAGCGTTCACACTAGGAAGATTGTACCACTTGAACACTGGTATAGTTAAAGCAGTACCACTTTCTGTGTGGACAAGCCCTGATGATGAATCCTTCCGAAAATGTCACCTGCTTTTTTTCCATTCTCTCTACTCCCCAAAGAAGAGTAATTTCTTTTGACCTAAGGTGTTAATGTGCTAACTGACAGCAACCTTAGTTAAAGAGGTTTTTTTGGGTTGGCAGGTAAAACTGTACAATTGTAAAACAGTTGGAGGTAGGTCAACCTAATCTAAATGAAGTTTCTAATTTTATCTCTTACTCAAACATAGTCACTGCTGAAATTTTATGTTCAAAGTTGCTTAGGTCTTGTCTACATTACGGTTTTGTTGGCAAAAGGCAGCTTTTGCCAACAAAACAGTGGAGGTGTACACACTACAAGGTTACTTTTGGCCGCAAAACTCTGCTGTTTTGCCAACAAAATTAAAACCCCCTCAATGAGAGGCATAGAGCTTTTTGCAGCGAAGTTAAAGAAACAAAGCATCAGTGTAGATGCTACCGTTATGTTGACATAACTGGCCTTCCACAATGCCTGCCGCGACCATTCTGTTCATTATTTTGAACTTGGCTTGGCAGCCCTGTAGGCATGCACCCCTCCCCTTTCAAAACTCTGGGAAGCTTTGACATTCTCAGCATGGAGAGCTCACAAACTGCTGAGGGTGCTGCTCCTGGCAGCTGAGGAGGCTGTGGGAAAACTCTGAAGGAACCATTAATGTGGAATTGCAGGCTGGCAGGTAGAATGGGCTGCTGCTGTGCATGGTGGGAGGGGGGGCGACAGAGGGTGGAGAGACGGCTCTGTCTGCTGTCTGAACTTAAAGAAGTAGCATGCGGACACTCTCTTCCCCCAACACATGCTCTGTTTCTGTCAATCCTCCCCACATACACTTCAAATGAATCTAGTAGGATGCCAGTGAAACAGTGCAGGTTTATCAATCGCATCATGTGACACTGTACCTGCCCCATGAGGCATTGCAAAACCTTCCCAAAGTACCGCGCCGCCAGTTGCACAGTGGGATAACTACCCACAGTGCACTGCTCTCTGTCTTGATGCAAGAGCTGCTAGTGTGGATGTGTTCTGCCTACACCAGGACCATAGTGTGGACATGCAACAGCACTTCAATTAAAGCGGCATAATTTTTGTTGTCAAATCTCTGTAGTTTAGCCATAGCCTTATATTCCTACTATGTAGTTGCCCTTGTCCTAATCCTGCAGTATAGTACATGTTCTGTCTTTGCCCTGAAATGTGTCTTGTTCCTCAACAAATGTCTTGATCCCTCTTCCCTAGTTAGTGTGGCAGAGATTCTGACTAGAATTTTGTTCTCGCCTAAATATGGCAACTTCCTTGGTCACACTTCAACCAGCTGGTACTAGATTGGTCCTTAGTGTCCTAGCAAAATCCTTTGCCAAATGAAAGGCCAAATTTCTATTCCCCTGGCTGCTTTCAGAGTTCTCTCAGATTATTTGATAGAGTAGTTCTTCTCCCCCCCCCCCCCTGCTTTCAACAAGTTGTATTTTTGGGGGGCATAAGTGGGGGGGGGGGCAGAAATTTAATGCCCCAGCAACATTAACTTTCCACTTTCAATCTACAATGTCCTCTTTCTATTACTGAATTTCATTGCAAGTGTTGCATCAAAATATTTCTCCCAGAATCAAATGAGTGGCTGTTAGTTTTTCTTTTAGTAATCTGCTTCCTTTGGATGCTTAGCACATTTGTAAACCACCCATGCCTCTGAAGTAATAGAACATGTTTCCCTCTCAGAATTTACTCTTCATAACCTTCTGATATTTACCTTAGGGCTAGCCTAAGCTGGCAATGTTAAAGCGCTGCCTCTGCAGAGTGCTGGGAGAGAGCTCTTCCAGCGCTCTTAAAAAATACACCTCCGCAAGGGGGCGTAGCTACCAGTGCTGAGAGCCTGGATCCCAGCGCTGGTGCACTGTCTACATTGGGGCTTTACAACACTGAAACTTGCTGCACGCAGGAGGGTGTTTTTTCACACCGCTGAGCAAGAAAGTTGCAGCACTGTAAAGTGCCAGTATAGGCAAGCCCTTCTGTTACATTTTATCTATATTGCTGTTAGCTGGACCAGAGACTAGACTATACCAAAACCTATACACAGGGCCGGCTCCAGGCACCAGCTTAGCAAGCAGGTGCTTGGGGCGGCCACTCCGGAGGGGAGCAGCACGTCCAGCTATTCGGCGGCAATTCAGCAGCACTCCCTCACTCCCGCTCGGAGCGAAGACTCCTGCCAAAGTGCCGCAGATCGCGATTGTGGTTTTGGGAGGGGCGCCTGCTTGGGGCGGCAAAAACCCTGGAGCTGGCCCTGCCTATACAGCACTGAGAGTATTTGGGAAGAGCTGATCAGAAACAATAAGCTACATTGCTACAAACCCTATAGAGAAACTTGACACTCTATATGCTAATCAGAATGGCAGAGTTTCACACCTCTTTATACTCATGTGAATGATTGCACAAGTGCAAAGTAGTAGAGATTTGAGACCTTTGGGCTTCACTGAGTGAAGAAGGCAGTCTTATTTCTCTGATTGCCTTCATTCTATGAAGGGAACCATATAGAGCCCTTGTGCAGAAACTTGTGATAAGCAGTAATGGATCCTGGGAAACTTTCTGTAGAAAAGTACCTTGAACAAAAGAGTAAGAAAAGATGCCACCTCTACACTATACATTTATATCCATATAACTAAGTCACTCAGGGGGGGGTGGGTGTGTGTGTGTGTGTGTGTGTGTGTGTGTGTGTGTGTGTGTGTGGAAAAAAAAAAAAAAAAATCCTCGCCCCTGAGTGAAGCAGTTACACTAAGGGCTGGGTAGGTGTAACAGCACTATGTCAATGGACAATCTTCTCTGAGCTACTGCTTCCCATGGAGGTGGATTAATATGTGGATGGGAGAAGCTCTCCTGTCAGCAGAGTAGCATCTTCACTGAAGCACTACATCAGTGTATCAGGGGGGTAGCCGTGTTAGTCTGTATCTACAAAAACAACAAGGAGTCTGGTGGCACCTTAAAGACTAACAGATTTATTTGGGCATAATGCATCCGAAGAAGTGAGGTTTTTACTCACGAAAGCTTATGCCCAAATAAATCTGTTAGTCTTTAAGGTGCCACCAGACTCCTTGTTGTTTTTTTAGAGGGTCCTGTGGCACCTTTAAGACTAACAGAAGTATTGGGAGCATAAGCTTTCGTGGGTAAGAACCTCACTTCAAAGTAAGGTTCTTACCCACGATAGCTTATGCTCCCAATACTTCTGTCAGTCTTAAAGGTGCCACAGGACCCTCTATTGCTTTTTACATCAGTGTAGCTGCACTGCTGCAGCATTTGAAGGGTAGACCTGCCCTAAGAAACTGATGTAAAGGGCTTTAATGTTATGGGAGTGATTGATAGCAGTTCTGTGGGTTAAACCTACTGCTTCCCTTCACCTTCCCTCCTCCCACCCTCTTTAGGAAGATGGGAAATCTCCTTTGTAATCCTACTCTACACAACTATGTACAAGTGTGGAGACCCTTGTGGATGAGTGGAACAGCTGTGTCACACCACCAGTATGAAGAGCTGTAGACTTTATTTTTGTCTGTTTATAAAGCCAGCTCTTTGCTTTATGAACAGCTACTGTAGACACTAGATGGAAACTGACCCAAAGAGTCACCATCTTGTTTAATTTCCCTACTGCAGAATAGAGAGTTCATAGCTAATTTGAGTTTGCAGAAAACTATTTTAACTGTTATATAGATGGTTGCACATCTGAGGAGGCACGGATGTGTGTCAGATGAGTTATTTAAATAAGAGTATGAAACTACTGCTGTTTAAATTCAGAGGACACAGTATAAGTGTGTACATGTAGTTGGAGTGAGCGATTTCTAGTCCAATTCCATGTCGTTCTACTACCATGAAGGAAAATCTGACCCAGAGCACTTATTTCCTATAAAATTTTATATAAACACTCAACTGCAAATGCAGTGGGACTAATGAATTGTTGTGCAATTCATTTAGTTTGGAGGATGATGGAATCCTAGTAGTCAGCATGGAGAGTAGCATTGGTCCCTCAAACATTTTGTTTTTTGGCTACGTACAAGTGGCCTAATAAGAGCAAACTTTACTTGGTTATTCCCTCTGCTCCAGCACTCTACCTGACTGCTATCTATTTCCTCTCCCTTGATGCAGAATGAAACTTCTCTTGCTGCCTGGAGCTACCACTACTTTAATCTCTTCAATGTCACTTTGCAGCGTGAGTCTGCTGTCCTGTAGATTTGCTAACTCTCTAGTTTTGTTGTCACGTGCTGCTAATTTAAACATTTTTGACTATACATTGAAGAAACTACCTAGAATACATCACTGGGGGGGGGGGGGGGGAAGGAACGCGGGGGTCAAGACTGCTTCTGAGAATCATGATCTGGGCTGCAACTAGTAAGCATCCCCAAATGAAGACTGACAGGCATCACCAAGTAAGCTTAGAAGCCACAGTTTGAGAATCCTATTATTAAAAATTCGTACTGAGCAGGTTACAGAAAAACAGGCTTAATGAAGTTCTTGGGTTATGGAAATCTCAAGCCTTGATCATTTTTCTGTTTAAAATTCAAAAACAAATTGTTAGAAGATCTTCCAGAGTGCTCTCGAATAGTAGTTAGTAAAAAGTTTTAATGCTTTAGTTTCCAGATTGAAATATTGGCACGTGTTCTCACTGAAAATTATGGACTCCCATCACCATCCCTCCATATACATTGAGCATTTTGCTTCCTATTAAATAAAGCAGTGGTTCTCAAACTGTGGGTTGGGACCCCAAAGTGGATCACGACCCCATTTTAATGGGGTCACCAGGGCTGGTGTTAGACTTGCTGCAACCTGGGGCCAAAGTCCAAGCCCCACCGCCCAGGACTGAAGCTGAAGCCCATGTCCCACTGTCCAGGGCCAAAGACCACGGTCGTCCACCCTAGGTGGTGGGGCTCAGACTACACTCCCCTGACCCTTTGGCTTTGCAATCCCCCCCGCCCCCGCACCTGAATGAAAGTTTGAGAACCCCTGAAATAAAGTACATGAAGCTAAAACCTGAATGTTCTTTAGAGTTAATTAAATGATGTATTTAAAAGTAGAAGTGGCTATTTAGCATGTTAGATGCAACATAATTGTTTATAGCCTCCACTGTCTTATTTACTGAGTTTGCATTATTTTTCCCTTTCATGCTGTCTCAATATTGTTTACATGTAAGCCTGGAAGGGGAGGTAGAGAGAAGAAAGAAAAGGAAAAACAAAGTTTTTGACCAAATGTAACTTTTAATTTTTTGCAAGCATATTTGTGAATACAAATAAAGTGCCACTCTTAAACTATTACCTGTTTAGTTGATAAAGGGTACGTCTTCACTACCCGTCGTATCGGCAGGTAGCAATCTATTTATCCGGGATCGATGTATTGCGTCTCGTTAAGACGCGATATATCTATCCCCGAACGTGCTCACCGTCGACTCCGGAACTCCACCAGAGCAAGCGGCGGTAGCGCAGTCGATGGGGGAGCCACGGCCATTGATCCCGCACCGTCTGGACTCCAGGTAATTCGATCCAATATACTTCGACTTCAGCTACGCTATTCACGTAGCTGAAGTTGCGTATCTTGGATCATTTCCCCCCACGCACCCCCCAGTGTAGACCAGCCCCCAGATTCCAGAGATTCTTGGCAAACTCTTCTGGGCAGTTATACATCTGCAGATGTCTCCAGATTCTGTCCATCTATATACAAGACTCTTCAGTCAAATTTTCTATAAAAATACATAATGGAGAATGTTCACATGGGTACGGGTTAAGATATTTTAATTAAGAGCTAATAGACATAAAATATGTACTGTACATTACAGGTGAATACACAGATATATACCATAGTGCTTTGAATTTATAACAAACTCAGATTTTCATTTATTTCGTTCTTAGCGTATTGGATATTTCATATGAAATCCATGTAGTTGAAATTAGGGCTATTCCTATATTTCTGACAACATTATACTTCTCTCAACACTCTGTAGTCCATGCTTATCTAGTAGCCAGCTCTCTAACAACTAAGTAAGCTGTCTTATGCATAGAGTGATATGAAAAACAGTTTCCAAAGTGCAGTTTAAATACCTGTTTAAAAATAGACCACAAAAATAGCAATACCATGTCAACTAGAGAGCTGTCTTCAGGAACTCTCTGAAAGCTAGATGACTATGTAACACTACATTATTTTTTTCCCCTTCTCTTTTTCAGATCTTTCCTGAAAGAAGCTCTAGGGTCACATCACTACTCATTCTTCAGTATGTTTAAGGGTCTGTATCACAAGAATAAAATGCTGAATGTGCATGTGGGCTGCATTTCAAATGAGAGGATGAAGTGTGAATAGTTTCCCCAGTAAATGAGTTGTAAATTGAAATGCCAACAAATCTTTGGAGTGTGTAAAATGTCCCTGTTAAATTCAGGTTGGAATATTTACTATACGTACTTAAGCTACTAACACTTCACATTCTCTGTATTGCACAAAACCCCAATTAGATGAAATAATTTAGCGAACCAATATGGGTGAACCAGTTCTGTCTAGGGGACAAAACAATTTTCTTCCTATTGCATTTTAAAATGCCAACATTTTTAAAAGGGATTCAGTGGATCTAAGTAATCTATCTTAGACCAGCCATACCAGAATTAACACACTTCATCCAATAATGCAATAGAAAAGATGGTATGAGGGGAAAATTAACATTTGAATTGAAGCTTCAATACTAGAGCTGGTCATAAAATGGGAAAACAGTTCCATGAAAACTCAAACTATATCTAAACTTTCAAAAGTCTAAACTTTGACCACCCTATTCATTACATTTTCTAAATTTCAGGAAACTTTTAACTAAACCATTCACCATTAAAGCAAAGACTTTTAAAAGCCACTGGTAAAATGTAGAATTGAATTGCAGAATAACTGTACTTATTAGAAATAACTTATTTTATTTTTGTTTTAGGGCTTTTCCTCCAGTGTCCAGTGCATATACGCACACTTTTGAGAAATGAGAACAGATGACTCTGAAGCTGTTGAAGTGGGTTTGAGATCATGAGTACAAAGAAGCTTTGTTTAGCCAAGTGAAGGTATCTGATGTCTGAAATGCTGAGAAGAAAATTTTGTTTTTGTCATATTTTACGCTTTAGGCACCTCCTTGTGATACTTCTGACTTTAGTGGCCTTTTCGGTTCTAAAAAATAACCAAAAGCCGGACTTCTTGAATCACAGACATCTAGAGCTGACTGGTGAAGATCCTACCACTAATATTAACTGCTCTAAGATACTGCAGGGTGATATAGAGGAAATTCAAAAAGTAAAGCTTGAGATGTTAACTGTGACATTTAAGAAACGCCCTAAGCTAACAGCAAGTGATTACATTAATATGACAACAGATTGTGCCTCTTTTACCAAGATGCGGAAATATATTATGGAACCTCTCAGTAAAGAAGAAGCTGGATTTCCAATTGCCTATTCAATAGTGGTATATCACAAAATAGACATGCTTGATAGACTTCTAAGATCAATCTATGCTCCTCAGAATTATTACTGCATTCATGTTGACAAAAAGTCTCCAGAATCTTTTCTGGCAGCAGTTAAGGGAATTGTGTCCTGTTTCAATAATGTCTTTATTGCCAGCCAATTGGAGAGTGTAGTGTATGCTTCGTGGAGCAGGGTACAGGCAGACCTCAACTGCATGAAAGATCTCTACAGGAGAAGTACAAACTGGAAATATTTGATAAATCTTTGTGGTATGGACTTTCCTATTAAGACCAACCAGGAAATGGTGGAGAAATTGAAAGCCCTAAAGGGTGAAAACAGCTTAGAAACTGAGAAAATGCCTTCCAGCAAAGAAATACGATGGAAAAAACACTATGAAATTGTTGATGGTAAGCTAAAGAACATGGGAATAGACAAACAACCTCCACCTCTTAGTACACCTGTTTTCTCTGGCAGTGCCTATTTTGTTGCTAGTAGGAGATTTGTAGAGTATGTGCTAGACAACAGCAAAATCCTTGAATTTATTGAATGGGCTAAAGACACTTATAGCCCTGATGAATACTTGTGGGCTACTATTCAAAGAATCCCTGAAGTCCCAGGGGCAGTTTCTTCTAGTGACAAGTATGATGTTTCTGACATGAATGCTCTTGCCAGGTTTGTGAAGTGGCATTATTTTGAAGGGGATGTTTCAAAAGGTGCCCCCTATCCTCCGTGCAATGGAATTCATGTGCGCTCTGTGTGTGTGTTTGGTGTGGGAGACTTGAACTGGATGTTACAGAAACACCACCTATTTGCCAACAAGTTTGATACTGATGTTGACCCCTTTGCAATTCAGTGCTTGGAAGAATATTTGAGAAAGAAAGCTTTGAATCAACACAAAAATTAAAATGCTATCTTGTGTATGGTATGACAGCTTCACACCGATAAGGCTGTCATGCAGATAAAATATTAAGTATGTAGTGATGATTTACTAGTGTGTTGCACCTTATTCATCGCCTGGTATGAGCATCAGAAACTCCACTTGGGGTATATATGAGATGTTCGTTCAATTGAGCCTCACCTAACTACTTTTTTCCCTACAAATTTCCATACCACATACTCTATTATTGGAAGAGGTCCAAGCCTCAAAATGCATATTTGGGGTCAAGAGAGTAGGTCCAGCTATTCTTGTGTAACATTTCAATATTAGCCTTTCAGGGTTTTTTGATCTCTGCTACTATTCAATCCAAAGACTTAAAAACCAGAACCCCCTGATCTTGTGTGGCCATAACTAAATCCTTTTTCATAATCTTAAATTACTGTTGGGCAAGGGGTGGAGAAAAAGCTAGACAGAGCAAACATGTAGATGCAAAAGGATCTCAGGGAATGCATATCAGGAATTCTTTAAAAAAACAGTTAAAAGGGAATTGACCAATATGCCAATGTTAAAGCTTTTGCAGTGGTTCCACGTGTATTCTGGGATACATACTTCTGAATCCTCTTTTCAGAAAACTTTGAATTTAAGTTGAAATATTCACCAACCAGCTAAAAGGCTTTGTTTAAAGTACACTTCTTACAGTAATGTTTTGTGTGCTTGTTTTAGTTTGTTAAACTTTAAAATAGTTTTAACAATTAGATTTTAATTTCAGAGATGACATTTATAGCTCTAATCTGCAATGTCCATCTTCTCAGGGGAATTTATTATTCTGGGTCTGTTAGGATATAAATGCTGATATCAAGTTTATTTTGGTGCATAATGTCACTTTTCTACACTTGTAATTTTTTTTAATTAGTTGATGAGGATTGAATTGAAATTCTTTTATGTTGCAACTCTAACTGGCAGAGCAGAGCTGCTGGGCTCAACTTTCAGAAAGAGGTAATGTACATCAGTCTACCCACTTGTATTCCAGAACATTTAAACATTTACTGAATATCCAGAAAAATAAATTTATTTTTCTAAATTAAACTGTTTTCTCTTGACACTTGAAAGTCCTCTCTCTTAAAGCACTGTCAAAATATAACTCACTGTGATAGTTATATTTGTTAACTTGGGGCCAAATCATGCTGTGACTGGCTCAGGTAGGTGGCCACCAGTCAGAGTAAATTCAGTGGGGCTACTTCTGGGAGTAGAATGGAGGATGTAACAGGACTGACATAAAAGTAGTTAACCTTTTAGTCCTAACTCTTGAAACTATTTCCAAACTTCTTGGGATGAAGAAGAGATGGTAGCCTAGACTGAAGCTTAGTATGCAGTGGGTTGTACACCAATAGTAAGAGATTAAAGTTAAAAAATGTGTATATACTCTTTATGGTTTTGATCCTTTAAATATGTGCAGATGAATAACATTACTCATGGGAGGAGTTCTATTGAAACAGGTGTTGCTGTTTGTGTGTGTAACTATGGGCTTGGGTACACTTACAGATGTAGAGAGCTGGGAGTTAAACCAGCCTTCGGAGACCGCAGCGGGGAAAACGCTGATGTGTATTTACACTATCAGCTGCAAGCACCCTGGCGTGGCCACATTAGCAGCTCTTGCAATGCCACAAAGCAGTGCATTGTGGTAGCTATCCCAGTGTGCAAGTGGCTGCAGCATGCTTTTCAAATGGGGGGGGGGGGGGAGTCGAGTGTGACAAGGAATGTGTTGTGTGTATGTGGGGGAGAGACAGTGTGTTTTGGGGGGCAGAGAGTGTGCCAGCATGCTGTCTTGTAAGTTCAGACAGCAGCAGATTCCCCCTCCTCCCCGCCTCTCTCTCTCACACACTCACAGCATTCCACAGTAATGGTTTGCTTTGTGTCCCAGAGGAGATAAGTATGCCGGCAGTCAGAAATGGAGCTCTGAAAGGGGATATCTGTATGCCTGCAGCAGAGTTCAAAACAATGAGACAAGTGGCCACTTGACTTCAGGAGATTATGGGATGTTTCTGGAAGCCAATCACAGCATAGTAATACAACACGTCATCCACACTGACACCAGTGTGGCATAACCAGGTTCTAAGTGCAGGGGGAGCAAACCTAAAAAAGGCGGCCCCCCCCCCCCCCCTTGGCTCCTCCTCTGGCCATGTCCCCCTTGGCTTCTCTGGCCGCTCTGTGCCCCCTCCTTGCCTGGCTCCTCCAGCTGCACCGCACTGCTCCTCCTCTGGCCACGCCCCCCCCTTGGCTGGCTCTTCCAGCTGCACCGTGCTGCGCCCCCCGCCCTTGGCTTCTCCGGCCACGCTGCAGCCATGCTATGCCCCCCCCTCAGAGGGGCTCAGTCGGGGGGGGGGGGGCGGGTGTGAGGAAGGGGTGGCAGGCGGACGCTGCTCACTTCTCCTGGGGGTTCGGGGGAGCAGAGCAGTGGGGGCGGGCAGCAGCTGGCGAGATCCCCTCTCCCCGGCAACTTCCGGCTTCCCTCGGCCCGGGTAGCCTTGCTAATGCAGGAAGCTGCGGGCTGCCCAGGCCGAGGGAAGCAGGAAGCTGGCGGGGAGAGGGGATCTACCCGCCAGCTGCGGAGTGCTCGGCCGCCAAGCCCTGAGCTGCTGCAGGAGGCGGTCGCGGCGATGTTGGGGCCGCGCTGAAAATGGGGCGCGATGGCAGAGGAGCCGGCTCCTCAGCCATGCCTGCCCCCCCCCCCCCATGACTCCTCCAGAGTCCGGCAGTGCTGCCCACCCCCCCCCCTTGCCTGCAGGAGCCTAGCGCCGGCCCGACAGGCACCGCTTTTGGAAAAATGTGCTGAGGGGAAGCAGCTGTTTCCCCTGAACCCCCCCAGCTATGCTCCTGACCGACACCCAGGCATTTCAGCCAGGGTGCAGCAAGCTTTATGCTTCTCATGGAGGTGGATTACCAGGAGCGCTCCAGCTGCAGAGTCCAGGCACTCTAAGTGCCTTGCCAGGGTGGACACCTCAGGAGTTAGGGTGCCCAAGGCTGATTTAATGCGCTCTAACTTGCAAGTGTAGCCAAGCCCTTAGCTGCATACTTGTTTGCAAAATTATACCCTATGACATCAGAACTAGGGCTGAGAAACCTGCTGTGGAGAAAGTGATTAAGGAAGATGGAACACAAGGTATAAATAAATCAAAAAATTTCTGAGATGTAGGAATAGGAAGAAACACTTCAGGTGCCTTTTGGGGACACACTTCATTTTGGTAAAGACAGTTCAATCTTAAGTACTGGATCTGTCTTCCAAAGGGACCTGCAACAACTTTGAATGCTATCAGAGTAAAGTTCTAGCTGTTGTTTTAGGCCTTACTAGAGACAAAAAAGCAGCTATTGTGGTAGACATGACAAAAGCAAGATTGTAGACTACACTCAAACTCCTTGAATGTAAGCACTGCCTTGGTGTTAAAACTCAAACTATTCCTTAGTGCTGCTTTTACTGTAGTCTGATAAATTGGATAAAGACAGTTGTGAAATGTTCTCCATTCAGTACCTATCTATTGTCTAAAACGATCATTTAATTCTTTGGAAACATCTTTATATAGTTGCATTTTAACATGGGAATTCCACTTCCCCATCTAAATTAAAGATAAAGGCTACGGGTGTTTAGGCCATATCCTGTAACCCACTTAAAATATTAATCTCTACTTCACATGAAAAGAGCAAAATATTTAATTTGATTTCTCTTTCCTTGTCCTTCCAAACATGAATCTATTTCTAAGCATCTGCAATGTTGTTACCTCTGTCAATTTTAATCAAATACTAGATTTAGCCCATTGCCATACACAGTGAAAACTCCAATATCCTTTTTTTAAAAAAAACAGAAGTAACTGATATTTCTTTTAGCACTAAAATAAGTTGCCCCTGGCTTCAAAACTTCGGGTTAATCACTGCTTCAGGTAGGGTTGCCAGGTTTCTGGTTTTCTAATGGAATGCCAGGTCAAAAAGTGACCCTGGCGGCTCCAGTCAGCACTGCTGACCAGGCCATTAAGTCAGGTTGGCGGGGCTGGCAGGCTCCCTACCTGGCTCCGTGCGGCTCCCCAGAAGTGGTGATGTCCCTCAGCTCCTAGGTGGAGGCGTGGCCAGGGAGGGGTGACACCTGCATGCGGAGACCGGGTGCAGAGCCACCAGGCCACGCCTCCATCTGGGAGTCAAGGGCCATGTCTCTGCTTCCAAGGAGCCCCCTGAGGTAAGCACCACCTGGACCCACATCTCCTCCCATACTCCAATCCCCTATCCTGAGCTCCCTCCCAGAGCCTGCATCCCTTCCTGAGCCCCCTCCTGCACCCAAACTCCCTCCCTGAGCCTGAGCCTCCTCCCACACCCTGAACCCCTCATTTCTGGTGTTACCTAGAGTCTGTACCCTGAGCCCATACCCCCTCCTATACCACAACCCCCTGCCTCAGCCTAGAGGTGCTTCCCACACCCAAAACTTCTCAGCCCTGGCCCATTCCAGAGCCCCCTCCTGCATCCTGAACCCCTCATTTCTGGCCCCACCCCAGAGCCTGCACCCCCAGCCGGAGCCCGCAACCCCAGCCAGAGCCCAGTGAAAATGAGTGAGAGAGAGGGGGAGAGCGAGCAACAGAGGGGGGAGGGATGGGGTGAGCAAGGGGCGGGGCCAAGGGTGTTTGGTTTTGTGTGGTTAGAAAGTTGGGAACCCTAGCTTCAGGGACTGTTATATGTTCTTGGGGAGGCTGGTACAGCTAGTCTATAAGTAGCTAATCTTCCATTACAAACGTAAGCTGAAAACAAGCCAAAAGTGGCTCTAAAGTATACTGCAATGGTCTCAGTTGACCAGTTCCATGGAGGATTTAATCAAACAAAAAGCTGCAAGAAAAAGGCAACAAATCAGAGTGGATCAGACTGGATTCTGTACTAATCTGTATACAGTACAACAAGAAATGACTGACATTATTTTACAGCTGTTTGCAAACGTTTTATTCTTCAGCAATTAATGTACTGTAGCAATCCCATTTAACACATGTGGGTCCTTAGGAAAGACTGAGTTGAAATATGCTATGTGAGCCAAAAACAAAAATAAATAAAGCCAAAGCTTAATTATTTGCATTAGCTGCATGTGTGGTGAAACTGCAACGCTGTTTCTGATTGAATTCACGTGCATGCTTTCAACTTTAGTTGCAAGAGCCTAGACCAGTGGTGGGCAACCTGCGGCCCGTCAGGGTAATCCGCTGGCAGGCCCCAAGACAGTTTGTTTACATTGACCAGCACGTCCATGCCACTTCCCGCAGCTCCTATTGGCCGGGGACGGCGAACCGTGGTCACTGGGAGCTGCAGGCAGCCGTGCCTGCGAACAGTCAATGTAAAACTGTCTCATGGCCCGTCATGATTGGCTGCATGCAGCCTGTGGGCCACACGTTGCTCCCCACTAGGGTTAGCATACGTCTCGTTTTTCCCGGACATGTCCGGCTTTTCGGCAATCAAACCCCCGTCCGGGGGGAATTGCCAAAAAGCCGAACATGTCCAGGAAAATGCCGGCCGGGCACTTCCCCTCCCGCGGCGGCTCTGCTCCTCCCCTGACTCTTCGGCTCTGTTTAAGAGCCGGGCTGCGCGAGCGCTATGGGCTTCAGACAGCCCCCTTGCCTCCGGACCCTGCGCCGCCGGCCAGGCACTTCCCCTCCCGGGCTCCGGCGGCGCAGGGTCCGGAGGCATGGGGGCTGCCTGAAGCCGGTAGCGCTCGGGCAGCTCGGCTCTTAAACAGAGCCGAAGAGTCAGGGGAGGAGCAGAGCCTCCGGCCGCGGCGGCTCTGGTCCTCCCCGACTCTGTGGCTCTGTTTAAGAGCCGAGCGCTACGGGCTTTGGACAGCCCCTATGCCTCCGGACCCTGCGCGTCCGGAGGCATAGGGGCTGCCTGAAGGCCAAGCGCTACCGGCTTCACGGTTTGCTGGGCAGCCCCCAGACCCTGCGCCCCCGGCTGGGCGCTTCCCCTCCCGGGCTCCAGCTGCTCTGGGGAAGCGCCGACCGGGGGCGCAGGGTCTGGGGGCTGCCCGGCAAACCGTGAAGCCGGTAGCTCTCGGGCAGCCCTTTCCGCGTGGCTGGGAGTGGGAGGGAGGAGGGGGCAGGGGTGGGAAATGGGCGGGACCAGGGCCTCATGGAGGGTCCTCCTTTTTTTTATTTGTGAAATATGGTAACCCTAAAAAGAAGAACAGGAGGACTTGTGGCACCTTAGAGACTAACAAATTTATTAGAGCATAAGCTTTCGTGGACTACAGCCCACTTCTTCGGATGCATATAGAATGGAACATATATTGAGGAGATATATATGTGTGTGTATATATATCTCCTCAATATATGTTCCATTCTATATGCATCCGAAGAAGTGGGCTGTAGTCCACGAAAGCTTATGCTCTAATAAATTTGTTAGTCTCTAAGGTGCCACAAGTCCTCCTGTTCTTCTTTTTGCGGATACAGACTAACACGGCTGCTACTCTGAAACTTTTCATGGTAACCCTACTCACCACTGGCCTAGATTCCCCTGTAGGCAGCATTTTCTAGGGAGCTGAGTTACTTCCAGTAGCTGGGGCTTTAAGAAAAATACCAAACTGCAAGACAAAATTGCAAGAGTTGGCAACACTGAAAGCTCAGTCCAGAAACCTGCCACCCTCACCAGCTACTGCTGCCATCCCCATCAAAAGAATCTTCAATTTGTTCATATGTTTGCTGCTTCTGTCTAACATCCATGAATATGAAAAATGCTTTTCCCTAGTGCTCCACTTTTTCATCTTTGATATTTCATCTTCAAACTTGGCTTGACGTTTGAGTTACTTTAAAGAAAACTGGCTTGGTCAACTTTAAAAGTAATGAATGTTTGGAGGTAGCAATTTTCATATGCTTGTACTAACCTTTTCACCAATAGACCTTGTAAGCAGGATAGCTTTAGTTCAGGCAAACTGAATGCTTCCTCTGACTCCAGGTTTCTTCCCAGGCAAACAAAAATGCAAAAAAACTTCAATACATAGTGCTAGTTTCTAAGGCAGAAGCCTTGAGTACTCAGACTGGAGTAACTAATTGGCTGTCTTATTTTGGAATCTTGTAGAACAAGCTTTTTCAAAAGCACATTCGTGAGTTAGGTGCACAGGTTCCATTTACTTTCAATGGGATGTGTGCTCCTTTAGGCACTTCTGAAAAATCCCATTTATACTTCACCTACTAGTGTTAAATTAAATGACCGCCCTTCCCAATATTAATGTATTTCTACTGTAACTATAGAAATAGAACAGATAAATAACTATATAGTGACAAAGTATAACCATTGTCCAAGTAACAGATATCATACAGAGTGCTATTTCAGTTGACCAAAGGCTGACTCTATTCCTAAAATGTTTAAACTCTTACATGCAACCTCTTTCCCACTTGCATTTTACTTTTCAGTAAATCTGTCACAGACTCTGCCTCCTGTAATATAACACTTCATTTTTAAGTTTCCTGTCACCTTCTGAGCACTGCAGTTGTAACTAAGTTAGCTGTACAACTGTTCATTGTGCTATCTTTCACTTCACTATTTTGTCCCACATATGAAACACCGTGAATATCAGGAAATCCAAGGGCAGTAGCAGCAAGAAGCTATTCGCTGGACAAGGTGGTATTCACACTGATATCACTTAATCATTTTTCTCTGCTTTTCTTTCATTGCTTTTAACTTGAACAACTTTCAAATTTAAAAAAAAGGGGAAGACGAAAGGAAAAGGTGCTGATTTTTAGGCACAGTATTTACTCAGATTTTTTTTTTAATTATTTGAGGACTTAAGAAAAACAAAACCAGCTTTCTTAACTCTGAAACTGCCTAAAAATAGCTTCAACTGAGGTATGCTTCTGTAAATTGCATTTATTAATGAGTATCTATCCAATGATAACAATTGTCCTGCAAATCATCTTCATTTGTGTATGGTAACTGGAAAAGCTGCATTAAAGATTAGAGTCTAAGTTTGTCATCCACTCTATGGCTTCTGGTTATGTGGAATGAATCAAAGCTGTCTTGCTGGAGAAGGATCTTAGAGGGCAGATGTTCACTAGATGTTTGGTGGTTTATATGTCTCCTCCAAATTCACATATAGAGCTGTCCTTCATTTTCCGCATTGTAGTAAGTAATTGCAACACCTGTGTGTGTGGTCCTGATGCAGTTTGCTGTGATCCATATATTATACAACATGGTGAACCCAGGTAGCTGGTCTATAAGATCTGTTGTCAAGTCTTGATTCTTGACTCTGCTATTTTCCCACAGCCTGTGCCAGTTGGCTATTGGGCACAGTCCTGATGTTTTAAGAATTTTGGCCACTCCCCTGAAGGAGTTCCTGAACTTAAGGCAGTGGGGCGAGGTGGAGATGGCAACCTTCTTACAGTCCTCCCTGTGAAGTGCTTTGGTGCAACCACAGCCATGACAAGGGTGACAAATGTAGATTGATGGCCTCATAGTCTAAAAAGCAAATCAAGTGATTGTCCTGGCAAATAACTAAAGCTTTATTTACATCAGTTACTCTAGTAATTAAACAAATTGACTGCATTGTGTAAACATATTGATTCCTATTGAAAATAGGGCATGCCAATGATTTAAACTTGCCGATTTAGAAATCAGTCTTATCTACTTACTATCTGACTGAAAAAAGTGTTCACAACTACAGACTATGAGCCAAATCCTCAAGCCCTTCAGTGGGAGTTTGGGGGATCAGCGCCACTCAGAATCAGGCCCTCTTACACTCAGAAAGCACAGGGAGCTAAGCATGTTGTATGAGAAGTCATTCATTAATAGTGTGACTTGCTGCACAAAAGCCATAGTTCTATATTCAGTCAAAAGAAACTTCTGCCCCTTGGCGCTCTTTAGCAAGAGAGGTTGCTCCCTATACG
The DNA here is from genome assembly GCF_011386835.1 of Chrysemys picta bellii. Taxonomy (NCBI): domain Eukaryota; kingdom Metazoa; phylum Chordata; order Testudines; family Emydidae; genus Chrysemys; species Chrysemys picta. The sequence continues at coordinate 98,258,792 of NC_088796.1, forward strand.
AAAGGACTAGCAGTTGTGGAATGCTTCTGGGTGAAGCCTGTTGCTCTGTCAGAACTCACTGCTGTTCATCCAATACATGGCAACCCAGCTCCTGGGAATGATGCTGGGATCCTCAGTGTCTTCTCTGATGTCCGAACATAGGAGCCGCTTCTTCCCCAGCAGAGTGAATGCAGGTCAACTATGAAAGGATTTTTTGAAGGCTCCTGCTTAACAGCTGTGCTCTGAGAGACAAGGTGGATGAGGTAATATCTTTTATTGGCCCAAATTCTATTACCTCACCCAACTTGTCTCACTGATATACTGGGACTGACACAGCTACACCAACACTGCACACATGTTCTGGTCTGTGTCAGCAAGATACTGAGAGAGGCCTATGACCCTAAGATCTAACTCCTCCATGCCTTTAAAAAAAAAATGAAACCACTTCAGGGAGCCCCCTTTGTTGTGTTTGGAATAAGAGGATGCAACTAGCCTGCACAAGGCCTCATGCATCTTTTAAAATCAGTGTTGTTAGTCGTCAAAAGGTGGATTAGGAAAATAACTTGGTGATTAAATTTGTCATGATGGCGTCCTTTGGGCTGAAAATACAGGTCTTATATTAGCTGAGATTATTAGATATATTCCTGCATTTTTAACATTTCAAAGAAAACATTTTTCACAGGTAAACATTGCATTCCTCCCACCAGGGCCGACTCCAAGGTTTTTGTCGCCCCAAGTGGTGCGCAAAAAAAAAAAAAAGCCGCGATCTGTGGCGGCAATTCGGCGGGAGGTCCTTCGCGCCGAGCGGGAGTGAGGGACCGTCTGCCGAATTGCCGCCAAATAGCTGGACGTGCCACCCCTCTTCGGAGTGGCCACCCCAAGCACGTGCTTGGCAAGTTGCTGCCTGGAGCTGGCCCTGCCTCCCACACAGGTTCTCTGTCTCTTTCACACTCTCAGGCACTCTCACACACACACACACACACACATGTTGTTGTTGTTATTACTGCTTGGTACTTCCTGTCACAATGCTCATGATGAGCCAGGAGTGGCAAGGGGCTGTAGGAGGGCTGTGGGCTCTGGCAAGATGCAGCCCCCATGTGACAGCATGAAGCTTGCCTTGAGCAACTGCTGCTGCGTATGAAGCTCAGTGTGTGTCAGCAATGGGGGGGGGGGAGTTTGGGAGGAGTCTGTGGGCAGGGGGTGGTGGCTATGCCATCTTGACACACTGAGGTCAGGGGTGCTGGCTAGGACCTCCTTCAGTGGAGCATAGGGACCCCATAAATCCTAAGGATGGCCCTGTCTAGGACCCAAGTCGGAATGGGGAGGCAACTCTCTAATACACAAGGATATGGAACAGAATATTTCTGACTAAAGACACTGGGTCAAATTCTGCCCCTTACACCCAAAATCCATGAGGTGGCACAGGCCTAGATACACATTTGTTTAATTAAATGGAAAAATACCATGGTCAGACTTTTCACTTTGAACAATTTTTTTTGAGAGGTGGTTGGTTTAGAGAGTTTATATCTGTCTTATGTGTTTATATTGTGCCCGTCACCATAGAATTTAGATAAAAATTAATAAAGCATGTCTCGGTCTGAAAGGTTCCTGCTCTTCACTCCTTGTCAGTGTCATTTTCTTAAATGGGATTATTCTATTTATCTGCAGGGGAAGTTCTGTCACTTTTACTAGCACTGTTTATGGAGGGAAGGCCTTTACAGAAAGAAAAGATTTACATTTTCCCCTGAAAGTAGAAAGATGAGGCTCATCCTGATCTCTGATGGTAGGGAGTGCCACATAGGGGGGTTTTACATAATAGTCAGGATGCAGCATAACAATTATATCCCCAAACCTAATTGTGACCTCTTTTCCCCAGGAGTATCTAGTTAGATTTTCTGAAAGAGACAGATTGAAAATAATAAATTCAACACAGACAATATCTGTTGGATTATCCAGCCCACCCCTCTGCTTGTGGAAAATTGTTCTACAACATGTTAGCTAATCGATTTGTCTAATCTAATTTTAAATATGTGCAGGGATGAGTCATCTACCATTTGCTGCTCAAGACACTTACTCCCCAGTCTTATCCATCGTGCTGTAAAGAAGTTTTGTTTTCATGTCTTTTCAGAGCTCATGAAAAGTGGGCTGGCCAGCACTTTGCAGAATAATATCAGCTATCTCCTTGTACATTAAAATGATTGGCTAATTAATAGAACTGGTTGAAATTGTTGAACTTTTTTCCCCACATAAAAGTCCTTTCTAAAAAAAATTTAATTTTGCAGAAAAAAATGTTGATATTGACATTGTTTTTTGTAAAATTGTCTGCCATTTTTACTAAAAAAATTGTAAAATTCATTTTCAGAATTATTATTATTTTTTTTATTTACTGAAAACGTTTTTGGTGAATGAAAAATGTCAAAATTTTGATTAAAAGAATTTGGTAAAAGACATCACAGAAACTTTCACAGAAAACAGCAAACAGGTGCATCTCCAACTTTGTGATCTAGAAACAACTTTGGCAACTTTTGCAAATTATTTTTTCCATTTTTTTTATGGCAGCTCTGTAGTTAACAAACACACCTGCTACAACTGTGATCTCATTTCTATGTTTAAAATAATCAAGAGCAGCGCACAAGAGGCTTCTAGCTAATATAATTTTTTCCCTCTCACACTTCTCACCTCATTCTCCCCCAATTTATCTGAATGAAGCAGTTAAAATCAGTTTCCCACTGCTGCTCTGACCTGTTCATGTTTAAGTTTCTGTACAACTCCTATTCCTACCATCATTTGTTGCTCCACCTGATTTAATCTCAGCTCTCATTTCATATTGCTTCCTACTAGTCCCTTTGATCCACTAATGAAGCCTACCTCCCCTGCCCTTTGTTTCCTTTTTTGATGCCTCTTCTATGCTGGGAACAATTTCTTATCAAAATCCACCAGACATTCCCCCCCTTCATTCTAATTCTTCTTTAAAAAACCTTTTTTTTTTTTTTCTTTCTGTAAAGGTGCTGTCATTTGCCCATTATTGTTTTTTAAATAGATCCTCTAAATTAACAGCATTTTCTGGATTTCTCCACTTTTGTTTGCATCCTGTCTGTTCATGCATTTAGAAATCTTTTCCTTTTCCTCTCATAGAGGGCAAAGCATACTGTGTGCACTTAAATAATGAATACATTAAATAAATGAGGTAGGATGGTGGTGCTAAACACTACTTCACTCCTAAAATCTGACTGGAAAGTGTGTGGGGGAGAGACATATTGGGACAAATTTATTCCAATGACAGCAATGCACCAGCAAAGAAACTTGCTCATTCTGAGCAGGATGGCTATCTATCTATCTAAAGCATGGGGGACTTAAGGCATTTACGAATGTTGAGTAATGCTACAGTGGTCCAAAATTTGGCCCCAGAGAAGGGTGACCAGATGTCCCGATTTTATAGGGACAGTCCCAATATTTGGGGCATTTTTTCATAATGGGCTCCTATTACCCTCCACCACCATCCCGATTTTTCTCACTTGCTATCTGGTCACCCTACCCCAGAGGTACTGGCCTCTGAACAACACATTTGGTAACCATAGAGATAGATAATCAAATTCTGAAGCAGAGAGTTTCTGCACTACATTTATTTGTAGAAAAAGTACATTTGCCCATTACTCAGATTGCCAAACCTTTCAAAGGACTTGGAACCTGGTCTTTCCTGCTCCCAGTGAGGTCAGTGGGAATCTTGCCACTTAAATCAACTGGAGCAGAAAAGGCCTCCAGTCCAAGCTCCAAGTTTGTAAAGAAACTAAGTGGTTGTGAAACCAGATCTCTACTTGTAACTGCTAAGTGAAATGTACAGACTAATCTATTGGGTGGAGTAGTGAGGCGGTGTGGTTCCCTACCGCCCCGGAGAGAGACGAGTCCCTCTGGACACCAGACTGGGCAGAGCCAGGGAGCTCTGATGGTCAGGTGTGGCATTGGAAGTATGTCAAGCCCGATCCCAGAGCTCACTGAGAGAGCAGCCGCCGGGGAGGCCAGACTCCTCCGGCCTAGCTCGTAATTGGGAAAGCCCAGCGGCCTGCGGAAAACCCAAGGACTGGCCCGACCTGCCCTGCACCAGCTACCCAGAAGAGTTGCCGAGCCTGCCCCTTGCCAGCTACCAGGAGGAGTAGCCAAGTCTACCCCCCGCGCCAGCTATCCCAAGGAATCCATGGTGCTGGATCCCCGTGAAGACACCATCCCAACCCAGGTACCTTGAAGAGGGGGCGTCTGGAAGTAGCCCGGGGGCAGCCGACCCTAGTCTGGCTGCAGCACTGCCAGAGCCCACATCAGTGTGTTGCGGCCAGGATCCCCACTGACTCAGCAGCAGGTCTTCTGCCACTGTTAGGGCCCTGGGCTGGGACGCAGTGGAGTGGGAGGGCCTGTGTCCCCCCTGCCACCCAACTCACAGGCGGCATTCTCCCCATATCCCAGGCCCTTCGGAGCCAAGGGCCTAGACTTTCTGTTGTATACTGTTACTGCTCAGCCCCTTCCTGAGGGCCTGACTCACCATTGCCCCGCCCTCACCTAGGGCCTGGGCTCACTCTGTTTATTTCTGCCCTCGCAAAGGCCTCAGGAAGAAGACTCCTGCAGCTGAACTAACTCACCACAAGTCATCTTCCCGAATTTAGTGATGCAGTGTGGTTCCCTGCTGCCCTGGAGAGAGGCGAGCCCCGGCTAACCTCTCTACACATGGTGGAGAATGTGGGCACGATCCCTCGACCCCTGTGAGAAGGAGTCTGGGGTACCCCAGAAAGAGCCATGGACCTGGACAAACTTATCAAGCTCCTGACTGAGAGCCAGGAGCGGCAGCAGGCAGTCCAGCTCCAGCAGCAGTTCATCCAGCAGCTGGGAGCACAACAGCAGCAGCTGATTCAGGACCTGGGGGTTCAGAACCAGGAACAACAGCGGCAATGCCTGCAGCAGCTGGCGACGGCACTGTGGCGCCCCGCAGAGCCCCGGCCGGGAGACACGGCCAGGTCATCCTGCACCACTGCACCAGTGCAACTGACCAAGATGGGACCTGATGATGACCCTGAAGCCTTTTTGAATTAATACATTGAAAGAGTGGTGCTGGTTGCATGGTGGGCCCCTGACCAATGGGCCACTCTCTTGGCCCTGTACTTAACCAGGACAGCCCAAACAGCGTACAGAGGGCTGTCTGCAGAGGATGCAGGGGACTATAGCCAGGTAAAGGCAGCGATTCTGGACGCCTTGGATGTTAGCCTGTAAACCTTTTGGCAGCAGTTCCGGAGCCAGACCTACACCACAGGCACCAGACCCCGGTTGGTGGCCCAAGAACTGAAGGAAGTGTGGAAACGGTGGCTACAGCCAGAGAAGAGGACTACGGACGAGGTCATGGAACAAATTGTTTTAGAACAGTTTTTACACATCCTCCTGGTGCAAGGAAGGGCCTGGATGCTTCGCCGTTGGCCAGCAACGCTAGCCGCCGCATTGATGGAAGACTTCCTCACGGCCGAAGCGCCGGTGGGGCCAGCTACCAGAGCCCACACCCCAGGGCCAGAGTGCCCTAACCCCGACAAAAAAGGGGGCGCTCAGACCGAGGTGCAGAGTTTCCCGCACGGGCAAGAGGCTCACTCAGGGCTCCAGGCTACATGCCCTGAACTCCCACCTTGACAAGGATCTGCGCCCCTGTGCCGAGCGTCTTGAGGACCAATCAGAGTTCCCCCAGGGGCCTGACGGGTGGCCCTACCTGGGGTGGTGGCCCAGAACTCGGGGCCCTGTTTTTTATACAGGAAATATGGACACTTGCAGTGTGACTGCACTGAGATGGACTGCAGCTTCAGCCACGTCTGTGCGGGAGAGACCCGGGCCTGGCTGCCACAGTCCCCAAGATCACGGTTCCGGTAGTTGTTGGGGACCACCCAACCCTTGCCCTGATCGATTCAGGCTGTGGCCAAACGCTAATTCATCAGACCTCGGGGCCCTGGGTCAACCACCACCTGGGGACGATCCGGCTGCAATGCATCCATGGTGACGTGCGGCACTACACCATTGCCTGGATCCCACTAATGGTAGCTAGGGTCACACGACGGATGATTGTCGGCCTGGCCCCTCGACTAGCCTACCCGGTGATTCTGGGGCATGACTGGCCAGCGTCGAGTAGATCCACCGCTCGACCCCTGCGCTGGAAGGAGATTGCCCTGAGGTCCAACTAGAGGAGGAGGTGGAGGTCCCGGACCCTGAGGGAGGGACTGAGGAACCCGTGGACCCTCCACCTGGGCTGGCTATCAAACCCCAACTTAACACCGACTTTTGCCACGATCAAAGAGCAGACCCCACCCTTTGGGTATGTCTACACTACGGGATTAATCCGAATTTATATCATTTGAATTTTGGAAACAGATTGTATAAAGTCGAATGTATGCGGCCACACTAAGCACATTAATTCAGTGGTGTGCATCCATGTACCGGGGCTAGTGTCGATTTCTGGAGCATTGCACTGAGGGTAGCTATCCCATAGTTCCCGCAGTCTCCTCCGCCCATTGGAATTCTGGGTTGAGAGCCCAATGCCTGATGGGGCCAAAAACATTGTCGTGGGTGGTTCTGGGTATATCCTCCCCCCATCTCCAGGGAAGCAACGGCAGACAACCATTTCACGCCTTTTTCCTGGGTGAACAGTGCAGATGCCATACCACGGCAAGCATGGAGCCCGCTCAGCTCAAGATAGCAGTCATGAACATTGTAAACACCTCATGCGTTATCGTGTAGTTTATGCTGAACCAGAACCTGCAAAACCAGGCGGCGAGGAGTAGGCTATGGCAGTGCAGCGGCGAGAGTGATGAGGACATGGACATGGAATTCTATCAAACCGTGGGACCCGGTGCTTTGGAGATCATGCTGTTAATGGGGCAGGTTATAGCTGTGGAACGCCGATTCTGGGCCCAGGAAACAAGCACAGACTGGTGGGACCGCATAGTGTTGCAGGTGTGGGACAATTCCCAGTGGCTGTGAAACTTTCACATGCGTAAGGGCACTTTCTTGGAACTTTGTGACTTGCTTTCCCCTGCCCTGAAGCACCAGAATACCAAGATGAGAGCAGCCCTCACAGTTGAGAAGCGAGTGGCGATAGCCCTGTGGAAGCTTGCAACACCAGACAGCTGCCGGTCAGTTGGGAATCAATTTGGAGTGGGCAAATCTACTGTGGGGGCTGCTGTGATGCAAGTAGCCAAAACAATCACTGAGGTGCTGCTACGAAAGGTAGTGACTCTGGGAAATGTGCAGGTCATAGTGGATGACTTTGCTGCAATGGGATTCCCTAACTGTGGTGGGGCGATAGACGGAACCCATATCCCTATCTTGGCACCAGAGCACCATGGTACCCAGTACATAAACCGCAAGGGGTACTTTTCAATGGTGCTGCAAGCACTTGTGGATCACAAGGGACGTTTCACCAACATCAACGCGGGCTGGGCGGGAAGGGTTCATGACGCTCGCGTCTTCAGGAACACTACTCTGTTTAAAGGGCTGCAGCAAGGGACTTACTTCCCGGACCAGAAAATAACCGTTGGGGATGTTGAAATGCCAATAGTTATTCTTGGGGACCCAGCCTACCCCTTAATGCCATGGCTCATGAAGCCATACACAGGCAGCCTGGACAGGCATCAGGAGCTGTTCAACTACAGGCTGAACAAGTGCAGAATGGTGGTAGAATGTGCATTTGGCCGTTTAAAAGGTCGCTGGCGATCGTTACTGACTCGGTCAGACCTCAGCCAAACCAATATCCCCATTGTTATTTCTGCTTGCTGTGTGCTCCACAATCTCTGTGAAAGTAAGGGGGAGACCTTTATGGCGGGGTGGGAGGCTAAGGCAAATCTCCTGGCTGCTGATTACACGCAGCCAGACACCAGGACGATTAGAAGAGCACACCAGGAAGTGCTGTGCATCAGAGAAGCTTTGAAAACCAGCTTCATGACTGGCCAAGCTACAGTGTGAAATTTCTCCTTCATGAATACCCGCCACCTTTATTGACTCATTCTCTGTAAGGAACCCACCCTCCCCCTTCCCCCAGCTTGCTTTCAAAGGAAATAAAGTCACTATCGTTTAAAAATCATGTATTCTTTATTAAGTGATTATAAACATAGGGAGAGAACCGACAAGGTAATCTGGGTGAGGTTTGGGAGGAGGATAGGAGGGAAGTAAAAGGCCACTGAAAAAATTCAATATAATGACAGCCTTTTGGTTGGGCTGTCCACTGGGGTAGAGTGGGAGGGTACACGGAGCCTCCCCCCTCTTCCCCCTCCCCCCCCCCCCGCGTTCTTACATGTCTGGGTGAGGAGGATATGGAGGGTATCCTGGTCCATTAGGATCTCCTGGGGCAGGACCACCTGGAACGGGTAGCTGCGGTCCTGAGATCCTTGCGAAAGGTGGGACTAATGGCCAATCCAAAAATGTGTCATTGGATGGCAAGAGGCAACGTACCTCGGCTACAACATAGGTAGAGGACAGGTGAAACCCCTCATGGGGAAGGTTCAAGCACTGGCGGCCTGCCCCCACCCACCACGAAGCATCAAGTGCGACAATTCCTGGGGCTCGCCGGCTACTATCGGCAATTCATTCCCCAGTTCACTTCCATCGCAGCCCCCTTGATGGGACTTTTGACTAAGGACAGCCCCCGGCACATGCCGTGGACCCAAGAATGTGAAGACGCCTTTCGGACACTCAAGGAGTGCCTCTGTTGGGAGCCGGGCCTATATAGCCCAGACATCGACCGTGACTTCATCATCCACATGGACGCCTTGGAGGTAGGGCTCGGGGCCGTCCTGTCTCAAAAAACGGACGGAGAAGACCATCTGGTCTTATATCTTAGCCAGAAATTATTCCCCGTGAGAAGAACTACGCAGTAATAGAGAAAGAAGCACTCGCGGTGAAATTGGCCTGTGACGCCCTTGGTGTTATCTCCTCGGAGGCCCATTTACACTAGTCATGCACTATGCCCCACTCCAGTGATTAACCAGAATGAAAAACACCACCACTAGACTAATGCGCTGGTACCTGGCATTACAGTCCTATGCTTTCATCATCTGGCATAGGGCCAGCAAAGACCATGTGAATGCCAACTTCCTGTCCCACCTAGGAGGGATGGAAGAGCCTGGTCCCAACGAGCAGGAGCCAGACTTGGGGGGGGGTGGGGGATAGTGAGGAAGTGAGGTTCCCCACTGCCCCGGAGAGAGATGAGTCCCTCCGGACACCAGAGTGAGTGGAGCCAGGGAGCTCTGAGCCCGCCCCCAACAGGGTCAGGTGTGGCACGAGAAGTATAAAGGCCTGACCCCAGAGCTCACTGAGAGAGCAGCTGCCGTGGAGGCCAGATGCCTCCGGTCTAGCTTGCGATTGGGAAACCCCAGTGGCCTTCGGTAAACCCAAGGACTGGCCCGACCTGCCCTATGCTAGCTACCCGGAGGAATTGCCGAGCCCGCCCCGTGCCAGCTACCCAGAGGAGTTGCCGAGCCCGCCCCGTGCCAGCTACCAGAAGGAAATGCCGAGTCTACCCTTGGCCAGCTATCCCGAGGAACCCATGGTACTGGACCCCCCTGAGGACACTGTCCGGACCCAGGTACTCAAGAGGGGGAGTCTGGAAGTAGCCCATGGGAAGCCAACCCTAGTCTGGCTGCAGCCGTGCCAGAGCCCACATCAGTGTGTTGCGGCCAGGATCCCCACTGACTCAGCAGCTGGTCTTCTGCCACTGCTAGGGCTCCGGGCTGGGACGTAGTGGAGTGGGAGCATCTGTGTCCCCCCTGCCACCCAATTTGCAGGTGGCAGTCTCCCCCCTCTCCCAGGCCCTTTGGAGCCAAGGGCCTGGGTTTACTGTTATATACTGTTATTGCTCAGCCCCTGCTTGAGGGCCTGACTCACCATTGCCCTGCCCTGCCCTAGGGCCTGGGCTTACTGTGTTTATTTCTGCCCTCACAAAGGCAGCAGGGGAAGACTTCCGCGATCGAACTAATTCCCCACAAGACATCTTCCCGAATTTAGTGAGGCAGTGTGGTTCCCCGCCGTCCTGGAGAGAGACAAACCCCGGCTAACCTCTCTACAGGTGGCATAATCTTTTTGGGGGGTGGAGGGAGCATACATATTTCTCCTTTTTAAAGAGCTCTCTTCAGTCAGAGTCAAAGCAATGTCATTCCCTTCCAAGGAATAGGAAAATGTGTGCCTCTATATTGAAAGGAGGCATAGTGCATAATAATTGCATAGATGGCTGGCGTGCTACATTCAGAAGATAACTGCATAGTCAGGTTTTCAGCTGATTACAGATGAATTGTGATTTTTTTTTTTTTATTAACCATATTTTATAAGCCATGTTAAAAAAAAAAAAAAGTTGACGTGCATGGCTAGTTTTATGAGCACTGCTTCTTACATCTTTTTTACATACAGGGGACACACACAGGAATAAGAGGAGTAAGGGACTTGTTCAGTGATTTAAAAATACTTGGCACGTCAAACTTCTAGCACTTGGGAGTGGAAACACAAGTGTGTATGTACTTAAATGTATTTGGACATGTAAATACCATCCGAAACGCTGACTATCTAACCTTAACAATCCAACAGTAAGAATAACCTAGATTTTTCAATTCTGACGTTTAATGACTGACAGGGATGACCCTATCATTGTGTTTGTACATACACGTGGTTACAGGCAGTATAAGTGCTTATTCTAACACACAACAAATTTTAAGAAAAGGCAGAAAACCTGGAACGTTTGTTTTTTAGGCTTGTTGATCTCCAACCATGTTATAGGTTTTAAAAACCAAACGTATTCACTGTTAAAGGCAAAAAGAACAGGAGTACTCGTGGCACCTTAGAGACTAACAAATTTATTTGAGCATAAGCTTTTGTGCCCGCGAAAGCTTATGCTCAAATAAATTTGTTAGTCTCTAAGGTGCCACGAGTACTCCTGTTATTTTTGCGGATACAGACTAACACAGCTGCTACTCTGAAAACTGTTAAAGGTGATTTCAGTTTCTGCTAAGTGCTTTGTGTCATTTTGCTGGCGACGGTAATGGAAATAAAAACAAACAAAAAGTGGAGTTTTTCCAGCAAACTGACCTTACTGCAGTTCTCTGTCCAATATTTGTTTTTGGTGTTCTTGCCTCCTCTACAACTAATGAAACTGACTTGAACTATTTAGCATTAGATGAAGTCACTTCAGTATGGTATATAGACCTGATTTGTTCTTTTAGAATAGTAGATCATAAGGCCTCTAAACAAAAAATATTGTTTGAATAAAGGCAAAACCCATTTATTTATATAACTTACTATATATTTTTAAAACATTAGCTCCCAGTCAATGGCTAGGGCCCATTGTGGTAGGTAGTGTACAAGCACGTAGTAAGAGACACTCCCTGCCACAAGGAGCTTATGATCTAAGGCCTTGATCTTACATTTTATAGTGTGTGGGCTCGGAGTGCGATTGACACCAGTGGGGATCTATGTGAGTGCACCAGTGAGCCCACACATTTGTAAACAGCTGGATTGGGGCCTAATTCAAGATGAAATGCCGTAAGAGTGTGATTGGTTGGTTCTAAGTCATTCGTCGATCTTCCCTCCCCTCCCTACCCCCCCATAGCTTTTAGGAAAAAAGTGAAGACTCTGGCTGAGTCCCACTGTGACTTTGAAAGCAGATTATCTTGGGGTTCAGAGGTCTAGATGTTCCACTCAGCAGACATCTGAGGAAATGAGAACAGGATGACTGCAGGGCTCAAGATAGAAAAAGAATCCATTTCTATATGCTGTGAATTGAAAGACTTGCCAGACTTTGGTCATAGCATCTGAGCACTGGTCATAAATATTTCAATTTAGTTACACTGAAATAGGTTTAACCTTATCGTGAAGATATGAGCAACACAATGATTAGAGGCATAGGAAGACTTCCATAGGAAGAGAGTGTGAAATGATTAGGATGGTGAGAAGGTAAGTGTTCAGTTCAGAGGGAAGACAAGTGAGAGGGGACATGATAGATGTGTATAAAACAATGAACAGAGGGGGTACAATTGGAGTCTCCTATTTATGCCCATATAACACAAGAACAAGATGGTCTCTAATACAATTAAAAGATAATACATTTTAAAACTGATTACAGGAAATATATTTTACCACCACAAGAAATCAGAGTCCAAGAATGTAAGAGGATTCAAAAATGCATTAGACATTTATATGGATAATGAGAAATCCACCATTACTTTAGATCAGACAAAATTTATAAGGGATATAAGCCCTCAGGCTTCCAGCTATAAGCCATCCACTGACTGGGCTGAGCAGGAAACTTCACCAATTCGCCATTTATTCTATATTTGTTTGCTGTCAAGTTTCTTGCAGCTTCTTAAGAAGCATCTGGTACTAGCCTATGCCAGAGATTGGATACCAGACTCAATGGACAATAGGTATGTATTATATATATTCCTATGCATATTGTAGTGTTATTTATTTGTAGAAATCCACCCTCCCAGGTAAGCTTCAGCGGTAAAAAAATTCACTTATTACCTAATACCCTACTTTTCACTGCCATCTTTTTTTAACATCTTCTCTGATACCAAAGGTGTTTTTTTTTAATTTAATCACAAAAAGGGTAATCATTCATTCTACATTAAACAGTACCAATCTTCATTCTGTTGTTGTTGGTTTAGTTTGCTCAAATCAAACGATCAGACTTTTACTTTATTTATGTAAATATTAAGTTACGTGGTGGGAGGGTGTAGACACTGAAAAATTTAAGATAAAAGTTCATGTCCTGTTGAAAAGTCCCAGTCTATTAAATAAAATAACCCTCCAATCTTCAAATCTGCATTACCATTTCCCCCCCCCACACACACACACACACAGCTGTGTACATTGGTGACTTTAACAGCAACCATTTACAATGAGACTATAGTAGAAATGAGGCAGCTGGTGAGCAACTGACAGATTGGGTTTGGGTTCACAGATGTCCACCTTCTTTTTGGCCCCAAAGCCCCACAGAATTTTCACTCAGCCTGATGGAATACTGAAGATAATCCAGACTTCTGCTTTCTGATGAAAGGAAATAGTGATGTCCCTCTGAAAGCTTCACAAATAGTGCTTGGAAACTTTCCCTGCAGCCAGTGCTGCCCCGCTATTCTGTATGTTGGTGTAGGAGGGTCCGGACTCACCCCTGCGGCGACATCTGCACTGAATGACTTAGCTAACACAATTTTGTATTAAGTTCATTTATGCTGAGAGCATTGTTCTTGCAGTACAAGGCAAAGATCTCACCACCATTGGTAACACCCTCTTCGTTGACTTTATGATAATGGTGGAATACTTTTCAGTGCTGGAAGTTCTACACCAATGCCTCCAGAACCTTGGTAATAGCCTTTCACCTAAACAACACAGCCACCAAGAAATCACTTATTGTCACCTTTTGCAGTCAACAGGTCCAAAATTAGCCTTATCCAAAGTACTTGGGTGTAACCTTGGACAGAAGCTTCATTTTTAAAGACCATCTGGAAAAGATGTACAAAATGGACAAGCTTTGTCTGAAAATTCATGGGCACAGCCTGGGGCACCAATGTGCACACACTTTGAACAGTGACTCTAGCACTGGTATACCCAACTGCTGAGCATTATGCACCAGTCTGGGCAGGCAGCTCACATACCAAATGTCTGGATGTGCAGCTCAATGCCACAATGAGAATAATAACTGGAACATTAAAATCAACACCTGTTCAATGGTTGCCCTCTCTGGTACATAGATCCTCACCTAAACTCCAGAGAACACAATTGAACCATGGCCCAACCTGGACTTACCAATTCATCCACAACCTTCCAAAGTCACTTCTGAAATCTTGCAAGCCTTTTGGGGACTGGGCTGAAGTTCTTAAAAAGTGTCCTCATTCAATTCTGAGGCCAACTGAAAAGAATTCAGCAATAATGTTAATGTCCCAAACAAACATCTGATTGCCAACCCCTAAAAGAACTTCTTCAAAGCTTCAGTCTATCCCAGCAACAATAGTCTGCATTGAATCATTTTAGAACATTGCATGGCAGATGTCATCTCTTACACCTTTGGAAGATGAGCGACAATGCACAATGTGACTGTGGCTACCAGTTGTAAACTATGGGCCACATTATAAACTAGTACCCACTTCAATCATTTGCTGAGGTCATCTCAGATTTACACCAAGCCACTGACAAAGCTGCTTCCTGTTCTGAATTTGGTTACTTGAACATTGCTAATCACCTCTTGCCATATGAAAGAAGACCTTCAAATGAAAATATTTTTTGTATTAAGCAGTAACAGCCAACCTCATTTTGCCCAAATTGACTGGGGTTCAAAGTTCAGACAAGCTCAAATGTTGTTAGGGCCACAGTCAGGTGGTTTTTAGAAGCACAGGGACTCAGGTTTCTATTCAGCTACTCAACTCTATGCCTGTTGATGCAATACATCTACACTCTACAGATGGGTACAGGAGTTTAGAGTCATCAATGCACCATTTGTAAAATCATTCACCTGATATTGCACGAGAAGGCTTGCAACGTTGCACAAAATACAAGTGTATGCATTATATACAGTAACTCCAGTTGGCTGTTCAGGAACAGCATTATGTGAGTTCTGACAGATGCAACAAAACAACAATGCAGGGAGATAAATCAATGCACATTATAGCACTTTTTGTAAATCTGTTTCCCAAAATGCTATACAAAGAGAAAAAAGGAGAGGTTAAGAGAACATCATAACTTACAGAGCAAGGAAATTGTTCTAAATGAGATTTGAAAAGACAAAGTTGAGGCAGGTCTCCACCCCCAATGAAATTAAATTGAAGACCAAACAAAAAAAAGTGTGGGGCAAAGAATTACAACCTACCAGCGAAATGATAAGGGGGGTGGTTACTTCCTTTTCTTACACATTATTTTTACATTTTTATTATGGGGGAACGAGATGGGGGACAGACGAAGGAAAGTGAGTAAATGGGAGAAAGAGACTGAGCTAAAAACAGGGAAGGGGGATAGTGAGAGAAAAAGAGAGACCAAGGTAAGGGAGGGAGGGAATGGAAAGGAGCATAGAGGTGAGGAAGAGCAAGGTGGCAGCAGATGGATCATGGAGATTGAATAAAGGGGTTTGTTAAAATGAAGACTTGATTTTTTTATTAATTTTTTTCTTTGAATCTGTTATTTTTTCCCCTTTCCTCTGTACTGGGGTGTTTAATAAAAGTTAAAAAATAATTTCTTGACTGGAGACAAAGTCAAGTCCCTGACAACGGCTGCCCAAATTCAAATGTCCTTGTTGTTGTGGCAAAAGGTAATAACCATCAGTGTAAACATAAAGCTTCATCACATCTTTAAAAACCAAGTTCAGTTCTCCAAAGGACTGCTGCAAAAAATGTGCACCTCCCATCCTCTAAAGTTAGCACATTTAACATTCAATGTGATTGGGGAGGTGTAGCGGGGTGGTCACCCCGCTCCTGCCATGAAGGGCATAAAACAGCGCTGGGAGAGGGCTGCAGTGGGGAAAAGCCAGGCTGATTGGGGGAAGCAGCCACAGGTGGGGTCATGCCCCAATCAGACCACAGCTGGCCCTATAAGAGGGCTGAGGGCCAGATAGGGTGACCAGATGTCCCGATTTTATAGGGACAGTCCCGATTTTGGGGTCTTTTTCTTATATACACTCCTATTACCCCCCACCCCTGTCCCGATTTTTCACAGTTGCTGTCTGGTCACCCTAGGGCCAGAGGCTAAAAAGAGTCTCTCTTTAGCTGTCTGAGAGAGACGTACCAGGGAGCTGAGAAGGGTACCAGAGGTGGAGTAGTGCTGGGGAAGGGCAGAGGGCGCTGGGGAGCTCCAGCCAGGAAAAACCCCAGGCTGCAGGCCTTGCTAAGAGGGCTAAATAGGTACTGGGGCTTCAGAGAGGCAGCCCAGAGATAGGCAAAGGCAGCTGGTCCAACCCCCGTGCAGATGATGAGTGGTTTACAGACTACCGTCCGCCCCAGTGAGCAGGGGCTAAATGGAGACTGGCAGTAGCCACTGAGGCAAGGTGGGGATAGGGGGTTCCCCTGTGAGGGGAGACCCAGAGTGAGGGGGTACTACTGTGGGCAGAAACCCTGATGTAAAGGGCACTGGGGTCTGGGAGGGACATGGGGGCCAATGGCAGGCGAGGCATCAGCCGGCAGAGGGTGCTCTGGTGCTGGAAAAGAGCTAATTCCCTGGACAACCAGCAGGAGGCACTGTGCCGGTGAGTTGTCGCCCCGCCACAGGGTGGTTTTCTCCAGTCACTAGCAAATCTGATATAATTTAAGTAAAATTTTCCCATGCAGGGCCCTACTAGTGTGCCCATTTAATTGGGAGCATTGCTCTGAATTTGTTCTCTGGCAATGTACCTCAGTGACCTTGAAAAATGGATGAATGGCAGATGGAGCCTGGTTAAATGATATATCTGGACCCCAAAGATGCACACATTTTCCAGTGTTTTGTTTTAACAAAGGGTCAATTTACATGGCCCGTTCTATCATCTTAGGGCATTATGTTCAATCTGGTAGTGCCCAGATTGAGATCTAACATGTTTTTTGTCTCTTCAGTGTTGATAGGTCTATAGTATTTTATAGACATGAACTGTTTTTCTTTGTTTTAAATACAAACAGACGTTGAAGTTTGCTGCTACCAGTCCCCTGTGTTTTATTTTTCTTCCTTCAAATGCATATGCCTAGCTTCCTGTAAAGGTAATGTAATACAAGAGCCATTTTTTGTACTGATTAATACTATAATTACAACCACCATTAGAGGACATTAAAAACTATCTAGACATTTGAATACAGCACAAACTGTTAAAACACATTTGCCAAGATGGTAGATTTTGCTCAAAGTTGTATCCCCTGGACTGGAACAGCCAGAAAAATTAGTTTCACAGCATGGGGGGAAAATGTATTGTTTAGTATGATATACCAGTCTTTTTACAACAGTTTACAGGTATGAATTGGCAAATCGTAGTATAAGCTTGATACTTTACTCATTTTGCTCTGTGCCATGGCTGTTATGATTGCTTGACAAGTCTATTGCCTTGACCTAGTTTTTTATAATGTTTGTACGATACTCATACATACTTCAGCTTGTGAAATAAAAGTGGATGTCTCCCACAATCCAGTATTCCTTTGAGCCATTGATGATTGGCACAGTCTTTTAATGGTGGTCTGTGCCAAGTTCAAGGCTGAATAAACAAATTACATGTTTCTCTTAGTACCCCTGTAGTAAGTCATAGCTGACTGCCAGTGCCCCCACAACCAGAAACCGATCTGGTGCCACACCATAATTAGCTCATTCTAATAAAGAATCCTGACAGGCCTCATCTGTGCACCATCCCCAAATATACTACCTAATTAATTTATTTCTCTGGTATCTGGAAGCTTATCAAGTTGGCCTTGAGTGGACCAAGAAGGTGGACAGCAGTTTCCAAACACAAGGGACCCTCAGAGAATACCTTCCCAGAAGGCATTCTCTGATCTTCTATATTGAGGGAGATCCAGCCTGAATGATTCTGCTTATCCAACTAGAAGTAACATGGTACGGGAAGAGAGGCAGTCCTTCAGATAACTCAGGCCCAAATCATTTGAAGGTTTTAAGGTTTATGTCAGCACCCTCAGGTCCACCCAGAAACCCACAGGCAACCACCCATGGTGTTATGCACTCCTGCTATAAGCAAGCTGCAACATTCTGGTCTAGCTTCAGCATCGGAGTGGTCCCAAGTTGAACATGTTGCAGTGGTGTAACTTTAGGTGACAAAAACATGACTAGGTGTACCCAGATCCATATCTCAAACAAAAGACTGCACTCTCCTTAAGAAGCATAGAAGAAGGAAAATGTGTGCTTTGTCAGTTTACTAGGTACCTAAGAGCATCTCAGAGTTTAGTAAGATTCACAATAATAGCCTCACCATCTCCTTCCTGCTAAATGCTATCCCATTTCAGATAACGAGCATTCTGGCAGCCATCTTCAAAAGGCACCTAGATCTACAATTGTATACCATTCACAATAAGGGCAGGCCAATGCTTGAGACAAGAATTCCAAATGATAACATTTGTCCTTTCCCTGATGACTGGGCTATACACTTGTTTCTCTGCACAGAAAGCACTGGCAGCTGCAAAGATATGTAATTTAAAAAAAAAAATCAAATAACTGTATCTAGAGATCTCAAATTAACACTAATAATTTGTCTGTATTCACGAGAGACTTGCAAGAATGGAAAGGGCAGGAATTAGGGTAAATAGCTGCTGTTGGCATTGTAAAACCAAAAGGCATATTTTATTTGATATGCCAAATTGTTGTGGTCCTGCAGCAAAGTTACTGTTTTTTTAATACTAACATACCACAAAGATCCCACAATATTTACCCCTGGACATGGAAGCACAATTAAGAAAATATCAACTCTACCAAATATTAACTGCTACATGAGTAATAATGCAGGACAGGAGATCTTCTCTTCCTTTAAACTCAGACAACTAGCGATGTGAGTCCAGGAGTGAGAGATGACCTTGAGAAGGGATTCTTTCAGCCAAATAACAAATTAGATGTCTCCTTTTCCCCCCCCCAGCAATAAATGTCTTATTCTTGAAAGTATGTGACTGTATAGGGCTGAAGGACATGCTTTCTTTTCACGTTTCTGATTTTCGTTCTCAACCTATTAGATTTTTTAAAAAAAGATAAACACAGTAATTCAATTGTCTAGAGTCAAGAGATCCCTGACACCAACTCTCATCCTGCACTGCATCAAGACACTTAAGATCACCTGAGATGCCCTTGTTGGCTCCAGGAACTAAACTCTTTAGGGTCGGGACCATCTTTTGTCTCTGGTTACAGTGCCTAGCGCAAAGGGGCTCTGGTCCATGACTGGGCTTTGAGACACTACTGCAACACAAATAATAACTTTCCAGTTGCAATAGTTGGTCTCTCAGTAGAGGGCCTCCAACTTTGGAACTCAAACCTGCTGGTGTCCGCGAGAGACAGATTGGCAGCTGTCAGAGAAGGCTGAACGGCTAGCTTATTTTCGTTAGCATTGGGTTAATTCTGTATTGGTGTTGTTTTTTTCCCCATCAAGTAATAAACCTTGGAAGGTGATGACAGCAGCATGCTGACATTTTGGCATTGCTTATTGTTTGTAATTTAATTTGTATATTTTCCCTACTTGTAATTTGTTAAAATGCCTAGTGATTTGTTGATAGCATTTCAGGATCAGTCCTTAAACCCTTATCCAAGAAGGCTATACCTGTGCAACTAGTGCTATTAACTTCAATGGGACTGTTTATGGGCAAGATTTGTGACCAATGTGGCTGCACAGAGAACTGGGCGGAGTAAGGGTTCCCAGGGTTGTATTAATTTAGATGAGATAAATGGGCCCCAAAAGGTCAAAGGTCTTAACATGACCCTATCACTGTCCAACATTAAACAGTCTAAACAAATTAGGGATTTGGTATACAGAGACCTCAGCCTGCTTAGTACCATGGTGTGATGGGATGTTCACCCCACACCAGCCCTGAAGGGGATAAGGTGGCTCCGAAGGAGCTAATTAACCCAATAGGTTGAAGCTTGTGGGGAGACTTAGGCTTGACTGACAAGCACTAGTTGAAGATGGAGCCCATCTGGGCAGGAGTAAGTGGGGGCTTGCATAAAGCCAGCACGCAAGCGAACAAGAAGGTGGAAAGGGAGAGGCCGGCAGTCGCTTTTTGGGCCTAGGGAGGAGAGAAGAAGGAAACCCAGAAGGGAGTAGAAGTCCTGGACTCCTGATTGATGGGGTTTACCCAGAAGGGTGGTGGAGAATGAAGCCTGCCAAGGGCAAAGTAGGAAGAAGTCCAGGGAAATGGAAGCAAGGGTTGAGATGCTATGGACCTTCGCTACTGGTTGAAGGGTCCCTAGGCTGGAACCCACAGTATCAGGCCAGTCTGGGTTCCCCTACCCACAGTATCAGGCCAGTCTGGGTTCCCCACTGGGAAAGCAGCATAGTCTTGAACTGGAAGACTGCTCGGAGTGACACTTGGACAGAAGGGGAAACTGTACAGTGACCTGGCCAGAGGGCCAAGTTGAGAAGATGAAACACACAAACTCTTGGAGAGTAAACATGGCATGAGCTGAGAGAAGGAATGGCGCAACAGACCTGGCAGAGCTAATGAAATTCAGCCAGGAGGAGATGCCCCAGTGGTGAGTGTACCCCATTACACAAGGCAAACAACCATTACAAATCTTCTTAAGCTTTTGTTAAAGATACAGAAAAGAGAGTAAAACAGGTAAAGCATTTGAAATGTAAAGTATTAAATAAGATTTTAATTTAACAGCTTCCCCTGTCCTCTGGCTGGAGAGAGTCTTTAGAAGGAAGCCCCCATCTGACATGATCATCTTTGATACTATCTAAGAGATTAACTGTCCTTTGGGGGGAAAAGTTAGCTGAGATGAGCTGGAGCTCTCATTATTGCTGTTGTTTAAAGTCCAATCCTGTTTCCTAGAAGAAAACCCAAGAGAAACACCCACAGAAGGGGGAGAAAAGAACAGCAAAGGTAGAAAATACAGCTTCTGTCTCTGGCTTTGACTCTCACTTGAAATCTCACTGCTGGAAAAACACAGGGAGAGCACACGGTCATCTTAGCCTCTTGTACCAGCATCAGGCTGTTGAGGGCATTGCATTTAGCTGCCTCTTTGTGGTCACAGGCTTACAGCAGTGATGCAAAATATGCAGTCTTGGACAGCTAAACCAGACTCTTATTGAACAGAGAAGGAATAAGAGAGATGGGAAAGAGAAGAAAGAAGGTGGGGAAAGAAAAGGCATATGGGTGGGGGTGGGGGGCAGTCTCACATCCCAGTGGTGTCTAGGACTTAGCTGGTGCTGATGGGGGGTTGGTGATATCATTGGGTCCTTCTCTGTGGCCTGACTTGGTCTGGTCAGGACAGCTCTCAGGATCAGGACAATGAAGGCATAATGGTGTCATGCTGAATCCTGGGGTGCCAGGAGACAGTGGGGCTGGCAGGCATGGTGGTAAAACCTTTCCCTTGTCTTTTCTTTCAGCCAACCAGCATTGTGGCAGCCAGCTTCCAGCCCTCTGCAGTCTGGTTGTTTTTTGAAGACACCAAAAGGGTGTGATGGGCAGAATAGCCCATCCTCTCATCTTTATCCACATATTTGGCCCAAATACTGGCATATCAGTTTTGGTCCATTGATTTCCAGTCCCACACTTCTCTTGTTCAACAGGCATGATCTTAACACAGTCCTTGAATTATAGCAGTAGGCCTTTGTACTAATTCATTCTTTGTCTCCTTTTTGCAACGTTTTCCATCCAAGTTTGTTGTTATAGGTTATTGTGACATTTTATGCATTTTCACAGTTGAGCTCACAGTTAGGGTAAATTTGTAGGTCCAACTATCTCAAAACTAACTCCCCTGTGCAGGTGTATTGGGGCAACCCAGAACTTAGTTCTGGGTACTGGGCAGAGCTGTGCCTCCCAGGGAACAAGTGGACAGGGAGTAGGCAGATAAAGGGCTCTGCCCACTCATTTCAGCTAGCAATTGCATGAAATGGGCTGTAGCAAATTGCTCCTTCTTACTCCCTTCCCACTTGCCGAGTGAAACCAGAGTGCCCCGAGGAGGCTCTGTAGCTCAGCAGTACAGTAACTTCTGGCACTTTGGGCCAGTGCAGTCACAGACCTGCGCCTTACTCGGGGGGGGGGGGGGGGGGGGGGGAGGGGGGAGGGGTGAATAAACGTAATTACTCATGCAAGTAAGGATTACAGAACTGGGCTCTTAAGCAATAAACAAGTCACACTGTATAACTTAACGAGAAGAACTGCTACAGAAAATTGATTATGTGAAAATTCCTTACCTAGACAAAGAGCACAACATGTACTGTGTATATTTAGAGCCAAATCTCACTAGTCTTCCCAATACTCCCTGATGAGAGTAAGGCAGGATTTGGTCCATTATTAGTTCAGTAAAACAGCCCTTGACAACAAAATAACCTGTCTTGACTAAGCAATCAAGCCAAAAGACCTTGACCAAAATAATCGGAGGTAGAAAATACGGCTTCAATCTGCTAGATGCTGACCCCCCTCAGCTCCCTGAGTCTTCAGTTTTAGTTCAGTTTAGCTAATCACCTTGCAGGATTGAGCACAGAGCTGCCGTCCCTGAAAATGAACTCCTTACTAATTTTGTCCCTTTCCATTTTTCCTTCAATGATTTCCTTTTTCCATGGATGATTTTTTCTCTGCAGTAAGCCCAGCACACAATCATGCTATTGATTTGCACATGTGTAGAGTAATTTCTGTTCAAATTCCCTGCATCTAGACTGGTTAGTAGGAGCCAAGATCCAATTATGTTCTTTGGCTATAGATCAAGTTACTAGTTTAAAACATATAAAAGCAGATTTGTTTCAGACTCACACTAAAGTACAGATCAGGTAATAAGCCAAACAATCATAGCATTTAACTTCCAAATAAACCTTCTTTAATATATGTTGAGATTGTTATGCTGAATAGGTTATTTTTTTGAGAAAGAAATAAACAATTCTGTTCAGCTATATTTCAGGTTGACACAAACCAACAGATGCCAGGAAATTCCAGTTAAAGAGGAGAAAAAGGTCGGCATGTTTGCTTTAACTTTGAATTGCCTGCATTTGAAGGGTGTGTCACTGTCTTTCACATTTGTACAAACTATTTACATTAAAATTTTTGAACATTTTTCAATTTTTGTTTAAAAGACAATTAAGAACACTTCTACATTATTAGAAACTAATTATTTACATAATACTTCATATTCTTTTGGGGCAAATTCAGTCTTTCTAAGGTAAATGTGTTTTAAGCTGCAATGGCTTATAAATATTTATTTACTTATGAGTCAGTTGTTTTTTTGATTGTTAATCTCCATACCAACCAGCCATATGACTCATTTCATTCCACATTTAGTAACTTTGATCAAAATCTTTTTCTGAATGCTGCCAAGCGTGCTACCTCCATGGTTTGGTTAGATTTCAGACGCTGTAGTCTACTGCAGCAGAAATCACTTTCCAACAACACAAAACAAGGTGGCACTTGTTTCAACTGTATTATTTATAATTAATTGCACAAGCGACAAAATATAATTACAATGATTTCAATATGCTCACACCTAGAATTGTCTGCAGAATGATCATGTATGGCAGACATCTCAGCCAGCCCTTTAGGTAAATGTATGGGCTGAATGTAAGCATTGTACGCTGTAGGGATGGTATATTTTTTTTCATACTCCTCAACTATACCTATTTGTGGGTTCATTGGAGAAGCTAGGACATTCTGTGAAGTTCCCTAGAGAGTTGTTTTTTGTATCCAGACTGAGACAGTGCTTTCTAGATTTCATAAAATAGCCATATCCTGCAGGTACTTACAGATATAACTTACAAGGATAAGTGTAAGCAAGAGTGGGTTCCAAATTGCCCCTGATTCTGCCAGCCTTGCTCACAATGAGATGTAACTTACATTGCACTCAGCTAGACCACTCAACATGAATAAAGATCTGTCTGTGCTTGGAGCTGGGCATATGATTCCCAGCTCAAAGAGACATTCTCTACACCAGCTCTGATCCAGTTGCAGGCTAAAAAGAGAGCACAGCTGAGGCAGCTGCCCCATGTATGCGCCTGTAGTCTGAGAGGGATATATGTGTGGGGCAGCTAGCTGCTCATGCTGCCACAGACATGCTGTATTCCTAGCATGCTTGCTCAATCAGAGTTAGTGCAGGTATGTCTCCTCCAACTGCGAATCATATCCTGAGCTCAAAGTATAGACTAATGGTGGCAACTCAGGTTAATTATTAAGCTAAAGAGAACAGCAATTAAAGGCAGTTAGCACCCTATGGGTAGGATCAGGCTGTAAAAAGTTCAGGGTGTGACCCCCATACACCCATTGTCCACCCCCAGCTCATTCAGTAAAAGAATGGGAGGCCTATCCTTTTTTCCCCCTCAAGCACTGGTGGACATGATTAGTGGATTTCACTTGTTGAAAAACTGACAAGTAATACAAGAACATTCTGGGGGAGCAAAGCAAATCCTTTGGTTTCAAAAGTGCAATATGGGAGATTAATCTGTGTGGGAGGAAAAATGAAAGTGATTTCTGCAATGACTTGGAGTCTTGCTGGAATTTAATGGCATGCATCATCAGGTTCCGCTTCAATGCCTGTTCCATCAATGCTGCTTCCTTCTAGTGTCTGCAGAGAGGGGAGTGAGAACCTTCTACATCTGTAAAAAGAACAGGAGTACTTGTGGCACCTTAGAGACTAACAAATGTATTAGATCATAAGCTTTCGTGGGCTACAGCCCACTTCTTCGGATGCATATAGCTATAGTCCACGAAAGCTTATGCTCTAATAAATTTGTTAGTCTCTAAGGTGCCACAAGTACTCCTGTTCTTTTTGCGGATACAGACTAACAAAGCTGCTACTCTGAAACCTGTCATTCTAGGGGGGAGGGATAGCTCAGTGGTTTGAGCATTGGCCTGCTAAACCCAGGGTTGTGAGTTCAATCCTTGAGGGGGCCACTTAGGGGATCTGGGGCAAAATCAGTACTTGGTCCTGCTAGTGAAGGTAGGGGGCTGGACTCGATGACCTTTCAAGGTCCCTTCCAGTTCCAAGAGATAGGATATCTCCATTATTACAATTACATCTGTGCTGCTTGTTTCGGGGAAGTAGGGGGGAAGCACAAGGCCCCCCACCTTCTTTTTTACTAATGCAGAGAGTCAAAGAGCATACAAAACACAGGTGTAAATAGGATTTAATTCTAGCACAGGAGAAGACACTGTAGTTTTCATACAGACAAAACTCTCATTGACTTCAGGGCATGTCTTCACTAAATAACCCATCAAACAAGAAAGAAGCCTTGTGTAATGCAAAGGAAGGAAAGTACCAATTTTTGCATATCATATCTGAAAACAAATGGTCATTGTGTGTGATGATCAAAGACTCTACTGCATTCCTCTTTCTTTGCCCTCGGAGAAAGAGCCCATGTAGGTAGTTACCCTGTCCGCTTGTTTTCTGTGAGAAGCCATAAGTATGGACAGAAGGAAAAATTCTTTATTTCTGGACTGTTTGGATTCTAACAGGACAGAATAACTGAACAAGACAAAGATCCCCAGAGCTATTCTGGGTAGCTCTGATTGATTTTTGGGATACTTGCAGATTACTACATCTCTGCTACCATTTAGAATTATAGGCTATGACTCACCTGTACATATACTTTTATCTGCTTTAACTTCTCAATAACTCTCATTTCCTTTTCTTAGCTAAAACCTTTAGTTTGTTTACTATGGAATTGGCTACCAGCTTCTTTGGTATGAGATATGGGATGCAAATCAACCTGAATGAGTGACTGATCTCTTGTAACCTGGACCCTTTGTGATTTCTGGTGTAAGTGATCATTTATCACATAAAGAAAAGGAGTACTTGTGGCACCTTAGAGACTAACAAATTTATTAGAGCATAAGCTTTCGTGGGCTACAACCCACTTCTTCGGATGCATATAGAGTGGATGCATATATGTTTCACTCTATATGCATCCGAAGCAGTGGGTTGTAGCCCACGAAAGCTTATGCTCTAATAAATTTGTTAGTCTCTAAGGTGCCACAAGTACTCCTGTTCTTTTTGAGGATACAGACTAACACAGCTGCTACTCTGAAATTTATCACATAGTCGAGCTTGCCTGGGTGGCAAGATAGACTACTGGGTTGGTGAAATCCAACTGTAGAACATACCACCAGTTTGGGGTGTCTATCCTGCCTTTGGTAGCCTGCCCTGAAGTAGCCACTCCAGACAGCATGACACTCGTATGAAGGGAATCCATCAACTTTAAATGTCTTCTCATGTAAGTATGTTCGGTCTCAAGTCAACCACCATCAAAGAGCACACATTACACTGCTCTACAGCCAAAATGCTTCTGAAATAAATGTAGTCAAACTTTACTAATTCTGGGTCACTGAGAATGAAAATGATGCTTAAAATTCTTGATTGGCTCTAGTTTTCAAGATATGCTATTGGGTCAGTATATACGACCCTTGATTTGGGAATGGCGGAGGATAAGTGAGTTATAAAGGGAAGGGATCGGTGGAGGATAAGTGAGTTATAAAGGGAAGGGATCTCAATTTAAACCAGAAATGACTAAAATACATCTTTGACTGGATCTATGAACAAATCTATGACTGGGTTTGGACAGTACTTGCTTTTTAGGCAAAACAATGAATGATGCAATCTGAAACTGGTATTGCATCATACATAATATGAATTGCATCATGTTATTCCTAGAAGTCATGGATGATGCAATCATAACGAAGCTTACATCACTCTGCTGAACAAATTGCCGTATATCAGCTCTAGAAATCATACAGTGTCGTGCTCTCTTATTTGTCAGTGTTTGATTTTGCAAAGGGACACATTTCTGTTTAGCCAAAGTGAGCAGAGATGCCTCGTACTTGTGTGAACAGTGCAGATAACTTCTGCTATGTTTGTGGTGAAGTGACTTTTGCATCACAAAAGCGCAGTATAACCACTATGGTTAAGAAAGCCTATCACCTTTATTTTGGCTGCAAAATTGGAGATCAGGACAAGAGGTGGGCCCCACACATATGCTGCAACACTTGTGCAACAAATCTTCGCCAGTGGTTGAAGTGCCTTTTGCAGTGCCAATGATTTGGAGAGAGCCAACAGATCATAGCAGCAATTGTTACTTCTGCATGGTGCCTCCAGTTGGGAAAGGTGTGTCAGAGAAGAAAAAGTGGACTGTGCATTATCCAAACATTCCATCAGCTATACGCCCAGTACCCCACGGAGAAGGACTGCCGGTTCCTGATGCACCAGAATCATTCTCACTTGAGTCAGACGAGGAAGAGGATGAAACTTCTGGTCCTGAACCATCAATGTCACAGGACCCACATTTTCTCCCATCCTCCTCCTCTGAACCACACCTCATAACACAAGGTGAACTGAATGACCTTGTCAGGGATTTGGAACTACCCAAGAGTAAGGCAGAGCTGTTGGGCTCCAGACTACAGCAGTGGAATCTCCTGGCAGGTGATGTTAGGGTTTCCATGTTCCGTGACCGTCAAAAGGATCTTGTCCCATTCTTCTTCATGGAAGGTGATCTTGTAGCCTGCAACAACATCGATGGTGTGATGGCAGCCCTCAACATTGTTCATAGGGTGACCAGACGTCCCGATAAAATCGGGACCGTCCCGATATTTAGGTATTTGTCCCGCGTCCCGATTGATCTTCGGTCGGGACGCTGCACTCCGCTTTTTTTTTTTTTTTTTCTCCGCCGGCAGCACTCAGCTGTTCTCGGCTTTTTTTTTTTCTTCTCTTCTGACTGCCGGCAGCACTCAGCTGTTCTCTGTTGGTTTTTTTCCCTGCTCCTAAAAACCAGAGGCTGAAGGTATGCATACCTAAGGAAGGGTGCATAATCTCCTCTGACTGCCCGCAGCCCTGGGCTGTTCTCAGCTCCCGCCCCCGACTGCCTGCAGCACTAGGTCACAGTAGGGAATTGGGAGAGGGAGCTGTTTGTGTCCTTACACCGGCAGCACTCAGTTTTTTGGGTTTTTTTGCTCCGCCAGTGACCCCCCCCTCCCTTGTGTCCCGATATTGTCTTCCTGTCATCTGGTCACCCTAATTGTTCACGATCCAGATGAGTGGAGACTGTTCATTGATTCATCCAAGACGAGTCTTAAAGCTGTTTTACTGCATCATGGCAATGTTTTGCCATCAATTCCAGTTGGTCATGCAGTCCATATAAAGGAAACCTATGACAACATGAAACAACTTTTGAGGTGCATAAACTATGACCAACATCAGTGGCAGCTTTGTGGTGATTTGAAGGTTGTTGCTCTCTTGTTTGGTCTGCAGACTGGATACACAAAGTACTGCTGTTTTCTCTGCGAATGGGATAGTCGTGCAAGAGATTCCCACTACATCAAGAAAGATTGGCCACTCCGACAGTCATTGGAGCCTGGGAGGAAAAGTGTTCAGCATCCACCACTTGTTGAATCAAGGAAGATTTTGTTACCACCCTTACACATCAAGCTGGGTCTGATGAAGAACTTTGTCAAGGCCATTGACAAAACACAAGCAGCTTTCAAGTACCTCTGTGGAAAATTTCCAAGGTTAAGTGAAGCTAAGATAAAGGAAGGTGTCTTTGTTGGTCCTCAGATTCGTGAACTTCTTCGAGATGATGCATTTGACCATGCACTGTGTGGCAAGGAAAAGACGGCATGGAAAGCCTTCCAGTTAGTGGCAATAAATTTTCTCAGAAACAACAAGGCAGACAACTACAGGTTGTTGGTGGAAAACCTCCTCAAGGCATACAAAAGCCTTGGTTGCAACATGTCACTAAAGATACATTTTTTTTGCACTCTCATCTAGATTTTTTTCCACCAAACTGCGGAGCAGTGAGCGACGAGCACGGCGAGCGATTTCACCAAGACATCGCAACAATGGAGAAACGCTATCAGGGCAAATGGAGCCCATCAGTGCTTGCAGACTATTGCTGGACAGTGACAAGAGATGCTCCATTTAATGAATACAAGAGACAAGCCAAGAAGCACCGAGTAGACACTGAATAGGACTAAACTATGTACATAATAGTTTTTTGCCTTTTGTTTCATAATAAATTTTATTTATATAACCCTTTTGCTGATTTTTAAAGTGTTACATAAACAGGACAGGTGAAATATTATCATGTAAAGCAACCATAAACACATGAAAAGACCTAGGTTTACAATGTATGATTAAAACTCTAAAAAAATAACAGGAATACTTGTGGCACCTTAGAGACTAACAAATTTATTAGAGTATAAGCTTTCATGGACTACAGCCCACTTCTTCGGATGCATATAGAGCGGAATAAATATTGAGAAGATATATATATATATACACATACAGAGAGCATAAGGAGGTGGGAGTTGTCTTACCAACTCTGAGAGGCCAATTAAGTAAGAGGGAAAAAAAAAAAACCTTTTGAAGTGATAATCAAGATAGCCCAGTACAGACAGTTTGATAAGAAGTGTGAGAATACTTACAAGGGGAGATAGATTCAATGTTTGTAATGGCTCAGCCATTCCCAGTCCTTATTGTGTAGATAATATACATAGACATAAAATGTAAAAACTTAAATATCTTAGAAACAGTAGCCAATCAGTTGTTTTAATTGTCATATTTGAATTCAGCACATCAAAATACATAATAAATAGCACATTTTATCTCTGAAGCAGACGACTTCTCAAAAATTGTAGACCAGTGTTATTTTTCAGAGCAGCTATAAACTGCCT
This sequence comes from Chrysemys picta bellii, assembly GCF_011386835.1. Lineage (NCBI taxonomy): Eukaryota > Metazoa > Chordata > Testudines > Emydidae > Chrysemys > Chrysemys picta. The sequence goes on from NC_088796.1 coordinate 98,288,059, forward strand.
AAAATGGTGGTTGATACTGGAAACATTGATTTTTACCTTGACTAAAATGGCACAAACACTCCCCCTTTCAAACTTTATGTTAATAGGAGTAAAATTAATTTAAAAGAAAAATAACACTGAATTTGGTTTAAAAAGTAAATAAATCCTGAAAGCATAGTTATGGAAACATTTTTAAGAGCCTAATAAATAAGAGCGATTGCATGAATCTTCTCTGCTCAAGACCAGGGCTGCCCAGAGGATTCAGGGGGCCTGGGGTCTTCGGCGGCGGGTCCCGGGGCGGAAGGACCCCCCACCGCGGGTCTTCAGGGCACTTTGGCAGTGGGTCCCGGGGCAAAAGGACCCTCCACCGCCGAATTGCGGAAGAAGCTCCAGGGACCTGGGCCCCACGAGAGTTTTCCGGGGCCCCCGGAGCGAGTGAAGGAACCCGCTCCAGGGGTCCTGAAAAACTCTCGTGGGGGCCCCTGTGGGGCCCGGGGCCTGGGGCAAATTGCCCCACTTGCCCCTCCCCCCTCCCCCGGGCGGTTCTGCTCAAGACTGCAGTGGCTGAGACTGATACAAAGCCAAATAAAAACATTAGTTTCCCTTAAATGCAGGAGTGGATCCTGACTCTCATTGGTTACTGACTTCTGACACCTAGTGAATAGCTGCCTGTCCTATGATGAGCCAAACCTTCAGCAATGGAGTGGCTAATATCACATCTTGATTTGTCAGAAGGAGATTATGAAAGATAATTTTACTTCTGCAATCCCATTTGAAGAACTCCATCCCAAACTTAATGAAGGGAAGTGACTTGTGTAAAATGAAGGTTTGTGAAAAGCAGCTCATACATGGTGGAAGCATGTGCATTATTGAGGCTTCCTGCAGAGAAATAGTGAGATGACTAAGTAAAGGAGCTTTGTGGTAATCTGCATGATGCAGTGTTCTTGTCATCCTACTAGATATCTCATTTCTGCAGCAGTGTACATTTCATTTGCCGTATTAGTTTTTAAATATCAAATCCCAAAGGACATTATAACATGAAGATACTAATACTTTGCAGGTATATGGCACCTGGCACGCACTAAATACCCCATTGTGCACCCCTTATTCAGATTGGTGAGCCCTTACATTGGTGGGCATTTGTACAGATACTTCCACTGGATCATGTATGTAAAAGTTCCATAAACTTTTACATACATTACATTAAATGCATTACGTTTGACAATGTCATTGTCAAATGTAGGGAAGGATTGCTGTCACCCCCATTTTACAGTGAAGAAACTAAGGCTCAAGGATACATTATCAAACATGCGTGCCTAAAGATATGTATCAAAATCCACATACAGGGGCACCTAAATTTTCACCTATGTGCCTTAAACAGATATTCAGTTAACTACATATGGATTTAAATGCCTACTTTTGGCACCTAATGTTCCATCAAAATTTGATTCAATTACTTGCCCAAAGTCACACATCAAGTCAGAGACCGACTCAATCAAGAATTAAACCCAGATCATCCAAATCTCTGCAATTATATGTAACTGATGTAGGATATTTTTAAGCACGTCCCACCTGCATGAAATTTCACTGCAATGATAACCTGAAAGGCACAAGGGAATGATTACATCAAGGTGCACAAGCTGCTGCTCATTGCTGAAAGTTAGCTGGGATAACATCAGCTGTTTTCACTTACCAAGGAAAGTAAAAGGCTATTCAAAGAAGAGATTTCTTTAGAGTGGAGTGGGTTAGGATTTATGAGATAAAAAGCATTTAAAAAACAGTTTTTGATGAGTAAATTACAATATAGCTAATAACAATATAAAAACCACTCCAATTTTGAATGATAGGTCAGGGTTTTGTGTGTAGCAGAGCAGCTACTTCATCTGGCCCTCTCTGGCTACTACCCTATGCTACTCATCCATGTGGGTACTAATGATACTGTGAAGTATGACCCTGAGTAGATCAGAAGTGACTAAAAGGCTCTGGGAGTAAAGACAAAGGAGCTGCGGACACAGGTGGTGTTCTCATGGATCCTTCCAGTTAAGGGCAGGGGCCCAAGCAGAGACTGATGCATCCTGGAGATGTATGCCTGGCTGCAAGATGGTGTTGCCAGGAGGATTTCAGCTTCCTTGACCATAAGATTCTGTTCTGGGAAGAGGGACTGCTAAGCAGAGATGGGGTCCACAGTATCAAGAAAGGGGGAAAAGCATATTTGGATACAGACTGGCTACCTTAGTGAGGAGGGCTTTAAACTAGGTTCAATGGGGGCAGGAGACAAAAGCCAACAGGTAAGTCAAAAACACAGAGACCTGGGAGGAGGGTTGGAATCTGGGGGGAGTATGGGCCATTATAGCAGGGATAAGGGCGAGACAGGAGAACATAAGGGGGAAATCAAATCAGTATCTTAGATGGCTGTATACTAATGCGAGAAGTATGGGGAATAAGCAGGAAGAATTTGAAATGCTAGTTAATAAACACAACTAGACATAGTTGGCATCACAGAAATACACATGACAAGAATATTGGTATGGAAGGACACAGCTTGCTCAGGAAAGACCGGCAGGGAAAAAAGGGAGGACGTGTTGCCATATATATAAAAATGTTACACTTGGACTGAGATTGAACTGGAAATAGGAGACAGGCTTGTTGAAAGTCTCTGGGTAAGGTATTTAAAAACAAGGGTGATCTCATGGTAGTGGTCTACTACAGCCCCCCTACCTAGGAAGAAGAGGTGGATGAGGAGCTTTTTTTTTTTTTTTTTTTTTTAAACAACTTACAAAATCATCCAAAGCACAGGACTTGATGGCGATGGGGGATTTCAACTACTCAGACATCTGTTGGGAAAATAACACTGCAGGACACAGGTTATTGAGCAAGTTCTTGGAATGAATTGGAGACAAGTTTTTATTTCAGAAGGTGGAGAAAGCTACTAGGGGAGAGGCTGTTCTAGATTTGATTTTTGACAAATAGGGAGGAACTGGTTGAGAACTTGAAAGTGGAAAGCAGCTGGGGTAAAAGTGATCATGAAATGGTAGAGTTCATGATTCTAAGGAATGCTAGGAGGGAAAACAGCACAATAAAGACAATGGATTCAAGAAGGCAGACTTTAGCAAACTCAGGGAGTTGGTAGGCAGCTTTTCAAAGAGACATTAAGGGCATAAGAGCAAACTATCCCACTGCGTAGGAAAGATAGGAAGTATGGCAAGAGACCATCCTGGGTTAGCCAGGAGATCTTCAATGATCTGAAACTCAAAAAAGAGTCCTACAAAAAGTGGAAACTGGTCAAATTACAAAAGATGAATATAAACAAAGAACGCAAGTATGTAGGACAAAATCAGAAAGACCAAGGCACAAAGTGAGATTAAACTAGTTAGAGACAAAAAGAGTAACAAGAAAACATTCTACAAATACATTAGAAGCAAGAGGACGACCAAAGACAGGGTAGGCCCGTTACTCAGTGAGGGGAAACAATAACAGAAAATGTGGAAATGGCAGAAGTGCTAAATGATCTTTTTGTTCTGGTTTTCCCCAAAAAGATTACTAGCAATTGGACGTCTAACATAGTGAATGCCAGTGAAAATGAGGTAGTATCAGATGCTAAAATAGGGAAAGAAAAAGTTAAAAATTACTTAGACAAGTTAGATGTCTTCAAGTCACCAGAGCCTGATGAAATACATCCTAGAATACTCAAGGAACTGACTGAGGAGATATCTGAGCCATTAGTGATTATCTTTGAGAAGTCATGGAAGACAGGAGAGATTCCAGAGGACTGGAAAAGGGCAAACATTCCCCTTTTTATGGATGGACACCATAAGGATAACTGGGGAATTACAGACCAATCAGCTTAACTTCAGTACCTGGAAAGATAATGGAGCAAATAATTAAGCAATCAATTTGCAAAAACCTAGAAGATAATAATGTGATAAGTAACAGTCAGCATGGATTTGTCAAGAATAAATCATGTCAAACCAACCTAATAGCTTTCTTTGATACGGTAACAAGCCCCGTGGCTAAGGGAGAAACAGTAGATGTGGTATATCTTGCCTTTAGTAAGGCTTTTGATACTATTTCACGTGACCTATTCATAAACAGTCTAGGGAAATATAACCTAGATGGAGCTATTATAAGGTGGGAAAATAACTGGTTGGAAAACCATTTCCAGAGAGTAGTTATCAGTGGTTCACAGTCAAACTGGAAGAGCATATCGAGTGGGGTCCTGCAGGGATCACTTCTGGGTCTGGGTCTGTTCAGTATCTTAATCAATTATTTAGATAATGGCATAGAGAGCACATTTATAAAATTTGTGGATGATACCAAGCTGGGAGGGGTTGCAAGTGCTTTGGAGGATAGGATTAAAATTCAAAACGATTTGGACAAACTGGAGAAATGGTCTGAAGTAAATAGGATAAAATTCAATACGGACAAATGCGAAGTACTCTCCTTAGGAAGGAATAATCAATTGCACAAACACAAAATGGGAAATAACTTCCTAGGAAGGGATCTGGGGACATAATGGATCACAAGTAAAATATGAGTCAGCGGAGTAACACTGTTTTTGTTTTGGTTTCTTTTGTTTTTTTGCAACAAACATCTTTCTGGGATGTATCAGCAAGAATGCTGTAAGCAAGATATGAGAAGTAATTCTTCCACTCTTCTCCACAACAAGGCAGCCTCAACTGGAGTATTGTATCCAGTTCTGGGTGCCACATTTCAGGAGATTGGGGAAAGTCCAAAGAAGAACAACAAAAATTATTAAAGGCCTAGAAAACATGACCTGTGAGGAAAGATTGAAAAAAAAAATGGTTTGTTTAGACAAGAGAAGTCTGAGGAGGGTCATAACAGTTTTAAAGTACATAAAAGGTTGCTACAGGGAGAAGGGAGGTAAATTGTTCTCTTTAACCTCTAAGGATAGGATAAGAAGCAATGGACTTAAATTGCAGCCAAGACAGTTTAGGTTGGATGTTAGGGAAAACCTCCTAACTGTCAGGGTGGTTAAGCATTGGAATAAATTGCCTAGGGAGGTTGTGGAATCTCTATCATTGGAGATTTTTAAGAGCAGGTTAGACAAACACCTGTCAGGGATGGTCTAGATAATATTTGTTCCTGCCCTGAGCACAGGGTACTGGACTAGCTGACCTCTCGAGGTCTCTTCCAGTTCTATGATTCTATGATAACGTGAACAATAATAAGCAAGTATATGTGAGTAAATCATGAAAGGCCAGATTATGATAGGCCAAGACAGTCTGAGAGAACGCTAAAAGTTAGAAACCAAAATTGATGTTGGAGTCACACCAAGCACTTGCCTTTTAGCTAAAAGAATTGGAGAGTATTAAGATGACTTTATAACATTTTTAGCTTAAAAGACATGGGGGAAAATATATTGACATGGGTAAGGAATAGGGGACTCCTAATGGTTGGTTAGGAGCAGTCTAGGGCTGGCAAGAGCGAGGGCTGCAGGACTAACGTAATTTTTACTCCCCACACTCTGGCACAACCCAGGGCTGAGCATGCATGCACCAAATAGTGGAACACAACTGATGTGCTTGGCCAAGTACTAACCGCAATACAGAGGTGCCATTAGTGAAGTATGCATGTGGGACTTGCTTAAATAAACATTTTTGTTTTCAGTTTTTACATTTTTCAATTTCTTGGCCTTATTTTCCATTTGGATTTCCCCCATCTATCCATGCATGTATATTTAAATATTAAATTAGTGAAGAGGACCTGTTATCTGGTGGCCTAAGTCTCAGACTGAGAAGATAGGACCCCCAATTTCTATTCCCAATCCTGCTTTGTTGTTTGAGTAGGGCAACTCAGTTTCTGTGTCAAGTTTATCCTTCGCTTAAAATCATTATAGTTATACTTAACTATCTCACGGGGGTATTGTGAGATTTTATATAAGTAATGTTTCTAAAACACTGTGAGATCTTCAATGAAAGGTGCTGTCAAAGTGCAAACTACTGTTGTTTTTATAAAAATAGTGGAACAGAAAAATCTAGATAAGAAAACATTCTTTCCTTCCTATTCTTTTTTATTAATGACAACACATGGAATACTAACTATTAAACCAGGTAAGGGGCTCATAGACTCATAGACTTTAAGGTCAGAAGGGACCATTATGATCATCTGGTCTGACCCCCTGCATGCTGCAGGCCATAAAACCGTCCCTACCCCTTCCCTGGACTCTGCTGCTGAAGTCCCCAATCCTGTTATTAGTGACTTCAATCGGCAGAGACCCTCCTGCTAGAGATCCCTGCCCCATGCTGCGGAGGAAGGCGAAAAACCTCCAGCGGCTCAGCCAATCTGCCCTGGAGGAAAATTCCTTCCTGACCCCAAATATGGCGATCAGTAAGACCCCGAGCATATAGGCAAGAGTCTCCATCCTGACCCCTGTTAGCCATTATGCTATTTACCTACCATTGCTTGGTTTTCCTTGACTACTATGTTTTACCATTAAACCATTCCCTCCATAAACTTATCTAACTTAATCTTAAAACCAGACAGGTCCCTCGCCCCCACCGTTTCCCTCGGAAGGCCGTTCCAATATTTCACCCCTCTGACGGTCAGAAACCTTCGTCTAATTTCAAGCCTGAACTTCCCCACGGCCAGTTTATATCCATTTGTTCTTGTATCCACGTTAGTACTAAGCTAGAATAATTCTTCTCCCTCCCTTGTATTAATCCCTCTAATATATTTAAAGATAGCAATCATATCCCCTCTCAGCCTTCGCTTTGTCAGACTAAACAACCCAAGCTCCTCTAGTCTCCTTTCATACGACAGGTTTTCCATTCCTCTGATCATCCTAGTGGCCCTTCTCTGCACCCGTTCCAGTTTGAGTTCATCTTTTTTAAACATGGGAGACCAGAACTGCACACAGTACTCCAAATGAGGTCTCACCAGCGCCTTGTACAACGGAAGCAGGACCTCCTTATCCCTACTAGATATACCTCGCCTAATGCATCCCAAGACAGCATTGGCTTTTTTCACCGCCACGTCACATTGTCGACTCATAGTCATCCTGCGGTCTACAAGGACCCCTAGGTCCTTCTCCTCTTCCGTTACTTCTAACCAATGCGTCCCCATCTTGTAACTAAAATTGTTATTAGTCATCCCCAAATGCATCACCTTACACTTTTCACTATTAAATTTCATCCTATTTCTGATACTCCAATTCACAAGCTCATTCAAGTCTCCCTGCAGGATATCCCTATCCTCTTCCGAATTTACAACGCCTCCCACCTTCGTATCATCCGCAAACTTTATCAGCCCACTCCTGCAATCGGTTCCGAGGTCAGTTATAAATAGATTAAATAAAATGGGTCCCAAAACCGAACCTTGAGGCACTCCACTAGTAACCTCCCTCCAACCTGACAGTTCACCCTTTAATACAACCCGCTGCATTCTCCCCATTAACCAATTCCTTATCCACCTCTGGATTTTCATATCGATTCCCCATGTTTTTCAGTTTAACCAATAATTCCTCATGGGGTACAGTATCAAACGCTTTACTGAAATCCAGGTATATTAGGTCCACCGCATTTCCCTTATCTAATAAATCCGTTACTTTCTCAAAGAAGGAGATCAGATTCGTTTGGCACGATCTGCCCTTCGTAAAACCATGTTGTAATTTATCGCAATTGCCACTAATCTCCAGGTCCTCAACTAGTTTCTCTTTCAGAATTTTCTCTAACACCTTGCACACTACAGATGTTAAACTAACAGGCCTGTAGTTACCCGGATCACTTTTTTTCCCTTTCTTGAAAATTGGAACCACATTAGCTATTCTCCAGTCTAACGGGACCACCCCCGAGTTTACAGATTCATTAAATATTATCGCTAACGGGCCTGCTATTTCCCGCGCCAATTCCTTCAATATTCTCGGATGAAGATCGTCCGGTCCTCCCGACTTAGCCCCATTAAGGTGTTCAAGTTTTGTTTCTACCTCGGATACGGTAATCCCCCATCCTGCATGCCCCTCTGTAGTGGTGCTAGTATCCCTAATCCCTTCATTGGCCTCATTAAACACCGATGCAAAATATTCATTGAGATATTGCGCCATGCCTAGATTGTCTTTAATCTCCTCTCCGGCAATAGTCTTCAGCGGTCCCACTTCTTCTTTCTTTGCTTTCTTCCTATTTATGTGGCTGTAAAACCTCTTACTATTGCTTTTAATTCCCCTCGCTAGGTCCAACTCTACACGGCCTTTGGCCTTTCTCACTCTATCTCTACATTCTCTGACTTCACTTAGGTACATTTCCTTACTGATCCCTCCCCCCTTCCACTCTTTGTACGCTTTCTGTTTTTTCCTAATCGCCCCTTTGAGTCGGTCGCTCATCCAGCTCGGTCTAAATCTCTTGCTTAGTAATCTTTTTCCCTTTTTTGGAATACAGGCCTCCGACAGCTCATGCATCTTTAACTTAAAGTAATCCCAGGCTTCTTCTGCCTTTAAATCCATTAATATGTTTGCCCAATCCACTTCCCTTACCAGTCCCCTTAATTTGTTAAAATTGGCCTTTTTAAAATTATAAACCCTAGTCTTTGACTTAATTCTGTTACTCCTTCCATGTATTTTAAACCGAATTAGCTCATGATCACTGGAGCCCAAATTGTCCCCTACTACCACTTCCTCAACGAGGTCCTCACTACTTACCAGAATCAAATCTAAAATGGCCTCCCCCCTCGTTGGTTCAGCAAAAGAAACTATGAAACTAAAATAATATCTTCACATTAAGACAAAAAGAGTGTCATTGGGAAGCAGAACTTGAAAAATTACCCTTCCCTGTGGGTTTAGTCCCTTCTGCCATGAAGTTCTAAGTGGCCATTGGATTCAGCACAGTGACGACAATGGTCACAGACTTGTTACTTTCTGTATTTTTCCCACCCCATTGTAATCAGTTCCCATCCATACTCAGGACAAAATTACAGCTCTGCAAAATCACTACTTGAGAGGGGAATTTTTTCTTTTTAGAGAGATTGATCCTGGAGGTAGTGACAACATTGGGTAACATTAGGTCAGCTCTGAGCCAAAGGGATGTGTCGAGCCTCATGATTATTTAGCAAAGACAAGCCATGATAAGACCAGATCAGTCCAGACTGATCTCAAGATTTTGTTTGTCTAAAAGCAACTTCCTCTTTAAGGTAGCACCACAGTAATTATATCCAGCAGCTATCCTACCACCAGGTGTGGGAACAACAGATTTGAATAACAATGCAGTACAAAATTTAAGTAAAACAAAAAAAGTTGCCCACTAAACATAGTGACCTATCATAGTTTTTGTCCTAATCAAAGAACTACACTCTCCTACATGTAATCTTAGGAGTGCAAAGACATAGTGGGAGGGAACTGTAGCTACCACAACAAGGCAACCTTGGTATGTTTAGGGAGGTTAAAATGGAGGTCAGCAATTTGGAGAAGGAAAGAGGTCAGACCAAGGCATCTGACAGATGTGAGAGGGTTTGGCAGGTGGAAAGGTGGGACATCAGGAATAATGGTACTGGAAAGACATGGCACGTGGAGAACGGAGGTGTTGGACCTTCACAAGCAAAGAATTGTTGGCTTAAGTTGCTGTGCATTTGGGAGAGAGAGTCAGGTCATTTTATGAGGTTGCAAGAAAGTTAATTGTTTGAGGCGAGGGATGGTCAGTTGTTGGGAGGAGATCACAGTCAGATTCACTCAGAGTTTAAAGGATTAGCAAGTCACCATCTCGGTCACTGATAAGTATGTGGTTTACCAGCACTGGGACACGCAGGAATTACCAGACTGCAAAAGACGTGAGGTCCATCAAGTCTAGTGTCCTGCTTCCAACAATGGCCAGCACCAGGTGCTTCAAGGGAAGGTGCAAGCAACCTCACATTAAAATAGATGAGGTATAACTTGCTTCCCAAATTAAGTCTCCTCTTCACCCCTAATAGTGAGATTGGTTTAAACCCTGAAGCATGACGTTTGCTATACCTTCCAAAATTTCTTAGCATTAACCATTGTAACTCTAGATATTAACCCATTCTGAATAATTAGACCCATTTTTGCCTAGTTCACATGCATTTTATATGATTATTTCAAATTCCAAAAAGAATGAATCCACAGGGAGAGCTTCAGCCCTTTGCTCCTTATACACCATGTGATTGTGTATAAGGGCCATAAACAGCTCACAAAAGGTCAGGGGAAACCACCCTGTATGCAGCCATTGCACTGGGTGCCATAGGCAGCCCTACACTGCCCCCACTACCCGAAGATGACCACCATTTCACTGCATGTCATCAGCAGCACAAGGGAGGCTGCTATGACTTAGAACAGCCTCCAGGCTGCCTAGATTACACCAGGAGCCTTTTGTGTCCTCCCAATTCTGGGCACTGAAAGATAGGGACTGAAACCTTTGTGCCCCTCCCACTTAGTCTGCACCTTTATGCTGCATTTCCTGGAGCACATGAATCCTAGGATTCTTACATACATTTTCCACCTTTTCCTGAATCCAGTCTGTCAGATCAAATACGGTCAGCTAGTAATTTTACTTTACCACTAGTGGCATTTCACAATTGTCCATTATATTAATCTCAATATTTCAAATCCACCATCCACAGCATATGATGGAGTACAGAAAACTAGGTTAAATCTTGAATTAGGAATAGAAGGAAAATGGCTTAATGACAGATGTGCCAACTTTCCCTTGAAAAAATAAATCCAGGTCTTTATGAAGCTGGTATCACATCATATGGGTTAGGTTTCCACCTTCAGTTAAATACATTAAAGAACATATCTCTGCTTTGAGAGCTCCATCACTAACTGCAGGGACTGATTTATGTGGTTTTTTTCTCCCATCCTGAGCATTGGTCCAGGCCCACTGCTTAGAAAAAAATAATTTTCTGCTTTCTTGAAAGCACTTTCAGTGGTCCACCAGAGTCCCTTTAACCTTGGATATTATGCGATATCATCAGACTTTTGAACATCTCATTCATTTTCCATCCTACATCCCACCCCATGCCCTCCCAGGGAGTATGGAAGGTTATACATGTCTTGGGGCTTATTTATAACGCAATAGAAATTAAGAGATTGAAATGTTCTGTTTGATTACATCTTATCCACTGATAACAGCTTAACCACTCTTATATCTTAGATCTTATCCATGGAAGGGGAGATTCTGTGCTGAGCCTCTAAGAGGTGCCATCCAGAACAATCAGCTCAGTAAGTTTGGGGCCATGAAGGCTTTAAGCTACCTTTGCACTCTCCTGATCCTGGACCGCTTTGTATACTTGTCATAATTGGACAGGCCTGGGAACCAGTCAAAATTATGGCAGCCTCTCTGCATTGCCCTATGGGTGGCAGCCCTGCTCCGAATCTCTTCAGTGCTACCTGCTGTAGTCCAATCCCAACCCAACTCTCCTTCCTCCAACACATCCAGCATGCCAGAGCTTGTAATTGGGTCCTCAGAAGGCAGCTTTACAGTGGTCTTCCTCAGTTCCAGCACCAGGGGAATGGTTTCCTGTTTGGATCCAGGATTTTAGAGGCCTTTTATATCCTATGTCAGCCCTTTTAACCTGACACAGAGGCCAGAGACAGAGAATCTCAGCCTGGTCCATTATTATTACAATTAGGGCTCAGAACCAACCAGCCCAGAGGTAACAGCTTCAGAGAAGTGCTGGTCTCTTGTTCTTTAGAGTCTTAACTTACCTTTTTTTTTTTTTAATGAAAGTGTCTAGTTTATAGTGTTGTGAAGAAAACCACCAAAAAGGTGAACTGGGTGTAACTGATGCAGAGATGTCCATGTGATTTTTACAGAGAGCCTGGACCAGTAGCTTTGTGGTGCAACCTGCCCCATTCCTATAATTAAAGTGTTAACTCAGATGCCCAGTGACTGGCAATTTAAATGTCTATATTGTTGATTATTCTATTCCTCATTTAAGGAAAGAAAGGAAGGACCACAGAGCTGCAAACTTACTGTGAGAGACCACAACTTTTTTTTCCTGCAGTCAAGAAAAAGCCCACCAAGTTGTTCAGTGGAGCCCCTACGTATATTCAAGCCCAAATGAGGAGGAGCCCAGTGGAATGCAGAGAGCCACGTAGTCATATTTTGAACATCTGCACAACGTGGTAAGTGGAGGCTTTTTCTGGTGACTCACATGAGTGGAGCTTGAAAGACTATCACTTCCTCTGCCCTCATCTCTCCTGATTGCCACATTTATTGGTGCAGTGTCATTGAGAAGCCACTTGCATTTTCAAATGAATAGAGCCTCTCCCTGAACAACATTCTATGGAGCGATCAAACTGATCTAGTTCACATGAATACTTCAGATGCCGATCATATAAAGCTAAACTGACTGCATCATTCGCAGTTTCATCTTTGACAGCTTATTCTTATTTTAATGTATAACATAAGTCTGCTTCAGGCCTTTGTTCTGGGTTCTCTTATATCATTCACAGGTCACAATATTCAAAAAAATACAGAATTGTGTATCCTAGGGTAACAAATATCCACCAGTTGAGCCCTGCACAGGACTATCTTTTTTTAATCCTTCTGTCCCACACCACAATACCTACTCCCACTCCCTCCCGCTTCTTCATTGTTTCTTGAATTCTTATCCCACTCCCACCCACAAAAACCTTAGATTCCCCCAAATCTCACAAGAGAGATGGATTCCCCCATGCTACGTAAAAAAAAAGTCAGTTAATATATGAAAACTGAATTCAGATAAAATTTTTACCACTAAAAGAATAAAACAAATCTTGCTTAAAGCATCTTGTTATAAAAGATATCAAATCTCTTTCTACCCCTCACTTAAGTATTAAAACCTTTATTTTTCTTAAAAGAGAGAAACTTGCTCTACATTGCTGAAATTCTATTTATGATAAATTGATGTGAGATTCAGTGTTTTCCCACAAATTACCGCTGTCTGATTTTTTGGTGGTTGGTTGCGTTTTTTTGTTTTTTTGGAGGGGGGGCATTCTTGGTTTTTGTTCTTGCCCATCCAATCTCACTTGTGTAAGCGGGGGAATGGTCCCGCTATTGTGGGGAAATTTCCTGACTTCTGCACTACCCCGGTGAGGTGGGCAAGCGAAAGGATCTGAGTCCCCGCTCCCACTTCCTTTACCCAGAGGCCTCCCTGCCCTTGAGGGCTCCCCTTCCACTCTCCTGTCTGGCTGAGTCCTCGTAACCCCAACAAGGCTGGGCCCAGGATTCCTGGGGGGCTCGACCCCCAACCCTGCTGTGGTCACCTAGGACAGGGGCTAGGGTGTCCCCACTCCGGGGTACTCTCTTTACACTGGGCACCTCCCTGACCCACTGATTATTCCATACAATTTAAAGCAAATACAAGTTGTTTAATTAACAATTAATTTAAAGAAAAGAACAAGGAAAAATGGGAAAGGTTAAAGGAAAACACATCACCCTGCTCTGTGGCAGGGAACATCACAACCAGTGTTTCTGGAATGTCAGGGCAGGTCACAGTCTGCTTCTTGTAGGTCCCAGGCCTCCTTCTCAGGCCCAGGCCGTGCTGCAGAGACGCTGCAGGTTGGACACTTGCAATGGTGGTGGCCACACACCTCCGGGCTTTGAGTGGTGGGACCCTTCTTCCCAGCGTCAGCCCCCCGTAGGGTTAAGGTCCCCCTTCCGGTCTGGCCTGCAAGGGCCCTTGTCTGGGGGTGTCTTTCTGTGCTGGGCCCTTTGCCCAGGTTCCCCCTTGGCTGGCCCCACTTGCTCACCACACCTGGCTCTGCAGCTGCAGCTCTGCTCCCAGCACAGGATCTGCTCTCCCCGGGCTGCGTCTCTGGCTCTGTGGCTGCAGCTCCACTCCCAGCACAGGATCTGCTCTCCCTGGGCTGCGTCTCTGGCTCTGCGGCTGCACCTCTGCTCCCAGCACAGGATCTGCTCTCCCTGGGCTGCGTCTCTGGCTCTGCGGCTGCAGCTCTGCTCCCAGCACAGGATCTGCTCTCCCTGGGCTGCGTCTCTGGCTCTGGATCTGGCACGGTTCTGCTCTCCAGCTCAGCTTGGGCCCCTGCTCTCTCCTTAGCTCGGCCCCACTCAGTCTGACTCAGGCCATTCCAGTTCACACGGAGGACGGGACCCCCTCTGGCCTCCTGACTCCCTGATTAGCCTGCCCGCCCTGTCAATCAGGCTGATCTGGAGCATTGGCCTCTCCCCATGGTTCCTGGGGACCGTCAGTCTCAGGCTCCTGATTTGCCCTCGACCCTTCCCCTTTTAGTGCTGGGAGCTAGCCAACCAAAACACCCCCACTGAATGTTAGTAAGGGGGCAACAGTCCCCTTACACTTGCAACACGGTACATTTTTCCTGCTATTGTGGTAGCAGGCCCTGTGGGACCCATGGAATCCCAGTCCCACTGCAGGACTCTACCTATTAGCATACAATCATAAAAATAACCCCCCTCTATAGCAGGACTAAGAGCCTTTCCAGCCCTCAACCTACCCCTTTCCCAAATGCTAATGTCCAATTTAAAGAAAGGGAGGGTTCCAAAGTTTGTTAAAATGTCAATTGTGCAGAATATTTGCTTAGCATGTATGATAACATTCTTCCCTTTCTTTCAGTGGCAATGATGACATGCTAGCCAGCTTCTCTCTTCCTCCTACCCCCAAACCACATGGTAATTTACATGCTACAGAGTAGGAGTGTGTGACTAATCTAGTTTGAGTCATTTAGCCAGTGTAGCTGTTGCCCGCAGCACATGGATTCGTTACAACATTCATCAAACTGAAGAATGGAGATTTGGGGACCTTTTTAAAAAATAAATACAGTTTTTAGGCATGCGAATGGCTACATAAGTACTCAAATCTTGTTGCAAGTGTATTCATTTGAGTGCCCAAACTGTGTGATCTGGTTTTTAGGCTGGGATCCCTATGTCTTTTTAATTTTTAGAAAGGTCATACTCTCCAAAAAGGACAATGGCTGACACAAAACTGAAGTTCTTCAACAGCTCAGACTGATTTCATAGTGGGGATATCAACTCTGACAAGGACATTTTTATAGATTTATAGGTTTTCACCATATATGGTTTGTCACTGAGTTTTACAGAGCTGGGACATAGAATTTCTTCCTCCTTCCTGTTTGTCCTCTGTTTACCGAACACCACTTTTTCTCTCAGACCCCTCCCGGAAGTGCTGTCAGGACTATTTCTGTTTACTGCCTTGTTCATCCTGTAGGAAACCGAAATGATGTCCAAGTTATATTTTAATAACAGATCAAGCGCACTACATTGTTTTGAGGGCCACACAAAATGTGACAATGTTTAAAAAAATCTTTGATTGTAAAACAATTTAAAAAACACAACAAAAATAGCAAAAAAAAACTTTACAAAAACTAAAGACTTCTTTCACAATTGTGCTTTTCTTTACATAAGAAATAAATACAGACCTTTATCACAACCTGTCCCAGTCCCCCTCTCTGGACAAACACCAGTCTGTTGTAAGGGGACCCAATCTCTTGATTCCACCTGCTTCTCAGGCCCTCTAGGTATGGATAGTTACAGGCCTCTGTTCATAGCTCTGGGTCTCTCGAGTGCAGACCCCATGTCTGACGCTCTTCTTGGACCTACAGTCCATTAGCCTTAGACCCCAGACTCAGTGTCACAGCCCTCCTGAACTCCCTGTTGTTTAGACACGTTTTTCCCAGAGCCCACCTAGCTGTAGGAACTCTAATTTCTCATTGTAACCCCTTCAGGAACAATGTGGCAAGAAAGCAAGGCACACAAGCTTAGCAGTGGAATTTCTTAATTACAAACACTTTATTCTTAAACAAAGCACAAGCGTTACAGCTCTTTTCAAAACAACAAAATCCTTGGTCTGCTCTCACCCTTCCGTTGAGTTGAGATCTGTTCAGTGTCCTTTAGGTTAGGCCTTCCTTAGCCTGGTGGTCTTGTATGCAACAGGGTTCTGGCCCCCTTGGTAGGAAATCACTCTTCCTTTTAAAACAGATTGTGCCCCTTCGGCCATGTGCTACTGCTGGGGCAGTTCCAGGCTCCAGACTTCTTTGTCCGCTTCTGTGTACAGTCATTCAAAGTCAATGGCCTGACCAGTAGAAAACCCAGTGATTCAATAGGAAAGAGTCATTCAATGTTGATAGCTCTTGACATTCTACTTCCTTTTCCAGACTTGAGGAAGAGCTCTGTGTAGCTTGAGAGCTTGTACCCTCCACTAACAGAAGTTGGTCCAACAAAAGATATTATCTCACCTACTGTGTGCTGTAAGTGGTCAACAGATCTCTGGGGAGAGTCAGAGGGAAAATTCACTTTAGACAGCATTGTTCCCACAGGGATTAGCCATGTATCTATGTCTGTCTAAGCTCCTCAAGTATTTATTTTGTGCTCCTTACTGCAGTATCTGAGGATCATGGTATCTGACCCAGTTTCCAGTATTGTATGGGGCTTTCTTCTTGCGTCCCCTTAGTGCAAGTCCCAAGACTTCCTTGGGGGCAGCTGCCAACAGTGAGGCCATGGGAGCAGAGCATCTGCTGAGCAGTACTGGTATGAGGGCGGGGAGAGAGGGGGGCAGAGTCAACACAGAGAGCCCTGGCTTCCAGTAAGCATCCCCAGATCAATGGCTGTGAGTGAGTGGGAGGATAAATGGAGAAAACTCTCCAGGCCCCTATACAGGTTTTTCCTCACAGATAACTTACTCTAAGGCTGGTTGGAGACCTAACAGCATCAAGAAAAAGCCAGTGTGCAAGCCCTGCTTAAATACTGTGACAGACCCAGACCAGTGGGGTACAGGAGTCTGGTAGAGAGCAAATATACTGGTCACTGGATGAGTAGTTTTCTGTTCCCTGAGTGACCAGAGCAGGGGCTGCACTAGAGTAATGAGGAACCTGCTAGAACCAGTTAAGGCAGGCAGGCTAATTAGGACACCTGGAGCCAATTAAGAAGAAGCTGCTAGAATCAATTAAGGCAGGCTAATCAGGGCACCTAGGTTTTAAAAAGAGCTCACTTCAGTTTGTGGTGCGAGTGTGAGGAGCTGGGAGCAAAAGGCGCAAGGAGCTGAGAGGGTGAGGGTGTACTGCTGGAGGACTGAGGAGCACAAGCGTTATCAGACACCAGGAGGAAGGTCTTGTGGTGAGAATAAGGAAGGTGTTTGGAGGAGGCCAAGGGGAAGTAGCCCAGGGAGTTATAGCTGTCATGCAGCTGTTACAGGAGGCACTATAGACAGCTGCAGTCCACAGTGCCCTGGGCTGGAACCCGGAGTAGAGGGCGGGCCCGGGTTCCCCCCAAACCTCCCAATTGACCTGGACCGTGGGTTCTTCCAGAGAGGAAGGTCTCTGGGCTGTTCCCCAACCCACATGGTGAATCTCTGAGGCAAGAAAATCTGCCAATAAGCGCAGTATCCACCAAGATAGAGGAGGAACTTTGTCACACTGGTGTCGGTAGTGGGATCTTGGGGCGCACAGTGCAGCGGAAGAAGGAGGGTAATTTAAAAAAACAAAAACAAAAAAGGGAGAGGGTTTTTTTTTTTTCACCACAGTGGATACAAGCTACGGTGGCCCAGCAGGAGGCTACCCGTGTCCAGGCAGCCACCCAACAGGAGGCAGTGCGGCTGCAGCAAGAGACTAATCGCTCACTGATGGACCAGGCTGCTCAAGACCGAGCTATGTTGCGGGAACTGGTAAACCAGGTAAAGTCCCTTACAGAGCTGAATTGCGGCCACGATGGGACGCGGCTCATACAGGCCAGCCATTGGCTGCAGAAAATGACACGGGAGGATGATGTAGAGGCATACCTTCTGGCCTTCGAGAGGACAGCCCTACATGACGCCTGGCCTCGAGATCAATGGTCTGGCATCCTTGCCCCATTCCTGTGTGGGGAGGCCCAGAAAGCCTACCATGATCTGTCTGAAGAGGCAGCGGCAGACTACCCCCAGCTGAAAGCAGAGATCCTGGCCAGATCTGAGGTAACGACAGCAGTGCGGGCCCAGCAGTATCACAGTTGGAAGTACCAGGAAGACAAAACCCCGTGGTCCCAATTGTATGACCTCCTCCATCTCGCACGAAAGTGGTTGCAAACAGAGTCCTGGAGTCCGGAAGAGATACTAGCTGTTCTGGTCATCGACCGATACATGAGGGGACTACCACCAGACCTTCGTGCCTGGGTAAGCCAGAACGAACCCTCCACCTATGACGAGGTTGTCGCCCTGGTAGAGAGGCGAAGGACAGCGAGGGAGCTGACCCGACGAGTTAAGGAAGAGGCACCCCGGGTTAAACTAGCAGCACCAAGTCCTAAAGTTCGGGTGACTGGGCCACCAGGAGGGCCCAGGTGGAAAAAGAGAGAGAGGCTGAAGGCCCATCAGAGGCAACAAAGAGTCGGAGCACTGAAAGAGAAGAGGATCGTGATGTTAGACTGCCCAAAGCAAGAGACTGGAGAACGCCTAGGGCTCCACACAGATGTTATGCCCGTGGGGAGTGGGAACACATAGCTGCACAGTGTCCCAATGCTGAGGAGCCTATGCAGTGTAACCTGGGAAACTGGGCAGATCCATGCTCCCTAATCCACCTTGTGGGGAGTCTCACTAACCCCACATATGTATACCAGACCAGTGAAACTAAATGGGGTAGGGACCACGGCACTGGTTGATTCAGGGAGTGCTATCACGCTTATCTCAGGGAAGCTCATGAAGCGTAGTCAGCTGCTGCAGGGATAACATGGGTCCGTGGGACAGTTAGTTACTACCCCACCATCCCAGTAAAAATCTAGATCCAAGGGAACACTACTGAGGTAGCAGCAGGTGTAGTCCCTAAACTCCCATACCCGGTGTTCATAGGGAGGGACTTCCCAGGGTTTGGAAACTTATTCTCAGTAGGGGGATTGGAGAAAGATGGGGACCCTAAAATTGGTGAGGCATCCACAGCAGACTGTCAACCCCCAATCTTCTCTGAAATATCCCCAGATTTGTTCTCCACTCCCAGACAGGGTAGAGAGACAAACAGGGAAAGAAGGGCAGCTAAGGCCTTGGGAACCTGAATACTGACCCAAAGCCAGAGGGTCGCTCTTGTAGGTAGGCAGACCCACGCAGCTGAAAAGGAGGCCACGCAGGAGGGAGAAGCACCTGAGTCTGACCCCCACCCTAGTGCTTCTGAACCAGTAGAGTCAACAGAGACTGAGCCCCTAGATCTTGGGCAGATTAGCCCCAGGAGAGGAAATTTTGGATGGGACCAGGCAGAAGACCCAAGGTATGACAACATTAGGAAGGAGGTGACTGAAATAGATGGGGTCCCTGTGGAAGGGAAAACCCAGGGACCAGGACCCTACTTCATAATGAAGAAGGATCTCTTATACCGGGTTGCACCAGTACAGGGGCAGAAGGTACAGCAGATCCTAGTACCTCAAAAACACCAGAACGCTGTATTAAGTCTTGCTCATAGTCAACTTTTTGGGGGGCATTTGAGGGTAGAGAAGACCCTGGCACGAGTCCTACAACGGTTCTTCTGGCCTGGAGTACACGAAGAAGTGCGGAGATACTGTGCTTCCTGCGCGGAGTGTCAGCTGCACAGTCCCCGTCCCCACTTGAGGGCACCTTTAGTACCCCTTCCCATCATAGAGGTCCCCTTCGAGTGAATAGCCATGGACCTAGTGAGACCCCTGGAGAAAAGGGTGTGCTGCTCGAGGACTGAGGCGCACAAGCGTTATCGCACACCAGGAGGAAGGTCCTGTGGTGAGAATAAGGAAGGTGTTTGGAGGAGGCCAAGGGGAAGTAGCCCAGGGAATTGCAGCTGTCATACAGCTGTTACAGGAGGCACTATAGACAGCTGCAGTCCACAGGGCCGTGGGCTGGAACCCGGAGTAGAGGGTGGGCCCGGGTTCCCCCCAAACCTCCCAATTGACCTGGACTGTGGGGAAGGTCTCTGGGCTGTTCCCCAACCCACATGGTGAATATCTGAGGCAAGAAAATCTGCCAATAAGCACAGGACCCATCAAGATGGAGGAGGAACTTTGTCACAATTCCTTTATAAGTCAGTTTGTGTAGTAATATAGGATTTAGCACAAACAAGCCCTCATCAGAAACTGGAGTAGAAAGGTGAAAAGTGAAGAATGAAATGTTGTGTGCTTATTATCCAATAATGAAACTACACGCTACATAATAGTGAGAAAGCAAACAGGGGTGTGTGTGTCTAGATAACAACATTAAAAAAGTGAGTAGCAGCAGTGGATTAGCCAGGCTGCAAGATGGAACACCCCTTCAGCAAATCCAGAGTGGGCATGGGAGGGGGAATTATGTAAGATTGAAAGACAAGGTGAAAAAGCTACATGGTGCCATTTAGCTTAGTGCAGAATGTTTGGTAACAAGCCAGTGGGGATTTACAAGATGTGGTTTTTCCAGGTGGCATATAACCAATGAAATAGTCTTATAACACATACTTCGCTGTTTTGTAAGGAATCGTAAAAGCTGCCTAATCAGCTTTACATCAAATTCAATGCTATACAGAGTGAAATCTAAGGGTCTGTCTTAACTGCAGCACTGAATTATCTACACTCAAGGTATTTCTCTCACGTTAGCCTAGCTTGAGTAAATGCAAACACACAACACAATAACTCTCAAGTGGCTATGTCCACACAGGTGCTGCACTTACTCAGGTGAAGTGCCAAGACTTCTGGGGCATATCCAATAGGTCTTAGCACTGCAACAAGTTGAGTCATTTTATTAATTCTTCTCGATGTACGGTGGGAGAATGAGTCTGTCCTTTCTGGGCATAGAGGGGAGAATTGTGGGAAGGCACTGGAAAGCAGGTGCCGCTAAGCCGCATCCACATTGCAGAGTTAGCAGCTGATGAGTTGTGCTCACTCAAACCTTAGCCCACATCCCCCCTCTCAGGCCAGCCAATTCAAGTGAAAAGTACCACCACACCAGTAAGAAGCTTTATGAGTGGGTGAGAGGCTAGTTAGGGACAACCCTTGAGCCATAATTTGAATTAACTTTGCAGTGAAGACAAGACATAAGAGGTTGGATCAGCAATTTGGAGTCAGAATGATCTGAAAGGTGTTTATGAGCTTGTCAGGGAGCCAAACATTGTCACATGCTGTCTAAAATGGCTTTCCTTTGGGAGAATGTGAATAGTGTTGTAGGTAACCCGAATTTGTCACCTATATCAATATAGGATTGCCCAGCATAGTCTTTCTTGATTCTCTACTCTTACCCATGCTACCCTACACCTAGAATACAAACAGCATGTTCTGTGTTTCCATAAACATATATAATTTAAAAGCTGATGAGCAAAATTTTATTAAGATAATGTTAAAAAAAAAGTGAATGGGACAGAGTTTAAGCATAGAAGTTTCTGGTTATCAGGGCATAACATATAAATTATGGAGGGTGCAAAGTTTTGTTTAAGATCGCGTGGCATAAGGAATACATAATCTGCAATATCCCCGATTGGGGTACTACACTTGTAGAACTTAACTGACTTATCCCTGAAACAGCCACTTCATAGCAGTGCAAGCCCCTCACAGGAAGCACCAGGGACAACTTTGCCTACATGGACTTTACTAGCTGCTTTAAAATGGCTCTGCTCATACCTTTCATATGTCAGATCTGCCTACGCATTCTCAGTTGTCATCAGCCTCCACTGTTTCACAATTAGTAAGTACAGGTGCCCCTGGTTATTAGCAGAACACTGAAGGAGTTTCCCATGCTGTTCGTGAGACATCAATGGTACTGCAGTCTCCCTCAGTGAGGAAGTAATTCAGAAAGTGTCTGAGAACAGCAAATGAAATGTTTCTATCTAAGTTTGAGTAGAGTTTGCATTAAACTGTCAACAGAATCTTAGAGACTACAGCAAGAAAAATGGCATAGAATGGTATTGTGGAGCTAGAGTTGCTGGGAAAAAAACCAAAGAAGGATATGAAATAGTATTTGGATTCTGTTTCACAAAGCAAACTGGAGCTGAAATGAGTGACTGCAGGTTGGGGTCAGCTAAACAGCCTACCTTTTTAGAACTTATGTTCATATAGAAGCTATGCACCTGATCTTGTCAAATTCCCTTTGCTGTTCCAGTGGCATTCAGTCAAGCAGGAGCAGTGGGAGGTACGTCAACTGTTTGATTTGTAGGAAATTCTGGCTATATGCATATGGCAGGTTGAAGCCCAAAGAAACAAAACAGGTGCTTAAGAAAAACTGTTCCAGTTGTATATGGAATATTGTCCCCCTGAATTATAAACTGGAAAACATGAGATGTTGATTCTCTACCATGACTCACTCTTAGCACATAAGAGGCAATGGAAAAGATCTGTAAAAAGGCTTAGAGCTGTAGCAGATCACGTTGTGCTTGCAATTCATCGCTGTTCAGTTATATGATTTGGGCCCTGATTCAGGAAAGCACTTAAGCACTTGCTTAACAATGCTTTCCTGAATTGGGCATTTCATAGCAACATAAATGAACATGGCATTTAAAGATGGGCCAAAGAGACATGGGTTTTATGAAAAGAGACATACACAAAACAAAGGGAGGACAGGACAATGAATAGAAGGAATGTCTGCCAGAGACACAGTAGAGACCGGCGTGGATACAAAATTTGTATCTGCATCTGATGCGCGATCTGTGAACATGGTCAACAGATATCCACAGATTTGAAGGGCTCTAGATATAAAATTAGGATCCACATCCAGCCGCAATCTGCAAACATGGTCCGCAGCTATCCACAGCCGTGGATGCAGCTATTCACAGGGCTCTATCTGTATGGTCTTATGTGCTACCTTAGAACAAACAAGAGGTTGAGGGGAGGGGAGGGGATGGTAGGTCAAAGATTGTAACAGAGATTGTGAGCTTGCTCATCATTGCTCATTTGGAGATGGCTGGTCTGAGCCACTGATTTATGAAGCAAAGCTGAGGGATTCCTGTACATCCCAGATGAGCTATGAATCAGATAACTTATAACAT
This sequence comes from Chrysemys picta bellii, assembly GCF_011386835.1. Classification (NCBI taxonomy): domain Eukaryota; kingdom Metazoa; phylum Chordata; order Testudines; family Emydidae; genus Chrysemys; species Chrysemys picta. Next base: position 98,310,899 of record NC_088796.1, read on the forward strand.
ACTTTCAGGCTTACAAAGCACTGACGTGGAACATATATACAAAGTTTTTAATTATTTCAGAGCGTCAAAGAAAATGCTGTACCGCTCACCCTGGTAATAATCTTTCAAGCTTGTATGCTATTTATAGGATAAATAAATCTCTGAAGGTGCACAGTTGTTACAACTACACAGCTGTGATGGCATGTTTTTTTTTTTCTTTTTTTTTTCTCCAATGGAAAAACTTACTAGGTTGCATGGTATTGCTGTGAATGGGATTAATTAGGGCTAATGCGTATTAAAGAATTGTAATCACATCACTGAGATGGGTGTGCGAGTAATTTATAACCAGGGCTAGACTGACTCATCAAATAATCCTCATACTGTATCATAAAATAACTGACATCACAGTAATAAAAACGTTTAATCAAAGACTATTTTTGGTGATTCTAGCTAATGGATTATTGCAGTGCAACGCCCACTCAGACCAATGGGGTGACATGCTATTGTTCTTTATTAGGTGTGCATGGCATGTCCGGGGGTGAAACAGTGACACATCCCTGCCCTGAGGGGCTATAACTGAAAGCCCAATTCTACAAACCCTTTCTGGTAGATTTATTTTCTTTCATAGGAGTAGCCTCCTTGCCTCCAGGCCCAAAGTGACACCTGACGCAATAGGGATGACAAATAGTCGGGGAGGAGGTGTGTGGGAAGGACAAGGGCTGCCACTGCTGTGCAGCGTAAGGGCACAATGTACAATCTTGTTGGTTCCTTTTTATAAGGACCATGGAGTTGGAGAATTTGTTTTCAGCCACATAGCTGCCAACCTTGCAGGGTTCTGTGTGTACGGCATTTTAGTGTTCCTGTGATGGTATTTCCATTTATATAGTTAATTAATTATCTATGAGCATCATTATTAGAGAGCAACAGGACAGTAGCCCGAGCCCTTTGACCCAGGCAGGAAGAAGATGGGTTTTCTCTAGGGTGACCAGGTATCCGGTTTTTGACAGTTGGCAGCGCCACACAGCAGGGCAGGAAGGCTCCCTGCTAGCCTCCGCACTGCGTAGCTCCCGGGAAGCAGACAGCATGTCCCCCCTCCGGCTCCTATGTGTAAGGGCAGCCAGAGGGCTCAGCACACTGTCCCTGCCCCAAGCACCGCTCCCATTAGCTGGGAATCACGGCCAATGGGAGCTGCGGGGACAGCACATGCGGACATATGCCTGGCCGCGCCTCTGTGTACAGGGCCGGCTCCAGGCACCAGCCCACCAAGCTGGTGCTTGGGGCGGCACCTGGAGGGGGGTGGCGCAGCGCTCCCGCCCGAGAGCGGGGCTGCGACCGAGCTTGCCGCCCTCCCCCCGGCGCAGCTTCTGGCCGCCGCGGAGAGCGGAGCCCCAGCGGGGCTCTCCGCCCGGCGCAGCCTCTGGCCGCCGCGGAGAGCGGAGCCCCAGCGGGGCTCGCCGCCCTCCCCCTGGCGCTCTGGCCACCAGGGCTCCGCTCTCCCCGGCGGGGCTCGCTGCCCTCCCCGGGGGGGGGGGGGGGGGGATGGGGACGGGAGGCTTTTTTGCCTGGGGCGGCAAAAAAGCCAGAGCCGGCCCTGTCTGTGTAGGAGCCTAAGGGAGGACATGCCACTGCTTCTGGGAGTTGCTTGAGGTAAGTGCCACCCGGAGCCTGCACCCCTGACCCTCTCCCGCACCCCGGCCCTGATCCCCCTCCCATCTTCTGAACAACCTCGATCCCAGCCTGAAGCTCACTCCTGCACCCCAAACTCCTCGTCCTCAGCCCCACCCCAGAGCCTGCACCCCCAGCCAGAGCCCTCCCACACACTCCCATATACCAACCTCCTGCCCCAGCCCCGATCCCCCTCCCACACGCTGAACCCCTCGGTCCTAGCCTGGAGCACCCTCCTCCAGCCCAAATCCCTCATTTCCAGCCTCACATCAGAGCCCTCACCCTCTCCCGCACCCTGAATCCCTAATTTCTGGCCCCACCCTAGAACCCACACCCCACAGCCCATACCTCCTCCCACACTCCAACCCCCTGCCTCAGCCCAGAGCCCACTCTCATATTCCAAACCCCTCGGCTCCACCCCCTAGCCCAGAGCCCCCTCCTGCACCCCAAACCTCCCATCCCTGGCCCCACCCCAGAGCCCTCACCTCCTCTCACATCCCAACCCACTGCCTCAGCCCAGAGCCCCCTCCCGCACTCTGCACTCCTCATTTCTGGCCCACCCTGGAGCCCGCCCCCTCAGCCAGAGCCCTCACCCACTCCCGTACCCCAGCCCCCTGAGCCAGCCCAGTGAAAATGAGTGAGGGTGGGGAGAGCGAGCAACAGAGGGTTGGAGTGAGCAGGGGCAGGGCCTCAGAGAAGGGACAGGGCCTGGGTGGGGGTCTTAGAGGAGGGGTGGGACAGGGCAAAGGTGTTCAGTTTTGTGCAAGTAGAAAGTTGGCAACCATAAGCATGACAGAGCAGTGAAGCACACCTTTTAATGCTAGACCAGTTTAAAAGGTGAATGGTATCAGGTGAGTTGGCTAAACCACATCTTGCTCATAAAGCAAAAGGAACACATGTTTGTTTCCCTGCCTGTTGATCATTTGTTAGTGGGAGGAAATATAGCCCAGAGCACTCTCCTGACAATTAAATGGAGGGACTTTCTCAGGTGATGGGGACGGCCTCAGGCTTGTCCAGCAAAAACCCCTATTGATTCAATACATGCCAGAGGAAAGTTAACTTTTTGTGCCAATTAGTGCTACAAGTTCCCTTTGTTACTGTGTCTCTGACTGACATTCATTCTTTTCACTGTTCTCCCTTTGTTTTGTGTATCTCTTTTCATGCCCATCTCCATTTCTTCCTCATGCATGCCTTGCATTTTGCTCTTTCCTTTCTGTATTTAGTTCCCACTTTTTTTTCTCTTTCTCTTTCTTCAGGATGTCTGCACTACAGCTGCAGCTACACCAATGTAGCATAGGTGCTTCCTATATTGATGGAAGGGTTCCCCCCCCCCCCTATCAGTGTAGATAATCCACATGTAGGTAATCTCTAAGAGATGGTAGCTAGGTCAATGGACGAATCCTTTTGCACAACATTTTTCACAAACTTGAGCACCAAGGCTAGGCTGATCAAAGTTTCAGGTGTAGACAGGACCTTATTAGTGTTTTCTTGATTTGTTTTGGCTCGCCCTGCCCCGCACTTCTGTTCATCATCTTCCCAGTAGTCATTTGTTTCCTGCCTTCTCACCCTTCTTCCGTCTCTTGCTCTCTAGTTGCCTTCATCTCTTCTCCCTTCCCAGTCTCTGATAAGTATAGGTTTCTTCCCTTTTTTGTCCCCAAAGGCTAAATCCTTCATTAATATTCTATAGTTCTCCTCTCCATGCCCCCCAAGGTTGATGGTTTAATGTAAACTCTACCAAAACCTCAAAAGAATAAAGGAGCAGATGAAGATCTGACAGGCTCTTGCTGGCTTTAATGCTGGTCTGTCATAAGCCAATGCTTTTATATAGTCTCATTTTCTCTCTCTCTCTCTCTCCTTCCTCAAGGGAGACATTTTACATCTAGATCCTGAGGAGCTGTATGGGAAGCACTCTGTGGATTCTGAAATACCTAGCTGAGAGGCAAGAAATTTAGGTTTTGACATTTCTAACTTTTTGAATTGCTCTGGGATTTACTTGTGTGTGGGTGCGGGGGGGCTGTTTTTGTTTACCTGACTAGATATCAGGAAGGAGACTTTTGTAAATGATTTCTGCAAGTGAATCTAATGCTACTGAAAAGTGCTCGCTGCACATCCCTGGAGAATATTATCTTTGTGATAAAGGAAAATGACACAATATAAGCAGCAGTGCAAGCTTCACTCCTTTACTCCACCAATATGTCTCAACCCTGAGCTGAAGAGACTGACTGTGAAAGAACCAACAGTTCATTCTTTACACCTCATCCTTCACCTCTCAGAGTGTTAATAAGGATCCTCATTAGTGCCAGTTTTGCGCTATGGACACTTGTCCATTGGTCTGAGACCACCAAGCATTTAATGCAGGTCAACAAACATCTTTCAGATGGTAACAGCTTTTATTTGACACAACCTGGGTTGGGTTCAAACTGGCAACCAGTAGGTAAAAGATTCATTAACTTTTTGCCAAGGGTGAATCAGAATCAATAGCATGAGGGTGAAATGTGAAAGGGTAGATAAAGTAGAATAATTACACGTTAATGATGTATTAGCATTGCTATCAAATATTATTACCGGTATTCCATTTTTCTATTTCAGAACTGATGCAATATAAAATATACACATTAGAATGCACCATGATAACACATAAGGCCAAATTCTGACTCCATTGATACGAATAAGTTTTGCTAATGAAGTTGATAAAACCAGGATTTAGCCTATAGAAATGATTTGTAAAGCTAATAAATTAGAACTCCCTTAACTTTTTATATAAAATCTTGACATTGAGTGAACAGAAACAAATTGACTTTAGTGCAGTACATTTAAAAAAAACCACACCTGTTTTTAATGGCTTTAGCTTTTTTTCTGATTTGATTGCATGATGCACATTGGATTTCCATAAAGGAAAAAAGGAGATGGATGCTGTGAGTAGATTTCTAGAACACTCATTGCACAAGGGTTTTTGCCTTACTCAATAGCTAAATATTTGAGTAAAATTCACAACTCTGCAGAGGGCCAGCACAAGGACTATTCATTATTTAAAGGCTGAAATTTACACTTGGGTAGAATAAGACTCAATAGGGATTTGGTTTTAATTCAATAAAGCTGAGTTTGATAGTAATTTTTTTGAGGAAGAGAAAAAGTTGTCCTACACACCTTATTCTTCTTAAAAGAAAAAAATTTCATTTCCACTTTGACTCAGCCATTCCATCTGGTACCCTTCTGAAAGCATGTGTAATGGACATTTATGGCCTCTTGAGGGTATTTGACTTATACCCATATAAAAAGGATATGGTATACAGCTAATCTCTAATACTCAGACCCTTCTGAGTGGGTATAGTAAACAGTGGAGAAACAAAAGCTCAATTTCATATTCATTCTTCTGGGGGAAGAGGGAATAGTTTGCCACCTGCAGTGGCACTTAAGGGTTCCACATGAATCAGGTGGAGCATCCTGAGGACACCCAAGGACTCTGGCCTTCCTGGCTCTGCACGGCTCCTGCATAGCATGGTTATTGCAGTAGCTAGGGAGGAGGAAGAAGCACAAGTCAGTACAACTGCAGGCTACTTTTACTTGCACGCTTGTGAAGGGGAGAATCTGGAGGAGCCTAGCTGGCTCCTCTGGCCCCCGACAGCTGGGATCCTAATCATGTCACTGTGGAGGAACATCTAGGGGAGTGGGGTGAAGGGGCACCATGCTGTGGCCACCAAACTCCCACTTCTGCTGGAACAGGCTGTCCTCTGTGTGCAATCAGAAGGGAGGCACGAAGCTCAAGCATTTTAGGAAGCTGGGGTTAACTTGAAAAGTGACTTATGAGAGTAACTACTTTTCCTGAGGGCTCTAGTGCTCTATAGCCAGGAGTAGTACAGCATCAGCCTGAGCCAGGCACAGTGCAGGAAGGAGCTGTGGAAACAAATGCTTTATCGCGGAGCTCAGGGTTTCCCTGCTACTCTAGTTCTGGTCGCCTGTTGAGTACAGATAGCAAGCTGATCATGCAGAACAGTAGTTTAAGTTCTATGTAATAACATTTCTTTATCGAAAGAAATAGCTGACTTCTAAGTCACTTACAGGCAGATCATCACATTTATCACTGCATATTTTTAAGGTGAAAACAAAATTAGTCAGGAAGCCTCCACTGCAAAAAATCTCATTGCTGAAAGGCACATATAACTTGCTGATTTTTTTAACTACAAACCTGAGAAGTGAAAGGCTCCCCAAAGCCCTGCTTGCATTCACCTAGAGAAAACCCCCAGAAGAAAAAGAGAACAGGTCATGTCCTTAGTAGAAAGAAAGGGAAAACACAGCAAAAAAGGCAGTTAAAGCATTTACATTTGGAAGAGAAAAAGATACAGGAAATAGCAGCCCATACAAAATAGCTACTTTAGGACTACAGGTGTTTGCCTTTGCTCAATTTAAACAGCCAGCCCACAGGAAGGAAGGCATGCCAGGGCAGGGGGGGGGGGGAGAAGCCTATAAAAGGGCATCCCTACACACCAGGAGGGTTAATAGGAATTAGATATTCTGGAAAGAAGGAGTTGCTAGGGAAGGGGTTGTTGTGTTTTATATACTTTTGTTACATGAGCATGAGAGAGATAAATAAAGTGAAGTGTAAAACTGCTGTTTTACAGCTGTGGAGGTCTCCTACATCATGAGCCAGTTTTTTTTTAAGAGACAATTTTCCAAATAAACCTGTTACTCCTCTAGTCAGTGGAGATGTTTAGATGCATGCTGATGGAGTTAAGTTCTTATTGCTTCCTAAATGTTAATTAGGCAATTGTCAATCACTCTGTGAGGTAGGGGAGTAAAAAGTAAGATCCAGGAGTAGTAATTTGCATTTTACAGCTGGGAAACTAAGGATAAGTGACTTAATTAGGGTCCTAGGAAGAGCCAGGATTAGAATGTAGGACTCCCTTGCTCTCAGCCCTGGCCTTAATGTATCATGCTAGGCTGCTTCTTATACTACCCACTCTGTGCAAAAAGCCATGTTGGCTCCACAACTAGAGATAGTTGTCTGGGATAGAGATTGTAGTGTCATCAGTAGTGGACTAGGAAACATTGCTCTCAGTGACCAACTGAACTGGGTATGGAATTTGGAAAACTGGGCCATGCATTTTGTAGGTGTAAAAGAGCAGCCCTGCACTAGTCAATTAGCTCATGTTTTTAAAGTTGCAGTGTTGCAAACGTAGGTATTCAAAAATCATGAGTAGAGTCCAAACAACATCACAAGTGTCTTAAAAATCATGGCACTCCTGTAATGTTTTGGGCTTTTTATTTGCCTTTGTTTTTTGAGAGTTTAGAGTTTGTTGTTGAGCTTTACTGTGTAACAAAAATCTATCATGTGACTTGCACTAAAATCACAGGATTTGTCAACTCTGAAGCTATCTCCACAATGAAGAGGGTTAGAAACTTACTTTTATTTTTAATGAAAACTGAGATCAGTCTTGACACTTACATTTACTCTAACCTGATGCCTTTAGACCCCAAAAGCTGACTTGGCAATAGCAGGTTACTGCCTTAGAAGGTATAGCATAGCTCAGATTCTTTGTCCATCACAGAAAACAATTCACTTCTCAATATTTTCTGTTACTGCATCAAAGAATGAATCAACCTGAATATAAATCATTGGGAAGCATGGAGGCAGAAAATGAATCAGTCAGGGAAAGAGCATAGCAATGTTAAATCCACTACACTCACCATAAAAAGAAGAACAGGAGTACTTGTGGCACCTTAGAGACTAACAAATTTATTAGAGCATAAGCTTTCGTGGACTACAGCCCACTTCTTCGGATGCATATAGAATGGAACATATAATGAGGAGATATATATACACACATACAGAGAGCATAAACAGGTGGGAGTTGTCTTACCAACTCTGAGAGGCCAATTAATTAAGAGGAAAAAAAAAAACTTTTGAAGTGATAATCAAGCTAGCCGAGTACTCTGAAACCTACACTCACCATGATATATTTCCCTTTCAACCAACAGGTTTTATTTTATGCCATTGAACTGGACTACAAACTTAATTCACAAGAAACCTCCATTCAAAGCAAAGTTTGTGGTAAACGAAAACATGCTTTTTCAGCTTCTGAAAAAACAATAAAGGAAAGAGACTAGATGGTGTTCACATTTTAACAGTATAACAAATTTCGTGCTAGATTCACATCAGGCTTTAGGAGGGAATAAACCAAAGAATCCCAAATATCTGAGCTGCTTGAACATCACAAAGTATGTCTGGATAACTGGGGATTCGTAGAAAAGGGATACACTTTAGCAGTGAATTAGCGGGAGGTTTGGATAATCAGGATTCTGCTCTACTTCTCTCTGGCATCCATGTACAAATAGACGTTATCACTGCACTAATGTCCACAGATACTAAATCCATCAATTAGTGGCCTGACACTAGCAAAATGATTAGGAACAATAAAATATCAGATATTGAGGAGAAGAAAAGAAAAGGGAAAGAAAAGGTTTAGAGTTCTGATACCTTTCTAACTACCATATATACATGTACTATCAATTATTATAAACAGTCATCATGCATTGAAGTATTTGCAGAGTGTTTTATTACAGAAACTATATCTGGGTTCTCTCTATAACATTTAGTCTGTAACTGGTCCATAATTACCACATCTCAATAATTAATTGCAAACAAAGTATTTAAACTACAACAGTAATACTAACAAGAGTTAAGATTCTGGAGAAGGACCATTCAAAGCAAAGGAATCCTAAGGCATAACTGTACATCCCCAAGGTTTGCCATATTTTAGTTACATGTAAGAGGGGACCTTAATTGCCAATTTCTTTACCTTCTGTGCTCCTCTGTCAGTCTTAAGGGGCAACAGCAATTGAAGACTTTAGCAGAGATAGTCCTGTTTTCTTTCTGGGCCAAGTCTTTGGGAATAAATGTTATTACCTTCAGTAGAACGAGGATTTGGACACATGTGGGAGGAGAGTTGGATGAGCACCTGAAATTTTATTTAACCCAAACATTAATATTTTGCAAGGAGTTTGTGGGGAAAGTGAGATGGCCAGAGGGAGAAAAGGAAGATAGGGGGAGAAAGGTAAGTTATTTGTAATGACTTACAATAATATAATGAGTGAAATGGCTAATGCTTTCATGGACTATGGGGAATGATGGAGGGAAAGCATCAGAGCTATCAGAATAACCTGTAACATTGTGAGCTACAAAAAATTTGGAGCAGTGCTGAAATGAGGCACTTTTAATGCTGGATTGCAGCTTTTTATTTCTGAATCATACATACATATTGTACATACAGTGATATTACATATCTTTGTATTGCTTAGTCTACAATTTAGTGAGCATAGGTTTTTTTTTTTTTTTTAAACAAAACAAATCGTAAGTTAATTTATATCTTGCTCTGAGCACTGATACATGGTAGGGAAAAAATCTGTGTATAAAAGAGTACATTTGTGCAATTCTAATACAATATTCCTCTTTGAACAAACCACTGATTTTTGGTTAGATATTGTAGATAAGTGTTAGTATAATATATTGTTGCTATATCAGAACATTAATATATTTTAAAAATATATTTTTAATGAGCAAAGATAACCACACCTTTTCTTTAAGCCACAGTGATCTTTTTTACACCATCGTATTGGCAGTCCTATTTTTTTTTTAACATGACATTTGGTTTAAATGTGTCCTTTCCATCACCAGATGCCGTTATCAAATTAGTCTGCTCCGACTCATCAAATCCTTTTGCATGAAAGTGCCTCTAGAGTGAAATTCACCTCCTATGCAGAGGGTCAGTGCGAGACTATGTGGCACTTAAGCCCCAATCGGGCTCTGAAAATAGGGGCATCGGATTTTTATTGGGGCCCTGCATAGGAGTAAATTTCACCCTTCATGAACATTTCCGTCCCCCAGAGTGTAATATAGGTGATCCAGCTCATTCTAGGTTGCTTTAACTGCAGGATTACAGATGATATGAGTTCATGCTGTTATGCATTTTTAATTATTCACATCCAGAACAATCTTAATTAGCATCTGGAAGTTAACACAAATATTAATTCCTAAAGAAAGCATTTATCTCCAGTATTTTAAGTGGTATTACTTCTGTAAGCCATATCAAAGACAAGACTCGAATATCTGGAAGATTGGGCAAACAACCAGATACTAATTTTGGGCTCGTCACTGTGAAGTTAACAGGAATTGATGATCAGCACCTCGTAGGATTGGGCCCTTTCCCTGTGAAAATTCACAGGACTTGATAGAAAGCAGAGATAAAATATATTATCTGGTGTAACAGAGTTGCACTGCACAAGTGGCAGGACAAATCAAGAACTATAAATGGGATGACATTTCAGGTTTGCTTGGCGGTATATAAGTAAGGTTTTGGCAACACTTGTCCTTCTGCCACTTAGTCTGCATTAGAGTAGCTGAACAAATGGGCACACAATGATATTCAGTCTCTTGTTTGCAGTATGACTCATTATTGATACAAGAGAATAATCTACAGAGACTGAGATGTGCTCACTTTAAAACAAAAATGTAGATTTTATTTTGCTATAGGACAAAAACAAATCAGATTCTGTTCTTACTTTAGATTTTACTAAGAACAATTCTCACATCATTTCGGTCCTGACTAACTTGTTTGCTCTCTTTGTCTAGTGATCCTCTCTTCTGTTAATTAGTAATACAGGATGCTGAGAATTAATTCACATAAAAGCTGTGAGATGAACAAAGCATCCAGAATTGTTTTCAGCCAAATCAGTGCAGCTGTAATTTTGGGGCATAACAGTGACTCTTAGTGGTGAACCATGTTTATTCCAAACTGTGTGATTCCTACAGGCACCCCAAAAGATCTATACATCTACTACCAGACTCTCATGTTTGAAAGAGACAAGTAGAATGAATTTGGTTATCAATTACATTCTGTCAGGCCCGCCCTCAGGCATAACCAGCATACGCAGCTGCGTAGGGCGCCCGAAAATTTGGGGCACCCCCGGGTCTTAGTGTCCACCCTCGCGCCTCTTCCTATCCCTGTTCTGACCCTTCCTGCAGGCTCCCACCACTGCAGGCTGCTGCAGCCTGGTGAGTCTTCCTCCAGAGGAAAGCAACAGAGAGTCCTGTGGCACCTTTAAGACTAACAGATGTATTGGAGCATAAGCTTTCGTGGGTGAATGCCCACTTCGTCGGATGCATGTAATGGAAATTTCCAGGGGCAGGTATAAATATGCTGGCAAGAATCAGTCTGGAGATTACCTGGAAATTTCCATTACATGCATCCGACGAAGTGGGCATTCACCCACGAAAGCTTATGCTCCAATACATCTGTTAGTCTTAAAGGTGCCACAGGACTCTCTGTTGCTTTTTACAGATCCAGACTAACACGGCTACCCCTCTGATACTTCCTCCAGAGGGGATCTAGTACTTAAAAGTGAAAAAGCCTGCCAGACCTATTAGCACAACATCGAAACTGTTAAAGAGCCATACAAGTGGTAATGAAGCCATTTAACAGGCATTTGCCAACCTCCAGGTATATACTATCAGTTTCTGAATTTACTGACAAAAACAGTTGTGCATTACTGTAATATTTACTTTACTCAGAACATGTTAGTCTATAGGACTTTAGTTTAAAATTTGTTTTAAAAATAGTTCATTAGTGTGTTGCTGAAGATTATAAAATCACATCTCTAAAAAATCCTTGCATAGATTTTTAGATGCACAGTCTGAGTATTCATCTTTAGCCTTAAATACTTGGATCTTCAGACATATAGTTTTTTAAATAAATCCTTCAAAAGACCACCCTTACCTAAAATACACATGCGAGCCCGGGCTACCGTCGGGCATAGGGGCACTAGTTTAATAATACTGCATAGGGCCCCATAAATCCTAAGGATGGCCCTGCATTCTGTTATGCAAATACAGTGGTCACCATTAGAAAAAATCAACATTTACCCATAACCACCACACCAAGTATTTCCCATGTTTATCACACGGCCATGTTGTAGTGTCTTACATACCAGAATGTGGTATAGCAGCTGTGAATAAATGTTATTTTTTGGGGGGGGGGTGTTATTTTCTGGTGGGTATTCTTGCTACATAACTCAAATTGCTTTTCAATCATTATTTTACTAATATAAAATATACTCTCAGAATATTTTGATATCAGCATTTAATGATCATGGCACCACGCTATGGATTTGTATATTTTATCTAGCACTTTGAGGATTTTCTATGTTAATACTACAAACATGGAATAATCAGCCTGTATTACTTGAGCTAAAGATGCCATTTTGAATTATCACAGTTTTAGATATACTGAGTTTGCGTTTTTTAATTTTTTCAACACTGTTAGGTCATGAGATAATCATTTAGAGGATTAATCACTTTTAAAAAAAGACTGACATTAAAAAATAAAAACACTGAACTCAATTACTAAAATAAAATTTTCAATTAGTTATTTTCTCTGAGAAATCTCTTTAATGACTCAAATATTTATTAAAAAATTAGACTTCTCTCTGGCCAAGCAAATGATTATGTAATGTTATCAGTAGCACAACCTGAACAAGTAGCGTTTCACAGACAGCAAGAGGTATCAACACAGTCAGAGAAAAATATGCAGCATCTCTAGAAGTATTTTAAACAGTAGTGTTATAGCTAGTCTGTGAAACAAACTAAGCTAAGTGTTTATTGTAATAATACCACTTTGTTAAGCTAGGCGTAAATGTTAAAATACTGAAGACAAAACATAACTACTCCATTGTGAGGGTTCCACTGAATTACCCATGAGGCACACATTGTTGGTTAACTCTGATATTTTTAAATTAAAAATATACACAGTTACATAAAACAATGCTAAATTAAATCTATTTTCTTATTGCAAATGATACTGCTGAAGTTAATCTACAAAGTGAGAACCAAAGCCTGCAGCCTCTATGGCAACAGGGTCGGGCCCTTAGCTTTCTTCAGAAATTCTGAACAGCACAGAGCTAATAATAAAACTAAAGGAAATGAACCAAACTGTCCCTTCCTCCATGGCCTTCTGTGTCAGGGAGACAGATCCAGACAACCCCTCTTCTTCAAGTGCCTGGAAGTTAGGGTTTTTCTTTTTGCAGCGTCACATCAAGTCTTTAAAATAAACAAAACAATAAGTCAATGCTATGCAACACATTGCTACTTCTTTTCCCAGTCTTGAGGTTCCAGTCCTGCAGTGTGCTGAGCACTCTCATTGACTTCAATGCTCCAGTGTTAAATACTTAGTTTAGACAGTCCCTTTGGGCCCTCTCTTGCTTCTACTTAATATGGAAAAATTAAAGGCCTGATGCTGCTCCCTTTGTTGTCAATTGCCAAATTCTCTTTGATTGAGGTAGGAGTAGAATTGGACCCTAAGTGTGTGTGTGGGGGTGGGGGGGAGAGGGGGAACTAGGCTACACAATGGCTTCATTAAGGATGTATCCAGAAACACATTTTTGCCATCCATCTCAAAGAGGCACTGGCAGCAATGTGGTCATATTTACTGGAATTTAAAATAAACTTGCAATGCAGACACACAATATCCTGCCAGCACAGATGGGCAACTCATCCATTTGCTCGAGCACGTTGATTACTGAAATCTTAGATATACTATGTGGAGTTAATTATATACTTAAAAATGGAAATGAATGTAGATTTATACACCTCTACCCCGATATAACGTGACCCGATATAACACTAATTCAGATATAACATGGTAAAGCAGTGCTCTGGGGTGTGGCAGAGCCGCGCACTCCGGTGGATCAAAGCAAGTTCGATATAATGCGGTTTCAGCTATAACGCGATAAGATTTTTTGGTTCCCGAGGACAGCGTTCTATTGGGGTAGAGATGTATTTGCACTATATCATTTTAAAGCAGAGAGCTAGATTCCTTAAAGGAATAATATGGAGACATTATTTATGGAAGTTTCTGCCATGAAAATGAAGAAATGTCTAGACTAATGGTTATTCCCAAATGTCAATATTTGTAGAAGGCCAGTGTTTTCTCCATGCTGAAATGCATTAATGTCTACTGTACCTCTATGTGCCATTTTCCATAAATATATTTTTAAAAGGCTTTGATCTCTAAAAATACAGCAAGGTTCATTGCAAGGGTGGACTTTCCCCTGCCATGCTTTCTGCTGCAGCCTTTGGCTACGCCCTTTGTATACATTTCTTCCTCTGAAAGGCAGGCACAGAACCCCTGGAATGGATGCTTCTACCACCATTAACTCCTGTATGGCTGGTGAATGAGAATTCTCTTGGGTCCCTGAGAGACCTACCATGGACAGCAGAAGTTCCCCATATCCAACCCATCCTCCTACCCCCTGAATGTGCCCCCTACCCAACCTCTGGTTGTGCCCTGGCCCTGCAGTGTTCTTTAGGAAGGGAGCGTCATAGATTTGGAATGTGAGAAGTATTCTGTGAAGCTCTTGTTCATTCCTTCCATGTCCCTGTTTCCATCCCACACAGCTTTGCTCCCCTCTATCTTTGCAAATGGAGAAGAGAATCAGGGCACCAGTAATCAGCAACACACCTGTCTGTAAGCGATGCTGTTTCTAATTGTAATAAGAGTAGCATTTATTAGTTAAAATTAAAAATCTGGAAAATATCTCCCCATTATGCCTTCAATGAATCCATCCCCCAGTTTCATTGGTATTCTTTAGAATAAGGAGCTACCACCACATTAGATCATTATTTTTCTTTGTAGAATACAGAGCTGCTGTAAAGCTCTCCTGGAGGCACACTGCATATTTATGTTCCCACAGGATCAGTATTGTTTTTAAAACATGCAAAATGCTTCAGCGTACTGAATACTTGGTTTAAAGGGAAAAAAAAGAAAGTTGTCATTCAAACCACAAAACAGAAAACATGAGAGCACACCACCAGACAAAAGCCTTGCAAATGGATATAAAGAAAAAAACCACAACAAGCTAAGGGTCTGGGCAGACTCCAGAGAGGTTTCAGCAGAAAGCTTTGCACAAATCTGTTCAATATCCTATCAATGTCAATGAGAGGGTGTTTATAGGTGAAAACTGATTTTTGCAAGAATTTATGATTATGAACAAGGGTGAATTTTTGCCATTTTGGAAAATGGACACACATTTTTTTGGCATGAGAAATAGCAAGAGTTCAGCTCAGAATTCATCCCAAATGTTCACACCTTAGACCCAATGAAAATTCGATGTTCTCATTGATGAACTGTCATTTTTTTGCTGCAAAAACAATCTTTTGCTTTTGTGGAAAACAGAAAAATTGGTGATGCCATAACATTTTTTGTTTTTTTTGTCAAACCCCATGATTATTTTTAAAATCTGTTTTGGTAGTAGTACACTTTTTTTTTTTTTCCTTCCACAGAGCTTCAAGACTGAGGCTATGTCTACACTACAAACCTTACAGCGGCACAGCTATACTGCTACAGTTGTGTAGCTGTAAGATCTCCTGTGTAGCCGCTCTTTGCTGGCAGGAGAGAGCTCTCCTGCCAGCATAATTAAACCACACTCAATGAGCAGTGTTAGCTATGTCAGCAGGAGAACCTCTCCTGCCACCATAGCACTGTCCACACCAGCACTTTCACCGGTGAAACATATGTCGGTCAGGGCGGTGTTTTTTCTCATCCATGGCCGACAAAAGTTTTACTGACAAAAGTGGTAGTATAGACAAAGTCTAAGTCTTAACAAGGTATCCTATGCCTGGGGGAGAAAAAAATATGTGCATGCATTTTAATAGGTGGACAGGCCTGCATGCCAGGGTTCTATTCTTGGTTCTGCCACAGATACCAGGTATGACCTTGAGACAGTTTAAAGTACAGTTTTATTCTGAAAAGTGACTATATAAAAATGCTTCCTCCTTATTCCACATATCAGTTCTCCACGGGAAGTCAGAGTCCTATCTGCTTGCTTATTTATAATTGTGCTACTACCAGAACAGAATTTTTCAATGAATCAGTAATGCTACACTGCTTCCAGAATTAGGAATTAACACCTAGGGAGTGCTGTTTTGTACAGTAGAGACCCATTTTTTGTTTGATGTGATTTAAAATCAGCTTAATACAATATTTTGATATGTATAATTAGTCCAAAGTGAAACAGTGAAAGCAATGTTGGGGTAAATGGTTCAACAGCTGATAGGTACTGGAAGTCAATGGAACTGTACAAAGTATTTATATCTACACTAACATCTTCATAATTTTTTTTTGCATTTTTTTTAATTTTGGAAAAATTTTCCATTTTCTTGATTTTAATTTTTAAAATTGACATTTTTGGGAGAAAACCCTTTAAAATTTGGAATTTTCTTTCAATAAAGATTGGTTTTCACAATGAAACATTGTAAAACTTCATTGAAAAGCAACATTGTGGGACCATGAAGCTACCCAAAATGAATTTGCAGAATTTTAACTGAAATTTCACAAAAAATTCTTGCATGGCCCAAGTGGTTATTTTAAAAGTAGAATCTATATTTTCCCCGAATTATACAGCTGAATAAAAAAACTCAGTGACAATAATGAAAAGTCCCATTATTCCCTGTTGGCACATTTCCAACTCGTTCTAGACAAGATCGTGATGTTATAATTCGCCTTAAGTACCGGGCAGCAGCTGTTGTGCTGCCCCTGGAGCAGTCTGAAGGGGACATTGTGACCCTGAGTGTCCCAACCTCCATCCTGGGCTTCCCTGTGCTCTGGGGAAGGTATTAAACTGTGCTGGGTCTATCCTTGGTGCAGTATTATAACACACTGCTACACAGCCCAGTGCACTGGGTGGGTATAGCTAAGGGTCTACTCATAATGCACCCCTTCCCGCCCACCTGTGCAGGTGGGGCACATAGCAGCTCTGTGGAACCTGCTGTCCATCACTGGCTGCTATCAATGACAGGAATTGGTAATGCAAGAAAGAACCTTACATGCCTTACACACTTTTACAGTAACACGGGATGGGCAGCAGTCTTACCCTCTGCTCGTCTGCTTCGGTTATGAGGTGGCTTTAGGAGCCATGTGCCAAAATACTGCCTCAATGTTAACAACTGTGACTGATTACTGAACTGCTCCCCTTACTCCCATTACCCAAAGTCCAATTTTGGGAAGGAGGGGCATAAACACACTGGAAATGAAGTCAGGGATTGCTGTGAAGGACATCAAGAAAAGAAGGGAATTTAGAGCCTGATCCAGAGCTCATTAAAATAAATGGAATGACTCCCATTTACTTCAATGAGCTTTGAAGCAGAAGCTTGGAATGTGCCACTGAAAAACAAACTAGTGAGACATGTGCCCTTCATCGCTCTGATCACTTTATATCTTTCCCCCCCACCCCACCCGCCATATGTCTTTGTTTTTTAACCTGTACAGTCATCAGGACAAGGACTGTGTTTGCCTCTGTTTGGAAAGCAGCTAGAACATTTAAAACTCCACTGCATTATAAATACGTACAATTCAATCATCTTGAGTGCAGCAATGAAACACCATTTTTTCTGTTTGAACACCCTGGATTAGGCTCTTGAAAAGAAAATTGAAAAGCATTTGGTTTTGCAAAAAACTATATGGAGTTTACCTAGCCCTCAAAGTCAAACTGCATGGTCATAACATCACAATATAATTTTCATTAGTTGTGAATTCTTACTCCTGCTCCATAGAAGTCATTTCCGGCTCATTTGAGAGGCAGCTAGTTCTGGGTTCAAGAGAAAATAGGCAGCAGTAAACATTTTCTCTGCATTTCTCTCTCTTTTAAAATATGAAATTATATTTTGGGATGTAACTAACTGTAGTGAGTACTGGTGATTGGGCAATAACATAAAACAATGTTAACATGAATGTAACAGTTCAGTGTGTATGACATTACACTGATTAACGCAGAGGAGTCTTTTTATGGCTATTTCCTTAGAACATATTTGACTGTGGATGGGACGTACTACAAACAGACTCTGTACACCTAACAATAATGTCCCCACGTGCCTCTCCAGTCCCACCCTGCACTTCCTGTGCTATAATTTGCAACCTACACAGGAAAGGTTATTAACAAGATAGGAATTTTCTCCCATGCAGTGTTCCTTCTCAGGTATCCTGATTTATTTGGCACATTCAGAATGCTGACAGCCCACAGAAGGATGTTTTGAATAGAATGGATGCAGTCCCACGTCTCACCGTGTTCTTCTTCTGTCCCTGTTTTTAGGTGTCTAGGTAAATCCCTGATGTCACATGCCCACAAATGTCAGATATTTGCTGTTTACAAGGGAGATTTAAATGTGAGTCAGTCAAGTTTCTCCAGGACTAACAGCTGGTGTATATAAGGTGAATACAAGTATTTTGGATTTTTTACGTCTCCTTTCTCTTCTGTGGCTATATAGGCTGAATTCTCAAAAGAATTTGATGGGAATGTCTGACCACAAATGAGGAGGCATCAGGAATCAATACAACAGACACAAAACTGCATGGCTGAAAATGTAAACTGCATAAAGCAAAAGAAGGAGACTGAAGAGAATCTTCAAAAACAGTGGCTGGTTCCAAAAAAGTAGGGAAAGAAGTCAGATAGGACCTGCAGATGCAACCCCCTTCTTCAGAGACCTTATGACTAATGTGCACAGAAAAAATATACTTTACAAAAAAAATACACTATAATCTATCTTTTGGTGTAGCACTGGAATAACAGTTTAATCATCTAAAGGGCAATTTGAATTAATGTCTTTGATAAATTTTAACTTCTTCAAAAATGGCAGTGTTGAGCCATCTATAGTTATGAATCTGCAATGGAAAACCAGGATTGTATTTTAAGGCTGTGCTGGCTAAAGCTCATGCAGTTAATTCAAGACTCATTTGCCCCATAACACTGCAAAATTGCTTTATCCCAGATAAAATCTGGAACTGGCCACATTTTAAAAGTTTCTGTCATCATAGTATCCACTCTCATTACCCATAACTTGGTGAAAGTGAAGTGTTGTGTGTCTCTATCTAGGGATTTCTACAGTGCTCTTCTTCCATACTGTCTGAGTGTGTCTTAGGGTCAAAGCAAAGGCATGGGAACCAGAAGGATACTAGGGTCTGATCCCCAGCTGAACCACTGATTTACTGTGTACCCCGTTGAAGGTATGTCAGTCAACCCATCTGGCAATTTGACTACATCATGGCCCACTTTAACTGAGTAAATCAGTGTAATTTTTTGTTTCTGAAAAGTGTCCACACTGGATACTGTAAATGGAGTAAGTCATCTAATGAGTGGGGTAGGTGGAGTGCTTAAGGAACTACTCTAAAGGACTGATCAGCAGGGATCCTAGAAATCAGTTTGCCGCAGAAAAATGTGGAATTTGCGTTTTAACAGAGAATCTTTTAGTTTTTACGTTTTGTGAAAAACTAAAAACATATACAGCAGAACCCTGTTTATCTGAGGCTCCATGATCCGGTTCTCCATATTAACCAAACCGGGGCTGACAGCTTGAGCCCCGCCATCTGGGGCTGATCCTGGTCCCAATTAGACCAGATAAACGGGGTTCAATAAACCATTGTTTTCAACTGATACCTATATATATTGTGTCTAGGGAAGCTAAACTTCAGCGTTTCATTTTAATCACAGAAAAATGTGGGGTTTTATGGTTTTTTTTATTGGAGAAACTTTTTTTTTATCACAGAAAACTATGTCCCTGCTGGTCAGGCACTCACTGACGTCAACAGCAAAATCTTTGTGAGAGAGGAGGAAATGGATTCTCAAATGTGGCATCCTTATACAGTAATTCAGATTATGATTTGCAGTGCTTAATTTGTAATGAAAGAGGTGCTGGGGCTCAAGTAATTAGGTGCCAGGGCTCAAGCTATTTTTTTTACATTCATAACTGATGCAGCAAGCCCAGAGGTGCTGGGGCTGTCGACTGCCAAACCTAGAGGTACCGGGGCTCAGCCCTGAAGCACTGATGATCTCATTGCAGTGGCAAACATAATGTGGTTTCACCCAATCCATTCCTGTAAAGCAAATGAATGTAATGCCAGCAGCTAGCTGAAAACTGTCTTACTTAGCTGTTTCTGATGCTTCCCTCAGCTCTTCATCCAGTCTGCGTGAGTAAAAGTTATTGATGTCGAGAAGAAACAAAGAAGAAGCAAGCAGAGCATAAGAGAGAAGCAGAGCAATAGCAAAGCCAAGAACAAGTAAGGTACATGCTTCTAAAATAGTCCCTTCATTTTCTGCACTGTCCCTAGCGTTCTTCTATTCAATATTGCGTCATTTCTGCCTGTTCAGTTTTACCCTCTTTTACTCTGTAACTCCTTGTTGAGCTTATCTGGAGGCAGACACAAACAAGTAGCAGGGGTTTGAGGCATGCTCTCTGTATGAAGCCGAAAACATTCCATTGCTTTACCAGATACAATTAAATTAGCTGCAGCCTCGGCCAAGTCAAGGATTTTTCCAGTTTAGTAGGTTTTAGTTGCAAAGGAGGCTGATCTCAACAGCTCGAAGGGGGAAGTAAGTCAGGAAATTACATACAAGCAAATGCACAGGAAACCTCTCTCAATCAGCTGTTGAGGTCACCTATGTGTGAAAGGCTGTTTCACACATGTTCACTCCATTATGGACAGTAGCATGAGCTGTAGAGTAAGAGTTTTACCTCATTCTTCTCTTAAAACACTTCTCTTCATCATACCTTACAAGATAAAAGTGAATGAAGGGGAAACATCTATAAATTCAAATAATATAGAAGTAGAAAAATGAGCAAACTTTATTTCACTGTTGTCCTCAATTAAAAACCAAACCAAACCCCAAAACAATAACCTAATCTATTTTGAACACCTCCTAATTAAAAAACAAAACAAGAAAAAAACTGGCATGAATCCATCTTTTGTCCATGGATCCAGCAGACTTGTTATTGATTAAGGGGCAAACCCTGCACTAGTCAACAAAGGAACCAGGATGCTAACTGTTGCATTCTCTGCTATATTAATTCTTCTAATCAGAGCAGGATTATTCATGGCAGGCAGGGAAGAAGCAAACTGGAGCACAGTATACTGCTCTTTTTGCTGCTGATAGCAGCATATGCACTCACAGCCTGGGATGCAAGATACATCTCCTGGCCCCTCAGATCACACCCCTTGTACAGCTACAGAAACATGTACAGGAAAAGTAGGGAGGGGGAAAAAAAGACAAGGGGAATGACAATGACTTAAAAAAGGATCAAAGAGGGAGGGACGAGAAAGATGCCATGAAGTACAGAAGGAGAAAGGAAAGAAAGAAAAAATAAAAGAGAAAGGGTTGAGGACATTTGTAGACAGCATTTGCATTTCTAGGACATTAATCCATTTCAACTTTTTCAGATCAAAAACTGCCAGCTGAGTATTATAACTACTCCGCATCAACACATTTATCCTGTCAGTAAAGTAGTTGCACAGACAATGAAATATCCTCTATCTGTGCATAATCTTACTCCCCAGAACATCCTTCCTCAATAGCACTGAACTGTCTTTACCAGTATCACTATGCTTTCCAGAGCTATTGAATCTGAGGCGCTTGCATGTCTCAAAATATCTCATTACCTGCCCCCTGCATCCATATGTTTTATAAATGCAATTGAAAGCTGTTTGTTAAATCTATGGTATAGATTGAGGCATTTTTGTATGCGTCTCTGACATCTACACTGAATAGCTTGTGAAATATAGGACAGCGTCCATACTCATCTCAGATTGTCACCTACTGCAGAACTGAAAATGAGGGAGAGGCTGAAATTATTTAGTAAGATTAAAAAACTTGGAAGTCAATCATAGTTTCTTTATGGATCATTATTGCAAAGTTACATTGTCTCTGACATGCATTATTTTTTAATTCTGTGTGTCAGACATACCCGGTTTTGAACAAGGCAAAGGAAGTGTGCTAAGACCCCTTCTTTGCAAAATAAATCTTCACAAAGGGAAGTGTATGTACACCCCAGTGTGAAGAACCCTTTTTTTTTTTTTAAGAGATGTCACAAGCACCTCTAACCAGGGCAGTTATTTCCTTGCTTGCCCCACTACTACTTATGGAAGCAATATGGTTTCCTCGCCAGGTTAATTGCGGTTTCCCATTTTCAATGATTTGACAAAAGATAATAGGTGAGCCCCAGGGCTTTCACTATGCAAAAGATAGTGATCTTATCAATTGGCTATCTTTGAATTATTGCTTCCATCCTAAATGCAGTAAGAGTAAAGACAAAAAGCACAGTAAGACTTAACTGCAGAGCAATCATTCAAAATGTACTGTGATACTCATTAAAGGATTAAGCTTTCCTGTCCTGCGTTCAGGTTATGATTAGTGAATGAAGAGTTTGTTCTGATTAGATAATAACTCTTTCTTGTGTTTGACTGAATGCTTTACTGCTTCAGAGTGGGATGGAGTTCTTGTGGAACCAGGCAAAACTGGAATTGGCTCACTCCTGTTCGTGCAGCTGAATTAGTGCTGACTCTTAATAATTCTTAATAAAATTAAAAGTTTTCTAACTCCCGTATAGACTTTTGAATATTAGCCCTCCAATCCAAACATCATAAATAATCATGTCACTCCATGTGAAATGGGATTTAGAAGCAAAATCTGGTTACAGTTCAGGCTTCCAAATAACAATACCTTGCTTGGATGATGGTAACATTTTTCACCAGTATAAGTACATTCTTTCTTATTATGCTTCACTTACTTGACAATACTCTCTGGTATGTGTACATATTCCATTGGAATCAGATCACTGAGTTCTGCCAATGTGCCAACATACTGGATCTTGCTGCTGAATTTCGAACTGAAACACAGAAATGCCACAGATGATTTCATTTCCCCCTTCACAATCTCACTCTTAAAGAAAACATAGGGGATGGAGCCTTCCCTTTTGTTGAGAGTGCTCACTGAGGGATTACCTGATTATAACATGGCCATACTGGCTCAGACCAAAGGTCCATCTAGCCCAGTATCCTGGGCCAACAGTGGCCAATGCCAGGTGCCCCAGAGGGAATGAACAGAAGAGGTAATCATCAAGTGATCCATCCCCTTTCACCCATTCCCAGCTTCTGGCAAACAGAGGCTAGGGACACCATCCCTGCCCATCCTGCCTAATAGCCATTGATGGACCTATCCTCTATGAATGTATCTAGTTCTTTTTTGAACCCTGTTATAGTCTTGGCCTTCACAACATCCTCTGGCAAGGAGTTCCACAGGTTGAATGTGCATTGTGTGAAAAAATACTTCCTTTTATTTGTTTTAAACCTGCTGCCTATTAATTTCACTGGGTAATCCTTATTTCTTGTGTTATGAGAAGAAATAAATAACACTTCCTTATTTACTTTCTCAACACCAATTATGATTTTATAGACCTCTATCATATCCTCCCTTAGTCATCTCTTTTTCCAAGCTGAAAAGTTCCAGTCTTATTAATCTCTCCTCATACGGCAGCCATTCCATACCCCTAATCATTTTCATTGCCCTTTTCTGAACCTTTTCCAATTCCAGTATATCTTTTTTGAGATGAGGCGACCTATATGTGCATGCAGTATTCAAGATGTGGGCGTACTGTATCATGGCTTTATATAGAGGCAGTATTATATTTTCTGTCTTATTATCTATCTTCCCAACATTCTGTTTGCTTTTTTGACTGCCTCTGCATATGGATTGGATGTTTTCAGGGGACTATTCACAATGACACCAAGATCTCTTTCTTGAGTGGTAACAGCAAATTTAGACCCCATCATTTTATATGTGTAGTTGGGATTATGTTTTCTAATATGCATTACTTTGCATTTATCAACATTGAATTCTTCTGCCATGTTGTTGCCCAGTCACCCAGTTTTGAGAGATACTTTTGTAGCTCTTCTCAGTCTGCCTGGGATTTAACTATCTTGAGTAGTTTTGTATCATCTGCAAATTTTGCCACCTCACTGTTTACTCCTTTTTCCAGATCATTTATGAATATGTTGAATAGGACTGGTCCCAGTACAGACCCCAGCGGGACACCACTATTTACCTCTCTCCATTCTGAAAACTGACCATTTATTCCTACCCTTTGTTTCCTATCTTTTAGCCAGTTACCAATCCATGAGAGAACCTTCCCTCTTATCCAATGACTGCTTACTTCGCTTAAGAGTGTTTGATGAGGGACCTTGTCAAAGGCTTTCTGAAAATCTAACTACACTATATCCACTGGATCCCCCTTGTCCACATGCTTGTTGACCCCCTCAAAGAATTCTAGTAGACTGGTGAAGCATGATTTCCCTTTACAAAAACCATGTTGACTCTTCCCCAACAAATTATGTTCTTCTATGTGTCTGACAATGTTGTTCTTTACTATGGTTTCAACCAGAATTTACAAGGAAACTGAGGATAAAGGCCTGTTTTCATTTTCATCTTCAGGCTGGATGTGCTGCTCAGTCATTGCTCTCTGGCTTTTTTTAAGTGCCGATCAGGAGCTTGACCACTGTACAATAAGTTATTAAGTAATCTACATCAGGAGTTTTCTTACTAAGAAATTTCAATAAAACACCCACTTGGGCTTTGTGCGGGGGTGATCCAAGATACCCTTAACATTTAAAAAAATGAGCATCCCACTTGTACACACAAATACAGATGTCCAATTGTGTGCCTCTGATGTATGCAATTTATTACTCCAGTTGTTCATGTGTATTAAGTTTTTGCAAATACCCGAATACATACTTCATCTTTCAGACCCTGGGAAGTGATGTGCAGGGACTTGTAAATTAAGCATGCGTCTGTGGAAGGTCATCAGGATCAAGCAAGTTCTGTGCTAAAGCCATTTCTGACCATTCATGGGCTTCTATGTTTTGAAGGACACTGAGTGAAAATAAAACTGACGTGTATTACATACCTTATAAAAGGTCGCGTCACTGCTAGAATAGTTCTGATAAACCAAGAAGGGTGAACGATTATAAATGATTTCAAATTCTTCCTTAACCTAAATTGGAAAGAAAAATGCTTCAGCTTCTTAAAATAAAAATGTCACATAGAAAGACTATATGCAATCAATAATATAAAAGCAGGCTCGATAATAAGAAGTGTTAAAGGATGGCATTTAAAACAGTGTGTGTGGTCAAGGAGGAAAATATACAGTGCTCACCGTCGATCAATCATCTGATAACATTTTTTCATCCAGCCAAATCCAGGCATCTTTCTTCGTGGTGTTGCTCCATTCAAGTAAACAATCATATAGTCTTCAGCTACCATCAGCTCTAAGGTACTTATTACATATCTGATTGGAGAATAAAAGCCTGTGAGTAAACAATCTTTCATCCATTTATTCCTAATCAAAACCACATAATAAGGCATAAATTAATTAATACAAGTACACTTAGAATAAAACAGCATTTCATTTTGCTTTACATTAAAAGCAGACATTGACGACTGACTCAAAGCTAGTTTGTGGCAGCTTATCCTGCAAGCTATAAACATATCTTCAGCTTCAGAATAATGTAGTTTCCTTAGGAAAACTTCCTTTCAGAAAGTGAGTCTGGAACACTTCCAACATTACGGGTGGGGTTTTTACCCCTTTTAAGTGCATTATGCCAATAGAGTCAACAAGGGAGACCATGATAATTAAATTCCAAGTGGTGCTGAGATCTAACTAGGGCAGACAAAGAGAAACTTAGCTTCATCATTAGTCATTGGCATGTTTACAAGGGAAAATAAGACCAAAAAAAAGGAACATAAAGACACTTAGTTGTAATTCTTGTTCTTAGAAGATGAAACAGATCCCATCTCCTGAGTCTATGAGTGACGGGTATTACCAAGCTTTTGAATTCCAAAACTATTAAACCAGCTAGGAGGCAGTGTGAACCTACCTGCTTCTGCTGAGGGGATAGAATACCCCTCAGTACTTCTAACCATAGGGTCCTTTTTTTAACATAAAAATCCTTGAGGCATACATAATACTAATATGAATTTCCAACCCTGCAATAGTTTATGACAGGACTGCACTCTTTGTTGGCCAGATTCACCCCCATGGGAGTAGCCACTAACAGGGCAATTTAAATTCTGGTCTTGTCTCCACAGAAGCAGATGATCACCTCTCTTCCCCCCACCCCCTCCCACCCCCGACCCCATTAGGTCTCATCCAGCTCTGCAACATTGATGCCACTGGTAGAAATGCTGAGCACATTTTCAGAGTCTTTGCCTTTGAGAGAGGAAAAAGTTGATGAACGACCTTCAGAAATGGGATGTGTGTTGTGCCTAAACATAGCATCTTCCATGACAGGCCTTGTTATCACCAGAACAGCCTAAAGCCTGGGCAATCTGCTGAAATATTTGTTAGAAGCCTGTAGACATTAGCAGAACACAGCAACTTTGGTCTGAAATAGTTAGAAATTGGTTTATACCCTGAAGCATGAAGTTTAATATCCCTTCCAAAAACTTTTGGACTCCACCATCCAGCCCCAGGGCTGTGTCTGTACAAAAATGGCAGGGGAACCTCTACCTGTGTATTTAATGGGCCTCATCACTATTGTTTTTGAGCACCTCACAGTCTACTCTCCTACTTTAAATCCTTTCTTAAAATATTGTTCTTCCAAACAGGAATCTGAAGCCCAGTTCTCACCTCCAGGAAGTGCTTGTAATCCCATTTTAAATAAATGTAAGGATACATTAATTAAAATAAATGCATGGAACTATCCAGACAAGTGTAAGAGCTTGGCTACACTCGGGACTTAAGCGCAAGTGTAGTTGCGCCACCAGCACTGCGAGAGAGCTCTCGCAGCGCTGTATGTACTCCACCTCGCCGAGGGGAGTCGCTTGCAGCGCTGCAGGCACTGATTACACGGGTGCTTTACAGCGTTGTACTCGCTGCGCTCAGGGGTGTGTTTTTTCACACCCCTGAGCGCAGCAAGTTGCAGCGCTGTACAGCACCAGTGTAGCCAAAGCCTCAGACTTCATTACTGATTCACAGTACTTTTTATTGCCTCTCTTTCCTTTTGCATTTGTATGTTGTCTACTTAGGCCTCGATCCTGCAAAGACTCATACAGATGTTGAACTTTATGCACTGTGAGCAATCCTGTGGAATTTAAAGCTGCTCTCTCATTGCAGTGAATCATCAGCGGGATTACTCGCAATGCAAAAGGTTAAGCATGCGAGGTAAGTCTTTGTGGGACTGGGACCATGGAGAAGGGAGCAAGTCTTTTTATGTGTATAAAATGCAGAGGGTTGGTGGGTGCTATACAAATAGTCAATCATAATAAACATCAAGAATAAAAAGAGAGTGATTTATAGATTTTAAGACTTGAGATGACCATTATGATCATCTAGTCTGACCTTCTGCATAACACAAGCCATAGAATTTCACCTAGTAATTCTTGAAGTGGAGAGACTGATTCCTCCCTGTTTCCATAAGTGAACACTACTGAGATCAGCAACATGGCTGAATTACAGCAATTGCCATTTTAGGAAAAAATCGCCACCCTTATGATGCCTGGCTCTACATCTACCTCGTGAGAATGAAAGGTTTTTTTTTTTTTTTTTTTTTCTTTTTAATAAAATAAATCGTGGGTGAAAGGAAATGTCTTAGTGACTGGAGAGATTCTTCTGCAATGCTCTACTTGAGTTTGAAAGCACAAACTCTCTCTTCAGACTTTAAAAAGAGGGAGTGCAGGACTCCCCGAGATTCCTCATATGATTAACTAGGAAGAATTTATGCACATATATTCGTAGCCTGATGTTCTAGGGATCAGTATACTGACATCTCTTTAGTTCAATGCATATACCCCTTCTTCCCCACAAAATAAATGGGTGGCCAGATACTTCCTCTGTAGTTTCACTATCCTGCACCTCTGTGTATAAA
This sequence comes from Chrysemys picta bellii, assembly GCF_011386835.1. Classification (NCBI taxonomy): domain Eukaryota; kingdom Metazoa; phylum Chordata; order Testudines; family Emydidae; genus Chrysemys; species Chrysemys picta. Next base: position 98,338,273 of record NC_088796.1, read on the forward strand.
GATAATACTTAGTCCTGCCATGAGAGCAGGGGACTGGACTAGATGACGTCTCGAGGTCCCTTCCAGTCCTATGATTCTATGACTTTCATTTTAAACAGGCTTGTGGGCCTTGGAGGGTCAGGCAGATTAGGATTTCAGCAGCAAAGAGAGGCAGACTGGAGACAGCTCAGGGCAGGCGTTGCCTTCTCCATCTATTTGCTGTCAGAACAAGTTGTCATTAGGAAGCAACAGAGGGTCCTGTGGCACCTTTAAGACTAACAGAAGTATTGGAGCATAAGCTTTCGTGGGTGAATGCCCACTTCATCAGACGCAAGTCTGTTGCTTTTTACAGATTCAGACTAACACTGCTACCCCTCTGATACTTGCCATTAGGAGTTACCTTTGTTGTTAAAAATTAAAACAAAGTTGGGTTCACTCGGTCAAATTCGTATGTCCTTCCTCACTGGCAATTGCCATTCGTAGTGACTGACTCAGAAGCAGCTGGAGTCGGGAAACGTCCTAAACTTTTTGGGGCAGTGACTGCAGGGGTGCCATTTAGGGAAGGTGGGGGAGGGTGGCACCTGCCTCCTCCCCTGAGTTTTGTACCACATTTGGGTGAAGTTTGCAGTAGGAGGGAAGATGCTGCCCCTGCTGCCCTGCTCCACTGCAGTCTGCAGCCGCCGCACTGCCCCTGCCTCCCCACCACGGAGCCCCCACTGGCCATGCCGTTTGGGACTGGGAGCCTGCCTCCTGATCTGCTATGCAGAGCTGGCCGCAGGCTGATGTTGGGGAGTTCCCCTCTTCCTGCCCATCATGTATGTGTACCCAGGTGGGCAGAGCACGCCCCTCACCCCAGCTCCTGCCCCGTGGATCTGCCCCCACTGTGCCAACTAGGGACTGAGCACACAGCTGGCCCAGCAACAGCAGCAGCACCGCTTTGGATACAGCCCCTCCCTGCACCTTGAGCTCCACCCCTGCCGCATGCCCTTAGCTACCTGTGTCCCTGCACCCTGAGCGGTTTTCTCCTCCCAGTACACAGCCCCTAGATATCCCCGGCCTTCACCCTAAGAGGTTTTCAAACTTTTTGAGCTGAGGCACCCCCTCCTTGAGTTATAATTTTTGGTTGTGCCCCCCCTTTTATCTGCAAGAAACCTAGAGTTTCCAGGTTTCTAAGTAACCCTTGGAATCATGATTAAAGTTCACCCTCCCCCCCATCTGAAATGGTGCCCCTGTGTGACAGTCTTTTTGTTCTGTGTCTATGCAGCACCTAGGACAACGGGGCCCTGGTCCAAGACTGGGAGTCCTAGGTGCTACGCAATACAAATAATATTTGAAAAATGAACTGAAGGTTAAAGGCAGGGAAGGCTGCTCTCCCCTACAAGTAGGACTGGCATTCACTGGTGAAGTGGTTTAAGGATTTTAGAGCCAAGGAGTGTTTCACTGAGCATTGTACCTAAGGCAGTTTTTTCCCGTAGCATTCAAGTCACCCCCTTTAATATCCTAAATTATCTCTTAATTAAAGACAGGTTCTCTCAGTATGTAATTATACGTATTAACTCAAAAGACTGTCACATTGTTCACACATATCACTCACAGGAAAAGATTTTCCATGACATAGTTGTAATCAGCTCGACTGCTGTCTGGCAGGAAACATGCAGCAAACACAATGATGGCATTTAGACCATCACCATAGTATCCTGTGGAACAAACAAAAAGGCATTTGTCTCTCAGTAAAGAGCTCTTAACAAGATCATCTTAAAAAGAGAATAATTATGGTAGGCCTGGAACATGGTGATTTTTTAATCTAATTTTTTAAGCCTAATAGAGATCAAGTAAATCCTTGTTTTTTTAAAGCCCAGTTTTTAAAATGCCAACTACCTCTGCCGCCAGCAGAGATGGAGACTTGGTATATTCACAAGGGGGGCATGAGTTGGCTCCCATAGAAAGGAACACTAGCTCAAGCCAAACATTGATTGCTGTACTTAATCTAAAGAAATGGAAATCACCAGAGCTTTTGACATATCAGCTTGGCAATTAGAAGGCTGAGAGAAATTTAGTTGTGGGGGAGAGGTGGTTAGAAAACGATCCTGGTAAGGGCAACCCTGACTGAACTTTTCCCTGGACAGGAGTCATGCAAAAACATTCCTATGGAAATGTAGAGGTGACCCTCCTGAATCTAGTAATGAACACCTGATAAACAGGTTGGGTGTAGGAGCAAAAGAGGAATTCTCTAGTGCAGCAAGAGCAGCTGACAGGCTGATCAAGGAAGATCAGAGAGGACTAGCTTTTTAGACAAGTAAGAGTAAGAGCATTCTTTTGTCTCTAGAACTAAGATGAAAATGTCTTTCATAATTTAGCTAGTAAGAAGGTAAGCGAGAGATAGGTGTATTAGTCAAACTGTTCCTTATGTGTTAATTCCCTTTTCTCTCTGTTTTCAATCTTGTTTTAAGTAAACCTGCTGCTGGGTGGGTATTTCAAGTAGACCACTCCTCAAGGTTTTCAACATCTAAGGAACAGGAGGCAAAAGGATTTCTGGAGATTAATTCCCACCCAGTCTCAGTCAAAAGGGCATGGGCAAAGGTGTCCTCTCCCAGCAAGGTGTGTGCCCAAGTGCTGAACAACCGAGGTGGTGATAGGATTGGTCACACATGCATACACCACCTCTCATTCAAGGATGGCAAATGTTTTATAAAGGACAGAAAATATAATTATCCTGATGTTACAAATGGGCACACTGATACAGAGAGAGGATCAGTGACTGAGAAGAAAAAGGTTCACATCAAATCTGTGACCTGAGTCAGTCTCCTGTCTTAGTGCCACGGTTTATCCATTGAACCACATTGCTTCAAATCCTCACTTTGGAAAGTAGTCTGCAGAAGGATTTCAGTTTTGTTCTCCTGAATTTTTACAATTGAAACATGTCATATTTGATAAAATATAATTGATCTGAATAAGACGATTGGAAGAATTAGCATATAATTACATGTGCAATTATCCAATTAACAATGTTAATCACACAGAAGTTTTCAGAGTCACACAGCAGCTTGCATTATTTCAAACCAACAATTAAATGTGCTTTTTCCTGAACTTGGAGTAAGCAGGAGAAAAAAGGACAGCCGACTCTCATGTTTGTAAGAGCTTCATACTCAGAGGCGTTCACATGAAGGAATAACCCAGTTTTCTAAACAGGAATTAGAGGAGAACATTGAACTCCCCTGTTTTTATTCTTCCTTTTTTTCCAGACTTAAGTACCAATCTCAAAAGGGAGAGCAGCAACTGATACAGCCTTCAACTGAGACAAGGTGGGTGAGATAATAGCTTCTCTTGGACCAATTTCTGTTGGTGAAAGAGACAACATAGCCTTCAGCTAACCAATAATATTAGCTGTCTTAAATAATGGGCTATATTAAGTCCATATATTCAAGAATAAGGCAGTATTTTTCTCCTCTTCTTTGAAAGTTGGGATGGGATTTCCTTGCTTATATAAATTAGGAAATCTCCAGGGATTCCCTATACAACTAACACAGTGAAATCAAGAGCCAATCCTTTCAATAGGCCCAGGAACTTGGCCTTACCAGGACACAGTGGCAGGTGTGTCCAGTATTTTATACAGCGCTGCTAAGGGCCTTATCTTGCAGTTCCACATAAACCCAAAAAGATAATGTGCACCTAACCACCTAGAAAAAAAGATTCCACGGATCAAACTAACACATATTATTTTATGCTCTCTTATGGACAAGCAATGTTCATGCGTGACAGTGGTGCTTTTTAATCCTTCACCAGAAGACGCTAAGAAGAGTTGGCACAAATTCCTTGCCCATAGCTCAGCGGAAGCAGCCAGATGGATCATTGAGGAATTTCCCCAGGGGCTGGTGTGGAAGGAAACCTCCTCCCTAGGCTGTAGAGCTGTATCTACTATCCATTCCTCCTCACTCACATTCTGGCCACCACTCAGATTCTGAACACCACCATCCCTCTCAGGAGTATGGCCCGTGAATCAATATAGTGGTGGATCTATCGAAACTCTAGTTAATTTATTTCTCAAACACCTTTCTTTGCTATCTAAGGCCTTGGCTACACTCGGGACTTCACAATGCTGCCACGGCAGTGCTGTGAAGCGTGAGTGTAGTCACGCCGCCAGCTCTCTCGCAGCGCTGTATGTACTCCACCTCTCCGAGGGGAGTAGCTTGCAGCACTGCGAGCGAGCGTGCAGCACTGCAGTCTCTGATTACACTGGCGCTTTACAGCGCTGTACTCGCTGTGCTCAGGGAGGTGTTTTTTCACACCCCTGAGCGCAGCAAGTTGCAGTGCTGTACACCGCCAGTGTAGCCAAGGCCTAAGCAGACAGGCTCCACCAGCCAGAATGTTGCAATTCTTTGTTTTTCTTCCTTAATTATACCGTCCATTTTATGAAATCCCTCCAGGGTCTTTAATTGTGTTGTTATGGTTGAAAACTGTTTTTTCTGGCTGTTAAAATGATTTTATTAGCGTATGATTAATCCTTTTGTGCACTGGGTGATGTGAGTCTCTGCAGACTGTAACATAGGTCTGCAGGAGGTCACACTAGAGGATCACGATGGTGCCTTCTGACCTTTAAGTCTATGGTCTATGAGTGATTGATGTAACATTGATGTGACCAGAAGGATTGAGGAAGACCTGACTGGACCTGAAGTAGAGTCTGTATGGCTTGATAGCTTGTCTCTCTCACCAACAGAAGTTGATCCAATAAAAGATATTATCTCACCCAATTTGCCTTTCCAATACTACAAGTACACAGCTTAAATGAGGTCACTTTCTTAGTTATATTTGATGGATTGTCTAATAATTACCAAGTATGCAAGGAACACAGAATCAAATATTTGCTCGGATTGCTGGTGAAAGGCTGATTGATGCTCATGAATGGCATAAAATAACTTTAGCAATGTTCCAGGTTAATCAAGGGCACATATGCTGAAGCCCCAGGGAAGCACTGCTTACATTACGGGCAGTTTTTCCTTTAACCACACCTCTGTACACCCTTGCTCTGGAAAATGGTTGCAGTCATGCACAGAATAAAAGTAGTTTAATGACTCATAGAACAGCATACTCAATGAGGCAAAAACTATTACATCTATAGCCTACAGAGTAGATTTTTCAGTACTGCTGGCTATAGAAAAACCAAAGCATTCCCTCTTTACTGAAAGGGAATTTTATGCTACGAGTATCATGCTGCTAATAAGGCATCTAAATTAGTATATTTGCTGTTGTTTGAGATGCTCAGATATTTAAAGTAGCTATCATTGGAGATTTTTAAGAGCAGTCAGACAAACACCTATCAGGAATGGTCTAGATAATACTTAGTCCTTCCATGAGTGCAGGGGATTGGACTAGATGACCTCTTGAATTCCCTTCCAGTCCTATGATTCTATGATCATCTCACTTCTACCTTTGCCAGGTTGAATCAAACATTAGGCCTGACTTAGGTAGATCTCCCTTTACACCGGTTTTACACTGGCGGAAGTCAATTTACTTCATTGGAGTTACTTCTGATTTGCCCCAGTGTAAGTTAGAACAGAATCAGGCCCATTGCCTCTCCCAGAAATAATTCAGCACAGCAAAAGAATACTGCTGAGGGATGTAACCCATACCCCATGTTTGGAGGTAATCCAGTCTTTCCAAGTGAACTTCCAAACTCTGTGGGTTAAATTCACCCATGGAACAGAAACATGAAAATGATAGCTCCTTGAACCAGCTGATCTCCCTGTATCTCCAGAAAGATTCACCCTACAGGGAGGGTATATGGTAGTTCTATACAATTATTGTCCTATGGTGTTTCTGCCACAGAAGAGTGGTTTTCAGTTCCACTGGCAAAGGCTGCTCAGGAAATGTGCTGAGTCAGGGCATCCGATGGTTAAACTGTCCATGTCCCCTTGCTGACAATACCACTCAGTTTTGGGTCTAAGCTAGTGGCCCGCTGGCCGTCTGATGGACAGGAGTTTGCAGCTGCTTTTTTGCCATCACAGTGTACTTTTGGCAAATGGGACTCTGCACCTGGGGCTTCAGCAACAACAGCCCAGGCATGAATCTGGCCCCCTAGTATTTACTGTAATGTGAGTCTGAGCCAACATGTTGTTTATATGGGTGACTGAAAAATTAACTCAGTTTTCTCACTGGCTGATGAAGCATGGTTTTTCACATCACTCTAAAAATGCTTTTAGGAGTTCCCTACCTCCATGGGAAATAACTTTTTTGTAAGGCTCAATGACTTTCATATCAATCCTCTGCTCCTGTTCTCCAATCACTACCGTTCTCCATAACCTGTTGTCTTGTCGCTCTTCCTCAGCAGTATACTCCGGAATGGATTCAGACTCTTCTTGGAAAACATCCGTAACAGCTGCTTGGTCTTCTGAAAAAAATAAAACGGCACATATTACTATAGTATCTTCATAATTAGAGTGGTCCAAATTTGTGGTAACTCAGTGAACTCAACTGTCCCTTTAAAGCCATTAGAGTTAGTCTGGATTTACAGTGCTATAAATGAGAACAGAATTTGACCCTGTAACAGCCACTTGGTCAGATCTGCCTCTCTTTTCACCATTTTGAACACGATAATAGTAAACAATCACAGTGCAGAATTGTCTTTGTTTTGCAGGTAACAAAAGGGAATGTAACATTCTGATCAGCAACTTGCAGTGGCTATTGAACTGCAGTTCTTCAAGGATATGGGCTGCTGGTGTGATAACTGTACCACAAATGTAAAGTACAAAGTTAAAATGGAAAAATTAATCCCTTGGTCATACCAGTGCTTGTTGGGGGAGGGGGGTGGGAGGGAAGAGAAGGAAAACAATAGGGCTGCATTGTTCTCAATTTTTTCCCTTTTATCAAGTCTTCCTCCTCTTTTTTATTTTTTGGTGGACGTCAAAGAGGTCTGAAATTGAGAAATATCAGATTAAACCAAACAACATTCAGAGTACTACTTCACATCCAAAAACATCAGACTCCACATGGCTGGCTGCTCCAATATATTAAACAAAATTTTCAGGGTGTGGATTTTATTCCTTGTAATCCCTTTAATCTAAGGATGAAATCTTTGTCCCCTGCTAAAAAGATCAGATAAAAGCATGGATGGGGGAACTACAAACTCCCTTCCTGGATGTAAAGTGTGGAGCAGGGATTGTGAGGCACTGGTACATAAAATTCAGGCACTCAGCAGTCACACTCAGATAGGGTGACCAGATGTCCCGATTTTATAGGGACAGTCCTGATTTTGGGGTCTTTTTCTTATATAGGCTCCTATTACCCCCCACCCCCTGTCCTGATTTTTCACATTTGCTGTCTGGTCACCCTACACTCAGATCCAAAGCCCACAGAGGACTATGGAGTCCCTCAGCACAGCCCCTCTGTTTCCCAGTCCCCCCAGCCCATGCAGGATGTCACTGTAGTTCTGCTGCATTTCGGGAGTTGCATAGTGACAAAAGATGCTGTAGAATTTAGTTCTAAGTTAGGAGTAAATAGATTAACGGAGTAACAAGGGACCAGAGTTGGCTTCTGATACTCCTGCGAGTATGTCAAGTAATTAGCAAAACACATATATCCATTCTGCATTGAAAAGCATGGCTGCTAATCTATGTCTAATTATATCGCCGGTTGTGAGATTTAGTGGCTGGCTACATAAAAATTAACATAAGGTATTAACTTCGTTTGTAGTTGGAATTACTTAATTTCTTTCCCTAGCTATTGACTAGAATATAGGATTTTTGAGTGAATCTGTTCCTCTGTTCCATCTATTTTTTATTAATCTTCCTGGAGCATTTTAGCATGGTGAACACACACCACGAATAAGCAGGCAGTCTGAGCAAACATCTCCTCGTCAGAAAGAGAGAAAACAGCCCTGAAGGCAGATATGGCAGAGAAGCAGAGAATTTTTTTCAGTGCATGACACACATAAATAGCAAGCTCAGTCTTAAGTGAAAAGACTAAATATAGCAAGAAAATTTGGGGGGAAATGGAAGCAAGCATTTTAAATCCTAACAAAAAAAGCCAAGAATCTAATTAGTTTAGCTGAATCGCCAAATAGATTTATATTTTGTGTTTATGTTGACATATCTGTTCTGTTTAATGCAGCATTCCTAACTGAGGTGATGAAGACGCACTATTTTAATACAAACAGTGTCCACATTAGCCATGCATACCCATGTACTGAACCACTGTAGTTTTGTCCCCTGGGTATTTGTCCTGCAGTTCTTGTCACAACTTCCCAGAATCAGTGGTTTCTGGGCATGGGGGTTTGAAAAGCCACAAGTGTACTGTGGGGCAGTAAGGGGAACATTATCTGAAACACTTCAGTCTGAACTGTTTAGTGATGTCTGTACTGGTTCTAAACCAGTGCAGGCTGAAACAGCTCCAACTGAACTAATACTGAGCCCTGCTGAAAGCAGGGCTTTGGCCCACATGTAACTCATTTGGAGCACTTCTGTGTATGGACTAAAGGGGCCAGCTCCTCAGCTCATGTAAATCAGACTAGCTTCACTGTTTTCAAGGTGTTTTACAAGCATGCTAAGAAGCCCAAAGTGTTCTTATCAAATTCTCCAGTGCAGACAAGGCCTTAAGCTTCTAGGAGAAAAAGGCCAGTATTTCTTGTATTACTACTAAAAAAATATTCATGAATAAATCAGATTATTGCTGTAATCTTTTGAATTAATGAAATGCTGAACCTTCTGGTACTTACCACCATGGGGGGAAAAGAAGTATGTATTAGTATTTTATATACAAGCTCTTTTGCAACAGTTCCCATTTCTATGTTTAAATTACTTGTTTAATCTCATGGTCTAGAAAAAGAAGATTACTAGTTCTTTAGGATACAAAATTCAGGTCTAGTATCAGAGATGCTCAGAGACAGTAGATCCCACTCCAGCCATACCCTTACTTGATAAGTTGATAGCAATAAAAAACAAGGGAGCTGGAGTTGTCATTAACCACCATTTGCACAAACTGGGCTTGTCTATGTCACTTGTGCTGTACCAGAATGATAATGGCTCTGCTCCTTCCTGAACTTCCAAGATCAAACTTCAACTTTATTGAGAAGGATCTGGAGTCTTGCTCTTCGGATTTGGGTACTTGAGACAGAACTTGTTGACACTGTGATTGGCTATAGAGGTTGTCAGAGTTACCCCCTGACTCTGAACTCTGGGATACAGATGTGGGGACCCACATGAAAGACCCCCTAAGCTTATTTCTACCAGCTTAGGTTAAAAACTTCCCCAAGGCACAAATTCCTTTCCTTGTCCTTGGACGGTATTGCTGCCACCACCAAGTGATTTACACAAAAATTCAGGAAAGGGTCACTTGGAGTCCCTATCCCCACCCTCCCCCCAAGCCCGTTCACTCTCTTTCCTGGGGAGGCTTGAGAATATTATACCAACCAATTGGTTAGCAATGTGAGCACAGACCGAACTCTGTCTTTAGGACACTGAAAATCAATCAGGTTCTTAAAAGAAGAACTTTATTTATAAAGAAAAAGTAAAAGAATCACACCTGCAAAATCAGGATGGAAGGTAACTTTACAGGGTAAATAAAAAGATTTAAAACACAGAGGATTCCCCTCTGGATCAGCTTCACAGTTACAAAATAGGAATGAAACTACCTCTTTAGCGTAGGGAAAATTCATAAGCTAAAACAAAAGATAACCTAATGCATCTCCTTGCCTACTTACAATTTCTGTAATTTTAGATGGATCATTCCAGGTATATTTTCAGGAGATGTTGCTTGGTCTGTCCCTCCATCCGGAGAGGGAACAAGAAAGAGAGCCACAAACAACCCCCCCTTCCCCCAGATTTGAAAGTATCTTCTTTCTTATTGGTCCTTCCAGTTAGGTGCCAACTAGGTTATTTGAGCTTCTTAACCCCTTACAGGTAAAGCGATTTAGTACAGCCGCCAAGAAGGGATTTTTATGCTACCCTTCTTTCTATGTTTATGACAGAGGTAAATCAAATAATTTGATTCAGACCCTATTTTCTCACTACACACAGCTTTGTAAAGACACGAATCCCCAAGGAAGATTTTCTTCCTACTCAGCCAGTCTGTTTTCTGATTTTAAGGGTTTTTTTTCACATGAGGTACATGGAGCACTTAAATAAACTTGAAGCTGTTTTTTGCTAATCTGAGTAATGGAATAAATTCCCTAAGCAGAGTTCTGTCAGTTCACATAGACATTTCAGGTCCAATCCAGGACATAACCCTCCAAGTATAAGAAATAATAGGAATGGACACCTTGAACTCTTTAAGTTAATGGTATTTGGCAAATGGCTCATATTTAGTGGGTAAATGATGAACTGTCTGATTTAGAAAGTGACATAAAAACACTGGGCCAAATTCAGACCTGGAGTAAATGGGAACAATTCCCATTGAAATCTTTGGCATTTGCATCCATTTTGCATCCAGCTGATTTCCCCCCCCCCTTTTTCTTATATTCAGAAATAGTTAGCAATCATGCAGTATTCAATATAGTCAAATTCTGAAAACCTCTCTACATTTCAACCATCTAGTCAGCTCATCATCACTCTCCACATCTGCCCATAACAAGCTCTATCCTCTAACCGGAGGTGACATGAGAAATGCTTATGGATGGCTGAGTACACAGTGATATCCCCTTTAGCAATAACAACGTAAGCTGACATTACTGTTCCTTGCATGTTTAAATGATCATTCCAAGTACTTTTAATTTACAATGTCCTCTGTTACAATGTAACAGAACATTTATATTCAAGGAAGGATTTAGTTTAAATGTATTAAAAAGTTATCCTCTGTTGTTGGTTGTGAATGTGTGGTTCCCCACATAGAAACAAATTATAATTATTATTCATTTACACAAATTATATATAAGGCCAATTATGCACCAAAAAAGAATTAGCACAATAACCAGATCCCTCGCACCATCAGAACAGTTGAGTTAAGCAATACTATAAATTGTTTTACATAAGTAGTATGAGAGAGAGAATGGTATCTGGGTTAAGGCACTAGAATTAGATTCAGTTGATCATGGTTCAGTTATTTGGTTCTGCCATATGCAAACTTATGTGACCTTGGACAAGTCCCTTTATCTTTGTGTCCTTAAGCTCCCTATCTGTGAAACAGGGCTAATACTACTTCCTTCATCCAACACTTTAACTTGTCTATTTAGACTGTATAGTCTTCATTGCAAGGACTGCTGTGCCTAGCATATCAGAGCATAAGAATTGGTTGCGGCTTCTAGGCAATACTGTAACACAAATAACAATAATACATTCATCGTGAAACATGTTAAGTTTCACCGCTGACTTTCAGAATACTGCTGATCAATGCAACATGCACAGTAGATTTGTTCAGGTAAATTTCAAAGTCTGAACTGACTTTTATTCAGATATAATATCTATCTAGAATTATATGAGCAGAACAAAAAATTCTGTCTCCTTATCTGATGACTATCAAGATTTGGCCAGGTGTTCACAGAAATTTTGTAACAGGGAGACTTTTTTCTGCTGTAATATGTCCCATAAGGATTTTCATTATACCGTGTTTTTTCTTTGCAGAACTGCGATTACAGGTGCACATGCTTCATTAACTGCATGTAGTTTTGCAGCATTTTCTCTAAAATGGGAAGAGAGATTAATATTAACTGATATTTTATTATAAAAACTTGCAGTCCAAATACTGACTCAAACAATGATGTCCATTTATTTGCTAGCAACACAAAATCTGTCTTGCTTTAACTTAATCAAGGAAGAATGCCGAATTCATTGGAACTCTATATTCTATTGCAGACACTACATCCAGCTGAAGAAGCATTTCATATACAGAATTAAGGCTTTGGCCAAGTGAACACATAAGCATGTGCTTAAGTTTGTAGTAGTCCCATTGACTCCAAGGTCCTAAATGCATTGTTGGATTAGGGCCTAATGGCCAATAATTTAAATGCTGAATCAGCTTTCATCTTAATAAAATGCACAGTACTCTATAACATAATTAGGGCCAGATTAATTTCCACTAGTACAGGATGGGGTAGTAGTTTGGCCCACTGCACCACATGGGGATAACTGCTGTGGAGGGTTGGTGGTGTTTGCACTGACACCACCTCTCAGGGGAAAGACAGCTTTAATTTCTGCCTGGAGCTCAACAGGAGCTCTGCCAGCACAGGTGCTTAGTCAATGCGCTGAATCAACACTTCCCCTTCTGTCCTGAGCCCCCCCTGTCAGTGATGCACTCTTTTGGAACTGCAGTGGTCCTGTACGTTCCATTGCTAGCACATACCAGAATATCCCTTACTGAAATTATCCCTTTATCTCTAAGAACAATGAGCTTTTCATATTTTTTACGATGAGACCCTTATTTTTAAAAAGGCATGGAAAAGTGGGCTTGTACCAAAAGTAGTAAGAATGGTCTAGTCTAGTAAGGCACTGCCTGGGGACTTGGAAGATATGTATTAAATTCCCAGCTCAACTGCAGATTCTGTGTGTGACCTTGGGCAAGTTACATAATTTACCTTCCACCTCAGTTCCTTCTCTGTAAAATGGGGATAATTCCCTAACTCACAGAGGATTTAAGAGGATAAAATCCATTACTGATTGGTATCTCAGATCCTCAAACAGTGATGAGGACCAACTAAGTACCTAGAGAGAGTATTCCCCAAGAAATAAGTAAGAGTGATCCTGACAATAATTCTTTTGTAAGTCTCACTTCTGTCTCCAGGAACACAATGAACAAATATGGAGAGAAAAAAAAAATCACTAAACGTGTAAAGGATAATGGAACCATGTGCAGTAAGAAGCATTGGTTATTAAGAACTGAACTTGCCAAATAAATTCAAATGTTTTATTTTTTAAAGAGAATTACTAAATTAATAATTAGTAAATGAATGAAAAGGAGTAGATAGAATAATTAGGATTTTAGTAAAGCATTTACTACAGTATATCATGAAATTTCTCTCAATATTAATTCAAACCGACTTGGACGTGAACAGTCCCACAGTATAAAAACTGGCTGAAGGTCCACAAAGGGTTATGACAAAACATTAACTTTTGGTTGAGGAAGTTGTCTACTAGGTATTGCCAGGAAGTGTGTTAGATTGAGTTTTATGTAATATCTTCATTAATGATCTAGATTCTAGAAAAAGAGGTAAAGAGAACTTTTATGAAACACATAAATGTTGTTATCCCAAACACTGATGAGGACAAAGAGAACACAAAGGAACTTAGGGAGATTAGACTAATGGACAGAAAATAACAAAATAAGATTCATCTTGCTAAAATGCAAGCTATGATATCAGCAAAAATAATCTGAAACAAAGATATTAACTGGGAAGGAGAAATCTGGAAATGAATAATGTCAAGAGAGACTTAGGATCAAATTTTCTAAACTGCCAATGTACTTCCTAGTTATGCAACATAAACATACTGAAAACCAAAGTAGTAATACCTATAGCTGTAACTAACCCAGAACTGACTGTCAAAGAACTGATAAATTCTAAGATATGCTACTAACCAAAGAGGAATTTTTCTCAGGACAAGTTCCATAGTAGTGCTGGGGAGCGAGAGGAGTCTAAACGTCTACATTTCTATGGCTAACTGTTCTTACCTCCAGGATAATCAGCTAATCAATTACGCTAGTTCTCCATGTGGCCCTAAAGAAGTAGACTCCACTGATTATTTTCCATGGGGGAAGAGATAGATGTTCCTTATAAACGGAAAATGGAACTATTTGGAAACCTTGCCTCCAGTCTGAAGTATTAGATTTACTTACACTGCCTAAAGTCTGACACACAAGAGACAGACCTAAGCCCATCTAAAACAATGAGGAAAAGCCTACTTTATTTCTGCATAATGTCTTCCAGTCTAGTTCATTACCATTTCCAGTGTATTCAAAGGAATCTGCTTCATCAGGTGTGTCAAGGTCATCTACGTTGATGTCAATTTCATCTGGTGTATCCAGATTATCATCAGAAAGGACAGACCCTTCACTTCGATCCAAAGAAAGGTTGATGTTTGGAGCAGTGAGCTTTATTCTTCTGGGATGGGAGCCATTAAGATCCAGAGAATTAGGTGGCTCTAAATAAATATGAAGAAAGAGAAGAGCATCTGTATTAGATAAAATTGCTCTATCGAATGCTTTTGAATAACGTCAAACACATTTAACAATGAGATTTTCTACCAATCAGTCATTTAAAATTGTATAATATATAAAATCAATTGTAAAAAAAGTTTACAAGAAACCGAAACCAAAATAGAATTATGTCTTCAGAAATGTCAACTGTAGCTAGAAGCTCTAAATTACATGAAGTCCCAATGACCTCAGTGAGATACATATAGAAGCATCCCAGGACAGAATTTGGCCCTATAAATTTAGTAAAAATTATCATTATATTTAAATAACAATTGAAGGATTTGTATTGCCATGTTCCAAACTCTAATAGTAACACCATTATTAATCATATTCACTTTCTCTTCAATTGTTCAAAATGGGATCTAGCTCCTTTGAAGACAGGCCTGAGCGAGAAAGTTCAGATCTGGTTTAGATACGGGTGTACTTTTTTCTTATTACAAAATTATGGGCCAAAAGCAAAGTTCAGATGTGCTTCTGAGAGGATATGTTGAACCAAGGTACCTTTGAATCCAGAAAGAATGAATTCACCTCTAGGTATCTATTGTAGTATGTGTTTGGTATCATTCCTGTAGTATTATTTTGCAAATATGCTGCGCTGTATTTTTTCTGATTATATAATGTCAAATTCTCTATGGTAGTAGTTATAAATATGTAACATAACCTTGTTCCTCATAGTTGGGTGTAAATAAAGGTATTATCAGTTAATTAAAATACAAGTTGGGCATGGTTTCTTTCCTGCTATCGCATTTTATGCAATATTTTAAGCTCTTTTCTTTGGATTAGTGTATTTTAATATCTGAATTTACTTACCCCATTTAGACTGAAGTCAAATTTAGCATACTTAAGGCAGAGTACTTAATGCATTTAGTTCTTGTAATAATTAACAGACAGCTGACACCAGAGCACCAGGGAAAATATGTGGCACATTGCTAATTATTATCATTTGTCAAGTGAAGTACAGAATTAACTAAATAAAGCAAACTTAACACTTTTTTTCTAACACTGAAATGATGCCTTATCAGCACAGAAACATCCTTCTCACTGAATAATTAAATGTCATGGAAATCAGACATAACTGAATGAATGAATGAATAAATGTTTCTCTTACCAGGCCTGATCTCTGTAGCATCAGGACTTAGTACACCCTCCTCAAAGGGGATGTCCATTCCCACATCATCTGGTACCAATCTGGGAGAGAAAAAAAAAATAAAAAAGGCAACACCTTAAATTGGCATATTTTATGTGCAAGATGACCAAGATCAAAAGATAATAATTTGATCTAATTTGGAGCACTGTCTTTCCTCAGACAAGTCTAATTTTAATATTTGATTTGCAAACAGGCTACAGTAATAAAGAGGTGACCAAAATGTGGCTGATGGAACATGTCTAGGTAGCTCTTAGTTACCCCTATCGTTGATATGGAGATGTGGCCCCTGGAGACTGTAAACCCCACCACATAATCACGCACTTGAGTTTGGATTAGGGCGTAGCATTGTGTAACCACACTTCAGCAGACTGCAGTTGTTTCGATTGTATGCAAATTAAGTGCAGCTTTTGGGCTTCTCTCAAGTTGCCAGTGCAGCATTAGGCGGCAGAAAGTTGTGGCTATCCTGAGCCACTGCACGCAAATCACATATCTTAGCAAGACTCCATAATAATCTAATTACCATAATCACATTTGCTGTATATCAACATTAAGACTAAAAGGATATTAAATTATTTTGATTTTATTCATATTTTAGGGCTATTTTGCATGAAAATCCATCATTTCACACCTTTAGAGAAGGTTGAATATGCATGTGAATCAGCTGAAGTGTCTCATTCTGTCATGGAATTTCAGAAAGGCATGTATAGGACTGAAAGAACTCAGAAGCACAAAAATAATATCCTGGAATTTTGTGACAGATTTTCTATGTTGCAAAAACTTCTACCAAATGTTTAGCTTTCATATCCAGTAATATTAGTTAGGAAAATATTAGGGAACTATACTAATAATTATACCTAAAAATTACTATTAATTGGGATAATGTATAGCAAATACTGGGGGGGGGAAATTGCAAATGTTAGAATTTTTTAAAATAAATCATTTCAGCTGTGTTCATTCCCCTTTTGTATTCACGTTCTATAAAAATTTTACAAATAAGTTTGCTAGTAGGAATGTTCACAGAAACAGCAAATTTGAAATGAATGTGACAATATTAATTGAAAGTGAATTTCAATTTCATAACTGTGAGTATTTACACCATAAACCTTATTCTGAAAAGTTACACTAAATCAATCAGAATAAACATATTGCGTGACCTATGTGTCCTCTCCAAACAGCTCAATTTGAAATTATGAATACTGATTACACAAAGCAATATTTGCAGGAAACATTTCATAGGAAATCCAGAGTGAAATATCTTCACATAAAAATTTAGCTGAATAACTTTAAAAAAGAAAAAAAAATTGTGGAAAACATTGTTTTGTTTGCAGATAGTTTGTGAACTGAAAAAAAACCCAAAACGCGATGGCTAAATAGCTTTTTGAGAATAGGCAACCAACTCTCTATAAACATCCAACTGGAATGTTGAAAATAACTACTAATTAATTATTGTAAAAAAAATACAAGATCAAAGGTGTCAATGTAACAGGGGAGTTTCTAATACCATCAGCAGACCTGATCCTGCTTTCCT
Source organism: Chrysemys picta bellii (assembly GCF_011386835.1). Classification (NCBI taxonomy): domain Eukaryota; kingdom Metazoa; phylum Chordata; order Testudines; family Emydidae; genus Chrysemys; species Chrysemys picta. Next base: position 98,355,039 of record NC_088796.1, read on the forward strand.
TGCTCACTCAAAAAAATTTTCATTGATTACATTGTGAAATATGCGTTCTTATGGAAGGCAAGGACACACAAAACACATAGTATTCATATAACTTTTAAACTTCATTATAGTGAATATGCAAATATGTAGCCTCAGGCATATTTTTACAGTAGCAATTTAAATTAAAAAATAGTCTGACTTTTTTTTGCTTTTTTTAGCAGCAGAAAAATAATTTTGTTTTCACATCTGGATCACACAAAACTGGCTAAATGGATTTGTATGAGGCTTCTCTCCTTCCCCCACCCACCCCCCCAAAAAATCACACTCTAAATCTTATTTTGGGGCTGGGACTGGATATTCTAGTTATGGAAATATCATCTGCATCATCGTGAGATTATGACCATATGTAGAATGATGTTATAGCCTGTCCTGTCCAGATGGGAGGACCTGTTTTGATGAAGCCAGTTTCCATTCAGTTGTATCTATACGAGGCTTTGCTTATCCACTGAACAGCTCTTCTAATGGTTTAGGAGAATATTATAACAATTGGCTGCCACCTTGATGTCTCCTGTACACATCATCATCATCACAGGGCACCAACAGAAACAATCTTGGAATTAAGAATTGGCAAAGAAGGAGGTTAAAGTAATGGTTGTGGGAAAGAGAGTATGAGGCAGATCAGTTGCAGTATAGAAAATTTTAACATTCCTATGCTGGAGCTGTGATAAGGGCAAAGTAGTAAGTATTTTCCTCTGATATATCTTCAGCAGAGTCTCTTCCAGCAGACTCATTTGAACTGATGGGGAGCCTAATTAATCCAGCTTGCCTTAGTTCTTTGTTACAGCTTTCCTGACTGTACATTCTATCTACTTTGCTGGGAAAAAAAAAATCCTATCTGGCTGTTTGGCATCCTGGGAGCAGTGTCAGAGCATGGCCTTCTTTGGTTATTTATTATTATTATGTATTTATCGTATGATGTTGGTGTAGAGACCCCAACCAATATCTGGGCCCCATTGTGCTAAACACTATGCAAACACACAGTAAGAGACAGTCCCTGTCCTGAACAGCTTACAATCTAAATAGACATGCCAGACAAAGGGTGAGAGAAGGGAACTATTACCTCCAGTTTACAGATAGGGAACTAAGCCACAGAACGTTTAAGGGCCCTATCCAAAGCTCAATGATGTCAACAGAAAAATTCCACTGATTTCAATGGGCTTTGGATCAGGCCTTAGTGACTTGCACAAGGTCACAGAAGAAGACTGTGGCACAGGAAGGAATTGAGCCCCAAATTCCTGATTCCAGTCCAATTCTTTTACCATAAGATTAGCTTTCCTCTGACAGAGTGTCAACCAGCTCCTTTCAATGAGCTCTGAGAATTGGTGGCCTGTACAATCTTCCTAGAGAAAACCTATGCCCATGAAGGAACATCAGAGGAGGCACCTTATTATCTAGTCTCATGCAACAATGCCTTGTCTAGACTCTGCATGGGCCAGAGCTAGATGGGCAAGTTTCCATTTTAGGATTCAATCTCTGCTCTGTGACTATGGAGCCTGGGAATTGTAAAGAGGACCAAAGGCTTGTACATTCTGGATGATGCATGGGCAGGCCTTCTCCCTAAATGAAAAGCTTTGTCATCACTTCACTAGATTTATTGCACAATGAATTTCCTATGCAAAGTCGAATAACTTGAATACTGAAAAAAAGGAATTGTTTTAATTACTTAATTTCATCTATAAAACACACCACTTTGAAACATGTCTGATGGTTGTCAAAGAGGCTTTGTATTTTTCTTTCTTGTTTTGGACAACAGTAGAATAAATGAAAAAGTCTCATCAAAGCACCCTGATAATGGATAAAATAAATGGCATTAAATTGTTTGTAAGTGTTAACACTAAACAGTAGAATCAAAATAAATGTTTTCTGTGCACAGGAGCTCTACAGAAAACTGACACTTTGAATGTCATCACTGTTTCCTTACAAAATGTAAATAAATGATTAAATGCTTTGACCAATACATAGTAAAATTCTTTTATTAAAACTAACTCATCCTTTTAAACTAACATGAAATGAAGCTTGAGTTTTATAATGACATTTAGATGTCCCAGTAAAGCTAAATAAGATACTGTATGCAAACATCAGAGGGGGAGTGAATATATTTGTGAATATATTTGCTTTAGTGTCCACATTCTAAATCTAAGCATGAGAACTGCAGGAGTTGGCACTTCTGAAAATCAGGCCACTTATTTAGATGTCTAACTATAGGCACCATTTTGAAAAGGTTGGCCAATATGAATAGATACGTTTTCTTGATATTTTAAAAATGTCCCTAAAATAGGGTTTGGTTTTAAATTTAAATTTCCCTTATTGTTCTGTGAAACAGAAAAACATTCTGTTATTGCACAAGTATCAGAAAGTAACAGTCAGCACAAAGTGATTATAAAGAGAAGTGAAGGTCACTAGGTAATTTTTATTCCTTATAATGTGCAAAAAGCAAAAATAAAACAGGCAACATAAGTGGTGAACAGTAAATTTAAAAAATACTTTGTTTCATAATCTCAAGTGTAAAGATAAGTTTAAAATGAGTTTTATCCCAATTGTGTCCATTTTAATTAAAAATTTTCTGTAGCAAAACAAAAGACCAACCTAAGATACTATTGTAAGCTCTTTGAGGGAGGGACCATCTTTTTGATCTGTGTTTGTACCATGCCTAGAGCAATGGGGTCCTGATCTCTGATTGGTTTCCTAGGCACTACTGCTATTAAAATAATAGCTAAAAGAGCAATTTTCTGAAATGAATTAAACTGAGTTAATAATTTGTTATTAATGGGCTGTTAAAGTTTTACCCCCTAAGCGTGAATTGAATCTCCATTGCAGTGCAGCTACCCCTACCCCTGTAAACTACATCCTCTTCAGAGGTTGAACTAGCCCATTGATTTCAATAGCAGTGATATTCAGTAACTGAGAACAGAATTTGGCCAAAAATCTCGAAGCTCAATTTGATGGAACAGCATTTTTATGTAATTAAAATACAATATTCAACATGGGATATTTGTTGTGTGACAGCTGTATAAGCAAGAGGGGACCTTCCTCCAGATGGAGACTTGACAGATCTGGGACACTGCTGGTACGTAAAAAATAATTTAAAATATTATCATAAACAGCCTTGTTGATATAAGATCATCTCCTGCATTTTAAATCAAAGCGGGGCACATATTATGGCCTTACAGCAAAGCTGAATGTAAATATCTAAGCAGTTTTTGCTGAAATAATGCTTTTTTTTCTTCAGTGTCAAGTTCCCTTTTTCTATTAAATAAACAATGAAAAGCACTTGAGAAAAATATGTCCTGAGAACGATGATATTTTTAGAGCCCTTGTATATGCCCTAGACCAGTGGTGGGCAAACTTTTTGGCCCGAGGGCCACATCAAAGTTGCAAAACTGTAAGGAGGGCCAGGTAGGGAAGGCTGTGCCTCCCCAAACAGCATGGCTCCTGCCCCCTCCCACTTCCCGTCTCCTGACTGCCCCCCTCAGAATCCCCGACCCATCCAACTGCCCACTTCCGGGACCCCCCGACCCTAACTACTCCCCCGGGACCCACCCCCTATCCAATCCCCCCTGCTCCCTGTCCACTGACTGCCCCAACCCCTATCCACACCCCTGTTCCCCGTCCCCTGACCACCTCCCCAGAACCTTTGCCCCATCCAACCCCACCGCTCCCTGTCCCGTGACTGCCCGCCGGGACCTCCTGTCCCTTATCCAACCCCCTGGCCCAGGCCCCCTTACCATGCTGCTCAGAGCAGCATGTCTGGCAGCCGTGCCGCTCAGCCGGAGCCAGACACGCTGCCGCGCTGCCCTGCAGGAGCTTGCAGCCCCGCCACCCAGAGCGCTGTCTGCGCAGTGGCGTGACTGCAGGGCAGGTGGGACAGCAGGAGAGGGGCTGGGGGGCTAGCCTCCCCGGCCAGGAGCTCAAGGGCCGGGCAGAATGGTCCCACGGGTCATAGTTTGCCCACCTCTGCCTAGACTGACCGACCAAACATGTCATGCTGGAAACATGAGCTCTAATATGGTCAGTAAAAATAAAGTTTTTATAAAATGAAGACATGATTAATATGTTTTAACTTATTAATTAGGGTTACCATATTTTAATTTTTAAAAAGGAGGACACTCTATCGGGTCCCGGCCCCGCCCCAACTCTGCCCCCTCCCCTGAACGCTCCGCCCCCTGCTCCTCCCCCTCCCCTGCTTCCCGCGAATCAAATGTTCGCGGGAAGCCTGAAACAGGGAGGCAGCAGGTAAGCTGGGGCTGGGGTGGGGTGTGGCGCGGTCCAGTCCGGCCCCCCTGGCCGAGCGGCTCCCTCTGGCGGCCGGCCGGCTGAGGCCAAGAGGCTCTGGCCCCGGCGTCTCCCGTCCGGCTCGGCTCGGGTCCTGGGGCGCCGGCCCCCAGCCAAGTGCCAGCGCCCCCAGCCCCGGCCGAGCACCGCGCCTGCCCTCGGCCGAGCATTGTCCCGACCCCGGCCCCCGGCCCAGCACTGCGCCAGCCCCCGGCCCGTCCAAGTGCCGGCACCCCCGGCCCCGGCTCCGGCCGAACACTGCGCCCCCGGCCCCAGCCCCTACCGAGCACCGCCGGCCGGCCCCAGCTCCAGCGGCTCCGGCCAAGCACCGCCGGGCCCTCCCTCCCTATTTTCCCGGACATGTCCGGCTTTTTGGGATTTCCCCCCGGATGGGGATTTGAGGCCCAAAAAGCCAGACATGTCTGGGAAAATCCGGACGTATGGTAACCCTATTATTAATTAATATGCAAAGCAGACATTTAAAAAAAGAGACAGGAACTAGCCTTAGTTACTCTCAAATGACTACTGTTTTCACTTCCCCTTTCACAGCCAGAATGGGTAAAAACCTGGTGGACTGGGGGAAGGGCATGGAATGAACAAGTACTGCTTCTACTGTATTGTACACTTCCTCAAACTCCCCAGCAGGGCAGAAATGGGTGAGGTGGCCACATGTTGACTCCCTGCAGCACTATCACCCCAAATCTTGCAGGATTTTTGTAAAACCTGACGTTCTCTGCATTAACGGACTTGGGTTCCTCCTCCATGTTCTGAAGGGAATTCTGGAGGCAGCAGATAATAGAAAAATCCTTGGCAGAGCGCAGGCTGGAAGCCCACTTACAGGCACTGGGCCTGCACTAGGGTGACCAGACATCCCGATTTTATCGGGACTGTCCCGATATTTGCTTCTTTGTCCCGCGTCCCGACCAATGTCAGCTCCGGCACCCCGGCACCGGGCGGGCAAAGGGAGGTTGGCAAGGGAGGGAGACGGGGGGCTCAGCTGTGAGCCCCCGCCGCGCCAGAGGGCTTCTGCCCGGGGCCGGGAGCGCAGCCTGGAGGCTGCTCCAGCCCGGCAGCCCATGGGGCAGCGTGGAGCGGGCAGGGGCCAGGTGGGCGGCGCGGGGGCGTGGGCCGAATCCCTGCTGCTGCCGCCGCCGGGGAGCCCCGCGCCTCTCCCTCCCGCTCGTGGCTGCGGCTCCTTCCCGGCGGGAGGGAGACTAGACGCGGGGGATGCGCTCCGCATGTGCCCGGGGCAGCGGGGGGCGTGTCCCGCCGGGAAGGAGCCACAGCCGCGAGCGGGAGGGAGAGGCGCGGGGCTCCCCGGCAGCAGCGGGGATTCAGCCCCTGCCACCCACCCGGCTCCTGCCCGCTCCGCGCTGCCCCCCGCCCGGACCCACTGCGCCCCGCATATGCCTGTGGCTGGCCAGAGGGCGGGAGGCTCCGCGTGGAGGGCAGCGTGCGGGGCCTGCTAATGCCCCAGGCCCCTTAAAACTTTTTTTTTTGATCCGCCCCCCCTTTTGGCTCCGCCCCCTTTTTGGCTCCGCCCCCGTCCCGATATTTTATACTGGTAATCTGGTCACCCTAGCCTGCACAGATGTAAGCAGAATCCTCTGGTAATGCAGGAACTCCATTCTACAGTGGGGAAAACCTTCCCATTCCTTCACCCACAGAGGGAAGCGTTAGTACATCAGACACCCCTTACATCCATGCTTGAAGAATTTCCTGGCACACAAGATAATGTTGACCACAATATTAGGAAAAGAGAGAATATTTTTTCTTTCCGGTGAATGCTTCTTGTTGAAGGACTACTCACTTGCATTAGAGGCTCCATTATAGTCATGCATGATTTAATGGATTGATAGAAAGATGTTTTCTCCTGAAACTGAGGTCAAAGTAAATTAAACTCTTTGAGTCCTAAATGACTTCTTTTGTGTGGTACACAGACCAGTCATTCAAGGATCAGCTGCATTAGGAGTCAGGTTACGGGACACTAACTTTGATATATAAGGCCTGCAGACTTGCACAAAAGTAAGTCCAAAAATGTGTATTTCTTAAAGGTAGTTCAGAGCCAGATATCAGATTTGTATGAGAGGGGTTGAGGGTGGGGAAAGCTGACTCACAGCTGAACTCTTTTACATTCCCTTTTTATGGTTTAGTCAGCCACACATCTGATGAAAAGTATCAGAGGGGTAGCCATGTTAGTCTGGATCTGTAAAAAGCAACAAAAAGTCCTGTGGCATCTTAAAGACTAACAGATGTATAGGAGCATAAGCTTTCGTGGGTTAATGCCCACTTCATCAGACACAAGTAATGGAAATTTCCAGAGGCAGGTATAAATATGCAGGCGAGAATCAGTCTGGAGATAACGAGGTTAGTTCAATCAGGGAGGGTGAGGCCCTCTTCTAGCACTTGAGGTGTGAACACCAAGGGAGGAGAAACTGCTTTTGTAGTTGGTTAGCCATTCAGAGTCTTTGTTTAATCCTGATCAAAAGTGACTAGTGTAAGCTGATTAATTATTTCTAATTAAGATCTGCAAATTAAGAAGAAATAAGTGCAGGGTTGATTTAATCATGTAATACAGAATATGTCCACATGGTTACTAAATTTAAATCTTGGGAGTTAATAAAATTAAGGTAGAAAAAAATCTATATCCTGAACGTTGGAATTTATTCATCGCTAAAAAACCTTGACTCATCTTTCTAGTTACATACTATACAATATTGGACAATGGGCCTCTGCTGAGCCATATATTTTAATAACCATATTATAATACACAGTGCAATGTGCTGTGCAAACATCAACTAATCGTTTTTCACAACACTGCTGCACAAAAGGTATGCAAGTGCCATTATTCCCATTTTATAGATGGAGATACTGAGATACAGAAATTAGGTGACTTACCAGAGTCCTTAGAGGAAGGTAGTCATTTTCAGAACTAGGATTCAAACTCATGACTTCCTAGGTCCCTGTCCTGTGTGCCTCAGATCTAAAAGTTGTTTGACAGTGAACATTAGAGCCGGTTGAAATTTTCTGAATTTCAATTCTTTTAGTCAATTTTTCACTGAAATTTCAAAGTTAGATCAGAAAAGTGATTGGTTTTGTTGTAAAAATTTCCCCCTAAAAATGCATCACGTTTTTCAACTAGATATATGCTAGATGGCTGAAATTTTCTGAATTTCAAAATTTCAGTGAAAAGTTTTGTTGAAACTTTAATTTTGACAAAAAGGGATGGATTGTTCACAAAAGAAATCTTGAAGAAGTTTTCCTATTTTTCAATTAGCTTTAGTATTTGTACTGTTTATCTTATTTCTGTCTGTTTTTGCCATAATAGAAGAAGCAGAAAATCTTCAGGAAGGTGTATGTTGTGCTCCACACAAGGACTTCCAATATACTTGGCACTATGAGAATTCCCCTTCACCTATAAGACTAAAATTTCTTTAAATAGTTCTGATGAAGAAATTCACAATGGCCTTGACAATTTTAAAATACAACTAGTGTTATTCCTGTACAACTGATCTGTTTGTCTCTGCAACTTTGTTGGCTTTCTCCAGTGTTATTTTTTTTAATTAAATCTTTTTTTTGTTTTTCATTGTCTACCTTTTGCACTGCTTAACACATTTGCCTCTCTAGGTAGTGATGTCTACCACTGTCCTCTATTGGATGGAATCAGATCTGTCAAAGGTCCTATTCTACTAACAAATACACCCTCCTTCTTCTCAAAAAATATTCCTCTTTAACACAAGTGATAGAGGCTTTTGGGCCTGATTTTCAGAGGTGTTAAGCATCCACAACTCTAGCTGAAATCAATAGGCACTGCAGATACTCAGCACTTCTGTAAATCGGTTTATCAGAACACAGGGATCTGAATTCAGTTCCTTTGTTGCTGCCAAGTTCAGAATTGGCATGATTTGCAGTATATTGATACTTTTAAAGGGGTATGTGCATACAAATTTCTTATGCTACAGATGCCTTCTGATTGTCACCATATCTGTCTCCATGTGGCATTTGTTTTTACCTTTTTTCCTATGTATTATTTCTACACTGTGCAATTGCACCTCTAGTCTAACATATAATTTTCTACATAACCCTGAATGCATGATTCTCTTACCCCTTTTTGCTCCTTTTGTCTGTTGTATTGCTTTCCCTTTTATTCTCTTGCTATTGCTATACTTCTCCCTTATTTTGCATTTTTATCTATTTTTTCTCTTTCCTACAATATCTAGCTTTTTTTCCCTTTTGCATCATTCTACCTAAAATTTTAGTCTTGATTTTGAATTTCTGTAATTTCATAGTTCGGGTTAGGACTTCAATATAAATGTATCTCTTAAATTGCTGTAGTGAGCCTGCAGTTCATGCAGGTTAAGATATAAATTTATACTGAAGTTCTAACCTGAACTATGAAATCACAGAAATTCAAAGTTAAGACTAAAATTCCCCCATCTGGACTTGAAGGGCCAGCCACAGGTCAACTGAGGAGAAAGGCAGGGACGCAGAGCAATACCACAGCTTTAGAAGAACAGGTGGGTGAATGGATACTTTGGGACCTTTTAAGAACTGGATCCCAGAAGACATCTGATGTAAGAAGCAGGGAAGATCTGCCCCCTGAGTCTCATCTGAAGGCCTCAGATTGTCTTACAGATGCAGTGTGTGCATCACAGAGATGAGAGAACAGAGGAATGTGAGAGATCACGCCACTCACAAGCTGGTCCTGCCGGTGGCGTTAGCGGGAAACAGCCCAATGGCTGTAGAAAGGAGCTATTGAGGACAGGCAACAGCAAGCCATGGTAAGGTGCAGCCAGGAACAATGTGGGGCAGGTCCATACAGGAGCCAAAGGAGGTTGTCTGACCAAGACAAATGAGAGCTAGCTGAGGAGAAAGCTGGCACCAAGCAGCCTACTCCTACAGCCTACTTGTGGGAGGAAGGTGTTCGACTGAGGGAGTCTCTGAAGCATGGGAAGTGGCCAGGCCTGTAAATACATGTGTGAGTGTGGGACAGGCTGGGCAGAGAATCACCACCAACTACCCTAAGAAGAAGACCGCTATGATAAATCAGTGGGGCCCCTGGAGCCAGTAAGAGGCTGCAGACCAGCCAAATCTGGACACAGAAGGAAACATTAGTCAGACAGAGGGATACTGTGAAAGTGCCAGAGCCAGTGTGTCAGGGAATGCATGGCTGATAACAGCTGGATTGGAACCAGGGAAGAAGGGGAGCGCTGAGACTGAAAGAGAAAGCCGTTGGAATGCAGCCAAAGAGCTGCATAGAGAGGGCTTGTGAGAACTGATCCAAGGATGTTTTATTCAAACTGCTCAAAATACCCTTCTATAGGCAAATGTTCCCAAGGCAATGTGGCCTAACCTCAAGGAAGACAAGCATGAATAAACCATGCCACAGGCCCATGCTGGAGGGGCCTTAGCTGTGCTTAAAATGACAATGACCAGATCAGGATGCATTGCCTAAAAGGGACAGGATCCCATGTTAGGGGCTCCTAGTTGGGGCAGTTTCCAGTCCCAGCAGAAAAGGGAAAGAAAATTGAAAGGTCGGGAATAGAGCCAGTAGGAGAAGTAGCATACAGGAGACACTAGGTGTGGCAAACCCAAGGGGAGGAGTTAGGCAAGGGGTTCATAATCCAGTGTCATCCCTACAGGAGAGACCCTTGAGCAGAGCATGCTGGGCTACTGATACAATTATCCAGCAAGGGCACAATGCAGAATGGCCCCAGAAAGAGCATTAATGATGTGCAGGGCATCAGATATAGGGTGTGGAAATTAAAACATCATGTCTGTGAGATCAAAGAACAAAGGATCAAGGTCAGTTCTGGTGTAAGAGGGTGCAGCTGACATCAATGGAGTTACACCAGGATTGAATATGATACAAAGACTTTACAAGGGAAGATGGATTTAAGTCCACAATTCTGGAAAACTTCAGCACATGCTAGGTCCCGTTTAGTTAAAGTTCAACACATACTTAAGTACTTTCCTGAACAGGGATGTTTTCCTCAATCAGATCTTAAATGGACATCTTGGAGAGTATGCTCTCTATAGCCTTATTCCAATCTGGTTGGATTGCCCTGTGGCACTTTAACTAGGAGTTTCATGGCTTTATTTATTTCATAACCAACAACAAAGTGTGTGCACCTACTGTGCTTGCCCCCTTTCCTTTCTGCCATTCTGAATAAAGACTCCTTTCCTGTCAGACATATAATAGTGTCTCACATCATGTGCTACAGCATATAGGGTCTCCTGTTCGAAACACCTGCTGAGTCTGTGGCATACCCAGTACAATACCATGTATCTACAGCCACATGTTTTGCCATGAACCTCACAATGACTCTCATGGCAGCTGGTTGGGTAGCTACACTGTATCCATGTACCCCACGCAACAACTTGTGCTATCTGTGCAGATGAGTGTGCAATATAATGTTCACTGATTGTGCCCCAGAGTTTTCTCCAACATTATCTCCTGTACTGAATATATGTTGAGAAGCTTCCCCTCCAGGAGTTGATATTTCTGGGAATGACATTTCATTGCCATCTCATTGGCATTTCTGGAGCAGGAATGTTATTTCCATAAGTAACACATCTCATATGATCCTCCAGAAAGGACAATGTGGCATTCAGCACATGGGGAGTTGACAGCTGACTCTTTTTGAAGGGAATTTCACAGCGTAATACTTATTCCTTATATTTCAGAACTGAGAGCACTAAAATTTCTAACACTAAAGACTAACTTCCTCTTTCACCGGGAACAAATACTGAAGAATTTGTTTTACTATTGAAAAGTAAATGTGCCTTTTGCCTCTAGATATTTGGATTGAATCTGTTCCACATCAGCAATGTATGAAAGTCATTAGCATATGCGATAGCTATTTGATGTCTATTGTGAAATGAGAGTTGATGGAGTCAATCCACATCCTACTGGGCAGGTTTCCACATCAGAAAAAGCACCATCATAATTTTGGGCAGAAAACACAGAGGCCTGGGATAGAATAGACACTGAGCTCCCCTGTTTCACCAGGAGTTTATCCTTGTAGATCGAAAGGTTGGTGCACTTTGGTGTGGTGTTGGCTATAGGTCCTGCTGCTTTAGATAAGCTGGCAAATGTTTGAGCCACACTAGCCGGCAGTTGCTCACACAAAGACCATTTCTATACATTTTGTGTCTATAATATTTTCCTGCTATAGCAAACACCTTTCATCCTCTACGAGAGAGCCAGCCCTGTACTGGTGAGATGAAATAGGGAAGCTTGCACTCTTGCTGTCCAATTTGCATTTACCCCATAGATAAAGGGCCTCTGTCTCCAGAATTATCAATCTTTTGCAGCACTAAATTTGCATAACAATATTTTAATCCGTTAATGTGCTGTCAAAGTCCATTAACAACTAAGCCATTTTTTTCAATATTCAAGAGAGAACAGTTGGTTCAACCGCATGACATTACCATCACTCTCATTCTCCTCTGCTTCACTCTTCTTATTTATTTTTGCATCATATTGCATGACTGTGTCTTTCTATGTGTTTGTACAGCATCTAATACAATAGGGCCCCATTCCTGGGACCTTTGGGTGCTACTGTGATATAAATAATCCGAATCATATTTACTTGTGCTGACAGAATTGCATTCTTTACCACCTAGGACCCATATCTTACTGATTTTTTTAAGCCCACACATTTATCTGAACACAGGGATTTGACTTAAACAGTGACTTTTCCTTACTAGAGTAGCTGCTCAGATAAGAGTGCCAATATATCACAGGCTCTTAAAATTTATTTGCTCTGCACTGTAATTGCTTTTTCCAGCTCTTATCTGTCATCTTTTCCCAGTTTGTCTCTGCTGTTAGAGCTAGATGTTAAGGGCATGCTGTAAAACTACAATGAACTCCTGTTATTAGGTTGGAGATGGACTAGCAGTAACCACTGGCTAACACTGTAAATAGATGTAACTATATGGACTTTTTCTGTAGCTCTGCCCTGATACACTCAGTGCTAAATTAGAGCCAGGCCAGTCATGGAGAGGATGTAAAGGACATTTTTATCCTCAGTGTTCCCATGCAGGGAGAAACCACACTCTGGATGGCTGGACAGGAGAGTGTGGTCTGAAGAAATAATACTATGGGGAACATTAGTGGCCTCAAAAGGATGTGTCTGGAAAGGGTGAGGGAAGGGAAGGGCTCCTCCCCGCATGTGGCTGACTGGCTGTTCTGGCTTGATGCATGGCACTTTTCTTTTCACAGCCCAATGTGCTCCCCCAGGAGGCAGAAAGACTAAGAAAGGCATGATGCCTCCTGGCACTGCTGTGCGCCTCCTCCCCCTCCCCTAGCACAGCTCTGCTTCTTAAGAAGTATAAATGAGTCCAAATTGCAACCCCTCATTTACTCAAAATGGTACTTAACTACCAACACAACACATTTCCTCCCCACTCTGTTTTAAGTATGTCACAGTTAGATATTCTATATATATTCTGCAAGTTCTTCTGCACCACTGTCATTTCTCTGGACTAGATAAAAGCATTTGTTTACAAAAATTCCTCCACAAGAATAATTTTCATTCTCTCTTCACAGATAAAAAATGCAAATGAGCTAATGAAACCGGTAAGCTCCTGACACTGAAAAGGAATGGAAGTAATTCCTGTACAAAGCAACTTTTGCAGTAGTTCTTCAGCACTCATATCAGTTGATATTCTTAGCCTTGTAACCTTAATTTTTGTAACCTTGTGAGAGAGAGCAAAAGATTCCTTGCTCTCTCACAAGGTTACAAGACTCTTCATACTACAATAATTTAAAAGGGTGTTGCAAGGGAGGGGGCAGGAAATGTTACATGCTTCAGTTGATAGCAAAGGACCAAAAACAATAGACTGTCAAGTACTGCACTGTTAGTGCTATCTCAAATTCTTGCTATGCCGGTAGTGAAGCAATCCTTTAAAAACACAATGACAATGCCTCTGTTTTCTCTCCCCCCCCCCCATGCCCTGAAAGCTATGCAAATTAACTGAAAATACACTGTAATCAGAAGTGTTAGGTGATTGATTGTACACTGAAGTTTTGTTCCCTAATTATAAATACCACGTCTGCTCCCTGACAAAACAAGTCCATCGAATGGATGTAAGCTCCTCTCAGAAAGAGTTACAACATAATTAAAATACAGCTGCCTGATTTTCAGTAATGAGGAACTAGATGCTTTGCATCCTGCTAACAAACATTCCTCTCATCCCTTCTTTTTTCTCTGAATGAACTGCAACAATAGAACTGTTAACCAGAAAAGCACTTTGCATATCATTCTCATAATGCAAAGAGATGCTTACCTTCTAAAGACTTGAGGAGGGTTTTTTTAAGAGGGAAAATAATACAGATGCTTTATTGCTGCACTTCAGCATCCCTCTTCCTGTAGCAGTTTACTGGTAATACAGATCCTCCACCATTTTCTGGTCACATGACTAGTGGTACTTCTAAATAAGGATGATCACCTGCCTTCCGATAGCCTGCTGTATGTACCAGAAACCACAGCCACTCTGGTTGGGTGAATGAGAGAGAGCTGAATGGAGCGTTATTTGTGGGAAATATTTTTGTAATGGTCCTGTGGAGCTCTGTCACAGTATCCCCAAACTTTTATATGGGGAGTCAGCTGTCTGTTGTGAAAAGCTGCTCGCTGTTTCATTTCAGAGCCTGAGGAAAGCTTGCAGTGAGAGATGAGACAAAAGTTCATATGGATTCAGCTCATTCCAGCCCTCATTTTTGTTTGCCTCTTGTGGTTATATAACACACACTGATTCAAGCATGCTTTAGATTACTTGTTTCAGTTTAATAGTTTAGTTATGAAAATGTAAATATTATTAAAACCATCATATGGAGCAGGATGTGCTCAATAAAACAATATCTCAGGGGCTTTACTAAAGGCTCTACACTCTCCTCTGAGAGCACAGGAGGTGGGGAACCTGCACTTGCAGGAAAGGGAATTCTTCCCCTGGAGCATCGTGAGCCTGGTTCTGTGAAAGCCCCATTGGGGGTATGGTCTCCTTGTGCTTCCAGTATTACAGAGAAGGAGAAAAAGAGGGGAGTGGGCTGAGCTTTTCTGGATTTTTCCCTCACAGTCCTGGAGAGAGGGGGGACACTGGAAGTCAGTAGCCCCTGAGGCTGTATTAACTTCAGCTGGTTTGTGAAACTCCCCTTTTGGCCAGATTGTAAGTATTTAGGGGTGTTTGCAAGGTCAAGCCCCTAGACCGCAAGCATCTTGGGGCACAGGACTCCTATTTTTTTTAATTTGTCTATAAATTCCTTGCACGCCTACAGCACTTCATGAAAAAAGATTCAGACATTGTCATCTTGTGCTGCATTTGAATCAGTATTCCAGCAGTGAAAGATCTTGGATTCCATTATCCATCTCTTGAGTAATCAGCCCTCCTCACTTACCTTTTAAAGATAGCAGACAACTACTGAGCTTTTAAAGAGATATAAAACATGCTCCCTCTCAAAGAAGATGTTGCTGTAGAAATGTGATTAGTAGTGCTGCAGCCAGTGTAACAGTTCCGAAAATCAAGTTCCTTTATGATTGTTGGTGGGATTGTTGGGTTTTGTATTGGTTTGGTTTGGTTTTGGTTTTGCTAGCAGACTTCCAATGTGTCTGAAATTTTAATCTCATGTTATGCTGGGCACTTAGGGAAAAAATATCCATAGTAAAAAATACAAAATTATGCTTCTGCAATGATAGACAAGGTGAGTGAGGTAATATCTTTTATTGGCCCAAACTTCTGTTGGTGAGACAAGCTTTTGAGCCACACAGAGCTCTTCAGGTCTGGGAAAGGTACTCTAAGATTACCTCACCCACACTGTCTCTTTAATATCCTGGGACCAACATGGCTACAACTACACTGCATACAACTTGTGCAATTATGTCATTATTAACCTAACCTGATAATCACATACCACAGTGAAATTAGAAATGTAATAAAAGCCAAGTCTCCAATACTACAATTAATTAAATCCCCTGTGCCGAGCCCCACTGACTTCACTGGGACTCACTGCCAGAGTGAGGGTCAACCCATGTGGATCAGATTGCAAGAATGGGGTCAGCATTGTTAATGCTTTGAGCTGAAATTGAGTACAGCTGATCTACAGTGAACAGAACGTAGTACATTTACTCAGAAAAACTAGGGTTGGATAGGAGGGGGAGTTTTTTGTATAACAGATGCGCTTTAGCAACAACCTACATTCAGAATAATTTTATTGTTTTTACTTTAGAAGATCTATTATCTGTGTTTCCTGAGTTAAATAAAAGGTACAATTCACAAAGTGAGTTAGTAACAGAATAGCTGTCCAGGTCTTATTAAAAGCTGGTTATAAAATAGTTGTTGTGTGTAAATAATAAAGCTGTTTTTTACAAAAATGGGATTATCAACACATTGGCTTCTGCTATTTTTTAAAATATGGCTCTTCAATGCAAAACTGGCATAACATTTTAATTATTTTCCAGCATCCAAATGGTAGTGGAAAATATAGTATCACCCCAAAACTGGCAACAAAAAGATAGTTGGCATGGCTTGCTGGGTCACAGGAAGTGTGGGGGAATAAAGGATGTTAAGAAAGCTAAGTGTGAAAAGTAAGTTTAATTATTTCCATCAAGTTAAAACTTCAATAATTTAATTCACTGTTATTAAATTGGAGTGATGCAGAAAATATTGGAAAAAGGAAATGCTTGAATGAGGTCAATTATGTATTTACTAAAGTGCCCTAAAATGCATCCAGGCTGAGTATGCCTGTTTCATTCTTCTACTTTCATAGAAGTAACTTTGCAAATGATGAAATATCATTAAAAAACATACAATGAATAAAGCTGGGTAGGAACAGTTTTCCCATCCTGGGAAAAATTGAGGTTTTGAAACATTTTCCTGTCTCAAATAGGGGTGAAATGTCCAAATCTCAAAAAACAAAAATTGAGAACCAATAATCTGGGGGGGAAAATCAGTTTGGGTCAGTTGAAATATTTCATTTTGATAATTCTGAAACATTTAATTTTTATTTAAAAAAACAGCAAATACTATAAATTAATTTATATTTCAAAACAAAAAGTTATTTTGAATCAAAACATTGACTTTTTTTTTTTAAATGTCCAGATGGGATGTTTTGACAATTTCAAAAGTTTGTCTTATTCAAAAGTTTTTCAACACAGGAATTTGTCAAAACTTACCCTTTCCCATGCACACTTTGTGTTTTGCTGAATCGGCATTTTTGAGAGAACAATTCCGGACCAGTTTTTATGACAAGTCCATTGTGGCATCCTAATGGCAATTAATACGGTAAGGTACAAGGGTCTGGGACTTTGCCAGATTTCGTACTTGTAAAGCACCATGCACACCCACAGTGCTGTTTAAATAATAATGAATAACAATGCCAGTAGTAATAATAAGAACAGGAGTATTTGTGGCACCTTAGAGACTAACAAATTTATTAGAGCATAAGCTTTCGTGGACTACAGCCCACTTCTTCGGATGCATATAGAATGGAACATATATTGAGGAGATATATATACACACATACAGAGAGCATGAACAGGTGGGAGTTGTCTTACCAACTCTGAGAGGCCAATCTACATATCTCCTCAATATATGTTTCATTCTATATGCATCCGAAGAAGTGGGCTGTAGTCCACGAAAGCTTATGCTCTAATAAATTTGTTAGTCTCTAAGGTGCCACAAGTACTCCTGTTCTTTTTGCGGATACAGACTAACACGGCTGCTACTCTGAAACCAGTAGTAATAATGTGCTCTATCATGTGTCAGACCTGGGTTCAAATCTCAGTTCAAGTCTCTAATCCTATTTCAGCAGGGACTGGAAGTACTACTAACGCAATATGCTCAGTGCCCAGAGTGCCTAGCATTGCTGTAGAGTGACACTGGTCAATTAAGGAACAATTGTGGTAGGAGTGAATAAAGTCCTGTCCACTTCTCCTCAGGTTTCAAGATGATGGCTTTGAGATCTCCCTAGGGAGAGGCTGGCCTATAAAGCAGCACGGAGGCAGAGGACTACTATGCAGAATACTGAAGTATCCAACTGTTTATGATTACAACAAATGTAAAAAAATATTTTTTTCTTAATAAACATAATGGGCCAGATTCTCTGTTGGGCCCAGATTGTGCTGACACAGCAGAGACGGGACACCAAGGGTCCTGCTGGCCTTCCTGATTCTCTGCCCGACCCTGGCCTTGGGTTCACACTAGAGCAGCCTGAAGAAAAATATCTGCGGTGAAATCCTGAAGTCACTTGGAGTTTTGCTATAGACTTCTTTGGGATCAGTGTTTCACCTTAATGTTGGATTTTGGTATCTGAACTTTAAAATGGGTGGCCTAAGTCACTAATGGCTTTGACATTATATTCTGTGCATTTGACTAAATAACCAAAGCCCATTTTCAAAGTTTCTTGAATTTGTCTACCCTAAAGGGCTCAGAAGGGCAGAACTGACCCAAAGCCCTATTATTCATGAAATAGTCACAATTTTTTTCCTCCTCGGTATTTTACGATCTCTGTTCTCTGCTAATATAAACACAGGCTCTCTCAGTCAAGATTTCCTGTACTGTTTACATGGCATAACAATTTGACCCTTTCTCTGAAGAGTGATGATGGTGACTGGAGGAGGGCAAAAAAAAACCCTTCCCCAGGAATCATGTTACAAATGAGAGGAGGGCCTGGAATCCTCCTCCCTGCAGAGTACTGTGGGTTGGAGTAGAGAAGGAGCTGAAGCCTCCCCTGTGGAGAATGCAAAAAAACATTTCAGGGGAAAATGCAGATTCAGTAACACTGGAATGTTTTCCAAATTTGTATCAACTTTGCCAACTTCTCATTTCTGGGGAAAAACACACCAAAACTCCCCCCAAAATTGAAATGTTTTGTTTTCACATTTTCAGAATGAAACATTTTGATTTCTCAATTCAAAACCACTTTACATTTTGAAATTTCCTTTAACTTTTTAAATTCTTTTTAAACATTAAAAAATGTTTTAAATCAAAACAAAGTGTTTTATTTGACCCAAAATGATTATTTTTCTTTTTCAGAATTGCTAAAGAACTAAAAAAATCTTATTTTGCCCAGCACTCCTTCTGTCCTGCTCCCCTTCCCATATACACCTGATTCTATTACTGCTCTCACCAATCCTGACTCCTCAAACAGCCCCTTCCTGGTGTTCACGATCCCTTCTCCAGCTCATTCTACCCCTCTTTTCCGCCTCCCACAATTCATCTTCCTATCTGCCTGCCTCTCCAGCAGCCATTCTAGCTTCCTTACCTCTTACTCAATTCTCCTTGTTCCCTAGACTGAACCATGCTTTTATTCCTGCCCCTACATCTCCTCCCCCTTCACCCTTCCATTCTGCCTCAGCCTTTTTGGTTTGTTTGTTTTTGGGGTTTTTTACATCATCCCCATCCTTTAGCTTTTTTTGCTACACCTCTTCTGTTCCACCAGACAGCCCTCTTGAGGTCCATGTCTACCCTGACCTTTGAGCTGCATAAATTCTTTTACCCACTGGGTTCTGATTCTTAAATCTACTTCTAATCCTCAACTATCCTGACATGTGGTAAGGGGAGGAGGCGGATGCAAGGAGTTTATGACACAAAAACATGAAGGGGGAACAGAGACAATGTGAGGGCAGAGCCCACCGGCCGGGGACAAACAGGGGCAGGGCTATCACTGGGAGGGTCTCCATGCTTCTATATATTGTTCCAGTACCTATAATTCCAGTGCTTGTGAGATGAAACCTCTTTCCTCGAGAAATACTCTTATAATTTCCCACCACCACTATCTACCATACATGCAAACATACCTGGGATGATGCCTACAGTAGAGCTGGGCAAATTTTTTTGGTTGAACAGTACATTTGCTGAAAAATGTAAATCAAATTAGGCACATAGTTTCGTCTGGATAAAAAATGGGGAAAAAATAGAAAAAGGTGAAATGTTTTGTTTTGATATTTTTAAATGAAATATTTTGACTTTTTGTTTTGCAATTTAGCTAGATGTATTTTTTTGAAAGAGTAATGAACACCTGAAAACATAACAAATTGAACAAAACCAATTATTTTTCCATTTTTTGTTTTATTTTGTTATGTTTCCATTTTTTTGTTTTAAAGAAAATGTTTTGTTTGATCCAAAATATTTTGTTTGTTTGTTTTGGCAAGAAAACATTTTTTTTTCAGTTTCAGTTCAAAACTAACAGGTTTTTTTTTAAATTGTTTTTTATTTTTTCAGTTTAGCCACCAAACTGGAAAATCAATTTTTCTCTCAGCTCCAGCCTACAGATCCTCTTCCAATGATTGCTGTTGCCTCCAGAGGAGAAGTGGGAGGGGAAGGCCCAACCCCAAAACACAGATGGGGGCAGGAATATACTTCCAACAATATTTTACAGCCTTTCTAAAAATGACATATTTTACAAATATTACCTCGAACATGCACAGAAAAGAGTGGTTATATGTAAGCTAATACCACCATCTATTGTGCCCCAGTCCTTAATTACTGTGGCACTATCCAGTTTCATATAGTTATGTAAGATGAGTTACTCTGCCACAAAAAAATGACCTTCAGACTCAGGAAATTTTACTGTTGGCATCATATCAGCACTAGCAGAGAAAGATGTTATTCTAGACATCCTAGACCTGTACAGTACTCCATGAATTTTTTCTTTTGAAATTAGTCATTCTTGGCTGTTCACGTAAGAAAAGCCATACAAAAAGCTATTTTCTTTCCAATGAGAGTGACATTAATAATGTGCTATCAGATCTTTTTGCATTTTACATGAGGCCAAATAAATGCCAGGACTTATTATTTCTAGTGTTCAGGTCTTATTGACATTGGTTTATGGTCTTTCTTACATATTTTAATGCCAGAAATAATTTTTTTAAAAGATTCTGTGAATGAGGTCAGTCCTCCCTGTGTTATTACATTTCTTATTGCTTCTGTTTTTCTGATATTGTTGTGGGTGTCTCAAGGCAAGGCAGTAGGGAGAGGACCTTCATGGCCTACTACAGACCCTCTCGCAACCTGCTTGACCCCTTCTACCAACTCTTGTCAAGGAATTTGTTCATCTGCCATTAGGAAGTGACAGGACAGTGACTGATTCAAGGAAGGGGGACTTCAAGTTTTTATGTCTTGTTTTTATTTATTGTCTCTCATTCATAATTTCTTCCCCAACAAAACAGTCAAACTGACTACGTTGAATTTTCATAGCTGAACTGTCAGACAGTTACTGGAGGAGGGCAGACAATTATGTAAGCTGCATTTTCTCCTTCCCCTCATTCTACTAATTCAAGGCCTTGA
Source organism: Chrysemys picta bellii (assembly GCF_011386835.1). Classification (NCBI taxonomy): domain Eukaryota; kingdom Metazoa; phylum Chordata; order Testudines; family Emydidae; genus Chrysemys; species Chrysemys picta. The sequence goes on from NC_088796.1 coordinate 98,375,637, forward strand.
TTCAGCAATCGACCAAAAAGAGAATATCCGTAGGTTGTTCCTGTATATGAGTACATGGATGTTCTTGTGGCAGTATCTTGTGCTAACCAACCAGTCATTGGTCTGAGAAATTTGTGCTTCTCTGCTGCTTTAAACTTTATCCTCTAAACAGGATATTTATTTCAGACAAAGGAGCAGCCCCCATTGGGACTTCATGCTGGAGCAAATTAAAGAAATATTTTTTCTTTTTTAATGTGTCACCAAAATGCATATAAAAGAGTCCCTAATGACACACGCCAAATCAGAGTAGTTCCCAAGTTGCTGATTGCTCAATTTATACAACAGGCTTAATAAAATGACTATAGGATTTTGTAAATAATTGTTCCCATATGTGTTTTGTCCCTTTCCATTCGGCAAATACATGTATATGTGTTTTTAATACAGCAGCAGCCTAACTGGCTCACTTTCCTTTACTTCTTTGGGCCTCAACATTAATACAGAGAACAGAAATACCCAGAGCTGTGGGAAAGGCACTTGGTATTTAGCTGTGACTGCAAAGCCAGAGGGGGAGAGTAGACCCATATAATAGGGGGTGGCCACACTAGAAAAATTTGATGATAGTCATATTATATCAAGAGCTAGCATCAGTGTAGGTTCAAGTTGCTACTGTAGACAGAACTCAGGTAGTTTTACCACCGTGGGCAGGGGTGCTGGAACAATTTGTATAGTGGGGGAGCTGAGAGCCATTGAACCAAACTGTAAACCCTCTATATGATGGAAACCACTTTGTCAGGCAGTGCGGCAGCACCCCTAGTTCCAGCACCTATGGCTATGGGTGTGTCTAGCTAGACTGCAATCCCTAAGTGTGATTGCAGCTTGAGCTGACATACCTGAGCTAACTAATTCAGCTAGCTCGGATCCAAGAATAGTAAAGCCACTGCAGCGTGAACTTCAGCATTGGCTCACCCTGTAATTACCCAGGGCTCCAGACGGGCTAGTACAACCCACACTAAAGCACATGCTGCTACAACTTCACTGCTCCAGGACCAAAGATAACTAGATTAAAGCTAGCTCAAGTATGTTGGTTCAAGCTACAATCCCACCCTTTGATTGCAGTCTAGACATACCCAGTGCCACACAAACATGTTCTGAAAAGCCTGAGCCTTGCCCCTATTAGCACTTACCCCATTGCTACCACTGGTAGTAGTTGCTGTAACAGAGGGCCAGATTTTCAAATACTCAGAACCCACAATTGGGCTAGACTTACACACGAGCTCAGCATCCAATATGCTGCATTTCTTTGGAAATCTGGCCCCTTGGGCTCCTAAACAGGACTGAGACCTTCTGAAAATTGGGTTCCAACAGAGGGTGCTGAGCACTTTGATAAATTCAGACCTACAGGGACTCATTTTTCTAGTATCGGTGTAAGACCAGAATCAGCCCCCATATTTTGAGGAATCTCACCAAAAAGTTAGCTGTTTAGTGTTTGCTTCTTCAAAAATTTTCTCAGATCCACAGTGGAGACATAAAAATAACAATTAAAAATTGATATTTAGAATTATTCTCACTTCCTGTGTGAAGACATTAACACCACTGAGTTGTGCAGGCATGGCATGCGAGAAGCCTGGGATGCTGTCTCCATGTAATTAATCAGGGTGACTTAAGCAGGGCCAGCATCTGGCAGCTTTTAATTGAAAATGCTTTTAGTGGGAGGCTAAAGAGCCTACAGCTGACTTGAACTTGTGAAGCTAACAAACCCACATCTTTCTTAAGTAACCCTTCCAATTTGTTGTCCCATTTGGACATCTGTTATGAAAGTCTCAAGGTCAAGCACTGGGACAGAGTTTCCATTGCTTTACTTTTTTACTGAACAGAAATTGATAAGCACCGACCTTCTCTGCCTTCAAACCCCTTCTGAAGATTTGCTTCTTCCTCTATGGCAATAAATGCTAACTGGTATCAGTTAAACTACCATCATCCTCAATACATTCTTGTGCTGTCCATCTATAGACTATAAATAATTTGAGATAGGGACAGTGTCTTCTTCCTTTATGTTTTGTACAGCAACAAACAATGTTTGTTCTTCAAAAAACTAAGGCGCCAAGCCTGCCAAAAATTTATGCAGGTGCTTAACTTTCAGCATGCAAGTAGTACCATTGAAGTCAAATGTGTGCAGGATCAGGGCCTACACTTAAAATGAAACCAATGTTTATCTGAGATAAAAAACAAAATAGATGAAGTATTCTACAGAAGGTTTTTTAACCATGTGTGGATTGAAACAGAACATGAGAGGGAGGTTTCTTTAACTTGTCTGGAGGGAAAAATATCAGTGAGGGAACTATTGAGGTTCTGAGATTGCCAACATTAATCTTAGACAGACGAGGTGGGTGAGATTATACCTTTGATTGGACCAACTTCTGTTGGTGAGATAGACAAACTTTTGAGTTTACACAGAGCTCTTCTTCGGGTCTGGGAACCATACTCAGAGTGGTGTCACCGCTATGTACAAGCCTTGTCTCTCCAATAGCTTGGGATCAACACGGCTACAAAAACACTGTGTACAACACTAATCTTATTCAAATGTGATTTGTTTTTGGCCAGCAAATTGTAGTTGTTTGGTATATTATATGCTGTCAGTACATGCAATTATCAGCGTACGCTGCCGCAGTAATGCATGCAGTGCTTCTTGAAAACAGGCTGACTGTCGACACTGCTGCTTGTTAGTGAAATTTTCAGGATGCCTAAAACAACATGTGAACCAATTATAGCGGGGTAATGGAAGTTCTAAATGTCATCAAGCACTCTGTTTCCAATTAAGTCCCAATGCTGGTATGCAATAAGAAATATCCCTCACAGGGGCAGTATCTAGCATTTCATATGAACAACTTCCCCATTAAAAAAAAAATGCCACCAAACTGCAGCTGTAAAGGGGCAAAGCAAGAACAAGCCAATTAAATCCTTTTATTTGATTCCCAAAAAGAAGCTTCCCTCACACTTCCCAGGATCCTTAGTTTGAAAAACAAAGTGAGGGACAGGTTTAGTTACAGGACTATTGTTTTAAAATGGTGGAGTAGGAAGGGGACCCTAACAGGAATAAGCCCGGCCCACTCCTGTGACATCAGAAAGGGAGCCCCCTAGGAGTCCATCCCGGCAGGAGCAGGAGGAAAGCAGATTCTTCGGTAGCTGTGAGGCAGGGGAGTAGGCACAAACACCCTAAAGACAATTGTGGAGCAGATAGAAGACAGAGGAAGTACCTCCACCCCCAAAATACTGCAATAGTTGGTGCAGAGGAGAGTAGTCACCAGCAACTCCATCTCTCCCTAGAGATACTCAGCAAGGAGGGAGCAGGCATCAGTAGTAGACACAAAGAGCTGTGTGCAACAAACATCATTTTCAGATTTCCTCAGCTATCACTCTAGTTAGAGTGAGAAGAGATGCAGGAAAGGAGCACTACAGCTGCTTTCACTGGCTCTTGGAATCGCCCACGTGAGCTTTGAACTCCCTCACTCTCTTTCCTCTGCATGTAAGGAGGATTGCTTTTTCACTTCCTACAGGAGGGCAGCCTTTCCTTACTGCCAGAAAGGCAGAAGAAATGAAGGAATTGTGTCTGACTAGCCCCCATATTTTCCTCCAGTCTCTCCTCCCTCTTGACAGAATTATGGAAATAATCCTTCCCTCCAAATCCCATCTTTATTGCAGCACCTTGCAGTCAGGTGGGGCTTGATGCTGTCCTCCCAGCTCTCTGCTGGCTGTAGAAGATCCTACTCTTTGTTTACCCTCTTCTACCCTCCCCATCACAGCTGCTTCAGATTCAGTCTACCTTGGGGAGACTTTCTCTGAGACATAGGGTATGTCTACACCGCGAAGTTGTCGACAAAACTTTTGTCTTTCACTGGTACTTAAAAAAGCCCCTCATCCCCCACCACCCCGTGAAAGACAAAAGTTTTGTTGATGCAAATGGCAGTGTGAATGCGGCTTTGTGCTGCCGACAAAGCTAACGCTGCTCGCAAAGCTAGAAGTTTTTTGTCGGCAAAAGTGCCGACAAAGTACCGACAAAGAGCGTTTACACACGCTGACTTTTAACAACAAGGTACACAGCCTTGTTGCTAAAAGCTGTGTGGTGTAGACAAGCCCATAGACTGGGATTGGAATTATTCCTGTGAGGGAAAGGTAATCCCTGGGGTTCCTATAATCTCCTTCAAAATTATGAAACAATTTTAAATGGACCCACTTTGGGGTATCACTAACCTAGGGTCTGTTTGTTACAAAAGGAGAGAGAGAAATCCTATAAATACAACTAATACTTTATTTTTGAATGTTGTCACCTTTGTATGACCCCCATCTATTTAAATAACACTGACCATAGTTTCCTAGAAGTTTCTCATAAAGAGAGTGTGTGGGCATTTCCTTACCCTGATACTCGATTTAGTTCTCTTTCACTGTTGAGAAATTCTGTTTCCTCCTCCATTTCTTGTTCAGTTACCATGCCATCTCCAGGATGCTGCTGTGAATGCACTTCCCATATACCATGACCACCAACAACCTGCAATAAAAGAGCATCTGTCCTTATGATGCTTGAATTCTTGTCCTCCATCATCAGACTGTCTAAGGGAGAATATTCCTCTTGTTCAAATGATTTGTGAGGGGTTTTTTTTAGCTGAACTCCAGACTGTTTGTCATGGATCAGCTCCTGGTCTAAAACTGTTTCCAGTTCTTTGACAGAATGTCCAGACCCTGAGTCCATTGTTTCTGTCCTGCTTGAAATTTCTTCAGGTGATATATCACTGGTTTCATTTTTGCCCAGCACTGTCCAACCATGGTCTTGCACAGGGCTTTCAGGGGATCTCTTTTCATCACCCCGTCTTTGAGGCAAAACAGAAGGACTTTTCTCTGCTAAATGAAAAGAACCCCATTCACTACTCAAAAAAGATTGCTCTTTACTTTCATTTATTATGGAGATTGACTGAAACGTATCCGAGGAGCCTGCTGAAAAGGCTTCATGAGACTCTGTTTGTTCAGCCACATTAGCTTCTTGAAATGCAAAATCACTTTCCTTTGTTTCAAGGATATCCTTCTTCACAGATCCATTTTCTTCAGCAGTAACAAGGATGTAATCCATCTCTAGTGCAGTCTGATCTTTGTTCACCCATGTCCTCATATCTTCCTTACTCTCTGTACTTGTCAGTTCAGGGCTCTCAGTGGAATTTCTTCCATTCCCCTCAGTATAAAGGGAATCACTGGCAGCTTCTAAAATGAAAAACAAACAAAATTTTAGTTTTAGCAGTTAGCAATTATTGTTTTTCAAGTGAGTCCTGTAAAGTAAACCCATTTTTATTTGTTTTTGATAGTCTATGTTCTGTGTTAATTTATTCTTGAATTTTATATTTATTTATTTATTTATTTATTTATTTTGTGGTAGTGCCTAGAGGCCAGTGAGGCTGGGGTCCTTTATGCTAGGCATTACACAAATATGTGGTAAATGACTCTCCCTCCTTCAAAGTTTCAGTTTTTGATCTAGCTACAATGAAGAGAATATAGATCTTTCCAAGGTCCAGAGTTTCAGGAAGACACATGTATTCCAAATGCCATTCAGTTAAAGTCTCACCATTCAGTAACTATACTGAATCTTACTGTTCAGTAGCAATACTCTTTCTCAGACATTTACTACTTTGTCCCATTAACTTATTTTATTAGACAGTGCATAATTTCTTACCATTGGGTGATCCTGTGACTCCACCTGCTGGTGAACCAGTATTACTTGTTTCTGCTTCATGTTCTAATCCTTTCAAGGTATCAGAGGATTCAGGCATCACTTCAGATTCTACTGGTAAAGATCCCAATGCATGGTCTTCCTGGTGGCATTCTGAAAATGTGTCAAATGACGGATCTTTGGTAATGCTGTCTTTGGTCTCTAAAAAGCCCATTTTATCTTTTTGAGGAGTAAGTGGAGATAATGGCATTTCCACCGAAACATTGCCAGAAAACTGCTGCTTTAATGAAATCTCCTTTCCTCTCTCTCTGCTGCCAGTGGCTTCTGTAGTAAACGATACATCAGCTGGAGAAGAGTACACCACTGGTGACTGTTCATTAGGTGATTCTTTAAACCAAGGATTATGACTATCAAGCAAATTTTCAGGTGCTTTTACTACATTGTCAGCATGCTGACTAACTGCAGCATCTCTATCATTATCATCCAATGAGGTTTTTAAGAAGAGTGTTTGTTCATCAGTTGCATCCCTTTCTACTGCTACTTTGTGTTTACTGTCTAATATTGTCAGTTTGCTCACTTCACCTAATGACTGCATGTTAGTGATTGAGGTATTGGAGCTATTTTCTATACCAGTCTCATTCCCATCAACACACATGTCTGATATTTCTACTTTATCAGTAGTCACTGCTCTATGGTGAATAGCAGGAATTTGGCCAGTTTCAGCTGAGACACTCAGATCTTTTATGCTTTCTTCTGAATTATCAAGGGGAAAGAAAGCAGTGGCAACTAAATGTCTCTGGGAGCGAACTGCATTGACTGAAGCTGCAAGATTATTATTTTCATAGCAAGTATCTTTAAGATTTAAGGAAGCCATTCCCAAATCTTCAGCAGAGGCGCCTGCTGAATCTATTAGTTCAACAACTGGTTTCTTTTCTAAATCAGATTTTTTCAAGATATTTTCCTTTCTGAATTCAGAAGCTTCAAAAGCTTTCGGAGATATTAGCTGATCAACCTGTGTTCCATCATTATTTTCTGGACTATTTCTATCAGGATATGTCTCTACTTTGTGAGTTACTAATTGCTGTTTAAAATCACAGTCTGCTTCTTTGCTTATATTTGACATTGTGAGAACCAACTGACTAACTTCTCCTCCAGCCTCAGCCAACACATGAGTAGATTGTGAAGATGCATGCTTAGCTACATATTCATGGCAAACATCAGGCCTGTTTGAGGCCTGTGAACTGCTGTCTTGGTCACAGTGACTTAATATATCAGGATTTTCACCATCAGCTTTCAAAATGAAAAGCTGTTCAGCATCAGTCCACAAATCAGGATCTACTGAGAATAGCTGATTACTTTCTGGAGTCTTGTCCTGTAAAGTACATGGGGAACATGTAATTTGGGGAACTTCAGCTAATTCATTCCATCTCAGGCTTGACTTTTCTATCAGTTTTTGGGATGAGTCATTTGCAATGAAAGCATTTTTGGGGGAGCTGCAGACTTCTAAAGTTCCACTGGTATTCCATTGTTCTTGAACAAATAGATCTTTATTTGAAGTGTTCAGTATTACATCCACATTATCTCTTGAAAGATCAAGTATTAGGTTTTCCTGGGCAAATGTGTTTGGCATATCTGGTTGCCACTTTTCTGAAAATGGATTTTTAGAAGTATCTTGATCTCCATCAATTGTGACAAAAGGTTGCTCTTTTAAATCCCTTTCTTTCTTACCCAGTGCCAGTGGATCAGACAGTTTAAGCTGTACAATATCTGGATCAATTTGACTCTTGTGAATATTCTCGGAATGCACTATACTTTCATATTTCTCTTCATTAAAGTACAGAGGGGGAGACTGATTTGCGTGGCTACCTGGATAAGCAGGATATGCATCTTTTAGTTCTCCACTTTGTACTGGTGCTCCCCAGGCATCAAACTTAATGTTTGCTAATTGATTAATTTCTAAACCATCATCTGAATTAGAATATTGCCCTTCTATTGGTTTGTCTTTATGCGGTTGTGAATTCCACCATTCTGAATTGTCATCTGGAAATCCAAATGTTTCAATGGTGGACCTTTGATTTATTTCAGAATCAGTTTGCAATGATATATTCCATGTATCTGAATTCTTTGAAGAATACTCTTTGTTATGTCCTGCTGCAGAAGTTGGGGCAATATAGTAATCCATTGTACATGAATTCCAAACATGTGGGTGGTCTGGATTTTCATGGAAAGTATTCACTTGAAATTCTCCCTGACTTGTTTCCCAACCATCTAAATATTCAAAAGCTTCACATGTATCATTGTTAGTTGTGTTTAAGTGTATAATATCCTGTTCCATTGATATATTCCAAGGTTTTACATTTTCAGAGTTTTTATTTAAGATGGCCATCTGAACCTCTTTCTCCAGTTCAGTTTCAGCATCTAAACTGTCTTCAGAACTCACTGCATTGGATTGTGCATAATCATGTTCTTTAGTTTCAGAAACTTTATGCTCATTTGCTTGATAGTTGGAATCTATCTCTATCACTGCCTGAGGTGCGTCTGAATTTTCAGAATCCTCATTTGCTTCAGGACTTGATATAGAAGATACTGTATCATCATCTACGTGTGCATTCCAAAGATCTAAATTTTTAGGAACTCTGTGATCATTGCTCTCTTCAGATTCTTCCTGACTTTTATTCTCAAAGCCCCCTTTTTCAGGAGCTTTTTCTAATTTATCATTGGTGATATTCCAAATGTCTTCACTTTCTCTATCATAGGTAGCTGGCATGCTTCCCCAAACATGCACATTTGCAGAGGCATCACTTATATCAGGGCTTGTGGCACTGGACTGTGTATAATCATTTGTTGAACCACTCCATACATTATCCTCTTCACAAACACTTTTGATTTGCGTATCTCCTGGAAGACTACTCATGGTGTTTGTTATTTCAAGAACCTCACTTGTCTCAGGACTTCTTCCAGGAGACTGTGTATCTTCACATGTGTGTGAATTCCAAACACCTAGAATTTGGGGGAAATCATGATGAGATGTGATGTCAACATATTCCTCATCTGGAAGTTTATTCACAGATTCTAAACCTTCAGAAGCATCACTTCCCCCAGAATCCATTTCATGTGATAATGAATTATCTATAATAGACATATTTGTAATGTCAGACACTTCAGCAGATTCAGAAGAGGGATTCACTTGAATTTTAATCTGCAGAGTCTCACTCATGAAAGGTGTTTCATGAGCATCACTTATCTCTGGACTATGTTCAGAAAAACCTAATTCAAAACTGCAGATGTCTAAATTGCTAGGAACTTCCTCAGATAAACTCTCTTGAGCCGCTCTTAACACCTCTGGTGCTTCATTTATCAAAGGACTTGATGCAACTGATTGAGAGCTACTCTTCACAGACTCATTCCAGATATCTAGATTTTCAGGCACTGTAGGAGAATGATTTTCTTGGCTATCCTCGTCTCTGTTATAACTTTTAGAGGCACTTTTCATCTCGGGACTTGTTGCACCCTCTGTAGCGACACTTTCCTTATCAGTACTTGGAGGAAGTGACTGTGATATATTACTATGGCTGTAATTTTGTGGATGACAGAAATCTAAATGCCCAGAATGTCTTTCTTCCTCAGGACTTGTTGCAGAAGATTCTGCATTGTTCTGCAAAGGTCCTTTCCTCTGTTGCTGATTGGCAGGGTTAGACGAACAAGAAAAGGGCATATTTATTTCTGATTTCTCTGTTTCTAAAGCCTTGTAAATGTCACTGTTTCTTATTTTTTCTGGTGAGTTAGGAATTTCAGATGTTGATGTACTTTCTTCTGAATCTGTTATACATGATAGTTTAGATAACACTGATGGTGACACTCTGTTATCTTGCATGGTTGTATTCCAAACATTGCTAATGGTTAGCTGTCCACTCATCTCATCCATTCTTTTATATTCATCTATTCCTTGTTGAGAAGTACCAGAGATACCATTATTCTCCCATCCTGCCTGATGATTCTGCTGAAGGTGTACACTCCACAGATTCAACTGTGGCTCTGAAAGCTGAGTTCTCACCTCTGAATCTTTATTAATGCTTCCTTGTACTTGCCCATTAACTGAAACCTCATTTTCTAAGTCACTTGCTTTCAAGTCCAAACCATTACCCATCTCTGAAGTTCTTGCAGATAACTGTGTATCCCCAAGGATGACCCTGTTCCATATTTCTACATTTTTTTCAGCTGCAGTTGGTCTGGTATTCAATCCACCATGTGGCTGAGATAAGTGGTTGATTGTTTGATTATAAACCTGCATGACTCCAGTGTCCTCAGAACTAGAATAACTTTCACTGATATTCTCATCACCTGAAAAATACTTAGTAGCTATTTGTTCTGAATTCAGTGAAACTGTACAAGTGTTTGGAAGAGCAGTAATTTCAGAGTTTTCTGCTTTTAACTGACTGACATTATTAAGAGGCACATTCCACATTTCTGTGTTTCCTGAGCTTAGAAAAGGCATGCTTCTAGTGGATGGTTGTGGTAATGATGCCTTATCTGTTTCCTCCAATATTTTAGGTTCATCTGAATTTGAGTTAATCACTTCATCAAAAATTGTTTCTCTGTCAAAATGCTTGTCCTCATTTTCCCTTTCGTCCCCTATAAATGTAGGTGATATGTATGAATCAGATGTTGAATAATTGGTATCTGGTGGAGAAACAACTAAATCGTCACCTGCATTTGATGAACTAAAGTCTGAGTATCTATATGACAAGACAGAATCTTCCCATGGAACCAGAGTTTCTAGTACGTCTTTCTCTATGTCTTTTTCATACGGATCCCAGACATCCATATTTTCAAATTGTTTTGGTCTACATTTAGTGTCACCTAATACATTTTGATTTTCTATGGCTAGATTTGAATTGTTCTGCATATTATCAATTCTGGATTTTGTATTTTCAAATGTGCTGTATTCTTCCACTGGATAAGCTCTCCCTTTGTTCCAGGCTTCTGAAGATACTTCATTGTTTGGGTTTTCAGACTCATTTTCTGCAGTGATGTCTGAAGAATATGAAAGATTAGTTTTGGACATGGCCCAGGCTTCAAGACTCCTCACGGAAGCTTGATCAGTGTCCAGTTTTGGCATACTCCATACATTTTCTGAGGGGTTAGTGCCATCTTCTTGATCAAACTCTGTCCAAACATCATAAGATTCTGCATCGAGTTGTCCACTTTCACCTACACTGTTACACCATGGAGCTGATATCACTGGGGTCAGTTGACTGGACTTCCACAAATCAGTAAATGCTTCCATTTGTTGTTTTGTCTCCTTTAAAGATGCACTTTGCCCGTGTGAGTGTTCAGTGGTTTTCTTCTGTAGCTCTAAGCTATGTTTATCTAGGACAGGGTTAAACTGATTCTCCCACAGACCTGTTCTTGAATATTCCATCTGCCTTGGTTGTTTTTGCAGGAATACAGAATCTGAGGCTCTTCTATCAAAGTGCTCCCGAAGTAATGGGCTTGCTTTACGATCTTTCCATGAATCAGGGCTTTGAAATACAGATTCCTGTTCACTTGAACTCCATGCATCAGCATTTTTAGAATCTAATTCAAAACCATCCCACCAGCTTCCGTACCTAGCACGTGACTGAGAATAGCCTGCACTATCTATTTCATTAATTTTTGTAATTACATCTTGTGGAAAAAACAAAGGTGGTCCATTATCTAATGGTGAGCTTTCTACAAGACTGTTCATAGGAGTTGGTGGAATTCTTGTTTCAACATTTTTCAACACCCCAGGTGAAGAATCATCATCTTCCACTAAATCTGTCAAACTTGAAGTTTTTTCAGACAAATCTCCAGGATTTTCTTGCCCAAATTCATCATCAAATTCTACTAAATTGTCTTCTTGATTTGTAGTCATTAGTAAATCGGTTGAATAATTAGCCATGTCATTTTCTGATAGATTTGTCTCATCAAGTTCTTTCTGCACAATAGGTGGTTGTCCTTCTGATGAATCACTATTCAGGAAGAAGTCATCTGCTGGGGAATAATCAACAGAATGAGAAGTAGATTCAGATCGAATTGTAACCATAGGTGCTAGATCAAAACTGAAAAGATCAAAGTTATCACTGTTGTTTCTAGATTGAGGTTGTTGTTCTTCTGGTATTGCCCCTTCAGGAATGGGGCTATAGGAATCAAAGCCTGGAAGGACACTGTGATGAGCACCTTCTGCAACTGGGCTATCATCACTGAGAAAAACTGAGCTCTCCTTGGAAGACCTGCTGCTTCTAATGGTAGCCAATCCACTGTCTGGACTCACAAGGTCTATATTAACATCAACATGGGCTTGGATAGAGCCATTGAGATCTTGAGGATTTTCTATAAAGTTGACAGAACTGGGCTGTGGTTCTATGTCAGAACCATATAGCTCCATGATACCAGAAGATCCCTGTGAAAGTGGAGCACTCCCAGCAACAGCTTCAGTAGAAGAAGTTCTGCTGTTTGGTACCATTTCTGGCTGTCTCCTGTTAATAACTTCTTTAATTATTAGAAAAATTTGATCACCAGTCACCAAAGTATTGTCTTGGTGATAAACGAGGAATTGGTCACATCCACATTCTAAAGGATCCAGCTCCAGGCAAGGATTCTGACATTCTTCTAATTCACAGCAAATCTGTTGGAAAATACAGTGGTTTCAAAAAGTCATTGTAAGGATAGTTACAAATGTACACTAACAGTATTATTCCCCACCTATTCTTGTTGGCTGATTTCTCAGCTATCTTGCTTTACCTATCTTTTTAATGAACTTTGAACACACTAATCCCCTTAAACTCAAGAAGATCATTGCATAACATTTATTATTTAATTAACAAATAAACTCAGATTTTTGTTTGTATTCTATTCCCAATGGGGGAAGTACTTATTTAAGCCACTGTCCTGCAATCAGATCCATGTCTGTGAGCTCCTGGGATGGTACAAAGTCTCCTCAACATCAAGTGGGCTCCACCCTGGTACAAGGCTCTGCCCGTGCAGATCCATTTGCAGGATTAGCACCTCAGTGTGCACTGCACTTAAAATCATTTAAAAACAAGTCTAGAATACTAAAAATCATTTTCATGTAATAGTAACAACTATATGGTGCTCAAAGATCCAGTGAAATATTTATACTATTCATAACATCAAATCAAAACCTTGAATCAGAACCCTTTCACATTTTGAATAGGTAGCAGGAGTCTGATTTAAATTCCTGGATCTCAACCAATTCCCGTAGTCTGGTTTACAGGTTGGAACCAAAACTAGAAATTTGTTTCTTCCATTTCTGGATTGGATGTGGCCAAAATTACCTCGTGAGATTTTCACCTAAGATGAAGAAAATCTTACAAGATGGGCTCAGAGTGGAGCTCAGAAGCACTTCCTCCATTTTCGACCGAAATTTTTGTTGCTGTTAAAACCTAAACTCAAATCAGAATCCGAACTTTATCTTATATCTAATCCAAATCTAAACATGAAAACAGTCCCTTTTGTTTTTCTCTCATTTATATTGTATATGTGTTCACAACCCAGTGATCAGATTGCCATGCATAGGCCACAATGAAACACACAATCAAGTTAAATCAACACAAAAATGTTCTGAACATTTTTCATGAAAAGTCATCTGTACATCCCCTTTCTCTTTCTTTTGACCACTGGATCTTGCTGTATGACTGCTCTGGAACACTGACAAATACAGTAGTGTTTTGTTATGCAATACATAAATAATGCAAGAGATAAAGTGGATGCGGTAATATATTTTATTTGACCAACTTTTGCTGGAAGAAGGAACAAGCTCAAATCTGGGGAAGAGCTCTGTGAAGCTTAAAAGCATCTTTCTCCATTCTTTCATAAACAGAAGATGGTCTAATAAAAGATACTGCATCACCTACTTTAACTCTCTCATATGCTGGGCCCAACATAGCTTCAGCAATACTGAAACATAATAATGCAAAACATAAATAATGCAAAAAGTGACAAAGAGTCCTATGGCACCTTATAGACTAACCAAAAGCTTATGCTCCAATACGTCTGTTAGTCTATAACAGGGGTCGGCAACGTTTGGCATGCGGCTCGCCAGGGTAAGCACCCTAGCGGGCGGGGCCAGTTTATTTACCTGCTGACATGGCAGGTTCGGCCGATCGCAGCCCCCACTGGCAGCGGTTCGCCATCCCGAGTCGATGGGGGTGGCGGGAAGCAGCGCGGGCGAGCGATGTGCTGGCCGCGGCTTCTCGCCGCCCCCATTGGCCCGGGACGGCAAACCGCGGCCAGTGGGGGCCGCGATCGGCCGAACCTGCCGCGTCAGCAGGTAAATAAACTGGCCCAGCTCACTAGGGTGCTTACCCTGGCGAGCTGCGTGCCGAACGTTGCCGACCCCTGGTCTATAAGGTGTCACAAGACTCTTTGTCGCTTTTTACAGATCCAGACTAACACGGCTATCCCTCTCATACATAAATAATGCAGTCATTCCATATCCATGACAATAAAGTGTTATAGCACCCACACCATCACATGTTAAATGGTTATTCAGTGTTTAACCCATTTAATTATACAACAACTATTTTCAAGCACACTCAGTTCAAGAAGGACAATGTTTCATTCTTTCTTTATAGTACTTACTTGATTGCATAGCTCTAAGTTTTCTGAGTACACCACTATCTGTCGCTTAGTCTGCTCGTCCTCTGATAAATAGTTGGCCAAAATCACAAGAACATCAAAACTGTATTTATCTATAAATGCTTTCAGGTCACCAGTGATATTCCTATGAAATATGCAATCCTGGAATATGACAAGAAATTATATATTAAAGGATTTGATAGCTTATTCCTAGAACTCATCATCAAAGATATATTGGTTTCCACAAAACTTTTGTTAAGAAGGTTCTGGGGTGAGAGACAGACACTCTATAGTTAGATGGTTAGGGAACTGACCTGGGATGTGGAACATTCTCTGTTCTTTCTGATTTAGAACTGAATTTTTCATCCTACAGCACTCAAAATCAAGAATAACAGAGACTTGACTCTGGGTCTCCCACATCAGTGCCTTAACCACCAGGGTACCTGTGCACACATGCACAAGTCCTTTTTTGTGAAAATATTTGAGAGGTTTTGGTTTTGTTCTGCATTGGAATGAAAACAAATTCTGAAACCCTGGAAGTTTTCATAAAATGGAATTGTCATCCTCCGGGCAACTCTATTTGTTTCCCTTGCTCTTTAGAGTTGAATGTTTGGGCAAGCAATCAACCATGTTAAAGTACAAGTCAGTGTGATAGCATGGGTATAACTGAGAGCAGAAACCTATCCTAATCGTTATAACAACTATCACCAGCCTTAATAAAGTCAAATAACTGTTGTGATTTCAAGAACCATCCTCACAGCACAATTAAAAGACACATAATTTTTATTCACCATTTGCAGTATATCTACCCTCTTAGAAGTTTGCAATTACCCTTGCCTTACCTTACCTATTAATCTGATTTGCTATTGTAGGGCTGCTTATGAGCAATGGGCTGCTACAATGTCCAGAATGGAAACAAACGTTTCCAAAAAATTTAGATATAAAGGATTTATAGATTTTTGTCATAATGTTATATTTAAAATAACTATGCTAATAGAATGTTATTAAGGTTGCAAAGTCAAACACTGAAAAATTAGGAAAAGCCACATTCAAGTTGCCTGTGCATCTTTGATTTTCTCATAAGAACATAAGAAAGGCCGTACCGGGTCAGACCAAAGGTCCATCTAGCCCAGTATCCTGTCTACCGACAGTGCCCAATGCCAGGTGCCCCAGAGGGAGTGAACCTAACAGGCAATGATCAAGTGATCTCTCTCCTGCCATCCATCTCCACCCTCTGACAGACACAGCCTAGGGACACCATTCCTTACCCACCCTGGCTAATAGCCATTAATGGACTTAACCACCATGAATTTATCCAGTTCTCTTTTAAACGCTGTTATAGTCCTAGCCTTCACAACCTCCTCAGGTAAGGAGTTCCACAAGTTGACTGTGCGCTGCGTGAAGAAGAACTTCCTTTTATTTGTTTTAAACCTGCTGCCTATTAATTTCATTTGATGACCCCTCGTTCTTGTATTATGGGAATAAGTAAATAACTTTTCCTTATCCACTTTCTCCACATCACTCATGATTTTATATACCTCTATCATATCCCCCCTTAGTCTCCTCTTTTCCAAGCTGAAGAGTCCTAGCCTCTTTAATCTCTCCTCATATGGGACCCGTTCCAAACCCTTAATCATTTTAGTTGCCCTTTTCTGAACCTTTTCTAGTGCCAGTATATCTTTTTTGAGATGAGGAGACCACATCTGTACGCAGTATTCGAGATGAGGGAGTACCATCAATTTATATAAGGGCAATAATATATTCTTAGTCTTATTCTCTATCCCCTTTTTAATGATTCCTAACATCCTGTTTGCTTTTTTGACCGCCTCTGCAAACTGCGTGGACATTTTCAGAGAACTATCCATGATAACTCCAAGATTTTTTTCCTGACTTTTAGCTAAATTAGCTCCCATCATATTGTATGTATAGTTGGGGTTATTTTTTCCAATGTGCATTACTTTACATTTATCCACATTAAATTTCATTTGCCATTTTGTTGCCCAATCACTTAGTTTTGTGAGATCTTTTTGAAGTTCTTCACAGTCTGCTTTGGTCTTAACTATCTTTAGCAGTTTAGTATCATCTGCAAACTTTGCCACCTCACTGTTTACCCCGTTCTCCAGATCATTTATGAATAAGTTGAATAGGATTGGTCCGAGGACTGACCTTTGGGGAACACCACTAGTTACCCCTCTCCATTCTGAGAATTTACCATTAATTCCTACCCTTTGTTCCCTGTCTTTTAACCAATTCTCAGTCCATGAAAGGACCTTCCCTTTTATCCCATGGCAGCTTAATTTACATAAGAGCCTTTGGTGAGGGACCTTGTCAAAGGCTTTCTGGAAATCTAAGTACACTATGTCCATTGGATCCCCCTTGTCCACATGTTTGTTGACCCCTTCAAAGAATTCTAATAGATTAGTAAGACACGATTTCCCTTTACAGAAACCATGTTGACTATTGCTCAACAGTTTGTTTTTCTATGTGTTGGACAATTTTATTCTTAACTATTGTTTCGACTAATTTGCCTGGTACAGACGTTAGACTTACCGGTCTGTAATTGCCGGGATAACCTCTAGAGCCCTTTTTAAATATTGGCGTTACATTACCTAACTTCCAGTCATTGGGTACAGAAGCTGATTTAAAGGACAGGTTACAAACCTTAGTTAACAGTTCCGCAACTTCACATTTGAGTTCTTTCAGAACTCTTGGGTGAATGCCATCTGGTCCCGGTGACTTGTTAATGTTAAGTTTATCAATTAATTCCAAAACCTCCTCTCGTGACACTTCAATCCGTGACAGTTCCTCAGATTTGTCACCTACAAAAGCCAGCTCAGGTTTGGGAATCTCTCTAACATCCTCAGTCATGAAGACTGAAGCAAAGAATCCATTTAGTTTCTCTGCAATGACTTTATCGTCTTTAAGAGCTCCTTTTGTATCTCGATCATCAAGGGGCCCCACTGGTTGTTTAGCAGGCTTCTTGCTTCTGATGTACTTAAAAAACATTTTGTTATTACCTTTGGAGTTTTTGGCTAGCCGTTCTTCAAACTCCTCTTTGGCTTTTCTTATTACATTCTTGCACTTAATTTGGCATTGTTTATGCTCCTTTCTATTTGCCTCACTAGGTTTGACTTCCACTTTTTAAAGAAAGTTTTTTTTATCTCTCACTGCTTCTTTTACATGGTTGTTACGCCACGGTGGCTATTTTTTAGTTCTTTTACTGTGTTTCTTAATTTGGGGTATACATTGAAGTTGGGCCTCTATCAGGGCCGGCTCCAGGCACCAGCTTAACAAGCAGGTGCTTGGGGCGGCCAAGGGAGGGGGCGGCACCTGCAGCAATTCGGGGGCGGCAGGTCCTTCACTCCCTCTAGGAGCGAAGGACCTGCTGCCGCCGATCGCGGCTTTTTTTTTCTTTTTCCCCAATTGCCGCCGCCGGTCGCGATTGCGATCGCGGCTTTTTTTTTTGGTTGGGGCGGCAGAAATGCTGGAGCCGGCCCTGGCCTCTATTATGGTGTCTTTAAAAAGCACCCATGCAGCTTGCAGGGATTTCACTTTAGTCACTGTACCTTTTAACTTCTGTTTAACTAACCCCCTAATGTCCCTTTTACATATGCATTACGATATAGGCTTTAATTATATTATCACATACTATTTTATTCACAGACTTCCTGCCTCATTCAGTACCTAAACCAATGCTCTTTGAAGTCATGCAATTCTTTCCAAAATAGTGACAGGTTGTAATCTCCAGCAATAGAGATATATTAACAGGTCCTACAAGAAATAGATATGACACAATGTAGTTTCAAAATTTGTACACAAATTATGACTATCATAATTCACTGAATAACAAATACACATAATTAAGAAGAAGAAAATTGCACCAAATACTATTGGGCTAGATTCTCATTTACTTAAGGCCCCTCTAAACCACCATTGACACTGTAAATGGGCTTTAAAGCGGGTCTAAATATACAAAATTACAGTACAAAATTATGTTGACCTAATTTACGGCACCGTAAAGCCACTGCAGTAATTAAATCGCTTTTGCACGTCCACACTACTCTCCTTGTGTCAGCGGTGAGTGTCCTAACCAGGGTATTTGAATGGATTTAGTTGCCTTATGTCAACCTAACTCTGTAGTGTAGACCAGGCCTTAGATTTTCCAACATAAACCAGGTGTATCTCTTTCAAGTGTTGGTAACAGATACACATGCAGTACTTATGATCTCTGTCTTTCTTTAGTTCTCAGTTCTGACAGCCACCCAGTGAAATAATGAGCAAAGTCTGAGAAAACATTTGTATTCTTCCCTTATGCTTGTGCTATTTGTATTTGAGATAATTTATTGTTGTCTTCTAGCTAAGCACAATGTCATATGCTGTGATGGTTCTTCTGTTGCTGCTAAGCTATGCTGTCCCTGAATAAACAGTAGTTCATCATCAGTACAGCACAACTGTATATACAGGTTGGCATTTTATTCCCACTCCCAATTCCCCAACCCCCATCGGACTTCTACCTGATAAATTGCTGTTTTAGTTACATGTATACAAATACTATTTATTAATCTGCCCAAACATGTCCAAAAATGTGTTTCATCTTCCCTTAAGTTAAAATTAAAACAAAAACCTCTTTTTGTCAACTGTTTACAAAGTAAAAATATTGTTTTTCTACATTAAAGATGCATGTCCATCTTGCTATTTGTGTGGTATGTAACAATGAGATTCAATGAGTGTTAGGATTGCTACACAATGAACACTGAGTGTCAGAACAATGAGTGTCACTGGGATTGCTACACCCAAAAAAAGCATCCTATTGTTGGGCATCCATATCAGGTTCCAATAGACTTACATCACAAATAGTGCACAATGGCAAAAAGCCGTGAGAGACTGTGGTGAAATGGTCTGAATTTCCAAAATAAACACATTGCACATCTATTATCCTTTCTGAGGGCCAACTTGGCACATGTGCTGAAAAAGCCCAGCGTGCATCTACGGGGAGAGCATGGCCATCTGTCACCTTTTTGCTCCTAGGGGCAGTGAGGGGCCACTGCAGTCTCTAGTATAACTTAGAGCAGCCTCAAGACCACATCAGTCACATGGGTTCATAAAGATCTCCTAGAGGATTGTATACAGTCTATGACTGCAGTCATGCATCCTATGCCAAGGGGCACCTGGAAGGTGCTGACAAAGAGCTGGCTATGCAGACTCAAAATCATCTAAGGATTCTCCCACAGCAGGGACTTTTCAGTTTATAGTACCTCCCCCCCCCCCCGCCCCGCCTTTATGCTACTGGAGCAGCATAAAGGGGACTTAACATGGGCCAGAATCTGGCCTGCAGCCTGTTTGTTGGCCATACAAAGTAACATTAGTTAATTAGGGCACTAAATTATGTTTCAATCCTGGACCTCATACTAACACTCCTTTTTAGTTTTTATATTGGATTTTTCTCACAATAAAGGAGTTATTAAACATTCTTTAGAGAATAAATGATCCAGTTTAACAAGAAGCTAAACGAAGATGGATTTGATTATCAGAATTCCTATCTCCATTGGGGCAGCAAGAGTAGACAGCAGAATTGTCAAGAGGCTTTAGACTGAACCACATTACTACAAACAGTGAATGGTCAATATTATACATGTCATTACAGATGCTCTGACCAAAATTGGCCAGGTGCTATACGTTAGATTCATGCTCTGAAGTCTGGAGTCGAGCATTCCTTGTTGACAGTGTCACCAGAGGTGCCAAGGATTGAAAGAAGTATGAGGATGAACTATAAAGATACTATCCCTAGACATTTTTTCTCTCCAGTTCAGGGATGAGCAACACCAGGAGGTCAGTGTGCCCACCATTTGCTCTCAACCTCTTGTGCAGATAAAGAGATGATTGTATCAGCTGACTGGGATTATTTCTGTCTTTCCAGGCACAATTTAGGAATATCAATATGGCAACTTTAATTATTTTAAATGGCACTAAATACGTTTTAAAATACAAAATACAGAAGTTGGATATCTTGAGTCAGAAAATAATAGTCTAGTCATACTTTTTTTCCCTCAGCACAGGAAAGATTGTGGGGAGTGGAGTGCAACCAGACACCTGGATTCAGCTCCTTGATTCCTGGGATAAGTTTTGGCCCTGATGCAACTTATTATTATTTATTTGTATTACCATATGACTAGGAGCCCTATTCATGCACCAGGACCCTGGTGTGCTAGGCACTGTACAAACACAGATCAAAAAACAGCCTCAGTCCCAAAGAGTTTACAATCTAAGTATAAAACAAGAGACAACAGGTGAATACAGACAAGCAGATAGGAGAGTACAAGGATACAATGAGACAATATTGGCCAGCATGATAGACTGTGATCTAAGCACAACAATAGGCTGTGATCTAAGCACAACCTATCCATTGTCAAATTGTTTGTAGATACCAGTGCAACTGCTTTAAAATAAATGAACGGATTTATATCAGTGAGACTGAGGACAGAATTGGCCAAAGGGTGCCAGATTGAACACAAGCTTCCAAGGTCAGGAGCATCTATGGGAGGACTGGGGTAAGGCTGTGTGAATAGACTGAGCCTAGATTTGGGAACCATGGCACATTTCTAATAGAAGTGAACTCCAATCCCCTCTTGATTTCAAATGGGTTCTGCATTTCATGCAAACTGCTCACACAGCCCTAATATAAACACAAATATTCTAACTGAAACCTTTATGATTTATGCTAGCCAATTCCCATTATTATGTTTAAAAGATTCAGTATTAATAAATTATGGAAATGTTGACAGGCAAATGATTTATGAGAACATAAAATGCATAAATTATACATGTTATTTATTCACTTTTTGTCATTCACTCTATAACTGGTAAACAAAGATGTTTCTCCATTTTTGCCACAAATTGGTTTTCTATTTATTTTCATCAGGCATCCACGGAACTTGTGGGATTTATTATTTAGGGCCTGATTCTCATTTACATTAGATCCTCTTTGTACCTACCTGGCAGTGTAAAGGAGGTCTTAAAGTGCATATAAATTATTTTTTGCCTCAGTACGCTCCTATTCTGAATTCTACCATTCCAACACGGTCTGAAACTAAGATTGTCAATCACAAAAGACATTAATTCCATCTGAGAGGAAGACTAAAAGTTGTGAAATTGTTACTGCAGGGGAGCAGCAAAAATGGAAATGGAAATACTCATTTTTGCAACTTCAAAGGTGTTTTTACTAAATGGATCTAGCTAATTACACTGCCCCCAGAGCATTTTTGTATCTGGTTCTGTTAGGGTTCTGTACTATAATAAACTTATATTTCTTCAACTTTCATATGTTGTATGATATGAGTGTAGCCCGGGGTGGGCCAACTACTACATTTTAATCTGACCCGCAAGCTCCTCCCGGGGATCAGTCTGTTTGCCCCGCTCCACATGTGCCGTGGCTCTGCGTGGCTCCCCGAAGCAGCAGCATGTCCTCCCTTTGGCTCCTATGTGTAGGGGCAGCCAGGGGGGCTCCACACGCTGCCCCAACCCCAAGCGCCACCCCCACAGCTCCCATTGGCTGGCAACATTGAGCTGCAGGGGCAGAGCCTGCGGACAGGGTAGGGTGCAGAGCCGCCTGGCCGTGCCTCCACGTAGGAGCCAGAGGGGAGACATGCTGCTGCTTCCAGGAGCTGCTTGAGGTAAGTGCCACCCGGAGCCTGCACCCCTGACCCCCTCCAATACCCCAACCCCCTGCCCCAGCCCTCATCCCCCTCCTGCCCTCTGAACCCCTCGGTCCCACCCTCCTGCACCCCAGAGCCTACACCCCTGGCCGGAGCCCTCAGACACGCACACCCGCACCCCAACCCCCTGCCCCAGCCCTGAGTCCCCTCCCACACCATGAACTCCTCATTTCTGGCCTACAGTGCCAGCCGGAGCCCTCACCCCCTCCCGCACACCAACCCCCAATTTTGTGAGCATTCATGGCCCGCCATACAATTTCCATACCTAGATGTGGCCCTTGGGCCAAAAAGTTTGCCTGCCCCTGTTGTAGCCAGTCTGGCAATTTTGGGAAGTCTGACTGTACCATTTATATATTCTGGTTCATACTATAAAATTGCTGTATCATGGAAGGCCTCTCTGTCTCTGAGGATCCACCTTTGCTGGTTAGCCTTTAAGCTATATATCTCCCAAATCAGAGACAATAGCTCATAGTTAAAGACTATCAGGGCCTGAATAGGCCTTCCTTGGGGAGAACAAAAGAGTAACTGTCTCCTAGGGAGTAACCAATTCTCCTTCAACAGGTAGTTGGGAACTCAGAGTGTGGAACCTTACCAAGGGCAGAACAAAGATACCAAGGTGGTGATACTACCTTGTAAAAATGACTCACAGGAGTAAGACCCACGGAAACACACAGGAATTTTGGGGAAGAGGATGGTCTGACTAAGCTCAGGGAAGGCAAGCTTGTGGGAGAAGGCCCAATGTTTCAGAATCCAAGCAGTGCACTAAAGCAGAAGGACCCTGGATGACTACCCATTACTCTTGCCCAACCCCAAAGAACACTCTAGAAGAGTGGTGAGGAAACAGAGGGAGGGAAACACGTGTTGGGTTTATTATTTTTGTGTAGCTGTGTGCATTTCTCATGCTATTAAAGAAAGAGCAATAGGGTTTTAGAAGTGCCTGTGTGTGTTAAGTGTGTTACACCTACCAAGTGCTCTCTTTAAGAGGTAAACCAAGAGGCACTCACCATCTAGTGGAGTTATATGAGAGGGTGTGTTTAAGTAATGGGAGAACCTGAGTGGTCAGCACTGCTTTTCAGGGCTGGGCAAGGAACCATATGGTCACAGCTCCCAGGAGAGGCTGCCATATAGAAGATCTGTACCCCAAGAGTGTGCCCAGAGGCCGTAAGACAGTAGGAGGGCCTGGACTTTATTCAGACTGTGGAGGCTTAATACACATGGCATCCAATGACTGGATCCTCTCACAGCAATCTGCTGAGTGGCCGAGAGGTGCTGCTTGGTGGAGTTGTGACAGCCAGGGATTCTTATCTTGGGACAAGATAGAAATAGTGGCTCATTTTACATGCCTTCCTTTCATTCCATTCTCCATGATCTCCTAGAAGATATCAGGAGGAAATGTCTAAGTTGTGGCTGTGTTATCTAGGGCTTAACCTTGCTTTTTGTGTGTGTGTGACTGCATAGTCTAAGGGGAAGATTTTCAAAGGCACAAAGAGGAGCTAGGTGCTCAGCTCCCACTGAAAGTCAACTGGAGTTAAGTACCTAACATGCTTAGACACACAAGGTGGGATTTTCAAGAGTGCCAAACTCCCTGTTGAGAATCTTCCTCCAAGTCTTCAGTATCTGGTGATGGTGAACATGAAGAGATGGAGGATACAACCCAGAGAGTAAAGCTAATAAGGTATTTGGGGATGTGTCATGGACTGAGTGAATATTTCCTAAGAGTATATACCTCTAAGTATTTTCCCAGGTCAGCCTTCATATCACGTTTTGCTATTCAGAAGTTGGCTTTGACAAAGGAGATGCAGTTGGCTTTTTATATTGAAACCACCAGTGCAGTATCCTGATTCAATTCAGAGAGCAGCATAGCATCTCTCCCTACCACAGCAGTATACAAGGAATGAGGAACAGCCAGCTCTGTAGTTAACATTTTGAATTACACCCAGGGTGGACTGGCAGCCAGTGTAGAGTAAAGAGGAGTAATATGCTCACTTCTCACTGTCCCTCTGATGTGGTAAGCAGCCACCACAGTCTGTACTAGTTGAAGCTTTCAGGGGGGGGGGTTGGGTAGTGGGTTACATTAGTTTAGCCTGGAGATGATAAAGACATAGAAAACTCAAACAAAGTCTGCATCGGAGAGGAAAGGGCACAATCTCTGTGACAGCTGAGCTGATAATAGGAAAAAGAATTTCTGGCTACGGCTGCTATTCGGAAATCTGAGAACACTGATGGATACAACAAGTTCCTGAGATTTAAAACCCACTGAGACAAAGGGAAGGGACACCTATTCAATAGTGAACAGTCATAACCTCATTCATTTCCTCAGAATACTTTCCCCAACCACCAGTGTCACTCCCATCTCACAAAATAAAGAATCCCTGGCAAAGTAAACCTGCACCCCTCATTCCAATAGATTCCATGGTGATTGAGGCAAGACAAAGAGATTCCTGCCTCATGAAGAAAATTTGTCATGTAACAGCCAAATACGACTAGTACTCTGTATGGTAGCTCAGCATGATGCAGTTCTCTTATTTCTGAGTCAGAGGGCTTCAAGTTCAAATACCAGCTGAGGAACCCAGCCATGCTCCCTCGAATATTACCCAAGGATGTCTCTGGGATGCTGTGCTGCTGATAGTGTCATTCTTCAGAGTAGACATAAAACCAATGTCTCCTTATTCACTCTGTGTTGTCAGGAAGATTTAAACCATATGGCCAACAAAATGACAACATCGCTCACATTAGTATTACCAGACAGTAGCTAACATTATTTCAAATATTTAAGAAAGGCTGCTTGCTAGTACATAAAAGTTTCTAAAGTTTCCTGTATAATGCTGGTATATCAATAATGATATATGTTTCATAAAGTGCTTTTGAATAGTCACTTCAGTGAAGTGTGTCCATAAAGTCGCTAAAACAACATGTTGTGCTCTGAGATAGATTTCTGTAATTATTCCAGCTAACATAAAATATAGGCTTCATTTGTGACGAGCAAGATAAATATCCTCTTAAAAAAAAAAGATTTTCTACTACTCATCATCATAAGAGTCAGGTTCTTCCAAATGGCAGAGTATCACAAAATTTAGACAATTCATGGCAGATTGGAACTATGGAACCTTTAAGAACAAACTTTCTATAGCTGAGTAAATAATCATCAGTAGAATACTGCATTTATTGCAAATGTTAACTGGGAATATATTATTTCCTGCAGAAATGGAAGACTACCAATGATTTCACAAGATTAACTGTCACATTCAAAATTCATTATAAACACTGTAAAAAATATGCTAATTGAGTTAATGAAATAGCATAATAAGAAATACAATGAGGGCACAATGAAACAATGGGTAAGGTCAATTACCTATTACTTTTTGGTAAAAAAAAATTACTTTAGTATTTTAGCTTTTGTTTAAAAATTAATTGTTTGCACAGCACTCTGCAGCTTGTAAAGCACTATGTATATGTTTTATTAGTTTTCATGCTGTCCTTTATTTACTCCTGTAACAAAGGCAAAACTATTGTGAACAGGTACAGTATAATTTTAAATAAGTGTCCCAAACTATGTGGTGTAGTGATCAGATCTTTGCAAGAAAAGCCAATATCTTAACATTCCTACAACAAACTCCAAACCATTTCCTTCAAAGTGTGAGTTGTGAGTCATATCAGGTTGTATACATAATGTATATATAAGAAGGTTCATATTACTATAACACGTTGAAATGACATGAATAACAAAAGAGAACTGTCAACTTTAAAAAAGAATATTTTGTTTTCTTTTCCAGGTCATTTACCCAATGTAATTTAGAATGTATTCCCCAAAGTAAATTGGAGTTTAAGAAATCTGAATAATTTTGAAGCACTTCTAGGCTTAACAAATTCAATAATTGGGTGTCTTTATTTTAACTTACAGTAAGTGGATTACATACGTTTCATTTTTACCAATACCATTAAACAATCTTTTCTCTGTGCAAGGTAATGTTTCAGTGGTTATAGGAATATTGTCTATTTAACAGTGGTCATGTTTGCAAATCTGAACAATTTTACTTGACAAGAAACCTCTGAACAATACTCAAAAGTGAATTGTAATTTCTCCCTCTCTAGTCACACCTTCTGATTTATGACATCCAACAGTCAATTACCCAAGTGATCACCGTAAATGTACATTACACACACTTCTGAGTCTTCTGAGCTAACTGTGTCAATATTAACCTGACCATATTAAGAACAAACTGTCTCTTTTGTTCTCCACACTTCTCACATGGAGAGCACAATATGGCTTTTGTCAGAGGTGCTCCATCATTTTGGCTCAAGGAAACTGTCAGTACAGTTTGGGATTCGTTATTCATGGGCAGATATCCTGATGAGTCTAATGAAGCCTTTCTGCTGACAACTCATTTGCTAAAAATACCCAACCATCACAAAGTAAAAGTGAGGAATATAATTGTGTCTCTATTATAATTTTCTCAATAAAAGCAATTATTTCTAACCATAATGATCCACAAGTTGAGACGTGCTTTATCTCATTAGACCCTCTTTGTATTTCATGGTCACTACTTCTGCTTTCTTGTTTCTTTTTGTGTGCTCACTGATAAACTTTACGACATACTTAAATTGCAATATAATAGGGTAAACACCACTGTTATAGCACACACGCAGAGCTAACAGTCTGTGTGCCATTTGTTGTAAATTCAGACTAATTACCGGAAACCCCCTCCTGAAAACAGAGACAATCCATTTTTATACAAGTTTTCAGGTAAGGTCATGAAATTGGAAAAAAAAAGTATAGAGAAATAATACAGATATTTATCGGAATAGATCTAAAGTGCATACATGCATTTGTTGTTCTAGCCCTCTTTGGTATCCACCACTGGTGCATCTGCTTAATACAAAATCCTTTGCTCTTTTGGAGACCGTAAGAGAGGTTTATGTTCATCTGGCGTATGTACCAATCTACCTATATGCAGTTTTGCTGTTCCCACCACTAATATCCAAGCACCATGTATATGAATAAAAGTAATATGTCTGCCCCAAAAAAGGACCTAAATTCTCCGCTCCTCTTTTTATAGCTGCCGTTCTAAGCTTCCAGGAAAAGATCAAGTGAAGGTGCTAAAGCAAAGAGAGGTGGTATCTGAGAAAGCTGCTTCTGTTCTATTCTATTCTATATAAGTTCCAATAGCACAATCTTCACTGTAGAATCTGAGCACCTTGTACCTTGAGCTTAACCAATTAAGGAATTTAAACTTTAGGTCCCATATCCTGAAGTAGAATTTGAATTGGATACAGAACAATTAAAAAGCACAATGCCCCAGTGTCTCTGCTGAACACTAATTGTAAGGATAAATTCTTGCTCTTCCTATTCAGAGCTATGTTGCAAGAATAAAGTGGATTGGTGATGGTTACATGGCTCAGCAAGAATCATCCTGCCTATGCAAGGCAGAATAATTTTTCAGAGAAGCATAGGGGAAATGAGACAATGAAAGTAAACCAAGAATTCAAGTATAACCAATGGAATTATCACATTGTGTTCAATGGAGGTGTGGCTGAACAGTTTCACTGATGCATTACATTCTCCACATGAGACATACATTTCCTGTTTGTTCACACAGAGTATGGATTAAAACTCTGGTTTATCTATTTCCATTTGTCTTTTTTAACAAATCATTGTAACTAATTTAAAATGTCTGTGCTTTATATGCATGTAGCACAAGCCGAGAAAAGGTTCTGGGAGTGCATAAGCTGAAAAGTTTCAAAATTCTGAAAAAAAAGTAATACAGGTAAAAAACCAAATCTCAGTTATATTAACTAGCATTTTCAAAGTTGTCTGGGGCAGCTGGCATATTTTGGCCATGCTTTGGATTTGGTAATAGGAGTAGGGCCTTTCCATATGTTAGAAGAAAATAAGAACTGTTATATTGGTTCAGGCCACTGATCCATCCAGTGGAACATCCTGCCTTCAGCAGTGGCCCACGCCTGACAATTCAGAAGTGACTCATCCTCCACCATAATAGACTTACATAAATTGTGCATTTTCTTCCAGAGGTAGGAAGGAATCCTTCTGTTATGGGTAGGCAACATATACGCTAGACTAGAACATTGACTGATTACCCTTTTCAGAGTCCTAAAGCCCAATCCTTGAAACATTACAGTACAGAAAGTTCACTAATATGAGTAGCTTCATAGCTTCCTGTGAGAAACTTTGTTAAAGGCTTTTTGAAAGTCTACACAAATTAACTTAACATGCTCAAAGAATTTTGCTAGAGCGGAAACGCAGAAGCAGAAATAATTGGTTAACTCCTATTGTTACTGCAAGACAGATAAGAAATGATTAAAAGAGACAAGGTGGGTGAGGTTATATATTTTACTGGACCAACTTCTGTTGGTGGAAGAGACAATTTTTTGACCTTCACAGAACTCTTCCTCAGGATTGGAGAGGGTAACCAAAATGTTACCCCAGACGTGAGGAAGAACACTGTGAAGGCCAAAAGCTCGTCCCTTCCGTTACCTCACCCACCTTGTCTCTCTCAGATCCTGGGACCAACACTGTTACAACAACACTACAAACAAGAAATGATTACTCCATCTAATATTAAATAAACAGCAACTGACATTTGTCAGTGGTGTACAGACTGAGATGGTATCCACTGGTATAACACAATGGCACTTACTGACTGGCATCATTAAGTCCAGCAGAGGCAAAGTTGGGTACAAGTTCAGGAGTTAAGGTAGGGATGGGTATGATTCTGAACTGGTGAGCTAGAGGGGAAACTCTGTTTACTGTATATTTGCTTGCCACATTTAAGAAAAAAAATTGATTTGCCCAAGAGCTGGTAAATCTTCCACTTGTTAATGACTTTAGGCTGTTCCTTTTTAATCAACACATTGTATCTATTCCTACACTAATAAATGAAACTGCCACTTTGACTACAAATGTTTTTGTGGCTTTAAGTTTTTAAGGTTTACACTTCCCCATAGGCTGAAGCCCAGCTTCCCTTTTTCAGGTGCATTTTGGGCCTGTAAAATTTGTGTGTATAACTTTGTCCCTGAAAAATAAATTACAGGAGCAAACCAGAGAATTTGCACTGCTAACTGCCTGATTTGTGTCTATATCATGGAACTGTAATCACAAGTACTCAGATTTGCACCCACCATTCATATTGAGGGCACAAAAAATGGGTACAAATTGTATGGGGGCAAATTGGATATGGAAAAAAAGAAGTAACTCTTTTGAAAATCTAGCTCTATACATCCAGGACAGAAAGATATAATAGAAGAAAGTATATGTCAGGGATTTGCTAAAGCACTGTACAGGCCCACCTGCCATTGAAAAGAGCAATTATATCTGTTTATATCCTTGTCAGTATTCTTTATATTACATTTTTCTTGCTATATAATATGCTAAGAACTTGTATCCAAATTTTCAGTTCTTTTATTACAGGAAATCCACTTAAAATATTATTGAGAAAACACAAACCTGACAGGTGCTGAATCAAGTGTAATATTTGATTTCATTGTTGACAGAGTAGCAAGAAATAATAGGCAAAATTAGCATGGGCCATCCTGCCGGGTTTGGTGTACAAAGCTGTACAGAGACATCACTAGTATACATACTGACCAGGAGTTGTACATTTTAACCAGATAACACTCAGATGTAAATGTATATGCAATAATTCATACCTTACAAAATAACTTGCATGCTAATAAAAAAGCACATTTCTAGCTGTCAAGAAAATTTCTGGCAAAATTAATCAACCATTCATCCATTCAGGCTCTTTGCATACCCTTTTGTCAAAGAGGGAATAGTAAGACATTTCTTTCGTCTTCCACGCACTCATTGCAATGGTTTGTAGAATCCATCAAGCTTGAGTTGATTTATTGAACTGTCTCTTAGCTCAGCAGTATAACTACGGCAAATGAACTGGTAACTTTTCCAAAAACAGTCGTGATTCAACAATATCTGGTTTATTTAATTCCTTCTAACTTCAGATTAAAGATTTCTTAAAGGGCCTGACATGCATTCTTCCACAGCTCTATATGCAACCTGATACTGAACATTTCCTTTAAATTCAATTTCTTAGTGATCTGATGGTTTTGATTTACAGATGGCTGAACCTAGTATCAGCCTAGTATCTTTACATTAAATAGTGCAGTTCTACAGTTAGTTTGTCTTCAGAGACATTACATTTTAATTCAATGTTTTATAAACAGGACAAATTAAAATTGTTTATTTCGTTTACGTGAGGTACTTTACATACTGTAGTTTCCCATGTTCATTATCACTCTAAAAACTCACAGTTCTTCAATCGCTTAGGGGGGCTGTTTTATTTTTTTTCATTTAAGCAAATAAGTTGCATGCAAGCTAAAGTTATTTTCATATTTATTTCAGACATATCACCAGGTAAAGAGGATGATTATAAAGAGTACTTAAACCCTAAAGAATACAGATATGCCAAACAGCCTGCAATACTGTTTAAACATGGATTTTATCCCTGAGCCTCGTCCACTGAACCCCACAGAGCACATTCATCACTCACCAGCTTTGCATTTTTCTTCACAAAGATATATGACCTTTGCCTATTAGATTTCATTAGCAGGGCACCATACAAGGCTCCTCCGCAGATGACAGGATAGAGAGCTAAACATCCTCGCCTGAAGGATTTGTGGGAACAAGCCCATCTTCAATCTTTGTCCCTGGGAGGCACTTTTAACACCTGCCAACCACAGCACTATCATCAGAAAAACATTTAGAGATTTATCTTCAGGCTGGTGATTATAAGAGATAATTTGTTTGGAGTATGTATAAAGTTGGTCTAGCATAAACAAACTAGAGTCTCGAATTACATCATGAACCTCATTAACTATTGATTTAACCACTGCAAACCCGTGAAAGAACAGACATTATCTCGAAACATTAATTCTTCCTAAACATAACCAAGAAATGCAGGGCATGACTGTTCAAAAATGCTCTGTTTTAACACTGATTCTTACAGACACTTTTAATTTTCTCCCCTAGGCTGCAATTGGAGGGTAGTTACAAAAATGATAATGCAAATATCTGTAGTTTTCTTTTTTTTAAAGTGCTATATCTCACAGATCATCATCATCATACTAGGGATGCAGTTCCCCCTTAACTTCAGTGGGACATTTACCTGAGAACAGCAGGACTGGACCACTGTAGAAATATTTTTGGCAGGAGGAAGCTAGATATACTATGGATGAAGTTCTTTGCACAATGGGCGCCATCGGACATACATTGCCAGAAAAATGATGTACATCGAGTGTGTCTTCAAATCTTTGAAAAACATGCTCATTCAAGTTAATAAAACATCAGTTCATTTCTGAGCAAAGAGCATATTTATAAAAAATGCAATTGCATTTACCTCTGAAGACATTTATTCTGTAGTATGATGGGGTGTTCACCCCATACCAGTCCGGAAAGGATGAAGGAAGCTGAGAAAGGGGCCAATTAGTGAGATGACCACACATGCCGGGTTTAGACTAGAGTAGCAACCCCTGATTGGAAGATGGAGCTCAGCTGAGCAGTAGCGGCTGGGCTAGTATAAAACCAGGATGCGGGCAACAGAAATGGTTGCAGTGAGGCAGTCTGCAGCTACCCTCTGGGCATTAGAGAGGGAAGGAGGGAACCCAGGGAAAGAGAGCAGAACGTTCAGCAAATAAACATCTAGGATATGAGAGTTTCTGTATAGTTATGTGATAAGAATAAACAACATGTAAATGTACATCACTTCACTTAGCATGAAATGGTTGGATATCCAGAAAAAATGAAACAAAGGAAACAACTGTGGTTGACAAATTTTTCATTATCAATTCTGCTGTTTCCTATAGAGAAATGCAGCCACAGTGCCAAATGTAAAGCCAACTGTAAGGGTGCAGATTTACATACCTTTCACATTCTTTTGGCTCACTCTGCATTTAAATTACACCAATTTAGAATTAACCTCAGAATTTGTCCCAAAATGTCAATTTAAAATCCCTCCTAAAAGAACCAAACTGGGGATTGTATCTAACAATGTCATATTTCCTTCATTAAATTATCAGCTGGCATTTACCTGAAAGAAGCTACTCAGGGCAATAATGGTAGGTGGGGAAGAGGTTCTGCTCTCAAGGTTCTTTGCTTAACAGGGTATTTTTTGACAATTTTGCCATTAATGTTTCCCCAATCTCAGCCCCTCACACTTTCTTACTTCTTCTGGCAACCTTCCTTCCAGGCCCTATCTTCAAGGAACTGCTGCTTCCTTCTCTCTCCTCACTCTATCTCACATTTTGTTTGACTCCTTCCCGCAATCTTTCATTCCTCCAATCACACATTCTACTCCAGAACTGCATTGTAAACCCGGTCTGCAAGACCAGGCTTGTGGACTCAGTGTTTTCAAGCCCACACTTAAGTGTCCACACTGCATTGTAAACTGGATGTACAATTGCTAGACCTGTGTCTCTCAGTCATGCTAGCACACCCATATTGCACTACACAGACCTTCTGGCTCAGGTCTATGGTTTTAGCTGCATCCACACTGCAAAACAACAGGGCTTAAACCCTAGTCAAAGTGGGACTCTGGCTCTGATTCCCCCAGCCCCAGCAAGGTTGTACAACCCAGGTTCTGAGTTCTTGCTGACCCGAGTCAGACTGATTTGTGTGTGGATGGAACAGGGACTTACACTCAAACCTGAGTCAGTGCCTGTGCTTAGTATCAAGTGTAGACATAGCCTTTCTTCTTCTACAGTCTCTTTCTCCACTCCAGTACTGCTGCCACTTCCCAGTACATATTCTCTCCTTTGGACACCTGGTAATGCTCACAAGTTTCATGTCACCATTTCCAAATTTGTCACTCTCCCTGTTACTGGATGGCCAGCTGGAATTGCTGATACCCATTCTATTTATTTGGTTAATTATATCTAATATTTAACCATTTGAAAGTCTCTGAATCCTCAGGTTGTGCATATAGCTAGTCTACACAACCATGTGTGTCCGGTTTTGGACCCCACACTACAAGAAGGATGTGGAAAAATTGGAAAGAGTCCAGCAGAGAGCAACAAAAATGATTAGGGGGCTGGAGCACATGACTTATGAGGAGAGGGTGAGGGAACTGGGATTGTTTAGTCTGCAGAAGAGAAGAATGAGGGGGGATTTGATAGCTGCTTTCAACTACCTGAAAGGGGGTTCCAAAGAGGATGGATTTAGACTGTTCTCAGTGGTACCTGATGACAGAACAAGGAGTAATGGTCTCAAGTTGCAGTGGGGGAGGTTTAGGTTGGATATTAGGAAAAACTTTTTCACTAGAAGGGTGGTGAAGCACTGGAATGGGTTACCTAGGGAGGTGGTGGAATCTCCTTCCTTAGAGGTTTTTAAGGTCAGACTTGACAAAGCCCTGGCTGGGATGATTTAGTTGGGAATTGGTCCTGCTTTGAGCAGGGGGTTGGAATAGATGACCTCCTGAGGTCCCTTCCAACCCTGACATTTTATGATTCTATGTGCTCCTGTCTGTCACTGTTATCTTTCTCCTATCTTCCCTATTCTGTCCTTGTGTTCATACTGTCTTCTCTTAAATTATACTGTAAGATCTTCAGGACAGGGACCATGTTCTTCTACTTGTGTGCATAGTATCCAACAAAATTGGGCCCAGACCTCACTAGGGTCTCTGGCATTACTGCAATGCAAATAGTCATTACTTGCCCCATCTGTCTGAATCTCCCTGAATCCATTACTTACTCATGTTGCATTCCTAGGCAAATACAGTCTGATCCAAAGCCCATAGAAGTTAATGGAAAGACTCATTAGTATCAATGGGCTTTGGAACAGGTCCGTATTACTATTTAAGTACTTCTTGCCATGATCAGCTCACTCAGCTGAAAATCGTCAGTAGCCATACCATTTCTGGAGCCCTGCGACTAGCAAAATATACCACTTTTATGGAACACCAACCCCACAAACTTTCACAAGGTGAGATCCCATAAATAAATTCTTAATCCATGAAGCAGAGTGGGTGTGTAATTTACCTCAATATATTATCTCAACCCTTAGTACCAGATAGTCAAAACAATGTTCCACTCACACTATCCAAAAGAGAGAGAAATATAATTATAGTATATCTTCTTTTTTAGCACATTTGCTTCCCGTAAAATGAGCTGAACTGGCATCACTGAACTGAACCTACTATTATAGATTCAGCATGGGCAGCAGCAAAATAGACATCATCACATTTTCTTGTCAATGTACAGGAACCTTGACCTGGAAAACTTCTGAGGTGAAAGAGTAGTTCATTCTCCATGCTCATTCAGTTCTTGACCTCTCTGCTGAGGCTGTCCAAGGTTCTGATCCAGTTTCCACTGAAGTTAAGGAGAATCTTTCCATTAACTTCAATGGAGTTGGATCTAGTCTAAAAGGGCGCCATTTATGATGACTGTTTCAGTGATGTGGGCACCTGTCCATTAGGAACTGGACAGAGACTACCAAATATTTTGGATCAGCCACCAAAAAAGTTCCAATCTGTTTACAAGGATTATAGCTAGCAGTTCTTTGTAATTCACTGAAGTTTTGATAAGGATACTAATAAGCACTCATGGTTACGCGAGTTAAGATGTGCCTTCAGCAACTCATTTGTTAAACAGTCAGTTCCTTCAGATGAGATATAAAAGTCATTATCTACCCAAGCAAGAAAAAAAAGTTCTTTGCAGATGCTTATCCTATGCCATGCACTCAGCTACACTTGGTGAAAGCTCAGCAATGACATATGGGTTTGTTTTATACTGAAAGTGACCAACGCAGAAAGAGTAAATGTTGAAATAATCAACGGTTCTACAAACAAAATATAAGCGGAGTCACTTAATGAGTGAATTGCACAGGTATTAATAAGGAGAGAATCTGGCTCAATCGTACTGAACTGAAAGCTATCAACATGCAAAGCCTAATTCTCCACTGTTCTACAACTTATTCAACTGTATATTTTATAACGGTATGGTTTTGCACTCACTATGCACAGGTATAAATGGATACATAACGTGCAAAACAATGTGTCTAAGTCCCAGAGTTTCTAAGATAACTTATTTGAGATTCAGGGCCAGATACACTGCTCTAGTGGCATTAAAGTGATAAACCTGGCTTACCTGACCAGCTATCACTGTGGCACAAAGTAGCTGGAGTGTACTGGTGAATCTGGCACATATTCGCCACTTGCTGCTTGTATGTAACACCCAATGGTTATAACTGAGAATGTGTATGTGGGTGGCTAGGAGAGAATATCACTCTTTCTCTGCTAAAGAATGATAGTAGCCCAATGGGAGTTTAGTAAAGAAGTCAAATCTTGTGCTTGCTTGTAAGTTTCCATAAATAGCTAGAGTGGCTTACAAAATATTTACCTCCAAATAGGCTCAACATCCAATCCATTCAGCTTCCAAGGATGATACTACACTGATCTTGGTACATGTTAGGTCCACTTGGTATTTCCACAACAGCACAAAGCAGATCTAAAGCTGGCTTACATGGCTGGTGGAAACTTCCACCAGCGTAAGGGGGGGGTGTTCATGTCAAGGGTGACTGCTCCAGCAATCGTTAGATGATAAAACAGCCTTTAGGGACTGTAACGCTATTGACATAAACTGTGACTGTATAGATCATTGTTGCAACCGCTGTTATATATTTGCAGCAAATATTGTACAAAGGTTGTCGTGTGAGTTGTCTATAAAAAGGTTATGATTTGCTGGTTATGATTATGCTATCTGTATGTGTGTATCATTTTTGTAGTTGAAATTATGAATATTGGCTATGTAGTTGTATCTCAATGTGTTTGATTCTAAATAGCATTAGTGAAGCATTTGGTCAGTTTCTTGAGAAAGGAATTTGCAGATTAAGTGCCCAATCAAGAAACAACTAGAAGACTCCAATCCACATATGCAAAGTCTTCCTGAGATGTTCAAGGTAGCATGTGAACAATGGCTGCCGCCTGCAAACTGAGTCATGAATGGACATGTGACTTGCCCAGATG
The DNA here is from genome assembly GCF_011386835.1 of Chrysemys picta bellii. Lineage (NCBI taxonomy): Eukaryota > Metazoa > Chordata > Testudines > Emydidae > Chrysemys > Chrysemys picta. The sequence goes on from NC_088796.1 coordinate 98,411,648, forward strand.
GTTACAAACTCCATCTTGTTGCTGTGATTTGCACAGGAGAACAAAGGGGTTTCTCCCCATGAGAGAATATAAAAGGTCCTGGGAACCCCTCCATTTTGTCTTCAATCCTGCTTCTTACCTCTGGAGGAACCTTGCTACACTGAAGCTCTGAATAAAGGACTGAATGACTCATCCCAGCTGTGGATATACTCCAGAGACTTGATTTAAGCCTGCAATTTATTCCATCACTGCTATAAGCCTGAACCAAGAACTTTGCCATTATTGTATGTAATTGATTCCATTTAACCAATTTTAACTCTCATCTATATTTCTTTCTTTTTATAAATAAACCTTTAGATTTTAGATTCTAAAGGATTGGCAACAGCATGATTTGTGGGTAAGATCTGACTTGTATATTGACCTGGGTCTGGGGCTTGGTCTTTTGGGATTGGGAGAACCTTTTTTCTTTTACTGGGGTATTGGTTTTCATAACCAATCGTCCCCATAACGAGTGGTACTGGTGGTGATACTGGGAAACTGGAGTGTCTAAGGGAATTGCTTGTATGACTTATGGTTAGCCAGTGGGGTGAGACCAAAGTCCTCTCTGTTTGGCTAGTTTGGTGCCTTAGTAATAAAGGACACCCAGCTTTGGGCTGTGACTGCCCTGCTCTAAGCAATTTGTCCTGAATTGATACTCTCAGTAGCGTCTCGCCAGATGCCGCATCATTACAGGGGCTCTTTACTAGCTGGCATAGATTAGAACACCTTAAAGCCAACCTCTCATACCGTTTAGGTCCTGAGTCAAGTGCTGTCTGGCTGGTCCCAAGGATCATTTCCTACATGAATAAAGGTGTAGGCACACTATACAGAGAACATTTATAAAGTTCATTCCCATTCCACAGTTAGTACCATGTATAGCATCATTTCCCAATTTAAACATAGGGAATACCACTCAAACCTGTAATATCTCTTAACACAGAGATTACCGTATATACTTGTTGATAAGCCGAATTTTTTTAGTAAAAAAGGGAGGCACCAGAGACGGGGGTCGGCTTATGAACGGGTATAGAGAGGGAGAGATAGGACACAGCCCCTCCCCCCAACAGAGGGAGCAAGGAAAGGCAGAACAGCCAGCAGAGCCAGAAGGGAAGAGGCGGGGCCAGAGTCTCTCCACTTCTGGCCACACTGCTCTCCCCCCCGCCTCCGAAGCAGCTGCAGCTCCGGGGCTTGCAGGCTGCAGCCGTGCCGCTCGGCCCCACCCCCCAGAGCAGGCTGTGGCCGTGCCGCCCGGGCGCCGGAGCACGATGTGGCTGTGCCGCCCAGCCCAGCCTGCTGGAACATTCTGCAGCCGTGCCACCCGGCCCGGCCCGCCGGAACATGCTGCAGCCGCGCCACCCGGCCCGGCCCTCCGGAGCAGGCTGCAGCCGTGCTGCCCAGCCTGCCAGAGCAGCTCCAGACAGGCCAGAGACATCCTCCCTGGCCCGCCCCAGCTAAGGTGGGAAGGAATGGGATGGGGAGAGTGTGGAGGTCCTGAGCTAGGGATGGGGCTATGTGGGGGGGTAGTCACAGGGGTTACTCCCCTGACTCCCAGCTTCTCCCCCCAAAAAAATTTCCCCACCAGTTGCTGTCCCGGCCCATCAGGGTAAGCAGCTGGCACACCGGGACACTTTGTTTACTTAGGTTTACCTCCGTGCCTGCAGACGCTTGAGGTAAACAAACCATCTCGGACCACCAGTGGCTTATCCTGATGGCCTGGGAGCCAAAGTTTGCTGACCCCTGAATTATAGGGTCGGCTTATGAATGGGTGATAAAAAATTTCCATTTTTACTTATCCATCTTGGGGGGTGGGTCGGCTTATAAACGAACTGGCTTATGATCGAGTATATACGGTAACTTTTAAAGTGCACCTGCAGTACATAACCATACACAATACACTCTGATGCTGTATATAAAGTTATCCTTCAAACCTTTTCTTGATCTAAGGAAAAGGCTAGAATATTTTGTGAATGAATCAAATGGAAAGTTTCACTAAACAAAGTAAAGAGCCAAATGCTCTTCTGATGGACCTCCATTGACTTCAATGGAGCCAGGTGAGAATTTAACCCCAAATATTTAAATATAATTTTTCAAATTCTAAAATTGTTTTCATGCATAAATAGTAACAAGGCTAAGCAAAAATAGAGGGATCAGTGCACAAAGCAGGAATGTGTTCATAACAGGTAGCAACACTTGTAGCTCCTGATACAGCAAATCACTTCAATGTGTGCTTAAATCCCATTGAAGGCAATAGTGCTTAAATGCCGGCCTAAAGTTACAAAGGTGTTTCAGTGTTTTCTAAATTAGGACCATAGTACAGAGCGTTCTATTGCTTTCTACCAAAGAGTTACATGTGCGTGGGGGAATTTCTTTTATTTTTCATTTTTACTTCTTAAAAGACGCAGGAAATTCCATACCTGAAAGTTACACTGCTGCAAAGCAAAGCACTAAGAAGCCAGAAAATAAAAATGTTAAGGCTGTACAACCTTACCTCTGCACCCTTATGTGTATACATTATGAGAGGTGGCCTAAATCACCATTGTGTTCCTCTGGTTTCACAGTGAGGCAATTCCACTGATTTACGCCAGCACAAAACTGGAGTAAAGCAATAGTGAATCAGACCCATAGCCTAACTACATAACTACATGCTATATTTGTCTCAGAACCCCTGCCTCATTCAGTGGACAACATGGATGATGTTCAGTGAATATTTTTGTGTTCTTGTCATTCAGTTTGTGGTTTTTTTTATTGTACACCATCTAAATCCTAAGGATTTTTAAATAAAAGATATGTGAAATCTTTGGTACTTCCTGGCTTCTGAATGCATCTTATCAGTCTTTAAGGTAGCTTTTCTAAGTGGATATATATTGTAATTACACTTATCACAATAAGGGTGAAATTCAGGGTCGCATGATAGAATTATAGCCATATTTATATATATTAAAGATGTACATTATTTAAGCAATTCATGATAAAAATATTACTGCTTATTTTCTTTAAAAGTGAACAACTGGCACAGCAAGTAATTTCCAAGTATCTTCCTCCGTATTCTTCCCACCCCAACATCCTGAAAAATATTGAAATAACTTAACATGAAGTACTTTCAAGCCCAACTCGAGTGGCTGTTTGCTTCCAGCTTCAGGCAGCTCCGCAGTGCTGTTTAGAACAGCTGCCTCCTTATCACCCAGCTGGCCAACTTTAATGCCAACTAGAAGAGACCAAAAATACCAGCAATAGTATGGGACCTCTGCTAGGAGGGGAAATCACAATGTATTGGCAGCTGCTTCAGCAGTGCTAAGCTATTTAAGATGTTAAAACAATACTGATTTCTCTCCTACTCACTCCCACCCCCAGGAATGTGCTCTGTGCTATTGCCATTCTGGATTTTCTTTGCATGATAATAGGGGTGCCCAATAGTAAAGAACATCTGGCAGCCCTACTGACAGGCAGGGGAAGGAAGATATATTAGTCTCCCTTTCATCTGGGCAACTGGGTGAGGATATACTTTGACCCCTCACTGCCTCTCCAGAATGGACCATGGGAATGCAGGAGGAAGAGGACATAGTATTAATTATCATAATTTATTTGTATTATAGTAACTCCTCAGCCTTTTGTGCAAGACACTGTACATATACATAGTAGTAAGAGACAGTCCCTGCCCTGAGGAACTTACAGTCTGAATACTATGAAGTCCCCTCCTTCTCTTCCATGGAAGAATGAGCCACTACTAGGGCAGGAGGGAGACTCTTCTCCCTCATGACCATGGTATTCCATTATTGTTGAGGGGAGTAATAGAGAAATGGGTGGGGAGTCAAGAAAAAGAGTTTTAGGGAAATGGAGGGGAGTTTGGTCAAAGACTGGGTTTGGGCCAGGGAATAGAAATTGTTGGAGGTAGTTTAGAGCACAGACAGGGAGGAGAGTTAAGTTATTGGAGCGTGGGGTACAAGGAGCAATTGAAGAAGTCTGAAATGGAAAGGAAGAAAAGAAGGAAATATAGGATACAACAGGTGTAGGAAACAAAGGAAATAGGAAGGTAGCAGTGGAAAAGAGAAGAGGAAAGGAAAGAGAAAGGAGAAAGGGCCAAGTTAAAGACAGAAAATACTGAGGGGAGAAAATGAGTAGATAGAGAACTAAGAAAATGAGGCAGAATGAGAAAGCAAAAACTATTCTGGAAAGAAGGATAGTATTAGAGAAAAATGAACAGATGAGAAATATAGTGTGTGCGTCTATACATGTGAGTGTCCGTAAGTACAAACATTATTTATAAAGAACTCTCTGACAAGGTATTCAGAGCACTGTAGAGCAATAGAATAAACATTATAAAACTATCAAATAAAATTAAAATAAAATAAAACATCATATACTCATAGAGACAGCAAGTAAATAGTACACTCAGCAAGAACTGATTATCCCATGTTTAAAATGTTGAAATTAAGGTTTAGGCTGCTACACTTTCTCATCCACCAGATGGTGATCTTGAAGCATCAGTGAATGATAAACAATATATAACTGCTTCTGGAGATAGTCTAGATTTAACTCTAATATTTCAATTGTTCCTGTAAGAGGAGAGTTGCTGTATTATATTTGACTGCACATTTTTCAAAATCTCATTAGAAATCTGACTAATTCTGGCATAAACATGAACTGTAGCAGTTCCCTCCCTGAAAGCAGTTGGCATCCAATATGTTATCTGAATCTGTAGGCAGGAATAGGTGACAGTTCTGAGTAAATTGCAATAATTTAAAAATAGTAGGATTGTTTGCTTTTTGTTTGTTTTTTGCCCCTTAAATTACAAACTCAGTTTTAATATGGAAATATTTGATCTATTTAGGAAGTTATATTTTTGCCAGTAGCCCCACAGTGATGGAGAAAACCTTACACTTATTCGAATCAATTCGTTTATATTTGCCCAGTGACATTTAAACTGGAGAATATGCAGCATTCTTCAAAGCTTGATTGGCTGGTGCAAGCAAAGTACATAATTGGTACTAACCTCCTAGTCTGTTGCCACTGTTTTATTTAATCTAAAGATTTTTGGTAAAAAATATTTAGAAAGAAATGCTGTTCAGAGCAAATGATGCATCAAATTCAAAGAGGCCATCAAGATTGCTAATGGATTTTAATAGCAGCTATTACAGCATAATGGTATTTTCCCAACAGCTGTTTGTTTATAAAAATTTCAGTTTACAAGACCTTTATGTCCAATCCCAGGAGATATTTCTCAATTCATTTATAATCATTTGCTTCAACTTACAAATAAATGCTGTCTTATTCACATTGTGTGTAAGAGACTTGACCAACTTCCACTTCAATTAAATTGACAGTGAACATTACAAGCTAAATTCATTAGTTAATATCTCTTGACTGACAAAAGGAAGGTTTTGTTGGTTTTTATCCTCCAGTTAGCCCTGAACACCCACTACAGGTAAAAGACAGCAGGCTGGATTCTATTGCATTTTTTATCTCAGACATGACTAAGTTTCAAATAGGTACATCTGTCCAAGACTTTTGAAGACAATGAAATAACACAAGTATCACCAGGGCATAACTAGAAATCAGTGAGGTCATCTGGCCTGCAGAACCTTTATCAATGGCGGGGAAGCATTAGATAGAAAGTATCCTGCTTGCCTTTCAGAGCCTGAACTGAATTAGCAAGTCTGGCAGTTAAAGAAAAAAAATTAACTTAAAAACTGAACATACTTGACCTGAAATCACTGATAGGACAAACATGGAACCCCACCTTGCCATTTTCATGGAGTCACTTTTCAGAGTAGAACCACACTTTAATACAAGTGATTTTTTTTTTTTTTAGGTAGTAATTGAGTAGATAATTGGGAAAGGAAGTTAACTATTAATTGAGAGGGAGAGATTTGGTAATTATATTGAGGATTTTTAAGAATAGGAAACACTTCTTGAGGAAGGCCCAGAAAGAGCCATTGTTTTACCCAATCTTCCCCCTGCCTCTTAAGCATTGTGTGTATGGAATAAATTTGTAAATAAAAATTAATGGTGCACTCTGGCTAATGGTCTTTATTTTACTATATATGTTCATGGACAAGTTATTTCCAGAAACATCCAGATCTAATTAATATTGCATACAACTTGTTATTTATAACATTTGAGGGTCTTTCAGGATGTGACCAAACTGGAAAAAATAAGTGTACATTTGACTGCTTTAGATATTTTTTCTCTTAGACACTAGGTGGCTCTGACTTTCCAGAGAAAAGAAGACTTGTCTAAAATTCTCAGCCGTGACAATGACTTAGTTTTCTCAGGTCACAGGGAAATACCTGACACTTTAAAACAAGGATTCTCAAACTTTTTCAGAGTGGAACAAACCTGTGTAAAGAGCTTGTCTGTGGGCCTGTCCTCTTTGCTTGATCGTAGTTCACCTCCTATTTCACTCCTAGCTTTGCAGACCACCTCTCCCTCCCATTCATGATTACAAAACAAAGTCTTTACTGCAGTTGCTCACATAACTTCAGCAATTTCTTACATGGAAAAATAACATTAGGAAAGTATGTAGGTATTTTTAATGGCCTTTAATATAATTAGGGTTTTTTCTTACTATTGTATCTCTGTTTCACATCTGTCCTGTTCCTCTTGCTCTCCCATATTGCTTGGATCCTTACTCCCCTGAACATGCCACCCACCCTGCTAGTCCTCTTCTCCTCCTGCTCTCCCCAATGTTCTTCTCTCAGCAGTAGCTCCAATCTCAGAGAACAGATTATGTGTCTTATGAAGCAGCAGCCCTTAGTAAAGGCAGCTAGTCTTGCTCTTTCACTTATGGACAGGCCTCTGGGCTCTTCTTTGCCATGTATACGTTTAGAAGCATCTTGAATTAGGGAGGGCCAGCCATCCTTCTGTGGGCCACCAGCACTGGAGAACAAACGCCCGGGTTTGACACAGAAACGCAGACTCAAAAGTTTGCTGATGTTCTGTCCCACATGCACCCATAGTCAAGGATATTGTGCTGCTAAATTTGCTTTTCTCCATCTATAGGCACAGAGACTGTATTTCATGACAATTTTACCATGGCTCACCTGTGGAGTTAGTTTCAAGGGTTTCCTCCTGGGAACTGCAGACAGTCTGAGGTTAGCCTGTGGAGATTCCAGAGCAACCCCCCGTGCACATCTTTCATGTGAGACATCAACTCTCTTTCCCACTATCCTGCACTTGCCTTATTGCAATTTTTCATATAAGCATCATAGAAGTTAGACATTTTCATAGAATCATAGAATCATAGAATATCAGAGTTAGAAGGGACCTCAAGAGGTCATCTAGTCCAACCCCCTGCTCAAAGCAGGACCAATTCCCAGCTAAATCATCCCAGCCAGGGCTTTGTCAAGCCGGGCCTTAAAAACCTCCAAGGAAGGAGACTCCACCACCTCCCTAGGTAACGCATTCCAGTGTTTCACCACCCTCCTAGTGAAATAGTTTTTCCTGATATCCAACCTGGACTTCCCCCACCGCAACTTGAGACCATTGCTCCTTGTTCTGTCATCTGCCACCACTGAGAACAGCCGAGCTCCATCCTCTTTGGAACCCCCCTTCAGGTAGTTGAAGGCTGCTATCAAATCCCCCCTCATTCTTCTCTTCTGGAGACTAAACAATCCCAGTTCTCTCAGCCTCTCCTCATAAGTCATATGCTCCAGACCCCTAATCATTTTTGTTGCCCTCCGCTGGACTCTTTCCAATTTTTCCACATCCTTCTTGTAGTGTGAGGCCCAAAACTGGACACAGTATTCCAGATGAGGCCTCACCAATGTCGAATAAAGGGGAACGATCACGTTCCTCGATCTGCTGGCAATGCTCCTACTTATACAGCCCAAAATGCCGTTAGCCTTCTTGGCAACAAGAGCACACTGTTGACTCATATCCAGCTTCTCGTCCACTGTGACCCCTAGGTCCTTTTCAGCAGAACTGCTACCTAGCCATTCGGTCCCTAGTCTGTAGCAGTGCATGGGATTCTTCCGTCCTAAGTGCAGGACTCTGCACTTGTCCTTGTTGAACCTCATCAGGTTTTTTTCTGCCCAATCCTCTAATTTGTCTAGGTCCCTCTGTATCCGATCCCTACCCTCTAGTGTATCTACCACGCCTCCTAGTTTAGTGTCATCTGCAAACTTGCTGAGAGTGTAGTCCACACCATCCTCCAGATCATTAATAAAGATATTAAACAAAACCGGCCCCAGGACCGACCCTTGGGGCACTCCACTTGAAACCGGCTGCCAACTAGACATGGAGCCATTGATCACTACCCGTTGAGCCCGACGATCTAGCCAGCTTTCTATCCACCTTACAGTCCATTCATCCAGCCCATACTTCTTTAACTTGGTGGCAAGAATACTGTGGGAGACAGTATCAAAAGCTTTGCTAAAGTCAAGAAATAACACATCCACTGCTTTCCCCTCATCCACAGAGCCAGTTATCTCATCATAGAAGGCAATTAGGTTAGTCAGGCACGACTTCCCCTTCGTGAATCCATGCTGACTGTTCCTGATCACTTTCCTTTCCTCTAAATGTTTCATAATTGATTCCTTGAGGACCTGCTCCATTTGAGGGGGTTTGCTTTGTATGAAGCAGGGCTAAAAAGATCAACAACACCCTTTCTTCCTGAACACTTGAATTAACTAAGAGCATTTGCCTCTTCCATTAAAAGTAATAGAGTCACACAAGTTTTACACCAGAAGCAGCCTCTGGTCCATGTAGATGATAATAAGAAAGAAATTGGACCACAAAATCTAAATGTCATGTAAGTAAAGAATATATCACTTATATGCCCATCTTTAAAAAGGGGGAAAAGGAGGAGCTGGGGAAACTATAGACCAGTCAGCCTGACCTCGATACCTGGGAAGCTATTAGAGCAATGTATAAAACATTCAATTTGCAAATACCTGGAGGAAGAAGGGGTGATAACAAGCAGCTAGCAAGGATTTACCAAGAACAAATCATGCCAAACCAGCTTGATTTCCTTCCTTGATAAGATAACTGGTTTGGTGGACGGGCGAATGCAGTGGACATAATATACCTGGATTTTAGCAAGGCTTTTTACACAATCCCACATGACATTCTCATAATTAAGGTGGAGAAACATGGGCTCGGTGGAAGTACCATTAAATAACTGGTTACAAACTGCAAACAAAGCGTAACTATTAATAGAATGATGTCAGATTGAAAGGAGGTCTCATGTGGGGTTCCACAAGGATCTGTTCTGGGTCCTGTGTTATTAAACATCTTTATTAATGACCTGGAAGTAGGAATAGAGAGCACACAGATCAAATTTTCAGATGACACAAAGCTAGGGGAGGTTGCAAACACTATGGAGGAGAGAAATAAAATTCAAAGGGATCTTGGTAAGTTGGAGAACTGGGCTATGGACAACAAAATGAAATGCAACAAAGACAAATGCACCAGTTAGATCAGATTGCAGGGCCTATAGTTGCCACCCTTAAAAGGTTGTCAATTTTTCCTATAATAAACAGATACTTCATTTCCTAAGGAAACTCTATTATCTAAACTTAATTCTCGATTAATGCACAGGCTTCACAGTCATGAGCCCGGGGTCCCAGCCCCTATGCTCATGTGATTACATGAGAAGTTCAGCTTTCATTTACAAAAGATTGTTTCTAGCTGTCATCATTGTGAAGAACACCTTGAAAAGATGGCTCATGTGCTGTCAAGTCTGCAGATGACATGAAACAAAAAGCTCTAAGAGATCTGATCTGCCCCATTCATCTTATTGGGCTGTTAAAAGGTTAAGTTACTAGAAGAATACTTGGGATGACTGGGGCCTGAGTCATTTCTCCTCCAGAATAGACAGGGAGTGATAGTCTGGGGTGCATCTGTCCAAAGAAGTATGATGATGGGGCTGAACCAACCCTGCAAATTATTTGTGTATGGGTGGCTTTTTCCACTACCACCCAGGCAGGGCAAGGTTTAGGGTAACCCCCATGTGGGATGTTTCATGGGGCAGGCCTGACTTGCTTTAATGGAGCCCTGCTTACAGTATTTTACATACTCTAAATATGAAGGAAAAGTTATTGATTTATCTAAGGCACTATCAAAAGTCACTGGAAACAGTATAAGAGCATAGAACTTGGCTTTTACAAGCCATAGAAATTTCAAAATACGGGATCAATTACCATGTGTGTAGTAAAATAAAGAATATGTGAGGCTGCTCCCCCAATTTGATTAAAAAGCTTTGTGTGGGGGAGTTCAGGGTAGCCTTTATATAAGCACAATACTAACAGCATGACACTCAGATTTATTATTATACCTAATAAACAAAACCCATGTTTGGGATTCAAGATAATTCACAATTTTACAAGTGAACAAACGCAATAAAAATTAACTAAGAGTAGTTACACTTTACAATGTCTTTACATTTGAAGACACTTTAATTAAAAATATTATTTCATGAATAACATTTAGGTGAGCTGCTGAATAGACAGATTCCTCACAAACTGAGATAATAAATCTTACCGCTTATATCTTATTTGCCTTTTACTTGACAGTTCGTTCTAGTTCTCACTAGATGTGTGCTCAGGGACTTTTCACGAAATTAGATAACATGATATGCTGATAACAAACAGAAGAAGGGAAGTGGCTGACTTCTAAACTGAGGTTAAGCTTCTCATGGCTTCAGTGTTGGCCAGTCCATTGACTGAAACTCTGTCCCGCTGTAATCACATTTTAATCAAGCTGCCACAATACCCAGAGTAGAAGAATTGGAAGTTTGCGTCCACAATCAAAAGGAAATTTCAAGCTCAAGTGAATCAGAAGCAAGAACGCATAAGGAATGAAAAGGGAGGGTCTGGTGAGAGTGGAAAGCACTCTGCACTTCTCCCCACAGTAAGTCACAAGCTACGATGGAGAGAGCACAGTATAACTGAGATGATACTGATCAGCATGACAAGGTACGGTCACCAACAAAGTCTTTTACAGTTTCCAACACTTTCATTTGGTCTTATTTATAAATTGAAAACCGTTTTCAATACAAAAGAGAACCTATAAAGAAGCATAAGAAAAAAGGAAAATTGGCTTCAGAAGCAATCAATAGAAAGGATAAAGTACTTGTACAGGTTCAGATCTAAAGAGACTTGTCTCTCTTAGCCCTCTTTTTTCCCAGCTAAATTTTAATGGGGATACCCATAGACTGCCTATGTGCTCTTTGCATTTTCAGTTGTATTCCTCACTTCCTAGTCTAAAATATTGCATCAGGTCTCTTTGTATTGTTAAACAGCTGTCACCCTTCTACAAAGAGATATTGTTGATGAATGAAGTGAGAGTGACATAGATTAAATACAGACCTAGATGTGAGGAAAGGGTGTTTGAGTAAGTACTAAGTAAGAACTTCAGGATTTGGTTTAGAATTCTAAGTGCTATATAAATATAAAGTTGATCATTTATTATCATTATTTATTATTAATGTATTTCAAACAACTAAAATGAAGAGTGTGTGGAACATGGCTCTTCCTCAAAGAAATTAATATTCACCCACTCAAACACTTTGTCCAGATAATGAGAAATATGGCTACTACAGAATGGGCAAACTGTCCAAATAAACAAGTTGCAGTTCAACATAGATATAAAACATATGAAGCAGTATAGACAGTGTATAACTTTCCATGGCAACATTAAACAGGTAGCCTTTAAAGGAGATTAACTGTTCTTCAATAATTTTGAGCCAAATATATTTTCTCTTTTCACCCATTTTATTTTTAATCAAGCGCATTTATGTAACTCATTGCAAAGAAAACTCACTCTAATTTTGTGTTCACAGGTCTCCCTGTCCTTGTAGGCTATTTCTACTAAATATATCTATGCATTTCTTGGAATATTATTTATTGTATTGTGCCATTTATATACAGCCAAATGCAGCCCTGGTAAATGGGAATAGCTACACTGAAGAGACACCCATAGTTTCTAGTTCCTGTACAATATTTTAAAAGGCATAAATAAATTGTTAACTACTGCCAACTTTGGAAGGCAGTCAGTCTCATCTTTATAGTGCCTTCCCTTGAACTAGCTTGCCTCCTGTGTGATTATTGAAAATTATTTTATGTGCAGTATATGTAACTTTTTTGAACATTTACGACACGTCACACAATGGGTCAGATTCTGATCTCAGTTACACCACTGTAATATGAAATAACTTCAGTTAAGTCAATTTAAGTCATTTGAGACAATTTACACTGCAGTAGTTGAGTTCAGAATCTTTCCCAATAACTTTATCCTGAAAATTGTCTAGACAATGCGAGCTTTAATGTCGCTCATATTTCTTCCTGTTCCACATTGTATTGCTTGCAGCATAGCTTAGGGTCTTGTGACTTTTTACTGTAGAGTTACTCTAAACTAATGGATAAAATATTTCCATATGACAAGATATTTCATCAGGAAATTCAAAACACTGTCCAGGATACTCATAAATACTGTAATGTCTGAAATGACTTATCTCAGTAGTGACTTGGGCTCAGATTTATTGTACAGTTCATCAACTTCTCAGCATGTTAGATAATGAATGTTTCATTTACATTGCTAATTGCCAAGCCATGGTTCCTTCAACCTTTAACCCTTATGCTTTATCACATTAACACCATATGTCAATATAATTGCACTTAACATTCCAAATAACAAACTTTCACTAGCTGAAGAGAAACATTTTTACAAAATATAACCTCAGAAGTAGCTACAAAACTTAACAAGAGAGCAGGACTGAAGCAGCACTGCAGAGATACTGCATAACTACTAAGATCTTTTCCTCAAGAAAAAGTTACTCTAATCTTTTGACCAAAAAAGAGCATTTTCCAAAGATTTTTGTGTAGATTGGCCTAATTAAACAGCAACAAGCAAAAAGTTCTCAGTTAAACTTTTATGAAGAGCTTCAACAGTACTTCCTGTGCTTATGTCTCAAATACTATTGCATGCAGTTCAGATTCAGTATAAAACTCCCTTCTGCATTTGGATAGTGGGTGTTTTCCTCCAGTTTTCTATAATCTGTGGAATTGTCTTTAATTTTACATACCATATGACCATAATAGACATCCCACTTTCTCCAGAAGGCAAAATGTTTTTTTGTTGGGCACCCCAGGTTCTTTTAGTCCTTTCAAAACTCACTTGCAACACAAAAACTATTTAGAGACTGAACCCATTTCCGAGAAAGCTCAAAACCACCACAGGAGAAGGCTCACAAACAGACAAGTGCATAGGGTTAATAAGTACCAACCTATTAGGATTAAAAAGAAAAAGGGGGGTGGGGGAGAAGGAATCGAAGACAAAAAGAAAATGGAGCAAACACCTCTGTACACTTCAGATTGCAGAATGTCCTGTTTATCCAGATATATAGGTGACATTTAAGTGAGACAGTCCAACATTTTTCATGGAAACAAATCAAAGCATTGTGAGAAAAGACACTGCCTATACAAGGCATTACATATCCATCTATCTCTATCTATATAGATGTCTCTTTACCTCACATACAGTGTTCAGAACTAGTCATCCTATCTCTAAAAGTAGTGGTTTTCTACATTTTACTGTTCCTCATCTTTTTTTATTTAGATCACGTTCATTTACAGTACAAGGGATAGAGTTTCAAACCAAGATTTTAATCATGCATTGAGGGACAATTCAGTGGCACAGTTTGATGTGCAAATACTAATATTTTCGCAAGTGCAATTTAATATCTAATTATGTTGAGAAAGTGTCAATGTAAAAATGGTACCTTCTTAGTCCATAAGTCTGCTCTTTGTGTCTATTCTGGGTCATACCTCATCTCTTGTTACCCTTCACTCTTCCCCTGGTGCTATGTTCTGCCATTTCAGCCTGCCTTGATGCTCCTCTGCTTTCCTTTCTCACAGGGGACTCTGTGCCTTGTCTCATGTTGTCCCCTACCTCTAAAATGGCCTCCCTGTCCTTGCAGACGCTGCAAACTCACTCTCCTGCATAAAGCTCACTCCCTTCAGTTACCAGTCATCACTGACTTCCACCATGGACTCTTTTCCTGACTCACTGTCGAAATAGTAATATATTTTTAAAACACCAGACTAACATGCAGTGGATGGTGTGCAACAATCAGCTTATCTCATGCCCTGCACATGCCCTCCCTGGAGTTATTGTTAAATATATTTGGTTTTAAAAACCAACATACATAACATTTTAAAAAAGAATATTTGTTATACTAATTAAACTATGGTCATTACGCACCTTGTGGCAAGCATACACTGGGGTGCAATTAAGACAGATTAAGATTTATTGGGGCCCTGGGCACAAAGAACATTAGGACCCTCCACACCCCAGGAGCCCAGGGAGCCCAGGACCCCCCTCACTTTTAAAAGTGTGAGCGCCATGTCTGCCCACTTTTTAACATGGGTGTAGTAGCTTAAGGTAGGCGCGGAGTGGCGGTGGCAGGGGCTGCGCTTCGCGGCAGGAGAGCTGATAAGGTGATAAACTCCCCTGCCATGAAGCGCAGCCCCTGTTAGTGGTGCCAGCCTCTTCCCAGTAGGAGGCTGAGGTGGGCCTTAGCCCTCCCTCACCAGGGGGCCCTGATCCCTGCTCCTCCTCTTCCTCCCCAAGGCCCCATCCCCTGGCCTGGCCAGAAGCTGGAGCCAGGCAGTAGTAAGAGCCCCCCCTGGGGGGGGGCGAGCTGCTGTGGGGAGCCCCAGACCCTCCACTTGCCTGGGTCAGAGTGCCCTCGGGGCTGAGGACATGGGTTGAGGGCTGCTCTCGGGCACCCCGCCCAGGGCATGCAGAGGTCCGGGGCTCCCCACAGTGGCTGCTCTTACTATGGCCCAGCTCCGGCTTCCAGCCTGGTCAGGGGGTGGGACCTTGGGGGGAAGAGGAGGAGCAGAGGGTGGGACCACAGTTCTAGCACCGGTGACCCTCCATTTCTACACAGGTTCAAGTGCTCCTAGGGGAACCCCCAAATTGGCTGGGGCCTCTGGGCATGAGCCTGTGCATTAACCCACCACTGGGTGCAGTAGTGAGGCAAAGGGCATAGAAAGTTTCTCCCACTATGCAGCAACTGGACAGATAGTGAGAGAGAGGAGAAACGTGATATCAGGGTGGCCTGCACAGCACAGCCCCAAGTAGGTGTGGTCTGATGGTTAGAGGATATGGACAGCTGCAAAGTTAGCTAGTGTGCATGGTGGTGTCAACAGCAGGCACTGGCCATGATGTACGCTGTTCCTTTTCAGAGGAGCAGTAATCCACACCCCAATGTAGAACCCTTAACCAACCCCTTTGGAATCTTACCCAGGATGTCATGGTCCCTGTAGCATATTATGCACTGGGGAGCTGTGTTCCTGTTCCCCATCACAATACTGGCTAGTGCAGGATTTGGCCTTTCCTTACCAATAAAACACAAGGAAAGATTATGAAATTGTTGGCATAAAAAGCTTTTGGACTTGATTATCACCTGAAATGTATGCTCCTTCTCATCAATACGTTCCAAAACCCATTCAATGTCTCAGAGAGATGAAAAAAAATACAAATTCTGGATTGCAACTGAAAAACGAATATTCCCAATTTTATTCATGTACCACACCAACTGCATTCCAGTGCAAGTATTTTGCTTAAAAGGAATCCTAACTATGAGGAACTTTTAACAATATATATCAGTGTGCAACTAATGGCAGGAATTAGATTTATGCATATTGCGGTTGTCCACTTCCAGCTGCTTTTGTGGAGTCAAACTTTTTTTTTATGTTAACACATCACATTATTATCACATTTAGAGAAGAATAATGGCATAGAGTGTTGATACATCATTGGCAGCGCACAGTGTCATTTGAAAACATGCTTGCCTTTTGAATCTGTAATAATGGGTCGAAGATATATTCTGGATTTAGCACCTAGTACTTGCTCACTGGTTCCAAATGCAATAAATGAGTGTCTATTACATGTGAGATGTCTTATCCCTTAATATATAAGAAACCCTAACTCTTTTCCAGTTGGCAGATGAAGCTGCAAGTAGAGTTTTTAATAGGTTGAAATTAAACTATTATTGAATGTGTCTGTAGGATTTGATGGGACAATTGAGTCCAATTCATTTATGGATTTAGGATGATATTTTTCTAAAACACTTAAACGTTAAGGGATACAAACCTCCAAGCTTCTGGGTACAAGACAACTCCTAATTGACCAAGATTCGAATTTTCTATAATTGGCCAATACACGATTATCTTGCACCTTCTTCTGAAGCACATGGACACAAAGAAGCAAGATACCTGACTAGATGGACCACTGGTCTGATCTGGCATGGAGATGCCTAAGTTCCTAACCAGCACTGGTCAGAACACCTCTGGAAAGGGAGCTCGTAAACTGTTGTTGCTGCAGAACCAATAAAGAGGGAGCCCAAGCCATGCCTAGTTTTGTATTTTATTTTTGTAACTTTACAGGGACATAGGTCTACGTGAAATAGATGTGTCCATTTATGTAGCAAAACTGAAAGCACTCAAGTAGAAGCAAGTTTCTTTGTACAGTTGAATGTACATATTTCTTAACTGCTCCTAGATTTTTTTTTTAAAAGCTTGAAACTTTAAGGCAAGTTGCCAGCGCAGTGTGTAGTGATACTGTTCTGATATCCCATGTGGTTAACCCTACATCATTTCCCTCTCCCCTTCTCCTGCTCACTGTGCTGGGGACACTGAGGAAAAAACATGCAGCCTTTTGGAGGAGGGAGTGCTTCTTGTTGGTCCACAGTAGTCTGCTCCACTGATAGACTGAAGAATGGTACTGACAAAGCTGCAATGGGATTCCGCTTCTCCTCTGTCTGAAGGATAGTAGCCCCAATAAGGGCCCCCAGTGCAGAGAGGTACATGTATGGTGGGAATTTTTGTACAGAGACATCACAGGATCTGCAGAAGGCAGCAGAATCTCAAAGAAAATAGGACCCTTTGAAAATGTCAATGATATAGCTTTTCTGTTTTAAAATATGGAGAAAAAAAAACACCTGGGGTTTATTCTGGCTTCTGCTGTTGTAGATCCTGGCAGAGGATGACAGCATCAGCTCATCTGTTCATCTGGTGGTACCCCAGTCAAAAAATAAAGCTCCCCTTTCCACAAGGAAAGTGGTACCATCTCCTACCACCTACTCTCTATGGTGTAACTATTCCCCTAAATGCAGGCCTGGCAGTGTGCCGAACTGGCACAGTGAAGTATAATTCACACATTGTCACACCAGCTTTAGTCAGTCCCATGGCAAGAAATATGTGTGAGACCAGGGCCGGCGCAACCCATTAGGCGACCTAGGCGGTTGCCTAGTGCACTACAATTTGGGGGGCGGCGACAGCGGCGGTATTTCGGCAGCGGGATCTTCAGCCGCCTCTGTCGGGGGTGGCATTTCGGGGCGGGACCTTCCGCCGCCTAGGGTGGCAGAAAAGCTGGCGGCACTTCTGTGTGAGACCTTAGTCTTTAGAAACTCTGTATTTTATGGTATGTACCACAGCTGCATATCCCAACTGTATGGACTTAACCTGAATATATTTGGGACAGTAAAATAAGATAAAATATTAATTTTGTGGTATTTTCTTTGTATCATCTTTTCTTCTGTTCAGTCAATGTGAGTTTGCCATAAATTAGGCCTGCTGAGAGACTGATGCTGAGTCTTCCATATGGCAAATATTGAACTGAGAGATGTGAAAGAGAAATCACTTTTTTATTCTTGAATTCATTCTTTTCCCTTTACGTGGAATGTCAAGTTAAGCCACAAGTGCAGAGAAACAATACTGCTAGTGATGTTTCTAAATACAAAAGGAAATGGCTAATGAAAAAAAATTAAGTAAAAAAAAAGGGAAGTCCATACAGGGCATAACCAAATACCTAGAATGGATTTTGCATCAGGCTCAGTACTAGGACTTTTAGGCTATAAAGCACAGTTCTTTCATTTCAAGGAACAGCAGTTCACTATTACAATCAGAGTTCACTCAAACACATAACTGCATTTTTTTATTAGATAAAGTAATCTTCAGGTTGGGAAAATCAGCATAGAGCCATTGAAATCAGTGATGCTATGCAAATGTATAGCAGCTGAGGATATGATACAATGATTCCCACTTCAGGTAATGTATTCTACCATCTTTTCTGCCTAGTACTCTACATGCTGTAGGGGAACAATTCAGAAAAAAAAAATCTGAAAAAAATCAACTTTTGTACAAAGATGCCAAGCATATTTTTTGCAGGTTAGGGCCCTCTGTGAAGCTAGTAATAGAGTGGAGAGTGAATTTCCTGGTGCTGCTGTGTCATATGGAAATAGAAGATTAAGAATTTTACTGGTGGTTTTGTCATTTCTGAAGATTAATTGTGCAATCCCTTGGAAACCTCACTAAAAAAAATACAAAGAAATTTTTAAATTGTCAAATGTGACCATAGTCAAAATTATACAATGTATGTAAGCCTCTCTCTTTCTGAACACCAGGGTTTAAACTTCCAAAAGGGCTTTTTCATTTTGTATTTGCAGTTTCATGCCTCCAATTACTTATTTCTGTAATTTTGCACCCATAACAAATGTAAGCACAAATAGTAGCAAACAGACACCCAGTTACTGGTTTTTGATGGCAAAATTAGAATTCAGGATCCAATTTTCAAAAGTGCTCAGCATTGACCTAATTCTGTTCCTAATGAAGACAGTATTAACACTCCTATAGCCTTCAGTGTGAGAAGAGTTAGGCCAATACTGAGCACTGTGAAAATCCCACCCATTAAGACCTGGCTGGAACCAAGCCCTAGAAGAGGAAGCATGGTCTTGTGGTCAAGGCACAAGTCAGGCCTTCAGGGAACTGGGTTCTGTTTCCTGTTTTAGCACAGACATCTCGTGTGATGCTGGACAAAAGGGCTGGACTGAGGGTGAGGGGTTTACAGACCCTATGTAAAACCAAGCAAGACATGGAGCAGTATTGGGCCAGGGAGGCCCCAATCCTCAACAGCTGCAAGGTATGCTCCAGGTGATATGACAATTTAAAAGGGCAGTGGTAGGCCAGTGACGGGGGGAAGGTGTTACAGGCTGTACCAGAGCTGTGAACCCACAAGAGGCCCTGAAAAACAGGATATTGTACCCCGCAGGTGAAGCAAATATTACTAAAACTGTGACCACACCCTAAATGGAGGAGCCACACCTGATAGGAAGTGACCCTGGGGGAATGTAACTTGGGAAGGACCAACAAGTGGTCCGGACACTGCAACATCCCTTTAGGGCCCTATGTTGGGATCTGGTGGAGTGGAATGACCTGCGTCCTCATCTCCTGCTCCCCTTCCCCTCTGTTGTGAAGGAACCTGAAGGGGGGAAGAAGGGACACATAGGAGAGACTGAGGCCTGCTGTATAGGACCTGACAGGGCTCTGTCCACGATGGGCATACTGAAAAGCCACTGCCTGACCAGTAGGCCAGCTGGCTATCAGACTGACCTGCTCCACTGAGCAACTCTTATTCATGCTCCACGAGCACTTTTTCACACAACCTAGACTGAACATTCACCCGTGTGAGTAAAAGTTGCACAATCTCATCCCACGTCTCTCTGTGTCTCAATACCTCATCTGTAAAATGCAGATAAGATTTCCCTACCTCACAGGAGTGTTTTAAGGATAAATTCATTGACTCCTATTCCCCCCTCGCTCTGGCTTTACATGGGTGTAATCCCATTGACATCAATGGAGTTACTTCTGATTTACACCAGTGCAAATGAGAGGTGTTTAGGTATGAAGATGAAGGGGGCCATAAAAGTACCTAGAAAGAGAAATACCTATGCAGTTGATTCCCATAAGTCATCAAATACACACATAAAACTCCATTTAAGTAAATGGGAACTGCACATTTATATCTGAGGATGGCCCTGTGATTTTCACTTGTAAGTAAGAATTAAGAAGTAAGAAACAACAGGGTCTGGTGGTATTGTCTAATGTGGCAAGAACCACCTTGTAGAAAGGTGGACAGTCTCTCCAATGTTAAAGCCCAAGGATGTTTTTGATACCAACCAACTTCCGCAAAGAAGAAAACTAGGGACATTCAAAATTTTCAGGTTAACCTTCAATGACAAGTATTTTTCATGAATGTTAAGGAATCAGAGCAATTAGTTTTCAGAAAAAAGAAATATTAAGAGTCCTTGAAACTTTGAAAAGTGCTTATAGTTCCTTCATATCTCCAGATCTAGTGAACAGATCCAAATTGTACTACACAACTGACTAGGGATAATTACCTCGTACACAGGATAATATTCAGGACCAAAAAGAAAATAATATATCATTCATAAATAGCATTATTTATTGAAAAAACTATGTCTGAGTCTCCATCACTGAAGCCAACACAGAAAAGATGCTATCAGAGAAAGCTTTTACTCACTGGTGCTTCAGTGTTTTGCCTGAAAGCAGGCGGCTGCAGATGAGAAGAAACTACAACAACAGATGTTGAGATAATTCTCCCTGCACCTTTTAAGGGATGCATGAGGGGAACCCTGAAATATATACATGCATTATAAACTTTAAATAGTCAGAAGTATCCTTATGTTAATGATGAAAGAATTGACAAGTGTTTCCTGTAAATCAGAATTAAAGTTGTCGTTGGATTTTGGGAGTACATCACTAACCTACATAGGACAATTGGTTTGAACAGTTTGGAAATTCCTATGTTCCTATGTCTAAGGATAGAATATGGATTGCAGATTAGGCCCCTAAGATTTAGCAGAAGGTGTATAAGTAGTGTGTTATCATTCAGGTTACTGTATATATTACAAGTGAACTGCCATCTATTTAAGCTCGGATTCAGCAAAGCACTTTTGAACATGCATTGGTAAATAGGGATGGACTTAAGAACATGGTAAGAACATGTTTAATTGCTTTGCTGAATGGGGGGCCTTAATCCCCAACAAAATATCTCTATTTTAAATAACTATTGCATGGTGTAAGGGGATTTTTGTAAATTAGGTCTTAATAAAAAATTGGAAATCATGGATTAGAATTTTTAGTGACCAATCAGTTCCTTTTGGTAATATTCTACTTCAGTTAGAGGTTCTGTAACTTTTTATAGCTAGAATAAATAGCATATGTATTTGTCTTCATTAGTAATTTTATATTACACCACATGCATATCCAAACATTTCAGCAACTTATAATACAAGAAAGTGACGCTACTTTTTTATTTAAATTTGGTATTTAGTAACATTGGTGGGTTAACAGTTTAACATCCTGCCTAGATGATCTCCCACAAAATATCAAGAAACAAAATGAATACTACGTAGTACAAGATCACATTTAAATCTACAACAACTTTTGTTAATAGGTTCTCAATCAATATGTTCAAACAATGTATTTTCACATATTAAAATTGCTTTTGTATTGAATATCCAGGCTATAGATTTCTATAGGGATAAGAAAAGTGTATGATACATCATATGAACATATTTTTATGCTAAACATTTCTCAAAATAGCACCTCCCGCTGTCAATGTCTATGCCCCATGAACAGCAGAGCTGAAGTGCTACTGACAAAAGCAAGAAGGGTACAAAAATGATAAATTAGTCAAATTTATACAAGTCAGGAATGAAGTCCAATAATGAGCCTTTTCTTTGCCACCGAAATGAAACTGAAGAAACTATGTATGTATGAGAGAGACACTTGTTCAACATCATACAATCAAGAGTTCATATTCTATAAGCAAACAGTATTATTTTCTTTACACCTAGAAACAAATATTCTTGTAAACTTCTAATGAAAGGAAAAACCTACTAACTTTCTTAAATGGCAGATATATTTAAAAACAAAAAATATTTGCCTATTGTAGAAAATTAGATTAGAACCAGCTAATGTATGGGTACACTTGTAAGATTATATCTTTTTAAAATTTATTTATTTATTTAACCAATTCATACCAGCTATCTGAATTTTAAACTGAGATTGACTAGCAAAGAAATAGTATGGGCAAAACTCCCTTAATTACAGCATATGCCAGAAACAGATTTAGATCTGATACCAAACAAAATATAGCGCAGGTCACTGAAACTTCATTTAATATAAACTGCTACTGAAAGAAACGGGGGAAACAAATAAAATATTATTATGAATGACATTATAGTGTATCAAGTGCATTCTTAAATGACACCAGCAGTACAAATCTTGTTTTTGTTTTTCCAGTTTATACTGTGTATAATGGTGGTAGCTGTAGAATAAAATAAGCAAATATACCTTACAAAATACTATGCACCATCTTCAAGCTCAACATGACTTGAATTTACTAGTACGTTCCCTGAGACTGGTCATTGTTATTCATAGATTTTAAGGCTAGAAGGGACAAATATGATCACCTAGTCTGACCTCCTACCTAACACAGGCCATAATATTTCACCCAGTAATTTCCACATCAAGCCCATAACTTTTGTCTTGGCTATCGTATGTTTTGTAAAAGGCTATCTAATCCTGATTTAAAGACTAGAAGGGATGGAGTTAATCACTATAACCATTACTGATGACACTTTTTGCTTTCCTACACTCAATTAATAAGCAGTTAAGGTCATAAATAAACAATCTGGGATGACCCATACACATTCCCACCTGTTTCCCTTCTGCACTTGTAGAGCAGGATAGACAACCACAAAAGAAAATCCACATGCTTTGCCTAGCTGGTCAGCATCTAGAACCAATCTGTATTCATTACAACTGGGATTCTTCATCCAACCTGGGGCATCAATAGCACAGGCACCATCCTCCAGAATGGTAGAGTTGCGTAATTATGGTACTTTCATTAATGGATCTTTGACTGTTCTATTCATTCTTGTAATGTAATGACTTAACTCTCTGAATACTTCTGGAATAGAAAATTAAAGTACATTTAGCTCTGTATGTGTGTATCTATATACACGTATATACGTACACCTATAAGCAGATCTCACACACTGACATTTAAAAAAAAAACTTAATTAAGGTTGATTTATTTACAAATGCAATGTTTTCAATACACACAAAAGATGTATTTAATGTTTTATTTTTAAACACAATTAAAAAATAATATATAAATATATACATACTGCAAATGTAATACAGATAACAAATTCATTTAAGCCCATTTATGCACATTAGTAACACACCATGTGGCAGAAAGACTATGACTACAAGAAGACCCCTTGGCGATTTATTTTATATTAAATCCCTAATGGCCTCTCCTCATCTTTGTAAAAATATGCACAAAAGTCCAGACTATGCAGCCATTGAAATGAATGGTTATTTATTTGCTAAACGAGAACCCTATGTTTAATGTTCCTTAGACATAAGGTAGCCTGCAAAAGTCGCATTCCTACAGCTCCATACATCATTTATTTTACATACCCTAACTTCTCACAACAGGCATCAGAAAAATATCTCTGAACAGCATTGTAAGTTGCTGAGAATTTTGTTTCCAATTCCATTACTGGAAGATTAAATGTTAACATGTTTACTTGCTTTTTTAGCATCAAAAACAAATCCATGTACCAATCTGACACCATTTCAAAAACATAATGTGTATATTTATACTGGAAAATAAAAGTTTGCCAAGTCTATGATGTGATCATCAAAAACAGACATTGGAAGTTCAACCCTTCAAATAAAATAAAATTAGAATATATTATAATTTATGTAGTAACCCAACTAGTTTAAAAGTTGTTTGAAAATGCCTGCCATGCTACAGCTCAGAGAGTTACTGATTTTTATAAAGGTATATTGTGTAATACTTAAATAAAAATCTGTCTTCCTAATACATAAAACACCATACAAATCTGCCAGAAAAAATTTGCAAATGTATACACTGTGTTACTACTAATGCTATTTTGAAAAAATATTTTGAAATTTAACCAAGAGGTTTTCCTTCTCTTGGACACAAGTTGGACTGGTTAGGAGATCAAAATCTAGGGCTAGATCCTTGAGTCTGGCCAACGTTTGGCAGAATCAAAGGAGGGGAGGCATAGGTGATGTTATGCCACCTTTCTGTCCTTCCCCTATCCAATCCTTGGGACAACTGAGGGCTGTTTCAAATCCAAGTGAAATTTATAAGAGCCTCCAGGCTGCTCTAACTTATACTGGCTGTAACAGCCTCTTAGGGAGTTGTTCCACCAGCCCAAGATCAGCAGAGCACAAAGTGCTGTGTCCACCCCCTCTTCCGTTCCTGGGACACACCCCACCCTGACCAGGAGGGCCAGCAGCGGGAAGTATAGAGTCAGCTACACTATCATGTGGGGATTGCCCTATGTAAAGAACACTTTACAAAATTATAAGTGTGCTCAGATATCAGGATGAGGAATGTGATATAAGAACCTTAATAGAGAACTATCTCATCAGTCAATCAGCATTCAGTTTCTCTCACATATACTGATCAAGACCAGATACTCATATACCTGTTGGCCATATTTTTTAATTGGCTTCCTTAAGTCTCCTCTAGGAATCTCTATTTATGTTATTTTTCTTCTCTTTAAAGATATTGCTAGTTGTGTTATCATTAAGTGGTCCAACTGACAGCCTGCGGGCTGAACCTGGCCTGCAGGACAATTCCATCCAGCCCCCAGAACTCCTGTGGCATCCACTCCCCCAGCAGCTGCCCAGAACATAGAGAGTATTGCAGTGAGTGAAATGCTGCACAATCCACATGTGGAGACAAAATGGTGTCCTGCATGTGAGGTCACGCCATGCGGAAAAGGCCATCTTATAGAGCCAGTCTCCCTCCAGCACATGCAGCACTTCTCTCCAGCAGCAGGAAGGTAAAGGTAGCTGATGAGGTAGCCAGCGAGCAATGATGATCCTCAGAGTCATCTCTCTGGAATTCTGTTTTGGTAATGGGCATATGGAGGTGCCTCCAGTCCAAACTAGCATCCGGCCCACAGCATTGAAACGGTTGGACCACAGACTCCAGCAAAAATGTCATCAAGCTTTCATAAGAAACTATAAAGAAAGGGGGGTTCCATGAAAGCTGCATGTCTTGTTCACTATATTGCATCTTGAGGAAAGAGGAGAATGGAAAGTTCAATTCACAAAGTATTATTCATCTCTCAGAAAAAAATGACTTTCCCGGAAAGTCACATTGAGAAGATGCTTCTCATTTCCAAGGGAATTCCAACAGAGAACAAGCAAAATATACTCTCGGGGTATAACATAATAAAACAGAAATTAACAACAGTGCAAGCACTCAGTTTTGCTACAATACCCTATGAATAATCTCCATCATGACTTGGAGAAACTTCCCAGTAAAAATAATGAAAACAACAGCCACTTGGGCCATGTTACTTCTCTGTTGCCACTATCTTGAACAAATGCTGCCATGCATGTAAATAGGATTTAGTTTGTGTGTGATATGGCTCTGTTCATTTCTTGTTTTAACCTAGAACTTCACTGTAATTTAAATCTATAAAACCCCAAACACAAAGAGCACTATCTGAAAAATGCAAAGCTGTGTACATCCAGCTCCCCACACAAATCCTGATTTGTATGCATGAAATGCCTTCCCTGAATTGATCAGTAAGGCCCACTATTCCTTTAATACTACCCTGTATTTCTTTAAAACTCTCCTCAAGATCCATCTCAGCCAAGATGCCTATAAGAGATGAGAAAATTGATGCTGGGCAGATGGGGATACGTAACACTTTATTAATATAATATCAGCGGTAAATATACTCACATATACATAAAATGCATATATTTGATTGTATTCCAACCCCTTACACCCCTCATATGTCCCTTGTCTTCCCAAATTGTAAACATATTGGAGCAGAGATTGTGCCTTCCTATGTGTTTGTATAGCACCAAGAATCATAGACCTTGATACTTTTCAGGCCTCTCAGTGTTACTACAATGTAAATATTGACTAGTGATACTAATAGTGAATTAGTTGGTAACTGAAGGAATTATTGAATTATTGCCACTGTTACCTTCCTCCTAAACCAAAGAACATTTTCTCTAACAAGGGATATTAGCATCTATATTTTTAATAGAAAAATCAGGGTTTAACTCCATTGTAGCTGAACAGTTCACAAATATTGTGGAATTTATCTTCACAACTCATCTAGGAGGTAAAGAAGTATTATTATCCCCATTTTACTGAGGCAGAGTGACCTATTCAAGATTGCACAGGATGTCAATAGCAGAGTTGGGATATGAACTCAAACATCCTGAGTTCCAGCCCAGAGCCTATCCATAAAACCATCCTTCCTCTCAGAAACACAGGAGCTGAGACAGACCCTAATTTCATTATAGATCTGTAAAACCAATAATAAAAGATTGCACACTTTTTATGGGTATATGAAAGACTATGTAAGGTATTTCATTTATTAGAATATCAACGTCACTTGATATATTGATTTTAAAAAGATTTTATCATTCTTAAATACTCATTTAACCCATTCACAGCCTGAGTGTTTCAGGTGTGACATTTTCATTCTTCATGACACATCGCAACTATAACAATAAACATGCATCTGTGAATGACACACTATTCCTGACGGGTTGCAGTAGATATAATCATGTTATTATCACTATTAGTAGCAATAGCAGCAGCAGCTGTGTAACCATCAGAATCAATAAATCCTAACAGATCAGGAGAGATCATGAAACCAAAGCAAATAATCAGAACTAAGAAAACTCTTCATCAAAAGATGCTCTTATGTATCTGTTGGCTGGAAGGACAGTTTGACCCTGTTAGTTTTCTAAAGAAGCAAACACATTATAGATGCAACATCTGTGGCATTAAAGCAAAGCAAAAGCTGTGTCTCATGTCCTCATTGATATTTAATTAGTTAATGTCTGTACAGCACTTAGAACACAGAAAGCACTGCATAAGTGCTAAGTAGTAGGAATTATCATCATTATTACTGGAGCAAATCTGGAAGTATTTATACAAGCAAAACTCACAGGAAGGTGAACATGAGTTTTACCTGAGTAAAGACTCATGTCTTCAGGATTTGGCCTGAAGTAAAAGACTCAGGTTTTCCGATTTTTGCCTATTGTTAATTATTATTCCTATTTTATGTGACACAGAGTTCTGCTTGCTGGAGGTGTGGCAGGCAGAGCAGTACACTATGGTTTTGCAAATCCATCCCTGTCTCTACTGGTGCTGTTGCAGATTGCTCTATACCTGACAAGGCTGTGAATCTGAACAAGCCAACAACTGTCCTGTGTGCTTCTGTAAGCCAGATCGAGTTCTGGAA
Organism: Chrysemys picta bellii; assembly: GCF_011386835.1. Classification (NCBI taxonomy): domain Eukaryota; kingdom Metazoa; phylum Chordata; order Testudines; family Emydidae; genus Chrysemys; species Chrysemys picta. Next base: position 98,438,808 of record NC_088796.1, read on the forward strand.
GTATTTGAACAGAGTGTAGTAACTCAGCACCGCAAAAATTAATCTCCAGCCAGAGAGACTGGAGCAATGCCACTTCAGTTACAGCATGTTTCTTTTGAAAAGAGAAGAACTAGAAGGAATGACTTCTAGGAAACACTTCCAGGTAACTTCAGTCAAAAAATCTGGTACTATCAGTGACTTGATGGATTCAGATTAAAGATAATTTAACTCATGCATATGCAGTTGAATCTCCTTCCCCTCGATAGTTCCATTTAGTTATGCCTCAAACAATGGTCTTGTGAACCACTTCACTGCTTGAGAATCAAATCTTGGTGTTCCCTGAACAACAGTATTCTAAAGTCAAATGTGATACAATATATTCACTGAGGCCAGCTCTGAAACTTGTCTGCTTTTAGAACTATAAAAACATTGCTGCGGTCAAATGTCTTTTGTAGGTAATAGAAGAAAGGGATACAAATTATAGGCTAGAATGTGACTAGCCCTAATATAGTTGTGCAAAGTAGAAGTAAAGATCCTCCATCTCCCATCTGAGCTGTGTTAGCACTACCTGGATGTTAGATCTGGGTCCTGCGTAGAGCACAGAAGTTGCAGTCCACATACTCTTTCAGGAAGTAACAAAAGCCTCTTAATTTAATACTGAAGCTAGCTCCTCATTATAAGCCTAATTTGTACCACTCTTCTAAATTAGCAAAATGATAGACAACGGTTAAAATAAATTATTAGAAGATTATAAAATCCCATTTCTTATTCAAAGAATGCATTTCCAACCATCTTGTTGTTGGTTATTTTGACATTTGTATATTTTTGCAAATTTTAGAGACCAAAGTTAAAGTTGAGTGGGCCATGCAAGTTTGGTGGAGTGATGGAGGATGATGGAGAATTGTATGGCAGTGAGAAAGTGGCTGGACCCTTTAACTGTTCATTTCTTGACTTTCTAACATGTAGTTTTTTAAACTGATTGAATACTGTGCCAGCATGTAAATTACTATCACTGACACTACTGACATTCTATCACTTATTTAGTAAGCTAGACATTATAATTGCTCAGAGAAGCATGTTTTAGCATGTTTTGTATCAAGATATCTTCTGTGAAGAGATTTCAAAGCTACATACCTTGAATCATACTAGATATTAATTGTACTGGCTAGTATGTCAAAAATTTAAGTGTTTTGAATAAGTCGGGAAAGAAAATCTAAGTCTGACATTTTAAATACACCAGGATGATATTCAACAGTACAAAGCTACAGACTAGATCCAGCAGACCTAAGCCTCTGGAACTGCTATCCCTGGAATTTCCATAGGCCTTGTGGTGTTTGCGAAGATGAAGACTAACCTCTATTTTCAAGGGGAACTATCCCTCTCTTGTACCCCAAAATGCTGTGTTTCATGGACTCTCCCATTCTATACTGTCCAACTGCCATAATTAGAGTAAATTAGGTTATTTGATATTATACCAAAATACTCTGTACCTAAGCACACTTAATGCCCAACATGTCCTAACAGGTTCTTCTCCAACTGACTAAACATCACTCAATGAGGGAAACGTTTGAAGGGCTCACACCATTAAGACACTAGGCTCTTCCCTTTCTGACAGTGTCACTACAATGAGAGCATGAAGAAGACCACAAAATTGAAAGGCCAAAGATTAATTCATACTTCATGGCACCCAAGAAGCTTGGCAACAGAAAGAAAGATGCCCAGCACCTCAGCTCCTATTGAGTTCAGTGGAGTTGTGGGAGCTCTTAAAATCAAGTCCTTGTTGATTGGGGAGGGGTAGAACCCATCACCTACTTGCAACATTCATCTACCAATAAGAGAGCCATGACAGCTACTCCCAGGCAGCCTATTTAAAATAACAAAGGAAGGGGGAAAGAATAAAACATGACCGAATCATAAAACATCTGTTCCCCACTTCCCTCCAGCTTAACTCTGCTTGTCTCATAGTCAGCGAGGCGTGAAGTTTGCAGAGTTTGAGAGTCAATCTTTGTGGCACATAGGGGGCTCATTCACTGGTACCCATAACGCTCGTTTTTACTTGTTTGAGTTGGTGATGCAGCACAAATACAGTCTTGGGTGTTTGGCCAGATTGGCCCTCTGTATGTAGGGTGACCAGATGTCCCAGTAGTGGGACCGTCCCAATATTAGCGGCTTTGTTTTATATAGGCAACTATCTTCCTGGGGGTGGGGGGGAAGTCTTCTGATTTTTCACTCCTGCTATCTGGTCACCCTATCTGCATGTAAAGGATCATTTTGGCTAACACCAGACAGAGGAGTCAGTAATACAAAACACAATGCTGTTAGATGAGGTGTGCTTTATATGCACCTGCTCAGTGTGTGAGGACTGGGCTGGGACTAAAAGTGACCACCTGCAATGATGGGGTACGTGAAGGAACTGCAATGTAGTAAAAGCCCCCAGGAGAAATAGGAGCAAATGTAACAGCTGCCTTAGGCTCGTGTCTTACCCCACTCCTTTTGAGGTGACTAATGCCACTTGCAGGACTAGTCACGCTCAGTTGCTGCACTTCCCACCCACATAGTGGCTAGTCCCTGAACAGGGGCTTATGGGGAAGGAGAAGGTTCCTCGTGTGTCCCTTTGCTCTCTCCCACCTGTGAAGAGCCAGCCTCAACCTGGCCCTGAATGATTCTGATCTGTACTTCTACACATATAACAGCTAAATCTAAAGTGATATCAGCACAATATTCATTAAAAACAGTACACTAGAGGGGAAAGAACATCTGTAAAATATGCATAACACTGAACAGCTAATAGTTATGCACACATTTAACTAAGAGCACTCCAGCTTAAGTGGGGTCAGTTCAGAGGTGTGACACTGAAAACCAGCAATCAAAAAAATGACTTTCACCAGTACTGCTAACACAGGAAATGCCTCAGACAAGCAGCCATCTAATAAACAAATTGAAAGGATTTCTTATCAATCCTGGAACTTCTATAATTTATGACCAACGTGACTGTTTTCACAACATTCAAAGCAGGTGTATAAAAGTAAAAAAAACAAGGGGACACTTTTCTCAAGGAGTTGAGAGACTATTAACCCCACTGCATGGAAGGGTGGGTTATGATCCAAGCATTGCAATTTTCTGCAGCTGTCGCTCTAAAGCATCCTGGTAAATTACTTTTATTTGAAAAGATATTCAGATGCATAGTAATGAAAGTCAGACCACAAATAACTACGGCATTCATAAAAATTAATTACATCATTGACAAAATCTGCTTATACTCTATCCTGAGAAAACAAGTAACTGAAAATCTATGTGAAAGAACAGGCCACCTTCTGCAGCTTGGTTGTTTAGCAGCTATATTCTATTTATGTTTCCTCTTACCTCAAGGGTCATGTACACCGTGCTAACTGCAACTTTAATTTCTCCATCTGACAGCTCCTTGAGATCCTTCAACAGAGCCTCCTCGATATTTAAACCTGTTTGAGTTACAGAAAAACTGTTCAATACATACAAGTTTCAGAGCTAATCAAATGCAACAAGATGAGTTAAGACCAGAATTTTAGCCTTAATGTTAATTCTTCTGGCTTTTATGGGTTCACATCAGAAAATTAACATTATTTTGTAATTTAAATTAATATTAATAGTATGGCACTACTACTTTAATATCAGAGCAAACAAAGTTCAAAAGAATTAAAAGACAAAGATACTCATATATTCAGTTTCCCTTGATGAAGTTGTAAAGGCTCTGATCTGGACGCATATTGAATACTACTTGTCAACGAGTGCACATAATCTTTAATCTTCAGATCATGGATATAAGACTTTTGGCACTAATATAGAATTGTTGTAACAAATCATTCAGAGCTGAAGCAATTAAGGTACATGTTGTAAATACAAACTTCAGATTGCATTCTACCATTAGCATCCGAAGAAGTGGGCTGTAGTCCACGAAAGCTTATGCTCTAATAAATTTGTTAGTCTCTAAGGTGTCACAAGTACTCCTGTTCTTTTTGCGGATACAGACTAACACGGCTGCTACTCTGAAACCTGTCATTCTACCATTGACCTTCCTTAAACTAACATTGTACCAATGGATGTTTCTGTGTGGGATTAAAGATTAATATAACCCTCAGGAACAGATTAACATGTGTATTGTTGACACAGGAGATTTTATCATCATCATCATCTAGTGGGTGACTAATTGTGGGATCTGGATTCCTCTATATAGGAGCCAGGAATGTTGTGAATTTTCAAAATATTTCATTTAACCATATAGCTTTCATTTACTGTAATGGGAGATGTCCAGCTACAAGGCTGCAACATTCTCTAAACTATATTTAAATAATTCATGATGCACAGGAACATGGTCAGTTGATCCCCACTGATAACTCAGATAATATAGCCAAATAGCCACTCGAGTGAAACAGCCATATAAATCATAACTGCTCATCAATGAATGCAGTAGCTAGATTCTCTTCAATCAGCAATCTATTGACAAGATGAACTGGCAGTTTCTCATGTATATTCAAAATCTTTGATATTTTCATTTAAAAAATAATTATATATAGACAGTAGAGTCTTTAATAAACAGAATATCTATTCTCCTCATTGTGCCCAAAATAACCAGTACACCTATGGATTCAGGTTTGTAAATGAGTGCTGCTTCTTAGATGAAACCTGGAACTGCTATTTTGTTGAATTGTTCCACTTCTGCCTAACAAACTAGATACAAATATAATAATATATGGAGATATACCTATCTCATAGAGCTCAAAGGGACCTTGAAAGGTCATTGAGTCCAGTCCCCTGCCTTCACTAGCAGGACCAAGTACTGATTTTGCCCCAGATCTCTAAATGGCCCCCTCAAGGATTGAACTCATAACCCTGGGTTTAGCAGGCCAATGCTCAAACCACTGAGCTATCCCTCCCCCATCAGGGCCAGTGCCAGTGTTTTTGCCACCCCTAGTGGCGGGAAAAAAAGCCGCAATCGGCGGCACTTCGGCGGCAGCTCTATCACCACAGCTTCATTCTTCGGCGGCAGGTCCTTCCCTCCGAGAGGGACTGAGAGACCCGCCACCGAAGAGCCGGATGTGCTGCCCCTTTCCGTTGGCCGCCCCAAGCACCTGCTTCCTGCGCTGGTGCCTGGAGCCGGCCCTGCCCCCTATAAAAGGCAAAACTTTCATCTGATTTGCAAAGGACCTCAGAATCTCATCCCCACCTATCTGCACATAGAGCACACAAACATAGCAATGCTAACTATGTAATTTGTAATAAAATCATAAACAATATTGATAAAACACAGAACAATGTAGCTGGTATGCTATGTCCCTGTTCAGAGGCACTTAAAATTATGATGCATCCATGGCCATACTAAAGCTGCTTCCAAGAGTAGTAGCAAAGTGGCTAATTTTTTTTTTTTTTTACAGTGTAGTTTCATTAACAGACAACTATGGTCTTATCTCTGTGCATGAAACTCCATGGATCCCAATCCTAAATAGACACACACGCAGACTTCACTTGATACATTGTTGTTAGTAATCCTGTTAGGTAAAATTCTGGCCTTACTGCAGTCAATGGGAGTTTTGCCACTGACTTCCGTACATTGAAGTCAATAAGCCTACACACAATGAGCAAAGTTAAGCACATTTATTAGTCTTTGTAGAATCGGGGCCATGAATGTCAAATATGAATAGTGCTCGTTATCACAGGCAGTATATGGCCTTTTAAATATAATTTAACATTTTCATTAATGATCTAAAAGAGGATCTAAGAGCATATTGGTCGAAACTGGCAACACTCATCAGGCACCTAAAGGGACCAGAAATATGAAAATAAAATTCAGTTTATTTCAACTGTGCAAACAGAAAGCTAACAGATCTGGGAGGAATAATCCAAAATTTTTTTTAACTCAATCGGAGGGAGATGTCCTAGGGAAGCAGTGATGATTAAAGGGATTTCAGGGTAATAATGAAAAGCAAAGTGGACATGAGTTTGCAATGCGACATGGCAACAAAAAAAGGCTATTGACATTCTTAATGTGTATACAGAGACTGTACGTGACAGAGCTGGGAAGCACTAGAACCATGTCAGCTCATAGACTCATAGACTTTAAGGTCAGAAGGGACCATCATGATCATCTGGTCTGACCCCCTGCATGCCGCAGGCCACAAAACCGCTCCCACCCTTCCCTTGACTCTGCTGATGAAGTCCCCAAATCCTGTGTTTTGGTGACTTCAATTGTCAGAGAACCCTCCTGCTAGCGATCCCTGCCCCATGCTGCGGAGGAAGGCGAAAAACCTCCAGGGCCTCAGCCAATCTACCCTGGAGGAAAATTCCTTCCCGACCCCAAATGTGGCGATCAGTAAGACCCCGAGCATGTAGGAAAGAGTCTCCAGCCTGACCCTTGTTAGCCATTATACTATTTACCTGCCATTGCTCGGTATTCCTCAGCTAATGTGTTTTACCATTAGTCAAGCTGCAGAAACCACTGAAAACAAGCTTTATTCGCTTTTATATTGTATCAATGAAGTGACAACGTTTCACTGAATTTTGTTCATATGCATGAACTCTTAATAGAAGCTTTTTGTATGTGTCTTTTGTTTTGTATATTGCTTTACCTAGATGTTGGCGCACAGCTAATAACACATAAGGAACAATGAGCCTGATTCTGCCCTCACTTATTCCAGTTTCACTTCAATATAGCTCCACTGATTTCAATGGCACTGCTACTGATTTATACCAGTGTGTTTAGGAAAACCAGGCCCAACGTTCAGAAATTCTATCCCACTGCTGTTTACAATGTATTTCAAGTTTGATATTGAATATTAGGGCAGATCACTTGAGCCACGCCATGTGGTGGATGTCACACATTCTTCCTCCTTTGCCCCTGACTGGCTGAACCTAGCTCATGCAATCAGAGGTCAGCCCGCTCAGCGGGAGCCATTTTTACCTAGTTTCTCACAGAGAGGCTGCATTGACTTGCACTCTCTAATCCAGCTGGGAAAAGACTTTTTTCTCCCAGCCTCCATGCTTTTCTGGATTGTGAGAGAACTTCTCTGTAGACCTGGGCACATGGCGGGAACTGAGGGAAAGCACTGAAGGACTATCAGTGCTCAAGTGAATTAGCCTGTGTCTTCATTACAAAGTGGGTGGATTACCAACCTGCCTGAAAGCAGCACCTGTCAGGGTAGCAAGCCCAGGTTTAAAGCACCTTGAAACCCAGATAGTGAATGTTTTTGGAGGCATGGAGTAAAAATGGTTCAGTCTCATTTCTGAGTGACAATGAAAAAGAAATATACTTTTCCATTATTAAAATAACTTCTTGCTATTTCAAGCTTTATTTAGGGTTAAAGTCACTTCACCAGCATAGAGCCCAAGAAACTGAGCTCTATGCAGGTGAAGTAGGTTCAGAAGGTAAAATCCACCCCCAAGATGGCATTGAGCTGTAGCTGAGTATCCTCCCTATGGCTGGAGCAGTAGCTATAGCCCACCATGTTGTGTTGGGGCCCACTAGACAATATTAATTTTCTCGTTTAGAACCTCAGGTAGCGCTGACAATGCTCCACCTTAAGTCAGTCATTTAACTTAAAAGTAACCATCATGTTAATACAAATGAAGACATTTTTTATTTCAACTACCGTCATCTCACATAATGAACCATTCTGTCTAGATGTAGCCACATGACAAAAATGCCAAGCTGCCTGAGGAATGGAAGTAAACTGCATTACCTTGAGCCTTAAATGGGGTCTGCTGGAAAACAGAGATAATGTCTTCTCGAGGCGGCAGCTCTGGAAATTTTTCTTCTAGAATTGACAGTATTTCTTCCTGTTGTTCTGTAATTCTTTCGGGTTCCACAGACATACATTTGAAGAGAATGCTTCCTGAAATGTGAAACAGCAAAGTCAACCCCTTCTGTACAACAGTGAAAAGCTACTAGAGAAACTACAATTCTTTACTGTACCCTTGTTCCCCCTTCCCCCCTTTAAAGCCCTTTCCTCCTTTGGGCTTGTCTTCACTGTAGAGTTAACTCAAATTATAACTTGAGTGCTCTCTGCACACACAGAGCCTTAACTGGCATGTGTTGGTGCTTTTTTTTAATTTGAGTTGGCTGGCCTGTCCGGGGATATAGATTTGTAGGTTACAGCTAGACTTAGCATAATGCATCAGCTGCTAACAATCACCCCATCAAGTAATCCAGTCACTCTTGTGTAGCTCAAGTGTTATTTCCCAGTGTGGTCACTCTCACTAGAGCTACACTTACTCAAGATGCTTTAATTCAAGTGTAGATAACTCAAGCTTACGCTGCAGTGAAGATATAGCCTTCATATATTTGTTACAAGCACCAGTACAAACTGACATGCCAAATTTTCATTTTCTAAGCAGCCAAAATATCAAATTCTTTAAAAATCTACACTGTTAATTTGCTTTTTGATAAATCTAGCATATTAGGAAAAGCTACTTCACTTTATCATATGATTTCTATTTCTATAGGGTTTTGTTATATTTAAACCATAACAATCCCAATCTTGCCCCAGGAAGCCAATGGCAACATTCCCATTGACTTCATGATAGGTCCCAAATATAAGCATGAAGTTTTTTGAAGTGAACATCTCTTTAAGTACAAGTAATTGCTTTTTCCAGGAGCCACCTGTTTACAAATCCATCCTGTCTGGTAGCTGATCTCCCTTCTTTTTCCCCACAGAGGATGCCAGTATCAATGGACATAGAGTGTGACTGCTAAAATACAGCCAGCAGAACCTTGAAATAAGTACACAAATACATACACAATATCACCCAAACCACAATTAAGCAAATCTAGATTAAGCATTTTAAGCAAATGATTGATTTTATCATATTTATTGACTCCATTATTTCTATGCCCAAGGAATTCTAATGGCCCTTCTTATTACCAATACAACACAAAACTCTTCCAGAATACAGCACACAAGTAACAACTTTACAAAGGACTTTGAGGATAACCTTAAACTTATGATTTAAGTCAGTTAGTAGTCATTCCAGTGTAATCGACTCTAGATGACTCCATGCCAATGTATTTCTAGATGAAAGCACAGCACGTTCAGCCAAATACGACACATTAATTTCAAAGTTAAAAAAATGAGTCCATTAAATAATTGCAGCACAATTGGCACTCTGTTACAACACCTAAATAGAGTTGATGTATTTTCAGAGGATTACATAGCACATACCATCTTCCAAATTCCATCCTTGATGTGACAGTTATTGCTGGCGGGGTAAGGATTCAAGGTCATCCTTTAACTCCCAGAAGGCTTTGTTCCCATTTGCTAATATGCCCAAAGAAAACATTCATTGCCAATTATTCATGCTAAATTAAGAATAATAAAATCTTATGCTTCAGCATTATTATTTATATTACAGTAGCTCATAGAGACCCCAACCAAGATCAGGGCTCCATTATGCTAGGACATGTACAAACACATAGGAAGAGACAGTTAGACCCAGATCCACAAAGATACGTAGGCACCTAACCCCCAGATTTAAGCATCTAAATCCCAGTTTTAGGCTCCACTGCGATTCACAAAACTCCTGCCTAACCCCGTAGCACCTGAACTCACTTGACGCCTAAGTTTCTTCCTGGCATGCAAACTGCTGCCTCACTCTAGACATCTAGACACCTATCTCCCACCTAAGCCCCTGAGCAATCCACAAAACAGGGGAAGACATACATTCGCCTGCCTATCTTGTATGCAGGGCTCAATCAAGTAGGTGTGCTCAGAGTGCCCCTGTGTATAAATAATTAGTCATTGGAGTTGGGGGACTGGACTTTGGGTCTCCCACCTCTCAGGTGGGTGCTCTAACCAGACTCATAGGGTCATTCTCACTCTCTCTCGGGCTCAATGACTCTTTAATTATTTATACATAGTGGAACAACTTCAACAGGAGAGACTGAGGGAGCCCAACGTTAGACTGTCCCATAGCTCTGTGGTTAGGGCACCCTCCTGAGAGGTGAGTGTCCATTATTCAAATCCATTCTTCCCATCAGGTAGAGGGGGGAGTGGAACCTCATCCTAGATTAGTGCTCTAACCACTGGACTACCACCACCTCCTCTTTCTCTGGCTGTTGTGTGTGCAGCAAGGGCACCAGAATCTTTGTAGAAGTGGGAGGACAAGGCCAAAGTGCCCCCTCCCTCTCCACGGCGGGCTGCTCCAGTGGTGAGCCAGCTGCCCTCACTTCTGGCATCACAGCAGCCCCTAGTGGGCAAAAGGTGTAATTGCAGTGCCTCCCCAGCAGAATCTATTATTATGCGGGGCGGGGGTGGGGGGGAGAATCTGCAGGGCACACGAATTCTGTACTTGTGCAGCGGCATAGAATTCCCCCAGGAGTACATAGCGCATGTTGGCCTTTAGCAATACGATTATGTTTTTCGCACAGCACATATGTTTCTTTTGTTAAAAAGTGGGAGGTCTGATCCTCTCCAACCCCTCAGTTCCAGCGCTGGTAGTGTGCAGTGAATCAGGCACCTAACCCATTCTCATAAAAACTCACGTAGGTATTTAAGCCATCTGATTCTGGAAAAGGAGGTCCTGATTGTGGATTGCTAGCAGCCCAGACTCTGGCGCCCATCTCTGGGAAAGGCTTAGGCCGCACACCTCTCATCAGCATCTCCCATTGGCTAGCTTAGGGGGTCCCTGCCTAGCATTGCTGGCTTTGTGGATCACATTCTTAAGCGCCAGTTTCTCCCCAGCCATTGTACAGGAAGCCTAAGCACCTAACTCAGACTTGTGGATAGCTGTGCTGTTCCTGTGATTCTCTAGGTGCTTGAAATGCATTGCAACATTTAAGTCCCTTTGTGGATCCAGGCCTTAGTCCCTATCCCAAAGAGTTTATAATCTAACTAGACAAGATGCACAGAGAGCTAAGTGACTTACATAGCATCACAAAGCAGGTTAATGGCAGAGCTAGGAATTGAATCCAAGTCTCCTGACCCCCACTCCAGTACCCTGTTCATTAGACCACAAGCCTGTAAAATGAGTGGAATCCCCCCCCCCCTCAATGTAAAACACTGCATAGTTGGGTAAGTGCCGTATGGGGGCAGGGGGATTCAACTCCCTGTGAAGCAGCAAAGATTTTTCCAAGCTAGCAAATACATTCCTCTCCTCAAGGACTATTTGCATGTCAAATTCTTTGAAATTTCAAATTTTGGTTGTTTTTGGCCTAGTCCTGTCAAAAGTATAGTTTGAATGTTTTTAAATTGGAAAAGTGTGTGTGTGGGGGGGGGGGGGGGCGTTCCACCCTTTGATCAATGAAAGGATTTTCCTCAAACTTTACAACCATCACCTTTGGATAGATTATTGTTTTATTTTCAATAGTAACTTTCTTCAAAAAGTTATAAGTGAATGAAAGCAGAATGATCTGCTACTGGAAACAATTTTGCAACTTTAAGTATAGGCCTCACTAGCAGGCAAATGCTGGTGTGGGAGTAGTACTCTGAAGTAGGGAGTGAATATCTCTGAGAAACAGATTAGTTGACTTATTAGTTCAAGGGATGAATATGGCCTAACGTTAATATGGAGACATATAACCTGAAAATATGCAGGGCCATAAAAATTATTGTAACTTACGACTCCCTGGAGAGACTGCAGACACTTTTAATATTTATTGTAGGGTGAATCCAGGATGGAATTTCTTTCTTATCTCAGAATTTCCAGAATTTCTCTCTTATGTCTTAATACCCTTACTTTTCTTGGGTTTATGTCAGTCTTATTATTTTAAATATTCCTCTCTGTGTGGTAGTATTAAAAATCATAAAAGAAACAGACTGTATAGAAAAATACACCTCTACCCTTATATAACGCTGACCTCGGGAGCCAAAAAATCTTGCCGCATTATAGGTGAAACCGCGTTGTATTGAACTTGCTTTGATCCGCCGGAGTGTGCAGCCCCCCCCCCCCCGAAGTGTTGCTTTACCGCATTGTATCCGAATCTGTTTTATATCGGGTCGCGTTATATCGGGGTAGAGGTGTATATACCGTGGCCCACATTTTCACAAGTTGCTAGTGATTTAGGCATCCCAATTTTTGGACACCTTAAGGGGTCTGATTTTCAGGTATGTAAAGTTGGGTATCCAAAAGCTGAAGCACCCACAAGCTTTATTCATTTTTCAAAATGTAGGCCTGTATCTTTAGTGGTGGTTCAGTTGGTTGGGGTTTTTTAATATAAGAAATGGAATAGTTATTATTATATGTGTCATCTGAAACATTAACCAATGGATTTAAAAAATAATACCTTAAGAAGCAGAGGAAATCAGAGCACAAAGTACTGGAAAGTGCAATAAAGTAACAGGTATTAGATATAAAACCATACAAGCTCATCAGTTCAGAATTAAAGATTGCTAGAAAGTCAACCCAGATTTGTGTACCTAATTGTATAGAAAGAACTAAGATCAAGTAAGTTATGCTTCAGTACAATTACATCATCTTACTAATTTTCTTTTAATATATCACATAGTCTAATTACAATTGATTACAGATTGAGCAATAATTATACTACAGCTTTTGTCTAATCAATCCAGGTTTTCAGTTAAACTGGGAGATAAGTGCAGGATTATGTAATTCTAAAAAAAAAATGATGAAGGCAAAGGCAATACAGAAACAGTAAAAGGGAAATAAATTTTGATTCTTGCAATTTGAGCAAAATATTTTTTTCTGTGTTTCTCACACAGTCAATTTCTATTTCTTTTAAATAAATAGTGAAGTTCAGGTAAATGAAAATCTAGGGCCCAGAGTTTCAAAATAATTAGGCCCCTAATGCCCACTGACATCAATGGGACCTAGGGGCTTTTGAAGATCTGACCCCAAGACACTACGGCAGCTGGATTCTAATCTCACACCAGCCTTATGCTGGCATAAATCCCTTGACTTTAACTAAATTACTCCTGATACACACATGTGTGAGGGAAAGGAGAATCAAGCCCCTTAAATCAGAACGAATCTTCATAATAAAAATTCTTATCAATGACAATTCCATTTTTCAGTTCAAGAACAGTTTTATTATAGAGCATTGTAAAAATGATTTTCTGAACATTCATGAAGCTAGTTTAAATTAATCTGCCAATCCTTAGAAATATATTTTAAAATAGGGACTTCTAATGTTTCTAAACGTTTTTACCTTTAGCTCCCAAATTAAAAGAGCTTGAAGGATTGTTTGACGATAACACTACATATAAAGGGGGAGGGATAGGTCAGTGGTATGAGCATTGGCCTGCTAAACCCAGGGTTGTGAATTCATTTAGGGATCTGGGGCAAAAATCTGTTTGGGGATTAGTCCTGCTTTGAGCAGGGGGTTGGACTAGATGACCTCCTGAGGTCCCTTCCAGCCCTGATATTCTATGATTCTATACTGCTATGTCCCTCTATCTGGTTTTCACTGGCATGGTATGTTCTTATGAATTTCCATTGGGAAAGCTCTCTTAGAATTTGATTAGACCCTCATTAGGATACACACATGTGAGTTATTGCATATTTTTAAAATCAGAGTTTGAACATGGGTGCAAGAAAGAGTGCAGATATGCATTTCACCTGGTTATTTGAAAGCAGCCTTGAACTCTTGATTGCTAGGTTCCTCTCAATAGTTGCAACTTGAGATATTCTGGTTGTGTGCAAAACATTCTGATCGGAAACCCACTTTTGGTTTTAAGAGGAATAAGCATTCTCATCCCAACATGAAATGTAGGCCTTATAGCATTAATGGAGTAATTAATCAAACAGGCACCCAATTTTAAAAGCTTTTTTGTCATAGTCATCTGTTGTTTAACTCTTCTGCTAAGAAAAAAGGAAGAGAGAAAGAGTCTTCTAAACTAAGGTAGGAACATCTGAAATTCCCAATGCCAACACAGGGCTGTATTCTTCCTTCAATGTATACAATGTGCTTGTTAGCATTAATAGGACATACATACAAAATCCCTGCATATTAGTGGGATATGGACCCCTCAATTTCTTTACGGGGTTTAAGATCCCACATAGTTTAGAAAAACAATGAACTCAGAGTTTGTCCTAAGTAACACTGCATCACCTCATTTCTCTTCATCGTAGGCATGCTTTCATTACCACTTTCCCAGACTGAGTCAGGTCAGCAGTCCATTTAAGTCTTGTTCCCTTTTAAGTATTTGTTGTAAAGGATATCCATCAGCTAAAAACACTGTGGCACACTAGGGCCCATATTCTTCATAGAGATATTTTGATGTGAATATGATATAACTAAGATATGTTTTATGCAAGCTGGGTCATGTGAGGTATCATTGGAAAGGTTATGATGAACTGACTAAGATTATCCTATTCGTATGCATGTATCATTTCTGTATCTGAAGTTAGGAATATTGACTGTGTATAAATTACTAAAGAGTTTGCAACTGGGGAATGCCCACCACACAGTAGGCAATCAGCCTGGATGGGCCATTAGGACTTTGAAGATGCTAATCTCCCTCCTTCCTGAGAAGCTTTCTGGGATGCTGCTTTGACACTGCCAGGTCAGGTGGTTATGTCACCTGGTACTGGACCCCATCTTGGACTGCTAGTATTTTTCCACAAAAGGGGTGGAGACCAAACAAAGGATTCCCACCATATGTAAATCCTATTTAAGGCAGGCCACCAATAGTTAATCAGGGCTCCTTCTTCACTGAATCCCTGCCAAGGATGACTGCTGAGAAGATCTAAGAAACAAGGACTGAGCAGGGGAAGAAGAGCTGAGCCTGGACCAGAAAAGGTGTCTGGCCTGTGAAAGAAATGCCTAAAATAATATTTAGGGTGAGAAATTACTACTTCTAACCAGTTTCTTTAGTGTTTTGAGCTTAGTTTGCATGTTTGTTTTATTTGCTCACTAATCTGCTTTGATCTGTTTGCTATCCCTTATAATCACTTAAAATCTATCCTTTGTAGTTAATAAACTTGCTTTTTCCCCCCTAAAACCCAGTTTGTGCAATTCATAATGGGGTGGGGGGGAAAGCTGTGCATATCTTCCTCCACATTGAGGGAGGGGGCAATTTTCATGAGCTTACGCTGTACAGATTTCTGGGCAGCGCAAGACAATAGAATTTTGGGTTTACGCTCCAGAGGGAGTGTGCACTGGAGTGCTGAGCAATCCCCGAGCTGTCTTCCCATGCAGAGCTGATCTCAGTGTCTGTGTCTTTTGCAGCTGGGTGTGGCCCTACCTATTTGTGTGCTGGAGGAGGCTTGAGGGCTTGGCACTGCAGGACAGAGTAAGGGAGCCCAGGCTGGTGGAATGGGTGGGCTCAGTGGGACCCCAGTATATCGCTTTCCCAGACTGAGACAAGTCAGCAGTCCATTTAGTCATGTACTCTTTTAAGTATCTGTTGTGAAGGAGATCCATCAGCTAAGAACACCTCCTGCCAACAACTTGTTTTTACTGAGAGCTAGTGCAACTCCCATTGGATTCCTGAAAGGACTCCAGAAGCTCTTCTGTCCATTGACACACAAACAAAATAAAATACAATATATAATCCAAGGGTTAATATTACTTACTATGTGCATCACACGGCATTACTGGGTTTTGGGGGTGGGGTGAGGGGAGAGGACATTGGATAATATGCTATGCCACTTTAAAAAAAAATGATGGGCATTTTATTCTTTTTGCAAAGCAGTTCAGAAGTACCACTTTTGCCAAAAGCAATTGCTGTGCATTAATATTCAACATGATCTAATGAAGGCAGAAGTTGTTTTGGGAAAACATTAAAAACAGCACAGGCATCTCCTGCATGATAAGTTTGTGGCTGAAAAGAACAGTGCAGTGAAAATACAGAAGCCTCCCTTTTTCACCTAGGTTTTGATCTTTAAGCTGAAAAAGAAAGGATGGTAGGGGGGTGGGGAAAGAAGCAACCTTTCATGAAAACTGGACATAGAGCAAAAAAGCAGCCCTTATTGATGATCAGCAGTTAATAAAAAAGATTCATAGCTGAAATGTTACACAATCTTGCTGGCAAAAATAGTTGCCTTCCAGAAAATGCTTTGTTTCTAGACACAGTAGGAATAACATCTTATCAGGCCAAAAAATCATTGTTTGGTGGAGCTGAAAATGTTCCCCTTTCTCTTTCATATTATATGTATAATAAGGGATGCAATTCACTTGGACTTCATGACCATTTAAGAAAAGTGTGAATCATCCATCTGATAAATGCTGGCACCTTTCCCAAACTCCCAAAAAGGACCTTTTAAAAAAAATGTTACTGGTTTGAGTTGCTAAAATAACAAACAAATTTTGAAAGCCAAACTGCACCAGCACTGCACTGAAAGGTATTAATGCTTCAGCTCATATCCAGAAAAATCAAATTAAGTATCCATAAATATTGTTGTTCATCTTGGTCAAAAATTGCCAGTAGTTACATGTTGCAATCTGCATCTTGTGGCATCCTTCAAGGCCTTATACAAACAAACAGAAGGAGGCATTTTCGAGAATGCACTGACTCAAGGTACCTGACAATCAGTGTTTTGAACCACTCCTTGCCAGCTGGCTCTAACAAAAAATGTAATGATTCAGCAATTTAATGGATCTTGCATTTGGCAACAGTCCCCTAGTAAACATCTCTGGGGAAATAAAGTAATACAGGCCCAAGACTCTGGCAGATTTTATAATTGTTTGCTTCTGGCACAAATCCAGAGTCAGAACAAGCACTGACTTAAGGCAGATATGATTGTGCAGTACTTTGACTATTGGAGCAGGTTCTGATTACGGCCCAAGGGTAGAATTAACTTACAGTGTGTCTGAAGAAGAGACAAAGATATCAGGAAAGCATGCAGCTTAAAAAAGACCTTAAATATTAATGCTGCCTACATTAATGATGTTGAGTTTTGCATGGATATGCCTTTTCTTCCCTTCTCACTTTTTTCCATTCAAAAGCATGTCTAATTTGTTCAAACTTATAATAGTACACATCAGAGTATTTTTAAATACTTTCAGCTATTATTAAAATTAATAAATAGTGCTAACAGGCTGTGAGCCAAAGTTTCAGAATTCCAAAGAAGTCTGTTGAGATGGCACCTAATGAAACTGTCACAACTGGCACAGCACAACTGAAAAGATATCTCTAAACCTACGCATTTGAATCATGTTACTAACCTTGCAAAATCACCCCTCCATGCATTCTAAAGGCCTGAATCAGTGCCCACTAAAGTAAATGTCAAAGCTCCCATTGACTTCAGTGCTGATATTTCTGCTCAGCAATTTTATGAAATCAAATCCAAATTCATAGCACTTTGACTTTCACGTTAGCTCTCCGAGCCTAAACTCCAACAAAAATTGCTCCATGTAAATTATACAATTATTTTACGCTATAGTATAAAAAGAGAGGAATAGTAGTGTTGGTACATCTATACTGGCTTTATACCACTGGAATATCACCTATGCCCGGGGGGGGCAATCCTGCTAGAGTGAGATATGTCAGCTTTACAGCATATATCCACTGGCGGTGCAGCACAAAACAGCCATTCCTCACCCCAGAATATGGTCCTTTGGTGGTAGCTACAAAGTCAGAATGGCCATGAAGAGCAAATCATTTTGGTATCTGTATATGAGTAGGAAATCTTCTACATTTTCAGTACTGTAATTGATTGACTTGTTCTCCATGGCTACTCCCAACAGTGATTTGAGATCCCAGAATTCAACAGTCCTCTTGCAAAAGGCAAGACTCTCATAACAGTACAGCTGTATATTTAGGATTTGGGTAAGTTGTAAGGACAGAGTTTCGTCTACTATCTGTAAATATTTATAGTCTTAACAGCTTGGACAATGTATTAAAAATTAAAATTAAGAGATGTTGGTATTTACTAATTTTTCCTGAATTTGTAAATGTGGTTTCCTAACTGCTAAAAACTTTTTTTTTTAAAAAATCACATCAGAGCTTATTGTACTGTTTAATTCAGTACCTTACGATTTTTTATACCATTAGCTAACTACAGAGTAACTAGATACCATGGTTGTTGAAGCTGTATTAATATGATAGATAACTGTAATTCTACTAGGCATGGGCCCAATTCCGCAAACACTTACTACCAAATAATAATGTTTACAATCATGAATAATTCTCCTGATTTCAACAGCACTAATTATGGTGTTAATCACTACACACAGTAACAAGAATCTGCAGGATTGGGCCCTTATGGTTGCATCAAAAGAAAAATCTTATCTATGTTTAGCTTTTATAGCAAATATATTTAAAGTGTTTGAATAATAAGCTATAATTCTACCTCTAAATAATGAACTACATAAAGGCTTTATTATCTGTAATATCCTACTAGCTCCAGTCACTTTGCATTGTCACAGAGGCCTCTTGACATAAATCCCCCAAATGCCTTTTTTTTTGGTTCTGTCACAAAGATAAATGATTATGCTTACTTGGTTAGTTGAGGGCACAGTTTCCCATAGAGCTATTCTACAGAGATCTGCAGACAGCGAAATATTTAATGGCAGCTTTACTGGGGACCATTAGTTATGAAACATGTAAAGAGCTTTGGCCAAATTCTGTATTACTGGTAACACCCTCTCCTCATGAAAACATGAACAAGCCTTATAAAAATACCAAATTTTGTAGTGTCTCAGTATAAATTCAATAACTCAGATACTATGGTGAAGGGCATGTTATGAGGTCCAGAACAGAACAGAGTAAAATAAACTCCTATCTTTTCTTAAACTTAGGTGTATGCAAAAATTCAGCACTGGAGTTTGACATTTGTCTAAGTTAATTTTTCAGGAAAAAAAAATGTAGCAACTGTGAGTTCACAATTTAAACTAGTTATTTTTTAAAATATGTTCTGAAGCCGGAATGATAAAATTACATAACTAACTTATGGGAAACAGTCAGTTCTTTTACAGCTTCACCTTTCTATCTAACAGATATCACAAATTTAAATGCAGTGACTGCAAAAACTGAAGATGCTGACAAATGTAACAAGCTAAAAAGAAAAACTGAGACACATTTGTGACTATACTGAAGCCCCACTGTTTAATACTGTGGTGCACAAATGAGGCAAACTGAGAAGAAAGTGTCATGGCAATTTGATTATGGCATTCTTAGATCATGAAAGTTACACATTATACCACCAAAACAAGATTAAATAAACATGGCTTTGATTAGGAGAAGTTTTAACATGCAACCATGGGATCTTGAGCCATATTCATTGTACACCACAGGGTAGGAGTATCTTCATTGCCAATACCACACAATCCCTGGAAACAAAGTTAGAACTATAAGAGCTATTCCATCTACCCAACTGATATTCAGATAGCTCCATTTAATATTCCTCTCTAGTGATACAGTAAAGACCCCTCATGCCTGTTTTTAAATGCACATTTTTAATATTAAATATAATGTTACTCTTTAACAAACTCTTTACTCCCTGCTTCTTTTATGGAGCTTCCCGTGGTCTTTAAAGGGATTGTTAACCAAAGAATGGATCGCACTCTTTCTGCATGATCAAATTCTGCAACACTCCATTAAATCTTTCAGTATTTAATATAAAGAGTAATCTCTCACCTCTGAGGAGATGAGCCAGTTGCTGAGTGATTAACTCTGGTGCCTCTTGAAGAATCTCTTTTACTACTAAAGAGGAAGAAGACGCCTGTAACCCCAAGTTGGCATCACATCGCTCATCTGGATTGATGACTTTGACAACTGCTGATTCCAAACTTTTATCATCACTATCACACAAATTTTTAAAAAATACAAATTACAAAAATTCTAATTATTTGATCTGTAAACACACCAGTGTAGCTTTTTCAGTTACTTTGCTATGGTTAATAGTACAAATTATTTTTTTAAATAACAGCTGCTATCACAATGCTACATTCTAGTCACTCTTATTCAAATTCTACTGTGAATGAAACAATAAAAAAAATTCATTAACTCCTTGACCACAATGTCCTTAAGTCACCATTGTAGAGTGATAGATTCTTAGCTTCTTTAAAATAACTACTGGTTCATATTTAGTATGTACTCAGACTTGAATGCTTGTAAGAGACAAGGTGGGTGAGCTAATATCTTTTATTGGACCAACTTCTGTTGGTGAGAGAGACAAGCAATTGAGATATACAGAGCTCTTCCTCATGTCTGGGAAAGGTACTTTTAGAATGTCACAGCTAAATACAAGGTCAAACAGATAGTTTAGCATAAGTAGTTAGTACGTATTCTAAGAGACTGTTCAAAGTGAAGTGACCCATTAACAGCCCTGTAGTCACAGGAAAAAAAGGGGATGGGGTTTAAAGGGTTACAGATTGTTGTAATAACCCCTAAATCCAGTCTCTTTATTAAGATCATGATTTTTAGTGTCTAGCAAAGTTATGAATTTAAGCTCCCATGCTCATCTTTTGAAAGTGCTGTGCAGGTTTCCTTTGAAGATGAGGACTGATAGGTCAGATATAGTGTGATCGGTTTGGGAAAATTTTCACCCAAGGATGATAGGGTGTTTTTGTCTTTCATCATTTTCCTCTGTGAGTTCAGTCAAAAGCGTAGTGATTGTCTGGTTTCAACCACATAGTTGTTACTGGGGCAAGTAGTGCACTGGATGAGCTACAACACATGTTGTGTAGGACTCATGGATTTTGACAGGTGTGTTGTGGGGGGTGTTTATCATTGTAGCAATGGAGATATGTCTGCAGGTTTTGCATTGGTTGTTCTGGTAGGGTCTGGTGCTGCTTTGAATTGGTGTGTCCTGGTCTGTGGGGACCTGGCTTCTGATGATGACCTTGGAGAGGCTGGGGGGTTGTTTGAAGGCCAGAAGAGGAGGTTCAGGAAAGATTCTTCAGGATGGGGTCTCCGCTGAGTAAGGGTTGTAGTTGTTTGATGATACCCTGTATGAGTTCCAGTTTGGGGTGGTAGGTGACAACTAGGGATGTGTGGTCGGAGGGGATTTTATTTCTGTATTGAAGCAGGCTCTCTCTGGGTATTTGGGTGGCCCATTCATGATGCAAAGACTTGACAGCCACGAAGTTAAAGAAGTTGGAGTTTTATGTAAAACTTTTAATTCACATTTTAGCAGGCTTTCCACATTTAAAGGGATTGTTTTTTTCCTCTCACTAACACAGATACAATGTTGTTTATCTTAAAGCAAGAGGAAAAATGCACTGGTGAAGGTGCGAAGAAGAGAGGCTGGTGACCCGGTAAGTGGCATTTTTCACTCTGAGAGCCTCACCCTAACTCCAGCCACTTTACAAGGGCCAGAGCTGCGCCAAGGAGCTCTAAAAGCTCCACTTTGGTCTGGGGGAGGATTTACCCGGAACAGGAATAATGCCATTTTCCAAGGAACCATTCTCCCAAACCCTGGCATACAGGCTGCAGCATATAGGGCTGCCGAGTTTCTGGCCCATAGGCAGTCAGGGACAGGCTGTTGTAACAGACAGGCCCCACGGCTGTCTGCATTATGCTGGGGCCACTAACCATCCCAGAATTGGGAAGATGCAAAGGTGGCCTAAAGTCACTATAACCTTCCCTGGGCATCCTCTGAGTTTATACTGGACCAAAGATATTAAGGGTCTGTGTGTTGCAGAGAGGTCATGTTTTCGGATGAGATGTCAACCTGAGCTCCTGAGCACATCTAATCATTAAGGAGCCCGGGGCACTTTTTTGTAACATGATGTGTTAATCCTTGTGCCCTGGCCAAACCCAACTTGGGTAGTTCCCCCTACAGTTTCAACTAGATACAATAATCTTTTTCACTTCCTGTCCCAAATGATTGTGTAGTGCTTCCGTGTAGTGTTAAATAAATGCTGCCTGTGGATTTACCATGCCTAACGTTTGGGGGGGAAATTAAACTTATATAAAAACTATATATAGGGATAAGTTTGTACAGCAGTTTAGAATCCTTTGGGATGAAAAGCCTTGTGTACATGTACCTTATTGATATTATTAAAATTGATGGACAGTTTATCAGAGATGAAAGGGGAAGCCTCTATATTAGCCAGGGTTGCTTTTCACATTACCAAACTCACTGACAACCAGTAGAGATTGTAGAGGTATGAAACTGCCAACCTTATCCATAAAGAAGTGGGTGCTCTATGTTCAGGAGATACCGAGGGCCCACTGGTCACAAACCTAGTGTTCCAAACTGCATGCATCAGGCATCGCATGTGCTCCAGCCGTGTGCATACAAATCTGAAATTTTGATTCAGTAACACAAGAGTCTACATTCTTACACTTTAGAACTGATGTCTAATTCTCCTGATCTATAAAGGGTCAAGACAAAGGAGTTGCACTTTTCACAAGACATGTATTTACATATTAATTAAATCTTTGTTTGGAAAAATTCCCACAAACTTTTTTCATTTCTCCTAGGTGCTATGCAGTGTCCCATTTCATAGTTGTCCATAACCAAACGAACATCATTGTCAATAAGCAACAATGAACATCATTGATAAGAACACCGTGGTTTCGCTTGACTGGAATGCATATGCCAAATGAATAACCAAACTGACGGTACAATCTGTCCCTCTGTTACACTCATTTATTTCAATGAGACTGTACTGATGCAAGTGTGGGCAGAACTAAGCATGCTGTGTTTAATGCCCTATCTCTCTACATGCTTATATGGCCTCCTCACTTAGAATCTGAGTGCCGTACTAGGAAATTTCTGTTTCTATGGATCTGTTCTTAATATATCCAGGATATGAAGTATTTCTGAAGCTTGGAGGGAATATAAGATATGTTTTAATGAAAAGTCAATTAGCTAAAATAATTAAGAACACTAGTGTTACAGATTTTTTAGTCAACTACAACAAAAGGCTAAAGTCCCAAAAAAATGAAAATAGAGCTGGGAGCCTTACAGATGAATCAGGTGAAAATCCTGACCCCACTGAAGTCAATGGCAACTCTCTTTGACTTCAGTAGGACCAGAAAAATCCATCAGAAAGGTGGGGTAATCTATTTTAGACCAAAAAAAAAAAAAAGGCAAAAATGGGCTTTGTAACTGTGTTTTTTCTGCTACTGTCTTTATTATTGCATTTCTAATTTAAGAATACTGAGCCAATTTCTGCCCTCAGATACTCACACACAAGTAAGTGGGGCTGCATCGATACTGAGGGGAGAATTTGGCTTATTGTAACTTGCATTTAGAGCATGTATTGTGTTCAAGGGTTAGCCTGTTTTAGATACCTCATTTTCTAGACTGAAAATTCCCCTTGTTCTTAAATTCTAATCTGTTCTTAGAGGAATGTTAAAAGCAACTGAGCAAGTATTTGGCTATCTCTGAAGGAACGTGATAGTTAGCCCTTGCTAAAGGAAGAAAGCTAACCGGCAGTGAAAGTGTGACCTGCTGTTTACAGACCTTACATAAAACTCTGGGATTATAAATCTAATTCAGTAGTGTCTAAACTGAGATCTGTGAAGGTACATCCAGAGCTTTTAGCAAAATACATAAAATGGTCCATCAGAAAAGTGAAACAAACAGATTAACACGTGTAGCATGTTGTATTCCATGGTCATAATGAAGGGAAAATAATGTTGGGTCTTCTATCTCTTCTGTGATTCCACATTGTGTCACAGATATAGAACAGAAAATGTTAAGACAGCATTTATAGTCATAAAACTACTTAAAATATAACCTTTAAAACAGCTCAATCTAACATGGCCACTTTATCGTACACAGAACACTATACCTTGCCAGCATGTTGCTGTTAACAAGCGTTAAAGACAATTTCCCTTCATCATTCAGCTGATGCAAATTGATTTCATCTTGGAAGATATGGAATGATTCTGGGATATTCAGCTCTTCCAAAATAAACCTTGTTTCTGGGTAGTAGCTGAATTCTCTTCTTGGTATGTTCAGCACGGGCAAGCATAGAACATCCGGGGGACTGACCTGTAACAGGAGAATGTGTATCTGTCAGAATGGTGTAAAACAATAACTGACTTTCACTGGGACAATTTTGTCTGAATTTCTGCCCATCAATAAACCTTATTTTCCCCCAGCTAATTCCTTTTTGCTGATTCCTCTTTATGTAGCTGTAGTAGAGATGTTGGAAAAATGAGTGGGGGGGAATTGCTAAAAATTCTATTTCTGTTTTTTCAGCATGTGCCTAAATCCCCATCCCCTGCAGTCAATGTTTACCTTTCAAACTTGGTTTGGTCTCATGGTTAAACCGTTGCACTAAAAATCAAGAAATCTTAGTTCAATTCCCAGCTCTGACACATATCTTGTATAACCATAGAAAAGTTACTTAATCACTCTTGGTGAAATTGTGATCCCACTAAAGTCAAGAGAAAAAATTCTGACCCCATAAAATTCCATTGACTTCAGAGGGGTCAAGATTTCACTTTCTGTGGTGACTGACTTTTACTATGCATATGTACAGTGCTTAGAGCAAAGGGGTCTTATAGGTGCAACTGTGACACAAGTAGTAAGTAAATAACAGTAATCTGTCCTCTGTTTCCTGTGAATCAACAGTCTAATGAACAAAAAGAATAACAATGGCTATGTTATTTGTATCAAAGATTTTAGGATGAAACTCAACCCTGTGCAAAGGATTAGGATTTGCATGAGTTCTATGCATCACTTAAATCAGATTTTAGCAATGAATAGGCCATATGCTGGCAATGAATTTCACCTAAACTGCATTAAGATGTTCTTCGGGTTTTCACTATTTCCATTCGTCTCTTGTATGTAGATAATCTCTAGATCATTACTTAGGTATAACAAAGGGCTGCCATCTGCTCCCACTTAACTCAAAGGGTGTCTTGTCTTTGACTGCAAAGGGAGAAGATCCTAATTTTGTACATGCATGTTTTTATTTGCTGAACATTATTACATCTATAACGAATAAGTCAGGATCTCATTTTTCTTTTTACCTTGTCTAGAAAGTAGGCATACGTTAATGCAGAAATGAGAGAATCCAAATCACATGGTTTATTCCCAAGAACAACATGGACTCTCCCAAGGCGTTTGCTCCGGTTCTGAAACATATAAGACCGTTTTAAAAGGTGACTGTGAAAAACAGCAAGGAATGCAGACATTTAACTTACCAATTGAAATATCTAAATGTTTTGCTTAATTGTAAAACTTCTCAATCAGCATAATAAATGTGCTCATTATGGGGTCAGTCCAATCCCCATGCACTCATAATTCCCAATGAAGTCAATATAAGCTTGGAGTGCATAGGGGACCCAGGTTTAGACCCTATGGACTGAAATCACAAGAGTCAGTTCCCACTAAAACTAATGGTGTAGGTAGAATAATGGGAAAAGCAGCTCCAGTGTGAGTGGGGAGATGCAAAAAACACTACACATACCTAGTGAGAAAAGCAGCATCGGGGCAAGGGGTGAAGACCTACTTGACAGACTCCTGAATCATAAAGCATGGTAAGTTCTTCTGGTTGTGGCTGTTTTCCTCTGCCACTTGGCCTGATATTTGCAACTTAAAACATGAAACTAGCCTTAAGCAATGATCCTGCAAGAAGATGAGCACACCTCTGTGAGGTGCTGCATGTCTTTAATTCCCACTGACAGCGATAGAAATTAAAGGCATTCAATATCAGGTAAAATTGGGTCCCTTCCAAACAATAGACAGGGAAATGCCAAACATGCTGTGTAAATGCAAAGTATTTCAGAGAGGTTCATGCACAATTCATACACACACCCCCACACACGTCAGATGATTATGAATTATGCTTTTCCTTGAACACATCATTAATGAGATGCCAACTGTACAGAAACGTTCTAGCCTATTGCTTTTAATGAGCTGTGCATCTTAATTTGAGAAACAAATCTGACTGACACTAAGGTATGTGTCTCACATCCAAACATACACAATTAAACAGGTTCTTTTCCATGTCTGAAGGTTGAAGTGCATTTTGTTATTTTGAGTTAATTTTCTACACTTTCTCAAGTGAAAACTAATCTTCCTATAAAGGGCTATAATTAGCATACTTGCCTCAATTACCTCTTAATAAAAAAATACAAATGTCTAATCTTCACTCTACCAGGACAGAAAAAAGAGGTACAGCTCTTTTTTCATTATGTAGAACACAATGATTCAAAATACCCTTGGGTAATAAAACCAGGTCAATTGTTCCCAATCTCCTATGCACTTGGAAGGAAACTACTTAAGCAAGATACCTTTCTGAACAATGCAGTTGTAAAAACTGTCTAGCACAGACACCTATGAATTAAATGTACATCTTTTCTATCATCAATATTTCTCTATGTCAAGCTGTCTAGAGCTGTTCATGAGCATGAGTGCCAACCTCAGGGCAGACTGTGAAGAAACAGGGCACAAACCCCAAACTGGCTGTGTGTTCTATACTTAGATTTCACCAACCAAGTATCAAGTGTGAACTCCTCAAGCACTACAATAGCCTTAATATAGAGTCACAGACAGTCCCCTAGGGTACTCCGGTCTATCTTGCCCCCTATCTTTGTGATAGATGGTCCCTTATGCCAAAAAAACCCACAATATTCAGGTTACTCCCAGTCCCAAAGGACTAGTGACTCACCCTCAGCTCAATTGTCCCTTAGATCTCTCACCAAAGACAATGCTTGTAGCCAATCCTATAATAAACTAACTAAAAACTTATTAAGAAAAATAAATAAGAGTTATTTACAAGGTTAAAGCGGGTAAACATACACACACAAATGAGTCACTATCTTAGGGCATGTCTACAATACAAAACTATGTTAAGCTAATGTATGGCATCGCACAGTAATTACATCACTTGTGCGTGTCTACATTTTGATCCTTGTGTCAGCAGTGTACTTCCTCACCAGGAGTGCTTGTACCAATTATACTGTCTGTGTGGGGTATTGTGGGATGGCTTGTAAAAGCCAGTAATTGTCAATGTAAGCAACACTAACACTGCACCAACCTAACTACATCAACACGGACTCTCTGTCTCTTGTGGAGGTGGCATTATTAAGGCTATGTCTACACTAGAGAGCTTAAGTAGCACAACTGTACTGATGGAGCTGCGCCACTGTAAGATCTCTTGTGTAGCTACTCTATGCCAACAGAAGGGAGCTCTCCAATTGACATAATTAAACCACCCAATGGCGGTGGGAGAAGCTCTCCTGTCAACATAGTGCTGCGCACACTACCACTTATGCCAGCTAAACTTCTTAGGTCATTCAGGAGGTGTGTTTTTTCACACCGCTGAGCAACATACATTTTGCTGACACAAGTGGTAGTGTAGACATGGCCTAAGTCAGTGTAGCAGGACAGTTACGGCAGGAGTGAAATTTTAGTGTTGACACTTACATATTTAGGTTGGCATAAGCTAAAAGGTAATAGAAGGTTCCAAAAGGTAATAAGTTCCTGCGATATGCAAGCTTTCTATGTACTTCAGAGCTAACCCAAGCTAAGCAGCTTGGTAATACCTTCTTTATGCTTAGAAATATTGCCCTCTCCAAATTCCAAGCAACATAATACAGTTCGTCTGGCCAGGGATTTTTATTCCCTTTCTCCAGAGTTCAAACTGATGGAACAAGTATTGGTGCCTGTCTCCTCTTCTGGGAGTTGGTGGAAAGGCAATCAACAAAGTCTTTGTCCTTTGATGTTTCACAATGGAACAGTGGACCAGCATTTTACATTAATTCTTCTTTCTGTCTGGTGAGTTACACAACTACAGAGGTTTACAATGCAAACACTCAATATAACTTTTTACCATGGGCTACAGAAGATATAAGTGAGATCAATGCATGCAGCATTCTACAAACATTTTATCAGGTCTAAACACTAAACACATTCTTATCAGCTTAACATCTATTTTATCAATGCTAACGCACAGTTGAACTAGACTGGTTTCCAGCTATGCATTTGTCAGTGTTTGGTGAGGCCTAGGGGCTTTGTCATGAGCTCGAACCTGGTCTACCAGTGTCACACCCAATTTTTAACTTATCCCCTTTCTCAAACTGTCCTTGCTCAAAATATTTTTAGGATTACCAAATAATGCCAATTTCAGTGCCGTCCTAATGACTAAATAAAAACGCATGAGTTCATGGCTTCTTTAATACAAACTGAAATGTATTGAAATTCTTTTTCTTTAGCTCCTTGACAAATGTGTTATACTGGCCTTTGGGTTCTTTTTGTGGCATTTGTGTATTCTACAAAAACAATAAGAGACTGAATGGATCGGGGAGTTGATAATTGGATAGTGAGCCCGTCACCTCTTAGAATCCAATCCAACCAGTAGTATCTGAAATTGCTACCATCTAATGGCAGCCATGGGCCTCTATAAAATGAGTTTCTTGATCTGGTCTATTTTCCAGTGAACACACGACCACATCCTAAAAATGTGACACTAGCAAGCAAGCAACCACAGTGGCGGTCCCAGCAGAAAGGCCTAGGTTTGAATTGGCACAGAGATTAAACTCCAGCTCCAACTTCACTCAGACACCATCGTCTTTTCTTAAATAAAAATAAAATAAAGAGAGAGAGAACTTCAGCATTGTCAACGTGGCACCTTTCCTGTGCACTAAAATTCACACAAAATACCATGTTACTAGTTAGCAGTGGCTTTACTATAAAGATATGCTGCAGTTCCAAAGAGAAACAGATTGGGGAGGTGAGATAAAAACCTAAATATAGCAGCTTCCAATAATCCTTTGTCTTTGTAGTTGCTTTAAAGGACAAGGAGAGTTCAAATTTCTAAACCAACATTTGCCTTCTTCACATGCCCACATTTACTCTGCTTTTATTTCCCCATCCCATTATCTACCCATCTTCTCCTCAACACTCTTGTGACTGACATGGTATTACTATGTAATAGTCTAAGAATACTGAGATGTAATAATTTTGTGAACCTTATACATGACTTGGGTAGGGAGATAAAATTATTGTACAACTATGGTGGGCTATTAGAATTTCCTGTAGGAATGTATTGATATAACTCAGTAGCGGCCAATGGGAAAAACAAGCAGGGAAGCAACACAATGACCCCAGATAAGCAACCTTGGAACAACACTTCAGGGGCAGTTACAAGACAATGAGAAAAGTATTCGCTTCAAGCAGACTATATCCTGTCTCCAACTAAGTGACACAGCTGTTCTGCTGGGAATGCTGGGAACAAAGAGATCGAAAGAACTTCAGATCTGAAGAAGAGCTCTGTGGAGTGCCAAAGCAAGTCTCTTTCACCAACAGAAGTTGGTCCAATAAAAGATATTGCCTCACCCACCTTGTCTCTCTCAGACTTTAAACAGTTGTAAAATTCTCTTCTCGGGAGAGAAAGCGGGGGGGGGGGAGTGGGGAGAGGACATCAACTGCTGTCAAGGGGGACATGCTGACAGAGAGAGAGGCTCTGCAGAGGGAGAAAAGACCAGGAATGGTATGCCTTAGAGAAAGACAGGCAAGCATGTAGACTGTGTATTGTTTTAAGATCTGTTTTCTCCTAAATGCTTTTGTTCTAAATAAATAATGCTTTGCTTTAAGAAGGCAATGTAGTCACTGGCTACCATTGTCATTGTCCTGGAGGGGATGCAACTGGAGGAGCTGAAGACAAACCAGGACAGCTAAGTAATCACAGTTGATCACAGGGGACTGCAGCCCAGTCTGAGTGTGGAAGAATTGCATGACACTACCTTGAGGTGATGGCTACAGGCCCGAGACCTGGGAGAGGGTCCACTTGAACAGACAAGAAGGGTTAAGACTTGAGGTGCAGTTAACTGTAACATCTCCTTCCTAAATTCCCATTCTCTAATCCTCTTCCATACTGCCACTTATGTGGGAATTTCACTGCCCCTCATTGTGTGCCAGAAGAACCAAGAATCCCATGTAAAGGAATGTTCCTAAACAAACTCAGACACTGTCCTGAACATACCTCCAGATTTTTAAAGGACAAAGTCAGGTTAAAAGTCCTATATTTAATAAATAAATACATTAAAATGTCCTTATTCATGTTTTTCATAACACCCCAAACTATTAAAAATGAAAGAATGTTTAAAAAATAACTTTCATTATTTTTGCTGCTTGTTCACCATTTGTTTCATTGAACCACAAAGAGAATAGACTAGTAGGTTTCACTTTAACTTTCAGGCTCCCATACTTTAAAACAATGCTGCAGTGTCCAGAAATATGGCAGTTGACTTTTAAAACCATTTCCATTCCATTTTTTATTTTTATTTTTTTATTTTATGAAAACATTCTAATTACCCTGGGGGTCTGCAAAAGAGTTGTTTTCACAAAATCTATATTTTTATCACATTTGATCAGAAAACATTCCTTTAAAAATGTATATCCAAAAGACCTTCCAATGTTATTTTATAGATTTATAGCATTTAAGGCCAGAAGAAACCATTAGATCAACTAGTCTGACCTGGTGTATAACTCCCCATTCATAGTTTGAGCCTATTCTCAGTTATGGAGAGCCAATTATCATATGACTTCATTTTTTCTAAAAGTGTAAAAAGACAATGACTCTGAGAAGAAGGCTTGAGACCTCATCTTGTTTCTCCATCCTAAAGATTATTTATTGCAAAATAGTGTGTCTGCAGTAGTTTTAAAGAGGCACTCTGTATTAGCTGAATTATGCATGATCAAACTAATTATTAATGAAAAGTCCAGTAAATAGATATTAAAATGTTACTTTATAGGAATAAAAGTTCTGCCTGTCAATGTCCCCTATAAAAATCATTAAAAAACAAGTCATCTTTAATTATTGTTAAAAGGTAGATCTTAACCTAAAGCTAAATTAATTTTTGTGTTCCTATATGAAATTCTCCATTATCAGAATAAATAGCCTTATCCATTAAAGCATCCTGATCTCAGTAGGCCAAGATGCTCTTGGAAAAAAGCAGCAGCACTGATTTGTAATAGTTCTTCCTGGCTACCTCCACAAGCTTATAGAAGCGCATTAGATACTGTATATCAGACAATTAGTGGATACATATACCAGCTGCACTAAAGGTAACTATGAGAACTCACCACTAATACCCACTCCACAGGTAACTTTCTGTATTTAAGGCCACACATTTAAATACATCCAAGCAAAATGCAAAAGAATCAAATCTTTGGAACTGAAGCAAATACAAAGATTAGAAACTTTGGGTCAAATGATGCTCTTGCAGAGTGTGGAGCCCTACTCCCCAGACCAACAGTGGTGCTGTGAAATTTGGCGCTGGCCCCAGAGCCCTGCAGAGAAGAAGCTGGCCCCTCACCCACACAGAGCTCTGACTGGCTAGAGAGCTGGCACAAAATCCCACCCCTATTTCCTGCTGTGATCTGCGCTTTCCTGCTCCTGGATTAGAGGAGGATGTGCAACTGCATCTGCATAGGCTGTAGTAGCAGCTGCTGTTAGGACCTAGCAGGCTGAGAGTCCGAGCTCTGGGCTGGGGTCCAGACTGCAGCCTGAGTTTGTAGCCTTTCAGCCTGCACCTCACTGCATATGAGGATCAGGCAGAGCCCAGAGGAAAGGAGGCCCCAGTCAATGCTGCAAACTGAGAGGCAGGGCTATTCCACTAAAGAACCAAGAAAGGTTCCTATGAACATTTTTTTTTACATTTTTAAAAGGATTAAAGGGGAGAGAAAAGAACAGTAAAATATAAGGAACAATCACGAGGCCATTTAAATAGTTTTCTATCAATCAAATCACAAATTAGCATAACACCTTATAGCTCATATGGGGAGTCAGGTTTCTGCCTGCTCCCATGCTCCCTCCAGCAGCATCTAAATTCTAGCAAGTAAGGCTGCTTTGATTTAGGGAGTTTATTCCTAATCCCTCCCATAAAATGTCAAATGCTGCTTCATGCCAAAACAAACAATAATTACTCATATGTGATACAAAACTGAGCAGGTAACTCACTGCGCCATTTGCATATACAAAAATAATTCTTAGTAGCACATTCTCCAGTGTAACCATACAGGCAACAGAAACACAATGACCCTTTGTTATTTCATTTGATTTCCCAGAACACAAAGCATGTTATCAGTGTGATGTATTAGTTAGAATTTGTTTCATACTGTCCTCTGATGTATGGAATATCAGACCTGTTCACATGTATGTGATCACCTAGACCGCTAGCAGCAGCATTTTGTAAATGGTACAGTATAAGCTTTAGTGCTACTCAGTGCTTATCAACTTACTATTTAGCGCTAAGTGACAAAACACTTTTTCTTTAGCTCAAGTGGGAAAAGTTTGTGGTTTGGAGCCAAAAATCCTGGGGTTTTTCTCCAATTCTGCATGTGTACAATTTAGCTGGTGATCATTCAGTCAGCTGTTTTTAACCTTGGATCTGTTCTGCTGAGGATGCAGTGTTTGAAATACAATCTCTAAAAGGCAGTATTTCCTGGAATGACATCACTGTCTTAGCAAATGATTATTGACAAATAATGCAATATCATCCCTGGGTTACTTAGGGAAGTAACATGAATTCATGACAGATTATAAATTATCAAACATAATTCCAGAAATAGCCAAATTTTCACTGTTTAAAGCTAAATTATATTCTGCTGGTTTCAAGAAAAGATGTTAATAGGCAATTAAAATCTGGAAAAAAATGATACAAATAGGTTTGAGATTATAGTAAAGAGACTATGTTATTTTTTCTGATTGCAAAATTTAAAAATATAATTTTATCTTCAAAATTTAGCATTTAGGGCCTAATCTTCTAATATGTCTGTGACAATAGAATCAATGCACAAGGTACTGCTTTCCTAAGACAACTTCATACTGCATTTTCAGTACATTGTAAACAAAGAGATACTATCCCTTTGGAGCATCACGGTCAAATAGTAGTGGTCAAAATTTGTATTAATGCACTCAGAACCATACCATACCTGCGGTATTACTTGTCACTGGTAACACCTCAATCTGCTGCCAAAGATTTTTCTGAGAAATCCATTCTGTTAATTTGTCACAGCCTCTTCAGAAACTAGCAGATACTCCAGGTCAACAATCAACATGATACAGCCAGCCTGTGTTCACTTTTGATGTGATTTAGCTAGCTTCTTGGCTTTCAGAGGATCACTCCTCATTAACAGGAAGACTCCACAAGGCCTATACTCCTTGGGGAGTTTAGCTACACAGTCCTGCCTACCTCTCCTCACATCTGCTGTTTTGATAGGAATGATCATGCTCTCTTCTCTTATGATGCGCTAAGAAGTGCCTTTGCTCTTCCTGCAGAGCCCCAGTGCTTGCTTTCATCAGCATTTTCTCTCCTGAGTACAGCTCCTCTGAAAGGCTGCTTCAGTGCTTACTCTTTAGTCTCAGCCTCCCAGGAGTTGCTGAACTGCCATTGTATTCTCAATAAGAATACCCGATGTGCTTTACAGTGCCATAGGCCCAGGGTTAGTAGAACTTGAATTAGCAGACATTGAGTTTGTTAACCTAGGGCGGGAGTGTCTACACTCATTTGTAACCCCAGGTTCGGAATTATTGAACGCTGCGTCCCAACCTCCAGAATCTACGCTGCATTATGTGGTCCTGAGTCCAACTGTCCGTATCCCAGACTTCCTACCGCCCTCCCAAAACGTGATCACTCTAGCCCTTTGTACATGGTGCAGTGTAGGAAAACTTGATTGTTCACCAAACTTGACTGTCCAGAGGGCAAAGAAAGTCCACCTGTGGAATTGTGGGATACTTTTGGTGGACTCCCAGAGCATGAGTCTGGTGGGTGTGCATCTACAGTGCAAAGCAATAGGGCTTGAACCCTGGGTCCTGACTTGATTCAGGCTCTCAGACCCTCTACTCCTATGCGGTCCTGGGACCCGGGGTCTGAGCCCTGGTTTAGCACAATTTGTATGTAGATGGAAGAAGAGTTAGGCTTGAGCCTGAGTTTGAACCCTAGGCTTACATTGCAGTGTAGACATACTTTCAGAGAACAGCAGCTCTTCCTCCACATACAAATCTAGCCTGCATGTCCTGGGGCTAGTCAATTAGCTAGAAGAAAAGTATGGAGGTCAAATGTGAAGCTTCCTCTTCCAGCTCAGCAAAATTTGTAAAGGAATCCATTCTGCCTAGCAGAGCCCCCTTGTACTAATGCAGACCCATACTCAATTGTTAGTAATTCTGAGAACCTGAAAGCAGCTTAGTTAGATGAGTGAGATCTGCGTTTCTAAACAAATTTCTGTCCCTCTGAGTGGAGCCCACAGATTTCTGTTATAATTAATGAGTTTCTATACGGCTTTATAAAAGATATATTCTGTGCAATAGTCACACTGTAACAACGTATTCACTTTTAAAAGACTGACTCTTGGTATTCCAGGTGTGAGATATGAAATTAATTAGACACAGGGTCACATTCTCAGCTGGTGTAAATCAGTATAGCTCAATTTAAGCCAACAGAGCTACACCGATTTACATCAGCTGAGGATTAAGCCCATCTTGATCAAAAAGTACAACACAGTTTGAGATTTATCTATATTATTAAACAATAAACTGTCCCTGCAATCTGGTACCCAAATAGAAGATGCACTCTGGTATTTTACTGTAACACTTCTTTTTCGACTCAGCTTTGTCCTCTGCAAATAAGACATTAGACAACTGTGGTAAGAAACCTTTTTTATTCATTCTTATCTATAGCAAGCCGCTGACTCATTCATATGTCCTACATATGCTTTGAATCAGGATTGCAATAACTTCAGCTAATATATACTGTAACAATGGCTAATCACATCATGATATCTCAATTACAATCAAGACATCATCTTCCTTTCCTCCTTACTGTATTAATACAAGGTTGAAATGCTCCTACATAGAAGGGGCTGCTGTGAGCTGACTTCCTCTACTATAAAAATAAAATCATATATTATGTTCACAATCTCCAGACCTGTACTCTTGCCCAAGTTCCTCTCACTCTCTCCCCAACAAAAAAAAAATACCATAACCTCGCATTTTGAATTAGGAGTTTTTCATCCTCATTGGCCCAAATCTTACTCTGCACTCTGTGCATGTGGTGGACCCTGCCTGCAGTAGAACCACTGCAACATATGCTCCCTGGGACAGGGGCAAGATTTAGAGAGTACAGAGGGCAGCCTTATGAGGATTCTCTGCATGTCTCTATGCAGTAGTTCTTTGGAAGAGGAAAGTGCATGGGATGATGGGAATATGGCCAGTAGGTGAGATACTGCACAGTCACTGCCCACTGGCAACCACATGGCGGGTGATGTGTCTGTGAAGGCTACTCCAGTCCTGATGCTGGAGTAGTGATCATGGAGCAGTTCTACTGCCACAGTGTGGCCCAGATAATTGAATTCTGCCCCCATGGAAGAATCCTCAGCGCTAAACCTGGCTGCCTCTGCTGGGAGCTTGGAACAGGATTTGTCCCTTTGGGAACAGGGTATTAATACATACTATGAACAGAATGTGACTTTAAACCATTCAACAGAGAATTTGTCCACTGGATATTAAGGGCTCAGTTCTACCTTCTGATCCATGAGCACAACCCTGAGCAGTAATTTCAGAATATTCTCTGAATTTGTCTCAGAATAGCAGTCAGCATGACTCCATTGGCCTGAGGGCTTTTGAGTTGAGCCTAGTACGAGGCCTGTGTGCCACTGGCCATGAAAAGAGGACTTATGTTGGGCTTAAGTGGTGAATATGTAACAAACACATTCAGTGCGGAGTTCTGTCTCCCTTTAGTAGTGGCTGGACTACATGCAAAAAGTTGATGAGCCTGCTATAGGCTTTGTTAGCAGATCTGGGTCAGTTAGCCCAGGCAGTAAAGGCTCATACTTTAAAATCCAGAGTAGAACTGGTTGAAAAATTTCTGATGGAACAGTTTTCCATCTATTCTGTTGAATTTTCATTAATGAAACCAGGCTGGCTGGCTGGCTGGCAGAGCAGTTGGGGAGTCAGCCAACCCCTGACTGCCTGGCTGGTGGAGCTCAACTAAATTGTTCCATTTTGCTGGAAATTCTGTGATGTTAACATTACATCCCCATGCAGATCAAAGCAAAACTTTGACAACCTGGAATTTCCTGAAAAATGGAAATTCCCTTTCCTGGTCCGCTCTAATCCCCAGGTTCAGGTCCCACTGCCGACAGTCCATCCAAGGAATCAGCATTACACGTAGGCCCTGTTCTGGCCCTCTGCACAAGAGTAAATTTCACTTCCATGCAAGAAATAGTTTCCAATTATTTAAAATATGCATTTGAAGTGATTGATGAGTTTGTTTACATGCTAATCAGCTCTTCCTATTTCTGGATTCTACCTCTATGCAGTCTAACTTATTCACCACGGCAACTACCCACATTGTGAAAAAATAGATTTTAAAAAATGATCTCTGCATGCCATTCCCCCCTAAAAAGGATGCTTGAAAGCACAAATAAAGCACGGAAACTATTTAAATATCAAGAGAACTGCCATAGAACTAACAACATTCCTCAAAAACTTTGTCTGCTCCTTTAAAAGCAGATCTATTCCATCAATTGGTTTGGCACAGATTTTCCTCGATATTTTCTAATCTTTAAATGTGAAATGTTCAATTGTCGAGTGTTTCCATAATTTACTATTCAGGACAGATTTTCAGACCCGGTGCTGCTTATGGACTTGGCATGTATACCCATCATGTGTCTAATACCACCTGACATCCAAAACTGCTCATTTCTCAAGAAAACAGGGACATATATATGCAACTGCATATTTTGATCACGTTGTAGGTGTGTGTACAAATTTTGTGGGTGCAACTTTGGCACCAGTGTCTGAAAAGTTGTCTCTTAGAGCCCAATTCTGCACTTACACCTGGGAACAACTCCCACTGAAGTCAGTCAGCTATTAACTTAACTTGATTTTAGCCAAAAAGGAAAAAAAAAACTTTTGTGACAACACAAGAGAAAAGAAAAATCCATTTAAATGATCTCAGGCCAAATAAAGGTATCTAACTGCTTTCCCTGGCAAGACAAAAGTAGGATATATTTTCTATGACTGAACAAGGAAAATGTTCTCAGTAGAACTATTATTTAAGCCTGAATCAGTAATACTTCAGAGTCAAGAGGACTCTATCAAAGAGGTACTGGTTTTGGATGCAGTAAGTACAAGTTCTCTTCCTGCCTATGCCACAGATTCCCCACCTTGAGCAAGTTACTCTGTGCCTCAGTTCTCTAACTCTAAAATGGAGATAGTCACTTAACATCTAAAAATAAAATATCAAGATATATAAATAATAAAATGATAAATGTATCAAGACTCAGACATTGCATGCCAGATGAGAGCCATAATAAAGCCTATAGCAAACAAACATTTCTTATTCAGTCATGGTTTGGATGGTATGTAGTACATGAAACATGTGGTCACACACAGAACTGAGGCCAGGGTCCTTGGGAAAAAATAGTATGTAACCATGTAATTAGACTATATTGTAATGTATTTGTACTGGGGAGCAAAGTTAAGATTGTACAGGCAGTATTAACATTGTCATTTTCTGATCTGAGTGCTTTACCTGGCAATCTTAAGATTTTTAATGTATTTTTTTTTATTTGAATATATGTACTGTGTGTGTGTGTGTGTGTGTGTGTGTGTGTGTGTGTTGTTTGGAATATATGTGTGTGAAATTGCATATTTTGCATGCATGCGCACACACAATTATATAATATGCATGGTTACATTTCATTTTGCTACAGATTTTCTATGTGAGCTTCTGTCTCATATTCATCATTAACAATACTCAAAATTATGTTGGATGCATAGTGGAGTGAAAAGGGATTATCAGTAATTGCACTGACCCCAGCTTGGGTTTCAGGTTTGCTTCCCCATACCTGTGAATGAATTGAGGTGAAATATAATGAACCAGAACATATTACTTATAGATGAGGGCAAAAATCATAGTTGTAGGTAGAGCAAATGACTGAGCTGTTGAAGTCAATTTTTAAATTTGCCTTTTTTTAAAAAGAACATTTTAACATAATTTAATTTTTAAAATTCCCTCCCTTTTTTGTCTGTAGCATGGATGGCTCTGGATATGTCCAATATTATCTTATATTAATATTATTTTATTAATAATTTCTTTTTTCCTGGTTGAAAAAATGTAGAAATTAATTAGCATGACTCCCCTAACTCCCTTTAGGCCCGCTAGAAACCCCACTTCCTGGAAGGATTTTCCCAAAAGACTCTCTTTACCATAGGCAACTTTTCTTTTTCACTGGGGAGATATATTGTAATACTCTTGAGTGCAAGTGTCTTTGTGAGAGTTGTATGTCAAGGTGATATCCCATGGAAACTGGGCATGTATGAAAAAGAAAATAGGCTTCCAACCGTGGCAACATTAATGAAATTATGGTATACTAGAAAATGCTGTACTGGAAAAGATAGGTAATTACTGCTTTTCCAAAACTGCAGTCATGAATGCCATTATTTTAATAAAATATGTTATATTATTTATCAATAACTAAAGAGTGCTTAGCCTCCATTTGCTGCCTCCACCTTTTGCACAGAAGAGTAACTGTTGGGTATTCACTCACGAAAGCTCATGCTCCAATACGTCTGAGTCTATAAGGTGCCACAGGACTCTTTGCTGTAAGAAAGAGGTTTCTTTTTTCCAACAAATTACTAAACCAAAACATCTGTAGAGCAGGTAATAATCTAATTCTCCAAATGAATTAATAATATATGTATAAAATCACTACTGTTAATATTAATAGGAAATATATTGGAACTGATAAACTAATCCCGAGTGCTCTGTTTTTTATAACTCTGTCCACTTGTCCGTGTGTTTCATTCTTGTAATGAAATGTCCGTCTTCATAAATAAAGGATGCACAAACAGAAAGACAGAACATTCTGCACTTATATATTCATAACCCCTGGATGCTTTATAACCATTTAAAAATGACAAATATATAAGCAATCCATATGCATGTAAAACCACTGCCCCTGAACACAAAAATACTATGTCTGTTTTTACACGCTCACACGCATCTGAAAATTTCATCTCTTTGGATAAAGCTTTTCGTGGTTGGTCTGCACCCAAAAATTTTCTGGTAGTTCCCCCTTCCCTTTGGAGAATTAGAGCTTTACCTGTACTATACTGTTTTTGACTTAGGAATGTGTTGGAAAAAGGAAACACATTTCCCACACTGACAGGAGCACAGGTGAGCCCTAACTCAAACCCTAGAATGTAATGGTCTAACTGTGACAAGGGTGTAGCCCACACTCCTTCAGTCACCACTAATTTAGCTTACACTACATCTGACAGGACGCTCTCTTTTTCAGTCAGCCCAGTTTTCTTTTGTACTAGAAGTCCCTTATCAAAACAGTGTTGGAGCTGGTGTATCAAAAGTGGGACACCACAGATTTAGGACCTGATACTCTACTCCCTTACAAAGCATAACACCAGAATAACTCCTCTGTAGTCAGTGGAGTTAATGCTGATAACATAACACTGGCATAAAGGATTAGGCACCATATATTTTGTCTTCTTTGCTTTTCATGTTCCTAGGGCTGTGCTTAGGCATACATGGCTGCGTAGGGCACCAGAAAATTTGGGGCACCACCGGGACCAGGGCTGGGCAGCTGGGGCGGGTGCCCAGGGCAGCACACCAAAGAGGGTGCTGTGCGCTGGCCCGATGCTCCATGCGCACCGGAGCCAAGTGGCCACAGCACTGGCTCCTTTCCGGCCCAGCCCCTATCCCTGGCTGCTTTCGGACGGCGAGCCCTGGGCTGCCTTCTCCCTCTCCCCTCCCCCTGCCCACTTGCTCCTCTTGGCCAGCCGGCTGCCAGTTGAGGGCTCCTGCCAGTGACGGGGGCGGAGAGGCGCTCTCAGCCTCTGCGGCTCCGCTCCGGCCCCACCTCCTCCCCCCAGAGGCTCGTACCACTTGGCGGTGTGACAGGGAGGCTCAGCGGCAGGCCCAGGGGTTTCTGGTTGCTGCGCCACCGCGGACAGCTGGGTTCCCCGGGATGCGGCCGCCTCCTCCCTACGCTCTCGTGCCCCTGCCAGGCCTGGGGCAGCACTGGTGCAAGGGTCCTGTGCATCCAGCTCCCCCCTCGCCCCGTGTGCCCGTCCCAGCCCCACCAGTATTCAAATGCAGAGGCTTGAGAGCACGGGGTTCCCGGACCATGCTCGGCAGGAGGTGGCACCGGCACCCAGTGGACAGACACCCCAACCAGTGGGTGCTCCTTGTTCCAGATAAGCCATCTTGGCCCTGGCCCCACAGAGCAACTAGAGACCCAGTTCCCCCTGCCCCATCCTCCCTCTCCCCACCTGCACCCCTGGGGGACACCCAGTTTCCCCGCCCCATCCCGCGCCACCAGCGCCCCTGGGGGACACCCAGTTCCCCCTGCTCCATCCCCTCCACCAGCACCCCTGGGAAACATCCAGTTCCCCCTGCCCTATCCCCCCCCCCCACCAGCAGGGCGGCTCGGTATCCTTTGCTGCCTCGTCCCTCCCCTCTGGACTGCGAACCCGGGCTGCCACAGCATCTGCTCCATACGAAGCTTGGTGTGTGCCAGCAATTGGGGGGATGGGGAGAGGGACATATCCATCAGCATTATAATGTGCTTAATTTGTTTAAACTGGTTTTAATAAAGTGCATTTGGTAAGTTTTCCAATACTGTAAGCTTACGTTTGTGTTGCTAAGAGCAAGTTGGGCATAGGAGCACCAGTTTAATAATACTGCGTAGGGTCCCATAAATCCTAAAGACGGCCCTGCATGTTTCCAGCAGTACACATTCCTCTCATTGTAACCACAAGCAAGCCTCTACAGTGTTTTCCAAACTGCTCCCAACTAACAAAATATATTTTGCCGTGGCACCGTAACCCACCACATGGACACTATACAACACCACATCATCAATTTATGAAGACTAACCAACTGGACAACACAGCTGCAACAACACTGCATACAAAATATATTTCAACATAAATACTAGGTAAAAGCTTTTAGGAACCAGACTTTGCCCCCCCACTCTTGCAACATCCTTACACTATTAAAAATGGACCTTAATACCATTTGGCACACTATGGGGTGTGGTTTTTTAAGTTCACTGTAGTTGCATTAAATAATCTCATAATCACATTTAGAGGCAAAGTGATCTATTGCCACTAATGTACTAAAATATAGGATAACAAATACAGTCAGCATTTTCCATACCGTATGCTGGTAAATGTTATTCAACAGGGAACCAATTAAAACTCTGGAAAACTTGGAACACAGACATATGGAACAAAACAAAGGAACTTACCTTGTCACTGCAGTGCTTGCTCAGTACAATGATTAGGGAATGATAATATTGTAGGACAAATACACATTACTTTAATTAAATTCACTGAAAGGTAATATACAGTGGCAATCTAAAACTTTTGTCTGTGGTGATTTTAATATTAATGAGATGAAAAAGTAAAGCCACTATTGTAAAAACAATAATATCAACAAAAATGTTCACATGTGCTCACAACAGGACCACAATATGGGAATTAATTTACTAGAGATTTTTCTATTGCAACACACAAAGGCAGAGGGGTGGGAGACTAAAACAGGGCAACTTTTGGTCAGAAATGTGGCTAAGAGTATATGATGCTTCTGTCTAAAAAGATGTGTGTGTCTGGCATCTTAGCAGCCCATGTAGACGAAGAGGGTCTAGTAACTTATTGCAGTGCCATGGTGGAAAATCAAGACAATAGTTCTTACTGAGGATTAGATTCTGCCTAGTGTAGTTGGCATTCTGAGTTGAAAGAATTGGCATCCTTGCTCTCTAAGTACCCCCCAGCATCCCCAGAGACAGGTGGTCCCAAAGGGAGCAGGGAGGAGAGAGAGAGAGAGTAAGCGGAGCCATCGCTGGCTGTCTCCTCTGCAGTGGCCAGAGCTGGCCATATTCACAGAAAGAAGCATGTTTAACCCTGCATACCTAAGGTGGAGAAAACAACTAGGGGCGAGGCGGTTCTAGATTTGATTTTGGCAAATAGGGAGGAACTGGTTGAGAATTTGAAAGCAGAAGGCAACTTGGGTGAAAGTGATTATAAAAGGATAGTTGTCATGATTCTAAAAAATGGTAGGAGAGAAAACTGCAGAATAAAGATAATGGATTTCAGGAAATTTCAACAAACTCAAGGAGTTGGTAGGTGAGATCCCGTGGGAAGGAAGTCTAAAGGGAAAACAGTTTGAGAGAGCTGGTGTTTTTTCAAAGAGACATTATTAAGGGCACAAGAGCAAATTACCTCACTGCATAGGAAGACAGACCACCCTGAGTTAACCAGGAGATCTTCAATGATCTGAAACTCAAAAAAGAGTCCTACAAAAAGTGGAAAGTAGGTCAAATTACGAAGGATGAATATATAAAAAAAAACAACACAAGCATGTAGGGGCAAAATTAGAAAGGCCAGGGACAAAATGAGATTCAATTAGCTAGAGACATAAAGGGGAACAAGAAAACATTCTACAAAATACATTAGAAGCAAGAAGACGACCAAGGAGAGAATAGGCCCATTACTCAATGAGGGGGAGAGACAATAACAGAAAATGTGGAAATGGAGGAAGTTCTAAATGTCCTTTTTGTTTCAGTTTTCACCAAATAGATTAGTAGTGATTGGACATCTAACACAATGAATGCCAGTGAAAATGAGGTAGGATCAGAGGCTAAAATAGGGAAGGAACAAGTAAAAAATTACTTAGGGGCTGTCTCCGTGTACAGTGCTGCAACAGCACAGCTGTACTGATGCAGCTGCGCCCCTGCAGCATGTCTGGTGAAGATGCTCTATGCCCATGGGAGAGAGCTCTCCCATGGGCATAATAAAACCACCTCTGCGAATGGCAGAAGTTATGTCGATGGGAGAAGCTCTCCCGCCAACATACCACTGTGCACATGAGCGCATATGTCGGTGTAACGTATGTTGCTCAGGGGGGTGGTTTATTTACACCCCCTGAAAAATATAAATTATGCTGACATAAAATGTAGTGTAGACATAGCTTTAGACAAGTTAGATATCTTCAGGTCAGCTGATGAAATACATCCTAGAATACTCAAGGACCTGACTGGGGAGATATCTGAGCCATGGCCAATTCTCTTCGGAAACTCATGGAAGACAGCGTGGAGAGCCAGGGGCCCAAGCAGGCCAGGCAGCTCCTACCAGCTTCCAATCTACCGGCTCCTGGCAGGAGCTGACACATGGGCACCTCCTCCTTCTGCTTGCCTTTTTTTTTTAAATGGGGCCTGATCCAGTGGACAGTCTAGATGGCTGAACACCTCTCTTCCCATCCCCAGTTTGTGAATCACTCTGGGGCTTAGGAGATAGGTGCCTGGGTGCCTAGAGGGAGGCAGCAGGACACATGCCCAGACGTAGAAACTGAGGAAACTTTTACTCTGAAAACGTAAGTGCCAAGTGAGTTTAGGTGGCTACAGGGGTTAGGCAGAAGTTTTGTGCATCATAGTGGAACCAAAACTAGCACTTAGATGCCTGAAACAAGGACTTCAGCACCTAACTCCTTTTGTAGATCCAAGCCATTGCTACAATACATTTTTAAGAGCCCATCACACATGCATTATAGTACTTTTTGCCAATATTAGGGAGCTACGATACTAACTGTAGTGCTATATTAGCATTATAATATCTACATGGAAAGTTTCCAATTTAAAAAAAATCTCTAAAGTACAATGTGTACATTAGCATATTAAAGTTTTTGTTATTAAGTGCATACCTTGAAATATATGGGATGTGCAATGTGTCTGAGTTAACATTACCATAAGGAGCTTAAATTTTAATTTCCTGACTTCTGGATTGCGCAATCAATTAACATCAGGGATGCAAAGTGATACTTGTGCTTAGCACCAAAATAAATCCTGGCTTTAAATGTCACTTTGAAATACCCAAGGACAAGGAGATCTTTGCATCATAGTTTAAACAGAATCAGGTGTAGATTCTTTTTTCCTGAATGTCACCTTTTCAATAATGCTCCACCGAAGAAACAGCGTTTGGAGAATACAGTGGAGCCACTTAAATGGCAAATTTTCTTAATAAAGACATATCTCAGGAACAGATGCTAATCAGATTTAGGGATCTGAATAATAGGATGTCTAATACAAATAGAATTCAAGTCTAAACAACAGGTTTTTCACCAATTATTGCTATGCATTAATTGGACATGACAGTGTCCAAGACTAATTAAACCATCAGAGGCTTCAGTTTAATTACTGTAAAAGACAAAAGTCTAGAGACCCTGCACAAATTTTCCCCACAGCAAAAAAACAAACAAACAAAACAAAAAACAGTGCCAGTATAGAATCAGTTTATCAGGTGCTAGTTGCTTGTATTATTGTCCACAGATTTTTCAAATTTCTCTTATGGTGACATATTAAGTGCAGTGGATTCTCAACTTACCACAACATTGATCTTAATACAAATTACAGCTCATATTGAACCTTGCATTAGAGAAATTCATGACAAGAACACAGCAGAAATGTTGACAGCTT
Organism: Chrysemys picta bellii; assembly: GCF_011386835.1. NCBI lineage: Eukaryota > Metazoa > Chordata > Testudines > Emydidae > Chrysemys > Chrysemys picta. Next base: position 98,483,061 of record NC_088796.1, read on the forward strand.
TTAGAAGTAGCAGTATTGGGTTTTCTCTGATTCCTCTAAGATATTTTCAATCTTGCACCAGAACAGTGAGTCATGTTAGTGGAAATAATAGGACAAACATCCTATTTATTTATGCAACTCTTGTCTCTTCTCTGTTGGAAAAGATACTATGTCCTTTCCTCTCTCACCAGCTTTGTTGTTCAAGTGATTACTCCGGTGAACTCCACCTCTAAAGAATACTAAAGAGGCTGCTTAACCAGTAAAAATCTCTAATTTACAACAATTTTGTGCATGGCTAATGACAATCACCAAGCTATTTATCAGTATATGCAGGTGAATGAATGACAGACACATAGGATAAATTTAAGCAGCAGGCTGCAATTTTATTTATATATTAAATACTGAAGGGGCAATATATGCCTCACCGAGCAGTCTCTCATGACAGGCATTTCATTGGGTCCAGTGCAATGTTCAGGATTCCCACCATACTACCGGTAACTTGGAGTAGACCTGCTTGGGCCCATCCCTAGGACTCAGCTCACTTCTGAATCCTCTTCACCTCCCCTGCATGGAGGGGTAGAGGTTCCCAAGGGAGCACCTCAGTCCCTCAAAGACTTCAGGACCACCAGTACAATCTCAGATCTCATCTACCACCAGGAGCTGGTCCCTTTTATCCTTATCTGCACTGGACACTGGCCTCAAGTAGCAACATGCTAAAACAGTATCATTTTTCTTAATATTAATCCTTTCTCAGGCTTGGTCTACACTACCCCCCCTAATTCGAACTAAGGTACGCAACTTCAGCTACGTGAATAACGTAGCTGAAGTTCGAAGTACCTTAGTTCGAATTAGTTCAAACTTACCTTGGTCCACACTCGGCAGGCAGGCTCCCCCGTCGACTCCGCGGTACTCCTCTCGGCGAGCTGGAGTACCGCAGTCGACGGCGAGCACTTCCGGGTTCGACTTATCGCGTCCAGACTAGACGCGATAAGTCGAACCCAGAAGTTCGATTTCCAGCCGTCGAACTTGCGGGTAAGTGTAGCCAAGGCCTCAGTCTTAATGTTATGATCTAACTGCCTCCATGATGCTGTGAAGAAGGCAAAATAACCCCACCAGACCACATGTTAGCTTGCTCTATTGGGAAAAATTTCTTCCTGATCCCCAAGCAGGCAATCAGTCAGATCTGCAGTGTCATAAATAACACAAAACACAATGCTATACAAAGGGGGGTGGGGGTTTGATGGCCTGAATAAGAGGCTTTTGAAACGCCCAGGTACGCTTAAATAGGCAAAGGGGAGGGCCAGCAAAATCCAATCTGTTAGCTTGTTCCCCCACCTCCACCCAATGGAAAGGTGGCAGACCTGAGAGGCACAGCAGCCCCCATCCCAGCCATACACACTCCCTTGCATTGGCCCTGACACCCACACCTGCCAGCTGAGGGCTGTGGCCTTCCCCTAAGCTCCTTCCCCACTGATTGCTGGGAAGGGGCAGCCTGTTTCTGCAAACAAGAAGCAACAAGTTATATTCTTGAGACTTCAGAAGAACATTTCAACTCAACTCTAAAATCCAGCCCTAACACAGGCACTCGAGTGTTGTTTAAGAAACTGATCAAGGAATAACAGAATATTACAATATATGTAGGTGTTGAGTTTTCAAACCTTATGTGAAGCACAACAGAGGAAACTAAGTAACTTTAGCATTTGGCAAGTGGCTATAGCATAAACCTGTATTTCACATACTTTGGAGTGACCTATTCTAATAATAAAATGATAGACATTTTAAATTTTGTTTACAAAACCTTATCAAAATTAAATTGCAAAACAAAGTGTTCTAAACAAGACTGGAAAAGAGCCTATTCCCCAGTAATGATATCTGCTGACAAGTATCTCTTTAATGACCACCAAGCAAATGAAAACAAAGTCTTGTGTTACTACTAAAGGGGTTCAAGTGAGCAAGCCTTGATGTTCCTATTGCTGCCCTGTGATCACAACAGAAATTTGAAGTCATGAGAGTCAAGCTGCTTTAACTGCAGCAATGTGTCTCTAAACGTGTTGGGAAAGAAAGAAGAAGATAATGATGGGAAGGATTGATAAAGTGGGGAAAAGAAAGCAAGGAGACAGAAAATGAGGTACTAACTAAAATGAGACAAAAGGGAAAAAAGATTTAAGGACAAAGGAATGGGATTGAAAGAGAAACAATTTTACATGGCCATTAAAAACAGACAGAAACAAACACATGAATACCCAGAGAAATGGACACAAACAATGACACTGACAGAGCAATTGTTGACAGAAAAATACTAAAAGGACCAGGGAAGAAGAAACAAAACAGTATTAAGAGTCAAGACTTTTTTTTCAGCAATGATCTAGCACTATTATCAGGGCCGGCTCCAGGCACCAGCTTGCCAAGCAGGTGCTTGGGGCAGCCACTCCGGAGAAGGGCAGCACGTCCAGCTATTTGGCGGCAATTCGGCGGACGGTCCCTCACTCCCGCTTGGAGCAATCGCGGCTTTTTTTTTTTTTTTTTTTTTGGCGCGCTGCTTGGGGCGGCAAAAACCCTGGAACCGGCCCTGACTATTATGACTTTAAACAGTTCCAAAGTTGCCTGATACGTATACGGTTTCTTTTTTCTGACGTTTGTGAACAGAAAGGTCAGACAAGATTGAGTGATATATCGATGGACTACTCATGTCTTTCAATACATTAAAGAGGATATAGAACATTTCTACAAGTAATATTTTTGTGCCTCTGAGAATTTAGACATTACTCATTAGTAAACACTGTAAATAAGCTTAAAGTGTCTGGATGTAAGGCCCTGCGTGGAGCCCAGGATATAGCTAAGGCCAAGGTTTGTGAGTTTTGTTAAATTATGAATAGAGAAAAGCCCAGGAAGGTCTACGAACTATGGACCAATCAACTGTGTGTGTGGGGTGTATGTATGGTTGCTATGTTGAATGGGGTGGGAGTCTGTCCATTCATGGAGCCCTTGTTTATTATTCTAGAAAATAAAAGGACTATTTCTGCTGTAGTTTAAAAGGTTTTAATGTTATTTGTATTGTGGTAGTGCTTAGGGTTTCCTAATTAGGGATCAGGGCCCTATGTGCCAGGTACTGCTCAAACACATAACAGAAAGATGTTCCCTGCCCCCAAAGAACTTACAATGTGTACCAAGAGTCTTTTGGTGTCTAATCTTCCTCTGGTTCTCTGTATTGCCATTACTGGAGAAAAAGAGTTAACTCCACCCTGCACCATTCCCACCCCCCAATTGGTTCCTGATCCAGAAGTGCACACGCCTGGGGTTGGAGACAGAAAGGACATGACACACCCATTCCTCTTTCTAGCCCTGCCACCCATCTGCTGACAGTGGGGAGGAGAAAACTAATTTCCTTGTCTCCTGTAATGCTCTTTTCTTGGGTTATCAGTCAAGGCCATCCACAAACTTCAGCTTGTACAATGCATATCAGCAAACCTGTACAGTGGAATTAGCCACAGTGAGCACATCACACCAGCGCTCTGTGTCCTCCATTGGCTCCCCATTCACTAGTAGGTCCAGTTCAACATTCTGGTCCTAATCTTTAAAGCCCTCAATATGGCTAGGATCAGACTACCTTAGTGATCATCTCTCCTATAGTGACACTCCAGGACACTGCACTCAGAGAGGATGCTGACACTATACCAGTCTGGGATTTTTCTGAGACAGAGAGCAGAAACGTTTAGTATTAGGTGCTAAACTAAGGAATACCTTATGAAAAGAAATCAAAATGTGACCCAATCTTGCCTCCTCCAGAGCCAAGTGCGAAATCCATTTTTCAGCCTATGCACAATAACAGAAGCTAAAAAGAAGAAAAAGGATTATAAAAGAGAAGGAAGAGAAGAAAGAACTCCACCCCAGGATATTAGGAAACACAATCCCCTTTTCAACACACATTTTGGTTTCCTTGATTTACATTTCTTTGTGGTCTCCCATTAGAAGTATTCATGCTTTATAGGTGTGTTTGCAAAACATTGCTAGGAAAAAGCCTAATTATTAAACCTTGATGGGTTTGAGCCATTTTAAACTTTTTCTGCATGTTGATTTTAGTTAATTAAATGCCCTCAGAAACATTTGCAATTATATAAACCTTGGTTGTCAAAATTAATCTCTCTCCAACGATAGCAGAATGCAAAGCGGGCAATCACAGATAGAATCAAGATAGAGAGCGAGAAGGAGATACTCTTGATGGCCTTTTCCCAGTTTACTTCGGCTCTTGCAAGAACCAGGAACCCCACACGAAACAAGATGCTTGTTCCAGATTCAGCAAATCATTTTAGTGTCATTTCCCACATACTATCCTGCTATTTGCCACGTCTTCTTTTTATTTATTTTCATACAGTAGGCCTGATTCTGATCTCATTCACATTTGTTTTGCACTAGAATAGTTCCATTGACTTTAAGTGAGCTGCTCTTTATTTTCACAGGTGTGAGATCTTGAATCAGGCCCATCATTCCTAAGAAGTATTTTGGATTATGCACTACCACTGTGATTGTTTTGACAGAACAAGTCCCTTAGAGAAATAATCACTAACGAGACTGATTGTTTTCTTTCCCTTTTATTTATTTTTATTAACTAGCGATGTGAATATTTTTTGTCCACCTATGTTAGGAGAAAAATTATGAGAAATAGGATCATGCACCCAGATTTTCAATGAAATTGTGCTATATAATAAAAAGACTCAATCCCAACTCTAGAGAGCTTAAAATCGATACATAGGGACTAATTAATCCTTGTGTAATTCCAATTGTCAGTTGAAGTACATCAGGATGAATCTGGTGCACTGAGCCAAATTCAGAGGTGCCATACGTGTTATATGAGTAAGTATGAGTGTAACATTCATGCAGAATGGATGGAAAGTAGGGGTTCTATAAATAGGAACATCAAGAAATGTAAGATAAAGCAGTCCTGCCCCTGGCCCCCTTCCGCTGCACTTCTGTGTTACATTCTTATTCCGTATTGATTGCTTTTACTGCTACAATCCCACCCTTCTACCCCTTTGGCACAAAAGTCACACTTATACCAACTTACCAACATGTATTACTACTGCTGTTATTTTTCAAGCACTCTGAAATGTGCTAGGCACCTCACAAGACAAGCATGACCATGTGACATGCTTCAAAACAATATGCCACATAGTCCGTCTGGGCCAGGAAGTATTTCACTGTCTAGCTACCCAAGACTGTCATATCTGACCTGCTTATCATGAAGGTTGACTTTTTTACTTCAAGATAAATGATCTTTCAACTGTTGCTATATAAAGTACTGGTGACATCTAGTCATCTGTTATATTAGTCACAGATGTGTATTCTTTATGGATCCCTGGGGGATGTAGCCAGGCTCTACTTCCTGTTAAGTGACAGTCAGTTGACTTTAAATGTGTTATCAAGTACCCGTGATGCTCTGAATATCTCTACTAATGACATACTCATTAATCTCCAACTTTGAAAATACATATCAGAGCATGTCAAATGATGACTTCATAGAATATTAGACCTAATTTTGTTATGGGAGAAGAGCTTGCAGAAATTTAACTGTTGTACATTTATTTCAGCATTTAGCTCATTTTGAGGGTAAGCAATAAAAGGTTCTTCCAAATCAAATTAAAAAATAATTTAAAAGACTGTGTTTATTTCCTTACCTCTCAATATAAGGCCCTTTCTCTGAAATGCAAAGCCCATGTCTGAAAGGGCAGAGATGTAGGGTCTAGTTTATTCTACCTTTTACTTTTGAGTATGTGTTTAGTCTTGATGAAAGATGCTGTATTGACAGACCTGGAGATTGAAGTCTTCTCATCCACAGAACAGAAAGTGCAGAGGGCTTCCCTGCACTGCACGCCTCAATCCTTTCTTGGAGAATCCCTCTCTGGAAGCAACAGAGGAGGAGAAAGATTCGTGTATTGGTTGATCACAGGATGACTATGAGCCACCAATGCAATGCAACCGTGAAAAAGGCTAAGGCAGTTCTAGGATGCATCAGGAGAAGTATTTCCAGTAGACAGGGAAGTGATAGTACCAATATGCAAGGCACTGGTGAAACCCCATCTGGAATACTGTGGGCAATTCTGGTCTCCCATATTTAAGAAAGATTAATTCAAACTGAAACAGGTGCACAGAAGGGCTACTAGGATGATCAGAGGAATGGAAAACCTATCTGATGAGCAGAGATTCAAAGAGGTGGGCTTGTTTAGCCTAACCAAAAGAAGGCTGATTGCTCTCTATAAAAACATCAGAGGAATAAATACGGGGGGGCAGGGGCATTATTTAAGTTAAGCACCAGTGTTGACACAAGAACAAATGGATATAAACTATCCAGCAATAAATTTAGGTTTTACATTAGATGAAGGTTTCTAACCATCAGAGGAATGAAGTTCTGGAACAGCCTTCCAAGGGGAGTAGTTGGGGGCAAAAAAATCTAACTGGCTTCAAGACTTGATAAGTTTATGGAGGGTATGGTATGATGAGCTTCATAAGTTTGTGGCAGGGATGGTATGATGAGACTGCCTACAATGGCAGGTAGCCGATCTGTGACTGATAGTAGCAAAAATCTTCAACAGCCGGTGATGGGACACTAGAAGGGGAGGACTCTGCATAACTACAGAGAATTCTTTCCCAGGTGACTGATTCTGGATCATGCCCATATGCTCAGGGTCTAACTGATCGCCATATTTTGGGTTAAGAAGGAATTTTACCCAGGTCAGTGTGATGAGGTGTCCACCTCACACTCACCCTGCAGGGGTTAATGGAGGCCACGTGGGATAATTAATCTATTAGGAATTAAGACTGAGAGAAGCCTTAATTAGAAGAAGCTCACCTGTGCAGGAATAAGCCAGGAAGCTGACAACAGAGGGGGCTATGCGAAAAGGCTGCAGTCACTCCCTGGGAAAAGGGAGGAGTATTTGGAGGCTGCAGAGATGTATACCCTGAAGCAGCTCTTGGGAGGAAGGAGTGGTGAAGCTAGCAGACCCAGAGAAGGAAAGGAAAGCCAGATGGCTAGGAAAGGACTCAGGGAAATGGAGCAAGGTACAGGGTGGAACACACTTTGATTGCTAGCTAGAGGGTCCCTGAGCAGGAAGCCAAAGTAGAGGGTGGGCCTGGGTTCCCCAACCAACCACTGAGGAAGTGGCACCAGAAGGACAGTGGGTAGGGAGACTGCCTGAGCCTGTGTGTAAAAAGAGACTTTCCAACCCCCAGAAGGGGAAACCACAATAGTGACCTAGCCAGAAAGCTCTCACTAAGAGGCCACAGCACCTCCTGAGATGTGAGAGGGGTACAGACAAAGAGACTGAGGCTGGAAGGACAGCGTGCAACCGCAGGAAGGGGTGTTGACCTATTCCCCAGAATGGCCAGGAGGAGGTGCCATACCAGCAGTGAGTAGAGCACCCTGTACAGACAAATTGGTAGAAACCCTGGGGTGGGGGGGGGGTTCATCTTCTGCTGCAGCATGGACCATGGGTCACTTGCTGGTTGAACTGGTGTAAATGGTGAATTCTGTGTAACTTCTTTACAATAAGCTATGAGAGCTTCAGTAACTCAGAGAGAGGTTATGGGCCTATTTACAGGAGTAGGTAGGTGAGGTTCTGTGGCCTACAATTTCCAGGAAGTCAGACTAGATTATCATGATGGTCCCTTCTGGCTTTAAAATCTGAGTCTATGAAGTTGATTAGGAAAGTCACACTTCATGTCCATTCAGCCCTTGGCTAAGTCTCAACAAAGGTGACAATTAGTGCCAATTGCCACTAAGGGCAGAAACCAACAAACTAATTTACATAGGCCACCAGGGGAAGCCCCAGATGGCAGTCCTTGTCAGTCACAATCATATGGGGCGTAGAAAGACTTTATGTCCATAACTTGATCCATTATCTACTCACTGCAACCAGAGTACTCTCTCTTTGGTTTATAATGGAACCCACATATATCAGGAGGAGAATAAACTTGATAGCGTTAATCTAAAAGTCCACTGATTCCCCTTTGCAGACTGTGAACTCCACATCTTAGAGCATCAATACTTTTAAAACTAGAGTTGGCTGAAAATAAGGGGCAGAGGGAAGGGGAATTTGGAAAAAATGTAAAACAGCCCTATTTAAAATATCTGAATATTCATGTTAGCAACAGAATGCCTACAAAATGTCCATATGTTATACCAAACAAAACCTGCAGAGGGGGGCAAAGATGACTTTATGCTATGTGAGCAATTCCTGGTCCTGTGGCCAGCTGGGGCTTGCCTGAAACAATTTAGAGCAACCTCATGACCATACCCCCTCCCAGCAGCCATCCTCCCCTTATATCCCTTATACTAGTGGCTGCAAGGGAAAGATGGCACAAAGCCTACTATGCTGGTTCTACCCCAGGGCTTCACCCATGCTGGGGAAATCTTCAGCTGTCCACTTAGGCCAGCTTTACTGCCCCTCTGTGCCAAGAGAAAGGGGAGCAGGGGCCAGAATCTCCATTTCTAGATCAGTCTTGAGTCTGTGACCTCTTCATTAAATTGACAACAGTGGTGCAATTTTGCTAGTATCTGAGGTATGGTCTCTTGCCTACTAGGAACTGAAATGAAACCACTAAACTCAATTCATGTGCAAAACAGCCATCAGATGATAACGACACTTTACTTGTGTGGTCTGACTGTGATCTGATCACATGTGTATGAAAGGGTCTATACCCCAAAACCAATCCTTACAGACACCAAAATTCCTACTGGCTTCACAAAATAATCCTGTGAGCAAAGCCAAGACACACAAGGATCCATGTTGTCTGTCTGAAGGAAGCTTAGGGCACTATTTATCCAATTTGGAGCTATTACAATCCATTAGTTCAATAATCTGCACTTAAAAAGAGCCCAGAGCTCTTACAGTATAATCAGTCAATAACATACATTTAAAATCTCCGTGCAGGATGTTTTCACTTTAAAATGCCTTGAATGCAAACAACAGCCTACAATATCTTCAAAGATGAGACACAAACTATAAAAAGCAAAGAAATCCATCCTTAACTTCTCTTGTTGCACCAGGAGGGCTCATGTGACTCTGACTGGTGCTGCTATGGTTTATTACTATGGGTTGGGTTAAGGATGAAAGTTTAACTTAATTTCCTTGGTTTCTGTCACAACCCTAATATTTCTTAAACAGAGTTTGTTATAGGTTACTATACACTTCTGTCACTATATAACTTCTCCTGATTGAGGGGGAGCAAAGAGCACACATGCAGAGTCTGTTCTTACAGCTCCTTGTTAAGTCCAGATTGGTAATTATTAGCTGGTCTGCAAAGAAGTACCTAGGTTTTAATGACTACAGTAACTCCTCACTTAACATCGGCCTGGTTAACCTTGTTTCATTGTTACTTCGCTGATCAATTAGCGAACATGCTCATTTAAAGTTGCGCAATGCTCCCTTATAACGTTGTTTGGCAGCTGCCTGCTTTGTCCACTGCTTGCAAAAAGAGCAGCCCGTTGGAGCTGGCTGGTGGGGGCCTGCAACCAGGGTGGACCAACAGACCCCCTATCAGTTCCCCGCTCCCCTAAATTCCCTGTGCGGCAGCCACCCAGCAAGCTATTAATTGCTGGCAGTTCAGCGGTCCCTCCTCCCACTGCCATGTGCTGCTCCTGCCCTCTGCCTTGGAGCTGCTCCCAGGAGCCTCCTGTTTGCTGTGCAGGGGAGGGAGGAGAGGGGGGCTATCAGGGTGTCCCTCTCCCCTCTGCTCCTGCCCCCTGCTTACCCCATCTCCACAGAACAGGGGGGACACGACAGGGCTCAGGACGGAGGGAGTTTGCTGGCAGCAGCTGCTGTGTCAACTTCCTGGTCTACTTAAAAAAGCAGTGTACTTAGAGTGGTTCAGCATACTGAAAGGGGCAATGCACATCTCTCTCTCTCACACACACACAAGGTGTGTGTCTCTGTCTGCCATGCTGTCTCCCCTCCGTCCATCCATGCTGCCTTGTAGCGTGTGAGGCTACATTAACAACGTGTTAACCTTTGAGGGCTCAGCTGAGTTCTAGTTCATCATTTAGCAGTAAGGCATTCCCTGGGAAATATCCCACCCTCTGACTCCACCACCTCAACCAAGTTTCACAATACTCATTGCTGTATATAGTATTAAATTGTTTGTTTAAAACTTATACTGTGTATATATATATATAATATAGTCTTTTGTCTGGTGAAAAAAATTTCCCTGGAACCTAACCAAACTATTTATATTAATTCTTATGGGGAAATTGGATTCACTTAACATTGTTTTGCTTAAAGTCGCCGAGACGGGTTGGATCACAGAAACCCCCTTTGGAGCTGCCACCTGATGTGCCAGGACTACCCCTGCTCCTGTTTTCCCCGCCAGCTCCCTGTCTTGCTGAGCCAGACACTCCCGTCTGCTCCAACACAGACCCAGGGTCTGAATTACTTGCCCCAAAGCTGCAGGTTTACCTGAAAACAGCTCACAGAAGTGTGCTTGTCTTTAGCACTTAGATGCCCAACTCCCAATGGGGTCCAAACCCAAATAAATCCATTTTACCCTGTATAAAGCTTATACAGGGTAAACTCATAAATTGTTTCCCCTCTATAACACTGATAGAGAGATATGCACAGTTGTTTGCTCCCCCAGGTATTAATACATACTCTGAGTTAATTACTAAGTAAAAAGTGATTTTATTAAATACAGAAAGTAGGATTTAAGTGATTCCAAGTAGTAACAGACAGAATAAAGTAAGTTACCAAGCAAAATAAAATAAAATAAAATGCGCAAATCTATGTCTAATCAAACTGAATACAGATAATCTCACCCTCAGAGAGGCTTCAGTAAGTTTTTTTTTCTCAGACTGGACACCTTCCAGGCCTGGGCATAATTCTTTCCCCTGGTACAGTTCTTGTTCTAGCTTAGGTGGTAGCTAGGGGAATCTTCATGATGGCTCTCCTCCCCCTCTTTGTTCTCTTCCACCCCTTTATATATCTTTTGCATAAGGCGGGAACCCTTTGTCCCTCTGGGTTTCCACCTGCCCTCACTGGAAAAGCACCAGGTTAAAGATGGATTCCAGATCAGGTGACATGATCACATGTCACTGCAAGACTTCATTACCCACTTGCCAGCACACACATATACAGGAAGATTCACAGGTAAACACAGCCATCTGCAGACAATGGTCCTGGTTAATGGGAGTCATCAAGATTCCAAACCACCATTAATGGCCCACACTTTGCATAATTACAATAGGCCCTCAGAGTTATACTTCATATTGCTAGTTTTAGATACAAGAGTGGTACATTTATACAAATAGGATGATCACACTCAGTAGATTATAAGCTTTGTAATGATACCTTACAAGAGACCTTTTTCATGAAGCATATTCCAGTTACATTATATTCACTTATCATGTTTTTATAAAATATTCCATTTACATTATATTCACTTATTATCGTGTTTTTATAAAACCATATAGACTGCACAACGTCACAGTCGCATTTTTCAGAAACATAACTACAACGTTAAGCAAGGAGTTGCTATATTTGTTTAAAGAAGCAATGACTAGGTTTGATTTTTAATGACATTTTTAGGGAAATGTGGTGATCGGGCCACCACCAAATGGTCTCAGTCTGAACACTGGAAATGGAGATTTTTGTACATTTAAAAATTGCAACTTAAATTTATGAATTTCAGTTGGAGGATACAGTGATTAATGTGGGTTTGAAAGGTCTAGAATGCCATTCTCCTTCCTTGATTGCATTTTGCTACACTCCTGGAATGCAATCAGGGACAACCTCATGGGAATATAGCATCCAAGGGCAGACAGTAATGCCCCCACCTTTCTTTCTTCCCCCCAAACACTCCATGAGCATGCACACACAAACACACATACACACACACACACACACACGTTTCTAGCATGGGGGGGAACTCTGGTTCTATGTGGAACCACTGGGTGGATGGTTTTCAGACAGATAAATCTATCTATGCCACTCTTTTTGGCATAGTAGCAATAATCTGCCTGGAAAAGCTGGCCCATTATATGAAGTTGCAGATGCTCACAAAATAATTGTGCTATAGGGTCCTGAGATGGTGTTATGAAGTTAGCAGTGTGAGATTATCACACATGATGAAAACACACAGCAATGTGACGTCATGTGTGACGCTGGCAAACGAGGTGCCAGCACTTGACAAGGCTTTAGATCTCGGCTGAGCACGGACAAATTCATTGCTGGAAAGCAGCCTGTTTCACCTATGTGTTTGGATGGTTAAGATGAGTATTGAACTTAAAACAATGTGTTTACAGTGTTTAGACTTTGATGCATGCAGCAGTTTATAAGAAATTCATAATCTCACTTATAATATCTTCATCACCTACTACAAGGTAATATTTAAGTTTTTGCTTTATAACTGTAAAAAAAGTGTTTGCTGTGAACCTGTTGGGGGGATATTTCCCTGCTCATCAAGAAGACTATCAAAACTAAAGGGGCCATTGTGGGACATCACAATACAAAGACTTTGTTAATTTCCCTTTCACATCCATGAAGGGGTTACGTACAAAAGGGCTTTTCCCATCAGCTTGAATTCTGAAAGAAGGAAATTATAGCTGAAAAGAAAAGTTTTCATTTCTCATTTGTTGTTTGGATTCTGTCAGGGCCGGAGCCATGAAACAGAAGCAGAGATCCCCAGGGTCAACCTGGGTTAGGCCTAAAAGACATTCAGATCAGACAGATTATTACAACTCATTTGTGTATATGTGTCCACCTTATAATAACTCTCTCATTTCTTTTTCCTAATTAATAAATCTTTAGTTGGTTTATTACAGGATTGACTGCAAGCATTCTCTCTGGTGAGAGATCTAAGGTACAAATTGACCTGGGGCTAGTGACTGGTCTCTTGGGACTGGAAGCAACCTGAATATTTTGTGATTTTTTTGGTGTATAGCAACCAGCTATCACTAAATCCAGTTTTCCTGGGTGGCAAGTTAGATTGGAAAACCCAAGGACTATCTGTGGTTCCATGGTAAGGCAGTGCTTCAGGAGTTCACATTTGTTACTGCATTGGTGAAATCTAATTACGGAACATACAGCCAGTTTGGGATCTCTGCGCTGCTTATTGACAGTCTGCTCTGAGATTGGCACTCACGGTCATGAAACAGTGTGACATCATGATTATTTAGTGGCTTTCTATGACTTTCAACACACTACCTACTCCCTCCTTCCCATCCTACTCTGGCTGCTTGGATGGCAGGGTCGGATGTTTCTCTTTTCTTTTCCTCCCACTAACCTTGCTTACACTAGGAAATAGAAGATGTTTCAAATTTCTCCTATTTCTCTACTTTCCATACCTTGCAAGCTGTATGGTGAAGGGGAAAGGGGGCTTAAGAGTTCAGGTCCAGTTACTTAATGATGTGTTATGTATGTAAGACCATACAGTGAGTACTCTAATGAACAGTTCTCCATTTGTTCGGCTGAAACCAGTCAAACACTGGGGGCAAATTCTCTTGTTTTTCTATTGTAAATACCCTTTGACAGGTAGAGGGGAACACACTGCATCCTGCTAAGGGGTGGCAGAGAGTCTGCACTCCTCAGGACAATAGTGGACCAGCCCCTACTCTAGACTGGGCCTGAATGGCACAGTCTACATCATAATCCTTTTTGTGAAGTAAACAGAACTTCCTAATTTTTAAAGTAAAACTTTATTTTTTTTTCTATAACTTAGGTAAACTTTGAGAACTAATTACTGTGTTTTGGCTTAGCAAATGAACTGTCCATCATGATGACCATCTCATCTGTTATTAAGACCAAGTCCAGTGAAAGGACAAATACGTCAAACTTTACAGAAGAGGGAAATTTTGCTTATTTTCTCAACACCAAACGGTCGAAGTCAGATGAAAATATTTTCTTTTCTGCTGCCTGAATTAAAAAAAACCCAGAAAACAAAAGTAAGCCAGAATAATGAATCCAAATAACTTTGAGATTGGGGCGGGGAGGAGGGCGATAAAATCTGGATTTGAACAGTATGATTCAAATTTCTCTAGGAAAAAAAATTGACTGATTTCTATTGAACACAAAAGCATAATAGTAGCTAATCAGGTGACTCAGAGGATCCCTACATAAAACCTCAGCACTGCTGAGGTTTGTTTTTTTTCCAACTGCTACCTGGCAAAACTCAAGCATTTATTAAACTTCTCAGGTGACTGTACTTTCGTCGTTGTTGTTGTTCAGTAATAAATCATTATCCAATGAGATTAGCTATTAGAAAGAAAGAGACTTATTACAATGTGGTGGTCTACTGCCTAGTCAGAGAGGTAGCCTGTCTAGATTAGTTTTTTAGAGAGTGCCAATCTCTGCAGAAAAAAATAAGACTTTCCCACATAGGGATCAGAACTGTGCTGATTACAATAACAACATTTAAACACAGCTGTTTCTAGAAAGATCTAGCTGCATTTCTCCGATCATTATGGACAGGGAGGCTTAGTCTGAGAGCTGTGCTATAGAACTGCTCCAGATAAGGAGACCATATTTTCAAAATCAAGATCCCAAGATATTTTTGTGGCAACATTTTTATGGTAGCAAAATAATCATAATTTTTTTAATGTATTATAGTGTTTCTGCTGCCAGTTTTTGACCAATTAATGACACTTGCATATTTCTTGGAATCGAGAATGTTTCCAATAACTTAGTTTTCTGAATGTGTTTGTCATGTAACACTGAACAAGACTCATAGAAATTCACTTTGAACACCTTAAATGAGTATAAATACTATCAAAGCTTTCTCTTCACACCAAAAGTTGTTTATTACATTGACTATTCATTCCACTGGACTGTTTTTTGTAAACACAGAGCAAATTCTAAAAAAATTGTAGTTATAAAAAACTCAAATGTTTTGATTGAAATGAAACACTAGGCCATTTCAGTTGTTCCAAAAGAAGTTCCCAGAACAATGGGTCATTACATGGAAACCCAGAACTGTCCTGATAGTCACTTTAGCTTTTGGAGGTGGTCTATAAAACGGTTTGGCTAATACAGTTCTCAGACAAAAATCACTGTGTATACTGCTTACAGGAAACAATTGATTGTAACAATTGAATTAAGGAACACTTTTAAGATAGCATTATGATTTCAATATGGACAGGAATTAAAATATACACATGTATGAAGATGACATCCATGTAATAAATGGCAGATCCATGCAATGAATAAACCTCTCCTTTCCTCTGCCCACCAATTCATCTGCCTCAAGACTTTCTACTTGTACCTGGTCAGGAATTTTTCAACAAAATGCTTATGTCAAAAAATGCCAATTTGTTGGACCTAAAACTTTTTGCAAAAATATATTATTTTTGACAAAACTTTTGTTAGGAAGGTTTTCGCAGGTCCAGGATAGAATTTTGAGGGAGACAGAGACCCAGTCCACCCTAAAGCAGCCAATAAACTAGTGGCTACAGTACTTATTTGAGCTGCAGGAGACTCGAATTCAAGGCCTGGCTCTACCTGATTGTAGGAGGGACTAGAATGGGGGGTCTCCTACATCCTAGGTGAGTGCCCCAACCATTTAGCTATACAGCCACTCTCTCTGATGCTCAATGTCTCTTGTTGAAGCTGTTCCACTTTATATAAATAATTCAGCATTCATTGAGCCAGAGAGAGCAAATTCAAATGACTGGATTTTTTTTTTATTTATACTACCAGAGAAATGTTTCTTCTTTCCTCCCTCTGCCCCAAAGCTAAAATCTTCTTCCCCCAAACTTCCTCTGCCCAAGACCCAGGATAGGGCAAGGTTCAGTTTCTTGTAGATTTTGCTAGAATTTTAGGCCCTGATTCAGCAACTGAAGCATTTGCCATTGACTTCAAGGGGACCACTGCTTGAAGTGAGGCACATGCTTAAGTACACTGCTGAATTGGAGACTTATTATGGTAATTTTACAGGGACAAAGTAAATTAATAGTATTTATTAACTTCTGGAAAATTAATTATTTCTGTCTGAGAAGGAACTGCACTATCAATAAACATTACATGGCACTATAGAGTTGTTACATTTTGAAAACATTGTACAAATATTAATACATTTAAAAGCACTGGTGTCCTGATTGTGTATATAACATTGCCCTTTAAAAGTACTGAAAATTAAAGCATTTGAACAAACAACTAACCACCTTCACTGAACTCCAATATATTTTTTCAAACATTTATAATTTCTATTCAGAATAACCCAATCTGTCAGCTTTGCATCAATCATTACAAATCTTTCATACCACAGCATTCAAAGTTTTTTTACAGGAATCATTGAAATGTGGCTACCTCTAGAGTGGAATATAACAGCTCTTTAACAGCAGTTTAGGACAGGAAGTTTAAGAATACTGAACTAAAACTTCAGGGGAATTTATATACTGTAGCCAGGATGTAATTGCACAGACAAGAACAGGGCCAGCACAGTGGAGCTATTACATACTGTATGTTTATCATCAAATGACAAAGTAAACAAAACATGGTTATGAACAAAATGAAAAGAGAACATTGTTTGACATCTTCCAGATGTCATTTTTAAAAAAGTCCTTAAACCTTTCACTGCCACTCTTTCCACTGCATGTCTGGTGCTGCAGTCTTACATTAAACTCTCATTAGGACATATGACATCATTCAAATGCTTAACAATCATTCTAATATTATTGGCACAAGACTCTGTACCTTTTCACAATGTCAGGTAGTTTAGACTTTGAATTTGTCCTCCCACTTCAATATGTGTGTGCGTGTGTGTGCACACATTTGCATGTATATAAATTATGCTGCAAATCAAACTTCCTGCCACTAAGAAAAATTTACTTTTCTGTGGCACACCCATGAATAATATGTGGGCAACCCCAGCTGTCTTCCAGCAGAAATGCCATATTGAACAGTATCCCTACAACCATACATATTCCCACTGATAAAGGCCTCTATGCCTCCTGTGTTGCATGACAACTGCAAAAGCCTTACCAACAAATACAGGTCAAATGTGGCTTATGAGCACTGAAAGAAGGAATCAGAGGCTACAAAAAAAGCATGTACACAAATGCATCCTCTTAAGCCAGGAGCAGCCCCTCTATGTCCTTTGTATCCTGGTATTTCAGGGATATAACTGGCTGGCAGTGGGGGCAGAACCAAGAATGAGTTGCTAGTGCTAGCATACTCCCCTAGCAAACTGGGCTCTGATGCAGTTGAAATCCCTTTGGACATTAATGTTGCTCTTGCAAAATAATGACAAGTGAAGCAGGCTAACCATGCAGATGTCCCAATATCGAGAGGTTGGGAGCTAGGATTTCTCGTGCATTCTCAGGCTCCAACTGTTCTGATGCACTTCACCCTTCCACTTCAAAGGGAGAATGCACAAAGATTTTCATAGTACCTTTTCCCTTTCCATTCATTTTTGTGTGAACAGAAGAATGTTATTTATTTGAAAATGCCAGTGCAAGGAGTTGACAAGTGCAAGACATATTAGTTATAACAAAAAAGAAAACATTTATCGGTGCTATCTACAAAGGAGGAAAATCAATAGGGAAATACAGTACTTTTTTTATTTTTATCTTAGTGCTACATACTGGTATTCTGTGTGGCTTTGCTTAGAAACACAGAAGGCTAATAGACTGCATAATCGATCTCCTAGCCAATGCAAAATTGTTCTCTACTCCACATTATAGAAGAGTATAGTTAAGTGTATAGTGTTCTGTCTAGTTTAGTTTTAAAAAGCGTCAAAGGACAGGGCTTCCACTACTTCCTTTAGGAAACTATTCCTCAGTCTTCTCTTCCATCCCCTCACTCCTCTCTTGGTCTACTGAAACTCCATAATCCCACTCTCCAAAATGGACTTCACACGATGTGGACAGCCCTCTATAGTGTCTGAATAAGGAAGAAATAGTTCCTCAGCAGCACCTGAGTCACTCTTTTGCATCTGGTAGGGGTGATCCACTTACAGAGAATCCGTCCACATGTAGGGGGATGGTTTGGCCCATTACCAATATCTGTGTTGCAGTAGAGTTCAAATCCCCCCCTAAGTTAAGTGGTGTGACTAGTTTTAACTTGTTCTCTAGTTGGAGACCTTCACTTGTGTATTTTGGAGGTTCTTTTTTCCATAATATAATAATCCCTAAAGAGAAAGCAAAACTAGCAGTTCGAATTCAGTACTGCCCTTCCAGGAGCCAGATCATAGAAGGACAGCCACGGGACAGGAAAGGGTAAATTGTGGCTTTTTGCCACCTTTCTGCTCTGTGGATTCAAGACCGTTTGAAAGTCCAAAAAATCCTAACCTGCCTCTGATGAAGCCCAGAACCACTGTAGCAGTATATGTCACTTATTCCCCACCTCTGATCCCCTCCCCTCAGCCCCACCTCCAGAATTTGTCCTAGACCAGGGCCATTGACATACTCAGCACTCACTTAAGCAAAATGCTCATTGATTTCAAGTGGAATTTTGCCTGAGAAAGAATTGCAGGACTGGACCATAAATGTGGATCATTTCAGGATAATTACTGTCCCAGCCCTTAATATTTTTTTCACTAGTATTTTTTTCTTTCAGCCTTAGAGTAACAGGTTGTCTTGTAATCCTACAAAAACATATCCCTGGATTGCATTTTTGTAACTAAAAATTCTGCACTGAGCATTACTGAGAATAATCGGACACTGCATATCAAATAACAACAGTAAAATTTATTTTCTTTAAAAGTACATATTAATGGAGATTTTAATATCATTGGATGCTGTGTAGAGATTTTTACTTTTTGGCAGTTATAGAGTGCTACATAATACTATATTATTTGAAAACATGAAATAGGACAGTCCTGTCCATGATTAAGATTTTGTCATGATTATTTTTAGTAAAAGTCATGGACGGGTCGCAGGCAATAAACAAAAATTCACAGGAACTTGTGACCTGTGTGTGACGTTACTAAAAATAACCAGGGAGCAGGGCTGGGGAGGGGGAAGACAGCTGGAGGCCCATTGGGGGACTGACAGCCTGAGCTCCATTGCCATGGGGACGGGGGCAGAGCCCTAGCTCCAGCCCCAGCCGCGGCCCTGGGAGGGGTGGCAGCTGCAGGGCAGAGGCACACGGTTCCAGCTCCAACTCCAGTCGTAGGCTCGGGCGGGGGTTGGGGGAGAAGCGGGAGATACACAGTCCTGGCTCCAGCCCCAGGGTAGGTGTGCATAGACCCAGCTACAGTGGAACCATGGGGGGGAGGGGACACAGCCCCAGCAGCAGCCTCAAGGGGGGAGCGCACGCCTTGGATCCAGCCCTGACGGCAGCCACTGACAGCTGAAGCTGAAGAAGTCACGGAGGTCCGGTAAAGTCACAAAATCCATGACTGCCATGACCTCTGTGACTAAATCGTATCATACGGGCTAGAACTTCTGCCATGAAAGAAAACCAGCATTGACTAATGTTGTGGTTGGTGTCAGATACAAATGAACGATGAAGCGCTCACGGTAATAAGCTTTCCTGTATAATCTGAAGCAATTGTTCATTTAAAGACAGATTCTGCCACCCTTACGCTAACTGAGTGGTACTCTGCAAGCCATTCTACTGTAATCACTTTAAAACAATGGGACAGTTATGGCCTAAGGTACCACTCACTGTAAGTAAGGATTGCACAATCTGACCCTTAAAGTAAATATATAGCGCTTGAATCTCCACTGTATCTAAGCAAAACACAGGTGCACTGGAGTGAGGAGCTCATAGACTCAGACTTTAAGGCCAGAAGGGACCATCATGATGAGCTAGTCTGACCTCCTGCACATTGCAGGACACAGAACCTCACCCATCCACTCCTGTAATAGGCCCATAGCCTCTGGCTGAGTTAGTGAAGTCCTCAAATCAATAAAGACTTCAGGTTACTCCACCATTTACTCTACTTTAAACCAGCAAGTGGCCCATGCTCCATAGTGCAGAGGAAGGTAAAAAAATAACAACCAGGGTCTCCACCAATCTGACCTGTGGGAAAATTCCTTCCCGACTCCAAATATGGCGATCAGTTAGACCCTAAGCATGTCAGCAAGACCCGCCAGCCAGGTTCCTGGGAAAGAATTCTTGGTAGTATTAGAACCCTCCCCATCCAGTCTCCTATCTCTGGCAGCTGGAGATATTTGCTAATAGCAGTTGCAGATGGGCCATATGCCATGGCAGGGAATCTCATCATACCATCCCCTCCACCAATTTATCATGCTCATTCTTGAAACCAGTTAGGTTTTTGCCCCCTGCTCCCCTTGGAAAGCTGTTCCAGAACTTCACTTCTCTGATGGTTAGAATGCATCCCAAAAGCATAACAGGAGAACACTTAAACAACCTTTTAACAGGTAGAGTTATGATAATACAACTGCACATTTTCTGCCATGTGATCAAGTAGACACTCCTGATGTAGACTTTAGTGCTTTCCTGCACACCGTGCTTAAGGTTAAGGGGATCAGTAGTTAAGAATTTCCTCTTGTGCTTTGCTACACCTCCTAGAAGGAGCCTTCATGGTCAAATTAAAGCATTGTTTTTAACTAGACACATGACAGCAAAAGACAGTTTAACAACATCCAAGTTATTACAAGTAGGGTGTGGTGGGCTTAGGAAGGGAGGTTTTCTCCAGTCATAGTGCCTCTCTCTCTCCAAAGCTTCAAAACAGGTCTGGAAATCAGGAAGTTGCTGCTACTGGAAGTATCAACATTGAAGTTTATTGTTCTTTTATGATAACAGTCCAGGAAAAAAATACAAGCCTGCAGGGCCTGATTTCAATAAATTACTGAGGCAAAACTCCCATGACTTCAATGGGAATTTTGCCTGAGCAAGGATGCCAGTATTAGCGGCCCAATGGGTAACATTATCCTTACCTGCATGTGAACAGTCTGAAGAAGGGGATGCATATATAGTAAATATCTGGGGCCAGATCATCAACTGGTGCAGCTCCACTGCCTGATTTCAATAGAGTGACATCCGTTAACACCAGCTAAGGATCTGACCCTATGTATATGAGCTCATGTGTATAAACAACCTCAGGTATCTAAAACACTATTACCCAAGGTGGTCACACCCCCTGACTACCTTGCAAATTCCTTTGATTATTTGAAATCTTGATTACCCAAACTTATTCCATGTTCCAAATGACATTCAGATCATAGAGGTTGCACAGCAGATAAAATGTTTTCTCCTCTACTTTCGATATATTTCTATGTGGTCATTTTTACGGCAACTTGATGCATATGAAAGACACTTTACAAACTCATAAATAACCTCCTGAAGTGTCCCATTTACTGTTATTCTCCATATGCAAATCAAATATGGTTTAGAACACTCCATAAAATGATGAAAGAGTGCTAACTGCAGGGTTACAATTCGTTTATTTTAGGCGAGACAACAAAAGAAAAACAAAACATGTGACCAGTCAAAGATCACACGTTATGTCTTGCCCCAGCTGCTCAGGTTGCTGATTATTAGCAGATTACCCTTTTGCATGGACTAAAAAGCTGCCCAGAGGGATTTTGTGTGCAGCGCACAAATGCAAACAGATCCGCAGAGTAACAGTCACCTAACGCTTTGCTGCCCCCTCCCTTTTTTCTTTTTTCAGTCTTGCGTCCAATGAAGTGGGCATTCACCCACGAAAGCTTATGCTCCAATACTTCTGTTAGAATTAAAGATGCCACAGGACAGGACCCTCTGTTGCCCTCCCTTTTTAACTCTCCTCCATACCTTACCAGCTTGGATTTGGTGCGCTGCAAAAATTCTTCCATGTTGTCATAAGGAATCCGAGCAGGCAGGGCAAAGTTCCACGCACAGAGCCTCTGGGCTGACTGGGGCGTCTCCTTCCAGCTGCGACTGCCTGGGCTGCTCCTGCTGCTGTCTGCGTCCTCCCCCGCCCCCTCAGCGCGGCGCAGCGCTGCCCGGCCAACTCCTCTCCCTATTCTGGAAAGTGGGAGGAAAAGACCGGGGTGCCCGGGACTGAGAGGGGCGGGAGGCGCGCACAATTCCAAAGGTCGGCCTGGCTCCTCTGCCAATAGCACGGGCGTCTCCGGCTGGCTGACGTCAAGCAGACAAGTGCTGCAACCATGGACAGCGCCCAAAAGTGAGGACAAAGTGAGGGGATGCAGGGAACTCTGCAGCAAAGATGCACTGAGGACGGTGTGTGTGTGTGTGTGTGTGTGTGTGTGTGTGTGTGTGTGTGTGTGTGTGTGTGTGTGTGTGTGTGTGTGTGTGTGTGTGTGTGTGTGTGTGTGTGTGTGTGTGTGTGTCCAGCGCCTGGCTGGCACTGCAGTGGGTTTTATTGGCTGGGTAAGGAATGGAAGTGCTGTCTGGACAAGGCAATGCACTCAGATAGCTCATAGTCGGATGTGCCTGCTCCAGAGGAGTGATTTAAAACAGAATTACACAGAAGTGTTGCTGTGCCCCTGACACACACGTTGCCTCGTGGCCACTACATTACAATAAACTTACCTCAGTGAGGAACAATAGATTAGAGCCTACAAGGATTTAGTCTGATAAGAGACATGGGGATTTAAATGGGTAACCATCTAAGGACAAAGCAACAAAGCATCCAGTGGCACCTTATAGACTAACAGACATATTGGAGCATATCTGACGAAGTGGGTGTTCACCCATGAAAGCTTATGCTCCAATACGTCTGTTAGTCTATAAGGTGCCACAGGACTCTGTCGCTTTTTACAGATCCAGACTAACACGGCTACCCCTCTGATACTTGACATCTAAGGACATTGTGGTTACTACTCCAAACTTCCAGTCCTGTGCTTTAAATACAAGAGCATCCTTTCTTTACAATAATTACTTATACCGCATCTCTCAGGTGGCGCCCTCAGTCAATGTACAAAGGTTAATTAATTCAGCCTAATTCATGTGTGGTAGCTTAATAGTTCTGCCCAGAGGTACTGGAACAATTTGTATAGTGGGTGTGCTGAGAGCCATTGAACCAAAGGGTAAACAGTGTATTTGATGTAAACCACTTCAAGCCAGGGGGGTCGTAGCACCCCCAGCACCAGCACCTATGGTTCTGCCCCCATTTTACAGAGGGACAAACTGAAATGCAAAGGGATTGAGGGCCCTATCCAGGGCCCACTGAAGTTAATGGACATTGCTAATTCAAGGTTACACAGTGAGTCAATAGCAAAGCTGGGAATAAAACCCAGAAGTCCTGGCTGACTCTATTGCTCTGACCACTAGTACCCCTTGGCTTATATCCCTTACTATAGGTAACTGACCTGAATATGAAGTCATCACAATTATTACGCCCAATCAATTGTGCTTCATCTGTAGAGTTAGTAAGTGGTGATTATTAATAAATTTGGTACTCTGAGGTCTGGGAATTTTTCTCCCTTTTATTATTTTACAGCCTATTGAAAATATTTCAGTAAAATCCAACGGCATCCGATTCCTCATTAACATGAACCTTTTCTGTGGGCTCTACTTCACTCCCACTTGGTTTAATAGTTCTTTCATGGTATTTTGCAGATGATATTATTGATCTGTCTGTCACAAATTATATATCCTACATGGTAATATGCTCCTATTCTAATTTGTTGTGTAGAACAGAAAAACTGAACTGCACCCCAACCACACAAATTTTAAAGATAAATCAACATTAAAATATTTAGTGGTTTGTAGTATAGGCCAAAGAGCATGACTCTCAGAAACAATCACTGAAAAGGACAGAGTATTCAAGAAAAAACATATTTCATACTACAAAATTTCACAGTAGAATAGAGGGGATATTACTACATTTATTAGTGGTGTTTGGTTTTTTTTTTAATTTGAAACCCATTACTGTTGTGGAAGCAGAGAAAGAACTGACAGGAAGGGGATGCAATACATGACAGTTCGTTAGCAAGAGTCAGGCTAACTGTAACCCTGATAACGCGAGATTTGTAGAAGCGAGGATTGTGTGAGGCGGGTGAGAAAGAACTGTGTAAGAAGTCATTATGACCTGGTATGTATAGATAAGGTGTAGGAGACCTTGTGTAGATAAGGTATAGAAAATATTGTATGTTGGCAAGAGTCAAAACAAGTGAGGAAATGAGATATCAGGATGGCCTATGTATAAACAAAATGCAACTGTTGCTCATTATTGTCTGTAACAAAAGGTATAAATGCTTGCTGTAATTGTTTACCTGTTGAGAGACCTGCTTAGCTCTCTCCCTCTGCGCAATTGTGAGAGTTAATAAAGCATCTGACTTGCTATACCTAAACAAATAGTGAGAACTCTGTTTTTCTCCAACACTTTAATGACCCTGTCTTTGACTCTAGATTTTCACTTGCCACTTAGAAAGTATAGACCTTTTAAGTGATTATATATTTTGCAAAATATAATCTTACAATTACAGTTGTGTCTTACACTTGAAACAGATTTAACTGCAACATAGAGATGGCTGCATAATTTGAGACCTAGCAGTTTGAGGTCTGTTTAAAACTTTGTCTCAATATGTAATCAATACTGTCTTGTGAAAACTGAGGCTGAGCATAACACAAACATTTCCTTTCAACAAAACCAATGAAAATATTCAATGTAGTTTAGCAGGAAAACGGAAGTTTGTGGAATGAATGCTTAAAGTAGAAATCTGTCTCATGAGTACTTCAAAACATGAGATAGAATGCAGGTTTGGGGAGGCATATAGTACTTGATTGAAGATTTACTAGACAATGAAGACTGAATTTTCTCAGAGGATGCAAAGCTGCATTTTTACATTGTCCGCAAACCTCCCATTTGCTTGCACTTTCAGATTAAATAATTTTGCAGATATCTGTTTGCACGCTTCATTAAGAGACTTGTTTGAATGTGAGGGGTTTGTGGATGTAGCAGGTGAACACATTTTTACTCCCTACCCTTTTTGTCTCCCACTGGCTCCCTTAGTGGTCTCTCAAAAGGTACTGGCAAAAACATTCTTCATATCCTCCTACTTGCAGACCACAGATGGCCCTGATACACTCTATGTTGCTTTATTCTAATGTATAGGTGTGTGAGTCCTGGCTTGTTAGTGAATTGCTTTAGATTGCCACCAGGGTAGAGCACTGACCAGACAGAGAACTGAAGGAAAATATTTGTAAAAATATACTCTGAATATGTAAATCTCTTGAAACTGCATTTTAAATGATGCATTTATGCAAACAATTCTATTAATTATTCATTGTGTACTGAAGTTTGCATATAGATAGTATTTGATGGAGATCCTAGGCCTGATTCTCCTCTCATGTACACTAATACAACACCATTGGTGGCCATGGAGTTACTCCTGATTTATAGTGAAATAAATGAGAGGAGAACCAGGCCTCTTATTATTTCTAGTTATTCATTCATCTTTCTGATGTACCTAAACAAAGTAAATTAGTAATCCTTTCATAGGCCCGTCCTAAGGGATATAGTCTCCCCTTGATATGTATGCATAATTCCCATTGACATCAATGGGAATTATGTGCATGAATCAAAATGAGAATTTACCCCTGAATCTCATTCATTGATTTATTTAAATTATTATAACAGTCTCTTTTGTAATGCTGAGTTTACATTCAAAGTATAACAGATTTGTTCACAAAATATCCTGTAATCAAGCAGAGAGAGAAACTAAGATCAATGGGTATATTTTTTTATGCTTTTGTGCTTCTGAATGTGCAAATATAAATGATGACTTGCTTCCAAGTGAAAGCAAGTCAGAAGGGCATGCCCTCTTTTCTCATAGGTCTTGGGGAAAGGTTCTGTTTTAAACTTTAGCTGTAACTAAAACAATGCAAGGATTTACAATGACTGCAATAACATTTACTGTCTGTGTCCTAGAGAATTATAGCCCTAGTGATTATGTAGAAATGGAATGCCTAGACATTATGATCTTGTAAAAAGCTCCTTGCATCACCACTGTAATTTTCCAGTCGAAAGTACATAAAGTATATTTAGAATTATATTCCCAGATATACTACATGGTACAGGACGTTACAAACACTTCATGTTGGTCTTTGTTATTTTCCATTGTTTCCATAACCTAGTCCTCCTTATTTCCTACATAAGAAAATATTTGGGATCTGTTTTGATACCTTATTAGAGATGAGCACAAACAGGAACCCCATTTCTTAGTTATTCAAACCTTGAGAAAGTTTAGATTCATATTTGAGCTTTGTATCTGGGGCCTAACTCTTATCCTTACTAATTCCCAGGGGTGTTGGAGAGGTGGTAACATTCATGTGGAAATCCACTGGCTGGGCAATTCCATTGTAAGCATATGTCAACATAAGTAAACATTTGAGTATGAGTTTTAATTTGTATTGTTATAGTGTTTCAAGGCCCAGTCAGGGATACAATATGGACTGAGACCATATTGTAATGGTTGCTCCACAAATACATGGGACAGAACAATGCCTGTGTAATCCACATGCCTTATAGAGAGATATCTCCTTAAGCGATCTATTGGGGGGTAGGTAGGCAGGGCTGGCGCAACCCATTAGACGACCGAGGTGATCACCTAGGGCGCTACAATTTGGGGGGCAGCGACCGTGGCGGTATTTTGGCAGTGGGACCTTCTGCTGCCTCTGTGTGGGGCAGCATTTCTGGGCGGGACCTTCCGCCACCTAGGGCGGCAGAAAAGCTGGTGGCGCTCCTGTAGGTAGGAATGAGTTGTATCTGTGTCATTGTTGCTAGGCTGATGCACAATTAGCAGTCCACATCCAGAAGTTTCTGGAATTAGGTGCGGTAGTTTTAGGTATGCTCAATAGGTTCCCTCTAGCTGGACTCAGACTACATGCGAGCAAGTAGTCAGGGCAGCTGCTTCACAAAGGGCCATGTGCCCTGTGTGGGTTGGGAGAAGCTGAGCCCAGGAGCAGAAAGGAACCTGTTTTCCAAACTCTGAAGCATTATGCAGCAGGTTAGTGATATTGTTAACCCTGCAACAGGGAAGCCCTGAGAGTGTTAATTATAGAAAGAGGAAATGGGAAGGGGAAATACTTTTATTTTATTTTAATTGTATACTTCAAATGTTTGATTTTAGCAAAACTGATTTAGTTAAATTGTCTCAACTAATATGATTCACCAACTTCTCTTTAAATGTGATAATGGGGAAAGAGTTGTTTATATTTTTCTATTCTCATTTTGTATTTTCTTGTAACAGGATTTTTTAAAAATCTATTTATTTAACTGAGCTTGGTTAATCAGTTAGCTGACTGGCTAACAGTGATTTCAGCAGAGGAAGAGTCTGCATGGACTCCAACTGAAGATTCCTAAAAGCAAGTGGAGGGAAGATGTTGCTTTTGACTCAGCAGACTGTCTAGATTTGGTGATCAAAGACTCTAAACTCAGGTGAACTCAACCTAAAGCTTTTGGGAGCTCTGAGTTTCTTCTCACTGTGTTTCTGTGGGGACTGGCCTGTTTAGATTTAATTTTTTTTCTTTATTTATGCTCATGTATAATTGTGAAGCTACTGAATGTAGATTATAAAAATAGCCATGTTATGTTGTAAAAATTAAGTATTGCTATGTTTCTTTATCATAAGATTTATAAAGTTGATACTTTTCATTCCTTTTAGGACTTGAATGTGGGGAGGTTGACCCTGTGCAATCCTTGCTGAAAATCCTTAGAGACTGAATTCTGGGTCTTCTGCTGCTTTTCTATGGGAGTTGGGGGTTTTTTAAGCACTGGAAAAGGGCAATGAAGTGAACTCTAGCCCACCCACAGGTTACACCTGCCTTATAGACCTTACACTCTTACTTAAGACAAGAGAGAACAGGTGAGTGTTTTTGTAACAGGGTAGTTTGCCCTATGGCCTGGAGAGCCTGGGGCAAAGACGCGTGGAAGTCTACACTGCAATGAAACAGCCCCACAACCTGAGCCCCATGAGCCCAAGTCAGTTGGCCTAGGCTAGCCAGTCTTTTAATTGCAGTAAAGACATAGCCATAGAGTTCAAATATAGCAACCCACAGGCGAATGCAGATTGCTTGTCATGCTTGCCCTTAGAAGTGGCACGTAAAGACACTGAAGTGGAACCAGGGATAGTAGATGTTCTATTTGGCACAAATTGCACCCTTTTCAGTGACAAATGCCATGATACAAAGTGAAACTAGTCAGCACTGGATCACTTTTTAATGTGTATGATGTTATAATGAATAGATGGACTTCTGCACACAAACAACTGTGTCCAGCTTTCTTTGCTCAAAAAGAACAATTAAGTGTATAATAAAGTTGCCTAATGTGTGACACCAGAGTAGTTATTCCTACAAAGCTTAGGTGTCACACACGCCAAAAATTATTTGAAGACCACTAGGGGATTGTAACAATGAAAGTAGTTTCCAGGTGTCTTGTGTGGTGGCCAGGGATTGATGCACAAATAGAGGAAATAGCAAAACAATGTCAAGGTTGTCAGTAAATGCAACACATACCTAAACATGCTCCTTTATATCCTTGGGAATGGCCAATCACACTGTGGCAGTGAATCCACATAGACTACACTGGATCACTTATGAGTCATGGGTTTTGATTGCAAGAGATCGGGGTGGCCAACCTGTGGCTCTGGAGCCACGTGTTGCTCTTCAGAAGTTAATATGCGGCTCCTTGTATAGGCACCAACTTCGGGGCTGGAGCTACAGGTGCCAACGTGTTGGGGGGTGCTTACTGCTCAACCCCTGGCTCTGCCACAGGCCCTGCCCCCACTCCACCCCCTCCCCTTATCCTGCCGTGCCCTCGTTCTCCCCCTCTTCTCCCAGAGCCTCCTGCATGCCACAAAACAGCTGATCGGGAGGGAGGAGGAGACGCTGATTGGCAGGACTGCCGGTGGGTGGGAGCTGATGCGGGGGCTGATGATGTATTACTTTGGCTCTTTGGCAATGTGCATTGGTAAATTCTGGCTCCTTCTCAGGCTCAGGTTGGCCACCCTTGCAATAGATGCTCATTCTGCATGAATTCAGCTAATTCAGCATAGTGTTGAAAGTATTAAGACTTGTTTTCAAGGAATGGAGTTCCTGAAAGATTGTGACAATAGAACTCAGTTGACAGCTGAAGATCTTCAAGTGTTTGTCAAGAGAAATGATGTCAGACATATTACATCCACTAGCTATCAGCCTGCTGCAATTGAAATAGTGGAAAGATTTATCCAGACATTCAAATAAGCAATTTGTGCTATGGCTCTGTATAAAGGCAGCCTAGAATACAAGATTGCAAACTTTCTATTGTCCTCTAGGAATGCAGTGTATGGTGTTACAAATTGGACAGCAGTGATGATGATTCTAGGATGTAATCCTAGACTTGGACTTGGTAATGTCCAATCTACAGAGGGGCATTAAGAAACAGTGTGATCAGATAGTTACACCCAGCTGTGCAGTTTTCACCTGGGAGAAAATGTCTTTGCATACATATGTCTACACATTGAGCTGGAGGTATAAATTCCAGCATGAGGAGACATACCTGCATTAGCTTTTATTGAGCTATTAGTCTAAATATAGAATGTAGCCACTGTGGCACAAGCAAGATGAGGAGCTAGCAGGCCAAGTACATACCTAGTATCTTGGATGGCTATGTACTCAGTCTGGCTACCCGCTCCTACCGCTTGCATCACAGCAGCTATGCTCATCTTTAGCGTGATATCTCAATAAGAGCTAATGCAGATATGTCTCCTCAAGCTGAAATTTTAACCTACAAAAGTATGCATACACTTTGATCTGTAATGGAGCAGTGAGACTGTGATGTAATCACTCCAGGATTCCATAAACTGAGTGGCACTAAATGTCCTGGAAAAGACATAAAACCAGCTTTTGAGCACAAGTTCCTCAGGATGTTCTACACCAGAGGTGCTTGTTGAAACTAGTGAGCCTACAATATAGGATTACCATACGTCCTCTTTTTCCCGGACATGTCCGGCTTTTCGGCACTCAAACCCCCGTCCGGGGGGAATTGCCAAAAAGCCGAACATGTCCGGGAAAATGGCGGCTCTGCTCCTCCCCTGACTCTTCGGCTCTGTTTAAGAGCCAAGCTGCCCGAGCGCTACCGGCTTCAGGCAGCCCCCGTGCCTCCGGACCCTGCGCCGCCGGAGCCCGGGAGGGGAAGTGCCCGGCTGGGGGCGCAGGGTCCAGAGGCAAGGGGGCTGCCTGAAGCTGGTAGCGCTCGGGCAGCCCGGCTCTTAAACAGAGCCAAAGAGTCGGGGAGGAGTAGAGCCGCCGCGGCTGGAGGCTCTGCTCCTCTTCAGCTCTGTTTAAGAGCCGGGCTGCCCGAGCGCTACCGGCTTCAGGCAGCCCCCTTGCCTCCGGACCCCAGCCGCCTGCCGGGCACTTCCCCTCCCGGGCTCCGGCGGCGCAGGGTCCGGAGGCATGGGGGCTGCCCGAAGCCGGTAGCGCTCGGGCAGCCCGGCTCTTAAACAGAGCTGAAGAGGAGCAGAGCCTCCAGCCGCGGCGGCTCTACTCCTCCCCGACTCTTTGGCTCTGTTTAAGAGCCGGGCTGCCCGAGCGCTACCGGCTTCGGGCAGCCCCCATGCCTCCGGACCCTGCGCCGCCAGAGCCCGGGAGGGGAAGTGCCTGGCTGGGGGCGCAGGGTCCGGAGGCAAGGGGGCTGCCCGAAGCCCAAGCGCTACCGGCTTCACGGTTTGCCGGGCAGCCTCCAGACCCTGCGCCCCCGGCTGGGCACTTCCCCTCCCGGGCTCCAGCTGCTCTGGGGAAGCGCCGGCTGGGGGCGCAGGGTCTGGGGGCTGCCCGGCAAACCGTGAAGCCCGTAGTGCTCGGGCAGCCCTTTCCTCGTGGCTGGGAGTGGGAGGGAGGAGGGGGCGGAGTTAGGGTGGAGAAGGGGCGGAGTTGGGGCGGGGCTGGTGGTGGGGAAATGGGCGGGGCCAGGGCCCATGGAGGGTCCTCTTTTTTTATTTGTTGGATATGGTAACCCTACTACAATACCACCACAGGCAGTGATATGTGACAGTACCAGTGAGCCTCATGTCCCTGTTTCTACTACAAGTGACCCTAACACTACAAACAGGAAGATGTTCCTGATACAGCTACCCCAGAAAATACAGATGCTGATCCAGATACTGCTGTGATGCCTACAAGATGTTCACCAGAGAAGTCATAATCTACCTCTCAGACTTAATTTGGAGCATGTTGTATAATTAATGATTAAAGCATTTGAGGCCTTTTTTATGCAGCCATATTAGGAGAGCAGCAGCCATGAGCCAAGAAGCAGAAAGTCACATCCTCGTATTCCATCTAAATTACATTTAAAATAACGTCTGTTAAGGAGGAGATCCTCTCCTAATAGTACCCATTACCAGCAGATAAAGAAAGGACTCTTAAGATGTTTAAAGAAAACTTTGTTTGATAGCAGTCTGTCTGTCTTGCAAGGAATCACTTATCAACAGTTTTAGAGGTGAAATCTCTACTTTATTGTATTGCTTTATAGTCCCTATTAATCGATTGTTTATCTGTATGGTCTCTGTCTGGTTCTTTGATTAGTTATGCAACAGACAAACAATTTTGCAAGGTGTAAATTAACTAACGTGGTGGATTCTGATAGGGTAAAGATTGTTTCATAATGGGCTAGGATTGGTGAAAAATACTGTCTTGTAGCACTTTAGTAAAACGATTGGTTAAGGTACAGCTAAGCAGGACTCAAGTTTGACTATGTAACCTGGGATCCCAAAGGAAGTCCTTTGGAAAAAGGACACAGTCCCAAGATCACAGCTGATTGATTTAACACCCTGCCAATTACACTGTTCAGAAGCTGGAGTCCCTGGATGATCTTGACTGGCCAGCAGGAAAAGTTCATCTACCTTGTTGGGAGTGGTGAGTATTGTATGCTTTAGTGTGTGTATTCTGTTTTGGTAACTGTTAATAAATAGAGGCTCAGGATATTACTGTGTGAATACGCCCTGTGCCCTAGGAACTGGGTAAGGGAAGGTGCCCTTCGCTCAGAGCCCTAAGAACTGGGAAAGGGTAGGGGTGCCTAAATCAACTCGGTTATGCCTTGAGTCCTAGTAAAAGTAGGTGGGGGTAACACAAGTGACCATAACACTACAGAACAGGAAGATGTTCCTGATACAGCTACCCCAGAAAATACAGACTCTGATCCAGATACTGCTGTGATGCCTACAAGACGTTATCCAGAGAGAAGTCATAATCTACCCCTCAGAATTAATTTGGAGCATGTTGTATAATTAACGATAAAGCATTTGTAATATTTTTATGTTCTCTCACTTTAAAGGGGAAAGTGTACATTTATAGGAATTGGGTAGTTACCTTGATCGATCGGTCCATCAGCCCTCACAGAAAGAGCACTGTTCTAGCCAGTCCTTCAGCCACTCCGCTGGCCAGGCTGTCAGTGGTACCGGACACCTGATCGGCATAGCACACCACAACCCAGAACCCCTGAGTGATCCGCCAGCCTCAGCCTCCCAAGTCGCTGAGATTACAGGCACGTGCCACCGTGCCAGGGAGGGATTTGGTAGTATCTCTTTAAAAAGTTGAGCTGCCTAGTGGCATTCACTGTTCCTTGTTTTAGAAACTAGCCAGAGCTATAGTATATTGCTAGGCCTTGCATGTCCTGCATATAGAAAGTAAACATGGTTACGTGAAAGCCTACTGTGCCCATGTGGTTTCTTCATATTATTGTTGTTTAAAGACCAAAAGAGACAACAGGTTTTTTCATTTATGATATAGATTTCTGGAGATTATTGCAGGATAATGAGTGTTGCTGATATTTTTTTTCCATTTATTTTCTGCTTCAATAGCAGTGTATTCTGCACTCATAAGGCTCTTCAGCGAAGAATTCATGGTGTAAAGCTAACAGTCTTGGCTATTAATGATCATTAGTGTCACTACTATGAAAAGATTCATGTTGGTATTACTTATTAAAGGCAATCAAAATGTGCTATTACGTTCCTAATTACAATATTTACTCAGATTCCCCTACTTACACACAGTACAAATACAGTGCAGGCAGCTGTTGTAGGAGCTTCCCCATGCAGCACTGGAAATGCCATCATTCTTCAGCTGAAGGCACTGCTATTTTTAAAGGAGGAGACTGGACTCCGACTCTTTGTGTTAAAGAGCCAATTCTCTACCTTTGTATGTATTGAGTCACTGGTAGTTTTGCATGGATAAGAGCTGAAGCAATGGGCCAGAAGTCAATGGGAGCTGTGTGTGATGCCCACCAGCAAAATTTGGGCTTAGAATTAAGCCTCTTGATTAGAAACCAATACATTTTTCTATGTAGTAATAGTAGAAAGTATTTTTGAGGGACTTTTTTGTTGCTGTTGTTAGATGGAAGAACACCAACACAGGAAGCAGTTCTGAGGCTATAGCTACACTTTAGAGCTATGGGTGTGATTGCCATCTTATGCAGACATATTAGCACTAGCTCTCATCGAGCTAGTACACTAAAAATAGTAGTGTAGCAGGGGCAGTGGCGAACAGTGGCATGGCCTAGCCATCGTGAGTACAAACCCCCCTGGGCCCTGTGTGCATGTACTTGAGACAGCTAGCTCATGTCGACATGCGCCACTGGCCATGTTACCACAGCTACACTACTATTTTTAGCGCACTCACTTATGACAGCTAGCATGAGTGTGTCTGCATGAGTTGGGATTTGCATCCCTAGCTCCAAGTGTAAACATCGCTCTAGAGCAGTCAAAATAGGCTCTCAGCAGAAGTTTTAGTTTAACAAAAGCTCTCTTTTGTGCCATCTTACAGGAGAACCAGGAAGCAGCAGGAACAAATGAACTCTTACAAATGATCCAGATTTATGATCCAGCAATAACCAGATTAATATCAGAAGCACAGTGTATGGCATCTGATACCTTTTCTCGTGCTATCGCAATATTCACAACAAATTCTTCATGATCTGGTCCTCATAATATTCTATCTTTGTATATTTGTGCTGTATAAAACTTATATTTTAGCTGATGCTGTTTAGGTATTTCTAAAATTCAGCTACCTCTTTAGTCTCTCCCCCTCCCCCCACAGCCTACTGTAAGTAATCCCCATATGTCCATGCTGACCTCTGGAACCCTATCTCTCAGCTACACTCAATTGGCTTGATTTTCCTCTGCCTTAATCCATTTTGGAACTAGACTAATTCTATTGATTTCAGTGGTGAAGCAGGTCTAGTTGATGTAAGAAATAGTTAAATTTAAAGGCTCATCTCTTCATCATGGTTACATTTGTGACCTCTGAGTTTAGTTAAAACCAGGCTTTTTTATTTTGCTAAAAGACAGCTAAAACCATCACAGAAGCCATTAAAAGCTGTCCGTCTTCTGTTTTGGTTAAGTCAATGTCCAAACCAATTTTGATTAAAATTTTACAAAAAATACTTTCTCATAAAGAGCACTTTCCCTTGAAAACAGAGAATAATAGTGGAAGAACAGAGATTACCTGGATTGTGTTGTCACAAATAAACTGATTCTGTGCTCTACTCTACAGCACATTCTGTATGGGGTGCAAGGTGAGTCCCTAGATCACGATATTCAGGAAGGTTAGCTTTCACTGACTCCTCCTCCTTCTTTCTGATTTTCTCGTAGTTAATAAATCCTTGTGGAAATGCATTTTTGTGTCATTTGAACCATTGTTAACGGAAAGTGAGACTAACCACTAGGGAAAAGTAGAAATTAGAGCTGCCTGAAATGCTACAGCTGTATGAGGGGTTTAACAGAACTTTTCCCCCCTTTAGCAATGGTACATGACTAGCATTGTTTGTTGCAAATGTAGTATAGTACAATACCCAAAAAAATGCATTATTGAGGTTTTTTTCTCAGCAACCTCTTCAAGAAACCCAGAAGGAATTTGCTTGGCAATTAATCTATCCACTTCTGTGGTTAGACTGTATTTTCTTCTCCTCTATCTCTCCTTCACATGGATCTGTCCAAGGTAGGGATGGAGGACATTGTGTTCAGGGATCTCCCCATCAATGCTCATTTTCTACCTTGGAGAGCCAATTAAACAGAAATTGCCTAGAGCTTTAAGCTGTCCACAGAGCACTAGAACTAACTTATTTTCTAGCAAAATGCTGTTTGCAAGTGTTCTACACAAAAAAACGTGATTCAAATAAAGAGGTGGTGTTATTTCTGTCAAAAGTCAGAATTTTCTAATTTACCTGCCAATCAAAACTCTGTTTTACTTCTGTTCATATAGTAACTTGCTTCTGCTGTTATTAGGTGGTAACTTGCTTCCACTGTCATTGCACCACAGACATTATACATTTAAGATACAGAAAATATGGCTGTTAAAATCAGTCATCTAGTTTTCCTGAACTCACTTTGGAGACTTGCATCTTAGTTTCTTACATTAGTTTGATTTATAGCTTGATTACTGATGATGCCTCTTAAATCCTCATTAAGGCTCTGATCCTGCAAGCACATAAGCACATGCCTACATTTACTCACATGTATAGCAACTATTCATTTGATTAAAGTGAAAGAATAGGCTTGCTGGATCAGGGCCTAAATTAGCAATAACGCTGCATAATGTTTACTTATAAAATTTTTCTCCTATTTTTTTAAAAGGGGGGGAGGCTCTAGTACTAGAAATTGTCAAACCACTCAACTAATATGTTTTTCCTTTCTAATGTAGTGGTAATACCTTCCATATAAAATATATAGTACCTCTTATCGGTGTATGGCACCACTCAGCTAATGTTCCCCCTCCCCCCATTTCCTTTTAGATACATTATCTAAGAAGAAAACATTTCTATAACACCTTTTATCTGAAGTTCTCAAATTGCGGTAGAAATATTAATTTCTTAAGCCTCACAAGACCATGTGAGACAGGCAAGTATTCTATCCATTTTACACATGGTTAAATTGATACACAGTGAAATGACTTGCTCAAAGATTACAGTTGCACTACAGACTTGGGGGGTGATTTTCCCTTGCTTGTGTACCCATACTCAAGCTACTGCAAGTAAAAGTGTAGCCACAGTAGGACAGGCAGTGGAGGTACTCCTTAGCTGGGCTGTGCACGTAGCCACCAGCTTCAGGAAGGTTTGTACTCAACACAGCTAAGCCATGCCTCTGCTGGTGCTACCACGGCTACACTTCTACTTCTACTTGCACTAGCTCTATCAGGATTGGTGTGAGTATGTGTACATGAGCAGGGGCATCATACCCTTAGCTCGAAGTGTAGATGTAACCACAATGAGTCAATGGATGAATCAGGAATAAAACCAAGGAGTTCTGGCCCCCAGTCTCTTGCTCTAACTGCTGCACCACTATTTCTGATCCGTTTCATACCGTACTTGTGTGCAATGTAGGAGCTGAAGATATACAAATGATCTCATTGCACTCTGTTTGTGGCAACTATGGGGATTTAACAACTTTGATAATTCTTTTTAAAGGCCCTGCTGCCTCAGTCTTTATCCGAAGAGTTGAGTGAATGTAATATTTGAACTTTTAATTTTTCGCTGGCCACCTTCATGCCCAAATGTCTTCACTTTCTATGAGCTTTCAAGTTGTTTAATTTTACTAGCCAAACAAAGCAACAACAAAATTGTGGAAAGCCAACTTCAAAGCTGCATGTACAGTAACTCCTCGCTTAGCATTGTAGCTATGTTCCTGAAAAATGCTACTTTAAGTGAAACGATGTTAAGCAAATCCAATTTCCCCATAAGAATTAATGTAAATGGGGGGGGAGAGGTTAGGTTCCAGGGGATTTTTTTCGCCAGATAAGACTATATTTTTTTCACATATTTATATATACATAAACACACACATAGTATAAGTTTTAAAGTAACAATTTAATACTGTACACAGCAATGATGATTGTAAAGCTTGGTTGACGTGGTGGAGTCAGAGGGTGGGATATTTCCCAGGGAATGTCTTACTGCTAAATGCAGAACTAACACTCGGCTGAGCCCTCAACGGTTAATACATTTGCTGTTAATGTAGCCTCCCACTCTACAAGGCAGCAGGAATGGAGGGAGGAGACACAGCATGACAGAGAGAGACATAGACACACACCATGTGTGTATGAGAGAGACGCGCTTTGCCCCTTTAAGTACGCGGACCCCACTCTAAGTACACTGCCTTTTTAAGTAGATCAGCAGGTTGAGACAACAGCTGCTGCCAGCAAGCTCCCTCCCTCATGAGCCCTGTCATGTCCCCTACCCTCCCCCCCCCCCCGGCTCTGTGGGGATAAGGTGGAGGAGCGGGAAGAGGGGGACACCCTGACATTAGCACCACCCTCCCCTCTGTACAGCAAGCAGGAGGCTCCTGGGAGCAGCTCCAAGGCAGAGGGCAGGAGCAGCACACGGCAGTGGGGGGAGGGACAGCTGAACTGCCTAGCAATTGATAGCCTGCTGGGCGGCAGCTGCACAGGGAACTTAGGGGAGCTGATGGGGGGGCTGCCAGTCCACCCTGGTTCCAACGGCTGCTCTTCCTGCAAGCAGTGGACAAAGCAGGCGGCTGCCAAACAACGTTAGAAGGGAGCATTGCGCAACTTTAAACAAGCATGTTCTGTAATTGATCAGCAACATAACAACGTTAACCGGGATGACCTTAAGTGAGGAGTTGCTGTACAAGTATGCACACCTTCTATTTTAAAGCTGCATACATTCACTTTGGTACTCTTGTTTTGCTCTCTAATTACATTAATTTCAACACTACCAAGTGATAGTAGAAGTCAGGGCCTTACAGGTGACCTTCCCATTGAAAGCGATGTGGAGTCTGGCAATCTTACTGCAGCTTGTCTTATTTACACATTAATCCTGGAACAGAGGTAGTCACAAATAGCACACAGGCAATCCCTTCTTTCAGGGATCTTAACCCAAAGACCAGTTCCCAGGGAGCAACTCTGTCAAAAGAATTGACTCAATTATAGAGAGTAAGGCAGAGAGAACTCCCTGGTTGCTTGCCACAGCTCTCCTCAAACAATACTACATCAGAAAACTAACACACTTCCAAGACAAAAAAACAAACTAGCCCACTAAGAGGATCTTGTAAGACTATGTATAGCAGCACCATAGTGATTCTTGCCATAACAACATTATTTGACCAATCACAACTCTCTCAAACAGTCATGAAAAATCCTTAAATTAAAATTCATAGAGATTTTTCTTGAATAAATTCAAATGAGATAATTTGAGGAAATCACAATTTACGCATGGATATTTTTTGATGAGAGAGACTAAAATAATCTAACAAATTCCTTGTGAATTATTTGCTTAGTTTTACTAACAAGTTTCCTTCTTTCATTCCAGTTCTGTTCTTCTATTGACATGCTCATTGACTTAATAATAACTGAAATGTATTGAAGATGTAACTGACTTATTTGATCTTGTAATATAATGATACTGTATCCAGCTATTGATTTCTATTCAACATATTAGCATCCACTTCAGCTGTAATCTGCATCATAACAAAGCGTGGTCAGCCAAACCATTTCAATTGTAGGGAGGGCTCTAGTGGCATAACATCTTTCTTCACATATACTTAATTGTGTCTGCATTAAAGAGGATAACTCTTAGCAGAGACGTTGCCCCTAT
Organism: Chrysemys picta bellii; assembly: GCF_011386835.1. Classification (NCBI taxonomy): domain Eukaryota; kingdom Metazoa; phylum Chordata; order Testudines; family Emydidae; genus Chrysemys; species Chrysemys picta. The sequence goes on from NC_088796.1 coordinate 98,521,455, forward strand.
AGAGACAAAAGACAATGAAAAGAAGTAGTGAGAACTTTCTCACGGCCCCTATAAACAAAACACTAAACCAGATGGGAACACTGCCCATTTAATTACAGTAACATTTGTACAATTTTTCTAAAGGCAGATGTGTAAGGTTTTGGGAGGTTTTTTTTCTTTCTGTCTTTTCCTCTTTAAATTAAATTCAACTAATAGAGTCAAAAAATTCCCACTTTGTCTTTTGTCTCATTTATAGTGCAAGCTTTTCTGTGCAGGAACTTCGTCTTCCAGCATGTCTGTATAGTGCTAGACACCTGTAATAAATAATGACATGGGATGAAAGAGTACCTAGATTATGGGAGATGAGCCTTCTGTGTGGCCAGGGTTTTAATGATACCTAGACTCAGATGAATTGAGAAGAGCCAGTAAAATGATGGTGAAGTTCAGAGAAAGGTGGCAGTCTAGGCAGGATTCAGGTGGCAAGATGGAACAGCTCATTCTCCCTGCTTTCTCAGAGCCATTTTGTGGGGGGTACTCACAGCATAAACAACACTCTCTAGTATCTTTTGCTACACTGGCTAACTTTATTTTTTTTAAAAAAAGCCATAGCTTTCAAAGATCCTTGTGCTCCTGTTGTGCAGAAACCAGGAGAATCTTGCTCCCACCGTTGTACTAGGTGCCCCTCAAGGGAAGACGTGTAATGACCATGATATTATTGCCCCATCCTCCTTCTGCACTAGCCAGTAGAAATAGATGATGACAAGAAGTGGGGGAAGCAGATGGCCATCTAGTCCACTATTGTCTCTGATAGTGGTAAGCAGCAGGTACTTCAGAGGATGTTGTAAGAAATGCCACTGGAGATTAGATGATTACAGAATAACTAGTCCATAGAGGAAGCTTACTAGAGCTGCTTGAACATTTTCAAGTTCAATTTTTTTTAGATTAACGAATCCCACATGATTTCACCAAAATTCCCATTTCCTAACCAGCTCTATTGGTAAACCATGTCATTTAGCAGCTGAGATATACCTTGAACCATGAGGGTTTATGTCCAGTCTCTCTTGTTCCACATCTGATGTACGTGGATGTTCTGATACATGTAAATATCTAATTCTTTTTTTAAAACATGTCAACTTCTTGGTCTCAACAACATCTGGAGGCAGTCGGTTTCCAGGTTAATTATGTTGTGTAAATAAAATATATATATATTAGTTTTAAATGTGCTGCCTTTCCATTGTATTGAATATCTCCAGAAGTGAACTTCCAGATCTTTGCAGATTGAACAGAGAATTGCATACTGATGACAACCTTATATTATAAAGTTATACAGAGTGGCCTAATACATTGTCAGAAACTACAGTCTGGAACAACATCTTTACAAAACTGTATCTGTAACAACTCTCCTTTTGGAAAGTCACTTTATTTGGGAAAGCTAAATCTCTATAATGTACTAGATTTTTTTTTCTGAAATTCTCATCTTTTTTCCAAAAGACAAGCATCTAAGTCACAACACTTGTGATTGAGGGTGCAACCTCTCTGTGGCACTTCTTTGAGCATTTAAATACTCAGAGACATTTCAGAAATGGAGAGGTTTTAAATCATACTGAACCATCTCTGGCTTCTGTTCTATAAAATGATATTCAGATTTAATTAGAAGCTTTTTCTTTTTTTGAGAGAGGCTCTGTTTCTGTTTTATAATGTTAGCCTTTCTTTTCCTTGCCACTGACATCCTGGTTGCTGAATTCCTTGTTATCCTTACATTTGCACAGAAAGAAATGGTTTGTTAATTGGTTCATTAAATATGGATGGTGCACTTTAAAATTTAATATTTAAACAAAACATGTAATGTTTACTAATGTCTACTGTGCTTTTTAAGTCACTATACAAAACAGCGTGCCAGGCTGTTTCTGGGCAGTGATATTATGAGCGTTGGGTGGTGTTTTAATATTTGGTGTAAATATATTATTCAAATGTCACACATGCTTTTACAATGTCAGTGCAGTATTATGCATCACTCCACATTTTTGGGCCTTAACAATGTCAGTCTACTGATATTACAGCATAATAATGGAATCTGATTTTAAATCCCTTCTATCTCTCTTCACTACCTCTGGAGTCACACCAGTGATGTCACTATTCAACAGTGTCTGCCATTCGTAGCAGACTCAAATAAGCATTTTATTTAAAATTAAAGCATTTTCAATTTCAGAGTTAATTCCTAGTGCTACATGCTTCCCACTCAGGGCTTCATCCTGTAAGGTGCTGAGTACTCTCGCCCTGATCCACCAAATCACTTAAACAAGTGTTTTAAGATTTGTGTTCCCTACCTTTCAACTAAGGTGGCGGGTTGCTGGGGGGGGCTTGGTGTTACTATGCCTCAGCCATTCCTATCTGCTTGCTCTAGGAAGTGTTCTTCCACCTGATGGGCCCCAATCTATGGCCTGGTATGCGGGTGATCAGTCTAGATGATCTTAATGGTCCCTTTTGGCCTTGAAATCTATGAATCGTCTCCATCACTGGCAATTGTCTGTCAGACAAGGAGGACCTTATTTCCCCCAACCCAGTTGTGATGGTAAGGAACATTTCTCCCCTGATGTTATCCCCCATATCTCTGTATAGGACAGAGCACTTTGCAAAATAGGCAAATATTCCTTTTAATTTCACTAGGAAGACTGTTGCAAGGCTGTTAAAGCTCTTTCAACTCAACCAAACAAAATAAAACAGTGTCCCAAATCAGGAGTTCTTGGTTAGTGAGATTTCTACCCAGGTCCCACAGCAAAAAGGTAACCGCCCCAAAGCTATCTCCTCAAAGCCGCAACTGCAAACACATTTGCTTTTTTTTAAGACTCAAAAGAATTTTTATTCTTTTACACATTAACGAAGTCTGGATATGCCTGAGCTTATTTCCCTTCTTTCTGAGAATGAATATGAACAGAAAATGTGTGTATTTTGCTGATTCAGATTAATTTGCACTTCACAATTATACAAACAAAACCTAATTTATTATCAAAATCTAAGGTTTTTAATGTAGTTAGAATATCAATTCCAGGGGAAGAAGTTTTTGTTCTTCTCTCTCCCTTTTAGAAGCTATACTCAAGAGTTCTTCTACCGGTGGGAATATTAGCTGGAAGAAGAGACAAATTTACTTGCCTCTCTGTTTACAAGAAACTGATCAAAGATTTCCTCTCATTCACACTGGTTTTACACTAGTTCAACTTGCTAGGTGTCCAGTTTTTGACCGGAATGCCCTGTTGAAAAGGGTCCCTGGTAGCTTCGGTTAGCACCACTGACCAAGCCATTAAAAGTCCGGTGGGCGGTACAGTGGGGCTAAGGCAGGATCCCTGCCTGCCATGGCTCCGCACAGCTCCCGGAAACAGCAGCATGCCCCCCCTCCAGCTCCTACGTGTAGGGGCAGCCAGGGGGCTCCACACGCTGCACCCGCCCCAAGCACCAGCTCTGTAGCACCCATTGACGGGAACCACAGTCAATGGGAGCTGCAGGGGCGGTGCCTCTGGATGAGGCAGCACACACAGATGCCTGGCCATGCCTCTACATAGGAGCCGGAGGGGGGACATCCGCTGCTTCCAAGAGCTGCCTGAGTTAAGCGCTACCCGGAGCCTGCACCCCTGACCCCCTCCCATGCCCCAATCCCCTGCCCCAGTTCTGCTCCCCTCCCACCCTCTGAACCCCTTGGTCCTAGCCCAGAGCACTCTCCTACACCCCAAACCGCTCATCCCGATCCCATCCCAGAGTCTGCACCCCAGCTGGAGCCCTCAAACCCCCTGCACCCTAACCCTCCTGCCCCATCCCCGAGCCCGCTCCCACAATCCAAACCCCTCAGCCCAGAGCCCCATCCCCACCCCAAATCCCTTATCCCCAGCCCCACACCACAGCCCTCACCCTCCAGCCCAGAGCCCCCTCCCACACTCTGAACTCCTAATTTCTGGCCCTACCCTGGAACCCGCAACCCCAGCCCAGAGCCCATACCCCATCCCCACTCCAACCTCCTTCCTCAGCCTGGAGCCCCTCCCATACTCTGAACCCCTCGGCTCTACCCACCAGCCCAGAGCCCCACCCCATCCTGAACTCCTCATTTCTGGCCCCTCCCATAGCCCGCACCCCCAGTCAGAACCCTCACCCCATCTTGCACCCCAATCCTCTTCCCCAGCCTGGTGAAAATGAGCAAGCGAGTGAGTGAGGGTGGGGAGAGTAAGCGACAGGAGAGGAGATAGAGTGAGCAGGGGTGGGGGCTTGGAGAAGGGGCAGGGCAGGGGTGGGACCTCGGAGAAGGGGTGGGGCTGGGACAGGGCAAAGGAGTTTGGTTTTATGCAAGTGGAAAGTTGCCAACCCTATCAACTTCACAGGTGTAAATTGAGTTAATGCCTGCTATATACCATTGTAAGTGTGCAGAAAGTGGGCCATAGACATTTTAGGCCCAATCCTCTTCCCAATATTTTTCAGCAAAAACTCCTTTAATTGCAATAAAAGAGGAGGGTCCTGAAATGCAGAAAGGGACCCACTCTTTAGCCAGAAGGGAGCTAGTCTAATCTTTTAAAGATGGAATGCCCTCAAGTGTCTGGTCAAAGAGCAGCATGAATGTCTTTCACAGAAACAGCAGCTCAATCTCCCTCCCAAGCAGAAGAGATCAATAAATCATAAGGCCCCCTGAAACTGCAGAATTTCAAAGCTTCTAATTGTTGTAAGGGAACACTATATTAGAGGAGGGCAGTAGAGAATTCTATGGCACAGTTTAGTTCTGAGGCACTTTTGTTGCAGTACCACTGTATAACTCTTTATATTTCTACACCTGCAGAATCCACTCTGGGCTGCAGATTTCTAGGAGCACTGGACTTTCCAAATCATCACAGCTCTCAGCTCACATCCTATGGAGTTTATTTTCCATTGCAGTAGACTTGGATGAACAATCCACACCTGGGAAAAATGGACAGATACCGTATATCACAGTATTATATGGTGAGAAAGAAAAACCATAGAGAGCAATCCTGGGACTATTCACCTAACTACATATAGTGCTGATTTTTTCTTTGGAGTAATAAAATAGTCATGGGCCTAAGCCACAAAGTTCACATCTAGAGTCTGATTCAAAGGCACAGGCTGAACGTCTTAAAACTAGAATTTCTGGGATTTTTTTAAGCCAGCATTTGGCATCAGCATTACAAGTGATGTTGCCAGATTAATTGTTTAGGGCCTGATTGTTTCCTCCATTTCCGTGAGTAGAAGGGACAAAGATCCGGCACATCTGGCAAGGCAGGACAGGATGACAGAAGTGGTGGAGTGCCAGTTCTGAAACATCACCCTCTGCCCCACCTTGCTGAGACCCTACAAAAAGGTCCTTTGCTGGAATGCTCAGGGCTTGAGACTCAAGGTTCTCAGAACTTTGTAGCAGCCACTGCCTGTGACATCCCCACACACTTATTTGTGGCAAGTATCATTGCCTAACGTATTGGTGCTAGAAGCAACATTAACTTAAGCCCATTGCCTGCACTCCCACAGAGAGAGCTTTTCTCCACAAATATGAGTGGGTGCCCAATGTTGACATAGTTCCTGAAAAAGCCAGGCTGCCAGAGAACAAAAGGGGCTGACCTGGTAGGGACTAGAGCACCTCTTCCATGCAGATCCCTTGACTCCATTTGGCTGGGAGGCTGCACCCACTACTTTCTTCATGGCCAAGCTGCTTAAACTATCAGTAGGAGGAAGAGTGAGTTGATATTTGACTATCTGAGCTGGGCGAATATGTTAAAAGTTTTGAAATTTTAACAAACTTTTTACAAAAATGTCCTTAATTTTTTGTGGAATTTTTCTTTTACCATCTGTTAGTGTTCAAAGTTGTTCAAAAATTCAAAATTTCAGTGAAAAATAAATTATAAACAAAATAAAAATAGTTTGCATTCTTCCACCAGCACTATTGATCTATTTGTGTGTGTGTGAGACCTAACTGGATACACGGTAACAAAAAAAACTTTTTTATATAGTTATTGCTCTGGCAAATACCCTGGAGATTTCATCTGTAATTCCCTGGGCCTTAACACTCTGACTACTTGAGGATGTCTTTTATGAGTTCTGGTAATTCTTTAGACATGAATCTGACTTGAATTTATTTAGAGGCATCCCAAGAAATGTTTTCTCCATCTCCCGGATTGGAATATTTTTGTCTTTATATTTGTACGTGTTTTACTAGATCCCGCAAGTCTTAGTCCCAAATCTTTTTACTTTGGTTTTACTACATTAGAAGGTATAGAAGTCAGAGAGAGCTCATGGATGTAGGGATGTATATGTTGTATAATTTGTCTGTGGTATTTTTCTTTTGAAAATCAATCTTAAAAAGTTAACTCACTCTTTTAACCATAAAAAATATGTGCATTGTATTTGCAGCTAGACAGGAATGAAATAATGTGACCTCAAAGAGAAGAACAAACAGGAAAGGTTCATACTCAAATCTCTCTCTTTCTCTTCAGCAGCACATGGAAGGAGACAATATGTGTACCTGAGATGGGGCATGTGCTCCACACTGGCAAATAAAGAGTTAACAGGAGTCTTGGGGCCTAATTAGCCTACTAGGTTGCACCTGAGTGTGTGGGGAATCAGGCCCACTTTAGTACTGGGCCCTGCTAAGTAGAAGGGTGGAGCTCCATAAAGGAGGGCCCACAGTAAAGTAGGGTGGAGAGTCTGGAGCTCTTGAGCAGCTGGGAGTGGCCCTGAGGAAGTGCCTAGGAGAAGAAGCTACATGAGAGGACAGAACTCCAGAGCAGGAATAGTGGAGGCCACAGTCCTGTGAGAGATGCTGACAAGCATGGGAGAGGTAAGAGCAGGCTAGGGAAGCAGTCAGGATTGTAAGCTGCTGTCCTTAGCTGCTCACAAATGAGTACTGGACTGGAATCCAGAGAAGAGAGTGAGCCTGGGTTCCTTTGGCCCTCCACCAGCAAGAGGTGAAGTACAAGCTTTGGGACTCAATGAGGCTGATGAGTCCCAGAAGGGGGCTGAAAGCCTGGTATAAAGGCTTAGACTTTTTTTCCCCCCCGTCTGGATGTGGATTAAATTTAAAAGGTGACCTGGCCAGAGGCTTGGACTGCAGAGACTATAGGCTGCTGCAAACCCAAAATGGCAGACAATGATGGGTGCTAGCATAGAAGAACCCCTGCAATGCTGTGTCCTGGTTTGAGGCGGTGCCTGGTGGTAAGTCTCACCTCTGTACCCCTAAGGTACCTTTCTAGAAAGTTTACCTCAGAATCATTAGAAAGACAAGGTGGGCGAGGTAATATATTTTATTGGACCAACTTCTACTACACTGCACACCTCAGAATCATACGGTTTTGTCCCTATTTTGCTTACAGATAAACATCTTGGTTTAAAATAAATCAGAGAAGCAAGAATGTTTGAAATGTATTTAAAATGGAAACCAGTTAGATACATTCAGCAGCATTTGAGAAAGGGAAATATAATCCCAGATGTTGGGACTGAATGACAGGGGATGGATCACACAATAATTGTCCTGTTCTGTTTATTCCCCCAGAATAATGGGAATGTTAACTCCTTAGTTCCACAGAGTTGTCAGGCCAGTGTGGAGCTACTGTTTTAAGAACGATCAGGGCTGAGCAGAGCGGGCGCAGTGTGGCTTTGAAGACAGTCTGCAGTCAACCAACTGTATTGCTGACAAGCATGAACTTCCTGCGTAGCACTCCATAGATTTTGTTCCTTTATGCTGAGAAAGATCCGTGCAGATTACTGCAGATCTGAGTTTGCAGGGAGGAACAATAATGCACATGGACATAATGACTCTGTGATACAACTGCCCCCATTATTTGAACAAACTTTCACAGATTGATTGTCAGTTCTCCTGCCAACATTAAGAACATATAATATCAGCAATTAAAATGCCTTTTCCACTACCTATCCCTGATACTCCCAACAGGCTTGTTCTGATCTCTTGATTCATACATTTCCATTTTCACTTAGAGAGAGAAATAGCAAAGAATCAAATACAAAACGCTTTGGGCGGCAAAGGACTCGGGGATTGGTTCTACCAAACATCAACTTCTATCAGGCAGATTACCTAATAGACTGGATATATCCTTGTACCACACAGAGAGCTTGGGTACATATAAAAAAGTCAGCCCTTCCCTGACCATACTGGCCTTTGTAGATTCCACAAAGGTCAATACACAAATTCACAATGGCCCCAAACCACATCAACTGTTTGGAAGTACATAATAAAGAAACTGCATATCTATTCTTCTCTGTCCTATTCAGTAAACACTCTCTGAAATCGAAGACTTTGAAATGCTTCAGAAAAGCAGGCATGTCTAAAGGACAAATGTCATGATCTGTGCAGCTCTGAATAATGGGCAGCACATACTGTTTTTGTTTCCTTTTTTAAAAGGAAGCAGAATTGCAAGGTACTATATCTGACATCTGGCCAGGCATCCTCCAAAACACATTGCCACCACCTTTATGTTGTTTTTGACTGGCTTTACCAGTCAGTGCTATAGCCTTACTGGGCTTTACTCATCTGATCTATTACAGCACCACGTATCTATTTTCTGGGATTTCCCAGAAAGCGAGAGAGACATTTTGGTCACACATGAATAAGAGTTTTGATGAAAAACCCAATCTATTGTGTTCTAGGATGCACTTTTCCAACACTACAAAAAACATTAAAACTAAAGGAAGCTGTGTGTTCCTAGCACCTCTGAAAATCATGATGAAGTTAGCTAAACAATACCTGCAAGATTGCATAGCAATTTCCTGTCTGCGTAACTATCTATGTATAAAAACTATACAGCAGTTACTTGTGGACCTAAGAGCATACAACAATATTACACTAAACACTTGCATATAAAAATATAGCACCAAATATTGTGTATATTAGGTAGAACCAAATACGTGCCTTTTTCCTTATAGATCACAATACTGCACTTAAAACCTATATGCATACCTTTGTATTCTATGTGTATATTTACCTGCAAATAAACACATACAGCTTCTTAAAAAGAGAAACTGCTCCCCATATCCAGAATCAAGAGTTATTTAACATTTTTATCTTGTATTAAACTTCAAAACAAAATGGAGAAGACTGGAACAACAGTGATTGTCAGTACACTAATGATGTTAATGAATTTCCAGGAACAAGGTTTGTCAGTTAACTTGTGCTTCCTCTGCTGGCTGCATTACGAACAGCAGCTGCACCCAAAACTATTGCAATAAGGAATGGGCAACTATTTTTAAGGGATTGTGGGTAGGGAGGTTGTTTTTTGGTTTGGTTTGGTTTTGGATGATAAAATCAATAGTTATTCCAGATGGGAAGAGAGTTTGTCAGATTAGTTAAAGTTAGAATGGATTTCTTTTTCTTGAACAGAATCTAAGGTACAAATGAGTGAGTATTTCTGCAGTCCTAAAAGCTAGCAGCAAATCTTACTTTGCCCAATGTATAAGAATTTAAAGACCTGTCATTACTAATGACGAGCTAGTCACTTTTTAACCTGTGCTTATAGGAGTATAAATACTAAAGAAAATAAGTGTACTTTTATGGCAATGATATCATATCAGAAAATAATTCAGTGCTTTGATTTGCAAAGACTTCATTATGGAGTGGGGAGGTAGTAGTTCCCCCATAAATTGCTCTGATGACCACACAGAGGCTACTCTATTCAGCTCTGTACAACTCATTACCAGCAAGGTGTAGACTAACTGGATGCAACTTAGAAAAAGCAGCCAAAGTGATCAGGGGGATGGAGGAAATGACTTATGAGAAAAAACCTATATTTGGGTATTTTAATATCCTGGCTAAAGGGGTGCTACATGATAACCATCTACAAATATTTGAAGGGTATAAGCACCAAATACTGTAAAGAATTTTTTAGTATGGTAGAAGGGGGAACAGCCTGGAGTAGTGCGATAAAATAAAAGGAAGCTTAGGCTGAATATCAAGAAAATCTTCTGGACAGTGAGATCTATACAATTTAGAATAGCCTCTAAAGGAGGTAATGGGAGTCCTGCTGCTTAAGGCATTTAAATTAGACTGGAGAAAACACTTGAAAATGTATTGTAAGAAACAATCTGCATTGGTCAGGAGGTAAACCTAATAGGTCTTTCTATTTCCAATGTGTATGATTTCCAGAGTTTGGACATAACAATGTATAGAAAATTCAAACCAGTTAACCCTATACAGGCTCAGGAGTTCATGCAGTTATTCTTTGAGTGAGTTGAATGTCTTATAGTGTGACATAGGCAACAGTATGTGCAATCAAATATCCTGTTTAGTGTCCAAGCCCATTTCAAGGTATATACCATAGTGAAATATGGCTGTCAGTCTGCTGGCTGAGGATATTGTGATGTAGAGCATGCTGTTAGATCCCAGACAAATGGATCTAACTCTGTGCTACCTTAGATCTAAGTTTACCCAGAATGGTGACCTCACTTGTGAGCCTTTCTCCATGTTTGTCACTGTCAGAGCTGGCCTTTGGGGTACTCACCAAACGAAGCAAGGTGGAAAGAGTGCAGGCATGAATGTACTGAGAGATCATTCATCTCCCACCCAAAAAAGTCACATATGTGCCACGGATATTAAAACATTGCCCCCACACTTGCAGTGCTTCACTGTCTTACACTTTTAACCAAACAACGGAAGATTTTCAGGCTGCCCCAGCATCTTGTGCTTAAAAATCATGCTTCTAACACAGGGGTAGGCAACCTATGGCACGTGTGCCGAAGGTGGCACACGAGCTGATTGTCAGTGGCACTCATACTGCCCAGGTCCTGGCCACCGATCCAGGGGCCTCTGCATTTTAATTTAATTTTCAATGAAGCTTCTTAAACATTTTAAAAACCTTATTTGCTTTACATACAATGATAGTTTAGTTATAGATTATAGACTTAGAGAAAGAGACCTTCTAAAAATGTTAAAATGTATTACTGGCACGTGAAACCTTAAATTAGAGTGAATAAATGAAGAGTCGACACTCCACTTCTGAAAGATTGCCGACCCCTGTTCTAACATCTCTGCCTGTCAGTAGGGTAGGATTTTCTTTTGTTTTGAAATGAAACTTTAGCAATAGGCCCAAGCTGCAGAGTTGGGATCTAAATTTGGTTTTAAAGCCAAACTTCCCCAAAGTTCAAATGTGGTGGTCATGGTTGCATTAATTTCTACATTTTTTTTAACTCAAACCATTATATTATGGGATATTATAACTTCTTTGTGAATGGGTCACCACCACATTAAGGCAGTCCTAGCCTAGCCATCATTTTTTGATCATGGACAGGTCATCAATCATTTGTAAAAACAATATATGCCTGGGGAAAGGTTTGCTGTATCACGTGAGCTTGAGCTAGGAGTAACAAATCCTGGATGTCTAGCTCTTCAAACAATAGTAGTTTGCACAGGTGCTCAATCCATAAAAGTATATAATGACCATGCACTGTCAGCACTCAAAAAGCAGAATTTTCCTTAAGTGTCTGCTGCGATCTCATTCTAAAGAAGCAAATTCTTCTATACATATCTAATGAAGTTCAACGGTGAAATTTTTACTATCTTGTATTCATTTTTTATTTGTCTGAAGCTCTATTTTTGAATAAAATAGTGCACTACAAAAGTGCATTATTTAAAAAAAAAGCAATTAGTTAAATGGTTTTAAAAACTACCCTTGCCACTGAATAATAAAAATCCTATTATGAATATGTTAGTGTTTGGTTCTAAACTCTGTAGAAGGAATTAAGCCCCCAAGCTTTACAGTTTCATAAAGACTTGCTATATATAGGAAATTAAACTGAAATTTGTCAGTTTGTTAATGGCAGCTCTTAAAACCATAGCAGTTAATTAACTAATTAACAACTTAATTAACTCAGCACTTAATTTACTTACTTGAGTTCACTTAAATTCCCTAGATGAGATTTAATGAACTTTCAGTGTAATTTCTGACTAGCCATGTAAATTATGTGATGTACATTTCCCTTATCTAGAAGATATTTCATGAAACTAAATGATTTAAGACAGAGCACTGATCCCAATAGTAAGTTTTGACTTTGCTTTCTGCCTACAAGTCCCAAAACCTTGATACTATGGGATTTGGGGGACCTTTTGGTTGGTTAATTATTTGAAAAGTACTTGATATTTTTGGAAGAAGCTGTTTATTTTTCTTGTTCTTGTGTAATACCATTCTTTGTGTGGGTCAGTCCACTGAGATTAAATCCTTCTACAGGTCAGCACTTATAAAGTGCTCACTATGGTGAGTCATCAGCAGTGGGGATCAAAGGCAAGACCTCGGAATCTAAAACCATAAGCCTAAAATGCCTGAGCTGCTTAAAAAATAAAAACACCACATAATGTGGTTATGTAAATAAAGTCCGTATCCTAATGCATACACACAAGAGCTGAATTCACATTGCACAGGAACTTTTAATTCTGGCATTTCCTTACTTTTGAGTGTGTCACTTTGCAAACTTAATGTTCTTTTAACATAGTTTCTTGTGTGTAATTTCCTAGGCTTTTAAAAGGCAAACTTAAAAAACCCCAGGAATTCG